>NC_136924.1:53791464-56191464 GCF_949752795.1 Hyperoodon ampullatus
CATAAATTCCAACTGGCTGGTATTTTTATAAAGTCTCTTTTAATCTATAGATTTTTAGGAATAATTTAAATGTTTTTAAAAAAAATTAACAATCTTTAAAGCTGTAGGTAATTTTGTTAGTTTAGGACCATAAAAAGGTACAATTTGATTTGTTCACAAATTGTTTGGCAAATCTAGTTATGTCAGATAAAACAAACTTAGTAACTTTATAAAGTGATTTATGTCATAAATGGAGCAACAGGCTGCTGCTCTCTAAGGAAGATATCATCTCTAATTTTCACCAAATTGTGAAAAGCAGGAAAAACTTTAGAACTGAAGAAACCATCAGCATTATAGCAAAGAAAAAGGAGTTTTATTTTCTGAACATAATTCCTTTTTTGTGTGTGTGTGTGGTATGCGGGCCTCTCACTGCCGCGGCCTCTCCCGCCGCGGAGCACAGGCTCCGGACGCGCAGGCCGGCAGGCGGACCCCCAACCACTGTGCCACCAGGGAAGCCCTGAACATAATTCCTTTTGTCATAACAAACACATGTCAAGCACTCATTTCAAAAGAGAGAGAGAAGAAAAACACATATTTCTTTACATTCGACTTGTGCTACATGAAAGTTTGCCTAATTTGCCCCCCTTTCTGAGCTATCACAATATGCAGCACATGGGGGGTATCAGTTAGAAATGTATTTAGCCACAAATAACAGAAAACTAAGAGAAGCTTATATACATAGGGATTTGTTTTTCTCGTATTACAAGGACTCCAGGGTTCAGATAGCTGTTCTATGGTGTCATCATGGACCAACGATCCTTCTGATTTTTTGCTCTGTCATCTTTTTTCTGTGGCTTTAGTCTTCATGGTCACAAAAGAGCTGCTGTACCACCAAGCATAGTGTTCACATTCTAGGCAGGAAGAAGAGTGAAGGGTGAAGAGTGAAGGCAGATGTGCTTTTAATGTGCTTTTGCCTTTTGGTTTGGAAAAAGATGTTCCTCCTTGCAGTGCAATTCTGATGCTAAATACCTGGAGTTAGATCAGATTTCATAGGTTAAGGGCATCGTCCTCCTTAGACTACCCTCACCTCAGACAACAGCCACAGGATTAGGGGGTCCCAGGCCACCTGCCCTTCCTAACAACTGAATACAAATTCAGAGGTTCCCACTATCCTCTTGGGTTCTGTAATTTGCTAGAATGACTCATAGAACTCAGGAAAGCACTATACTTATTACAGTTCTATTAGAGCAAAAGAATACAAATCAAAACCAGTCAAAAGAAGAGACCCATAAGGCAAAATCTGAGAGGATCCCAAATGCAAAACTGTGTCCTCAGCATACATTATCCTCCTGGCACTTCAGTGTATATCACCAACCAGAGAACCTCACCCAAACTTTGGGAAACCAGAATTTTTATTGGAATTTTATTAAATAGCATGATTGATTAAATCATTTGGCCACATAACTGAACTTCAACGCCCCTTGTCTCCCAGGAGGTGTGGCTGATTTCATGTGGCTCAAAGCTCCAACCCTTCAATCACAAGGTTGGTCTTTCTAGCATGGCCAGCTCCCATCTTGAAACTACTTAGGGACCCATCCTGAAACTACTTAGGGACCCACCATGAGTCACCTCATTAGCATAAACTTAGGTGTGATTTAAGGGGTCTACCATGAACAAAAAAGATCTGTCCATCACTCAGGAAATTCCAAGCGTTTAAAGCCTCCCCCAGGAACCAAGGACAAAAGTTAGCCAAATTCTTTTTCATGACACTCCTTAGCTCCTCAAAAAAGGCTGGAACTGTGCTCCATGGCCAGCCCTGGCTGTAAGGGAGGCTGGAAAACAAGGTTTTAGGTTTTACAGCCTCTAAGACAGAAACAGACAAGGAAAACACGGCTGGAAATGGAGTTGAGTCAGCCCACAATGTCTGCCATAATCATCAACTGTTTGGACATTTGAAAACTGAAGTTTTACTCAGCTTAAAACAAACTCCCTTTCATTTTACTTGGGACTTGATTTTCTAAACTGTTAATTTTATAACCATAAGACTGTTTTCTCTCACTTGTTGCAGAAATCCTAACAGTCTCCAAATCTGTGAATCTCAAGGAAGCAGCTTGGACTGTGTGTGATCCATTCTGGTTGAATTAAGAGAAGAGTAATTTCTTAGGTTTTCACAGCATTTTTAGAATTTACAAATCATAAAGTGTCCCATGTAAAGACATGCAGCACAGGGGAACATACCAGGTGGATCTAACCATGTGAGGTTAAACAAAACTTTCTGAGATTAATAGCACCCCCTAGAGTCAGTGTGAGAGTTAAATAATAGAACATAGGTGAAACACTTGAGTCAATGCCTGACATCTAAAACTGTTTTTCATGAATCCCACAGTGACCTTTATCAAGTTCACTCTTCATGCTTAATCAAGTTTACTTTGATTCCCAAGGCAAGGCTTAAACCAAGTGGTCCAAATCTCTAGAATCTAGACTCCAAATTCTCTGCACTAGACCATGGTGGTTCTCCACATTTACCACTCAGAGAACCAAGAATCAACCCCTCCACATAAAAGCCATCTAGGTAAAGATGTAATCCCCAAAATTGCTCATATGTTTAGTCCCTGAAATTCCCAGAGATAGTAAATATCCCTAACATGTGATGAGGCTGTCAACATTTTAGTAGGCATGTATTTTCACTAATTTAATGTCAGACCTATTAAGAAGACCAAAAGCATTCTATCCAAGTCTCAGATGACTTTTGTGATTAATAACCTCCCACGTGAACTACTGAGAAATAGTCAAGACAGAGTAGCCTGTACATGGTAATCAACCATTGTTACATCTCAACCTTGAGGAAGGAGAGAAGTTGTATTTAACAATGTGCAAAGTATCTTTTAGTGCCTCAGCTTAAAGACTCAGGCTGTCAAAACAACCATTAATTTTCCCCACCACCCCCATCGCTGCTTGAAGTGGACGCTGTACAGATGTTTTACAAAAACGCTTCCCCTTCTGCTCTCTGTTGACAGCGGTTTCCATGATTTGGGCAGCAGTTTCCACAGAAACAACTGAGATGGGAATTGCCCAGAACTGAAGAGGATGTTCCTGGGTCTTTTAGGGGTCTGCCTCTGAAACAGTGTGCCCTTTTTATAAAGTCAGAGGCATAGGAAGCTCAAAGCAGTCATTGAACTTATTCCTGCTGTCCCCATAGCTGAAAGCCTACTACATTAAAAAAAAAAAAAAAAAGACAGCCCCTTAGGTCCAAAGCCAGAAATGACAGTGTATCTATTCTAAGCTGTTACTGAACCTCCACTGTCACATAAAAACTGCCCTACTTAAAAGTCTAGACCTAGGCAACCTCAACCAGAGGTGTGCACAAGTCAGCAAATGGCCCCCTGGCCACAGTTAAACACTTTTAAATTTCACCACATGCCGAGACATATTGGAATTAAAATGACAAAAATTAAAGATAAAGAGAGACTATTAAAAGCAGCAAGGGAAAAGCAACAAATAACATACAAGGGAACTCCCATAAGGCTATCAGCTGATTTTTTTAGACACAGTTGGCTTTAAAAAGTAATTGTGGGGCTTCCCTGGTGGCACAGTGGTTAAAAATCTGCCTGCCAATGCAGGGGACATGGGTTCGAGCCCTGGCCTGGGAAGATCCCACGTGCCGTGGAGCAACTAAGCCCGTGCACCACAACTACTGAGCCTGCACCCTAGAGCCCGTGAGCCACAACTACTGAAGCCCACATGCCTAGAGCCCATGCTCCGCAACAAGAGAAGCCACCACAATGAGAAGCCCGTGCACTGCAACGAAGAGTAGCCCCTGCTTGCTGCAACTAGAGAAAGCCCACAGGCAGCAATGAAGACCCAACACAGCCAAAAATAAAATAAGTAAATAAATAAATAAATTTTTTAAAAAAGAATATGGGTTGTGTCTCAAATAATATTATGTATCATTGTTAATTTTTTGCATTAATAATAATGCAAAATTATTATTTTGCATTAATAATAATTGTTGGGGAATCTGGGTGAAGGTATTCTAGGTGTTCAATCTACTATTGTTTCAACTTTTCTGCAGTTCACTATTTTTTTCAAAATAAAAAGGTAGGAGTAGCGGGAGGGAAGAGAAAGGACTGAGGAGAAATGGACCCAAGTTAGGAACCTCTCCCTGTTGTCTTACTGTTTGGGGAAGAAAGTACTATTTCAAATCTTCGGTAACTGTCACCGCGTCTGGTTCGTGTAATTTTTTTTAAAGTTGAAATTATTCAAAAATCATTTTAATCCCTATGAAAAGCATTCATTCATGTTACATTTATTTATCGTACAGCTACTATGGATTACCACCTGTGCCTGTTGTGGAGAATAAAAAGTGAAATGAGGGACAACCTCTATCCTTATGAGCACAGTGTCCAGTAGAAAAGACAAACATTAAAGAGAAAGCAATTTCTGACAGAATGGTGAGCTGAGGGAAGTGATTTTTGTCTTAGCTCCCAAAAGATTCTTAAAGACCCTTCAGTTTAGGAATGGAAACTAGGGAAGAGGCAGACAAGCAACAGAGAATGATAAAGCAAACCCCATGTTCCCATTGTGCTTGGATAGCACCAAGTCTGGAGCTGGACAAATAACAGATGTGTGTTTAAGAACTGGAGGGCGTTGCACAGCCGCCATCTTGTGGAAGAGTTCACTTTTGCCTGGAAGCCATCAGGGAGCTGAAAGAAAAATTACTGTTTCCCCCATAGCTGCTCATTGTGAAAAGCAGGCACCAATGGAGACCAGAAGAGGAGGTCAGCTGTCTGAAAAGCTTAGGCACACAGCAGTTGAAGCAGGACAGACTTGCCATGCAAAGATGCCACCCGAAAGTTTCTGACAGAGAAAGACACATTCCAGAATAAACCATGTCCTAATTCTGAGAGACAGAGGATTTGTTCAGAGTGAATAGAACTGGCCTAGAATCTTTTGAGTCTTTAAATTTCATTCTAACTCATATAGTATCTACTTCTTCCTATGTCTTATAGAAACTAGCTCCATAAGTATTATGGTTATATGTTCATAAAGAGAGGTTTTCTGGGCCAGTATATGCCAAAGTGTTCATGAAATATTCATGGGTTTTCGGGAAAAAATTATTGCATGGTTAAGAAAATTTCGAAGTACCAGATTAAATGAAGACAAAGACGTTTATTTACTACAGGACTTTTCAGAGCCTTCAATATGCTAATAGTCACTTTGAATTTCCATGAACAGAGTATACATTGCAGCATCTCCCAAATGTATTTGACCATGGAACTCTTTTATCAGAGAGCAGACTCATAAAATTGATCATTTATGATGTTGTCACGTATACTGGTAATTTATCTAGGTGTCCAGCCTATTGTAGCTCACTGGCCTTCATACCTAGTACATCAAATCCTGACTGGGGTGTATAGTAAAAAGAGCACTATAAGTTCATGCTTTGAGGTTTTCCTTGCCTCCCTCCCCTTTCTCTTCAAATATTTAGAAGTGACATGAAAATATAAAAAGAACATTAGAAGGACATTGTCAAATTCAAGCACAAGATAAACATCTCTGATGGCACAAAGTGGTGTACAGGAATAAAATCACAAGCCTGCCAAGCTCTGTTCCCAGAGTAAGCTGAACAGCCAGAGATTTTAGGTCCCATGGGATCAGAGAGACTAACAGTGCCTCATGCAAAATATGGATCCCACGGACTTCGCTGGAGGTCCTGTGGTTAAGACTTCACCTTCCAATGCAGGGGGTGAGGGTTCGATCCCTGGTCAGGGAGCTAAGACCTCACATGCCTCACAGCCAAAAAACCAAAACATAAAACAGAAGCAATATTGCAACAAATTCAATAAAGACTTAAAAAAAAAAAAGATAGGGATCTGGGGCCAGACTTGATTCTTAAAATTTGGGGGTTGGGATAGGGCTATCCCAACATTAAAAGAAGGCTAAGAATAAAAGCTGCTAACACCAGAAATTTCCTGGGGACTAGGGGTTACATAACTGCACACCGAGACAGACAGCAAAAGCAGCCAGGACCTGGCTCAAGCCTCACTCTGCTCTGTGGCTGGATCTGCTCTTCCCCCAAGAACTTAATGGACCTGTGATACTGTCAATGACACCATGGGAAGAGAGGCCTGAATTGACAAAATAAACCACTAGATGTGGGAAGTAGAGGAGGATGGTGAGCACAGAGAAAGACAGGAAAAATAACTTCTACACAAGAGGAGGCAGCAAATCAAATAAAGAAGCAAATAGACTACCTAATGCACTGTGGTAACCTAAAGGGGAGGGAAGTCCAAAGGAAGGGGTTATCTGTATGTGTATGGCTGATTCATTTTGTTGTGCAGTGGAGGCTAACACAACAGTGTAAAGCAACCCTACTCCAATAAAACTTAATTTAAAAAAAGAAGCAAATAGGGATGAACGTTAAGAAAGATTGCCAACAAATCAACCTGCAGATAAGTTCCCTCTGATGAAATGAAAACAATATAAAAATAAGGATATTTGGATACTAAAAGAAATCAAGAAATAGCACTTATTTTTTAAAGAACAATATTCCATGAAGAAAAAAGGGTAAAATAAAATGAGAACTGATGGGTGTTTAAAAAAGGAAAGACCAAATGAAAATTCTGAAAAAATTTCCAGAATGTGGCATTGACTGATAAAGAGGAAAAATAAAAATGAGCATTTAAAAGATGTGATCCTCATATTCATGTCTAACCAAAGTTCCAGAGGAACAGAAAACTGATAAAGAGAGGAGGAATATTCAAGGAGATAGTGACTAAGAAGTCTCCACAACTAAGGAAAAAATATGAATCCTCCCACTGAAAGTTCATACTGAGTGCTGAGCAGCATAAATAAAAATAACCTGAAACCTCGGTACATTATAGTAAAACTATAGTACGTCAAGAGTAAAAAGGAAACTTTAAAAACTGCCAGAGGGAAAAGCCAAATTAACTATAAAACAAAAACAAAAACAAAAACAACCCAATGAGACTAACAGGAGATTTCTCATTAGCAACAGTACATGTCAGAAGATGATTAGTGATGTTGAGCATCTTTTCATGAGTCTGTTGGCCATCTGTATGTCTTCTTTAGAAAATTGTGTATTTTAGATCCTCTCCCCAGTTTTTAACTGTGTTGTTTGTTTGCTTGCTTGCTTTTTTGTGTTGAGTTGTATGACTTCTTTGTGTATTATGAATATTAAACCCTATGGAATATATCATTTGCAAATATCTTCTCCCACTCAGTAAGTGGCCATTTTGTTTTGTTGATAGTTTCCTTCATTGTGCAAAAGGGTTTTAGTTTGATTAGGTCCTGTATATTTATTTTTGTTTTGGTTTCTGAGGTGACAGATCCAAAAAACATATTACTAAGACTGATATCAAAGAGCTTACTACCTATGTTTTCTTCTATGAAATTTTAGGGTTTCAGGTGTACATTTAAGTCTTTAGTCCATTTTGAATTTATTTGTGTTCATGGTGTGGGAGCATAGTCCAATTTGATTCTTTTGCATGTAGCTGTACAGTTTTCCCAACACCATTTTTTGAAGAGGCTGTCTTTTCCCCATTGTATATTCTTGCCTCCTTTGTCATAGATTAATTGCCCATTTAAGTGTGTGTTTATTTCTGGGCTCTCTATTCTGGTCCATTGATTTATGTGTCTGTTTTTGTGCCAGTACCATACTGCTTTGATTACTGTAGTTGTATAGTATAGTTTGAAATCAGAGCATGTGATACCTCCAGCTTTCTTCTTCTTACAGTTGTTTTGGCTATTTGGGGTCTTTTGTGTTTTCATACAAGTTTTAGAATTATTTGTTCTAGTTCTGTGAAAAATACCAATTGTGTTTTGATAGGGATTGAATTGAATCTGTAGATTGCCTTGGGTCGTATGGTCATTTTAAGAATATTAATTCTTTCAGTACTTGAACATGGTATAGATTTCCATCTGTTTGTGTTGTCTTCAATTTCTTTCATCAGTGTCTTATAGTTTTCCCAGTACAGGTCTTTTACCTTCTCAGTTAGATTTACTCTCAGGTATTTTATTCTTTTTGATGTTCTTGTAAGCAAGTTAATTTCTCTTTCTGGTAGTTTGCTGTTAGTGTATAGAAATGCAACAGATTTCTGTGTATTAATTGTGTATCCTGCAACTTTACCAAGTTCATTGATGAGCTCTAATAGTTTTCTGGTAGCATCTTTAGGATTTTCTATGTATAATATCATTTCATCTGCAAATAGTGACAGTTTTACTTCTTCCTTTCCAATTTGAATTCCTTTTTCTTGTCTGATTGCAGTGGCTAGGACTTCCAATACTATGTTGAATAAAAGTGTCAAGAGTTGGCATCCTTGTCTTGCTCCTGATCTTAGAGGAAGTGTTTCTGGCTTTTCATCATTGAGTATGATGTTAGCTGTGAGCTTGTCATAGATAACCTTTATTATGTTGAAATATGTTCCTTCTATACCCACTTTGTTGAGAGTTTTTTTTTATCATAAATGTATGTTGAATTTTATCAAAGATTTTCCTGCATCTATTGAGATGATCATATGGTTTTTATTCTTCAATTTGTTGATGTGGTTTATCACATTGATTCATTTGTGGATATTGAACATCTTTGCATCCCTGGGAGAAATCCCACTTGATCATGACGTATGATCCTTGATAGGGATATATTATTGAATTCCACTTGCTAATATTTTGTTGAGGATTTTTGCATCTATGTTTATCAGTGATATTGGCCTTTAATTTTCCCAAAGGCATGGAAAGCAAAGATCTTGACCTCCAAGGACGGGGCTTTCTAGAGTTCCCCTGCCATGTTCTCTGTAGAGAAATGGTATTGTCTCTTCAAAAAATGACTGTCTTTACATATGTAGTATATCTGTATTAGTTATTTATTCAATCATGACAAGTCACTCCAAAATGTAGTGACTCAAAACAGCCATATTTATTATCCCACAGCTTCTGTGGGTCAGGGATCTAGGCACAAATTAGCTGGGTCCTTTGTTTCAAAATCTCTCATGAGCCTGCAATCAAGATGTCCGTCTGGGTTAAGTCATCTCAAGGTTTGACTGGGGAAGGAGATGCTTCCCAGATCACTCATGTGGTTGTTGGCAGGATTTACTTCTCCATGGGTTGTTGGACTGAAAAATTCACTTACTTGCTGCTGGCTACTTGCTGGAGCCTGCCCCCAATTCTTTGTCATGTGGGTCTCTCCATAGGGCAGTTCACAGCATGACAGTTGGCTTTATCAACTTGAGCTAGAGTGCCAGGCAGACAGAAGTTGCAGTCTTGAGTAACTTAATCTCAGAAGTGACACCCCATCACTTTTGCCAGATGCATTAGAAGCGAGTCCCTAGGTGCAGCCCACACTCAAGAGGAGGGGATTGCACAAGGGCATGAGTATCAGGAGACAGGAATCTTTGGGGGCATCTGTCTGCCATAGTATCTGAATCGTACTCCAACAATGCAGGGGTCCAAGAAACATAACCTTCCTTATTTTCCTGTAACAAGTTCTATTTTGAGCTCCATTCCTGAAAGATGACAGTCTGACCTCTGTTAAGTCAGAGCTCTCTGACCCATTCCTCAAGGTTGAAGTTTCAGGGAGATTGCAAAGGGAAATTACAGGTATGCCTTGGGGAGGGAGGGCTGATGAGTCCTCAGTGTCATCTGTCCTCATGGGTCACCACTGCCATTCCTGCCTTCACAGTCTCTCCAGGCCCAGCTGACCTCCTGGAACTTCTGTGTCCAGCTATAGGGCATCCTTCTGCTTCTTCCTGGCCAATCATGGACAAGGGGACCCTATAGGCCTTGGTGAACCTATTGCCTAACCATTCTCTGAGGCATTCCCTCTCAGAGTTCTTACAATGACTCCATTTCAAGAAGGCAACTTCAGAAACTCAGCCCTCTGTATTTCCATACCCTTCTCTGTCCTGCCTTCTCTGCTAGATGCGGCCTGGAAGCATCATGATATTACCAGGTTGAGAAGATTCCTTTCTATTTCTAGTTAGTTGCATGTTTTTATCATGACAGAGTGTTGGATTTTGTAAAATGTTTTTTCTATGTCCTATACGCTTTTGTATTAGCTATTTATTGCTGTATAACAAACAACCCAAAACTTAGTGACTTAAAACAACATCCCTTTGAGTGACTCTTGATTCTGTAGGTCAGGAATTTGAGCTAGACTCAGCTGGTCTTGCCTGGGACTGGAGTTGGATAGTCTAAGATGGTCCCACTCACCTGTCTGGCAGTTGATGCTAGCAGTCAGATGGAACCCCTTTCATGTAGTCTGTCATCTTCTGGGTGACTAGACCAAGCTTCTTTTCATGGCAGTCTGAGAGCAGTGATGCACGAAAGTGAGAGCAGCAGTTGCAAGTCCTCTTGAGGCCTTGTTTGGAAATCACAGTTTGTTCTCTCACATTCTATTTGCCAGAGGTAGTTGCAAAGTACAGCCCAGTACAGCTCAGATACAAGTTCAGCTAGGCTCAAACTTCTAATGGGAGGAGTGACATTTTAATCCATCACATTCATTAAAGGTTCTTTTATTCCCTCCTCCTGAGACTCTAAGTGACATCTTCCCATAGTCTTTCTTCCTCACTCTTCTTTACTTGAAATTCCAGGCACAGCATTCTCTTGGGTAGATAAGAACCAATAAAGATCATTCGTTCTGTGGTTTATAACCTTCTCCCCAAGGAAGAGAAAGAAACTAAATAAATTTCACTCTTAGAAGATAAGTAGAAACGTCAGATCAGGGCAATGATAAAGTACAATTTACTGTTTGGTACCAGCTCCCATAAACACGATTGAGAAGTATAATCTTAAAGATTGTAAATAGAATTCAGTTTCTTCTGTTTTCTCTTTGGAGTCTGGTATTTCTCTTAACTAAGTGCATTTACATGATCTATTTGTTAATTGTTTAGAAGCAGCTGGTCCAAAATAAATGCAGACAATGATAGTAATTTGCATTTTTTTATTATAATTAAAGCTCCAGAAACAAGTTTGAGCCTTTACAATGTAGAGCAGTTATGCAAGACTATGTTTTGCAGAATGTGCTCATGGAAAGTAAAGGATGTTGACACCCTGGATTTGTCCAGTTGCCTGAAAACTTAAAGTTAACCAGAGTTTTCAGCACTCCACTGTGGAAAAAAAAAGAAAGATGTAAATCATTAGAAAACATTAACAACTGACTTATTAAAACAAAACAAAGCTTCTTTCTAGAAGCAGTGCACGTTCAATTTCAATCTCTTGCAATTAGAAAGAGGCACTCAGGCCTGTAAATCAAAAAAAGAGGTTCAATTTTAATCAACACAAGGATGGATGAGGCATATTTAAAAGATTTCCACATCAGAATGGAAACAAAGTGTCCTCTGGTGCTCAGTTAACCAGAAAAATTGATTGATAGTCTGAACAATCCAATAATGCAAGTGAGTTGGGATTTTTTTTAAATTTAAAGTAGAGCCAATTTTATTGTTATTGATAATACTATCTACCATATATTGAATATTATCACATGATTTAGTGTATTATATAAATTATTTAATCCTCACAATAGCTCTATGGATTAGTTTCCTAGGTCTGCCATAACAAAATAGCACATATTCAGTGGCTTAAACAACAGAGATTTATTTTCTCACAGTTCTGGAGGACAGAATTCCAAGATCAAGATGTCTGTAGGATTGCTTTCTTCTGAGGGCTATGAGGGAAGGAGCTGTTCCAGGCCTCTCTCCTTGGCTTGTAGACAGCTGCCTTCTCCCTGTGTTTGTACGTCATCTTCTCTCTGTATGTGTCTGTGTCCAAATTTCCTCCTCTTCTAAAGGCACCAGTCATATTGGACTAGGGCTCATCCTAATGACCTTATTTTAATTTAATCATTTTTAAAGACGCTATCTCTAAATATGGTCACATTCTGGAGACCCTATTTCCGAATACAGTACCAGGGGGTAGGACTTCAACATATAAATTTTGGGGGAAGACACAACTCAGCCAATAACAGATATATATTTCACAGCTAAGGAAATAGACCAAGAAAGATTGCTACTTGTCCAAAGTCTCCAGTTAGTAGCAGCAGAGCCAAGACAAATCCAGATCTGTTGAAGTCCAAAGCCCAGCTGTTAACCATGATACTATACTACTGCTTTTACTAATAGTCAGGTGGTGGATCTTTTCCCATCAGTATCCCCGCCCAGTTTCAGGCTCCCATACCCCCAGGGGCTTTATTACCTTATACCAGCTATTCCTCCCCTGCCAGCCTCCAGTTATCCCCACTGTCCCCTCCCCAAGGTCCCGTTGAATATTCTAGCCAGGGCTTTCCTCCAATGGGAGTCCCTGAGTGGTTGCCCCCATTCCCAGCCTCCACCACCCCTGCTTCCATCACTACCACCTCCACCTTCTAAGCACTCACTAGGGAGACACCCCTGGCTTTCTTTGAATCATATTTACGCTAAATTTCACAAAGGCTCTCTGCGCCTCTCAACCCACTAGCCTATAAATCAAGCCAAGACAATGAATCCAGGAGATCATTTAAGAGGCCTCCGAAATAATGTGTGTGCTCACTGCACACCTGTCTCTCTCACACACCTCACCTCCTTCATGAGTCTTTCCTAATCCCTCACATACCCCTTCCCAGTAGAACAACTTGCCTCCTCCATGCCTTATAGACCCCAGATAGACTTTTATCAGACAACAGCAATACCTTATTGTGGACTTTTATTTTCATATCTGCCCCTCCACCAGACTGTGAGGTAGAAGCTGTGTCGTACTCATCTCTGAATTCCCAGTGTTTAGCATTTTTCAGTACTTATTGGTGAGGGTTTTTTTTAATTTGTTAATATGGTGTATCATGTTGATTGATTTGCGTATATTGAAGAATCCTTGCATTCCTGGAATAAACCCCACTTGATCATGGTGTATGATCCTTTTAATGTGCTGTTGGATTCTGTTTGCTAGTATTTTGTTGATGATTTTTGCATCTATGTTTATCAGTGATATTGGCCTGTAGTTGGTGAGTATTTAATAAGTGCTTGATGAATGAATGAATGAATGAATGAACTCTACCCTACACTTTAAGATACTTCCCCCACCCAGACAAATGATGCATAAAATTATAATGCTAGATGTTATAATATGAGCTTTGGTTTAAGAACTTGTGCCTTACTAAAGGATGAAGGCCCTTCAGTTGTTTAAGCCTCAGTGTGAATGATTTCCTTAGGGGGACATGTACAGGGATGTTAGGAGACATGGTTGCTTGAGGTGCCTAATAAGAGGTGAAGGAAGGGGAAGATACAGAAAGATAGATCAAAAGACCAGAGGAGCCTTTCCTCTTAAACAGCTTTTCAGAGCAGCAGCTCTGGTTGCCATAGCAACAACATCAGTTTGTGGTACTTCCTTTCAGCTTCCTACCTGCCTGTGAGGAGGACCTGAAAGCCACAACCTCTTAACCCAGCAGGGCATTCTCCTGGCATCTCTTGAGAGTGGGAGTCAGGATAAGACTCAGGGAGATGGCAGCCTGGGCTGAACCAGCTTGAAGAAAAGAAGCTGAGGGGAGCAGGGCAGGACCACACTGCTGCCAGGAGGTGAAGGCTAACATGTGGGCACAAGTGACACAGGAATAAAGGAGTAAGCTGCAACAGTCGGCAAATAATCGCAGCTGGGGCCACAGTTCTCAGGCTGATTACCTAGAGATCCTTTTGCTTAATTGATTTTATACCACCTCCTGACTGCAAAATTGGGAGCCTCAAACAATAAAGGCAATTTTCAAAGGACAGCTGCTTGCTCAAATG
Organism: Hyperoodon ampullatus; assembly: GCF_949752795.1. Classification (NCBI taxonomy): domain Eukaryota; kingdom Metazoa; phylum Chordata; class Mammalia; order Artiodactyla; family Ziphiidae; genus Hyperoodon; species Hyperoodon ampullatus. The sequence goes on from NC_136924.1 coordinate 53,805,210, forward strand.
GACACCCCACACAGAATTGTTTACTGGAGCTTCTAATGACTTATTCTTCTCAACCAAGCCAGAAAATATTTTTCTAAACAAGAAATGGGAAGAATGCCAGATCTATAAATAGGAGATTGTGCGCGAGGATGTCGCTACAGTATGTAATTAGTAGTCTTCCTAATCAAATCAGCAGCTTTGTTGTGAGATTTGCCCATTTCTGCAGCAGAAATATGATTTGGAAATGCCAACAAAACAGAATCGTCTTTCTAGTTTCTTCTTTCTGCTCATTCTAAGTCTTGAGTATAACTCAGATCAGAAATATTTTTTTTGCAAAGTATGAGGAAAAGGGAGACAGGGGTAATCATAAATTCTATTTGATACATTTATTAATCAATTTCACTTATTTGTTGCTGTGTAACAACCAAAAATTAAGACATAAGAATTGTGAATTCAGAAAAAAATATTGAGACTTCTAAAGGTTTTCTTTTACAGAGAATTATCTTTTCTATCAACACCAAGGGGAAAATTTATCCAAACAATTTCTAGAGTTGATCATGGTTCATTGAGGAACAAAACAGCAGAAACATGCAATTTCATGGCAACTCACACAAAGTGCAGCCTCTCATTACCAGCAACAAGCCAAATAATTTACTTAGGGACTCTGGTGCTGGCATTTAGTCTTTGTCTTTCTCGCATCTGGTGCTCCAAGTATGATGCATTTAATAAACATGTTTATAAGCTGGTTATTTATTTCTGGCACTATTTTTGCTTCTTTTTACACCAAACTTCATTCATGGGGCGGAAACATGTTAATTCTCTCATTGTTAAGTGACCTTTCTTACTATATTGCTATGAGATTTTACAAAGCATGCGAATCAGCATGGTCTTAGAAATCAAGCCTAGTATAAGTGGTAGGTTGACATTTTGTACAACAGTCAGAAGTGAAGCATCAAGTCAAGGTGGGGTGGGAGGAGGATCTACCTCAAAACATTCCCTGAAGGCTTCCCAGAGTCAAAACAACATCAGGAAATCACTCTGATGTATCTCATGACCTCTAGATGACAGTGTGTAGTGTTTCATTGTACTGCCATATATTAAGATGAAAAATCAAATAGAGCTAATTTGATTTGGTTTATGAAAATTTTATGTCAAAAAACAGGCAGATGGAGATGCCAGAAAGTTACAGAACAACCAAAGATTATTTGATATGTCTTCTAAAATAGAAACTCATTTTACAAAATCTAAATGGATCTCCCTTGCATAAGAATGTCATCCATGCATCCGTGTGGCCTTTGTTGACTCCCTGAAAGGGTAGATTGCACCAGAGGACAGAGGATCAGCGCATCAAGGGGAAGGCAGGTAGATGGATTCAGTAGTCTGGTATGGTAGACAATTCCTAGACAGGGAATAATAAGCAGCTTGATTCCACTCCTAGCTTTGCCGCCAACAACTTCTGTCATATAACCTGAATCTATGGGTCTCTATATCAGTTAGCGAATTACCACGTGGCAACAAACCACACCCCAAAACTTAGTGGCTAAAAACAACAACCACTTATGATTTCTCACAAATCAATGCTGATCTGGGACAGGCTTCATTGAGCTCAGCTTGGCTGTGCTCATCCCTCTGGGGTCAGTTGCCAGATCACTTGGGGGCTGGTGGTTCTAGGATGGCTTCAGCTTGACAAATTGGTTCAGCTTCGTGCAGTTAATCTCGTCCTTCAGTAGGCTCACGCAGGATTGTTCTCATGGTACGGGGCTGAGGGGTGGGCAGGGGAGAGATAGAGGAAGAGAGGAGGGGAGGAGTGGGGAGGAGGGAAGAGAACAGGTAAGAGAAAGAGCGAAGAAGGTAAGGAGGGAGGGGGAGAGGGAAAGAGAGAGAAAGACCGTGGCATCTTGAGACCCAGGCTGGGAACTGGCCCTCTGGCTCATCTCCCACATTCTCTTGGCCTGTCCTTTTCACAGTTGTCTTGAGGACTAAATGAGATGGTCTCTGTGTGGACTTTATAAATCATAAAGTGTCATAAAGCAGATATAATGTAATAAGACATCCACTGACACATCCTGAGTGCTGTCATTCATAAGATACACAGGCTTATACCCTCACTAGAGGTGAAGCCAGTGATGACATTGTGGGCAGGGGATGTCATGTGAGATATTTTATGTATTTCTGTCCTTGTTCCACAAGCTTTGAGGTAGCTCGCTACAAGAATGCGTATGTAAAACTACCAGCATACCATAAATAAGAACAAAGAATCAGGACTAGGAAAAATATAATTGATAGTAGAAAATCAAGACCCAGGGTTAGAGGTGGTAAGAGACACCACCCCAAATACGCAAGCCGTAAGGACAATGCCATGACCATATTTGAGTCTTATATTTGGTTCTGTAGTTCCCAGAAGTAAAGCAAAAAGAGATGTGTGTCCCCAAGTATAGTACCCAAGTACTATACCCAAGTTGATCTGCGGTGGTACAAGGCTGCCAGCATGCACCCACCCTTCCCACCCTCTGTGGACCAGTTGCTGAGAAGCCCTTCAGCAGGTGGCAATTCAATGCACTTCCTGTCCAGGTCTCTCCTCACCATGCTGAATGCTGGGTATTGCAGGGAGGGGAACAAGGAGCACTCTGGGCTCTCAGCTGCAGGGTGTGGAGAGCTCACCAAGGCCAGCAGCAGGGGCTGTGTGCAGGCTGTGGTGAGAAGAACTGGGGTTTGTGAGACAGGATGAAGGGCAAGTGATAGGCATTTTTCCATTCATGCCAGTGACACATGTTTCCTTTTTAAATGAACTTAAGTTTTCAGAGTAGGTTAATACAGATATCAATGTTAATTAACTAAGAGTACAGATGATATATAGGTAAGGCAAACTTGTGAAGCTCTGATGTAAATGCCTGGAGTTTGGGAAGCAGCTCTCACTCATCCATTTATGAGCAGCACTGGTTCTCAGTGAACTTCCCAGGATGAGTTAGTAGCAGATATCTCTGTGCAGAGTCTGTGCACTGTAGAGGCCATGTAAGACTGACATGCAGGAAGAAAATAGTAGAAATATATTTAGATGTAACAATATGAAAGGAGTCAAGCTTTAATAGCACTTAAAGATTCCAACTGAGACAGACACCTCACCTGCTTGGTCAGCTTGCTAGATGTTGACTGCTGGGTCCCCCCACCCTGTGGTTCTCAGGGTGTCTTTGGGAAAAAGTGGAAGTTCCCTAGGTAGAGAGTTGGCACATTTTTGTTCACTTTCACCAAATGGCCACATGTTGGAGTTCAGATGTGCCTAATTAAGCAGCTGTATGGAATGTAGCATCTAGTTTCAACTAAACTAACTTTCATAAAATGGAGAGGATTCAAGAAATGTCAGTAATAAACACAAGCAACAAAAACAGAATGGCAGGGCTTCCCTGGTGGCACAGTGGTTAAGAATCCATCTGCCAATGCAGGGGACATGGGTTCGAGCCCTGGTCCAGGAAGATCCCACATGCTGCGGAGCAACTAAGCCCGTGTGCCACAGCTACAGAGCCTGCGCTCTAGAGCCCGCGAGCCACAACTACTGAAGCCCGTGCTCCACAACAAGAGAAACCACCGCAGTGAGAAGCCCGTGCACTTCAATGAAGAGTAGCCCCTGCTCGCCACAACCAGAGAAAGCCTGCATGCAGCAACAAAGACCCAATGCAGCCAAAAATAAATAAATAAATAAATTTATATGAAAAAAAAATGGGAGAGCCTGCACTGCTCTGATTCTTAGAACAGACAAACTTTTTAGGAGCTGAATTATGAGGTAAAACAGGGATTCATCATATCTGACCAAAAGTCAATCTCCAAATTTAAAATTAATAAAAAGACTACTTAAAATATGGATTTACCTCCACTCTCGTGAATGATGTGACTTGCCTTGTTTTTATTGTGCCTTTGATATTAGCTAATGGAAACATGAAGGCATCAGGATTAGCAAGACATTTTTAAAAGGAAGCAGCCTGAACATTCATCATCATAACATCATATTGTTCCATTATTGAATAAAATAAGAAAAAAGTCACATTTCATCTTCATCCCATCCTTTTAAATTGCTATTTTATGTATGCTTTATAATATAGATAACACTGTAATATAATAGCACGTGTATAGAATTTATAAATAACTCTATACAGATTGGGAGAGCATGCTGACACTTTTTCACTAATGAGGTATGTAATTAAAACAGTTGAGATACCACTGCTTTAAATAACTAAAAATAAATTAGCTGGTTGAATGGAAGTATTAAACTTAGAATCCCTACATTTGGAGAACATCCACAAAATAATTATTTTAATAGTAAAATAGTTGATCTAAGACTAGACTTTCTGTTAGCGGTCTGATCACAGGATGTGTCACCCAGGGGCCACTTCCAGGTTGTGACATTGATGTTATTGTAGAGTGAGAAACTCATTCAACTATTTTCTATGGCCAATGGACCAGCATCTGAATTAGCCAAAGTAAGCTTCAAACCATTCATATTTAACTTATACAAAAGAGGGTTGCAGAACACAGTCCTACTTTATGTGACTGGATGTTGTTAGCTGAATCATTAAAAGATAAGCCAGGGGCTTCCCTGGTGGCACAGTGGTTGAGAGTCCGCCTGACGATGCAGGGGACACGGGTTCGTGCCCCAGTCCGGGAAGATCACACATGCCGTGGAGCGGCTGGGCCCGTGAGCCATGGCCGCTGAGCCTGCGCGTCCGGAGCCTGTGCTCCGCAACGGGAGAGGCCACAACAGTGAGAGGCCCGCATACCACAAAAAAAAAAAAAAAAAAAAAAAGCCAGAAACAACGTGTCCATCAATAGACGAATGGTAAAGAACATGTTATGTATAATATATAATATATATATAATATTATTCAGCCATGAGAAAGAGGGAAATGCTGCCATTTGTGACAGCATGGATGGAGCTTGAAGACATTATGCTAAGTGAGATAAGTCAGATAGAGAAGACAAATATCACATAATATCACTTATATGCAGAATCTAAAAAAATCAGAACTCATAAAAACAGAGAGTAGAATGGTGGTTACCAGGGACTGGAGGGTGGGGGAATAGGAGAGATGCTGTGTAATGGTACAAATTTGCAACTAGTAGATAAGTAAGTCCCAGAGACCTAGTACACAGTATAGTGATTATAGACAAAACACTGTCATATAAATATCAAACTTGCTGAGTGACTAGATTTTAATTATTCCTATCACAAAAAAAGAAATGATAAGTATGTGATATGATAGAGGTGCTACCTCACTAAAACAGCAATCATGACTTCTGTGAATATCAAAAACTATGAATCCATATGGAACTCATTCAGCCTGACCCAAAGCTGGCTTCTGTCATAGAGCCACATTTTGAGGAAAGGTCAGTAAAAGCTCAAGCAAAGTGAAGGGTGCACATTGGCCATGAATGAACAGGCCAAGATAAAGCTCATTTGTTCCTCATATAAAATGTTGGCCCTGGAAACCCAGAACTGCAGGATAGAGAGAAGAGAGCTGTAACATTGAGGTGAAAGGCCTACAGTCCATGAAATAGTTGTCATTTTTAAAAATGGGGTCCTATATGCTCTGAGTCTAACCAGATGGGATGATGTCTATTGCTCTGGTCTGAATTTTTGTGCACCCCCAAAATTCATATGTTGAGTCCTAACCCCCAAATGTGATGGTATGAGGAGGTGAGGTGTTTGGGAGGTGATCAGTGCTTTTATATAAGAGGTTTACAGAGATCCCTCACCCCTTCCACCACATGAGGATACAGGGAGAAAGAGCTGGCTATGAACTCGGAAGAGGGCCCTCACCAGAGCACAACCATGCCAGCACCTTGTTCTTGGACTTCCCAGCCTCCAGAACTATAAAAAATAAATGGATGTTGATTACAAGCCACCTAGTCTATGGGCTTTTGTTATAACAGCCCAAAAGGACTAAGACATCTATGAAGTTCGTTAAAGTCTTCAGGTCAATAAGGATTAGTGCTTACCAGCATGAAAAATTTTAGACTAGTTCCAATGGGAAAAGGTATTCTTCTGCCATTTTATTGAATTTGAGCAATGAAGAATGGTACCAGATCTCAGCTGAAAGGTGCCAGGGTGCCCATGACATTTGAAACAATTTCCCTAGGACTTTAAGACAGGGGTCCCCAACCCCTGGGCCGCACACCACTACCAGTCCTTGGCCTGTTAGGAACTGGGCTGCACAGCAGGAGGTGAATGGGGGGCGGGGCGAGCAAAGCTCCATCTGCCACTCCCCTTCGCTCCCCATCACTCGCATTACCGCCTGAACCGTCCATGGAAAAATTGGCTTCCACGAAACCGATCCCTTGTGCCAAAAATGTTAGGGACCGCTGCTTTAAGAGATAGGTCCCTTAGGGAAGAGCCAACAGAAATAGAACCATTGAAAGATAGTCTGTAACCTTTAAGGCGTGTAATTTGGAGGGAGAAATGATGAAATGAAGGACGTTCTCGCAGCAAATGCAAGCCAGAGGCAATGGCATCCTCAGAATACCCAGAGTCAGAAAGTAAGAGGTTGTAGCAGTTTTTCAGGATCATCCAAAGAAAAGAGCGTCTGATAATTCCTTATTCTTTAGACCAAAGTAACCATGGATACAGATGAGTCATCAGTACGTGTCTTTTGAGAATAAGCAGCTCTCTTTGCTCTAGTTCTTCATGCATCCAGAAGCCTCCTGCGCTCTTTGGGCTCCTAAACAGATGTAAGCACCAGAAAGGGCACGCCTTCCTCCAGGGGCTGGAGCTGGGTCTGGGCCAGGTACGGTTCATTGTAGACACATGTCTAGGACAGACTTGCCACCTGTGAGTTTAGTGCTTGCAGCTCCTTCCTCCAAATCTGATTTTTTTCCATGTGTACAAATACAACTGAGCTTCTTAACCAGCAAACTGAGGCTCCAAATCATCAAAAGGTCACATCCCTCAAAATAATCTGCCTGTTTTACCCATTTCCTCATTCATTCATTTATTCATTCGTCATTCTACAAATATTTACTGAGTGCTCACTGTGTGCCAGGCAGTGTCCTAGGTGGCAGAGTGAACAAAAGGGACAAAAATTCAGACACTGACAAAAAATACAGTAAATAAGTATAGTTAGATGGTGCTAAGTACTGTTAGTATAATGGAGGAGGGGGGATGTAAAACAGGGAAAGAGAGTGCCAGCTGAGGGAGGGGGTGTCATTTTAAATAAAGTGGCTAAGGAAGGCCTCACTGAGGAACACACATCTGAGCAAATTGTTTTGTTTTGTTTTGTTTTTGTGGTACACAGGCCTCTCACTGCTGTGGCCTCTCCCGTTGCGGAGCACAGGCTCCGGATGCGCAGGCTCAGTGGCCATGGCTCACGGGCCCAGCCACTCCGCGGCATGTGGGATCTTCCTGGACCGGGACACAAACCCGTGTCCTCTGCATCAGCAGGCAGACTCTCAACCACTGCGCCACCAGGGAAGCCCTGAGAAAATTCTTGAAGGAGATGTGAAAGAGCAATGTGATATTTGGGCAGAGAGTATTCCCAGTGAAGGGCACAGCCAGTGCAAAGCCCTGAGGTCGGAGCGTGCTTGACATGACTGACAAAGAACTCATGAGGCCACAAGGGAGTGGGCTGGGAGGGAAGCATGCTGTGCAGGGCCTTTGTTATCTACTGTAGCTTATACGCAGGATGACATGGGAAGCTACTGGGGGGATTAAAACAGAGGAGTGGTGCTATCTGATTTAACCTTTCTCCTTGAACTGTGGAGTGTCCCGAGCCATAGCACCAGTTAGGAGACTACAGGAATCTGCGTGGGTAGGAGAGATGATGGTGACCTGGACCAGAATGAGAACAGTGGTAGTGGTAAGAAGTGGTCAGATTCTGCATGTATTTTTTAAGGAACAAGCAACCAGGTTTGTGATGAAAGAATGGTCAAGCGCGACCCCAAAGTTTTCAGCCTGACATGGAAGGATGGAGTTGTCCTTACCCAACAGGGAGGACAGTGGGGAACGCTGGCTGGGAGTCAGGGCAGGAACAGGAGTTTGGTTCTGGACATGCTAAGTTTGTGATGCCTGCTAGAATCCAAGGGGAGGTGCCAGGTGGGCAGATAATTATTTGGATCAGGAATTCAGGAGAAAAGTCCAGGCTGGAGATGTAAATTTAGGAGTGTGGGCACGTCAATGATCTCAAATGACAAATGAGATCACTAGTCAGTGTAGATGGAAAAGGCAAAAGGGCCAAAGGCTGAGTCCCAGGGCATCCCAGTGTCTAGGAGGCCAGAAAACTAAGGAGAAGCCAGCAAGGGAGACTGAACTGAGGAAAAAGCAAAATCAGGAGGGTGTGGTGCGCAGAATCCAAGCCAAAAAGTGGTTCACAGAGGAGGGGAGAGCTGTGTCACAGCCGGGTGACACTTCTCAGTGGCCGCTGCAGTGACAATGCAGAGGTCATAGTGGTCTTGGCAGCAAGAGCCAAGTGAAACAGGGGAAGAAAAAGCCTGATTCGAGTGAGTTCAGGAAAGAAGTAAAGGAGGAGAATCTAGATGGGAGTAGAGAGAACACCCTCAGGGAGCTTTGCTCCAAATGGGAAGTGTGGGGTGGCGCGTTTTAATTTGTTTCGGTTTGTTTTTTAAGATGGGAGTAACAACAACCTATTTGCGTATGGAAGTGATCGTATAGAGTCAGATTGGTGAGGCAGGATGTGGGGAAGAATTGCTGGATGGGTGTCCTTAAAGAGATGAGAGGAGGGACTTCCCCGGTGGCACAGTGGTTAAGAATCTGCCTGCCGATGCAGGGGACACGGGTTTGATCCCTGGTCCGGGAAGATCCCACATGCCGCGGAGCAACTAAGCCCGTGCGCCACAACTACTGAGCCTGCGCTCTAGAGCCCACGAACCGCAACTACTGAAGCCCACGCGCCTAGAACCCATGCTCCGCAACAAGAGAAGCCACCGCAATGAGAAGCCCGTGCACTGCAACGAAGAGTAGCCCCCGCTCACTGCAACTAGAGGCCTGCACGCAGCAATGAAGACCCAACGCAGCCAAAAATAAATAAATAAATAAATAAATAAATGGAGAGCTCTCGGGGGAGAAAAAAAAGGTATGAGAGGAGATGGGATCCTAATCATTCTAATAAAGAAAATAAGCACATACCAACTAACATTTACGTGCTTACTAAGCACAAAGTGCTGTTCTAAACGCTCGACGAACACTATCTCGTTCAATCCTCACAGTAACGCTGCAAAATGGGAATAATTACAGGTGAGGAAACAAAGGCTCACAAAGCCTCAGAGTTTGCTCACCCCAGGTGCTCTGAATTCCGAGTCCAAGCCCCTCGTCCTCAGGCCACATGGCCTGGTTTTGTTTTTGTTTCAACGCCCACAGGAAGGAACCGCTCCATTCTCAGGAGGCAGGTCCCAGCGTGGATGGAGGTGGAATCAGGGTGGGGACTTGAGCTGAGGGCTCAGGGACCAGGTGCACTTGTCACAGGGAAAAGCAGGATGGTGGCAGGTGTTTGGTGAAGACCCAGAGAAGATCCAAAGAGAGGAGGATTCCACTGAGGAGCAGCTGGAGGGAATGGGGAAGGAGATGGTGGGCAGATGACAGAGAGACCCGTCTGAGAAGCCAGGCTAGGGGCCCAACTCCATCCTCCAGTCCAATAGCTGTTAGGCTCGGTTTGTATTGCTTTGCCCTTGGGCAGTAGGAATCTTGATAAAATGAAATGTTACACGCGAAGTCCAGTAAGCAAAGCAGGCTAGGAGTAGCAGAGAGACTACATTTCGGCAGATGTGGCCCCTCATTGCCACTGGGGAGGGGGAGGGGGAGGGGCGCTCAGGGCCCAGCTGTGAAGCTCTTGAGAGTTAGAGCCAGAGAGTGAAAGTGGGGGGCTTGGGGGGCTTGGGGGGTGGCGGAAATGGGGGACAAAAGGGAATAGCTAGGACTGCTTGTTCAAGTCTTATTTTCTTTCTTTCTTCCTTTCTATCTTCTTTCCTCTCTCTCTTTTTCTTTCCTCCTTCCCTCCTTCCTCCCTCACATCCATCCTTTCTTCCTTCTTTCCTAATAATTTAGGCGACAGGTGCTGGGGCTTGAATACAAGCACCCCAGGGTTTCTGACCCCCACTAAAATGTGAAACCACTGCTCTGGGTATACAGGTGTTGAAATACCTTTCTGGGCCCAGGATGGAGCAGCTCCTGCCCAGATGCCACATCAGCAAACACAACTCAGCCAACTGTCATGTCCCTATAAAGGCTCTACTTGACTAGAAATGCAGTCTGTCCAGGCAGCCAATACCCACACGCCAAGCCAGCTCTGGGCTCTATATTTATTTCCTTGTTCCTTATTCATTTTCTCCTTTTCTCTTCCTTGTTACTTATTCTTTATCCTATAAAAGTTTCCTGACTTCCATACCATTTTCCAGTTCTCTGGACACTTGAAAACAGAGACTACCTGCTTCATAAAGTGTTAAATAAAATTTGTTTGTATCCCCTAAATTTTCTTCTTGAATCATTTTTAACACAGGGTGCAGAAGGGCGTTCTCTCCTCCGCCACCCAATTCTCTTCCTCTTTCTCCATCTTCATCTTTGCTTTATGTTTTGTCCTTCCTTTTTTTTTTTTTAATATTAGCAAAGCATCCAGTACCTACCAAAGAACACACTGTCTTTTCAAGTGTCAGTGTCTGTACTGTGAGCACCTGGTGTATAACCATGTGTGATGTGCATGCAACCCTGGTGTCTGATCAGAACCTGCATGGAACAGGCACTCAGGAAATGGCTGTTGAGTTATGAATGATATAAGGGATGATATGCAGGATTTTTCAAGTTTGTTAATCTCAGATACTAAGGTCCTTTATTCTCATATTTAAAAAGAAAGAAAAAAAGAAAGAAAGGATGGGAAAGAGGAAGGGAGGGAGGGAAAGAGAGAGAAAGAGAAAGAAAGAAAGGAAAGAAAGAAAGAAAGAAAGAAAGAAAAAAGAAAGGAAGGAAGGAAGGAAGGAAGAAAGAAAGAAAGGAAGGAAGGAAGGAAGGAAGGAAGAAAAAAAGAAAGAAAGAAAGAAAGAAAGAAAGAAAGAAAGAAAGAAAGAGGGACTTCTCTGGTGGTCCAGTGGTAAAGAATCTGCTTCCAGTGCAGGAGATGTGGGTTCAATCCCTGTTCGGGGAACTAAGATCCCACATGCCGCTGGGCAACAAAGCCCGTGTGCCACAACTACTGAGCTCACACGCCTCAATTAGAGAGACTGCATACTGCAAACTACAGAGCCCACATGCTCTGGAGCCCACGTGCCACAACTAGAGAGAGAAAACCTGCAAGCCACAACTAGAGAGAAGCCCACGCACCAAAAGGAAAAATCCCGCATGCCTCAACTAAGACCTGTTGCAGCCAAAAAATAATAAAAAGAGAGAAAGAAGGAAAGAAAGAAGGAAGGAAGGAAAAAAGGAGAGAAAGAAAGAGAAAGAAAGAAAGGAAGAAAGAAAGGAAGAAAGAAAGAGAGAAAGAAAGAAAGAGAGAGAGAGAAAGAAAGAGAGAGAGAAAGAAAGAAAGAAAGAAAGAAAAGAAAAAGTGAAATAGCAGCAGTGTTTTTCAGGTGTACAGATGCTGGTGACTGATTTTAATGTTCTCTCGGTCCAAGCCTCTAATAACCAGCACTGCCTGATTTCTACAGAATAATGGCCATTTAATAATGAACCTGCAGCACTGCAAAACTCTGAATCACTACAGGAGCACAAATTATGTTCAGTGAGATTTTAGAGTTGCACATTGCATTGTGACTGGCAGACGCTGGTACTGACTGTAATGGCCCCTGGAACTATTAGACCAAAGATTGAATGATGATCAGACATGGGTAGAAGGAACTCCTACAACTGCAAGGGGAGGGGAGAGGCAGGCGGGATGGTGCTGTGACCCACTACTGTAATATTCCATGGTCATGATTTGTAATTCTTAAAAACTGGCAAAGTTTCCTATCAGTAGAAAACTGTTTAAATGTATTCTGTTCTATCCACTGGAGCACCACACAAGGAAGGAGGTACAGCTATGTATAATGACATGGAAAGAAGCCCACAATCTGTTTTTTGTTGAAAAAGCAAATTACAGAGATTATGTATATACAAACAATTTAATTTTAATTTTTAAAAGTAAACAGTGTGTGTTCTGGGGGAGAAAGGGGCTTTAAATATGGCTAGAAAAATCTAGATGGCTACAGACCAGGCTATTGGTGGTGAACTCTGGGGAGTAAGGTTGAAGGAGGCCAGGAAGTAGCCGGTTTTCACTTTTATATCCTTTTATACACATTCATATTGCCTGAATTTTTTATAAGTATGTATGTAGCATTATAAAAATACATAATCAGTCACCCATGTGTAGGTCACCAACGGTGAGTGGTAACTTTCTGTTAACCAACATATGAATATCCTGTTTCTTTTTTTTTAATGATTTTTTAATAGATTTATTTATTTGTTTGTTTATTTATTTACGGCTGCGTTAGGTCTTCGTTGCTGCACGTGGGCTTTCTCTAGTCACGGGGAGCGGGGGCTACTTTTCATTGCGGTGCGTGGGCTTCTCATGGCGGTGGCTTCTCTTGTTGCGGAGCACGGGCTCTAGGCATGAAGGCTTCAGTAGTTGTGGCTCGCAGGCTCAATAGTTGTGGCTTGTGGGCTCTAGAGAGCAGACTCAGCCATTGGGGCTCATGGACTTAGTTGCTCCGCGGCATGTGGGATCTTCCCAGACCAGGGATCAAACCCGTGTCCCCTGCATTGGCAGGTGGATTCTTAACCACTGTGTCACCAGGGAAGTCCTATCCTGTTTCTTATACAGGGGAGCTTGCAGCATTTGGGGCAAGAACAATAGCCCTGTCAGAAGGTCAAGAGAGGGACTTTACTGTACTTCACTGAACGGTAGAGACTAACACAACCTTGTGAAAGAACTATACGCCCATACAAAAAAAAAAAAAAGTCCAGAGACCTTGTCTTGTTCCTCCTCTGCCCCAGCCAGGTGTGTTCTCTTAGGCAAGTTACTTCATCTTTGACCTCTATCAAGAGGATGGAACCAAATTTCCTCTCAACTTCTTCCTAAGCTCAAAATTTCTAAAGAGGAAATAAACTTCAAGTAAGTGTCCATTTGAAAACCTGATACAGCTGTAACTTCCTAAATATGATATTGCCTTAGTGAATCAAACGGTTCAAGATTTTGATGAAAAAGAGTTCAGTGAGTATTAAAAAAAATCTATTGGACTATTATGCCCAATGCTGATTCTGCAATAAGCAACTATGCTTACTGCCCATGAGACTGAACTTTTCTCTGGTCCCTGATGCTGTTTGTGGTTTGCCCAAAGTTACCAAGAACTGCAAATTGCTTTTCCCCACAGCCTCCTGCTCCGTGCATATTTCTAACTCTGGGGGAAAAAATATGGAGTTACAAAAGGATTTGCTGTGGAGGGAAATCTAAGCAGCCAGTAAGCCAAACAAACTTTATGACAAAGTAAGAGTTAGGAAGGTGGACAAAATGATTTATTTTGAACCTAACTAAACATTTAAATATTAAAGTGGATAATATATCAACACCACGAGACTTCATGTAAACCCAGGAAACCAGGAAATTTCAGTACTATTTCAATAATAAATAAAATTTAGATCAAGCCTGTCTAACAGATTGTGTTTATCAGTCTGAAGGAGCATAATTAATAAATAAGTGTGCTTAAATACCTTTTTTCAAATGACGTGACTACCATGTGAAGAAATATGGCCTGGAGAAGAGATACATTAAAACATCAACCATAACAATAGCACAGGGTTTCCATGAATCTCCATAAAAACAGTATGTGCAGTTCATGAAAGAAGGTTTGTGGATACTGGGACAATCGGCTGGGACAGCACAAACACCCCAGCCAAGACTACCCTTGTTTCAGGGAAGCCCTGCATTGATGGCCCCACTGGAAAAGTCTAGTTGAGGGTTGTACTCCATACTCCCTGGAAGTTCTGTGCTTTGGAGTCAGAGAAGACAAAGGTTAAATCCATCTCCACTTCTCACTAGGGCAAGCCATGTAACTGAACCTCAGTTCTCTCATCTGTAAAATGGGATAATACATAACAACACAGAAACATGGTCACACACAATGAAAGTATACGGGTAAAATGACCTACCACTGCTGCTTCAGAGTAAGCACTCAATAAATATTAGTCTCCTTCCTTCCAAGTAAAGATACTATTTCCAAAACCATTGGATACCTGAGTGAATTTAGGAGCTATTTTACATTCCTGGTCTGATGATTTCACTGAGGCAAAATTGACCACCTAAGTAAGCTTCTTAAGAAGCTCTCTAAAACTATTTTCTTATTTGTAAAATTGGAATTACATTTCCTTTCCAGCCTACTGCATATCGATGTCATGAAGACAGATTTTCTATTTCTGCAAGTAATGAAGTATTCACACAACTGTAAGCAGTAACATCATTATTACTATGCCCTTCTGATGAAATGGCAGGTAGTACTTCTCTTTCCTAGGTTTTGACATTGGAAAACTGAATCCAGAGAGGTGAAGCAACCTGTTCAAGATCACACAGCTTGTTAGGGACAGAGCTAATAGTAGAACTCAGTCTCCTGAAGCTCAGAAAAGCTGATACAGATACCACTGGACCTCAGCCAGGAAGGGAAATCCATCCCTTAAAAATTCTATGTACTCCAAACTCCAGAGTCTACTTCTAGACAACTCAACCTGTGATACTCAGATACTCAGATGGCTAAAAAAATGTAGTGTTTTAGCCTGTGGTTGTGTGTATTCCATAGTATCCCCTTAGTAGACTTTGCACAAAGTCTAATATAATGGAGGCATTCAAAATTATTTATTGAATGAAAGAATGAGAGAGTGATTGAATGGATGAATGAATAATAGGAATCCCCAGGGAACGAACAAGGGCCCAGTTAAACATATTAGTTATACACATATTGGGTCATATAGGCATATACATAAACACCTGAGGTACAAGTAATCAGAAATGTACAAATAGATTTTAAGACACTTACTCTAATCTCACCTGAAGAAAGAGAAGAACAGTTTCAAAGTGATTTTAAAATCATATTTGTAAGAAAGGGGAAGAAATTTTTGTGTCTCATTTTCAGTGAGAATTGCTAATACATCACACAGCTAATTGAGAAGGGTGCTTTTTTTGTTTTGTTTGTCCGCTTGTTTTTGCCAAAGCATAGAGTGCTTGGGAAAAAATATCTGCAGTCCTGTGGGAATCTTAATTCCTTGAGACAGAAGGGAGATCAAAAACCTTGTACTTTTCAACACATTTCACATGCCAAGGAATTTTACAAAGAAAGAGGAAGAAATTAATCTATAAAATGTATTTTACAAAGAGAGAAGTATATGTACTTTTCCCAGGAGAATATAAAGTTGGCAGACTCAACAGTAAATGGCCTGTGGATGAAATACAGCTGCGGAGGGAGAGGAGAATTGGGGGTAAGTGGTCAAAGGAGAGTGCTAAGGCCACAGGGGTAGAGCCTGGGAGCCTGGAGGGGGGAGTCTGAGGAACCTGGCAGCCAGTGCCCACGATGCTCTCCAAGGAAGGAAACTGAGACCCTGGAACAGAACACCTCCCATGTAACATTACATCAGCAGCCTTCTAGGGGTCATGGCTGGTGACAGAAATTTAGGTCCGTGGGCAAAGAAGACATTCAGGGGAGATGAGGGTCTCAGAGCAGCCTGAGTCCCTCTAGTCCTTGGGCACATACCCTACATTCAAATGAAGATGCAGAAGAGAAGCAAAGTGAAGGCAGCATTCAACCTGTGAACAGAGCCAAATGGCTTTTTGATGCAATAGGCTGTCAATGAAAATAATCAATAAACAATCTCTAATAGGAATAGAAAAGGGTTTTATTTGAATCAAACTGAGGCCTATAGCCCGGAAGACAGCCTCTCAGATAACTCTGAGGAACTGCTCCAGAGAAGCATGGTTTTCAGCAGTTTTATATCTTGTCAGAACAAAGAACATCAAACAAGTCAGGGATACATTCCTTCAGAGTTTCAAAAAAACAGGTCAGCACGTACACAGTGAGTCAGCATGGCCTTGGCAACTGGGAAGGGAGTCCTATCATCGAAGGAGTACCAGCATTGCATCCCAGGAAGGGAGGAACTTAGTCTTTATTTTAATTTTATTTTCTTATTTTTTATTTTTTTAATTGAAATATAGTTGATTTACAATGTTGTGTTAGTTTCATGTGTACAGCAAAGTGATTCAGTTTTATATATATACATACACATACATATTCTTTTTCAGATTCTTTTCCCTTATAGGTTATTACAAGACATTGAGTATAGTTCCCTGTGCTATACAGTAGGTCCTTGCTGCTGTATAACATAGGTTATCTATTTTATACATAGCAGTGTGTGTATGTTAGCCCCTACCTCCTAATATATCCCTCCCCCTCCTTCCCCATTGGTAACCACAAGTTTGTTTTCTATGTCTATGTTTTCTATGTTTATGTCTCTGGGTCTATTTCTGTGTCGTATATAAGTTCATTTATATCATTCTTTTTTTCTTTTAGATTCCACATATAGGCGATATCATACGATATTTGTCTTTCTCTGTCTGGCATACTTCACTTAGCATGATAATCTCTAGATCCATCCATGTTGCTGCAAATGGATGTCTTTATTTTTAACATGGATGTTCTTTACTTCTGGTCAATGTGCCCTTTTCCTTAATAATTAAAGCAGATGTACAATGTACGTTTGATAGGCCACAAACAGGCTGTTCTAGTTAGCATCAGATTCAAGTTAACTCATGTATAAACCAGAATGACTTCCCCATATCTCAACATGTGAAAATTTCTTTTATCAAGGCCCTTTAAGAGACTTCCCTAAAGAAACAGCCTGGACTCCTGCTGTGAGGAGTCGCAGTTCTTCCTAGTCCTCAGGGACTAGGAAGGTCACCTCCAAAACCCCACAGCCAAAGCTGAACACTTTTTCTGACATTCAGTTTCAATCTAACTGTTTTTATTTAATGTTCAGCCCAAGATGGACAGCATGATACACTTCTATTTTTCTTCCAGAAAGCAAACAAATATAAGGTTTTGCACAAGAGAAAAACAATGAAAGCCAAATGTGGCTATCATTCCTCATTAAAAGTTGAAGTGTCAAGTTCTAAACCCTGAGGAAGCCGCTGAGAGGCAATAGCTGGGAGAAATTTATGAACTAGAGAAAGGAAGTGATAGATAGTGAAAAGTAATACAATTGTGCTTTCCCCATCTCCCTGCTATTTCCCAGGTCTTGCTGAGGGAAGCCTGGGCTGTAGCAGGAGTTTCCATCACAGGCCAAAAGCCACATCCTCTAGCCCCAGCTGCAGAAAACTCTCTCTACTTTGCTCACACCTGGAGGGATGAGGTGGGGGAACTCTCGGCACAGCAAAGGCCGCCCCGTGGGCAGCAGAGCCTGAGATGAGACCTTCCATAACAACCCAGACTTGTCACCACCAGGAAAAACAAAAATGCCTTATCTCATTTAATCCTCACTACAACCCAATAGAAAGGTACTATTTTAATCCCCATTTTATTTTTTTGTTTTGTTTGTTTCTTTTTTTTTTTGCGGTACACAGGCCTCTCACTGTTGTGGCCTCTTCCATTGTGGAGCACAGGCTCCGGACGCACAGGCTCAGCAGCCATGGCTCATGGGCCCAGCCGCTCCGCGGCATGTGGGATCTTCCCAGACCGGGGCACGAACCCGTGTACCCTGCATCGGCAGGAAGACTCTCAACCACTGCGCCACCAGGGAAGCCCCTTAATATCCATTTTATATGTGAGGAAATTAAGGTTTAGAGAGATCAAGTAACTTGAAAGAGGTTTCAAACTATCAAAGGAGGACCCAGTGTGCAATCAATATGCCTCTTGTCTGAGGATGGGATGGGGATGAGGGGAAATGGCAAAGTGCCCTTTTTAAAAAAAAAAAACTTATGTCTCCTACATTTTCTAGTTACTCATGAATAACATGAGTAGGGCAGTATGTTGAGAGGAACACCTGAGATGACAGATGTCAAAACAGAGCAGCCCACAGTGAGCCCTAGGGCAATGGTAAGAATCACCATTAATCCTCAGTATCCCTGGGAGAAAGTGGTATCTCCCCCCAATTTACCTGTGGAGAGACTGAGGCTTCACCACGTGGAGATGGGCCCAAGGCCATCCAGAGAGGAGATAGAGTTGCAGGAAGGGGAGTCCAATTCCTACCCGGTCTGGAATGCTTGCCCCCCAACTCAGCTGCTTTCCCAAGCCTTCCTGCACTCCTGGTGTGTACCCCAAGCTGCTGTGCATGCTTATTATTTTACTTAATGCACATAACAGTCTGGTGAAGACGGCACATTATTGTGCATTAAAAATCGCCTAGTGTTAGAGCTTTGAGACTTCCAAACGAAATGCATGTATCTTTACTTTTCAGCCCCTGTGTTGTTACCAAGATTTGGGCATTCTGAGAACAGTCAGGCAGGGAACACATTGTCCATTTTTACACTCTTTCAGCTCTGGGTCTGGAAGACCTAAATTAAAAGAGAAAACAGGGCTTCCCTGGTGGCGCAGTGGTTGAGAGTCTGCCTGCTGATGCAGGGGACACGGGTTCGTGCCCCGGTCTGGGAGGATCCCACATGCCGCAGAGCGGCTGGGCCCGTGAGCCATGGCCGCTGAGCCTGCGCGTCTGGAGCCTGTGCTCCGCAACGGGGGAGAGACCACAACAGTGAGAGGCCCGCGTACTGCAAAAAAAAAAAAGAGAGAGAAAACAAAATCGTATAAAACGGGGAGAAGATTAAAGTGCTCTGAGTGTTAAGGGGGAAAAAAAAGGAGAAAAGCTTATTTCTTATTTTGATTCGACCACCCCAGGTAACAAGCAGTGCCTCCGGCCACCTTTTAACATCACTACAAGCATAATGACTCTGCAGACAGTCTCTGGAGACCTTACCTTCACTCATTTGAAGCCGGCTCTGAGGTTATTTTAAATACCGTTTTAATTTCTTCATCCCACCATGATAGTATTATGTGTTTGCCTCTGAAGATCCTTTAAGACATTATGTTCTCAGAATTAGCAGTGAATCAGGAATGAGTCTGCCCCAGAGCTGCTCCATTTCCTTGATATTATAAAGTGAAAATTGCATGTCTAATAATGCATAACTGAGTTGTACTGTTCTGTAAAACTGAGGTGAAAAACCTTTTGAACCAAAGGAAAAATGTAAAATCTCACTTTGGGGGTGGGGGTAGAGACATACTCAGAAGAATTTTAAGGGCAGCGTTCTGAACTTTGATTCTTAATAGCATCCTAAAACATACTCTGTGGGGGTAAAAGGCCTTCTCACTGGGCAGTGGTGACTGGGGTGCAGGGGGAATGGAAGACTCCTAACTCCTGTGGGAGGCGGGGGTGTGCTAACAATTCATTAAACTGTGCATCTGTTTCATGTGGTTTTCTGTGTTTGTGTTATAGTTAATGATTTTTTTTAAGTTTGCTTGTTTGCTTTAAAAATGCCTACTATGGACAAGGCAGGGTGCCAAGCTCGATGGGTTTAAGATGCCTTGTATCTGTTTTGTTCACTGCTGAATCTTCAGCACCTAGAAAAGTGCTTGGCTCACAGTAAGGACCTGATAAATATTTGTTAAAAAAAAAAAGATTATAGGGCTTCCCTGGTGGCGCAGTGGTTGAGAGTCCGCCTGCCGATGCAGGGGGCACAGGTTCGTGCCCTGGTCCGGGAAGATCCCACATGCCACGGAGCGGCTGGGCCTGTGAGCCATGGCCGCTGAGCCTGCGCATCCGGAGCCTGTGCTCCGCAACGGGAGAGGCCACAACAGTGAGAGGCCCGCGTACCGCAAAAAAAAAAAAAAAAAAAAAAAAAAAAAAAGGTTATACATAGGAAGAAGACATTCATTCATCCATCCCTTCACTGAGATAGGCTACTTGAAAAAAATGCAGATACCAACTAGGGTTTATGTTCATTCAGTAAGTCTGAATTGGGACCTAGGAATCAGAATGATTTTTAACTTTTTTATTATAAATATATTCAAGCATAAAGAAAAAAAAGAGAATGGTATACTTACCACTTACATACCCATTTCCTAGACTAATAATTGTTAACATTTTTACCATGTTTGCCTCATCCATCTTTTTGTTAAAGTGTTTTTGATACATTATATTGACACCATGAAAATAACATTTTCCTTCTTAAAGTCAATATCATTATACAGCTAACAAAATTAATTAAAATTCTTTATCATCCTCTAATACCTGATCCATATTCAAATTTTGTCAATTGATCCAAAAATATATGTTACTCCTAGTTTAGTCCTACCAGGATCCAATCCACATTATATTTGGTTGTTATATCTGTTAAGTCACTTGTAACCCAAGAAAATGCCCCCCTCCCATTTCTGTGGCCAGGCCAGCTGTTCCTCAGAATGGCCTACTTTCTGACTTTGTCCAACTGTTAAATTTGCAGTGTCATTTAACTTATTCCAGTCACCCAAGCATTTCGTGTAAACTGGAGTTTGGAGATAGAGGCTGGATTACATTCTGGTGAAACATTTTAGGCAAGATATCATTATTGATGCTGTATCATATTGCAACACATTGCGAAGTACATCATATCTAATTGACCCATTATCAGTAAGCCAGAGACAGCTTTCATGCCTCCATTGTAAAGTTCCATTTTTCTTTTTAAATCATCAGATAATCTGTGGAGTAATACTTCAGCAGCACTGGAGCATCCAATTCTCCATCACTATATATATAATGGCTTTCTCATCTGCTGATGATTCTTGCCTCAATCAATTACTACATTAGGGGTTGCAATATGATGATGTTTTTGTTTCTAACATTCATCCAACATTTATTAGCTGATAATAGGAGAGAGAAAGAAAGAGTGAGAGAGAGAAAGGGAGATTTACCTCATCAACTGCTCCTTCTGGAAAGGCAAGGTAAATAATTATTTATTTAAATTATCACTTTTCAGAGTAAGGGATAGGTGACAAATGGTATTTCATTTGTTTTGTTTTGTCTTTGTTTTTCTCTTTTCTGAGTATCATTTTATAGACTTACAGATTTGTATCTATTCAGTGTTTTATTCCATTGCAGTCTTTCTTTCTGAAGCTCAAATTGTCCCATCTCTGGCCAATGAGAACCAATTATTGGCACAGAAATGTAGCCCAGTCTCACCTTTTACCCTGACCCCAAATCAGCCATTTCTCTAAAAGAACCCTGATTCCTTTCAGTGGGAATAATGGTTAGAGATCAAAATCTGGGTGTTAGGGATACTCACTGCTACTGAGTTGTTAATGCTTCTAGGTCCTTCCAATGGATAGAGGTAGGGGGAAATATAGATGTATATGTTTTTAAATCATATGTTCATATTGAAATTTCCAATTCAAACTTAACAATGCAGAGGTCTTTAACTTTTCTGATTTTTATACTTAACACTGCTTTTCTCTTATACTAAAAATTTAGTTGCTAACATTAACATGTCACTTATTTGCTTTATCTTGAAATATATATTAGTTTCAAAATTAAAATATCAGGGACTTCCCTGGTGGCACAGTGGTTAAGAATCTGCCTGCCAATGCAGGGGACCCGGGTTCGAGCCCTGGTCCGGGAAGATCCCACATGCCGCAGGGTAACTAAACCCGTGCACCATGACTGCTGAGCCTGCACTCTAGAGCCCGCAAGCCACAACTCTTGAGCCTGTGTGCCACAACTGCTGAAGCCCACGTGCCTAGAGCCCATGCTCTGCAGCAAGAGAAGCCACGGCAATGAGAAACCCACACACAGTAACAAAGAGTAGCCCCGTTCACCACAACTAGAGAAAGCCCACATGCAGCAATGAAGACCCAACACAGCCAAAAATAAATAAATAAAATGAATAGTTTTATTAAAATAAATAAATAAATCAGCTAACTGGTATGATTTTTTTAAATTAAAATAGTATTATAACTTGTTTTAAAATCCTGAATTAAATTTGAGATTTTTTGTTCTGAGACTATATCCCCCTAAGCAGGTTAAAACATTGTCTTCTAGACGTAAATAGACGTTTCTCCAAAGAAGACATACAGATGGCCAGTAGGCACATGTAAGATATTCAACATTGCTAATTGTTAGAGAAATGCAAGTCAAAACTACAATTAGATGCCACCTCACACCAGTCAGAATGGCCATCATTAAAAAGTCCACAAACAACAAATGCTGGAGAGGGTGTGGAGAGAAGGGAACACTCCTACACTGCTGGTGGGAATGTGAATTGGTGAAAGCACTATGGAGAACAGAATGGAGTTTCCTCAAAAACTAAAAATAGAGTTGCCTATTATATATGATCCTGCAGTTCCACTCTTTGGCATATATCTGGAGAAAACTATAATTTGAAAAGATACATGCATCCCAGTGTTTATTGCAGCACTATTTACAATAGCCAAGAGATGGAAATGACCTAAATGTCCAACGACAGATGAATGGAAAAAGAAGGTGTTATACATATATACAGTGGAATATTACTCAGCCATAAAAAGAATGAAATATGCCAATTGCAGCAACATGGATGAAACTAAAGATTATCTTCCTAAGTGAAGTAAGTCAGAAAGAGAAAGACAAATACCATATGATATCACTTATATGTGGAATCTAAAATATGACACAAATGAACTTACCTATGAAACAGAAACAGACTCACAGACATAGAGAACAGACTTGTGGTTGCCAAGGCGGGGGTGACAGAGGGATGGATTGGGAGTTTGGGGTTAACAGATGCAAACTATTATATACAGGATGGATAAACAAGGTCCTACTGAATGGCACAGGGAACTATATTCAATATCCTGTGATAAACCATAATGGAAAAGAATATGAAAAAGAATGCATGTGTATATATATATATATATATATATATATATATATATATATATATATATGACTGAATCACTTAGCTGTACAGTAGAAATTAACATAACATTGTAACTCAACTATACTTCAATAAAATAAATTTTAAAATATTGTCTTCTAAAGCATTTAAAATAATTTGATTTTCTTGGTATGTTTGTTACCTATTTGATATATAATTACATTTATTTATTTTCAAATTTAAGAATTCTCTTTTTGAATATTAAAAGAGTAACTTGGTCAAAATATCAGAATTCAATAAAAATGTACATGAGTCTTGATTCCATCCCTGTCTCCTCCATCTTGTAATTAAAAAAGAAAAATTATTTAAATGCTTCCACTTTTTTTCTTCCTCCGCTTCCTCCTCCCAACGTTGCCTTCCTGAACTATTCAGTCCTAAAGCTCTTAGCAGGTCAGAGTAAAGCAAGTGGCTATGGAGGAAGGTAGGCATTGCTGTGATGGCCCAAAACAGGGGGCCAGAGCCCAAGCTGGGTAAGGAGGGCATCCACAGGTGGCAGGGGCTGGGCATGGGTCATCAGAGACCGAGCAGGGTGAGGAGGGGTTCACCTAGGAGGGCTACCTGGTGCAGGGTGCTGGAGCCCCAGCAATGTGAGGGCTCTGGGCAGTGGTTCCAACTGATGCAAGTATCAGAGCACAGGTGGAGTGAGGAGAGCATCTGCATAGGGTCAGAGGCAGTGATGGGAAGTGGGTTACACCAGGTGGATTGAGCAAATACGTGACTATATTAAGGAAAATGGGAGCCAAGTTTCTCAGTGTCAGAGAAGGGAGTTACAAATAATGATAAAACTAGAATGAATCCTGTGATATTAGATAGGAATTGGAGATATCAAGGTGAATTCAGTTTTGAAATATATACATAGACATAGAAATAAATACAGATGTAAACATATATACACAAACACACATATATATCCATCTGTCCACTGAGAGAGGCTGAGAGCAGTGACACCCCAACCGGAATGGGCACAGCTAGCACATAAGTCTTAGTTTCTAAACACCATTCACCACGAAAAGGAACCAGGGATCCTTGGAGAAGTGACCAGTTCCAGGGCTGGGTCAGGGAAAGTCCAACATTAGAACATCTTGTGCCAGAAAGCAAGCAAGTACTCCAAGAATAATGACACCATCTAAAAAGGGCAAAGAAGCTCCTACTAGTCCAATCTGGGACAATTTGGGCCTCAAAGTAAGTAATGATAGGACAAATTATAATCCATGAATAAAATAGGGAATCACGATATTAATTAGTTAATCAAAAGTTTGTTGAGAAACAGGATATTTACATAGTTTCAAAGTTCCTTCCCATAGGTACTTAACAATTACAAGGGAAGGGAGGGAGGGGAAAGAAAGAAAACCACAAAGAATAACTTCTATGCATGTGTAATTTTGCGCTTATGCAGGTCTATGCTTAGAATACATTTCTAGGAGTGGAATTGCTGGGTCAAAGAATAAATGCTTCTTTAATTTATTACCCTATAATGTATTGCCACATTCCCCTGCATAGTACCAGTTTACATTCCCACCACCAATACACGAAAGGACCTGTTTCCCCTACAGCCTCACAAACAGAATGGGTCTTGGATTTTCATCAATGTGACAAGTAATTTGCATTTTTGTGTGTGTGAGTGTGGTTGAGAGTTTTTTCATACGTTTCAAGGTCACAGAAATTCTGTTAAGCCACACAGGGTGCCAGGTTTGGAAACTGTGTCATTGTCCTCTGTGGTTTGCATAGCTAAGAAGAAGCACTGAACTAGTCAATATTGTTTATGTTTACTGGTTTTCACTGGAGTTGAGACAGACAAGGGAAGCTAAGTTTAATCTATTTAAATATCATCTCCACTATGAAACAAACCTTCCCCAGCTTCATTGAGCTGGTCTTAGCACGGTGCCTCCTGGCGTTTTGTACATATATCTATTAGCACTTATCTCACTGTATTAAATTTACTTGTCTAAATGACTGTTCCCACTGGGGTTTTGAGTTTGGAAGATAAAACATTATGCCTAATTCAGCTTTAGATCCTTAGAATCAAGCCTAGTTTCTGGCACATGGTAGATGCTCAAGAAGTGTGAGTTTGAATAAATGAATATGCAAAATGTATAAGATAAATAAGTCCTAGGGATGCAATGTGCAATATGATTAATATAATCAACACTGCTGTACGTTATATATGAAAGTTATTAAGAGAGTAAACCCTGAGTTCTCATCACGAGGAAAAAATATTTTTTTCCTTTTCTTTTGTATCTATGAGGTGAGGTGACAGATGTTCACTAAACTTACTGTGGTAATCATTTCAAGATGTATGTAAGTCAAGTCATTAATGCTGTACACCTTAAACTTATACAGTGCTGTATGTCAATTACATCTCAATAAAACTGGAAAAAGAGAATAAAATAAAAAACAAAAATCAACTGAAAAAATTAATAAGCAATTGATTAATAGCACTGGTGTTAAATTCACACTCAAATCTAACATACCACTTCTCTATAAACACACACAGCAAAAGAGAAATGATCTTTCTTTCTTGGACACCTTGAACTTTAAAGGACCATTTATTTCTGGCTTCTGATCTCTGCCTAGCATTGCTCAGCTTCACTGAGAAAACAACTCAGTCTCCAGAGTTCCTGATCCCTTCCCTTCGCCAGGGCGTAGGGGTAGGAGCCCAGCTCCTTCCACAGGGATATGTGGGGCCGCCCAGAGGGAAGGCCTCTGCACCCCTGCCTCAGCAGCACATCTGTCTCGTTTCCAGGATATCTAGAGTGTGTAGACTTGTCCTGGGTCCTCTCTGATGCCTCTCCTTCCTCCTTCTATGCTCTAGGGAGTTGCACTTCTGGCGACTCACTTCATCTTTGAAATTTTCATTACATTCAGGTTAGAGCCCCATCATTTGAATCCAGAAGGTTATAGGCATAATGTTCTGCCTTGACTACTGGGGTTCCATTTTTCTCCCTAAGGGAGAAATTCTTACACATAAAACAGTTGCTACTAATGATGTACCTTAGGAAACTAAACTCACCGTTTAACAGTCTCCTTCCCAGTTGATGGTCATATTTATTCTGAGAAATATTTTAAATCTGTCTTAGAAGACAGCCGTGTTTCTATTACAAAGAGTTACTATCAAAGTGTATGCTAAAAACCCCAGGAGCCACAGACTCAAACAAAGTAGATATGTTTAGTCACATCCTTTGTAAGTTAATTTAAAAACATATAAAGATTGCAGAGCTGGTCTTCAGGAAAGCTGTTCTGTGTAATAATAATTGCATTTGTCACCTCAATATTCTTTTCTTTCCTATTCCCCAAAATATATCTGATCAATTCTAATAGAATAGTGAATCAGTTCTAAACTATCCGTTGCTATTTTTAAAAATGTTAGTTCCAAATCAAAAATGCTAGCTAGAATTCCAGCTTGGTCACGAAGAATGTCGGGTCGTCTCATTTGAGGGATGAAAGAAAGTGAAATGCGATAACGTGGAAAGAAAGCGGCAGGTATTGTGGTTCCAGCCTGGCTCAGAGATGGGTGAGCCCACAGAAGGCTGCCAGGTGCTCCCCTGTGCTGTTCTGGGCCAGTAACCTGGTCAGGCAACCTTAAAGGCCACCGGCAACCAGCACAGATACAGGATGGAATCTGTACTTTCTGCAAAGTACATGGGCTCTGCTATCTGGCAGCTTTTACTTCCACCAGTTACTAGGTTTATAATCTCAAGCAAGTGACTTGACTTCATTGAACCTCAGTTTCCTGACCTTTAATATGGAGATAATAACACCTACTGTGCAAGCAAATCAGTCTGTGTCCTCAGTATATGTAGATACTGTTATCTAACAGCATCCAGCAACAACAATAATAGTAACCATGGTTTGAGCTCTTAATATGGAATTGGCATTATACAAAGTGCTTTCCATCCATTATTTCATTTAACTCTCTAGATAAGGCTATGGGGTGAATAGCATTGAACTGAATCACCATTTTACAGATGAGGAAATGAAGCTAGAAAATGTTACATTTTTCACCTGAAGTCACATAGGTAGTAAGTAGCAGCTGACTTCCAGTGGCATGCTGGTAAACCAGCTCACTGGGCAAAAATAAGTGAACAAATAAATAAAGGCCTGATTTGTAGCACTTGTTAATTTCCACAGTGTAAATATTCCGTGGCTGATTTCAAGCTACCAATGGTTTAACATGCACCTTGCAAAATTCCTGCATATTTCACTATCGCTCTTGGGAGCCTGTTCAGGCTGCTTCCCGCACACCGCTGCCTTAAACCCAAGTCTGATTCCAAAGTTTGCTCTGCTAAAACTTAATCTACTGCCTTTCCAGCCACCTAACACAGTGACATATTAGAGGAGTGTAGTAAGTATCTGTCAGGCTGTGAGAAGTGGGAGGTTTCTATTATAAGGAACTCAAACAAGTCAGTCTTTTCTCAGTGATTTCTCTTCTCTGTCTGGATCCCTATGGACCAGCCTGCATGGTGCAAGGCTGACCTCTACCAAGCTCCGAAAACCCTCATATACAACATGTGACTACAGAATTCTATAATCTAGTGGACTGTTTATATTTACATCAGCATATATTCAAATGTGTTTTCCCCCTTTCAACTGTCATGTTGGGCAGACACAGTCCAATGATGACCCCCAGTGGGGGGCCCACCCTACTGGGAACAGACCCTGTGGACACCCCGTCTCACAACAATGCCATTAAGCCTACCCTTCCCTGGAGACATGCCCCTCACAACAGGTAATACCTGGAACAAGAAATGGAAATAGTTAGGCCAACATGTATAAAACAAATAGTGTTAAGTGAATAATTTGTACCCACTACTGTCTAATAAAAGAACAGAGTCAAGTTTTAATTTTTCAACTTTTCTGTGACATTATACAAATATATTTTAAAAAAGTGCTCACTAGGAGGTGGGTCAAAAAGTATCTTGCTGTGATTTATGTCATAGAGTCTTCTCCCAATGTTTTCCTCTAAGTATTTGATAGTCTCTGGTCTTACATTTAGGTCTTTAATTCATTTTGAGCTTATTTTTGTGTATGGTGTTAGGGATTGTTCTAATCTCATACTTTTACATGTACCTGTCCAGTTTTCCCAACACCACTTATTGAAGAGGCTGTCCTTTCTCCACTGTACATTCCTGCCTCCTTTATCAAAGATAAGGTGACCATATGTGCGTGGGTTTATCTCTGGGCTTTCTATCCTGTTCCATTGATCTATCTTTCTGTTTTTGGGCCAGTACCATACTATCTTGATTACTGTAGCTTTGTAGTATAGTCTGAAGTCAGGGAGGCTGATTCCTCCAGCTCCGTTTTTTGTTCTCAAGATTGCTTTGACTATTCGGGGTCTTTTGTGTTTACATACAAATTGTGAAATTTTTTGTTCTAGTTCTGTGAAAAATGCCATTGGTAGTTTGATAGGGATTTCATTGAATTTGTAGATTGCTTTGGGTAGTAGAGTCATTTTCACAATGTTGATTCTTCCAATCCAGAACATGGTATATCTCTCCATCTATTTGTATCATCTTTAATTTCTTTCATCAGTGTCTTATAGTTTTCTGCATACAGGTCTTTTGTCTCCTTAGGTAGGTTTATTCCTAGATATTTTATTCTTTTTGTTGCAAAGGTAAATGGGAGTGTTTTCTTGATTTCACTTTCAGATTTTTCATCATTAGTGAATAGGAATACCAGAGATTTCTGTGCATTAATTTTGTATCCTGCTACTTTTCCAAAATCATTGATTAGCTCTAGTAGTTTTCTGGTAGCATCTTTAGGATTCTCTATGTATAGTATCATGTCATCTGCAAACAGTGACAGCTTTACTTCTTCTTTTCCGATTTGGATTCCTTTTATTTCCTTTTCTTCTCTGATTGCTGTGGCTAAAACTTCCAAAACTATGTTGAATAATAGTGGTGAGAGTGGGCAACCTTGTCTTGTTCCTGATCTTAGTGGAAATGCTTTCAGTTTTTCATCATTGAGGATGATGTTGGCTGTGGGTTTGTCATATATGGCCTTTATTATGTTGAGGAAAGTTCCCTCTATGCTTACTTTCTGGGGGGTTTTATCATAAATGGGTGTTGAAAGCTTTCTCTGCATCTATTGAGATGACCATATGGTTTTTCTCCTTCAATTTGTTAATATGGTGTATCACATTGATTGATTTGCGTATATTGAAGAATCCTTGCATTCCTGGAATAAACCCCACTGCCATAAATCACAGCAAGATCCTTTTTGACCCACCTCCTAGAGAAATGGAGATAAAAACAAAAATAAACAAATGGGACCTAATGAAACTTCAAAGCTTTTGCACAGCAAAGGAAACCATAAACAAGACAAAAGACAACCCTCAGAATGGGAGAAAGTATTTGCAAATGAAGCAACTGACAAAGGATTAATCTCCAAAATTTACAAGCAGCTCATGCAGCTCAATAACAAAAAAACAAACAACCCAATCCAAAAATGGGCAGAAGACCTAAATAGACATTTCTCCAAAGAAGATATACAGACTGCCAACAAACACATGAAAGAATGCTCAACATCACTAATCATTAGAGAAATGCAAATCAAAACTACAATGAGATATCATCTCATACCGGTCAGAATGGCCATCATCAAAAAATCTAGAAACAATAAATGCTGGAGAGGGTGTGGAGAAAAGGGAACCCTCTTGCACTGCTGGTGGGAATGTGAATTGGTACAGCCACTATGGAGAACAGTATGGAGGTTCCTTAAAAAACTAAAAATAGAACTACCATATGACCCAGCAATCCCACTACTGGGCATATACCCTGAGAAAACCATAATTAAAAAAGAGTCATGTACCAAAATGTTCATTGCAGCTCTATTTACAATAGCCAGGAGATGGAAACAACTTAAGTGTCCATCATCAGATGAATGGATAAAGAAGATGTGGCACATATATACAATGGAATATTACTCAGCCATAAAAAGAAACGAAATTGAGTTATTTGTAGTGAGGTGGATGGACCTAGAGTCTGTCATACAGAGTGAAGTTAAGTCAGAAAGAGAAAGACAAATACCATATGCTAACACATATATATGGAATCTAAGAAAAAAAATGGTCATGAAGAACCTAGGGGCAAGATGGGAATAAAGACACAGACCTACTAGAGCATGGACTTGAGGATATGGGGAGGGGGAAGGGTAAGCTGTGACAAAGTGAGAGAGTGGCATGGACATATATACACTACCAAACGTAAAATAGCTAGCTAGTGGGAAGCAGCTGCATAGCACAGGGAGATCAGCTCGGTGCTTTGTGACCACCTAGAGGGGTGAGATAGGGAGGGTGGGAGGGAGGGAGATGGAAGAGGGAAGAGATATGGGAACATATGTATATGTATAACTGATTCACTTTGTTATAAAGCAGAAACTAACACGCCATTGTAAAGCAATTATACTACAATAAAGATGTAAAAAAAAAATAAATAAATAAGAATAAGGATTCCAGGACACAAAGCATAAGCCAAGATTGGCCAGGGAAGGCGGGGCATATGGTAACCCAGCTTATGTTCCAGCTAACAAAACCCTGACCTACAGGACAAAGTGCCTGACCAGTCACACAGCTTAGGATTTGGCAGGTTCCAAAGACAGGTCTGTCTGATGCCAATGCTCATGCTCTTTCTACTGCCTTTGTCTGAAGTATTGGGGACAGTGGGAGGAGGTGGGCAGATGGGGGGAAGTGGAGTGAGAGGGTGATGAGATGATTGATCTGGTTACATCAACGTGCTCCACCAGGTCAGCCTAGTCCATTCCACAGGCTGCCTCTCCCACTGCTTAATTCATATCTCCCTACATTCCAAACCACAAAGAGCCTATAATGGGAAACATTCAACACATGTTGACTAGCGATAAATTTTCCAAATGATTTTTCTGGGAGAGAGAAAGAGAAATTGAGACAAGAACTAACTGAAAGAGGCTTAAGAACCACAAGGTAATCTAACAGAGGTTCACTGGAGAAACCAAACTAATATACGCAGGAGACTTCACAGACCACCACGGATTTTTTTTTTTTTTTTGCAGTACGCGGGCCTCTCACTGCTGTGGCCTCTCCCGCTGTGGAGCACAGGCTCCAGACGCGCAGGCTCAGCGGCCATGGCTCATGGGCCCAGCCGCTCTGCGGCATGTGGGATCTTCCCGGACCAGGTCACGAACCCGTGTCCCCTGCATCGGCAGGCAGACTCTCAACCACTGCGCCACCAGGGAAGCCCCCACCATGGATTTTGAGCTACAGGAACCATAAGTAAGAAAGGAGAGAAATATATACTTTTAACAGAAGATATAATTTATTTTTCAACCTGTAAGACTACTTCATAACCCACCGATGGTATTAAGGAATTATTTACCATTGCATATGCAGATGGGCTTACATAATAAGGCTTTTACAATAGCAAGTGTTTCTCATAAGGTTAGAAAATATATCTGACTTCTACAGCCTGCATTGTTTCAAAGCAGTTTCTTTTTAAAGAAATGTTTGACTTGTGCATTTGATATTCACTAACATGTCTTGATTGCCTCTGAAGAAATATGAAATGAAAAGAAATGACAGGTACTTCAAATGAAAAAAAAAAAAGCAAAAAATCTGTCACTCCCCAGGGGCATCTTACATGTCAGTTCAGACTATGCAGCTTGCTTGATGTAAATCTGTTTATCACTCTTCAAGTGCCATAAACAGATATTCACTTGTTCATTCCACTCCACACCCCAGCACATCAGTTAAGGGAAGGGCATAATTATTCCAGCAATTAAACCTACCAAATGTTAAAAATGACTTTGCAAAGGAGCACCATAGAGATTGGACTGGGAAAGCTTCAGGATAGAAAAACTCGGTAAAGAAGACACCAGAGAGAAAGACTGAAAGAGAGGAAAGAGAGAAAGAGCATTGTAAAGAAATCTGCACCTCAAGTCGAGAAGGGCTCAGGGGCCATAGAGACGGGGCTGAGGGGAAAGCTGGGTTTTCCATTTACCTGATGGCTGCAGGGTCTGATGGTTTACTCACGTGCTTATCAGTTCACTTTTCCATTAAATCTCTGAGGTCCCTGAAAAGTCATCACTGACAGTACACGAGATATAGCGAAACAAATATTCATATTTCTTAAACAAGCTCAAAAGCTTGTTTAAAACCGATGCTGCTGTCACTAAAATCTAGCTTTTATTTCTACCTTTCTGTGTAGTTACATCTTAATGTTTTCCTATACTAAAAGATATCAGAGCCCCTCCTGAAACTCACCTGACAAGCTCTGTTTGATTAGTTCTTTTTTTTCCTCCCTCTGTGTTCAGGGATCTGAAAAAATTGGGCAAGGCCAGCTCACCATTCACTGATGCTGTGACCCAGATAGGGTCTGTTTCTTTCAAACAGGAAGAGTTTTAGCCTCAGGCTAGTGATACATCTAAGGCTGCAGTGAATCCACAGTTTGTATATGAGGGATGTTTTTGCCTGCGGTAAAATGTAGGCATCAGCCGTTAATTTCTTCTGAGTTTATAGAATGGGCTGAGATTCAGGAAAATTCTTTACTCTTCAAAAATGCTCACAAAGGTGTTATCTTTGTCCTTAACACACTCAGAAAACTTTGTAAATTTCTTCCCCTTCTAAACTTGGCAATTTCTGTCTCCTTCTGATAACTAACAGGAAGGAAAAGACATTGCCCCTCAGCACTGAGTGCAGAGATAGCACTAAGTCATCGTCGGTTCAATGACTCACTTCCAAGTCTCCTCGATTCACTTTGATAAAATGTTATATTTGCACAGCTGCAGTGGGAACTAAGTATTATTTATTGAGCACTTATCGGGTACCTTGCTCAGGGCTAAGCACCTTACATCCTCATAAGTACACCATGAGGTAGATACCATTAATATCCCATTTTACGGATAGCTAACAATCCACGGTTATTAAGTAGAAGAATTAAAACTTGAGTTCGTCTTACTCCACACAGACTTAACTATTATAGAACTATTCTAGGAGTGCATAGGACTGCAGATTCTTAACCATCTCAACCATTAGTAATGTTGGGTTCAGGACACACTATCCCCAAATATGGCACCTTCATATACTGAGTATTTTAAGCTGAAGGAGTGTGAGAAAACCGAAGAAGCAAGAAGGCTCACTTTGGACTTCTCCCCATCGTTTCCCCCTGAAACAGGTCATAAAACCCTCCTGTGAAAAGTGCCCTCCCTTTACCTGGAGGAAAGGAGCATCCTTATCTCTGAAGACCAAGGGACCCCAAGAAGAATCCTAAGAAGTAGGCCTTGCTAAGCTTCCCCAGTTTACTATACGTACTTCATACTCCTTGACCTATCCTATTTCTCCATGACTATCCACTCTTCATCAAACCCAGCATTAAAATAGTCAGTTTAACTGGTTTATTATGTTCCATTCTTCATTTCCTTATGAAGCCTCTTGTGCCACATGAAATTTATATTAAGTAAATTTGTATAGTTTTCTCTTGTTAATCTGTGTCAGTTTAATTTTCAGACCTCAGAAAGGCTGGGACCCGGGACCTGAGAGCCTTTGCTGCAGCACTTGCACCTGGACACACATCTCCTCAAGCAACAAAATACAAAGAACTTATAAGGGACCAAAAATAACTGAGTGCATGTGCTGCTGGGGCAAATTATGGACAAAAAGATGCAAAAAGACCAAAAAAACTCAACTGCCACTACTTAAGAGCCAGGAGCAAAAACAGGTGTTGGGTGCAACAGCAGGGTACTGCGCATGCCCCTGCATGCAACACCACCAAAAGGGTGGGCAAACCACCTAAGCCACTGAACCCTGGACCCACCCCTCCCCTCACCCTGTATAAAGAATGAGCTCACACCCCCTCAGGAAGAGAGCAAAGGAACCTGTTACTTGTTTTCACTCCCCACCTGCAGGGGCCCCAGTAAAGCCTTGCCTGAGTTTCTTGTCTGGCCTCTTTTCAAGTTCTATTGATTGGGGAAGGTTAAGAACACTGGTCAGTATCAGACCCAGACAGGGACCCTAAGAGGGTTGAGGGAAACCCAGCCCCACTGCAGGGACCCCACGTGATCCTAAGCACAGTGCTCTCAAGTGGGTATCATTCTGCTGTCTTTCAGATGAGAGAATTGAAACTCCGAGAGGTTAAGCGACCTGCCCAAAGTAGGGTTGCCAGACTTAGGGGGAAAAAAACACAGGATACTCAGTTAAGTCTGGATTCCAGATAATAACAAATAATATTTTAGTATAAATTATTCATTATCTGAAATTCAAATTTAACTGAGTGTTCTGTACGTACATGGCAACCTTAAGCCCTTCCTTACAGTCCCAACATGGCAGTGAATCTCAAGCCATATACCCTGGGGTCAAAAATTATAACTTTCTTTTTATAACTCAACTTAGTTTCTATTTTAAATCCTCCTTCTCCCGAAATAGTGGACGCACTACTTCTCAACCCTCTCCCTGGGATGTGCCGCCATAGTGAAGTGATCAAAAAAATAAACATTGGTCTCTGTCCCAGTTCCTGGCACAGAGCTCCTAAAACCCTTGTAATTTCCTGAGTGATAAAAGCCCTAGGAGTGGGCTGCCCTGGTGGCGCAGTGGTTGAGAGTCCGCCTGCCGATGCAAGGGACACAGGTTCGTGCCCCGGTCCGGGAAGATCCCATGTGCCGTGGAACGGCTGGGCCCGTGAGTCATGGCTGCTGAGCCTACGCGTCCGGAGCCTGTGCTCCGCAATGGGAGAGGCAGCAACAGTGAGAGGCCCGTATACAGCAAAAAAAAAAAAAAAAAAAAAGCTCTAGGAGCATCTTTTGCTCTCATATTTGGCCTTCGACTCTGGTCTCTGACACAGAGTGTCTAAATCCCTTGGAATTTCCTAAGTGATAGTAGCGTCTTTTGTTCTAACGAGGCAACTCTGGGTGGGCTCCTGGATGGCTCCTGGATGGGGGCTGGTCACCAGAAAGACCAAGCCACGATTAGGAGCTTGGAATTTTCAGCCCCGCCCCTTCATTCTCCAGAGAGGAGAGAGGGGTTGGACATAGAGTTAAGAATTGATCACACCTGTGTCCCAAAACATGGTGTTCAGAGAGCTTCCAGACTGGTGAACACATCCACACCACGTACTGGAGGCGTGACGCACCCCAACTCCAACTCCACAGGGAAGGAAGCTCCTGTGCTCCCGGAGCCTCCCAGACCTCACCCTATGGATCTCTTCATCTGGCTGTTCATCTGTATCCTTTATCTTATCCTAAAGTAAGTAAGTGTTTCCCTGAGTTCTATGAGCCGCGCTAGCAAACACTCAGATCCAAGGGGGAGGAAATCATGGGAACCCCTGATCTGTAGCCAAGTTGGATGGAAGTTGTGGATAACCTGGGGACCACCCACTTGCGATGGGCGGCTGAAGTGGATGGAGGGCAGTCTCGTGGGACTGAAACCTTAACCTGCAGGATCTGATGCTATCTCCACATAGATGGTGTCAGTTAACTTGTAGGACACCCGACTGGTATCAGAGAATTGCGTGGTATGGGAAAAAACAAACCCACATCTGGTGTCAGCAGTGTTGTGAGTGAGGTCACAGTGTGAGAGCAAAGGAGACACACAGGGAAGTGTAGGCTTCCTACTCAGCCACAATCCTGCAATGCGAGCCAGCATCAGGGTGCTGTGGGGACAGTGTTCCCTCTCGTGACCCTGCTGTCTGTTCACATTAGGCGCTGCTGAAATCCCAAGCGCTGATGCTGCAGGGACACGAAGTCCCAGGCCTTTGGGGAGCTGCCGGAGGCCACATCCTCCTTGTGTTGAGCCTGGGAGCCTGGCTGCCTCCGCAAGCCCTGACTGTGCACTCTGATTGGGTGCAGGGTGCAGGTTCTCCCTGCTCTCACCACCTCTCACCCCCCTCTGCCCACCCTGGGGACAAGATGGAGATTTTTCTTTTCTAGTGTTTGAGAGATCACACCTCCCTTCAGTGTCTGACCGGGAACTTTTATCTATTCTTCAGAATCGTTTCCCTGTCCCTTGGAGTTTAGCCTTTTGAAAAAAAAAAAAAGTCAAGAAAATTCCCACCCCTGGATTTTGAGGCCAGAATCCTCACTTTTAACCATGAAACTTTATTGTTTTTACTTTTTTCTGGCTGTACGTAGCCCACAACTAAGCAGGTTTTTGCCTATTATTACCCAAATTACATTTCACAATATAATCTTGTAACATTCCAAGAAAACCAAACTTGAACACGAAAAGCAAGTGCTCTTATCCATACTTCACTACAAATTACTTTATATAACATAGTAAAGGCCAATATTCAAACTCTCATAAATAATGATTATGACCTTAACAAATATATATGTAAAAGTAAATTGTTTTATAAACTAAAAAAAGGATTCCCACACTTATATATCTCTACCCCATCCGCTTCCCTGTGACAAGGAGCACAGGACCAACTAATTGCTTACATGCAAAAGAGACAGAAGGAAATTCAGGGAGAAAAAAAAAATCTGTTGTTATCTTAAAATAGTCTTCTCGGGGCTTCCCTGGTGGCACAGTGGTTGAGAGTCCGCCTGCCGATGCAGGGGACGCGGGTTCGTGCCCCGGTCTGGGAGGATCCCACGTGCCGCGGAGCGGCTGGGCCCGTGAGCCATGGCTGCTGAGCCTGCGCGTCCGGAGCCTGTGCTCCGCAACGGGAGAGGCCACAGCAGTGAGAGGCCCGCGTACCGCAAAAAAAAAAAATAAAAAAAATAATTTAAAAAAATAGTCTTCTGCCACAACATAATGTAAGAGTTATGCTTTTGTAAATAAAATGTTTATATAACATTTTTCATTCAATACACTGCTGTCTACAATGCTGCAATTAAAATTAATATAATCATCTTACATATTGTACCCAGACCAATTTTCTAAAAGCAGACTCATCAAATTACATCTGAACTCAAATCCCTCTAAAGTCTCTCCTTTGTCTCCAGAATATAATCCATGCTCAGTCTTTTTGGCAGCAACAATGGATGCCAGAAGACAATAGAACAGTGTCTCCAAAGTACTAAAAGAAAGTGTAACAAAAACTATGTATTCTGCGAAACATCATTAAAGATAAGGGCAAAATAAACACATTTTAAAGATACAAAAACGAAAAGATTTTTTTTTTACCACCCACACTCTCTCTATATATAAACTACTACAGGGTGTTCTCCAGCAAAAAGAAAAGTCAAACTAAAGGTATGATGTGAGCAGCCCAATGAACCCAGAAATTGTAAAATACATTGGCAACTTTCATTAACTAGTAACTATAGTCAGTCAAAAAGCACCATCAGTTACTCCCCACCCCACCCCAGCTCTACCCACGTGTTACTGAAAATAGCAACAGGGTCCAGGACTGTTCACAGCTGACCTTTGACAACATTCTCAATCCAGTACATAAATCTGAGCTTCCATAGCCATTACTACACCTCTAGCTTGCTGTTACATGCCGTTCTTTGTGGGAGTCTATTTACTCATCCAAAAAAGAGTCAGACAAGCATGAAAGGCAGGACCTCCTCTGCTGTCCTTGGACCTCTGGCTTCAGAGCCTGTGGGGGAGGTCCTGGAAATGCTGATGGACAAGGGCTTGGCTTTGAGACACCACTGGTGGCACTTGCTGAACAATTACCCGGTGGCAGAAAAAAAGAAACAAACTCTCAAGAGCCACTGTGGTCTGGCTGAATATGCAGAGCAGGCGGAGCCTGGGGGAGCCCCGGCCACAGCAGGAGCCTGGGGCCTCCTTTTCGAGAGATCCAAGTCTTGACTACTGTTCCAAAAATAGGAGGTAAAAGCCAGAGGGCTCCCCAGTGGACTGGAGATTTAATTTAGATAGAGCATGCAGAAGGAAGCCTGAAATCTGAACTGACAGCAGATAAAGGGTTAGTATGCTTCTTCCAATACGTGACCCAGACTCCAAATGAGAGAAAGCGATCTCAATGACATCACATTATTAAAGTCATTCATCAGCATCCCTAATCAAAGTGTGCTCACTGCTTTGGGGCTGCTGCCTCCCCTGTAACAAAGAGCCTGATTCTTGGGCTGTAGGTAAGTGGACGAGAGCTCAGGTATGATTCTTCTGGTACTGTGATACCAGTGAGGACCCTCGTCACTAACGTCTCTCCTTCAGAGTGGTTTGCTGATTTCGGTCATGGGTGTAACTGGATGGATATGGCTCCTCAATGAAATCTGTCTGAATCAGTTATACATATACATATGTTCCCATATCTCTTCCCTCTTGCGTCTCCCTCCCTCCCACCCTCCCTATCCCACCCCTCTAGGTGGTCACAAAGCACCAAGCTGGTCTCCCTGTGCTATGCGGCTGCTTCCCACTAGCTATCTATTTTACATTTGGTAGTGTATATAGGTCCATGCCACTCTCTCACTTCGTCCCAGCTTACCCTCCCCGTGTCCTCAAGTCCATTCTCTAGTAGGTCTGTGTCTTCAAGGAAGTGAGGTTTTATTTTCAGTGTAATAAACAGCCAACTTCTCCTTTACCACCGATTCTACAGCACTTAGCAATGTGTTCAAGGTACATGTAATAGTCACTGAAAGACAGAACAATACCCGGCTTCCGGCTCTAAGGAAGGAGGTATAGAATGGTGGATCCTGTATCAACCCAGGATGCAGAGTGTTCTTCCTCCCACCTCTGCTCTCCCCTGCGAGCCTGACTGGTGGCTAGAAACTCCAGAGACACAGCAGAAATGGAGAACCACAAATCAAAGGCTTTTTGCATTTTGTGGAACACCTGTATAAGGAGTAGGAGATAAATGTGTCATTGCTGGGTGCGTGTGTGCGGTTCCCCTATTCGTGATCTGTGTAACAGCTTCCTTGTTTGGCTACATGCACGATCCTCTTCCATCTCTGGAGGACAAGACATGTGTAACGTATGGGAGGATGCCATTTCCCTGTGGAGTGTAGTTCTCGTTTTGGGGTGACGGATTCTGCAGAGCCATGCTTGCCGCTTCCAAGGCGCCCTGAGCATGAGCAGGAAGGGAAATTGGTGAAGAATCACACCAGCCTTCCCAAGGATGGGGGACGATGGGCTTCAGCCAGTCTGTAGCTGACACTGTTTGCCCGACTCTCTTCCTTCACACTGCTTTTCTCGTCTGTGATATGCCATCTGATGAAAAAGGTTTTCTGATTATCTCCAAGCCACGGATTCACTGTACAAAGCAAGCATGCAGGCCCCTTTAATATGCCCCTTTGGCATATTCTTATTTGGCTGAGAATTTTATCAGCTTATCCAGACAATGCTTCTACACTTCCAAGTGCTGTAGACAGATAGCACATAGATAAGGTCAAAGAGACAACACCTGGCCTAGAGAGGCAGTACTCTTCTCAGGTTCAGCCCAAAGTGTGCCTGTGACCTGAGTGAACTTTGACCTCCGCATTCTACATCTTTATTGTTTTTTCCCACCATGCTCACCACTGCGCTACCCCCATGTGACGTCATGCTATACTGCAAGAGGCAGATGTAGAGAGGCGGCATAGCTTTAGAAGCAGAACTGGTTTTGAATTGCAGCTTTACTACCGCTAGCAGTGTGACCTCAGGCAAGCTACCTAACTTCTATGTGCCTCACTGGGCCAGTCTCCAAAATTAAGAGGACAGTGTTGAGAAAATTAAAATGCAAAAAGCACCAGAGCCCCTGGCTCCGTATCTGGCATAATTCAGTACTCAACCTTCCCGTCCTTCCCCTACAACCAAACGCCCATCCCCTTGGTTCCCTAAGGACACTGGCTAGCACAGAGCGAAGATGCTCACACATTCATTCTCATGAAGGTGCTAATACCCATTAACAGTTTTATGTGTTTCTCTTCCCAGGGATATTTGTGTTCCAGCCACCAAGGCTGAATCCATGGCAAAGAATTTCTAGCTCTGAGATTTCATGCTACGTGGTCATATTGGCAGAGGGTAAGAGAGCCTTCTCCTAACTACAGCACATCACCCTATACCAAGCCTGCAGAACAGGCGAACCAGGGCTGTTTGTGAGTTTACCATGCCCTATCTCCCCTTCTTCATGGTGCTACCATAGTTCACTCAAATAGAAGAGGCTGATTGAAGAAAAACTACATAACGCTTTGGAAATAAAATTTTAGACAAAGCAAACTTTTACTGACTCTTGGAGGTAGATCAAAACTTCATTAACTCAGAAAAGAATGAAAGTCTATTCATTCAGTCCTGCAGCCTGATTCACTTTAACGCTTTCATAAGTGCTGTGAAAGTCCAGCCTGCTCTCAAACAGCTAACTAGCCAGGATGTGTCCTCTTTCAAGCCCCTCTGCCTTCACATCTCTTCTGTCTGGAAAGCTCTTATCACCCCTTCTGCACCTGGCAAAAGCCTATTCATCTTTGCAGGCCTAGCTCAAATGCCATCTATTCTGTAAAGCTTTTCAAAATCTTCATCCAACCATCCAGCAAAATTAGTCACACAATTCTTTATCTCCTAATGTTTCGTTCCTACTTTTGGCATAAGGCTTACCACCGTTTATTTACACAGCACATTATAGTACAGTTAGTGGTTTGTGCTCTGTCTCCACACCAGACTGTGAGCAGTTAGATGGCAACAGCCCTGCTTTATTCACATTTGTACCCCTGGTATCACGCACTGTGCCTAGCATGTAAATGTGCCCCCCGTAAATGTTGGTGGAATCAAACTCATTAACTTTGGGGGAAGGACTGGATCTCTTTAAGCTTCCATTTCCTCCTTTATAGGAAGTGACAAAGATGTCTACAACAAAACATCAGCGTTCAGATTCAATGATATGTCAGATGTAAAATATTATCTTTTTTTTTTTTTTTTTTTTTTTAGAAGATGTTCAGGGTAGGAGTTTATTTATTTATTTATTTTTGCTTTGTTGGGTCTTCGTTTCTGTGCGAGGGCTTTCTCTAGTTGTGGCAAGTGGGGGGCCACTCTTCATCGCGGTGCGCAGTTCTCTCACTATCACGGCCTCCCTTTTTGCGGGGCACAGGCTCCAGACACACAGGCTCAGTAGCTGTGGCTCACGGACCTAGTTGCTCCGCGGCATGTGGGATCCTCCCAGACCAGGGCTCCAACCTGTGTCCCCTGCATTAGCAGGCAGATTCTCAACCACTGCGCCACCAGGGAAGCCCTGTAAAATATTATCTTGCACCCAACATAAACCCTTGTACATAATTAGCTCACTAGGAATTGATTAAATTCATCCATTCAATAAAAATTATTTAGATACTGTGTTCCCAGCGAATCTCAGTAGACACGATAAGCAATGACTCTGATGTCATAGAGTTTATATCTCAGAGGGAGAAGACAGCTGATGGCTAGTACACAAATAAATATAACAAAAAATACTAGTGATAAAATGCTTTGAAGAAAATTAAACAGGGTGTTGATACAGAAAGTTACTTGGGAAGGGGAGGTGGTGGGAGAGGCTTCTCAGAGGAGGTGATGTTTAAGCTGGAATCCATGTGACCAAAAAACCTGTGAAGATCTGGAAAAAGAGCACTCTGAGCTCTCCAATGGCAAGTTCATACCCTGAGGCAGGTACAAGTTAGAAGTCCGTATGAGAGGAAAATGAGGTAAGTATGATGAGAGCATTTTTACTTAAGAGAGGATGGGGGAGATGAGGTTGGAGAGGTAGGTATGGGGTAGATTATTTGGGGACTTAATAGACTAGGATAAGGAATTCATATTTTATTCAAGGTGCAATGAAAAACCAGTTAGAGTTCCTTAATCAGGGTAGTGATGTGAAGTGATCTATATTTTTTAAAGTTCACTCTAACAAGTGCTTGTTCCTGACTGTAGTAGTCTAGGAAGGAGATGCTGACGTGACTTTGGCTGATAGAAGCGAAGATGGAGAGGAGGGGATCTGAATATGTTTCAGAGACAGAGCCAAGAGGACTGACTGTGGAAAATGAGGGAAAGTAAGGAACCAAGCTTGATGTGGAGATTTTGACTTGCTTCTGGGTGAGATTAAGTTTGAAAGTACAGAAAATATTTTAGAACAACTAGCAGTAGGTGTGCTTTCCCCTATTTCTCCTGCTAAGTACAATTAAAAATCCTGGACATTATTTATAAATCAAATATAAGAAGACTCTAAAAAGTAGAGAGGAGGCAGATCAGCTAGGGACTCTGGGACCCAAAGAACACAGTGGTGAATACCCTGGGCTTTCCTTTTGCCTCGTATATCCCAAATGTGGGGCTAATGAGGATAGCAATCCAGAAACAACAGAGGGCACAGACCAAAAAAATTCCCCCAAAAGCGTCCTCTCTCTAACCAAAAGACTAGGAAAGGAACAGCCAAGCAAGACAGAAACTTTTAATTTTTTTAAATATTTATTTACTTACTTTGGCTGCGCCAGGTCTTAGTCTTCACTGCGGTATGTGGGATCTTTTAGTTGTGGCATGTGGACTCTTAGTTGCGGCACGCATGCAGGATCTAGTTCCCTGACCAGGGATTGAACCCCGGGCCCCCTGCATTGGGAGCACAGAGTCTTACCCACTGGACCACCAGGGAAGTCCCAAGACAGAAACTTTTAGATAATACCTATTCTACTCCAGGCAAACACTGCAGAAAAATCTGTGGCCCCACCCTCATCCACACCATCAAAACCAAGTAGGAAGCCTAGTCTCCCACCTTGTAAGGCTCTAATGAGGAGCTCTGATACCCAAGGGGCTGGCATAAGAAAAGGCCAAGTAGGGAGCCAGGAATTTTACTTCCACTGGCCGGTAACAAACACCCCAACCCTCATGGTATTCATGGAGACCACATGGGGCAAATGGACTTCTACCCCCACCCAGCAATAATGAGGTACCCATTCCCCCTCCCCACTGGGATGGGGTCAGAAGAGGAGGAGGCCTGATGGAGAATCAGGACTTTCAACACCACTCAGCAATAAAAAGACTGCCCTTACCACAGTGTCAGTGGAGACCATGGTGGGAAACAACACTCCCATCTCCACACACCAGTAAGGAGGAATCCTCACCCTCACCCCCACCACTTAGGAGGCTGAGTGGAGAACACAGATTTCTACCTCCTTCTGACAGTAACAGGGTGGTGGTGCTCCTCCCGACTCTCCTACTCCACCCCACCCCTGCTGCCACAGAAGTGTCAGATTAAGTCAGTTTTTAAAATAAGGATTAAATAAGGTCCAGAACCTCATACGTAATATGAAAATGTCCAGGTTTCAATAAAATAATTCATTATACAAAGAAATAGGAAGCACTCAAACTGAATGAAAAAGACAATAGATGCCAACACAAAGATTTCAGAGTTATTAATATGACCTGATTTTAAAGCAGCCACAATAAAAATGCTTCAACAAGCAACTACAAACATGCTTCAAACAAATAAAAATAGGAAATAAAAGATATAAAGAAAAACCAAATGGAAATTTTATAACTGAAAAATACGACTGAAATAAAAATCTCAGTGGATGTGCTTAACAGCAAAAGGAGAAAACAGGAGAGAAACAGTGAACTGAAAGACAAAACATTAGAAATTAACCTGAAAAATGGAGAAGAGAGACAAAAATACAGTCTCAAAGATCTGTGGGATTCTTT
Organism: Hyperoodon ampullatus; assembly: GCF_949752795.1. Lineage (NCBI taxonomy): Eukaryota > Metazoa > Chordata > Mammalia > Artiodactyla > Ziphiidae > Hyperoodon > Hyperoodon ampullatus. The sequence continues at coordinate 53,848,557 of NC_136924.1, forward strand.
TTTTTAAAAAAAGATCTAACATCTATGTAATTTGAGTCTCACAAGGCAAGGAGAAAAATGGCAGGGCTGAAACAGGACTCTAAAAAATAATGGCTGAAAACTTCCCTAATTTCCCAGGAGAAAAAGACCTACAGATTCAAGAAGCTAAGCAAATGCCAAACAGGATAAACCTGAAGAAATCCATACCAAGACACATCATAATTAAACTTCTGAAAACTAAAAACAAAGAAAAAATCTTGAAAGCAGCCAGAGAAAAATGACAACTCACATATAGGAAAATAACAATGACAGCAGATTTCTCATCATAAATCATGGAGGCTAGAGGAAGTGGTATTATATTTTTCAGTGCCAAAAGAAAAGAACTGTCAACCAAGAATCCTACATCCAGTGAAAATATCCTTCAGCAATGACATGGATATAAAAATTTTCTAAGATAAAGGAAAGCTAAAGTCTTACCAGGAAACCTACCCAAAAAGAATAGCTAAAGAAATTTCTCTAAACAGATAGAAAACAATACAAGGAGGAACCCTGGAATATTAGGGAACTAAGTAAATACAACAGGCCTTCCTCCACTTAAGTTTTCTAAATTATGTTTGAAGGTTGAAGTAGAATTTATAACATTGTCTGGTATGGTTCTAAATGTATGTAGAGGAAATATTTAAGACTGTTGTATTATAAATAGGGAAGGGTAAAGGGATATAAAGAGAGGTAAGGTTTCTATACTTCACTTGAACTGGTAAAATGACACCACCAGTAGACTGCAATAAGTTTTATATATATATATATATATATATATATATATATACACACACACACATATATATATAATATGTATATATATATGTATATATATAATGTAATACTTAGAGAACCAATAAAAGAGCTATATTAAAAGATATACTTTTTAAAAAGATAAATCAAAATGGAATTTTAAAATAGATTCCAGAAGCACGCAGGAAGGCAAGGGGAAAAAAAGAAATGAAAAAAAAATAGAACAAACAGAAAACAAAAAAATAAAATGCCAGACTTATGTCCTAACATATCAATAATTACATTAAATATAAATGGTCTAAATATATGAATTAAAAACAGAGATTAGCAGGTTGGATTATAAACCATGACCTAACTATATGCTGTCTACAAGAAACTCACTTCAAGTATAATGATATAAGAAGGTTGAAAGGATGGAAAAAGGCATATTATGCTAACATAAATCAAAGGAGTGCAGGAGTGGCTATATTAATATCAAGCAAAGTAAATATCAGAACAAAGAAAATTATTAGAAACAAGAAGAGACATTATATAATGACAAAGTAATCAATCCACCAAGAAGACATAGCAATCCTAAATGTACATGTACCAAGAGCAGAGCTACAAAATATATGAAGCAAAAACTGACAGAACTGAAATGAGAAATTGACAGATTCCCAATTATAGTTAGAGACTTCAACATTCCTCTCAAAAACTGATAAAATATGTAGGCAAAAAATCAGCAAAGACATGGAAAAACTCAATACCATCAACCAACAGGTAGGAATTTATAAAATATACACTTAACAAAAGCAGAATCCATAGTTTTATCTCAAGTTCCCAAAAATCATTTACCGTATCCTGGGTTATAAAACAAACAACAATTTTAAAATAATAAGGATAATAAGGGAATACTACAAACAACTTTATACACACAAATTAACAATGAAGAGATTGATCAATACCTCAAAAACCACAAATTAGCATATATCACTCAATATTAAATAGATCATTTGAATAGCCCTATAATATTAAGGAAATTTAATTTGTAATTTAAACTCCCAAAAAATAAATCTCCAGGCCTAGATTGTTTCACTAGAGAATTTGATCCAACATTTGAAGAAGAATTAGCACCACTTGTACACTATCTTTTGCAGAAAATAGAAGAGGAAAGAACATTTTCCAATTCATTTTGTGAAGTTAGTATTACCTTGGTACCAAAACCAGACAAGCAAGGAGGGAAGGAAGGAAGGAAGAAAGAAAGAAAAGGAAGAAAGGAAGAAAGGGAAAGAAGGAAGAAAGAGGAAAGGAAAGGAAAGGAAAGGAGAAAGGAAGAAAGGGAGAGAAAGAAAAACACAGGCCGATATCCCTCATGAATATAGATGTAAAAAAAAAATTCTTAACAAAATATCAGCAAATAGAACTCAGCATTATATAAAGAGAATTATATACCATGACCCAAAGGGATTTATCCCAGGGATGCAAGGCTAGTTCAATATTTGAAAATCAATCAATATGATCCACTATATTAAAAGGCTAATGGAAAAGAAAATCACATGATCAGTAGTGCCAAAAAAGCATTTGAAAAAAATTTAACACCCATTTTTGATTTGAAAAAAAAAAAAAAAACTTTGAGAAACATAGAAATCAAATGCACTTTCTTCACCTTGATAAAAACTTTCCTTATGTTCCTTCATGGAAATCCTTTTTATAAGTCTCTCCACCTTCATCTTTCCAAAGTTTGTTGTTATCTTATTTCCTAATGCCCTGTTGCCTTTCTTTTTGCTGTTCGTGATTTATTTATTTGTAATCCTTTACTATTATTTTAGTAGGACCTGAGGAGAGGGGGGAAAGTGATGGTGCTTAATCCACCCTCTTTATCCAGAAGTCCCTACTCATTCTTTTAATTACCACTCCCTCTGAGAAGTCCTCTTGCTGATGTTAGACCATGGAAATCTCTTAACTCTTAATTCATTTAACATATAACTGTCTTCTGTTTCATTTTTATTAGCCTTGTGAGTCCACATCTAGGTTTTAAGCTTTTTAAAGTAATAATGGCTTTTTATATTTCTATTTACCCACTGAATATCCAGTACAGTATTAAGTGTTCACTATTTGATTGTTAAAAATAAGTAGATTAATTTTATGAATTTATAATATGACCCCATTCCTATATTCCAATTTAATTTTTTATTAATGTTTTAATGTGGTGGACCAATGAACATATTACGTCATGGATTTCACAATGCACCAGCTCTATTATACATGACAGCTTATGGGAGAAGGTGTAAGAGTTCACGTCCAAGTCCCAAAATGAAAAGCACACTGCCATCTCCTGGATCAAAGCTAATAATGCAGCCCTTGAAAAATGACATGAATACAGCTCCGAGTAAAAAGCAGATCTATGAAAAGTAATTATAGGTGAAAATGAGACTCTTTGCTTTCCTTCTAACAAATGTTAAGATAATATAATTAAAATCAATATTGATCACTCTGGTAATGAAAATCTTAGTCCTGAATTCAGGTCATTTACAGCTAGTTAAGGTGACCTGTTAAAACTGTCTTCCAAGTTCATCTAAGGAGCCACATTCCCTTACATGATCTTCTCTTTTTCTGAATGTCCACCCAGCCTGGATTCAAAATTCTCTGGTGATCAAAGCTGTCATGTGGTCGATATTAGAGAAAACTTTGTTCTGCTTTGCTCTATCAAAAGCAATGACAATTAAATGAAATGAAAAATGAGATGGCAAATATGCAGTGCAACCTGGCTGTAGCATTTCAGACTGCCGGCTGGAGTTTTTACCACAGACTAAAAATCCACATTTTGACTTACTCTGATTATCCAAATCAGGCTTTCTTGGATGGGAAAGAAGGTGATAGGGTGAGTCAAAAGGGCAAAGTCCAATCCCAGGTACCCAATGTAACAGACAAAATCAAAATCAAGCCAACATTTGGGGACTCACAAGCATTTCTGCATTCTTGTGTGTTTCCTGGCTTTTCTTTTTCCTTTGGGAAGATTCTCCCATTGTTCTGGGAAACACAGTTCGGGTTTTGGTCAAGGGAAGTCCTGAAAGCAGGAATAACACAAGTGCCAAGTGCTGAGGCTGCAGGCTGAGATGCTGAGCCTTCAAATGTAAGGCTCGTCTTCACAGAGAGTAGTGAAACTCTGCAGAGACTATGAGGTTTGCTCATAAACTGTGAGGTTTGGAACTGGGCTTGTTTCACCTGACTTAGGCAGCTCGTAGTGGAGAAGGGGCACCAGTGCAAAGAAGCAGTGGACTCCAGGAGCAGGGATGCCTGTTCTCTTTTCTGTCCCCTAACGCTCTGATGGCATCCTCAAGTATTCGGTAACGTTTTGTTAAACTCTGCCTTCTGGTATCAGCTGAGTTTGGGAAGCTAATGGAGAGGCCTGTGCCCACACGTGGGGTTAAACCGGCCTGGGGAGGAGCGAAGCCTGGAGGCTGTGAGGGAAGCCTGCAGCAGCTGTCCAGAGAAGAGCTGACAAGGAGCAGTCAGGATGGACTTGTGCACGGGTAAGCACTCCCTGGGCTGGGTGTCGCTGGCACCCATTAAAGCCTGGTGTCTTCCAGTGACACAAGGAGGCAGCTCAGGTTATGTTTGGGGGCATCAAAGTGATGAATGTTCCCCTAGAGCTGGAGCCCTAGTGATGATACCTAAGTCTATTCAAGTCTGGTACCCTCTCTGGATTCTGCATCTTGGGGGCTTCCCGTGGCCTTACTGTTTGGTCTGCAGTAGAACTGAAGGCAGATGGGGGCCACGTTACAGCATCCTCACCCTCTACTAACCTCAGCCCATCTGTTACTGAGGTAACAATAACCAGAGCTATAAGTTAGGGGTGCGTAGCACTGAACTGACTCATGAGAATGCTCACCCTGGAGACTCATGGATACTCAAAGTCAAGTTGTGAGCCCGGGACCTCAGCTTCTCCAGGCCCCACTCGGGCAAAGCTCTGAGCCTGTGGGAGGTGGCAGGCTCCCTACCTTACTCTTCTCCTACATTTCCCCAGTTAGGTCACCCTTTTCACTTCTGGATTACCCTAAACTCCACCTTGGCTTTGGTGTCCCAAGGCCTGCCTTTGGATTGTTTCAGAATCCTCTTCTCCAAGGCATGAAGATGGTGTGGGTTTTATCAGATAAAATTATCTCTGCTAATGGGCCAATTCGCTCAAATTCAAATTATTTTAAGGTCTGGGCCGAGTAAAACTGTTTGTGTTTCCAAGAGGTGTAGAATAGGTTTTCCAGGCACTGCAGCAAGCCAGTGGGGAGATGTATCTGGCAAGGGGCCCTCTGGCACTGCTCGGTGGCTGTCTAATCCAGGGCTAGAGCCGAGAACATGATCAAGTCTACAACCAAGCAGAGCTTCCACCCTTGCCAGACTCTCTGGATAACACTGCTTGGGTCTTGAATTGTAGTCTCCTGGTGCTAAAATAAGATCAGTAGCTAGAGAAACAGATTGGCACATCAGTGGTCTCTATCTATCGCTGGCTAATAAATACATGAGTGCTTTCCTTTAGTCCTCTTGCCATTCTAATAAACTACCACCTGACCAATGAGCAGTAACTAATCACAGAGAATTCCAGGATGTTTAGCACTCACAAAAGGCTTCATACAAAGAGTAGAAAAGAGAGGATGGAACATGATATAATCTTTGGGATATCAAACCAATGACCACAAAACAGTGACAACTTCTTGGTCTCAACTTGGCCTTTTGCCACTGCAAATGCACTCCTTTACCAAAATTCAGGATCTGCCTTGACTTCATTATTATTATAGTTTTTGCTCTGATGTCACAGAACATACATATTCCATGAGTCCAGTGAGACTAAAAAGCAAAATCACTATATTTTATTACGTAAATGGACTCTATAAAGTAAATATCAAAACAATTTATTGATGATAGAAACTGGGAGGCAGGGAAAATAGAAGAGAAACAGGTATCCCTGAATGCTGGTAGTTAAAACAGATGACTATCATATACAGACACAGCCATTTCCCACCGCACACACAGGCGTGCATACACACACAAACATGTACTTCCCTCTCTCTGGCCCAAGGAAAGACACATTTCTGCACACTTCGTTCTGACTGCATTTTTGTGACGTCTCTTCCTCTTCAAAGCCCGGTCTGATATTTATTTTAGATCCAGGTCCCATGCACTAAAGTACTGAAGGAAGAATACCCTTCCACATCCTACAGGTCCCTAGAAAGACCTTGTGAAACTGGAAAAGGGGACTCTGCTTGGTGTAGGAAGGTGGGGCTTCTGACATGGTCAGTATGGGGCACTGGCTTTGGGGTGTGAAAAATGGGTAAAGGGGGTCAACTGAATGGTGACAGATGGAAACTAAACTTTTGGTGGTGAGCACACACTGTAGTGTATATGGAAGTAGAAACATAATGTTATCCACATGAAACTTACATAATGTTGTATATAAACCAATGTTACCTCAATAAACAATAAATTCACTTTCATTTTGATTCCTATGCTTTCTGCCACGTACATGCTATTTTCTGACGATCCAGGGGGTGGCAGTAATAAAGAAATCCCAGCTGCCAGCCTGCCTCTCCCCTGGTCCTGCTTTTGTGTTATCACGAAGATTGTTCAGCTGTGACTGCAGCGTAGAAGTAAGAGGCAGCGCAGGAATAAAGACACAGACGTAGAGAACAGACTTGAGGACATGGGGGGAAGGGGAAGCTGGGATAAAGTGAGAGAGGGGGATTGACATATATACACTACCAAATGTAGAGTGGATGGCTAGTTGGAAGCTGCTTCATAGCCCAGGGGATCAGCTTGATGCTTTGTGACGATCTAAGGGGGTGGGATAGGGAGGATGGGAGGGAGGCTTAAGAGGAGGAGATATGGGGATATATGTATACGTATAGCTGATTCACTTTGTTTTACAGCAGAAACTAACACAACATTGTAAGGCAATTATATGCCAATAAAAATACTAAAAAAATTTTTTGTTCTTAAATGCTGCTGCCTAGAAATGACGTATCATTTCTGCCTACATTTCATTGGACAAAGCACTGGCACATGTAATTTTAAGGGGCCAGGGAAATATAATTCTCCCATAGGCCTGGAAGGAAAAGAAAACTGGCAATATCAGTGATTTGAACCCCTGTATTGTCTACTATGCTCACTGCATTTGTTCTTCATGAGATCTTACAGCACCCTGTTGCTTGATTTCTTTTTTTAAAAATAAATTTATTTATTTTATTTAAAAAAAAAAAAAAAAAGAGTGTCTAAGTCAGTCTAACCTCTGTTGGACTCCCAGCTTCACAGGACAGCCTATCTCTCTGAGCATATTTTGAGCATTAAGTGAGATGATATATGCAAAGCCCTGGTACAGTGCCCAGCATACAACAGAGTGCATACAAATGGTAACTAACAGTATCACTAGTCTGTTAGAACTGTTAGGACCAATAAGAGAGTTCCACAAAATTCCTATTCCCTTTCCACACTAATTTAGTATTCAAAAAATGTTTGCGGGTAGGAGCTCCCTGAACACAGTCCTGTAAGAGAGAACTGAAATAATCCCCATTGACGATGAAAAGGTCTTTAATGTTCAGGCAAGTGCTTTGAGCCAAACTTAAAAAGGCTCTTCATCTGGATTCTTCAGCCCATTCTATAGTACTTGAATCCATTCATTCATTTATTCAGCAAATATTTATTAACTTCCTATTACGAGCCAAGTAATGTGCTATGGAAGCCATCTCTTGAAAACACAATGCGGGCTTCCCTGGTGGCGCAGTGGTTGAGAGTCCGCCTGCCAATGCAGGGGACACGGGTTTGTGCCGCGGTTCAGGAGGATCCCACATGCCGCGGAGCGGCCGGGCCCATGAGCCATGGCCACTGAGCCTGCGCGTCCGGAGCCTGTGCTCCACAATGGGAGAGGCCACAACAGTGAGAGGCCCGCGTACAGAAAAAAAAAAAAAAAAAAAGGAAAACACATTGCATGTTTATATCCCACTGATATGCAGACTAACTCTCGTTCCCATTGAGGCCACGCTCAATGGTTTGTGGTGTAAAACTTGACTCAGTAAAGTCCGTATCATTACTGGATTCCATGTGAGGAGACCTTGATAGAGGTTTCTGGAACCAGTACAGAGTTCTGAGTTATATCACTATTCACATGACTTTGGGCGAATAATTTAACCTAAGTGCTGCCCTAAATACCTCAAGTTTCAAAGGTCAAATAGGACCAACTAAGTGTCAAGAAAACTATACAGCACAGAGCACACTGTTGTGATAAAAACTGTATGTTCTCTACGGTCCTGATTCTTTGGGACAAAATTCCAGATGTATTCTAAACGGTGCTGCAAATTCCGTTCTGCTACATGATTAATGGAATGATGGAGTCATCTACCCTTGTGTGTTTTCACCACTCTGGCTATAGGAATGGCTGTTTTTTTTAAACTCTCCTTTTGTAAAACTGAATTAATTCAGAATCCCTTTTGCCTGGTGTTTGTGGACAACACACAGCAACAACTGTCTCCAGCTCCACTCCCTCTCATTCAGTGAGCGTTTATCCTGCGCCCAACTGTGCTCTGCTCTATGCAAATAGTGAGGCCTCCATCCGGAGACAGGAAGCAACTCAGGAGGCTCATTAGCGAAAGACAACCGGACAGAGGTTGGAAGAGCATTTGATGTATTGCAGTAGCATATTAGCAGCTGAGAATCTTTTATTACTGATGACATTTTCACATACTTTTCAATATTTCTTATTTCTATACTCAAGCTTTATGAAGTTGCTCATTTTATCCTGATTTCATCGGCCCCACACCACCCAAGGGATGTCCTTGGTTTCATGAAACTACATTTCCCCCCATCATCAGCCTCAGGGTCATCATCAATATGTTCAATTTGATGGTTTTAAATGTCGGTCAGTAAAGCAAGCAGATTAGTTTAAGTAGATTAAACTAGACCACTGGAACTCAGGCCTATCTTCCTCATTTACACTATTCCCCAGAGATAATAAACAAAAGAAGGATTCTAATGAGGCCTAAATTTAGTTTTACCCATGTCAACTACATGAGGGCCTGTTCCCTTTTGATTTTTTTCTCTGACCCCTCAAGCTGATTATTTCAAAACATGAAGTTTAAATGCTGCAGGATCATTATGTAAAATATAAGATCCTCTAGGAAACACACCAAATGAGAAGTCTACTACTGGTCTTCTCCCTGCGACCCCTCCTGCGTGAACAGCACTGGGTTTTGCTGTGCCATTAGGGAACTGCTGTCGCAGCAATTTCCACTTTGCCATTTTACTACCCAGCTGCAACTCAGGACAGTTAGAATGTCGTCACCCCTCCGCCACCTAACCAGACCCCACCTGTCCTTTGAGGCCCGCTCAGACCCCACCTTCTCCCTACAACCTTCCCTGTCTGTTCCCCACATCTCCAGCTCCAGAACCGTACCTCCACTGAGCCTTTCATCACTCTCAGTCCTGCTGGCTTTGCAGCTGTCAACACAGCGCCAGTCACTGCCAAAGCACCATACTGATTCCATAAGCTATGTGGGAATCTACTATCCCCCATCTCCCATGGGCTTGGCTGGTTGCCATCAGAGAAGTCAACACAGAGTGAAGGAGTGCTGTCTTCTTAGATAAGCTGCCCACGGCCCTGGATCCTGGGACAGGAAGAGCCTAGAACTAAGACACCAAGCCCTCTGTAGGCCCTCTGTACTATTAACCACAGTCGCCACAAGAGTTGCATCTAGTGGGGCATACATAGCAGATGAACATTTATGAAGTACAATTACCCAGAGGCCTTTTTTGCTTACTTTTAAACTCCATAGTAAGCATCGGTTAATGAAGGTTTCCACATATTGAGGTGCTCAAGTAGGAGCAGCCCTTTTCAGATGTAAGGAATTCTGCCTCCTCACCACTGCCAGGTTGGGATTAGAAGGCCACATGGACTGCTGTATAAAAGTAAAAGAAATCACTCATCTTGTTATATGTCTTACGGCCAGATGAGCTGATGTTAGGGCTGAGTTAAAGTGAAGTTATCCATCCTCATGCTTCAAGGGGAAATAACTGAGTTTTTATACCTATACAAGCTCAATAAAACAATCATGTTAAAAAGGATTTTTTATCAAGTCCTTTTGTTGCCCCAAATTATTATTGATTTTAATCCTACTGATATGGGGATAACCCATACTATGTATAGTTTCATTTTTCTTCTATTTTCCAAGTGATTTCTGTGAAAAAGTTGTGAATAGTGTGATTCTCCAGTGAATTAGATATTCTGCTTTATTTTTTAATGCCACCTGCTTTATAACTCACTTCATGAAAACAACTGAATCTCTCACCTCTTTTTCAAAAGCAAATGTTCCTGAAAGTCTACTTTCTACCTTTTCAGATTTTTAAAAGCATGAAAACAAGATTTCTTTAACCCCATCTGTGCAGATTAGCTGTAGCAAAATATCTGCAATCAAAGCCAATCAGTAGCAGCCCCCCAAAAAAGGAAGGATTTAGTATGTGGTAAACTAAATTGATAGCTTCTTTGTGAGTTGGTTTCAACATCACTGAATCTTACTAAGGAGAAACTGTTTTCCTAGAGCCAGGATTACTGAGGGTCCTACATTAAATAACCACAGTGAGAGAAGAAATGCACTAACTCCAACCTAACCTAAGAAGAAAGGTGGTAATAATCTAGACTGATCCATCAATAAACGTTAACTGAGCCTCTGTCATGGACAAGGCCAATGTTAGCACTAAGAACACACATGACAGTGTCACGACCATCAAGGAGCTTCAAATCTAGTATGGAGTCAGGATGCGCGCAAATGAAAAATTAACAAATAAAAACAAATGAAAGGAGGGACTTCCCTGGTGGCACAGTGGTTAGGAATCCACCTGCCAGTGGAGGGGACACGGGTTCAATCCCTGGTCCGGGAAGATCCCACATGCCGTGGAGCAACTAAAGCCTGTGCGCCACAACTACTGAGCCTGCGCTATAGAGCCCACGAGCCACAACTACTGAGCCCGTGTGCCACAACTACTGAAGCCCACGCACCTATAGCCCATGCTCCGCAACAAGAGAAGCCATTACAATGAGAAGACTGTGCACCGCAACGAAGAGTAGCCCCCACTCGCCGCAAATAGAGAAAGCCTGTGCACAGCAATGAAGACCCAACGCAGCCAAAGATAAATAAAAAAATAAAATTAAAAAAAATAATAAAACAAACGAAAGGAGACTGTAGCCAATCAAATTCAAACTCTATCCCATACAACAGCCTTGATAGTGTATGGAATTGCCTACAACCCCCAGGGCAAGTCAAGGGGCTCATGAGATGTTACATGACCTTCATCTATGCTGATCCCTCTGCCAGGACCCTTTCCCTCCCATCGTGCACCTGGACCATCGTTCTCATATCTCAAGTCTCATAACAAACACTGCCTCCTCCTTCCCTGTGCCACCCAGTCTGACTCAGAGCTGCACCCTCTGTGCTCCCCCAGTGCCCTTTCCAAACTATCAGGGCACTCATGACACTGTACTGTAACTGCTGGTTTATCTGACTCCCCAGCTACACTGCGAGCTACTGGAGGGCAGAAATTGGGCCTGTGTTTTCCCCAGTGCTTAGTCACCTACGAGCACATTATAGACACTCAAGAAATGTTTGAATAGACGTGAATGAATGCCACCACGCCCTGCGGATTCTCCCTCCTTAAGATATCTTAAACTCAACCTGTCTTCCATCCCTTTGCACCAGTCAGTATAGTATAGAATGGTGGTTGGGCAAGTAGCCTTTGGATACAGACTACCTGTTACCAGGTGACCATAGGCAAGTTACATAACCTATATATGCCTCAATTTCCTTATCTGTAAAGTGGAGATAACAGAACCTACCTCCTAGGTTTGTTGAGGATTTAAATGAAAAAAGACATAAAGCCACTAATGTCAGGCAAATAGGCAGTACTTCATGCTACCCATTATTATTAGTTCAAATGTTATTTATCTCCTGCACTCTTGTATTCTTCAATTGGTCTCCCTGTTTCTAGCTACACCATCACCAATCCACCGCTCATCACTGCTACCAGAATGATCTTAAAACTCAAACCACATGTCACTCTCTTCCTTAAAACCTTGAGTGGTTCCCCATCACTTTCAGAAAACCAGCTTCTCTGTCACTGCATGGAAGGCCCTTCATGCCCCAGCTCCCACCCCCTCAGCCACCTCCCCACAGCCAAGCCCCACAAGCATCCTCCTGCCTACCACCTGCAAAACCCCTGCAAAATCACCGTCTTATTAATGACTTAAGAAAAATTCAAGTCATTCAAAACGCATTATTATTATGTATAAGCTATACTTTATGACTAAATTTCACTGCCTGTTTATATATCATAAGACTATACATTTAGCAACATATAACATTAATAAACTCCAAGCATGTTGTAAAACATTGAGCTATACAAATTATGATCATCTTAATAAGTTATACCATGAACTGGGGAAATTATCTTTTTAAACAGATTAATTATTCCTCAAGTAATTGTAGGCATAATAATATGTATGCTGCAACAAAAATAAAGTCTTAAATTTGACTGTCTTATTGATGCTAACAGCTATATAGGATGGTGACCTAGCATTTTTTTAACATGACAGCCTCTAAAATTAAATTGATTTTAGCAATATTTACAGGATGCCCAAAATTTGCTAAGTTGCCACTTTGAACATTTACTAAAGTTGATTCCTACCATCAATTCAATTAAATTTTATATTCAATTAAATTTACCAAGTGGGCACCTAACTATGTGCAAAGGACTGGGCCAAGGACCATGCAGAACAAGGATACGTAGAACACTAGCCTGGATTTCAAAAGCTCACAGACAACACACTCACATGAACCACGTACACACAAGCTATACACTAATTACTACCTTAAACATTCCTAGTTTTTAAACTTTTACACCTTGCTTTAGATTATCTGCATTCAGTTGACATATAACATGGATATCATGAGGAAAAAAAGCTGTAGCACTGAAATTTAAGTATGCTGTGACCTCCAAGTAACCTATTTAAAAAGTCTAACTGAAAGTCTCCTTTCAACATAAATACTAAAAATACACATCCTGCAACTAAGCAATTTTATGATAGTGAACTGGCACAATGGTACGAAAACATTTTATAATGAAACAATCTGATATCTACCTAACTCCCTCTATATAACTTTATTCATATGCTAAGGAAGCAACCTTGTCATGTGGTTACAAAAACTCATGAAAATATTTTTAAAAATGTAACACTTATGGAGCACTGAAGAATGTATCTAAACTTAACACTTAAAATGACTTATAGGACTTCCCTGGTGGCACAGGGGTTAAGAATCCGCCTGCCAATGCAGGGTACATGGGTTCGAGCCCTGGCCTGGGAAGATCCCACATGCTGCGGAGCAACTAAGCCCATGCGCCACAACTACTGAGCCTACGCTCTAGAGCCCACGAGCCACAACTACTGAAGCCTGTGCACCTAGAGCCCGTGCTCCGCAACAAGAGAAGCCACTGTAACGAGAAGCCCGTGCACCGCAACGAAGAGTAGCCCCCGCTCGCCACAACCAGAGAAAGCCCAAATGCAGCGACAAAATCCCAACGCAGCCAGATAAAAATAAAAAAAATTTTTTAATAAAAATAATAAAATAAAATGACATAAAACACCAATCTTTACAAGTATACCTCATTATTTATATTTTTATTTTCAGAAAAAAACTTATAAATAGTTCATTTAAGTATATTTCTCACTAGTTAAATCACAATTCACTTTATATTTAGTTAGCTTACGTCCAAAAACAGTACTTCTCCTGTATGATATCATTTTCTTAAAAAGCAAAACATTTTATTTTCAGTAGAAAAAAATTTACATGAAATCCAAAGGCAATAATTTCAGTAAAAATGGAAATCAACCACCGTATCTTTTCTTGAGTTCTTCAACAGAATTATCATTCAATCCTGATTTGTCTATGTGATTGAATAATACACGTGCAACTGAAAAAGAAAAAAAATTCATTTTAATCTCCATTTTTAAAAAGTAAAGCAAAAATTAAAGGTAAAAGTAAAGCAAAAATTAAATATTTTTTACATTATAAAGCAATCATTAGGATTATTTATAAATTCTAATTCAGATATTTAAAAAGCCAACCTGAGAACAGAAAATTATATAACAGTCCAATGATGTTTCTTAGCAGAATATTTTGCTTTGGCAGTAAAAAATTTCCCCTACATCCTCAATGACATTAACTTTGCAGATGAAACATATAATTCATTCTGTACTACCTTAAAGATTTTTGACCTGTGTAACAAGTATACTTTTACTTATTTAATATTCCAATTAACTTTTTCAAAACTTAAATCATTTTAAAAGAAAAATTTATATCACTACTATAAATTAAAAATTAGCAATAACATTCACAAGAATCATGTTTGATGGGCAAGCTGTACATTTTTATAATTACAATTAAAAGTTAAAAAAAGATTTGCTGGGAGGGAGGGAGACGCAAGAGGGAAGGGATGTGGGAACAGATGTATATGTATGACTGATTCACTTTGTTATAAAGCAGAAACTAATAAAAAAAAAGATTTGCTTATGAGTCATTTAAAATCTTTATCTTTCACACCACTGAAATGGGTGGTCTACACTCAACACTATGAAAAACGCTATTAGAGTTCATACATTCCTCAACATCAAAACTAGCTAACAGTTTTTAATAATGATGACAATAATAAAAGACAACAACAGCTACTATTTATTGACTATTAAGTTACATGCCAGGAACCACTGTTAAGTGCTTCCCATGTTTAACTTAGCGGACAGTGGTGACCCCACCAAGACAGTACTGTTGGTAGGCCAGTCTGAAGGACCAACTCACATGCTTTGAGCACACTTCAAGTTATCACATCATAGTGGCAAGAAATCCATTCACTCATGCACTATACTAAGAGGTTATTATGTACTAAGCACTGTTCTACACGCTGAGGCCTAAAGAACAAGGTAGACAAAGTTCCTATTGTCATGGAGCTTCCATTCTATTAGGGAGAGAGAAATAATAAACAAATACTTAAAATACTGTCAGCTCGTTCTGTATTATGAAGAAAAATAAAGCGAGGTAAGATGACAGAGGGTGATGAGGAAAGGGAGGCAGGCAGTTATTGTGAGTAGGCCTGTGAGGAAAGGTGTCTCTGAGGAGGTGACTATTAGGTGGAAACTGAATGAAGTGAGGAAGAGGCAGGGGAGGATAGTCTAGGCTGAGGGGGAACAGTCAAACACAAAGACCCTGAGGCTATAAGAAGTTTGGCAATTTGGTACATTAAAAAGACACAAAGTCAGTGCGGTGGGGCAGAATGACTAAAAAAAGTGATAAAAAATGAGGTCACAATAGTAATAAGAAACAGTAATACTTTCAGGGAATTTCAGGGACTGTTTCTGATTAAAGATTAACCAGAAACTTCTTTTGGTTTACCCCTATTAGGAATCTCTCTAAATTACATGTCCACTTCCCTAAGTTCAACATACAGAGTATTTTTCTTAGTGATTCAGATTCAATGTCACTGCTACATACATAAAGAAGAAACAGAAAAGGAGCCCAAGGTATGTTTAGTCCAGAAAGTATCTGAAAATCATAGTTTTTGCTATTTCTAAAACTAAAAAACTGGTACTCCTGCATTCTAATGATTTTTCTTTTTCCTAAAACTACAGTATAGCCTTAGAACTCCAAGTACAATTGACCCTTGAAAAACACGGGTTTCAACTGCACAGATCCACTTAAAGGCGGATATTTTTCAATAGTAAATACTACAATACTACATGATCCACGGTTGGCTGAATCTGTGAATGAGGAACCTCAGATACTGTGGACCGACTATAAAATTGTAGGTGGATTTTCAACTGTGTGGAGGGTTGGCGCCCCTAACTCCCATGTTGTTCAAGGGTCAATTGTAATTGAAGTTTCTCCATAGTTTGATTTTGCTTAAATTAGGGTTCTCCAAAACTGACACTTTATGCCAAAGACTGAGATGTAGAAATAAACAAGGGATCCAACTCTTCAGGCTAATCACCTGACTCTTTTTACCCTCTAACTCTACAATCCAGCCGCACTGCACTCCTTTTAATTTTCTAAGCTCAGTTTGCTCTCTCCTGCCTCAAAACCTCTGCACATTCCCACCTTCTTCATCTGACTCCTGCACTTTTTTGAGAATTCAGCTTAAATCAAAGAAACTCAAGGAAATTAGCTCAAAAAATGGGTGAGAACTCCCATGCACCCACGCCCAGTTGCAAGCTCCTGTGGCAGGAACCCTGCAGGAGTTCCATCATGCCAGCAGCTCAACCATTACGCTATCACTGCGTTTTCAAGTAGAAGAGCCCAGAACACCTTGGTTTAACTCCTGGGTCTGGCTTCCTAGCTATGGAATCTTGGTCAAGTTCCTTACCTGTGTATGCTTCAGTTTCCTCCTTTGTAAAACCAAAATGATAATCATACCTACACCTCACAAAGTTGTTGTCAGGATCAAAAAATTTAACTTTACTTAATTTAATAGTAATTCAATTTAATTAGCTTAATTGTAATTAATTTAATTGTATGTACCTTGTACATAATTGACATTCAATAAATATTTGCTACCATTTGTTGAATAAAGGGACACACAAGAATAAAGAGATATGAAAAAGCTTTCTTCACAGAACTCACTTTTCTTCTCAGGTTCTGACATAAACATCACTGCCATATCAAACCTTCTTAGTTCAGAAAGTCTTTGTAAGATTTCAAAGATGAGTGATGGCTTTTCTTTCCTGAAATAATCCAAATAAAAAAACAAATTATCAATTAAAAGCAGCTCATTCAGTCTGCTTACTAAAATAATATTTCTAATTATATATAAGTAAGGTCTTCATGTATCATTTTTCCCTGCATACTGTCTATATTTTAAGTGCCCAAATGAAGAATTTTATCAAGTCAACTGAAAAAATTGTAATATTCTTAAATGTGAGGCACAGCACAGACGTTATTAATCTGCTGTAATATTTGTCACTTCCATACCCTACCTTTCTCTAAAAAAAATTTTAAGTCATTTTTCCTCCTAATCATTTCCTATTTCATTGTTTGTACTTGTCATCTCTTTACAACTTCTGCAACAGCTAAATTTACAAGACAGCTAATTTTGCTATACAAAAGGTAATATGACATCAAAAAGAATGAATTTCCCAAATCACTAGAAACAGCTGAGCATTACAACATGAAAGCATAACTAAACTTACTTACTCAATGTAAAAATCATGCAGAATTTTAATGATATGGTTGAATACATCTGGATCTAGATTTTTCTGAAACAGCTTGGGATACAAGGATGGTTCAATTTGCTTGGGAAAAATATAAGGTGTTAGAAAATTAAATTATGGCAACATTCCCAATCACAAATTATTTATATAATAATTGCTTAGTTCAACACAGTAAAAAATAACTATTATGCATTAGTATTCAATGAATAATAATGGAGTCACACTGAAATGTAACTATGATAGAAGAATGAAAGTTAGAGGAACTATAAAATAATCACTCTGTTCAAGACAGAGAAAAATCTCATGGAGAGATGTGTACTACCCAACAGAACCAGGAAATGAAAGAGAGCTCTCAAGGACCAATAAAAAGAATTAGAGAGTTTAAAAAATAGAACTACCTGAAAAAGACAATGCTAAAAATCCATTATTTGGTAAATTTCATGAGTTAATTCTTTCTCTTGAGCAAATAAAAGCTCATTTTCAGGAGACTGACGGCCTAAATATTGCAAGCATTGCTTGGCACACAGAAGGCACTCAATGTATTTTAGCTTCTTTCCTCATCTTGAAGGATGAAGAATTAAGTTTAAGTCATGATGTAGGAAATTAGATTAAGTTATTTTAGAAAACAAAATTTAACACAGAACCTTTTTCAGAGGTTCACTGGTTGCAAATATTTAAAATGGTCTGACCAGGCTGATATATGTATCAGGCAAGGGATAAGAGCATTTTTCTACAATCATATTATAAGCAAATATAGTACTATTATTATATAGTGACCAAAGAAGTTCTTTGGCCTCTAACTTACAGGAGAACTACCAGCTTCCTCCCTCTTACCTTCAAATATTGATACAACATATCTGGAGAATTTTTCAGTTGTCTGAAATTAGATTCAAGCTGAAATGAGTTTGCAGGAACTGGAGGAAGAGCAGTCCTGATAAACTGAGCAGATGTTTTGTCCACCTCTATAGAAATCTTCTCACTGAAAGGCTGACATACATCCTTTTTCAAATTGACTTCAGGTCTGAAATATTTCAGAAGCATCAAACAATTAGAAAAGAACCACAGGGCTTCCCTGGTGGCGCCGTAGTTAAGAATCTGCCTGCCAATGCAGGGGACACAGCTTTGATCCCTGGCCCGGGAAGATCCCACATGCCGCGGAGCAACTAAGCCCATGCGCCACAACTACTGAGCCTGCACTCTAGAGCCTGTGAGCCACAACTACTGAGCCCACGTGCCACAACTACTGGAGCCCACGGGCCGAGAGCCCATGCTCTGTAACAAGAGAAGCCACCACAATGAGAAGCCCATGCACTGCAACAAAGAGTAGCCCCCGCTCACCGCAACTAGAGAAAGCCCACAAGCAGCAATGAAGACCCAAGGCAGCCAAAAATAAATAAATAATAATAATAAAAAAGAAAAACAAAGAGAAGAACCACAAATAGTCAAAGCTTATATAAGGAAACATCAACAGAGATTTTTTAATTTCTGACTTTATTAATACTGTATTATCTATTTATATTCTGCCAGTAGTAAATTCTTTCAGCTGATAATATATGTATACTTTTGGCAAGACAGATTATACTTGTGCAAATTTTCAGATGCTGGTTACATAATGACTATTCTCATTAGCTGGGCTAATAGCCTGGCCACCTTTTGACGAGACATTTCTATACACTGCATTATTATATCACATATACTCACAAGTCAACCTTTCACTCTGAATTATGTGAATTACCACAGTTTCAAGAAAGATTCCAAGAAGGAAGAAATGCTTCCTCCTTTAAAAAAAACAAAAACAAAAACTGCCTGCTTAAAGTTTTCCCACAATCTATAATATCACTCTAAACAGAACTACTAAAGTTCAAAATTTAAAACAAAAAAAACTTTTAATAGAACTGTTGAGTAGCAATGCAAAAATATATGAATAAAATTTCAACACCCCAAAGTAAACTACTAATCTATGTCTTTTATATTCTTATCATTAAGAAAATGCATGACTTTTTGAAAAATTCCAAACAAAATTTAAAGAGCCCATGAATATCTTAAATATTCATGGCTAGAATAATGATAGTGCCTAAATTCTACACTGTTTATGAAGCTTCCCTATAAAAAATTTAAAAACCTGAATTACAAAGTGAAACATATTTACTGAAGTTCTAGAAAAGAAAATGCACAAAATCAATTTGTTCAAGATACTTTCATCACTGTTTGCAGATGACATGATGCTATACATAGAAAATCCTAAAAATGCTACCAGAAATCTACTAGAGCTCATCAATTAATTCAGTAAAGTTGCAGGATACAAAATTAATACACAGAAATCTCCTGCATTCCTATATACTAACAACGAAAGATCTGACAGTGAAATTAAGGAAACACTCCCATTTACCATTGCATCAAAAAGAATAAAATACCTAGGAATAAACCTACCTAATGAGACAAAAGACCTCTACTGTGAAAACTGTAAGATGCTGATGAAAGAAATCAGAGATGACACAGATGGAAGGATATACCATGTTCTTGGATTGGAAAAATCAATACTGTCAAAATGACTATACTACCCAAGGCAATCTACAGATTTAATGCAATCCCTATCAAATTACCAATGGATTTTTCACAGAACTAGAGCAAAAATTTTTTTAATTTATATGGAAACACAAAAGACCCTGAAGAGCCAAAGCAATCTTGAGAAAGAAAAACAGAGCTGGAGGAATCAGACTCCCTGACTTCAGACTATACTACAAAGCTAGAGTAATCAAAACAGTACAGTACTGGCACAAAAACAGAAATATAGATCAATAAAATAGGCTAGGAAGCCCAGAAATAAACTCACAACACACCTACAGTCAACTATCTACAACAAAGGAGGCAAGGCTATACAATGGAGAAAAACAGTCTCTTCAATAAATGGTACTGGGAAAACCGCACAGCTACATGTAGGAAAATAAAATTAGAACATTCTCTAATACCACACACAAAAATAAACTCAAAATGGATCAAAGAACTAAATGTAAGGCTGTACACTATAAAACTCTTAGAGGAAAACACAGGCAGAACACTCTTTGACATAAACTGCAGTAATATCTTTTCTGATCCACCTCCTAGAATAATGAAAATAAAAACAAAAATAAACAAATGGGACCTAATTAAACTTAAAAGTTTCTGCACAGCAAAGGAAAGTATCAACAAAACAAAAAGAACCCACAGAATGGGAGAAAATATTTGCAACTGAAGCAAATGACAAGGGATTAATCTCTAAAATATACAAACAGCTCATGCAGCTCTATGTCTAAAAAACAAACAACCCAATCAAAAAGTGGGCAGAAGATCTAAACAGACATTTCTCCAAAGATGACATACAGATGGCCAAAATGCACATGAAAAGATGGTCAACATCACTAATTATCAGAGAAATGCAAATCAAAACTACAGTGAGATATCACCTCACACCAGTCAGAATGGCCATCATCAAAAAATCTACAAACAATAAATACTGGAGAGGGTGTGGAGAAAAGGGAACCCTCCTACACTGTTGATGGGAATGTAAATTGGTACAACTGCTATGGAGAACAGTATGGAGGTTCCTTAAAAAACTTAAAACAGAACTACCATATGATCCAGCAATCCCATTCCTGGGCATATATCCAGAGAAAACGATAATCTGAAAGGATACATGCACCCCAATGTTCACTGCAGCACTATTTACAACAGCCAAGACATGGAAGCAACCTAAATGTCCATCGAAAGAGGAATGGGTAAATAAGATGTGGTACATACACACAATGGAATATTACTAAGCCATAAAAAATAATGAAATAATGCCATTTACAGCAACATGGATGGACCTAGAGATTATCATACTAAGTGAAGTAAGTCAAAGACAAATATCATGATACCACTCATATGTGGAATCTAATTTTTTTAAAAAAGATACAAATGAACTTATTTATAAAACAGAAACAGACTTACAGATATTGAAAACAAACTTATCATTACCAGAGGGGAAACGTGGGGTGGGAGGGACAAATCAGGAGCTTGAGATGAACATACAAAAACTACTATATATAAGATAAATAAGCAACAAGGACCTACTGTATAGCACAGGGAACTCTACTGAATATTCTGTTATAATCTATATTGAGAAAGAATCTAAAA
The DNA here is from genome assembly GCF_949752795.1 of Hyperoodon ampullatus. Lineage (NCBI taxonomy): Eukaryota > Metazoa > Chordata > Mammalia > Artiodactyla > Ziphiidae > Hyperoodon > Hyperoodon ampullatus. The sequence continues at coordinate 53,869,747 of NC_136924.1, forward strand.
AAGAATGAATATATGTATATGTGTAACTGAATCACTTTGCTATATACCTGAAACTAACACAACATTGTAAATCTACTATACTCCAATAAAATTAAAATATTTTTTTAAAAAAAGATACTTTCTCTTATTTCTAAAGTCCTCGGTGTGGTAAAGGAATAGTGATCATTCCTTCAGCAAAACCTCTCTTACAGTTAAAAGAAAAACTACAGTGTAAAGTTGGATACTTCAAAAAACTATGTGGATGAGTACAAACCAGAAGTCTCATCAGCAATATCAATTTTCTAGTGGGATTACTACCATTCTAGATGACTATCAAATAAAAGTATTTCTACTCACTGCAGAGCTGAAGTATCACTGATTTCTTCTATTTTCAATACTTTTGCTTTTGGGATATCACTTGTGGGCAAAAGGTCATCTTGGCTTGAGTTCTTCTTACTTGTGCCAGTGCTTGCTGTTACCTTTGCTGGATTAATAGGATTATGCTCTGGAGCAGCAGCAGTAGTAGTGCTATCTGGCACATCAACAGTCTGTATCAAATTACCAGTTTCTTCAATAATAAGCTTCTTGAGTGGTTTCTAAAACAATTAAAATCAATTCTTTGCATCAACATACAAAGGTTTCCTATTTTAGGGACACAAATTAAAAGGTTACAGTGTTTTTACAGCCAATATCCGAGTTGTAAGTAAATTCAATTTGGAGTCATACTGCCAGACTACTACCATATGTCGGTCTAAATGGGGGAAAGAAGATGCATATATAAATAATTACAAGGCAATGGAACATGCACTATAAAAGGTACAGGTACAGGGCTTCCCTGGTGGTGCAGTGGTTGAGAGTCCACCTGCCAATGCAGGGGACACGGGTTCGTGCCCCAGTCCGGGAAGATCCCACATGCCGTGGAGCGGCTGGGCCCATGAGCCTTGGCCGCTGAGCCTGCGCGTCCGGAGCCTGTACTCCGCAACGGGAGAGGCCACAACAGTGAGAGGCCTGCGTACCGCAAAAAAAAAAAAAAAAAAAGGTACAGGTACAAAGTGCTAAAAGAACAGAGGAAGGAAGATAAAAATTGACATCAGGGGGCTTCACAGAAAAAGTACCCAGGAATGGCAGTGTTGAAGGGTATAGCATGGTCAGTGGAAAGGTGAGAAGTCCAGTAGGGCTGGTGCAAGGGGAGGAGAGGTGGAGATAAAGCCTGAAGGGCTCCTAAAGGCAGCTTATAAAGGGACTTGTGTGCTGTATCAAGGAGTTTGAAGTTTATCCTAGAGGCAACAAAGCTAAGAAAAAAATATGACCAAGTGACATCAGTATTGTGGGCTGAAGGCAAGTAGAACATGGCCAGGCAATAACCTGCATTCTGTATGAAAGAAAAGATCCTGCATGCCGCAACGAACATCTTGCAACTAAGACCTGATGCAGCCAAATAAGTAAATAAATAAATATTTTAAAAAACAAAAACAAAAACCTAACTGCATCCTCTAACTGCTGGATAAAACCAGCCTAGAATTAAAGATTTGCCAAATAATTTACACAAAGTTGGTAAGTACTTGACCACAATAATGGTTTTTAATTTATTAAAATAAATAGCATTCACTATTTATTTCAATCATAACAGGTGGCAAATATTTTAAACTTCTTCCTAAGTTTACATGTAATACTCTTTGCTTTTTAATAAAAGACGTTCTTCAGTATACTCTAAGTTTTCATTCCAACTGTAGAGTTGAATTTTAAATCAGAAAGCTGTAAATATAAAAACTTTTGACATATATACTAAACTCAGTGTTAAAACCAGGCATTCCATTAGTATAACTAAGAAAAGACCTACTGGTTAACAACTGAGTGTTACTAGATGAATGCACATAAATAAAAAAGCTATTAAAAGTCTGTTAACAGAATCCTGTTAGTGGTTCTATCTTTAAGGATAATCATGTTAATCTAAGGCTTTTGCTTTGCTGATAACTATCAACACCAATAGTTTTCTATCAAGATATTGACCAAGAATGGATATGTGTTAGTGTTAAAAAACAGTGTTAAAGAACAGACTATAAAAAAATAGACTATAACTACTGAATTGTATCAATGCAGTTCCATTTAAAACCAAATCCTTTCATTGACAACAGAGGTGCAAACATGATCCTAGTTAATGAATTTCCTAACAGATGATCTCTTTCAGGGTAGACCAGTGGCTACTGAGAGCTGCTCAATGCTACTGATGGCTGGGAGGGATGAGGGGATGACAGTATGCTGGTAACAGGAGTGAAACACAAAAGGTACCACTACAGTTGAAAGATGTAAGAAAATACGAAAGGATCAATTCATCTCTTTTTAAATTAAGATTTAGAAGCATACATTTTATTTAACTCTATATTATACCATTTCAAGAAAAAGAAAAGAGAAATAAGAATAAACAGAGGGATTCCCTGGTGGTGCAGTGGTTAAGAATCTGCCTGCCAATGCAGGGGACATGGGTTTGAGCCCTGGTTCGGGAAGATCCCACATGCCGCAGAGCAACTAAGCCCATGTGCCACAACTACTGAGCCTGCACTCTAGAGCCCACGAGCCACAACTACTGAGCCCACGAGTGGCAACTACTGAAACCCACGCGCCTAGAGCTGGTGCTCCACAACAAGAGAAGCCATGGCAATGAGGCACCCATGCACCGCAATGAAGAGTAGCCCCCGCTTGCCGCAACTAGAGAAAGCCTGTGTGCAGCAACAAAGACCCAACACAGCCAAAAATAAATAAATAAATAAATAAAATATTTTTTTAAAAAAAGAATAAACAGAAAAGGAGAAAGAGACAAAGGACCAAGCATGAAATTTTGATATGGGAAAACAGGAAAACGAAAAAAATAAAATATTTTAGTGGAGACCAAGAGATCAGGACAAACTCTCATTTACTACCATCCTACCTAGGAACCCCAGGCCCAGCTGACCTACATTACTGCTCTCCTACAGTCTCTCTAGAGAAGATATATTAACCGTACTCCCCACTGCACACCCTCAAGCACAGGACACCCCAACCGAGCCTCTCGCTTGAATAAAGTAACCCCAGGACTCTTTTTTCTCCACCTCCTGGGCCTTCCTTTCTTTCCTGACCACCTTCCTCAGTGTCCAGGTGGCCTCACACATATATGACTGAAAAGGAAATTAACATTTGTTTTACGTGAAACTGCCTTAGCATTATTGGACATTATTTCCTTTGATCTCAACTAACCTGTGAGTTATTCTCAACTTAAGTTTAAAGCTTATGAAATGGGGCTCAAATCAACTCAAAAGCATCATACCAAACTGCACCTACTATTTTTTAAATAATGCCCACTTTTTTAAATGGAGACCTATTACAAAAATAAATAGCAATTATTTCCCCTTCCCACTAGGATAATGATTTTGTTTCTGTTGGATCAGTTACAAAATGGTTTACCCTAGATCTCTCAATTCATGAAGGTGTTCTGTTTTGAGATCCAGCCACAAAAGATTCAAATTTATGTTGCATTTTCACAACTATTAACATAAACTGATTTTTAAACTGAGAGAGAAGAGAACCCAACAGATTTATAAAAGCTGTTTAGGGTATACTGGCCATGGGACATTCTTCCATACACAGATATCTGATTTACCACATGGTAATGTCTTTATAATTATGGACAGCAGAAGTCTGACAAAGGCTTTGTTTTTAACTTTTGAATTAACTTCTGTGACAAAGTTTTACAAAGAGATAAAAGTTTAAATCACATTGGATTAAACATTTAATCACCTTTATTGTTAAGAATAGAATAATAGCAAGTGAATATGATGTATGAAAATGAACATGATGTATGAAAATGTATGAAAGCAACTAAGATTTATGCCTGGCACATGAAACAATTATTATCTCAGAAAATTCAAGAATAAAGTCAAAATAAGAACCCAAGAAAAATATTAAACAAAGAATTCCTCTATCTGTTACTAACTTGAACTATGAACTTGGCAAAACACAAACTTTCTTTGCCTCACCTTCTTCCTTTGTAAAAGGAGGATAAAAATATCTGCTCCGACTTCCTTGTAAAATTGTTATTTCTCTCAAAGCATCATCCATGCATAACAGTTACTTCTAGGGTGCAGGGAGATCATGATCAGTGAGGGGCACAGAGGGAGATTTTTGGAGGCTGATACCTTTCAATTTTTTGACCTCGTTGGTGGTTTCACAGGTGTTCACTTTATTCTTTAAATCTTAATTTGTTCTGTGTACTTTTCTATACGCATTTTATCTTTCATAATTTCTATATATAATACCATGTAAATGTTAGAAGTTACCATAGAGTCACACACACACTATATATATATATATATATATATATATATATATATATATATAAACAAAACAAACCACTGAATTTTACCAGCTACTCTTTCTGTTCCAATATTGCAGGAAAAAACTGGCTTTGTTGGACTTAATGAAAAACAGTATGGTATACCAAAAACAATGTGCAGTGTATATTCTTAAGAATAATTCTGCCTATACAGGCAATACCTTGGAGATATTGCAGGTTCAGTTACAGACCACCACAATAAAGTGAATATTGCAATAAAGCAAGTCACATAAATCCTTTGGTTTCTCAATGCATATAAAAGTTATGTTTACACTATACTGTACTCTTTTAAGTGTGTAATAGCATTATGTCTTTAAAAAACGTACATACCTTAATTAAAAAATACTTTATTGCAAAAAAAAATGCTAACCATCATCTGAGCCTTCAGCAAGTCTTTTTGCAATAGTAACAAAGATCACTGATCACAGATCACCATAACAAATATGATAGTAATGAAAAAGTTTGAAATATTGCAAAAATTACCAAAATGTGACACAAAGACATGAAGTAAGAAAATGCTATTGGAAAAATGGTGCTGATAGACTTGCTCAGCACAGGGTTGCCACAAACCTTCAATTTGTAAAAAACGCAGTATCTGCAAAGTGCAATAAAACAAGGTATGCCTGTACTAGATTTTTGCCAAAGTGCTAACTTTAGATCAAACCCCACAGAAGATGAAAGACTACTGTAATAAAATCCCAATCTCAAATAACAGTAATAGAAGTAAAAATATTTAATTACAAAATGTAAAACTGCTCCAAATTCCTTTAAAGCCAGAAAATATGTAGAAATATTTAGTGTTAAATTAAAAGTCGCTTTAAAAAGTTACCCCAGAACTTTAAACAGCTCAATTTTCCCCAATTTGATTATGTCAATATTCCTAAGAAGTATTTTTTAAAGATTCTAAAAATGGCTCTTGGAAGAGATTTCAACATTTCTTTTCAGAGCCTACTAATTCAACATTTGTTTTCAGCTCTTATTAACAGAACACTGATATTTAAATAGCAAGGGAAAAAATTAAAGGGCTTTACTTACCGTTGATCCAAGATGAGGTGGATTATCAATGGGTTTTATCACGTTTTGCCTTTGAGTAGAATCAAGAAAGACATCATCCCAGTGTCCTTTCTCAATTAATTCCTTGAAAATAAATTTGTAATCATGACTATCAAAATATTCTCAAGTTAAGCATGCAACAAATAAATGTGTTTATGCTTCAGAAAATAAGACCACATTTTGGTGGAAAGAATGCATACCTTTTTAATTTTGGAAAGTTCAGTCACTGCCTGCTTATTTCCAGGTTCCAGAAGTAAAACAGTTTCAAAATCTGAAATGAATTTTTAAGAAATATAATAAATTAGTGAAAATACTTTATGGAGTTCAAGAAATTATATATTTAGTTAGTAACCCCACATTTATCTCAAGAAGTTTTACTCAGGATGCTAGGAAACTGGTGAGCAATAATAAGAACTAACATTTACCAACTGCTATTCTAGTTGCTTTATATGAATTCTCATGTAACCATGACTACAACTGACTTTACAGTGAAACAACTGAGGCCTTGATCTAGAGGTCATCTAACTTACCAAAACTCACACTGTTGACAAATGACAGGGTAATCACCAAACATAAGACAGAATCTAAGAGAATCCCAGAAAATGGAATATTATTAAGCCTTAAAAAGGAATCAAAGTCTGACATACGGTACAACATGGATGAGCCTTAGAGACATGCTAAGTGAAATAAGCCAGACACGAAAGGACAACTACTGTATGATTCTACTCACATGAGGTACTAGAATAGTCAAATTCAGAGACAGAAATTAGAATGTTGATTACCAGGGGCTGGAAGAAGGGGGAATGGAGAGTTATTGTCAGAAGGGTAGAATGTTCAGAATGTAATGATGAAAAAGTTCTGGAGATGTGTAATGGTGATGGTTGCACAACAATGTGAATGTACTCAATGTCACTGAACAGTACACTTAAAAATGGTTAAAACAGTAAATTTTATGTTATGTCTACTTTACCATAATAAAAAAATGCATGGGCTACAGCTGAAGCCAGACTTAAACTGCCAGATTTAAATGAACTTTCAAAACACAAAGGCTGAAAATCAATTATATAAGTATTGATGTGTCAAGAAGTTAGAAAACCAGCAAATTAAGCCAAAAGACAGATGAAGGAAGGAAATAAAAAGCAGAAATATGTAAAACAGAAAACACACAAGAGAAGTAAGTTGGTTCTTCAAAATGACTAACAGAGTAAATACTTAAAAGATCATGAAAAAATAAGAATAACTAGTATCAAGAAAAAAAGCGGGGGCATCACTACAGTCTCATATTATCCTCTACCTCCTGGTTGCTGACTCCCTTTTCATTCTTGCCTTTTTCTTGCTTTTTTCCTTCTCACCTATAATTCGAATTTTTCATTAATTTTGGTCAGATTGTACTGTATGCTATTAAAAGATAACCAGGTCCACTATGGAAGCTGAATTCCTTCAAATCTACAAATGTATTCATGATCTAAACTGTGAAAGAAAATGTACTTTTCTAAGTTCTGTATCCTTGAACCATGGGAAAGCTATGCAAATCTCTGCTTCTATAACAGGAGTGTCAACAGGAAGAGTGAGGGCCGGGTGTTACAAAAATAGTCTTACCTTGTTTGGCCTCATTGAGCTTTCCCAAAAAAGTTCTTGCAGTTCCCCTTCTGGCAAAAGCTTTAGAATATGAGCCATCTAATAAAATGGCTTGTGTGCAGTCTTCTTCAGCCTCTTCATACCTATTAAACATGATAAAATGACCAAGTAGAAAAACGTAGCTTACAGAAAACTTCATATAAACTCAGTTTCTAATATAAAAATATACATATAATTTCAATTACCAGCTCCCAAATCTGTGTTTGAGGGAAAAGACTAATTTTTAAATTTTTTATTCTCACCAAATTTTGGAATCATCTGGTGAGGAGAGAGAAGGTATCAGATTAAGGGAAAGTCAGGAAAGAGTCTGCTGGAAGGATGAAATTAATGATGATAAAATATGAGTAGAGCAGACAAAAGAACACCACTGCTGGCAGTGTACCTCCCCTCCAACTCTCAGTATGTACAGGTACTATATTAAAAATTATAACTGGCATTAAACCTCCAAACTTCATTAATATTTACCCACAGTACACATCACCTAAGGAAAACAGCACACACAGAACTTAGGATTCATTATATACGTGAAAGCGTATCATCTAATACTTTTCATATATTCTACTTTTCATAAATTCTACTCAGTCATGCAACCAGCAATTAATTCAGTCTGAGTACTGCTTTATGACAACAAAAAGCTAAGAAAGGTTAAAAAAAAAACAAACAACAGAAAAAACTTGAGACCCTCATATACATTAAAATGACATTAATGAATTATTGTGAATTCATTTGGCATAATAATGGTATTGTGGTTATGTATGAAACATCCTTTAGGGATGAAATATCATAATGTCTCTAATTTGCTTTACAATAATTCAGGGGGAAAAAACTGAAACAAATATGACAAAATAGGTATGGCTAGTGAACACTAGATGATTTGGTACATAGAGTTTATTATGAAAAGTTTCATAATAAAAAATATTTTTTTAAAAAAGAATCTTCTGTGATCACATTCTTCCCAAGGCCTAAGTGAATACCATTCTACCTTCAAAACAAGACCTAGTGTGAAAAAGATTAAACACCTCTGAATTTTCACTTTTCAGCAAGAGGAAGAACATGTTTGTGTGTGTTCGTGTCCATGCCCCAACCAGTATATTTTCTACTTGACAGATTATATCATTCTCCCATTCAAGATACTGCATGGTCCCCACATTTTTTACAATAAAGACTGAAGAGCACAAAGTCGGGGGCTTGCATGACGCTCCAGCCTTATCTCTGCCACTGCCCCTGCATATCAGCCATCATATGGACCACTTGTCCTTTCCAGAGGTACCATAGAGTTTCCCACTCCTGTGCCTCTGAACCTGCACGAGGACACTCGCCCTGTTTTTTCACCTCACTAATCACACTATCCCTTTAGATCTTGGTTCAGTTCAAACTCCTGTTTGAAAGAGTTGCTCTTTTCCTTGTTCCTCATCTAGTCTATAACATCTGACAGCAGTCACCATGTAGCAGAGAAAACTTCTGATATTAACTGAATCTAAAAGACACACTAGAAAAAGATACAAATAAGAGTCACATAGGGAGACCTTCAAGATGGCGGAAGAGTAAGACGTGGAGATCACCTTCCTCCCCACAAATACATCAGAAATACATCTACATGTGGAACAACCCCTACAGAACACCTACTGAACTCTGGCAGAAGGCCTTAGATCTCCCAAAAGGCAAGAAACTCCCCACGTACCTGGGTAGGGCAAAAGAAAAACAAAAAAACAGAGACAAAAGAATAGGGACGGAACCTGCACCTCTGGGAGGAAGCTGTGAAGGAGGAAAGGTTTCCACACACTAGGAAGACCCTTCACTGATGGAGACAGGGGGTGGTGGAGGGGAAGCTTCGGAGTCACAGAGGAGAGCGCAGCCACAGGGGTGCGGAAGGCAAAGCGGAGAGATTCCCGCACAGAGGATCGGTGCCGACCAGCACTCACCAGCCCGAGAGGCTTGTCTGCTCACCCGCCAGGGTGGGTGGGGCTGGGAGCTGAGGCTCGGGCTTCGGTCGGATCGCAGGGAGAGGACTGGGGTTGGCTGCATGAACACAGCCTGAGGGGCCAGTGCACCACGGCTAGATGGGAGGGAGTCCGGGAAAAAGTCTGGACCTGCCTAAAAGGCAAGAGACCATTGTTTCGGGGTGCGCGAAGAAAGGGGATTCAGAGCACCGCCAAAACGAGCTCCAGAGATGGGCACGAGCCGTGGCTAACAGCGTGGACCCCAGAGACGGGCATGAGATGCTAAGGCTGCTACTGCAGCCACCAAGAAGCCTGTGTGCAAGCACAGGTCACTATCCACACCTCCCCTCCCGAGAGCCTGTGCAGCCGCCACTGCCAGGGTCCTGTGATCCAGGGACAACTTCCCCAGGAGAACGCACAGCGCGCCTCAGGTTGTTGCAATGTCCCGCTGGCCTCTGCCGCTGCAGGCTCATCCCACATCCATACCCCTCCCTCCCCCCAACCTGAGTGAGCCAGAGCCCCCGAATCAGCTGCTCCTTTAACCCCATCCTGTCTGAACTAAGAACAGACGGCCTCAGGCAACCTACAGACAGAGGTGGATCCAAATCCAAAGCTGAATGCTGGTAGCTGTGCGAACAAAGAAGAGAAAGGGAAATCCCTCCCAGAAGCCTCAGGAGCAGTGGATTAAATCTCCACAATCAGCTTGATGTACCCTGCATCTGTGGAATACCTGAATAGACAAAGAATCATCCCAAATTCAGGAGGTGGACTTTGGGAGCAACGATATATTTTTTTCCTTTTTCTCTTTTTGTGAGTGTGTATGTGTAAGCTTCTGTGTGTGATTTTCTCTGCATAGCTTTGCTTTTACCATTTGTCCTAGGGTTCTGTCTGTCCGTTAATTTTGGGGGTTTTTTTGGTATAGTTTTTAGCATTTGTTATCATTGGTAGATTTGTTTTTTGGTTTGGTTGCTCTCTTTTTTTTTTCTTTTCTTTTTTTATTACTTTTTAATTTTTTTATTTTAATAACTTTATTTTATTTTGTTTCTTTTTTTCTCTTTCTTTTTTTCTCCCTTTTCTTCTGAGCCATGTGCCTGACAGGGTCTTGCTGCTCCAGCCAGGTGTCAGGCCTGTGCCTCCGAGGTGGGAGAGCCAAGTTCAGGACATTGGTCCACCAGAGACCTCTCAGATCCATGTAATATCAAATGGCGAAAGCTCTCCCAGGGATCTCCATCTCAACGCTAAGACCCAGCTCCACTCAACGCCCAGCAAGCTACAGTGCTGGACACCCTATGCCAAACAACTAGCAAGATAGGAATACAACCCCACCCATTAGCAGAGGCTGCCTAAAATCATAATAAGGTCACAAACACCCCAAAACACACCACCGGACACGGACCTGCCCACCAGAAAGACAAGATCCAGCCTCATCCACCAGAACACAGGCACCAGTCCCCTCCACCAGGAACCCTACACAACCCACTGAACCAATGTTAGCCACTTCGGGAAGACACCAAAAACAATAGGAACTACAAACCTGCAGTCTGTGAAAAGGAGACCCCAAACACAGTAAGTTAAGCAAAACGAGAAGATGGAGAAACACACCAGCAGATGAAAGAGCAAGATAAAAACCCAACAGACCAAACAACTGAAGAGGAAATAGGCAGTCTACCTGAAAAAGAATTCAGAGTAATGATAGTAAAGATGATCCAAAATATTGGAAATAGAATGGAGAAAATACAAGAAACGTTTAACAAGGACCTAGAAGAACTAAAGGGTAAACAAACAATGATGAACAACACAATAAATGAAATTAAAAATTCTCTAAAAGGAATCAATAGCAGAAAAACTGAGGAAGAAGAACAGATAAGTGACCTGTAAGATAAAATAGTGGAAATAACTACTGCAGAGCAGAATAAAGAAAAATGAATGAAAAGAATGGATGACAGTCTCAGAGACCTCTGGGACAACATTAAATGCACCAACATTCAAATTATAGGGGTCTCAGAAGAAAAAGAGAAAAAGAAAGGGACTGAGGAAATATTTGAAGAGATTATAGTTGAAAACTTCCCTAACATGGGAAAGGAAATAGTCAAGGCCAGGAAGCGCAGTGAGTCCCATATAGGATAAATCCAAGGAGAAACACGCCAGGACACATATTAATCACTCTATCAAAAATTAAATACAAAGAAAAAATATTAAAAGCAGCAAGGGAAAAACAACAAATAACATATAAGAGAATCCCCATAAGGTTAACAGCTTATCTTTCAGCAGAAACTCTGCAAGCCACAATGGAGTGGCAGGACATATTTAAAGTGATGAAAGGGAAAAACCTACAACTAAGATTACGCCACCCAGCAAGGATCTCATTCAGCTTCGATAGAGAAATCAAAAGCTTTACAGACAAGCAAAAGCTAAGAGAATTCAGCACCACCAAACCAGCTTTACAACAAATGCTAAAGGAACTTCTCTAGGCAAGAAACACAAGAGAAGGAAAAGACCTACAATAACAAACCCAAAACAATTAAGAAAATGGTAATAAGGACATACATATTGATAATTACCTTAAATGTAAATGGATTAAATGCCCCAACCAAAAGACACAGACTGGCTGAATGGATACAAAAACAAAACCCATATATATGCTGTCTACAAGAGACCCACTTCAGAACTAGGGACACATACAGAGTGAAAGTGAGGGGATGGAAAAAAGATATTCCATGCAAATGGAAATCAGAAGAAAGCTGGAGTAGCAATTCTCATATCGGACAAAATAGGCTTTAAAATAAAGACTATTACAAGAGACAAAGAAGGACACTACATAATGATCAAGGGATCAATGCAAGAAGAAGATATAACAATTGTAAGTATTTATGCACCGAACACAGGAGCACCTCAATACATAAGGCAAATGCTATCAGCCATAAAAGGGGAAATCGACAGTAACACAATCATAGTAGGGGACTTTAACACCCCACTTTCACCAATGGACAGATCACCCAAAATGAAAATAAACAAGGAAACACAGCTTTAAATGATACATTAAACAAGATGGGATTAATTGATATTTATAGGACATTTCATCCAAAAACAACAGAATACACTTTCTTCTCAAGTGATCATGGAACATTCTCCAGGACAGATCATATCTTGGGTCACAAATCAACTCCTGATAAATTTAAGAAAACTGAAATCCCATCAAGTATGTTTTCCAACCACAACACTATGAGACTACATACACATCAATTACAGGAAAAAATCTGTAAAAAATACAAGCATATGGACGCTAAACAATACACTACTTAACAACCAAGAGATCACTGAAGAAATCAAAGAGGAAATCAAAAAATACCTAGAAACAAATGACAATGAAAACACGACGACCCAAAACCAATGGGATGCAGCAAAAGCAGTTCTAAGAGGGAAGTTTATAGCAATACAATCCTACCTCAAGAAACAAGAAACATCTCAAATAAAAAACCTAATCTTACACCTAAAGCAATTAAAGAAAGAAGAACAAAAAAACCCCAAAGTTAACAAGAGGAAAGAAATCATAAAGATCAGATCAGAAATAAATGAAAAAGAAATGAAGGAGGGCTTCCCTAGTGGCGCAGTGGTTGAGAGTCTGCCTGCCGATTCAGGGGACATGGGTTCGTGCCCCGGTCCGGGAAGATCCCACATGCCGCGGAGCGGCTGGGCCCGTGAGCCATGGCCGCTGAGCCTGCACGTCCGGAGCCTGTACTCCGCAATGGGAGAGGCCACAACAGTGAGAGGCCCACGTACCGCAAAAAAAAAAAAAAAAAAAAAAAAAAAAGAAATGAAGGAAACAATAGCAAACATCAATAAAACTAAAAGCTGGTTCTTTGAGAAGATAAATAAAATTGATAAACCATTAGCCAGACTCATCAAGAAAAAAAGGGAGAAGACTCAAATCAACAGAATTAGAAATGAAAAAGGAGAAGTAACAACTGACACTGCAGAAATACAAAGGATCATGAGAGATTACTACAAGCAACTATATGTGAATAAAATGGACAACCTGGAAGAAATGAACAAATTCTTAGAAAGGCACAACTTTCCAAGACTGAACCAGGAAGAAATAGAAAATATAAACAGACCAAAAACAAGCACTGAAATTGAGACTGTGATTAAAAATCTTCCAACAAACAAAAGCCCAGGACCAGATGGCTTCACAGGCGAATTCTATCAAACATTTAGAGAAGAGCTAACACCTATCCTTCTCAAACTCTTCCAGACAAAACCAGACAAAGATGTCTCAAAGAAAGAAAACTACAGGCCAATATCACTGATGAACAGAGATGCAAAAATCCTCAACAAAATACTAGCAAACAGAATCCAACAGCACATTAAAAGGATCATACACCATGATCAAGTGGGGTTTATCCCAGGAATGCAAGGATTCTTCAGTATACGCAAATCAATCAACGTGATATACCATATTAACAAACTGAAGGAGAAAAACCATATGATCATCTCAATAGATGCAGAGAAAGCTTTCGACAAAATTCAACACCCATTTATGATAAAAATCCTGCAGAAAGCAGGCATAGAGGGAACTTTCCTCAACATAATAAAGGCCATATATGACAAACCCACAGCCAACATCGTCCTCAATGGTGAAAAACTGAAACCATTTCCACTAAGATCAGGAACAAGACAAGGCTGCCCACTCTCACCACTCTTATTCAACATAGTTTTGGAAGTTTTAGCCACAGCAATCAGAGAAGAAAAGGAAATAAAAGGAATCCAAATTGGAAAAGAAGAAGTAAAGCTGTCACTGTTTGCAGATGACATGATACTATACATAGAGAACCCTAAAGATGCTACCAGAAAACTACTAGAGCTAATCAATGAATTTGGTAAAGTAGCAGGATACAAAATTAATGCACAGAAATCTCTGGCATTCCTGTACACTAATGATGAAAAATCTGAAAGTGAAATCAAGAAAACACTCCCATTTACCACTGCAACAAAAAGAATAAAATATCTAGGAATAAACCTACCTAAGGAGACAAAAGACCTGAATGCAGAAAATTATAAGACACTGATGAAAGAAATTAAAGATGATACAAATAGATGGAGAGATATACCATGTTCCTGGATTGGAAGAATCAATATTGTGAAAATGACTCTACTACCCATAGCAATCTACAAATTCAGTGCAATCCCTATCAAACTACCACTGGCATTGTTCACAGAACTAGAACAAAATATTTCAAAATTTGTTTGGAAAAACAAAAGACCCCGAATAGCCAAAGCAATCTTGAGAACGAAAAACGGAGCTGGAGGAATCAGGCTCCCTGACTTCAGACTATACTACAAAGCTACAGTAATCAAGACAGTATGGTACTGGCACAAAAACAGAAAGATAGATCAATGGAACAGAATAGAAAGCCCAGAGATAAACCCACGCACATATGGTCACCTTATCTTTGATAAAGGAGGCAGGAATGTACAGTGGAGAAAGGACAGCCTCTTCAATAAGTGGTGCTGGGAAAACTGGACAGGGACATGTAAAAGTATGAGATTAGATCACTCCCTAACACCATACACAAAAATAAGCTCAAAATGGATTAAAGACCTAAATGTAAGGCCAGAAACTATCAAACTTTTAGAGGAAGACATAGGCAGAACACTCTATGACATAGATCATCCTTTTTGACCCACGTCCTAGAGAAATGGAAATAAAAACAAAAATAAACAAATGGGACCTAATGAAACTTCAAAGCTTTTGCACAGCAAAGGAAACCATAAACAAGACCAAAAGACAACCCTCAGAATGGGAGCAAATATTTGCAAATGAAGCAACTGACAAAGGATTAATCTCCAAAATTTATAAGCAGCGCATGCAGCTCAATAGCAAAAAAACAAACAACCCAATCCAAAAATGGGCAAAAGACCTAAATAGACATTTCTCCAAAGAAGATATACAGATTGCCAACAAACACATGAAAGAATGCTCAATATCATTAATCATTAGAGAAATGCAAATCAAAACTACAATGAGATATCATCTCACACCAGTCAGAATGGCCATCATCAAAAAATCTAGAAACAATAAATGCTGGAGAGGGTGTGGAGAAAAGGGAACACTCTTGCACTGCTGGTAGGAATGTGAATTGGTACAGCCACTATGGAGAACAGTATGGAGGTTCCTTAAAAAACTACAAATAGAACTACCATATGACCCAGCAATCCCACTACTGGGCATATACCCTGAGAAAACCATAATTCAAAAAGACTCATGTACCAAAATGTTCATTGTAGCTCTATTTACAACAGCCCAGAGATGGAAACAACCTAAGCGTCCATCATCAGATGAATGGATAAAGAAAATGTGGCACATATATACAATGGAATATTACTCAGCCATAAAAAGAAATGAAATTGAGCTATTTGTAATGAGGTGGATAGACCTAGAGTCTGTCATACAGAGTGAAGTAAGTCAGAAAGAGAAAGACAAATACCGTATGCTAACACATATATAAGGAATTTAAGAAAAAAAAAAAGAATGTCATGAAGAACCTAGGGGTAAAACAGGAATAAAGACACAGACCTACTTGAGAATGGACTTGAGGATATGGGGAGGGGGAAGGGTAAGCTGTGACAAAGTGAGAGAGAGGCATGGACATATATACACTACCAAACGTAAGGTAGATAGCTAGTGGGAAGCAGCCGCATAGCACAGGGAGATCAGCTCGGTGCTTTGTGACCACCTGGAGGGGTGGGATAGGGAAGGTGGGAGGGAGGGAGATGCAAGAGGGAAGGGATATGGGAACAGATGTATATCTGATTCACTTTGTTATAAAGCAGAAACTAATAAAAAAATAAAAATTCAAAAAAAATAAAAAAATTTAAAAAATTAAATAATACACTTCTAATGTGTCTATTAGTTTCAATGAGGTTAAATATACAATCAAAATTTTCTTATATGATAGAGGTTCCTATCCTGAGATCCTGTGAGAGATCTGAAAACTTGGATGGGAAAAATACTGTACCCTTATTTTCATTAACTTTTAAATGAAATGCAGCTTTCCTTTTGATTACAACTGTAGATAACAAACCACAGTACTAAAAACAGTACCTTTGACTTTGTCACCAATAAAAATCAGTTATTTTCATATCACATTACATTTGGTGCAGACATCTTTGAGATACCACAACTATTTCAGGAATACAGTGGTAGTTTAACCTGCTGTTTGAATGTGATCATAGTACCCCTGTTTATAAAGGCTCTACGACACAGCTGGCCAACTACCAGGCAACTCTGTCCCTAGCAGTCACTCAGATGCCAAAGAATGAAGCCATATGTTATCACACTGGTATAATGTAATCATCTGTGCTGCTTTCTAGGCATTCCCTAGACATACTGGTTGATCAATACGTGGAAGATGTGTCAAAGAACACCCACAAATTCTAGTGGCTTTATTCAAACTTTCACAATAATACGTCTTTAAAAAATATTTTAACTTTAACTTGCCTGCATTTTTATTTATTTTTAACTTGCCTGTATTTTAAACATAGTTTCTCATTTTGTACTATGTTAATTTTTAAAAGTATGTATACCAGTATCATAAATTTTAATATTTTTAAAACTCTATTTCAACATAGTTGATTTCCTTTGTAATCCTAAATGTATAATTACTCAGTTAAAAATATTATCTTGCGAAAGGTGCACCATGCAGCCAAAGCGGTCTATGGCACCAAAAAAGTTTAGAATCCTTACCTATAATATTTATAGGAATTTTTAATTCTGTAACTAGTGGGTAAAGTATTATTACAACAGATTCAAAGACATAGTTTCTGTCATCAGATATTATCCTGCTGACTGTCCAACATGGAGCCCTTGAGTGCATCCAGGAATATGTGGTTAGTATCACAGGACCAAGTTTTAGTTGTATATGTAATCAATCAGCAGTTTCAATGACAGCAATTCCCTTTTGTTATATATGTATACACTTCCAGATAAGATTCTGCCCAAAGGGTTCTGAGGTTAAAAATAACTTTCAAATTACTAATTCAGAATAACATAAAGAAATTAAAGAAGTGTTAAATTGTGAAATGCCAGAGCATTAAAACTGGAATAATATTTTAGAGCTAACTTTTACTGAGTATGTATTATGACACACACACACACTCTCTCTTTCTCTAACTTTAATGCTTAGGAGTAAATGAATTAAATTTAAATTTATTATTTAGCTAATATGCCAATTTATGGTAATTTCATTTTTCATCTTGAAAAGAATTAAAAGTAACCAATACTTACTTCTGAATCTTCAGATAGGCCATTGCTCTGTTAGCTGGAAGAAGGGCATTAGCACCATCTGCTGCTATCCCTCGAGTATAGCATTCGATTGCTCTTTCATATTTCCCCTCTTTGAAAAATGCATTCCCCTATCATTTTGGAAAGAAGTATGGAGAAGAATAAAAAAAGAAAATGCAAAAAAAAATTAGTTGAATTCAAATCTTTAGCAACACTTCAAGTATACCCATCATTATTATATCAGTAATTAAACTATATTTTAATTGCTAAAAATCCATGATACATGTTTTAGAATCTGTTAGTTTGGATTGCTTTTATAATGGTGTTAATCTCTTTTCAGTACTAAAAAAAAAAGTATGCTACTATATTACCTTGCGGCATTAACCATTATTTTATTAATTAAAGATTGGACAAAGCTTAAATTAAAAACACATTTTAATAAATATAGGCTCAGGGGCTTCCCTGGTGGCACAGTGGTTAAGAATCCACCTGCCAATGCAGGGGACACGGGTTCGAGCCCTGGTCTGGGAAGATCCCACATGACGTGGAGCAACTAAGTCCAGGTGCCACAACTACTGAGCCTGCATTCTAGAGCCCGTGAGCCACAACTACTGAAGCCCGTGTGCCTAGAGCCTGTGCTCCGCAACAAGAGAAGCCACCACAATGAGAAGCCCACGCACCGCAACACAAAGTAGCTGCTGCTCACGGCAACTAAAGAAAGCCCGCGCGCAGCAACAAAGACCCAACATAGCCAAAAAATAAATAAATAAATAGAATTTTATAAATAAATAAATAAATATAGGCCTGAATATTATACTCTTTAGTTATATTAGAATCTGTACAGGGAATTCCCTGGAGGTCCAGTGGTTAGGACTCCACGCTCTCACTGCTGAGGTCCCTGGTTCAAACCCTGGTGAGGGAACTAAGATCCCACAAGCCACAAGGCACAGCCAAAAAAAACCGAATCTGTACAGAAGAATTTCAAAACTCAAATAATTTTTGTGAAAGAACAGAGTACCAGACTGTACAGCTCACTCTTCAGTAACATTAATATGCCTGAATATAGGATAAATTAAAACTGTATTGGAATGTGTATACCAGATTTCACTGTAACATTTATTTATAATCAGAATCAGATATATCACAATCAATAATCATTCCATAAGTATTTATTAGGAATCTTTTGTGGGTCCATGAAAGGCTATATGTTAAATTAAATCTCAACTCAGGATTTCTAAAGAAATTTTGATCAGAAATAGTTTAGTGGGAGTTAATGAAAAACAAGTAAGAATGAATTGTAATTTATTTGTATGTTAAATTTATAACCACAATATGTAAATATATGTTAAAATGCTCCAAAATAATGTTTCCTAAACTTAAATACTTTTTTAAAATTATGTATTAAGTCATCAATTACTCAAAGTTTTAATTAGTAGGCCCCAGAAGTTTTAGTATATTTAAGTTTCAGTTTCTACTGAAGAATTTTAATATAATATTAGGAAAGACAGAAACTTAACTGATACACAAAAAGCTAAGAGTAAGCTCAGAGAAACATATATTTGTTGGACTCCTGGATTACCCGATCTTTCTCTGAAATGGCCTGCTGTTTATTCTGTTGCTCTTCAATTTGTTTTTTCTCTCCTTCAGCTGACTTAATCATTGTATCAGCTTCCTCTGGATATGAGTTTTCTTTGGAAGTTAAAGCCTAGGAGACATAGCAGTCAGCTAAAATAAAACAAGTAATGGAAGACGCATACATATTTGACTTTAAAACAATAAATTATTCAAATATATTAGAATTCCTGACACATTTCAAATAATTAAAATAATATTTACACCAATTCAAAATCTTTCTACTTACTAAAATAAAAAGCAAAGAAATTTAATGTGCATCTTACTCCAATTAAAATAAGTAATAGTCACTAAAGATAGTTGTTCATTTATTTATTCAACAAATATTTATTGAATTTCTACACTGTTCTAGAAACAATTTTCAAAAATAAAGAAAGTAATTGAGACCACATCACCAGATTTCTCAAATTTAATATTCAGTCATTATTTGACCTAGGACAAAACACAAAAATATACAATACAGTTCACAATTATAATCAAGTTGATATATCTACCAACAGATTTTATGTGCAATAAGTAATGGCAATATTTAAAGGCAGACTTTCCCCAATCATTGTCACTTTTTTATCAAAGTTTCAACAGTTGGCAAAATAATTATAACTGATTCAACAGCAAAGTAAAAGGAATATGTAACTGTTCAGTATCATTTGACAGCAAATTTTACATTTAAGTATCTATTTTCTTACTGTTAAAAAATCAGTATTATTTTTGCTATATAGACCATAAAGATGGAGCAACTTTAAAACTATACAAAATCAAAGAAATATGCAAAAGTACAAAAATCAAAGGACAAGCCAAATAAGAAAAATCAGTGAGATAAAGAAAAATGATTCTGACATCTAGGAAAAAGTGAAGCAGCAGTAGTTCTAAATATCTCAGACAACTTTTTAAGATAATAACTAATTAAGAATCTTTAAATACCATTATACCACCTCTAGCTTACGAATTTGTTTATTAAAAAACTCTACAGTACAAAGAATTAAAAGTATAAAAATGTCTATGTTGTATAGTACAAAGTCTATGCAAAAACCTTTACTTTATCAAATAAAAGTAATAAGTAATGTACTTAATTTAAATAACCACAGTTTACCTGATTAATTTTCCTGAGTTCATTTGTAGCTTCAAAGTTATTGGGTTCCAGTTCTAATACTTTTTCATAATCTGAGTAAAACAGAAGATAAAGAATATTTGAAAGACATATGAGATTAAAAAACCTGTATAGAACAACAATCATTTGCTTATGTGTGACAAATACGTAACTATCCTATAGCAAAATTAAGAGGAACTAAGAAACACTAACATTATGCCACTAGACTTCCTCCATTCCCCCAGGACAAACAAAACCCTGACAGAATCCTTGTGACAGATCACCTTCTTCTACCAGCCCTTGGGAAGAATACTTGCTATCATAAGTTATACTTCATAAAACCAAGAAGGAGCACAATCTTTCAGACATCAGCTTCATTCAGATTTTGTGATTTGTACTATGCAAACCTATTTTATGGAATAATGGAAGGCTTAGAGTTTACAAATAAATAAAAATGTGTTAAGGCTTTACATGCATTACCTCTAGCCTCACAATAGCTAACAAGATGTTTTAATCCCTATTTTACAGATGAGAAATTGAAAATCAGAGAAGATACATAACCTGGTCACACAGCTCATGGTCAAATGAGAATCTGAACCAAAGTCTAATTGGTGGCAAATAACATGCTCTTTTCCCAAAATATCAAGACACGTTTTAAATTGCAAAAATGAGTTTTATTCAATAATAGACAGATCTCTGAAGGTAGTAACTGTGATTCTCTATTATTCTTCGTATAGCATCAGTTAAATTAAAATTTTAAATAATTTTGTAGATAAGGATGACTTGGAAAATATTAATACCTTTTTTGGCATCCTCTAATTTTTGCAAAGCAAATCGAGCAGCACCTCGTCTCGCATAAGCCTTTGTATAACTTCTATTCAAGGCAATTGCTAAATTACAATCAGACTCAGCAACAGCAAATCTACAATTTAAAAAAATAAAGTTAATAAAAATCATCTGTTAAACCAAAACTTCAAAAAATTTGTTTCTGAAATCTCTGAAAAGGGAATTTACTTCCCAATTGAAGGCATGTTTCCCATCTCCTTTTAGTGAAGCCCACTAAAATCAATAATTCCTGATGGTGAGACGTGAGCAGTACTCCCTTTAAAGCAAAGAACAAAAATGCCCACTATCACTGCTTTTTCTCAGTACTGTGCTAGAGGTCCTGGCCAATGTAGTTCCATAACAAAGAAATAATAGCCAAAAGAACTGGGAAGGAAGGAACAAAACTGACATTCTTAGATGATATGATGGTCTACCAAGAAAACTCAAAACAATCTGGAGACATTGTTAGAAATAATGAAAGTTTAGCAAGGTGGCTACTCTACTAGAGATCAGCAACAAAAAACTGATATATCTAACAAAAGATGTACAAGATCCATATGCAGAAAATTACAAGACTGTCTTCAAAGACATCAAAGAAGTAGAGCAATTTCACATTCATCTATAATAAGACACAAAAACACAACAATATAATTCTCTCCAAACTGATCTATAAATCCAATGCAAATGTAATCAAAATTTTTCAAGGAATTTGACAAGATGATTCTAAAATTTATACTGAGGGCTTCCCTGGTGGCGCAGTGGTTGAGAGTCCGCCTGCTGATGCAGGAGACACGGGTTCGTGCCCCGGTCCGGGAAGATCCCACATGCCGCGGAGCGGCTGGGCCCGTGAGCCATGGCCGCTGAGCCTGCGCGTCCGGAGCCTGTGCTCCGCAACGGGAGAGGCCACAACAGTGAGAGGCCCACGTACTGAAAAAAAAAATAAATAAATAAAATAAAATTTATACTGATAAGTAAAAGTTCAAAAACACCCAACATGCCTAAAGAATAATAAGGTAGGAGAATGCCCTATACCAAATACCAAGACTTATTATAATTATAATGCTATAATAATTAAAGACAGTGTGGAATGGTTACAGTAACGGGCAATAGATCAATGTAAAGAATAGAGAGATGAAAAAGAGATCCATGCAAACTTGACATATGACAACAGTGGAATTGCAGATCCATGGGGAAAGCATGGATATTCAACAAATAGGTCTGAAACAACTGGGATATTCATGTGAAAAGATATGAAATTGGAATTCTACCTTCAGCATATATAACAAGACTTAAGCATGAAAAGTAAAACTTTTAGGAGTAAATACAGGAGACTGTTACGAACTCAGGGAAGGAAACTACTTTAACAAATCATATTTTTCAAAGTGCCAACATTTTACAAAAATCAATAAATGAAACACATTAAAATTAAAAATTTCTGGGACTTCCCTGGCAGTCCGTGGTTGAGACTCTGAGCCCCCAATGCAGGGGGCACAGGTTCAATCCCTAGTTGGGGAACTAAGATCCCACATGCCACAAGGTGGGGTCGAAAAAAAAATAATAATAATAAAATATATTTTTTAAAAATAAAATTAAATTAAAAATTTCTGCTCACCAAGACTCCATAAAAAAAGGAAGACCAACTACAAATTGAGAAAAGATAATTATTATAAATAAACACTAAAGAATTAGTATCTAGAATAAAGAACTCTTAAAAATCAACAGCAAAACAGCCTAACAGAAAAATGGTCAAAAGATAAAACAGACATTTCACAGAAAAAAAAAAAAAAGTGGTGAATAAACATATAAGAAGATGCTCAACCTCATTAGAAATTGGGGAAATGCAAGTTAAGGCCACAGTGAATTACCATTTTACACCCCCTAGACGGAAAACAATTCAGAAGCCCAATTATACCCGTGTTGGTAAAGATACAGAACATTCACTCTTATACACTGCTAACGGGAATGTTACAACTACCCTTGTAGCAACTGGTTACCACCATTTAAAGTTGAACCTGTGCACCCAGCACCAAGAAACAGGTACAAGAGTGTTCACAGTATCACTGTTGTTAAATAAGAAAGGGAAGGAGGGTGGAAGGCAGGGAAAGAAAGCGGGGAGAAGAAAAGGAAAGAGAGGAAGAAAGGAACAAACCAACAATCCAGCAACCGGAGAACGGATGCATAATGGTATATTACTAAAAAGGAACTGCATGTAACAGTGAAAATGAGAGATCTACAGCTATATGCAAAATACAAACAAATCTTAGAAAGATACTATTCAAAGAAATAGACAAGCCACAGAGACTACATCCAGTATGAAATACTTTTAAAGCTCAAAAATAAACAATGTTATACAATATATTATTTAAAGATACATACATATATAATGAACTTTTTTTTTTTAATCAAAAGAATGATATACAACTCAAGATAGTGGTTTACTGGGAGGGACAAGGGTCAGGATATGGAAAAGAATATCAAAGGTAGCTTCAAAAATAATGTTCTGGTTCTTAAGCTGGGTGGCAGGCTCATGCAGGTTTATTTAAAATTATTCTTCATCACTTACATAGTGTAGATATCAAATATTATAAAATGTAAATATTCCCCTAATTTGTCAGGATATGAATAGCACAAGTTTCAAAGATCTAAAAATATGCTATTTAAAACAGTAAAAACTCAGACACCAATATAGTTCGTATTTCCAAATAATTAAAACAGTAAGAATGTCCTCCTTGATGGTATTTGTCTTTTTAAAATTTCTTATGATAGGTCAGTTCCCTGCTTAGGATTAAGACCATACACATTTATGTTCTTCAACATTAAGTATTTATTTAAAGGGTATGACTTACACAAATGTTGAAACATATTTTAAGTTTACCATAATAATAGTTCTCTGTGTTAAATAGTGGATAAATAATTTTTCAAAATAATGGAGCAAAATTAATTTATGAAAAATTTTTACCCAGCTAACTTTTTTTTTGTCTGTGAATTAGGTAAAGAGCATCATTACTCAACTTTTAGAGGAGGAACGCCTCAGTAAAGTGAGCTACAGGAGCATGGTTTGAGCACCTGAATGTTTAAAATGGCTTAAGTAAAAGAACTCAATAAAAGAGAGTGAGTTATAAAAATTTACAGTTGAAATGTAAAACTTTTCCAAGAATTCCCACACATTTTATCACGAAATTTTTTTAAAGTCTCCATATACACATAAAATATTCACACACATTATGGAAACTCCTTACTTTTTCAGTCTAAAGTATGCTGATGCTCTGTTTGTTGGCAACACAGGATTATATGGATCAGCACCCATGCCTTTGGTGTAGCATTCAATCGCTTCATCATATTTTCCTTGTTTGAAGTATTTATTGCCCTGAAGAAGCATACAAGTCAGATATATACTGGCACAGAATTCCAGAGCCATTTTCTTTCATTATTATCCATCTCTTCCTATCTCATTAGCCATGTGATCAAGGCTCACAGGAAAGGCAAGGGAATTAAGCAAAGTGGTCTTTTTACAAGAGCTAAAATTCACTATATAGTCATAGTTTGGTCACAATCCAAGAGCCCTGGCAGAAAAATGAGTAAAATACCTAGCATTATATACTTTTTATTGACAATAAGAACCCACAGAAATATAACAAAACAAAGGCATAAAGATAAATTTTAATCTGAAAGAGTGCCACCTCTTTGAAAAGCAATATAGCCAGTTTTACAATAATGAGGCATTCCTCAGGGCGATGTTGAACGTTCCAAAAAGCAACCAAAGATGGTCTGTGATATGGAGGAGTGGGATATAATGTCCATGTCAAGAATCACACGCTGATTTGATTAGTACTTCAGTCTACTACTTAAAGCCCTGGAATAACTCTCTGTATGCTCCAAGCACTTTACATATAATAATTCATTTAATAACACAACCACCCATTGAGGTTTAGTAATAATATTAATCTTATTTTACAGCTGAGAAAACTGAGTACATTCAGGCAATTTAAAGAACTTGTCACAGGATGTGAACCTAGATAATCTGGTTTCAGAACACATACTCCTAACCAGTACGCTATACTGCCTCCTGATAGGGATATAGCCAATAACAGCTTAAAGTTTGAACACCCCCTAAATTATGCTGTAGAAATCTTGGGATGGACATGATTTTCTACATATCCTGCTTACTTGAAGGAACCAACGGCTAACCTAAAGAGTACCTTTTCTTTTAGAGCAAGAGCCTTTTGTGAATCTACATGAATCCCATCTTCTTCTGACTCCGATTCTTGAGACACAGAATCATGGGTACTCTCTTCTTTGTCAAGCTCATCAAGGATACTGTCCTGAAATCAAAAGTAGGGAAATAGTGTTCATAATTACATGACCATTAAAAAAAAAAGATAAAACTCCGCCCCCCCCAAAAGAACATTCAACAGAACATTAAGTTGTTACAATCTAAGGACCTAAAGGCCTACAAAAGCAACTCAAATAACCTCTCATTCTTAAGATTAAATCCAGAGAAAAGGATACTCTTGCTTAGAAAACCAAGATCCAAACCACTTAGAGAATCTGACTTTGAATTCATTAAGCAAGCTAAGTCAATAGAGTCTAAAAATCACCCCTAAGTCACAAACTATTAGCAGTGAAGTATTATTCCTTTACATAAGAGAAGTTTGCAAATAACCCCAAATCTATGTAATTGCATCCAACAGCAGAGAAATATTTTATCTAAAAACCTTTTTTCTCTCTTATTTTTAAAACAATAACTGCTTGTAGAGCACAATTAACTCCTGATTCTCACAGCAACCTATGAGGTAGACATAATTACCCATGTGTTTCACTTGAAGGAAATGACAAATAGAAGTTAGTTAACTCACTCAGGGTCACTCAGCTAGTAAGTGGCCAAGTGAGGATCTGAACCCTGGCAGTGTGCCTCCTCCAGAGGGCTCTCAATGACTATATATATACATATATATATACATATACTATACATATATATACTATATATATACACTGTTTCTCAGTGTATTCCAAAATATAGCTGACTCTACCAAAGAAAATACATAACATGCTAGTCCAGCAATTCCCAATCTCTTTTGACTCACACATTCCTTTCACAGTAATGAATCATTTCATGGACCCCATCAGTATTTTTTAATCATTTTTTTAGCACATATAATAAAAGAATGATTTTTAGTAAGAGATTTTTCTTTCTTTTTTTTTTTTTTTCCACACCACTTGGCTCACGGGATCTCAGTTCCCCAGCCAGGGACTGAACCCGGGCCACGGTGGTGAAAGCCCAGAATCGTAATCACTAGGCCGCCAGGGAACTCCCTAGTAAGAGATTTTAAACCAGTAACCATTAACGAGTTCGTTAAAACTCATATAGGGCTTCCCTGGTGGCGCAGTGGTTGAGAGTCCGCCTGCCGATGCAGGGGACGCAGGTTCGTGCCCCGGTCCGGGAAATCCCACATGCCGTGGAGCAGCTGGGCCCGTGAGCCATGGCCGCTGAGCCTGCGCGTCCGGAGCCTGTGCTCCACAACGGGAGAGGCCACAACAGTGAGAGGCCCGCGTACTGCAAAAAAAAAAAAAAAAACAAAACAAACTCATATAAACAGGGCTTCCCTGGTGGCGCAGTGGTTAAGAACCCGCCTGCCAATGCAGAGGACACGGGTTCAAGCCCTGGTCCAGAAAGATCCCACGTGCTGCAGAGCGACTAAGCCCGTGAGCCACAACTAGAGCCTGCGCTCTAGAGACCGTGCTCTGCAACAAGAGAAGTCACCACAATGAGAAGCCCACACACCGCAACGAAGAGTAGCACACCCTCTTGACGCAACTAGAGAAAGCCTTGCGCTCAACAACGAAGACCCAATGCAGCCAAAAATAAGTAAAATAAAAATTTAAAATGTATTTAAAAAAACTCATGTAAACAAAAACTTAATTATTATATAAACAAAATCCTTTCTGTATTTAACAATATACTATTTTAAATAATTTATGTAGAAAAAAAATTGTTGATAAATTATGAAACAAAATAAGACCTATGCTTAGTTCCACTGAATGAACATTCAAAGATGGACTGAAATTTAGCTATGTGTTTTAGCATGAAGATTCTAGAAATTCCACCAGCCTACCAAGATTAAAGCCAAGACTGTCCAACCCTGTTACACAGACATGTGTAGAAAACTAACAGCAGCAGAACACCAAAGCTGCTGCTCAGATCTGAACTAGAATGGAACAACCATGACTGCACTGGCCACACAAAGCAGGAGTTCAATCAATATCTGTTGAATGAATAAATGACTGTAGAAAGCAACTCTCTAAGAAATCATCTGACATGATGCCTTTTAGGAAAGGGCATTATAAGAAGATTCCAATTTATGAAAAGGAAAAGGCTACATAGAAGGGGGTAAAGTTATAAAAAATGAAAGCAGACTAAATAATACTCAGCAGAGAATAAATCATGTTCAGAAGGTATCATTTCCAACAGTAATAAATTCAAGACCCAAAATCATACTTCTCTTACATCGAGACATTACTAAAGCAGATGACATACTATTTAAATAATAATGTGTGCTCTCTCTGGACTCAATTAGCCTTGGTTTCATAAAGAAAAATGCAACCAGGGCAGAAGACCTAAATAGACATTTCTCCAAAGAAGACATACAGATGGTCAATAGGCACATGAAAAGATGCTCAACATCACTAATTATCAGAGAAATGCAAATCAAAACTACAATGAGGTATCACTTCACACCAGTCAGAGCAGCCATCATCAAAAAGTCTACAAATAATAAATGCTGGAGAGGGTGTGGAGAGAAGGGAACCCTCGAGCTTCCCTGGTGGCGCAGTGGTTGAGAGTCCGCCTGCCGATGCAGGGGATGCGGGTTCATGCCCCGGTCCGGGAAGATCCCACATGCTGTGGAGCGGCTGGGCCCATGAGCCATGGCTGCTGAGCCTGCGCTCCACAACAGGAGAGGCCACGACAGTGAGAGGCCCGGGTACCGCAAAAAAAAAAAAAAAAGCAAAGGGAACCCTCCCACTCTGCTGGTGGGAATGTAGATTGGTGCAGCCACTATGGAGAACAGTATAGAGGTTCCTTACAAAACTAAACATAGAGCTACCATATGATCCAGCAATCCCACTCCTGGGCATATAACCGGAAAAGACAAAAACTCTAATTTGAAAACATACATGCAGCCCAATGCTCCTAGCAGCACTATTTACAATAGCCAAGACATGGAAGCAACCTAAATGTCCATCGACAGAGGAAGGGATAAAGAAGATGTGGTACATATATACAATGGAATATTACTCAAGCCACAAAAAAGAATAAAATAATGCCATTTGCAGCAACATGGATGGATATGGAGATTATCATACTAAGTGAAGTAAGTCAGACAGAAAAAGACAAATATCATATGATATTGCTTATATGCAGAATCTAAAAAACAAAAAGATACAAATGAATTTATTTACAAAACAGAAACAGATTCACAGACTTAGAGAACAAACTTATGGTTACCAGGGGGAAGGGTCGGGGGGCAGGGATAGATTGGGAGTTTGGGATTGACATGTGCACACTACTATATTTAAAACAGATAACCAACAAGGACCTACTGTACAGTACAGAGAACTCTGCTCAATATTCTGTAATAACCTAAATGGGAAAAGAATTTGAAAAAGAATAGATACATGTATATGTATAACTGAATCACTTTGCTGTACACCTGAAACTAACACAACATTGTTAATCGACTATGCTCCGATGTAAAATAAAAATTAAAAAAAAAAAGAAAAAGAAAAAAGTGATACAAATGAACTCACTTACAAAACAGAAACAGACTCTCAGACATAGAAAACAGTTTATGGTTACCAAAGGGGGAAGTGGGGGAGGGATAAATTAGGAGTTTGGGTTTAACAGATATACACTACTATATATAAAACATAAACAATAAGGACTGACTGTATAGCACAGGCAACTATATTCAATATCTTGTAATAACCTATAATGGAAAAGGATCTGAAAAAGTACAGATAAGTGTGTGTGTATATATACATATAAAACTGAATGACTTTGCTGTACACCTGAAACTAAATTGTAAATCAACTATACTTCAATTAAAAATTTAATTAATTAAAAAAAATGTTTTATAAAAAGAGAAATATAACTAATTTGAAAAACCATTTGGCAGTATCTTCTAATGCTAAATGCATATACAAACTATGAGCAAGCAAATACCATCCCAGGTGCTATATCCATCAAAAGACATGTACAAGAATGTTCATAGCAGGTTTATTCATAACAGCCCCAAGCTGAAAACAACTCAGTGTATATCAATAGGAGAATGGATACACAAATTGTGATATATTCACACAATGGAATTCTGATCAGCAATAAAAAAGAACAAACTACTGCTACTGACAGTACAGATCAATCTCAGACAATAATAGCAAAAGAAGCCAAACATAGAACAGTGCATACTGTACGACACAATTGTAAGAAATTTCAAAACTGGCAAAACCTATCTACAGTATTAGAGATCACAACAATGGCCACCTTTGGGAGGTAATCAACCGAAAAGGGAGGTTTCTGGGATACTAGAAATGTTCTATATCTTGATCTGGATGGTAGTTTCTGAGTTTTGTACATGAGTGAAAATTCAGGAAGTTGTGCATTTAAGATTTTGGGACTTTACTGTATGAATGTTATACCTCAATAAAAATGTTAAACAAAAAAGTGCAAAGAAAACAATAAACATAAAAATCAGAATAGTAGTTACCTCTGAAGGTAGAGAGGAGAAAAGAAGATGGAACAGGGAAGGAGCAAACTGGCAGCTTCAATGGGATTGAAAAAATTCTCTTTATGTTAGGTGGTGGGTTTATGTATTCACTTTATTATCATGCTTTAGAACACGTATCTCTACAAACTATTTTGTATGAATCAAATGTTACATAATGAACACTTTTAAAAAGGCTAAAAGTGAGTGTGTATTCCAAATCAACCTAACTAAATCAACCCTTAGGGTGGGTCAGAGTCTAGAATAAGGCTGGCCAACAGGTTCCCGTTCACAGGTTGGCCTGACAGTGGCTGCTTGGAATACTGGGTAGAGGGTTATGAGGCAGAGTAATTAATTCTCCAGCTACACTGTGTCTCATGTGTGGGAGATGGGAGGCATGCACCACACCAGCCTAGAAGGGTGAAGCCCACCCTTCCTGAAATCAAGATAGCCCTAATTCTATTGTAACGCAGCCCTAGCCCTAAGACTAAACCCAAAGGCATTCTCTTTTAGCCAGTATTCTACAGGTCCTTCAGTCTATTAAAAAAAAACAAAAAAAAAAAAGTTGGTAGAGTCCTTCTTTTCTCATATTATTACTATCTTAGAATTCTGGCTGTTTAAGGGTTAGAGATGATGAAGAGGAAGGAGGTGGGCGCAACTATAGGTGGAGAGTATAAGGGAGGTCTTTGTGGTGATGCAGTATTTCCGTATCTTAATTGCAATGGTGGTTACCCAAATCTACAGGTCATAAAATGGCAAAGAACTATACATACATTGCACCAATATCAATTTCCTGGTTTTGATACTGTACTATAGTTAAATAAGATGTAACCATTAGGGGAGATTGGGTGAAGAGTACACTGGATCTCTATGTACTATTTGTGCAAAAGGAGAAAAAAAGAAAAAATAGGAAAAAAGAAAAGAATCCAGCTGTTTTAGCCACCACTCACTGAAAGAGGACTGTAGGAGAAAAAATAATCTAGTTAATTGAACAGCTAGGTATTTAAGTTTTTATTCCACACAAAATAGTCTATAAGAGAAAGACACAGGTCCTAAGAGCTCTACATTATTTTTCATTTAATCCATGACTCTTAACTAACTCCAAGAAAATTTTACTCAAATACTAAGAAGCATATAACCAGATTAACTTACCACATCAAGTTTTGCCCATGCCTCATAATCATAAGATTTTATCCTGTTTTTTGTGTTTTCATCTTTGGTTTTTTTAGATGACTCTTTAACTTTGCCTTTCTTCTTTTTCCTAAGATTCCCATTTCGAATAGGAGGTAAATTCTAGGAAGGGAAAACAACACAACGTTTTAAGACTGCTCTTTTACTTTTCTGTAAAACTAGCGATGTTTAAAATTCTCACTAAAGTATATTTTCAAGTAAAAGTAATTTTTAATTTAATTTTCAAGTGGTTAGAAATACCAATTCACTGATTTATAATGATAACTTATGCCTGAAAGTTTAATTCATCCTTTGACAAATATTGAACATTGTTCAGTCATAAGAAAAGTATTGATATTACCTAGAAATTTTAATTATACACTTTGCATTTTAGGATTTGCAATCCTAAATTCAAAAACTGCCTGATCTTCAGCCTTGGTACAATGATTTAGCAGCAGTACAATGGCACACTGAACTGCCTCCACATCATTACAAACAGTATGAAAAGGCTATCCATATTTGAATGCACTGTCTTAAGAAAACCATTTGGTTGAGCCTAGGTACTACCTAAGTTTTTACGGCAATACTGTAGGTTAATATACCACTAAATATATAATTATATATGATATACATAATTATATACAAACCCACATATTTTATGATTCTGTTCATTTACCTTAAGAATTATCACATGGTCTTCCTTTCAGTAACTATTCACTAAGCTTTAAAATGTCTTAATATAGTTAATACAATTATTAGAAAGACTTTAAAAAGTAGAATTTTTCAAAATGTTGGCAGAAAGCAAATCACTTCAATCAGTATTTCCACAAAACATTTTAAAGGTGGTGCTTTACTTTAAAATTAAAAAAATAGTTTTGCTGGATGATAAAGTAGGAATTTAATTAAGAAATTTACCTCTTCAGGAACACCATTCTGTCTTCTAAGTTCCATATCCTTTTGTTTAATATCTTTTTCCCAGTTTTCTAAATCCCTCATAAAGTCTTGTAACTCTTCTGCATTTTGTTTCACTTGTAGTTGTAATTCAATTGCTTTACTTGCTGAAGTCATTGTGGCCTGCACAGTTTTTATCAACCAACCTCTGATAAGAATTAAATTGAATTATTTGGTTTATTTTTTTTGAAACCCAGCTAATTAATGATTTTTACCTCTTCATAAACAGCCAAGATACATGTAAGGAAAGGAACCTAAAGTGATGCAGAAGAAAGAAAATATCAGTATATTATTTTTAAAATGAGTCAATCAATGTTTGCTGAATAAACAAATGCAAAATAAACAGATAGGTTGGGCATCCATGCAATGTGAATGAAAGGCAACAGGGAGGAAATCACTGAAAATTAGCAAGCAGCCTATGGTAGCAGATTGGCTGCTCATCTCTAGAGTTTATAAGTTTAGCCTAACTACCTCCTTTACTTTTTTTTTTCAACATTTATTGAACTTTGGCTATGTGAAAGGCCCTGTATCAAGATTTAGGGATGCAAAAACAAGACAAGGTCCCTCCTCTAGTGGAGGAGAAAACAAAATAATCTAAGTACTGCGTAACAAAATATTATGCTAGCCAGGGTTTCTCAACCTTGGGACTACTGACATTTTGGGCCAATAATTCTTTGTTGTAGGTTGGCTGTCCTGTGCATTGTAGGATGGTTGGCAGCATCCCTGGCCTCTGCTAACTAGTTGCCAGTATTACTCCCTTCCCTCTGGACTCTAACAACCAAAAATGTCTCTGGACATTTTCAAATATCCCCTGGTTGAGAACCACTGTGCTAGACGTACATGCAGATGCTATGGGGCTGACCACAAAGGACAGGTATAAATCAGACAATAGGGTGGCAGGTTCAAGGAAAGAGTCCCCAGAGGTGCTGAAATTTAGCCATGTTTCAAAAGGGGCCAGCCAAGTGATTAATGTGGAGAAGTGGGCCAGGAGAATGAGGGACTGGGAGGGAGAATGATGGAAGAGAAGGCAAATATGGGACAGATCAGGAAATGCCAGGCCATGAGATCTGACCTACAGTCTGAAAGCTATGGGAAACATTAAGCTGGTAAAATAAAAGGGACATGATGACTCATTAGATTGAGGAGTTGGTGAGCAGAGAAGGAATCAAAGTCTTAGATTTCTGGTTTGGGAGGCTGGTAAGATTAGTGGTACCACTTTGAGTCAGGAATCACAATTTTAAAAGGAAAAGAGGATTTAGGATTGCAGAACAAGTGTAAAGACAGATTTTTTTCAGTTTGGGATAAGGTGAATTTGAGTTCTTATGGGACATCAGGACATAGCCAGTATGTAGTTACAGAGGGCTAGAAATATAAATTTGGGTGTCACTAGCATAAAGGTAGAAGCTACAATCATGAGATTTGGATATGTTTAATTACTGTGACAATGGTGGGGGGGGCGCTGGGGGAAGCCTGAAAAACACATATCTAGGGAACAAACCAAGGACGAAATGCCAACACAGTAAAAATGAGGCAGTGGCATCTAGAGCTGGGAGGAAAACTTGGAAGTACTGTCACAGAAGAGAATTTTCAGGAGTTCAAGAAGACGGAGTTAGCAGTGTCAAAGGCCACAGAAGTCACATGGAGGAAATAAAGTGCATTATATTTAGTCATTTAAGAGTTTTAATGGGATTTTTTTAAGGACAGAAATAAAATGAGCTGAGTAAATGAGATTATATGGGAATTAGCATAATTTTGCCTTTCATAACCTAAAATTGCCCACGAGTATGGGGGGGGGGAATTGAGGAACAAGGTAAAAGAAGATACAGGAAGGGGGATGCGTGATGGGGCAAGGTCCCCAAAAAGGTGGGAGGGAATTCAAAGCTTAAGTGTGTATGGGGAGGACAGGGGGGCGGGGGTTGGTTAGGATGGGAGAGATAGAAGAGGTTAGAAAAGGGATTCGTTTTGGAGGAGGAACAGATGTTTGCAACCGCATATAGGTCTTCTGACCCCCCGGCCTTGCGTCAGAAAGTAAACTAAACTTAAGCTTCTTTCAGGCAGTGCCCATGTTTGATTACATACGTATATCTCATTAAAAAACAAAGCTAGTACAATGTTTTGCTGAGGGACTCAAAAATGTGAATAAAAGCGCAGCAAGCCACTGAGTTACGGGGGGGTGGGAGCGGGGAAAGAAACCTTTTCCATTTCACCTATCACCTCTGCTCCCACGCAACCTGCGTCCAGGCAGGCAACCAGAAACTTCCAGTGCCTGGGGTATCACTTTCATACCCAATATCCGGGCGAGCATTGCACACCCACGCCAAAAGGGGGCGGGCCCCACCGAGGTCCCCTGGGGAGGGTGGATCTGCGGTCCTGACCACCGCAAATCGCCCAATAATCCGGGCAGCCGGGGTGGAGAGACCGACAGCAAGGCTGACCGTCCAGGCCCGGGCTGCTCGGGCCGAGCCCCTCCCGGAACGCGCTCCCCGGTGCGCCTCTACCCTGGACACCGCCGCGCCACCCCAACGCCGCGCCCTGCCGCTCGCCCTTGCCCTCGCCGCCTCACCTGGGACCCACGGCCGCACCCCCTCCTCCCGAAGGGCGACCCCAAAAGCCTCCTCGCTGCTGCAGCCGGTGATAACCGCAAAGCCGGCTCACCTTAATACGCCATTACCGTCCCCACTGCTCCCGCCCGCAGTGACTCACGCCGGGCCCCGCCTTCCTGGGCTTTCCCACAAGTCCCCGCGTGCCCTCGCCCCGCCCCCTGGAGCCGGGACGGAGCGTGCGCAGAAGGTCAGATACAGTGTGCCCTCTTCGGGGTAGAACCAGCCTAGAGCGTTGACAGGTGTGTTAAAGCAAAATCTGCTGCTTTGCCTGCTTCCGGTATGACCAAACTTCACACTAGGTAATCCAAAAACTGCAGGATCATCCTGACTTGTTCTGATTCCCCAAATAATAACGCCTTGAATAGTTCCTTGGATTCCCCTCAGTTTTAATATTTGCCTTGCTGTGTGTAATGGTATTTTACAACCTTTGTATGATAATCATGTGAGAAAGTTACTGTTTGTCTACCATAAACAGGCTATGTAAACTAGTAACTCTAGCAATTTTTGTAGTAGTTTTTTTTTCTTTAAGTTCTTGTATTCGGCAAACCAGTTTTTCAGTCTGCCTACCTTGCGCCTTTGCAAGTAAACTCTTTCTTTTTCTAAATGTATCTATCTCTGAGTCTTTCTTGGATGTGTGTCGGTATTAAGGTCTGTCTTTAGATTTCCCTGGCCACAAAGAAAAAAGAATATGAAGCTTTTAATATTTTGTGCTTCTGCTTCCTGTATGAGTGAACTTTCTCTCATTTTTCATAGCAACTCTAAAACTGTAAAACAAAAGTAATTTTAAAAGCCCACAAAAACAAACAGAAACAAACAAACCTTTCCATTTGAAATAGCTCTAGGATCTTAAACATTAGACCAAAAATTCAGATTAGTGGCTCTCAAGCTTGGCTGAACTTTGGAATCACCTTGGGAGTGTGGGGAAAAAAATACTGATTTCTAGGACTTCTCCCCAGAGATTGTGATTTAATTAGCACAGCCTGAGCATCCTGATTTTTTTAAAAGCACAGATATAGCCATGCAGTTGAGGCTGGGACCCACTAATCCAGGTAAGGATCAGTGAAAAACCACCTTGAGGACCTTCCTTACAAAGTCATCAGCACATCTTTTCCACTGTGTAATTATTTGGTATCTTTGTATTTTAAACTCATAGTAGTCAAATCATTAACTGTCACCAAAATATTTACTAAAGGAATGATTCTTTTGTTTTTTGTGTTGGCGGGCAAACTAACTTTTTTTTTTTTTTTTTGCGGTACGCGGGTCTCTCACTGTTGTGGCCTCTCCCGTTGTGGAGCACAGGCTCCGGACGCGCAGGCTCAGCGGCCATGGCTCACGGGCCCAGCCGCTCCACGGCATGTGGGATCTTCCCGGACCGGGGCACGAACCCATGTCCTCTGCATCGGCAGGCGGACTCTCAACCACTGCACCACCAGGGAAGCCCAGAAAACTGACTTTTAAGGGGTTTTTTTGTGTGTGTTTTTAAATTAATCTAATAATAAATAATTTTAAAACAGATATTGATTTATAGATGTTCTTAACAAAAGCAACTCTGTTGGGGGTTTTATGGGTTTTGTTTTGTTTTATTTTTTTGGCCACACCGCAGGGCCTGCTGGATCTTAGTTCCCCGACTGGGGGTGGAACCTGTGCCCCCTGCAGTGGAAGTGCAGAGTCTTAACCACTGGACCACCAGGGAAGTCCCAAAGCAACTCTGTCTTTAAAAATTAATTCTGGCAGAGTCAACTGAGATGAGAGAAGGGGGCCAGCTGGCTGTTCTAGTAAAACCTCATAGACCCTCCCACATCTCTCTCTCTCTCTCTCTCTCTCTCTCTCTCGCTTCACATAATAATCAGTTGTTGCTTGGTGATACAAAATCAAAGTGAGAGGAGTTAGTCAGATGGTCTTGATGGCCACCATCACCTAATCCTGAGGCTCCCACTGTCGTACAAAAAACTATGCCTGTAATGGCAGCCTTCCCTCTGCAAGGGAGGTTGAGGGTTTTTTACTATTGGCAGTCATGTGCTCATCTAAAAACAAGAATTCAATAAATAAGGAAGGAGAGGAAGGGAGCAGATACTGAGGGGCAACCAGTAACCTCTATCAAAGGCCTTAATAAGTATTTGTCAAAAGAATAGTGAATGAATGAGTCGATACTGCTAGAAATCCAGGCTCACTATAACCTGAGGAAAAAGGTTGAATTCTGAAATGCTGATTCTTCCCCTTACTGAAAATGTAATCTGAATGTAATCTGTACACTGAGGCTTAATGTAAATTAAAATTAAAATGGAGAAGATAAAAATACCTACTGGAGTAAGAAAATGTATGTAGACGGCCTACTTAGCACAGCTTGGGACATGGTAGGAGCTCAACAAATGTTATTTCCTGTCTCTCCCTCCTGTAAAGCTAAGGTCCAGACCCGGGGATTTAATAACTCTCTCCTCCATCTCTCCCTGTCTCCCACTTGACTATCTGGAAGACCTCTGAAGACGTCTCTAAGAAGCACAAGTACTGGGCACCAGGAGATAAAGGTTAAGGTTGATAGCAGGGAAGGTAAACTGCCTCTCCTAATGCAAAATGAAATCTGTATAATAAGGAAGACAGGTAAGAATTATTATAAGAAATAAGCATGTTATTTTACATTCCTTATCTCACAACAATGGTAATATTATCCCCATTTTACTGATGAGGACACTGACCTGAATAATTAAGAAATTTGCCCATACAGCCAGCAAATGACAGAGTCTGGTGAGGTACCTGGGCAGTCTGACTTCAGAGCTGGCACCTGTGACTGCCTGTTCTACTACCCCCTGTCTTGCTCATTTGACTGTGACCTCCCTTGAGGAAGGGTAAGAGTAGGCCCTATTTCTTAAATCTACACTCTGTAACTTACCTGAGGCACTCCTCCATACCTGGCATTTTCCTAGCATCTGTGGCCTAAATAATCTGTTTACAGGTGAGAAGTCTCCTTGTATCTCTCTGGCACTCCTCCTCCCTCAGTTTGCATCCAGAGGCGTCCTTATGTTCCCTGTGTACGTGGTCAAGGGGGCTGGTTATCAAGGCTAGGGACCACCAGTCTCCAGGTATCCCCTCAGAGTCTATGTGCAATGCTCCTTCCATTCTTTATCTTTTTTAAAGACTTTATTTTCTGAGAGCAGTTTGGGTTTACAATAAAATTAAGATAAGGGATTAACTAATTAATTAAGAGATTTCCCATACACCCCCTACCCCAAGATATACATAGCCTTCCCCCTTTATCAACATCACTTGCCAGAATGGTACATTTTTTACCAAGTATGAACCTACATTGACACATCATAGTCACCCAGAATCCATACTTTAACTAAGGGTTCACTCTTGGTGTTGTACAGTGGGTTTGGACAAATGACGCATGGCTATATATCTATCATTATAATACCATACAGAGTATTTCCACTGCCCTAAAAATCCTCTGTGTTCTGCATATTCATCTCTCCCCCTCCACGCTCACCCCCAGCAGCCACTGATTATTTTTACTGTTGCCATAGATTTGCCCTTTCCACAATGTCAAATAGTTGAAATTATATGGTATGGAGCCTTCTCAGTTTGGCTTTTTTCACTTAGTAATATGAGCTTCAGATTCCTCCATGTCTTTACATGGCTTGATAGCCCATTTCTTTTTAGCTCTGAATTATATTCCATTGTTGGATGTACCACAGTTTATCCATGCACCTGCCGAAGGACACCTTGGTTGCTTCCAAGTTTGAGCCATTATGAATGAAATGGCTAAAAACATCCATTTGCAGAGTTTTGTGTGGACAGACGTATTCAGTTCCTTTGGGAGTGTAATTATGAAGGAGTGTAATTATGAAGGAGTGCAATTGCTGAATCATATGGTAAGAATATGCTTAGTTCTGTTACAAAATCAAGCTGTCTTCCAGAGTGGCTATACCGGTTTGCATTTCCACCATCGATGTCTGAGAGATTCTGTTGCTCCATATCCTCACCAGCATTTGCTGTTGTCAGTGTTCCAGATTTTGGCCATTCTAACAGGTGTGTAATGGTGTCTTGTTTTAATTTGCACTTCCCTGATGACATATGAGGTGGAGCATATTTTCATATGCTTATTTGCCATCTGTACATCTTCTTTGGTCTATTGATGGTTGATGTCTGTTAAGGTCCCATTCTTTAATTGGTTGTTTACTTTTTGTAGTTTCAAGCATTCTTTTTATATTTTGGATAACAATCTTTATCAAATATTTTTGCAAATATTTTCTCACCATTTGTGGCTTGTCTGCTAATTCCCTTGATATTGTCTTTCCCAGAGCAGAATTTTTTTAAATTGAAGTATAGTTGATTTACAATGTTTCAGGTGTACAGGAAAGTGATTCAGTTATATATATAATTGGGAGCAGTACTTGTTGGAATTAATCGTTTGGTTTTTCTGGAAGGAGCTCATAATAGAGGACTCCCTTCCAATTCCACCATATACACGGCATCACCTTCTTTGGATGAAGATTGGCCTTTGGTGTGGTTGGTGATGGTTCATTTCACTTGCCCCATGATCTCTTCCATTACACATTATTGTACAGTATCCACTTTTCATCACCCATCACAATTTGTTTTAAAAATGGAACGTTTTCATTATGTTTAAGTAGAGAATCGCATGCGGAAATATGGTCAAGAAGGTTTTTTTCGCTTAACTTAGATGGAACCCAAACATCAAAGCTATGAATATAACCAAGCTGGTGCAAATGATTTTCAACGCTTGATTTGGGTATTTTGAGTATGTCAACTATCTACCATGTGGTATAGCCACGTTGATTTTTCTCAATTAATGTCTCAATTTGATCACTATCAACGTCAACTGGTCTACCCGACGGTGGAGCACCATACAGCGAGAAATCTCCAGCATGAAACTTTGCAAACCACTTTCAACACGTTCAAGCAGTCACAGCACCTTCTCCATACACTGCACAAATCTTTTTTGCATTTCAGTTGCGTTTTTACCTTTCTTGAAATAATAAAGCATAATATGCGGAAAATGTTGCTATTTTTCTTCCAACTTCAGTATTAAAATGGCTACACAAAAATTCACCAATTTTGATAAGTTTTTTTTTAATGCATGCTGATATGCTGTCACAATACAATCTACCAAAATTGTTTCGAATGAAGTTAAAGACAAGCACTACTAGAGCCATCGTACAGAAAAAAACCAAACAGACCCTTTGGCCAACCGGGTAGTTCCCTGTGCTATACAATCGGTTCTTGTTTATCTGTTTTATATATAAATGTGTATAACAGTGTGTATCTGTTAAACCCAAACTCCTAATTTATCCCTCCCCACTCTTCGCCCTTTGGTAACCATAACTTGTTTTCTATGTCTGTGAGTCTATTTCTGTTTTGTAAGTACGTTCATTTGTATCATTTTTTTAGATTTCACATTTAAGTGATATCATATGATATTTGTCTTTCTCTGTCTGACTTACTTCACTTAGTATGATAATCTCTAGGTCCATCCATGTTGCAAATGACATTATTTCGTTCCTTTTTATGACTAAGTGATATTCCATTGTGTGTGTGTGTGTGTGTGTGTGTGTGTGTGTGTGTGTGTATCACATCTTCTTTACCCATTCATCTGTTGATGGACATTTAGGTTGCTTCCATGGCTTGGTTATTGTAAATAGTGCTGCTGTGAACATTGGGGTGCATCTTTTCAAATTAGAGTTTTTGTCTTTTCCGGATATATGCCCAGGAGTAGGATTGCTGGATCTTATGGTAACTCTGTTTTTAGTTATTTAAGGAACCTCTGTACTGTTTTCCATAGTGGCTACACCAATTTGCATTCCCAACAACAGTGTAGGAGGGTTCCCTACCATCTGTTTAGGTCTTCTACACATTTTCTGATTCTGTTGTTTGTTTGTTTGTTTTATAGTGAGCTGTATAAGCTGTTTGTATATTTTGGAAATTAATCCTCGTTGGTTGCATCATTTGCAAATATTTTCTCCCATTCTGTGTGTTGTCTTTTTGTTTTGTTTATGGTTTCCTTTGCTGTGCAAAAGCTTTTAAGTTTAATTAGGTCCCATTTGTTTATTTTTGCTTTTGTTTCCATTACTCTAGGAGATGGATTCAAAAAACTATTCCTGCAGTTTATGTCAAAGAGTGTTCTGCCTATGTTTTCCTCTAGGAGTTTTTTGTTTTTGTTTTTTTTTTGCGGTACGTGGGCCTCTCACTGCTGTGGCCTCTCCTGTTGCGGAGCATAGGCTCCAGACATGCAGGCTCAGCGGCCATGGCTCACGGGCCTAGCCGCTCCGCGGCATGTGGGATCCTCCCGGACCAGGGCACGAACCCGTGTCCCCTGCTTTGGCAGGCGGACTCCCAACCACTGCGCCACCAGGGAAGCCCCCTCTAGGAGTTTTATAGTATCTGGTCTTACATTTAGGTCTCTAATCCATTTTGAGTTTATTTTTGTGTGTGGTGTTAGGGAGTGTTCTAATTTCATTCTTTTACATGTAGCTGTCCAGTTTTCCCAGCACCACTTATTAAAGAGACTGTCCTTTCTCCATTGTATATTCTTGCCTCCTTTGTCACAGATTAATTGACCATAAGTGCATGCGTTTATTTCTGGGCTTTCTATCCTTTGCCATTGACCTATGTGTCTGTTTTTGTACCAGTACCATACTGGGTTATTTTGTGTGGTTTTTTTTTCTTTTTTTTTTTTTTTGGCTGCACCACACAGCATGCAGGATCTTAGTTTCCTGACCAGGGATCAAACCCATGCCCCCTGCAATGGAAGCATGGAGTCTTAACCTCTGAACTGCCAGGGAAGTCCTGAGTACCATACTGTTTTGATTACTGTACCTTGTAGTATAGTATGAAGTCAGGAAGCATGTTTCCTCTAGCTCAATTCTTCTTTCTCCAGATTGTTTTGGCCATTTGGGATCTTCTGTGTTTCCATACAAATTTAAAAATTTTTTGTTCCAGTTCTGTGAAAGTTGCCATTGGTAATTTGATAGGGATTTCATTGTATCTGTAGATTGCCTTGGGTAGTCTGGCCATTTTAACAGTAGTAATT
Source organism: Hyperoodon ampullatus (assembly GCF_949752795.1). Taxonomy (NCBI): domain Eukaryota; kingdom Metazoa; phylum Chordata; class Mammalia; order Artiodactyla; family Ziphiidae; genus Hyperoodon; species Hyperoodon ampullatus. The sequence continues at coordinate 53,911,079 of NC_136924.1, forward strand.
CTTCCAATCCAAGAACATGGCATATCTTTCCATCTGTTTGTGTCATCTTCAGTTTCTTTCATCAGCGTCCTATAGTTTTCAGCGTACAAGTCTTTTGCCTCCTTAGGTTGGTTTATTCCTAGGTATTTTCTTCTTTTTGATGTGATTGTAAATGGGATTGTTTCCTTAATTTCTCTTTCTGATAGTTGTGTTAGTGTATAGAAATGCAAGAGATTTCTGTGTTATAATTTTATAACCTGCAACTTTACTGAATTCATTGATGAGGTCTACTAGTTTTCTGGTGACATCTTTAGGATTTTCTAAATAGAGTATCATGTCATCTGCAAACAGTGACAGTTTTACTTCTTCCTTTCCAATTTGGATTCCTTTTATTTCTTTTTCTTCTCTAATTGCTGTGGCTAGGACTTCCAAAACTATGTTAAGTAAAAGTGGCAAGAGTGGGCATCCTTGACTTGTTCCTGATCTTAGATGGAATGCTTTTAGCTTTTCCACCACTGTGTATGATGTTAGCTGTGGGTTTGTCATAGATGGCCTTTATTATGTTGAGATACGTTCCCTCTATGCCCACTTTCTGGAGAGTTTTGATCATAAATGGATACTGAATTTTATCAAAAGCTTTCTCTGCATCTACTGAGATGATCATATGGTTTTTATTCTAGCAGAAGTTTTTAGTGTTAATGAAGTATAGGTTATCAATATTTTCTTTCACAGATTTTGCCTTTGATGTTGTACCTAAAAAAGCATTACCAGGGACTTCCCTGGTGGCACAGTGGTTAAGAATCCACCTGCCAATGCAGGGGACACAGGTTTGATCCCTGGTCTGGGAAGATCCCACAGGTCACGGAGCAACTAAGCCTGTGTGCCACAACTGCTGAGCCTGCACTCTAGAGCCTGTGAGCCACAACTACTGAGCCCATGCACCAAAACTGCAGAAGCCCCTGTGCTCTAGGGCCCACATGCCGCAACTACTGAGCCCGTGTGCTGCAAGTGCTGAAGCCCGCGTGCCTAAAGCCCATGCTCCATAACAAGAGAAGCCACCACAGTGAGAAGCCCATGCACCACAACAAAGAGTAGCCCCTGCTCGCCGCAGCTAGAAAAAGCCCACGCGCAGCAATGAAAACCCAACGCAGCCAAAAAATAAATAAATATTTTTAAAAATAAAAAATAGGGCTTCCCTGGTGACGCAGTGGTTGAGAGTCCGCCTGCCGATGCAGGGGACACGGGTTCGTGCCCCCGTCCAGGAAGATCCCACATGCCATGGAGCGACTGGGCCTGTGAGCCATGGCCGCTGAGCCTGCGCGTCCGGAGCCTGTGCTCCGCAACGGGAGAGGCCACAACAGTGAGAGGCCCGCGTGCCGCAAAAAAAATAAATAAATAAAATAAAATAAAATAAATAAAAAATATATAAAAAGGCATTACCAGACCCCAAGTCATGTAGGTTTTTTTCTTATGTTATCTTCTAGGATTTTTATAGTTTTGTGTTTTCCATTTAGGTCTATGATCCATTTTAAGTTAATTTTAGTGAAGGATATAAGGTCTGTGTTTAGATTTTTTTTGCATGTGAATGTCCAGTTGGTCTAACATCGTTGACAGGTTGAAAAGATTGAAAAATTGAAAAGATTACCTTAACTCCATTGTACTGCCTTGGCTCCTTTGTCAAAGATTGTTGACTATATTTAGGGGTGTCTATTTCTGGGCTCTCTATTCTATTCCATTGATCTACTTGTCTGTTCTTTCACCAACACCACACTGTCTTGATTACATAGCTTTATAGTAAGTCTTAAAGTTGGGTAATATAGTCCTCCTTTATTCTTCTTCAATATTTTATTGGCTCTTCTAGGTTTTTTGCCATGCTATATACACTTTAGAATTAACGTGTTGATATCCACAAAATAACTTGCTGGAATTTTGATTGGGATTTCCTGAATATGCAGATCAAGTTGGGAAGAACTGACACCTTCAGTACTGAGTCTTCCAATCCATGAACATGAAATATCTTTCTATTTATTTCATTATTCTTAGAGTTTGTTCATCAGGGTTTTGTAGTTTTCTTCATGTAGGTCTTGTGTATATTTTTTTAGATTTATACATAAGTATTTCATTTTTGAGGGGCTAATGTAAATGGTATTATGTTTTTAATGTCAAATTCCACTTGTTCATTGTGGTATATAGAAAAGCAATTGACTTCAGTATATTAACCTTGTACCTTGCAATCTTACTATAATTGCTTGTTAGTTCCAAGAGTTTTTTCATTGATTCTTTCAGATTTTCTACATAGATGATCATGTTATTTGTGAATAAAGACAGTTTTATGTCTTCCTTCCCAATCTGTATATCTTTTATTTCCTTTTCTTGCGTTACGGTATTAGCAAGGACTTGGGGTACAATGTTGAAAAAGAATTGTGAAAGGGATCATCTTTGCGTTGTACCTGATCTTAGCAGGAACCTTTGAGTTTCTCACTATTAAGTGTGATGTTAGCTCTAGGTTATTTTGTAGATAGTCTTTATCAAGTTGAGAAATTTCCCATCTATTCCTAATTTACTGAGAGTTTTTATCATGAATGGGTGTTGAATTTTGTCATAGCCTTTTTCTACATCTGCTGATGTGATCATGTGATTTTTCTTTTTTAGACTGTTGATGTACTGGATTACATTAATTGATTTTTGAATGTTTAACCAGCCTTGCAGACCTGGAATCAGTCCCACTTGGTCGGTGGTGTATAATTCTTTTTATATTGTTTTGGATTCAGTTTGCTAATTGTGGTTTGAAAGCAGACATTGTATGGTTTCTATTTTTTTAAAGTTGTTAAGGTGTGTTTTATGGCCCAGAATGTGGTCTCTGTTGGTGGATGATCTATATGAACTTGAGAAAAATGTGTATGCTGTGTTGCTGGATGAAGTAATCTATAGATGTCAATTATATTCAGTTGATCAGTGGTGTTGTCGAGTTCAACTATGTCCTTACTGATTTTTTACTGCCAGATCTGTCCATTTTTGAGAGAAGGATATTGAAATATCTAACTATGATAATAGATTCATCTATTTCTCCTTTCACTTCTATCAGTTTTTGCCTCATGTAGTTGATGCTCTGTTGTTAGGTGTATACAGTTTAGAATTGTTATGTCTTCTTGGAGAATTGATTCCTTTATCGTTACGCAATGCCCTTCTTTATCTGTGGTAACTTTGCTTGCTCTGAAGTCGGCTGTGTCAGAAATTCACATAGCTACTCCTGCTTTCTTTTGATTCGTATTAGCATGGTATATTTTTCTCTATCCATTTCCTTTTAATCTGTACATGTCTTTATATTTAAAGTGGGTTTCTTGTAGACAATGTATAGTTGGGTCTTGTTTTTTTATTCACCCTGACAATCTCTGTCTTTTTTTTTTTTTTTTTTTTTTTGGCTGGGTTGGGTCTTCGTTGCTGCACATGGGCTTTCTCTAGCTGCAGTGAACAGGGGCTACTCTTTGTTTCCGTGCGTGGGCTTCTCATTGCGGTGCCTTCTCCTGTTGCAGAGCACAGGCTCTAGGCACGTGGGCTTCAGTAGTTGTGGCACGTGGGCTCAGTATTTGTGGCTTGCGGGCTCTAGAGCACAGGCTCAGTAGTTGTGGCGCACAGGCTTTGTTGCTCTGCAGCATGTGGGATCTTCCCAGACCAGGGCTCGAACCAATGTCTCCTGCATTGGCAGGCAGATTCTTAACCACTGCGCCACCAGGGAAGTCCCTCTGTCTGTTAATTAGTACATGTAGAACACTGACATTCAAAGGGATTACTGATATAGTTGGGTTAACATCTACCATATTCGTTACTGTTTTCTATTTGTTGCCCTTGTCCTTCTTTCTTCCTTATTTTGTCTTCTACTCTTTTTCTGCCTTTTGTGCTTTTAATTGAGTATTTTATATGATTTCATTTCTCTCCTTTCTTAGCATATCAGTTATACATCTTTTTTGTTTGTTAATAAATTTATTTATTTGTTTGTTTGTTTATTTTTGGCTGTGTTGAGTCTTTGTTGCTGTGCGCAGGCTTTCTCTAGTTGCGGTGAGCGGGGGTTACTCTTTGTTGTGGTGCGCAGGCTTCTCATTGCGGTGGCTTCTCTTGTTGCAGAGCACGGGCTCTAGGTGCGCAGGCTTCAGTAGTTGTGGCACGTGGGCTCAGTAGTTGTGGCTTGCGGGCTCTAGAGCACAGGCTCAGTAGTTGTGGCGCACAGGCTTAGTTGCTCTGCAGCATGTGGGATCTTCCCAGGCCAGGGCTCAAACACATGTCCCTTGCATTGGCAGGCAGATTCTTAACCACTGCGCCACCAGGGAAGCCCAATCAGTTATACATCTTTTTAACTTTTTTTTTAGTGGTTGCCATGGAGTTTGCAATATACATTTGCAACTAATCCATGTCCACTTTCAGATAACACTGTGCCACTTCATGGATAGTTTGAGTACTTTATAGTAACAAAAGAGTCCTAATTCCTTCCTCTTTTCCCTTGTACCTGTCATTCATTTCATATATATATATATGTTTGTGTGTCTGTGTGTGTGTGTATATATATATATATATATATATATACACACACACACACATAAGTATATCTAATCAAATACACTGTTACTATTATTATCTTGAACAAACTGTTATCAGTTAGATTTAGAATCAGAAAAATAAAAGTTTTATTTTATCTTCACTTATTCCTTCTTTGACACTCTCTTTCTTTACGTAGATCCGAGTTTCTGACCTATATTATTTTCCTTCTCTGTAAAGAACTTCTATTAACATTTCTTGCAAGGCAAGTATACTGACAACAAAATTACCCCAGCTTTTATTTATTTGAGAAAGTCTTTATTTCTCCTTCACTTCTTTTGAAGAATATTTTGCAGGGTACAGAATTCTAGGCTGGTGGCATTTTTCTCTCAACACATTAAGTGTTTCATAGCACTCTCTTCTTGCTTGCATGGTTTCTGAGAAGTCAGATGTAATTCTTATCTTTGTTGCTGTATAAATAACAGTGTTTTTTTCCTCTGACTTCTTTCAGCATTTTCATCTTTGATATTCTGTGATGTGAAAGTGATAAGCCAACGTACAGTTTTTTGGTTGGATTTATTCTGCTTGGTGTTCTCTGAGCTTCCTGGATATGTGGTTTGACATCTGACATTAATCTGGGGAAATTCTCAGTCATTATTGCTTCAAATATCTCCTCTGGGGACTTCCCTGGTGGTGCAGTGGTTAAGAATCTGCCTGCCAGGGACTTCCCTGGTGGCACAGTGGTTAAGAATCCGACTGCCAATGTAGGGACACGGGTTCGAGCCCCAGTCCAGGAAGATCCCACATGCCATGGAGCAACTAAGCCAGTGCATCACAACTACTGGGCCTGCACTCTAGGGCCCGCATGCCACAACTACTGAACCCATGTGCCACAACTACTGAAGCCCGCACACCTAGAGCCTGTGCTCCGCAACAAGAGAAGCAACCGCAATGAGAAGCCTGCACACTGCAACGAAGAGTGGCCCCCGCTGGCCACAACTAGAGAAAGCCCGCGCCCAGCAATGAAAACCCAACGCAGCCAAAATTAATTAATTAATTAATTAATTAATTAATTAATTAAAAAAAGAATCCACCTGCCAATGTAGGGGACACGGGTTCAAGCCCTGGTCTGGGAAGATCCCATATGCCACGGAGCAACTAAGCCGGTGCGCCACAACTACTGAAGCCCGCGTGCCTAGAGCCCGTGCTCCGCAACACGAGAGGCCACCGCAACAAGAAGCCCGCACACCGTGACAAAGAGTAGCCCCCGCTCAACGCAACTAGAGAAAGCCCGCGCGCAGCAACGAAGACCCAATGCGGCCATAAATAAATAAGTAAATAAATGTCCTTCTAAAAAAAAAAAATTTTTTTTTTAAATATGCCTCTTCTGTTCCTTTTGCTCCTTCTTCTCCTGGTATTCCCATTATGTATATGTTACACCTTTTGTTGTTGTCCCACAGTACTTGGAATGTTCTGTTTTTCTTAGTCTTTGTTCTCTTTGCCTTTTGGTTTTTCAGGATTCTATCGAACTATCCTCAGGTACAGAGATTCTTTCCTCAGCAGTCCAGTCTACTAATAAGCCCATCAAAGGTATTCTTCATTTCTGTTACAGTGTTTTTTATCTCTAGCATTTCATTTTTGATTGTTGTATGATCAGGCCACCCAAGATGGCTGTTCTCTTGCTCTCTGTACATCCCTGTTCAACCAGTCCCTGCCTTACCTACACCCTACTCACATGACTGACCTTCCCTCTTAATCATATAGCCTAATCAGTAAACATCTGCTACTTGCCCCAGGTTCCAGCAAGTGATTGTTCTAACCTTTAGATCACAATGTCTCCACTATGATAGTTTCACCATCATACTAGTGTTGCCACCATAGCGGGGCAGTGAGGGGCGTGCTGAGGTCAATTCCCTCTGTCACCGGTAACCTCCCTCTCCTCTACCCACTCACCCCCATGGTAGTGAATACTGCTGCCTGCCACCTGCTGCACAGAGCGGGGTGTTGCTCCAGGACCTTGCTTCAGACATGTAAGATCCCCCTATCCACTAAGCCATGGATGTCTCTGTCCTTGATTCTGGGCTCTTCCTCAGCCTTCAGGCTGGGCAAGTACAGGGCTTGCAGGCCTGCGGGGTGCAGCCCAGTAATTGTTTCTTAGAACATCCACCTCTTTGCTTACATTGCCCATCTGTTCTTGCATGCTATCTACTTTATCCCTTAAAGCCCTTAGCATATGAATCATAGTTGTTTTAAATCCCTAGTATGATAATTACAACATTCCTGCCGTGTCTGGTTCGGATTATTTGCTCTGTCTCTTCAAATTGTGTTTTTTGCTTTTCGTTATGCAAGCAGATAGGGTAGGGAGTCCCCAGAGAAAGAGAACCAGGCATGGCTTTCTTCACAGAAGAGAAGCCATTTGGGGCCTAAGCCATTCTGTAATCTAAACCTGGCCACAGTGCTTGCCCTTGAACAGGTCTGAGTATTTAATGACCATAAGGGAACAAACGAATGCAGAAACAAAGGACTGTATCAGGCAAGAGAAGTAACAATAACAAAGATCAGAAAAAAAAAAAAAAAAAAAAAAGATAGCAAAGATCAGTGGTGAAAACTCCCCGTTCTGTTTCAGTGGTAAAGATTAGCCTGAAGAGCTCAACCACCACATCAGCTGGAAACTGAGGGATGATGTTGTTGACCTTTTCTGACCCTCGTGACTTCAGTCAACTAAAGCCTGGACTCGGTCAGACAGCCCAAGCCCCTCCATGAATATGCGTGGACCCTTAGCTTAACACTTCCCCCAGTTTTGCTGTTTGGGGTGACACTGCTTTGGGAAAGATCCCCACTGTTCTCCTTACTGGCTGCAAGTGATAAATCCTTCTTCTTCCCGATCTTTGGCTTGGTTGTCTTTTGGCTCGACACCCACCAAAAGGGGAACCCCGTTTTTGGGTAACAGTTTTTTCTTGATAGCCAGACACAATGTACCAGTAAAAGAAAGTGCTGTAAATAGGCCTTTAGTAATGTGGTGGTGAGGTGTGAGGGGAGGGAAAGCATCCTGTAGTCCTCTGTAGGTCTGTCCTTCAGTCAGCCTATGCCTCTGTACTGTGAATTTCACAAGTGTTTCTCCCCGCTTGTGTGGAGAGGATGGCTAGAGGGGGCTGGAGTTGGGTAATTCTCTTCTCCCACTTGGAAGGCTAGAGTTGGGTCTCTCCCTTCCTGTCAGTTAGGCTCTGACAATACCCCAGCAGCTTAGGCTCTGGCTAACTAGCTTCCCCTCAGGGCAGACTTTGTTAATAAGGACAGAATGCTCTGGAGTATTTCAAAATGGTTTCTTTTCTCACACCTGTGCAGGAAGGCTGAGGGCATTTTTCTCACACGTTTATTACAGGAGCTCCTGGAGGTAAATTTCACAGCATTGTGCAGGTGCCCTATGACTGGGTCCCCTGGAGTTTTTAACTCTCAGAGCCAACTGCACTGAACCTCCAGCAATTATCAATTACAGTTCAGGTTTTTGTACCACAGCACTGGTTTCTGTGTCTTCCTACATTCACCTGTCTTTCCAGTCTTGAGGGCAGCAGTTTGCCTGTGTTCTCCCCTGTCTTACAGATCCAAGAAGAATTGTTGGTTTTTCACTCTGTTCAGTTTTTACTTGTTGTTAGGATGGAATGGTGGCTTCCAGGCTCCTTATATGTGGAACCAGAAGCGGGAAGGGCTCTCCTTCCACCCTTCACATTACAAGTCCACCAGGGGAATTCTCCACCCATCTTAGCTAGAGAGACTTAGGTGAGTCAGGAACTTTACCAAGATACCACATCCTCCAGGCCATCCCAAAGAGCCACTAAAGCCAGAAGCATCACTCCCATCCCTGCTCCACAGAAAAGGCTGGGAGACAGACAATTGATGGGGGAGCCATATGCAAAGAAGAGACACATTTCAAGTTTTCTTAAATGACTTGAGACTCAAGACTCTAAAGCATAGTTCAAGCCTTGCCCTGTGGGACAGCATCTGGTTCCCAGTGTGATTAGGGGAGAAATGCATAACTGAGTGAAATAGGGAGCCCCAGTCTCCCTGTCTTCCATTCTAAGAGCTTATGCAAATTATGGCTGCTGAATTAGACTGAAAATAATTATGTTAGTGACACCAAGCTATAGGTTCCTTTCTTCTTCTGATGCAAAATCTTCCGCCTATGAGGGGAACTCTTTTACAAACTATTTGGAATCAAAATACAGCTCTGTAACTGCACTAAATATCCACAGTTAGGAAGCTTCTTGTTGCAGTTACCTAGCTGACTACAAAAAAATCAGGCCTGGAGGAGTCCACTGCTGCTCCAGCCTACTCACTGCATGAGCCGTTACCCTCTCGCAGACCCTGTTCTGAGAGGATCTAACCCTAGAAAAGACCAAATACCCACCCTTGATCTCCATAGCCTGATTTATTTGAGGCCCCAGTATGGGGGTGATTACAGTTTGCAGAGCTGTGTACAATAACAGCCATTAGGGTAACCTTGAATTTCTATCAGCCATTCTTCCTAAGAACAATTGAAAACATCTTCACAGTAAGAATGTCATCAGGTTTGCCTTCTCACCAACCCCCAAAAGAGGAAATGGGGCAAACCCGTTCCCTTTGCATTAAAAGGAAACATGAGGCCTGGAGACCTCAAGGACTTATTCACGGTTCCACCTCCCAGCAGGGCAAAGAGCTATTGAGGGTCCCCACCTTCTGTGTCCAAAATGCTGGAGGACAAAGATTTGACTGTTTCTCTAATTTGTATCTTTTCTCTCTTTCTCATGTGGGCATTTCTGGATTGGGGAGTGCCTCCCGGTCTCCTCTATTCCCTCCCCCTCCAGCGCAGAGCAAATAGCATCTCAGTTCGACAAGAGCTCTCACTGCCCTCACGCCCCTTTCTAGCTCGAAGCTCTATTGGGTAGAAGACACCACGTAGGCTGTGTTGATGTACTTCTTTCCGTAGGTTGACTTGTCCCAGGTATAGGTCTGGATGGCCAAGGGATGTCCACCCAGGCTTAACTGGCACCTGTGGGGAAAGATCAGCAAATCATAGGGACCTGCTTCACTCCACCTCCGTCCCCAAAGCTGGAAGGATCAAATTCAGCCCACGCAGAAGGGCTCCACCCTGTCTTAGCCTCTAAGGGAGCTGCCACAGCTTGCTTCAGCCTCTGCCTCTGGCTCCCCACGTGCAGAGGGCCCTTTCAAAATCTGTCTTATTTTCTATCTTCTTAGAGAGTACTGCTCCTCATCTGTCCTACAGGAATATTCTCAAATCCAACTCTAGAGCTGAAACCCCCAGAAACTAAATGTCTGCTTAGGGTTTCAGAAGTGGTTGGGCCCAGAGTCCTCAAATGTTAGAGAAGATGAGGGCCAGTGATTTCTAACTATACTCTCTGGGGCTCCAGGGTTCCCCCAGACAGCCTCAGGGGCCAAATAGAGAGGCTTGCAGCCCCAGGGCAACTCCATTTCTAACTGTTTCGTATATTAAGCTCCTGCGTACATTGCACTTGGAGGAGGGAGGGGATGTGGTTCTGCTGCTGGGATGAAGGTTGGCAGCCACACGACTGATCTAATCAACAGCTTCACGTCCCAAGACAGAAAACCAAGGCCCAGAACAGTGATGTGTCCAAGCCCTCCTGAGCCACCAGGACTTACACTTTGCCTGGCCTGGCGATGAAGCACAGGGAGTAAAGTGCAAACTCAAACTCGGGGCTGCTGCCGATGAAAGTTGAACTCATTTCCTTGTAGTAGCCGTTCCAGGTGAACTGCAAGGCCAACACATCGGGGTAAGAATCCCCCTGCGGAGAGAAGGGGCGGTAAAGGGGGTCTGGTGAGTGCCACAGTGCAGAGTCGCACAGAGGGTTGGCTAGGATTTGTCGAGGGCCCGTGGGGGTCTGTGTGAGCTTTCTGGGGAGACTGGATTCTTTAAATCGACAGAGGATGCAGTCTGCCCTGCTAGGGTATCTGAGTCCTGCTCACACCCTCTCTCTGGAGCCGCCAGCTCGCATCTCCCAGGAAGGCCACAGTCAGCATCCATGTGCCTGGTGCCAGGGGAGCAAGGACATAACTGTTCCCTGTGGCCCTCACATGCGGAAGAGAAGGACACCTTATTGCCCCCAAATTGTTTCCAGGCTCAGGGCAGCAAAAGCTTCTTTTTTTTTTTTTTATAAAAATATAAGAAGTTTAACTCAGACTAGCCAGACTGAAACTTCAGCTGACACCACATTCTAAGGAAATTCAGGTCTTTGGTTTTCCCCTCTAAGGATTCTCCCCTGCCCACACTCTCCCATCCAGAGAGGATGCCCTCTGCCCCCTGCCCCCTGCAGCTCAGGAGCCTTCACTGTTTGGAAGCATATCCTGGCTGGCTAAACCCTCTTTCCAGCAAATAGGGAAGTCCTATTCACGATCCCCGTTAGGCTGCCAAGAGGGTCAGGGTGGGAGACAAGTCTGCCTGTTTGGAATTCAGAATGAGGACAGGACATCTGGGTACTGACGAGGCTTTTCCAGCCCACGGGGTCAGCACTCAGTACTCACAGGCCAGTCACAGATGTGACTGTAATAGTCCACCAGGCCCTCCTTCTCCTGCATGTAGAAGTGAATCCAGTTATGGAAGCCAGTGACCTTGCCTTTTTTGACTTTCCCTGTAATAAACAGATCAAGGTGGATGATCTGGGCCTCCCCTCCGACCTCTTTCCCCACTCCCGTGCCAAGGCTGTACCCCTTCTCCAGTCTCTTATTCCTAGAATGTCCACCCCAACTTCCCGGAGTCCCTCACGTCCCTAACTCTCACCTCAGAAAGCTCCCCCACCACCCCACCACCCCCCCCACACACACAACTCCCATTTCAGCTGAAGCCCTTAGGAGAGTTCCTTCTCCCCACTAACCCTGGGCCAATCTGAGATACTCCTCTAGCCATTTCCCTAGGAGCAAGCCAGACTTGGTGGGAGCTTTACAGGGTGGGGCAATGCAGAAAAAGATCATGGCCTCCTTAGGAAGCAGCTGACCAAGCCCTGGAAGAGGACCATTGAGAGGTAGACAGCCAGGGCCTCAAACACATCTCTCTTCTTATGTGTGCACCTTGGGAGCCCCAGTATCTGGGCTTCTTTCTCCCTCTGATAATCCAGAAGAAACTGGTCCTCAAAAATGGCCCCTCGGGGCTTCCCTGGTGGCGCAGTGGTTGAGGGTCCGCCTGCCGATGCGGAGGACGCGGGTTCGTGCCCCTGTCCGGGAGGATCCCACATGCCGCGGAGCGACTGGGCCCGTGAGCCATGGCTGCTGAGCCTGCGCGTCCGGAGCCTGTGCTCCGCGATGGGAGAGGCCACAACAGTGAGAGGCCCACGTACTGCAAAAAAAAAAAAAAAAAAATGGCCCCTCAGTCCCCTCCCTCTTGGCCAGGGAGTAGACGTGCCCTGCCCTGCGAGCTGGCTTGACTGCTGATTCATCGGTGCTGATGCTGCCCTGCGCCTGAGGGAAGCATCTCTCTTCATCCCTCCAACTCTTTCTTCCCAAGCAGAGCAATCCCACCTGAGAAGACATGTTCAAAGCCACCTGAGTGCCCCTCTTCTTTGCCTCTTGAATACAGCCCAAACCACATGTTTTTCAAGTCGTTGACGAACTGCTGTTCTGTGCTGTAGCGGTCTGGGGAGAGGAACACAGAGGACTGAGGAGAGGGGAAGGCAGGGCCAGATCCTGGAAAGCAAGGAAGGGCCACCTGCTCCAGCGTGACAAGAGACAGGTGGGTTCAGACAACATAGTCAGTTGTTCGCTCAGCAATTATCTATGCCATAGATTCTATGGGGCCCCTGTTTTGTGCCAGGCCCAGATCTAAAGGCTGAGGATTCATCAGGGAATCACAAGGACAAGATTCCTGTCTTTATAGTTTATATTCCAGTGGAGGAGACAGATAATAAACAAATAAACAATAAACAGTATGATTTCAGATAAGTGCTATGAAGAAAATGAAGCAGATTATCCCATGATGCCTGGAGGTGGGGTTCGGGTGGGAGCTTTTCTAGAAAGGCCTCTCTGAGAAGGTAGCACTGATCAGAGACCTGAAGGGTAAGGAGTCAGTCATGCAAAGACCTGGGGGAAAGAGCCTTCCACTTAGAAGGAACAGCAAGTGCAAAGGCTCCAGGACACCTTGAGCTTGGTGTTTAAAGAGCTGAGGGCCCATGTAGCTGGAGCACAGCCAGCAGGAGGGGAGAGTGGTAGGAGAGGAGGTCTGAGAGGCAGGCAGCTGCCAGCCCATGCAAAGAACGTTGGAGCTCAGTCAAACTTTAATAATAAGAAAAATAGTTTAGATTTACTGAGTATGTTCTGTGTGCCTGGCACTGTTTGAGTGCTTTCAATCCTCACGTTGATTCTTCACGTCAGGTTGTTACCAGGCGCTCCTGGTGGAGGAGATGGAGGTGGGGAGTGGTGAGGTAAAGAGAAGAATCAAATATAACCCCTGGGCTTTGGGCCTGAGCAACTGGATGAATTATGGGGTCATTTATGAGATGGGGAAGATGAGGAAGGAGCAGGTCTGGAGGAAGAGGCGGGAACCGTGAGTTCTCTTTACACTAAGTTCTGAGTAGATGCCAGTTAGGCAGGCAGGGAAATGTCAGGGCTGGGGATCTGAATTAGGGGGCTATCAACTATCAACAGTTCACTGCCCAGAATTGTGTGTAGAGGACACTAAAGAGATACCAGGCATATTCCCTCTTTTCAAGGACTTAAAACACAGTTGGGGGATTTCCCTGGTGGTCCAGTGGTTAAGAATCCGCCTTCCAATGCAGGGGATGGGGGTTCGATCCCCGGTCAGGGAACTAAGATCCTACATGCCGAGGGGCAACTACTGAGCCTGCGTGCCACAACTAGAGAGCCCACGCACCGCAACTACTGAGCCCACACGCCACAACTAGAGAGAAGCTCACGCACCTCAACGAAGAGCCCGCGTGCCACAACTAAGACCCCACGCAGCCAAAACTAAAAATAAAATACAATAAATAAACTTTTTTTTTTTTTTTTTTTGCGGTACGCGGGCCTCTCACTGTTGTGGCCTCTCCCGTTGTGGAGCACAGGCTCTGGACGCGCAGGTTCCGGACACGCAGGCCCAGCAGCCATGGCCCACAGGCCCAGCCGCTCCACAGCACGTGGGATCCTCCTGGACCGGGGCACGATCCCGTGTCCCCTACATCGGCAGGCGGACTCCCAACCACTGCGCCACCAGGGAAGCCCAATAAACATTTTTTTAAAACCACACAATTGGAAAACAAGACTAAGAACACAATATAACAGAGAACGCCTTCACAATCTGAATGGCTACAGCTTACCGAGTGCCAGGCTTTCCACTGAGTGCTTTATATGCATGAATCCCCCAAGACCCCATTGCACAGACAAGGCTCAGTTGGGGTCTGAGGGTCAAACGGCCCAGGGTCACATGCATCATTAGCAAGTGAAACCAAGTCTCTCTGGCCCAAGGCTATTTTAGGACACACTCCAAACCCTTGACCTCTGAAGAGACTCTGAAAGCCAGCTGTGAGCTGCAGCAAGTGCAACTTCATAAATGAGGTGGAATGTGAGCTAGAACTTTAAGGATAAGTGGCATTTGGACAGGGAGAGAGGTGAAGACCGGATGGGTAGTGGAACAGCCTGGACTAGGGCTCAGTGTCGACCTCCAAGATCCTCTCCTGTGTTTACTACAAAGCGAACACCAGGGGGCGGTGCAGGATCGCGCCCTCTTCACAGGGCTTGCTTGTGTGTCACCGGCTTTACCTAAAAACAGTGTTACTAACTCTTAACGGGGCCACTGGAGGATAGAATGCAACGGCTCTGAGCAGAGGCGATCCCACGGCCAGCAAGGGATGACCAGGATGGAGCCACCCCCAGGCAAGGCCCAGCTGCCCGGAGTTCAGGAAAGGAATCTGGAGGACACTAACAAACACACCGCATGCCAAGAAGTCCTGCGGCCCAAACCTTTTTTGGTCTGATTCACATGTATCTGTATCTGGAGTCTCTCCAACCAGAACCCTTCCCAGTATAACGTCCCCCTCTGAACCTTTGTTGATTTTCTGTTGCTGTTTCCCCAGCAAAAATGTGGAATGGGCCGGCCTCCTTCCTGGACTTAGTGCCCGATGAGGGAGCGGGGGCAGGGACCCTACGTGCCCGCAAAGTGGTGCTGAGTACGGGATCAACTCAGGTGGCAGAGGAGTGCCCTGGGGGGTGAGGGGGAGCGGGATGACTCACGGCCTGCAGAGAACCCTGAGACTGAAGCAGCAAGTGGGGAGGTAAACCAGGCGGCTAAGATTAGGTCAAAAGATGGGTTGACTTCGAAGCCGGACAGAGGATTTTTCAGCTCCTGCTTGGGTCTGTGGTCTCTTCTAGGCCCCTCTCTGTCCCCTCCCAGAGGTACACTGGCCTCCACCTAGTCCCCACCTGCTCTCTTAACCTGCCCACCGTGGAGCCCCCAGGGGTGCCTGGCCCGCTGCGGGCACAACGCGTCCTCAGCAGGGCCTCCCTCTCTCTCGGGGCCTGGGCGAGGCCTCACGGCCTCATTCACTCTGCTGGTGGAGGAAGCCGTAGAGTTCCTTCATGACGGCCGTCTTCATAACCTCTCTGAGGAAGGTGTCCTGCTCAGCCAGCTGCTGGGCTGTGAAGTGCTCCCCGTGGCCCGTGGCCCGCTGGTAGTTGTCAAGGAGGTTGATGAAGGCGGCGTAGGTCGGCTTGGAGAAGAGCTTCTCATTGACATACGTAAAGAGACTGGGGCAGGTAGAGGGAGGCCCAGTGAGAGGCCTGCACGTGGAGCAGAAACCCCTCCAGAACTTCCAGATGCAGGGGCAGGCATGAGAGGGTTGGGTTCAGAGGCAGAGTGGGGACTTCACATACTCTTGGGGACAATGCATGAGGTCCCTCTTTTCTTCCACTTCATCTCTTGGAAGGTCAGTTCTATTCTCAGCCCAGCCAATCCCAGAAACCCTCCCAAATGGATCCCCACAGGTCCTCAAGATGGCTTTATCTGTCTCTGGAGACCTAGTTTTTCCCTCTCCCTTTGGTCCTGCCTGCCTTGAGGAGAAAAGAGCTGAGGCACCAAAGCGAGCAAAGCTGGGGGACAGACTGCAGGAAGAGTCTTGAAGGGAACTCACGGCTCTGGGCAGCGGTCTACTTGGTCTCTGGTCTCCGAGGGCGAGATGCAGTTTTGGCTATTGAGAACAATATCTTCCTTCTGGGCTTTGTTGGTGTCTGCCCTATAGATCTTCTCAGAGATGCTCTGCGGTTCCTCCTTGGTTATGGCATCGCTGATGTGGGAGAAGCCCTCTGGGAGGAATTGGGGGAGGGGTATTTCAGAGCCCGAGGGAGGCCAGGGGGCAAGCAGCTGTCTGTGTGCATCCCCTCCTGGGCACCTTCCAGAAGCCAGCAGCGGGGGAGAGGGGCTGCAATCAGGCGCCCTAGTGGTTGTAGGGCAGGGGCCTAGGGGCCTAAAGGATCCTTAGTTCAGCACATGGCCTTGCCCACAGAACGTCCATGAAATATCCACACTGCCCCCTGCCCCTAGGAAATTTCTCACACTTTGGCACGCATCAGAATTGTCTGGAGGGCTTGTGAGAACAGATTGGTGGGCCCCACCCCCAGAGTTTCTGATTCAATGGGTCCGGGGTGAGCCCTAGAGTTTCCATTTCTAATAAATTCCCAGATGATGCTCGTGGTGCTGGTCCAGGGACCACACTGGGAGAGCTATTGCTCTAGAGAGTTCCTCTGCCTCTGGGGCTATGCTAAAGGGAGCAGGAGACTGACCATGGCCACACAGGCTCTCGAAACCCTCGCAGCAGTTTCCAAACTCTGGGCAGCGGGCGTTGCAGTGGCATAGGTGGTGCTTGTCTAAGGCTTCCAGGCAGCGGCCCTGGCAGGGGTTGGGTGCCGAGTACAAGTCTGAGAGGACAGAGGGGAGGTGTGTCCTGGTCTGACCTCTAGGGGTCGCTCTTCGCAGCGGCCAGGCCGTGCCCACTCCATGAACCCCCCGGCCCCCACCCCACCCCCCCGGCCCAGCCTTGCTTTCCTGATGCTTCCTATTGAAGAACTCCAGGGAAGGAAAACAAACAAGCCTAATTGGTGCACACCCTTCACAGTCAGGAAGTCCTTTCTGGTGCTGAACTCTACTTTCTGGCCTGTTGTTTTTATAATCTTCCCTCTCTAAAAATAAAATCTCTTCCCCTTCCCTCTCCCTCTCAGCAGGCCTCGGACTCTTTCCTGCCTTCCCCCCAGGTCACTGAGGCCCTAGGGCTTCCTCCCTCCCAGACCCCAAGAGTCCAGCGAGCTGCTCTCACCACCTCCAGGCGCTGGATTTGGGGTCCCATCTGGCTTCGGCCTGGGCCTGTGGCCGCTCACATGGCTGCCCCCTCCTCGTCCTCCTCTCACGTCCCTCATCTTTATCCCGAAGGCCCCCCTCTGGGGAGGCAGACTCACCACTAGCCGGGGCCCCCTCCATCTCTTCTTCCAGCTCCAGGAATGGCTCTGACTCTTTGGGGTCCTCGTCAGCTGTAGGTCAGAGAAGTAAAGTCACCAAACATCCCCGAGGGGCCCCTCCTCTTTATCACTGATTCTCAGTCCTCCCAGCTTCGGGGACAAGCATGTGCAGTGGAAGAAAATACAAAACGGGCAAGGGTACATTGAACAAGTACCAGGTGAAGGAGGAGAAAATCTGAAAATGTAAGACAGGGGGATTGAAAACTGTTCACAGAAGTGAAAGAACATCCCCAGGCGATAACCCTCCTCACCATTTACCCTTCTGGTACCCAGTGTGCTCATCTGTAGAAAGGGGAGGTGGTGGGCAGGAGGTGGTCTCTTCTGGGCTGAAAACTCTGAGGTTGGGATGACTTTTCTTTCTTTTTTTTTTTTTTTTTTTTTGTGGTACGCGGGCCTCTCACTGTTGTGGCCTCTCCCGTTGCGGAGCACAGGCTCCGGACGCGCAGGTTCAGCGGCCATGGCTCATGGGCCCAGCCACTCCGCGGCATGTGGGATCTTCCCGGACTGGGGCATGAACCCGTGTCCCTGCATTGGCAGGCGGACTCTCAACCACTGCACCACCAGGGAAGCCCGGGATGACTTTTTTTTTTTTTTCTTTGCGGTACGTGGGCCTCTCACTGTTGTGGCCTCTCTCGTTGTGGAGCACAGGCTCCGGACGCACAGGCTCTGGACGCGCAGGCTCAGTGGCCATGGCTCACGGGCCCAGCCACTCCGCGGCATGTGGGATCTTCCCGGACTGGGGCATGAACCCGTGTCCCTGCATGGGCAGGCGGACTCTCAAGCACTGCGTCACCAGGGAAGCCCCCCGGGATGACTTTTATTTAATGTAAATTGATAGATGGATAGGCTTGAACTCTCCAAATGACAAGACCCTCACTTAGGAACATCCCTTACCTGTAATAACTCCCAGAGTCAAGGGTGAACTCCTCCCAGGCCTCATGGAATAAGAATTGTTTCCTGAGGTACCAGATTCCCTTCTTTCTTCACAATTACACTTGGCAATGGCCACAAAGGCTGCATTTGGGAATTAGGCGCATTCAGAAAAGCACATTCCTATTGCTGGCCCATTCCCTTGCCTGCAAGCTGAGTGACTGCAACCTTGGCTCTGGGCAGAGAAGGGTGGAGCGGGGCTGGGGAGGAAGAAGAGGGAATGAATGTTGCTGGGGACTCTGAGCTCCTCTCTCATCACAGAGGAGAATAAATTCTACCCCTACACCACCCCCCAAAGCCCAACACTATTACAAAGTGCTTCAGAATCTGTCAGCGCGGTCACCAGATAGTATCTTGTTCTTACCATCAGAACCGTGGGGCAGGTTATTCATTCAGTCAACAAACATCTCCTGATCACTTGCTTTCTGCCAGGCTGTGTTTTAAGTGCTGACAATCCCCGGGGTTGTAAACTCAGCCACCGTTTATGCTAAATAGACCTTTGTGAGCTGATCTAGAGTCTCAACCATCATTTATAATATTTTTTCTGTGGGAAAAGGATTCTGAGTTGCACATCAGAGACAGTGATGAAATGGCTGCTAGGCTGAGGATCGTCTCTATCTTGAAATGCCAGCCTGATTGTCCAAGGTGCACAGGCCTCCCTGTGTCTGCTACATGGGGCACAGGGCAGCAGAAGAGGGGTCGGCTGTAGGGAAGGGGAGAAGGGATAAATTGGGAGATTGGGGTTGACATATACAACTACTATATATAAAATAGATAACTATCAATAATGAGAACCTCCTGTATAGCACAGGGAACTCTACTCAATACTCTGTAATGACCTGTAGGGGAACAGAATCTAAAAAAGAGTGGATGTATGTATATGTATAACTGATTCACTTTACTGTACAGCAGAAACTAACACAACATTGTAAATCAACTATACTCCAATAAAAATTAATTAAAAAAAAAAGAAGGGGGGTTGATTCTGACTCTGGCACTGAGCTCTGGGCCTGGGTTTCCCTGCCTGGGTCTGATGAGCAGAACTGCTAGTATGTGTGGTGTTTTTTGTGTAATTGAATCAGCATTCTTTTGGGTGGAAGCAGCTCTGAGGGCACATTGCTGGGCCAGCAGAAACCACTCTTGGGCAAATTAGGAAAAGGTACTCCTTTCTCAGCAGACAAAGCTCTTCACCAAGACACATGGCTTAGCGTGAAGGATACAAATTCAACTTTGGACCAACTCACCTTCTCAACCAGGGGCGCTTGTGCAGTGCACAGCCTGCACAACCATATGCAGTGGTCTTGCTGGCCATTACCTACCATGGGGCACATAGTTTGACAGTGAACTTAGCAAGGCTTCATGTCACAAAGCAGAAGACCATTTATCTGGGAGGCTAAAATATTGGAAGCATCCAAACAAGGGAATTATTCAAAGTGAGTTTTTTAAATTTTAAACTGTGTACTTGGAGTAGCAGAACAACTGGCTTTTGAGGGTGATGCATGTCCCATTTAACCTCTGGCCTGGGAATGACAGGTCAGAGATGTGCAACCACTCAGTCCACTCGCAATAGGAAGAGTGGTATGAATTGTCAGTTACTGATGCCATGCGGTCTTCCTGGTGGCATGCAAGTTGGGAAAGTTCACTATCACTTTTTTACTTTTGCAAATGATAATTTGTCGTGTAATACATGCTAAAATGATATTTTCATCCTTTTGCTTTTTTTTGGAATTACTTAAATTTTCCAGATATTATTAATCCTGGTAGTTCAGACAGATATTCCAGGTAAATGACGTCTACTTTATTTTAAGTTGGGGTCTTATGTTGGAGACATCCTAGAATACCCAGGACAAGTGGTGGCCAAAGCCCTGGCCCCTGCTCTGCTCGTCAGGGTCCTGGTTTGGGCCCTTTGAGCCCAGTCATCAGTCTGGAACCCTGCTCTGGACTGCTGGATGCCCTGGCTAGCAGCCCTTCAGGCAGGTTAGATATGGTCATGGCCTGGCCTGCCGTGCCTCCTAGACCCTTCATCCCACAAGGAACCTCACCTGTACACAGGCGCTCATAGTCTTCACAGCAGTCCCCGTGCCGGGGACACCGGCGGTCACACTGGCAAGCAGCATCCTGGTCAGATTTCTCATTACAGCGAGATGCACACGACTCCATTTGGCCTATGGGCAGTAAAGGTCACAAACTTAGCTCTATGGGAATCCTACTCTCCTCACCAAGGCACCCTCTGCAGGAGGGTTCACAGACAGGGGCAGGAGCCCCACCTGGCAGGAAAGGTCATTGCTAGCTGCCAGGGAGAGGTACACGCACAGCCTCCCATACACAACATAAGCCTCGTCCCCACCACCCACCACCTGCCACCCACTGACTAATAATATAGACCAGGATCACAAAGTCAGGTGCCAATCGGGGCTAGATCTGTAACACAAATGAGTCAAGAAGCAGGAAGGCAGTAGAAAGAGGTGGGGACGGTGACAAACTTGGGAACGATGCCCTGCCTGAAACTGGCAGCCACTAGCAGCTCCAGCCAATTGTTGCCAGGTTGAGATGCAGGCTCCGTGTTGCCAGAGCCTCCAGTTTTTCAAAAGAAGCCTTCATTTTTATGTGAAATTTTCCAATTTTAAAAAATTCGGACAGACCGAAGAAAGAGGTCTGTGGGCTGGGCATAGCCCAGAGGCCACCATTCACCTGTCACATAGAGGATGGTGAGTCACCTTCGCCCAGTGATCCCACCTGCCTTCTCCCCTCTGACTTCTGCCTCTCATCCTGTCCCTTTTATGTCTCCTGCTTCTTTGTTCTTCCCTCCCCTTCGTTTGGTCTCCTCTGCACCCTCTTCCCCCCGACCCCCGTGTCACGTCTTTCTGCCTCTTCTAGTTTGGATTAGTTTAGCTCAGGGTGGGGAAAGAGGTGGGTGTGGGTGAGAATTGGACTTTGGAATAAGATCTGTTATGTAACCACAGACCACATCCCTTACTCCAGCCAAATGGCTTGCAGAAGCCAGCTTTTGGTCACAAGGGGCATAAGACAAGAAATTTTGAAAGAAATGGTACAAACCCACCAGCACTCCTAAAAAAACAAGCCCGCCACAGCAAAGACAGTGGAGGGGGTAGCTGGCTGGGCGCTCTTCCCTTTCACTCTGGGCTTTAAGGGTGATAACAGAACCTTTGTTTCCATTTGAGGTTCCTGAGGTTTGGATTTAGTGGGTACTGGGTTTAGGGTCAGGCTGTGGGTTATGGAGAATGTCAAGATCAGAGTCAGAGTCACAGTTAACACTGGAATTTGTATGAATGAAGAAACTGAAACCTAATTGGGGCCCGGGTTGGGATGGGTTAGGTTTAGATTAAGAGCTAAAGTTAGGATTTGGGCTTGAGTTAATTATTGGTAAAATAACAATTTTGTGTTGCTGTTTGGGTAAGGAATGGGAATAGGTTTAAAACTGCATGGTTGAGGAATGTGTCAAGACTAGGAGAGGAGAAATAATCCCAATTTTGCCTTAGCTTAGATTTGGGGTTTGGTCCTGGTTGTGATTCCACACAGGTATAGCATCGAAACTTAGCCTGGATTGGAGTGGAGGTGGAGAAGGGAGATATGGGTTTAGTCACTGGTTTGGATTCTGGGATTAAGGTTTATACTGTGCTAATGAGGGTGGCACAGCAGAGAGACCAAGAACCCGAACTCTGGCACCAAACTGCTCGAGGCCAGAATTCTGGTTCTTCTGCTTTCTAGCTACGTGATCTTGGGCAAGTTATTTGATCTTCTTTGCCTCAGTTTCCTTCTCTGTAAAAGTGTGATAATAATGGAGCCCATCTCATAGTCTATTCTTAAGAATTAAATGGGTTCATTTTTGTAAAGCACTTAGGACACTGCATGACACATAGTAGCACCACTTAGATGTTAGATAAATAAACAGTATTTCATGCCCATCTTCAAAGTGGCAGGTGTCCAGACTGGCTGGAGCAGTCTTCCCTGTCTACATACTCAATCTAGCTGACTCCCTCCCCGGCTTTCAGCTGGGCCATCGCTTGGGCTGGGGTGTCAGCGCATGTATGTTGCTGATGGTTTCTAGCTGACATCTTCGCTATGAGTCTGTGTTCTTTACATCAAAGAGGCGTCAGGATTAACCCAGGTCCTGAGGCAACTTCACACTGTGTAAAGGCTTCCAATGTGGCCAGAAAGGCAGATCCAGTGGATTGTCCCTAAAAGAGAACAGGCCCAAGGCCACTTGTCCCTCCAAGCCTAGGGGAACTCCCCCTGAATCTTAAATGATGCTCCCTTGGAACCCAAATGCAAAGACCTTAAGGAGAAGTTCTCAGCCCAGGAGGAAGGCTGTGTCAGCTGCCTGCTCAGTCAGCCTGGCAGTACACCCAGAATCCAAAGGGAGAGAATTCAGACAAATCAGGGCAACGTTCTTAATGGGCCAGATCAGCAGAGTCCAAGGAAGGAATTCACCCCATTCCAGCAGCTGGCACCAGTCGAGAAGGGCTGCAAGTGAATAGTCAGCTCTGTAGAGCTCAAGAGGACACCGCCCCACTGGCCCTGGCTGAGTGGACTTTTTCATCTCTGTTCAAGAACTTTGTCCCCAGTAGGAACCCCAGGCCAGGGATCCTTCACACTTCCCTGTACACCTCACCATGTGCTTCAAGAGGACCTTGGGATTTGAGGGGGGAGGGGAGGAGTGGGAGGGACTTCTCCTCGTAGGTACCTCCCCGTGCTGTTCTGGGGACACTCAGGTGAGTGTCAGAGTGTCACCCTGACTACTCACTCCAGCGAGCCCACCCGGTACCTCCCGTTCATACACACACTCTGTGTGCGCCTCGCTCACTAGCCAGGCGCCTGAATCACTGCTCCAGCAATCCTCTGCCACATCTCTCTGACTCTCTCTTTCTGCCTTACTCCATTTTGGCCTTTCTTCTCCTGGACAGAGGTACCCTCTCCATTCCCCGGGAAGAGCGTATCACCAGCCCCCATCCCTACACGAAGGGGTAAATTTCTCCGTACACTCCAACTCTTCAGTATGACTCAACACCCAGTCCCTAACCACACTGCCCACCAAGAAACTTGGTCCCAAACCTGGGTGTCCCTATATGCCAGCCCTCAGCCCCTCTGATGGTTGGGGACTCCTACATCTGTGCTTCTCTGGGGGCCTCAGATGCTGTTTCCATGGACACCTAGCCAACCAAGAAGATTCACTTCCAGGACCAGATTCCTGCTTCAATTCACTTGAAACAACCAGGGACCCAAGATTGGCTCCCATGCTATTCATACTCCTGCATCTAATTTCTGAGATGTTGGGATAGGACAGACAAGAACCGAGCCTCTTCCTCCCACTTTAGGAAAGAAGGAGGCATTACCCCCTGGACCCTCTCTTCCCCATCAATCCCACAGCAGGATCAGACCACCAGCCCCAGGGGCAAGGGCTCCATCTGCCCTTCTGAAGCCACCTTGGCCTCTGCCCTCAGGGATGTCCCCCAAGGATCAAATGTCTCCAGTTGCTCTCCTCTCCTGAGACTGCAACGCCTCAACCCCACACCACTCCTTCACAGTAAGCTAGAGGCTCTCACACCCTCCCTCACTCCCTACCCAGAGCTCCGCACCACCCCGGGGCCCAGCTCTCTGCCATGTGTGCTGGAGAGGGGGTACACGATCCCATCCAGCGTGGGAGGCCTGGGAATGGCTTTCCCCTCCCAACGTTTTCCATTTAGGAATCCTGTTAGGGGTCTCCTATCCACAACCTGACTGGAAATGATTCCAAGAGTAAATTTTATGTTTATATAAATTATTTTATATAAATAAATACTTGTTATATTAATAGAATTAATATGGTCTAAATATACTTATAAATATTATAAATTATTTTATATGTATTTATCTTTACATAATCAAAGACCCAATTTATTGAGATCTCACTCCATGTAGGGTGCTTCTTGTACATTATCTTATTTCACCCTTACGACAGTCCTATGTAGGAAAAACCTGAGTGGGATTCTTTCTCCTTGGGCAGAGGATTCCCCCCACATCCCTCAGCCCAACCCCCTCCCTTGGCACTTTCCCTACTCACCCAGTAACCACTAATTAACACATCAGCATCCGCATCTGCCAGCTGCTGAACAGGAAAATGTTCCCATCCTTAGCCACAGGTCCTGTCCCTGCATCGCTAGTACCTGGGGGCCAGGACCCTTCTCTGCTTTAGGTCCTCTAACACGGGACAAGACTGATTCCTCTGACCACATGACCTGCCTCCTGGTCAGGGGCTCTTCCAGTTTCCCCGGAGCCTGCCCTCCTTCTAAGCCTATGTCCAGGGAAAGGTCCCACCCAGACAACTCACCTACCCCCAGGTAGCAGAGGAAGTGACCAAGGGCGACCAGGCCACTCAAAGCCAGTCAGCCACAGCCCAGCTTTACGTTCTACAGTGGCCCCAGAAAACAAAACCTTGGTGAGATCAAAAGTCAGGTTGGACTAAGGGATGCTTGGGGCTCATCTTCCAAGTCATCAAGAAGGGGCTTCCATGACATCGGTCCATCAGCTCTGCAGCTCCCTTCACACAGCCCAATCCACTCCAGAGGCAACTCCTGCCTCAGACCAGGCCTGGTCTAAGGTGTCCATGGCTTTAGGACACAGCTGGCTCTCTCTCTTCTCACTACCCTCACACTCTCCCAAGTCCCCCAACTCTCGGCAGGACTCCTGTCATCCCCACCAGTAGTGACTTACCAGCCCAGGCCAGGCCGCAGAGCACGGCCACTATCAGGGGAACACAGGCCTTCATGGTGTCCAGTTGGAGGCCAAGAGGGGATTGGCTGTTGGACTTTCACTAGAGTCAACATGAATATCACAGCTCCCAAATGAGCTTTGTTGCCCAGGCTGATCCTTTTAAAGACATCAGAACTTGTGGATCTGGTGCCTCCAGATCCTTCCAGGTGGAAGGAGGTGGAGAGCGGGTAAGCCCAACAGCTGTTTGAAGCCAGAGGCAAGGGAACTAAGCAGGCAGGTAATGCCAGATGTTTAGAACAAGGAATGCTAGCTGTTTGTAGCTAGAAAATAGGTCATGCAAGCAGGCACAGCAACTTGGGTCTAGTGTGGGGGGTTCTCTGTCCAGGTGGGGAGCACTCATGAGCTCATCTCTGGGTGACGCCTTTGAAACATCCACCTACCCGCAAGCCAGGGTCTTGACCTTCCAAGGGCCTCAACTGGCTCCATATTTGAACTCCAGGTGCTCAGCGTGAGGAACATAGTAAGATGGTCATTATGTGTTAGACAAACAGGAAGTGCTTAAGCAAGCCTTGGGGTACCAGAAGGAGGGATCTAGGAGGCATAGGTCAGAAACAAGTGTTGTTCTTACTACATCAAGCCACACGTAGCCACATCACCCTTGAAATGTCACGCAAATGGGCCTTTAACTCTTACTGAGTCAGCATCTCAGGTTTTACCTCTTTCAGGTTCTCCCAGGCTCCAGGTGTATGAGGCCTCTTAAAGGCAGCCAAAGGACCATCATTTCTCTCTCCCTTCATCCCTCTTACACTTCTCTCCCCCAGGGACCCCTCCCCAGGGAGAGACAAGGCTCTCAGGGCTCCCATCTTCCCAGGTCTGGGAGCAGAGATGCAGCCACGTAGGGCTGCCAAGTTTTCCCTCCTAATAAAGGTAAAATCTTCTAAGTAAAATGCCCTTTCCAGAAAGAGCACTGCCTGGAGATTCTCAGGCCTCTCAAAAAGGAAGTCTCATAGGAAAAGGCAAAACTGATGAACAATTGAGACCGCGCTGCAGTAATTTTTCCTGGGGTGGAGTCGGGGTGAGCACATCCTCCATCCTTTTTAACAGTGGAACTTTCTTCCTCTATCCTGTCTTCAGTTTTCCCATCTTTGAAACGATGGGGTTGGAGCTAATGATCCCTTCCAAGTTCTCAGATTTTAATTTTCAGGCCCCCCAGGGTGCGCAGCTGCAAGGTGGGGCAATCCCCACCTTGCAAGGGACTCACACCACTAGCACAAGGGGGGGGTAAGCCTCGCCATTTTCTCCAGGAAGGAAGCCCGCTTAAAGGGAGTAGGAGCCCTTTGTTTGCATAGATGTCATTTGTACAACCGGAAAGCAGAGGTTGAGCCACTGCCAGCCAGAATCCTCACCCTCCCTGGACTGGGAGCACGGGGACATATCCTGGACCCCAGGTAGTTTAGGGAATAAAGGAGAGTGTCCCTGGCCGGGCAGAAAGCAATGGTGCCTCAGAGTTTGGGATTGGAAGGTCTGTCCCTTCCAGGATGGGACCCTGGGCGAGGCCAGACCTATCAGGGTGGGAGTGGGGTCTGGCCAGGGTTGCCCTGATGTCCAGCTGAACCGACTGTGGGATGGAGTTTCAAGGGTGGGAGCGCTTCCCTCCATCAGGGGAGTTTTAGGTCAGGAGCAAGGCTGGGAGCTGGGGAGACAGTTGAAACTGACCCCACAGAGCCAGATGGGCCATCTGAGGACCAAAGTGTCCTGGATGGGGTCCTCCAACAAGAACCAGAAGGTTGACCTTCACCACGACCGCCAGCACTGACTGAACACATACCACGTGTCACCCACGAAGAGCTTCCTACGTGCTATCCCGTCCACGCCCACTGCAACCCTTTATAGGTACTATCGTTACCCTCATTTTACAGGTGAGGAAACTGAGACACAGAAAGGTTGGGAAATGTGCCTCAAACAACAACCTTCAAAACACATCAACAACCACTTAATTATGTCTGGGTTGCTATGCAAAGTTGTCTGGAATCAGATGCATCGGAATTAAAGGGACCTCCGTGGTCACCTGGTTCCACTTCTCATATGATGTTGCAATGCCTTAAACAACACTACATCATCACTCTGCCTCCACGGGAGGGCCTCTGGTGTTGAGGGATCATGGGGCTGCTCATCCCCCCTTCCCAGATCAGATTCCCAAACCCCAAACCCCGAGACATGCTGACATGGAAAAAAGTCGACAGGACAGTAGGAAAAATCCATTTGGCCAATATAGGAGCACACATCCACACATTCATGCAAAGATGTCTCATAAACTTCGATGTGCATACGTATGTATACAGAGACAGACACATTGAATTGTATTTCAGACAGCTTTCTTTTCCTGGACAGACAATGCTGTTGCTCCTTTTTCCAAGTTCTCCCCCAGTTAGGTCCCCCTGTCAGCTTTCCACCCTTGATGGGAAGCTCTTCTTCCCAAGGAGCCACAGTGGGGGCCAGCCAGTAAGGTGGGAATCCCAGGATGCTGGGTCCCTGAGACCCGGGTGGGGGGAAATTGGCAACAGGTGCTTGTGGATAGTATACCCACAATGAGAACACCAACGGAGGTGGCTGCTCCACGTGAGAAAGCGAGGAGAGGCTGCAGCTATGGCCTCTGCCAAGGTTTGGAGGGTGGAGAAGAGGGTGCAGCTGCCTGGGCAAGAATCCAGGAGGCTGTCAGCTGTCGGTGCGAGGAGTGGGGATTCCAGCAGCAAATATTTACTGGTGCTCACTTTATGGCTGGTGCTATGCTGATACTGGACTGGCAGGGTTCAAGCTGGGCTAGAAAACTGTTCTTGGAACCCACTGGCTTCTGGTGGGCTAGAGGACAGAGAAGCCCCAGCATTAGGCCACTGTTTGAAGTAGATCACACTCATCTCTGGGCTTCCAAGGGGGTCAGGGGTCTGTGAGGACCAACAGGCTATGAGAGAGACTGACCCAGGGGACTACTAAAGGAGACGTATGCCCAGACCAGCCTAGACCACCACCCTTGTGCTCTCTGAAACCAAGGCCAAGTCACTTCTGCACACGACCAGAGACTGGAAGGGCCCTGCAGCTGGTCCAGCACAGGTGAGGCCTGGAGTCACTTACCAAGGGGACCCTGGCACCTGGAGATGCTGGATCTCCAGCCTCCATCCCACCATGACCTGGAAGTGCCCCAGGATGGCAGCCCACATCTGATCACTTGTGAGCCACGTCAATCTGTAGTCTCCTCTTACTGAGTGTGTCTTAGAATGGCTCCACGTGTGGTTTTCTCCCACACTGGTTTGTGTGCTGTGTACCACGATTTGGTTCCCAAGCTTTTTTTTTTTTTTAAGTTTGTGGGCATCCTTGACATTCAGCATCACACTCACCGCCAACCCTAGGCATGTTAGTCAGACATGCTGCCTGCCCCGTTCATCACAGTGTACTATGATGTACCCAGGTGGTACTTCTGGTTGTGCCGGCCATGCCCCATGCTGGTCCTCTGCCTGAAATGCCCTCCCCACACTCATCAGCTGTCCATCTCTTATTCATCCTCCAGGCCCAGAGCAAATCCACCCTTCCACAAAGCCTGACTTCCTCCTCCACTTCTGCCTATGGACTCAATACTTGATATTTTGTCATGTGTCCTTTGAAACACATCACAGCCGCCTCTGATAGACAGTGATGCCAACGAAGTGTCGGTTAACCCCTGCACCGCCGGTTAACTTTTCATCCATACAGGTTGTTTCTTCAGCTGGCCTCTGAAATTCCTTGAGATAGGAACCCTGCCTCCTGGGTCTCCTCTACTGCTTTGTATTGCCCGTGCAATGTGTGTTAGATAACTGTCAACTTGTGCCTGGGACCAGCAATGAATCAGTGAATGAGTGAGTGACTGAATGAGCAAACTGAGCCTTTGAGCCTCACTTGTGATAAAGGCCCAAGGGAAGATGACTAGCAAAACGGAGAGAACAGATGGCTCCCTCCAGGAGCTCTGGAGGCTCCAGGGTTGGTACTGGGGGTGGGGGTGGGGCGGAGGGAGAGGGCTTATGGGCAGTGGCTGGAAGTGGGTGCAGGGAGTCATTCTGTAGTTATATTTTCATAGCAAACACTATTTTCATTCAGGAGTAATGGAAATTTGGCAGGGGGGACCCAAAGCCCCAAACCACCTGTTGGCAACACCACCGCCAAGGGGCAGCCAGTGCAGGGATCGGCTAGAACTCAGAATTCCAGCAGCTTCTGAATCCACAATGCAAAGATCACTCAACTTTACCCTGCTTTTTAGGATCCCAGATAACCAGCTGCCTGCACTTTTTGCCAGCTGTGTTAATGTTTGTTTTATACCGCCTGCTAGTGATTGTAAAATAAAACTTCTGTTTCATGTCCTCAAACCCCAGTGGCTTTGGAGAGGGTCTGGAGGCACAGATGGGAAAAAGAGAGGTGGCTGAGACAGGCAGACAGTGAGAAGGAGGCTCGGAGAGACAGCGGGGGAGTGAGCAAGGGCCAGATCAGGGAAGGGCACCGGGCGGAGGCCACTCAGGAACGAGGCAGGCGTGAGGCACCTCGCACACCTCTCACCCCAGGTGTTTGGGCACAGCCGGCTGCTCTGTCCTCACAAAAGCCAGGACAGGACTGGCAGGGGCAGTTCCCGACCCATGATCTGGAGATCTACAATCTGTCAAAATTACCATAATTACTGTGTTGAGGTAGTTGGATGATGGACAACTTCCCCCTTCCTCATGCATCTGAGCATGCGCTCTGTTGTGCAAAGCGAAGTGGATGCAAGGGTGAGTTGCTCAGCGTCTTACGGGACGACGGAACGGAGTGCACCGAAAGCTCGGATTGGGGCCAGCAGAACACCATGCTGAGACCACTGGTTCTAAGCCAGACTGTCTGGGATTGAATCCCAGCTCTGCCGCTCACCTGCTGTTCAACCCTAGGCAAGTTCCCTGACCTCTCTGTGCCTTGGTGTCCCCTGTAACTATAGAGCGAATAAGAATACCTTACAGGGCAGTTGTGGTGACTTGAATGAGTCAAGACTTGCAAAGACTTAAAACAGTATCGGGCACGTAACAAGACCGGATAAGTGTGTGTTAAAAAAAAATAATAATAAGGCCACATAAGATCTAATTTACATGGGATGGTTAGGGAAGGCCTCCCTGAAAAAATGACCTTTAAAACAGAGACGTGAGAAAGTGGCAATCTTTCTTTTTCTTTCTTTTCTTTTTCGCCACGCTGCAATGCTTGTGGGTTCTTAGTTCCATGACCAGGGATCGAACCTGTGCTCCCTGCATTGGAAGCGCAGAGTCCTAACCACTGGACCGCCAGGGAATTCCCCATAAGGTGATTTTTAAAAAAAATAATTCCAAAAATAAATTTACATTTCAAAATGTACACTTTGAGTACTTTCAAGTCTTGGGGATGATTCTTTAACGAGTCACACATCATCCAGCTGACCTGGTTCGGTTGCTGAAGGTAACACCTATTTTCTGGGGTTGCAGCTGTAGCCTGGGGAGCTGAGCTTTGCTCTGAGGGAGGCCAAGAGCTTCAGTGGGAACAACTCACAGCTCTGGCCTCCTAGGCCTTGGCTCTGTTTGATGAGATTGCCAACAGTTGCACGGCCCAGAAGACAAGAAACGAGAGGAGGGACAGAGAAGGCTGGCCTCCTCCGTGGGCCACCAGAGTGCAGCCTGGGTCTGAGGGCTCCCCCTCCAGCACCCAGGCTGCCCCGCAGGGCCCTGCCCCAGTGGAGCTGGCCATCCACTTCTCCCTCCAACTCTCACCCTGGAAGGCTCTGCCGTGTTCCCTAAGTCATACTCTGGACCTTGCCCCTCACTTGATGTCATGAAAATGCCCCTTATGCCACTGCCCGGGGACTCTTCCTTTCCTGTTCTCCCCCTTAAAGTGACCATTAGAATCCTCCCAAGTTACATACCTACATAAGAGGGGCCTCCTACAGACAACTGGAATTCGGGTAGGCTGCAGTAGGAGATATTTAGGGGCAGGGAACTCTCTGAGAATGCTTCTAACACAGTTGTGCTCCCAGCTGACTCTCCCTCCTGCGGGCAGTCTGGCTGGGGGCCACCACTGGGAAGGTGCTCAGGAAGGTGGGGAGGCCCCACAGCCTCATGACCAAGAGGGGTCTGCACCGTCTCACCCCGTGTGACGCCTTGAGCTGTCTAAATCAAAGACACTAATTGCAGGAAGACATCCCAAACCCTTCGAGTCCAAATCCCTGTTTATAAATAAGGAAACTGAGGTCCAGGGAGAGGAAGGGACTTGTTCAAGGCCAGGTGCCGCTGAGGCCGAGGCTCCCGCACACACGGCCCATCTGCGGGAGGACGGCCCTGACACTGGCCTGCGCTGCCTCAAGCTCTCCCAGAGCACTTTTCTGGGAGGCAGAGCCAGTTTAAAACGTCCTGCTGCCCTGGCGGCAGCACAAAGTCACCCTCTCTCCGCCCCTCTGCTGGCTAGAGCCCCCTGAGTGCCAGGAAAGCCTGAGCTCTCCTCCAGTCAGCAACCGGGAAGCAGCTCTGGCTGCCCACAACTCACGCTCCAGCGAGAAAACTGAGGCCCCGAGCCCTCCTCAAGGGCCAACAGGATGGCAGGCAGCGTGAACGTCTGGCTCCCTGGCTCGGGGTCCGTAACACACACAAGCAGCCAGAGCCTCACACTTTCCCACACAAAGTGGGTCTGGGCTCTGAGCCCAGCCTTCCTCCTTCTTCTGGGGGTCCCTAGGCCCATACTCCTGCAGAAGCAGCCCCTCTGGCCCCATCAAGACCACCTGGCCCATGCACGAAGGCCCCAGGCATGGGAGAGAAGAGATCTCAAAACACAGGGGAGTCAGACTTGGCTTCTCAGAGAGATCAGTTTCATCATCGCTGGGCGGGATGGTAGCCACCCATCACTTGTACCACAAGCCCCTTCCAGGGCCCTGTCGGGCTGGGCTAGGCTCCGGTCTTGAAGAGCCCAGAGTCTCAGAGAGGGTCACCCAGATTGGCTAGGGCAGCTGGACAGGCCTGAGAGGACACTTATGTACTTCCAGCCCATGGCCTTGGCACACGTGAGAAGCCCAGAACTTTGTGCACGGGGCAGGGTCTGAGTACACATTCTGGAAATGCATTTATGCTCTGGCCTCCATGGAAGGGAGGAGAGATCAAGAACAAGGGCCAGGTCAGAGACCTTCCCAGCCACCAGCCACCATACTGATACTCAGGTGGTTTGTACCAGTGGTGAGCTGAGAGCACCCCAACTCTGGAAGGCAGAGCTGTGAGGCAGGCATGCAGGGTTCTGGGGGCCGGATGGCTGGGACCATGAGCCTGCAGCCCAACGGAGCAGCTGTGGGCCTGAAGGCTTAGGGGTGAGCAGTGAGACCCCGTGGCCCTAGGCACGCACCTCTCTCTGGCCTTGCCCTCTGTGGCATCTCGTCCCCTCTGATGGCCTTGTACCGTGCCCATCTGCCTAGCTGCGTGGTCTGCTCCAGGACAGCCAGGACTGCCCGTCTTGTAGGTAGGACTTCCCTACAAAGCCCATGGTAAGTGTTCCAAAATGAAGGGAGGGAGGGAGACATTTATAAGCTGTGTCTATCCCTACGAAAGAAGAAAATGTTGGGGTTCAGAAAGGTTGCATCTGGAGTGCCAGGGGCACGAGGAAAGGCATGGATAGGGAGGCCCATCGCATGGGCATGGCTGATACACAACCAGTTCCTTCGCCAGCCCACCCTGTTATTAACCAGTTATGTGACCTTAGGCAAATCTTTATGTGCTCCAGTTTGACTACAAAACAGGGGTAAAAATACCTACCCTATCATCAGGGTAAAAATTAAGATAATAGATGTGAAGTGTGCCGGAAAAGGTGAAAACACTATTCAAATCTAAATCTATTAGCGTGATAAATACTGTGAATAATAGCAACATTAAGAAGATTAATCTTTGCTGCTTGGAAGGCAGAGCAGGCAGAGGCCCGGGGCTGCCGGGAACACAGAAGCCCTGGGGAATGTGAAAGCAGGTCTGCCCCCTGCCCCCGCCCCCAACCGTGAGCTCTAACTTGCTGGATGCCTTGGTAGGGGAAGGGTGCTAGATCACCAGCTCCAGGTCTGTCCTGCTTGGAGGGGGCTTGGGGAGAAAGGGGATGGCTGGCTCCCAGGAGAGAAGCGGGAGCAGTCAGAGGGTCGGGGCTCCCCAGGCTGCCCTACCCTTTCACCAGGTCCTGCTCAGTCTGCTGGAGGGGAACCCTCCCTGGCGTGCACCCCACAGTTACAGTCCTGGCCTGGTCCCCAGGCTGCCCCAGGGCTCTGCAGGGAAACTAAGGATAAGAGGGTAAAAGAGGATGTTAGGAATTACCACCTCTGTTCTTTCTCCCCATAGGACACACACACACACACACTCCCTCTGTGCTTTACCCCACTTTAGGTAAGAGATTTTTTTAAAGGTCTGACCTCAGACATCCTTCTTTCAGCAGTCCCATGAATTCCTCCTCCCATCGCAGCTCTCCCGAAGCTGGGACACACACTGGGGGCCCCCTACACACAGCCCGGGCTGCTAGGGCACACAAGGGATGCCTCCACCCCATGCCTGGGCAGTCAGGGATACAGAAGGTGACACAGCCCTCAGAGCAAGAGGCCACCGTGACCTGGAGCCTTTCCTTCCGCAGTGGTCCAGCCCATCACTGGGGCCTTCGGCTCCCGGTCTATGTCCCCTGCCTGCTCTGGGCACTGTTTTCCTGGCAAGGCCTCTCCCTACAGGCTCAAAAGGTGTCCAGCCCCAGAGACTAAGGCAGCTAGAGGTGGCCAGGCGGTCAAGGTGGAAGGGAGATCCCTGCACTGCGAAAGCTCCTTGGGGACACGGGTGTGACCACAGGGAAGAAAAAGAGAAATGCTGATGGAGGACACTAGCCCCACCACGCTTGGGTCCCACTCTTCATCACAGGGCTGGTCTCACCCTGGGTCTGAAAGGATGGAGAAGGGCGCCTGGCTGGCCGGTCTGGCCTTTGCTGAAACGTTGACAGACAATGGGTTTAAGAGAGAAGAAAGGTCCTGGGAGTCCTGACTCACCGGGCCTGCACTTCATGTCATGACTGCTCAGCTCTGGAAGCTTCCGTGCCTCAGGGTCCTCCATCTCTACCCATGGGCAAGGGCACTGGCTTGGTTACCTTGCCGTCTGCCCCACCCCAGGCTGTTCCTGAGGGAGTGGGCTCCCCACTTCCTCTGAGGCGATGCTGCCCCAGCAGGCAGAGGACACAGGACAGCCGTCAGCTGTCACCTCAGCTGCAGAGGCACAGCTGCAGTTTACTTGTTTGCCACTAAGAGCTGAGACCATCGTATCACACCCATCTTACAGACGGAGAAATGGAGGCGGAGAACTGTTCATTGACTTGCTCAGACGCACTTAGAAACCCGAGGCATAACCCCAGTTGGGTTGCCTCCTGCCGAGGGCTCTGGCCCTTTCTGGAAGCAGTGCGTGTCCATGACCACAGGGATGAGAGGTTTGGCAGTGCAGGAGCGAGGGTAGGTGAGGGTGTGTCCAGCCTGAGCCCCGGCGGCTGTGCCAGCTGCCTCCTCCTCCCAGGTATGGGCCCACTCCCTCCACATGCCCCAGGACCCTGCTGCTCAGAACGTACTCCGGGTCATCCCCAAGGCCTAGAGGCCCCTCTCAGGGTCAGACAGCGCACCTCCCCTGGCCAGGCTCAGAGCCACAGGGAGCAGAGAGGAGGGCAGCCCCACCTGGGGCTTCCTCGTGAGTTGTCGGGGCAGGAGGGTCCTCACGGAAGCTGGTCCCCAGGGGCCGTGCCGCAGAGGCAGGGGAGAGGGGACCCCAAGCTGACAGGGCTGGCTGGGACCACTCTCCTCGCTGGCAGGAAATCTGACTCCTGGATGCCCTTAGGCCTCAGCAAGGGATGGGCTCCCCTCGGAAGCCTCTGCCTCAGCCTCTCCATTACTGCCGCCTCTCCGAGCACCGCCCAGCGGGCTGCAGGCAGAGGGGCAGGAAGTGGAGTGGGGAGGGGAGGGGACGGGAGGGAGGAGTGACCTCTCAGACCACCGTGGACAGCTGAGGGCTACTCGGGCCAGCCCCGTGCAGGGCTCCAGGCTCCTGCCGCTCCAGTGACCAAGGGGCTGAGGTCCGGCCGCAGTCAGCCTTGGAGCCCTGCAGGGTCCCAGAGACCATCCCGGGCAGGGGGCAGGGCTCAGCCTTCCCTGCCACACCCCCGCGGGGCTGGCCAGAGAACACAGCCTCTCTGTCCGCTTAGGGTAACAATAAGGCTCCTCAGGGACCACCACTCCCTGACAAACAGCCCCGACCACACCCAGCTGTTTATCGCACAGGCCATGGAAAGAAAAGCAGCACGGCCCCCACCCTTCCCTGCCTCCCCACCTCCCTGGGCAGCGGGCCTGCCCCTGCCACCCACATGCCGCACACATGCAGACGCCCGGTCCACTGCGGAAACACACCCCAGGGGCCTGGCGATGGCTGGACAACAAAGTCGAGAGGCACGGAATCTGGAAAAGACCTGGTGCGGAGCGCTCTCTATTGAACACACAGAGGGAGCGCTCTCCTCTCCCACCCACTCCAGGGCTTCTCTGTCCCCCATTCCTTGGCCTTGGGCCCCGGCTCATTCCATTCCGAGGTCCTCCTTGGCCACCAGTCATCAAGGGGACGGCTGCCTCCATGCCGCCCACTCCAGGGCCTCAAGTTCAGTCCGCGGAGAGCCCCTGCCCGGCGCGGCCAGCCCGTGGGCCTCCTGGCCCGGCTCGCCCTGGCTCTCCTGGCGGCCAGTGCCTGCTCCAGCCCAGCCCCTCCTCACGGCTCCAGCTCCCGGGAGAGGCGGGACAGTTCCCGCTGGTTGTCGATGACCTTCAGCTGCTGGACGTAAGCCCAGGTGCTGGCTGGACTCCGGGTGTTCAGGGACTGCTCCGAGCCTAAGTGGGGGGAGGTGGGGAGGGGTGGTCGGGGGGGGGAACCGTGCACTTTGTAGAGCCCACCCCTCCTCCTCCAAGGAGCAAATCAGCCTCCCTGCCCTCCACCACCCAGCCTGCCACTTCCCACGGCCAATCTAGAAGACACCCCGCCCCGTTGCTGGGGCAGACTAGCATGGTGGTCAAGAGCACAGACTGGAGAAAACAGGCCCCCCAAATTGCATACAGTTTAATACCCCTTTTACTGAGCTCAAAAACAACTAAAACTAAAAAAAAAAAAAAAAAAGACAACTAAAACTAAAGAATATTTTGTTGTCATATATATATGAGGTATTTGAAAGATGTATATGTATGTGCGTGTGTATATATATTTTATCATACATATATATAATAAACCTACTTTAAAAAACAGGAAAATGAGTAACTCAAAATTCAGGAGAGTGGCTTCCCTGGGCAGGAGGCGCAGGAGGACAGGAGAGAGCGACACCACTAGAGAGATGGAAGCTATTGTCAACGCGCTCGTATTTGGCTTGGGTCCAGAGGTGCCCATCGTATTATCAGAATATACATACATAAATTAAAATAATGAGGACAGTGTGGTATGAACTGTGGATTACAATTAATCCCATTTCATGCAACTGAAGGCCAATTAAAAGAACGCAGATCTGGAGTAAGAGTACCCGGGTCCCAGCTCTATCTAACTCTGTGGCTTCCACAGGTTTCTTCAAGGCTCCAGCCTGTTCGCACATCTTCAAGTTAGGATAACATTCTACCTACCTCACAGAGGTGTTGTGAAGCATTATCAGCATCATGTATGCACTGTAAATGCCTGTAAATGCCAGCCATGGCCAACTTGTCAACACCCACCCCTGCCCGCACTTACATGTGGAAATCCTGGCCCCCTGGCTGTCCTCGTGCAGGTGGGAGACTCGGCTTCTAAGTGGTGACAGAGGCACTGGCGGGTGAGAGGGAGGAGTCAGCGAGACAGGACCAAGCCAGTGCCTTGAAGGGGACATCGGTCGGGGCACCTACCCGGGGAACCCGCCCTCTCACCGTTGCTGTGGCTTCTGCAGTGGTGCAGCATCCTCGCAGCTCTGGCCATCATTCTCTGCGGGCCAAGCAAGTACATGAGACCCGGTGTGAGGAACGGGACCCTGGTGTGGCCTGGGGGTCAGCTGAAGTGCTCGTAGGAACTAGGGGCTGTAGGAGACGGGGTACTGTCTGCTGTGCCCCAGCTCACCCAGAGACCCAGCGGAGACCAGGCGTTGGGAAGAACAGAGGTCAGGGAGGGCTTAGACGGGAGGGGGCTCTGGATGAAGAGCAAGATAGTTGAGGCTGTCACCCCAGCACTCCCCAGTGGAGACCAGACCCTCATGAGGGCATGCAATGGAGTAATGGCTATTTTAAAGGAAGAATTCATATTTATATTGTTGAGAGCAACTTTAGACCATCTCCCACCCCATCCCTGACCCCTTGCAAGGCCATCGTCATAGCCGGCAACCCATTCCAGTGTCAGGCACCCACTCTCCTCGGACTCACCATCTTCTCAAAGTTGATGAGGTTCTCTACCAGCGTGTGATTTCCCTCGTGGATGAAGGTCATGTCTGCAAAGAGATGGGTTTTGTTCATAGGTCCCCAAACTCCTTCCCCTTCCAGCAGCCAAGGAAAGGTGAGGGGTCAATAACAGGGAGGCTCGGGCCTATCGGTCCTGCACATGGCCCTCTTCCTCCCCAACTAACCTCCTGGAGCGATTTCCTTGTATCTCTTAGGCCTTGTATCGTAGGCCATCTAATGTCTGCATGTCTTAACTCTGCTTCTACCCTGTGAACTCCTAGTTCATCTTTGGGTCCCCCAGGGCATCAGCGCACTGGAATCACTCAGAGGGTCCGATGGACACCGACCCTCTGATGGACACAGGGGCAGGAATGGATGGGATGGAGACAGGGAGGTGGATACTGGTCCTCTTACCTTTGAGAAGAAGGGGCATGAAGGGGATGAGGGGAGGGGAGAGCTTGGTGAGGGCCAGACGGTACACACGGTGGTTCCATGAGGGGTCCTGAGAGGGAAGAAGCCACAGTGAGAGAGGGAAGGTCCCATACACCATAACCCACCACGTGCCACAGCGCAACCAAATGCCCAGCGTCCCAGGGAGAGGCTGTGCACCCATCCCCTTGGAGCTCAGCTTCCTCTCGGCCCCAGATCTCACCAAGGCAGGCTCTACGGAGGCGGGAGGGGGCCTGGAGCTGTGACTGCCAGTCTGCATGATGTGGCTTCCTGGCCTCTGATTAAACCCCAAGGACATGTCATGGCCATTATCACAGGGGCCCTGAGGTTTCATGGAAAACTCTCTCTTTTCTGTCCCTGTTTCTCCCTCTCTCTCTCTAGTGCGTAAATTCCTTTGAACCTCTTGAGCCCCAGGAGAAGTTTTTCCTCAAGCGTCTTAGAGCCTTGCTGATGAAAGCACCCTGCACTAGATCTCCCCTGAATACTGTCAAACCTTTCAAACCGGCCCCCCTAACAGCTCCTGGCAGTGGAGGGCTCAGCTCCTGAATTCTTTCCTCATCTTTTGGCCTGGGCTGGCACATGGGCCCCTTGAGTCTCCTGAGGGGCCACTGACAGGCCCCAGAACACCGTGGGAGCTGCAGTCAGGACCTGCTTCCTGAGTCCTGAGGCAGGTCAGCTGGAAACCGGCATCCCCCAGCGGTCCCCTGGCACCTCAGAGCCCAGGGCCAGACGCTGCCTTCATGCAGGACCTAATAGCCATAGCAAATGCCATTCCCCCACCACACATACTGAGGGATACAGCACACTCTGCAGAGCCCCCAGTCATGCTAAACACCTGTTCCTCAGCCAGCACCCCAAACTCACAGGCCAAAGGGAACCAGGCCCTGACCCAGGGTTGGAAACCAGAGAAGTAGACAAGGACAGGCAGAGAGGCTGCAAGGGAGCGGGGCCCAGCACTCACCAGCAGCCTCTCCAGGGCCGAGTAGAGCTTCCGGACTTTGTGGGGCAGCCTCTGTGAAGGAGAGACAGGCGGGGCTGTCACTGCTCTGGGGTGGGAGCACCATCCCCAAAAAGGACCCCCAGAACAGGCAGGGGCCTGACTCAGGGCCGGGGTGGGAAGGCCCTGGCCTGCCCCGGCAGATGGCACTCACCTCCCAGGTCTGGGCCAGGCGGCTGATGGCCGAATTGCTGAGGCCAAACATGATGGCAAAGAAGGAATTGAGATTCTTTTGCTCCTTGAGGCTGTGAACAGAAGACCCAGAGACCCTCAGCCACGTGCAAAGCCCCGCACCCATACAACAGCCGGCCTGGGGTCCAGCGCCGGGCCAGGCCAGCGTCGCCCCTGCGGGCACTGGGGCCGGACGGGGTGGGGAGGCAGAGGCTCCAGGGGACCCAGGGAAGCACGGGGCTGGCAGATTTGGCAACACCCTGACCATGGATCGGGCATTTAAGTAAAGGCAGCCTCAGGACTCCGCCACCCAGCCCAACCAGCCCACAGGCGCTCACTGGGCAGCCAGCTTGATGAACTTCCTGAGCAGCTGGGCCCGCAGGCTGGGCACAGGGCAGAGACACAGCTCTGTGGCCACCCAGTACTGCAGCTCATTGAAGCGGCGCATGAAGCGCTCCAGGTTGGCGGTGGTGACGTCCCGCAGGAGCTGGGGGCCCAGCACGTAGTGGATCAGCTCCACCTGGGCGGGGACAGCAGGAGAGGTCAGTGCATGGCAGGTGGGGAGTCCACATCGCCGGCCCCCTCCCCTCCGCGCTGCCGCTGCACCTGGTGGATGCTGTTGAAGAGGCTCCAGTCGTGGTCCGTCAGCTGGCCTGCCAGGTCCTTGGCGCTCACCAGGTCCAGCCCCTCTGCAGAGCCCACAGTGGGCCCCAGCTGCTCGGGGTGTGGGGTCTGCAGGTGGGAGAGTGCTCAGGGGGGCTGCCTGGGGAATCTGGGGGAAAGGTGCAGGGTGGGAGGAGCCTCTGTGCCCAGGGTGGGAGGAATGTCGGGGAGAGCAGGGGCTGGAGGGGCATCTGATGGAGGGGCTTCCCAAGGAGGTATGTCCCAGACAGCTCCCCAGTGCTGGGACCCCTCCTTGTAGGGTGCCTGTTCTCTGGGGAACCCCTGATGAAGCAGGTCTCCCTCTTCCCCCTTGAGAGCTCCCAACCAGTTCTCCCCTCCCCCAACCTGGGGACTTTCCCCATTGGCTGAGGCCAACTCCTTCCTCTTCCTCCTTAAGGCCCAGCAGCAGCCAGAGCCAGCCCTCCCCGTCTTCTCCGTGTGACCCTCTCCTAGCACCCACTCCTACCACCCCCAAAACTCAGCTCCTCCCCAGGCCCTGGCGCCCTGCCTGTCCCTACCAGCTTGTGCACTTCCAGAGGGTTGACAACAAAGAGCCGCTCGTTGAGCCCCAGGGATGTGGCCACACCTCGGGCATCTGGCTGCAGGCCAACAGTGTCTGCAAAGAGAGCAGAGGCTGTGCTGGGTGGGGACAGAGAGGGAGGCCAGCGAGCAACCGGAGGCAGGGTGGAGGCCCCATTTAGGAGGCTGGAAGGTCTCTTCTCCCAGTAGCAGGGTTGGAGTCCTGGGCAGTTGTTCTAAATACACAGGTGCGCATGCCCACGCATCTGCACACACAGGGCAGCACGGCCCAAGGACGATGAAAGGGGAGTCTTAGTGAGACAGGCTGACACTGGGCAACGCTGGAGTCTCAAGGAGCCTCAGCTTCCTCCTTTGTCAAATGGAGACACTAAGATTTGCCCTGACTACTCACAAGTCAAATGAAGTCATTGATATAAATATAAATAGTGGCTATAAATATATGATACATACATAGGCCCTTTGAAAATTGGGAAAGGCCCTGCAGAAATCTTTGTGCGGATTTTCATCAGCTCTTGTGGACTGAGACTGTGTTTTTAGTCATGTTTGAGTCCCCAGTCCCTAGACCATCAGCCTCCAAAGTAAGGTACACAAGACCATCCGCGTGTCCAGGAAAAAACATTAGCTCTTTCACTTTATTGATTTTTCTCACCAGTTTTGCACTTCTATTTTGTGTGTTGTGTTATGATCATGTAACATTAGGGTAGGAATATATGTATGTGACTTGCAAGGAAATATACACATATTATGGAGTTTGTAATAAAATATTGATTACTGACATGGGTGTCAATCAAAAGGATCAGTGCTCTGAACAGAGCACAGGCACGTAGGGTCTCAATAAACACTGGCTTAGGACAACTGCAACTTGCCAGGTAGCCACCAGAGGGCAGTGCTTCCCAGAGCTGCACATAGGCACAGGTGACCTCATCCTCTCTCCCTACTTTCTGAAGGAAGGATGCTTTGCCAGTCTCCCTGCCATCATTATTCTCTGGATACCCAGCTGCCTACCCTGCGCTCCAGCTGTCAGACCTGGGCTGTGTCCTTCATGGACAACAGTGGTTTCTAATGTCCCAAGTTCTCCAAAGGCAGGTCTTAATAATCCTAATGTTGCCGTATTCCGAGCACCAACTTTATGCTGGGTCCCATGATAACGGCTTTAAACACAGTAGCTTATTTAATAGCCACAGCAGTCCTATGTGATAGGTACAGTTACAGTGCTCATTCGACAGACGAGGAAACCGAAGTTCACAGAGGTTAAATGACTTGCCCAGGATCACACAGCAAGTAAGCAGTGGGTCTGGGATTCCAGCTCAGATCTGGGAGTCCACAGTCTAGGCTCTTAACCATCAAGCTGCTCTACCTTACCTGCCATGGTACCTCTACCTCCTAACACACTGCTGGCCCACAGCTGACCCTCAAAGATGACTACAGACTGAATGGGCAACTACCCGAATTCAAAGGCTGTCGACGCTCTCACTGTGTGAACTTGGGAAAATCACTAAACCCCTTTGAGCTTAAGTTTCCTTGTCTGAAAATAGGATCAAAATACCTATCTCGTAAGATTGCTATTAGAGTTAAATAAATATGTAAGCATGATAATGATGTAGCAGTAGCTATGTAATAACAGATAATAATGTAGTGCTGACTATGGGTCAGACAGCATTCTAAACACTTTTATAGATTATCTCATTTATCCTCACAATTCCTCTATGAAGCAGGCACTCTTTTAATCCCCATTTTACAGATGATGAAACAGAGCACAGAGAGATTAAGCATCCTGCCCAGGGACAGAGAGAAGGGAGCCAAAGGGCAGAAGTCAAACGCAGGCAGCAGGCTCCAGAGTTCATGCTCTTCAGCACCACATGCAAAGCACTTTGAAGAGATGTACTAAACCTCCCAATAAATGCTAACCATCATTGACATGATAAAGATAAAAAAGATGATGATAATCTTAATTCGGGGGATGGGCACGGCTCTGAGGGGGTCCCCTCCCTTGGGGCCACCCTACCCAGAGACACAACTCACCGCCCGCAGAGTTCACCTTCACCAGCACCTGCCCCTTAGTCCAGCCGTCCTCCTGGGCCAACGCCGCCATCACCTCTCTCACTGAGGCCGTCACAGGCAGCTGCAGGGTCAGCACTGAGTGGTCCGGCCGGCAGATGTCATAGGGGACTGGAGAGGAAGGCTGGCTGAGCTGTGGGGGGTGCTGCTTGGTCTCCCCACCCCAGGAGGGAGAGGGCAGCGACTGCAGCGGAGGGAGGGTCCCAAGGAGGCGGGCAAGGGTGCTATGGAGTAGCCTGGGTGGGTGGGAGGCCCTGAGCCAAGGAGAGGGGGAGCCTGGAACAGAGACCCCAAGGAGCACGGCATGCCATCCTCAGCCAGGCGCCCCAAGGTCAAGGGTAAAGACAGTAGGGTTCGAGCTATGCACTGGCTGGCTCAGACAGACCACCAACCTTTGTCCCCAACTCGGATGGCACAGTTGCTGCTGGGGAGAGGTTCATCCTGGCTGGGGAGCCAAACAGGCATGTTCCGGGCCTGAGAGGGAGAGAAAGTAAGGCCGGGAGGACACAGGAGAGCATGCAGGGACAGGGAGGGGCCTCTGTCACCAGCAGCACGGCACCCACGGGGCACGCACACCACCCTCGGGCTCTGCTTGGCCCATGAATCTGGGCCAGGTAAGGCGCTGGGGACTGAGGCTCCTGGAGGAGACAGAGCAAAGTCTGTGCCCCTCTACGTGTGTGTTGCCCCCTCTACCAGATGGGTCTAGAATTGCTCTAATACGAACACACCTCAGCTGTTGATCTCGGTTTTTTCCTCCTTCAGCTACCATTTGCTATTTGCTACATGCCAGGCTAAGTACAGGCATATTTTAAGTATCTAAATAGTCACAAAAGCCCTTTGACAAAATATTATTATCCCCATTTTATGGATGAGATCAGTGAGGCTCAGAGATGTTAAGTAACATACCCAAAGCAACACAGCTGCTAAGTGGCCCAGCTGGAAACCTAACCTGTCGCCTGCACCCCCACACACACACCCCGCTCTTGTCCACCAGCACTCAACTGTGTCAGCTGCCCCGTCACCCCACAACCCCTCCTCCATGGCCCCGCCACAGTGGGCTGCTGGGGAGCCCCCGCTGGCCAGAGGCCTCCCTCACACAGCTCCTCTGCACACCGACCACTCTTTCCAACTCTTGGACTGACTCTACCTGCTCTGAAGGTGGCAGATCAGGTTCGGACCTTGGTTCATGGCTCTTCCCTGGATTTCCAGATCTCTGCGCTCCCCTCCGAGCTCCTCCCAGCCTCACGCACCCTCCCACCCCACCCCACCCCCGCAGATGGAAGACTCTTAAAACCATACCACTGACTTTTCTTCCAAGCCCTGGTCTCAAATGCCTCCTGGATCCTCCCGTATCTGTGCCCCATCACCCCAAACTCAACACACCCCTCAGATCCCTCATCCCACCTGCCAGGCTACTCTTCGGCCATTCCTCTGGGCTCATGGCTCCTGCTGCCCAGCCCCCACTTCCCCACGGCATGTCATCTAGTCCTGGGGTCTCCATGTGCCCCCCTCCCCAGCCCAGGCCAACCCCAGGGTCCACCAGCCCGTGTGTTGCCTCACTCTTTATCTACTAAAACGGCCCAACTATTGTCTGCCAGCCTCACCTCTCGGCTGCCTCTCTCTCTCCCACTCCCATCTGCCTGACCAGAGCCAGGTCAAGCTTCCTATCACGGCTTCCAGGCCATCACTGTCTACTGGACAAAGCGCAGGCTCCTCAGCTGACCTATTCAA
The DNA here is from genome assembly GCF_949752795.1 of Hyperoodon ampullatus. NCBI lineage: Eukaryota > Metazoa > Chordata > Mammalia > Artiodactyla > Ziphiidae > Hyperoodon > Hyperoodon ampullatus. Next base: position 53,954,806 of record NC_136924.1, read on the forward strand.
TACACAAATCTGATCTTGTCAGTCCTTGGCTCAGACACCTTCAATGGCTCACACTCCTCTGGGGACAAAGGCCAGGCCCCTTACCATGGCCCACGGGGCTGGGGGGGGTGGCCCACCTGCTCTGGCCCCTGCCCGCCTCCCCCCCTCCTCCAGGCTCCATTAGGAGGTGGGCTCCCTTCCCCCTCACACCCACCTGCAGCCTCTTCTCCCTCCACCCTCACGCCCTGCTGCTCTCAGCCCCAGCCGTTGCTTCTCCCTGACCCTGACCTGGAGTCAGCCCTCCCCTTCCTGTCTCCAGAGACCCCTGTCTTTGCCCTTATACAGCATGAGATTGCCCTGCAGCCCCGTCCCTCCCTTCACTGCAAGCCCCTTGAGGCCAGGGTGGCTCCCCCAGCCCCCTACAGCATCCTCGGCACCTAACGCAGTGCCCGCCGGCTGTTCCGGGTCGCAACCACAGGCTGGGAGACAGAGGTCAAGGCCCTTCACGCGGGCATTCTAGTGGGACGTGACAGACACCAACAGACAATAAGCAAGTAGACAAAGAAAACAATTCCACTGGGATAATGCTTTGAGGAAAACCATAGAGGACACCTTGGAGGGGAGCCGGCGGGAGAGGGGCCAGCAGGTAAGGGCAGGAGACTGAGGAGGGGCTGAGCTTTACCTTTAGCCGAAAAGGAGCCTGCGAGGAGGAGCGGGGAGCAGGATGAGGTGGGAGAAGCAGCTGGGCGCTGCAGGCCCAGGTGAAGCATCTGGGTGTTATTCCCAATGCATGAGCCCCCAGCCAGCCCCAACTTACCTGCCCAGCCCCTTCCGCCCCATCCCTCAAATCTTGAGCCCATCACAGCTCTTTCTCCTGCTTCCCCGCCCCCGCCCACTGCTGGGAATGGCACTGGGATCTCGGCCTGCCTTCCTCTAGGCTCCCTGCACTGGCCCCCAGGAACCCCTGGGCTTCCGAGGCTACCCCCAGGCACCACCCCTCACCTCCCAGGTGGGAACTGCTAATTGGCTCTAACTGTGAGCATGAATCACCTCCCAGATGGAATAAAAGCCCCCTGGCTTGGGGGGGCGGGAGGAGCAGTGACCTTAGACCTCGTGTCTCCCTGCAGGGCCTGGCCCCAGCGCCACATGCAGCCCGAGCTCCATGAACACCTATCCCAGACCCAAGGATGTGCCTGGGGCCGACAGGGGACGGGGGCCTGCCCACGCAGAGCCCCTTGGGTAGGGGCCGAAGGAGGGGCCCGGTGGTCCCTGGAGGAGTGGGGACAGCTGGGGCCCCGCAGAAGCGAGAGGACCTCATTCGGGGCAGACACCTTCATCTGCGGAGATGCGTTCCCACAGCCATTTTCCAACCTGTGGAGCAAGAGAGAAGGGAGGTAAGACTGGTGGGCAGGGCCCACTGCAGGTGGGATGACATGGGGTCAAGAGCAGAGAGGATGACACGGGCTCTGGATTCTACCCGCCCTCACCAGAGGCTCATAGGTTTGCAGATTTGGTGAGGATCAAAGATTTGGTGAGATAGGCAAGACTTGAAATCCAGCCCCTGGATCCTGTGATTTTCCCAGGCCAGCAAGGGAGGGAAAGAGAGCTCAAGGGAGAAAGGGACGCGGTGTCAGGGCAGGCAGCCTGCACAGGAGCTCTCCCTGGACCTCAGCTGCCCCCACAGGATGCCTGGGAGGGCGGGAAGGTCTCAGAGGGCGAGGTAAACACTAGGAAGTTGACCGGGCCGGCTGGCAGGAGCTGGCACCAAGGGTGCTTGGCAATAATTAGGAGGCAGTGAGCACAGCAGGTGTGCTGGGGCTAGAAGGATGGCACGCGAATGACTGTGGCTGCGTGAGCATGGAGGAGCACGTGATGGGAGGGTGAGCAGCAAGGGGACCGGTAAGAGCACTAATTGAAATGAGCAAGACTAGACAAGTGAGCACAGCACGCCCTGCGCTGCACTCTTCAGGTGCAATGGGGGGAAGGTATTCTCCCAGTTTTACAGACAAGAGCTGAAGCCCTAGGAGGGTGGGGGCGGTGAGGGTAATGGGCTCAGGGCGGCATAGCTACAGTGGTGCAGCCTGGCTTTAAGCCACGTGTTTGACCCCAGAGGCGGTGCTCTCCATCCCCGCTGCGCCGCCCGTCCCGCAGGTGACGAGTTAACGTGAGCCAAAGCATCACCTGTGGTGTCGCCGCCTCTCTGGCCACTGTTCCCGCAGCAGGTTGCTAAGCCGGGCATCCCTGCTCACCAGGTCTGACAGTTTCTGGGAGGAGCCAAGGTTCACTGAGACTCCATGTCCACCCCGGGCAGCCCGGTCCAGCCCTGCCTCACTCCCAGGTACCTGGATGAAGCTGGTGGCCACAGGGTCGGTGTGGAGCATGGGGCTATACAGGGCCACCCACTGGCTGACCAGCCGCAGGATCTGTTGTCTCTTGTTGCAGATGTAGGTGCTGCACTCCTGCTCGCTGCCTCCCGCGGGCTCCGCGTGGAAAGTGGGCACCAGTCAAGGGAACCACAACATCCAACCAGACCACCCACCACACCTTGGGCAAGGGAGGGGCAGGATGCCCAGAGCCCACGCACAAGCTGGGCCTGGCATGATGCTGGCACTTTGGAGGGCTCGGCACAGCCATGATACGAGGGGTTCCTTCTCCCCACTCCACACACCATCCTAATCCCCTGGGGCTGGAAGGATATTGGTGCAGGAGGGCAGCGCAAAGCTGGGCAGTGGGCATGAAGACACTGTGGGTCAGGAGGAAGTCACTGAGGAATGTCTCTGTAGGGCAGGGACAGGGGACAGGTGGGGGCTTCAGTGGTCAAGTCTACTGAGCACAAGTATAGGCACAGCTGGAGCATCCCTTTCCCCAATCCCACCACGGGCAAGGGACCAGCGATGCCCAATCCCTGTCACTGCACTTCCCACCCAAACCAAGAACACAGGAACGCAAACTTCCCATCAACTGACCAAACGGACCAAACTAGCACCCAATGAGGTCAGACGGCAGGGTGCCTGGCCCTCTCCCATGCTGTGCTGACCACCCAATGAGTCAGAGAGCAGTCAGGGTGTCTCCTGCCCCTACCTGTTGGGTCATGAGCACTGGAATCAGGCCGCATGGCCTCCAACAGAAGTTCTAGGATCTTCTCCGGGGTGCCAGACATCACTATATACCTAGCAGAAGCAGCCAGTCCATAGCACTTAAGCCACGGCTCCCCTTCCCACAGCCAGGGCAGACATCAATAATCAATCATATCACTCCTCCCTATTTGCCAGCCCTCTCTCACCTTGGGGTGGAGGGGGGACCAACTCAGGGGATGCCTCTTAGTCCCTGGAAGCCTTTCCACCCCCAGGTGGCCAGAGGGCAGGGGTATGACACAGGGAAGGGAGTAAAGCCTGGGAAATGGAAGGAGAGAAGGTGGGCAAGAGAGATGGTATGGAAAGGGAGCATGGTGGGTATGTTACCGGTTCCTGCCTGGGGTTGGGGGACGAGAAGGGCCAGTGCCCTGAGAGGTTCTCTCCAGCACCAACACCACTTTGCCATGTTCTTCCAGCCTCATGGTCTTTGCTTCCACATCCTGGACAACAAGCCAACACCCAGTGCTCAACATACACAATGACTCCTTTCCCCACCCTAGAGCTTCTCCCTCTCCCTCCCCCATTCCAAACGCTGAACCCCACAAGGCTCCCACAGGGACCCTCAGCCCTTCTCCCACTCCATTCAGTGCCCATGACCTTGGTTTTTACCCCCACTCCCACCCCTGCCCATCACCCACCCTGAGCCCCTCCTCCACCCCATCCCTCCCAGGGCTCCCTCCATAGATCCCACGCTCCATTATGCTGCATCCCCTTGCACCCTAGACCCCCACCCCTCTGTAACCCAACCCCCCTGGTCTCCCACCCGAGCCAGGGTCCCCAGGGCTTGCTGACCCTCCTCAGCATGCTCTGCACCTCCTCACACACGCAGGGCTGGGCTGCCACCTGCAGCCATTGCCCCGAGCTTCTCCACCCTCGACCTCTCCTTGATCCTTAAAGGCTCTCTCCGGTCCTTACCCTTTGCCCCACACCACTTCTCCAGAGACGTGTCCTTGCCACGTCCCCTGCCCTCCCCACCCCCAGCAATGGCACCTTGATGATATGGTTGAAGTCCTGCTTGTCCACGCGAAGAAAATGACAGTTGTCTTCTCGCAGGATGATGGTGGCTGCCCGGGGTGCGTCGTTCACCAGAGCCAGCTGTCCAAAGTCGTCTCCCTCATGCAGTGTGGTCACCAGGCCCTGCAGTCAGGCCTGAGTCACAGCCCAGCCCAGCCACCCAGCCCTCGCCGGGACAGACCCATGGCGGACAGAGCCACCAAAGCAGGAGGAGACCTGGGAGGTCGGCAGCCTTGGGTCTATTAAAGGCACTGCCCATGAAGTCAAGGGCCAGAGAGCAGTTACACCCCAGGGGGCTGGGCAGGGAGGGAAGACTCACCTTGCCGTGGGTCACCACATTGACAGATCCCTTCCAGATGATGTACCATGAGGTGCCCTTGTCCCCCTGGCTGAACACTGAGAGAAGCACAGATCAGACATGCCCCCAGGGACCCTCCACTTCTCCCCTGTGGCCTCCGCCGATGTCCAGGTCCCTGGTGCCCAGCTTCCCATCCCATCTGACTTACACACAGTCCCTGCCTTGCTGTGTGGTTCAAAGAGCAGAACTGCCGCTAATTCCCGCTTCACCTGTGGGCGGGGAGAGGAGGGTCAATGAGGTGAGTTCAGGGGAAGAGGGACCATGTGAGGAGGTTAGGTCCAAAGCCACAAGTGCTCAGGGGACAGAGATGTAGTTAGGTTGGGTGACCTGGGATTCAGCAGGAGACAAAGCAAGGGGAAGAAATGGGCAAAGAGAGGCAGAAGGACTTTCAGGTAAGGATGCCGGGGGCAAGCAATTAGATGGAAGTTTCCCAGCCACAGGCAGAAGGGGAGGGGAATGTCTTCTGGCCCAGCAGCGGTCACAGGGAAGGGAGGTTTGGGGGTGGGGAGGGCAGGCCTGGGTCGGGGGACTGACTGAGTTGGAGAGGTGGGCCACGGCCTTGACGTGCAGCAGCTCCTCAAAGATGAGGTCCAGCTCCTCGTCTGTACGCTGACTGGGGCTGCGGGCACAGGAAGGCAGGGAAGAAGTGATGAGCTGTGGGCCCAAGGCCAAGAGCAGGAAGCCACCACGTCCACCAAGCTTGGACCTGGGCCAGCCGGTGCCCCAGCAGTTTATCAATAATGGGCCAGCCTTTACCAGGAGCACACTGTGTGCCGGACACTGGGCCACGCGCTTTACACGCATTACTCCATTCCACCTTCACGACAACCCCATGACGTGGGTGTTGTTATCCTTTGACAGAAGAGGAAGCCGGCATGGAGAGGCCCAAGGTCACCGAGCTAGTAGCCAGTGGAACTGGAATTTGAATGCAGACCTGCCGGCGGATTCCAAAGCCCTCCATCTCTCTGCATCGCAGAGTGGGCAGGGTCTTCGGAGGCCACGTGTCCCACAGCCTCAGTTACAGAGGAAGGACCATGTTCAAAGGGGGAAGGAGGGCTCGAGATCACACAGCAAGTCCGTGGCAGAATGCAGACCAGAGCTCAGGCCTCTGGTCCAGCCAGGGTCCCTTCCCTCCGCAAAAAGTAAGGGACCACCCCCTCAGAGGGGAAATAGAAACTACTGAGTCCGAGAGCAGGGCCGCGAGATGCAAGGCGCCCGACTTACGGCTTTCGAAGTGCCACCGTGAGCAGGGCGTCAGGTCCCCGCTGGGAGAGCAGGGCCAGAGCCTCAATGAACTCCTCCTCCAGCTCGTGGATGCCTGCAGGCTCTGGCTCCGGCCCGGGGAAACGGTAGAACTGGGTATCTCGATCCTGGAAGGCCCAGTCGTGTTTCACTGGGGGGCAGAGGCCCAGGCGTGGGGGAGGAGAGGAAATTGAGGCCACGTGGGTATGAGGCCCCTGCTGCAAGGCCCACCGGACACCTGCTCCCCAGGACTTCCCAGCCCCGGGCACCCACCCAGGGCTAGGGCTTACCATGACAGAGGGCACCTTCATCCAGCAGCACCTGGCAGATTCCCACGACTTGGCTCCGGGAATGGACCCCCAGCCCCAGGGCCAAGATCCCATCCACCAGTTCCCGGCCAGAGCAGCATTGCCTGGGAGGTGAAGGGGCCAGGGAAGAGGAAGGAGACTCAAATGGCAGGACGGGAGAGGCGAGAGGGAGGAACACTCCATCTGAAAGGCACCTTCCTAGTCCAGAAGCAGGGCTGGGCCCAGGTGCCTGGACAGAGTGAAAGGGAAAGAAAACAGAGGGTGGGGAGGGTTTGGAGGGGGTGGGCGAGGAGGTAGCCAAGGCCACTATTCACCGGTGGAGTCGGAGGTGGTACTTTCGGTCTCGGATGAGGTTGGGGCAGGTGGCCAGGAGATGCCGATGCAGCTGCCTCCCAGCCCTCAGCACCCGCTCCGTGGAGGCCTAGGGGCGGGGAGAGGCACAGCTGGCTCAGGCCCTGAAGCCCTGGCTGTGCCGCCGCCTCCCAGCTCCACCCCTCGTGGCTTGTACCTGCTCGAGGCTCACGCTGAAATCCAGGGACTCCTCGCTGTTGGCGAGTGGCGTCTGAGGGCAGTGGGAGGGTTGGAGTGTTAGTGCCAGGCCTTTAAACCCAGCTCTCAGATGCCCACCCCCGTCACTCCCAGCCCCTGCCCAGTCCCCGACTCCAGGCGTCCACTTAGCTACTCTTTCAACAAACACTCACTGAGCAGCCCCCATATGCCAGGCATCCGCCTCGTGCCTACCCTGCTGTCCTATCACCAGACCCTTGTCTTGCTTCCTGACTCCAGCGGTGCATCCCCATAGATGAGATTCCAGTTCTGCTTACTCAGGGCCCAGGTGTGCCCAGGCTCCCAGGTAAACTGCACCGTGTAGGGACGGGGCACAGTGGAGCTGGGGGGAGCATGAGGACATGAGATAAGAAGGCCAGGGAGAGGCCAGGAAGTGAGCAGCTCTGGACGCCTGGAGTCCCAGGGCTGGCTCCCAAGCCAGGGTCAGTCCCCAGTCACGGGGCCGTGGGCGAAACTCCTGCCCTCTGTGGGCCTCGGTGCAGACTGGTAGTTAAAAATACAAACCCTGGAACCGACTCCTGGACTCAAATCCCTGCTCCTCTGTTTACTAGCAGTGTGACCCTGAATACATGATTTAACCTCTCCCTGCCTATAAATCTATAAAACATTCATAACAACAATTCAGGCTTTAGGAAGGATTATGTGAGTTAATAGAGATCACATGTTTAAAGCACTGCCTGGCATATACATGTAGTTGTATATACATGTTAGTTATTATTACTGATCTGTGAAGCAGAGGGCGGGCTGCCTGCTGGAAAGCCCCTTTCCTCTCCAAGATGCTGTCATGCTAGTCCATAAATAACCCTGTAAGAGTGAGTCAGTCTTGGTAGCACACAGGACAGCTCTGGAAGACGGGGTTTACGTACAAATCATTGGTGAACGAGGTTTCCCTGCCCTTGGCATCAACTGGGCATCCAGGACTCCTGGGCCTGTGTGCCCTGGGATGTCAGCCATGAAAGCCTCTCATGCCCCTCTTTTCCTGCCACCCGAGAACTGGAATTTGTGGACATCTCTGGACAGGATGCCCTACCCTCTATGAGCCGTCCCAAAGGCAGGCACTTGAAGTTTACAAAGTATGTCTACCTCCGTGATTTCATCTGATCTCATATAGAATAGGATCAGATGGGAAGTAGGCAGAGCAGGTATTGTCTGTCCTCCCTGACTTAGGAAGAAACAAAAGTCTAGAGGTGAAGTGCCCTTGTAACTCAGACACACAGCCATACAGCCACGGACAAACTCAAGTTCCTACCAGAAGTGCTCACATTCTTGGTCCCACTCCACTCACCACACCTGCCTGTTTCCTCTCCCGTCCCACTTCTCTCTGCTGCTTTCCCATCCGCAAACAGGGCCTGAAGAGGACCTGGCTGGGGAGCTAGGGTACGACCAGGCCTGGGGCCACAGTCCCCTCCCCTGGTCCCAGCGTCCTCCCACTGTGTGCCAGGCAGAGGCCTGAGGTCTGGAGCGCGTAGGTGCCTGGCCCAATGCTGGGCGGAAGTCGCTAGGTGTCCCATAGGTATCCCTGACCCGGTCATGGGGCCCATCCTGGTGCCAGACATAGCCCTGGAGACTTAGTGACAGGAAATGAGGAGGAGGAAGGGCAGGAGTTCTACCCAGCCAGCCCCCTGAGTTGGAACAAACAGTACCGAGTGCTAATGACTTGTTGTTGTGACTGTCAGAGTGCCCAGGTGGCCCCAGTCCCTGCCCCAAGTCCCTTCGGTGCCCACGACCCAGGCTCCCGCACACACTCCCTTCCTGGTATTATTGTGACCCCGGAGGGCACATCAGGAGGGGAGGTGCCTGGTCATGTGGCCAGGCTGGTCAAGACTCAGATCTCAGATCCTCAGGCCTTGCTTAAAGCACTTCCTGTCCTGCCCCAGGGTATGTGCATGCCGAAGCTGGGGGCTCCAGCCCATCAGAGCTGAGGAAGGGACCTGAAGGCATCCTTCTTATTTTCGGAGGAAAGCAGGAGCCCAGAGAGAGGAAGCAACTTGCCCAGAGTCACACAACTGCTTAGAAATTTAAGATCGTACTGAATAACTCTACCAACGCTGACCCTGAAGTAGGTGTTTGTCTCCTATTTCACAGCTAAAGAAAAGGAGGCTCAGAGGTTACATAACCTGCCCTGTGAGCTGGTAAACAGGAGTACCAGGATTCACACTGTGCCTCTCTGATTCCAAAGCCCATGTTCTTAGCCACCAAGCCCTACCATATCCCATGGTGCCTCCGCGGCCCTGTGCTTCCCCCACCGTGTGCCATGAAAGCAGAGATGATAGAGGTGAATGCTGCCCTCAGGAATGTTCCATGGGCAAGGAAGTTTGGAAAATACTGGGTTAGACAAAGTTCCATAGGTTTGTCATCACAGTCCCTCTGGACCCCTGCCATGTTCCCAGGCACCAGGACCTCCTAGGATCGGGGCGGGGGCGGGTGCCATTCCGGAGCAGCAGGCAGGTGTGTGGGCTCCGGAGCCAGGCACCTGGGTTCAAATCTTGGTTCCCCATTACCAGCTGGCTGTGTGACCTTGGGCTGCTTATAAACCTCTCTGTGCTTCAGCTTCCTCATCTGTAACATGGGGTTGATGATAATAGTACCTATCCCACAGGGTAATTCTGAGGATCAGACGAGTTAATAACATGAAGCATTCAAAGCCGTGCCTGCTCTGTAGTAACTACTTAGTCAGTGTTAAGCAACTTGATGTAACATTATTATTTCATGCTGGGCACCTGTCATCTGGACACAGTGCAAGAAATGTTGTACTTCCGCTGACCCTGTCCCTGATCTGATAACCCTGAGTGTCAGCTTAGAGGGTTCTCAGCTGGAAAGCAGTGGCTGGTATGGCAGGGGTGAAGGCCCTCACCCACTGCCTCCTCTCATGTCTGGACAGGAAGGACTCAGGGTGGAAGGGGAGGTCCCAGCTAGCTTCCCTGGCACCGGCACCATGGCCTGCCCCACCCCCGTCACTGAGGGTCAGAGTCACACTGGAGGGGCAGGCACAGAGCCAGACAGCCGTGTGGGGACCCGTCAGACCAGTTCCCTTAGGCCACAGCTAGGGTCTCAGGCCAGGGCTGTGTATGATGGGACTGGGAAAGGATGCATGAGTGGGGGTGATGTTTTGGGGTGTCAGTGTTACCACCTGCAGCAATAGAAAGTACACTACGAGCTTGAACTCTGCAGCCAGATCGCCTATGGCCAAAACCCAGCTTTGTCCCTTAGCAGCTGTGTAACCCTAGACCTGTCACCTAGCCTCTCTGTGCTTCTGCTTTCGCATCTATAAAATGAGATGATGGCATTAGTAGCTATCTCACAGGGCTGTTGTGAGATTATCTGATATGACAAAGTAAAGCTCATAATAGCGCCTGGGATATAAATACTACACAATGATTAACTGCTACCATGATTTGGACAGGTTGGATGAAAGCATGTTTTCTGAGTTAGAGAATAGAGCCACGTCCCCCAAATAAGTCACTCAAAGAGAAGCATCCCAGGCTTCTCTGAGCTGGCAGGACCCACCAGAGGTCATCCTGATCTTGCCCCTGCCTCTAGACAGATTGGTCCCTCTGTAGGCTCCCGGACATCAGACAAGATCTCATCTCCCCGTCATGCTTTCCAAAGGAGATGTTCTTCCATTCTATTCCAGCATCAGCTTTGCCGTGGTTGGTAAGTCCTTTCTGTATCTAACCTCAGGCCCTCCTGCTGTAACCTGCTTTCATTTTCTCTTGTCCTAGTCTAGTAGGAACAGAAAGTGCTCTCTTCAGACCTCAGGAGGTTGATGGGTTTCCCCCTTGATTTTCTAAGAGGGGGGTATGGCCTGAATAACTCCCAGCACTGCCCTCCTGGGACTCTGGACCCTACCTCCTTTCAACATCCACCCTTCACCCTGTGTGTGCATGCTCCCTGCCGGGTACTTGTTCCCTCAAGTGAGCCCCTCTTCAGCCAAAGGCATCATCCAGAGAAGAGAGGTATAGCTCACAGATACCCAGAGTCTCTTAAACACAGACGCCGTATGCTAACACATATATATGGAATCTAAGAAAAAGAAAAGGTCATGAAGAACCTAGGGGTAAGATGGGAATAAAGACACAGACCTACTAGAGCATGGACTTGAGGATATGGGGAGGGGGAAGGGTAAGCTGGGACGAAGTGAGAGAGTGGCATGGACATATATACACTACCAAACGTAAAATAGATAGCTAGTGGGAAGTAGCCGCATAGCACAGGGAGATCAGCTGGGTGCTTTGTGACCACCTAGAGGGGTGGGATAGGGAGGGTGGGAGGGAGGGAGATGCAAGAGGGAAGAGATATGGGAACATATGTATATGTATAACTGATTCACTTTGTTATAAAGCAGAAACTAACACGCCATTGTAAAGCAATGATACTCCAATAAAGATGTTAAAAAAAAAACACAAAAAAAACACAGATGCAACGGGCTGAAACCACCTCTCCACCTCCCCACTCCCCAGAGATGGTCCTCAGGAGAGGATGTGCCCTGCCTCTAGCCGTGAAAATCTAAGTTCCCTCTAATCACCAACACCCACACATACCTGGCAGGGGAGGGGCTTTGTTTCTGTGCCTCTGACCCCATTTTTTACTCCACTAACCCTCACCCTCACTCTTCCGGCCTCCCCATGCATACCAGCCCTTCACTTCTGGGGACTGGGGGAGCCAGGAGACAGCCTGGCGGCCTCCTCCACCCCCTCCCAGACTTTGGGTCCCAGGGGGATCCTCCAGTGACCTCATTGTCCTGGCACCTGACCTTCCCCCCACTCCCCACCTTGCCTCTACAAGCTGGGAAGGGGACAGGAAATGCACAAGTAATTATAGCCGGAGAGGGAAGGAGGGAGGGAGGGTTCCAGCCCACTGGCTCCAAGCAGTAGCTACTGCCAGGGACCTGGGGGGTGAGGGTGGCAGACAGCGAAGCCCAGAGGGAACCCAGCTCCCCTGCCCCCTCCAGAGCGTCATCTGGAACAGGACCCAGGCCCATGAGGCCCCTTGTCAGGAAGACCCAGGGAGGGAGGGGTTGGGGGAGAGCTGGGGACTGACACCTAGATTCTCCTCCCGATTCCCATTGCAAGGAGGACCCCATCACCTTGGTGGGCTTCAGTTTTCTCAACCCAGCTTCATATTTTGGTAAATATAAATGGTGGTTGGGTGAGGTAGGAGGAAGGAGGCAGAAAGTGGTGGTCTTTCTACTCAAAGGGATTTGCTGATAAGAGAGGAGCTCTCCCAAGTCCTGCTTTCTCTCCGCCCCTTTGCCCAAGCACTCTCCCCGCACTCACCTCCACCCGGGCTGGGCACAAGTAATAGACACACCGAATCTCAGGTGAAGAACCTATTAAGTCTGGGTGGCTGGGGAGAGCTTCTCTGCTGATTTGGATCCTGCAACCTCTATCCTGCCCCCCCAGCCCCCCCCACATCCTTCCCCCACACCCTTTCTCTCTCCTTCATTCTTGCAGCTCCAGAGAGATTCTTCACCGGCAAAGGGAGCTCCGCTCATCTCACCTCCAAACTTCTCAGAATTCTCCCCTGAGCCCCTCAAAGCCAGATGCCAAGCAATGTTCACATGACCACCTCACCCCAAGATCCAAAAGCAGACTCGATGCAGTTCAGCCCTCACTAAAGGAGAATGTCACGGTGATGTTTAAAAAACAGTAACCAAGCTTACCTCACCCCCCCACCACTTGACCTGGCCTCCAGCATTTCATACATGCCTCCCACCACCACCTGGAGAGCACGCAAGCACCTAACTCAAGGCACACAGAGGTGACAACTAAATGACAAATCCCTTTACCCCTCCCCTCATGCCTGAATGGGGGGACTTGGGCACCACATGCACACGCAGTGCAGCTGTGTGAGCCACGCACACACTGCAGCCAAGCTGCCTGACCCACTGTCCACCCCAGCTGTCCCCCTCATGCCCCCAGAGCAAGCTGGGCCACCAGCAGCATGCCCATTCTTTCAGTCAGGGCCCCCTCCAGCCCTGGTGCCCGGCCCGGGCAGGGGATGGGCACTCACCCAGCGAAGCCCCTGGATGCAGCTGGGGCGCTGGTGCTCAAGCAGCAGCTGGTAGGAGCAGCTTCGGGACCGATGCATCCTCCTCAGCACCATGTTGAGCAGCGTCCCCTCCGGCACCACGTCCGGGAGCCCTCCCACCGGCGGTGCTCCCAGAACTGAGCTGTCCTCCACAGCCAGGCCCACCTGCCAGCGGCTTTCACCTGGCCAGCCCACCTGTGACGGGAAGAGGAAGGCAGACAGCCATGAGGCCGGGCCTGGGGCAGCTGGACCAAGGCACAACTGCCCCAGGCAGAACCACTTCCTTAGAGTCCTCTGGACTGGTCAGGCGGAGGTGCTGCAGCCCTGCCAGTAGCCGGGGGAGGGACAGGAAGACCTTCACTGGGGCCTGCCGGTCTGGCGCACTTAGGGGTCTCCAGCTGGCGCACCAGAGATCAGGTCCTTCTTCCCGGTCTTCTGGGGAATTCTGTCCCACTCCACCGCCCATGGTCCTGCAGGGATCTCCACCAACTCCCGGTATGAGACTGTGGACCCTGGATCCCCCAGAAATGCAGCTTCAGCTCAAACCATTCGTTTCTCCACCTCCCTCACCCCTGACCAAGCCTCTCTCTCCCACCCCAACTCCCCGACCGTGTCAGCTTCCTCTCCGGCTCCTCCTCCCCCTAACCCCACCTTACCCACCTTCATATTCCTCCTCAAGCTCGCACAGCCGTGCAGCCTCTAGCAAAAGGCGGGGGCTGACGGGAGCCCCCCCCCGCCCCCCCCGCCCCCCCCCCCGCCAACGGCGAGCCCCTGCTGTAAGTCCCAGGCGAAGTGAGCAGGCCAATTCCTGGCTGGACCCGCTGCCAGGGCAGCCCGAGCCAGGCTGGGTTGAGAGGCTCCTCTTGGGTGGGGGGAAAGCTGGGGACTTGAGGGGGGGTGTTCCCCCACCCCCAGCGACAAGGAGCCCCGAGCCTCTCCTCCGTCCCAGACGAAAGAGCCAGCTGGCACCGGGCGCTGAAGCGAGGCTGCAGCTGGCACTGGTCCGGGAGGGAGCTGTCACACCCCCTGCGCGGCCCGCCCTCTTCCCTTCCCGGGAAGGACCGGGAGGGCGGGGAGGACGCGCCAGGCCTTACAGTAGGGAAGGGAAGGGGGCGGGGGCGGGGGCGGGGGCGGGCGGGCACGGGCGGAGGGCGGAGTCCCGAGCCCAGGGTGAGCCGAGCCGGCGGGAGCCCGGGCTTCGAGAAACCCCGGCGGGCGGGAGCGGCCTTGGGTTGCGAGCCGGGGCCGCGGCGGCGGGGGTGTCGGGCTAGGGGCTGCGGGCCGCTACACCGGCCGCCACGTGGCCGGGAGGAGAAATGCAAACAAGGAAACCGGGGGAAGGGGGAAGGGGGTGAGTCATTGCGGCCCCACCCGGGAGGGAAATCCGGGCTGGGGCCGCTTCCCGGCCGGCCGGGGGCCTCCTGCCTCCTGTTTCGGTTCAGGGTCTCGAACAGGCCGGGGGAGGGATGGGGCCGTTTTCCCGCAGGGAATCCCGCTGCCGAGCCTCCCACCGCCGCGCTTCTATGCACACACCCCGTCCGCCCCCTTCTCCCCGCCCTACACACACAGACACCCGCCGCGGGTGGGGACACTGAGGCTGGAGAGGAAGGACGGCGCTCGGGGACTGTGGGCGCTGGAGGTGGGGCTGAGATCCCAGAGGAGCGGGGCTAGAAGGCCACGCCCCCGGCGTGTGAAGGCCGAGCAAGGGATTCCAGAGTCCTAGGCGGGCTCTGTGTGGAGAGCCATCGCCTCCCTGGGCCTCAGTTCCCACCGCCGCGCTGCTGGCCCAGCGCCCCCTCTTCGCCCCACTCCTGCTTCTGAGTCCGCGGAGAGACAGTGGCTCCGGGACAGCAGCTCCCCCGGCGCCGGCGCCGTAACTGCTCAGGGCGTCACCGAGGGTTTTGGAAGGAGTCGCACGCCTCGCCCCCGGCTTTCTAGGACTCACCCCCTTTTTGCCCCACCTGTGTCCCTTTCCCTTTGCTGCTGAGCCTGCCTGGACAGAGGAACAATCCATGCCCCCTGCTCTTCCACCGATGATTATTTTCTTTGGGGGGGGGGGGTAATTGTGATTAAAATCAATTTTAATGTGTCTTTGAAAATCCTTCCAGGAGCTTATCAGATTGTAAGTTCCATCCCCTCGAATTCAGATTCAGTCCTATTGGCATGAAATGGAAAATCTATACTTTGAACAAATACCCCAATCTGCTGGCTTCCCACTTTGAGAAATGATAGTGGGGTTTTAAATGACCCCCTCGGGGAAGGAGGGGAGCCGGAAAATGAATCTGGCCCCCAGACCAAACCCATCCACTCAGGTTCGGGGAATTTGGAAGAAGGAAGAAGAGCTTGAAGGGATAACAGGCTGGGGTCACAGGTGTCCATGGGGAAGAGAGTAGAGAGGGAGTGGGGCTGGGGGAGTGAGTTGAAATTTCAGGTCTCTGGTGCCAGTGACCTGGTCTAGAAGTCCTTGCAGGGGAGTTTCCAGAGACTGGCAGTCGGGTCAGAAAGGGGTCCCCCCTTTCCTATTCATCCTGCCCCTACTTTGGGCAAGTGGAAATGGAGCCAGTGGGTGAGGCAGGACATCTGCGTCCCTCTCAGCAGGCCACAATAGCCTGTAAGTGCCTGGCACTGTTCCAAGTGCTTCACAGGTATTCTATCTCTGCCACCACCCTGTGAAGTAGTACTACTGTCATTCCCACTTCAGATGGTGAAGCTGAGGCTCAGAGGTATCAAGTAGCTTGCCAAGGTCAAGGGTACAAGGATCCAAAGAAAGTCATTCAAATTGGACCTTCCACTTGTCTCGTTCTTGTCACTGGAGGGCAAAGCCCCCCACCTCCCGCCAAGGCAGATGATGGAGCAGGTGTTTCCTTCTCAGGATCCCTGGTTGGGACTGGCCTGTGAAATGAATGCTCGGTGGGCATTTGATGGAGGCTAAGGCCTGGAGGGGGCAGGGGACTAGGGGAGTGTGTCTGAGGAAGACACCTTAAGCCAGATGGTGAGTCATCACAGGGACAATCGTGCCATACCCTGGTGCAGCCTCCACCCTCCTCTGACTATCTTTAGATGCCTGAAAGTTGTGTTAGGACAGATAAATGATAACAATAGTTAACATGCACCAGGCCCTGTTCTTGGAACTTGTTATACTTGTTAATGTTCTTGATACACTCACTGATTTATTCATCACAACAATCCTATGAGATAGGTATTATTGTTATCCCAATTTTGCAGACGAGGAAGTGGAGACATGGAAAGGTTAACTGACACACCCAAGGTTCCACAACTAAGATGTGGAGCAGTGAGTGATTCTCCCCAAGCACTTAAGAGTCTGTGTGCTTTACCACTCTGTAATCCTGCCTCTCAAATATACTGACAGCTCCTACAAAGGGAGAGAAGCCCACATCCAGAGTCATTTCCCTCACACTTGGGTGCACAGGCTCCAGACGTAGGGGGAGGGACAGACAGATGATGGAGGCTGACTAGCAGGGCCTCTTCACACTGTCCACCCACATGATGAGCTCTCTGCCAGGGCGTGAGCCTTATGGAACCCTGCCTCACTCCCTCAGGCAGACGGCAGGGGACGGCAGAGGCTCCCAGGGAATAGTCCAGGAGGGTTAATGGGAAAGGAGGGCTTCTTGGCCGGCTGTGACTCTGGGCTGTATTCCTCCCACTGAAGCCTCTTTGCTGAACTCTACATTTGTGGAGCCCACAGCTTCCTGAATCTTCACACTACACGAGTCTAAAACTCCCTTCCCACCCCAGCTGCCTCTCCTCCCGCCTGGCCTCTCTCAGCTCCCTGCTCCAGGACCCCCACCACTGCCTAAGCAAGGCACCTGATACCTCGCTCCCTCCCTCTCCCACATCCCATCAGCCTCCAATTCTGGTTGATTCAACCAATGGATAACCTCTTGCATCCACCCATCATGCCCCATCCCCACTAAAACTGCTCTAGCAGAACGATGGTCTCTTCCATCACTTACTGTGTGCAGCGTACTCTGTTTACTACTTTATAGACATCATCTTTTAATCCTCAGAACAATCACTATCTACAAGTGAGGAACAGAACTGAAGAACAGAGAGGTGAAGTAAGTTGGCCAAGGTCACACAGCTAGTAAGTAGCAATGCCAGACTCAGTCTGACGGCAGAGCCTACCCTCTTAATCACTCCTTGGTGATCACTATCCTCAACCTCGCCTTCCTCAGTCCTTCCTGGGCAGTGCCACAAGAATCTTTAATTCCTTCAACGGCATTTACTGTGTAAGTGCCAGCAACTCTGCTGTAAACTGGAGATCTAAAACTGGGCAGATACTGGGCTCCAGGGCCACGGTGCCTAGTGGAATTTTCTGGTAGCTCACTAACACACTAATCTGGTCAGGCCTCCATACCCAGCACAGCGTCTGGCATAAAGCAGGTGCTTAATGATTCCGGGTGGAAATGAGCTGAAGTCGGTGGGACAGTCAGCTGGGGCCTGCTGTGGGCCTGTACCAAGGGCAGGGCAGAAAGGAGAGGGGCTGCTTTCCCAGTTCATTTTTCGGACAGTTTGTTTCACCTTCCTCCTGGCTGCTTCCTTGTCTCCTATCTTTTCTCCTTCTGTGCTGCAAACCTTGCTTACGAGCCTCAGCTCTGTCCTTTGAGGTTGCTGGTGGGTTGGAGGGTGGGAGGTTGGAGGACGTCTTAGGCTGCCAGCAGGACTGCGAAAAAGGGCCAGCTTGGAGGCCAGAGGATATAAGGGCTGTGCCTGGGTACCTTGGCCTGCTGCAGCTTCCCTGATGTGATCCCCTGGCCATGGCTTATCAACGAATGGAGAGGGACTGAGAAGAGAGCCCAGGTACCCTCACCTGGGCTCTACCTCCCGGCTCTGGAAGGTTGAAGGTCATCTGGCACTTGTCCAGGCTTCTGGCCCCAAGGATGGTTCCAGTCCAGTTCCCCCATCTCCTCCCCTGCCCATTCCTGGGGGGCTGAGGCAGGGAGCTGGAACGCTGATGGGCACCAAGCCAAACCTTCCTGGGACCAGCAGGTCACAGCCAGTCACTCTTGAGCCACTATGACAGTGGTAGAGCAGGGACGCAGAGGAGAGATGGGCTCCTACTTCTCCGGGAAGTGGGGGGCAAGCTGGAGGGAGGTCTGTGAGGGCGGGACGGGGCTGGGGAGCAGTGGGGAGCTGACTGAGGCGAGAACAGGGTCCCCACACTTTCCTGGAGGCACATTCTTCTGGCTGGTGGTCAAGCTACCCGTGCATGACAGGAACAAGGAAACGGTCACCAAACAGGCCTGTGTTGCTGATGGCGGTAGCCAGAGGGTGAGGAGAGGCTGGGAGAGCAGGATAGAAGGCAGGGGCAGGTCTGGAGCTGTGCTAAAGGGAGGGGAACAGGCCTGCCTAGCAGGCAAGTTTGGTGGTATTTGAATATGCAGGAGGTGCTTTCTCCCTCCAGCTTCTGCTTCTCGTGTGTGTGTGTGTGTGTGTGTGTGTGTGTGTGTGTGTGTGTGTGTGTGTATTCCACATACCCAGGAGACACTGCATCTGCCCTTGAGTAATCAGTGCTCTGAAACGGTGGCTCCAGCCCAGTCGTGACCACTTTCCCTCAGGCCCAGAGCCCTCTCCTTGGCTCCCTCACCTGCGCCCCTGTTGGAGCTTCCAGTCTGCACTTGTCAACCCACACCACTCCCCCGCCTCTCCCTGGGGCTCACTACCCACACTACCTCCTCCCAACATCCCCAGCCTTCCCCAGACCCTCATCTCAGGGGCTCCCATCTTCCCTGAGCCCTTGCTCAGGACTCGAACTCTGCACCCACTTTGCCCTCACGTTTTAGAGACTTAGGCAGGGGCAGCTGCAGGAGTCCGAGGGAGGGTTCCGTGTGGATCCAGAGCCCTGGCCGAGGAGAGGGCAAGGCTCTGAGTAACCAGGCAAGCAGGCCATGCAAAGAAGGCCCTTCCTAGCATCAGAGCAGACGCCAATCCTGCCCCCAAATCCCACTAAGGAAGTGCTGGGGCCAGAGGAAGCTGAACACTCCAAAGACTCAGCACCAGACCCACTGCCCGTTTCCTCCCTCCAGAGAGGATACAGCGAAAGGCCGGGGAGGCTGCAAAGATGAGCTCTGTAGAGGGAAACAGAAAAGGGAGGTGATGTCTGCAGGTCTGACTGAGAGAGAAGGCCGCAGGCCACTCCTTCCCCTCCTGGGATGAGTCCTCGGCTCCAGGATGGAGAGGCAGCCACCGGTGGCTCAGACTTCCCACCCAGGCCTCAGGAAGTCCTTCCTGCTCCTGCCTCAGAGCCCCCTCAACTAGGAGCTTTACCTCCAGAGAAATGGAGAGGCAGCAGACTCCCCTTAAACCTGCTGCAGGGCGGGCATGGAGCCCACCTCAGCATTCCCTCTCTCATTCCACGGAGGACTGGATCCTGATTTAATCTCCAGTCTCCCCCAGGCCTCAGCTGACGGTGCCGGCTGGGGTCCTGGGTGCCAGGCAAAGCAGCCACTGCTGTGCCCCTGCCGGCTTCTTCTCCTCTCACAGAGCCCGGCTTGTGTCAATTCCTCCTGCAGGGCCCCATTTCTCTACCACACGCCCGGCACTCACCACAACTGCAATTAGAAATCCAGGCTGCATGCTTAGCACAGCCAGGGCTGTGGGTACAGAGACCCTCAGGAGATGCTTCTTCTTTTTTCTTTTTTAATTTATTTATTTTATTTATTTTATTTATTTTATTTTTGGCTGCATTGGGTCTTTGTTGCTGAGCACAGGCTTTTCTCTAGTTGCGGCGAGCGGGGGCTACTCTTCCTTGTTGGTGCGTGGGCTTCTCATTGTGGTGGCTTCTCTTGTTGTGGAGCACAGGCCCTAGGCACACGGGCTTCAGTAGCTGCAACATGCAGGCTCAGTAGTTGTAGCTCGCGGCTCTAGAGCGCAGGCTCAGTAGTTGTGGCACACGGGCTTAGTTGCTCCATGGCATGTGGGATCATCCCGGACCAGGGCTTGAACCCGTGTCCCCTGCATTGGCAGGAGAATTCTTAACCACTGCGCCACCAGGGAAGACCCAGGATAGGCTTCTTGAGTGGAATAGGTAAACTCATCTCCCCCCCTCCTGCCATGGGTCCTTCTGCCTTCCTCATGGCTCCCCCAGGTCTGCCTTTCCTTCTGTTACCTTTCCACCCGGTTCTTGGCCCAGCTCTGTTCCTTGCACTGCCTCAGTCTGTCTCTAACCCATCCTCTCCCTCCTCCAGGAAGTGCCCTCAGATTCACACCTCAAACCTCCCTAGGGTGCTATTCATGGGTCCCAAGCGCTGGACTAAGCACAGGTGTCAATCTCTTTTCCAGTCCCTTAACTTTACCTGGTGCCTTTACAGCTGGACTAGATGGGGGATCTGTGTGTACTGATCAAGCCTCCGTGGTGACTTTCTCATTCAATCAATCCAGTCCCTAAACTCAAATCTGAAGGACAAATATGTACTAATCCCTGTGCCAGGCTTTGTCCTTTAGGGAGAGTTGATGCCCTCCTCTCCTGCCCTCAGCCTTTGTATTCGCTCACTCCCCACAGCCCCAGGCTCCCGTCCATGCAGAGGTTAACTCCTGGCTTTATCTCTCTCTGTCTCTTTCTCTCTCTCTCCCTCTCTCTCCCCTCACCCAACAACAACCCCACAGCGAAAGGGAAAGGAAAAGAGCGAGCGCATTGGAGGACGCACCTGTGATTGGGGGTTCAGGTCAGCAGATGGAAGTCACCAGGGGACAAGGACAGGTGAGCAGGCCTGGGCCCCGGGCCCCTCCTTGCTGCCCTTCCGAATGCTGCGGCGGCTGTGACTGCTAACACGCGTACACGCACACACACCCTCCCTCTCCACACTTGGCTGTCTCTGATGCTCATCTGGTTCTGGAGCTCAAAGACCTGTTGCTTCCGCTCGGCATCTTCTCACTCAGCATCCTGTCCTCTGCGTGGACCTCCAGGTTGTCAGTGGGCAGGCAGAGGAAGTGGGGTCTCCGTGAGAAGCCAGACGGTGCATGGTTTCACTCCAGCCATAAAAGGTGAAGATGTCCCCTTCTAGGGGCAGAAGGCAGCCACGGCCCTAGGGAGCAGCGCTGGGGGAGGGATGGCCAAGGTGACCCCCTGGATCTGAGTCCTCAACTCGGGATTGCTTCCTGCAGCCTGGGCAGCTGGGGTGCTCATGATGGGGCGCTCATGATGGGGCCAGCTGTTCCCTGCAATGAGTCACCTGCTCTTCCTCTCTAGAATGGTCCTTTCGGCTCTGTGGTCTATAAGCCTGACCTCAAGAGGAAGACGAAGCTGCAGGAGGACCAGCTGAGGCGGGCTGGGCCCAGGGGATCCACCTCCGTGTCAGGCACGGCCTGGGGCTGCCTTAACCAGGGTCCTTAGCCTTGAACTCCACAAGGGCTGGAGGTGAGCAAAGGGACCACGTAAGTTCTGGGGAAAATCTTGCCAATAAGATTTTTAGCCCAACCTTGCAGAGCTCGGTCTCAAGACACAAGGTTGGAGAAGGCTGCCCCCTAGAGCCAGGATCAAAGAATTCTTTATGGACAGCCAGCCATTCTTGCCTTTATTTATTGCACAGATATTTATTGAGTTCCTACCTAAGCCCCTGGCATTAGACTAGGTACTGGGGATACAGAAGTGATCAAGGCAGGCAATAGGGTGACTAACCATCAGAGTTTTCCCTAGACTCAGGGGTTTCCTGGAATGTTGGACGTGTGTTGGTAAAACCAGGACAGTCCTAGGCAAACTGAGAGGAGTTGGTCCCTAACAGGTAAAGCCCCCCTGCCCTCATGGAGGTTATATTCCAATGGGATGGCAAGGGTGGAGCTGGAAAGGATAAACAAATACACAAGACAATTTCACATAGTGATATCACTTATCACAAGATGTAAGACAGAGTAGGGGACTGTACTTTAGAGAGGAAGGACAGGATTGCCTTTCTGAGGAAGTAACATGTGACCTGAGGCTTGAATGATGAGCAAGCCTTATGAATCTTATGAGCACCCAGAGGAGAACTTTCCAGGCACAAAGTTGCCAAGACCCCGTGGCAGGAACAAGCTTGGCACATTCAAGAAACAGAAAGAAAGCCAGTGTGCCTGAAGTGAAATGGGCAGAGGTGAGACTAGCTGGAGTTGGCAACTGATTTATTTACCCCAATTGCTATGGAAGCTATTAGAGGGATTTAAGCAGGGGAGTGCCATGTTCTGGTTGGTTTTTTGTTTTTGTTTTTGTTTTTGCGGTACGCAGGCCTCTCACTGTTGTGGCCTCTCCCGCTGCGGAGCACAGGCTCCGGACGCGCAGGCTCAGCGGCCACGGCTCACGGGCCCAGCCGCTCCGCGGCATGTGGGATCTTCCCGGACCGGGGCACGAACCTGTGTCCCCTGCATCGGCAGGCGGACTCTCAACCACTGCGCCACCAGGGAAGCCCTGGTTGTTATTTTTATTTATTATTATTTTTTTTTGCGGTACGCGGGCCTCTCACTGTTGTGGCCTCTCCTGTTGCGGAGCACAGGCTCCGGACACGCAGGCTCAGCGGCCATGGCTCACGGGCCTAGCCGCTCCGCGGCATGTGGGATCTTCCCGGACCGGGGCACGAACCTGTGTCCCCTGCATCGGCAGGCGGACTCTCAACCACTGCGCCACCAGGGGAGCCCTGGTTGTTATTTTTAAAAGACTATTCCAGCTGCTGGCTGGAGAGTGGGTTGGAGGGGAAAGAACGAGCAGAGGATGACCACGTAGGGAGCTGCTGCAAGTGGGGAGGTGGTGATGATGGTGCCTGGACTAAGCAGTGTCTTGGGGAGAAAGGACAGGGCAGACCCAACCGTACCTGCTAATGAATTGCACATGGGGGTAAAAGAAGGAGAGGACCAAGTGGTGCCTAGGTTTGGGGCTGGAGCTACAGTAAACAAGGATATACCCCAAAGGACATCAGAGGTCCCTCTGTGTGGGGATTAAGAAGCAGAGAGGAGGAAGCCCTCACACATGCAAGAAACTCAATGAACTGCCATATAGCTCGGTAGGGGTATCCTTGATGTAGTATTGTGGGAGGAGATCTATGTCTGGAATGTGCCTGCTTTGGGGGAATGAGAAAGAAATGTCTTAGGAGACAAGATGTCTGTGGGTGGGAGTTAGGAGTCTGTCTTAATACTGGTGGGGCCCAATTTAAAAGTGACTTCGGAGGGATTGGTAGTTCAGACAGGTTATCCATATAAGAGACGTTTACATGACCTGAAATGGAATGAGGGATGGTGTATTAGGGTAATGAGGTTAGCTGTAATGACCCCGAAATCTCAGTGGCTTAGCACGAAGAAAAGGGTGTATTTTTCATTCATATTACAGTCCGATGCAGGTTTGGGGAATGGGGTGGGTAGTTCTGTTCATTCATTCATTCAAGGGTCCCAGGCTCTTTCCATCATGTGGCGCAGCTGTCTTCAACATGTGGCCTCTAAAATCATCACAGAATGGGAAGAAGGAATGAGGGCTGCATGGGAGATTGTATGGGTCCAGCCTGGAAATGGCACACATTGTTTCTGCTTTGATTCCATTGCTCAGAACTCGCTCTCATGGCATCAGTTTAACTGCAAGGAAGCTGGGAAGTGTTCAAAGTTCCTATTTAGTAGGTCATGTGCCAGAAGAAGGATGCTAATGGTGAACACTGGTGGTCTCTGTCACAGTCAGGGAGAATGGCTATCTCTCTTGGGCATGGGGGGGCTGGGCAGTGGTGTCTGTCTTGGGTTGGGATGGGAGTGCACTCTTTGAAAGCACCTTGGAAAGGAAGCTGCTGTGGGGAGAAGAGCATGCGTGGTACACACCAGTGTGCTTTGCAGCTTCATAACCCTCCCATGCTTTCCCTTCTCATGGCCTTTCTCCAGATAAGATCTTAATTATCCCACATCTCACCACAGAAATAGCCTTGTGAACGCTTCCTCTTCTACAATTTTCTTTTCCCATCAAATCCAACTTGGATACCAAATAATCTTCTTAAGGCATGGCTTATGTCAGGCTAGCCCTGTTCAATAATAACAACAATTTCAACAACAGTGATAATAATTTGTCAAATTACCGTGTTGAGTGCTTTAACTGCAGTATCTCAATATCTCTCGATTGCTCTAACAAGCCAATGATGTATCATCATTCCCACTACACAGATGGAGTGACAGGGGTTCCGAGAAGTTCCTGTGCTGTCAAATATGGTAGCCACTAGCCACGTGTGGCTATTTAAATTAAAATCAATTAAAAATTCAGTTCTTCAGTCATACTAGGCACATATCAAATACTCAACAGCCACATGGGACTAGTAGCTGCCATTCTGGAGAGGGCAGATATAGAATATTTTCTTCTTGGCAGAAAGCTCTCCTGAGTTTGGGGAAAACCTGCCCAGGTCGCACAGTAAGTGGTGATCCCATCTGAGATGAAACGAAATCCTTCAACAGCTCCATACTGCTTCCACATTTAAGAAAAAGTGTCAGCCTGCTCTTAACCTACATCCTGGGCCCAAGCTACTGTTACATAATTCTCTCTCGTTATTTTCTTGCACAGCCTCACTCTCCAGTGTAACGAGTTTGTTAACTCCTCTCCAATACTCCCGACATGTGCACTCATAGTAAATATTTTTGCTCTCCTCCTTTCTGTCTGCCCAGCTAGTTAATTGCTACCTGACCTTAAGGTTCAAATAGCTTAAATATTTCTTGAATCAGTCCCCTCTTCCCCATGCTCACTGCCTCAGCCTGAACCACCTTTCAGGCTCTCCTCATGTGGCAACCTTTCTGCTGCTACTAACCATACTTGCCGACATTTATTAAGCACCTGCTACATCCTTGCCACTCTTCTAAGCACTGCCTCTTCATCCTAACACGTTGAAGTAGACATCACAGCTGTCCCCTGTCCCCATTTTACAGACGGAGTACCCAGAGCACAGGGAGGTGAAGAATTTGTCCGAATGACCTCTCTGCTTTCTAGTCCTTTCCAAGGAAGTTCACCCTCACACTATTACCCTGGCCACATTTCTAAAACACAAAACTGTTACTTCCCTCCCCTGGCTGCACAGAGACAGGGGAAAGCCTTCTCAGCAGAGCAAGCAAGGCCCTTTATGTTCAGAACATTTCCAACCTCAAAATCCATCACTCCACCCACAGACCACAAACTACTTACAGTTTCCCGAACCTGCCATGTTATTTCTTTCTTCTGGGCTGTCACACAGGCTGCTCCCACTGCGTGGAGGACTGTTATCCCTGCCAGCCAGCTCTGGAACCATCCGTGGCGGTGCACTCTGGACCACAGGGCTCACCCCCTCCTCTGAACAGCCAGCACTAACTCTCTCCATCAGTGGCTCCCAAAGGAGGGCTGGATGCCGAGCTCACCTCATTAAAATCACTTCTCATTAAAAAAATATATGTACTCCCAAGATTCAAATTTAATAAGTCAGGGATGGAGTCTGGGGGTCTTTTTTTTTTTTTAAAAAAAGAAGCTCTCCAGACTATTCTGAAGTGAGGCAAATGTGGTTTACATTGCTCGCTTGGCAATTAATCATGTCCTGCCTAGATTTCTTGTGTATGATCCCCTTTACTGTTATTTAATTCTTTTTTTTTTCATGTTAACAGAGTAAATGGTTTTATTAAAAGCTGCTGACATTTCTATCAGTAGTAGCCATAGGGAGGCCGTTGGTTGTAACCATAGTGTCCATATTGATGGGGGTAGTAAGGTTCTTGTCTGTGCTGTGGGTAATTGTTACCCCAGGATCGCCCATGCCACTGATTGGATCGATTGTCACTTGGCCACCCCCGTCTGCTATCCCTACTTCTAAACTGTCTGTTATCTTGCAACCGATTGCCTCTATTTCTTTGGTTCCCACCAGCTCTGCTATTCCATTCCTCAACAATTGGAGGGGACTCAGGAGGGCGTTTCAGGTATTCCTGGTACTATTTGTCATCTTCTGTGAATCTACTGGCAAACATCTCTTCAAAATTTGGAACAGCTTCAGAAGTGTCAGTCATTCTGAAATTCCCAGGGATTTGAGGCAGCTGTACCGTTTAATGTTTAGATTGTTTAGATCTCCGACCCAGAAGACTGTTATTTAATTCTTACCTTCATTCACTCACATTCATCTATTCGACAAATGTTTACTAAAGGGCTACTATGTGCTGTGAACTGTTCTACGTGTTGGTGTGAAGGAAAGAGGCACAGTCGCTATTCATGGAGATTACATTCCAGAGAGATGTGATATCAGAATAACGGCCCCCCAAGATGTCAATGTCCTGATCCCCAGAATTTGTGAATACGTCACTTTACATGGCAAAAAGGATTTTGCTGGTGTGATTAAGTTAAGCATCTTGAGATGGGGAAATTATTTTGGATTATCCAGGTTCTTAATCATAAGGGTCCTTATAAGGGAAAAGAAGGAGGCAGCAGAGTTAGCAAGAGAAAAGGAGATGATGTAATGACAGAAGCAGAGGTCCGAGTGGTGTGATCGTTTGCTTTGAAGATGAAGGAAGACATTCAGGAGTCAGGGGATGTGGGCAGCTCTAGAAGCTGGAAAAGGCAAGCAAACAGATTTTCCCCTCGAGCCTCCAAAAGGAAGGCAGCCCTGCCATCCCCTAGATTTCAGCCCTCTGAGTTCCTTTTCTGGACACCTACCTACAGAACTGTAGGATAATAAATGTGTGTTGTTTGAAGCCACTAGATCTGTGGTACTTTGTTACAGCAGTGAAAAGAAATAAATACAAGGTATATTGGCTACTTATTTTGTGCCAGTATGTGAGGGGCCTCCCCAACTAGATTATAATAAGTGTTTGAAGGCTCCGTGTGTTGTGTTTTTGATTTTCCCTGCCGGCTCCCAGCGTGGCACTGGGCCCACAGGGGGAGCTCAGTGTACACCTGCTATAGATTCCAGTCTCTACCCTAGAATTGTCTGATTCTGATGGGAGTGATGTTTGGTAGATTTGGGGTGGGAGGATGAGGCTTGCGGAGATTAAAGGAGAAGGGAACTGTCCTTGAGGGTGAGGTGTTTGACGTTAGAAGATGATGGGGCGGAGGTTCCGTGAGAAGAATCTTCTGAGAATCGCTTAATCCCTGAGGAGGGAACCTGATGGATAGATAGGGGCGGAAGGAATCATACTCACTGTGTACTTTCATATATCTTAATTTTTATATCTTGATTTTTAACGAGAAATTTACATCTTAAATTTTAAAGGAGAACGTGATAAATTTTAAAAGTAATCACGGCAGCTGGCTTGTACACCCGTACATTTCCGGGCCCCGCTAGGGACCAAATATCCTGTAGTTCAGAGGACGAACCCCGGAACCTGCCTTTTTAGGCGGCATCCCCAAATGATCAGGGGCCCGAGGACTCAAGGCCAAGCCCAGGACGCGCCCTCCACTGTGGTTCCGGGCGCGGGCGGCCTCCGGCCGGGGAGGGCGCTGTGCCGGCTGCGCAGGGGGCGGGCCGGGGGCGGAGCGCGGGCGGCCGGCGGCTACGGCTCGGCCCCCGGCTCCCGGCTCCCGGCTCCCGGCTCCCGGCTCCTGCTCCGGGGCCTGCACCTGTGACCGTCGGCCACGCACGCCTTCCGCGCCCGGCGCCCGCAGCCCCATGGCCCCGTCCCGCCTGCAGCTCGGCCTCCGCGCCGCCTATTCCGGCCTCAGCTCCGTGGCCGGCTTCTCCATCTTCCTCGTCTGGACGGTGGTCTACAGACAGCCGGGGACCGCGGCCATGGGGGGGCTCGCAGGTACCCCGGGGCGCGCGGGGGTCGCTGGGTCCCGGCTCCGGCTGCGCGGACGCGGGCGCGCGGCTGCGGGGAGGAGCCGGCGGCTGCTCCGCAGGCTCCTCGCGGGCGGCGCTTCCCGGGGGAGCGGGTGGGGTGTTTACCCAAAACTGGCCGTGGGCAGAGCAGGCCCCGCGCGGGCCCGGGCTCCTGGGCATCCTCGGGGGGCCTCGGGGACTCAATGCTCGCCCGAGGCGCCGACGTCCCACATGTGCCATTTGCACCAGCCCCGCCGCCCCCGGGTTAGCCCGTCCGCCCTCCACCCTGGGCCCAGTAACAGCGTCCTCCCTGCACGCCCGCTGCTCTCGCCACCTCCTTCGCGGGCCAGGTGTGAAGACCCGGCGGTCTTCACACACACACACTTGTGCTGGGGGATCCGCGCCCCTTCCCTGGGGACTGGGTGAGGGCAGAGAAGAAGTAAGTGGAAAGGAGGGCTGGGGGTTCCCGGGGAAGCCCATGTGCCTCCTAACAGGGTGGAGTCCACCGCCAACGGAGTCGCCAGCGGAGTCCTCAGCGGAGCCCCGGAGGACCGCGCTAGGGATCTGATGGAAACTGGACTTTTTTTCCCACCACGTTGGTGTCTCTTTGCCACTCTTCTGCTGTGGCTCCTGGGCCAAGGTCGGCTAAGCCCCGCCGACCGCCCTTTCTGTGCCTCAAGGAGGCCAGAGGAGGCTTGTACCGGAGTTGAGAACGTCAGTGCGCTGGTGGAGGTCCGGTGCTTACCAGTGCTCTGTGCTCGCTGTGCACCTTTGGGCATGTTGTTAACCTCTCTGTGTTGTAGAATTGATGCGAAGACGAAGCATATTATTTCTACTTGCTAACTTTTTTTTTTTTTAATGCTTTCTATGTGTCAGGCACTGTGTTAAGCAAACTGCTTCCATCATCTCATTTAATCCTTACATTAGTCCTAGGAAGTAGGCATTATTATTGGGTCCATTTTACAGGTCAGGCTTAAACTGAGGCTTCGTGTAAATAAGTAGCTTACCTAGGGTTACACAGCCACATGAAATTATATGTGTGGGGAAAGCACTTTGGGAAAAAAATACATGTAAGGTTCATAGTTTTGCACAGGATGATCTTACTCCATAATTAAACTCCTCTGCCAAAAGAGCCCTAAATGGACTAGCTAAAAATAACTAGATTTGCTCATTGCCCCAGAGCTCACTGAGTGCCACACCTGGGTCAAGAAGGGATGGGACGTGGGGCTTCTGCCCTATAAGAGGGGTGTAGATAACCACAGCCTAAGCAATGCCAAGTGGAGCACTTTGGTTCTCCGACGAAGGGCACGTGGTTGCCCGGCTGGGCTGCTCTCATGCCTGCCTAGATGCCCCACCTGTGGTTCCTCCCGGCGGGCCAGCCTGCCCACCTCTGCTCAGTTATCTGCAGACGCCTGGCTCCTTTCCCCGCTGCACCCCACCGCCCTCCATGTTCCTCATGGTTCTCTTGTTCTTGCAGCGTTTTCCTATTTCCTGTCGGCCTGCTGCTTTCCCCTCAGGAAGGCGGTGTGCCTCTTCAGGCGAGGCCCAGGGGTTGCCCTGATGAGACTTGAGATGAGGGGGCTGGTTGGGGGTGAGGAGGGAGGGCTGCCCCTGGGATCAGAGCTGGGTGTGTTGGAGTCTGGCCTGGTGGAGTGAGCCCCACCGAGCTGTGTGACCGTGGGCACATCGATGCCTCCTGGGCCTCAGTTTCCTCATCTGTAAGGAATGGAAGGAGATTCCGCTGACAGGGGTGTTGTGTGAGACCCCGTTCAGGTCTGGAATGCTACAGCTGTATGTCCTCTCCCCGAATCATCCATCTTTCAGCTGCCTGTCGCGGGGTGGGGCAGCTCCAGGGAGTCCCAGGGTTTCCCTCTGACCTGAGCCCTGCCCTCTCTCCCTCCCTGCAGATTTCCCTTGGCCTCTGAGGCAGGCCAGCTGTGGAGCTTCCCACAGCAAGAGGTGCTAGGGCAGCGACCAGCTACAGCAGGGTCCTGGCACCTCCCTGACAGCCATCGCAGAACCAAAGCTGCCTGGTGACGGTGGTGGTGGCAGTGTGGCAGGTGGGGGAGGGTTGCCAGGGCCACACACCCTCTCCGCCCTGAATGGGTGCTCAGAGGGTCTGCAGCCAGTCAGCCTCTTCCTCTTTTGGGGATGAAGCATCAGCAGATTTGTGAGTACCTCGCTTCTGACTTGGCATTTTCCAGAAACTGCTGAGTCACCAGAGGGCAGCCCCAGCATACTCCTTCCCCTGTGTGCCAGGCAGGGCTGCTGGGGGCTGTTGATTTCCTGGAGCCCTGGGAAGAACGTTCATGGGTAGAGACCCAGTCTCTCCCATCCTGGTATGCGTCTGGGAAGAACTGGCTTGGAGGAGAGGCGGAAGAAATAGTTTTGCTATGGGAACGCTTGGGAAAAAGACTTGCTCTAGGTCTAGTAGACCGAGGAAGGAATAAGAATAGAAAAGTTGCCGAGGAGTCTAACCAGCTCTGTGTTCTTCCCAGTGAGCTGTGAGCGAGAGAGGAGCAGGGGTGGAGGGCAGGGGTGGAGGAAGAGCGTAGGGCCCGGGTCCAGTGGCTCACTTGTCTGTGTTTCCCTATGAGCTCCCCTGGGCTCCTGGCCCCTCACCTCCAACCCAGCTGCTGGGGGTACTTTAACTGATCATCTGTGTGCCTTCCTTGTCCTGGGCCTGTCAGCTCTGAGCCCCGAGCCGCCGAGCAGAGCCCTGCTCCTTGAAGCAGGTGGGGTGGAGCGAGGGGTGAGGTCTGGTGTGGACATGCATCCGGGTGGGCCTGGGAAACTGTCCATTCTGCCCTGAGTTATGCAGACCAGGCTTCCTGGAGTCCAGAGTGTCCCAGGGAAGTGAGCAGGGCTGAGGTGTGGGAGGGACTGGGGTGGGGGGCTTGTGCTCCTTCACTGACCCCCTGGATGGAGTTGGGGGAGATCCCTCTTCTAAGGACAGAGGCGGGAGCCAGGGCCGGTGGGGACGGGCCTGCTTCCAGATGTGGCTTGTGTTTATCTGGAGGCCAGGCCTGTGTGCAGGGCAAGTGAGAGGTGGGGCAGGATGCGTCTGCTTATTAACAGAGAGCTGGGGCCCGGCACACCCAAAATGGTCATCTTCCTCTTCCTCCTGCTCAGCCCTTTTTGGTACGTGGATGTATGTGTGTGTGGGGGTGTTCTGGGGGCACCACTGGAGCGTGGCCAGTGGACTAAGAGAGGGTATCACACATGCCCCTATTTCAACATTTCCTAACCCAGAAATTGCTGAGTCACGGGGGAATTGCTCTGACCTTATTTTTCCCTTAAGCTGGCTTCTAGAATCTTTGAGTGGTAAAGCATCTGAGAGCCATCTACCTCAGCCCCTCCGTGGCACAGTGAGCAGATAGAGGGCAAGTGGAGCGGTCGCAAAGGTACCCCTCTGAGGGCTCCTTGGATGTGCTCAGTGACAATACGCTTCCTTCCGCGGGCCCTTTAAGAAACCAAACAGCTCCCCCAGTGAACACTTAGGACCCGCCTGAGAGGATTGGGAAAGACTTCTGGAAAAGGTGGCTAGCATACCATCCATCCAGATCACGGAAGACGTTAAGCTGAAGCCGGGGGGTTGTGATTCTGTCCACCTCTGGCCTGCTCCCGCTTCCTGCCTAGGCAGGGATGGAGACAAGCCTGTCTTGCCTCACCCTTACCCCAGGGCTGGAGGGACCCATGTTCCAGGCCCCCAACCCCTGAGGAAGGCTGAGGGTGGGCATAGGGCAGAGCTGGGAGACTGTGGGTCAAACAGCGTGGGAAGGGAAGCGGCAGGTGTTGGCAGAGCTGAGTCCTCGCTAGCAGGGAACCCTGGGTCACCGTTTTCAGGCTGGCGGGACCTTTGGGCTCCCCCACTTTCAGATGTGGAAGCACCGAGGCTCTGAGAGTCACGAGCCCCACAGCAGTGCCAGGCCCAGGTTTCCTGGCTGGCAGTCTCGTGGTTTTCTGGCCCTTGCCAGGCTGCCTGAATTGTGACAGCTTCTGAGCTGGTATTCAGAGCAGAGATCTATGATGACATTCCCCCCTGCCTTTTTATTTTCCCTCAACTTAAAAAAACATTATGAAATATTGCAGGCAAGTAAAAGAGGATAGGCAACTTAGTGAACTCCCTCATTCTTACCATTCAGCCTAAAAAATAAAATATCACAGATTCAGTCAGAGCACTCTCCCACCCCGATCTCCCTGTCACCTTCTCTTCCTTCTCTCCCTTGCCAGAGCTGACCACTCTCCCCAGCCTTCCCGTGCTACTCTGCGTGCAGCGTGTGCGGCTCACTTTTTGAAGGGCCTCCTGACTCCTAGGATCCAGCGGTCTACACACAGGTGGACAGCTTGCAGCTGGCTCTGCCTCGTCCCTTATTCCTCCCTTGTCGGGACCCTGCGGCCCTGCCCTGGACCCTTGCCAATGGAACTGATATTTGCTCCGCTCTCTGGGCTGCGGCGGCAGGCACGGCCCGGCACAGAGGGCATTCATTGTATTGGCTGAGCGGCAGCTGGCATCGTAGGGGAACTGCCCGGCCAGACCCAGAGGGCAGGCCCAGGACCGGCTGGGGGCATCTGGCCTGCCCTTTCAGCAAACGAGTTAGTAAAATTGGAGTCTGGCAGGGGACTTCCCTGGTGGTCCAGTGGTTAAGACTCTGTGCTTCCACTTCAGGGAGCATGGGTTGATCCCTGGTCAGGGAACTTAGACTCCGCATGCCACGCGGTGTGGCCTAAAAAGGAAATTAATAAAATGGAGTCTGGCCAAGAGCAAGAAGAAGGCCACTTGGGCACTGGGTGGCCCTGGGGGTTTTAACCACTGGGCCTCCCCATCCCATAAAACCAATACATGGAATTTGGGAAGAGCCCCACTGCCAAGAGCTCAGCCACAGGCCTTGCAGTGTTATGGTGGTGGCCTCTGAAGGCTGGGGGAGCAAGAGCATCAGGGTGGGAGGAATGCTTCCCACATCTGTGGCCCGCAGGGTGGGTAGTGGGGAGTCCCCGGAAAGCAGGCTGGGCTGCAGCAGTCTTCAAACTTTCTGACCTTTCTTTACACTCTTTAAAGTGGTGAGACCCCAAGGAAATTTTGATTATGTGGGTTTTATCTATCGATGTGTACTGTATTAGAAATTAAAACTGAGAACAGTTCTAAGCATTTTAAAGTAATATTAAAAATAACATTGTGTTAACATTAAGTAACATTTTTTTGTAAGAAATATTCGGGTTTTCCAAAACAAAAAAATTAGGGAGAAGAATGACATAGTTTTATATTTTTTGCAGATCTCTTTAATGTGTGGCTTAGTAAAAGGCAGCCAGATTCTCCTAGCTGCTTTTGCATTCATGTCCTCTTCATATCACAGGCGGGGTGGCCTCCAGCAAACTCCACTTTACCGGGAGAGTGAAAAGGCCAACAGTACTGTTATTATGCGAAGAGCCTGGCCTGGGGGACCTGCAGGGCTCTGGGGGGTCGGCAGGTGAGGAGAGGGGCGCTGCCTGAGCCGTCTCTCCCGGCAGGTGTGCTAGCGCTGTGGGTCCTGGTGACGCACGTGATGTACATGCAGGATTACTGGAGGACGTGGCTCAAGGGGCTGCGCGGCTTCTTCTTCGTGGGCGTCCTCTTCTCGGCCGTCTCCGTCGCCACTTTCTGCACCTTCCTTGTGCTGGCCGTCACTGGACACCAGAGTAAGGGCCTCCGCAAAGGGAGGGCGTGGGAGGGCCGGGTGGGTGGAGCACTCAGGAGGCCCGGGATTCCTGTCCTGGGTTCAACACTTACGTCCAAGGGACTGCACAGACCACTTAACCTCCCTGTGCGCGAGTTTCCTCGTTGTAAAAGTGGGGAGAATGGACGGCCCCCACCCCCGCCCTGGGTTGGAAGGGATCAATGAAACGCGTGGGAAGTGTGTGCTGCATTCAGCACCCAGGAGTGTGTGGTTAGCCGCCCTTTTTAGCCTCCAGCGGAGCTCTGGGATGGGAGCGCCGCCTGGTGGCTGCAGTCTGCAAGAAGCCAAAGGCTCTTCCTGCCCCCTCTGATGCTGAAGCAGATTGGAAGGCAGTGGCCTAGGGTCAGTGTCACAGCAGCAGAGCGGATGATACAGCCCTGTGATTAGCCAACCCTCACCTTCTCTCATCCCCACTGCTTCCTGCCTGCAAACTCTGAATGCTCTAAAGCCTCTATCACACCTGATCTCTCCATTGGCTCAGTTCAGCCTCTGTTGGAGGTTGTGGGGAAGGATGGCCTGGGGCTTGTGGCATGGTGGCTAGGGTCAAGGGCAAGGTCCTCTCAAGTCACGGTTGGGTTCCTCTTCCCTGCAGGCCTCACAGACCCCAACAGCTACTACCTCTCCTGTGTGTGGAGCTTCATTTCCTTCAAGTGGGCCTTCCTGCTCAGCCTCTATGCCCACCGCTACCGGGCTGACTTTGCCGACATCAGCATCCTCAGCGATTTCTGAGCTGAGCGATGAGGTCTCCGCACCCTGGTGGTCCTCAGGACCTGGACTCAGCCTCTGAGACATCGGGCGGGCCTGTACACCCCCTGGGAACCCCAGAACCGAGGCAGAAAATATACAGCAGGAGGACGGTGGTCTCCCCGGAGCTGTCCTGTCCCCTTTGGGGGAACCCTGGGTGCCGTGGAAAGCGGTCCTGCCATCTTGCTCATCAGCCTGACTGGGGGGCAGCTTTAGACCTTTTCAAGTGGATCTGTTTTCTTAGCACTCAGTGGGCAATCTTTTCTAAGTAGGGCCAGGGCAACAGGCAAGGGGTAGGGCAGTGGGGCCTTGACCTGCACCTGGGGGCAGGGGTCCCGCTGCCCTAGACACGCTCCCTCAGGCAGGGTGAGACCCTGGGCAGGGCAGGTCAGGTGAGGGATCTCTAGTAGAGACTTCTCAACCCCTTACCCCGGCACCCCCATCTTGTTGTCCCCCAGGAGTCAGGTAGCTGAACTCACTGGTCCCAGGGATGGTGACATTTGCTTCTCTTTTCCCAAGGCCTGGGGACCTGAGGGGAGTTCAGTGTCCCTCTTCCCACCCACCCTGTTCCCCGGAGAGGTGGCTCCCATGAGTATGCTGGAGCCATACTCCCCCTCACCACACACCCCAGAGCAGGACGCCCCAAGTAAGGCCAGACTGAGGGTCTTGGGGAAGGTGCTCCTGCCCCCCGAAGGGCTTTGGGGAAGGGGGCAGCACGGGGTGGGCTAGAAGGAACCCTCAAACCTGTGCCAGGCACCTCCAGCCCAACATTTCCACTCGGCCGTCTCATGCCCGCCCCTCATGGCACCCAGACTGCCCCTGGCCCCGAGATGCCTCCCCCGCTCCTGCCCCTGCCCTTCACCTAGAGCTTTTCTCTTTTAAAATCTCCCTTCTCAAGGACAAAGTCTGCTTTACTGCCTATACACTGGCCCAAGGGCTCACCCAACTCGGAAGGGAAGGGGCTCCATCCATCTTTTCATCTTAGGTTGTCATTTTGCACGGTCTACCCCTTTCCCACCTGATGTGTCCTGCCCCTCAGCTCTTTGCCTTATCTGTGTCACTGTCACTTTAGCAGAAATACAGCAGCCGTTTGTATCAGCTAGCCTCCGGTGCTTTCTTATGGGGTGGACTGTGGGAGCGGTGGGTGGGAATGGGGGTCTCCAGTCATCTCATTAAGCCATTGCCTTAGCTCAGAGGGGACCCTCTCCCTCTGGTCCCACTTGGCATGGGGGAACCCACAGTTCAGCTCTCTTTCTCCAACCCCCTCAGCAAACACCCCAGCCAGGGCGAGGATGCCCCCGGGCACAGTCTCAGCAACATCTGTGGGATTGAGGGTCTATCGCCCCAAGAGGCCAGGACAGATGGGAAGGGGATGGACGTGCTTCCCTTGGTATTCTCCAGGCTGTGAGGGCTTGGGGCCAGGTCGGAGGTGATGAGGCCGCTCCTTCTGCTGGCTGAAGAAGCCTGGCTGCCTCGGAACCATAAAGACAGGCGCCACTGGATGAGCTCGCCCAGGCCTGCTGTCTCACCCGTTCTTTCTTCTAGGCTCAGTAGATGCTTAAGAAGTCATGGTACATTAGAGCAGGAAGGAACCAAACAGTGTCTATTTCGGGAGCCCTTAACTGATAAACAGAGGCCCCAGGAGGTGACGTGACTTACCTGAGCTCCCACCTGGGACTTGAACCCAGGTAGGTCTGATTCAGGACTCTTTAGGGGAGCCTTAGCGAGCCGGGTCTGCAGGCATCCATGTCCCCCACGCCCTAACAGGCCCTCTGTCTATGGACTCAGCCCAGAGCTGCCGCCTCGTCACTACCCAGAGGCGGGGCAGGCGGGGGCAGCCAGGGTGTGTTCAGAATGGATTCTTCCTGCAAGGCAGCGGCCACAGAAGGCCAAGGAGCTGGAGGGCGGCTGCCCCACGGCCCAACCTGTCCCTTCTCTTCCACAATGAATCAGGCACGGGCTGTGCTGTGTAGCTGTAGGCCCGCTGCCCACCCCTCAAACCCGAGGCCCTTTTATTTAAAGCAAATAAAACATTTATTGTTCAGATTTTTTTCCATTTTTTTTTCTTTTTTACAAAAACATGCATACATACACAGGGTATGGTGGTACTCAGGAAGACACACTCATGTGCACACACATACAAACCCTCCTCTTACTGTCTCTCTCTCTCTCTCTCTCTCTCTCTCTCTCACACACACACACACACACACACACACACACACACAAATGCTTTCCTTCTTGGCCCCAGGCCTGGACCCCAGAAGCCTCGAAGTCTTTGCCAGGGCAGCCTCCCCTCCCCCATGTCTTCCATTCACTCTCCCACCCCTTTCCCCTCAGCCAAGCCAGTCCTATGTAGGGCAGGAGTCAGCTGGGGTGGGGGAGACCCCAGAAAGAGAAGGCTCACAGAGGGGGGTGGTGACTACTGAGGGGTCCCTGGGGGTCATGCTGTGCTTCCGAGGGGAGATGAAGGGCTTGGCACCATTGGATCAGGAAGCCAAGAACTCCAGGAGCACCAGTCTGCCCCACCAGCGCCCTGAGATGGTTGACGCAGGTGACCTCTGGCAGGGGCGGGGACCAGACGGGAGGCCTGCCGATGACTGCTCTCAGAGGGATCTCTGTCTCACTGCCCAGTGGTGGGGAGGAAGCTTCCAGAGTCATCTGAGGAAGCAGGAGAGGAGGGACTCCCCCTGCACGCAGGGACATGGGACCCCTTTGCTCCTGCTACCCACCATCCCCCACCCAGAGCCTAGGAAGGGCCACCCTGGCGGAGGCCAAGTTCACATTTCTGTGTGGAGCCTGGGGCTGTGTGCAAAGTCGGGGGTCTACAGAACCAGGAATAGTGGTTGTGAGCGGGCCCGGCTGTGCCAGTCCTCCTCTGTGCAGGCCTGAGGATCGGGGGCCCAGCTAGGGGCCCAGACCCCAGAGGGGTAGACTGTGCTTCGGGGAGAGCCCTGCTGGGGCCCGGCTGGCTACGCAGCCGGCCTCCTGTCAGGGTCTTCTTTGGTCCCTATGCTAGACCCAGGGGCCTTCCCGGGCTCCTTGGGGTGACTGTCAAGAGGCTGTTCTCTGGCCCCGACTACCTGCCCGAAGGATCTCTGAAGACCCCGGGAACGGGTACTGTTGCCAGAGGTTGGAAGAGAACCAGGTCCGAAGGGCAGGGCGGGGTGGGGCGCGGCGGGGGGCAGATCCGTCCTGTAGCCTAAAGATTCATGGGTTCTTCCTCCTCCACCAGCTGCTCTGAGGTCCTGGGGGAGGGAAAGGGGGGTGCTGCTGAAGAGCCAGGGGCTGCAGGAAAGGCCTGAGCCCAGCTTCCCAGGAAGCCCGAGAGGGCCGCGGTGGCTGGGCTGGGGCCTGGGCTCCGCGGGTTGGGAGGGTCCGAGGGGGTGGAGGGGCTGTGAGCCAGGGGTCTGGCATTACCGCTCTTCAGTAAGGATGCCCACGGAGAGGGATGCCAGTGCAGTTACTGCCTCCACTTCTTCTGCATCGGCCCCTGGCACCCTGGGCACCCAGGAGTCTGGACAGGAGGCCAGGCGCTGCATGCAGCCCCAGTATTCACCTGGGTAAGAAGCCGAGTCAGAAAGGGCTGGGGGCACAAGGCCTTCCACCTGCCCACCACGCATCCTAGACTGATCCTGAGGCTGCATGTCTCAGGCCCAGGGCCCAGGAGTAGCGGACGCGTCCTCGGTGTAGGGTCAGCTCTCACCTGCCTCCACCCTCAACGCAACACCCTCCCTGACTCGGCCCCCGAAGCCCTGACAGGGTGAGCAGTGCGGATTCAGCGTGGCAGTGAGGGGCCCTCGCAGAGGTCCAAGCCAGTCCCACACCCCTTTGGCTGAAAGGCCACCGCTAACCCATTCCCATGGGTGTGGGGTTCCTAAGTGCCCCATTAGGGCCTCCCTTCCCCTAGATGGGGTCTGTGTCATGGTGACTTCACGGAGCCCTGAGCCCCGGCCTGCTGGTCCCCCTCACACGTAGCCCCCTGGCAACACTCAGCCCAGCACAGGCATGGGACGCCAGAAGGACACAGTGCCGGGAGAGGTAACCAACACCGCGGCTACTCTGTCTGGCTGTTGGCAAGCCACTTACTGCCCTGGGCTCCCACCGCCCCATCTAGACCATGGACACGACTGTCCTGCCTGCTGTGGCAAGAAATAATGTCCACGGAACACGCCCGGCCCAGAGCCTGGCCCAGTAGGAGGGCTCCATACCGAGTACCAGCAGCAGCTTCACTGTCATGTACAACACCCCCACTGAGCCCGGATGTGGGAAATCTATTTTGTTCATTTTTGTATCCCTGGCATAGATCACGGGTCTTTACATAAAGAGCTCCACAGATGCTGAGCTGAAGCTGAAAATTTGAAGTGCTTTCCAAATGTGGAGTTAATCTAAGACTCAGCCCCCAAAGCAGGCAGAGCTCCTAAGACCCTGCGGCCAGGTTTGAGGGTCAGGGTGGGAACCAGCACTTCCACAAACAAGGCCTGAGTGTTGCTGTGGGCAGGGCCCTGGCCTAGGGCAGCAGCTGGGGATGGGAGGCCAGTCCTGCCTGGTCCCCACTGTCTGCTGGTCCCCCCTGGGTCCATCTGGAGGGCTCCGAGGGTATCCACTCATGGTGGGGGGGGCTGCCTCCCATTATCGTGGGGTACTTTATAGGAAGCCTACTCCAGAGCAGCAGCACCCCTGGCCTGGCTGGTGTTGGAAGACCTGGGGCCCTGGTCACTGGGGACAGCAGAGCCCCAAGTTTCTCCCAAGTCTGGGGTCAGTGGTGTCCTCTCTCCACACTCACTATGCACCCGGATCACAGCTTCCAGAGAGCGGATGGCATTGAGGTTGGGTTTCTGTTTCCAGCCTTCTTCTGAGAGGGGATCCACCTACAGAAGAAAAGAGTACATCAGTCACCCATCTCTCAGGGACCCCCAGGCCCAGCTCTCTCCCACCCCTGGGCCCCCGCTTTCCAAGCGCAAATAGGCATGTGCTCCCAGCTCTACCTAGGGCAGGGGACGCTGGCCCTATGCCTGACCTGGGGAAGAGGCATCCACGCCGCTCCCCTCATTCCAGGCCGGGCCACCCCCACCCCGCCCATCTGCATGCCCTCAGGGAGGCGCCCTGTCTACCTGCTCCCTGGGGCACTCCTGGGAGAGCTGGACGCCCTGCCCCACCGATGCACGGATCAGGGGCAGGCACCTCACCTTGTTGCCTAGAAGAGCAGCCACACAGGCCTCAGAGGCGTCACAGATGGCTGTGAGATCATGGCCACCCTCCAAGGCCAGCACCACTGCACCTCCCGCCAAGCTCATCAACTGCTGCGTCATGTACCCAAAACCTAGATGGTTGCGTGAGGAGGGTTAGGAGGGGCAGCGGTGGAGGAGAGGTGGGCCCTCTCTACCTCTGGTATTTCCCTGCTTGATTCCTCCCTTAGAAAGAGTGACTCAGATGCATAAATCTCTACTTTCCCAA
The DNA here is from genome assembly GCF_949752795.1 of Hyperoodon ampullatus. Taxonomy (NCBI): domain Eukaryota; kingdom Metazoa; phylum Chordata; class Mammalia; order Artiodactyla; family Ziphiidae; genus Hyperoodon; species Hyperoodon ampullatus. The sequence goes on from NC_136924.1 coordinate 53,994,055, forward strand.
GTGCTTTCACATGGAATCCCCTGTAAATCCTATTAGTGTGCCTCACTGAAGGCTCAGAGAGGTGAAGGGCAGGGCTAGGACCGGAACCCAGGGCCTGGACTCCAGCCCATGTCTTTTTCACTAAGACACACCATATTCCTCTCTGTCCTCCAGGCCCCATGGCCCAGTGGGCTGAGTGGGCTCCCTGTGTTCTGAGAACACTGCTCCTTCCCGCTCCACCCCCCAGGAGAAGCTGCCAGCCCAGCCTGGGAAGGACACAGTTGGGGTGGGAGGAGTCCTGTGACTGAGCTTCCAGCCTATGGGACTTAAGCCCCCTGGGTGTGACTTAGGCCTCCCACAGCGAACTGACCTGGTCTGTGCTGGGGCCCTGGGCTGTGCTGCAAACCCCACTCGTCACGCGCACGGCCCTGGGCCAGCTGCTGCCACCTCCCCCTAGCCTTGGGCAGTGCCGCCCCTCCCGGCCTAGCCTTCACTCCCTATACCTGCCCCCTGGGTTGGGCCCTCCTTACATTTGGCGGAAACATGGTAGCCACCCAGTGGGGGTGGGTGACCCTCGGCAGCATCAAACCCAGCTGACACCAGGACCAGGTCCGGAGAGAACTCCCGGGCGATGGGCATCACGACTATCCTGTGTGAGCAGAAGGGGGCTCACCACGCTGTGCAGGGCTGCCAGGGGCAGAGGCCAAGGGCCCCGCCCGCCCTCTCCCACCAACTTTACTGGGGGCACCCTGCTCTTAGGACTCCTAGACACCCACTCTCCCAGCAGGATGAGCAGATGCCTCTGACTTCCTTGACCTTGGCTGGCCACCCATGTCCCTGGTACAGCCTAAGGACTCAGCCACCCAGGGCGCTTAACTGGCGAGAGGCAGGAAGGAGCCAAGGATGGGGCACCTGAGGGAATGAAAGAGGAGTGGGTGTGTGCGTGTCTTTGTGCGTGTTTGGGGGGGTGCGGTGGGCAGGGCCTCAGGAAGGGGCAGGTCACTAAGCCTCAGGGAAACACTGGAAACACTCAGCACTTAGCTGCCACCCACTTAGGGCTGAGTTGGCCACACCTCACCACTCGCCACCTGAGAGCTGACCAGGGCGACAGTCTCCCTCTGAGGTCCTGGGCCACCAGATCCATTCTCATCCTCTGCCCCTGCTGGCCCCTCACAGCTGCCTCCCTCCATCCCTCACCCAACTCTGGGGTCTATTTTGGTGTCCTTCAAGGCCCCGGGCTCTGGGCACACAGACGCCAGGAACCCCAGCCCAGGGCTCCTACAGAATTAGCTCTCATCGAGAACACTCTAGAAAAGTACATGGAGACCTACTTCCAGGGTTCTCTTTTTCCAAATGGAGTATAGGAACTCTCAGAGTGAAAGATACAAGGGATCCTGAGCAAAGTCCCTCTTCTAGAATGGCCCTTCTTAAGCAACTCCCCCAATACGGACATCACCTGCTTGCTCTCCCTCTTTCTCCACAATCTAAGTTTCTCAGTTCCTGTGCAGAGCTGCTCACTGCACCCTGCCCAGCTCCCCGCACTCAGGTCAACACTGGCTCTTGGTAACGTGTGACATTATAAACTTTATAATATAAAGCACCCTCTGACCTTTCAGTCTGTGTTTCCTGTCTTCCCACAGGGACTGGAGGCCCCTAGAGGCCAGTGTAACAGTGCCTTTCCCTTTGTTTGTCTCAGTCCATAGGCCCACTCCGGGGCTGGCTTATAATGTCTAGTAATTGGATGAGGACAGGCTGACCAGCCACCTGATCACCTCCAACCTGGTGCTGTTGGAAAAGGAGAGGAGAGGGTGGCCTTGCTGGGCCAGGCCTCCTCTGGGTCCCCAGAGCACTTACCTGAAGGCGGCCAGGTACTCAGGATCCCCCACTGGGGGGTCCAGACCTCCAGCCCAGGCCACATTGACATTGAAGCCCTCACCGCTGCCAGCTCCCACCTGGAAAACAGGAGGCAAGAGAGACGTGAGGAGGGCAGAGTCCCAAGAGAGGGATCCCAGGATGTCAGTGCTGCAAGACCAGCTCGTCCAGCCTCCCCTTCCAGATGGAGAAACTGAGGCTCAGAGCGGCTGAACAGTCTGCCCAGATCACACAGCTAGTTGTGGGGCCACAAGGGAGGGTCAGTGGGGCTGGAAGGTGCCGTTACCTCATCCACAGCCCCACTGCCTGGGAAGAAGTTGCCATCGTCATGGCGATGAAGGGAGATGTAGAGCACGCTGGGGTCCTGGTAGAAGGTCTGCTGTGTGCCGTTGCCATGGTGAACGTCCTGTGCAGGGAGATGGGCAGTGGATTAGGGCAGGTCTGAAAGCAGAGACACGGAGACTGGGGCAGGTTGGAAAGGTTTCAAGGTCGGTGACCATTCTGAGGGTCAGGAGCCTAGACGGGGGGTGAGAACACGGGGGGTCCTAGAGCTAAACTGTTGCGTGACCCATGGGCACTCTCTGAGCCTCAGTCTCCCCTTGTATGTATAGATGTGTACACAGCACGCTAGGTGGGGGTAGCAATAACACGAAACCCTGAAGGGGAGGAAAGAGTACGTGTCAGGGGAGGATTAGTGCCAGGAGAGGGAAGAGTCCAGGGTCACACATGTCAGGCACTCTTGCTATTGTGTCTTGCCCAAGGTCATGGAGTGATGCAAGTGATGGAGACCATGCTCCGCTGCAGAGGGGCCGGACCATGAGGCCCAGCGCCACCCCTCCAGGGACAGCCATGGTAACTCACAGGACCACGCGTGGGCGCAAGTGTGGAAAGTTCCTCCACTCTCCTCCATTCTGTGTAGGAATGTCCCATAAGCAGATGTCAGTGCAAAGTAGTTAGTTAGATGTCAATGCAAAGCAGAGCACGAGGCCATGCTCCAGAGCTAACAGGCCTCGGTTCAAATCACAGTCTCAGGACTGACGAGCTGTAGAGCTGTGTGCAAGTTACCTAACCCCGCTATGCTCACTTTCCTCATCTGTAAACCAGGTCAGAGTCAGGATTAAATATATGAGGCGTGAAACCATCAGTGTCTGGATGCAATTAGTGGTATGTTGATGTTATGTGTTATTACTGGTTCTGTCGCTACCTGCAGGAGAAAGGCAGAAATGATCAGATCTGCAGAAAGAAGCCAACAGAGGCCAAAAGACGGCATTCAAATGGCTCCTCCCCTGTGGGAGCTGAGGCCTTTCCATATGCCAGCTCCTCTGGCCCTCCCAACAGCCCCGTGATGGGGGCATCATCCTCACCGCATTTTCCCCGTTTTACACAGTGGGGGAACCGAGGCTCGGGGAGGCTAATGCGGAACTAGGCAGGACGTGAAGCCATGTCTCCTAACGCCAGGCTCAGGGCTCTTTCCACAGGGCTCTCGGACCTGAAGGGGCCAGGACCCGGGACCTACCCAGTCCACGATGAGGATCTTGCTGGCCTTGCCCTGTTGTTGCAGCTGCCGGCAGGCGATGGCCACTGAGTTGAAGAAGCAGAAGCCCCTGGAAGGAAAAGAGAGGTCGTGCCAGCCCATTCCCTCCCCGTGCCGCACCCCCTCCACCTGCCTCTGGCCCGGCCCAGCCCCAGAAGGCTCAAAGGAAGGAGGGGGAACATCCCAACAGGAGGGCCTTGAGGGCCTGCCCCCTACCTCAGCCCACCCAGGCCTCCCCCAGGCCTTACATGGCTGTGGAATGGTCTGCATGGTGTCCTGGGGGCCGAACCACAGCAAAACCGTTCTGGAAACAGAAAGAATGCTTGTCAACCAAACAGCCGGACCTCTGACCCACACCTCCATGAACTTGCCCCCACCCACCCCATCCCCAGGCTCCTCCCCCGAGAAGGGACCACAGGGCAACAGCTGCCAGCGTGACTGACCATGACCAGGCTGGCTATCAAGGGCCCTGTGCTGACCCCCAGGCCGTGAACACAGAACCTCCCACCCCGGTGGCTCCTGGCTGTTAGCACTTTGGAATCACAACAGCTATTATTTGTTGAGAAAAATCTATGTGCCTGGCACTGTGCTAAGCGCTGGGTAAATGCTGGATTTCATCCTCACAACTCTCTGAGGTAAGTATTATCTAATCTTCGTAAGATAAACATTGTTATTATATCTGGTTTACAGACAGTAGAAACCTGGAGCTTAGGCGGGTTTAACAACATGTGCAAAGTTGCCTGGTTGCAGATGGTGGAGCTAGGACTTGGACTATGAGCTCCTAAACAGCAGGGGCAGGGAGGGGGGGCTCGACACAAGCCCCCGTAAGGTGCCCAGCCCAGAGCAAATGAGAAAATGAGCGCCAACCCGGTCTGTAAAACCTCAGCATCACAAACAGGCGCTCTGCCAATGCACGGGGCTCCCGAGAGGCCCTGCAACTTGCCCACGGTCACACAGCCGGTCTGTGTTAACCGATCCTGGATGATCATGACCCTGTCTCTCTTAGAGACCACAGGGCCAGGGGCACAGTGGCTTGCTTCCCCACCAGGTAACAGGAGCCTACGGTTCAGATCTCATCTTGGTCCCCAGAGCTCTCAATTTCCCTCTTGAAACCCTGTGGTGATATCCAAGAGGAATGTGATGCTGGGTGTCGGGTCTGGCCTTCCCCGCTACCCCATCCTCTGCCTCCTTCCTCCGTGGCTTGCCCACCCTCCACTCGAACCGCCTACCTTTAGCTCTCGGGAAGCCACTTTGAAGGCGAGGTCAGTGACGCTGCCGGCAGCCCAGCGGGCCGCATTGGAGGAGTGCAGCTCATTCCAGATGGTGTCGGTATCCACCTGCGGGGGCCAGAGTCAGGGCCCGCATCATCCAAGGCCTCCCACGGCAGCCAGGGCCCGGGGGGCGGTGCCCACCCCACGGCCAGGACCCCAGGGGCAGGGAGCTGGGCAGACGGCGCTGCCGCCCCACTGCCCCGCCGCCCAGAAAAGCAAGGCCTCCCGTGTCCCCCAGTCCCAGCACGACTTCTCCTTCCCAGCTTCAGTCCATATCACCAGCCCGCAACTGGCCAGCACTCTGCCGGCAGCATCGCGCCTGCCCCCCGGTCAGAGGAGGGGGCATGGCGTTACCTGGGCGGGACTTGGGGTTTGGGCCTGGAGGGGGTTTTAAGCCCCAGCTGACTCTGCTCAGGCCCTCGGGACCGTCGGAGCTCGAGGGGCCGTCTGCACCACTGTCTTCCACTCGGGGCCCCTAGCCCAGGCTGGGAGGCCCCCCAAACCCAGTCCCTGGGCCTCAAGGCTAGGGAGGGGCCGGGGGGCGTGATGGGGAGATGGGGAGGGCGAGGCGGACCGAGAGAGGCGAGGAAGGCAGAGAGAGTCGCAAGAGGCTGGAGAAAGAGAGAAAGACAGAGACAGAGAGGGAGCGGAGGGAGGAGAAAACAGAAGCAACAACAGTTGGAAAAATCAGAAAGTGGCAAGAAATGGGAAGTTGTGAACAGGGCGCTGACCGGCTCCCACGCAGCCCCCCAGCGACAGCTCCCATTTCCCTCCAGGACCGGGCCTCCGTCCCCTGCCTCCACACGCCCGGTTTGGTTTGCGCAGGGACCTTTTGAGGGGAGGAGAGGACTGCCAGCAGGCAGAAGTCCCCAGGCAGGGTGAGAGGGCGCAGGGAAAGCTAGGGCATGCGAGGGACAGGCCTGGGTCGCCAAGGACACCAGAGGCATCCCCGCAGCCCCAGGCCGGGCAGCCCACTCCAGGGACGCAAAGCAGTCTGGAGGCCAGCGTGCTCACGATGGGAGATGAGCCCCAGCCCCGGGCTCGGCCCTGCTCTTTGGGCCTCCTCAACATCCACCAAATGCCTTGCAAGTGTGAGGGATGGGACTCCACCCTCAGCCAGCACAGGGGCACTACGGGAGAGCCCCTGGCCCACGGGGCCCGGCAGAACCACAAGAACAAGCAGGCAGGGGATGGGCCTGGGAGAACGGAAGGGAGGAGGTCTGAGAGCCCGTGGCCACGCGCGCTCGAGACCTCGGCACACTTACCCCAACGCCACCGCAGGGCAGCATCACGAACATCCGCTGTGCCAGGAGCCCTGTGGGGAGAGGTCCAGGTGTGTGAGCTGAATCTGCTCAGCCTCCGGCAGGGAGCGGAGAAGCTCTGAGAAGAGGGCCAGGCGGGGTGGGCAGGGAGGGGTGGAGGTGGGCAGCAGAGGGACTAAGGGCGGCATGGGGGTGTCCAGGACGCTGGAGGGACACGCCGGGCGGAGCCAGGACTAGAGCACAGGGGATGCTCAGGTTGGGTGAGCCAGGGCAGGTCTGGGGGCCCCAGGCGCCATCGGTCCCCTACCTGCCAGCTTCCCATTGTCCAGTTTGAGGCGGCTGAGCGGGTTGGTGCCATAGAGGAGCACGTGCCGCTCCGAGTGCACTGACTGCAGCTCCTCCAGGGAGGCCTTCCGGCCCCGTAGAGACTGAGGAAGGACCCACAGAGCTCCTGAGCCCCTGCTCGGCCCCTTCCCTACCACTCCCACCATCCCGCCGCCCCTCAACTCACTCTGGCTCCAGGGCCTCCCAGCCCCTTCCCTTCCGTGACCCTCAGCTCCTCCGATCCCACAGCCCCTACGCTGCCTCCTCACCTCACACTGGCTCCGGAGCCCCCTCTCCAGCAGCCGGGACCAGATGCTCTGGATGCGGCCTGCGTGCTCCGGGTGCCTGCTGTTGTCTCCGCAGGAGCACTGGTGCTTCAGCATTACTGAGTCATAGACCAGCCCTGCGGGGAGCAGGGGTCAGGGCCAGGGCCCCGGGGATTCCCCACCCCCAGCCCCACCATGGAGCCAGGCCGGGCATGCCCTCCACACCCCCGCACAGCCCCACATGCCCCATCCTGCTCCTCGGAGCCCGTATGCACACCCCCAGCTGCTTACCCAGGCAGCCTTGGGCACCTCATCCACACATCAGGCAGCCCCAGCCAGCACAACTGCCACCCAGCCGCTGCCTTCCCGACTCAATGACCCCCCCTCATGTGGCCCAGGGACAATGACCCTGACCTCAAGAGCTCAGAGCCTAACAAAGGGAGGCCTGATGTCAGGGGCTCGCACTGGATGTCATGACCCAAATAGGCGCCCCCAAACTGGGAGCTGGGAAGTCCACAGTGGGCCATGTGACAGGACAGATGCAGTTTTGGGGAAGTGACTGTTTCAGCCTGACCAGCAGGACGCCCAGAGGAAGGCCCTGCACATTGCCAGTGGGAGGGTCACTTTCAGAACATCTCAGGACATTAGGATCTTCAGAATGCTCACAGCATTTGACCCGGGGATGCCACTCCTTGAAAGTGACCCTCGGGAAACAATCCCAGGGATAAGGAGAGACTTATAGAAATTTACAAGGAAATTCAAATGAGCAAAAATGAGTAACCACCTAACTGCTCAACCAATAGGAAATCTTTAAACAAAAATACTGTGATGACATACCACAAGATCACATTTTTAAAGTTTAATTATATCACAAGGTGTTCATAATGTGCAAACTGAATAAAGCAGGGTACAAAATGTAGCCACAAAATGTACTGTATGTGGGATTTATAGATGTGGCTAAAACAAAGACTGGCTTGAAATATGGCAGCATTTACAAGGGGTTGCCTCTGGGTGGCGGGATACTGGCTGGTGATTTTTGTTCCATTCTTAGGCTTTTCTGTATTTTTCAAAATTTCTAAAATGCTCTTGAGTTATTTTCACAAGCAGAGCAACAGTAATAAATATCATTTTTGAAGGCCCAGACTAGTTGTCAGGACACCTGAATTGTTAGCTTGGCCTGACTGCCAGCTGACTGTCCCCTTCGATTTCTGGAGCCTGGGTCTCCTCAACTGTAAAATGAGAACAACCAGTTGCTCCACGGGACACTGTGGGGATCTCATAAGACTAAGAAAGTGCTCTGTGGCCTCGAAAAATGTCCTGAGTGAACCATGACACAGACATGGTCCTCTGCCCTGAGCCCCCGTGTGCCCCCAGCCACTTCCTCCTGCCCTCCAATCCAGGCCTTACCTGTGGTGAAGGGCAGGGTCCGGGCAGGGGTCTCTGAGCTGGGCAGGACACGGGCCTGGCTGGTGGACTCTGGGGTTGGCAGTGAGGCAGGCGCGGCTGGGGACGACTGAGCCCTGGACAGAGGCCGGTGACCGCCCTGGGCCAGGGGAGGCAGCACGGAGTCCCCAGTGGCTCCCCGGGGGAGCCGCCCAGCCAGTCGCTGCTGCTCCCAGAGGTACACCTGAGGGACACAGGGGTCTCAGTCTCCAGGTTCTCAGGACCCTGCTCCATCCGCCTCTGCCCATGGCCTTGGAAACCTCCAGGCAGGCCCCTTTTCTGCAGAAGCCTCTGGCCCTGCCTCCCAGCTGGGCTCTGGCCTTTGAGTCGCTGAGCTCCCTGCCCCCACCAACCCCCCGAAAGGCCTGCACCCCAGACTGACCACCCTATTCCACCAGAGCTCCCTGGGCCCTCGAGACTCCAAGGCGAGAACCTGGGTGAGAGGCCTCAGGCTGGCTCTGACCAGGATCTCCTTGTCTCCAAGGACTGCCAACCACCCAAGGACATAGGGACCTGCGTGAGTCTGCACATGTGTGGCCTGCTACCATGTGTTACGGGCTGAGTTGTGTCCCCTCCCACCTCATATTTATGATGGAAATCCTAACCCCCAGTCCCTCAAAATGTGACCTGATTTGGAGATAGGGTCTTTACAGAGGTACTCAAGTTAAAAATGAGATCATTAGGGTCAGCTCCACATGACTCTGGTCCTTATGAAAAGGGGAAATTGGGACACAGACGTGGACAAGAAGAAAGACGATGTGCAGACCCAGGGAGAAGGTGGCCGTCTACAAGCCAAGGAGAGAGGCCTGGGACGGCTCCTTCCCTCACAGTCCTCAGAGGGAACAACCCTGCCACCACCTTGATTTCAGACCTCTAGCCTCCAGAACTGTGGGAAAATAAGCTCTGTTGTTTAAGCCACCCAGTTTGCAGCACTTGTTACAACAGCTCCAGCAAACCAATACCCCATGGCTTGACTTGCACAGTTGAAGGGCTGAGCCCATCTCTGCCCCACCTCCTGCCCTAGCACCTTCCTGGAAACAGTACAAGGGGTCACAGGGGAGAAGTCCTAGGGCAGGAATGTGTGGGGTTCTGTGAAAGGCCAGTCTTGCTGCTGGACGAGGGACATGGCTTCACCCTGAGATGGGAAGGCTGCTGGAGGGAGCAGCACGTGTATGTGTGCATGCGTCTGTCTGTCTGTCTGTAACCTGCTGTGGATTTGGCAGAGGAACTGTGGGTCCCAGAGCTGTTCCCTGCGCTGATATCCCACCTTCCTCCCTTCCATCTTTACCAGGCCCCGGAGTCTCCTGACTATGCCTTCAGAGGCGGAGGCGCACCTGGGCACTACCATACCTGCTGGTGCTGCTGGAGAGGAATAGGGCCTCGGGCCTCATGCTGCCCATGGCTGGACTCCCTGTGTTCCAGGACGTCATCCCCCAGCGGCCCCACTCCCCCGCCGTCTGTCTCGAGGTCCTCAGCCGAGGGTATCTGCTGCAGTCGGGGCTTCTCACTCGGCTTGGCTGGCCTCTGGGGAAGGGAGATGCTAGCTGAGAGACATGCTGGGCCCCCAGGAGCCACACGTCCTCCCTCTGACCCTCCAGATCTCTGCCCCCCCTAAGTCTCCCTTCTTTCAGCCCCCAGGCTCCAAGTTTAGCAACCCCTCACCACCTCCCCTACCCAATTCCACTCACCTTGATCAGCTGGACATGAGGTTTGAGCCGCTCCAGGCGGGGCTGCAGGGGGCCCAGCAGTGGGGGGGCAGTGGCGCTTGGGGGCAGGGGCTCTGAGCGGGTCCGGCTCAGCGGCCGGTGGAGGCCTGACCCGGAGGGCCGCTCGGTGGTCAGTAAGGACTGGGCAAAGTGGAAGGGCAGGGGCCCAAGCCCGGGCACTAGAAAGAACGGGGTGGGGGGCATAAGGAGGGAACCACAGGGAAGAGCAGAAGGAAGCAAGGGCGGGCGGGGAGGGGGGAGGGGGCGAGCCAGGGACTCAGCAGGGAGACGCACAGGAGGACGGGACCCTGCCCACGCTTGGCCCTCAGCAGGGTGCAGGGATCCAGCCCCTCTCCTGTAGAAGCGGGGACTCACCAGTCAGCAGGGGGGCGTGAGAGACCGAAGGATCCAGGAGGAGAATGGGCTGCAGGCGAGAGGGCAGGGGGCCTCCAGCCTCGGGCTCCAGGCCATGGGGCAGGAAGAGGGGAGCATGGGGACTCGCCAGGACTGGTCCCCGAGGGCCCAGAGTCGCATGGGTCCTGCGGTCACCATCAGCCTGGAGGAGAGGTGGAGAGCATCACAGGGGAGAAGATCCCAGCAGGGAGACGGTGAAGGCCATCAGGTGGGGTGTAGGAGAAGGGAGAGAGAGATCTCGGGCGCTTGGGGTGGGGGAGGGCGCCTCAGCCACTCACCCTGGCAGGGGCGGGCAGCCCCAGCGTGATTGTGGGCAGCAAGGCGAACGGGGCCAGAGAGGTCTCCTGCAGCCGCAGCCGCTGGCCCAAGAGCGCCTGCCATGGGAGCAGGGCAGGGGTCACCGGTCCCAGACCTCCACCCCGGAGCACGCCTTCCCCAGAACCCCCAGGAGGCTCCGGTGGGGGCTGCCCAGACCCTGCGGCCCCAGCCTGGCCGGGCCGCCTGCTGAGAGGAGCCTCAGAACTGTCCCCCGAGAGCCCAGCCTGGCAAGGCCTTACCTCGGAGCCCAGGACCGGGTTGGGGCCGTGCTCGCTGTCATTGGGGGAGCTGCATCCTGACGCCGGCGTGCTGCTACTACTGGGGGAGGAGTCTGAGGGTTGGGGAGAGGAGGACGAGCAGTCAGGGGCCAGGAGGCGGGGCCAGGAGGCGGGGCCAGGGACAAATCCCTTCCCCAGTGGGCGGGCTCTGCTTCCTGCTTTCTTCCCAGCAGGGCGGGCAGAGGGGAGGCCACCACCAGTCTCCAGTGCCTTTGGACACTTATTTGTTTAGCGTGCCCCTTCTTCTGGTCAGGCGGCAGCTTAGCCAACAGAGCAAGGGGGCGGGGGGTTCAGCCTCAGCTCGCCCCCTGGCGAGTGTGTAGGACACCCCCCCGACAGATACCCATGGCAGCCCTGAGGCGGGCATCCCTTGTCTGGGTGGGGCCTGACCCAAAGGGACCGGGCCTGCCACCCAGCCACCGCGCCGGGCCTCACCGCCGAGGGTCTCTGTCGGCCGCCGCCGGAGGCTGGGCGGGGCGCTCTCCTTCCGCAGCAGCGGGTTCTTCCTCCGCTCCAGGGACTTTTTGGGCTTGTAGCGCAGCTTCAGGTTGGGCTCAGAGACTGTGGGAACACCGGCGTTACTAGGCCCACACCCCCCCACCCCGCCCAGCCCCCACCCCCGGTCTCTGGCCTACGCCCTCCCTCCCAGTCCTCTCTGAGGCCAGAGAAGGCAGTGCCAGAGAGAAAGCCACCGGGTGCAGACCGTCCCCCGCCCAGCCAGGCCCCCCTCCCTGACCCTCATCCAAGGTCCTTCTCCCTTTCCCCTGGAGGGTCCCTGCTGGCCTGTCCCACGCACCTGTCTTACGCAGAGGGAAGTGTTCTGGGGGGTCGCTGGGCAGGCTGGGAACAGGAGGCAGGAAGCTGCTGAGCATGGAACGGGCAGCTCCTTCCGTCTCCAAGGGCTCGAGAGTTCTGTGGAGTGAGTGCCAAGGCTGCTTCAGAGGGGCAGGCATGCCCAGAGGCGTGGCAGCCATCTCATTCCACCCTTTGGGACTTGCTAAGGAAGGCAGCAGCCCGCAGGGCCAGGAAGTGCCTCGCCGGCAGGAATAGCGGCCATCTCCAGGTGGCAGCATTGGGCCACCCATCCTACCAGCAGCCCACTGGTGATGCCGCCCTCGGACCTAGGCATAGGAGCCAGGGTCCCGGGGCTTGGGTAAGGGCCAGACACAACGGGAGGATCCTGTTCTAGGAATCAGGATGTTTTTGTGCTTAGAGGAAGATGTAAAGAGAAAAGAAAGCTAGCGTGGTGCGTGTGTGAGAGTGTGTGCGACAGTGGGTGGGGGGAGGAGAGATAATTAAAGGACAAGAGGGCAGGTATCAGTTGGGAGAAGGGTTCGGGGGAGGCCTTATGATTAGAAGTGAGGGGTGAGGATCAGGTGATGGGCAGCTGGGAGGAAGAGGGGGCGAGTGTATGTGTGCTCACAGGTTGACATCCAGGGAGGAGGGGCACGGCAGGGACACGAGGGGGCAGGTGGGAGAGGGAGTTACCTGTAGGGAACGCTGGGGCTATTGGGATGGACCGTCCTCTCTAAGGCTGCCTGCTGTTTCTTCAGAATCACCTCTGCCAGCTTCTGCTTGACCACACTGCTGGCTACGGCACCTGCAGGGGCAGAAATCATCAGTGGGTTGGGGGTGGGTGGACTGGTGGCCTCCCTGGCACATTCTCTGCCCGTTGCCCTGACCACGCCCCCAGGAAGAGGCATCCCAGGGACCCCTCAGGCAAGAGCCAAGCCTGAGGCCCCACCTCTTCTGTGAAGCCTACGGGTCCCCCTTCACCCCCACCTACATTCACCGGCAGTGCCCAGCAAGCAGAGGGGGACCCAGGCTGGCAATGCCCCCTCCCATGCCCACAGAGGAGGCCGTGGACACCGGCTGGGGAGGCCTCCATGCTTACTGCGCTTGCTCTTGTCCTTATTGAGAAGCTGCCGCAGCTCTTGCTCCTGCTGCCCCACCTGCAACTCGGGCAACGGCGTGTCCATTGAGAGCTGTGGGGAGGGCCGGCCGCCCAGGGAGGGGCGAGGAGTTGGAGACGGAGGCGAGGGTCTGGGGAGGCTGAAGGGAGGGAGGGGTGCCGGGTCTGAGCTCGAGGCTGCTGCGTGCGTGGGGAGCTCTATCTTTACCCTCATGGTCTCCGCCGAGCGCTGGGTCTGCAGGCCAGCCAGGAAGAGGTGGTGGTGCAGGCGCTGGGGGTGCTGCAGGGCCAGCAGCGTGGGCTCCGGCGGGGGCTCCACCGGGGGCCGCTGGCCCACCCGCAGGTCCATGGGCTGGGGCTGAGGGCCTGGCGTGTCTGCGCAGGGCCTGGGGCAGCCTGAGCACACAGAGAGGGCAGGGTCGGCCGGAAAGCTCTGCAGGTGCACGGTCACCTAATCAGCCTCCTTCAGATTCACTTGACGATGGTAAAACACCATCCAGGGACCTCTTCCTCACTGCACCCTCCCCACAGTCCTGCATGGTAGTTATTTTCAAGCCTGTTTCACCCATGAGAAAGGAGGTCATATAAACTACACAGTTAGTCTATCGCTGGTGCTGTTTGGATTGAGCTTTCTGACTCCAAGCATAGAGTTTTCCACGAAATACATTGCCTCTCCAGGCCAGGAGGGCTGTAGGGATTTAGAGATGGGCTGAGGGCCCTTTAGTGGTACATTCTGGGCCCTGACCTCTCCTTCCCTTCTTCCCACCCTGGAAGGAGGATTGGGCCCAGCTGCCCTCTGATGAGCTGCGCTCAGACACAGCGATCGGACAGGCAGTCCCCTTTGTTCAGCCTCCAACCCCAAAGGGCGTCCCAGGCCCTCTAAGTTGCCAGCCTCCCTACTCTATCCCAGGCCATAGGATAAAGGAGAGGTGCCTCAAACCCACAGCCAGCCCTGGCCTGCACCCTGGGCCTGCACAGCCCACATGCCCGCGGAGCCTGTGCCCAGGTACCCTCACGCCAGCTCTGGGCCTCAGCAGCCTCAGCTGCCTCTTCTCGAGTGTCCCCTGCACCCACGCCAGGAGCACCCTGCCAAGGCTGTGGATGCAGGGGCTATTTATAACTAGCTGCCAGACCAGGTCCTATGCCAGCACCGCCTGCTGGGCCAGGCTGGGCTCAGCAGCCAGAGACACTCTGAGGTGCTCAGAGGTGGACAGTTATCCTGGAGAAGGGGAAGCAGGTGGGGCTTGGGAGCAGGTGCCCTCAGACAGGGCACACAAGCCGGGAAGCCTTTCCGGAGAGGCCTCCTTCAGTTCCTCCAACGCTGGGCCTCCCTGATGGGGGCAGCCACAGGCTGTCCTCTGGGCCTGAGCCGAGGAGGACTGGAAGGGCTGGAAGGACTGAGGAGGACTGTGGCAAAGACCAGCCGGGGAGTCAGGAAACACGGCATCTGGGCCCAACTCAACCATTATCTTAACATCCATAGCACACGTGCACACTCGCTGCAAACCCTTTTACCTCATCACCCCTGTAGGCCCTGGGAGGTAGTTATTACTATTCCCACATGAGGAAACTGAGGCGCAGGTGAAGGGACCTGGCCAAGACCACCCAGCTCGGGGCACAGTGAGCTCGGGTTCCATCCTGCTGAGGCTAATGCCCCGTCTCCATCTTCCCATTGACTTCCAGGAAGTCACCTCCCCCGCCCCACCCCCAGAGGGGTCTCTCACTGGGCAAAGGCAGAGGGGCTTGCAGTAGGTGGTCACTAAGCGGTGTCTGTTCTCACAGTCTGTGACCGTGAGATGGAGACAAGAGAGGAGCAAAGGAGGGAGATGCCCTCACGACTCTCTGGATGTCAAGAGACCGGAGCGGGTGTCTGGGCACCCGATATGGCCAAGAGCAGGCAATGCACTGCTTTGATGTTCCCACTTCTTGTTCATGTGTCCACCCAGGGACCCCAAATTCTCGTTCTGGTTCCATCTGGGCCTCTGATGCCATTGCACTCCTGCCCCAGGAAAGGTCTCAATCTTCCCACGTCAGGTGTCCTGGCTTTCTGGGGTGACTCCCCTGGTGATGCAAGAGGGCCCTCAGGGCACCCAGCGCAGGCCACCCAGACTTCAGACATACAGACTGCCTCCCAGCACTGCCTCAGCCTCCAGAGCAGAAGGCTGCTGGGAACATGGGAGGGGCTCTGCCTGCAACCCTGGCAACGCCCTTCAGGGTGACTCAGCATTTGGGGGTCTCCACAGTCTGATGCTAAGCTGGCTTCTGTCAGCTTTGCCTCCCACATCTGAACACGGACCCTCCGCCTCAGCCGTCAGCTCCCGTCCCGTCACAGCCCATGTACCTTCTGTCCTCTGAGCTTTAGCTCAAAGCGTCCCCCTGCTGGTGCCATCCTCCTCCCTCGATTCTACTTTTCCAGATCCTACCCTGACTTCCAAGCCCAGCTGGAGTCTTCCCTCTTTCCTAGACCCAGCCCAGTGCCCTGCTGGGTCAAGCCCTCTTCTGGATTTCCATCACGCTGGCTGTTCTGTGCCCTGAAAGCACCGCCCAGGCAGGTACCAAATCTGAATTAAGCTCCAAGGGCAGGGACTTGGTTTTGCCTATTGCTCACCATCCCATCACCTAGAACAGTACCTAGCAAGCGATAGGCACCCACTAAATACTGTTTGATTCGATGAATAAATCTCTATATCCTCGGTGCCCTGGAACAGAGGTGGGGTTCATTAACGTTTCTTTTTCTTTTTCCAATTTCTGTCTTTAAATTTTTAGAAAATTACACAACTAGGAGAACTAAATAACAGTAGGTGGTGAACTTATGGACAAACTCCTTAATCAGCTGCCCCCTCCTTTGGAGCTGGTCACATACAGCATTCGACTATTATTTCTCTTTTTACTTGTATATCTTGTCTCCCCACCTGCCTGTAAGCTTTTGATGGCTAGGACTGAATCAAAGAGGATAGCGGCCTTCCTTTCTCCCTGCCGTAGTTTGGGTGTCAGGTGTGCACCTTGCACCCAACAGGCCCTCGTCCGGTCCAGCCCCTTCCCCCGCCCCATGGGCACGTCCTAAACCCTCCTCGTCCATCACGGCCTAACAGCAGCGGGGTCAAGGAATGGTGAGAGACCCACGGAGAGGGGTCCTCTCCCTCCCACCTGAGCAGCACGAGGCACCTTCCCACCCCGCAGGGCTGGTGTGAGGACTGCAGAGCCTATAAGTGAGAACGCGCCGCCTTGCCCAGGGCCCCCGAGGCAGGGGTCTGAGCATAAATATTAGCTTCCTACTTGCCTTCCTGTTTCACTGCACCAGCATGGACAAGAAGAGCATCCTGCCTTTCCTTTTCCTGTTGTGCTTCCCAGCTCTGGGGCCAGCCTGGATCCAGAGTTGCCTCTCTTATCACCGCCCCCCCTTACCCCTTCCCCACCAAACCCCAACTTCGCCCCCTCCCCCAGAACCCCAACCTCCCAACTCTCTGGCCAATCAGCCACCATTCTGAACCACCCCTGAGCTCCTCGCCCCGCTTCTATCCTTTCCAGCGCATCTTCCACTCCCCACCACACTCTCCCTCAGGCCCACTCTTACCTGTGCCAGGGGGACTGGGGCAGTGGGCACCCGGGCTCACCTGGGTCCCATCTGTAGAGAGAAGAGAGATGGAGTGAAGCGGCTGCCGGGAGGGGCAGGGGAGGAGGAGGAGAGAGGGCCGAGCCAGGCAGGCCGCCTGCTGCTCCAGGAGGCCCCACTCCAGCCCGAGGGCACCTCCACCAGAAGCTAAGGGAAAAGACAAGACCCCACCCCATTCCTTTCCTCGGACTCCCGTGCCGCCTGAGAGCGATCCCCAGCTCCATCTTCCTCATCTGATCTTTCAAGCGGCTCAGGTATCTTGCTCCGCTGGAGCTCAGTCCACAGCAAGAAACTCAGGAGGCCCTGGTTTACGCAACGGTGCCCTCAGCCCTCCCTGAGGTGCTCAGATACAATCTTCCTTGGGCAGCCAAACCAGGCTCCCCTAGCCCGAAGCGGGAGAAGAGGGCTGGGAGGTGAGGTGGGAGAGCACGGCTGCTAAGACTGCACTAAGGATTCTGGGAGGGAGATGGGGAGAAAGGGAGAGCAGGCCTGCAAGGGGAGCTGGGGCCCCCTCTGAGGCTTCCACAGTGCGGGAGGGACTGGGTCGTGGCCTGGAGGTCAAGTCAGATCTGGTGGGAGCTGAGAAGTGGCGGGTCTGGAATGCATAGCTCGAGGGCCCCACGGTAGGAACCCCTTTCCTCCTCCTGCCCCATCCTGGGTCCTGCAGCCTCTGTGCCCCCCGAGAAGAGAACCACTCAGCCTTTTTCGTGGATAACCTGAAAAAGAAGTCTTTCCTTCTGGAAATGGTCACCTCTCCCAGGCTCCTAGGCTCAGCCCAGGGCCCCCCCATCCCGTTCAGAACCCATGGAACCCCATGGTAGGGCCGGTGCTGTCGGCAGCCGAGAGGCCTGGGGATCCCAGGGGCTGGCTGGGGCGGGGAAAGACAGAGCTGAGTCCTGAGGCCACCTTTCCCTCCTGCTGTCCCAGCTCAGGGCCAAGGGGATGGAGCCTGGAGCCAGGAGGCCTCCTGGAGAGGGATGTGGTAGAAGCCCTCCTCAGGCAGAAGGGTATCTTCTGAAAGACAACGGGCAGGCGCTGCACTACTGCCTAAGGGGCGGCCCCAGGCCTCTTCCAGAAGCTGCAAAAGGAGAAGTCCCTGCAGGCAGGAGCCTCTGGGGGAGGCGGCAACTCTGGGCACAGAGAGACTCCCACCAACTGCCCTCAGACACTAGTGGCCTGCGCTTCGGACGATGACATTTGGTAGGGAAATGCCGCTCCACCTGTTCAAATGCTGCCCGTTCTTTGAAGTCCAACACAAGGCCACCTCCTCATGAAGCTCACCCTGACCACCCCCCCTTACCGCCCACAGCACCCACTCTGTGCCCACCACCTCGACACTCCATTAATCAGAGTCTCTGCGGTGTCACAACTAAGCCATGCCCATCTGCTCCTAACACCTTGCTGGGCACCTGGCATGCTCTGTTAGGAACTGGCGACTTGAACACAATGACGCTCCCCTGGCCCCCTGCCTAGCACATGGCATGCGTATTTCTCAGGGTTTGTGAGCCTCAAGGAACAGGAGTATGGGAGGCAGCCTCCCCTCCCCGGGATGTGGTAGCCCCCTACCCTGGACTCTCTTAGGACCTCCCCTTTCTTCTGTGGGACCTGGTCCTCCAAGAGAGGTTTCTGAACTGGACTCCCGGGTGCAGTCCCGGAGACCGTGTCTGGCCTGGAGTCCTTGGCCTCCAGTCCCTACCTCCTGGGAATTCTCCCCTAGCGCCCTTGGTCCCTGCCTGAGGGCTGGCCAGCAGCACTCACGCGTGGGAGCACAGCCAGCTTCTCTGTGCCCAGCTCCCCTGGTAACCATGGATTCTGGACACCATGCACCCTCTGGATAGGACAAAAGCTAATGGTCCTGAACTCTGTAGTGTTTGTTACAGGGCCCAAAAGGGATGTTCTGTGATGATGATCTATGATGATATAAACTCTGTTCAGAAAAGGTGTGTGTGTGTGTGTGTGTGTGTATTGCCGACAGGGGCAGCTTCTAAAAGCAATGCCTCGGAAAAGTTCTGCTTCTCCTCCTCCAACCCCCTAGGTTTGTACTGAGAGCCTTTGGATTCAGAAGAGCCCAGAGCAAGAGATAAGATCGGGAGGACAGCTCGCCTGTGTACCAGAGAGAGGAAAGTATCTAAAGGCACCCAGTCAGTGGCAGAACTGAAACCAGAAAGCGGCATCCCAGGCTTGGGGATGAATCTGGGGACCCCTCTTCTCATCAGCCCCTCTCAGAGCGCTGTTACCACTCATTGGTCAGACTGAAATAAGATCAGGAGTGAATGGACCCCAGGGACAGAAAACACTGCATAGGGCTGGACCCTTCTCCATACAGCTCCGGACCTGGGTGGAGAGCTCTCATTTCTGGAATCCTGGCCACCCCCCTATTTCTACCTTCTTTGGAAGCAACTCTAGTCAGGCTGAAGAGGCAGTTTACCTCGTGCTGAGGCTCCTATCAAGTCACCTTCCCCAACCAGACACCTGATCTTACCCAGAAATCCCACCCTAATGGGTCCACCCGGGCCCTCAGCAACCTCCAGGGCAGACACAAACGCCACTCTTCTGTCCCCTAAGCACAAGCTGGCCTCCCACTCCTCCCTTGTTGCCCCAGGCCCTCACCTGCCCAGCAGATGCGACTGGAAACCCGAGCCTGGCCTGACCACCTGCTCTCCCGGTGCTGCCAGCCCTGCATCAGGGGAGGGCTTCCCCAGGAGCAACGCCACCCACAAGCCCCCTCCTAACGCCTCCGATGTCTTTGTCGAGGCTGTGTCCCCCTCCCTGGTCTCCTGAGGAGCTGAAAAAGGAGAAGCAGGCAGACCCAGGCCCTGCAGGCAGAGGAAAACAGGCAGGAGCAAGAGGCCAAGCCCTGGGTCCAGGGCGGACTCCCTCCACCCCACCGCCCTCCTCAGCTCGGGTCTGCTTCCCCTGACATGGGCAGACAAAGTCTGACTTCGCGGGGGGCTGGCCAAGAAGACAAAGCTGGGGGTGAAATGGCTTCAGGAAGGTCCAAGAATAAATAAACAGAAGAGAGAACATCATGGTTGCCTGACTCTGACACACAGTGAGGACTGTGCAGTGTACATTAGGAGCTGATGGGGCTTTAGAGATTGTGCAGGCCAACACTCTCACTTCCCAGAGAGGTAAAGAAAGAGGGCAAGGGGCTATGTCATGGTCACCCAGCAGGTCAGTGGTACAGCCAGGCCAGACCAGACCAGTGCAGGGGGAAACCCAAGAAGTTGATCCCAAAAGCAGGTACTAAGTACCTCTGTGTGAGGTCACTGGTCCAGGTCTTTTTTTTTTTTTGCGGTACGCGGGCCTCTCACTGTTGTGGCCTCTCCCGTTGCAGAGCGCAGGCTCCGGACGCGCAGGCTCAGCGACCATGGCTCACGGGCCCAGCCGCTCCGCGGCATGTGGGATCTTCCCAGACCGGGGCACGAACCCGTGTCCCCTGCATCGGCAGGCGGACTCTCAACCACTGTGCCACCAGGGAAGCCCTGGTCCAGGTCTTGAAGGGATGGAAAAGTGAATAAAACCTGACTCTCACTTTAAGGAGTTTAAGGTACAGACCACAGTTGTTGTTTTTTTAATTGAAAAGTATACTACTTGCAGACACTAAAGTAATTCAAAGAGCCCCTGAAAGTATGAAACCAGAAGTTTCTCACTCATCCAACTCCCTAGAACTTCCCTAGACTCAACCCCTTTTAACAGTTTCTTGTGTTCCCCTTCCAGAAATTCTCTGCTGGTTATTAATTCTATTGCTCATTATCTTGGCACCAAGCTGCTTATTACTCAGATTTATCCAGAACCCAGTGGGCTGCACGCTGGCTGGAAACTCCTGCCCCATGAAGTGATAGAAGCGAGGGTCCACAGCACAGAGGACATTGGCTTTGAGGTCAGATGGACTTGGGTTCAAACTCTGACTCCCTCAGTGACCGGCAAGGAGAGCCAGGGACAGGCTGCAGCCTGGGCAAGCCTTGGTTATGCCTCTGAAATAAGAGGATAAAGCATATGGACTGGGAAGAGGTCGTGTGAGATGAGCAATGCTGTGTGTGAAGCAGGGAGCACATGGCGGGTGCTCCCGCAATGGTCGTGATTCATACTGCTTGCCCCTGAACTAGTCTGCAGCCTCCCTCTGGCACAAGCATTTCAGTGTCTGGTACCACCAGTGTCCTCCCCTCGTCTGCCACAGTCCACTGTCTCCCAGATGTATTCCTGGTCCCGTCTCTTATCCCGACTCTCCCAACCACAGGCTCTTCTCTTTCTCCGCCATCTGAACTTTTGTAAACTAACACTTTACTATGTGCCAGTTGTTCTAGGTGCCCTACGTTTGCTAATTCGCCTAACCCTCATGACAAACCTATGAGGTGGTGACTGTTTTTATGCCCATTATATAGATTAGTCAACTGAGGCCCAGCAGTATTAAATAACTTGTCTGAAGGCACATAACATGGGAGTGGCTGAGCTGGGACTCGAGCCAGGCAACTGGGCTCCAGAATCCATGTTCTCAAGCAATACTCTCCGCTGCTGCTCCCCAGCTCTTCCACTGCCACAGGCCAGCGGGTGGACAGCAAATGCAGGACCCGGCAGGGCACAGGAAAAGATCAAAAAACCCCATAGCCCCCCAGAGACCCGAACCAGCGGCCAACTCCAGCCCTGCTGCAGGTTAGAGGGCAGCAGCTGCCCGTTCCACCTTCGGGCTCCCATGAAGACAATCCCCCAAATCACTTATAGATAGCAACTGTTGACTCTGCAGATTCTAAGAAATGATTTCGTACTACATGTGGGGACAGGAGCCAGCGACCTTGGAGGAGCACTGGCTTCATCTTCCAGGTGGTCGGGTGCCCTGCCCTGTCCCTTCTTTAGATGCTCCCAAGTCCCTCTGAGGCTTTCTCAAAGCACGCTCCGCTGGGCGGGCGGAGGGGCGGGCAGAGGCTCGGCTCCCAGGTGAGCGGCCTGGGATGTGGACCTGCCCAGACAAAGGCCTCCAGTCAGGCCGAGGCAGGGGGCCGCCGCTCTGCAGGCTCAGCAGCTGTGCGCCAGGCAGGAGGCTGGACGTGAGGGCCGCAAGGCCGGCCCTCCGCCTCCGCAGCCAGCATGCCCCTTTCCCCGCGCCTGGGGCCCGGGGGCAGCTATTTTTAGCTCCTGACACCTGGGTATTTTGCAGCCGCAGGATGTCCGGTTTGGAGTCTCTTTCTGGGAATCCCACATGGGGCAGTTGTAAACAGCCCCACACAGCGGTGGCCCGAGCTGGGAGCTGGCACCCCCCTTTCTGCTGTTTGAGATGAATCAAACAGGAAGCAGACGTAACCATGGCAGCGGCAGCTTGAGCTCCCTGGGGGTGGGAAAGCGTCCTCCCTGGCTCCTTGTCCCTGCCCCAAGTCCATTCCATTTTGTGGCCTCTCCTCACAGATGGCAGGGGGAGCTGGGCCGCTCTGAGTTGTGAGCGGCTGGCAGTTCCTGGGACTGGCGCTCCCTGGAGAGCCTCACTGCCCTCTGGCAAAGAAAAACAGAAGTCCCTCCAAGCCTGGCCCGCCCCCGCTCCCGGGGCCTCTCAGACCACCACTCAGTCTTCCCTGGCTGCCCTCTGCGAAGGTGGGAAAGGGAGGGCAGAGCCACTTGCTCAGGGGCTCAGGGTGTGTGTGCAGCATCCCTGAGCAGGCAGGTTCCCCCAGTCCCAGGCCCAGCCCCCTGGTCCAGCCTGCCCTAGGGTTTCCCAGGTTCCGAAAGGCCTCAAAAACCCCAGTTCCCACTTACCCTCACTCCCCTGTTCCAGGAGCACCAATCCCTGAAACAGGAAGTTCAGCATGATGTCTAACCACCATCTTTCCTATCATAAGCAAAACAGCCCGAGCAGTCAAGATGGGGCCCCCATCTGTAACACGGGGAGAAGAGTCGAGTTTCTATCAGCTTCTGCCTTTGTCTCTCCCCCTCCCCCACCCCCTGGTGCCCCACTTAGACCAGCTGCTCCCTCTTAGCCGCCCGCCAGCCCCAGCCAGTCTTTCTCAAGGGCCAGCGCTTGCCCCAACAGGAAGCACAGTCACCGCCCCGGGGCTGTCTCGGAGCCGCTCCTTTCTCCCCTCTGAGGTCTCCTGTTCATGCCCTCATCCTCACTGATCCCTCAGCCTCTGGAGACCCTGCTTCCCTGTGCACCTCTGCCTCCCGCCGGTTCTGCCTCCCCCAGATGTGCCTTCCTGGCTCCTCTCACCTGTGCCACCCACGAGGCCACTCAGCCCGCTCCCGAGACTGCCAGGGAAAAGTTTAAGCTATGATATTAATGTCCATCATTATTATTTTATTATTAGCAGTAACTAGTAATATTAGTATGATCAACAACCATGTGCTGAATGCTTACTGGGTGCCGGTTACTGTGCTAAGTGTCTGACTTGTACTATCTCCTTTGGTCCTCACAACCACCCTATGAGGTCGATACTGCTACCATCCTCACGTTACAAAGGAAGGAAACTGAGGCTCAGAGAGGTTAAGAAACTTGCCGAGGTCACACAGGTGGTAAGTGGGGCTTCTGGGACTCCAGAACCTAAGCTATAATCACTACACTGGTGTTTACAACTAGTCCCACCCACCGAGGTGAGGTAAGGCCACCAAGGGGCCACACAGGACATAGTGCGGTCCCAACATCTGAAGGCCTGGGCGTGACTCACATGTTCCCACAGTGCCGGTACTCCATCCAGAAAACAACAACAAAAATAAAAACTGAATCATCTCTGCCCGTGTCCCTCACGTGCTTTTTCATGTCCAGGCGGCACTCTCCGACCCCATCCTCACTTCCTTTTTCAATCTTACGTTTTCCCTGCTTTTTAAACGTACATGTTACCATTTTATCATTTCCTGTAAGCTGCCCCCAGCAGGGTATAACTAAACAAGCAAACCCCCAGGTGCCGTGGAGGATCAATGCTGTGTGAAAGCACGCTGGAAACTGTCAAGCCCTGTCTAAAATGCAGGTTGCATAACCAGAGCAAGACCCCCCCAGAGCGGCTACTTGGGAGTGAATTGAATCCCCCAGGGAGGGGATGGGTGCGCTCGCACGCGCTCTCTCTCTCTCTCTTTCTCTCTCCCTCTCTTGCCCAGGCCTCACACACTCCGGCAGGCCACGGGCGAGGATGGAGGCACCCACAAGTGCAAAAGGGAGCACCCATCTTCAGGGCAGGCTCCTGGGGACTAGGAACATAACCAAACAGCCATCAGCACCCTTGGACCTGGGGCAGGGAGAGACATAGGCCACAGAGAGACCCTGGCCTGCTCCATGGCCTGGGGCATCACGGATATGAGTCGGTGAATAGCAACAAGCTATGAATGCTGGCACTCACAGGGATGCCACATTAATATTCATGACAGTAAATACCAGATCCCCATCCCAGTTATGCCCCAGAATCCCACTCATTTTGCCTGTTATTTTTGGAAGATGGCAGAACTCTGTCGGGTAGATTCTCCAGGTGACATGATTCCCTTTTGTGGCCAGGGCTGCCCTTGGACTCGCTCAGCTGGGGTTTTTCCAGACCACAGATCCAGCCAGGGTGCTTACACAGCTTTCAGGGAATTCAAAAGCCAGATGCATAGGCCTGGGTACAGATTTGGACAAACCAGCTGTGAAGGACAATTTCTAGCCAACTGCGAATTTGATGAGATGAAAATTTACTGCACTGGAAGGTGGAGATCACTGACTGAAAAAAATGGCATACGTGGTATGGTCTTGTTTTGGTAAGAAGCACGATATATAAAGGCATGTCAGGAGATGGGAAGGTGTACACTGAGGTACTGTGGCAGTGATCTCCCACTGCTGCGATTGGGATGTTTCTTATTCTTTCATTTTTGCTCCTCTGTGTTGTCTGATTGTCTACGATGCACAGGAGCTGTCTCTGTAATAATAAAACAGAACTGACATGTACAGGTACACCCACACAATATCAAGATGGCACTGCCAATGGGCTGCAAAGTCAGGATGCGACCTCTGGTTCCCGTGAGAACTAGGACATAGGGCTTTCACTGATGCCACGTATTATATTCTTGGACCCCATATCCTCTGGAGTTCTGCGTTATCTACAGCTCAGCATCCTCTGCCTCTCCCGAATCATACAGAGGGCCTAGCACAGGCCTGGGCACAAAGTCAGGACTGACTTAATGGATGCCTGTAGGCTGAATAATGATCATTTCCTGAAAGAAATGCCTGCTGCCTCTTCCAGGGCCACTGTGCTGGGAATACAGACTGCTGACATCACTGACCTTCTCATCCCTCCTCTGCCTCATGCTCCTCTTAAAAGCTGCCAGGGAGGGGGCTAAAATAAAGGTCACCCCAACAGATGCTGGCAAGGTACTTACTCCACAGCAGGGCCATCAGGGCCGGTCCCATCCCAGACCCTCCCCAGTGCCAGCTGGCAGCGAGGCCCTCAGGTTCCCCCGCATCCTGCCTCACTGGGAGAGGCCAGGGGTGGGGGAGTGAAAGAGAGAAGGGGTCCACCCTGTGACTTCTGGCTATAGGCTCCTGCTGTTCCAGGCCCTTATGGGTGGAGGAATCTGGAACAGTGAATTTGGCCTGGTTTTTCCTGTGAACTGGGGCTGAGCCCAGTTTCTGTTCTTCATGTCTTTAACATTCCCTATCCCCGACCTTCAAAAATATGAACAATAACATCAATAATAGTGATAATAGTCTGTGTGCACTGACTTCATAGCAGACATGGTGCTAACCTTACTTACTTTAATCTTGAGAACTCCAGGAGCTTGAAACTATTATTACTTTCATATTACTGAGATAGAGAAACTGAGGCACAGAGAGCCGTGGGCCCAAGGTTACACTTAGTGGTTTGCAGGAGAAACAGGGACGCTGCCACATCCTCCCTCTGTGTCCTCACTCGGAAGGCCCTTCTGCCAAGCTTTGCAATGGGCGCAGGAGAGTCGAGGGTGACCGTTCACATCTGTAGTGTGCATTAGAATCCACCGAGTGTTAACACGCGCATATGAGCAAATCCCCACGTGAAAGACTAGGAAATCAAGTCTCAGAGCCCTTGGCAGCCTTGCACGAGATCCCATAGCCATTCAGCTGGGATTCAAACCCGGGTCTTTGGTATGAGAATGGCAAGCTTTCTTCCCCTCTATCACACAATCTCCTCGGCCCAACTCTCAAGATGGCTCTGAAGGCCTGGAAGGGAGATGCACAGCCTGTAGCACCCCGGAGATGAAGCCTGCGCCCAGCCCCTCGCCCGGTGGGGGTGAGGTGCTGTGACAGCACCTCATCAGCGGCTCCACCGTGACTCACGCCTGGGACCCGGGGGAAACACAGCCCTGAGCTGCGGGCAAACACGGCCTGCCGCCTGCCCCGCCTCCAGCTCCCCGCCTCCACATTTGCTAACCGAAACCCGGCTGTTGCTATTTTTAACCCTCCAGCTCCCCCTGGCCTGGGGCTCCCCCCTTCACCCCACCCCCACCCCCTGCCCCAACCGGGTGCTACCAGCCCGTCATTCTGAGAGCAGTTCCGCAACCTGAACGCCCAGGAGGGCGCAGCGGATGCCCGTGCAGGTTTGTGGGGCGAGCAAAACAAGCCGCTTATGGCCCCGTCGCCCCGTCGCCGAATTCCCCCACCCCGACGCTTTCCGAACCTGTGGCTCCCCGCCTGCCCCGCTTCTCCCTGTCATCCTGGCAGCGGGGGAGGGAGGAATGGGACTTCCAGGGCTGGTGGGGGGGTGAGCTGCAGGAGCCAGAGCTGGCCTCCTCGGGGTGCAAGAGAGCTGAGCTGGACTCCCGAAGAGAGATGGGGTCCCCCTCATTCCCTCCAGGGCACCAGGCTCGCCCGGAAAGCCCAGGGTCTCTGCCCACCAGGGTTTCCAATCCCTGCAGGCAACATGGGGAAAAAAGGAAGTGGCTGGTGAAGGGGTGGGGATGGTGAGTTTAGCCCAGGGCCCTCCTCATGGGATGTCCCCTCCCCATCCTGGGCAGAAGGCCTGGGAAACACAGGAGTCCAGGGGGTGACTGCACCCAGCAGCCTAAAGGAGGCCAGGGTTGAAAGGCTCCAGGCAGCGGGTTGGAGGGTGGGAGGCCAGACGGGGCCTCTTCTCTCACGTGAGGGCTCCTCTGATACTCAGCTCGCTGAGGAAAGGGCCCTACCATCCTGCAGCCGGCAGCTCTGGGGCCCCAGGGAAAAGCTACCACGAGAAGAACCTGGAGGTGAGAGGGTCTGAAGGCTGCTTGCTGACGTGACGGGGGTGAAGGGGTGGGGCTGCCGGGGGACCAGGGGGGCACTGCCTTCCAGCTGTCATCTGCTGCCCCCACCCAACACCTCCCAAGCCCCCCGCTCAGAGGCTCACCCAGTTTGAGGAGCGGATTCCAAGGGCCCAGGAGAAGCTCTGGAGCGCCCAGCCAAAGATCTCCTCCGCTCCCTCTCTCCTGCCCCGGCCCCCTGCCCGGCCAGCCTCGGCCCTCCCTTTGCCCTGTCCTCGCTGGCCCCTGCCCCAGCCCTTCTTTCTGGTGTGTCCTCTCTTCCAGGGCCCAGCTCCTCTCTAAGCCTTGACGCCCCTCTCTCCTCAGTGATTCCTGAGCCAGGTAAATAAATCCCAGTGGCCACAGAGGCAGCCAGGCTAGACCAAGAGGGGAGGGACTTGGCACTGGAGTTGTAGGGTGGGGAGATGGGGAGGAAGGGAACGAGGTGGGAGGAAGGTGAGGCAGGAGGGTCAGGAATGGGCTGGCACTTGAGAGAGGCTGCCGCCTTCCCAACACCCGACATGTCGACAGGGCCCTGGACTCGGCCCCGCGAAGGGAAAGAGGCTGCTCCCCGAAGCGCCGAAGCACGCTGGGTCCAGCCCTGTCCAGCTCTCCCTCCTCCTCTCCCCTTCTGCCAGCCTCTGGGGACTGCCTGAGCAGCCGAGACCCTCCTGTTCCATGCCAGGCAAAAGGCTGGCGATTGGGCTCCAGTCCTCTGCCAGCACTCAGCCCAGGTCTCTCACCTGGACCCAGGCGGTTGCCAAGAATGGCTCAGAAGCTCCGAGGGCTCACTTCTAGTCTGGGGAGGTGAGAGCAGGCATCGATGTCACTTCTCAAGCAGGCCTCCCCTGGCCGCCCTATCTAAGGAAGTGCCACCTTGTTATTCTCTATTGCTGCACCTGGTTCATTTCCTTCTTAGGGTTTATCGCAAGGGGTAACTAGATGTATATACTCATTTCTTTACTTGCTTACTTGTCTTACTGTCTCCTCCACTAGAGTGGAAGTTCCCTGAGGTCAGATGCCCTGCCTCTGTGTTCACTGTGTATCTGTGCCTGGGACCTGGCACACAGCAAGGCTCAGTAAGCATCCAATGAGTAACTAAATAGCTGAATGCCTGGCTCAGTAAAGGGGGCCTTCTGGTTGCCAACCTCACTTTTAGGATTGACGAGCAACAGTTCCAGGATTTCCCCAGGGAAGAGGAAGCAGGATGTAACAGGAAGAGCAAGGTCAGGAAGCCCGGGACCCCAGGGAAAAGGTCAAGGCCCAGTAAGCATCCGCACCAGTCCCATCTGGTCCACGGCATCACGCTGAGTATGGACATGTACACAAATGCACACGCAGAGGACGCGTGGGTAGGTCCTGGACTGGTCTTGAAAGGCTTGAATTTTGTCCTGATTCTTCCTCTTAATTGCCCTGTGTCCTTGGACAAACCACATACCTTCTGTGGGTCTCAGGTTCCTCAAAAGAAAATATGAAGACATTGGTGGTCCTCAAACATGGCTTTGCACCAGCTCACTGAAGCGCATGTCAAACTCCAGATTCCCAGGCCCAACCCCTGCAGACTCTGAGTCTATCTGGAATGGGGCCTGAAGATCTTTGTTTTTAATACATTCCCAGGTGACTCTAAAGCAAATGCTCCGGGAACCGGCATTTGAGGAGGGATGAAAATGCTTTCCAGCAAATACCTGGACTTCTATTAAAAAAGCCACTCCTGGGCTTCCCTCGTGGCGCAGTGGTTGAGAGTCCGCCTGCCGATGCAGGGGGACACGGGTTCGTGCCCCGGTCCGGGAAGATCCCACATGACGCGGAGCGGCTGGGCCCGTGAGCCATGGCCGCTGAGCCTGCGCGTCCGGAGCCTGTGCTCCACAACGGGAGAGGCCACAACAGTGAGAGGCCCACGTACCGCAAAAGAAAAAAAAAAAAAAAAGCCACTCCTGCACAGGCATACGTCCCCCCGAGCCGTGTCCATATACCCCACGCAGAGCCATGAATTGCAAAGGTGCACAACTCTACAGACGACACACGTCTGTACTACACGTGTGCGTGTTCCCCAGACACCCAACAGAGAGCCACCACATGGATCACAAATTGCCACGGGATCACCACCTCTACATACACAGCCCAGGGGCACACATGCAGGCCCACCACCACATACGCAGTGTGCACACACACCCATCACATGTTGACCCACACTAAACAGACACTATCCTGAATTGATTTTGCCTCTGGGAACTGGTCCAGGACCAAAGGAGCTACGCTCTGCTGATGAAAATATCCCTCCCGCCTCTGCCACCCCCCACCCCTTGCCCCAGGCAGCATGCTGTCCAGCTCCCCCTCGAAGGGGCAGAGCTGCTGGAGGACAGTGGGGAGATGGGATGAGGGGAGGCACGGAGCCCCCCCC
This sequence comes from Hyperoodon ampullatus, assembly GCF_949752795.1. Taxonomy (NCBI): domain Eukaryota; kingdom Metazoa; phylum Chordata; class Mammalia; order Artiodactyla; family Ziphiidae; genus Hyperoodon; species Hyperoodon ampullatus. The sequence goes on from NC_136924.1 coordinate 54,022,845, forward strand.
AAAGTCCAGCAGGCCCTCTCTTCCCCGTCCCCCCGCCCCGGGGAGGTGCAAAAGGGCCTCCACCCAGCCCAGCCCCCCACCCTGACCCCCAGTGCTCACTCAACCCACTTGCCTAGATTCCCAGGCCCTGGGCCTAGGCAGCCAAAACGGCAAAGGAGGTGGCCAGATTGAGGGACTCCTCCTAATACTCAGACCTCTAAGGAAAGGGCTGTCTGGGGGCACTTTCCTGCAGCTCGAAAGCCTGGGTCCCCCAGGGAAGGTTGCCACAGAAACAGGGGGAAATATCACAGGGAAACACAATACCCGGCAGGGTCACCTGCTGACCAGGCTTCCTGCTGTGTTGCCCACCCCCCATCTCATTGCCTTCTTGGCCTCCTTCTCTGGCCTTAGCCTAGGCCTCCTCACCAATGCTCTCCTTCCTGCCTCCCCTGGGTTAGGGAAAGCAGCCTTATGCAGAAACTCTGTCCCTTTTGGTTCCAAACAACAACATCAGGGATGGCCCAGAGCTGAGTCCCCCCGCTCCTAATCCTACCAGCATCCCCACCACAGGAAATCAAAGCTTCCTGCCCCAGAGGAAGTGCCCCATCTAGTGAACAAATCCAACACATAAACGCACAGTCCCGGAGCCTTGGGGAGGACAGAGGCCAGCTCCCACGCCTTACCCCGGCCCTGTTTCCAGCAATACCCCACACCCCACTACAGGCCCCAGTCTCAACGCCGACTGAGGACAGGTCAGGGCCGAGGCGTGACGGGGGCGTGGGCAGGACCTGAGCCAGGCCAGGGGAGGAGAAGGCCAGCAGAATGGGCACAGGCAGAGTCAGAAGGTCTGGTCCCAGCCCTGCTCAGCCTGCCATTCCCTGGCTGCGTGACCCTGGGCCTTGCATTAGCTCCTCTTCCCTCAGACCCCTGCCAACTTCAAAATTACTAGCTCTTAAAATGAAAGGTCAGGAGAAGGAAGACAAAGAGATGGCAGGGGTTACGCAGGCTTTGGCCTTGGGCAAGGACGCCTGCAGCTACAGGAGGGTCCCCACTCGTACGCCCATCACACATGCGTTTCTCACTTCCAAGGGCTTCATATCCGAATTGAGGAGAGGATGGACGAAGTTCCAACTCTCATTCCCAGACCAGGATGAAAGCTGGGGTCCATTATTCCTGAAGGAAGTGGTGGGCATAATAGCCCCCACCGATCCATCTCCTCCTCTGTGGTCATTTTACTGATGGGGAAACTGAGCTTCAGCGTCCAAGCGGAGTGACCAGTTTAGATTCTTGGAATAGTCAGTGCAAGACCTGAATGCAACCTTCTCAGCCTCAGGATCACAGCTTAAGACTTGGTGGCCAGAGAGACACCCACCCCTGGGCTCAAGCTAAGGAACACAGAGACCTCGGGAGAACACTTCCCGGGGCCGTTCCAGATGTTATACCATGAAGCAGCTCTGAGCCTGCCTCTGAGCCGGGCCAAGCCAGGGACGAGAAACATCAGGGGACTAAAGGCAGGGGAGGAGTCCCAGCAGGTCCAGGACCTGGTTCCAGTCCAGGTTCACTGGGAACAACACAGCAAGACTGCTTTGTGCCTTAGTTTCCCCAGAAGTGACTCCACAGAGGAGGAAACTTACTTATTAATTCAGGTGGGTAGAGGGAACGGAGAGCAGAGTAGGGAGGTTGAGATGCTGAGCAAGAAGGAGCTAAGAGATATCGAGCAGAGGCTGGAGGAGCTTCCAAGAGGGCTGGTATGAGGACAGGAGTGTGTGGCAGCCTAAACCACTTGGAGGACCTGGCCTGTGGGGTCCTATGGGGGAGAAATGGGCCACCAAGGTGGCCCATTAGGAGGTAGGAAACTGAGTCACATTCTCTTTTCTTTCAGCCCAGTGGCTGGGCAGGGGTCTTAGGAAGGTTCCCATGGATCCAGGTGCAAGTCCAGGGAACAGGCTGATGAATCCAGATGTTGAGTCCCCAGCAGGGCCACTGAAACTGGTAGGCAGAGCTGGGCCTCAAGCAGATGTTGAATGAGGGTGTGGGGAGGGATGGGCGGCAGCAAGACAGCCAGTGTCCAGATGCAGGGGGAGGCCTCTGGCGTGTGCAGGACAGCCAGCAGGGACGGGGAATGGCCTGGACTTGGTGGGAGGAGCACCAGTGGCTGGCAAGGTCAGATCCGAATGGGTAGCCTGGGCAGCGGGAGGGAAGGAAATGGGGGTAGGGGGAGCTGGGCGGCCTGCAAGCCCCAGAGGTCTCTCTCTCTCTCTCTCAGCCCACAGGCCTAGAAACTCTGGGCGTCAGGGCCCAGCCCAGCTGCCAGATTTGCCGCCTGCTCTTACTCCCCAGGACCAACAGACCGCAGGCTTGGGGGGCACACATCCTGTCCCCCACCACTCACTACACAGCCTGCGGTCACCATCTTCCCGCGCCCCTCCAGCACCTCCGCAGCTCACTCGGGCACAGGTGTCTCTTCACCCTGATGGGTGAGCAAAGGTGGGGGGCGGGGGCGGTGCTGAGAGAAACCTCACTGTCAGAGACCCTCCCTCCCAGGGATCACACTCTTCCCAGCGGAGGGGTCGGAGTACGGTCCGGCCGGGATTCGCGGTATGGGGGCGCTGATGTCCGGGTCTAAGAGCCCGGTCCCAACTCAATGGGTCCTGCCCTTTGCCCTGCGCTTCCCAACCTTCCGCCCCGGAGCACCGCCCCCTCCCGGGGCCGCGGCAGCCGTCCCTCACTCCCGGGTCCCCCGGTCCGTTCTCCCTGCAAACGGGGGTGATGGGACGCCGGGCCCGCGCACCGGCGGCCCGGGGCCTCCAACTCCCTCCCTCGGGCCTGTCGCTGCCCCGCGGCTGGCGGATGTGGGCGCCCCGCTGGAGGCCCGAACCCTCCGGCCCCGGAACCAGCCCGGGCCGGGAGCCTGCCAGAGCCCCGCGGAGACGGGCGGGGCGGGCACGGTCGGGGGGGGCGCACGCCGGGCCGGGCCCGCGGGGCCGCCCGGAGCCCGAGCCGGAGCCCGAGCCGGAGCCCGAGCCGGAGCCCGAGCCCGGGCGCGCGGCGCTGGGTGCCGCGCGCAGGGCGGGGCGGGCGGGGGGCGGCAGCCCAGTACTCACCAGAGCCGGGGCTGTGCATCCAGGGGCCGGGGCCCTCAGAGCGGGGGGCTCATGGCGGGGCGGGGGGCTGGGGCGCCGGCCTCACATCCCCCCGGTCGCCGGAGGCTGCGGAGCGACTGTGAGACGGCGAGAGGAAGGGAGGGGGCCGGGAGGGGGAGGGCCCTGGCAGCCCGGCCGGCCGGGTAGGATGACAATGGAAGGAAATGCTTTATCTGAGTCTGAGAGCGGGCCAAGGGGGAGGGGAGGGAGGGGGCCGGCGCTCGCGGCCCGGGGACACACCACCTCGCAGACACGGCGCGGCGCCCGGGCTGGCGGGCGGCGGACACCCCGCGCGGCCGGCTCGCGGGGAGGCAGCGCCGAACCCGGAACGTGGGACGCGGCCCCGACCCGCCCGCGGACGCCGCGCTGCCGCCCAGTCCCGGCCGCCGCGCGGCGCAGCGACCCGCGCACAATTCCCGGAAACTCAGATACCTGAGCGCACGCACCCTCGCAGACACCACGTACGCGAGCACACATCCATGTTTACCCGGGGCAGACTCGTTCACACAGACACTCTGCAGGGGAGGACCCCCGCGCTCACAAGCACACATACGTACGGCCCACCAGCCAACAGTTACACAGGGGGACAGCGGGACACGCGTGGAGCCCCCGGTCCAGGCGAGGAGTCCCAGACAGACACCCCCGCCCCCCGCCCCAAGCACGACTTGCCTGAGGAAAGTTCCAGGATCTGATTTGAATCACTGCCCAGCCCTCCCCCTCTGCCACCTCCCCCCCGCCCCGACCTCGCCAGCTGAGGGGAATCGAAGGGTCCAGCCTGTTCCTATTAAAAGAAAAAGGGGGTGGGGGTGGTGCGGATTTTGAAAGTTTTCTTTTTTTAAAGAAATTTCTCAAGGGATTTCCTTCCCTCCCCTCCTCTTCCTCTCTTCCTCCCATTCCTCTCCCCCCACCACCCTCCCCCCTACTTTCCCCCTCCCGGTCCCTATGAGTCAAACTTCAGCAATGTGCCCAGTGTCTCCCAGTGCATTACAGCGGATCACAGAAATGTTCCAGTCTGTGAGTCGGAATGCAGCCGCCTCCAGCCCTCCCTCAGCTAATAAACTCAGCTCCGGGCTGGCTTTACGCAGCAGCCCTCCCTGCCCCCCCTCCCTTTTAGCGGGACCAGAAGGTCAGAGTCAGGGGTCAGGGGCTGAGGACCTCGCCATTGTGCTTCCCGGCCTGGTCTATCAGCCCTGTCGCCTTTGGCAATCTGCTGGGTCAGAGACACAGCGGCTCCCCGGGAAGGGGAGAGGTCTGCAACGGAAACGCTGGGCTCTCCAGCGCTGGGGGCCTCAATGCTAGAAGGCAGAGCGCAGCTTCCCTCAGACCCCATCCTGCCTCCCTCGGTTCTGGGAAGCCAGAGTCCCAGGATGCTACAGAAGAAGAAGAAGAAATTGAGGCTGAGCCAGCGGCGGAGCCATGTCAGATTAGAAGCAAGAGTCCCAGTGGCCTAGGAGGGCTTGGCCGTGCCAAGGTCCAATATGACCATAGACTCCTTGCTCCTGCCAGACCGGCTCCGGCCTCACCACCTGTTGCTCCTGCTTCCTACTTCAGGCCTTTTCCTGGTCCCAGCGCTCACTCAGCAGGGAGATCCAACCCCTCTGCGCTTGTTCACTTATCCTCACAGACCCCTTTCCTGGCATCCAAGGTCTCCTACAACATGGCGCCACACTACACGCATCTCTCTCTCTCTTCCCACCCCTTCTGCTGTTCTGCTCAGTACCTCCTGGTACTTGGTGCTCACTGATGTTAGTTGCTATTATTACTATTATTATTTCAGCCATACTGGGCTACTGGCTGCTGTCCACTGTGTCCTCATGCTTTCCCATTCCCCTACTTTGGCTCAGCGCGTTCCCTCCCAGCCCCTTCCTCCTCCTGTTGAAATCTGTCCAATCCTCAACGTCTATATCACCTTCTCCAGGAGGCTTTCCCTGATTCCCATAGCCAGAGAGATTCTTTCCTTCCCTCGAAGGACCCCACTCCAGCACCTTGTCAATCTTTCCCTGTACTTTGACTGTCACCCACTGTATACTTGTCTCAACTCTCTCCTCCTTCCCAAGAATGTTCAAGAGTGGACATCCCCTGAGCCCAGCTATGGCCTTAGTCATGGGTGCATTCCTTGCAGTGTCTTGCTGAGTACCTTGCACAGAATTCAGGCTCCCTCTGAGTTATTTGTTGAATTGGAACAGATGTTCATGGCCTTCAAGGACCATCCCCCAGCTAGACACCCCCAATGTACCTTTTTTCCCTATGCCTCCCCATACTGACTCTGAAAGACAGATGTTCTTCCACCTCAGGTGTGTTTTTCCCAGCCCCCCCCCCCCAATTGAATCCCTCTCCTTGCCCACAGCCTCTAGAAAAATGGCTTGGTTGCTTCAGACTCCTAGCCTCTCCCCTGCTTTTTTTCTCCTTTAGCCTCACAATGCCCCCTCCTGACACCCCCCACCCCCCGCCGCAGGACTCCCGTAGTTATTTCTGGACTGAAATCAGGCCCTTGTTTGCTCATTTCTATCATGTGCATCATTCATGTATTTGTTTGTGAGTTTTCTTTTTCTTTTTGACCTAATCACTGAGTTCCAAGAGATTTGAGCACAAAGGGTATCCCCTCCTGCCTCTGCCTGTCCCCACATTACCCAGCACATGGCTTTCTACACACACCAGAACTCCCTGCCCCCGAAGTCTAGGCAGAGAGAAAGACAGCAGGTGAGTCCTACAACCAGGAAGCTGGACTGTGCCCCTCCTTCTCTTGCCCCTTTACTTACCATCCCCCATCCCCACCCAGAGGACAAGTCTTAAGCCAGTTTCTAAATCACACGTCCCTTTCTGGGATGTGTTAGAGAGCCTCCAGGAAAGAGACATGAGGCAGAAAAGTACAGGCTACCTCTCTCTCTCCTCTACCCTGGTTACCATGGGGATTTTTTTTTTTTTTTAAAGGTTCTTGAGTCCAGACCTCTCACAGACTGCTCAACTAAGCACCTGGCAGAAGAGATTAGTCCCATAGGACCTGCCTTAGCTCCCTGGCATCTTCCTTGAGTCTCTGGCCAGTACAAAGCCTAAGGGCACCTGCCTTCTGCTTTCTTTAGGGCTCTGGGTCTACTTGACATTCTCTTTCTCCTTCTTCTCTCCTCCCCTTACTTAGCTACTTTTTACTGACTATTTTCCATGTAGCAGCCCTATGCCATCCCCCTGGCAAACATTAGATCATTTATTCTTCACAGTTATCCTTGTAATGCTTGTGATTAAAGTACGGCTCATAACAGTTGAGAAACCTGACCAAAGATACACAGCTAGTAAGTGATGAGGCCATTCATTTATTCAACGAGTGTTATCGGGTGCCCACCTTGTGCCAGGGTTCAAAGCTCCATCCAAAGTCTTCTGGTCTAAACCTCAGGCCTCTGAGACCACTCCTGACCCAGCTTTCTAGATGTGGTAGCTGAAGCCACAATCCCTCCCCTAACCCACACTTCCCCCACACTCTCCACAAGGCCAATCAGAAGGTGTTCATCCCTGGCCTGGGTGAGATCTCAGAGGGACAGCACTTCCTTGGGTGGGTTGGGCATTGCATTCCAGTTTCTGAACCTAGAATCAGATGCTAATGCGCAGGATTTGGACTTCCATATAAATAGGGGCGGTAGATCCCCAACTCCATAAAAGGTTTCATGGGGTCAGATAAAACAAGTGGAAGGAAGGAAGGAAGGAAGGGAGGGTAATTAGGATTTACTGAGCATCTTTTTTGTATCATGTGCTGTTCAAGGCCCTTTCACTTATATCTCATTATTATCCCCTTTGTTTTAGCTAGCAAACTAAAGCTCAGAAAGACAAAATGATTTGCCCAAGGCCTTAGAACCAGTAAGTGACTTAATCCCAAATACGCCTGATTCAGAGCCTGTGCAGTTTCTTCTAGCAGGTCAAAACAGTGCAGAAGCTGCAATCAGGTCTCCCGCTCCAGTGCAGCCTGGTTACTAGAGGTCCCGCTCATCTAGGAGTGACATTCTAGATGCCAAGTTTCCTTCCTCACTGACCCCAGGCTTGTCCTCTCATCCCTGGTTCCCACCTTTGTCTGCTACATTGCCCAGGAAGGATCAGAGGAGCTATGTAAGTATTCTGACTAGGATTGAGGGGTATGGCTTTGGGGTGCAGCTAGGCAGATCCCATCCAGGATGTTAGGATCTGACAGAAGAGGCCATACATCCTCCTGGACCAGAATTGGACAGATAAATCAAGAAGAGGCTGGGGCATGGCTACAAGTTCAGATAGCCTGAGCTGGGAGGTGAGATGACTGTGGGGACAGAGGCAGGTGGAGAGAGCTAAGCAAGTTCCTTCCCTGTCCCCCTACCTCCCTCCAGTGTCAACAAAGGTGATGTGGTTTCCCCTGTGGTCTGTCGCCCTAGACACCTGCAGTTCTGAGTATATATGTGTATGTGTCTATGTGCCAACCATGCCATGGGGGGGACACAAGGAGAAAGCAGTGGGACAGGATGGAGAGCGGCAGGAAGCCAAAGGCAAGGTCTCCTCAACCCCAAGGTGAAGAATGCACAATGAATGAGGAAGATGGCAGAGGCCACCCCCTTGGCTACTCCAGGTCCCAGCCAGGAACCTCAGGAGAGCATCGTGGGTGTCAGGGCCCTGGGCTGGGACTAGGAGGCAGGGAACTTGAGTTCTGCCATTAACTTCCTGGGTCAAATGTTTCTAAGTCTCAGTTTCCTGCTCTGTAAAATAGCAAGGCCTTGGTTACCTACGTCACAGGGCTGGTCTGAGATCATATGAATAATATATGCAAAAATGTGTACTACTTTGAGTTTTAGAACTATTACAGTTGCCCCCCACACACACACACACCATAGTGGAGATAAAAAACAAAAGCAAAAATGAAAACAAAAACACAGACTCTGCCCTCATATTGATCACATTGTATTGAGGAAATAAAACACATAAAATATTTGAAAGCCTCTGTGAAGCCAACTATTTCAAAAAATCTCACTACTGTGTGATCTTGGCCAAGTTAAGACCTCTCTGGGCCTCAGGTTGGTTTCTCATCTATCAAATGAGAGAGCTGGTTTAGATCATCTCTACTTATGTTTCTGAGTCTAAAGCAGTTTTCTGATCGTGTTATTTCGAGTGCAAATGAGTACATGACAAAGAGGAAAGACCTGAGCAGATCACAGCCTAAATGAAGTTGGTGAGTTTTGGCTGGGTTTTCAAAGAGCCCAGAAATGTGACTCGGTGTGGGGAGAGAGGGTGACATTCCAGGTAGAGAGAATGGCATGTGCAAGGGCGAGGCAAGGAAGCAGAGGGTGGCAAGCAGATTAGTGAGGCTTAGGAATGGGGTTGGTGAGGACTGAGGGAGCCTGGGGAGGAAATGGGGACAGGAGGAGGAGAAAGGGGCAGTGCCCAGGGCTGAGGCCACTGAGACTGAAAGTGTGGGAGGAACGTGGATGGGAAGATCCTCTCCCAGCTCCAGAGGCGGGTGCCAAAGCCCGTCCAGCCAAACTCCACCCAGGAGAGAGAGACAGAAAGATCCCCTGGCCAAGAGGCCCCACCTACAGGGACGGCCCATTCCTCCCTTCCCCTCTCTCCCAGCTCCACTCCAGCCTGGAGGTAAGCAAGGGCCCCTCCAAGCCAGAGCCCTGTTAGTGACAGAGACAGGCAGATGGGGGCACTGCCATGTCCCTCCATAGCAATAATGCCAGCGGCAAAATAATAACAGTAATAGTGATGATGATAGTCGGAATATTGAAAATTAAAATATCGAAACACCACGTTGGGTAACAGGAACTAACATAGTGTTGTAGGGAAATTATACTTCAAAACAAACACACAAACAAGCTCCTAGAAAAAGAGATCAGATTTGTGATCACCAGAGGCAGGGGGTGGGTGTGAGGGGTGGAGGGTTGGAGGGAGGGGGAATTGGAGGAAGGTAGTCGAAAGTTACAAACTTCCAGTAATAAGATAAATAAGTACCAGGGATATAATGAATTTGTGCAACATGATAAATATAATTAATACTGCTTTATATATGCTTTATATCTATGAAAATTATTAAGAGAGTAAATCCTGAGTTCTCATCACAGGAAAAAACCTTTTTTTTCCATGTCTTTAATTTTGTGTCTCTATGAGATGATGCATGTTCACTAAACTTGTGATAATCATTTTATGATGTATGCGAATCAAATCATCACGGTGTACACCTTATACAATGCTGTATGTCAATTATATCTCAATAAAACTGGAAAAAATAGTAATTGACGGTGATGATGAAATAAACCACTCATCACTTGCCCTCTGATAAAACCCCGCAGCACCAAAACCTCTTGTTATGGCCATTCCATTTACTAGAATCTTTGCTTCTAAGAGCTGCAAGTGATTTATAAGATTATCTAGTCTGTAGGATCCCCCAAACCTGACATTATATCAAAGTCACGTGGAAGAACCTGTGAAAAACAGATTCTGGGTCTCTCTCACAGTCTGCATCAGACTCTTCGGGGTGGCGGAGGGTACCTAGTAATCTGCAGATCCCCAGGTAATTCTAAGATGTGGTTAGCTTTGGGATGTTCCGATCTAATCAAACCACCCCTTTATAGATGAGGAAACTAAGGACCCAGTCTCCCTGCCGGAGATGTGATGGTTAATCCATGGCGGGGAGAAGGCAGAGAACTCAGGCATCCCAGCTTCTAGGTCAGCGCTCCTTCCCCAGCCTGCACTGCCCAGCCCCGAGATGCCTGTGCCAGCAGAGATTATGGTCAGGGAGGCAGCCACTGGGCCATACCCTAATCGTGAACGAGAAGAAATTCGTCTGAGTTGCAAAATGCCTTTCTGTAGCCAGCTCACAATTACTCGCTCCAGTGGCCCCGGTAGGGATGCAGCAGTCCACCCACCGGTGGGCTCGGAAGTTCAGCCTTGCTACGTGCCCCCAGCAGGGCCCTCTGTAGGCCCTGTGGCTGTATTGGCTGGAGGGTAGGATCTTACCTTGTTACCAACCTTAATGGTTCCTCTTTGGAGACACTTACCTCTGGCCCTGGAATCTCCAGGAAAGACCTTGAGGAGGTCCTGGCCTAAGAACACTCACCTCTCTTCCCCAGGAGTGTCTTTTAGGGTGGATTTGGACTAGTAGCCCCTGTGTGTAGGAAAGGAGCTATGAGCTGAGGGGAGGGTAAAATGGGGTGAGGGTAGCTATGCAGGGACATGAGTGGGAGCATCCTTGCTGCAACCTTGAAGTACCCACCCACATACAACCACCACTATACTCATTTTCATTGAGTATAATGTCTTATTTATTGAGCATCTCCTCCGCCCAAGCCAGGTTCTTGGGCACAGAGGCAAAGGGAACTGCAGTCCCTATCCCTGGGGAATTCATCGTCTCCTGGAGAGCAGGATACAGCCAAAGAAAAGAGCCTGGAATGGAGAAAACTGTCAGAGGAGGGACTCCACCACTGATGCTGCAAGAGTTGTTGGGTTCACCGAGTCATGGACGCACCACATTGGAAGGGACCTGACGGGCCATCGGGTCCTTGTGGGTGAGGGCAGTGGTCCTGCTCTGACCTGCCCCCCTCTGTGCCTGGAACGGCAGGGATTGTAGTAGTCTCTGCCCCATCCTCGCATCCCTCGTTCTAGCTTAGCCTGAGCGGCAGAGGTAGGAAGGGACAGGAGGCAGAGAGACAGCCGCTCTCCCCTTGGGCAGACCCTGAAGCTGGGCTCTAGTCTTCTCTGCACAGAGCTTTCAAGGAACCATTTAAAACCCATAGAGGACTGGCTGAGGGAGGCTGTGTTGTACTGTGGTTAAAATTGAGACTCTGGAGTCAGGCTGTCTGGGCTGGAATTTCTCGGTTTCCTCATCTGCAAACTGGGATATGAAGTGCCTGCCATATTAGGGTTGTTGTGAGGACGGATCAGGACGTGAAGTGCTCAGTGTGGAGCCTGCTGTCCACTGGGCTGTCAGGGATGGAGGCCGATGCTGACGTTAGTAATAGAAGATAGCGTCCTGTCCCTCTAAACTGCAGTTTTCCCCTACAAATTCAGTCTCAAAATGAGTACTGACCTAATTTACGCAAAGAAATCCAAACAGGTCTGTAGCCCTAGCTGTCCCCTCTGGGAGCCGGGCTATGGGAGTGGAGAAAATATGTGGGACCTTCCCCGACCAACCCCCCCAACCCTGTCCCCATACTCAGGTGTTGTCGATCAGAGTTGAGGAGGGGACCCTGAACCAGGCTGCAGGGAATGCCCACACCAACTGACGAAGGGGCCTCGCCTGCTCTCCCAAATCCTGGCACTGCACATCTGGAGTGATCTGCACATCTGGCTGCATCCCTGGGGCAATGGCCACAGCTGCTGACATTTGACGGAGGAGAGATCTAGCTCCTCAGTCAGGGCCTGGGGGGCTATAAATAACTAGCTAAGAGGACCAGGGGGATGAGGTTGACCTTTGGGGGGCGGGAGCGGCTGGCGACTTCCCCCAACCCCTCGGGTCCAGAGCCAAAGTTTTAGCAAAACAGGAAGAGGCAGCAGCAGCTGCTGGGAAAGTAGGAGTGGCTCCCCTTCCCCCACTTGCCTGGGGCCTTCGGATCCCAGCCAGGACCTGGGAGAGGTGGAGTCTTCTAGGCTTGGGGGAGAGGAGGGGCAGACCCACGCAGACTGTGGCCCCAGCCCCTGGTGCCCTCCTATGGCTCAGCTGGGGCCCGGGCAAGGGAGGATGGGACAGAGCAGGGCAGCCCAGTGAGTTGTGCCTGCCAACCCAGCCACCTCCTGCTCCCTTTCTGTTTTTCTATCAGCGGGACAACAGGAAGGACAGACATTAGAAATGGAGCATAAAATATGTCTGTGGCCCAGCCGGTGTATCTAGAGGCCCACCATCCTCTCTCATCCCCTCCCAGCCCACAGGTGGGCTGAGCCTAAGCCCGAGTGGGTGGGAGGGAGGGCTCTAGACAAAAGGAAGGATGCTTCCAGGCTTCTGGAGAGGGGCCCAGGGAATGATGGAGATGGAATGATGGAGAACTTCCCCATGAACTATTGAGGTGGGGAGATCCAAAGCTCTGGGGGACTGTTTTTCCTGGACTAACTTGTCCACGGGAACAAGCTCTGTAGAGCCGAGAGCCAGCTAAGGGGGCCTCATGAAGTCCAGGATGAAAGTTGTTGTCCAGGAAATGGTGCTTTGCTTTGCTTTGCCTTGCCTGGAGGAGACTGGCCACCGCCTGGTTGGTTACATCTGATTCGACCTTCGGCTGGCCCACATCTCCAGTGGGTCTGTGTCTGTATCTGTCATGAGCCCTCACTGGAGCCACTCAGCCTGGAGCCCCGCATTTTTCCCGCTAGGAGGGGCTAGACATGCACCGCCCAATAGAAACAGAATGGGAACCATGTGTGTAACTTTAAATTTTCCTAAAAAATAAAAGTAAAAATACATCAGTGAAGTTCATTTTCATAGTATATTTATTGAACCTAATATATGTAAAAACATCATTCCAGCCTGCAGTCGAGACAAAAAATTGTTAATGAGACATTTTACATTCTTTTTTCATACTACCTCTTGGAAATCCAGTGTGTATTTTACACTTGTAGTACATTGTAGCCATGTTTCAGGTGCTTGATAGCACCTGTGCCTAGTGGCTTACTGTATCGAACAGCAGAGGCTTAGACAAGGGTAGCTTAACCTCCTCTTCAGCCCTTCTAGTCCCTTGCTGGGGAAGAGGCTCGAGAAGTGGAGGACGAGGCCAGTGAGGTCAATGCCAAGGGTTCATCTGCTCTAGGAGGAAGGCCGCCCACTTTGGCTTTCAAGCATCTGTCTCTAGACCTGGAACCAGTCCCAGTATACAGGAAAGCAAGGAGACTGAGTCACAAAGTGACATCTCCCCAGACAAATGGCCGCCTCCTTCTCTTCCCAGCCCTGGTCCTCTTAAGTCGAAGGTTGACAGAATCTCATTAACTCTTCAGGGATGCTAGCCTTTGTGTTCCTCTGTCTCCTTCTGGACACATCACCCAAAGGTCCTCGGGCAGCAGAGTTAGAATATGGGGGGAGAAGCAAACTTGGAGGAAAAAAACAGTCAAGCTGTGGACACATGGACTGAGGTGCTGGTGGGATGGTCAGGGGGAAGTTGAGTGGACAGTTGCTCTCCGGAGCTCAGAAGAGGAGGGAAGGACAAATAAAGACCAGAGATCATCGGTGAGAGCGGAGAGGGAGCAGTCAGAGATTTAAATGAAGCAAGAGGAAGCGCCATGTCAGAATCCAAAGTGGGGAGAACACCACGAAGGAGAGATCTGCACTCGATGGCAATGGACGATGCTTTAAAATCCTTATAGAGAGAGCTCACCTCACACAAATTGGTAATAAACACTGAAACGGGTGGGCTCAAGCTCAGAGCACAGAAACGGGTCTTCAGGGAAAGAGGAAACACAACCAGTAAGCAAAGGTAGGGGAACATTCAACCTGATCACCATCTAAGTAATGCCAATTAAAACAAGATGAAGGCAGGCACCGTTTTCAAACATTAGTGAGAACGTGGTGAAATGTACATGTCGTTATTGGTGGCGTAACTTCTTTTGATATCCATTTGGCAATATATAGTAAGAGCTAGAAGATGTTTTTACCCTTTGGCTCAATAACCCCACCCAAAGTACCCTAAACTATATTTCTATAACCAAAATTCAGGGTGGGGCGAGTGGAATATGTGCATAATAGTGCTCATCACCACATTCTTTACCATATGGAAAATGAGAAACAATTTTAACACCTACAACTGGAAAATTGCGAAGCAAATTATATTTCCACTCAATAGAAAATTATGAAACAGTTAAAAAGATGTTTTGAATGTGACATAGCATGGCAAGAGAATACAGACTTCTGCATGCCCGGTGATGGCAAAGAAACCCGACATAAGCACAGAGGAAAAGATTGAGAGGAAATACGAGTAACAGGTAGTGACTGTGTTGGGTGGTGTGAAGGCACACGTTTTTCTAGCCGTTTAATAACTGTCAACGTTGTGAAGAGCTATGGAGAATGGGGATGAGGGTTGACCAGAAGCCTAGACTGGGCTACAGGGAGTGCCCTGATGACCTGATGGAGGTCTTAAATTCATTCCTCTAGCAGGTGTATTTACTGGGCTCTGTCCATGTGCCAGCTGTTAGGTCACTGCGGGTATTAGCTCAGCACCCTCCAGATGGAAAAGGCCCAGATTCCCTGTCTGGGTTCTGGGGGTGCTCTGTTCACGGAAGGCCCCTGGAGCTTGGTTGGCTCCTGTGTCCCTGCTCGGGGCAAGACCCTGTGCTGGGCCTGGAGGGGCAGTCCCAAGAGGCCAGGAGTCAAGAGCAGGCACTGGGGCAGGGAAAAATGTGTGTGGGTAGCAGTGGCCCCAGGAGGTTAGTGGAAGGTTGGGGGGATCACCAGGGAGCTTAGGGTATGTGAGGGCCACTCTGCCCTGGGGGAGGGTTTGGCAGGCTGTGGTTGGCCACCTGCTGTTTCATATCACCCCGAAGGTGACGAGAGACGTGAGTGGGCCATCATCTCCACTACCCACCACGGGAACTCTACCTGGGCCCCCAACTACAGGCACCATCCGGCCTGGGCAGCCTCCTGTCCCGCCCCCCTCAGCTCTCTTCCAGCAACACACACTGGGGCCTTGAAATAACACATCTTTATTTATGCCATTATTTCCACATAATTTGCCTATGATTCATCTGTTGTCAAGAGGCATTAAAACGTCCAGCCTCAGCTCCCAGGCACCCGGCAGTCCCTGTCCCACTCCCTCCTGTGTCCCACTCCGCCCCCTCCCACAATATCTTGACCAGCTCTCCCCCAAGCGCGGCACTCCGCACTCTCAGCACCTCTTCCTCCACGGGGGTCCCCACCCCTAACCCCTCCCTACCTGGCCTTTTCTGGGGAGTAGGAGGCAGGGGCTGGGACTGTGAAAGGCCCAGACTGTGTCCACCCACTTCCCCAGCTCGGACCCTGGCCTGAGGCAGGCCCTGCCGAGACTCCGGATGAACTCACACAAGCAGGAAAAGGGAAGAAGCTTCTCTTGGCCTAGAAGCTATGGAACCCCTTCTGCGACCCCCGCCCCCTACTTCCTCAGGCTGGATTTTCCTCGTACCTCAAGGTTGGCCCCTAGGTCCTTCCCTCCCCTTCATTCTGTTTCCAACAGGGCACAGGGGTATAGAGTTTCCAGTGTGCGTGCATGTGCGTGTGTGTGTGTGTGTGCATATGTGTGTGCGTGTGTGCACCTATGTGTGCGTGTGTGTGCATGTGTGCGTGTGTGCATGCATGTGTGTGCGTGTGCGCGCGTGTGTGCACGCGTGTGTGTGTTGGGGGCAGGAAAAGGAAGAGTAGTCTTCTCATACCCTCATTAAACAGTAAGGCTTTAGGGCTTTGGGGACCCCCTCCCCAGCCCTCCCCAGGGAAATCTAGGTAAGTCAGGGAGCCACAAGGTGGAGGAGGCGGGGGAGGAAGAGGGCAGGGGGCGAGGAGGGGCTGCTGGAAGCAGCCGGGGCTGCTGTGGTTGGGTTATCTGATGTGAGGAACCAGGTGTGCTCTGGGCGTGGGGGGAAGAGCAGCCTGAGAGAGAGAGAGAGAGAGGGAGGGAGGGAGGGAGGCAGAAACTGCAGACGCGGCCTGGAGACGCAGAGAGGCCGAAATAAGACTGACAGAGGAAGCCTGGGGGCCTTTGAGATCTTTCCCCCTTTCCTCTCGAGCTCCGGAGGCAGCCACGGGGTGGGGGCCGTGTCCTCCTGGCCATCCCCCACTCCTTGCTCCCCCAGCTCCCCGAGAAGCAGGCGGCCTCCCCTCCACCTCGGGACAGAGGTGGGGTAGCCCGGGGGGATGGGGTGTGTGTGGCGTGGCAAGGGTCCAGCCTCATCCTGAATCAGGGCAGTTGGAGACAGTTGAGGGTCTGTAATCTCTGATGGGGGTTGATGGGTGGAGGCGGCTTTGCAGGAGGAGATAATGGGAGTGAGCAGAGCCCTGGCCTGGAACAGGGTGCCGGGGGCCCGGCCCTCCCCCTCCTTGGGTGGCTTGAGCAGGGCTGGGTCTTTCACAAGAGGAGTCCACCTGTGAGTCCCAACTTCCACCTCCTCTAGCCCTGACTCGGGATGTGCGTATGTTGGGAGGAGGATGACTGAGGAGAGGAGAGGATCCCTGAGAGAGTGACGGAAGTTTTAATAACCAAGGCTGATAGTCACCAAGCGCTTACTGCGCACCAGACCCAAGTCTAAATGCTGTGTGTTCACTTATTTACTTTTCGCAACACCTCCCAAGTGAGCGCAACTAGTATCTTTGCTCTGTAGAAGAGAGACAGAACAAGTCCAGCCGCCAGCCGTCCGGCAGGTAGCTCAAATCCTGCTCCCCTAGAGGAGGCCCTGCAAGCTTCCTCCCATTCGCTGCACAAAGACCCTGTTCATAGGTGGGGAAACCCAGACCCAGAGGGCTCACATCATTACCGCCAAGTTACACAGCTAGTGACAGGTGGTATCAGGATTCATCCTTCAGCACCGTGGCTGCTTCCCTCAAGGCTGGGAGTGGTGTGGCGTGGGCAGGGGGCGGTGTGAAGGAGCACCTGGGCTCCCTCTGCCTCCGTGCCCACAGCCCAGCCCCTGCAGGCCCGCGGTGGGGAGCATCCGAAAGAACCAACAACCAACTGAACGGTCCTCTCCCAAGTCTACCAACATCCTGCCGACCGACAGTGCTCCCTTTGCTCCCCTCCCATCCACTCCTCCGCCACCTCAAGGCCTTCCTGTGAACACAGCAGAAGGCAGGAGCCCCTCGGGGCGGGGTCCCTATCAGAGAGGAAGTGGGGCTGGCTTCTTTCCCATCCCCTTTATCACTTCTCGCCATCCCCACTTTATCACCCAGGGCTGTTTCACGGTCTCCTCCCTGCTGCTCTCCTGGGGCTCCAGCGTGGGGGAGGGGAAGAAATTTAAATCTGTGGGGCTGGGGGGCAACAAAGGGGACAGCGGGAAGGGGTTTCCCTGACACTCTGAACCCGGTTGCTTATGGCCCTCCCGCACCCAGGCTGGGCTGGCCTCTGTGGCTGAGCCTTTTCTGATGGGCTGCTTGCTCTACCTGGCCCTCCTGGGAGACAAATAGCGAAACAGGAGCCAGGTGCAGACACAGTTGGGGCCCCTGCACTCACTTCACCTCACCTTGCCCTTGCCCCATGCTGGCTGCCACAGATGTTCACAGGATTTGTAATTAGATGGGGTTGGGTCAGGGTGACAAGGGCCTTTCCAGATGCCCTGTGGGAGTCTGAGTGCAAGTGAAGAGGACAATGGGGAGACCCCGCTGAGCTAAATAAGGGCTGCCAGGCTGGGCTGCACGTGACTTCTCCATTTCTCACCGAGGTGAGGTACGGATGCCTCAGGAGAGTTCTGCCCACTGCCCGCTACCTTCCCTGCTCAGCAACCAGAATCTATGGAGGAGACTATGCCTTTCTTCCCTGAGTCCAGTTCAGACAGTATTTGCAGAACAATCCAGCTTGGAATTTGATACTTGATCCACCCCTTCCTGCATCCCCTATATCAGGTATCCCTGGATCCCTGAGCCTTGGCTCAGATCTGGTCTAATTCTATAAGAATTTGTTCAGACTTGGGGTAAGACTGTTGGGTCCTGGAGAGGAAAGGGTTGTGGGAGCACTGCCAAGTTTCCCAAATTCCTGTGGATGCCTGGGTTTTTGCAAGGCATCCACTCGCCTCCCCAAGACTCAATCTCATTACCCACCCCTTCCCTTTCTCCCAGTGAGGTCTTGAACAACTGAACCAAAGTCAAGTCCCTTTGGTAGGGACCCTGTCCCAAGTCTGGTCAGTGTGCTAGTGTCAACCTGCAAGAAGGCATCGTTTTGGCTCTGTCTTAGCCAGCTCTGTACGTGGTCTGTGGGGCAAAGTTTTGGAAGGTGCAAGGCCAGGAGGGATGGTCAGAATGTTGGATGACAAAATGAAGATGCAAAAGATTTGAGCAGGCTAAAATGTGGGAGAAATCAAATCAGATAGATATGAATAGGGCTAAATGATAAATTCTGCATTTTGGACCAAAAACCCTACCCTCCACATGCAGAATGAGGGAGATATGGCAGGTGCTGTAGGGAGAGGTAGTTAGCATGTGGGTTCTGAAGCCACAGGGACATAACTTCTCAGTTTCCAAAGTTCAGGGGAAGGTGCTGAAATTTGCATAAGTCTGTTTGCATTTCATCTTCCAGCAGGGACCCAAGCAGCAGATTTTTTTTTTTTTTATTTGACATCTATTGTGAAGCTCAGATCTTTTAGATGCTGACAGAAGTGGGCGGCACATTGCCTCATACTCATTCATTCATTCATGTATTTATTCAGTACACTTACGGAATCCCTCCTTTGTTCCAGTCTGGTAGGGAGCCCCGAAGGCAAACCAGAAATTTAAAACACACAACAATGTACACTTCATTCTACCATAGAGTGGGCGCACCATTCTACCCAGACGGGGCAAGGGAGGGTACAGCATTGTGAAGTGCAGGGAAGAATTTGTGTAAGAGATGAAGCCTGAGCTGGAAACTGAAGGATCAGGAGGGGTTTGCTGAGTTGAGAAAAATGGGGGATGGAGAACAGGGTGGGGCATGTCTGGCCAAGGAAACAAGGCCTAGAAAAGTGTGCAGTGCGGGTCTCAGAGTATAGGCTGGGGACCCCTGTGGATCCCTGAGCCCCATTCAGGGGCTTTGCAAGGTCAAAGCTACTTTCATAATAATACTAAGACATCATTTGCCTTTTTAAATTAATTTATGTATTTATTTTTGGCTGTGTTGGGTCTTCGTTTCTGTGCGAGGGCTTTCTCTAGTTGCGGCAAGCGGGGGCCACTCTTCATCGCGCTGCGCGGGCCTCTCACTATCGCGACCTCTCTTGTTGCGGAGCACAGGCTCCAGACGCGCAGGCTCAGTAGTTGTGGCTCATGGGCCCAGTTGCTCCGCAGCATGTGGGATCTTCCTGGACCAGGGCGTGAACCTGTGTCCCCTGCATTGGCAGGCAGACTCCCAACCACTGTGCCACCAGGGAAGCCCCATCATCGTTTGCCTTTTTAACTCTCATTCTCTCACTTGTGTACAGAGGAGTCTCCCAAGGTTTCCATCTTGTGTGATACCCTAACAGATGGAATGCAGAACCAGTTATGAGACTCTAGCTGCCTTCTATGAAGCCAGACATCAAAGAGATTTGCAAAGCTGTCAAACAATACCTTCTTGTCACTAAATTTGTTTTGTTACCTTTAATAAAAATTGTATTATTTATGTTAACTTAGATTCATTATTGTTTTTTTTTAATTTAATGAGTATTTAAAATTCTTCTCAATTTAAGTTCCTAATCTGGCTAATATTGATGGATATAACCCACATAAACAAAAGCTCTTTGGTTGGGGGGCTCTTTATTTTTAATAGTCCAAATAGGGGTCCAAAGAACAAAACGTTTGAGAAGCGTTGGTGTGGAAGCAGCCTGCCGAGTGCACGGTCAGAGCTGCAAGTGGTTGGACGTGGCCATGGCTCGAGTCCCACAGTCTGGACAATGACACGTTTTCCTGGAGCGGCAGACAGGCGGCATCATGTTGGCCGTGCACCTCGCCAAGGGAACATGGGTCCAGTGAACGCCAGGGTAAACGAATAGAAACTGTGACACAAAAAATACATGGAGCAAACCTGATTTTTGAGGCTCATCTTCATTTCCCCCTCTCTGGACAGGAACCACTTCCGTCCAGAGAATACTGACGTTAGTTGTGGGTCGGTAATGTGTGTGCAGTGAAGTTGGTGGTGGTGGTCATTGAGGCAGTGAAGCTGGCAAAGAAAGACCATAATTGAAAGAAGCCGGGGAGAGTATTAACTAGAGTTCCCCGTGTTTCTGTGCCTACCTTCCCATCTCTTTCCCACACTTTTCTCTCCAGCCGGACTGTTTCAATTCGGGCCTATTTGGCTTATGAAGTCGCACACCTGCCTCCTGGTGGCAAATGGAGCAATGACGCCTTCCCCCAGCCCCTATAGATATTCACAGAGCAGGGGCTCATAGCTCCAGCGGCTGAGATCTGCATGGGGGGTCAAAGAGGTCCCCCTGGAACCAGTCCAGAGAGCCTAGCAAGGATCAGTGGTCAGAGGACTGGAGCAATGTCAACTTGCAATGAAAACTTACTTGACCACCCTTTCACTCTGCAACCTAATAGTGATGCTGGCAGCACAGGTACTGTGAAAAGTGATTTACACAGATCATATCACAACAACGAACCTAGGAGTAGGTACTATTATTGTTGCCATTGTATAGATGAAGATTCTGAGGCTCAAAAATATTAAGTCACTTGCCCAAGGTCACACAAGGTAGCAAGTGGGAGACCCAGGACAGGGACCCAGCAGTATATGCTGTTACGTGTTCGGCTTCTGCTTGTGCTGCTTGGTGATGGCCTGTTTGCAGGTCTGTCTTCTCCCCCTGGACTGTACCTTTTTGGGGGGCAGCGACTGTCCTATTCATCGCTGTATCCCCAGCACTGGGCTCAGTGTGACACTTGGAGACACTTGTGCTTGGAGACACTGAAAGCACTGCACAACCAAGCTGGATCTCAAAGGGAACGTGGGACCAGCAGGGAAGATGCTTAGAGGCCCCAGGCACAGCAGGCCAGGCACCTTCACAGAGATAAAAGGAGGAGCAGAAGGGAGGGAGACGCAAGAGGGAAGAGATATGGGAACATATGTATATGTATAACTGGTTTACTTTGTTATAAAGCAGAAACTAACACACCATTGTAAAGCAATTATACTCCAATAAAGATGTAAAAAAAAAAAAAAAGCAGGAGCAGGATGTAGAGGGAGGAGGGGGTGGGGGAGAGCAGCCCGGCGAGCAGCCCAAACCTGTCCCTATAGGGCAGTAGCACCACCTAGTGGTAAAGCTCAACATGACTTCGGGAGGGGAAAAAAACACTAGACAAGGCTTCCCTGGTGGCGCAGTGGTTGAGAGTCCGCCTGCCGATGCGGGGACCACGGGTTCGTGCCCCGGTCCGGGAAGATCCCACATGCCGCGGAGCGGCTGGGCCCGTGAGCCATGGCCGCTGAGCCTGCGCGTCCGGAGCCTGTGCTCCGCAACGGGAGAGGCCAACAACAGTGAGGGGCCCGCGTACCGCAAAAAAAAACCCCACAAAAAACAAACAAACAAACAAACACCAGACAGTCCAGAGCTGGGGAGTGGCTGGGAACGCCCCCCTCCGGAGGGAGCTCCAAGAACTATGGCTACCCCCTCCCTAGAGCCAAAAAGAAGGACCTGGCAGCATTCTGGTCCCTCCCCAAGGCGTCAGGTTGTACAAAATGTGAAGAAACAACCCCCAGTCCTACCTGCCCTTGGCTGAAAAGAGGTAACTCTTTTCCTGGGGACAGCCTGCATCCAAGGACGGGGTGATGTAAGAATGTAAAAGCCGGCCTCCTCACCT
Organism: Hyperoodon ampullatus; assembly: GCF_949752795.1. Classification (NCBI taxonomy): domain Eukaryota; kingdom Metazoa; phylum Chordata; class Mammalia; order Artiodactyla; family Ziphiidae; genus Hyperoodon; species Hyperoodon ampullatus. The sequence goes on from NC_136924.1 coordinate 54,044,355, forward strand.
CAACTTGGGGCAATTCAAAGGGCCATCTCAGTTTCAGAGCTCCCCGTAAGGGTTGGTTGAGATCTCTGCTGAGATTGCTTGGCAGCCCTTCTCCCTCTACCCAATCCCACTTTCTTCCCTGCTGCCCAAGCTTGAGACCTCTCCCCAGTAAACTTCCTGCACTCCCATCTACATTTCAGAGTTGGCTTCCCCAGAACCCGACCTGCAACACTATCTCATATACCATATACGGCATGTCTGAGTGGGGAGATTCCAAGCAGCTGTCTGGAGCAGTGACAACACCCCATCACCACTGCCAGCCTCTGCCCCGCATCCTGCTGTGCTTCTTGGTCAGTTGGAGCACAGACCCCTTCAGGAGCCTCACAGGCTTCTTGCCCACAGTGATGCTCGTTGACATGAAGAGGCAGCCCTTTGGCCGTACTAGGAGTGCCAGATGTCACTCATCACCCTTGTCCCCTGCAGGGCCATGGGGCAGGCAGACAGACCCAAGGTGCATAGACAGCTTCCAGGGAGCCTCGGTAGAAGCTAGAGACCCTGACCTGAGGGAGCTGGTCGCTCCAGGCAGGCCCTGTCTGCTTGTCCCCAGGACTGAAGGAATCAGTATTTCCTGGAACAGCGCTGACGTATTTATGCCACCTGAAGCTCTGAGCCCATCAACCTCATGACCTGTGAGATGTTTCTTCTTTATGTCTCTTTTGAGGAGCAGATGTGTTCACAGCAGTCCCGCTGCAGCATTGCTTGATGTAAAGGGAGGATGTCCCCTGAATGCCCTCTATATGGTGTTGATCACTTGGTGGCCATCTGCCCAACAGATCAACAGCAACATACCATCCAAACATAGGACCAGATAAGAATGCATTGTGTAGGGCTTCCCTGGTGGCGCAGTGGTTGAGAGTCCACCTGCCGATGGAGGGGACACGGGTTCGTGCCCCGGTCTGGGAAGATCCCACATGCCATGGAGCGGCTGGGCCCATGAGCCATGGCTGCTGAGCCTGTGTGTCCGGAGCCTGTGCTCTGCAACGGGAGAGGCCACAGTGGTGAGAGGCCCACGTACCGCAAAAAAAAAAAAAAAAAAAAAAAAAAATAGAATGCATTGTGTAGACCAACACCGTCCAATAGAACTTTCTGCAATGAGGGAAATATTCAGTACCTGCACCGTCCATCCCCATAGCCCTGGGGCTACTGAGTGCTGAAAATGTGGCAAGTGCAGTTGAAGAGCTTAATGTTTACTTTTATTTAATTGTAATGAATTTTAATGTAAGTAGTCACATGCAGCTACCTTACTGAACAGCACAGATGTAGACCCAAGACTTGGAATGTGAAAACTTAAAATCACTTTCTCCTAAGTGGGTGCATTCCTCTCTGTTTACCTGGAAAAGTTGATTGTAACACACGGCCATGGAGATTTTGTGTTCCTCTGGATCATCTATAAAAATACTAAATAAGAGTCTCCTAACAGTTTCTAAGGACACGTCTTCACACTTCTCCTGCCAGAGCCTGTGTCCGTTTATGCAGCTGCTGGTTTCCTTTCTCTAAGTCCATTCACTTTTCTTGACAAAAGGGCCCTCAAGCCCCACCCCCAATTCTTCTATTCCCATCCCATCCCCCACTGACACATCTGGTTTGAAATCTTTTCAGATGCTTCTGAAAAATTAAATCACATCCACAGGTTCCTAGGCCAACTTATTGTAAATAAATACATTGGTTATGTTTTCCTTGCATGATTTTCCCTGCAGATGACCATGTGTGTCTTTGGTTAGTTATTTTTGCTTGTGTGTTTAATGAAAGCTGCCCTTTGTCATAAACCCTACTTTTTTTGGAAATGGAGGGGGTACATTGGTTCCTCAGGGCCCTTTGGGAGTCCTGTATATTCATAGGAGTCACTTGAAGTTTGCCAAGTCACTGGCACAGCATTTCAAATACAAGACACATTTTTGTCAACAGCTGCCTGGTTTCCTATTCTTGAGGTGGGTTCTCAGGTAAGGGCCACACAGAAATGGACCCAACATATGTGACTGAATGCTTCCTGAGAGTAGAGCCCTGTTGGATCCAGCACCTCCAATTTCTCTATCCCAAGGCCTACTTTAGGAATGGGAATCTCCCTTACATCCACTTTAATAGAGAGCTGGCATGACTAGCTGTCATTTGTCAGCCCACTCAGCTCAATAGGAAGCAGTACAGTGTAGTAGGTAATTAATGGCTTCTGGAGCCAGCTGCCAAGGGTTCAAACCCTATCTCTCACTTACCACCACTGTGGCTTTGCGCAAATTATCCCCTCTGCGAAATGAGGGTAATAGTCGTCCATCTCCCCTAGGGTCCTTATAAGGATAAAGCAAGCTGGTTTGCATAAAGCATTTATTTACAGCAGTACTTGCCACAAAGTAAGTGCTATGTAAGTATGCGCCATCTTTATTATCATAAGCAGAGTTTTCTTCAATGGTTTATTTGACAAATTTCTGGCAAACTTTTTTTCTCTTTGGAAATCACTCAGGAGGCACTCTTCAAAGCTTTCTTTGCTGTTTTATTCCCAGATTTAACCAGATCTATTGTACATTCCAAGCTTCCCTGTTGGCCTCATTCAGATTCTCCTACTTCTTCCAGTCGGCCAGAGAAGGGTTTTCCTATCTCCCAGAATCTTGTTTATTTGGCATTTTTGGTGCAGACTTTCCTAGCTTTCCAATAACATAGTTTAAAAAGGTTGAGATTTATGAATATCTACCTTCACATTCTCTCATTCTAAAACAGAAAAGATGATAACATTGTCTCCCAATTCAGCCCCAGGGAGCCTCACTTTTTCTCATCCTCCCAGCAGCTGGACTTCCCTCTGGGACTGGACTGTGCTGTCACGGGCCCCAGGGTCGAGGAACTGGCGTTCTCAGTGGGTCCTGTCATGTTCCCTGGGGAAGGCAGTTCCAGGGGAGCGCCGGGAGGGTGAAGACAGTACAAAGACAGATACACTTTATTGATAAGGCAACAGCATTACACCGAGCTGCGGCAGAGACCCCATCCGGCCAAGGCCACACTGGGGCGGGGGTGTGATTCACACTGAGACACAGGCTGAGGTGTCCCTTCTCCTCCTCCCGATGGGTCAGTGGGGTGACAACCCAGGGGAGCAAGGCAGGGATCTGGGACCCGGACATGTTCTGTCTAAAACCCAGGGCTTCCCCCAGGGATGAGGTCAGCCACGAGGGGAATGGGACATGGAGTCTGAGCTCAAGCATGATGTAGTGAAAACAGCACTGGACCCTAAGTCCAAAGTCCGGGTCCAGTCCTGGGGCTGCTTTGAACTAGTTACACGAGCTTGGGTGAGTTACACCTTCTCAGCGTCAGTTTTCTTTAACAAGAGGATAGAACTGGGTCAGAGATTTTCAAGCCCTTTCTACCACTGACCTGACAACTGGACCAATGTGTTCTGCAGCTAAAATCAAATCCCAGGGGTCTCTCCCTAATTTTTAAAATAACAACAACAGTAATTAACGTGTAGAATTTTCACAATGTACATCCTCATCACCCATAAATATCACTTCATCAGTGGTGCCTACTACCCGCTATATTAGAATGTGGTACCAAATGGAGTCTGAAGACAATCCCCATCTAACAGACATCACAGTGAGTCTAAGGACGGTTCTGCAATAGGGACGGTGGCTGTCAGATGAAGAAACACTGGTCAGCAGACACTGGCGGGTCGTGGAGGTAAGCTGGTTTGCTGCCGGGGTCTTCAGGGAACAGCGGACGCAGGCAGAGGGGCATCCTGCTGACACCACCTCCTCCTGGCTGAGACGGCAAGCGCGGCTGCACTCCCCAAACTTGAGTATGATCTGAAGGACCCTCTGTGGCTCCTGGAGGAGCCCTGTCTGCTCTGTTCCCGCATGCCTGTCACCCACGCCCCAGAGAAGCCCAGCCGGGTACACAGGCCGTGAGTGCCCACCTGCTGAGCTGCTCTGCATATGGGGAGTTTGAGGTTCGTTGCCCCTACCCCGCCCTGCCTCACAGGTCCCTTTTGACGTCAGGGTGTGGGGTGGGAATAAGGAACTACCCCGCCCGACTCCCCCCACAGTGCTCTCACTGATCAGCCACCAGGCCAACCCACTGTCCCCCGACCCAGGGTGCTGGAGCACTGCCTTCTGCTTCTCCGGGGGACAGCAGTGTTAGAAGCAGAACTAGATGGGCAGAGAGGGCTTGGGCTTTTGGAGGTCTGGAAATTCCTCTCCCCCATCCCACCCTGCCAGGTGGGAAAGATGAGGCCCCGCTGGTAAGCAGGGCAGCACCTGCTTCTCCAGACTGTTGGGGGGCTCAGACAGTGGGCTGACCTCTGGGTCACCACCCTTGGCCATTCCAGGCTCAGGCCCCTTCAGCGCCCTCGGCCACTGCGCAAGTGCCCTGGAGCCTGCGGCTGGTTCTCTCTCTGGGGTGGGAGGTAAGGCACTGGCAGGGTGAGGATGAGGATGGTGCCCACGATTCTCTGAAGCCTGGGGGCCATTCAGTCCTGCCATGTAGATTGTCAGAGGGAGAGCCCCCGCCTCGGCCAACCCCTTAGCTCCAGGCTGAGGAGCCATGGGCTTGGCGGCAGGACGGGTGTGGCCTCCATCGACCACTCTTTCGTTCAGGCTGGGTTTGCCTGTCCCCTCACTGCCTGGGCCCTGCTCTCTTCCCTCCTTGGCCTCTCAGCACACGGGTTCTGGGCCAGTGGCCCGCGCCCTGGGGAGAAAGCCCATCTTACCACAGCTACTTCCGGGGAGAATGTTACCATGGCGATGGGATGAAGGTGGGCACCGTGGGGTTAGGCAAATGCCCTTTGGCCAGCAGAGGTGGATGAGGGGAAGCTGTGACCTTAGTCACCTTGGTTTTGGTCTTCCTTGGCAGTGAGTGTCCTAGGCAGGCCAGGGTAGGAAGGCAGAGGGAGAGGCCCCATCGTGGCACACTGCCCTGGACACAGCGGCAGCAGGATGAGGTGTGGGTCATGGGTCAGTGTTTATCGTGGGTGGGGCGAAGGAAGGGTGATCCCACCAGGCTCTGGACCTGGGTAGAGGTGAGGGTATCTCTGTCCCTGAGGAATGGCTGCGTCTCTCCCGCCTGCCTGTTCCCTCGGCACCAGCCAGCTGCCACTTCTGGAGTGTGGGAGGGGGGATCCCCGGGCACGGGCCCACCTTCAGCCTCTGCCCTCTGCCCGCACTTGAGATTCTTTGTCAAATAAAGAGCAATTCCTCATGACCGAGGTCTCAAGGCACTGGGGGCAGCCCGTGGCCTGCAGGTAAGGGGGACCTGGTGTTAGGTTGGGCAGGAGGGAGGATGGGCTGGGTGGGGAGGGGAAGTGGGAGAGGAGGGGCTGAACTCCAGAAGGAGTGGGGAGAGCTGCTGGGCAGCCTCCAGCCCCAGAGAGGCAGCCCCGCCCAGGCGCCAGGGCAGGCTGCCCTACTCAGGAGATCTCGCTGCCAAACACCTCGAGCACGAGGGGCGTGAGCTTCATGCTGCACTCGGGCTGGAAGGAGAGGCAGCGGTACTGCTTGGAGTGCTCCTCGTTCAGGCTACGCAGGTCCGCTAGCTTCTGGATCATCTTGGCGTAGAGCAGGTGGCTGCCTGGGGGTGGGTGGCGGCAGCGGATGTAGGTCTGCAGCGTGTTGGACAGGCGGTCCTGGATGGCCTCGACCAGCGCGGCGTCCTGCACCCCGGGACGGTCTGTGGGCAGAGGGGCGGGCGAGGAGCTCTGAGCCGCAGCTCCCTCACCGTTCAGCCTCCCCGCCACCGCCCACACAGACAGACCCCCAGCCTCAGCATCCTCCCCGGTCACTCCCGGATGGCTGATGACCTGTGGCACCACAGTCCTCCCCAGCCCCTCAGCCACTTCCCATTGCATTTAGGATCGAGTCTCAGGTCCGTCTGTGGGCCATCTGGGCCTGTCCCCAACTATTCTCTCTCCTTCTGTCTCTGTGCTCCATCTTTCATCAGGACCCCGACGAGCCACGCTCTCTGCACTCCAGGCTTCACATTTGTCTTCCTTCTGCCCAGAACTCAGCTCTTTTACCTTTGCCTGACTCTTGCTGACCCTTCAGGTAACAGCTTAAAGGACCTTCCTCAAGAAGGCGATTCCTGGTGACCCCATACCTCCATGCCCCAGACGACATCAGGTTCCCACTTTCTGCTCTACCCTCTGTAGCATCATGTATCATGTTCTTCTTTTTTTTTTTTTTTAAATAAAGTATTTGTTTAATGTCTCTTTCTACACTTCCTGGGAGAGAAGTCTGTGTCCTGGGTGCTGCTGAGTCCCTATGCCCAGCATAGTGCTTGGTTCCTGCCAGAAGCCCAGTAAATCATTGCTGAGTGAATGAATGAATGAATGAGTGAATGCTCACTGGCCAGGAGGAGGGGCACCCATGTCCTTTCCTTGGGCCCCCAGCCCAGGAAAGCATCCCTGGAGAAAGGCCACTGGCTTGTTCTCTGAACACAGTCCAGGTGGAGGCCTCATCAGCAATCCAGCAACCCCAGAGCCACAAGACCTCCCTCCTCGGCTTCTCTCCCTCTTCCCACCCCAAAGAGGCAGAAGAGCTCAAGGATCACAGCACCCTGCCCCTCCAAAATCAGTCAGCTAAACTGTCTGTCAGGCCAGCAGAACCTCCTATCAGGCCCCAGGCTTTTGTGCCCTATCCCCAGGGGACCTCAAGTGTCAGCAGAGGTCAGTCCAGTTCACACAAGAGCAGAGCTTGAGTACTGTCTGTGGCCTGAGCAGCCCCATCTATTTGGTTCCTTAGAATCCCACCCATGAATCACCAATGGTCTTGCTAGGGCAAGGGCAAGGCCAAGGGCAGTGAGGGAACCCTCAACATACACACACCGCACGGGTTGGGCAGACCCAGCAAAGTGGGTGATTCCTTGTTGGTCTCTCCTTGTGCTCACTTCTCCCTCCAATCTTCCCTACTGGCCCCCAGCGGGACTTCCTCCTTCCCGCTCCCCACACTGCTAGGTACCTGGGGAGACAATGCAGATGGCCATGAGCAGCACGTGCTCCTCCTCATGCAAGTTCAGCTTCTTCAGCCCCACCTGGAACTTGATGAGGGGCTCGACCAGTTCCAGGCTGTGTCCGGCTATGAGAGAGAACGGCCAGCTGCTGTGGGCACCCACCCCACCCCACCTCCAGCCTGACCCTCACCCTTCTCTCCCTGGTGCTGCCTCACTCCCTCTGATGTGCCTGGTGGGGCCCACGACCCCAGGAGGGGCGGAGCCGGGGCAGGAGGAGGCAGAGCCCAGCCGCACCTTTGGTTACATCACTGACTTGGTACTTGTAGTCCGGGCTGCCGCAGGTCCAGGACATGTCGTCCATGGTGAAGGACTGGTTGGAGCGCAGCATGATGACCTCAATGGCACTCGACTTCAGCAGCACGATCTGGTCCTCAGGGGTGAGGTCTCTGCCAGGGAGGGGGCGGGGGTGGTGGGGGGGAGGTCAGGTTACTGGTCAAGACCCTCAAGTCATGCAGATCCGTGCAGTGCTTTGACAGGTATACACCTGCCAGGTGACCAGCATGTGCCCTGGGTCCTCCATCGAGGAGCTTGCAGCCTGGTTGGAAAGAACGAGACTGTTTCTTGGGGGAGAACGACTTGAGAACAACTCAGAGCTGGGACCAAATGCCAACTGATGTAGCTCAGCTACTAAGACAGGGAAAACCCAGTGACTTTCCAGGGTCTCCAAGGTCGGAGCAGCCATGGCTCTTCTAGGGTTAGGAAGATAGAGCCTGAAGAAGCTCCCAGGGCTATGGCATGAATATGGTCGTCTGCAAAAGCATGGCCAGAGCCATCCTCAATGGCTCCCATGCTTTCTTCCCCTCTCCCTCTTCCTGCCCTTCGGTCCTTCCAGTAGTGAAGTCAACTCTGTCTCCAGGACATCTCTGGACTCCCACTCCCACTGGGCTGCTCTGATTCAGAGCTCCATCATCTTTTTCAGTTGCCTCTTACTGGAATCCTGGAGTCAAGTCTCTCGTTCACCTTTCTTACTACTGCTACAGGGACGTGTCACTCCTGCGCTCAGAAATCCCCACTGACTATCAAATGCCCCAGGATCAAGCCCATACGCCATAACTTGGCTCCAACCTGTCTTTCCAGCCCCCGTTCCCATCACAGACTCCACCAACCCTCCATTCTAACAACATCGGATTACTCCACTTTCAGATGCTAGGCGTTCTCATGCCACCATGCTTTTGAACATGGGACAGCTCCAGCTTAGAGCGCCCGTCTTCTGCTCCACCCCACCTTTCTGGTCCTGAATCCAGTGAGGTCTCCCTTGGATCCCTCCACCCTTCGATTCTCTTCGTAGAATTAGAGCCATTCCTTTCCGACCTGCTGCACATTGCCTGTAATCCTATTTTGCCCTTTCCCCTTCTTTTTGCCTCTGTCTTTCAGATACTTGTCTCTGGCTCTTCATCGTAAGCTACTTGAGGGCCAGCACCACCTCTTAATGACTTTAGTGTTGCCCTCACACTGTTCATTGAGCCCTGAGCATGAGGAGAGGGTCAACAGCTATGTGTTGATGAGTCAAGAGGCTCATGACTAGTTCCACTATTCTGAGTCACGAGCTGGGCTTGTCTGAACAATGACAAGGAAAAGGCAGGACCCACAGATCAAATTGCTTCCTCTTTTTTCTCCCTTTCTCTTTCTGTGTGTTTCCTCCTGGATATCCTGTCGATGGGCTGTCATCCCCTGTGGCTGCACTTTGGAAAGTAAAAAGGTGGGAAACGGATATTAACTGATGAGAGTCCTGTATCAACAGGTGATGTATGAGGAGGCGTGAAAGGGCTTGCATGATTAGATGACCACCAAAGGGCCTGCACTGAAGGAAAATCACAAAGTGCTAGGGTTGGAAGGCTCCACTTAGAGGCTATGTGGTCCAATTCCTTCCTCAGCATTCCTGACAGATGGCTCTCACACAGCCTCTGCAGGACTCCCCCAGTGCCAGGGAGCTCCTGGTCTCTGGATACAGCCATGGGGTGCTTGGTTTGGGGGTTAATACCTTCCTCTGTTGGGCTCTAAGCCACGTGATCACACACTCATCCATTGCTTGTAGTTCTGCCCTCTCAAGGAACACAGAACCAGACTTCTCCATTAGCCGTGGGACATCCCTTTAACCATTTAAGGAAAGCCACCATGTCCCTCCTTGCCTTTTCTCTGGAATAAATAGCCCTGATGCCATGGCATCTAGGTGTCTCACCATCCTTGTCACCTTTTTCTGGGTGCTCAACCCACATTGAAAAAATAAAAACTAACACCACCCTCAATTGGGTTTTAATTCATTATACGAGTAAAACATGTTCATTATCAAATCTTTGGAAAATACACTCTCCCACCCACCTATTTTTGGGCATTTTGGTTGCTTCTAAGTTTTGCTGTTACAAGGAATTCCGTGAGGAACATCTTTGTACATAACCTTTTGTTCAATGGCCCACACAAAATGGATGGCCAGAAGTGAACAAACATCCCATGGGTGCCTGGCTAGAGAGATTTCCGCGGGATCACTGCCTGCTGTGATCCAGACATACTACTTCTATGGAAGCAAACCTAGAATGACCTCAAATTACCACCCACAGCCTGGAAATACAGGGACTTTCTCAGTGCAGCTCACAGCCAGAACTGGAAATGGTAGTGGGTGGCGGTAGCGGTGGAGATAAAGGGGGACTCAGTAAGAGACCTCGTTCCTGCTGTGATGGGCACCAGCTCCGGCTCTGGGCCTCCTCCCTGGACCTGAGTAATATTTACACCCTGATCAGTTTCCACACCTGTGGCCACATCAGTTTCTGGGCACCTGTGAGGTGCTCTGGGGATGTCTCGTCTTCCCCACCCCCCTAGGCAGGGTCCAGCCTGTCCCCATCTGCCTTCCCTCGGTACCTCTTGGAGCCCTTATCTCTTCACCACGGCTATTCATATGTCTATCTCTTCCATCAGAAGCTGAGGGCCTTCCACAGGCCAGGGACTGTGTCTTAGTCATCTTTTATCCCTCACAGTTTATGTAATAAGCAAGCTGATTGTTGGACAGATGAATAAGTGAATATAGAGGAAAGGGCATAGGAGGAGGGAAGCACTATGACCCCAGGCCTCTGACCCAGGAAGGAGCCCCTGGGGATGGAAATGGCAGTGAGGTTGAAGGCGTTTAGCCCTCTGGGGTTGTTGGGGCCTGGTCTCTCATGCGCCCCTCTGGGCAGTGAAACCTGTGGTCCTTGGTTCTCGGATCCAAGACGGCTCCTGGCCACGGAGTCTCTGCTCCTGACACCACTTCCTCCATGCATTTCTTTTGCAGGGCTGAAGGAGGGGGATTTGTGGGGTGCAGACCAAGAGGCTGAGGGAGAAGAGGTGGGAGCCAGGGGCAGGGCCAAGGCCACACCACAGGGCAGTCCACACCCAGCACAGCCCATCCAGCCCCGCCCACACTGGAATCTTGTCCTGTACTCTTCCCTCCACTCACCCACACAGACGTCTCATCCTGCCCTCCCCACACCCTCCACCCCCGCCTCCAGGCAGCAAGATCAAAGCCATCAGGGACGCAGCCACTGTTCTTTCACTTCTTGGAAAAGCAGAACCTCTAAGTGCAGGAACCGGCAGAACCAGAGAACGGTTGGGCTGCCCCCGCCTGGGTCCTATGGAAGCCTGGGCTCTGGCCCCCGTCCTGGTGCAGCATCAGCTCCACCCATTCCCAGAAAGCATCCACGTAAATGTCCCCACAGAGCTCTTGCTGAAGCCTGCTCCCTTTTTGTTGGAAAACATTCCACTTTGGGTCTTCTCAAGACATGCTGAAGTCAGAAAAGTTAACCCAAGCGTGTTTAGGATCGACTTAATTGATTTTGCCTCCATAGCTGGGTGGCTCCAATACCTGCTCATATATACCTCACTTCAGCCAGGACTGCAGGGCTAGACCAGGGAACTCTGGAGGATGAGGCTTGAAAGGGAACGAAGGGGGTAGACTTCAGCTCATCCTTGGGGAGAGGAATTGAGGGGCAGGTGGCGCTATTTTGTGCGAAGGTATATGTGGCGAAGGGAAGGGATGGGGGCCAAGAGAAAAACTAGGGCTCAGGTTACTTAGTGGAGGTAATCTGGTTAAATGGGTCACTTTCGTTTTAGGACAGTTTTCCCATGTGGGCAATCCCAGCCACCAAACCTTAGCATCTGGACAGGGCTTCAGGTGCCCTCTGGTCCAGCTCCCCACTAGGCAAGGTTTGGGGACTGTGTAGATGAGGGCTGCTCCTCCTGGAATTAGGATGAGAGCCGCCTGCTACAGTGTATCCATCAACACCTTGAAGTGTTTTTTCTCTAGCTGTTTACACAAAACAAGGCTTTGGGAACACGTGCAGTTTGCCAACAGTAACGAGAAGCGTGGGGGAGAGAGCTGGAACTTGTACTAAGCGGAACATCAGTTCCAAGGAAAGACTCTGGAGGGTAAACCCCAGGCCCAGTGCGATGCTGACCTCACAGGTGACACCCGTTCTGCCTGCAGAGTGGCCTTTACTCTTTTTGATGTAACCAAAATGTGCGATACAGTGAGAGTGTCTCAACACCATTTGATGGTTTCTCTCCTTTATAATTTTCACATTAATTCCAGGAAAGAACATTGGTGAATCCCTGGTATTTGAATTGGTGCGAGGCATAAAATAACACAGAGCAGGTTGTCTCAGGACAGAAACAACCTGGGATACGCTGGGTTTAGCTGTGTGAATTACCATCATTTAGCTGGCAATGCAGCAATTTAGACAGGAGCTGATGGCTTCCCTACAGAGATTCACCAAACAGTAAATGGCACCTCGTGTTAGCTTCCATCCAGAGCTGGCCAACGTCCAGTCATTTTCCAGCTCCCAGTATTCTAGCGCTGAATCTAAGCATCAGTACTGAGGAAGCATTCTACCCCTTCTGCTAGAGCTGCAACTATTGCTACTACTTGAAATGATGAGAGTATTGCTTGATAGTAATTAATTTCTTTCTTTTTTTTTTTTTTTGGCCACGTCACGTGGCATGCGGGATCTTAGTTCCTCCTCCAGGGATTCCCCCTGCAGTGGAAGGTGGATTCTTAACCACTGGACCTCCAGGGAAGTTTATTCATTTATTTCTTGACCACAATGTATATCTATTTGATGACAATGTTCCAAATGAACTTTTAGAAAGAATGAAGCTATTGATATACATAAATATAGATATAACTGCCTCCCAACATATCTACTAAAAGCGTCAACTTTTATGTACTTTTAAGAATTTTTTTTTTTTTGCGGTACGCGGGCCTCTCACTGTTGTGGTCTCTCCCATTGCAGAGCACAGGCTCCGGATGTGCAGGCCCAGCAGCCATGGCTCATGGGCCCAGCCGCTCCGCGGCATGTGGGATCTTCCTGGACCAGGGCACGAACCCGTGTCCCCTGCATCGGCAGGCAGACTCTCAACCACTGTGCCACCAGAGAAGCCCACTTTTAAGAATATTTAACACTGTATGACCATTTAAATATGAGTATTATAGATAGCATTATTACCAAAACAATAGAACATTTGAATGAATGAATGAAACTTGTATGAATGAATCCATAAGGGATGGTCTTTACTCCAGTAGAACTCCTTATACTTACCTACTTTGGCAAAAAAGATCTCAGTAGGATTAGGAAACAGCCTTGAGTGAAGGGTAAATTGGGTGAAAGATGCCCAGGTTATATGTACAAGTGCGTCTCCCTCTAGGATTCCTAAATTACATCACAAGCCCAACACTTTTTCCTCTCTATCACTTTATCCTGGTTTCAGAATTGGGTGTGCAGGATTAATGTAGGTTTAATTGAAAGGGATAATATGAGGAATAGATCCAAGGCAGCTGGAGTGGACACAGCAGTGAACTAAGAGTTCTTAACCCGGCTCTGACACGTGGGCTCCAACACTAGAAATCCTGGTGCTGGCCATTGAACCACACTGGGCTCCTGTTCCATCACATAGAAAGTGTAAGGGATGGATGGCTCTCCAGTGCTGACCTGCCGAGTAATGCTGGATGGGCTGCACTTCTTAAATACAGATTCCTGGGCCTTGCACAGAGGTTCTGATTTAGGAGGTCTGGGGTAGGGCCTGAGGCTGTATTTTGGGAAGCAGTAGATTGGTAATTTCTGAGCCTTCTTCGGGCTCAGTCTAGGATTCTGACTCTGTTCCCTGGATGTCCCAGAAGCTCCTTACCTGAAACCTGGGATCATCTTGGCAAAGCCAATGACCTTTTGGATACTGTAACTGACCAGGTCAGCCAGGTGGGGCAGCATGGAGAGCTGGGACAGGTCCAGGGTCACAGAAGGGTCATCAGAGTCTTCTTCACTCAGATCCAGGTTGGAGAAGCCGGTTGGCTCCATCGTATCTGGGGAAGGATGAGGGAAGAGAAGGAACTACTTGAACCAGGCTTCCTTCTGCAAGGCCCCACGAGGCCCTCCTACACCCTGGCAGCAGGGCCAGCTGGGAATCCCACAGTCACCACCTCTCTCCAAGGTCACTTCAGCCCAGGCTTCCCCCTAGGGTTCCCTGTGTCTTCCTTCAGCAGAGTGGGGCAGGAAAATCAAATATCAGAGACACTCTGAGATAAGAGACTTCTTTAAGATGTGATGTTACATGTTGTTCCTAATGATCTCAAATCAAAGATGCATTTGGAACCAATAAACTTGTGGAAAACAATGTTCAACCTCACTAGTGATCAAAGAATGGCCAAGAAGAACATTTACTTTTCACCTCTAAACTAGAAGCAAGTACGTTTATATGTTGACACCAGTGTTTGTAAAGATGCAGGGAATTAGGCAATCCTTGTGCAGCTCTGGGGTATAAAGGAGGCATACATTTGTGCAACTAATCTAGAAAGCTATTTGACCGTGAGGGCCAAAAGCCTACAATTATGTACACTCTATGACCAGTAATCCTACTTCCATGAATTCAACATAAGGAAAAATTCAGAATAAGTGCAAATATTTAGCTACAAGCATACTGTTATCTTAATGAAGAGCTGGGGAAAAAATCTAGATATCCAGTGATAGGGGTTTAGATATGTTATTGTACATTACACCCCAGAATACTATGCAGCCTTTAAAAATTATATTCTAGATGTGTACTGAATGGTATGAAGATATGACAATATACTATCCCAGCAAGTTACCAGACTGCGTATAGCACAATTCCATTTCTGAACATATATATGTGTTTAAAAAAATTGGGAAAAGATACATCACAGTGTTAACCATGATTATCTTTGGGCAGTAGGATTAAAGATTATATATAATATATATAATATACATAATTTAGTTTATATTTTCTGAATGTCTACAATGAACACATATTACTTTTATATAATAATTTTTTAAAAGTTAAAAATGTTAACTAGTTTGAATTTTTCAATAAATATATGCTATACTGAACATACCATGGGGGGGTGGTAAACACCTCAAATTAATTAACCTATGAGGAGAAATCAAAACTTCTAAATAATATAAAATTATTATGAAAAGTTGAAGTACAGACCAATGTATAGCATGCAGATTGGCCCACTTCTTTTTTTTTCTCCCGGCTGTGCCGCAAGGCTTGTGGGATCTTTGCTTTCCGACCGGGGATTGAACCCGTGCCCTCGGGAGTGAAAGTGTGGAGTCCTAACCACTGGACCACCAGGGAAGTCCCCAGATTGACCCTCATTGATAAAAATGAATATACCATAAAGTAAAAAGAGCAGGAAAATGGGTAGAGAAAATTACCACAGGGGAGGGGTTACTACAAGCTTAACTACAAGGTGAGGGGCTCAGAGGATCAGTTATCTGTGCAGTGGTCCATGCAGGTGAGTAGACACACGGCCAACTCCACTGTTATCTCTGTCTAGTTGACACAGGGAGCCCTCCCACCTACTCTGGATCTGGGCACAGATCCATCAATGAGTCTGGAAGTACCATACCTGAGGATTCTAGTTGCCCAGAGGGGAGGGGCCTTTTCCATCCCTGCCTTTCTACAGGCCCCAACCAGAGGGCAGCTGGGTTGGGTGAGAGGTAGAAGTATGAAGGCAAGGGCAGGGGGAAGATGAGGCGGGAAGATGAAGAGGAAGGTAGGAAAGGACTCTAAGAGGAAAGCAAGGATGAGCTGGAAGGGACAGGTCCTCCAGGACCTTAGGGGCCCCCCAGGGCTTGAGGGGAAGGCGGGCTGTAGTGGGACCCACATCTTCTCCTTCCATGCTGAATTCCACCTTCCAAAGACTCAGGCTCTGGTGACTGTGCTTAACAACACTGTTTGTTATATTTGAAAGTTGCTAAGAGAGTACATCTTAAAAGTTATCATGGGGGGAAAACATCTTTGTAACTATGTGAGGTTAACTAAACTTACTGTGGCAATCATTTTGCAATATATACATATATCACATCATTATGTTATACACCGTAAACTAATACAATGCTATATGTCAATTATATCTCAATAAAACTGGAAAAAACAAAACCCCAAATGAAACAAACAAAAAAACCCCAAGGGTCCGGGCTCAAAGTACCATTTAAAGGAATCCGGTCACTCCCAGGGAGGGAGCCAGGGGCCGAAGCCTGGCTTAGAGGAAAGAACAGAGGCTCTGCAGGCAGACCCTGCCCACCGGACCCCTGTCTGGCCCCTTCCTCAGCGTCCTCCACGTGGGCCCTCAGGAAAGCCCCGCCCCTTCTCTAAAAAAGGTTTTTCTCTGAAGACGTTGCCTGGCACACAGTATGTAAGTGCTGTCCTTCCAGCTGCAGCCAAGGACAGGTGGGCTGGGGAAGCTCTGGGCTCTCGGGGAAGGGGGCGTGCAGTCCCACTTACCTGGAGAGGAGGTGTAGCGATCTGAGCAGGCGGAGGATGAGTTTCCAGAGAAGCTGGGCGTGTGTATCAACCAAGGCCCTGAGGGATGGTTCCCTTCATTCTCACCCTCTCGAACCGGAGGCTGGAGGGAAAGGTGGAGGGTCAGAGGCCCACACTTGGAAGTCACCTTCCTACCCCAGCCCTGATCTCTGACAGGAGGGGGAGTCCTCCCCAGTGTCAGAAGGCCAGAGCAGCCTCCGTCCCTTCCCAGGTTGTGTGCCCAGATCCCCCTTTGCCCTCCGTCCCCCTCCGAGCCTGGGCTCTGCTGGTGGCTCATGCAGTACCCGGAACTGGCTGAAGTCGGCGTAGGTGGGGTCATAGGTCTTGTGGTGGGCGTCCAGCAGGATGGCGATGATGTGTTGCTGCTCCTCGGACAGCTTCGGCCGCAGGCTGTCCTTCAAGGCCTCCTCTTCCTTCCTCTTGAGGATCATCTCTCGCTTCCGCTGCACCTCTTCATCAGTCAGGATGACTGTGGGGCGGGAAGGGGGAGTCAGGGGGGCTCCCCTGCAGCGCCTCCAAGGAACCTTCCTCCAGGTAAAGGCACGAGATGGAAGGGGCTGTGCCTCACACTTGGAGCTCACCGGGCCATCCGGCCGCAGGGACCCCAGGCCCACAATACGAATGGAAGATCGCGCATTCTATGCTGAAAAGGCAGGGGCATGAAAGAGGAGGAGATAGAGGATGTGGGAGATGGGATGCTTGGGCATTGTTAGGGAGCCTGGGATCTCAGTAACAAGGTGTCTGATTCTGCACAGACTGAGCTTTCCAGGCTTTTGTTTGCTTGTTTCTAAAATGAGAAGTTTGGACCAGATGATCTCTTCTAAGTCCCTGTTTTGTTCCTTCCTCTGTAAAGCATGCGTATGTGGGGATCCTACCTCAAGGACCGACTGCTCTGAGACCACAGAGCAGATGCTCACGAAACGTTTGTTCTTGTCACTTCTACCCCCTCCCTGTACTCCCTGATCCTGAGGGAGACACTGGGGGGAGGGAGGGTGCACAGTCATGGCGACAGAGGCTAGGAGGTGCTGAGAAGACCTCACACGGCCTTCCCCACATCCAAGTTTCCAGGCTTGTGATCTACTATGACCAACGTAGAAAGACTTTGCCTCTTTGGTTGGGCCAAAACAACCCCTGCCTCAGCCAATCCAGTCTTGAAATGATGCCCAAGGAAGTTTTCGAGTCCTCTGGAAGTCCCCAAGCATAGCAGATCACAGCTCTAATCTGGGAAGCTCTCTCCAGCAACTGGCCAGTGTATCCCACCTCGGGGATCCCCTGCCCCTTGCAGGCTGTGCAGGGGCTCCGGGCCTCCCCGTGCTGGGGCAGCTGCCGGGAGGGCGGGGCTGGGAACAGGGGTGCTTAGCACAGCAGCCGGGCACACAGACCTCCCGGCTGGGGCTTGCAGAGCGCTGACAGCAGGAGTGGGCGCTGGGGCCCTCGGCCTGCAGCTGCGTGCTCTGTGCTGGTCTTACCAGCGCATCTGCCCACAGAACTGAGAGTTTCACAAGAGCAGGGAAAGGAACCAGACCCCCAGAGTGGGTGGGTGCCCGGCTTCAAGAAAGGCCTATTGACCTAGGCCCGTTGGGTGGGGGAAGGACGAGAGAAGTTGGCGGGGGCGGGGAGGGAGAGCCTGTCGGGGGTGGGAGTGGGCACAGCAGGAAAGGGAAGCCTGCTGCGAAAGATGGCCTGTTTCTTCCAGAGCTGAAACAAACTATACCTAGAGGAAGACTGGGGTGGGCACCATGCCCAGGTTACTGAGTCACCTGCCCAAAGAGCTGCCAGCCCTCCTCCCACAGAGGGTGTCTGCTCAGACCCCAAGAGATCGAGCAGGGTGGGGGAGGGAGCATCCCATTCAAGGCAGGGTGTGAGGCCCTAGCCTGGGGAAGCCAAGATTAGGTGTCTGGTCTTTCCTGCTCACCTGAGGGGCAGGCGGAGGAGGTGATGAGGCTGGAGCCGGGGGGCTGGCTCTGTGTGCCCACAGGCATGCTTCTCAGCACCGACAGGGCTCTGATAACCCCCTGTGATTCTATGATGTCACTCTCCTGCTCAGAAACTTTTTCTGGATCCTTCCTGCTTACCATGCCCCAACTAAAGTCAAGATTCTCTGTTATTTCCCTTCTTCCTAACTTTCCAACCTCATTTCCTGGTGCCACTGGACACAGCTTCTGCTCTAGTCACGTTGGGATTGCTGACCTGTGAACATGATCTGCTCACTCTTGCCACTGCATTTCTCCTTGTGCTGGATGCCTGTCCAGCTCGGTCTTCTCTCCCCAGTAGCCATGCAAGCTCTTTTGGTTCTCCAGCAACCAGTACACAGCCCTCTCGTACGACGAGAGGCTTTCTTATTGCCTTGATCTGCAGTGAGCCGTTTTTCCCACACACACTGGCACCCGATCGTTTTTCACTCTGTCACATTTACAGTTAGTACAGGTCCCAGTAAATGTCTTTATAGAGAGAACCTAAGAAGTTCAAGGTCTCCTCCACTGGAACTGCAAGCTACCTAAGGGTGGGGGCCACATCCTACAATGCCTGAGTCTTCCCCACCAAGGCTAGCCCAGTGGGGCTTCCTCAATAGTCTGATGCACTGGACACCCAACACATCAACACTGGCTGTACCTACTATGTGCTGGTTGTCATCCTGGCTCAGGAAAGAATGGTGAGAAGTATAGCAATGCTGCACATTCCCTACCATGTCGGAATGGCACACGCCGTATGCCAGTCCACCAGTTCACTGAGCAACGCTTACATGTTTGATTTAAATAATTGTGACTGAAGTATTTTCAAGACAGAATACCTTGTAACAGGACACCCGTAACATCATGTAACCTTTGCTTGATGATTCAGAGGCATCATTCTGAATAATTCTTAGACTTCACAGGGACAAGGTTATGACCTCAGAATTGTATGGAGTTGTTTTCCTGCACTATATGACTCAGCCAGCTGTGATTCTGAGTTCTTGTACTACTTTTCATACCAGTCTAGCCCGCTCTCTTCAGCTATGTGTTGTCTCTTCTTATTTGTGTGTCTCTAGAAGCGTGCCTTTATCCCCCTTAAGAGTTACTTCTAATCTGTTGGGAGCTGGAAATCCTGGTGATCAAGCTGTATGTAATAAAAAATACTGTTAATAAAAATAGAGGTTTATTTGAATGTACCAGCCACTATTCTAAGTGCTTCTATATATTAACTCACATTACTTAGTCCTTATAATAACCCCTAAGGCAGGTACTATTATCCTCACTTTGCAGATGAGGGAAGTGAGGCCCAGAGAGGCTATAAAACTTGTTCAGAGTCACACAGCAAACAAGTGGTGGAGCTGGTATTTGGGCCTGGGCAGTCTGGCTGTACAGTCCAAGGTCCTAACCACTACCCCATACTGCCTGTGACTATAATTGGCTATGAATGCTCAGCAGGACCCTGGTCCTCAGCCATGGAGCTCTGACACACAAGGTGTTCCAATCCATCTGAAGAGTATGAAAAAGTAAATAAAGTTGCAAAGCTTGTAAGTGATTTACCTTAAAAGGAAAAAGTTAAGAGATTTGAGGTTAACCATATGACACTCATCTTCTCCCTTATTCCTAGCGAATAGTGACCACCAGCCCATGTGCGGTACTACAGGAAGAAATGCTAAGATCCGCTGGTTTCACATGAAGGCTGCCAATCCATGGGCCTCCCTCCAGGCAACATTTTCTGGGGACTAATAAGTCATAATTCTCTCACATATGCAGATGTTGTTGTGACTTATGAAATAAGTCGTTTGTTTAAAGGGGCTGTTAATTTCATAGGATTTAAAGAATCATTTTCTCAATGAATTGCTACTAAAATACCATTATTATTATGTAGGAGGGCACTTTTTTTGCTGGTTTGTTTTATTTTTTGTGTTTTTTTGGCTAAACGATAGAAATTTATTTCTCTCTAGGAGGCACATTTTGAAGTTAAAAGCCACTCAAGTTAAAAGCCCATTGATGGGCTCTCCAGTGAATAAAGGACATGAGCTGTGTACAGGGGTTTTGTGAAATCCATATGGCTGCTTAGTCGCTTCCCAGGTCCTTGCTGACTGTGCAAATGGCTTTGCTCAATTTAATCCCGTGCAAGATATTCCCTGTTCCATAAAGTCTAGAATAGAGTTAGGGGGTCAAGATCTGAAAACACGAACAACTTAAAAACATTTCAGTTTGCCACAGGTGGCCTAAGGACAACATTAGGGGAACAGACATAAAATTTTCCCAAATGAATGACATTGACAGTATCAGATTTGGGAGATCTTCCTGATATATAAATCAGTGGGAGATGCAGAGAAACAAAGAAGCATAATGGGGAGCTAATATTCAATCATTCAACACATATTTACTGAGTACCTACTATGTGCCAGGGGCTGTGCTCATGCTGGGCAGAAAAGATGTACATGTGTGAAAACATTAAACAAGTTCACATGTGCAGGCCGGGTCTACAAGAGGCCAGAACTCAACTGTGAAATGTCTTGGGCTCCAAGGACATCAAGTCAACCTGGACTTGAAGAGAGAGAGAGAGTCTTTAGCGGGAAAAAACTCTCTTCCGCCCGCCCGTCTCTTAGGGCCCCAGGCAGTGCCTGGAGATGCACAGTGGAGGAGCTCTGGCCCACTGAGGGGAGTGGGGGGAAAAGGGGAGGGGGTTCGAGAGGCTGTGCTGGGGTGGAGCCCACAGGCTTGACCTTTGGAAACAGGCCTAGATGATTAGCTTTGGAGGCATGAGATATATATATATATATATATATATATATATATATATATATATATATTTTTTTTTTTTTTTCGGTACACGGGCCTCTCACTGCCGTGGCCTCTCCCGCCGCGTAGCACAGGCCCCGGACGCACAGGCCCAGCGGCCATGGCTCATGGGCCCAGCCGCTCCGCGGCATGTGGGATCCTCCCGGACCAGGGCACGAACCCACATCCCCTGCATCGGCAGGCGGACTCTCAACCACTGCGCCACCAGGGAAGCCCCGGAGGCATGATATTTTAATTTCTCTGAATTTGCTCATCTATCACAAAAAATAAAAACAGAAGTATTTACATATTTAGGGATTGTTGTCAGACTTTAACAAGAAAGTACTAGTGCCTGACACTGGTACAGTAAGTGGTCAATAAACATTAGTTCCCACAGGCATCTCCTCTGCTTCTTATGCCTCCTCTAGGAAACGGCCACCTCCCTGTCCCCACCAGAAAGGAGCCTGGGTTTGCAGCTCCCTTCAAAGGGAGCCCTGGGGTGCCCTGGGGTTTTACTAATGTTGACACTCAGTTGTCTCTAGGAGGCTAGGCCTTGGGGATGACAGCTAGCCTGGGTGATACATAAGCAGCTCTCCTAGGGTCCTGAGCTGGGGAGTTCCAGGCCCCCCAAAGCTTGGCTAACCTGAGGCAGGAAATAGAGCTCTTCCTGGAGGACCTTCCCTTTGGGGCAGTGGAAGGAATAAGCCTCGCATTGGCCCAACATTTCTATTACAAACGGAGCTCTGGGGCCCAGACCCCAAAAGCACAGCTCTCCCAGCCCATCCCTAACTCAGCACAGCTCCCTTCACTAGCATGGTGAGAGTGGTGGGCACAGGGCTGCCCTGGGCATAGAGCAGGAAGGGGGCACGGGGCTCCGTCCGAGGGACTGAGGCTGAGATTAGGGTGGCTGAGGCACAAAGCTGACCAGGGGCTGGGGCTGGGCATCCGCTTCTGGATTGCTGGCCCCCCACCACGTGGTGTTCCTGGGGTGGGAGCACCCCGAAACACTCAAGGCCTGCTCAGCACGGTGGATTCAGTGCTCTCCCCGGGGACCAGGAGTGATCTAGGAGGGACAAAGAGTTGGATTCTAGACCCAACACGCTTTCCGACTCCAATCCTGGTATTAATATTTTTGCCTTTCTGGGTCTCAGATGATTTCTAAGTGTGCTTCCTGTTCTAAGCGGATGGAACATCTCTTTTCTCCTGAGACATAGGAGAGGCGCTTCTGGGACATCAGTGAGGCTGGCCCTGACCAGAACTCCTGTGGCAGAGCCTTACTGAGTTCCAGGTGTAACTCTGGGCCATTCTTGGTTGGCTGGAGCCTTAGAACCATGGTCCCCTGCCCTGTGGAGGCTGTGTGCTCGGAGCGGGCAGGGGCAGGGGCGGTGCACGCTGCCTCCTGTTTACGTCCAGCCTAGCACCTTGAACAGAGCAGGCTGCACTAAGCCAACGTGTGAGAAGCTCCATGAGGCACCCAGGCCTTGAGCCTCCATGACTCCAGGATAAACAGGAGTTGGGCGGGGCAGGGGACCTGGGCTAGGAGTGATCAGCGTGCCCAGGCCTGCATGCTCCCATGGGGGCGAGGAGGAACAATGGCCTGGAAGCTTCTTCCAGGGCTGCTGGTGTTGGCTGGGGAGCTGGTATCGGGAGTGAGGGGCCGTGGCCCACCAGAAGGGAGCCTGTCAGGGCCCGAGGGGCCGCCACTTCGCCTCTGTTTCCCAAAAACCCAGCATTTTTTCCCATCAAGAAAGAAACTTCCCGTCCCCTCAGTCCTGTCCTGTGGCTTTTTCCTTGTTCCAGACACGTCTCCCCTGTACCTAACCTCTCCAACGCCCACCCCCTGACCCCAGAATTGGCCCCATGGCCAGGAGGGCCTCCAGGGGTGGCTGTATCTGAATGTACCTCCTGAGTCTCCTCAGGCACATAGCTTAGCAGGGCATGGCCCCCATCCTAGGCCCTGGAAGGGATCAGGGTACAGTTCACAGGCGGGGGTGAGCAAAAGGCACAGAGCAGGGAATAGTGTGCAGAGGGCACCCATGACCAGGCCAGCCCAGTGCCCTTGCTTCCAGCCCCAGGAGGGCCTGGCCAGCCCTTCCCAGGTTCTGCTGAATTCAATGGTTACTCTGCTTACCAAGTAACTGGCACTAGAGCTCAGATGCAAAGTCCAGGGGTTATTTTTAGTTTAGCTTAGCTTTGTTTTGTTTTGGCCACGCCACACAGCATGTGGGATCTTAGTTCCCCACCAAGGATCCAACCCGCGCCCCCTGAGTTGGAAGCACGGAGTCTTAACCACTGGACCGCCAGAGAAGTCCCCGAGGGTTTGTTTGTTTGTTTGTTTTGCAGTACGCGGGCCTCTCACTGTTGTGGCCTCTCCCGTTGCGGAGCACAGGCTCCGGACGCGCAGGCTCAGCGGCCATGGCTCACGGGCCCAGCCACTCTGTGGCATGTGGGATCTTCCCGGACCGGGGCACGAACCAGTGTCCCCTGCATCAGCAGGCAGACTCCCAACCACTGTGCCACCAGGGAAGCCCCCCCAAGGGTTGTTTTTAACGGTGGGTCAGAACATGTTAACCTGCCACATTGGTCCTCTTCTGCAATGCCAGTGCTGGACAGGAAGTCCTAGAGGATCGCTCCTCTTTTTCAATCTGGATCTAGAGGGTCCTCCTAGAGTCTAGGGCTTCCCCTTACAGGATCTTTCCACCTAGTCCTGGACACCAGCCCTCTGATCTGCTCACTGGGCAAGAGTGGCTGGAAGGCTAGGGTGCGGCAGACCCCCCATGACAGCCAGGCTCTGAATGTTTCTCCTCTCCATCACTCCTGCCCCTCCCCACTCACAGCAGCCCTCTCTCCCAAAGTCCAAAGAACCCCGGGGTCCTTGAGCCGCATCCTTTCCCCGAAGGTCCTGGAAAGAGGCTGCTGTAAGAATGGCGATGACGTCTTAGAGGAAGACAGACCTGGGGGGCTCATGAAGGCAGTGCCCTGCCTGTCCCTCCACACAGGCCTCGCACAGGACGGGCCCTTCCTGGGCCTCGGGACACACACACACACACACACACACACACACACACACAGATCCTAAAAAGGCTGGCAGGACTCCTTGGGCCTTTGACCTTGGAGTTCCAGCCTCCCTGCCTGATGCTGCTGGTCCCACTCATGCCAGGACTCCCGACTCAGGCCCCAAATGCCGGCAGCTACAGGGGAAGGGCAAGAGGACATTGCTGGCCAAACCTGCGTAAACAGCAGCGATCTTCCCCCTGACCCCGCCCTCGCCCCGCCCTCGCCCCGCCCCTGAAACTCACACTCCTTCATCATGCCGATGTCCACACAGCGCTTGAGCCGGCAGGCCTGGCAGTGGCGGCGGTTGTCCTTGGTGATGCGGCAGTCTCCATTGAAGGGACAGGTGAACAGTGCCTTCCGCTTCATGCTCCGTCTGCGGAGAGAGCACAGACCCTCAGCTGGGTCACCTACTTCCCAGCCCCTCGGCCCTGCCTGTGGGAGAGTGGCCTGAGAGGGCTGTGATCAGGAGACCTGCCAATGCCCCCCACCCCCACCCCCGGGGCTCTATGTGTCCCAAGGAGGATGGCGGCCCAGCCCAGTCATTTCCTATTCTGCCCCCATCATTGGCTTTACTTACCTTTACAGTACTCTCCTCCTCCCTTTCTTTTAATTACACAGGAAATATGAGTGAATTAGCTAGCAAAAAAAAAATTTAATACTGAAATCTGCAGAGTTGCCCTCACTGCCTTTAGTGCCATCATGAGAGGCGATGAAGCTGATCTCAGCTTTAAGTCTTCTAGAGTCAGAGATCTGTGACTAGAGCATCCCCGGTTCAGGGACAGACATGTGCACAGGTGCAAAGAGAAGGGAGAAAGGGCCCAAACCATAGCTTCAGACATCCAGACAACCTGCCCAGAAAGAGAAGCAGCCACATGAGCAGGTGGGTGCCTTGAGGTTTGGCCTTGCCTTTCCAAAACGTAGAGGAAGTTAAGAGTTCTGTAAGAACAGAAAACTACCGAAGAGCTCTTAGCTCTTAGCTGGCACCCCCCCGCTCCACCTCGCAGCCTATGTAAATTTGTGCGTGTGTGCACACGTGTGCGCGTGTGTGTGCACGCACAGGCATGCGTGCAAGCCCAAAGGCTCGTTTTCCTAATTCTGGCTTTCTCCCCTGCTTGCAGCCACAGCACATGGGACGTTTATGAGGCTGCATAAAGAACAGCTCCCCAGAGGCTTCTCGGCATCTGTACCCTAGAGGTTCCTCTTACTCTCCCCAGCCCCAGCAAGGGGAGGCCCCACTTTTTCTGCCCCAGGACAGGTGCCAGGATTTAGCTGGGGAAAGATGGTGGCAGAATCACTTTCTCTGTAAGCAACAGCATCTTCCAAGGAGCTGTGGAGATACCCAAGCCTTAGAAGCCAAGGTCCAGGCTCAACCCTTTCCCTCTCCTGGAGATGAGCTACCGATATCGTCTTCTCCTGTTGTCATATACTAGTTACGTTTTTGATGAAAAATGACTTATTGTTCACATTCACTAGAACACATACGGATTTAGGACAAACACGTTCATCAGTCGACATGGACATATGGGGACCAAACCAACTTGACCCCTGGGAGAAGGGAGAAGAGACTAGAGGAACAGGTAGTCATAGGTAGTCAGACTCTTACGACCCTTAGGGCAGTCCTCATTTTATGGATAGGACCCCTGAGGTGAAGAGACTTACTTGAGGCGATTTAGCAAAGAGTTGAGCCTCCCAAGTTGGGACCCTAGGAATGTGAGGCTCAGCTTTTAGCTTCCTGGATTGGACATACTGTTTCATACCCAGAAACTCAAGGAGCTCGATGAAGCTGAGCCCACAGGCGAACGGCTTCAGGCAGCTGGCCCTTGAGCACAGCTCAAGGCAAAGGCCACCCAGTGGTCTGGGAAGCAGGTGCTGTTGGCTTTGGACCTTGGCCCTGGTACCCCCCCATCACAACCCTCATACCCAAGGGGTCACCAACAGACTGGGCAATACGGGGAGGTGGAGGAGTGCTAGCTATTCGGGTGGTTTAGCCCCCAGTCCAGCCCACTGAAGGCCATGTCCTGCCCCTGCAGTGACTCCCCAGGGAGAGACCGTATCCCAGGCTCTTGCCTATGGAAACAGAAAGCCTTTTTCCTTGTGCTTCCATACGTTTACCACAGCTTCCCAGGGGAACAGAAGAACATGGAAGCACCTTGGTTAATCTGAAATGAGATACTGTCATCACCACAGGGCACATCGATATGTTCCCGGACATGAGATTGGCTCCCCTTTTACTCCCTTGTCTCCTTCCCACTTGAGGCGCCACCTGTTACCACAAATGCTCGGGCCCCAGAATGCCCATAATTCTCTAACCCTATTCAAGGACCAGAAGTTTCTAATTAGAGCAAACTCTCATTTCCTTCTTTTTTTTTTTTTTTTTAACAACCACACATTTTGCCTGGGGGCTGAGCTGAGGGGCTGCTCTGTCCTCCTACCCACTGTCTGGTCTGGCTCAGAGGTCACCCCGTTCATTCTCTAGGGCCGCCACCCTGTTCATTCTCTAGGGCCGCGGGCTCCAAGAAGAACACACATCACGGCACCTCTAGACCCATGAGCCAAAGCCTCTCACATCCCTGCGCTGGGGGCTGAGAGCTTCCCGAGGCCCCAGGAGGGAGGGGGCCCCAGCGTCCTTTCGAGGCTCGTCTCTCCTTCCTCAGGCTCTACGGGGCCTGCCGCTGTCCCTCACCAGTGGGCACCTCCTCCAACTGCAAATTTGCTTGGAAAAAAGATTTTGAAACTTCACTCTCTTTCTTTTATCTTTCTCATGTTGTAAATCTGAAGCCTAACCCTGGCTTTCACATACAGGAGAGTGGAAGATAGCTGCTCAGCCCAACTTTGCCTGACAGCAGCAGTGGACTCCAAGAGGCTGGGGTAGGAATCCAGAGGATGCAGAGCTGGGTTAAAAGAAAATACTGGGGGAGGGGGACCCGTGTCCTCGCTTTCAACCTTATATTAGGAGTATGAAGCGCAACAGGATTGAGATTGAAAGAGGTGGAGGAGGAAGACCAAGACCATGACAAGGAGGGAGAGATGGAGAGAAAGGAGGTGGTGGAAGGGGGAGAGAAGAAAGGAGGGAAGGAGGGAGGGAGGGAGAGAGAGGGGGAGAGAGAAAGGGACAGAGACAGAGAGGGAAGGAAGGAAGGAAGGAAAGGAGAAAGGGAGGGAGGGAGGGAGGGAGGAAGAAAGATGTTAAAAATTCTACTGGCCAGGCTCACAGCAGGGCTCAGATAGGGGGTAAGAATGCAGCCTGTAATTTTCATCCGTTGCCACACCTTGTCCTGAAGCCCACCAACCTTGTACTGTGTCTGCACGTTATTTGAGCAAAGCAGAAAGCAGCCTATAAACATCTGGAGCTCTGAAGTTATTATTATGAAAGCATACGGTAAGCAGCTCTTCATGGCTCCTCTACAGACAGAATCAGAGGCAAGGCGCTGGATAGTGGCTGGGAAGACGGAGGCTGCACGTCACGAACAACGTCATCATGCTCTGGGTTGTGGGGTCAGCCTTTGGGGCCCAGAAAGCTCTCTCACCAACTGCAGCAGGCAGACCCAGGCCCTTCCCGGAGCCTGGGTTCTGGAGCCAGCCTTTCTGGCTTGTCTGGCCCAGCATGGCTGTTTGGCAGGACACAGTTTCCCTGGTCTCTGAGGCCCAGTTCTTCCGTGTTCTCCCGCCTTCTAAGGGCACTTGCACACATGTGGTTGTCAGCTAGCCTCTGCCCACGAGAACTTAGGGCAGCCAGACTGGCCAGCCCTGGCTCTGTGCTTTGTCCTGAAGATCCACGCCCTGCCCTGCCTTCCTCCTAACACTAATTGCCTGGGAGCTGGTTTGGTTTTGAGAAACAAGAGCCTTGGCTTTCCAAGGGAGCCCATTTCCTCAGCAGCGCTCTTAGCCTGGACCCTGTCATTTTCTGGATGGTTGGCAATTATACCCCAGCTCAGGAAGGGGGTGGTGGTGGTAGGGGTGGTGCAACCAGGCTAAATATAGATGCAGTTTCTAGAAAGCTAGGGTGAGAAAGGACATTGACAGATTCTTGCAACAGAGACCAATTCATCAAAACATGAGACAAGCAGCTCACAAAAGCATCAAGCGCCTGGGGTCAGGGTCTTGGGCCTGGGACCGGAGGGTCCTTTTTCAGTAGGTAACCCCTGACAGCAGAGACACACCTTGTAAAACTCAAAACTGGGGCCTAATACTAGCTCTGAGTTTTGTCTCCACTGCAGCTCTAGTGTCACAGAAATCCCAGAGCCCAGTCTGGATGCAGATGTCTTACAGAGCTCCTGATATGAAAGGCCTGCCTGTGTGGTCTGATAATGAGACCCACTGGGCACATTTGTGTGTGGTGACATCAAGGAGTTCTCAGCAGGTGGGTTAAAAAAGAAAAACCAACTTTAAGGGAAGGTAGGTTAGCAGTGGTAAAGACCGCAGGCCTCTTTTTTGGAGGGCAATTTGGCAATACAGCCATACATTGAGACATCGCAGGTTTGGTTCCAGACCACCGCAATAAAGCCAATATCGCAATAAAGCGTGTCACGCAAATTTTTGGTTTCCCAGTGCATATAAAAGTGATGTTTACACTATACTGTGATCTATTAAGTGTGTAGTAGCATTACATCTACAAAAACCATGAATACACTTTAATTAAAAAATACTGTATCATTAAAAACCGTTAATTATCATCTGACAATGCGGGGTTGCCACAAACCTTCAATTTGTAAAAAACACAGTATCTGCAAAGTGCAATAAAACAAAGCACAAAAAAATGAGGTATGCCTGTATCTACCAATATATAAAGTGCACAGAGCCTTTCACACAGTAAAGCACTTCCAGGAATTCATCCTGTGGGTAGGGACTTGAGAATTGGGTTGAGAAGGAGACATTTTTCACTTATGTTCCCTTTTGAACTGTCTACATCTTTTTAAAAAAACCATTCACAGGCACTACTTAACCA
This sequence comes from Hyperoodon ampullatus, assembly GCF_949752795.1. Lineage (NCBI taxonomy): Eukaryota > Metazoa > Chordata > Mammalia > Artiodactyla > Ziphiidae > Hyperoodon > Hyperoodon ampullatus. Next base: position 54,072,915 of record NC_136924.1, read on the forward strand.
GACAAAAAACAAAAACAAAAACCCCACCCTTTATAGCTATTTAAAAAATTTTAATGAAACACAGACTTTGGTTAGATGGATCTGTTTGGGTTTAAACTCTAATGCACAACCTTAGGTAAGTTACTTAATCTCCCCATGCCCATGCCTCGGTTTCCACATCTGTAAAATGGAAACAACCTTACAGAGGGGGTTGCTGTAAGGATTAAATAAAGGAAGCAGGACCTGGTACAAAGTAAGCACTAAATAAAGGGAAGGGAGAGAAGCTGGCAGGGAGGGGCAGTGGGAGGGAGTGCTGAAGGGTGGCTGAAGAAAGCAGTGAGAATCCGAGACCCTGGAAGCAAAGAGCACATCTCACACCAACGCCTGGAGTGCCTGGTGTGGGACTCTGCAGGCAGAGAAACTCGAAATGTACCGTTGCTTCATGTATTGTTGCTCCTGATATCTAGACCCACAGTCCTTGTGTGAGTTACAGCGAGCAATGTCCAGTTTCTCTGAGCACCAACCAGGTCTCACAGAGTCCTTGATTGACGTGAAGGTCTCTAGAGCCCCCGGACCAGCCCTTTCTTTCTCATACCTGATATTTAACTCCTGTTCGGGGACCTTTAATCAGAGACCCTTGCTGACACATAAAGTCACACATGTTCCAGGTTCCATGATAGAGGAGAGGAAAGGACTGTCTGTTCTCAGAAATTCAGACACTACAAAGGGACAGTGATAATAGGTACCACTTACTGAGAGCCTTCTCTGCCAGTACTTTACATATTCTCTTCAATGCTCTCAACAACCTATTAGGATAGGTATTATCCCTATTTTACAGGTGGTACAAAAAGGCAATGGAAAGTTAAATAATTTGCTTCATGTCATACAGCTAAAAAGTGTAAAAGCTGAGATTAGAATCAAGATCTGTTTGATTCCAAAGCCTCTGGTATTCTTACATAATGTGGTCCTTATCATGAATCCACCATATCTCAGTCCAAGCCAGAGCAGCCGTCAAAAGTATGCCCTCTGGGCTTCCCTGGTGGCGCAGTGGTTGAGAGTCTGCCTGCCAATGAAGGGGACACAGGTTCGAGCCCTGGTCTGGGAAGATCCCACATGCCATGGGGCAACTGGGCCCGTGAGCCACAACTACTGAGCCTGTGCGTCTGGAGCCTGTGCTCCGCAACAAGAGAGGCCACGACAGTGAGAGGCCCGCGCACCGCGATGAAGAGTGGCCCCCGCTTGCCGCAACTAGAGAAAGCCCTTGCACAGAAATGAAGACCCTACATGGCCAAAAATAAATAAATTTATTAAAAAAAAAAAAAGTATGCCCTTCCAAGTCCATGAGCAGGAAGAAGGGGCTGTCTGAAGGACTTCTGTAGGACAGAGAAGCCACTGGGATAGAGGCAGGATCTGAGATGGGCGGGTTGGAAGTAGGGGATAACATATGGCCATCCTCTCCACTGGCACCTCTACTGCCATCGCACGGAGAGGATTCCCAGCGTGTGTCGAGAGGGAATTCACACCAGTGAGCCCTGAGGAGAGTGCTGGCTTCCTAAGCAAATAAAACACTGACCAGAAAGAAATGTACCCTCTTCCTCATGTCCACGTAGCTGCTTTTCCTTTTTTTTTTTTTTTCTTTTTTGGCGGTACGCGGGCCTCTCACCGTTGTGGCCTCTCCCGCTGCGGAGCACAGGCTCCGGACGCGCAGGCTCAGCGGCCATGGCTCACGGGCCCAGCCGCTCCGCGGCATGTGGGATCTTCCCGGACCGGGGCACGAACCCGTGTCCCCTGCATCGGCAGGTGGACTCTCAACCACTGCGCCACCAGGGAAGCCCCGTAGCTGCCTTTCTTGACACCTGCAGTGGCGTTCCCTCTCCAACGATTCTGGCCTCCTCCCCCCAAGCTTCTAAACATCACTCTTGGCTGATCCGTAGCTGACCCCCTCATTCTCTTCCGTTCACATCTTTGAGCAGCTACGGAGAGAGGCCAGATGCCAAGCTGACCTGGGCAAAGTTCTCTCCAGCAACACCAACCTCTTGGTGACTCATTCACTTGTGCCCACAGAATGACCCAAGCGACCACCCCTCCCCTCTCTATTTACTCCACTGCCTTTAAGCACTCTGAGTCACTGGACACCTGCCCCGTTGCTCTGCTCCCTTCACAGCACAGCTCCCGCAAAGATTGTCGGGATGAACTTCCTGAAAGCCAGAACACTCCTCATGTTCCTGGATCCTCAACAGCCTGTGCTCCCCAAGGCCTGTCATTAACAAGGTCCCTGAGAACCCTGGGGCTCATGAACAAGAAGGCATTTCTCCACACCATCTTTGCTGGCTTGGTGCTTGCTGCACATGTCAGCTTCACGGTGTCCTGATGAAGAGGAGGGAGACGACATACAGAGGCAAGCAGTGATCTGTTTCTCAACCGTGCCTTCCAAGTCCACCTCTTAAACGTCGCCAGTATTCTTCATTCTCTTCATCAAAAGGGTCTTTCTGATTTTTCTTTTCTGTCCTTTACACCTTTCCCTTCTATCAAGCTCTGGACAAAGCCATTCATGACCAGAGATTCATCCACATCCACAGATCATCACTATATATATGTGTGTGTGTGTGTGTGTATATATACATGCTTTGTAGTGGGCTTACATATTTTCCTCCTATGTCTCTTGCTTATGCTCTGGTTGTTAACCTATTACCAAGACATATAACCATCTAGAAGCCTGCCCATGCCAACCTTTTATTCACACTAGAAATCTTTCTCTGAGTAAGTACATGTATTCCAGAGGAGCAAGAAGCAGAAACAACATGAAATAACTTGCAGGAGGAATTGGCCGGCAATAGTCTCTAATTTCTGACCATGGATCAATAGAACTGACCAACCCCCATAATCACACTTCGGTTTGATTATGAGTCTTGGACCTGCTGGGATGACCAGAGCTCTAGCTTCTAGAGTGGTTTAGCTTGACTTAGAAGTCAATCAAACACTAAATGGTCAAATGGGCTTATACCCCAGGGCTTAGAAAATAGCCAATAACTCAACACCGAAGTAATGCTCTTGCCTTGAGAACTGCTACTGTGGGGTTGAGTGAGCTCCTTGACAGCAAGGACTTGTGTTATCTTTGTGTTCTCAAGGATGTGGTACCTGACACAGAGAAGTACCTCCCACTGACAGAGGCCTTCCTTCCCAGCATCAAGATTTCACAAACAGATATAAGTGACAATGGAATTCTCGAACAACTATTTGAAATAGACTAAAGTGGAAGAATATCAAACAGAATTTGTACGAAGCAAAGGAGGAGAAGTAGGGGAAGGGGGGGAAAGAAGAGAAGAAATTACATATAGACAGTCTATTCTTGTTATTCGAGGTAGTTATGTTCTATCAAGCAAATATTGAACCATCGCTCCTAAGAGAATACGGGTTAGGTTCCTGAGAGCCTCTGGCCACAACATTTTCGTCAATCCATCAGTACATAACTTTGTTTCATGTGTGTTATCTGTTTAAAGGCACCTCATTTAGCACATATTGTTGATTCATTAACATTGAACTCACAGCCAACAGCACTATAGCTCACGTCTGAACAAAGCTTGTCTAACACGTCTTTTTTCTGTAAGGCAACTTGTAGCTTTCCTGTGCTTAGGAGCACCTGACAGAATTTCAGCACCAGGCTTGGGTGCCATCTTGAACAGTGAAATCACCATCACGTACAAAAATGAAAAAAGGGTGGCACTAAATAGACCAAGAAAAAGACACTTGTTTACAGCGTGAGAGCTGAAGCAGAGGCAGGATGTCTTGCGTGGCCTCAGCTGGGAACGTGTGCATTGGGAGACTCGAATTTTTCTCCACTCTGCACGTGTCCACAAATGAGCACAAAAGTGCTGCAAGTATTGATTTGGGGATTACAAGTAAATTTTAGCAGGTAGTCAAATTTGCAGATACGGACTCCACAAACAGCGAAGATCAACGGTGCGTGCATGCATGTGTGCGTTTGTGTGTGTATTTATAAAACAAAATTCAAGCCAAACAACAGAGATGTTGGCTCTTCAGATAGTGCAGCCTGGCTCAGTCATCAAGGCAGAGATAGTAAAGATATAAGGTAGACCGAGGTCAGGGTAACAAGATAAAAGCAGCCTGCTGCTGGTAATGTCAGGCCTTGCAGGCAGGGATTGTGGCCATCAGCCAGCAGCAGAACTCTGAGGCATCTCAGAGATAGGGGCTAAGGCTGGGTTACAGTAGCATAATGTGCCCACGTGCAGCAAGCCACACTGTTGGTCCGTGGTGCCCTGAATGTGCAAACCTGCCATCCCTGTCCTGTTGGTATCTCCCACACCTGGCTCTGGACATGAGGGAGACTGTCCTGCCTCCACCCGGATGCCTAATGGGTCTGTCCCAAGGATTCACCGCCTAGTGGTGTGTCTGAGGGCAGCAAGCCCAGGTGCACAGGGGTCGGAGCTTCTCTAGTGAGGAACTCCCACATGTCATAATCCAATAAGCAGCCACCTAAGAGTCCCATCTCTCAGAGCAGAATCCCAGTGGGTGGTGACCTGGAAAGAGAGGGGGTTTGGGGTGGGGTCCATGAACCAACCAAACAGCCCTGAGAGCAGTTGGAGACGTTTGGGTTACAGATTGACGAGATATGACCTTTGTCTGGGTCTCCATGTCCCTAGCTCCTAGTCCAATGCTCGGATCACAGATGCTCATTAAAATCCGGGAGGCAGTGTGTGAAAGAGAAAACGGAAGGAGGGTGGATGGCTGGAGAGACTTTTGTCTATTAGGGCAAGGTTCCACAAAGGACGTCAGTATTGAACCATCAGGCTCAAATATGTAGATATTTCTATTGTGCTTTGTTTCTCAAAACACCTTTGTATACGTTATTTCAATAATCCTCATTTTATTCTATATACTAGAGGGGTCGGGTATTTATACACCCATGTGGTTAGTTGGGGTAACTGAAACATAGAGAAGTCGAGAGATTTGAGCAAAGACAGACAATTAATGAACGGCACGGTAGCACTATAGCTCACACATTTCTGCCTGGTTTTAAGATGGGAAGCAGGCCCTGATGCGAGCACGCAGACTCCTTCTCCATTTTCACTCTGAAGGCAGCTCCCCCATCCCCAGGCCCTGGCAGCAAAGGGTCCAGGTGGCACCTGGGACACAAGGCCTGGGCTTGGGAAGGCCCACCCTGCAGAAAGCACGGGCTTCAGGCCAGAGGAACAAGAGACGTGGCAACAGGACCTGGAACCAGCGACGCTGTCGGTCTGGTTCCCGAGCTGAGTAGGCAACCAGTGCCAGGGAACACAGGCAGTTAGCACCCACAGAAACCCTGCCCGCGGCCCAGTGGTTGCTCAAGGCAGTGAAACTCTGGGCCTGCCAGCTCCCGAGACAGAGGGCAGGTGAGTCCCCGAGCCCAGGGGTCCCCGAGCTGGAGGGGAGCACCACAGACATCCCGAGGCCTCTGATTCACTCTGCCCTCGATGCCCGTTCAGGGAAATGGGAGTCCCTGTTCTGGACTTGACTGACTCTTCCCGCTCTTTGATGGCTAAAGCCTTGCCCTTAGTTTTACTCAACTCCAACAAGACTATTATACAGAAGCTCTTTTTTGGTCACCTTCTTGCAGGCTTCTCTCTCCCTCTCTCTCTTTCTCTCTCTCCAAAATATGCCAAATGCTAATTTCTCATGGTTCACAATCCCATCCTGTAATGCATCACTTCTCTATCCTCCCTCCCTGGTTCTGGATGGGAACAGCCTTTGTCTAGCCTTTCTAGTACTTTCCCATACTGTTTACACTGGTAATGCTGGGCTCACATGAGAAGAGAGGAGGCTGCTCATAGAGAAACTGGCCCTGACCAAACAGGAATGCCTGCGCTTCCTGAGCATTCTGAGGTTGGTTTTCCAACCTGGGACAAGGAAGCCGTGGATGCAGATCTGGGCAACAGATCAACTACGGAGGTCCAATCAGGGATGCAGTTTCCCTTGTTCCAGGGAACGGTTTGATTTGGATGGGGGGTGGGGAGAGGGCAAGCTCTGAGGCCAAGTTCTTGGGCCTCCCCGAGGCCACGCCGGTCTCTTGGATTAGGAAGCTGTGATCATCAGCTGGTAGGAGGTTTGCTCCGGGCGGACAGACACGTGGGTCGGTGCAGGGGGCTGCGGGTCAAGGGGTAATGGAAGGATGGGGACCTACATGGCACCTCAGGAAAGCAGTTTCTGAGGGGGTCAGAGGACGAGCTGGAGCTGAGGGCAGAGGAGGAAGAAGACAGCCTCGAGACCCTATCGCCCCTGGGGGCTGTGAGAGCTGGCGTGTTCCCGGGCCTGGTAGGGAAGGAGACACGGAAAATGCAGGGTCTCTTTCTGGGAAACCCTGTTCCTCTCCTTCCCGTCGCCCTTGGGGAGGACTCACCTGAAGAAGCCTTTGCAGCCTTCGCAGGTCATAGCGTTGAAATGGAAGCCGGTGGCTCGGTCTCCGCACACACCGCAGATCCGGGGCACGTGCCGGTCGAAGTCGCCGGGGTCAGGTAAGGAAGTGCCGGCTGCCATCGCCTCCATCCCTGCAAGGATAGCAGGCAGGGGTGAGACAGTGCCAGGGCCGGCTGGCGGCCCTTCCGCCAGGAGCTCAGCAAAGCTGGGCAGCTCCCCGGCCGGAGCAGGATTCTTTGGTGCCCTCCCTTCGTGGCTCTCGGTCCCCAGCTCACCCTCCTGACACTCCGCTGGCCTCGAGCAGAAGGCGGACTCCTAACCCAGTTCGGAGCAAAACTGTGGAGGGGCGCTGCAGTGATGCTCACGGCGTGGCCTGGAACCAAGGTGCCAGGGAGCAGAGGCTGCGCCTGCTGCCTACAGGCTGGGCTACTTTGGGCGAGATGTTCAGCCTCTCTGCACCCCACTGTCCTCATCTGAAGAATGCATTTTTCTTCACCGGGTGAGAGGAAGGATTATGCGAATGAACATACACACGCCACTGGTCTCAGCTCCACCTCAGAGGGGGACCTGCCGCAGGTCAGAGGACTCTCTCGCCTAGTGTCCCCTCCAGGAGGGACGAGGGCCCTCCGACAGCCTCCAACGCAGAGGGAAGCCCTCAGCCCCTCTTTCCTTCACGGTGGGGGGAAGAGGATAGACTATGTGCCCAACTCAGACCCTGTCGTGCCAGGTCCTCGCCGCCCCGCAGCTCAGGATGGACAGGACTTGTGCCCCTGCGGTCCTGGTACCAAATTCATCAGTCTTTTTCTCTCTCTTTTTTTTTCAGTAATGTGAGTCATATACAGTGAACTAATTTTGTTTTCAGGGATGGCTTTTACAAATAGGCATTATCTAGAGATGGATTTCACACTTGAAGAAAGCGGGGAAAGAGATAGAGGGAACAAAATATATAGCTTTGGGAGATCCTTCTCAGGAAGCTGCTGACAGGTCTTCCCTTGAGCAAACTGGGGCCTTGGCTTCACCCGCTGCCCCTGATCCCCACTGCTGTCAGCTCAGAGCTGCTTCTGGGGTCCCTCCTGCCTCCCTGAAATGGTTTCAGACCCTGCTGCCTCCCACTTTTATCTGAGTGCTCACATGGGTTGTTACAGGTTTAAGTGCCTTGGCTCCAGGGCAGGAGGGTCCCTCAGGACAGAAGAGAAACAAGAGAGAAAGCCAGTGGTGAGGGGACAAGCACCCTACCCACTCCTACCCTGGTGCCACGTCCTCCCACTGAAGTGAGAGAGGTAGCTTCCGGGGGCCCTTGGGAAGCTCCAAGCTTCTTTCCAATGACTAGGCTCTCAATCTGAGCTGAGGTTTGACACATCAATGCCTGGTAAGGTCTTATTTCAGTCCATCTTCATCTCACCCCAGTGAGGCAAGTACTATTATTATCACTTGGTTTACAAATGAGGCCCAGAGAAGCCCAAACATTGAGGTTTTCTAGCAACTATAATTACAAAGTGCACAAAACGAATACTTAATTTTACAAAAAGAAAAATCTCACCAAGAGCTTCAAGCCAAACAAAGGAAGCTGGATAGATAAGGACAGGTATTGTCAGTCCTGCAGGGGCAGAGGGGCCCTGATCACAGACAGATGTATTGGATCCCCTAACTTTCTCTTTCAGCTCTTCCTTTCCTGGGAACTTTAAAGTAATAATAGTGACCCTGTTGCCCATCCCTATCACAGCTAGGTTGATACTTGTTAAACAATAATGTTTATATATATACACATGCAGAGACAGAGAGAGAAACACTTTAAAAAAAAAGAACAAAGGAATGATTCACAGAAATTTTTGAGGGAGTAAGATTGGGGAGGGCATGCAGAGGCATTATGTAGCAGCCATATTCCATTTCTCTGAGTGGTAGGTATACAGTGTCTTATTATTCTTATTACTACTACTAAAACTCTATTTTCTGTTTTATATGCTACATAAAACATTGCATAACTGTAAAACAACTAAAAATAAAAGAGAGTGCCTTTGGGTTTGTCAACACTGTCCCTATAGCCCATATTAAGTCCAGGCTGACTCCAGGCTCCTGCAGTGTCACCCACATCCCAGACGTGGGCAGGGATCCCAGAGACCCAATACCATTGCGGGGCAAGAAGAGAAACTGTCTAGGATGCTTGTGGCTTGACCCCAGGTCAGCTGAGATGATGCAATTCCCAGTCATCGTGATGTTGCTACAGAGTCTGTGTCATCCAGCGACCAAACATCCGGTGGATTTGGTGGAAAAAAGAGAAATTAAATGTGAGGGTGGAAGGAAATCAGTCAGATCAGTACAACAAGTATTCAGCATCATCTGGGCTCACTGGAGATGTGTTGATGCAAGAGAATTGAAACAACACGACACCACAGCTGGGCAACTGCGCCTTCCTGCAAGAGAGTGATGGCAGGAAGGCTCCTGGCCCGGGGGTGGGACCCCAGGCACTGGGTTAGGCCTGACAGAAGGCTGGACCCGGCAGCCAGAGGCCCAGAGTGAACAGGACAATTTCAGGTGAGCTGAGAGACAGCTCATCCCTGCTTGGGGTTATGCGCTGCTACCAAGAAGCCAGGGCCCAGGACCAAGAGTCCAGAGGTGGAGAAGAGTCCCAGGCACATATGGCCTGAGATCTGGCAGTGCCAGGAGTGACAGGCAGAGACTGTGGAGGGCAGGAAAGAGAAAGGAGTTGGGAGCTGGATAGGAAACCTCACCATGCTGGATGGCCCCCTGGGGTCCTGGCCTGGGCATCTGCAAGCCCCTCCCTCTGAGGCCTCACCCCGATCAGCCTGGCTCCCGGTCTCGGCCGCGGGCTGCTGAGGACTCTGCTGACACAGGACTGGACCGACGCACGTTTGCCAAGGGCAAGGGAATATCTCCTCTTCCCCCTGCCCGCCGCCTTCCCATGCCCACCTCCCCTCGCTCCCCGGATAACAGAAAGCCAGGAGGCTGTGGCTGAGGAGGAAACACCCACCTGAAGTAGCAGAGGAGGGAAGGGAAGTCGCGCGCAGAGGCGCCCTTCTGTGAGGGCTCGCAGACGCTTCCAACCAGAAGGACCCTGAAATGAAACGGGGGAAGCACTTTACAGCTCAGCGCTGACCTCACCGCTGGAGAGCTCATCAAGCAGGATGAGAGGCTCCTTCCAGGGGCTTTAGTCCCCAGATCAGGGACTGAAAACTTGACGGAAGTGATCTGTTGGAGGCAGACATGCGGTGTCATCATTGGGAGGACTGAAGGGGCGGGAGCCCAGCTGGCAGCCAGGAACAGCCCTCCATTGAGGCCGGGGGCAGCAAGAGCAGCGGGAAGGAGTGGGAGTGGCATCCAGCACAGGGGCAAATGGAAAGCGCACCAGAGAGTGCTGGGAGGGGAGGGTGGGCTTCTGCCAAGGGAGCGCGACTGCTCCCACGGCCCCACGCCCGGGTTTTAGGGATGCTCGGAGAAGCAGAGCCGGAGGGGGGCCTGGCAGGCTGCTGAGGGCGGGAAGGAGACCGGTGCCCGGGCGATGGCAGAGGCCACTCGGGAACTGGGAATGGTGCAGGTTAGCCCTGGCTTCTTGGGATAGCTTCAAAGACAGGTGTCTGGGATCTGCTGTCTGTGGAGACTGGGTGTAGGCGGGGCAGGTGCTGCAGGGGTTAAATACAGCAACGCACCGCTCTCAAACAGGATGTTTTCTGCCACTTTTAGCTCTTCCCCAGACATGCTCAACACCTCCGGCCTCGGCCAAGGCTGAAGGTGGGCTGACTCTAGTGTCCAGACTCTGGGTCTCAGTGGCGTGATGGGTCACCAAGGTGGGGCTGGTGGAATTTCACCCTTCCCACTTCCACCCACACTCAGTGCTACTTGCCCACCCAGACAGACAAATACACACACACTTCCTCCCTTCACTGACGCCAGTAGGAAGTGGCTGGGGAGATAATAGATACGCAGGTGCCTGACCCCGAACCCTGGCAAAGTCCTTTCAGGCAAACCCCATGTGGGGAAGGTTCAGACCCTCAGCTTTTGTTTCACTGCCTCCTCGTGGCCCAACTAGGCAGAGAAGGGGAGAGCCCAAGGGGCATCCAAGACCCGGGCCCAGTCCTAAGACTGCCAGCCCACTGACCCATCTACCACCCCCTCAGGCACTGCCCACCCCCAAGGAACAACTGAGGAAAGTGTCAGTGGACCCTACTGAGATAACGTGAACATGGCTGGCCCACTCCCAAGGACCGTGGGTGGAGGAGGGGTACCTGCAGGGCACAGACATGTGGCCACTTCCTCCAAGCCAGGCTCTCCTCTGCTCCTGCTGCTTGTACTGCCCAAGGCCCCCCAGCCAACTGGGCTCTTCTGGATTCTACCCCATGGCCTTAGCAATTTCCCAGACTCCCTGCTTGCTCCTCAGGAAGGCTGAGGTAAGGACCAAATGGGTACAGAAAGGACCACTGCTTTCCTGCTCTCAGCCCCTAAGATATTTAGAAGTCAGACCTGAGATCCAGGTAGCCTGCCAGCCCTGAGCTTAAAGAGAAAGTGTTTGAGTATCTACTATGTGCCACCCGGGATCTCATGTAACCTCCGAACAGTCCTGTGAGATGAGGGGCAGTCCCATTTTACAGATGGCAAAACCAAACTCCAGGTAGGGCACTTTGAGAGACTTGCCCAGGGTCCCACGGCCAGGCCAGTGGTGGTGCCAGGGGCCAAACGAGGACAGGCTGGCTGCCCGCAATGGCCAAGGGCTGCCCTTGCCTCCTGCCAACTCAACACACCCCAGCGATAATCACCAGCACAGGTGCTAATACTCACGCCGGGCCCTGCTTCAAGTTCCTCCTGTACCCTCACTCATTAAATCCTCACAACAACCTCGCGGGTGGGTACTGTTACTACCCCTATTTTAGGCATGCGGAAACTGAGGCACAGAGATGATTGCCTTTGGAGCCCAGATCTGAACCGAGGCAGCTGAGCCCCGAGTCTCTGCTCTACTTTTCCTAAGGGAGATAACTCAGTCATTTCCTCACCCTGTGCCCTGGAGACCCTTCACTTCCTCTAAGTCAGGGAGGAGCAGACAGGGCAATCCCCAGGTCACGGCGGAAGAATGTTGTGGCACTTTTTCTTCCAAGGCTCCCAAATCAGCCAGGATCTCTCTTCTGCCAGCCAACACCTCTTACCTGGGAAAACCCATTCAAAAGATGGGCCTCTCCTCCCCATGCAACTTTGCACTACTGGGTTGTCCTTTTAGGAAAGATTGTCCTAGATTTAGCCTGTAGGTCCAAGTGCATGGAAAGTGGGGTAAAGACACAGGGCGGAAAAAAAACAAGTGGAAAAACCCCCAGCTTAACACCACCCGCTTTGCCACGTCATACACCCCCCACCCCCAATTCATGTTCTGAGTATAAGAGCATCCCACTGCCTTTGCTGGGGCTGTCCCCAGAGCCAACCCCTCCTGCCCTGCTTTAGAAATACCCAAACCCCTAGTATTGAGCCTCGGAGAAGCAGATGGGTAGCAGCTCAGCTCTGCAGAAAGCCCCCTGGCTTCCATTCCTCGGGGGTCAGCATCCCACATCAAAACCCCTGCCTGAGCCTGACCCCAGGCCTGACCTTGATTTAGCAAGAAATGAGGAGATAATGTGTTTCCTTCCAGTCATCGAAGCCACAACCACTGCCTCTCCCACACATCTGCCCGTCAGCTCACACAACAGACACCCCATCTTCCAGTGACTTCTGCTGAATGGGCATCCCCAGGCAGAGTCTCACCTAGGACAGTCTTGTAGGGTGGGGACTGCAGGGTGTCCTGGGGAGAGCCCTGGCAAGACAAGGATCGAAGTGTGCTACAGGGCTCAGTTTAACTGTGCTGCATTCACTAGACCCTCTTCGGAGTCCTGAGGGCAGTAAAGCTGTGACTCTAGGAGGACCAAGCGGCAGACAGAGGTCTGACTTCTAAGGTCTTTTCTAGCTCTGAAAGTATGCAACTCCAAGGCTGAATTCCCATCATGATGAGGCCTGAAGACCATTGAGGAAGTGAAATTCCTACGCTGAGCGCTCTCCCCAACCCTCCCAGTAACAGGGGAGGCCCCTCACCCTCAGATGCTAAGGGGCAGGAAGGGCGGGAGTGATGTGGCCCCTTTGGGTCCTGTGGGGACTGGGAGCCCAGGAGAGGGGCCTCCCTCAGCAGGGTTGGGACTGGACTGATCAAAACAGGCTTTCTAATTGTTGACATTAGCTCAAAGTTCCCTCTCCTTCTAGGAAGAAAGGCAAAGCTAAGTGATTTCCCAGCAGAGGGGGAGAAAATTCCTCTTCTTCCTAAAATCGGCCCACACGGAATCAACCACACGCTGGGCTCTCTCTGGAGCGGATGGGCCTGTGAGCACGCCAGCCACAAGTGCACATGTGCTCATGCGTGCACGCCCTTTTCTTGTTGTTTTCATTTCATTATCCTTGCAACTCTGTCCATAGACTGCTGAACGCTGTATGACCTACTCAACTTCTTACTTGCTGTCTCTTTATTCTAGCATAGCTTAGGCACAGCAGTATCATGGCCAGTTGAGGTGATGCCTTTTCTTCCTTCTTCACCATCTCCAACATAAGCCCACATTCTTTCTCCAGAAAAGTCTCAGCATTACTTCCCAGAAGAAGCTGAGGGGGTTAGAGTGGAAATGAGGGCAAGGAAAGAGGAAAGTGTACTGTAGAGTTAGAACTTGGCCCATTTCTTTCTTCCCCCACTGTCTCCCCAGTTCCTACACACACACACACACATCTTAAACGTGGCTGAGAACATTCAGAAATTATTTTCCGAAGACTACAATTTCCAAAGTAAAACCCAGTGGATACCAGTCATCTCAGAATATCTCAAGATTGGAAGGAAACTCAACACCACCTACTCCAACCATCTTACATCGCTTCTATAATATTCTAGCCAGTTTTCTAGCCTGGACTTAAATATCTTTTCTGTTGGAGAACTATCTCCCACGGTAATCCGTACTCTTTGGATGGCTCTATGCTTAGAAAGTTCTTCATTATGCACAGATGAAATAGCCCCTACAGTTTTCAACCACTGGTCCTAGATCAGCTCTCCACAGCCATCTAAGATGAATCTACTAGGCCATTCCCACAGTGTCTCTGGAGGAGTGGTTGGTAGGGCCACCATGTGATACTACCACACACATTAGAAAAAGAAGCACACTCCTCATCTGCTGGGAAATTGTCATGAAAAGATTAAAAAAAAATTACAAAGTTTATGATGCAAGTGAGGTTTCAGGGAGAAGCACAGGAAGCTAGCCTGGCTACATTTAATTTTGATTTAGACCTCATAAACGTCCCAGGTACGATCATGATTCCCACAAGGGCAGTGAATAAGGTGGTGAGTGCAGACAGCATCTGCCTCCTCGGCTTCACCTGGAGAGAAGTTTCCAGCCCAAGAAAAGGGCCCTGTGGAAGAGTGTGAGTAGCTGCATAAATTCTGCCAAGGCAGCCTGCCACCTCTGTCTTAGGCTCAGTTGTTTCCAGGGGAGGCTGGCCCCCAGCACTGCAGCTCTAAGAACATGCTTGAGGTGGACCAAACTGTTTAATGACTGACTGAAGGATGGGAAATTAAGTGGCTGATGATCCAACAGTTTCAGGAATAACTTTACCCCTGAAGGCGCTTCTTAATTAACTTCTTGGGGAATATACGTCACCTTTGAGAACCTGGTAAAGGTCATGAACTGACGCCCCATACGATGTCACGGGTTAGCAGGTCACTCCAGAGAAGCCATGCTACAGACTCCCACTCTACTGGGCATTCACCAAGGCTCTTTCTTAGCAGATGGTCCTGTCACTCTTGGGAGCACTGGTAGCTTCTTGGAGCTGAGCAAAACCCAAAGGCAGGAACCCACAAAGCTCTAGGCAGTGGGACAGGAGATACGTAGCTTACTTAGATATATTTCCACTTCTTATCAACAATTATTCCTGCAAGCTGCTTTTTTCCAGTGTAAACTCAGCCCTCAGCTTTGTCAACAAGATTTCTGGGTTGATTACTGTTCTCCAGGTAACAGGCAGGCCATGCCCTGTCCCTTCCGGAAAGAGTGGGCAGCGACAGTGGCCGGTGAAGCAGAGGGAACCGGCCCGTTCGTAGCTGCAGCCCAATCTCTCTGGTTTTACAGCAGAAGAAACTGAGGCCACCAGAGGGGAAGCGAGTTGTCAAAGGCCACACAAGGAGGGAGGATGCTTCTCCAACCCCACCCTGGCCAGGTCCCAAGACCTCTCATCACCAGCCCGAGCAGCTTCCCAGTGGAACAGAGTGAGGTGGGAGAGAAACAGGCCACAGAAGGGGGCATGAATTTCATTCTTCAGAGGAGGGGAGTTGTGGAGAGGCCACGAGGAGGCCCTGAGGCAGACTGCAGTGAGACCACCCAGCACTGACTCCATCCTTACAAGCAATACAGAAAAACAAAGTGGTGGGTGAGGGTACCCACTCGCTCCTGCCTGACCAACTCTGCTCCCACATCCGGCTTCTCTGGCCTGAAAAAATGGATGAGGACTCAAGACAGTGAGGGACTATTTTAGAGGGAGGCAGGATACACCTGGCCTGGGTGTATCTGGCTCCTCTGGGTGGCTTTCCTGGGATACTAGGGTGGGAGTACTTCCCTGGGGCATCTGCCACAGGTGGAAGTTGATGGGACAAGGAGGCTCTTTGTCCAGTGACTTGGAGACCAAGGAGTAGAAACTGAGGCAGCCCAAAGAGAGGACCAAGAATACAGGGAGAGCAGATCTAACCCTCCTCTGGGGACACCTGAACCCCTGGGATTGCTGATGCAACTGATGGCCAAATGGGATTTTCCTTGATTTTCTAAAAAAAAAAAAAATGGCCCCAGGACAACAGGAGAGAGCTGCTTTTTTCTCCCAAGCGATTTCCAAGGCCAGTTTTTAGTGCCCCATGACCCTCTACCCAGCTTAAGCATCTTTCTGACTCCTGGTCCCCAGCCCAAGTTCATGTAGGCCCAAGTTTACGCCTGCTGGGATCAATGCAATCTCTGAATCCCTCAGACTCTTCCTGCACTGTGGGAAAGGTAGTACCCAAGTCCCAGGTCCTGCCAGCTCCAAGGGAGATATTCGCGATCCTTGGCATCAGATCCCTTGCTCACCTCCACAATCACCTCGGCCAGCCTGACACCCTTGGCTACCTGACTACTGTCCAGCTTCCCCCAGAACCCGTCCCTGTGCCCTCATCTACAAATAGGGACATGATAGTGCCCAGGTCACAGGCGGTCACGGGGACCAAGATCTCTGCGCAGCACTCAGCACAGTGCCCGGCACACTGGAGCTTTATATGTTTGCTCTCATTATTAGAGCGGTTCCTGTTGTTAGTACAGTTGCGGAGAGTTCAGGGCCCAGAGAGGTGCCGTTGAGGCCAGGAAGCCTGTTCTCCATCCCAGAGGCTCCACCCCAAACAAACATTGCCCAGAGAGCCACATATCTGCTGAACTGGGAATAAACGGACTACCCCACCCATTGGCTGTGACTCCTAAAAATCTGGCTGCTCGGGGTAGGGAGAATGGATTGTTCTAATCTCTCTCTGACAAGCAGAGAAGCTGAGCTACACATCTGGACTTTTCCTCCACAAGGAAGATGAGGCCGTGACTCCCAAGGTGCCACCGGTTGCTCACCGCTTCTGCTCATAGCGCGTCCTTTCCCTCTCTCACCCCATGAGTCTCTTTCCTACCTCCTCCGGCATCCAGGGCTTATAGGGTATCTGTTCTCCCCTTAGTGGGACCTTGCTCAGCAGCCCGGGGGCGCCCCCTGTCGGTTATCAGGGCAGCGGCACTTCCTCGCCCCATTCACGGCCACCACAGCAGGCATTGGAAGGCAGAGTGATGGGAACGGCTGGCAGAGGCCAGGGGGCCGGAGCCGGGGGCGGGGCCGTAAGGGCTGCAGCCCCCCTGGCAGCAGCGTGGCCCTGTCGTGGCCCCTAACCTAAGCACTGGGCTGGCTCTGGCTCAGTGGGCTGCCACCAGCTCTTGGCAGCCCTGGAAAGCCATTCACTTATCCTAGGATAGATTCTGAGGCCTGTGTCAGAATCCATGAGGGATCCCAGGGTCCTCTGAGATGGGTGGGGCTGGGTAACTCTCTACCAGACAGCTCCAGTCCCATAAGGGGCTGATTTACCCAAAGGCATCCTGTCTCTGTTCTGCATTATTAGTGAAGAGGTGAACACTTCTCACATATTCATGAGGCTTCTCAGGAAGAGGCCAAGTGGGGAGGCTTCCATTTACTTTAGAGGGTAGCAGCAGACACCCCCAAGCTGCTACTCAGTTCCTGTGTAGAATGATTTCCCCAATAGAGCTTTTCCAGGGCTTCTGTTTGGTCAGAATTCCAGCCATCCTGCTGTGCTGTGTAGATTTCTTCTTGGGGCCCATATTGGAGGGCCAAGGAGGCCACAGCATTTCTTCTTGGCCTCACACTGTGCTGGGTATTGGTTCTGGCCTCTGATGCCTTATCTATGATGGTGACCCCTGCCTGGTTTTAAGCACTGACTATGTGGCATGCTGTATACTAGGACTCAGAGACACCACGGTGAGCCGCCCAGAGACCCGGCCCTCATGAAGCTTACACTCTACTGAGGGAGACAAACAGGAATCTCCAACTCAGATCTGCACTGCAATACAGGTAGGCACAGGTGTGACGGGAGCACGTGGGAGAGCACCTGGCCTGGTCTTGGAGAGGGAGAGAGGTTCTTTAGAGGAGGTCACTCCTCTGCCCCTTAACTGAGACAGAAAGGACCATAGTTTAACATGGCAGTGGTGAGAAGGGTAAAGAGGGGTCCGGGCAGGTGATACCATGTGAGCAAATGCTATGAGGCAAAAGGGAAGGAGCATTTTGGAGGTGGAGAAACTAGCTCCATATGGCTGGAGAGAGAGAGGGAACACAAGAAAGAAATAAACCAACTGACCACACTCATTTCAGTCGGAAGTAAATTCCATTCTTTCCTCTACCGAGTGTACTTCTTCTCGTAAACACACTGAGTCTTGAATACCAGGAATTTTAAATTACTGCAATGATATTTTGCAACCAAAGACTTTCAGACTCCATTCAGCTTCCCATTCCAACTGGAATTGACCTTGAGCTTTGTGAAGGAAGTAAAAATGGGCCTCCTTCCCAACTGCTCAAGGAGAAAGGGCCCCCCAGGTCAGGAAGGCAGTGGGCCTCTTCTACCGTCCTGGTGCACACCCCTTGTTCTCCTTTGTGGGGGAGGATGCTTTACGCTGGGATTATTCCATCAGCAATTGAGCTGGAAGGGAGAGGTAGAGGAGAGAATTCTGGAAAATCCTGCCCAGCTAAATAGGAAAACATACTTTTTGTGAGAGAAAACCCAAAGAAAGAACAAAAGATTCAACAAGGGCAGATGGAAGTTGTGGACAATTCAGTGGCACATCACCAGTCACTCCTTATTTGAGGCATCAATCTGTCCAGGGTGGCCAGATGCGGTTGCCGGGCGCAGGGAGAGCTGCCTTACCACAGAACCCACCGGTCCCCACATTTGCGTCCACCAGCACGTTCGGCTTACTCCTCTCTCACAGTCAACAAGGTCACTTCCCTGTTGCCAGGAATCCGTCTAAGGGCACCAACCACACACACACTATGGTCACAAACAACTTGAGCCATGGACGTGTGTGGGAAGTCCGCTGTGGGCACACGCCAGCCCCTACCCTGGGTCCAGATGTCCACGTTCACTGCTGGCCGATGACATGACACAAGCACAGCCTTCCCCTTAGAGCTATCATTGAAGATAACCCTCTTGTTTCAATGTTTCAGGCCAAACTGCTGGAGGATTCTTCCCTGGGGCCACAAAGTGGTAGGAAATAGTGGCCTTTGTCCTAACCCATGAACCCTCTCCAAACTAAACCCCCCTCCCCCAACCCTACCCATTGGCTATCTTCCTCTTCCTTGTTTTTCTCTGGTACCCAGGGGCAAAGATGGAACAGATTCGCTACACAGAGTGGCATTCAATGCTGCCTCAGGGTACAGGAGAAGCTGAGCCCAGGTCTCCAACAATCCTCTCACAGGATTGTTGTATCCCCTGAGATTAAAAAGAAAAGCATATTAGGGCTTCCCTGGTGGCGCAGTGATTGAGATTCTGCCTGCCGATGCAGGGGACGCGGGTTCGTGCCCTGGTCCGGGAAGATCCCACATGCCGCGGAGCGGCTGGGCCCGTGAGCCATGGCCGCTGAGCCTGCGCATCCGGAGCCTGTGCTCCGCAACGGGAGAGGCCACAACAGTGAGAGGCCCGCGTACCGCAAAAAAAAAAAAAAAAAAAGCGTGTTATAAAATTGCTATACTCCGTACCAATGTTAGTTATTAGTTTACAATCATTTTCCCAGGTTTTTAAGAGGGGGAGGAGGCCTATACTCCAGAGCAACAACTTCTTTCCCTCCTTGGCTGTCTGCAGCCCCCCAGCTGCCCACCTGGACCTCAACACCAGGTAACAGAATTTCCACCCCCTTCACTCAACACTCCTTCGGGCAGAGGCAAACATCCCTGGGGAAGGAATCTGATGGACCAGCTCAGGGCCTGCACTCAATCAAAGGAGCTGTGAGTGAACTGCACTCCAGCTGGCTGGGCAGGCTGCACACTGTCAGCTGGAGTGGCTGCTGGTCAGGCAGCCTGATGAGCAGCTTTCTAGGCAAGAAGGCCAGTGCTTGTGGCCATCGCAGCCCCTGGGGGAAGAGGTGGTACCCCTCCACCCACCGCTTCCCCTTTGCTCCCCGACTCACCACTTTTCCCAGTACTCCTCCTGTCCTGAAACACATTTCTGCAGCCAGGCTTTTCAGTAATCCAGGATTGACGTTTAACAGACAAAAATAATTCTCTTGAGTGAGCTATTTTCTGCCCAGCTTGGGGAATAATGGCTCAGGGTGACAGGCAGTCGGGGTGGGCGTGGAGAGGAGGTTGGCCACGGGCCACCCTTTGGTTTAGGGCCTTCCGCGTGCCCCACACCACACTCACCCTGGAGCGGGAATTTCAGGGAGGTGGAGACCTCAGTCAGGGGCTCCGGACTACCAGCTGTCCCCCCTACCCTCCCACCTGTGGATGCCAGGTGAGGAATGAGGGCGGCAGGTATGGGAAGGCCTGGGGGAGCCAGGGGCTCCCCGCACACCAGGTTTCAATCCTCCCTGGCTACGGCTCTCTTATGGAATAGAAGGAAAAGAATTAAACACTGCTACTTTACCAAGCCTCCAAAAGGGGATTCTATACCCATTTGCCTATCTCACAGGAATGTTGTATCAGCTGAAATTTAAAAACAAGTGTGTTATAAAATTGTTATACTGCATACCAATGTTAGTTATTAGTTTACAATTATTTTCCCAGGTATCTAAGAGGGGGAGGAGGCCTATCCTCAGGCATAAAGGGGAAAGCTGTGAGAAAACATTTTGAAGTATAACATGGAGCGTGATCCCCTCTCTTACAGCATGAGGTCCTCACAGCCCGGGAGAGCCCACAGTGTAGTGAGGGTTTCAGACCCGGCCTGATAAGCGTCATTCATTGCTTACCGAGCCCAATCCAAAAATGCCACTTTTTTTGGGGGGGGGCGGGGGCTAGAGACCCTTTCTTTGACTGTTAGTTTCCTTTTGATTTTTCTACATCGAACCTTCCTTCTAATATCTATAGGGAAATATCTGACTAGGAAGACACAGTAGAGGAGGAAGGAGGAAGGAAGGAAGGAGGGAGGGAGAGAGAAAGATAAGGAGGAAAGGGGAGGATTTATTTTTTATCATCAGACTGAAAGATTTCATTATAACTCTCCAGAAAGAAACACTCTGCATTGTAAAGTATTATCACACGATGGAAGGGGTACCCATGGAGAGGAATCATTCATGCCTTTAGTAAGGAATTCTATATACACTAGGGCTTTCCTGGTCCCCCTCCAGGTAACACTCATCCCTTTTTTTTTTTTTTTTTTTGCGGTACACGGGCCTCTCACTGTTGTGGCCTCTCCCGTTGCGGAGCACAGGCTCTGGACGCGCAGGCTCAGCGGCCATGGCTCACGGGCCCAGCTGCTCCGCAGCATGTGGGATCTTCCCAGACCGGGGCACGAACCCGTGTCCCCTGCATCGGCAGGCAGACTCTCAACCACTGCGCCACCAGGGAAGCCCAACAGTCATCTCTTAAAGGAAAGAAACTACCAGAGGACACACAGGAGGCCTGCAGGCTAAACCTGACCATGGATGAGTTCTGTTTGTCACCCCCCTACCCATCACCACCAGTGATTATACCTTTTTTAATTGGCTGTCAATGTTTCCAAAAAATAGAGAGATTTGACTTTTGGAAAAAACCTGGATGTCCCGCTTCCTATTAAAAATATTGTATAATCTGGCCACACTGTGCTGCAGTGTCAGTGGCCACCCTGCTGGCCTGAGGCGGGGCTGTCCCTCTAAACCAGGCTTGTGCCATCCCACCAGGGTTTGCACTCACTGTTACCTACCTGGCCCTAGTTCCCGGAACAAGCCCCCAGCTTCAGCCGAGCTCTGTGATGAGGGAGACACTTGAGAGAAGAGGCTCTGGAGGCAGCCTGCCAGGGTACCAACCCTGCCTTCCCTCCCTGCCAGAGGTGTGACCAGAACCAATGACCTGAGCTCTCTACGCTTCTGTTCCCTCACCTGTCAAATGAGAAAAATAACAATACCTACCTCATTCATCTGTGAGGATTAAATGAGATAATGTACGTAAAGTGCTCAGCACAGGGCCTGATGCGTGGCACCTGCTCAGTGTCAGCGCTTGTTATTATGCACAGTTGGTTCAATTCATCTGAGCTGCAGTCCAGATTTTTAAGGATGTTTTAGTCACACGAAGCGATTGCCCTCCAACTCTCCTTTCTAGCTTAGGGGACCCGGTCTACCTTAAAAACAACCCAATAAACATCTACTGAGCATACCCATGATGAGTTAGGTATTGTGTGGAGTGGTGACACCTCAGAGATGGGTTCAGAGCTGTTCTCAGGGGCTCACAGCACAGTGGGGGAAATGGACAACTGGACAGTCACAGCCTTGCTTCCTCCAAGTCCTGCCCAACCACCGGGGAGCCTGGCATTCAAGCAGAAACTGGGGTGCATCTGACCCTTCTCCTAGGCTCCAAACCCTCCCAGAGCCTCCCTAAGAGACACCCAAGGGTGAATCAACTCCATTTCATTTCTAGTTTCTCAGGCTGCATATTTGTGTTCTTCCACTGCACCCAGGTTAAAATAATTCCATTTTAACCAAGCCATTCAGATCTTAGATGGCGTTCATTATAATGGAATTTTACCTGAGGCAGCCCATCCCCCAATTCTCAACATCATGGCACCCAAGAAGTTGGCAAGCTTGCCAAATAGGCTGGGCAGAAGTAACTTCCCGCCTCTGGCACAAGTCCAGAAATTCAGAGAATTTTGGAACAAAGAACTCTGCCTTGAAGGTGTTTTCCAGCATCATCCTGGCCAGCCTGGAACTGTCCTATTCCCCCTCCACTGGCACCATCTGCTGCCTCTTTTTCCAGCCCTCTTCAGACAGGAAGGGGTGGGGAGCTGAAGGACTGGGACGCAGGGCAGGACAGGCAGTGGCAGGTGAAGAAGGACCCCACGTCGGGTCTTAGAAAGACCTGAATTTAAGTTCTGGTTCTGACTTGGGAGCTCGATGGCTTTGGGCAAGAAATTTAGCCTCTTAACTTGTTCAAACTCAGTTTCCTCTTCTGTAAAGTGGGGATAACAATATGACCTACCTCATAGGATTATTGAGAGGCATATATGAGAAGATGCACGAAAAACTTTTAACGCAGTGCCTGGAACACATTAAGTTATAGTAACCTTTTGGTTTATTATGATTATCAGCCATTATATGATATGCGAGCTTCAAAAGGGTCAAAGGTTGGTACAGAGAGAGAGACACTGGGGCAGAGTTGGGGGTAGAAGTGGCTGAAGGATAGGTGAGGCCCTGCCACTGAGCCCAGCATGGGCCTGGTGACCAAGATAAGGCCCAGGGCAGAGGTGCTCGCCTGCCTGTGGAGCTGACAGGCACAGACTAGATGGGTAATTACGGGATTGTGGGCTGGGGTGGCCCATGCTACTGCCCAACCAGCCACATTCTTTTGTCCCGTGGGTGGCTGGGTGGGTGGGCAGCTGGCTGTTTATTTGGCTGCCAGGACACTGAGTATATCTAACACCTTTCAAACCGGTACCCTCCACCCCTGGGTAGAGTGTTCAACTCTTGGAAGGGGAAGGGATTCTCTGTGGGCATTCACCTTCTCCTGTGGCATCAGGTGGTGCCAGTGGAGGGGGAATGGGACAGTTCAAGGCTGGCCAGGATGATGCTGGAAAACACCTTCGGGGCAGAAGTCTTTGCCCCAAAAGGCTCTGAATTTCCGGACTTCTGCCAGAGGCGGGAAGTTACTTCTGCCCAGCCTATTTGGAACCTCTTCTGTTCTCTTCACCCCATCTTCCAGATGCCCCCTGCTCTCCAACCAGACAAGTCAGAGGGTCAAAGTTCAAGGCCAGACTCTGAACAATTGGTCAGTGGAGACTACTAACTTCGGTTCACCTCACCTGGAGCCTTCAAATGATCAAGAAGCCCAAGACAGACATAAATCCCATCACTGTCCCCAGCCCCAGTGCTCTAGTTAGCTAGCTCATACATGATTCTGATACTTCCATGTCTTGTTCTTAAAATCAATGCTCAGGGAAAATATACATCCCTCCCAATCCATTTGGCAAAAATGCAATTCAGTGGGTATTAACTGAGCACCTGGTATGTTCCCAGCCCTGACTTCAGCCTCTCGGTTGAACTGAACAGAACAGCAAGTGTTGGGAAGGATGCAGAGCCACGGGATCCCTCACCCACTGTCGGTGGGAGCCCAGTGAGGAAGGGCTTCAGCTACACCTGGGGACCCTGAAAAGGGCTCTCAGAGTCAGGCTGTGGCATCTACGGGGCCACCTGTGTACCACACATCAGACAGGCACACACATAAGCCAGAAACCAGGTCCTGAGGTTAAGAATGATACACTTGTTATAGCCGAAAGAGACTTTAGAAGCTCATCTAGGGCCTCCCTGGTGGCGCAGTGGTTGAGAGTCCGCCTGCCGATGCAGGGGACACGGGTTCGTGCCCCGGTCCGGGAAGATCCCACATGCTGCGGAGCGGCTGGGCCCGTGAGCCATGGCCGCTGAGCCTGCGCGTCCAGAGCCTGTGCTCCACAACGGGAGAGGCCACAAAAGTGAGAGGTCCATGTACAGCAAAAAAAAAAGAGGCTCATCTAGTACAACTTTTTCATTTTAGAAATGAAGTCTATATCAAGTGTTAAAAAGGATGGGGAACCATGGGAACTTTTATCTTTTTTGGCGGGGGGATCTTTTATCTTAAAGGAGTGTTTTTGGTACAGTCATTGTGGAAGACATGTAGAGTAATGCCAAACAGGGAATTCCATGTGACCCAACAACTCCATTCCTAGGTATGTGCCCTAGAGAAAAGTCTACACATGCACCAGAAGACAAGCACAACATCTTCCTAGCAGTATTCGCTTATCATAATAGCCCCAAACCGGAAACAGCCCAGATGTTCATCAACAAGAGGAAGGATGCCCAAATTGTGGCATATTCTTATGGAATACGACACTGCACTGAACACTAATCACTACAGCTGTGTGCTTCGAAGTGGATGAATCTCAGAAACATGATATCGAGTGAAAAAAGTGCATCGCAGACAACACACATGTAGGTAGACTCCAAAGACGTAAAACTAAACAATACACTGTTTTGTAAAGCATACAGAGATGAAAACTTGCAAAGAAAAGCAAGGAAATATTAACTAAAATTCATAATATTAGTTACAGTGTGGTGGAGAGTGAGGAAGGGGATGCAAATGGGAAGAGGAAAGGGGGCTTTTAAGCTTCTGTAAATGTTCCACTCCAAACTTAGGGGGTGGGTCAGGATATATTACACTACTCTTTAATGTATACATAGGTCTATTGTGTACTCTTGTGTGTATGATGTATTTCACAGTTTTAAAAAAAAGAGTGTTGGAGAAGCTAAACGACTTTTCCAAGCTCACCAGCTAACAAATAACAGAAAGAGAAATCAATTTACTGAATCTGAGTTTAGCCATTCCTGGCTTCTAAAAGGACCTCTCACAATGATGAGTTTCTGGTCTAGGAAATTTGAAAACAATTGCAAGAGTCTTTTCTTTTCACTGTTAAATTCCCAGTGTCTTGAATAGTACCTGGCACACAGTAGGTCCTCAGTGCATATCTAGTGAATGACAGTCTGCACAAGCTCTTCCGGGGCTTACATCGTGCCAGGCGCTCGACTTGTATCATCTCTAATCCTCACACAACACTGCAAGGGAGTTATTCTTATCCCAGTTTACAGATAAGAAAACTGAGATTCAGAGAGATTAAGAAACATGCCCAAGGTCACAAGCTACAAAGTGACAAAGCCAGAATTTAAACCTAAGTGTGTCTAACTCAAAACCAGTATTTCTCCCATTCCGCAAGGCCGCTAGCACAGCTTCTAATAGCACTATCTAAAATTTCAGTCATTTACCAAGAAACCCTGGGAACCCCAGCTGAGGGGTAGGCTCAGTGTTTTCTCCTCCTTCTACCTGTCTCCAGGCTCTGGCTCTGGCACTTAAAGTGGTTTGTACAGCCAGGCCCATCACCAGCACACAACGTAGAGCTGAGGTCATGGGTTAACTTTACAGCATGGGGCAGGTTACTGCAACTCTTTAAACCTTCGTTTCCCATATGCATGCTGGAGAGAATACTAGTAACTTACTCCAAAGAAAAGCTGCGAAGATTAAAGGAGACAAGGAAAGTGATCAGCACAGTGCCTGGCAGAGGCTGTCAGGTGAGGCTGGAGTCTGTTTCTCTTTCCAGGTGCGTAGGTTCGGGAGTGTTCCTTAAGGGGTAGCCAGGAGAGGAAGAGGTAAACAAGGTGAGAATAGCTCCCAGTTGGACAATGGCCTTTTCTTCCTTGGTGCACTTAGCACATAGAAGGTCATCAATAAAGTGGTCTGTTTGAAACTGAGAGTGTCTTATTTGCCTTCCAGACCATCCAAGTCTTCTTTGATCCCTGCAATCTCTCCACACAGAGCTATCTCTCTCAGGTTCTTGTCTGCTGTTTTTACCCAAGTAAGGTACCCAAGACTGCCAGAAAGGCACCGAGGCCTGAGGGTATGGCAGAGGGAGCCTCCTCTGAGAGGCCACTGTCCCCAGAGTAACCTTTGGACAAACTGAACTTGCTCCCAGGTCAATTCATTCAAACTGCTACATAAATCTAAGCCTGCTGCTCAGGGACATTTCTGCAGGCCCAGTATGTGTGAGGCAGGCCCTGAATGCTTGTGGCCGCCTGGTAAGGGCAGAGGTGGCAGGGTCCCCTGAGGTTAAGACAGACCCAGTGTGAGTCCTGACTCTCCCTCTCACCAGCTGTGTCACCTTGGCACATGGTTCCACCTCCCTGATCCTCGGTTTCCCCATTTTTGTAAAACAAACATGGTGGTGGTTCTCGTCTCACAAGCTGTGACAGCTCTGGGGGGCAGTGCACGCGGCATCCGGGGCCCAGCACCTGGTACCACTGGGCTGAGTGCTCAGTAAGTAGCTGTTCCTGGAGCTACAACTCCAGTGCCAGCAGGTGGCACACACTGGATGTGTCACCAGCTAAGCTCTGGGCCACATGGGTGCCTCACAGGGCCTAGAATATCACACTTTGCATAACACCTCAAAGCTTCAAGCTGTCATCAGAAGGCCAATGAGAGGCAGCAGCTTCCCAGGAACTGGCTGCTGGTCCTGCCCAAACTCCACTTTCTCACTGGTGCAGCTACCTACACCATGCTCAGGATCAGGCCCCTGCCCTGTGCAGAATGGGAACTTCGTGTGGCAAAGACTGTGGAATAGACTGCTTGGTCTGTTCCTTGGCATGGGACCTGTAGGGCAGGTTTGCGAAGGTATGACACACACTCAGACTCCCCGAGCATCTGTTCCTTCTGCCTTTGGCTCCTGCCATTTACCTACCAGCCTGTCACCCCTGCCACCCCTAAAGCTCTCTCCTCTCCCCTCCCCATAAGTCACTTCAAAGGGTGGGACTTCCCAAGAGGTCTTCACCTGCCGTTTTCATTTGTCGGTGATGAGAATGACTTCCTTCCTGCCACAGTGGACAGAGTCACTACACAGTCATCAAGGAGGCTCCACCCCCATGCCCGGCACCCCGTCTCTCATACTGAACCTCTGGGGACTCTCCAGGGAACCTACCCTGAGCATCTGGGCCACAAGGA
The DNA here is from genome assembly GCF_949752795.1 of Hyperoodon ampullatus. Taxonomy (NCBI): domain Eukaryota; kingdom Metazoa; phylum Chordata; class Mammalia; order Artiodactyla; family Ziphiidae; genus Hyperoodon; species Hyperoodon ampullatus. The sequence continues at coordinate 54,099,549 of NC_136924.1, forward strand.
CCAAGAAGGGAAGGCAGTTTCTCTTCCACGTGTCTCCACAGCAGGCTGCAGTCACCCGCCGCCACCAACGCCTTTAGTCGGGGTTGAGAAGAGTGTGTCCCTACCCTGGACCATTTCCCCAGTAGTCAGACAAGGCAAGAGTCAAGCTCCAGTGTCCAGGGGACCCGGCTCCCCCTCCTGCTATGCAGCTTCTCTCGGCCCTGACCTCCACTTTGCTTACCATTTCCCCAGAACCTGATTACAAGTGACCTGTGCCCTTTATCCACATGGGCAAGGTTTCACTATCCTTCCCTTCCTGGTTGTTTACCTGCTTTAATGCTGAGCTTTCCTGCAGGACGGTGTGGCCCCAGGAGGTCTGGGAAGATGGATGGACAGAATGAAGAGGCTAAAGATTTGGGGGAAGAGAGAAGAGGAAGCATGAGCCTGAGTCTTGGCTTCAGTATAAATCCCAGTTCCCCAGGGGCACCTGAAGGGGAGTTGGCAGGCCTTCCTGTCCCTGTCTGAGGTAGGGGTGGGGCAGGAAAACCAAAGGTGAGGCCAGTCACAAGTCAAGGGTGAAGGGAAGTCACAGGCAAGGGGAAGGGAGTGAACAGTAGGCTAGTCCAGAGAGAGGGCGGCCGAGAGCAGTGCTGCCCTCAGGGAGAGACTGCACTTAGCGATAACACCACAGAGCAGGCTACCCCCATCTTCCCCTCATCATTAAGCACCACCCCCATCTTCTCCTCATTAAACCCCCACCCACCCATCTTCCCCTCATCACCATGACCTCTGCTGGGTGTGGGGTGGGGTTCGCTAGAATGCCTCAAGGTTCCAATTTTTCCTGAACAGCTTGGGTTTAATTATTCATCACACCCCTCTCACTCTCAAAGGTCTCCCAGTTTGGGCAGTAAATTATACAGTCACTCTCTCTAGCACATCCAGGAGGGCACTGAGACAGGAGACAGTCAATGGGGAACCGGAGAAAAGCATAACTAGAAACAAGACCTTAGTGGTCCAGAGCTACAGCCAGGCTGGCTCCTGTCCAGCTGGACCCCCTGAGAACTGGACTGTAGTGTAAGAAGAGCCCTCCAGCCACTGCCCAGCCTGAGCTCAGACCGTCTAGGGGGAGGAGGCCCAGTCTAGTGGGTTCTGTTCCCTGTCATCCCTCAGAGGGCCTAGTACCACGCTGGGCACACAAGAGGCTCTTAAGAAAAGCTTGTCATTTCCATACTTCTCTTTACCTGCATCCAAACCAGACGTAAGCAGTAACAAATGGAAAGCTGGAGCTCCTATAACTCATCCTGTCCAGCAACACACTGGAGTGACATCCTAGCTCAGACCTCCAGGTGCTCATGACTCTGGCTCTCCGGCCACTAGAGCCCACCTGCTGGATGTAAGCACCGGCCAGTTTCTTCCAGAGAAACTCTGGCTCTCAGGCAGGATGACCTCTGCCTCCCCAGGATGTGGGGTAAAGAAATGAACAACTGCAAGTCCTTCTCCTGTCTTGGATAACCACTTGGTCTGGCCCACTAGACCCCAGGCCTTCCTCCAAATGTGAAAGACATTGGCTTTAACACTGGCTATTTGTTCTGGGAGTGGATGGTGTGGGTCCAAGAGGTCCTCCTGGTGCTTTCTCTGGGACTCGGTGCCCAAAGGAGATCAGTTCTGAGGTCAAATAGGGAAAGAAGACCGAGAAACCATAAACACAAGTAACTAGGGCACCTCAAACAGCATCAGACCTTCCACAGTATTTATACCAATAGAGTGTGATGGTCTTGGCTGTGAGTGGTGAGGAAAGCTCCCTAACCCTAACCCTCTTCTTTCCCTCCTTCCTTATCCCACTCTCCTCTTTTCTTATCCTTTTCCTCTTCCCCCCTTTCTTATCCATTACCCTGGAAAGGGTCCAAGTCATGGCTGATGAGGGACAGCCAAACTGAAGTCATGGGACCCAGCCAGAGCACAGACTGTGAATTCCCCAGCTGTTTGCAGTTTGAGTCAGCCCCCTAGCCTGCTTGTGGATTGTCTTCAAATGGGTCCAGAGAGGCCACTGAGTAGGGGCCAAATGGGGCCCCTACTTCTGCTCAAGGATCTGAAACACCCAAAGCAAAAGCCAGAGAGAAATCTGCAGTCTTAATAACCTCGTGGTCTGGCTGCATACAATCCTGACACCATTCCAGAAGGACTCACCATCCCCTCCAGCACTTGGACAGGGATGGGATGAGGAAGGTCCCCCGAAACACAGCACTCTTGGTTCATAAAGTTGAGGCTCCAGTGTCCAGATAATCCATTTCCACCTCAGCAAACCACCCCCACTTCCCAGTCTGACTTAAAACCTTTGCCAGCACCACGGCTTCCCTTATCCCAGAGTCTTTCCCAATCTCTTGTGCACGCCCACCTCCCTAACACACATAGGCAGCTAACAAGATCACTAGGCAGAAATGGCATATGAGGGGCTGGAAAATTCTGCCATGCTGGGATGCACCTCCTGATCCCGGGAGAATAAGAGATGTGGATTTACCACAAAGCCACAATCCCTTCCCAGTCAACCCATTCTGGAGTCATACCATAGCCATCCCATAATCATTGCTGTGCAGAGTGTCCCCTTCAGAAGTGGCCACCACCAGCCATGAGGAAGCCGGCCTTCCAGCAGGGAGCTGGTGCAGAGCTGAACTCTGCCCAGGAGAGCTTTTGCAATGCTCAGAAAATGCCTGCCCAACTGCTTGCCTGGGCTCTGGCCCCTCTGGCTGCTGAGCCCAGACAGGAGGTTGACTCACTCACCGCATGGAGAAGGAGGAAGAGGAGGAGGAGGTGAGGGAAGGGCCTGGGTTCAGAGACCCAGGGCTCTCCCAGCCTAGGCAGCCTAGGTCTCAGCCTCAGTGGTCCATGGCGGGAGGGGGGCCATGTTAAACTGCTCCCCGGAGACCATAGGATGTTCCCTCCTAGATACTTCCCCTGAAATCCTCCTCATCCACCACCCACAGATGTGGGACTCCTCACTCCCCCAATAGAAGCTACTCCTTGAGCCCCCTCCTCAATTAGACGCTTGCTCCTGAGTTCCTGTGGACATGTATGGATGGGCTTTCCTGAGAAAATAAGTCCAGTGCACTGGATCACCCAGGTCTAAAATAATTGGTGGCTTTAAAAAAAAAATAGCGAGAAAAGAAAAGGAAAGGAAAAAAAAAACCTCTACTTAAAATATCCGACTCCATCATCGCAGGTAACCATGTGTGGGTCCTATAAGATAACAAGGCTATACACACTCCATCCCCAGAAGACCTCAGCACCCTAGAAAGCCAATCCCACCCTTTCTTTTTCCTCCAGTCCATGCCAAGGCGGCCCGACAGAGGAAGGAAGCAAATGTTTCTTGTTGCCCAAGTGCCAAGCACCCTGCTGGAGGAGCGTTTCTGTGATCCGCTGCCTGAGCCCCGAGGAGGTCGCTGCTCCCCTCTCCAGCCTGGCACGAACTTCAGCTTTCTCTCAGACCTCAGGGTCCCCTTAGTGCCCCAGCCTCAAGGCACGACAGCCCAGATCTCGGTCGCCAAGTTCGCCCAGACTCTAGTGCTTGCACACGGGCACTTAGGCCCGGTACCTCCGACGCCCTCACCCCGCGCCTAATCCCGACACTGGGGCCCCCCTCCCCGCCGGTCCTGGGTCCGCACCTGGTCCTGCGTGTGGGCACACTGCTCCGCGCTCCCGGCGCCTGGGGATCGGCGGCTGCCTTTTGACAAGCAGAGACAGCCCAGCTCCTGGCCCCGCCCCTCGCAAGGCCCCGCCCCTCCCCGCCCCTCCCCGCCCCTGGGCCCCGCCCCTCCCCGCCCCTGGGCCCCGCCCACAGATCCAGTCCTCTCTTGCCCAGCGCTCCAACTGCGCTGCAACCATCTTGACTTGGAATCAACCACTGCACTGTCTCCTGGGAGACTCTGCTCAGTCCTCCAAGACTGCCGTCCACGGGGCAAGGCAAGCTCTGCCCTCCGTGCGTGAGAGCTTTCGATGGTTATGTGTGTGCAGATCCACGATTCTGCCTGCGATAATCCGTGATGCCTCCCCTCTCCCCCCACTGCAGTGGTTCTACCCAGCCTGCTGCGGACGCCTCTTCCAGGTGCGTCGCCCCCACCTGGGCTGACCCGGCCGGGACTTCTCCGTCGTCTGCGGGGCTCTGCGGTGGGGGTGGAGAGGTGCTGCGGCGGGCACCAAAGGTTCTCTGAGCGCTCTTGGAGAATCCCAGTGCAGCACGCCGTCGTGTTACTCCTGCAGAGCGTCAGGGAGCTCAGCCCGATCCCACACGCTGGTATAAAAGAGCGAACGAAAACGGGGCCGAAGAGGAGGCTGGAGTTGCATTGTCACCCCTACTCGATGTCCCCTCGGGCGCGACCACGGCCGACCACGTTCTCGGCCCGTCGCGAACCTCATCCAAACAAGCTTAGTCTCAGCTTCCCTGGGCCCTGGACCCCAGCCTCACATACCCATCTCATCCGACATTGGTGTGAAGGGATGGAAGGAGGTCAAAAGTACATCTGAGACCTGGGATTGTAGGTGGATGCGGAAAATTCGCCATAGAAAATCTTGGCTAAAAATTACTCCGTTTCCTTGGCTATGTGCTAGGCACCACTCTAGATGCTAGAGGAGAGCCGAAAAAGATGTGGTTCCCTCCGTACAGCTCACTGTCCAGTGGGAGAATATATAAATAAATAGTAATTACAATGTAATGTTCTATAATAGAGATGCCCAGGAAGTCATCCAGCAGTTGGTGACCCCCTTTAGGGAGGGAAGATGTTGTCATTCACCTTTTACAGAGGAGGAAACCACGGCTCAGAGGGACAAGCTGAACAGGTGGGAAAATGAGGTATAGAGAGGTTGATTTGCCCAGCATTACATACCTATTCAATGAAGGGCAGTACTAGAGCTCAGCAAATAATAGCCTCTGATCCATTTCTGAAACACTTATGCTAGACTGTATGATAACCAGCCCCTCTCAAACTCTCAATAACTGGATCAAGAGAAATGGACTGAGGCTAAACAGAAAAAAGGACCTTCAAACAGTGAAGTTTGTTAAGCACTGTAACAGTTCATTAAGGGAGTATCATGGACACTTTCTCTCTGGACAGGTTAAAAAAAAAATAGAAGAGACGCAGATTGTTTGATTGACCTTGGGAATGGGCTATCCATTCTGAGAAACAGATGAAAGGAAGTGCCTCCTTTGGAGGTCCTGCCAGTCTGATGGATGGATTAGCTGCTTGTAATGAAAGTAAAAGAAAGAATCCCCTTGCCCAGAGCATCATGGGAAAGCTAGCAGTGATTCTCGTGGGCAGGAAAGTGTCAGAGGAAATCTCTAACAACCAACACTTTGGGACATCCTCAGAAAGTTCCATGAGCCTCTGGAAGAGGTTGATCACTCAGAAGTCACTTTCGTAATGCTTAGCTGGCCAGACAGGTGAACCTGGCATCTTGAAAATAAACCTTATCAAAAAGTGGTAGAAGATGAGTCCTAAGTGTTCCACAGTAATTGGCAGTGTCTTTTTACAGCTCTTCGTTTGATCTTCATCATGACCTTTTGAGTCAGGCCAGCTAGAAGTACTCTCCCTGTTGTATAACTGATGTGCGGAGTTGCCAAAGCTCTTGTAGCCGGTGAGTGACAGAGCCACTTGAACTCAGATCTCTCTGCACTTTCCACTGTTCCATGCTGCCTCTCAAAAAAAAAAAAATGTCCATAGGCTTTCCACCTGTTTCACCAATCTAGATAACCCAGCCTTGGAGAACTCAGAGGTTCTGAGTCTGACAGATTTGCAAGATTATCGATGTGATCACAGTCCCCAGCATATGTGCTCATCAGCCCATCTCTCTATCCCTAACCAACTTCTTTTTATCTTCCCCCAATACCTGAACTGCTCCCTCTCACCTGTCCCTCCAGACCCTGTCCTCTTCCGGGCTGCTCTCCAGGTAAAAATGTGCCCTTTGAGCCCTCTCTGGAGCACTCCCATCTGTTTCTTTTTCCCTTTTTTAGGGCCATTTTTCTCCTTAAATATTTTATGGTTATAGGTATGATGGGAATGAAGGAAAGACTCTTACTCAGCAAACTCCAGAACATCTGAGAGACACGGAGTCATGGATTCATAAAGACAGAAGTTACCAGGCCATCCCAGTTAGTTCTCTTGTTTTAGAGATTTAAAAAAACTAGATTAAAAAGAACTAAGTCCAGAAAGGTGAACTTATTTATCTTTTCTAAGCCATGTTAGGGCTGTTCTGTGTTTATGTTCCGGATGGTGAAAATGGAATGAATAAATGGAAGAAGCTGTAAGCAATGAAAGCAACCCAAACAAAAGGGTCTTCCCAGGACAGTGTTTACCAAAATTTTAACTGCAACCCGTAGTAAGAAACAATTTTTTGTCATGACCTAGTATACCCATGCAGATATACATTTTATAACACAAGAGATACCCTGCAATGTTTTCCATTATTTTTCCCTTCCTTCCTTCTTTTCTCCCTTCCTCCCTTCTTTTTGTCTTTCTGTCTTTCAGATCTTTTCAGATCCACCAAACTGATTCCACAGACCACAGTGGGCTGTGACCCAAAGTTTGAAAAAGTTCCTGTTATCATGAGATCCCTTCATTTAGAACCTGCAACATGAGATTCACAGAAAGGCCTTTTTTTTTTTTTTTTTTGCGGTACGCGGGCCTCTCACTGTTGTGGCCTCTCCCGTTGTGGAGCACAGGCTCCGGACGCGCAGGCTCAGCGGCCATGGCTCACGGGCCTAGCCGCTCCGCGGCATGTGGGATCTTCCCAGACCGGGGCACGAACCCGTGTCCTCTGCATCGGCAGGCGGACTCTCAACCACTGCGCCACCAGGGAAGCCCCACAGAAAGGTCTTTGACAGCCCAGCCTGGCTTGCACAGAGCACCCTCAGAAGCCCATGGGGGCTCCAAGGCTTTGGAGGATTCTACTTCCAAGGCCACATTGTCAGGATTAGGTCACTGAGGCAACGTGTATCTACCCAATGTTTGCCTTTATGGCCTTAACTCAGCTGTTATCCTACCATGCTCCTGCATTTTCTAGCACGGGGGCTTCTTTCAGCCTCAGGAAGCTTTATGGCATCTCAGAAGTCCTGACTTCCCCAGAGCAGGACAGCTGTGGGGGAGTAGTGTGCAATATCATGAGAAGTGAGTGTCCACAGACTCAGCTTGCCCTAGAAAGTGTAGCTCACCCCTGGTTGTTCAATCCAAATGCATGTGGCTCCAGGGCTCCATTCCCAGTAGCCCAGCTCATGTCTCCATCCTCGGGGCTTTTGGCACTTGTCTTTCGCATCTGCTCCCATATCCTTGAGCCCTAGGCTGCCTGCCTGCTGGCCCGCACACAGTGTCTGCTGGCATGGTAAAGCAGAGCCTAGGGGCCGGATGAAGGAAGGTGGAGACTCCCACCTGCATCTCCAAGCAGAGGGAGCTCCAGAGCTCTCCTAGGCTCCCAGGTATTTGCTGGGCTCCCATCCAAACCCCAGCATACAATGATGACTCTTCAAGCCCTGACATCAACTACAGAGACCAGTGGAATAAACAAGAGGCTCAAGATCCTTTCCCACCTATGAGGGTCTGTGGCTGTAAGTTTTGCAACAATTACGATCACTCTAATAGGAAATGAAGTGACCCTATCCCCTAGCCCTTGGGGAATTCTTATTTTGCTCCTCTAGGGAGGCATATCTTGGAGAGCCTAGTGAGGCAGGTGGGTGGAGAGGCTCTGAGGCATGGGAGTAGATATCCTCTGAGAAGGTGAGAGTGCCCTTAGTGTCACATCACTGCTGAAGAAGTCAGTAGGAAATGGCTGACTGTTTTCAAAGGAAGCTCCCTTTACCCAGAGGAGAGTCTCCAATGAAGGCGATTATGCAAAGATCTCCTTTTCTTCATACCAAGAAGCAGAAGCCTCACAAGCCCCATCCTGGGCATGCCTGCTTCTTTCTCCAGAAGAACAGGAAGGACATTCTGTAAGCAGCCCAGGAATGCATTAAACAACTCTTCCCTGGGGCCTTGACTCCAGAAAGATGTGGCTATTGACAGCTGTTTTCCTTTGCCTTTGGCCTCTGACCTGGGACAAACACTACTGAGCATGGACGCCCCTCTCTTTGTATTTGCCTCATTGTTTCATGTTGTTAGAGATGTCACTGTTCTTAAGACTGGTGTTTCTGGTGTCCATCTCCACTTCCAACAGAGTTTACTCTGGACTAAATGATAGTGGTATTGTACTGCTTTGTATCATCCACATGTCCTACAGCCAAGAAGTGGTCTCTAGACATTTCTGATTGTAAAACCTTATTGGCAAAAAAAAATTTGCCATCCCCATATATGAATATGACTTTAAAAGTTCTATCATTAACTCATATTTCAAGTCAAACTACACAGTTAGGGTGAGATTCATCATCAACATTAATGAATGTAAATTCGTATTTCAATTGATGTTCTTGATACTTTTTACTGACTTCCCTAACACTTCTTTGCGCTCAGATACCTCACCCAACATACCTGACACGGAGACCATCTGATACGAGGACCAAGTGAGGGTTCAGTGTCAATGTGTATGTTAAACATACTAAAGCTTAATTTTTTAAATAAAATAATTAATTAAATTTTATTTTTGGCTGCATTCAGTCTTCGTTGCTGTGCATGGGCTTTCTCTAGTTGCACCAAGCCGGGGCTACTCTTCATTGCAATGTATGGGCTTCTCAATGCAGTGGCTTCTCTTGTTGCGGAGCACGGGCTCTAGGTGCGCGGTCTTCAGTAGTTGTGGCGCAGGGCTTAGTTGCTCTGCGGCATGTGGGATCTTCCTGGACCAGGGCTCAAACCCATGTCCTCTGCACTGGCAGGCAGATGCTTAACCACTGCACCACCAAAGAAGTCCTAAAGCTTAATTTTTAAAAAAGAAAAAGGAAGACTTTGATATTGTCCTCCCATACCCAGTGGATCGTGTAACATATCCTCCCTCAGAGATCTCTGCTCCAGAGAACAGAGAAACAGGATTTGGACCCAGAGTGTTCAGCAAGTTTAGGTGACCCATTCAAGTTTATAATTGGTGAGTTGCAAAGCAGGGACTAGAGGCCAAGTCTCCTTCCTTGAAATCCAGGTCTTGCTCTTTCCACCACCCTGTGCCTCCTCTTCCCTCTGCTTTGTGGAGAAATGGAAGCACTTTCTGTGTGTGGGGGGGAGGGGGGCAGGGAGAATCTCTTGAAGGCTGGGAAGCTAAATTCTTTGATCTGATTGGCTTATTTAAGCAGAGTCTGAGGCAAGATACAGGTGGAATTGACTGTGGTGCACATCTGGAACCACAGCTGCCAATAGTCTGATGCCACAGGTCCCCAACCAGATTAAACCAGAGAGGCAAACAGGACAGGCTCTCCCAACAGTGGCTACCAGGGTTGGGAGAAAGGGTGTGGTGGCCACTTGTGGGTAACTAGAAGTAGGAGAATAGACCTTAAATTCTTAGCTTGGGCACCACCAAGGACCTTCCTTCGACCCACATTCTCGAGGAGAGGTGTCGCTCAGTTGGGGTTTCTGGAACCTGGGAAGAAGGGGTTGCCTGACCTCTGAGTGCCAGCTGCCAAGCCCAGAAAGAATGTGGTGAAGAGGCCTGAACCATCAGGGGTTTCCATCTCTTTACCCTTTAACCCTCCTTTTTCCCACCCATCTTCTCAGTCCAGACAAATCAGTTACTCCTCCCTAGATCTTTCTTTCCTGCCCTCCCTCTGCTCCCCAGTTTACTTCACATACCTCACATGCCTCTGTACCTTATTCATCACCAGGCTCCTCATCTGTCAAGAGATGGGGAGTTTGAGGGCCATCAAGGGCTGATGATCAGTGAGTCTATGACTTGGACCTGCCCAGAAAGGAGAATAATATCTCAGTTGCCAGCACTCCCCCACATTCTCCCTGCCTTTCCTCCCAGTGAAACCCAAAATATGGGTGAGGATGAGTTGAGAGAGAACATTTAGGCAAGTAGTCCAGGTGCCTAGGCATGAAAACGCCAGCTGTAGGCTCCTCACAGGGTTGGGATGGAGTTCCTTAGCAGGATGCTAGACCCAGAACAATGAATTATAGCAACTGAGTCTTTGTTCTGTGTCCTTGAAGTAATCTTGGTATCCCAGTTCCTTGTCCTCTTCTCTTCCCAAGAACCTTATGCTTGATCTTGACAGAAATTAGAAGTGAATTCCAAAGGCAAATACCAAAATCTCCACTGTAGCTTCCTAGAGATGCTCAAAGTAATTCAACCCCTTCCGCCATGTTGGGAGCTGGAACTCTAGAGAAACACGTCTCTACATTACTTTCACTCTCCCATCTTCTCTCCCATTCCATGAGGCTTAAACTGTGGACTGATACCATATACTCTGTCAGTTGTGACAATGCAATCTAGCCTGATAGAGAGGCTAATCTGGTGCCTACAGCTGGTTTACTTCCTTGTCAAACCCCTGAATGTGAGGAGATACAATTCCTGCTTTGTGATTAATAATAGTCTCCCCTCTAATCACTTGTTATCTTACTGCCTTATACTATACATTGACATTTGATCTGCAGCAATTAAGGATTTATTGCCATGTTTCTTTCTCCCAAATAGCATACACCCTTTAAGTAGAGGACATTTGAGGACAAGTGGTGTTGGAACCAGAACAACTGACAAAGAATTGTATGTGTCAAGGTTGCATTACCTCTGTCTCAACCTCAGTCTAAAAAAGATGTTTTGTTTCTAATAGTACAATGGATTAGATACCTTGAATGACCCTTTCAGTTGAAATAACAATTTTAAACACAACCATTTAAATTAAACAACATTTAATCTTAAATGTATCACCAAGCTGGCACAAAAGAAAGAAATCTACAGAACTCAAAATGAAGTGAAAATAGGAACACAGGTTGGAATGCAAGGACCAAAGCTGGTCTTCACCCTGAGAGAGTCTTGGGAACCTTGAGCTTTCACTTTGATGGTTTCACAGGTCATGGGACAAGAGGTATGGCCAAGGGATTATCCTGCATAAATTTGGGCTCTCAAAAGGTATACCCCAGAACTCTCTGTGTAAAGAGAATGAGAAATAAACCTCCATATAGAAAGGAGCAGCAAGGAATTTGGCCTGTGTCATTCTGGATGGTAGGAAAAATAATAAATATTCCCTCAGAATTCACAACCACAAGCCAGTGCTCAGCTGGGTTTGCAGTCCAAATTCATGTGCTATGTGATCAAAAAAAAAAACCCAAAAAGCAAAAACCAAAAACTCAAACAGAAAACTTAAAGTTATCCTAGGTTGGTACTATTCAGGTAACTTGCTGAATCAATTGTAATCCTCTTTGTGGGAACTCAACCACATCCTAGTACTCAAAGGCTTGCCACAGGTGAAATATCAGGGAAAATCACAGCTTATGGTCCAAGTCACAAAACACACATGGAAATAAAGCACGTTGAGTGAAAATCAGCAGAAATAGACCCACAAAGGCATGAGATATTTAAAGTTTTAGACACAGAATATAAGGTTTTTGTTTGTTTGTTTTAAAGAAACAAAAGAGAAGCTCAAAAAAGTGAGCAGGAAATAAGAGACTATAAATAACTAATTAGACTTGGAAAATAAGCAAAAAGAATTTCTGGATAAAAAATAATAGGTGTTGAATCTTAAAACTCAGTGGATAGATTTAATAGCTGATTAGATATGGCTGGGGAAAAAATTAGTAACCTGGAAGCCAGAGCTGAAAAAATGACCTAGAATGTAATCCAGAAAGACAAGACATGGAAAATATGAAAGATTAAAAGACGTAAAGGAGAGAGAAAATCGAACTGTGCCAAACTAGAACTCTGGAATGAAATAGAAGGATAGGAAAGAGGTAATATTCAAAGACAATGTCTGAGATATTTCCAAAACTGTAGAGAACTTCTGGAAGCTCAGTGAATGCCAAGAAGATAAATAAGAAAAAAATCACATGTAGGAACACCATAGGAAACTAAACATCAAAGAAGGAAGAGAAGATTGTGAACATTGGCAAGGAGAATGATTACCGACAAAGGAATGGTGTTTAGACTTATGGCTGACTTCTCAACAGCAAAAATGAGGACTAGAAGACAGGGATATAGCAGTATCTTCAAGGTGCTGAAAGACAATTGCTATGGACCTAGAATCCTATATCAATGCAACTATCTTTCAATAATGAGAGAAAACAAAAATATTTTCCAGTAAAAATTGAGAGCATTTATAACCAACAAACCCTCACTAAAGGAAATTCTCAACGATTTATTTCAAGCAGAGGTTAATGATCTTAGATTGACCATCTGCAATACAAGAAGGAATGATGAGTAAAGAGATTGGTGAATACCTAGGTAAATCCCAACAAACAGTAACTGTTAAAATAGTAATTATAACGTCTTATTTTCGTGAAGTGGGGGAAGGCTAGTACTAAAAGAATGGATGGATGATAAAAGCAGGTAGGTTGGGTAGGGATGATTAAGTTTAAAGTGTTTTCAAGATCTTTGTATTGTTCAAGGGGGAGACACAGAAATTGATTCATTGCACACTTTTTTAAAGTAAGAATGAATATAAAGAAATAGCTAGGCTAATCATTAAAAAAATGATATTAAGTGGATAACTTCAAGTAAAGGGGAACAAAAGAAGTCAAGAGAAGTATAAAGAAATGAATACAAAAATCAAGATAAAGCACTTAGGAGGATTACTGGACTGAATGTCAATATTATGACATAGAAAAAATATATATATGTATGTGTCATCTTGGGCATGTTACTTAACTTCTTGTCTCATATGTAAAATGGGATAATAGTAGTATTGTTGGGAAATTATGTGAGATAGTATATGTAATGTAGAGCACTTAGAATGGTATATGGTTCAACCAAAGACTATATGTGTGTTTGCTTTCTTCATGGTATTTTATTGTGTATATGCAATATAATTAATTTAGCTAGTTTCCCATTGATCAATGCATAGCATTTTCAATTCCTCTGCTATTCCAGTGTTGTTGTCAATATCCTTACATATCCATTAAAAAAAAGATAAAGCATCTTAATAAGATGGTAGCAATAAATCAAAATATGTCAATAATCCCAGAGTTGTAATTAAATAAGTGTTCCAGTGAAAGATGAAGCTAGATCAGATTTTTAGAATTCCAGATATAAGCTGTTAAGAGTCAATTAATCAGGAAGCTAAAATAATTCTAAATTTGTATGTGTTAATAACATAGCCCCAAAAATATAGAACAAGAAGACAAGATGATAAGAAAATGATAAGCCCACTATCAGAGTGGGAAATTTTACTACCTCGGTCAGGAATTGATAGATTAAGGAAACAAAAAATCAGTGAGGATGGAGAAGATGGTTTGCAAGCTTGATCTAATATGCATTGAAGGAACATTACACACACAGTTAGAGAATAAATATTCTTTTCAAACGTTACAAGGAATGTTTATGGAAACTGGACACATAGTATGCCATAAATCCAGCCCCAACCATTTTAAAGGATGACTTTCAAACAGATTGTATTCTTGGACCATAATTCAATTAAAATAGAATTAATATCAAGTAGGATAGGCTAGATTATGGTGTGGTAACAACATCAAAACTTGTGTAGCTTGACACCATGATGTTTATTTTTTGCTCAAGGTACTGAGAGACATCCAGAGCAGCTGCCCACTATGTGTGGCGGCTTTGTGTTCCAGACTGCTCTGACCTAGTGGCACCTGTATCTCAACATGTATTTCCCCAATCCCTGCAGAAAGGGAAAGAGCATGGAAAATTGCATGCTGCTTTCTTAAACGCTTCCACTCACATTTCATTGAGCAAAGCAAGTCCCTTGGCTATGGTGAACTCCCAGGGGTCTATGAAGTGTAATCTTCTCATAGGTCCAGGAGGGGAGGAAAACTGGAAATACTGAAAACTAACATTTTAAAAACACACTTCTGAAGAATAAATTATAATGCAAAAGAGAAATTACTAAGAATTTAATAATAACCATACTATGTATCCAAACTTATGGAAGTAGCTAAAATAGTACTTAGAGGAAAATATATAATACTAACATTTACTTAGGATTTACTGTGTGGCAGGCATTGGTTTATGAGCTCTACATATTTTACTCATTTAATTCTCATAACAACCCTTGAGGCAGGCGTAAATGGGGAAATTGAAGCACGGAAAAGTGAACCAAGCCACACAGCTAGCAAGTGGCAGAGCCAGGAAATGGACTCAGCCAGTGTGGCTTCCAAGTCCATATGTTATAGTTGCAAATGCTTACATTAGAAAAATTTCAAAGCTTAGAATTAATGTGCTAAGAATTTTGTTTAGGAAGTTAGGGAGGAACAAAAGCTAAATGGCCCCAGAAAAGTATAAGAAAAGAAAAAATGAACAGGGTCCAAATTAAGTTGAAAAAGGTATATTATAGGGAAAAAAATCAACAAGTTAAAAGTTGGTTCTTTGAAACAACTTTGAAACAGTATAGACAAACCTATCACAAGATTAATCAAGACAAAAAGAAAGAAGTTGAAAAGAAACAATATTAGCAGTTGAAAAGGGGATCTAGCTAGAGATGCTGTGGAAATTAAATAGTTGAGAAAATATTAAAAACAAATTTATGCCAATAAATTTGAAGTTTTCAAGGAAGTGGATAAATTCCTAGAACAATACAATTTGCTAAAACTGACTAAAGAAGAAATAGAAACCTGAATAATTGTATAAACATTAGAGAAAAAGAATTGAACTGGCAGTTAAAACTGTTCCCTCAAAGAAAACACTAGGCCACGCAACTTAATTACAGGTAGTCGTTGTGGCCTGGGTTCCTCCAGAAAGCAAAGCCAGAGTCAAGGATTTGGGTGTAGATGGTTTATTTTGGAAAGTGAAATGTTTTATTTTGGAAATGGAGAACCAGGAAAAATGAAACAGGGAAGGAGGAACAGCCAACATAAGGGAGTCACTAGTATGGGCAACTAAGGCTCAATCTTGCTGCATGGAATGTACCTTAGAATTGTTTGCCCAAGAGATGGAAGGGGAAAGCCACCAGTTTCCATCCTCCATTGGTCAAGGGTTGCCCCATAGGTTATTAACTTTCTTGAACTTCCAGATTTTCAAACCCTCAAGTGCTAGGGGTTTTTCCAGGCTCCCCTCAACATCCATAGTGGAGAAGCCATAGGACAGAAAGTGAGAGATTGGTGGAGTAGTTGAGGCAAGATTCTGTCATGTTACACCTGTATCAACCTGGTTATCACTGCCATAGCTGGAGTGCCAAAAGGATGTGAGGTGGGCACAAGAGGTGGTACATATAGGAAGTCCTAGAAAATATTCAAGAAAAGACATTCCTTAACTCATTTTATGAGACTAGTATAACTTTGATTCTAAAACCAGATAAGAACAGTATAAGGAAAATTGCAAGCTAATCTCACCCATAAACACAGACAGAAAAATCTTAAGACAAAATGTTAGCAAACCAAATCCAGCAATGTGTGAAACACTAACAGATTAAAGAGGGGAAAGAGCCACGTGACTATCTAAATAGATGCCACCCCAAAAGTGTTCAATAAAATGTAACATTCATTCTTGATTTTTTTTTTAATTTGCAAACTTGGTAGAGATGGGAACTTCCTTAACCTGATAAAACATATGTAAAACAGTATACTTAATAATGACACTTTGAAATATTTCTAAGATCTAGAACAAGATGAGAATGCCCATTATTACTCGTTCTATTCAACATCATACTAGAAATCTTAGACAGTTGATATAAGTCAAGAAATAGAAATGAAGCCAAGAAATAAAAGTGAAAGCTATGAGGGTTAGAAAGGAAAAAACTAAACTGTCATTATTTGTAGTTGATGTGATTATCTGTTTGGAAAACCCGAGATCATTTACAAATGAATTCTAGAATTAATAACAATTTAGGACAATTGCTGGATACGAAATATGTAAAAGCAATTGCATTTCTATATACCATCAACTATCTGATGGAAAATTTAAAAGAGTGAAAAGACACACCTTACAATAAAAGCAAAAATATAAAGTTCCTAGGAATAAAATCTAACAAAAGGCGTTCAAGTTCTTCAAGGAGAAAAATATAAATCTCTATAGAAATATATTAGAGAAGATCAAATAAATGAAGAAATACAGCATGTTCTTGGCTAAGGTGACTCAATATAATAAAGCTGTCAATTATCTACAAATGGAATTATGAATTCAATGCAATTCCAATAAAAACCCCAACAGAGCTTTTCTTGGAACTGGGTAAGCTAGTTCTAAAGTTTATTTGGAAAATCAAATGCCAAATGCAGGCAAAATAGTCCTGATAAAAAAAAGAACAAGGTGGGATACTCACTCGACCTAACATCATCATAATATAAAACTCTAATAATTAATATTGTGGGATATCAGTGCAGAGAAAGACAACTAGATCAGTGACTCAGAATTGAGACACACATGTATGGAGACCTATTTGTAACAGAATGAGTATGGCATATTAGTGGGGAAAAGATGGACTATTGAATAGGCTGGAACAAATGGTTATCCATTTAGAAAAAGATTAAATTGGATCTCTACCTCAAACAGTACACTCAAACCCATTACAAGTTGATTCAAGCCTTAAATGGGAAAATGCAGACCTAGAAAACTCTTAGTAGGTAATATAGATGATTACTAATAGGACTTTCACATTAAAAATGGATTTCTTTTATACTTTGGGTATTAATCCAATACTCCCTCATTTACTGTGTTGTTAAAATTATTCCAGCTTTGGCCATGGGGAGCTCTGAAGGCTGCTGTGTCCCTTTAACATACCCCCATCATTCTGAGGGGTTTTGAGTACTTCCTTACTTTCTGGCACTATAAGATGCTCCAGGCTCATCTTGTATATTTCCTGCCCAGTCCTAGAATAAGCCATTTCTCTAAAAATCCCTGGTTCTTTTTATTGGAGAATGGTATTAGAAATTAAAATCTTGGCACTGGGTCTGCTCATAGCTATTGGGGTACTGTAGACCCTCTCAGCAGACAGACTTAGGAAATATATGCATGTATACTATACATGTGTATACATACATCTATAATTATTTCTATATCTCTATTAAGCTAAACATGGGTTCATATTAATGTCTCCAACTCTCATCAAGAACTACATGGTTCATTCCAGCCTTGTCCCCTTGCTTATCTGTAACTTCTCCAATAGTGAGAAACTAAGCTTCTACTATTCATGTTCCATAAATAAATATCCATGATAAATAAATAAATATTAATTAGTGATTGAATAAGTAAATAGAGGAGGATAGACCACTTTCCATACAGAAGAATTCTAAATACTTTACAGATACTCCCCCTTTAAGAAAATGAAGCGTAACTCCCTACTTATTAAGTGTGGTATGTACATTATGACTTCCTTCTAAAGAATACAGTATGGAAAGGGGTAGGGAATGTAACTTTACAGTGGAGAAACCCGAAAAACACTACCTCAGGCAGGGCATCAAGGTTAATGTAATCAATGATAAGTAATATTAATAGCATATACCCTTCATATGATATGATGAAAATGGCACTTTACCTCTGTGGTCTTCTTTCTGAAAATCCATAACCCTGTCTAACAATTCTTTTAGACAAAGAAAACCCAATTGAAGGACATTCTACAAAATACTTGACCAGTCCTCAAAAAGGTCAAGATCCTCAAAAACAAGGAAAGTTTGAGAAATTGTCATAGTTTAGAGGAGCCTAAGTAAACATGAGGACTAAATGTGATGTAGTATCCTGGATGGGATCCTGGAGCAGAAAAACTAAGAAAATCTGAATGGAATATGGACTTTACACTATTTACAATAGCCAAGACATGGAAACAACCTAGATGGATGAATAAAGAAGATGTAGTACATGTATACAATGGAATATTACTCAGCCATTAAAACGAATGAAATAATGCCATTTGCAGCAACATGGATGGACCCAGAAATTATCATACTAAGCAAAGTAAGTCAGAAAGAGAATGATAAATACCATATGTTATCACCTATATATGGAATCTAAAATACGACACAAATGAACATATCTACAAAACAGAAACAGACTCACAGACATAAAGAACAGACATGTGGTTGCCAAAGGGGAAGGGGGGATGGGGAGGGAAGGAATGGGAGTTTGGGATTAGCATAGGCAAACTATTATACATAGGATGGATAAACAATGTCCTACTGTATAGCACAGGGAACTATATTCGATATCCTGTGACAAACCATAATGGAAAAGAATATATATGTATAACAGAGCCACTTTGCTGTGCAGAAGAAATTAACACAACCTTGTAAATCAACTATACTTCAATAAAATTTTTTTTAAATGGACTTTAGATAACCATGCTGTATCAATATTTGTTCATTAGCTGTGATAAATACACTGTAATAATAAAGTAAAATGTTAACAATAGAGGACACTGGGTGTGGGGTATATGAGAACTATCTGGAAGACTCTTGCAACTTTTCTACAAATCTAAAATTATTCTAAAATTAAAAGTTCATTGAATGTTTAAAATGAGGATTCCTTAAACAAAAAAGAAAATGGGCAAACTTAAAGAGACTCTCTACTCAATACTCTGTAATGACCTAGGTGGGAAAAGAATCTAAAAAGAGTGGATCTGGGGCTTCCCTGGTGGCACAGTGGTTGCGGGTCTGCCTGCCAATGCAGGGGACACGGGTTCGTGCCCCGGTCCAGGAAGATCCCACATGCCACAGAGCAGCTGGGCCCGTGAGCCATGGTCGCTGAGCCTGCGCGTCCGGAGCCTGTGCTCCGCAACAGGAGAGGCCACAACAGTGAGAGGCCTGTGAACTGCAAAAAATTAAAAAATTAAAAAATTAAAAAGAATGGATCTATGTATATGTGTAACTGATTTACCTTGCTGTACAGCAGAAACTAACACAACATTGTAGATCAACTATGAACTTTTTTATTTTTAAAATTTTCCAATAAAATTTTTTTTTAATTTCTAAATATAATTTTATTAATTTTTTATACAGCAGGTTCTTACTAGTCATCAATTTTATCCACATCAGTGTATACATGTCAATCCCAATCTCCCAATTCATCATACCACCCCCCCACCCCCCCTCCGCTTTCCCCTCTTGGTGTCCACACGTTTGTTCTCTTCATCTGTGTCTCAATTTCTGCCCTGCAAACCGGTTCATCTGTACCATTTTTCTAGGTTCCACATATATGCGTTAATATACCATATTTATTTTTCTCTTTCTGACTTACTTCACTCTGTATGATAGTCTCTAGATCCATCCACATCTCAACAAATGACCCAATTTCGTTCCTTTTTATGGCTGAGTAATTTTTAAAAACTTTTTTTAAAAACTAAATAAAAGGGCTTCCCTGGTGGTGCAGTGGTTGAGAGTCCGTCTGCCGATGCAGGGGACACGAGTTCGTGCCCTGGTCCGGGAGGATCCCACATGCCGCGGAGCGGCTGGGCCCGTGAGCCATGGCTGCTGAGCCTGCACGTCCGGAGCCTGTGCTCCGCAACGGGAGAGGCCACAACAGTGAGAGGCCCGCGTACAGCAAAAAAAAAAAAAAAAAAAAAAAAAAAAAAAAAACTAAATAAAAGAAAAAGACTAACAAATCTGACTGTATTTGAATGGAGAACTTCAATTTGCAAAAAGATACCACAAGACAAGCCAAAGAGTGGAACAAGATATTTGCCACATAGATAACCAATGAAGGATCTGTATCAAGGATATATAAAGAACAACTTTGAGTCCATAAGAAAAATACAAATTATCACATAAGAAGATGAGCAGAAGACATGAACAGGCCTTTCATGGTAGAGGAAACACAGATGGTCCATAAACATATTGGGTGGGGAGCCGAGAAGGAGTCCTACTTCATTATTAATCAGGGAAATACAAATTAAAACCACAATAACATACCACTTCACACCTCTCAGATTAAAAAGTCAGTCAATTCCAGTTTTAGCAAAGATGTGGGGCAATCAGAACTCCAATCCACTGCTGAAGGCAGGGTAAGTTGGAACCACAATAGAGAGCACAGGAAGCTTATGACTACCTAGTGAGGTTTAATGTGCTCAGACTTTACAACCAACAAATCCACTCCTAGATAGGAGCTCTAGAGAAAGTCGTGTCCATGTGCACCAGGAGACAGGTGCAAAATTTTCACTTCAGAATTATTTACAACAGCTCCAAAATAATAATAACCTGGAGGAAAAACAGATATCCATCAATGGTATACTGAATACATAAATAGTGGTATGTTAAGCAAAATGAAATACCACATGGCAGTGAAAAATGAAGGAACTAAAACAACACATGTCCACATGGGTGAATCTCCAAAATATATTGAGTAAAAGAGGCAAGTGACGGAAGAATACATACAGAATAGTTTCATTTATTTAATGTCCCAAATATGCAAAATTAGATGATCTAATATCTAGGGATACATACACAGGTGGCAAAACTATAAAGACAAGGAAATGATTAACACAAAGTTTAGGATAATGGTGAACTATGGGGGAGGAGCATACGGGGGCTTCTGATATACTGATATTATTCTCTTTCTTAATCTAGGTATATGAGTATTCATTGTAATATTAGTATTAGTGTTTAACTGTGTGTGTAATAGTACTTTCTTTTGTGTATTGTATGTGTGCCCATTAGTCAATAATAACTAACTAGCTCAGTGAAAGATGTGCTGATGAGCAAGCTATGTGGACATTTTTTTTCCTTCCTTCCTTCCTTCTTTTTCTTTCTTTCTTTCTTTCTTTCTTTGGACATATTTCTTTTAAATTTCTTTTCTTTTCTTTTCTTTTTTAAATTAATTAATTTATTTTTGGCTGCGTTGGGTCTTTGTTGCTATGTGCAGGCTTTCTCTAGTTGCTGTGAGCAGGGACTACTCTTCATTGCAGTGCATGAGCTTCTCATTGCAGTGGTTTCTCTTGTTGTGGAGCACCGGCTCTAGGAACGCGGGCTTCAGTAGTTGTGGCTTGCGGGCTCTAGAGCGCAGGCTCAGTAGTTGTGGCGCATGGGCTTAGTTGCTCCGTGGCATGTGGGATCTTCCCGGCCAGGGCTCGAACCTGTGTCCCCTGCACTGGCAGGCTCTTCTTTTCCACTGCACTCCCAAGGAAGACCAGTGGACATATTTCTGACAGTTAAGTGTGAGCTGGGAACATTTAGTAGGTAGAATCCCTTTTCCACTTCTCACTAAAGCTGACTCTACTATGCAGTCCACCCAATTTCTCATTTTAAATTTGTGTTTAAAAGTCTTTTCATTTTCTGCCGGGTCATTCCAGATAATTGTCATTGTGGTCTTCTTCCTGAGTGCCCTCTGGACCCTCCCTGTCGTTTCTGAGCACAAGCTTCCTCCTGATGTGGCACAGTCAGATCTGCTCGATTCCATTCCCATTGGGACTGGATTTGCTAACACCTGGACCTCTCTCCAAGTTCCCCGGCCTCCGGGTCTACTTCCCAAATCCATCCTGTTATCCGAGCTGAAGTTCTCCATGCCAACATCTCATCGCCTTCTTTGGGGGAAACTTGCCCACTCACAGCATCCCAGTCTTCCTCTTACTGTTCTGCTGTTTGCGTTCTTTCCATCTCAAGACAAGAAAAATATTCTGCTTAAGGGTCTGTATCCAGGCCTAGGATAAAAAGATTCCTTTTTCCCACCTTACCTTCAAATCCAACAAGTTAACGACCAATGTTTTGTCTCCATGTTTTGTCAGTATAGGGTAGTGATTAAGTATTGTAGTTCTGGACTCAAGCTGATCTAAGTTTAAATCTCAGTCCTGCCATTTAACAACTGCGTGACCTTGAGCTAGTTATTTAACCACTTGAAACCCCACCTTCTTCATTTATATAATTGGGATCTTTTTTTTTTTTTTATTCCAGGTACTTTTGTTGTAAACGTCTTTGCCATAGACATCTTTACCACAAGCATTTTGACCATAAACATTTTCATAGCATAACTAATTGGCTGTAAGGCAATTTAAAAGATAAAATAACTGGTTGGCAGTTTGGTTTGACAGTTTGGTTTCAACTCCTTGGCATTGACACAGTACTCTCATTTTTATATTACATAAATCTTAGCTTTCATAATGGTCTATACAGTGGTGAGTAGATGTGGCGGTCTTAAAGTAGTGGATGATAACAACTGTGGACGTATATCGACTTGATGGAAAATACAGTGATAAAACTTACTGAAAGTGTGAAATAAGAGAGTGTAAAGCCAGGTTGCACACTATACTAGAAAAAGATAACATATCACTTTGCAAATTCTTCAATGATTTGAAGGCACAGAGTTGAACCCACATTTCCCATAGAACTTTGGAACGTCTATCAACGGACATGTAACCATATGCCAAGAACAACCAGCAGTATAGAGGCTCTCACAAGGCAACATAAGGCTCAGTTACAAGTATGTATCCTAGGATTTGGAAATTGATACGTCTCTTAATGAATAAAGAAATTTTATGGAAAAAGAAGAAGCACAATGCTGAACAAGGAGACAAATCAACAAGCAAAAAAAAATGCATAAAATACTATAAACAAATGACTTGGAAGCCACATGCTTTGGTACAACCCAGGAAATAAAATCAGTTATTTGTGCAGTAGTGCCATGATTATGCACACATTTTAAATCTATTCAAATATTTTGTATTTCATGACAGTCTTTTTAATTTTGTTATTTATTTTTCATGTTTTATTATGTCCCTTTTAATGTTTCTCTTTTTTGTTGTTGTTATTTTACTTTTTATGGCAAAATTGCCTTGTGGTCAATTAGTTATGCAGCGAAAATGTTTGTGGTGAAAAGGCTTGTGGCAAAGATGCTTACTGTGAAAATACCGGATGTGCTATTTTTTCCTAGTTCACTGAAGTATCATGAGCGTTAAATTAAACAAAGCACTAAGCAAGTTGTCTGAGGTGTAGTGAGCACTCAATAAATGTCGGATATTATTCCTTTGTTTTTTGTCTTAATATTATTGATTTGCTTTGGAAGCTGAGTTCTTCCTCGTGGTGAAATTATTTCTTGTTAACTTTCCTAGACTCTGAAATAGTCCTTTCTCCAACTTACTTACCCTCCTGCTGTCACTTCCCCTGCTTTGCCATAAAAATGAGACTCCAGGAAGTTAAACTAAAGTCTCCCCAGGCAGATGGGAAGCCTGTCCATGTCCTTATACGCTCTTGAGCAGCCAGAACAATCTACATGATTTCTCAGTAATTCCTTACAGTACCACATTCTTCTGCTCGTCTTGAGTGTCTTCCTGATATCTGATTTCAATTCCTTTTACAGGGCTCATTCTCATTCATTTTTCAGTGAGGATAGGGAATAACTGGCTTTTATCTTTAACTCTATGATAATAGCTGAAAACTCTCCAATCCCCTTCTTATCCACACAGAAGAATCTTAATTGGCTTGTCCCTCCCTTCTCTCTTTCTGTCATTCATACTCATTTCAAAACTTTTTAGGCTATAATATCAATAAAAAAGCTGACATTCAAGAAGCATCGGCATTAAAACATTTAAAACTTACAAAAGCAAGAATTTACATAAATAACCTTTCATAAACTTTTAAAATAATCTTTGACAACTGAGTCATGTTTTATCATTCAAACAAAAATCAAAAGAAGAGAGAAAAGAAAATACTCTCCAATCTGCTAGCTGAAGTCTGCAACTCTACGTTAGAGCTTTATTCTGTCAGAATAAATCCCTGTTAGAATGTAGATTCCTCCAAAAAAATGCAAACATTCTGAGAGAGATAATGCCTTAGACCTGGGTTTTGCAACCTATAATCCACAGCATACTAGTTCTATGGGACGTTCACGGATATGTTTATACCAGAGAAAAAAAGTTCCGTGATCAAATAAGGTTGGAAAATGCTGGGTAAATAGCTCACTGTAGATGACAAGGTTGTGAATGATCTGGCCCCTTCCTGCCTCTCAGATCTCACCTGGTACCACTCTTCTTCTCTCTGGTCTAGGGCACCTGTCTTCCATCTTTCAGACCCAAACATGCAAAAGCTCACTCCAGCCTCAGCATCTTTGCATTTGCTAGTCCCTCTGCCAGGGATGCTCTTCCCAGCTTTTCACATAGTTGGCTTCTTCTGACTATTCATTCAGATCTTGGTTCAAATGTCACATTTGACCATGCCATTAACATTCTTCATGACAATCTTTAACACTATCTGAAATTACAAGTTTTACTTGTGTATTATCTGCTCCACCAATTAAAATGAGAAACCATACCTATCCTATTCATAACTATAGCTCTGGTGCCTAGAAAAACATGTGGCACACTGTAGAAACTCAATAAATATTTGAATGAATGAAGGAACCAACATTAAATAGGTTTTTTCAACACAAGACTTCTCAGGGCCTTTCATGCATGAATCTGTATTGGAACTCTTCAAGCAGGAGACGTAGTGTTCAGGCTTTTCCAAACTGAACTGCTCCCTGGAGCATTGAGTGGAAAAATTTTTTTATTGCTTATACTTTTGGAGATACTGCTTTAGGTTTTTTTTTCTTTTTTTTAAACAGATTGCAAGTTCTAGAAGGAGGAAAATTTTTTTGCGGAGTGGGCTGCGTTGGGTCTTCGTTGCCACGTGGGCTTTCTTTAGTTGTGGTGAGAGGGGGCTACTCTTCGTTGGGTTGCATGGGCTTCTCATTGCGGTGGCTTATCTTGTTGCAGAGCACGGGCTCTAGGCACGCGGGCTTCAGTAGTTGTGGCTCTCGGGCTCTAGAGCGCAGGCTCAGTAGTTGTGGCACACAGGCTTAGTTGCTCCACGACATGTGGGATTTTCCCGGACCAGGGCTCGAACTCGTGTCCCCTGCATTGGCAGGCGGATTCTTAACCACTGTGCCACCAGGGAAGCCCTGCTTTAGGTTTTATGAATGACTCTATACCTAAATGAATTTTAGATTGTCTGAAAGCTAGTTTAGAGGATTGCAGAGTCAAGATGATCCATGAAGCTATAAATAGAGAAAAGATGTATAGATAATGGGAGTGGGGATGAAAAAGGTCTCTGAAGTAGTAGATGGAGACCTTTGCCCAAGGTTGACCCCCAACATCTAGATCATTAGATCTCTCTTAGCATGTGTCTTTGAATTAAGAACTTGCTCAGCCCAGTTGTACCTAGCGCTGGCCTCACTTGCTTCTACTGAAGCTTTATTTATAAACAGAAAGGTTGGGCTTCCCTGGTGGCGCAGTGGTTGAGAGTCCACCTGCCGATGCAGGGGACACGGGGTCGTGCCCCGGTCTGGGAGGATCCCACATGCCGCAGAGCGGCTGGGCCCGTGAGCCATGGCTGCTGAGCCTGCGCGTCCGGAGCCTGTGCTCCGCAACGGGAGAGGCCACAACAGTGAGAGGCCCGCGTACTGCAAAAAAAAAAAAAAAAAAAAAAAACCAGAGAAGTTGCCAACCTGAATAAAAACAAAGTTACACACACACACACACACACACACACACACACACACAACTTCAATAAATCCTCCAAATTATATCCTATCAGGTAAATTAGAATGTAACTAGCAAGGATGTTATTTTGCAACTAACAAGGATCCTTGTGCCTACAACATTATGGCTGTTAATTATCTGAATGTCTCAGTCATTGCTTTCTTGCTGCATCCATGAAGGGCTGAAGTCGAGGCAGATGGGAAAGTACCAGGGAGATGGTTTTGTCCACATTCTATCTTCTGGAGAGAAAATACTGAAACGTCCTTGAAAATGTCTCTGAACTCCTTGACTACTTTCATCTGGGTAGCAGACAGATGAACTGGGAGATGAGAAGGGCATGGCAGTGGGGAGGAGGAGAGGAAGCTGTTATCTGGGGGATTAAAATAACACGGTTCATCGTCATCTTGGATGAACTGTAAATGGGTTCAATACTTTAATTTGCTTGGAAAATGGTTTTGTTAACTGCTTCTAAATTGACTTAATAGTTCAGAGAAGAGAAAATGATCTTTATGGAAATCAGGCCCCTGTTAAACTGTGTACTAGCTGCAGAAGTATTATTATTGAGCTTAAAATGCAGGTACCATAAAATTTTTTCTCTGGAAGGAGTTATAAGTAACCGTTAACGGTGACAACATTTGGAGAGAGGTTCCCCTCTGAACTTAGGGTCTGAAACTTAGGTTGGGTGAGGGATGCATAGAGGGAGATTTTTACTTTTTCTCTAATCTTTCTGCTCAGTTTCTGTGTTTACTATATCTGTGCATTACACCTATTGGTTTTTTGTTGTTTTTTTTTTTTTGCGGTATGCGTGTCTCTCACTGTTGTGGCCTCTCGCGTTGCGGAGCACAGGCTCCATGGCTCACGGACCCAGCCGCTCCGCGGCATGTGGGATTCTCCCAGACCAGGACACGAACCCGTGTCCCCTGCATCGGCAGGTGGACTCTCAACCACTGCGCCACCAGGGAAACCCCACCTATTAGTTTTGTTAAAGTGTCAATGCATCAAAAGAATGCATTTCCCTAATCGGGTTACCTCTCTCCATTTTGGTACCTGGGGCTGGGGTAGGAAGAACAGGAAACTGGAAACATGTGAGAAGAATCAGAAAAGGCCAACTTAGAAGCCCTGCAGGAGGAGCTGGTGCCCTGACTTTGTCCTCTGTGACCTGACCTCTTGATCCCGGCCCTTTGAGAGAGGGAATGACAACTGGGCTTACACAATTTAGGACGAATTTCTTGAACTGGTTCTTTTAACAAATAGGCTATGCACTTTGCTGGGAAACAAAGGTATGAAACATTAATTCTTGACCCCTTGGTGTAGTAAATGAGTGCTGAGTCTGAAACTTACAAATCAAGTTTGAGGAAGAAGGAGAAGGAAGAGAAAGAGGAAAAGTAGGAACAGGAACAGGAGGAGGAGGAGGGGGAAACTTTTATTTTAAAAAATGAAATGGTCCTGGGCTTCCCTGGTGGCGCAGTGGTTGAGAGTCCACCTGCCGATGCAGGGGACGCTGGTTCGTGCCCCGGTCCGGGAAGATCCCACATGCCACGGAGTGGCTGGGCCCGTGAGCCATGGCCGCTGAGCCTGCGCGTCCGGAGCCTGTGCTCTGCAACGGGAGAGGCCACAGCAGTGAGAGGCCCGTGTACCACAAAAAACAAACAAACAAACAAACAAAAATGAAGTGGTCGTAGTATCCTCAATATCTTTATAGAGATGTAATCCTTCAGACCAGGTGACTTTTCAGGTGCTAGACATTATGTCCCTTATAGCCTCTACCTCTTCATTCCTTCCTTCCTTCCTTCCTTCCTACCTGTCTTTTAATAAATGTTTATTGAGCACCTACTAAGTGGGAGGCATTGGTGCAACAGAAGATACAAAGATGAGTAAGACATGGTCCTATTCTCAAACTGATCATTAATATTGAATACAATGAGATAAGAGGTTAAATGGAGGGCCAATGATGTGCTAGGAGAGCAGTTAATTCTGAGTGAATTAACCAGGAAGACTTTACAGTGGTGGTAGCATTTGAACTAAGGACAGAAAGTGTGGCGAGCAGAATTTTAAGATGGATGGTATTACTCCTATGATTATATGGCAAAAGGGAAATTGTCCATATGGGCCTAATCTAATCACACGAGCCCTTTAAAGCAAAGGATTTTATCTAGCTGGTGTCAGAAGAGTAATGCAGAGAGATCTGAAGCATGAGGAGGGCTCAACATGCCATTGCTGCTTTGCAGACGGAGAAACCACAGGGGAAGGGATGAGGATGGATTAAAGAAACTAAAAGAGACTCCTGGCTGACAGCCAGCCAGGACATGAGGACCTCAGTCCTTCAGCCACGAGGTAATGAATTCTCCCAAAAGCCTGAATGAACCTGGAAGCAGATTCTTCCCCAGAGCCTCCAGATCTGAGCCCACCCTGGCCAACACTTTGATTTTGGCCTTGTGAGACTTTCAGTAGAGACCTCAGTGGAGCCTGCCTGGACTCCTGATCTATAGAACAGTGAGATCATAAATGGGTGTTGTTTTAAGCCATTACCTATGTGATACTCATTACACAGCAATAAAAATCTCAAAGAGAAGCATTTTCTATTCGGAGGGAAAAGCTCAGAGACTTAGGGGGAGAGCAAGTAGCTTGGAAACGTGGGGTGCCTGAGTGCACAGGCAGTAGCCTGGAAGTCTACAAAGCTGAGTTTGAGTCAGACCAGGAAAGTCATTGAATGTCATGCATGTTGAGGAGTTTGGGCTTTATCTTGAGCACCACATTCTACCTTCCCTTCCCTCCTACCAGCTCCATCATCTCCTGCCCAACACGGAAATACTTCTCTTATTTGACTAGTGTCTGGGATGTCCATACAATTTTTTAATGCATCTGTCTTTCTTTTCTCTTCTTTCCTTTCCTGTTTAATATCCACCTGCATCATTCCTGCTCTTCACTCTGGCACTGTTTCCCTTCAGGTAGGAAGATGCCCAGGAGTCCTGCCTGATGATGGCCAGAAGAGAACATAGCTGTATGGCCATAGCCTTGACAATGTCCACCAGTGTCCACAACCAGGCCCTTTTGGAGGGACTGGCTGATGGTGAGAGGGAGTAGAATCTTCTCCAAATGGAAGGAACAGAGTGGATCAGCGCCTAGGTGTCTCATATAGGAAGTAATGGAAGAATTATGGGCAGGGAGGCTCTGCGACTGACCCAAGGATCCTATTAGCCAGAGAAGTGCTGTCTGTTTAGGAAATAGAAGAGGTGAGATGTGTTCATCAGAGTCCCAGCCAGAAATATAATTTTCCCCAGAGGGCTCAAATAAAGAGACTTTGAAGAAAGGTCATAGACAGATGTGTGGGCAAGGTTAAGGGAACAAAAATGGAGTATAGGAGTGACAGGAAATCATTACCACCTCAACCTCAATGGTCCAAGGGATAAGAAAAAAGTAACCAGTGCCCAATGAGAGCTGGAGCCATGGAGAATGGGCCGCCTGGATGAAACAGTAGTCATGGAGGCATGGAACTATTACCAAAGAATTAGTTTTGAAGCAAGCAGGAGCAGGGAGAAGGACCTAATCTCTCTCTCCTCCCTCTGACCCCCTGAAAGTGCCTCCCCTAGCTGGATCCTATCAGAAGCCAGTCAGCAAGGGAGCCCAGGAAGATGTGGTCCAGAGCTATCATCCTCCTGGGGCACAGAACAGGGCAGACAAATGTGGGCAATGGATCTGGGAGAGAGGTGGAAATGAAGAACAGAAAATCATCAACACGTCAGGGAAGCAAGAGGCTCATTGGCCTTGCCACGATGCTGACTTTGACCTGGGTCACGTATAGGCTCAACATGACTGCTTTTAACCCTGGGACCCTCGCTATGGCTATACTCTTGCTGGTGGGATCCAGAGGAGGGATGATCTGAAAAGGGAAAGACCCCGTGACAGCCAAGCCCACATGTTGGCCCTCCAGTTCAGGGACCCTCTATGAGTACAGTCACCTCCCATATGAGGAGAGGGTTTGGGGGAGTGAACACAGGGGTATCATATGTCATTGTGGGAACTTCTAGCCCAAGGACATTAGGGGCTTCCCAGAGATTGCAGCCTGAACTATTTAGGGTCTACATACTCAGAGTGGTGGGAAACCATGCTTAGAGCTGTGGGCTGGACTGACCATTTGTGCCAGGGCTGTAAAGCTGTGTTTTGGAGGGAGGGGGGCAGCAAAGAGATGGCACAGGGGAAGGATGTGGTTAAGTCTTTCTTTAAGAGCACAGCTTGTTATCTTTGGGGCCAAGAAAATTATAGGGGATTGATAAATTTACTAGAACAGCAAGAATCACACTATTTTATTTTTTTTCAGCTTTAAATAAGGACATTCTTCTCCTAAAATATCCTCCTTGGGCTTCGAATGATCCTAGGAAGGTTTCTGACCATCCAGAGACTTTAAAATTAATTCTGATGAAGAGCCACAGTCAGTACTATTAAGACAGATGGAGCCCTTAAGTGACCCAAATCCCACTACACGCACCCCAGCCTGCCTTGTCCAGTTTGGACAACCCCCTGCTCCCTCTCTCAGCCTTTGGCTCAGAAAGGCTAAGCATTATCTCGCACTTCTAGCCTAATCCCACAGCTGAGCCAGCCCCCAACAAGCTTCAGGGCAAGCTTCTCCAGCCCTGTGGGACTTTAAGGACCAGGTCCACGATTGAAAACAAAGATAAGGCAGACTGAAGCGCCACATGAAGGGCCAGGGAAGGTGTGAGGCCCAAGAGAGGACTCACCTTTTGGCTGAGTCCAGTCTCCTCTCCCTCCAGATGATTCTGTGTGACCTGGCCCCCTGGCTCTGGGTCTGGACACCGGGCTCTCTCCCTCAACCTCAAGCAGCTGGTCAGGGCATTTCTTCCCAGGAACATGGCCTGTTTATTCTACCCCGTGGCCCAAATTCCCTCTTGAGCCCAGAGAAAGTCCCCACAGCAGAGGTCTGGACACAAACTTGCACAATCAGGCCCTATTCCCTGGGTCCCCAGACACATAGGACAGGCCAAGATGGGGTTGGGAGGCCTGGGTCAGCGTGGCCAGTGGGGAGGGTGGAAGCTGAGCCTAAGACCAAGCTGCCCCATGGTATTTGCCGCCTGCCTGAGACCACAAGTGAGACACATTTGGAGGCATCACAACCCCTGCCGTCCAGGCCCCCTATGGCTCCCCAGGGACTCCCAGAGCCCATGAGCTTGGCATGAAGCCTTCAGCCAGACTTTGGACCCATTAAGTGCAGGCTGGAAAGATGGGTGGGGGGACTGGGGCTGGGCGGAGTTGGCAACCACCATCAGATCCGCCCTGGTTTGATGTCCAAAGGCAAACTAAGGGCCAGATGTGACTTAGAGTTTATTAGCTTATAGTGAAGCAAGAGAAAACCGCCGTAAGCAAGTGATCCAAAGTTGGGGATCTCTGGGTACCATCAGTACCTCCAGCCTCACTCTGACCCTTGACTCCAGGCCCCAAGGCCCCCAGGGCTGAGCACCAGGTGCAGGGGTGCTCTCCCTGTTAACAAGCCAGCTCTCAATTTCCTAGACTTGCTTTGTTAGGTTCCGGTCCCCACCACACACACACACACGCGCGCACACACACACACACAACACCACACACACACAACACCACACACACACAAAACAACACACACACACACATCCTAGCCCAATTACACATCTCACCTGCCATGGCGGTAATCAGTAATCTGGCCAATTACTCTAACTGCATGTGCCAGAGGGACCCACCCGTACACCCGTACACCTGCCGTTGAGATACTTTCTTCCAGAGCTGTTTTCCTCCTCTGAGTGGGGCTGACACCTGGGTGCCCTCCAGGAACTCTGTGTCCCCTCCTCTCCTGACGCCTCCTCCCCATCCCCACCACAGGAATCAGGGCCCAAGGCAAATCAAGGAGGGCAGAGAGCACTTCCAAGATCCTGCAGACAAACCTTGAGTCTGTCTCAGCCGAGCAAGTAGGCGACCCAGGGGCCTGCACAGAGTCCATGGAAAGATTTGGGTTTGTGCTGAGCTGCCTGAGACACATACCCTATGCCGTGGGCTGCTGCCCCCCAGCCCTGTGTTCTTGCTACCCTGCTTCTGGGCCCAGAGTGCCATCCTTATCTAGATCTGTCCATCCAAGTCAGTCTTGACCAGCTGATGCCAGATGGCTTGGTGATATCTGGGTATGCTTGGGGACGACCCAAGTGAGAAAATGTCCCCTTTCCTGGGGTAGATGAGAAGGCCAAGGAGCTTGCTGGGGATCAGCACAGGTGGAAGCTTTGCTCTCTCAGCTTAATCAGAAGAATATGTTATAGAGATGTGTCCACCCACAAGGTTGCTCCCTTTTATCCCATCCTTGAGTACTGAAAACTCGGGTGATTGGCCATAGGACATTGTTTAGGACTTGTATCATTTTGGGTCATTGATTGGTGTGAACATACGTTTTTAATGGGGTTGCTTGGTCCCTAACATAGGTTATGGTTTCTGAGAACCCTCTTGTTACCAAGAAAACCTGGCCCCTTCCATTGTTTCCTCCCAGCAGAAAGGCTTTCAAGCAATGGAAAGCACCCCCTGCCCCCGCCCCCAGTAGGGTCTCTGATGAGCTGGTCTTCAGATCCTGCCAGTTCAGTGAAGGTTAGATGGTAGCCGTGACCCTGATGATACTTATAAAGTCCCCTTCAATACACCCACCCCCAGGATCTGCCACCCCTGTCTCCCTGGGTCCCTGCGAGTCACCTGGCAACTGATCAGGCCCTAAGAGAGCCCCCCCTTCTGGGCAGAAGGTAGTGTGGGTTGTGAAAGTTTAGGTGTTCTTTTGCTCACAGGTCTCTTGGGGCCTCCTTTGACTTGCCCACGTCGCATCCCACAGATTCCTGATGTGCTGCACGCACTTCAGGGCCCTTGCCTCCTACCTTGCAGGGCTTCCCCAGACCACAGACACTCATGCAGCCTCCAGTCTCCAGCCCCTAAGCCTCTAGGGTGGGACTTTCAGAAACAACATCACCCCCCCAACTCAAGCTCAGCTTGAGGTCTGACCTCAGGTTGGGTGGGGAGAGAGCCTGGACACTCCAAGCCCAAGCCTACTGTGGGACCCACAACTGAGTAAACATGAGTGCTTCTTACGTCTCCCCCACCAACACC
Organism: Hyperoodon ampullatus; assembly: GCF_949752795.1. Lineage (NCBI taxonomy): Eukaryota > Metazoa > Chordata > Mammalia > Artiodactyla > Ziphiidae > Hyperoodon > Hyperoodon ampullatus. The sequence goes on from NC_136924.1 coordinate 54,132,076, forward strand.
ATTTGGTCAGTAGATCAGTGTCCCTACCTGTAATTCCCCTCCCCAAACAAAAATATCTGTTTTGCTGACTTCGAAGAAATGCAGAGACATTCCTGACAATGACACTCATCAGAGCAAAATTCTCCTTAACCAGCAGAGGAATCTGAGGTTGTGTGTGTGTGTGTGTGTGTACACGCACGTGCGCCCCTGTGCATGCAAGGAGGGAGGTTTGTGAAGGGACCTATGAGATAGGAGAAACCACAGTGACACTGTGGGGAGGGGAGGACAGAGGAAGATCCAGGTAGACCCAGCCTGGGAAAGCAAAGGGTTCGGCTCAGACTTGTAGATGCCAGTGGGGCTCACTGTACAGAACTGCGTCAACCCATTCATGCATCCCTCATATGTGCTGAAGGAAATGGACCACCAAAGTAAAATGCCCTCCTGCGGGTTGTGGGATCCAAGCAGTGGGGACAGAGGTACACAGACAGATCCAGGGCTTTTAGATTCAGGCGGCAGTGAAAATGACTGCACCTTAAATGGATGATAAAGATAAAATAAGTACAGGATAAGGTAACTCCCAGGACCAGGGCTCAGGAGAATTGTGAGAGAATAACTCACATTTATTTTCCTGGGAATAGCCATGTCATCCTCAATTCCTCTGGATACCTCCTGTTTAAAACCCAGGGATACAAAAAAGTAAATGTGTGTAATGCTAATAGATATAATGTATCTGCTAAAGGACAGAGGTTCTCAGATTGGATTTTTGAGTCAATCTATATTTTGTTCATAATTCATACTAACACAAAAATGTTGAAAGTGAAATGATAGAAAAAGTTGATAGAGCAATATTAATATCAGCAATAATAATATTAATAATTATTATCAAAGAGACTTTAAAGCAAGAAAAAAATACAAGCATTGTAGGGATAAAGAGAATCATTACTCAAAGATATTATACCAGGAAGATATAGTAATAACTGAATCTGCATGCATTTGGCATGCAATATAGTCTTGAAATACTTGAAACAAAAATTGACAGAATTACAAGGAGAAATGAACAAATCCACAGTTAGAGTGGGAGATTTCCATTTAGCTTTTGCAGAAACTCAAAGCTTAAGAAGTAAAAAAATTGAATAAGAACATAAATAGTAAATTGTTACAATAGAACTTATTATTGTCTCGATCCGAAGGCCATGCGTAAAATCTTGTACCCCGAAGCTGGAGAATACACATTCTTTTCAAGAACACATGACAAGGGCTTCCCTGGTGGTGCAGTGGCTGAGAGTCCGCCTGCCGATGCAGGGGACGCGGGTTTGTGCCCCGGTCCGGGAGGATCCCACATGCTGCGGAGCAGCTGGGCCCGTGAGCCATGGCCGCTGAGCCTGCGCGTCTGGAGCCTGTGTTCCGCAACAGGAGAGGACCGCGTACCGCAAAACAAACAAACAAACAAAACAAAACAAAAAACACATGACAAAATATTCACAAAAGTAGACCATAAACCGAGTCTCAAAAAAAGACCAAAAACACTTTTTTACATGTTCTGTGACCTCAATGAAGTAAAACAAAAATTCGATTTCAAAAATACAAACAAAATTTTTATTTGGCAAACTTCAAATGCTCTCAGAAATAATTTATAGGCCAAAGAAAAATAATTACAGCTATGAAAATTATAACTAAATAATAAAAACAATACACCTCAAAATTTGTGGATGCAGTGAAAACACTCTGTTGAAAAATGTATAGTTTAAAATATATTGATAATAAAAAAAGACTGAATGTTAATCAGTTACATATTCAATTTAAAAAATCAAGAGAGGGCTTCCCTGGTGGCACAGTGGTTGAGAGTCCGCCTGCCGATGCAGGGGACATGGGTTCGTGTCCCGGTCCGGGAGGATCCCACATGCCGCAGAGCGGCTGGGCCCATGAGCCATGGCTGCTGAGCCTGCGCATCCGGAGCCTGTGCTCTGCAATGGGAGAGGCCACAACAGTGAGAGGCCCATGTACCACAAAAAAAAAAAAAATCAAGAGAATATTCAAAGAAAGTAGAAACATAAAAATAAAAGCAAAATTAAGAAATCCAGAGACAAACAATAATGGACAAACTCAAAAGCTGGTTTCTGAGAAGATTACTGAACTTGACAAACTTAAAGAAAATAAAATAGCAAGATTCATTTAGGAAGAAAAAAGAAAAAGAAAAAAAAAAAAGAGGTGGCAGAAACAGCCTTAATGGCAACTAGAGGCAGTGTAGATAATGACAAAAGCTTGAAAGAATAGCACCTCCTTAGGGGAGACAGCTCTCCCTCACCTCTCCAGCTGGCTACGCAGTGTCCATGTCTTATTTATCTTTGTATCTTCAAAGGCTGGCAGCTTGGTACAAAATAGATATTCAGTGAGTTTGTTATATAAAATCAAATCCTCTTCTTGAGCAGGCAGTCCGTGGCCCTAATATTGGAGCAAACAGAGTCCGTGGACAGAGTTCTCAACAGCTATCCAATGTCACTATTTGTTCTTGCTGTTAAATAAAGCACCACAGTTTAGAAACCCCATACTTAAAAAATAATAATAATCAGAGTAAATTAAAGTTACCTTATAATAATATTCTTCTTCCTTATCTGGATGAGACTGGTCCGAATAAAAGTGAAAAGGGTAGAGTTATACCTGGGGCGGGGATGCGGGGGGTTCGTATTCATCACCCAGGGCACTTGGAGGAGATTTTGTCCCACACGCGACCACCAACTAACAAGGCTGTCGAGGAGAGAAGCAGGTTGGAAACCGCTGGTTCATCATGATGTCTGTGTCAAAGCTTCTACGTGGTGAAGAAACCTGGACCTGCCAGGTTTTCACATCAGTCTATGAAATCGAAGGAGTTGTTCTCGGCTTTCACAAACACTCATGCGGGTCAGGAGCAAGATGAAGAACACGGCAAGGTTGGAATGTTTCTGGCTGAAAATGGAACACGGCAAGGCTGACAGATGCAGGACACCGAAGTCTAGGATTTCAGAGGTAGTCAAGAGGCCTCCTGACCCCTTCCAAAGATGCCCTTTCCAGGCACTGAGGCCTGAACCATTCCCTTGTGGTTCTAACCGCATCTTGGCTTTGTCCTCTAAGGAGAGGTCACCCTAAGTGTTATCAGCCATTGCTAACCCTGAATTCGAGAATCAGATGCTTTCCCAACGTGAGAATTTGATGGGGTGGGTTGGGTGGAGTGAGCTGAAGGCGTGAGGACATGAGGGCCCTGGCTGCCTGAGGGAGAAACAGGGAGTTAAAACTGCATAGTGCAGAGTTCTGCCTGGGCCAACCCTGAGCACATAGCGGGCTAAAGGGAGAGTTCACAAGAGGGGGCACGGGGAGGAGGGGTGGAAGGGTGGAGGGGAGGAGGAATGTGTTCCGGATGCCCCAGCACAGCTGGAAGCCATGTGGCCTCTCTGGGTCACGGGCCAGGAGAACCAGCAGACCGGCAATCGGGGGGCAGAGGGAGAAACACAGAGCATCTGGCTCTGCAAATAACAGCTTCCAGGGAAAAGGCTTCACGTGAGCGCGCTGTGGAACCGATGCGAGGATGCAGGGATGCTCGCTGCTGTCACTCCATCGGTCCACCCGCCATGACAGCAGCACTCGGGAGTCTTTGAAGGTAAAGCTGTGCAACCCCAAAACAATAATAACAAACATTTGTAAGACATTTTATCAAAAATATGTTATCTCCTATGAGCCTCACAACAACCTCTGGGAGTATGTATTTAAGACTGTTTTTATTTTGCAAAAGAGGAAACTGAGGCTCAGCAAAGATAAGAAACTAGGGACAGACCTGGGACTTCTCACACCAGACCCAGGAGGTTTAATGCCTTTGCTTCTCAAAGTGTGGTCCTTGGACCAGCAGCATAGGCCTACCCCAGGAGCTATAGAAAGAAGACATTTCAAACCCAGACTTAGTGAATCAGAATCAGCATTTTAACAAGATCCTTAGGTGATTCACATTTTAATACTCACGTTAAAATTTGAGGCCTGCTATGTCCATCATATCAGACCATTCTTATAAACACCTGATGACCCACATGAGTTAGATGTTCTTGGGGAGTCTCGGTATTTTAGAGCTGGAAGGAACTTCTCAAAAGCACCTACACCTACTCCATCATGGTACAGATGGTGACACTGACAAATTTTCAAAACAAGTCCCTAGCAAAACTAAGGTGAAAATGCAGATCTCTCTTTTGACTCAAAAGGCTTCCATTATACCTGCCCTCTTCCTATTTCTTTAAGAACTTTCCTATTTGGTGCTTTTATTTGGGGTTCTGTTATAAAAGCAGGCTTCCTTTGCCAATTATGTGCAGTTTAGGCTAACAGTAGATGTCATTTCATTTTCTGACACACATTAATAGAGAATGAAAACAGTAACAAGAACAGAAGCAATCCTGGCCTTTTCTTTGTTTAGCGTGTCCTACTTTCCCAGTGTTTTATACCCATGGTTCAGTCACATGCTAGGCAGCTGTAGAAATCCAGCCCTCTATGAAAGATTGGTTCTGGACCAATCTGGGACAATCATCGAGTTGGTTACAAATATAAATTAGATGTAATAACGTGGAGAGATCTACTTAATAATAATGTGTGGAGAGATATCTATGTATCTATAAGGATACAGGCCACGCTAAAGCTGTGTCTGTCCAGCACAAGTGCAGGGCTTTGGCAATTTTCTGGTTAATTTGCTAAGTCAAGAAGGCCAAACCAGATCATTCAGGCCAGTAGTAGCTTTTTGAACCTAAATATTCTGGTTTGGCTGTCTTCATTTATAAAGTTAACCTGATACTTGCCAAATCGCTGCCTCATTCACACTCTATCAAGGGGAAAGAAATTCTTATGTGAGTGTGAACACACACGTTTTAATATGTACGTTTACATGGAACTCAACTTGGGTCATTTGTTCTTTGAGATGAGATATCAACTCAAACATTCATCCCACAGATGGTGGGAAATCCAGGGTCCCTTCCAATATCTCTAGGAATGTTTGGGATGGGAAGGGGGCTGGCCTAATGTGCCCCCACCCCACCCCACCCTGGCCACCCCAGTCACTTCTGGCTCTAAGTTCATGATTCTGTGGGATTTTCTCTTTGATATCTTGCGTCCTGTGAACACTTCCACTCTCCACCTGCATGGATTCAAACATCTAATTCAGTCCATTTTCCTTGATTTCTCCCAAACATCACTTGCCAAAGTCAGTGGATGCAGCCAACTTTCCCTGTGGATGTGGTAGGAACAGAGGGGCTGTTCTTTGCCACACAATAGAATATCTCCTAATGTTGATTACTAGGACTTTGTCCTTAAAAGTCTTCCAGCTGTTCCTTTCCCCCACATTCCTGTCATGGGGAATTGTCTTCTACTTGGGCTCAAGCCTCCTACCATGTTCTGGCTCCTTCCTCACCCAAGTGCCTTATAAGCTAAACAGCCCTCACCCACAAATTCCTATGTTGATTATCTCTTTGTCTCAGTCCAAGCCTATCCCATTCCAGGACTGCCTTCCAGGACTCAAATGGCCCATCAGGATGTTTGTTCAACAAAGGGCCCAAGGGCTTCCCTGGTGGCGCAGTGGTTGAGAGTTCGCCTGCCGATGCAGGGGACACGGGTTCGTGCCCTGGTCCGGGAGGATCCCACATGCTGCGGAGCACCTGGGCCCGTGAGCCATGGCCGCTGAGCCTGTGCATCTGGAGCCTGTGCTCCACAACGGGAGAGGCCACAACAGTGAGAGGCCCGCGTACCGCAAAAAAAAAAACAAAAACAAAAACCAAAAAAAACATAAATGGCCCAAGGATGAATTCTGCCACAGGTGTCAGTGACAGTGGGCCCTTTCCCTACACACCAACGCCTCCTGTTATAGGATAGATAGATGGATGGCATCCAGGTTCTAGTGTATGTGTGTGAATGTATGTGTAAGCATGGTTGAGAGAATGTGTATGTGCAAGTGTGCATATGTGTGACTATGTGTGTGTTTGCACATGGGGGAAGCAGCCCTAGGAATCAGACCATATGTGACTAGGAAAATGTGTAAAGTGTGTCTCTAGACTCATTCATTAGGTGTTGGACCCGATGCTGGGAAATCCTACGTGTCGGTCCCGTGAGGACTCAAGGAGGGGATTCCCCACACCCAAGCTACATCTCCTTGATAATTATTAATTAATTGGGAAGCAACATAGAGACACAAAGGAAAATACATAGAGCCATGGGGAATTGGAAAGACAGAAAAAGAATTAGCTGAAACAAGGTCATCTTGGTTCTCAGAGACCTGGACTACATATAGTAACTTGCCACAAATGCCAGTGGGAGGGACAAAAATGGGAAGAAGTTTCTACTCCTTAGGCATGGAAGACGCTGGGAAGGGTGAACAAGATAGGCTGTGCAGTCTTTCCTTCCCAGGTATCTCTGATGCCACAGGAGCCTGGCCTTCCTGGAGGGAAGAGGAGAGCAAGGATGCCCTCTTGGAGCCCAACCTGATCTGAAAGGCTATGAGATCTGGGGTTTCCAAGCAAAGGAATGTGAGCTTGCCTGTAGCCCCAGAGTTGGAAGGATCAGAGACCCTTGGGATGGGAGGATGTCAGGGTGGCACAAGCATTTCACCAGCCCCTTCTCCGTTCTGCTTGTACTCCCCAGGCCTTGGAAGCCTCTGGGGGACTGAGGTCACTACACAATACGTTTAATGTCACGGAGAGAGGCTGGTGAGACCAGGACAGCCCTGAACATGTGCGGATGCCCTGTTCCATCCTGCGTCCAGGCAGGTCCCCTGGGCCTGGGTGTCGAGAGGCCGCTGGACGTTTGTGCTCTGTTCCTTCTTGCAGGGAGCACTGTCCCGGGGAGTCCTCCCCTCCCCTCCCCTCGTCCAGCCCCACAGACTGACCTGGCTCTGACAGCTGAGACCTGGGAGGGCTAGTGTGGACAGGACAGTGCGGAAAGCCTTTCTGAGGAGATGACACTCGGGCCAACCTAAAGGATGAGAATGGGGCTAGCTCCTGGGGGAGCGGGGAGCAGGTGGCGGGGGAGTGGAAGTTCTAGGCCCTGAGGCAGGAAAAGAACTTTGACCATTAGGAACTGAAAGAGCCGAGTGCCTGGCCAGTAAGGAGGGCAGAAGATGAAGCTAGGGATACGGGAAAAGTCCAGAATCACTCAGGGCCTGCCTGATAGGCCACAGTAACGTTCTGAACACACACACACACACACACACACACACACACACACACACACACGGGCATGCTGAAAGGAAAGGCTGTGGGGAAAGTCTGTTATGGTCTGAATGATGATTCTTTTTTTTTTTTTCGGTAAGTGGGCCTCTCACTGTTGTGGCCTCTCCCGTTGCAGAGCACAGGCTCCGGACGCTCAGGCTCAGCGGCCATGGCTCACGGGCCCAGCCGCTCCGCGGCATGTGGGATCTTCCCGGACCGGGGCACAAACCCGTGTCCCCTGCATCGGCAGGCAGACTCTCAACAACTGCGCCACCAGGGAAGCCCTGAATGATGATTCTTAATGCTTCACGGAGATTGAAATGGAGGAACCTCAAGTTGGGAGCAGGGAGACCAGTCATGAGGCCACTGTAGATTCCAGGTAAGGAGAGGAGAGTAATTTAGAAAAAACTGGGGTGGTTGTGACAATTGAGAGAAGTGGTGGGATTAGAAGTACACTTTGGGGCTTCCCTGGTGGTGCAGTGGTTGAGAGTCCGCCTGCCGATGCAGGGGACATGGGTTCGTGCCCCGGTCCGGGAAGATCCCACATGCCGTGGAGCGGCTGGGCCCGTGAGCCATGGCCGCTGAGCCTGCGCGTCCGGAGCCTGTGCTCCGCAACGGGAGAGGCCACAACAGTGAGAGGCCCGCGTACCGCAAAAAAAAAAAAAAAAAAAAAAAAAGAAGTACACTTTGGAGGCAGAGTTTGCTGGACCTGATGATATAATGGATGTGGAAGGTGAGGAGGAATCAAGGACCACAGTCTTTAGCAACTAGGAAGGTGGAGGTGATATAGGCAAGCCTGGTGGGGGAGGTAGCAGTGAGAATCAAGAGTTCTTATCGGGACAGGTTAATTTCAAAACGTCCGGAGACCTCAAGTAGAAACACCACGTGGGACCTGCCTCTGAAAGTCTGACCTCAAAGAGGAAGAAGGGACCAGTCAGAAATGTGGACTTGCCACCATGTGTGTGGTGTCTACAGCCATGGAGCCATGGAGAGAAGAGCCCAAGACCAAGTCCAAGGGCACTGGCACTAGAATCTCTTTGAAGCCACCAGCGAGGCAGGAAGAAAACCAGGAGAGCACCGTGTGGGGAAGCCTGGAGAAGGGAGGGCTTCAGGGTGGGGTCAGCTGAGTTAAAGCTGCTGAGAGAGGGGACACCTGAGGCGAGAGTTTGGTGAATTTAATATGAATGGTGGTGGGGCAGAGGCCAGGCTGGGGTGGAGTGAAGCGGGGATGGCCGGGGAGGAAGTAGAAGCAGCAAGTGTCATGCACCTCCTCCCCCTGCCCCTGGGGCTGTGTGGGAGGGGTGTGGGTGTGGTAGAGGGATGGGAACATTCCAGGAGGAAGCCTGAGAGAGAAGGTGTGAAGGGGAAGGGGTTGGTCCTCCCTCAGATGCCCCTGCCTCTTCCAATGGAGATGAGGAATCCCCTGCCCTTGGACCCGGACCCGGGGCTGGATGCAGAGGAAATGCCAGGGCCTGGGTGTAGGAAGCCAGGAGGGGAGGGCCTGCCTTGCTCTGGAAATAGAAAACCGATGCTGGTAACTGAGTAACTCCTGGTGATGGGGCAAAGGCCCTGGCAGAGTCTGAAGGAGCAAAAATAATCTGTGCCGCTTGGGCGGTGAGGCAGATCGGATGTGGGGGGCGGAGAGGCCTGGTCTGCGGTCCCTCATCCCCTGGCACCCCTCCCTGGCCTGCAGGGGCGAGCGCCGCTTTTCTGTCTTGCTCTGGCCCGGCCAGGAGCGATGGTTCCCGGCAGACAGAGCATCCTCAAGTGAAGCCCACGCACCAGTGCCGAGGCCGGCGAGCTCAGTCCCCTCTTGCCCCACACACAGCACCGCCTGCTCTGGACCCCAGATGAGGACACGACCCAGACAGACAGACAAGCAGGGCAGAGCCCCACCGAGCCTCAGCCAGGCAGTTGTGGCCTGAGCAGCCCCAACTGCCTGTGGTCAGGGAGGGGTGGAGTCCCACTCCACTTCAGGAAGCGGGCCTTGACTGCCTCAGCCTCCCTCAGATCTCCCCGGCCGAGGTCCAAAAACTTATGCACACGTTCCTCCCCCCACCCCACCACACAGCGCATTATAGTTTCCTCAGAGGGGATGCCGATCTAACAGCATCTATGAATTGATTGAGTGGTGGGCTGGTTTGGGGTCCTTTCTCCCTTTTTGTTTCAGCACCGCTGTCCTCCCTCACCTTGGGAAAAAGGCGCCCCAGTCTCTCTCTGCTTCACCTCCTGCTTCCCAGGCTCACCTCTAAGATCACAGGTAGTAAGAGACACGTCTTCTCATCCAGCAGATGGTGCCGGAAGATGCAGGTGAGGCCATGGGGTTGAGGCTCTGCCCTGGGTCCAGCCCCATGCCTGCCCCTCCCCCCCACGGCATGCCATCGCCAAGGAAAGCAGGGCTTTGAGGGAAGGAAGGTGCCAGGCTCCGGGGGTGGGGGTGGGGGTGGTTGGGCCCCTCCCTCCCGAGGAGGAAAGGAAGGTGAGAATCACTGACCTGAGAAGTTTCCATGAACTCTGGCCATGTGGGAGAAGCGGGGGGAGAGGCCCAAAGGAGCTGGGCAAGGCACAGGGGAGGGAAGTAACTCCCCTAGTGGTTTCCTTACTGTAAACTTCTAACTGGATCCCACGGTACAAACAGACACACTGGACCTGCCCGAGGACCACGTACCACCAGGACATTAGAGAAGTAGAGGTGTTGGCAGCAAGGGACCCAGTACCTGGACCCCCAGAGGACCAGCCCTGGGTGAGAGGGGAGACAGTTTGCCCAGGAAGGACCCAGAGGCCATGCCCATTCTCACTCCTCCTGCCTCCTGGCACAGAAGTGCCCTCTGTTTATAGGCAAACTATGAGTGTGGGTAAGAGAGAGAAGGGGCCGTGCTTGGTCCTTGGACGCACCAGGCTCTGAACCCACAGCTGCTGACTCAGCCACTTCCCGCTCCCCTCCCAACACCTCCCTCCCAAGCTGATGGGAACAAAGGGGCTGCAAGTTTCCAGTTGTAAAAGTCGGGAGGAGCGATCAAGGACGAAGATCAAGGCTTCGGATTTTCCATGACACTTGTGCAGGGGCGGGGGCACCGGGCCTGCCTGGCACAGTGCCCATCACCCGTGCCCTCTGGGAAGCAGGAAGCTGCCATCTGGGCCTGGGGCAGTGCCAGCCTCGACATCAGCATGGCGCCCTCTCCTGGGGCTGCCTCGACAGGAGGCGAGCTCACTGCCGTTGCAGCGTCCGTGCAGTCTCCTGAACTCTGGGTCCCCCGAGCCCAGTTCCTCCCAGTTCTCTGAGATCAGACAGTCTTGGAGGCCAGAAGCTCACCCAGCAGCCCCCCAGACCTGCAGCACCGGGCAGAGGTCAAGCGCCAGGAGAGAGAAGAGGGAGGGGACAAATGACAGAGGATAGGAGGTGTGGGCTTCAGGTGGGGGAGGGCGTTGAGGGGAATCCGTCTGCAGGAAGTCAAAGGGCAGCTGGGCCTGGCCTTCCCCGACAGTGAGGCCAGTCTCAGTGTCCTCCATCCCCCGTTGTACCCGACTATCTCAGCTTCTGGGGGATCTGGGACACAGAGGGGTCCACCCAGTTAAAACACATGATGGTACATCTATTTAATGGAGTACTCTTCAAATTTTTTTAAAAGTCAGGTAAATCCATGCATCCTGACAGGAAGGATGACCAAAGTATAGTAAGTGGGAAAACAATAAGAAGATTCTGATACAATTTTCTTAAAAATACTTAAACCTCAAACCACTGCATTTGGATATGCATATCTAAATAACTACATATTTTAATTGTGCTTAGAAAGAAGGATAAATGTGCTAACGTATGCCTGGGGTCATTTGGATTAGAATTAGAGTAAAGGAGAGACTTTTGTATTAAAATTTTTTATACGAAGCATGTATAATTTTGAAATGCAAAGGAAAAAGATGAGGGTGGGGGAGATGATTCAGAGCAGTCCAAGTGTGTAGACAGAGCTGGGCACACACACAGACATGCCAGGTGCAGGCACGCACATACACACACACACACACATGCACGTGCTCACACCAAGCACATCTGGCCCACCAAGGAGGGCACACCTGGTAAATCTGGCAGAAATGTGGGCGCACACTTGGCTCAGGCACATCCCCACAGTGCAGGGTTCCCCCAACCTCCAAATGCTCTCCCCTGGGCCTCCGTCATTTCCTGCCAGGTACTCACACAGCAGGACCCTGGGCAGTCAGGAGAGTCAACAAATGCAGGAGGAGAGCCTGTGGCCTGACCATGAATATGGCCTCCCCCTTCTCTGGGGCACTGGGGCACCCATCTCCAAAACCGGGGTTGTTCCAGGGTTTCTTTTGGATTCTGGTTTGACTAAGAAACCACCTGGGCATCAGCCAGTCCAAATATAACCCTGGTTCTGCTGCTTACTTGTTGGGTGACCTTGGGCTAGTTGTTAAAACCTTCTGAGCCTCAGTTTCCTCATCTGTAAAATGGGAATAATAAGGTTATTGTGAAGCTCAAAGATGATAATATCTAAGAGACTAAATGCTTTGGAAGACAAACAAGGAAATGACCATCACAGATGTCAAGATCCTGGTTCCCTCCAGGGCAGAGGGATTGGGCTGTGATCAGGGAAGGACACAGGGACCTCTGAGGTGCTGGCAGTATTCTAATTTTTGACCTGGGCTATGGAAACATGGATGTTTAATTTATAATTATTTATTAAACTGTATATATATTTAACATATGTATGTTATGTTTTATAATAAGAAAAAATGCTTTGGAAAGTTTCATGATCAGCATAAATGTAAAATAATATTAACAAGCATAAATTCCCATTCTCATACCCTCTGAGAAGCCTCCAGGACTCTGAATTTCGCCATGGTCAGGGTTAGCTGAGTGGCAAGGATCAGCTAATAAGCAGGGATTTCAGTTATAAATCTAGACCAGTGTTGTCTTCCTTGCTAGGGGAGGTCTCGAGGGCAGAGGTGCCTAAGGGGTGTGGATCCTATGGGGGAGGCCTTGAAGAAAGCGGTCAATTCTGCCCTCCCTCATGGCTCCTCCCTGCCGCAGGGTGCTGAGAACTACAGGCACATCTGCCCACCCAGACTTCCTGGCTGGCATAATCCTTGCCCTTGCAAAGCTCCCTGAACCCCAGGCAACCTCCTTCCTGCACTGGTCACCACCCCAAATTCCTCAACAGCATGGCCCCTTCCTTGGTCCTCAGGCCCAGCACTTTCCTGCTCCACTGGCATCCTACCTTGTGCCCAGAAGGTCTGCCCCCAACTTCCCAGCTTTTCCCGGCCCCACTGCTGGCTCCCCTAGATGGGGAGAACTCTCTACCACCCAAAGCATCCTGGGGCTCCAAGAGCCCAGTCCGCACAATGGCATTCCCCCCCCCATACTGGCTCTGACTCCAGTGGGGGGAGCCCTCAGGAGACCTGGCATGGAGGGCAGGCGCCCCCACCCCCCTGCCCTCCCAGGCCAGAGACCCCATGCTGGGCCCCAGCACCCAACAGCCTTCAGGGCTGAGCCCACCCTGCCATCAGAGGCCACAGGAATTTCCATGGCAGGGAAATTCACTCTCTACCTCCGCATCTGACTTGCTCCCTGTCTCTTTCTGACTTGGCTTCTGTTCGACTCTGTGATTTAGTCTGTCTCCCATCCCTGCTTTTCTATGGGCTTCTGTCTCCACAATCCTCCCCAGCCAGCAAAGGGGCAGCAAGAACCTTCCATCTGCATGTGGGGCAGCCCGTGGGCTTCTGGTCCTGGCCATCAGCCTGAGCTGCTGCCTGCTCCTCTCCCACCTGGGAAGTAACGGAGGTGAAGACTTCAGAAAAGAGCCTGAGGGCCTCAGTGGCAGAGCTGAGCTGAAAGGGAAGAGGAAGCTGATGAAACTGGGGTGCAGGAAGATGGAACTTCTGTTGTTATAGGGGAATGAAGAGCAACGGGGTGGGGGAGGGGCAGGGCGGGGGACAGGCAGCCTGAGGTCCTGCGCAATAAGAGCTAAGAAGGGAGTTGAGTTCTGGAGAAACACAGAGTCTTGAGTGACGTAATCTGGGATAGGTTCTGATATTAAGTTTTTTTCAGGGTCTAACCTCAAGCCTGCCTGCTGCAGAACTAGCTCTTTCTCATCTGTTTTTTCTTGCATCCTCAGAATCCGTGCCGGGTGTACAGAGAAGGCAAGTACAAGAGGTGCTTGTGAGGGGTAGGGAGTCCTTCTCCTCGGCCTGTGAAGCCACCAGGGTGTCCCCTCCCCATCTCCGACCACCTGATAGCTCCCCAGTCCTGGGCACAACCCAGAGACCAGGCTGGAGGAAGCGGCCACTCCAAGCCATTTAGACAATCTTCCTTTCACGAGCTTATTTATTATTCTTTTCCCACCTCTCCACCCCTTCCCCACCAGCTGCTTAAAATATTTTTCAAACAGAAAAATCCAACCACAGCTGGAAACCAACCCTAAAGTTAGTCCAGAACGTGGGAGCTGCCAGGGAAAATTGCCGCAGCTCAGGCGGGGCAGTGAGAGGGAAGGCCTCAGCCACGGAGGCAGTCCCGCTCTGCAGGGGCCTGGGTGGGACAGCAGACAGGGAGAGGGCCCTCGGGTCCCATCACCATTCTACACATGGTCAGTGAGGACCCACAGTGGCCAGGCCCTCTGCTGGGATCCTGGGGGGACACAAATTAGCTTAAGTAATGAGACCTCTCCTCAAGGAGTTGCAGGCTTCGTGAGGAGGTAAGGAGCAGATGCAAATGCTTCACTGACGACAAGAGCGTACACTTAGAGAATGTTCCCTACGTTCGAGGTCCTGGCCTCAACACTTCACATGTATGACTCAATTAAAGTCCTATCAGCCCTGTACGGAAGGTACTTTTTTTCTATCCATCTAGAACAAAGGAGGAAACTGAGGCACACAGAAATTAAGAAACTCTCATATTTAAAAAGAAAAAAAGGTGGGGGGACTTCCCTGGTGGTCCAGTGGTTAAGACTCTGTGCTCCCAATGCAGGGGGTCTAGGTTCGATTGCTGGTCAGGGAATTCGATCCCTCAGGTCGCAACTAAAGATCCCGCATGCCGCAACTGAAGTTCCCACGTGCCACAACTAAAGATTCTGTATACTGCAGTGAAGATCCCGCGTGCTGCAACTAAGACCCGGCCCAGCCAAATAAATAAATAAATAAATATTTTAAAAAAGAAAAAGAAAAAGAAACTCTCACTCTACCATACAACCAGTAAAGGCTAGAATCAGAATCTAGGCCCAGGGAGTCCAGAATCCATGCACTCAGCTCTGTAATCTGATGTCTCTGTACCATAGTGCAAGAGGCAAAGCAAAAACCCCATGAGAGCATATAAAGAAGTTAACGTGAAAATTCAGAGATGGCCCCAGGCAGAGGGTCAGAATCAAGGAGGGCTTCATGGAGGAGGCAACACAAGCACTAGTTCTGGAAGGATAGTGAGGATTTTGAGCCTAAGCTCAGTGGCAAGGACAGAAGGTATAGAGCTGAGAAAGCTGAGGCAGGAGCAGAGACAAAAACAAGACCCAAGAGGCCCAGCTCCCAACATAGGGCCCCCACCACTCAAGAGGCTGGCTTCACCCCTGCCCAGTGCCCAGAGGGAAGAACGCACAGCTGAGCCCAGGCCTGGCCATTGTGGACCATGATCCAGATTCACCCTCCATCTCTGCAGCATCCTGGGCTGCTTTCTCACCTCCCTCTGACACCTCTCATGCACCCCTCTCACTCTTCCTGTTTGTACTGGTCCCCCTGCACACCCATTCACAGGAGTGGGTGAGAGGGAAAAGCCACAACACTCTAAAAACTCTTTATAATACAAATGTTTGGCGGCATCTAATTTAGACCAAAATCACCAAGCTGTCTTGGTTGGGATGAATGGTCCAGGAGGTGGCCACACAGCCATGTGACCCCAAGAACCCAAGAGGTAGGGTGGTGGGTCAGTGGACTGGGCCCTTATTCTCTCTGCCCTGCTTCCACTTGTCTCTGTGACCTCTTCCAGTCTCTGGGCCTCTCTGAGCCTCAGTTCTCCCTCTGGATCTGTTTGGTGTGTTCCCTTTCAGGTCTGAAGTCCCCATGAGCACAGAGTACTCAGCCCTCTTCTCCATACCTAAGGACTTGCCAGCTGGGAAGCTGGGAAGCCCAGCTGGGTGGGTGCTCAAGGCTTATCCAAAGATGGTGGCATTGGGTGGTCTCCTGTGGGCCTTCCATGCAAGTTTCTAAGGGCTTGTTCATAGAGACTCATCATCACGATAATAGCTGATAATAGCTGCCCTTTACTGAATGCTGATAGCCTGACACGCATTATTCTAAGAGACTCTCATGGATTACCTCGTTTCATCATTTTAACAATGCTACATATGAAGAAGCTGAGGCCCAGAAAGGGTTAAGGGCAGTACCCAAGGTCACACTCGGGTGCAGGGCTTCCATGGGGAGGGAGGGAGCACCTGGAGGGCAGGGACTATGTCCTGCTCAGCACTGTCTCCCAACCCCGATTCCCTGGAAGATTGGCCTTGAATGGCATGGGGTTGGGTAGGAAGACAAAGCTGTGAGTTCTAAAGAGCTGCTTACTGTCCAGGAATTTGTGCAAACTACCTCCCCCAGGTCCATGATGTGAAGGGCCCTGAGCCCTTTCCTGGCTCTGGACCAACTCAGCTCCAGCCATAGCCTCCAGCTGCAAGCACCCACCTGCCCCAAGGTGGTCCTTGCCTGGGTGCATCCAGATCCCAGGATGGGGAGCTGGCTCCTTCCAGTGCCACCAGGCAGGGCAGGCCAGGCCAGTGCCGGGTCCTCCGCTGCAGTAAACCAGCTTTGGGTGGGCTCCTTTCCTCGGATCTGGGCTGCCTCCAGAATCCTTCTGTGGAGGAAAACAACCCCAAACCTGTGCGGGTGTTAGGGCTGAGCCTCAAGGAGAAGAGAACCAACAGTCTGAGGGCCCCGGCTCCTGGGCCTCTCGCGCCCCCTGGCGGAAGGAACTGAGCAGTGCCAGGCCTGCACTGCGTTCTGAGTCCAACCTTCCCTCCTCTTTCTTGCCTCCATTCATTCACCCTTGACTGCACGTCCACTGGGTGCCAGGCACCTGCCACGAGATAGGGACACAGACCGTGTCCTGTGACTGTGACACTGTCCCTGCCCCGAGGTGCTTGCCATTCATTCACTCAACTCACCCACTCATTCGACAAATATTCATGGAGCTCCTACTCTCCACCAGGCTCTCCTCTAGGCTCCAGAGACACCAACCCTGCCCACACGGAGTTTACAGTCTAACAGGACCTTCAGGCTGGGTAACAGAGAATTATAATATAGTGGAGAAAGCACAGGTGCTAGAGAGGAGTCCAGCAGAGGAGACAGACAGATGTGAGGACAGTGGTGCTGACACCAAGCAGCGTGTGTGTAGGAGCACCAGGGGACGGGTGTGCAGAGAAGATTTCAGGGTGACCGCTGGGCTGTGTTTGGATGGTTGCGTAGGATCTCTCTGGGAATAGGAAACGGGGTGTGGAGTGAGGTGGGGCAGGGAGGAAAGAATATCCTGCACGAAGAGGACAGACGAGCAGGCACAGGAAGTCCCAGCGTGTTTAGGGAGCTACAAATAGTCTTCTGTGGTCGGAGTGTGTGGTTAGTGGGAAGAGGGCGGCAGGAGAGTGGAAAGGGCCTTGCAAGCTGTGGAAGGGGGTTGGGTCTTTTCCTGCAGCCTGTGAGGAGCCACAGAAGGTTTTTAAGAGACAGGATGATACCACCACGTTGGCATTTCAGTAAAGGACCCCTAGACCAATGGCATGTGGAGGAAGGGCTAGAAGAGCCAGCCGTCGAGGCTGGTGTGGGGCTTGTACCCCAGCTGGGTGACATGCAGCAAGCCACTTCACTTCTCTGAGCTGCAGACCCCTCATCTGTCAAAGGGGGTGATGACGCCCCGCCTGCAGAGCTGTTGAGAGGGCCAGATGAGATACTGTGTGGGAAGTGCCTACTCCAGTGCTTGGCACATAATAGACACTCAGTAAATTATCATTTTGGGGAGTCAGCCTACCATGCAGCCTATTACAATTGTCTAGGCAAAGGATGTAGAGGGCCTGAATCCGATCACAGACTATGGATGGGTGGGGAGGGAAGACACCAGGAGCTATTTCAGAGCGTTGGCTTTCAGGATGGGGTTGGGTATGGATTTTGCTTCTCTAAACACCTCTTGGAGCTTACCTCTGCCTCCTGTCCTCAGGCTCTCCCTGGGGCTCCATTATTCCTATCACCCCCTGCGTCCTCACCGCCTGCTTTGCACAGGATGCTTTCTTGTTCAGGGCTGGTCCCTCCTCTGGGCAGAGGCTCCGCTGGCTGAGGCCCTAGGCAAGTGCCCAGCGTGGCAGCAGACACGGACAGGAGTTGAGTGGCAGTTTCTGATGATAATCAGATGTGCAGCTGCTCAGCCACCAGGTTTGTCCCTGAAGCTGGCACAGGGGTGAGAAAGACAGTGCTGGGGGAGGTCAACCAGGAAGACTGGCTCACTGCTGCCCGTGATGATGATACAATGATGATGACTGGTCTCATCACTAAAGAGTTAAAATCCAGCAATCCGGGCTTCCCTGGTGGCGCAGTGGTTGAGAGTCCGCCTGCCGATGCAGGGGACGCGGGTTTGTGCCCCGGTCCGGGAAGATCCCACATGCCGCAGAGCGGCTGGGCCCGTGAGCCATGGCCGCTGAGCCTGCGCGTCCGGAGCCTGTGCTCCGCAACGGGAGAGGCCACAACGGTGAGAGGCCCGCGTACCGCAAAAAAAAAAAAAAAAAAAAATCCAGCAATCCAGCAAGCCCACCTCTGGCCTCCCCGCTCAGGCAGGCTTCCCAAATTCTCCAGCCCAGGCAGCCTTCCTCCCACACCTGCCCTGAGGGTGCCAGCTCCTAACATAATTCCCATTCAGGAGGTGGTCCAGAACTTCTTGGGTAGAGGCAGATGCTTAGGGGTGCCGATTCCTGGAGGGGAGGGAGGGCCTCGCAGTTTACATTACGTGTGTATAGCGCATATGCTGATGTGATTTAGAGTGTGTTCATCTCAGGTTACTGTCGGGGGAGGGACTTTCGGCAGTTATAAGGATCAAGGCCCCTGCAGCATCGCACAGGCCCTGGGGAGAGTTGTTATTAGTGTTCAGGGGTCAGGAATTAGTCTCCTCCATCTGCAAGTTCCCCTACAAGAGAATCTGGTTCAGGTGTTCCTTTTAAGATGTCATTTTGTTTTGTTTTGTTTTGTTTTCCCTGTATTCCTGTCCCCCTGTTCCAAGGAGATAGCAGCCCTTTGGGTCTCTTTGATTTATGTGGGGTAGAAATTTTCTTAAAAGATTGCTTTGGGCTTCCCTGGTGGCGCAGTGGTTGAGAATCTGCCTGGTAATGCAGGGGACATGGGTTCGAGCCCTGGTCTGGGAGGATCCCATATGCCGTGGAGTGGCTGGGCCCGTGAGCCACAACTACTGAGCCTGCGCGTCTGGAGCCTGTGCTCCGCAGTGGGAAAGGCCGCGATAGTGAGAGGCCCGCGCACCGCGATGAAGAGTGGCCCGCGCTCACTGCAACTAGAGAAAGCCCTCGCAGAGAAATGAAGACCCAACACAGCAAAAATACATAAATAAATTACTAAAACTCCTACCCCCAACATCTAAAAAAAAAAAGATTGCTTTAAGATTACCTTTTAAACCGTCTTCTATCAATGGCTCACCTCATTAGAGAGATGCTACTGAGGTGCCGTTGAGGAGAGAAAGGAAAATATGGGGAGGGCAGGGAGAGATGGAGCCTGCACCAGGCAGGGAAGGGATTTCCCTCGGGTGAGCCCACTGTGGGGGCCAGGAGGCTCTGAGACCCCTGCCCTGGCTGGGTCTGGCCTGTGCACTGGGCATGCAGGACCCTGGGCACCAGCTCTGCCAGCCTGAGCAAAGATTCCCAGGCCCCAAGAAAGCAGTACCATCCCCCAGATCAGAGGCCCACGGGGTGTTGAACGAGGAGAGAGCGTGACACGGTGGGCTGAGTGCGAGAGGCCCCTCCTGCCCCTGCTTCCTGGGTTCCTGAGACATCCTGGGGAAGGGAAGGCAGCCTCAGGGACCAAGACCAAATCCCCTGCCAGCCAGTCAGGATAGGGCTCTGAGTTGGATTTAGGTTGGTTTCCGTTTTTTTTCTAATAGGACATCTTTCGTCCACCTGGGTTTGTGGAAGAAGGTTCATACCTTCCATGCAGCCAGCACTCAGAACACTTTATTGGCTCTTCCAGGGTGCACCCCTGAGCCAGGTGAGCATGAGCCCCACAATCAGCCTCCTCTATGCCCCCCGGGAAAGGAGTTGAGGAAGACCTTGGCCTGGAGGACCACCATGGTTGATTGCAGCTTCGGTAAAGGGCTAAGACCTTCAATGGCTTGAGATGGATTGTCAGTTCCTTGCACACACAAGTCCCTGCATCCCAAGGGGTCTCTCCATCAAGATGACCTCTCTGGGCAGAGCTCCTGCCTTCAATTGCTATGGGCCCAGGACACAGTGCAAACCCCCAACGTAGACCACTTCTGTGTATAAGCACCCTCTGTGCCACTTCTCTTCCTAGAACAGGCCTGTAAACTTTCTTTCTGTAGCCAATCTTCCTAGGAAATAGCACAGTAAAGTAAAAAGAGACAGCACTTGGGAGCAGAAAACCCATGATCCAGTTCTGACCTTACCACTATAGCTGGGGCAATCAGCTTCCCCGATTGTGTCTCAGTGTAAAATGGAAATAACAGCTGCTTCACATAGATGGAAGCACAAGTGGCAAAATGCTCCATTGCTAGAAGAGGCTCTTAAATGAAGGGACCATCTTCTTCCCCTTCTCCCTCTAGACCTTCCTTTAGAGAAATGGACCTGGAACTTTGGAGGGTGGGATCGATTTCTCTCTTTATCTGAGCAACACATGCACCAGAGCTTTGAACGCTGAGATCTCTGATGTGAGTTAGGATAAACACAGAATCCCTTAAATTAAAAGGGTTGTGTGCCCCTGAAATCTGCCTGTGGCCACAGTGGCTGCAGCAATGGGCTACGACCTGGCTCTGCCCCTCACTGCCCACACTCTAACTAGTCCCCTGATCTCTTTGGAAAGCATACTAAACAAGGAAATAGAGGATTTGGTTCTGGTCTGGATTTTTTCACTAACTGAGTGTCATTTAACCTCAAGCAAGTTTTCTCCACTGTGGACTTAATAAAGGGGGCAGAATGAAGACCATGAAGAACACTTGCAACTCTAAGCCCTCGGTTTCCCCATGAGCAGGGCCTTTCAGGTCCACGGACCCTCAATACCTTGACTCCCCTCAGCCTGTGGGGCCTGGGGTATATAACGCACGTGGAGAAATCGAGGAGGCTGGGAGGGCAGGGATCCCCAGTTTGTCCCACTCCACCCCGCCCCGCCCCCTGCAGAGAGCCCCCCGTGAGTTCACGTCTGCAGTAACCTCACTGCTTATAACTGGGATGCTGAGACAACCTTGGAAGCCAGGCGCAAGTGAGAAGTGATGGGTGTCTCCTCGGAATGTGCTGCCCAATTAAAACGGCCTCCTGGGGCTTCCCTGGTGGCGCAGTGGTTGAGAGTCCGCCTGCCGATGCAGGGGATGCGGGTTCGTGCCCCGGTCTGGGAAGATCCCACATGCCGAGGAGCGGCTGGGCCCGTGAGCCATGGCCGCTGGGCCTGCGCGTCCGGAGCCTGTGCTCCGCAATGGGAGAGGCCACAACAGTGAGAGGCCCGCGTACCGCAAAAAAAAAAAAAAAAAAAAAAAAACGGCCTCCTGGATGGCCTTGGCAGATGCTGGGACTACTCCCCCAGGCAGTGAGGGCCAGCTTCCCGGTGGAGTCGGTCTGCAAGTGTTTATTGAGGACCTACTATGCCTCAGGCTTCAAGCTGGGTGCTGGGGGAATCAGGAGGAGCCACACTGGAGGGTACAGTCTATTTGTCCAAGACAGTGGACAGAAAGCCTCAAGGGTTCTGCTGGTTACGCCCCCAGACCCCCTTTACAGTCCCCAGCAACATGAGCCCCACTTTTCCTCACCACAGGCCCAAACCCTTAGCCTGTTTCCCTTCCTTTATGAAGCATCCACAGCCCTCAATCTTCCCCTGGCCTTCTCTTCCTCTTAAGCTGGTATGAATCAGGCTGCTGCCTGCTCACCTTCCCTGTTCCTGGGACAGCCTGGACCACCCTCTGCAGTGTCCATTCATAGTGTGGACATTAGGCTCACTGCCTCTTGCCCTTGGCAGGGTTCCAGCAGAGGCCACAAAGTGAGGCAATCCCCATGTGACTCAAGGATGGGCTCATTCCCCAGATTCCCCAGGTGAATTCCCTGTGAGAAGTGGGCCTTCTGACAAGAAAGCTGAACTTGGAAGACAGGCCTCAGACAGGCAAGAGGCTCCCCTCTCTCTAAAGGCATGTGCCCTAAGGGCAGATGTTAGAAGAGGAGAGAAACCTAAGTGTGGCCCACGTGGTGTTTGGGTAAAGCAGTCAGACTGCCTGTGTTAAAGTCCAGGCTTCCCCCTTAGATAGCTCTGTGTCTGTATCTCTTAGGATTGCATCCCACTATGAGAAAGGCACACGCACACACACACACAAAACACAATTTGTCGGGGTAGGGTTGGTTATTTTTCTCATTCAATGAGAAGTCAGAAGAAAGGTAGTCCAGAGCCTGAGTGTGGCTCCAAATGTCAACAGGCACCCAGGCTCTTTTAATCCCTCTACCCAGCCTTCCTTAACATGCACTTCTTGCCTCATGGGCACAAGGTGGCTGCCCCATCTCCAACATCAAGTCTAAATTCCAAACAGGAAGAGGAAGATCAAAGCATAGGTTGAGTCTCCATCACATATAAGGAGCTTTCCTGGAAGTCCCACACACCTCATTGGCTCAAACTGTGTCATATGGTAAGTAGGCAGGGAAATGTATTTTTCATTGAGCAAATCACTGCCTCCAACAAAATCAGATCTGTATAAACAAGGAATATAAACTGGTATAGAGCTTGCAAGGAGAGAGGTGAAGATTGATTTCAGGAAGGGGAAGGTATGGGCCGTAGGTGGAAAAAGAGGAGCAATGGTTTCTTGTTGCTTCTGCCAAATATTCTTTTCTTTTTTTTTTTTTTTTTTTGCTGTACGTGGGCCTCTCACTGTTGTGGCCTCTCCCATTGCGGAGCACAGGCTCCGGACGCGCAGGCTCAACGGCCATGGCTCACGGGCCCAACCGCTCCGCGGCATGTGGGATCTTCCCAGACCGGGGCACGAACCCGTGTCCCCTGCATCGGCAGGCGGACTCTCAACCACTGCGCCACCAGGGAAGCCCAAATATTCTTTTCTTGACCAAACTTTAGTCAGGTTCCTGAACCTTCTCCTAGGCCCATCTGTGCACTTATTATATAATCCAGTTTTTGTATGAACCCTGCTAAGTCAGCTTAGCAAGAACCCCTCTCAAAATCTGATCACCTTCCATATCTGATTGGATTCCTCATCCTCCATCATCCCCCAGGTAATGTCTGATCACCATGGTGTGTCTTCAGCAATAATCCTGTTAGGTCAGTTTAGCCAGAATTCCCCTTACCGCTGATGTTTTCTCTTAGTAATTTTCCATCCACTGACCGGCACCCTGTTCCTTGACTCTAAATTCCCAGTTACCCTGCTGATTCAGACTTGAACCCAATCTCTCTCCCCCACTGGAAGACCCCATTGGTGCAGCTGTCCCTCCACACCTGTCACCATTGCCCACCTTGAACAAAGTCTGCCTTACTGTCTCCAACGAGTGTCATTCAATATTTTTTTCTTTACCATTTCTTATTCTAAAGACTCAGTGGGCTGACTGGGACCAGCAGTTGCGCAGGTGGCTAGACAACGGCAGGGGCATCAGCCTTCCTCACAGGAGAAGGAGGAGAGAGAAGTGGAGATGGCAGAGACCTCGAAGGTCGCCAGCCTCCCTCCACGTTGCAGGACAGGCCCCCCATTCACCCAGTTCAGAATCTCTCCTCTCCCCAGCATCGTCTTTATAACTTCACCTGCTTAAAGTCTTCCCTCGCTTGCTTCCTTCTGCTGCAAGCGAAGCTCAACCAGGCAGTCACTACAAAGAAACCAGCCCTTTAAAAAGTGTCCTCTAACCCCTTATGTGCATGCCTTGTGTGTGTGTGTCTAGGGCTGGGGAAGGGGACGCCCTAAAGCAGGATGAGGGCAGGTTCTCTGTCTGATGCAATTTTTACCCTCGGCGTCTACACAACCCCTGTGCTCAAAGAATAGCTGAGAATGGCTTTGGCTGCCGGCTCTTTCCGCCTTCCTCTTCCTCTGGAAACTTGAGCCTTTCCCAGCGTTTCTGGGGAACTCAATCATCTCCACTGGACCAGCCTCTAGCCCCGAGAAGCGCTGCTCCAACCCGAACCCCACCCCCCAGCTCTCTGCTGCCCTCTCCCGGCGCCGTCAGCAGGGCCGCGAAGAGCGCATGCGCGCGCTCAGGCGGCGTCCCCGGGCCAGCTTGCCATTCTGCGCGTGCGCATCGAGTGCGGGCAGTTCCGAAGACCGAAGAGGCAGGTAAACCCGCTGAAGCGGGCAGGTGGCTGGCGGTCCGGCCCGTGAAGGAGCTTCCGGGAGCTCGTGCCCTGCAGGTTTGGAGCCTTCGGCATTTGCTCCCTCCTGGGCGACTCTGGTGGGCTCGGAGCGCGCTTTTTGCCAAGGGGCGTGACCTGAGCCCGCCTCCCGGGTCTGGGAGTGGAGGGGGATGGGGAATCTTTGAGGCCTGTTATTAATTTGGTGCCTGTTGATTGTTGGGGAGGTTTTCTCGAGGAGGGCACAGAGTTTGCAAATAGCGGACAGGAAGGGGTGAGGCTGGACCACATGGGAGCTGGGGTGACCCGAGCCGTGGGGCTGTGAGGAGCTGGCGCCCTGTTTCTCCGGCTGTGTGTGTCAGGAGTCGGAGGGGGGTTAGGGAGCACTGCTACAAAATGAGGAGCCTGCTAGAAATTGTGCAGGTGTTTGGGATCACACTCAGGACGGCAATTTGGTCATTTTTGTGTTCTCACTTTTCTCACAGAAAGATGCACGGCCACCAACACGCACTCACTTGCCTCTTTGCGTCCTAGGACATGACACAAGTGGCACATCCTGGCCATGGGGTCCCAGCAGTCCGCTTATGCTCACCTCCCTTCTTGCAAGCGGAAGAAGGCAGATGACAGGGAGGATTTGCTGGCTGAACGGGAGCAGGAAGAAGCCATTGCTCAGTTCCCATATGTGGAGTTCACAGGGCGAGATAGCATCACCTGTCTCACGTGCCAGGGGACAGGCTACATTCCAACAGGTGAGAGTCTTTGGTGATCATGGGAAGGATGATTCCCCAAGGAGAATTCCAAGATACCCAGAGGGCTTCTCCGGTCTCCCAGGCAGAACTTTTCTCCTAGGCGGCAGTACCACAGTCATAGGCCATGCCCTGTGCAGGAGCCAGCTGAGCTGACTTGATAAACTTGGGCAGGTTCCACAAGTTCTCTAGGCTTCCCAGTATTTGAAAGCCTTGCTTTTCTTCACTTCCACTCTTTTGTTCGTTGTTTCCTTGGTTTGGAACATTTGGCTTGCTCTAGATTGTGGGATTTGTTGACAGGCACATTTCTTTATTGCTCTCACTCATAAGGCCTGGCATGGCTTTGTGGGGGAGGAGCAGACACCATCTTGGAAGCTTCTGTTCAAGGAAGCAGGTAGTGAATCATTAACAACCTAAGATCTGAAAAATAAATCAAGTGGAGGGAGAAAAACATGCACAGGAGTGGAGCCTGTATTGGGTACAGAATCATCTATCACTAAGTTGGCTCTCAAAAATTCTTAACAATGTAGATGGAGGGTCACAGAGGTTTAGAGCTGGTACGAACCTTAGAAACCATTTACTCCAAAGCCTTCATGTTACAGATGAGGACACAGTGGCCTAGAGAGGTAATGACTTCCCCAAGGCTATGCAGCAGCTGAAAGCCATGCAGCAGCTCAAGGCCATGCAGTAAAGCCAGAACAAGATCCTAGATTTCTCCACTTCCACGTCACTGCCCTGGGAGCACTGATAGATGTTTTGTAATTTGTAGCGCTCTCTACATATTTACTTGTTTCTTGTTCATTAGACCCCAAATATAAAACTGATATCTTAGAAACGTCTAATTCCAGACAAGTATATTTGTGACAGGCTACTGTGTATGTGATGGAAAGTACTGCAACACATGGGGTTTATTTGACCAAAATTGTTGTTTGTTTCTTTTCTAGAGCAAGTAAATGAGTTGGTGGCTTTGATCCCACACAGTGATCAGAGACTGCGTCCTCAGAGAACGTGAGTCACCTGCGTCTCTCCTGTTAACGCCTACGGTTGTCCCTAGTCCCTTTTTCCGTGTATGAATGCCAGTTAGCTTCTTGAAAACGTTATCTGTTCCTGTAAATTCCCCACTTCCTTTAATACTGTTTGCTCAAGCAAGGTGTCTCTGCCCCCATCACAGTCTGGGGAAGGGAACTTGAAGCCAGAAATGTTTTGAGGACAGGGCCAAATGAAGGAACTTGAATCAGAAGGAACTGGAGAAGAGGGTGTCCTGGGAGGTGAAGAGATGTTTCTGTCTACACAGTTCCTTTCTTCAGCTTCTCTTCCCAGACCCAGACTGCAGACAGCATTCAGATGGGTTTGTGAACCTGCTCCACTTATTCTTTCCTGGTTTGTGATTCCTTGCTCTCTTCACTTTCTTGTCCCTCCCCACCTCATTCCTGGTTTTGCATTTAATCTTGACTGATTGGACCTTGATATCTGACTGCCTGGGTTGGTCATGTGCTTTGTCGTTTGCAGTAAGCAGTATGTCCTCCTGTCTGTTCTGCTCTGTCTCCTGGCATCTGGTTTGGTGGTTTTCTTCCTGTTTCCACATTCGGTCCTCGTGGATGATGACGGCATCAAAGTGGTGAAAGTCACGTTTAATGAGCAGGACTCCC
Organism: Hyperoodon ampullatus; assembly: GCF_949752795.1. Classification (NCBI taxonomy): domain Eukaryota; kingdom Metazoa; phylum Chordata; class Mammalia; order Artiodactyla; family Ziphiidae; genus Hyperoodon; species Hyperoodon ampullatus. Next base: position 54,158,164 of record NC_136924.1, read on the forward strand.
TTGTAATCCTCGCCATCACGGTAAGATTAGGGCCTCCCTTCCTGGGTTGTGCACCTGTGAGTCTTGACCCCAGGACACTTACACGTGTTTCCTCTCTTGCCCTGATGCAGGCCACCCTGAAAATCAGGAACTCCAACTTCTACTCTGTGGCGGTGACCAGCCTGTCCAGCCAGGTTCAGTACATGAACACCGTGGTTGGGTCATATGTGACAACTAACATCTCCCTCATTCCACCTCGGAGCGAGCATCTGGTATGCCATCCTTTTAGGATCCTGGCCCCGTGGGCCTGAGATAAGAGTAGGCACTGTGGAATGCTGTCACCTCATTACTTTCCTCTTCCTCTCCTCATTTCCACTTGTAGCAACTGGTTGAGGAAGACCTGATGAGCTCTGTAATTATGAAAAATTAGGGAAAAAAATCAGCTAGCATTTAAGTGTTACAGGAACAAAAGAGTTTGTCGGAGAAAGCAGTTTGCCAGCAATCGAGAAGAGGCCATGTGGTCCATTGGCCTCTCAACAGGGAAGAGGTTGGAAGATTTGTTAGAGGCTCATCATCTGGATCAGGGACAGTCTTGGGGAAATATTTTGTATGTGATAGAAGAATGCTCTCAGGTCCTTGGGCTGCTGATAACAGTACTGTTCCTTGTCAAGCCTCCTTAGCCACAGACTGACTCTGGTGTCTTATTTTCAGGTGAATTTTACCGTGAAGGCTGAGATGGGAGGACCATTTTCCTATGTGTAGTAAGGACAATTTTCTCTACATGTGTGCTTTTTACTGGATGAAAGGGATTCAGAGTTGAGCTCAATTGCTGGGGGCCGGTCCTGCCTTAAATTTCAGCCTTGGGCCTGTGGGTTCCCTAGTTTTGGCCATCTTGAGGTTTATTTGGAGGATGTGGTATTTGATATGTGACTGAAGTGCTCAGATTTCTAAAAGAGAACATTAGGCCACTAGAAGCATTTCCAAGCTGCAGCATTTTGTGATGGGTATGAACAAACAAAAAGATGGTGATGTGGGAGGATGGAAGGACACTTGTGGGGACTTGGAACTAGTGAGCCAGGGCAGCACTTAGGCCAGAAGGGAGGGTGTGGGGCAGGGGAGGTACCCAGACGGGGCTGACTGCTCCTCAGTTTGACAGTGTAACTCAGCACTCCTGCTGATTCGTCTTTTTTTAAAAACAAAAACAAAAACAACCATTTCTCTATTTGCTGTTTGGCAGCTTCTTCTGCACGTTACGCGATATCCTGGTGCACAGCATAGTGGTCTTCATGCGGTACGTTGCTCGTTTCCCTGTGTCCAGGGCCTCTGTGTTTGAGCCTGGACCATCAGGCCACGTGAGCTGGCCACCTTTGCTCAGGAGAGCCTGTGGGACCCACAAACCAAAAGGGGGATGCCCAGTACCTTACAGGCACAGACACGGCAGAGCCTTGCTGTCGTTTAGATACAGTGTCCAAATCCCTGTCACAAATCACCAGGGTCACAGTGACCGGTTAGTTGTAGAATTTTCTCCATGAAATGGGGTCGAGTTGTGTGATCCCTTTAGAATCCTGATGGAACTAGTAAAGAAAAGGAAAGCTTTCTCAAGGCATAAGCCCTGGACATCTGGCCAGACTTACTCTGTAGCCACACACATTACCACATTGTCATGGACTGGTAGGGTAATTTCTAGAACCATGACTGTTAAATTTGCAAGTGACAAGGTTCTGCTGCAGACATTTGAAATAGCAGGGTTAGAGCAGGGTTTCTTAGCCTTGGCACTATTGACGTTTTGGGCCAGACAGTTGTTTGTTGCGAGGGGCTGTTCTGGGCATTGTAGGACGTTTTACAGCCTGGCCTCTACCCACTAGATGCCAGTAACACCACCTCCTCCCCCACTCGGTTGTAACAACCCCAAATGTTCAGACGTTGCCAGAAGTCCCCTGTGGGTTAAAATCATCCCTGGTTCAGAACCACATATTTAGACGGTCAGCTCAGTGCACAGTGTCTCTGGGGATGTGGAAAGATCCTTTGACCTCCTGGTTGTGTAACCATGAAGATACGTTATCTAGGACCTGTGGATATTATTGCCTGAGCTTGCAAGAAGTTACTTGGGCAATCTTTCTTACTTGTTTCATCTCAGAAACAATTAATTCTCATTGGTTTTCCTTTCCCTAGAACTTCAGTGAAGATTTCCTACATTGGCCACATGACCCAGAGCTCCTTGGAGACACATCACTATGTGGATTGTGGAGCAAATTCCACAGCTGTTTAGAAACTGCTCTTGGTTCTTCCATGGCAGCACCTGTCAGAAGAGACACAGCATCTGTTTCCGGGGCCTGAACCCTGTACCTACCCCAGGCGGTAGAATCAGAGGAGAAATTGGTTCTCTCAGTCCCCAGCAGACATCCTCCTGCCACTAGGGAGGAAAACTCCTCTCTGTAGCGCCATTTACTTTTCTCAGAACCAGCAGGATCACTGCCTAGTGCCTAGCCTATGCCCAGCAAATAGTAGGCACTCAAAGAAGGTTTGAAGAGTTTAACTGAGATCCTTTCAGCTGTTCTTGGGCCATTATCAGTTAAAATCATACCATGGTTCTAGGGTATCAGACGATAGAGTGATCCGGAAATAAGACGGTTGGTGCAGTTGCAGAACTATTTTCAGGGCCTCATCACAGAAGAGGCAGCAGGGAGGGAGCATTTGAATACATTAAAGAAGAAAGCACAGACCATTCAATATGTGAAATTTATTCATCTGCTTCCAAATGCCTAGGAACTTGATTAAAGAAAAAAAATAACTTTTTTTTCCTGTAGAAAGTTAAAACTGTTTTTACCAAGAGTCTGTGGGGTCTGATTTACCCTTCATCCATTGGCTGGAACATGGCTTGGAGAATTTGGTAGAAAAGTAAACCCTGCTTTTGATTCATCTGTGTCTCCTCTGATTGCCTGGATGTCTCAGTAGGCACCTCTGGGGGACCGTAGAATAGTTGCTTGTGAAACGTATCAGCACACGATGGGAAGGGAAGAGAAGAAACGCTGCTTGTAGTGTCCTCATGAGCTCCTATCACAGTCCGTCTCCCTCTGATGGTGACAGGTTGGTCTATCGCTGTTCTAGAGCAGAGCACTTAGTGCCCCCTGGAGGTTGGACGAGGTAGAGCAGTGATGCCTGAGGATTGAGAAGCTGCTTCCCTGAGGAGGAATAACTTGCTAATTAAGAGGACCTGGTTTGAAGCTGAAAGTTTCTTGAACTGTCTCCACCACCCAAAGAGCAGGCTCCAGCCCCACGACGGCAGGGCATCTAGGGGGGAGCTTGAGTAGTCAGTTTCAGAACTCCGCTGAGGTGGGCTCCAGCTCCTTCTCCAGCGCTCGTGCCTCGGGAAACCCTAACAGCAACAGGTGGTGGCACGGGGTCTATTTTCTTTTTTGTCCTCATTCACATAGCTTGATTTTCAATATTAATGATCTTTGCACTCTGAATCTTCAGGCTAAGGCTAAATTTCATGGCTGTTTGGCTTTGGTTGATGCTAACCATGCTTGAGTAACCCAAGAGCTGAGGGTTGAAAGCCGAGTTTCCCTGTTAACCTGGATCCTTTAACGGTCTGTATGTACATGATGATGATGACTGTTCTGGGTGTAAATGATGGAATACAACTTGTATGGAAGCAGATGTGCACCATTTTTGAGGACATGCCCTAAACACGTGAAGATGTACACATTGCTACATTTTTTTTATTTTCCCATTTTCCAAACAGCCTCTAGCATATTTTTCATGTGATTTTGACAAAGTTACTCCTATTGGTACTTGAGTTTTGAATAATTTTTTGTGGCCATGTGCCTCAGTAGCATTTCTTGCTTCTCAGTGTTATCTTTATTTTTTTATTTTAGAACTTTCAAGTTGTTTACTCATTTTTTTTAAATTGGGGTATAGTTGTTTTACAGTGTTGTGTTAGTTTCTACTGTACAGTGGAGTTCCCTGTGCTATACAGCAGGTTCTTATTATCTATTTTATACATATTAGTGTATATATGTCAATCCCAATCTCCCAGTTCATCCCCCCACCCCACCCCCCTGCTTTTCCCCCCTGGTATCCATACATTTGTTCTCTACATCTGTGTTTCTGTTTCTGCCTTGCAAACTGGTTCATCTGTACCATTTTTCTAGATTCCACATATATGCGTTAGTATACGGTATTTGTTTTTCTCTTTCTGACTTACTTCACTCTCTATGACAGTCTCTAGGTCCATCCACATCTCTTCAGATGACCCAATTTCGTTCCTTTTTATGGCTGAGTAATATTCCATTGTATATATATACCACATCTTCTTTATCCATTCATCTGTCGATGGTAATTTAGGTTGCTTCCATGACCTGGCTATTGTAAATAGTGCTCAAATGAACTTAGGGTGCATGTGGCATGTGTCTTTTTGAATTATGGTTTACTCTGGGTATGTGCCCAGTAGTGGGATTGCTGGGTCGTATGGTAGTTCTATTTTTAGTCTTCTAAGGAACCTCCATACTGTTCTCCATAGTGGCTGTATCAGTTTACCTTCCCACCAACAGTGCAAGAGGGTTCCCTTTTCTCCACATCCTCTCTAGCATTTATTGTTTGTAGATTTTCTGATGATGCCCATTCTAACTGGTGTGAGGTGACATCTCATTGTAGTTTTGATATGCGTTTCTCTAATAGTGATGTTGAGCAGCTTTTCATGTGCCTTTTTTTTGGAGAAACGTCTATTTAGGTCTTCTGCCCATTTTTGGATTGGGTTGTTTGTTTTTTTGATATTGAGCTGCATGAGCTGTTTATATATTTTGGAGATTAATCCTTTGTCTGTTGATTTGTTTGCAAATATTTTCTCCCATTCTGAGGGTTGTCTTTTTGTTTATAGTTTCCTTTGCTGTGCAAAAGCTTTTAAGTTTCATTAGGTCCCATTTGTTTATTTTTGTTTTTATTTCCATTACTCTAGGAGGTGGGTCAAAAAAGATCTTGCTGTGATTTATGTCAAAGAGTGTTCTTCCTATGTTTTCCTCTAAGAGTTTTATAGTGTCTGGTCTTACATTTAGGTCTTTAATCCATTTTGAGTTTATTTTTGTGTATGCTGTTAGGGGGTGTTCTAATTTCATTCTTTTACATGTAGCTGTCCAGTTTTTCCAGTACCACTTATTGAAGAGGCTGTCTTTTCTCCATTGTATATCCTTGCCTCCTTTGTCATACATTAGTTGACCGTAGGTGCGTGGGTTTTTCTCTGGGCTTTCTATTCTGTTCCATTGATCTATATTTCAGTTTTTGTGCCCATACCATACTGTCTTGATTATTGTAGCTTTGTAGTATAGTCTGAAGTCAGGGAGTCTGATTCCTCCAGCTCTGTTTTTTTTTTCCTCAAGATTGCTTTGGCGGGGCTTCCCCAGTGGTGCAGTGGTTGAGAGTCTGCCTGCCGATGCAGGGGACAAGGGTTCGTGCCCTGGTCTGGGAGGATCCCACATGCCGCAGAGCGGCTGGGCCCGTGAGCCATGGCCGCTGGGCCTGTGCGTCTGGAGCCTGTGCTCCGCGGGGGGAGAGGCCACAACAGTGAGAGGCCTGCGTACCGCAAAAAAAAAAAAAAAAAAAGATTTTTTTGTTCTAGTTCTGTAAAAAAATGCCATTGGTAATTTGATAGGGATTGCATTGAATCTGTAGATTGCTTTGGGTAGTATAGTCATTTTCACAATATTGATTCTTGCAATCCAAGAACATGGTATATCTCTCCATCTGTTTGTATCATCTTTAATTTCTTTCATCAGTGTCTTATATTCTGTATACAGGTCTTTTGTCTCCCTAGGTAGGTTTATTCCTAAGTATTTTATTCTTTTTATTGCAGTGGTAAATGGGAGTGTTTCCTTAATTTCTCTGTCAGATTTTTCATCATTAGTGTATAGGAATGCAAGAGATTTCTGTGCATTTTGTATCCTGCAACTTTAACCAATTCATTGATTAGCTCTAGTAGTTTTCTGGTAGCGTCTTTAGAATTCTCTATGTATAGTATCATGTCATCTGCAAACAGTGACAGTTTTACTTCTTCTTTTCCAATTTGTATTCCTTTTATTTCTTTTTCTTCTCTGATTGCCGTGGCCAGGACTTCCAAAACTATGTTGAATAATAGTGGCGAGAGTGGACATCCTTGTCTTGTTCCTGATCTTAGAGGAAATGCTTTCAGTTTTTCACCATTGAGAATGATGTTTGCTGTGGTTTGTCATATATGGCCTTTATTATGTTGAGGTATGTTCCCTCTATGCCCACTTTCTGGAGAGTTTTTATCATAAATGGTGTTGAATTTTGTCAGAAGCTTTTTCTGCATCTATTGAGATGATCATATGGTTTTTATTCTTCAGTTTGTTAATGTGGTGTATCACATTGATTGATTTGTGTATATTGAAGAATCGTTGCATCCCTGGGATAAATCCCACTTGATTGTGATGTGTGATACTTTTAAAGTGTTGTTGGATTCTGTTTGCTAGTATTTTGTTGAGCATTTTTGCATCCGTATTCATCAGTGATAGTGGTCTGTAATTTTCTTTTTTTTGTAGTATCTTTGTCTGGTTTTGGTCAGGGTGATGGTGCCGCCATAGAAGGAGTTTGGGAGTGTTCCTTCCTCTGCAGTTTTTTGGAAGAGTTTGAGAAGGATGGGTGTTAGCTCTTCTCTAAATGTTTGATAGAATTCACCTATGAAGCCATCTGGTCCTGGACTTTTGTTTGTTGAGAAATTTTTTATCACACTTTCAATATCATTACTTGTGATTTGTATGTTCATATTTTCTATTTCTTCCTGATTCAGTCTTGGAAGGTTATACCTTTCTAAGGATTTGTCCATTTCTTCTAGGTTGTCCATTTTATTGGCACAGAGTTGCTTGTAGTAGTTCTCTTATGATGCTTTGTGTTTCTGCAGTGTCTGTTGTAACTTCCCCTTTTTCATTTCTAATTTTATTGATCTGAGTCCTCTCCCTCTTTTTCTTGATAAGTCTGGCTACCGGTTTCTCAATTTTTTAATTTAATTTAATTTTATTTACTTATTTTTTTGAATTTTATTTTATTTTTTATACAGCAGGTTCTTTTAAAATAAATTTATTTATTTATTTTTGGCTGCGTTGGTTGCACGTGGGCTTTCTCTAGTTGTGGTGAATGGGGGCTGCTTTTCATTGTGGTGTGCAAGCTTCTCATTGCGGTGGCTTCTCTTGTTGCGGAACATGGGCTCTAGGCACGTGGGCTTCAGTAGTTGTTGCACACGGGCTCAGTAGTTGTGGTGCACGGGCTTAGTTGCTCCACGGCATGTGGGATCTTCCCAGACCAGGGCTCGAACCCGTGTCCCCTGCATTGGCAGGCGGATTCTTAACCACTGCACTACCTGGGAAGTCCTATACAGCAGGTTCTTATTAGTTATCTATTTTATACATATTAGTGTAGATATGTCGATCCCAATCTACTCAAAGAACCAGCTTTTAGTTTTATTGATCTTTGCTAATGTTTTCTATGTTTCTGTTTCATTTATTTCTCCTCTGATCTTTATGATTTCTTTCTTTCTGCTAACTTTGGGTTTTGTTTTTTCTTCTTCCTCTAGTTCCTTTAGGTGTAAGGTTAGATTGTTTATTTGAGATTTTTCTTGTTTCTTGAGGTAGGATTGTGTAGCTATAAATTTCCCTCTTAGAACTGCTTTTGCTGCATCCCATAGGTTTTGGATCATTGTGTTTTCATTGTCATTTGTCTCTAGGTATTTTTTGATTTCCTCTCTGATTTCTTCAGTGATCTCTTGGTTATTTAGTAACCTATTGTGTAGTCTCCATGTGTTTGTGTTTTTTACAAATTGATTGTAATTGATTTCTAATCTCAAAGCATTGTGGTCGGAAAACATGCTTGATATGATTTCAGTTTTCTTAAATTTACCAAGGCTTGATTTGTGACCCAAGATGTGATCTATCCTGGAGAATGTTCTGTGCGCACTTGAGAAGAAAGTGTAATCTGCTGTTTTTGGATGGAATGTCCTATAGATATCAATTAAATCTATCTGGTCTATTGTGTTGTTTAAAGCTTATGTTTCCTTATTAATTTTGTGTCCAGATGATCTGTACATTGGTGTAAGTGAGGTGTTAAAGTCCCCCACTATTATCATGTTACTGTTGATTTCCTCTTTTATAGCTGTTAGCATTTGCCTTACATATTGAGGTGCTCCTATGTTGGGTGCATATATATTTATAATTGTTATATCTTCTTCTTGGATTGATCCCTTGATCATTATGTAGTGTCCTTCCTTGTCTCTTGTGACATTCTTTATTTTAAAGTCCATTTTATCTGATATGAGTATTGCTATTCCAGCTTTCTTTTGATTTCCATTTGCATGGAATATTTCTTTCCATCCCCTCACTTTCAGTCTGAATGTGTCCCTAGGTCTGAAGTGGGTCTCTTGTAGACAGCATATATACGGGTCTTGTTTTTGTATCCATTCAGTGTCTTTTGGTTAGAGTGTTTAATCCATTCACATTTAAGGTACTTATTGATATGTATGTTCCTATTACTATTTTCTTAATTTCGGGGTGTTCGTTTTTGTAGGTGCTTTGCTTCTCTTGTGTTTCCCACTTAGAGAATTTCCTTTAGCATTTGTCGTAGAGCTGGTTTGGTGGTGCTGTCTCTTAGCTTTTGCTTGTCTGTAAAGCTTTTGATTTCTCCATCAAATCTGAATGTGATCCTTGCTGGGTAGAGTATTCTTGGTTGTAGGCTCTTCCCTTTCATCACTTTAAATATATTCTGCCACTCCCTTCTGCCTTGCAGAGTTTCTGCTGAGAAATCAGCTTTTAACCTTATGGGAGTTCCCTTATATGTTATTTGTCATTTTTCCCTTGTTGCTTTTAATAATTTTTCTTTATCTCTAATTTTTGTCAATTTGATTACTATGTGTCTCGATGAGTTTCTCCTTGGGTTTATCCTGTATGGGACTCTCTGTGCTTCCTGGACTTGGGTGGCTATTTCCTTTCCCATGTTAGGGAAATTTTCAACTATAATCTCTTCAGATATTTTCGCGGCTTCTTTCTCTCTCTCTCTTCTTCTGGGACCCCTATAATGCGAATGTTAGTGCGTTTAATATTGTCCCTGAGATCTCGTAGGCTGTCTTCATGTCTTTTCATTGTTTTTTCTTTATTCTGTTCCGTGACAGTGATTTCCACCATTCTGTATTCCAGGTCACTTATCTGTTCTTCTGCCTCAGTTATTTTGCTATTGATCCCTTCTAGTGTAGTTTTCATGTCAGTTATTGTATTGTTCATCTCTGTTTGTTTGTTCTTTAATTCTTCTAGGTCTTTGTTAAACATTTCTTGCATCTTCTCGATCTTTGCCTCCATTCTTTTTCCGAGGTCCTGGATCATCTTCACTATCATTATTCTGAATTCTTTTTCTGGAAGGTTGCCTATCTCCACTTCATTTAGTCGTTTTTCTGGGGTTTTATCTTGTCCCTTCATCTGGGACATAGTCCTCTGCCTTTTCATTTTGCTATCTTTCTGTGATTGTGGTTTTTGTTCTGCAGGCTGCAAGTTTATAGTTCTTCTTGCTTCTGCTGTCTGCCCTCTGGTGTATGATGCTATCTAAGAGGTTTGTGCAAGGTTCCTGATGGGAGCGACTGGTGGTGTGTAGAGCTGGGTGTTGCTCTGGTGGGCAGAGCTCAGTAAAACTTTAATCCGCTTGTCTGCTGATGTGTGGGGCTGAGTTCCCTCCCTGTTGGTTGTTTGGCCTGAGGCGACCCAGCACTGGAGCCTACAGGCTCTTTGGTGGAGCTAATGGTGGACTCCAGGAGGGCTCATACCAGTGAGTACTTCCCAGAACTTCTGCTGCCAGTGTCTTTGTCTCCGTGGTGAGCCACAGCCACCCCCCGCCTCGACAGGAGACCCTCCAACACTAGCAGGTAGGTCTGGTTCAGTCTCCTCTCGGGTCACTGCTCCTTCCCCACTGGGTCCTGCTATACACACTACTTTGTGTGTGCCCTCCAAGAGTGGAGTCTCTTTCCCCCAGTCCTGTCGAAGTCCTGCAATCAAATCCTGCTGGCCTTCCAGGTCTGAGTCTCTGGGGATTCCTCCTCCTGTTGCCGGACCCCCAGGTTGGGAAGCCTGACATGGGGCTCAGAGCCTTCACTCCAGTGGGTGGATCTGTGGTATAATTGTTCTCCAGTTTGTGAGTCGCCCACCCAGCAGTTATGGGATTTGGTTTTATCATGATTGCGTCCCTCCTACCATCTCACTGAGACTTCTCCTTTGTCTTTGGATGTGGGGTATCTTTTTTGGTGAGTTCCAGTGTCTTCCTGTTGATGATTGTTCAGCAGTTAGTTGTGCTTCCGGTGCTCTCACAAGAGGGAGTCAATGTTATCTTTAAATGCAGCTATGGTATTCAAATTAGAGCAGTAAGCAGTAAGTCTGATCTAATAATGCTATGAACTCTCATACCTGTTTTTATTCTCAGCATCCCATACTGCACTTCAGGATGCTCTGCATAGTTGTATCATGCTCTCTGTTAATTCTTGAACAAATACATAGAATTTGCTCTTGGCAACACCAAAATAGAAAGGGGAAGTGGTTGGGTCCAGTGTCATTGCTATCACCATTGTATTTGTACTGGATTGAGATTTGGAAGGAGTGTGTTTCTTTTTTAAATTTTACTGAAGTATAGTTGATTTACAATTTGTATTAATTCCTGCTGTGCAGCAGAGTGATTCAGTTATACATATATTGCGTGGGCCAAAAGGTTCATTTGGTTTTTTCTGTAAGATGGCTCTAGTAGCACTTAGTTGTCTTTAACTTCATCTGAAACAATTTTGTTAGATTGTATGTGACAGCTGTCATGTCAGCATGCATTTTAAAAAAGACATCAAAATTGGTGAATTTTTGTGTAGCCATTTTAACACTGAAGATGGGGGGAAAACCCCAACATTTTAGGCATATTATGCTTTATTATTTCAAGAAAGGTAAAAACACAACTAAAACGCAAAAAAAGATTTGTGCAGTGTATGGAGAAGGTACTATGACTGATTGAACACGTCTGAAGTGGTTTGCGAAGTTTCTTCTCGCTGGATGATGCTCCATGGTCGGGTAGATCAGTTGAAGTTGATACGGATCAAATTGAAACAATAATTGAGAACAATCAACTTTATACCATATGGGAGATAGCTGACATACTCAAAATATCCAAATCAAGCATTGAAAATCATTTGCACCAGTTTGGTTATTCCAGTCACCTTGATGTTTGGGTTCCACATAAGTTAAGCAAAAGAAAAAAAACCTTGTTGGCCATACTTCTGCATGTGATTCTCTACTGAAACCTAATGAAAATGTTCCATTTTTAAAACAAATTGTGGCAGGCGATGAAGAGTGGATACTGTACAACAATGTGGAACAGAAGAGATCATGGGGCAAGCAAAATGAACCACCACCAACCACACCAAAGGCTGGTCTTCATCCAAAGAAGGTGATGTTGTGTATATGGTGGGATTGGAAGGGAGTCCTCTATTATGAGCTCCTTCCAGAAAACCAAATGATTAATTCCAACAAGTACTGCTCCCAACCAGACCAACTGAAAATGGCATTCGACTAAAAGCATCCAGAATTAATCAACAGAAAATGCATAATCTTCCATCAGGATAATTCAAGACTGCATGTTTCTTTGATGACCAGGCAAAAACTGTTACAGCTTGGCTGGGAAGTTCTCATTCATCCGCCATATTCACCAGACATTGCACCTTCAGATTTCCATTTATTTCAGTCTTTATAAAATTCTCTTAATGGAAAAAATTTCAATTCCCTGGAAGACTGTAAAAGGCACCTGGAACAGTTCTTTGCTTAAAAAGATAAAAAGTTTTAGGAAGATGGAATTACGAAGTTGCCTGAAAAATGGCAGAAGATAGTGGAACAAAAGGGTGAATACATTGTTCAATAAAGTTCTTGGTGAAAATGAAAAATGTGTCTTTTATTTTTACTTAAAAAACCAAAGGCACTTTTTAGCCCACCCAATATATATTCTTTTTCATATTCTTTTCCATTATGGTTTATTACAGGATGTTGAATATAGTTCCCTGTGCTATACAGTAGGACCTTGTTGTTTATCCATCCTGTATATAATAGTTTGCATCTGCTAACCCCAAACTCCTGATCCTTCCCTCCCCCACCTCTGTTCCCCCTTGGCAACCACAAGTCCATTCTCTATTTCTGTGAGTCTTTTTTTCTGTTTTGTAGATATGTTCATTTGCATCATATTTTAGACTCCACATATAAATGATATCATATGGTATTTTCTTTGTCTGACTTATTTCACTTAAACTCTAGGTCCATCCATGTTGCTGCAAATAGCATTATTTTTTTCTTTTTTATGGCTGAGTAATATTCCCATATATTCCATGTGAGATACACACACACACACACACACACACACACACACACACATCACATCTTCTTTATCCATTCATCTGTTGATGGACATTTAGGTTGTTTCCACACCTTGGCTATTGTAAATAATGCTGCTATGAACATAGGGGTGCATGTATCTTTTGGAATTATAGTTTTGTCTGGGTATATGCCCAGGAATGGGATTGCTGGATCATATGGCAACTCTATTTCTAGTTTTTTGAGAAACCTCTATACTGTTTTCCATAGTGGCTGCACCAATTTACATTCCCACCAACAGTGTAAGAGGAGGTTTCTTTTTCTCCACACCCTCTCCAGGATTTATTATTTGTAGACTTTAAAGATGGCCATTCTGACCAGTGTGAGGTGGTACTTCATTGTAGTTCTGATTTGCATTTCTGTAATAATTAGTGGTGATGAGCATATTTTCATGTGTCTATTGGCCATCTGTATGTCTTTTTTGGAGAAATGTATATTTAGGTCTTCTGCCTAATTTTCGATTGGGTTGTTTGTTTTTTTGTTGTTATTTAATTGTATGAGCTGTTTGTATATTTTGGAAATTAAGCCCTTGTCAGGTGCATCATTTGCAAATATTTTCTCACAGTCCATAGGCTGTCTTTTCATTTTGTTTCTGGTTTCCTTTGCTGTGCAAAAGCTTATAGGTTTAATTAGGTCCCATTTGTTTATTGCTTTTATTTCTAGTGCCTTGGGAGACTGATCTAAAAACATTGGAACAATATATGTCAGAGAATGTTTTGCCTATGTTCTCTTCTGGGAGTTTTATGGTGTCATGTGTTATGTTTAAGTCTTTAAGTCATTTTGAGTTTATTTTTGTATGTGGTGTGAGGGTGTGTTCTAACTTCATTGATTTGCATATGGCTGTCCAACTTTTCCAACACCACTTGGCTGAAGAGACTATCTTTTCACCATTGTATATTCTTGCCTTGTATATTCTTTGTTGAAGATTTACTGACCATAGGTATGTGGTTTATCTCTGGGCTCTCTATTCTGTTCCATTGATCCATATGTCTGTTTTTGTGCCAATACCACACTGTTTTGATTACTGCAGCTTTGCAGTATTGTCTTAAATCTGGGAGGGTTAAGCCTCCTGCTTTGTTCTTTTTCCTCAGGATTGCTTTGGCGATTCTGGATCTTTTATGGTTCCCTATAAAATTTAGGATTATTCTTGTTTTGTGAAAAATGTCATGGGTCATTTGATAAGGGATCACATTAAATCTGTAGATTGCTTTGGGTAGTGTGGCCATTTTAACAGTGTTAGTTTTTTCCAGTCCAAGAGCATGGGATATCTTTCCATTTCTTTGAATCATCTTCAGTTTCCTTTATTAATGTTTTATAGTTTTCAGTATATAAGTCTTTCACCTCCTTGGTGAGGTTTATTCCTAAGTATTTTAATTTTTTTGATGTGATTTTAAAAGAGATTCTTTACATTCCCTTTCTGATATTTCACTGTTAGTGTAAAGAAGTGCAACCAATTTCTGTATCTTAATCTTGTATGCTGCTACCTTGCTGAATTCATTTATCAGTTCTAGTAGTTTTGGTGTTTTCCAGGGTTTTTAGGGTTTTCTATATATAGTATCATGCCATATGCATATAATGGCAGTTTTACCTCTTCCCTACCAATCTGAGTACCTTTTATTTATTGTCTGATTGCTGTGGCTAGGACTTCCAATACTATGTTGAATAAAAGTGGTGAGAGTAGGCATTCTTGTCTTGTGCCAGATTTTAGCAGGAAGGCTTTCAGCTTTTCACCATTGAGTATTATATTGGCTGTGGGTTTGTCATAAATAACTTTTATTATGTAGAGATATGTTCCATCTATACCCACTTTCGTAAGGGTTTTTATCATGAATGGATGTTGCATTTTATTGGATGCTTTTTCTGCATCTTTTGAGATCATCATGTGGTTTTTGTATTTTCTTTTGTTGATGTGATGTATCATATTCATTTGTGTATTTTGACCCTGTGATGATCCTTGTGACCCTGGGATGAATCTAACTTGGTCATGGTGTATGACCTTTTTTATGTGTTGTTGGATTTGGTTTGCTAATATTTTGCTGAGAATTTTTGCATCTATATTCATCAAAGATATTGGCCTGGGGCTTCCCTGGTGGCGCAGTGGTTGAGAGTCCGCCTGCCAATGCAGGGGACACGGGTTCGTGCCCCGGTCCGGGAAGATCCCACATGCCGCGGAGTGGCTGGGCCCATGAGCCCTGACCGCTGAGCCTGCGTGTCCGGAGCCTGTGTTCCGCAACGGGAGAGGCCACAACAGTGAGAGGCCTGCGTACCGCAAAAAAAAAAAAAAAAAAAGAAAAAAAAGATATTGGCCTGTAATTTTCTCTTTTGGCAGTGTCTTTGTCTGGCTTTGGTATCAGGGTGATGGTGGCTTCATAGAATGTCTTTGGGAGTGTTCCTTTTTCTTCAATCTTTTGGAAGAGTTTGAGAAGGATCAGTATAAACTCTTATTTGTATACTTGGTAGAATTCACCTGTGAAGCCATATGGTCCTGGACTTTTGTTTGTAGGGAGTTTTTTAAATTACACATTCTATTTCACTTCTAATGATCATTCTGTTCAAGTTATCTATTTCTTCTTTTTTTAAAATTTATTAATGTATTTATTTTTGGCCGCGTTGGGTCTTCGTTGCTGCGTGCAAGCTTTCTCTAGTTGCAGTGAGCAGGGGCTACTCTTCATTGTGGTGCACGGGCTTCTCATTGTGGTGGATTCTCTTGCTGCAAAGCACAGGCTCTAGGCATGCGGGCTTCAGTAGTTGTGGCACAGGGGCTCAGTAGTTGTGGCTCACGGGCTTAGTTGCTCCGTGGCATGTGGGATCGTCCCAGACCAGGGATCGAACCCGTGTCCCCAGCTTTGGCAGGCGGATTCTTAACCACTGAGCTGCCAGGGAAGTCCCTCTATTTCTTCTTGCTCCAGTTTTGGTCAGCTGTATGTTTGTAGAAACTTGTCCATTTCTTCCAGGTTATCAAATTTGTTGGCATATAACTGTGCATAGTATTCTGGTGGTTTGTGGTATTTCTCTGGTATATCAGCTGTGATTTCTCCTCTTTCATTTCTTATTTTTTTATTTGGGTCTTCTCTCTTTTCTTCTTGGTGAGCCTGACCAGAGGTTTGTCAATTTTGTTTACCCTTTCAAAGAACTGGCTCTTGGTTTTATTGATTTTTTTAATTGTTTTTTTAAAATCTCTATTTTATTTATTTCCTCTCTGATCTTTATTATCTCCTTCGTCCTGCTAATTTTAGGTTTTTTTGTTCTTCTTTTTCTAATTCTTTTAGGTGGTGGGTTCGGTTGTTTATTTGAGATTTTTCTTGTTTCTTAAAGAAGGCCTATATCACTCTGAACTTCTTTCTAAGAATTGCTTTTGCTACATTCCATAGATTTCATATGGTTGTGCTTTCATTGTCATTGACCTCAAGATATTTTTAAATTTCTTCTTTGATTTCATCGTTGACCTATTGGTTTTTTAGTAGCATGTTGTTTAGTCCATGTATTGTTTTTATTCTCATTTCTTTTTCTTTGGTTGATTTCTAGTTTCATGCCATCATTGTCAGAAAAGATGCTTGAAATAATTTCTACCCTCTTAAATTTGCTGAGGCTTGTTGAGACTTGTGCCCTAGTATGTGGCCAATCCTAGAGAGTGTTCCATGTGCACTTGAAAAGAAGGTGTATTCTGCTTTTTTGGCTGTAATATCTTGAAAATATCAAGTATAACAGTTCTATTGTATCATTTAGGATCTCTGTTGCCTTATTGATCTTCTGTCTCAAAGATCTGTCCATTGGTGTGAGTGGGGTGTTAAAATCTCCTACTATTATTGTATTCTGTCAATTTCTCCCTTTATGTCTGTTAGTATTTGTTTTATGTATTTGGGTGCTCCTATATTGGGTGCATATATGTGGACAAGTGTAATATCCTCTTCTTGTGTTGATTCTTTTATCATTATATAGTATCCTTCTTTATCTTTCTTTATAACCTTTGTTTTAAAGTCTATTTTGTCTAATATGAGTATTGCCACCCCTGCTTTCTTGTCATTTCCGTTTGCATGAAATGTCTTTTTCCATCCCCTCACTTTCTTTTTTTTTTAAATAAAGTGGTTTTTTAAAAATTATTTTTATTTTTGGCTGTATTGGGTCTTCGTTGCTGCACGCAGGCTTTTCTCTGGTTGTGGCGAGCAGGGGCTACTCTTCTTTGCGGTGCATGGGCTTCTCATTGCAGTGGCTTCTCTTGTTGTGGAGCACGGGCTCTAGGCACACAGGCTCAGTAGCTGTGGCTCGTGGGCTCTGGAGCACAGGCTCAGTAGTTGTGGTGCATGGGCTTAGTTGCTCCACAGCATATGGGATCTTCCCAGACCAGGGCTCGAACCTGTGTCCCCTGCATTGGCAGGTGGATTCTTAACCACTGTGCCACCAGGGAAGCCCCATCCCCTCACTTTCAATCTATGTGTGTCCTTTGCCCTAAAGTGGGTCTCTTGTAGGCAGCGTTTTGTAGGCTCTTGTCCTTTTTATCCAGTCTGCCACTGTATGTCTTTTGATTGGAGCATTTAGTCCATTGACATTTAAGGTAATTACTGGTAGATATTTATTGCCATTTTAAACCTTGTTTTCCCGTTGACTTTATATTTCTTCTTTGTCCCTTTCTTTTTTTGTTTTTCCTTTTGTGGTTTGATGACTTTTTTTGTAGTATGCTTGTGTTCTCTTCTTTTTGGTTTTTGTGAACCTATTTTATGTTTTTGATTTTTGGATACCCTGTTTTTGAAGTATATTAACCCCTTCCTATATCTACTTGCTTTAGACTGGTAGTCGTACAGGCTTAAACACACTCTAGGAAAAAAAAAATCTACACTTTCTTACTGTCCTCCCCCACATTTTATGATTTGATGTCCTCTTTTACATCTTCATGTTCATCCTTTTGCCGTTCATCATCGTTATCATCACTTTCACAGAAATTTTTTGTTTTGTCTTGCTTTAAATCTGTGTACTAGCTTATTTAAGTGATTTACTTTCCAATTGTGATTTTCTCTTCCCTGTAGATTCTTCTTTTCTATTTAGAGAAGACCTTTCAATATTTCCTTTAGGATAGGTTTAGTATTGCTGTATTCTTTTAGTTTTTGCCTGTGTGAGAAGTTCTTTATCTCTTCTTCTATTCTAAATGATAATCTTGCTGGGTAGAATATCCTAGGTTGCAGATTTTTCCCTTTCAGGACTTTGAATATGTCTTGCCACTCCTTTCTGGCCTGCAACGTTTCAGTAGAGAAATCAGCTGATAGCCTTATGGGGGTTACCTTGTAGTCAACTCTTTGTTTTTCTCTTGCTGCCTTTAGAATCCTCTCTTTAACTTTTGCCATTTTACTTATAATATGTCTTGGTGTAGGTCTGTTTGGGTTCATCTTGTTTGGGACCCTCTGTGCGTCCTGTAACTGGATATCTGTTTCATTCTCTAGGTTTGGGAAGTTTTCAGCCATGGTTTCTTCAAATACGTTTTCAATTCCCTTTTCTCTTTCTTCTCCTTCTGGGATCCCTATTATGCATAGATTGGCATGCTTTATATTATCCCATAAGTCTCTTATATTGCTTTCATTTTTTAAAATTTGGCTTTCTGTCTGCTGCTCTGATTGGGTGCTTTCCATTATTCTGTCTTCCAGATCACTTATTTGTTCCTCTGCGTTATTCATTCTGCTATTCATTGCCTTTAGCTCAGCTTTCCTCTTGGCGAATGAGTTCTCTAATTTTTCTTGGTTCCTCTTTTATAGTTTCTAGTTCCTTTTTACAGTAATCTGCATTTCTGTCAATAGCCCTTCTTAATTCCTTAGTATTTTCATTACCTCCTTTTTGAACTCTGTGTCTGTTAGACTGAAGAGATCTGTTTCACTTGTTCTTTCAGGGGAATTCTCCTGATTTTTTAACTGGGAGCAGTTCCTCTGCTTCTTCATTTTACTTATATTTCTGTTGATTTATGAGTTTAGGAGAAACAATTATCTACTGTGGTCTTGGAGGGCTATTTACATGGGGGAACATCCCTGTGTAGCCTGCTTGGGTTTAATATTTTTGGTGCGAGGGCTGTTTTTAGTATGGATGCCTGTCACATCTTTCCTTAGTGTATGCTGGCCATTATCCCCTTGATAGGAGGTGTGACTGGCGTTGTGGTGATCAGAGCCTGCACTAGATGTTGAGCGAGGCAGCCGCGCAGGGAGAGATTTCAGCCCTGCTTCCTAAGTTGCGTGGCCCCTGGGCTCAGCTGTGATTTCAGCCCCTCCTCTGCACGTGGGCAACCCGCTGGTGGCTTTCCTCCAGCCCAGGCAGGAGCCCACCTAGGCGGCAGCCCACTGAGGTGGTGGCTTGGGTGCGTGCTCCCAGAGCCTGTAGAGGCTGCTATGGCGTCTCCACCCCTCCCTTTGTACACCGCTTAATGGCGCTTCACTTTTGTGGCGGGCTCAAGCTTCTGCAAACACCCCCAGTTGCAGCTGTACCGCACTCCAGCCCCTTCAGGCTGTCTCCGTGCAGCCAACAGCAGTCCTTTCCCCAGGTCTGTTCTCTAAACCCCGCGTTCCAGCACCCATACCAGCAGCTGCGCATCTCAGGCTGGGGTGCACAAAGCAGTGGCATAGACCACCTGTGTACGTCTCTCTCTGTTCTGCCTGCCACAAACCAGTTGTGCTCTCCTCTGAACCTCTGGAGCTCCCTTTCTGTCCTGGCTGTTCTCCCCCGCAGTGAGGGGACTTCCCAGGGTGCAGGAACCTCGCCACTCCTTCAGTTCCCTCCCAGGGGAGCAGGTCCCATCCCACTTCCTCTTTTTTTTTTTTTTTTCTTTCATCCTGCCCGGTTACGTGGAGATCCTTCTTGTCCTTTCAGGTGTTTGAGGTCTCCTGCCAGTGATCGGTAGGTATTCTGTGAGAAGTTTTCATTTGTATTTTTTGATGTATTTGTGGGAGGAGGTGAGTTCCACATCCTTCTACTCCACCATCCTGACTGGAGTGCAGGAATCTGTTTCTTGGAGATGAAGCTTCACCAGAGATCTTTCTCTGTAGCTTCTGGGTTGGCCTCTGCTGTGACCTCTTTCTTTTTTTTTTTTTTTTTTTTTTTTTTTTGCTGTACGTGGGCCTCTCACTGTTGTGGCCTCTCCCATTGCGGAGCACAGGCTCCGGACGCGCAGGCTCAACGGCCATGGCTCACGGGCCCAACCGCTCCGCAGCATGTGGGATCTTCCCAGACCGGGGCACGAACCCGTGTCCCCTGCATCGGCAGGCGGACTCTCAACCACTGCGCCACCAGGGAAGCCCTGTGACCTCTTTCTTACTTTCAAAGTACTTACACCATGTCACCTGGTTGAAATCTCCATTTATTCATTTACTCGTTCCAAAAAAGTATTTATTGAGCACCTGTTATATGCTAAGGATTGCATTTTCTATGCGTTTTTGTCCAGAGTCATAGGTAGATGTTTCATATGCCATCATAAGCCTTTGATACTCACTGGGTCCCATATAGGCCACAATATACTTCCACCGTCTGTTCTGCAACACTAGTTACCCCAAAGCAGGATCTGTGAGACCGCTGGGTCACCTGTCCTTCTAGGGATTCTAGCCCCAAATCTGAAACAGTTATTAAAAGAATCAGCCTCCGGCCTTCCCTGGTGGTCCAGTGGTTGAGACTTCGCCTTCCAATGCGAGGGGTATGGGTTCGATCCCTGGTCAGGGAGCTAAGATCCCACATGCCTCAGGGCCAAAAAACCAAAACAGAAGCAATATTGTAACAAATTCAATAAGACTTTAAAAATGGTCCACATTAAAAAAAAAAAAAAAAGAATCAGCCTGTTTGTAAAAGCTCTACATGAATCTAAGGGGTCCTAAGTATTTCTCTGGGCAAAATAATCCTTATTCTTTGCCTTTATAAGTAAGATTCTTCATCACCTCGAGATTCATTCTGTGCATTCTGTGTTTCTTCTCTTGTTTAGAAGGGGAAACTATTTCAGAAGTTGGTCTGTGATTTACCCAGGATCCAGGGTCTTGAGCAAGTCTTCACTGGAGTCAGACTCCTGGGTTCCACTCAGTGCAAAAAGCAAAAGCCCTTGGAGACGAGGAAGCTCAAGAAAGGAACAGTAGCCTGACTGAGGCCTACAGCTAGTAAGCCAGGTCTGTCCACTCTGTCCTGCTGGGGTCAGAATGTTATCTGAGAGGTTATTGTGCCTGGAGAGATCTTCTGCCTTTCCTGGGGCATCAGGGATCATGGGAATTAGTGGTGAGCCTCTGGCCCAGGTCGGGACAAGGGGGCAGTAATACTGTAGTGCAGCACTGTCACCCAGGGTGGTGCGTTTTGCTGTGACCACAGATGCAGGGCTTTCTGTCTCGCTGCTTCTCTTCCCTTCTGGTTCATTCATCAGTTACCTATGCAGCAGTTGCTATTATTTCTAGGTTTTACTGGGTACCCTGGAAATGGGTGGGCTATGAGGAACCAGCTTTATATCCTGATGCAAATGGGACTCCTCTTACCAGGGACTGAGCTGATGCTTACAATCTGTTGAGCTGCTTTAGCTCTGACACCACTGTGGGCAGTGAAGTGAGCTAAGGAACGGGATAGGCGCTGAGTGTAGCTGACAGGTTGGAACCAAACTCCACTATTCAGCTCCGTATGTGGTCTGAGAGGCTTCCATAAGCGTCCGCATACCTCTCCCTCTTGCCCCCACTAGCTCTCTTGGCATATGGAAGGGTTGTTTATTTTAAATTATGAGATAGCTCTTCTAATTGTATGTTCTTATGTTTGCGTTTCACTCCTTTAGTTTGTCAGGAACTAGCCCCCTCTAGTGGAAAAGGTGACCACTTCCTCATTTTTGCCCCACATAACACAAGTCTTTGGAAGGCAAGAAGGGGCCGGCTGTCCGTCCGTGTGTTGAGAAGACATCCATGGAAGCTTTAGGTGCCAGCCCAGCAAGTGAGGAGCAGGGGCCAGGAGAAAGGAATAAGGGGTGGGGTTGAGCACTAGCACTTCTCCTTGAACTGAGGTCTGAGGGAAAGAGATAAATAGATTGTCTGACTGTGTGCACTTATCGCGGGCCTCTGTGGATTCCCTCCCCTGCCCTCCCCCCTGCACCGTGCACCCCCCTTCCCTCGGGGCGTCTCTGGTCTCTCCCGAGTGGCACGACGCAGGCCCCACCTCCCCGTCGGAGTTCAGAGCGCATCTTTCCTCTTGCACTCATCCGCCTGGAGGTGTGTCTGGGCTTATGCTCAGGAACAAGGCCACCCCCTCTCGTGTGCCTCCCTTCCCAAACCTTGGTCTCTGTTCCTAGTTCACCCCTGGGTTCCAGTTGGTGCCAAAGTTTGCGAAAGAGGATTCTGTCCTGCCCACAGACTCCAGGACTAATGAAAGATAAAGAACAAAGCACAAGCCAATATGTACTTTCCAATAATTTTTTTGTTTTTAATATCAATTGACATTTTAAAAAATACAGAGGTGTTTGACACAGAATAGCACCATTGTGTAGGACACACACAGTTCCTGCGCCCGGCACCTGAAGGGGGGGTTCTCTTGCCTGGGCTGGGGGGCAGTCACTCAGGGGGCGTTTGACTCACACCAGTTAGTTTCCTGCCTCTGCCTTGACCCAAAGGTCTTACAGGAAGACAATAAATAAATAGAACACCGAGATTTTATTTTGCAGTCTGCCCAGTTCAGGTCTCTTAGAGAAGGGAGAAAAGTCCAAACTGTGAGAGGGTGGGATGAATGGACATCAGGTCAGGTCAGCCATTCAGTGCAGAGTCCTAGAGTGACTGGGATTGGAAAGTACTTGGGTCCTTTGGGTTTGCAATGGATGGTGTTGTTTCTGGGTTCGGGTTTTTACAAGAAGCAGACAGGCCCTATGTCCACACCGAATTCCTGCTCGGGCCCTCCTATGTCCATGGGTGCAATGTCAATGATGGGGAGGCGTGAGGTCTTCTGCGACCGGTACTCAATCATAGTCTTGCCCCACTTACCGGTGTGTTTCTAGGGGAGAAAGAGAGGAGAGTCGGTGGATGCCTTACAATCTGGTGCCAGCTGCCCTGGACCCCAAAACTGAACACGAAGCACAGAACACACCCGGGGGGCCTAGACCTCTCTTGGATTGGCCTCCACCTCGACTCCAGTCCTCAGCAGCAGGGCCTCCTCCCCCTGCCCTTCTCCTCCCCACTGTCCGCAGTGACCCAGCCTGCGAGGGCAGAGGCCCACACATCGCATGAGTGTTCCTCCAAGTCACCGGACACGCTGAGCCAAGGGAGGGGAGGAGACAGAACAACACGCCCCTCTCCCTCACCCGTCGCTCTGCGTGTCGTCCCCAAGTAGCCCGTCACGCTCGTGCCCCTTTAGGACTACAATGCCTGCTGTGGACCAGCCCTCTGCCTGCTGCAGCCTGGGGCCCCGGGTGGCTCATCTCTCTGGTGGCCCAGCCGGCCTGACTCACCGTGCAGCCATCCTTCAGAACAGTATACGTGAACCTGCTGTTGCCCTCAGCCCGGATCTCCACGTCGTTGGAGCCCTGGATGAGCAGGGCCTTCTTGAGGTTGCCAGCGGCTTCGTCCAGGTAGGCGATGCTGTTCTTGCAGTGGTAGGTGATGTTCTGGGAGCCCTCGGTGGACAGCAGGCGCAGGAAGGTCATCTGGACGTTGGCAGTGTTGGGAGCTAGGTTGTCATCTCCATAGCTGAACTGGGAGGGCAGAGAGCAGTGGCGTGAGGCCCGGGGGCACAGGGGCCTCCGACCGGGGTTCACAGGAGCTGAAGGGGGCTGGGGGAGGGGTCACTAGGAAGACATGTTTGCTTGCGGGGAGTGGAGCAAGCCTCCGAGGACTCTTCCTCTACCTCGAAGTGGGAAAAAATCCTCCTCCTCCTCTTTCCTTCTTCCCCTTAACTCTCCCCCCACCCCATCCAGTGAGAATGGGAGCAAGGCGCTAAAAACTGCCAGGGAGAAAGCAGAGGAGGATTCTGAGGCACCGTCCCTGGCCTAGAGCAAGCAGGGACTCACGTGGAAGCCACCGTTGATGGTTTCTCCAAACCAGATGTGTTTCTTGTCCTTGCTCTTGCTGTTCCACCAGTTCTTCTTGGGAACGCTGGCTGGGCTGGGGTAGACGCAGGTCTCGCCAGTGTCCATGTTGCAGAAAACCTTCATGGCGTCCAGGGTGCAGCCCTGGTTCGGGTCGATCCAGTAATCTCCTGCAGCGGAGAGGCAACACCCCATCGGGGCTCAGACAGGCACAGACACACGCTCCCGAGAGGGCCAGGCCTGCCTGGGGTGACAGAAAGGCCTACGGGGACACCAGGGGGAGAGGAGCAGGGTGTGAGGGCCACATGCGGCCAAAGGGAGGGGAGAGGGAGGGATCCGGGCGAGGAGACCCGGATGGGAAGGTCCAGGGCTAAACGGGGGTGCAGGCAAAGGGACAGGAGCAGGGCCTGCCCGGTGGATGGAACTCTACCCTGAAGTCACTTCCACCATGTGGCCATGGCAGGACGGGACCAGGGCTGCAGTTTCTCTGCTGTGAAATGGGGGAGCCACCAGTGCCAGAACCTTCCAGGCCCAACTCTGCCCGGCACTAAGAGATGCCTGCTCCCTCCTTCTGAAGGGGGCCATGCCCAGTGGGCTGACTTCCTACTCTCCGGGGCGGGGATCCTGCCCTCCAGGCTCACCGCTCTTCCACTCAGGGTGGCAGAGTTTCAGGTCCCGGCAGGTGCGAGCGGGGTTCTTGCGGGATCCCTCGGGGCTGCGGATGCTCTCGATCTGGTTATTGAGGGACTTGAGTGTGGCATCCACCTCGGCGTCGTGCTGTCTCAGGTTGCCGGCTGCCTCATCGGCCCGCATGTACTGCAGGGGGTCGGGGCCCTTCTCTCTCGGGCCTAGGCCAGCAAAGGCGGACATGTCAATGCCAGGGCCAGGGGGACCTGGAGGGCCAGGGGGTCCAGGATTTCCAGGAGGACCCTGCAGCAGGAAACAGAGAAATCAGCCAGGAATTACAGGGAGACGCCCCTCCTATGTCCATCCCCACCTGCTAGAATGTACTAGGATGTCTTCTTCCCAGTCCCATGACGTTGGGTGTGTGCATGTGTGTGTGTGTGTGTGTGTGTGCACAGCAGGCCAAGACCAAGAAAACCATAGAATGCTCCCTGTTTTTTCATTAGTCCCTCTCTTCTATGTCTCATGGACTCTGAACTTCCAGGGAGCTCCCAGGATAAAGGATGCTGTCACATTAGCTGCAGGCTGATGCCCCAGAAGAAGCCCTTAGCATCAGAGAGCTCAAGCCTCCCGGTGCTGGGAACACCCCAGACAGCAGGAAGGACACTCACAGCAGGGCCAGTTTCGCCTGAACGTCCACGGGGTCCAGGAGGTCCAATGGGGCCGGGGATTCCATTAGCGCCATCTTTGCCAGAGGGACCGACGGGGCCAGGAGGACCCTGCAGGCCGGGAGGGAGAAAGGCAGTGAGAAGAGAGCCATCGACAAAGGGAAGGTCCGGGGGAAGCTGGGGCTGGTGAGGCGGCCATCCTGGCAGCACTCATAGCTGCTCTCTTCCCAGGTTTTCCCATTTCTCAGTCATGGAACCCCGCGCTGGTCTCCGTGTGGCCAAGAACCGGCAGGACGGCTTCACGGCTCTCTCACTCCCTGCAATCCTCTTTGTAAAATCCTATTCCCAGGGAGTCTGTCTGACAGCCGAGAGCTGCTCTCGTGTTCGTCCTGTGACCTCAGGTACTTCTCTGGCCACAGTGTCACCAAGCCAGTCCCACTTCTGCTGCTGAGTGAGGTACCTGAGCCCGAGGCTTCCCCAGAAGCAGCCACATCTCCCTCCTCACCAAACAGCTGACCAGCACCCTGGTCCCACCCCGGAGGAAGGGTTCACTCCGTCTCACTTACTCTGGGGCCAGAAGGACCGGCAGGACCAGAAGTCCCTTGGTCTCCAGAAGGACCCTGTGCAGCAGGAAGAGGCAAAGGTCAGAGGTCAGCACAGACAGGGCCCCATCTTCCACGTCAGGAGGGCCTTCTTGAATATGTATATATACTGGGAGCTGGGGGAGCGCATACACGTCCCGCCCCTGCTCCCCTTCCATGTGCTCCTCCCTCCAACCCTGAGGAGGCCCTGCACGTTTCTCAGGATGATCCCAAGTCGCCTTAGCAGCATGGGAAACTCAAGTGGGCTCTGTGAAGTGAGATGCCCTGGGGAACAAAGCGCAGCCTGCGGCACTCACAGGGGGGCCGGGCAGACCCTGCAGACCAGTGAAGCCACGGTGTCCCTTCAGTCCCCTCTCGCCAGCCTCTCCCGTCTCTCCTTTGTCACCTCGGGGGCCTTGAGGGCCCTGGGAACAAGACACAAAGACACAGGTTTGGTCAGCTCAGGCCAGTCTCTGCCAGCCTCACCCGAACCAAGGAGCCCCAGGTCCCTTCTGCCCCCTGAACCTGCCTGTCAGGGACCCAGCACAGGATGCTCAGATACTCACTGGCATTCCCCGGGCTCCAGCTGGTCCTGAGGGTCCCATGGGGCCTTGTGCACCCTGTGGGGAGAGTGGGGGCAGCGTCAGAGCACGGTCAGGACAGGGACGGCCCTCTTCTGTGTCTGCCCCCGGGCTGGGCACTGAGGCTGCTGCTCCACAGCCCAGCCCCAGGGACGCGCCCAGGGCCTGGGGTGGTGGAAAGCTCCCTACCCACGCAGCCACCCTCCTCCACCGTGGCTTTTACTGACTCGAAGATACTCACAGCTTCTCCTCGGTCTCCCTGCTTGCCGACTGGGCCGGCGGGGCCAGGAGAGCCAGGGGGCCCTGGGGCTCCGGGGGCACCCAAGGGACCGGTCTCACCACGATCACCCTGTCAGGAGAGAGGTCTCCGGCTCAGAGAGGAACGTTCCAGAAGAGGCAAGGAGAGACGTGATTCTGACCCCAGCCCTGCCAGGCCAATGGAATGTCCTCCCCACCCCACCATACTCACCTTGAGTGAGACCCCAATACTCACCTTGACTCCAGCTGCACCGTCTCTGCCAGGGGGGCCGTCAGCACCAGGGCTTCCCTGCGCAAAGGGAAACAGACGCCATCAGAGCTGTCCACCATCCCCGCCTCTGCTTCCTGTCCTCTCTCAGGAGCCCAGGTTTGTGCCCTCCATCCAGCCAAAGTTTTCTCAGCCAGCTTCCTCCTGCCTCCCCGCCATGGGCCCAGCTCTTAGTCTCCGTGCCCTCTCTCTCCCATCACCACCCTCCCATCACATCTGGGTGCTTGGGCTCGGCCCATCTGTCACCCCCTTCTCCAGGGCTCCCCTCTCCCTAGAACGGGCTACCCCACAGTGGATCCCACTGCACACCTCGCGTCCAGGTTCACCCGCAGGACCAGTCAGGCCAGGAGGACCCACGGGGCCAGGGGGACCTCGGTCTCCAGATGCTCCAGGAGCTCCCTGCTTGCCAGGCTCACCCTGGGGGACAGCGACGAGGAGGATGAGTGCGTGCTCCGAGGCCCCTCTGAGCCCTTCTGGGGAGAGCACTGACCGGGGGTCAGTTCAGATGGTACGGAGTGGTGGCAGCCTCGGGGTGGCCAGGCCACCGAGAGCACCAGGTGAAGAGCCTCCACCTGAGCCAGGCTGGGCCCAGCTCGCCCGGAGGAAGGGGCGTCCCCACTCACCGACGGGCCGGGCAGGCCGGGGAATCCTCGCTCACCACGCTGCCCAGGCAGACCAACGATGCCCCTCTGACCAGCCAGACCCTGGGGACCTGGAGGACCGTCGGGACCCTGAGGGAGGAGAGGAGGGAGGTGAGAACTTGAGAAGTGACACGGAGCCGCCCCCTGCCCATCTGTGAGGTGGCCAGCTGCCCACTGCAGGGGTCAGGGCACTTCTCTCTGCAGCGCCCACCCCTCCCCGGCAGCCCCACAGTCCTGCTCCCCCCACTCTGGGCTCTGTGAGCCCACGTGCCCTTCACACTCCTGCTCCAGGGACCTTGGCCCTGGGCTCCCCAGCCTGGGGTGGGACTTACAGAAGGACCGTCATCTCCAGGCTCTCCCTTCTCGCCAGGGGGTCCGGAAGGACCTTGGAGGCCAGGGTCACCAGCTCGGCCAGGGGGGCCACTGTCTCCTCGAGCACCTTTGGGACCATCTTTTCCAGAAGGACCAGGGGGGCCGGGGGGTCCAGGGTTGCCCTAGAAGGAACAAATGCGGGACGTGAGAACTCATCTCACCCTTTGCCATCCTTCCAGGCTACCAAAGCCACGGTGACCCTCTGGGGGCTTCCTCCACCCTAAGGGCAGCTTGATCCCCACCCCGGACTACCTCTTCCATCTTCTCTCCCCCATGAGCTCTGGCTTCAAGCCAGCCTGGCTTCTCCAGCCTCTGCACACTTTGCTTTTTCTGATCTACCTGGACTCCCTTCTGCCTCCTTCCCTGTGGCCTCAGTCCCACCACCCGTCCTCAAGGAACAGCTCCAGCCTCGCCCCTGGCCGCTAAGCCTCTGCGCCTGCTCCCTCTGCCCTTGGTGGTGTTGGTGAGCTGGGGGACTTTCCCCAGGAGCAAGGTGCAGACATTCTTACAAAGCACAGTGTGCTCAAGAAGTGTGCGTCCACGATGAAAGCAACTGTACCAGCCCTGTCCTGCCCATGGAGCCAGAAGCGCGTGGCCAGCAAGAGGGCACACCGCCCTGCTCCCAGCTGTCTACAAGGAGAGCAGGTCCCTATGGTCAGTTAACTACTGTTCCCAGGAGTGGGGATGGGCACAAAGACATGTGGGGGACTGGGCCAGACTCTTCGACCCCTGCCTGTGCCTCCCATGCCTGGAGTTAGGGAGGAAACAGCCGGGGGCAGCACTTACATTGGAACCTGGGGGTCCGACGCGGCCTGCAGCTCCGGGGAATCCGGTGGCCCCCTATGTGACGAGAGGAGGACCCTGAGTATCTCAGACCCTCAGGAGGCCCAAGAATCAAATTTGGGGGCGGGGGTCTCATAGGCTGGCGTGGAAAGGGGCGGGGGGCGCACGGCAGCAAGGGGAGAGCTACAGAGGGAGAAAGGGCCCCCAGGTCGGGCCACTGCCTCGGGCAGCCGCAGCTTCTCAGCCTCCAGCCCCTGCAGGGGGAGCATGCGGCCGGGGCAGTCAGCGCTGTAGGGGCGCCCTCTCTCCCACCTGGCTGTGGGATGGGCTCTGTGTGGGAGGGGCTCGGGCTGAGAGGGAAGGAGGCGGGGTGGGGTCTCTGGGGCCAGGCCTCCTTCCTGAGGCCCGGGCGGGTGGGTGCGAGAGAAGCCACTGCCCCTACAGTGCCCTCCACCCGGCCCAGTGACAGTGGGAATGGGGGCTTTGCTCACCGGGGGGCCTTGAGCACCTCGGGCTCCTTTAGGACCAGTCACACCAGTAGGACCCTGGGGAGGAAGGAGGGAGATGGTGAGGCCCGGTCGCCCTGGGGGAGGGCTGTGGGCTTCTGGGCGCGGGTTCCTTCTGAGCCCCCGACCGACCGTGGACTCCTGAGAGCTAGGTTCTCAAAGACACAGCTTTGTCAGCACTAAAATCCCAGCCTGGAGAGGCTGTCACAGGTGGGCCTGCCACCCCGACCCATAGGAGACTCGTGTTCTAGGAGACCTCGGGGAGGGCAGGCCCATCAGGTGTCCTCAGAGCCAGTCCGAGGTCTCCCAGGAGACGGGCCACTCTGCCCCAGGCCATCTGTGCTCAGGGAGATCCAGCGGCTGGTACCCTGTGTTGGCCCCCGGCCACACCCACACCCACACCCACGGCTCTGAAAGCCAGCTTAGCTCCTTGAACCTTTACCCCTGAGCACAAATTCCTCCTCCCTGCAGCCTCCCCCTCCTGTGGCTGCAGCAGCAGGCTCCGGAGTCTGCTGGGTGGAGGGCCCTAAACACAGGCGGGCATCCCCAGGCCTTCTAGCCACCTCTGCCTGCCCAGGCCCCTCTCCCAGCACCCAGCACTGCCTACCCTGTGGGATCGGTTGCTGGGGGGAGCTCAGTGTTACCCACCTGAGGCCCGGGAGCTCCAGAGGGGCCCTGAGGACCCGGGGCACCAGCGTCACCTTTCTGGCCAGCCTCTCCTTGCTCGCCTTTGGCACCGGGCTGGCCGTCAGCACCCTGTCCCGGGAAGGAGGAGGCCAGTGAGTGCGGGCGAACACTCGAGGTTCCTCCAAAGGGGCCAGAGACTGTGTGAGTGTGTGCGTCCACCCTGGGCCTGGACACCGAGCCTCAGGTAGGACTGTCACATCGGTGTGGAGATGTGGATGGAGAGGAGCCATTTCCCTCTTCTTTAAATCCTGGCCCTCCCTCCCCCGCAGGCGGGATGGTGTCCTTGGGGAATGACTTGAGCTGGCCAGAGTGGAGGGCATGGGAGGGAGGGAGGGTGGACAGAGATACTCACAGGGGGACCGGCAAATCCAGCGGGCCCGGGGGGTCCAGTCTCTCCACGTTCACCCTGTGAGAGAAGAGGGCCGGGAGGGGTGAGGCTCAGCTGCCGGCCTACTCTGTTCCCTCCTGTGAGCCCAGAGCCCGCTCTGGCCCAGCCCAGCCTACTGCACAGTAACCCTCAGACAGGGGGTCGGGAAGCTCCGTCCTAAATAAAGGGACCCAGGTCAGAAAGCCTCTCGCGGTCAGAGGATCTGGGGACCCGAAGGCCCTCCACCCTGATCACCTCATGGGGGGGACGTGTCTTCTCCCTTTCTCATCTCTCCTCCCACCCCCAGGCCCAGAGGGCAGGGTGGGAGCCATGCCCGGGGGGCCTGCAGGGCCAGGCTCAGGGACAGATAGATACTCACCGGGGCGCCGCGAGCACCAGCAGTTCCTGCAGGACCAGGAGGTCCAACTTCTCCCTAAAGTGGGCCGGCGGGGGTGGGGGCGCGGACAAAAGCCAAGGATGAGGAATGTGGGGTGAGAGGGGGTCCCTTCCAGAGCAAAGTGCATCCAGAGAGCCCTGACGGTGGGACAGGGTCTCTGGTCTCCCCTCCGACCCACGGCATGTTCTCCCCTTATTGCTTTGGCCATACCTGCACCTACTCGGGGCCTTTGCTGAAGACACCCATACCCCCATCCAACTGCTTCCCTCCGTGGTGCACACAGCCGTGACTTTGCCTCTAAGAAGAGCCCCCACCCTCCACTCCTTGCAGCCGCTGCAGGGCAGGAGGCCGACAGGTATCGAGCGAGGGGAAGAGAGAGCAGTCTTTGGCAGGAGATGAGAAGGAGATTTGATGGGGAGGCGAGGCAAAGCGAGGAAAGGGATCCACGACTCACCTTCTCACCGTTGGCACCAGCCGGGCCAGGGGGGCCAATGGGGCCAGTCAGACCCTGGCGGGGGAGAAGGTGGAGTGAGGGGCAGGGAGAGGCAGCCAGGGACGCGGAGTCCCAACAGGGAGCCTGGAGACGCCGCACCCAGCGGACCTTGGTGTACCCTCGTGTGGCCCCCAGAGCTCCCTCTCACCCTGGGGTCCCCACTTTTGACAGGGAAGTCCCTGTAGTTGCCCAGCCCACAAAACTGAGATAGGAGCAGAGACCACGCTCACACGCTGCCCCTCTGTCCCCTGAGTGCATGAGGTCCCCTGCGTGCATGAGGTCCCCTGCGTGCATGAGGTCCCCTGCATCCGTCCCCCTCCCAACCCCAGGGAGCCTGCAACCAGCAACCACTTACTCGTCCACCGTCCTTCCCGGGGGCTCCCTCGGGGCCTTTCTCACCAACATCACCCTGTGGGATAGAGAAAAACGGGCCACCTCAGGAAGTCACTCCAAGATCCCCTTTGCCGGCTCAGTGCCCACCCCACCCCCCGAATGGGGCTCCAGGCAGAGCTCAGAGCCTGGCCAAGAGGGCTTTGCTGCAGTCTCAGGGTGGGTGACGAGGAGTAACAGAAGTGAGACGGAGGGAAGTGTCAGGGCAGGATGTCGTGTCACTCAAGGTCAAACGGAGAGCCTGGGAGGGGTCTCCAAGTTCCTCAAGAGGGTAACGGGGACCCTCACCGCCCCTCACCGCCAGGTGCCGTGGGGAGCGGGAGGGAGTGTGGGGAAGCCCAGCTGTGGCGGAAGCGCGCTCAGCCTGGTACTCACCCTGTCTCCCTTGGGCCCAGCGATGCCAGCTGCTCCTCTCTCACCGGGCATTCCCTGCAGACCTGGAGGGCCCTGAGCCCCAGGGGGGCCACCTGGGCCAGCTGCGCCCTGCGGTGGGAGAGGAATCAGTGGAGGGCAGCACTTCCCCCGGGCCCCCCAGGCCCCAAGCCCCCTTTCCTTCCCTTCCTCCTCTGCCCAGATCCCTTTCTGTCTCATCCTCCATCCCTCCCTTCTTCCATCTTCATCCCCCCTGAGCCCCCTCCCCTTCCAGCCCAGAGGACCCCCGCCAGCAGGACCCGCCTCACTCACTTTGGGACCATCAGTGCCAGGAGTGCCAGGGAGGCCGCGGGGCCCCTGGAGGCCCTGGGACCCGGGAGAGCCACGTTCCCCTGGGAAACCTCGTTCACCCTGTGGCAGAGACACCAAGGAGCAATCAGGCAAGAGAGATGGGGCGGAGGCCCAGAGAGAGAGGAGAGCCAGGATGGCTGTGCTGGGACGCGCGGCAGAACCGCACGGGAAGGAGCAGGCCCGAGGAGGCCGCGCGGGAACAGCGGGCGGGACACTCACCCTGGGACCCACGAGGCCGGGAGCTCCAGCTTCACCAGGAACGCCCTGAAGAACAAAGAAGGATGTGTGAGAGAGCAGAGGCTTTTCTGCCCCAGATCCTCGGCTGAGCTGCCCTCCCGCTGGGGGCTGAGCTCAGACTGTCCTCTGTGGAGAGCTGGGCAGCAGGTCCTGGACATTCCCTGGCCTCATGGGGCTCCTTGTGCCCCCTCCTGCCCTTGCCTCCTGGGCATGAGAATAGGTCTTCCCACCTACACAGGCTACAGGTTCAAAGAGCCCCAAACTCACCTGGTCACCTGGTTTTCCACCTTCACCTGGGGGACCGGGCGGGCCAGGAAGTCCCTAGAAGCCAAGGTGACTTAGTTAGGAAAGGAGTGCGTTTGCTGGCGTGCCCTGCAGGGAGGCCAGCACAGTGCGAGAGCAGGTGTAGGGGAGGGGGTTCAGGGAAGACTCATCCCTGGGTCCCCCTCAAGGGGGCACTGCTGCTGCCCCAGAGTCCTGCGTGTGGACGGAGACTGAACAGGACTGATCCAGCCACCTACCTGGAACCCAGATGGCCCCGGAGCACCCTGCTCGCCTCGTTCACCGGCAGGTCCCTGCAGAGGAAGACAAAGGCGAGCTGAGCCAGCCTCCAGAGAATCTGGGACCAAGCAAGGTGTGCATGCCTCGCTGTCCTCCCACCAGTGACCCGCACCCCTGACAACCCCGATGGGGTCCAGGCTGCCTCCTGGGATGCCCTGCCTCAGCTCAGGCTGGGTCAGGTGTCCTGGATCAGCCCAGATCCACACCTGTCAGCTCCATTACTCCCCACCTCTACCCACAAAGCTCCTGCCCACGTGCCACCTGGAGAGGCTGGGCAGGTACTTACAGCAGGTCCAGGGGGGCCTGCAGCTCCTGTCTCACCATCTTTGCCAGGGAGACCCTAGAGGGGAGAGAAAGGGGTGATGTAATGATGCACTTCTTCAGTTCTACAGGCCCCAGGACCAGGCAGGTGTACTATGTGGCCCAGAGTTTCTAGATGATCCCCCGCCTGAACTCCATTTCCACACCTTCCCTTCCTGTCCTTCCCCGGCCCCCTTCTTTCCCTCAGTCCTTCTCAGCATGGGAGCCTCCTCCATCTCTCTGGGCTGCTGTCAGCGACCAGAAGTCTCCCCGTGCGGACTCCCAGAGCAGGGCCCAGAGCAGCATGGGCTCAGCCACAGGAATCCACACTGCCAACTAGGGGTCCCAGAAGCATGC
This sequence comes from Hyperoodon ampullatus, assembly GCF_949752795.1. Lineage (NCBI taxonomy): Eukaryota > Metazoa > Chordata > Mammalia > Artiodactyla > Ziphiidae > Hyperoodon > Hyperoodon ampullatus. Next base: position 54,191,361 of record NC_136924.1, read on the forward strand.
CATAGGGATGCTCTCTCCTTACAGGGGTCCAGCAAACGCTAAGGCATGGGCAGTGGGGAGGGTACTTACTCTCAGACCAGGAGCACCAGGCAGTCCTTTCTCACCAGCTTTGCCAGGCTCACCCTGGAAGAAAGAGTACAGGGCCATAAGGTGGAGGGCTCTGGTGGGAGCGGGGGTATGGCCAGCTTGGGAGACTGGGGCTTGGGGTCACTGCCTCGTGGACAGCAAAGGCCAAAGCCAAGTGTCAGCACCTCTCTTATGCTCAGAGGTGTGAACTGATAGCGCTGCCCCATGGATCAACGTCATGGCTGAGATGTCCCAAGGGCTCTAAAGAGTCCTGGGTTTCCCCCGATCACATCCACTCCTACAGGGCGTGGAGGTCCAACTGCCCAGGGTACCATGGATCCTGCTCATCATGGCCCTTGGGATAACTCTATTCAGGGCCAGCCCTTTCCCCAGGGGCAGGGAGGTAGTAGCACCATATGGAAGGAAATGGAAGGGCAGGTGATTACTTACATTGGCACCTTTGGGGCCAGGGAAACCCATGACACCAGGCTGCCCACGAGTCCCCTGAGGACCTGGAGGTCCAGGGCGACCATCTTCACCAGGGGCTCCCTGAAAGAGAGGACACCATTCTCAGAACACGGACACTCGACCACATTCGTCCATCCAGTATCTACTAAGTGCCTACTATGTAGCAGGCTCAGGGCTGGGCACTGGCCAGACAGTACGTGGGATGGACCAAGTTCACAAATAGCAGCCCACGTCACACACAGGCCCCATCGGCGACAAGGCACTCCTTTGCTCATAATTTTTGTCCCTGAAAATGCACACCGTGCTTTGTCTTCCTCCAACAGAAGGCCCAAATGCACAAGGGGGTGGCATTTTCAGAACTCACAGCCACTGCACAGGCCACACCTGGCCCTACTACCTACCGTCTGTCCCCCACCCCAATTCTCAAAATTCACGGGCTGCCCCTACCCAACTCCTGTCTCTTTTCCCATCTGCCTCCCCAAGGATTTCCCCAACCCCTCCCAACGACCCCAGATGACGGACTTACAGAAGGACCAACTTTGCCTTGAGGACCAGCATCACCAGGGCGACCAGTGAGACCCTTTGTGTAGGAGAGAGAAGAGGATGGGTGTCAGGGCAGCCCCAGGACCGCCCAAACCTGGCAGCACAGGGGCGGAGGGACCAGGTGGGGCGGGGCATGGGGGGTCTGCTCAAAGTCAGAAGCCGAGGACAAAAGCAGCTCTGCTACTTACCCGGGCTCCAGGGAGGCCAGGTTCTCCAGGACGGCCAGGGTCACCATTGGCTCCCTTGGGACCAGCAAGGCCACTGGGCCCTCGCTCTCCAGGGGCTCCCTACACAGGAGGAGGCAGGGGGTCAGCAGAAAGCCATTTGACCAGTGATGTGGGGACCCCAGCCCCTGTGCCCCAACTCACCTTGGGACCTGCCAGACCATCCTGACCTGGGAACCCACGGTTGCCAGGAGCACCCTAGGGAGAAGTAGAGAGGAGAGGCTGTGAGTTAGGGTGGCCCCTGACCCAACCGCGGCTGCAGAGAGCCTCGCCAGACCCCGGGGGTCCATCCCACGAACCCGCCAACCATAATTTCTGTGGCGCAGTAGCTACAGCCTGCAAGGTTCTGAGAGATTAACTTCTTGGGCCTGTGCCCACCTTTCTGGGAAGGAGCTGCAGCTATTTCATGCCATCCCAGGGGTGGGGGAGAGACACAAAGAAGGAGAAGGTTCCCTATCCCCATGGTGGTGGGTGCAGAAAAAAGAAGTAGGACGTCTAGGAGGCCACAGACTCAGCAAAGACCCGGAGCCACAGGGACCGGACTTGCATCTCTAGGTCACACCCCAATGAGCGTGGGGACTCCTGGCCCACTTACTCTTTCTCCAGGGGGACCAGCGGGCCCAACACCACCAGGCTCTCCACGGGCCCCTCTTTTGCCTTCTTCACCAGCAGGACCAGGGGCTCCTTGGGGACCAGCAGGGCCCTGAGAACCAGCACAAAAGAGAAACAGGGTGAGTCTTCGCCAGGCCCTGGGGCGAGCACCGGCCTGGTGTGTGGAGGAAGTGGCTGTGACTATTGTTTCAGGGCTGGGGGACCTGGGGAAGTGAGGCCACAAAGGATCAGCATGGGGGAGAGCAGAGCGCCCCAGGGGGAAGAGAGAGAGTATAAAGTTCAAACTGGTCAAGCTGGTCAGGCCAACGATGGGAGCTGAAGCTGCAACAGCTTCTCAACCTTGTCATATCTCGTCTCCGACATGGCCTGAGACGACCTGGATTAGGGGACAGAGCTCCTGCAGAGGTGGGCAGTGGGCCAGGCGTGGTGGCCAGATACTCACCGGTTCTCCCTTGGGGCCTTGTTCGCCTTTGAAGCCAGCAATACCAGGCTCACCCTTAACAAAGGAGAAAGGCAGGTTCTCACACTCGGTTCTCTCCACGGCCCTGTCCCTACGTCCCGAAACCCTTAAAGGCGCCCCACCAAAGGACATGGTGTGAGCACAGGAAGGAGGGGTGGCGGGTTTGACTCTGGGGCGCTTGGGGCTCATCCTGGATCTTACCGTTTGACCTTTCGGGCCCAGAGGACCAGTTGCACCTTGAGGGCCGGGTGGACCACGGGGCCCAGGGAAGCCGGGAGCACCAGCAATGCCAGGGGCACCCTATCAGCATGAGCAGAGAGAGAGGCATCAGGAGAGGGGGCAAGGAGGGACTGACCCCACCGGGAGGTGCCAAGTCCCAGGGCAGCACTCACAGCAGATCCTTTAGCTCCAGGAATTCCATCCGATCCAGGGTTACCCTGAAAAAGGAGACTGTCATTATAAAATAAGCAGCGAAGAATAAACCCCAGCCATCTCCTAGCCCTCCAGGCCCCAGGTCCAGGGGCTGCAGCAGCAGCTGCTGTCCATTCCAGGCATGGCCCTGCTGGACATTTCAGGGGGAGGATGGGCGATGGAGGGAGACATGTCTCTAGAGATGGGCGGGGGGTGGGTGGGGCCTTCAGCCAGAATGAAGGTTTCATGATCGAGACGCCACTTCCCTCACAGCTAAGCACAGAGTCAAGTGTGCCAAGGCCTCAGACCCCAGACCCTTCAGGCAAAAGGGAAGCTAGACTTACAGAGGCACCAGCCGGCCCGGGGGACCCAGGAGTACCAGATTCACCGCGAGGACCTTGGGCACCTTCAGGACCTCGAGCACCGGTGGGGCCAGCTTCACCCTGGGAAGAGACAGGGAGGGATGGAGTGAGGGCAAGTCAGGGGGACAGAGACCTCGTGGGCCAGCAACAGTTCAGGGCAAGCTGTACACACGCACCAAAGAGCTGAGTCCTGCTCCAGAGCACCTGGGTTCCCACATGGGCTGCCTGGCTGAGCTCGCTGCCCTAATGACTTCCTACCCCACCCACTCCACTCTCCATCTGCCCCCTATACGGTGACCACCAGTAGCAAGCACACAGTTTCATGCCACAGCCTGGGCATCGTGCTCGTCCCGTCAGCGCCGTTCAGAAGAGCCCAAGCTGGGGGCCCCTGCCGGCCCAGTGTCCTGGGGATGATGGACAGATGGCTGAGATGGACAGGCACCTCTACCTCCCCTTTCCTACCTATTTTCTCTTTTATTGAGGCTCTCGAACAGCTCAGCTCGGGGCACCACTTGGCTTGTATCTATCTGGCTGATGTGTGACCCAGGCTCTGGGCCAAGCCTGTTTGAAGGGAGCCAGAAAGCCAGGGCAGAAGCAAGCTGGGTCCAGCACCCCAACACTACTTTTCCCAAAATGGCCTCTGCTTTTACTTTCATTTTTTTCCTGAACGCTACAACTGGCTGCGATCTAGGCTCTCTGGACAGCGGAGTCCCTGGGGAGGGCGGATGACCTGGAGGGAGGGCAGAGCCTCCTCAGGTTTCTTCTCAGAACACTCTTGCTTTACTTCTGTAATTATTATTTTCTAAAGGTCAGGCCCCCTCACCTTCCGCCGTCCCTCTTCACAATGGGTCTCCTTCACCCGGCTCCTGGGGCCTCAGACACTGTCTGGTTGCCATGGAAACCCCCAGGAGGGAAAAAGCAACCTGATGCCAGTGACCGCATGGAGGCTCCTTATTCATCTCCTGGCGGGCACCAGGAGAGAATTCCCAGGGACACACGCGCATTGGAATCCCTCCTGGGCCACAGGGGCCTTTCCCTGAACTGGCTGGCCTCCCACTGGCCTCTGTTAATCCTTGGAAGAACTCTATTAACACGGCTTGGGAGAGCCAAGGCCCCCAAATGAAGCAGCGGCGAGAGGGAAGCGTGGAACCATCTCTGAGCCCATTTTCCCTCCAGCTCTCTTCCGGGTCTAAGTCGGCTGAGCTTTGCCGTCTTCCCTTTGGTTCCTGGTCTTCTGCTCCCTCCCAGGTCTCAGGTGTCTCCCCACCTCTTTCTGCCTTGCCCCACTCTGAAGCTGTAACTGTATCTCCAGCTTTTTATCATTCCATCTTACTTTCCCTTCCAGCTGGTGACTCTGCCAAGTGCCTGGCGTTTTCCTCGTTTTCCGTGGAGGGCGGAGGTGGGGAGGGGGTGGGGGACATGCCTCCAAAGGGAAGGGGGCGGGGAAGGGGGTCATCCAGGGGGCAGTCAGCAAGGGCTATGGGGAAAGCGGGGTTCCTGACACAACGGGCAGGACACGCACCTTGGCACCAGGAGCACCGGGGAAGCCAGGACCGCCAGCAGGACCCACGGGACCCTGGAGGAAGCAAGTGGATGGAGAGGTGAATGCTCATTCGGGGCAGACTCTCTCCAGCCTCCAGAGTGAGACCCCCCCACCCCACGCCTCACATGCCGTCCCACCTTTGTACCGATATCGCCCTACATCCACTGTGGCCAAAAGTCCCTGGGTGAAAACTGCCCCCACTGCCAGTGTCCCCAAGCCTGGCTTCACAAGGCAAAGCAGGCTTCTGACTAAATACATGGTGAGAAGCAGGTGATTCTTTCACCTCCCTCTCTATCCCTCCTCAAGTAAACTACCGAAAGGGTGGCTGAGAAAAATGACCCGCTGCGTCAAAGCTTGTTCAACATGCTCTTGCAGTAATGAAAAATTATTTCTCCTCCTTTCCGGTAGAAGCCAGAGCATGGCCTGTGTACTGAGTAAACACTGCAACTTCATTGGGCTGCTGACTGGGACGCAGGTAGACCTGCCGGGGCTGAAGCGAACTTACCGGAGGCCCTGCAGGGCCGGGTTGCCCATCGTTGCCCCGAGCACCCTGCGAGCGAGAAGGAAGCAGCCACCGTCAGAGGCGTGCACACGTCCAGTCCCTCCCTGCCTCAGCCCACCCCCATGGTACCCCAGGGCTGAGCAGGAGGATGGCAGGTCCTCCAAGGCGGCTGGGAGAACCGGGAGGGCAGTGGGCTTGTTCTCAGCTTAACAAAGCCTGGGTAATTTTCCAGCTATTTCATCATTTCTTTTTTTCTTTTTTTTTTTTTTTTTTTTTTTGCGGTATGCGGGTCTCTCACTGCTGTGGCCTTTCTCGTTGCGGAGCACAGGCTCCGGACGCGCAGGCTCAGTGGCCATGGCTCACGGGCCCAGCCGCTCCGCGGCATGTGGGATCTTCCCGGACCGGGGCACGAACCCGTGTCCCCTGCATCGGCAGGCGGACTCTTAACCACTGCGCCACCAGGGAAGCCCTGTTTCATCATTTCTTAAACTTCCGTTTAGAACCCAAGTATCCCTAACTTCAAGGCTGAGTTATCATTTAAAGATTCGGTGAACTGGGCCAAAGGAGAACAAAACAGCCAAGCATCGACCCTGACTGAGTGCTTCCTGCCTGTTACATCAGGAAGCAGTCTCCGGACTTGGGTAACCTCCCTGGTTAAGGCTTGGTTAACTCCAGGATCTGCGCCCCGCCATCCTCCAACCCGTAAAACCACCTGCTTCTATGGAAAACAGAGAAGCTGCAGGACATCTGCCAGCAGCCCAGGAAGAAGCTCTGTGATGGGGACAGGGCACTGGGCACAGCCCGAGGACCACATCTGCCCCAAGGCTTCCTTCACAGAAAGGCAAGGCTGCCGGCATTTCCTCCACGGGCCTTGCCCTTTGAAGGTTTTCTCCTGGCTTTGTGGTGAGCACCCCTAGTGCCTCTCTCAAGGCCCCTCAAGGCCCAGGGGACCGTTAGGCTAGGTGGAGCTGGGCCTGGCACCTGGTCCTTGGAGGACCTCGGCTGAGCCCCGTCTGCCTGCCTCTGCCTCTCCTTGGAAGCTGAAGAAGGATGAAGAAGCCCCTGTTTTAAAGAAGACTCAACTCTTCCTCCTGGCTATGGTCCATTTCTCCTGAGACTCTCCCCGTTGGCATTAAACAGGGAAACAAGAGAAGACTTAACAGAAGAAAATGTCACAGGGAACATAAAGCCTCAGCACTGGCCAGAGCCCCTTCTGGACTAGGCTGGCCACTTCGAGAAGCACCCACCCTGGCCGCGAGTGAGGGGGAGCTGCAGTGCTGCCCGAGAGGCCAGAGCTGGGTGGGCATCCAGGGTTCCTCCTGCAGCAAGGCTGGGGAGTGGGCACCGTCTGGCCCAAGGTGGGGGGCACGTGACCACAGCAGGCAGAGGCCAACCCAGCCCAGTCCCTGGCCAGGCCTTGAACCCCGGCCTGTGCTTGGAACTACGTGACATTGTCAATCTTCTATGCCTAATCTTGTGCACACCCGGCCAGCCTGACTACCACGGGGACAGGAATCAGCGAGGAGGAGCAAGAAGCAGGGTCTACTGTGCCCGGGAAGGAGGGAAAACAGGGATGCAGCTCATCTGTGCCCCTCACGGAGTGTGGCCACCATGGCCCCCACAAGCCAGGTCTTGACAACCTGCCGAAATCGCAGTGTTTCTCGGCAGGTCCAGCGCTCTCTAATCCCCTCACACAAAGCGACCCGGGGACAAGCCACTTCAACAGCTCTGGCTGACAAGTGGGGGTCGAGGCTGCTTGGTACTTCACTGACCTGCTTTTGAGGGAAATTTCTGCCAAAACAGATATATTATCTGGAAAGCAGTAAAACTGAGGGAAGCTGATTTACTTTGGCCGGTCCTGCAAGGACCCGTGAGGAGGGGCCTCAGAGCTTGGGTGGCTGGGTGTGAAATCAACAAGAGAGCATAATCTTTCTTAAACACAGCTTTCATCGCATCACTCGCCTGACCAGGCGCCCGCAAGGGCTCTCGATTGCTAAGGGATCAGAGCTAAACACCTGCACCCTCCACCATGGCAAATCCCCGTGCTCTTAACTTCCCCCATTAACAAGAGGCCACCAGAGTCTGAGGCTGCAAAGTATAGTTTGTCTTAAGCTATTTAACCGTTCGGTGCCTCGGTTTCTTCTCCTCTAAAATGGGGAGGACAATAGAATCTACCTCACAGGATATGAGGGAAGATTGGAGGAGACTAAGCATCTCAGGTATTAAACAGAGGGAGTGCCCGTGAAGTGGTGGCCACTGGTATATCATAGTGTCACCAGCAGGGCACCAATGTCAAGTATGTGAGCTGACCCTGGACTGTTAATACTTTTCTAGGGCATCATCTGAGCAACCAGAAAGAACAAAAAGGAGCACAGTACTCTAGCCAATTAAAGTCTGTCCATAAATTCGAACGGGATTGACGGGGAGCAGGTGGGGCTGTTGAGGGGATTACCTGAATAACCGAGGCTGGTTAAGGATACTCCTGCCCTTACCACCCAGCCCTCCCATGGCCCACTCCCAGTCCTCTGACTGCGGACCCAGCCTGGGAATTTGTGACGGGCACACTAGAGTGAATCCTCACGGGAGGATGATACTCTCTACACCTCGCAGGGTTGCTTTGAGGGTCAGGCAGAATAACCCTAAATGCAAGTGCCTCGTAAACTTGAAAGTGCTGGACAAATGGTGGCTCCTGATCTTGTCAATTACTCACCGCAGCGCCAGCAGGGCCAGTCCGTCCTCTCTCACCAGGCAGGCCACGGGGACCCTGGAACACACACCAGGACAGCACAAGCATGAGTTGACTCAAGGACACTCTGCACCATCATTTAACCTGCAGGCCCTTCCTGGACACCTGAGGGGAGGGAGCGTGCAGTGCCCAGGAGGCAAAGGTGTGGATGCCCCTGACCTCACCTTCCTGATTCAGGATGCTCCTATCACACCAAAGGTTCTTCTGCCATGGCAGAGCACACAGGTGTGCCTGTGGTTACCTACTGGGAGCCCTGTTCGAGGTACATCTTGCTTCTTGCAATAGATGAGCTCCCCAAAATGTTGAAAATAAACGAAATTTGTAAAAATTGAAGCACACCTCAAGTGTGCTAACAGGGATATTTCAAGGAAATGTTGGTGAAACCTTGACCAAATCATCTACTTGGTACATTTTGCCTTTTGCTCATAATCAGATCAATCTACAAAATTGAGTATCTACTTTGCATAAAGGGAGCCATGGCATTTACAGTGAAGCCACCTGCCAGGCTTTAGAAGGTATCTGAAGAGTGTCTGGAGAGGCCCTCCCGGGGGCAATGCTCATACTCACCATTGGGCCTGGAGAACCGTTCTCTCCTGGGGAGCCACTCTCACCCTGGAAAACAGAGGCAGAGCGTCAGTGACTGGGACCCCAGTGCTGCCCCCAGACGACTCCCGTGGAGGAAGCCGAAAGCTCTGGTCATCTCAGCTAGCACTGACACCCCAAACTTTAGTTCTGTGAGGGACAATTCCCAGAGCTCTCCAGAACTGCCGTTTGTACATTAGGACGTAGGACTGGTTGTCCTAACCCAAGCTGTCCAGATGTCCTAACTCCACTGAGCTCAGTAGCATCTCCTCATTGTCCGTCCCCCATCCTTGTGTGCTTCTTGGTCCTTACCTTCACACCTGGAGCACCAGCTTCTCCCTTAGCACCATCTAGACCTGGGTAACCCTACGGGACAAGAGAAGACATTCAATCGCACTTCTGGGGAAGCCAAATAGGAAGATTCATGTCCTCAAAAGCTTTTTCCTCCCTTGGCCAATCCCTTCCTTCCAACACCCTCACCCATGATACTTACTCTGTGTCCTTTGACACCAGGAAGGCCTGGGGTTCCTGGGAAGCCGCGAGCACCCTGCAGTCCAAAGAAGCGATTCTCAGGGCACCAAGCAGAACCGGATCAAGACTGCCCTGGGCTGCTACAGAGCCCTCAGAGCCAGGGAGCAGTGGAAGCCCAGCACTGGGACCATCTTTCAGTCAATCCCAGAATCCCCCTCACTGGGCCTCACCCCATCTTATGCAAAGTGCGTATGAACAACTGCCAGCCTCCCAGGGCCCATGCTAGGATCAGAGACATCGTCATCAGCATGAAGGTGTGATGTACGTGGAGACTGCTGGAATTTTAGGAGTGAGCTAACGGAACTGGATGAGCTGGGCGGGAGGCCACTGCCTTGGCTGCAAGGAGGGAGACTCTGGGAATGATGTTGGAGGCTGGGGAAGGTGGGGCTTTACCTGAGGACCAGGAAGGCCTCTCTCGCCAGGTTTTCCAGCCTTTCCAGCTTCACCCTGAAGGGGGAGAGATGAACCTCAGCTTCCTCAGAAGACACGTTAGCACAGCTGGTACACTCCAGAGCACCGTCTCTCCTCCCAGCCCGCCATGCCTTTGCCCACCTGCTTCCTCATCTCCACCCCCCTCCTTCAGGCCCCAGACTTCCCCAAATGCCTCCCCTGGGTCACCGTGTCTTCTCTCACACAGCTGCCTGTGCCCTGGGCAAGCTCCTCCGTCCCCAACCCCACGGCCTCCAGCCTCCCCTGGTGGGCTCCCTGTCTCCTCTCATAGGCGCTGCTGACTGGCCTAGGGCCCCCTAACCTCAGAGACTTTCACTGCCTAATGGGATTCACGAGTGCCAACTCTTGTCTCTTCCCTTTGTCTGCATCCCTTGCAGACATCCTGACTCAGGCTGAGCTTTTCCTAACTCATTTACAATTAAGATAACGTTGAGTGTTTCTTTCTTTGTTTTTCCTTCTCTACATCTTTCCCCTTGTGTTTTCCCTCTTCCTTCTCTCACTTCTCAATTTCCCTTCCAGGAGTTAATGATGTTTTAATTATTTCCCTTCCCAGTGGGTCCGAAGCAGTCCCCAAGGCAATTGCAAGCTAAGTTGCCAGTGGAAATGTGGACCGTGGGCGGAGTCCGAGTCTCCAACAGACCCCCTCTGCCCCTCAGGTTGCCTCCCCCTTGGGTCAGGCCGAGGGTGCCTCTGTATCACTGCCCAGCACCCCCTCTCTGGGCCCTTTCAAGTGAGGCGGCCACTTGTTTGACTCCTCAGGTGTACTCACATCGTCACCAGGTTTTCCAGGGGGGCCAGAAGGACCGCGGGGACCCATGGGACCCTACGAACGAAATAGGAGAGTTTAAGAGATGGTTGGAGGGGGAAGATACCTAATCAGTGGACAAAATTTGGGGATTGCAGCTTTTGGAAGCTAGTTCCTCTCTAAGGAAAAAATGATGGAAGAACCCTGGGACCTCCCTGGCAGTCCAGTGGTTCAGACTCCATGCTTCCAATGCAGGGGTTGTGGCTTTGCTCCCTGGTCAGGGAACTAAGATCCCCCATGCGGGCAGGCTGCGTGGCTTGGCCAAAATATTCAACTACACTCCACTTAAAAAAAAAGATGGGGCTTCCCTGGTGGCACAGTGGTTGAGAATCTGCCTGCCAATGCAGGGGACACGGGTTCGAGCCCTGGTCTGGGAAGATCCCACGTGCCGCGGGGCAACTAGGCCCATGCGCCACAACTACTGAGCCTGCGCGTCTGGAGCTTGTGCTCCTCAACAAGAGAGGCCGCGATAGTCAGAGGCCCGCGCACTGCAATGAAGAGTGGTCCCTGCTTGCCACAGCTAGGGGAAGCCCTCGCACAGAAACGAAGAGGGAACACAGCAAAAATAAATTAATTAATTAATAAACTCCTACCCCCAACATCTTCTTTAAAAAAAAAAAAAAAGATGGAAGAACCCACTTTGTGCTGAGAGAGAGCAGAGGCACAGAGCAGATCATAGTGGGAGGCAGTGGACAGCACGGGCCAGGGGTGACCCAGAAAAAGGACTGAGATGACAGAGTCCTGGGTGGTTCTTGCCACATCTGGCTCTCTGTTCCCCCAGAGCTAAGAGGGGACACCTGGGTTTCCTTTGAGCCCTCCACCGTGGAAAGTGCTGGGCAGAGCCCAGGAGGCGACAGGATCGGGGTCGGAGTGGTACATCATTGGAAGCTCCCCCCCAGGAGGGCAGGGCCCACGGAGGTACTCACAGCAACGCCGGGTTCCCCAGGTTCACCAGGATTGCCTTGAAATCCTTGAGGTCCCTAAAATGTAAAGTGAGGACACCAGGTTGGCCCCCCGCAAACTGACATTAGAGGGCTTGAAAGCATCTGTGTCTCCACCTTCCAAAAGGAAAGACCCAGTACTTACGGGAGCACCAGCAGGGCCTGGAGGTCCCCGAGGTCCCATGGGGCCCTGCATTGGAACAGAAAATGAGGAGCTTTACTGGAAATGCTTCACCCACAGCCTCCAGGGTGCCACCTCCTCCCAGCCAACAGCCCAGACAAAGGACAAGGAGTTACTCTGTGAGCAGGGGGCCAGCAGTGGCTGCCCCCTCTCATTTCCCACTCCCCTCGCAACAATCTATTTTTATTTATAGGTATCATTTGGACAGAGAAGCTGGCCTTGCTTTCCCCTGGACAGCAGCCATGTTTACTAAAGTCTGAGTTTCATTTAGCATGTGCCAAGTGGGAGCTGCAGGGCTGAGATTTCCTGCTGGAAGTCTTGTGGATGCTGGAGAACAGTGGCTGCTGTCTGCATTCTTCAGTTCTCATTCCAAGAGCAATAGCAACTGGCCTTCTGACAGATCAGCCTATATGCCTCTCTCCATCCTCATTCTTCTTAGTCACTCCAGTGCATCATTAAAACTGGCATCCATCGCCGTTAAAACCCAAATGCTTTGGGCTAGCTAAATGGGAGGTTACGTAACTGCTGGGGAAGAGCTGCTCTAAGCAATTACCTGTAAAGTGAGGTTGTCACAGTCCCTGGCTCTGCTAAGGGCCACCTCCTGCCATTCTGGCTGCAAAGAACTGGTGTTTTTTTCTTACCATTGGTCCCTGCATTACTCCCAACTGGGCGCCACCAGCCTTCTCATCAAATCCTCCAGCCATCTGAGCAGCAAAGTTCTGCAAATAAACCCAACAAAGGTAAAAGCTTGAGAGGCCCTGTGCTTTTCCTACTTGGCCAGGTAAGCTATATCTGGATAGCAAATACTCTATTTAGATAAATTCTAATTGTTGGAGAATAACCTAGCATTGATCTGAATCACTAATGATTCCTGAAAAATAGTTTTGGAAATGGGTTATTAGATGACAGTGGCATAGTCATTCCCCTGGGAGATGAAGTGTTATTTGGAAGAGTATCCATTACTTGCATTTCATTTTATAAGTTTTTTAAAAAAATTCTAAGATATTAAATACATTATTTAACATAAATTGAGAAATATAACTAAAAATATCACTTTTAAAGTTTCTTTTCCAAGACTTTAATGCCCAGCAAAAGACTAAAATGAACAGTCTTGAAATATTTTAGCAGGGGATGTAGTAGGCATCTATGAACCATTCAAGTTTAAAAATTTAAATCACAGCAAACATCAAAATGGCAAACCTGCAAAAACTGGGCAATAATATAATTTGTTGATTGGTTTGATTCCAAAAATGACTTTAGCCACACACCTTCACTCAGTGGGGCTCTTTCATGAGACTAAATAATTGCTTGGAATGTACTTGGCAAAGATGAAGATTCAATGTCTTCCAAGGACAGCGGTCACTCTTCTTCCAGGGAACTACAAATGCCCAGTCATCCTCTCCCCCAAGCCCCACACCCACTCCCAAGAATCAGCCACACAGTACAGATGCCAGGAAGCCAGGTAACCGAAGGCTTGCTTTGCAGAAACCCAGTGAGTGAAAAAAGTCATCCCTTAGCGCCACAGTCTCATGCCTACTATGTGGTTCCACTAAATTATAGGCCTGGGGGAGAAGCCCATGGACAGGCTGTGTACACACTGTTGGCAGCCCTGGGAGCCAGCCAGGTGAGTGTGACTAGCAATTTAGAAGCCACGCTTCTGGAGGGACAGCCTGAAGGAAGGGGACATAAGGATACTTACTCCACCAAGACCAGGGGGGCCAGGGGGGCCAGGAGGGCCAGGGGGGCCAGGGTTTCCAGGGGTTCCAGGCTCTCCATCTCTGCCACGAGGTCCAGGAGCACCCTTGGCAGAAAGAGAAAAAGGCCCCGATGAGAAGCAGTGTTTATGCGAGAACCATCTGTCTACAGGCTGCCCTTGAGGAGGTAGGTGGTCAGTCATTTGGGGAGGGGGAGCTTAGAGAACCTTGGCAGTCCACAAGGGTCAGACAGCATTGTTTCTCTACTCACTTTTTCACCTTTGTCACCACGATCACCTCTGGGTCCTTGTTCACCTGCAGGTCCCTGAAAATGAAGAAAATATTGAGATGACAGCAAGACCAGGGGCCTGCAGTTCAGTAACTCAAGGAAGACACGGAGGAAGGGGTTTCTCCCTTTCTTACCTGAGGCCCAGGAGGTCCTTTGGGTCCTACAATCTGTGATAGAGAGACCCACAGGATGGCAAGTTAGAGGGAACCTCAAGGAAATGACCCAGTTAGAGCAGTAGATGCAACATGGGAGTATAATGCGTACTTACATCCTTGATGTCTCCAGGTTCTCCTTTCTGTCCCTGAAACATGAAACACCGTCAGGATTGAGCCGAGCAAGCCCACCAAGCCCCAAGCACAAAACCTTGCCCAGGAGCCCTTGCATCGAGATGCCCTCTGAAACAGATCCCTGTTGATGTCTAAAGACCACAGGCTGAATGAGCACAGCACTGCTTCTAAAGAAGGAAATATAAAGGCAAATGAAAGAGCAAAAAACAACAAAAATCCTCACCTTTGGTCCTGGTTGCCCTGCAAATGGAAAAAAATAGAGAAGGAAAATGTAAGATTCATGAGATGGATACGTATAACTTCTTGTCACTTAGACACTCTTTAACGGATCAAACAAAGAAAGGGACACAACCAGGGAACGAGGCAGCTTCCTGTTACTCCACTGAACCCCTCTGTTGGGGTGTTAGGGTCACTGGGGTCCTGGAGTTGCTGAGGTCCCATGAGGAATGGAGATGATCCAGACTTTGTTATTCAAAAGGCAGTCAGCATGCACAAGAATGGAGTAGGGGTGGTACAAAGAGAAAATGAAGAATTCAAGATCGAATCAGCCGCCAAGAAAGAAAGCACCCGAAACTGAGAAACTGAGAGGTTCAGTCCCTTCTCTTCCTCACAGGGTAAGAAGCCCCTCCATAGCCCAAGCGCCACCCCCCCACCAACCTCCTCCACCCCAGAAGAAGAGTTAGGTAGTTGGAAAGTTCTTACATTCAAGCTGGATCTCCGTGAAGCAAGCACAAAAAAACAGCAGAGCACAGGAGTTACAGAGGGCATTGGAGCCAGTGTCACCCCCGCCAGTGTCACCCCGAGTCAATAACCCCTTCCCCCTTTGTAGCAGCGAAGTAGTAAAGGTGATCAACGCTTCACTCACACAGGTCCCCTCAGAAATGATCTGGGAATCTGGACCATCAAAGCAGCTTCCCCAAGCAGCTTTCCAGGGTGGGTGAAGTGTTAAGGAAAGGCAACTGCTCGCTTCCCTTTCAATTGTCTTCTCTACTTGAGCAGGAAGGGAAAAGTGAGGGCCACCCAAGAGGCCTAGATGTGTGTCCCCAGCCACCCTCCAGGGAGATAGGGCATGTGTTCCAGAGCTGAGGAGGGGTCACCTGCACACCCACCAGCCCTGGCTCCAGCTGGGAGCTAACAACCCACCAGGGTGCAGGCACACGGGGCTCTGTCACAGCCCCATCTCTGCCCTTCTCCTAGGAACTTGCCTCTTAACTGGCAGTCAACGCCAACAGAGGCAAAACCAAAAGGAAACTGCCACCAGTGGTCCATATTTCAAGAAGGGGGCCTGCCCTCTCTGTCTGCCCGCTGGCCAGCAGAGCTCGCTCCACGCTGAAGACCATATATTTGAGGCCTTCTACAGAGAAGCCAAGGTGTGGGTACTGGAGGAGGAGTTAGTCTGCGGTTTGGCCGGAAGGAGCACTGGATCTCCACGGTGGCTCTAGGGACCTGCAGAGGTGATTCCAGTGTGGATACTTGTGTGGAACCACCTCTGTCCTCCATGTCTTGGAAGCGTAGTTTTTGGAGGTGTTGGGTGAGGAAGGACCCCTCTAGTGTGTCAGGCTCACCCAGTGTCAACCTGCAAGCGAGAAATGGCCTTTCCTTTCAGCCTCAGCTGCTGGGATCCCATGGATAACCAGCCCCTCTGCTTCGCAGAGATGGCCGGCATCCATGGCAGGGCATTTGCTGCCCCTGCAAGTAATTTATTTATATGGAACAGGAAATAAATAAATTACGACCACTGGCAGTGGTGAGGTCAGTTGAGCAGATGGGGCAGCACTCTCCGAAGGGGGTCTCGGGGCTGAGGCAGTCTTTCATGTCTTCACAGATTATGTCGTCGCAGAGGACAGTCCCAGTGTCACAGACACAGATCCGGCAGGGCTCGGGCTTCCACACATCCTTATCGTTATACCTCTGCCCGTCCTGCACACAGCTGCCAGCCTTCTCTGCACCGGGGGTGGGGCAGGGGAAGCAGACAGCCGAGGGAAGGAGGGGGTGAGGAGTCAGAAGGGAAAAAGAGAAAGAGGTTGCAAGTCAACTTGACATAATCCAAATGCTGAAGAAGGTGGGCCACTCGAACACAGAGAACTTGAAAATGGTTTTTCTAAGACATCATTCATTCTTCCACGGAGTCAACAAACATTTATTGTGTGCCTTGCACTCTGCTGTCTATTCACCAGTGGAAATCCTGAGCCAGCAGGGAAGGCGAGGGGGACTGACTATGCCGTACTGTCTTCAGGCATCTAGCTAAGTACAACTGACAGCTAACATTTAGAAGGCGTGCAGAAAATTCTACCCACAAAAAATCAGACTCTGCAAAGAGCCAGGCTCCAAAAGTGATATATGAGGGTGAGGTGTGTGTGAAAGGAGGAGCTGTTACAATTAGGATCTTCTTCCATTCTTTAAATCATATTAGGATTAGGACCAATTTGGGGAGGGGCATAGGCCCAGTTAAACAATACACCTGGGACCCAAGGGTATAACAAAATGCCCTGGGAGGCAAGCAGCGCCAAAGAACCCCGCCCTTGCTGCTGCCGGTGCTGACCTCCAGCTGTAGCCCTCTCTGGAGAGACCCTGCTTCCATCTGAAGACAACAGCCCAGCTTGGAGGAAGGGGAGTGTGGAGGGGGGCTTTGAATGCCTGGTCCGGGCTAAGATTAGCCAGTCCAGGCCTGGCCTCCTCCAGGAACGCAGACCAAGAACGGCATGCACTAGTCCCTCTCCACGAGCGGCCTGCCTTCCGGAATTCGCCCTGCAAACGAAGCCTGTGCTGACAAGAGCGCTCCGGAGAGCGCCAAGCGCGGCCGAGCCCGCGCCACGTGCCGGGGAGCGCCCAGTGCTGTTTTTCTCATCAAAATCCCCAAAGCCCTGGCGACTGCGGGAGTTGAATAATAGGAAAGGGCCACAAACCAGGTGGGCGGAGAGAGAAACGGCCCGCCCCGTGCTCTTTAAGGAGACTGAAAGATAAATCTTTTTCTGTCTTTTTTTTTCCACTAGAAAAACTCCACCCAGCCTTCAGGCGAGATAATCACGGGGAAGGGGGGAGGAGAGGGAGCCTAGGGTATATACAGTTGTTGCTGGGGCGCACGCACCGCTATAAATAGGTGGAGCTGTAGAAAGCGAGCGGCGGGGGAGCGACTGGAAGAACCCCCCCACACACACACCTACACCCAAGAGGGGCCGTGGGGGAAGAGAGTAAAGTGCTGGGAGAGCGGGGTGCACCCTGAAGGCGTATCAGATTTCCGTTGGAAGGGTGGCCGGGGATGAGCGGGCGCAGGGGCGGGGCCGCAGCGCTGGGCGTGAGAGCCGTCGGGTGACTCTTTGTGGCTGCGGCTCTGGACACGGCTCGCCCACAGACACTGGGAGGGTGAAAAGTGGGATTAAATGACTGCCCCAGAAAGGAGCCAGCGCCGTAACCGGATCCCCTAGGTGTGGACGGAGGAGCCCAGCGCCACCATAATTGCTGCTCGAAACGGCTGCCGATAGCATCCCGGCGCGCCTGATCGGGTTCCCCTCATTACCGCAGCGCCACATAAGTGATTCTTTGTAGCAGGCCAATTAAAAAGTTACCTCTTTCGGGGAACTGTTTTGCTTCGCAGCCGCTTTGCGCAGGGCTGGAGCCCGGGAGGTGTCGGCGGGCGGGCACAGGGGAGCATTGTGGGAGAGGGGATCGGGGAGTCCTGGGGAACCCACCGGACCTCGTCTGTCATGAATGCGGCTTTTCTCGAGTGCACACAGAGCCCGATTCACAGGTCTCCGCAAGGAACCAGTTTAAATAAATACGGGCAGCGTTTCAGCCCCATCTGGAAGCCATCGCTGCCAATCTCCCAACGCAAACAAGCCTCACAATGGAGGATTGAGGTCTCTCCCCTGAGCCGAGGGGCACATTCAGAGACGAGGGCTGTGAAATGCAGATGTGGGTCAAAGACGCCGCAGCCAATAAGTTTCTCAAACTTGTGGAAAGATGGGGAGGAGGGGCGTGCCAGAGTTCTAGGTTTCTGACATTCCTGATGTCCACGCAGACTGCGTCTTTCCCCACGTCACGTCTTTGGGTCCGCTGACCCAGGGGAGGAGGGTACGGAGCCGGGATGCGCCAGGGTGCAAAGTCAGCGGCTCCAAAGCACTCCCTCTGGGGAGGAGGAGGAACGACTGGAAGATTTAGGCCCAAGAAACTGTGGAATTCACTACCTCCTGGGAAGGCTGCGGCGCTGAGACGCTCTGCCACTTAAGTGAGAGCCTCTAATACCAGATGGAGAACTGGGGAATTATTTTCGAGTCACCTAGCTAATTCCACTGCGCACTGAGGCAGAGGTCAGTCAAGAAGACAGTTTTGTGAGTGTGTGCATGCAACTTTAGGACAAATATATAGTCAGTCCGAGCTGGGGCCACTTATAGACGCACCGTATTCCAACAAGTACCCGGGAGTGGGCCTCCAGTTTAGTGCACCATCCGACCGCCTGGCCAAAATCTCCTGCCCGGGGCTCCTTGCAGCTGCACCGCAGGCCCCAGTCCTGACCCTGTCCCGGTCAACCACCCTAATGAATGGAAAGTCCTTCTGGGTCCGCAGCCTTCTAAACTGTGGAGATAGCCTAGTGGCAGACGAGACTGCAGACAGCCTCGTCGGCAGACGGACTTTGATTTCCATTACTCCCCCAGCCAAAAAATTTCCCCTGCGATTGATTTACAATTTGTAACATACAAAGACAGGGCTGGAATCCCAGCCGTCGGAAACGTGCCCAAACACGTGGGAAAAAAAAATAACTTCTCTACCTAATACACTTTCCAGGCTTCATTTGTCCTAAATATAATCCCAGACAGTGGGACTTCACCAAAGGAGGCGATGGAAAGGTGCGGTTCGAACCGCCTTTGGACCAGAGTGTAAAACTGCCATCTCTAGCTATATTCGGTTGAAATTGTTATAGCAATCGACCAACCGTGTCTCCTTCCTCTGCTACACACACACACACACACACACACGCACACGCACACACACACCTGGCAGAGCCTCGGTTAGTTCCAGAAACTTTTAGAAAAGTAACTCATTGTAGTACCTGGGCGGGGGTGGGGGTGTTAGGGGGGAAGACGGCGGGGAGGGGGCGCTATTTTCCTGGGCGTTTGAAAAGCACGGTCTGGTTGGAATGTTATCGCCTTTCAGATGGCCTCTCCTACCGGGAAGTTTCTGTATCCTTTCGAGGCAAGGGGAAAGCCGAGATGCGAAGAGGGCTGCACTTTGCTCCTGGGCCAGCCGTGAGGGGGAGGAAACCCTCGAGAGGCGATGAGGTCTCAGAGTGTCTCTCCGAAGCCCTTCTTTGTGGCCTCGGATTTCAGCCCACCAGTTTCAGAGCATCTCCTTTGTCTAACTTCCCTTTGAACCCCCAGGCACCAACCCCTGGACACTCCTGGGCCGTCAACCCCTTGGCGCTTGCTCGCTCCTTTGCTCGCGCTCTTTCTCTCCTACTTTTCCTAAGCTCGATGGGCCGCAACCTGTTTTGCTGAACTCTGAGTGCTTCGGAAAGCCAAGTTGTGTGCGTGTGCGCCTAATTATCAAAGCTGGTGGGAAAGAGCGCGCTTAAAATCTGTGCGCAAACCTCGGACCCGACGCTTTGCTTGTTTAGTATTCCTTTGCAACGCAGGGACCTGCAAATGCCTCCAACCACGACCGGCACGGAGGACTCTCGGACAGAGCCCCTGACTTGCAGAACTCCGCTCGATGAGCTTCTGCGCATCCGCAGGCTCCAGAGCGCGAGAGGGCCAGGGAAGAGGATGCGGAGGGACGGCACAGAAGGGTGGCAGGCAGGGGCTGTGGGCAACTTACGGACATCCTGGCCGTGACACCGAAGGACAGCGGCGACGAGCAGCGTCAGCAGCACCAGCGTCTGGGGAGCCCCGAGGCGGATCATGGCTCACCGCGGGGCCTGGCGGAGCCGGGCCCGGGCGGAGCGCAGCGAGGCGGCAGGAGCACGGCGTAGGTCCGGGTCTCTACCGCGCCCTCATGCAGGAGGCCCCTCGGAGCAGGAGGAGGAGGCAGGAGACCCGGCAGCCCAGCAGCGCTCTGCGTCTTCTCTCCGCCGCGGCGCCCGTTATATGCGCCCGGCCCTACTCGAGGCTGGAGAACTCGCCCAAACCGCGGGCCGCCCCCGGCCCCCCGCGGGGTTGTAACCTGAGACCCCGCCCCCGGAGCCCGCCCGGGCCCAGCCAGAGCCCGCACCTGCCCGGGCCGGACCCCCCTCTCCGCTAGCCCTGCTTCCCGCCCCCCACCCCTAGTGTGCCGAGTGGCCTGATCGGGCGGGGCGCAGAGACGGCCCCTGTACTCCCCTCCACCCGGGGCTGCGGCGCTGCCCTCTCCGACCACAGGCGGGAAGGGGGGCCTCCGGCCCCTCCCCTCGGAGTTCTGCCCGGATTGGAGGGGCGGGGGGTGTTTGCAGAGGCGCAGGCTGCGAGCCCTAGGCCGTGGACGGAAAAGACTTGGGAAGGAGGAGGGGAAGCGGTAGAAAGGAGCAGCGGGGGAGGGAGAGAGGGGGCATCGCGTTGGGACCTTGGGCGGGAGGCGAGGGGAAGGGCGCAGGGGGAGCCCACGAAGTAACTGGAGCCCTAAATCTTGGAGACTGGCAAGCAGGGCCAAGTTTGGGGGCGTCGTCCCGACCTGTCTTCTAGCAGCTTCTCGGGGCACCTGGCCCCTGGGCTCCCACCTGGAGGTTCAGAACGACAGCCCCCCAACCCCTCCCCCATCCAACTATGCGATGAATGAGCCTCGTCTGGAACCTCAGCAGGCGCTGACCCGAGCCGAGCGCCAGGAAAGGGGCCGGCGTGTTACAGCACAGAGGGAGACCTGTGTGAAGGTGTGGAGGGCGGCGTCCGACCCTGGGGAGGGGGCTCGAGGAGACATAGAGGACCGAGGGAGGCGAGACTAAACCGTGCGCGCGGCCGAGGTGGGGGACTGTCTAGTTCCAGGCTCAAACTCGGTGTCTGCTCTTCCTGGCCGGGGTCCGGGAGTCCCGGGGGGCAGGGGGTGGGGGAGTGGGCGCTGCCGGCTGGGATTGAGCAGCTCTGGCCAGGGACGGTGGGCCACTACTGTAGCCCTGGCCAGGGAGGGAGGAGGCTGCTCCAGCTGGACCGGGTTCTGTGAGCCAGAGGAGAAGCCAAAATTCCCTAGGTGGCCCCCTGGCCCTCACTTCCCACCTCATCTCACCTTCCCCGGTGAGCGCCCCTCTGGCACCTTGGCCCAAATGCTGCCTTGGAGAAGGGCTCAGCTGTGCTCTCTCTTGGCTCCAGGTGTCTCCATTAATACCAGGGAGGAAAAGCCCCCAAACAGACCTTCTTCCTCTGGATGGTTTTCTATCCCTGAGGATTGTAAGCCCGCCCCCCAAAGAACTTTAGGCAAAAAGGCAAACTTTAATGCAACTCAGAATTTGGAGTTTGACTTAACCAGAAATCCCCTCCCCAGTGGTGGGGTTTCTGCAGCGCTTTCCTCCTTGAAGCTGAAGGAGCTTAGAAGCTGCTTCTCCACACAGGCCTCAGTCTTCACCCGCCTTGGGCTTTGAAGCTTCTCAGAGTAGAGCCCTGAATTCCAAGTGTGCAGAGTTTAACTTCAGTGCAAGTGTGCTGGCTCGAGAGTGAAGGAACTTGCATTGTTTAAAGAAATACCACCACGCTTTGTCTAGTCTGGATGGAGGTGGGTGAAGGATTAAAGCACTGGCTCCAACTTCTCCTCTACCTGCCATGGGTCTTCCTTGGCTATTTTCCCATCCTCCTGCTCAAGACCTTAAGCTCTGAGCCTTTTCCCAGTCCCACCTGGGAGAAGGCCAGTCTCACCCCCTGAGGTGTCCCATGCCCTGCTTGGAGCCATGGGTCCTATCTTCTCCACCTGGAAGATAGAATGACCAAATCTCACACATTATTCAAGACCCCCTACGTTTACGCCCCCTGAGAGCCTTCTCTGATATCTCTAGAATGCAATGTCTCCCTGCCTTTCTGACTCCCTCTGACACTTATAGCCTGTATCCACAACTATATTCTAAGCTACGTACTTTTTTGTGTGGTTTTCATTCCCTCCTCCCTCCGTATTCTTTGGTCTTATCTTACTAATGAGCCTAGAAGCTCCTTGGGGACAAGCACAGTTGCCTAGCACAATTTTAGGACATAGGAGGATTTAAGAAAACCCATGTGGACTACTGCATTTAGATGCAAAATATGATTTATTTTCTGATACAAGCAATACATATTTTCAGATACAAGCAATACAATACAAGCAAATCTAGGCATTTATACAACTGACCTCAAATACAAGTGGCCATAAAAGTTCAACCAAAAAAAAGAGTTTGGGTGAAAACACTAAAATAGATGAAAAAATTGAAGCCTATTTCAAAGTGATCTGGTTCAGTGGGCAAAAATCATACCTATTTCTGTTGGTAAGTTGCTCTTGATTTCATCCTCTAACACTGCGATTCATCTTTGCAGTGAACTGTGTCTACATGTAAGAGCTCTGGAGTCTTCCCAGTAATAATGGCTCATTTGTGAATACAAAATTTAGTTCTCTACTCCCCATGGGGTGGGGGAAGATTTTTCATCAGAGATGAGAATTGACAAAAGCAACATAAAATTTAAATTGACAAAGCCAAAATAAACTATGGAAATTATTTAAATTCTAAAGTCAACTAAATACCAGTATTAATATTTTACCCATCCATGAATCCAAACAACTACAATTAAAAAACCCCTAATTTGTGACTCAGACTGGGACTGAACCTGTATGTGGGAGGCAAAAAAATCACTGATTTGGAGATTACTTACCCAGCAATCTCACTATCCAGAACATAGCCAACAAACTGAAAAGAAAGAGAAATAAACCTGTGAGCTGGGGGGAGAAGCAGCACTCAGAATTCTGGGCAGCCAGAATTTGTGTTATGTGCTAAACCTTATGCATTTTATGTGTAACAGTGTCCCTCTTATCCCGCGTCTATTAATTCATAGTTTAGATACTGCATTAATAGATAGTCATCTGACCTCACCAATTAGATGCAGAAAAATCGAGGTAAGACAGGAGAGCAGTTGATGAAACACAGGAAGAACAGCAAGAAGGGACAATAAGACAGGAGATAGAAAAGGAACCAATAAAGAACACGGTTGCCTAGGGCCAATAGGTTAGGGGTCAATAGTCCTAAAGTCCTCAGTAGTTCCAGGGAGTATCCTGGTTTATAGCATGTGCTGCAGTCCCTGTGGTTCATATGATGAACTTAAATGTCCAATAAAATGTTAACTCAAGTTTAATATGGTCTCTTCGGGGAGACAGGGAAATTTGTATTCCATTTTAGAAAGGTTTCCATTAAACATAATGAAAGTAAATGTTTGTTCACTTAATGTGGAAAACCTTATATCCTAGCAGTGTTAAATAGATGTGAAGCACTGCAATGTCTAGAACTGTAGAAGTGGAATCAAAGAGCTGCTATTTCCCCCCACTTAGTGGAAGGAAGGCATCGATGGCTAAGGATGAAGGTCCCACGTGGCCTTCATTGTTCACTTACATCTTTAAGTACGGCAGTCTTGGTAGAACAGTTAGAAATTAAACAGACACCATCAGTGTATCTACCCCAAATCAGACCAACTCAGCGAGACAGGTGGATTAAACCATTTTGTGTTGTATAAATGAAATAACTATTTCACTATTTTTCTCTCTTTTATGGGGATATTAAATTTAGACTTATAGTGGACACAGCCTTATTGGGAAAGATATTTGTAGGTAAACTGTAAAGAAAAGATCGCTTTCTCTCCCTCTACACAAATCCCATTTAAAAATAGTGATAAAGTGAGAAAGGATTCACATTCCAAAAAGGTAAGCCCCAAATATGGCAGGTGGTGAATGCACGCACTTCACACAGCCAGCCACGGTGGAGGGAGAGCCGCGCCAACTTGCTCAGCCACATTCAGCTTCTGTTGGTTGGGCTCAGTTGAGACACCTTTTCAAGATGTGTTTATGTTTTTCTTTGGCATTTTTGGGGCAGAGTAACAGGATCAGGACTGTCCAGGGTAGGGTTTCTAGATTCATGGCGTACATTCCATTTCATGGGAGCATAAATGTGTTACTATGTAGTCTCAGCGCAAACAGCATTAAGAATCCAACTCTGTCTCTTCGGTCCTATCCCGGCGCCATACGCGTTCCATTTAGCGCTCATACCGAACACCCACTTCTGTATGAAATGGAGATACGGTGAGGATTAAGAGACTGTCTTTGAATCTGCAGGGGAAATGAGAAAAAAAGACTGTGAAAAATGCTGCAAGCAAGGTACCCTCCTTCCTCCTAAAATGCAAACCAAACAAAAACAGAAAGAACAGCATTCTGGAAGCCATACAGCAAGCTGGGGAAGGTTTCCTAGGAAAAGTGAGTCTCCAAGGGTGGGTGGGGTTTTGAAACGTGGAGGTATAGTGAGAGGACAGGAGGCACCTATAAGAAAGCAAAGGAGGGTAGATGAACCAGAAGACATGGTAGGGGCCCCAGAACAGTGTGGAGTCAGCCATGGGGGCCAGTGGGAATAAGACGTAGCACTAGGGATGAGATAAAGGCCAGACACAGAGGACTCCATGAGTGCCACTAGTTGTCACTGGGTCTGGCTCAGACCTGCCTTTTTTACTTCTCATTTTTTCCTTTTCTACTTATCTCCTACTAGGTAGGCCTTTGGGGCAAAAGAAAAAGATGTCTGGGTTTTCTAAAGGCTTACTTTTTGAAGAAATAGCTGTACTTTTACACGGAAATACCTTCCCTTTTCACTTTTTTTTTTTTAAAACAAATCCCTTTCACACAATATCTTGCATCTTCTTGAAGTACGTGGCTTTCTGGCTTAACGGAACATGTGTGTCTCTCATCAGCTCTTGCTGGTTATGGGGTGAAGGGAAAAATATCAGTGCCTTGATGCAGAGACGCTGGAGCACTCTCAGCAGAGGTTACATGTGAAGCAGTCATGGTTGTCCAGCCACATCTGTCTACAAGAGCCAGGGAGCATTTGCTCTGGGCACTCGTCAGGCAATGGCACAGCATGGTGGCTCCAGGGGACACCCTTCGAGGGACCGACAACCTGACAGACATGTGAAAGTGGGTGGCTTCTATCTCCTATCTCTCTCCTTCCCTTGAACTCTTTGCACTAATATATAGCCCATACCATACCGTTGTGCCCTCATTCATCCATTCATCTAAGCCTCAACCATGTAGAAAAATCCTACTTGAGTTTATGCACACATCTTGAGAGCAGGGGCCGTAATTTTTACATTTACGGTTTTCCCCACGAAGTCTATCTAGCACAGTGCTGTCACGTAGTAAGTGTTCTAAGTTCTTGCTACTGGAAGAGTGGTCCACAGAATCCACTCAATCAGATTTGGCATCTTGCCGAATCTCCAGATAACTCATGCGCCCATAAGGCTGGAGAAGTGCTGGTCTAAATGTTGGTTTGAGGATAGTTATTTGCGGCCCTGGCTAATAGAGCGGGTGTTGTCTTCAGTTCCAGACAGCCGCGATCGTGCGTGCACTGTCTGCCGGCGTGGCAAGGAGGGGGCCTGAGTTAAGGGGTGGCAGAAAGGAGAAGTGAGTTGAGGGAGAGGGACGGACAGAGGGTTGGCCGAGGGGGAGGCGGATGCAGGACCCTGGAAAGCCTGCTGCTGGGGGTGCGAGCGTGTTAACTCTCAAGGGCCATCTCCTTCTGTGGTAGGTGGCAGGTCACTCTTCTTCCGTTCCATTTCTCTGATAGGAAGTGGGGTCGGTGCCAGGAAGAGATGGACCCATTCTAGAACTTGAGTCCGGAACTCATGGAGAGAGTGTCGGGGCCGAGCTGGAGCGGAGGCTGATGTCTTACCTCTTTCCCACCAGCCCTGCCACTCAGGGTCGTGACCCATGAACTCTTCCTGGGTGGGAATTTATCATGGAAAGCTAGGAGCTAGACTGGAGCCCCTGGGCCTAGCAGGGCACATACCCCTGCCTCTCCCTCTCTTACGCCTCAAGAAAGCCAGGCACCTGGAAACCAAGTTTATTCTACCGCCCGTGGGTGGGGTGGACCTGCCCTCCAGGAAGTCCTTGAAAAGCTCAAGGGAATGTGTGGTAAGCTTCTGGTGGGTTCCTCTACCAAAAACAACCTCAGGAGAGAGCAGAGGACGTATGTGCTCCCTTCCCCAGCCGCAAACCCAGCGAAGGCGCCTCGTCTGTCCTGCTGAGCGAGGCACCTGTCTAGGGCCCGACAGGACACGCCCCTGCTCTGCACGCTTGCACCCCACTCCAGCCTGCAGGCCAGGCCCTCTGCTGACACCCACCCACTACCCCTGACACCGCCCCCCAGACTCCTGGGCTCAAAGGCAGGGACTTCCCTTTGACTGTCTCCCCTCACTCAGGCCCCCTCCCTGCCCGTTTCCCTCTCCCATGCCTCAGCCGGCATCCTTTCCACTGCACTGTGCTGAGCACCAACGCAGAAAGATCTGTTTGATGTGGATCCTGTCCTTAGGGAGACCACCACCTCAGGGGAGATAGTCACATAAAGAGGCAAACTACGAGGTCAACAGGTTGCAACATAGTGTATCGCGGTGTGAGGCAGCTCAGTGCAATGCCGTACGTGGAAGCCCTCTGGCCTGGCATTCAACTGAGAATAGCTCTTCTTCGCACAGCTTTGGGTAGCGAAGGCAGCTTCGTCGAATCTGTGCCAAAGTGTTACTTCCTAATCGTTAGAATCTCCAGAGATCTGCCATCAACCCCACCTCCACACCTCCAACTGTAAGTTTCTTCCTCGGGCAACTTAACTAAGACACCAGCAGCAAGGCCCCGACAGTGGCTTTTTTCATTGTCACTTGGGGACCCTGCCCGGGAATCCTCAGCCAGTTGTACAAGAGCTCCGTTCTCATGGAAACCAGAGTAAAGAATCCCACTTACACCCTAGTTCCCTCCTATGCCAGCCCGTCAAGATGCCTGTCTGGTTTAATCCTAAAAGTTCTTAGAGACGCACATGCCCTTACCGTTGCCCTTCGACTTGCCCCGGCGAGACAAGGCCACTGCACTTCCCAGCTCTGTCCCCTCGGGCGAGTTACTCGGTTTCTCTGAACTTCATCCATAAAACAGGGATAATAGCCATTTTCTCCTGGGCTCATTGTGAGGATAAATGAAATACAGATGTGGAGCCTCGGCAGCGCACTCCACAGAGGAGGTTCAGAGTCACATTCATTATCTTCATCCCGGCTTTCCGTGGTCCCCACCCTATGTATTTACCCTTGCCCCACCTGCCTACCATACCATAAAGAAACAATCTCACTTCTCTGTTTTTAATTTAGTCTAGTCCTGTTAACATTTTTGTCTTACCAGTTATGTTTCCATGAGTTTGGATGACAACTGATAGTATCTAGTTTGATTGATGAAGATCCTGGGATTTGAGGTATAGAAATGAAAGTGTTTTCATTGTTTTGAAGTCAGTAACACAAACTCGGGATTCACAAACATTTAGTATTACCTGAAAAGGAAACTTGGCACTAGGGATACATGGACCCAATACTTGGGCACAACTTCTCCCTGAGAAGGAAAACAGGAGCTTCTAAGTTTACCATGAAAGCTAGGAAGACTAGGATAGTGGTTACGCTTCTCAATACCTATCAGTTTAAACAAAAACATAACCGTGGAAAGACCAAGATTTGGGGGGAAATTACCCTGTAAGTCTTTTTGATCCAGTTTGATGAGAAGCTCCAGAGGATCTAACTCAAAGATGGGAGAGAGCAGAGCTGGTTCTTCTCAGGTCACAGTAGCACCAATGCTCTACAGCTGACGGGGAGAGGCATTAGGGGCGCCGACTCTCTGGCAGTCGAAAATCGGCATATAATTTACCCTGACCCTCTGTATGTACGGTTCCTCCATATATACAGTTCTGCCTCTGAGGATTCAACAACTGCGCATTGTGTAGTACTGTAATATTTACTATTGAAAAAGTAATGGGTCGGGGGGAGGTTTAGTTATCCCAGAAGCAGTGTGTGCAAGGTGAATCCAGCAGTAGGATGTGGTGGCTGGGAGTGAGGAGATGAGAAAAAAGCAGTTTCATTATCATCCTTACTAGCAAACATTTAATGAACACCTACCTACATTATGTATTGTACTAGAGATAAAAATGTATGTAATATTTTATTTCTTCTCTTGAATGGCTTATGCATCCTTGCAAATCTCTTGGGCATGGAGCAGTGGAAAGAACACTGGCCTTGGGGTCAGGAAACCTAAATTTTACACCTACCCATGCATCTAACTTGCCTCGTGATTATTATTATTTTTTTTTTTTTGCGGTACGCGGGCCTCTCACTGTTGTGGCCTCTCCTGTTGTGGAGCACAGGCTCTGGACGCGCAGGCTCAGCGGCCATGGCTCACGGGCCCAGCCGCTCCGCGGCATGTGGGATCTTCCCGGACCGGGGCATGAACCCGTGTCCCCTGCATTGGCAGGTGGACTCTCAACCACTGCGCCGCCAGGGAAGCCCTGCCTCGTGATCTTGATCCAATTGCTTTACTCGGTGAGCCTCAGATGCTTCATCTGTAAAATGAGGTAGCTGCGTGTGGTTTTACAATGACAGGCACCAGCTCCAGTTTCTTTTCCTCTATCACTTCACCCTAATCCTAGTTTCACTATCAATGATCCATCAGTTGAATCTGAAAATCAACCACTGTGAAGCTAAGGGATCAACTGGCTGAGGGTTTAACTTTCCCATCCAGTGTGACTAAGTCAGAGGGCACTTCCTCTGCCTTTGGGCTCAGCACCCCTCTCCCAGCTCCACCTGGGTCCATGCTAGTCACCAAGGAGAAGCAGAGTGGTTACTCAGGCACAGGAAGCAGGCCGCCTCCAGTACTTCCCTGTCCCCAAGACCCAGAAAAAAATACCTTGAGAAGAGAGAATATGTCTAGATTTGTCACCTCTGAGTTGGGCTTACAAGATGAAGCACCCATCAGCTGCACCAGTGTATCCTGGTCCATCTTCCAGGCTATAAGGGCTGACAACAGCAGATGCTCTGGGAGGCCATCACCTGGAGCCCTGCATTTTCTTGCCTGAATCAGTGGCTGGCCAGAGGTAGGGGAGGCATTCCCAGTGCAACCTGGTCATCAACCTCTGACAAGCCCATTGAGCTGTCCTGGATAAAACTCCATGAGAATGCTAATTGATGCCCAAGTAGACATCAGTCATTCAGCCAGTGTTTATGTGATGCTTGTCTGTGGACAAAAGCCTGAGTGCGCTAACCTGAGCACGTGTTAGCCAAGCATCTTCCACAAGCCCAGTGCACAGGTGTGATGTGAGGAGTGCAAAAGAAGTGTTTTGTAGTCCTCACACCAAGAAAGCTTTGACCCACATTTCAAGAGATGACCCACATTTCAAGCTGCTCCAATACAGCTTCAGAGACAAAGAGATGCTCTAAGACAGAACTGCCTAACAGAACTTTCTGTGATGATGGAAACATTCTACATCTGTGCTGTCCAGTGTGGTAGTCACTAACCACATGTGATGATTGAGCACTTGAAAAGTGGCTAATGCAATTGAGAAACTGACTTTTTAAGTTTTAATTGGTTTTCATTTTAATTAATTAGCTACATGAGGCTAGTAACTATCATCTTGGACCACATGTCACAACCTTTGCTACTCAAAGTGTGGCCTGCAAACAAACCAGCAACATCACATCGCCTGGGAGACTGTTAGAAATGCAGAATGTCAGGCCCCACCCCAGACCTGCTGAGTCAGAATCTGTATTTTAACAATATCCCAGGGTCTTGTGCTCACTTGCACATGAAGTTAGAGAAGTACTAGTCCAGGGGCAGTGCTTCCCAAACTTGACTGTGTATTCAAATTCCTAATAAGGGGAGCTTTTAATATTCCCAAAGCTGTGACTGCATCCCAGACAAGTTAAATCAGAATTTCAGGCACCAGTGCTTTTTAAGCCCCCTCCTCATGTGATTCCAGTGTGCTCCCAAGTTTGAGAATGGCTGCTCCTGGGCCATGCAGCCAGCCTGGGTCACACTCTGATGGATGAGTGTGTGTGAGGACCAGTGCCTCATCTCTCAGCCTCTAAATTCACTTGTTGGGCCCGGCTGGCTGGGAAGCCAAAGGGAGTTATTCATCCTCAGCAAGTAAAAGAACTGGCTGGGGCTTATATTTGTTTCCAATGCCTAAGTGAGTTGTTCATAAGTTTTTGACAAAACACATCCAAATGCCACACCACTAGAGGATACTGAACGGGCCTGATGACTGGAAGGCTGGGAAGGGCTGATTCACTTCCTTACTCTGGGACTTGGATACCACTGGCATCCCAGAGCAGCCCTATGAAGGGAGATATTCTTCCCATCCAGGGTGGAGGCGGCTGGTTTTTCCAATGCCACTCTCTTCAGCTGTCCTTCCCTGTAGCTCAGCAAATGTCCAAGGGTCACTGGAGCCAAAGAGAAAAGGTGGATTTTCCTGAAGAGCCGGACTCTCTCATCCTGTTGATTCGAACAGGACCTTAAAGGCCCCAGTCACTTTCTAGTGATGAATGACTTTTTAGAAGATGAGTCTTCATCCTCCAGCTGGCAAAGACTCAGGAAAAGCATATCTGAAACTAGGCTCTGAGAAAACTGGGTCCCATGAACAGCATGGCTGTCCCAAGGGCTGGAGCTGCAGCCCCTGTATGGAACATCAATTTCCAGAGTCTCACTGAGGAATTTCATCCTTGACTTGGGTAATTTGGAGATGCAAGTGATGCACTGTGGAAATAGGATCCACAGCTATATGATTATTTGACCGTTTGTCTTGATGTGTCCATAGAGTTTCTTAAGCTTTCTATCCATAACTCTTC
This sequence comes from Hyperoodon ampullatus, assembly GCF_949752795.1. NCBI lineage: Eukaryota > Metazoa > Chordata > Mammalia > Artiodactyla > Ziphiidae > Hyperoodon > Hyperoodon ampullatus. The sequence goes on from NC_136924.1 coordinate 54,221,860, forward strand.
TCCATGTCGACCTTAGAAGACTCTGTCAAGACAAGGGTGACCTCAGAAACAAGGGAACAAGCTATGATGCTTTGCCCATTTGGGGCAAGAGAAGAGTAAGGGCCAACACTGGGAGTGTTGGAGCAAGGACATCTGCTGCTGTCTCCTCCAAATCCACCTCCACCTGCAGGTTACCGAGCATCCTGCAGACATCCAGACATCCTTAGGAGGTTCTGTTGGCCAGCAGGCCCCTGGCCGCAAGCCACATCTGAATGAAGCTCTCTCTTTGCTCCGACTGGATGTGAACCTAATTCTAGGGGGAGAATCAGGAAAAGAGACAGTGAGAGGATTTTCTTCCCTCCATGGCTGCATAGGTAGGTTATGCCCAGTGGGAACAGAGAAAGAAAGCTGGCTAAATGTTATCTCCTCCAACTCTCTTAACTTTATTGCTGTCCCACTGACTTGATGAAGACTCTCTGTCACCCACCTGACCTGTACTGTTATCTAGGCTGCACAATTAGCACTTTGCTAAATGCTCCCTAATTCTTCAATGGTACTTCATTACTGAGCCATAAATCATCAGGGCCCAGCAGGCTACTGGAAGGTCAAATGGTCCAACCCTCTTGACTTAGAGCTGGAGAAATGAGACCTAGGGAACAGAGCTGTGAGCCACAATGGAGCCTAAAGCTAAAGGAGAAATCAGTCATGCTGTCCCCATCTTTATTTCAAAGGTGGACCTTCTGTTCCTCATGGATTTTTGGTATTAATTTTTATTTTTAAAATGTTACCTTAAAATACTCTTTATCTTGATTACTAAGGCTTTCTTGTGTGTCCTTAAAAGTTTGCACCCAAAGCAAGTGCCTTACTTGCCTCTCGCCCTAGGCCTGGCTGGCCCTGGCAGGAAGGGTAGGGACTTGACCAAAGCAGTGCTAGTTTTGACCAGAGGCAAAAGGAGAGCTTGGGCCTTCCAATGACGTCTACCTCCTTCTTCTCTGTCGACTTCAAGTGTGAGATCTTGTTTCTCCAAATAAGTGGAGCGCTTCAACAGGCAGGGAGCTGAACTTGTGGAATAATAACACTCTCGCTTTGTTATTGTCCAGTCAGAGAAGCAATATCTGCACATTTAAGAAACTGCAAAATTATTCCCTAAATAACAGATTGCTATTGATGATAGTATCAGAATAGTGACACTGCAGTGAGGTAACAAGAGATGTAGAAACATGGGCTAAAATGTGGGCCAGTTCCCCTGCCCAACCCTCTCTCACCTGTACTACTTTGGAAGTGAGGAAGCCCTTTCCATCCTTTCCAAATCCAGGCTGGCCTTCTTCAGAATAGTTTTGTTTTTTTGATACAGCTTCACCATACCTGTGGTTCTTTTCCTCACCCCATGCTCCTGGCATAAAGCACAGCCTTAGGCACGTAAAGTGTGAACAATATGCAACAACTGGGCACCGATGAAGCACCTCTTCTTTCGTTGTACGGTCATGTGACATGGCGTTCCTCTGCATGGATGCACCATGGCGCACCAGTCACAGGTTGATGGACACTCAGTTGCTTCTTTTTGTTTTCTCTCTCCTTCCCCTCCCCTCCTCTCTCTCTCAATCTCTCTTTCTCTCTCCCCTCTAACTTTTTGGCTGGGGATAACCCTCTTTTGTTTCTCCAGGGTTCTCCATTGCACAGTCATGTAAAGCACACAGTTTTCTTAGAAAGAGTACATGGTCCCTGCCCAGAATCAGTGCTGCTTGTGATTCACATCTTCTAGCTATAGGATCAACTGTCCCCCACTCAAAAGAAAGGCTTGGAAACCCAAATTTATGGAAATCGTGGTTTGGTGGTAAGCTTTTACAGACAACCGTTCCCTAAAAATCTCTGTGGGCATGGCTGCTGGGAGAGCCCATAAAGAAGGAGAGGAGAGTGCAGTGAGGTGCCATCTCACCATGAACCAGGTTGGGTCAACTTTGCATCATCTACAAAGAAAGGAAAGTACTCTTGGTTTTTCTCCTTTTTTTCTCTTCTTTTTTTTTTAAAGAAAAAATATCATAACTTTACTATTATTTTTAATAGGTAATTCATTCACATGATTCAAGATTCCAAAGTTACAAAAAGTGAAGTCTCCCTCCCAGTCACCTACTTCCCCTCCCAGAAGAGACCAACATGACAAGTTCTCAGGTATCCTTCCCCAGAGATTCCAAGCATAGCTCAGCAACTGTTCCCCCACCTCGCATTACAAATGGTAAATATCATCCATCCTCTGTTTTAACACAAATAGTAACATACTCTACACACTGGTCTACATGGGACTTCATTTTTTTTTTTTGTATCTTGGAGATGGTTTCATATCAACACATTAAAAATGGCCTCATTATTTTATTGGTTGCTTAGTATTCCACTGTGTGGATAAACCGTAATTTATTTAACCAATCCTCTTTTGATGGACATTTGGGCCATTTCTAGTCTTTTGATGAAATAATGCTGCAATAATAATTGCAAGTATTTTCTCACGGTTTAACATTTTGTCTTTTGAGTTTGCCTATGGTGATTTTTTTTATTTTTTGTTTTGCCATGCAAAAACCTTTTATTTTTTATGGTCAAAATTATTTTATTTTGATTTCTGGCTTAATTCATAGATTTAAATTTTTCCTCATGGTTTCTTTGAGTTTTTTTTCAGAGTTTAATTTTTACATGTAAACTTTTCATCCATACGCAATTTGTTTCATTTTAAGGTGTGAGGTATAAATCTGACTTTAACTTTTTCCCCCGAGTGTCTACCCAGTTGTTCCAGAACATTTATTGAGAAGTCTATCTTTCCTCACTGGTGGAAATGCCATCTTTACTATGTTGTCACTTCCAGAGCGTGTTTGTGCCTGTCTCAGTGCTTCCCCTGCTGCCCCACTGGCCTAGGTCCCCGTGCACCAGCACCACAGCCTGTCTTTTCTTTAGGTGCCACTTGGACTTGACTGCAGGCCTCTGGGTTTGCAGACACTGGGGTGGGAAGGAATGGGGGTGGGGGAATAGCAAAAAGTTGGCTATTAAGATCAGAAAGATTCTAAGCTCTCTCCAAAGAACCCCCACGTCAAAAATGTCTTTGCTCCCATACCTCCTCTCAAAAGAAAATCAAAAAGAGAACAAAGTTTGTTTCCTCATTAAAAAATCTGGCTATTTGTCCAGCCCAGAGGGAAACCCTTCTCCCCTGTGCACTGGCTGATCCTCGAAGTGTCTTCCTTGCCAATTTCGGGAGCCCAGGAAGGCCTTTGGTCACCGCCTTGCTTCCCTCACAGGTACCCTAGGCCCCAAGCCCAGTTCCTGAAGGTGGAGTGTAAACTGAGCTGGTCCTTATCTTAGAGACATTACAACAGACCCTAAACAAACACATTAACAGCCACTAAGAGACCTAACTAATGCTGGCCAATAAACAACCCCCCAGGAGAGATTCTGCAGAAGAGTTTCCTCCTCCTCTCAAGGCGGAGTTCTTGCTCCCTCAGCCTGAGGGCTCCTTCCTACAGCACCCCCTCTCCACCCCACCACTGGACTGAAAGCACCTGGAAGGCAGCTGCCCTGCCCTGGCTTCTTTCACCTCTCCCCACAATCACCCAGCATGCTCCCCTGCACTCAATAAACAGCCATTCCAAATAAAACAAGTAAGTATATCTCCTTAGAAGGAACAGCTGAGAGTTCCAAGATATCAAAAGGAAAGTTTTCCTTTGGAGATAGAGATTATCCTATATAACAGAGGTTTTCAATTTAAGGCCTTTGGATGCACTTCAGATGTTCTCTGAACCCCTGCAGTGATTTGCAAATGCATACATAGGCCTAGGGGAAGGAGGGTTCTTGGTGTTCGTCAGAGTCCAATACTTAAAGAAAAGAAATATGGATAAGATGAGGTCTAGAATTTGCTTCAGTAGATTCCAGTTGGAGGGCATGGAGTGGGTGGGGTAGGTGAAGTTATAGGTGAAACAAGATTGGCCATGAGTTGATCATTGCTATTGATGGGTGCTTGGGAGTTTATTATATTATTCTCTCATGAAAGGAATGATGGAGGGAAGGAAGGAAAGAAGGAAGGGAGGGAGGGAGGCAGGGCGGGGTGGGGGAAGGAAACCCTTGCTGCAGACCACATTGAAAAAAACCAGGCAACCCACAGTGGGTAGCTGCCATCTCACAGTTCTAGCCTTACAGGAACAACTGCTGCCCAGTGGTTTCCCTGATTCGTGTTTGGAAGCCTGGAAATATTTGTGGGTGCAGAAGCATGTCCCCTTCGCACTCACCTCCACCCTCTCTCCTCAGCATCACCCAGAGGGGGGGACCAGAGTCCCTGAGGCCATCTTTGTTCATCTGCATCCTCTCTGCTAAGCCTCCAACACCCCAGCACAGGTTTCGTGGGATCAGGGAGCCGGTCATCTGAGGCCCTTGGCCCCCCAGCCCCTCCCCGGGCAGACGGAGCCCCAGTTGCCTGAGCGAGCTTGTGCCGAAGGGGTCCGTGGCTGCTCCGTTTGGATGTGCTTGGAGCGGAAGACTCACAAATTCCAAGCTCTGCTTCCAAAGCAAACCTCCTCGGCCCAGGTGCTGCTCCCCTCACCCCTCCGACGAGCTCCTCGGGGCTGCCAAGCGGTGGCTTTGACAACCAGCTGTGTCCGAGTTGTGAAAGCACCAATGTTTGCTGTGTTTGCCCAGCAGAGAGGGAACATATTTCCTCCCTTCCAAATGCATGCTCAAAAGATGCTCCACAGGTTTTTCTTCAGACTTTCCACAGGAAACATAAATAAGGAAGAAAAATGACTTTAGGTACTGAGACCTGAAGTGGAATGTCAACCCTGAAGAGCTGCTTGTAACAAGTGCTCTCTGTCCTTCAGTGAAGCCGTCCAGAGCCTGGGTCCATGACTCTTCCCTCTGAGCAGCCTTCATAGACCAGGCAAAGGGAGGAACTGGACCAGTTCTCAGGCCTGACCCCTGGCCCAGGGCTTCATCTCCATCCATTGGATGGCTGGTACTTGGGCTCATCAGCTGCTGAGGTTCCTTAGCTAATGTTTTTATCTTTCCATCTTTTATCCTTCTTGATTGTGTTAGAGTAAAACAAATGTGGGTCCTCCAACCGCAGAGGCCCACAGCCCTGCGAGCCAAATGCTAATCAGAGGGTGACACATGGACATGGCACCCCATGGACCCTGAGGGTCTCTCTGACTTGGTCTCCATCTTAGAAGGAGAAGGACTTCCCTGGTCCATGGTCTCTGCCCTGAGGAAGCTTATAATCTGCATGCAAACACAAAGTAAGAGAGGTCATGGCAGGGTTTGAGTGCACACATATATGTATCAGTCGATCCAGAGTTTTGAATAATCTAAATTGACTTTTTTTCTGCACAGAGGATGAGAGCACCTCCTATTCATGGGTTATAACTACCAGCTGGCTGCTTCCTCACTGGGGTTTTTTGAAAATTATACATTTACAGATCAAATGGGCCCTACAAAACTCCAGACCCAAGAAATACAGGGTTGAAGTCAGTTTGGCTAGTTTTAGTGGACTAGACGCAACAGGCTGACTGATTCGTTATGAGCTGTGTGTCGAGGGTTTACTAGGGCTGTAGATGGAATGCTTCAAGGCCACCATTTCTGCCTCTTGACATCTGAGAACCTTTCTCCTTGAGATGTTTTCCTCTCCTATAACATTCTATCTTTGGATAGGCCCAGCCAGGCCATTAAGCATCTATAATATTTTAAAAAATTATTATCAATTCATATACATCAACTAAACAAAGCAAGGGACACCACTGGAAGGTGCTTGTAAGAAGATCATGCTTCCAACTAGAACTCGGTTGTTTTTGATGCACCAGATTCAGAGAAAGTCACCAGATTCAGAGAAAGACACCAGGAACCATTTCTTTTTTGGCTGAAGTTTATTTATCCTGTTTATTTGAAGCCAGAGCCAATAATCCAAGTGGCTTTCAATGGCTCAGAAGGTTTCTCTGCGTTAGATTAATCAGTCCCATCACAGAAAGGTCAGCTGCCCTATGGACCGGCCTGCTCTATTCATGAGTGATGCCCGTTCTGACACCTGGGGTGGGGGGAGGTATTTCCCTAGTGATGTCTGAGAGGAGAGGCACCAGCTGAGATTGGCTTTGAAAGGAGAAGTAGAGGAGGAAAGGGCAGGCAGTGTGCTGACATGGGCGAGAAAGAGTTATCAGGTGGCTCAGAGCATGGGCTTGGGGGTCACACAGATCTGGGCCCAAAGGGCTAGCCAGGCTCTGCCACTTAGCAGCTCTGCAACCTGATGTGCTTACACGTTTCCGGACATGTAAAAGTGGCTCCATTCAAGCACCTGCCTTATAAAGTAATTGTGAGGATTAAATAAGGCAGAATGTAGACCACAACGGACAGCACTGGGCTCAGTCGACACTCAGCAGACGGAAGTTATTCCAATTATGACAAAAACGAAGAACAAGGTGACAAGTCGAGGACGGGGAGAGGGGACATCGTGGGAGAGGTGCACGAGACAGCAGCCCCTCCCCCAGCCCCATCTCCAGGAGCCTGGGATAATGGATGTTCCAGTCCAGACAGATGGCTCAAATGTTTAATTAAGAAACCATCCATAAAAGTTATTGGAAACTTTACACTTGCAGCATGGTCTCTGCACACTGCCTAGCGGCCACGGCTCTCAACAAGACCTCATTCACTTCCCCGGGCAGCTCGCTCTGCTGCCCCCAGCCCCTCAGTCTCACACCCACCAGAACCCAGCCGGCTGGGCCTGGTTTACAGAGCATCCCACCCCCCATGCCTGGCCTCCTCCCCTCCCTGAGCTCTGAGTGATCTCTGACTTGCTTTTTCCAAATGTGAAATCTTTGAATGAGGTCACTTCGAGTGGGGGAGCCGGGGGAGGGTCACCAATATTTCCTAAGTACAGAGGTCCCTGGGGTGACCTTAGGTGGAACATGGATAAATATTTTTCATCTTAATAGTTATAAATTTTTGTAATGTATTTATTTTAATGTGCATTGGAGGAAAAGGTAGAATATCAATGCCATGATATAGAGTTTTCAGTTCACGTAAACTTGAGTAAAGGAAAAGAGAATGAGAGTTGACTTAAGGAAACTATTAAATCAACAGTAGTGCAGGTGGCCCTCAGATCTGACAGGTCCATCTGGCAACACTGCATACTTGATCTCAACCCTCACCTAAGGCTTCCTAGACATGCACAAGGTTTTGATCTAAACAGGAGGGTCCTACCCTGGGCTGGGCAGAGAGAGGGGCTGCTCCATGTCCAAAGAGCTCTGGTGACATGTCACAGCTCCCTGGATGGTGGTTCTGTCTGCCCGCTGTGGTCTGCACACCTGGCCCGACTTGCTGTCCTCAAATGCTACTCTCATGGAGTTTCAGTCGAACTGCTCAGAAGCCCTCTGTGAGTCCCCATTGCCTACCGGATGGAGGCCGACTCCTCAGCCTGGCACTCGAAGCCCTTCTGAATCCGTCTTTCCGGTCTCTGCCCCTGGCGCAGTGCACTCACTGCCCAGGCATCTGGTCTCCTTCCTTTGATCTCCCCTCTGCTCATACTGCTCCACCGAGGTGAACTGCCCACCCACCTCCAACCGGTCCTGCTCCTCCTCAACCTCCTCCGAGGCCCCCAAACCTCCCCCTCCCTGAGGAGGGACAGCTACTACAGCGCAATGCTCACAGGCAGGCTGTGACTTCTGACTCTGACTCTACTGCTTACCAGCTGTGTGTCCTTGAGTCAGTTACTTACCCTCTCTGTTACCCAATTGCCTCATCTGTAACGAGTGGGTAATGACAGCAACATCTACCTCCTCCCAGTTTTGTTGGGAGAACCGAATGAGATGCTCCTGGCATAGCACCAGATACTCTCTCTCGCCACAGTCTGTATCTCTATCTCCAACAGCGTCTTGACTCCGGGTCAGGTTAACCCCTGGTCCACTGACCTCCTTCCAGGTTCTCTTTCTCATGTTGGAAAGAGCTCAGGATGGCACAGGGCTACATCTGAACAGAAGACCTTCCCATAGCAGGGAGGGGAGAGTCCGTTCGCTCTGGGTTTTGAGAGGGATTCAGCCCGGGTCTTTGTAGCTGCTCCTGGAAGCCAGCATGCCTCAGAGGTGTGGGACTATTTTACCATTTTAAGGAATCCTACTGGTCTTGGGATTCTTTGAGGTGAATCCTATTTTCAGAGATCTGTGGGCTCATGAGGCACTGTTCAGAAGAATCTGTAGCTGGGACCAGGGCTCAGTCTTGAGGTTAGTTTGTAGCTGGGACAGGGGCGTCCTCTGAGACTGGAATTGGGACCTAATTTGAGACAAGTTCAGGGTTCAGTGTCCAGCCCAGGTCAAAGGCCTGACTGGGATTGAGTCAATTTTCAGGGTAGAAGTAGTGTCAGGTGTGCATTAATTGAACCTTTGTCTTATATCCAGAATTCTCACCAAGTACCACCATTTTACTCTGGGTCAATTCATTTTCTTGAGGGATTCCTCCATCCTCTGACCCCTCACTTTCCTTGAATTAGTTCTTGCCAAGAGCAGCCTTTTGGCACTTGTTTTCCAGGGAGTAGGTGTTTGATAGACATTTGTTGATTGATCGTGGCTGTCCTGTGGTGTGTTTTCTTACATTCTCTTGATAGTAGGCTCCATGGAGCCTGAGAGCTGCGTTCCTTTTCCTGGGTCTAAGGACCCTTTGGAGCCTTGAAGAGCATCTATTCCTGGGCCATCTCATGGCCTTCTCTTCTCTGGACCAAGTTATCTTTAGCCTCCAGGGCTCTTTGTGGAACCATCTACCTCTTATTCTTCAAATTTGGTCCAATAGCTGGAGTCTTCTTCCCAGGAGCGGGAGAGGCCAGTGGAGGTGGAGCACGAAGAGTCCCCAGAGCAGGTGGGTGGAGACAGGACGGTGCCTGGACACGTGCAAGGCCACCTGCGTGCACAGGGGAGAGAGGCCCGCAGCCCACACCCACCAAGGACTCCTCCCAGGCCCTGTGCTGGGCGCCCCCTGCAGGTCCAGGCCCTGTTCCCTGGTCTGGCCCCTCTGCCCTTGCTCAGGTTGGCTATAGAGACAGTCCCAGAGCCTGGGGCTTAGGACGAATTCTCCAGCAAATGGCCGGTGGCCACCCTGGAGCCGGCCTGGAGGAAGCAGCGTGCCTTCCCTGCCCCGCCCAGGCCTCAGCCTTTTCTGAAAGAAATGCTGTGTTCCCTCAGCCCTCCCCTTCCACCCACAGAGCCCGGGTCCCCAGGCGGCGTTCCAGCGGTCCCTCTGTGAGCAGACTCCGGTGACGCAGGGCTTTGTTAGAAAGCCTCATTAGCAGAGACAGAAAGGCGCGAAGCAGCTCAGAGCGGCATTCCAGGTGTCAGATGAGAGTGGCCGCAGGAGGAAAAGGCCAGTAAACCATACTGAGGTCAGCCGGCAGTCGAATGAAAATAATCAACTGCGACCTGGGAGAGGGGTGGGACGCGAACTGGGGGTGTTAAAAGGGGATGCCCTGGGCTCAAGGCAGGAAGGGAAGGCCCTGGGTCCTGGAAGGGCTGCCAGCTTCTCTTGCCTGATCCTAAGGGCCCCAGAGGTGAGGTCTGAACATCTTCCATTATGTGAACATCTGGAGATGGAGGCTGGGCCTCAGGGGACCCTGAGCCCCCAGTGCCCAGCACTGGCACGTACGCAGTGCCGGCATGCGCTCAACATCCGTTTGATGAATGAATGTATATTTAGTCTGGTCCTTGGGGAGCGGGGCCGGCAACAGCTCAGACCTCCGGTGCGTCAGGCGCTGTGCTAAGCACTGCCTATCTAGAAGCTCTTAGTAACCCCACCGCCCAAGTATCATTAGCTCCATTTCAAAGATAAGGGAGTACAGATACCAGAATGTGTTATTTGGGGCTCCTCTGGCTCTTCAAGAACTCACTAGAACGTGACCTCCTGATCCTCGAGACGGCTGAACTGGGGACACATTCCTTCACTCCACAATTAGTCATAAAAAGGCTGAATGAGCACTGGGGCTGAGGCAGCACTGAAGCTCACTCCTCCTGAAGGGTCATCAGTGTGAACGCTGGGATCTGGAATTCCCTGTCCTGGGGGCGGCGAGGGCCTGCCCCTAAGTCAGGGACTGGCTCTGTGAGGGCGGGGAGGGTGCCGGCCTGGGTGGACTCCGGACCACTGCCGTGAGCTGTTTGCCTTCTCTGGGCAGGTATGCTCGGGGGCTGTATATTTCTGTCCTTCCCAACGGGGAATGTGTGTGATTTATGAAGCCTTTTTAACCTGATGCTTCCTCATAAAGGAGCTTTGAGGAGACTTCAGGGAACCTAGTTATGAAAGGCCTTCCTTTCTGGGGATCTGGTAGACAAGGCATTGCTGCCCGCCTGCCTGCCCTCAAGGGTTGGGAACTGTGCATGCCCCACCCTAGGTCTGGAATGTGAGCACCGGGGACCCCAGGAAAACTGGACGTGGACTTGTGCCTTGTCCTCCACCCCTGCTCAGGCTTCTTGCCCTCCTCATCCTCTTAGCAGAAACCTGCCCCGAGAAATCCCTGATGCCCTTGATTTCCAAGGCCCAGGCTTCCCTTGGATAAGCCACTTTACCTCATTTGAGCCTCGGTTTTCTCATCTGCAAAGTGAGCATGACAATACCTACCTCAGGTTCTTGTAGTCCCATATTGCACCTCTCCCCAGTCCAGAAAGCCCTCTGAGGACTCGCCTCTATGTGTCTTGTGTATTCTTGTCTCTCAGGCGCCTGAAACAGGGCACATAGCGGAGGATGCAAAGTAGCAATTTGTTGAACTGAATTCTATTGGATGCAGTGATGAGGAGTAAGTGCAATGTGTCTGAAAGCTCCAAGCACAGTGACTGGCTTTGGCGGGCAATTAGAAAATCGGGGTTAAATCTGAACTTAAATCTGACTCTCCCCTACAGAGGCAGAACCCAAGACCCTGGCCCAGATTGTGAGATGGGGCCCCAGGGTTTCAACACTCTCCTCGGACGACCAGGACCAGCGGCAGAGGGCTTTTGTCTGTCTCCCTCGCAGGAGCCCCTCCCCCCACACGGACCTCCCGTTCTCTCTCCACGCAGGCAGCAGCTTCCGCGGCCCCTCTGGGGAGGTGGGTGTCCCTGTGTCGGCACAGCCAGGCTGGGCCCCTCTCCAGGGAAGGGGCTGAGGAGTGTGAAGGACTGGTGTGTGTGACTTTGTTTATTTTCTCTGAAGGCTCCTGCCTGAGCCTTGTTATAAAAATAACCTGCCTGGAAACCTCATCTCTGAAGGGGAGAAAGAAGCTTTTATACCCGGAGAAGTGGCTCTGACGGCCCCCGTGTACCTTCGTCTCAGCCCTACACATCAGGAAGGAGCTGGCTCAGGTGAGGAGGGTCCAGGGCCCAAGTGAGAGGGGTGCAGGGTAGCTGCCGATGGAGGGCGTGGGGAGGGGGACGGGGGAGAGGAGGGGGAGGGGAAGGCAGCTCGGCAGCCTCTCCCCACTAGCACTGCTGAAGCATCTCCCTGCCTGCTTAACCCAGGAAGTTCTGAAAGAGGAGGGAGAGAAAAGGCAGAAAGAAGAAATCAACAAGAGATAAAGGCCAACTGAGACACGCTGGGTAACAAGAGAGAAATTAACAGGAAAAGCAAGTTCAATGGAGAGGAGGCCTGGGGAGGAGACTGAAGTTAAAGGAGAAAGAAAACAGTGAGAAATGTCCACCCACACAGCTGTGGAGCTCGAGGGATCGGAAGAGACTGCCGCCATGTTTACAGATGTAACTAAGGATTTGGTCCAATTCCTGGGATCCCCACTCTGTGTGCCCCCAGCCCCAAGGGAAGGCCACGCAGGGGCAGAGCTGGGCTTCAGGGCCCATTCCTGCTTAGCTGCGCCAGCTCCTGCTCTGGCTCAGGCTGGGCTAGGCAGGAAGACAAGCCTGACTGAGGTTTCTCAGGGTATTCCTTCCCCAGAGACAGGTCCAAAGGCAAGAAACGAATCTGCAGGAGTAAAAAGAACACTGGCATTGGAGTCAAGAGGCCCTAGATTCAAGTCCCAGCTCTCCCACTTTTGAGCTGAGTGGTGTTGTACAAACCATTTAAAGTCTTCCAGCCTCATTCTCTTCTCTGTAAACTAGAAAAATAACAACTACCCCCCGCCATCCCCAACTGCCAGGGCCACTGGGCACATCCCTAGAAGGGTGTCCAATGTACAGCTCTCTGAGCTGTACGGTGCCAGCAAGATGACAAGGGGGGATGACCCATTCGGACACATTTCTCCAGGCACTGGCAACGGGCTGATGCTGACCTAGACGTCATTAGAGTCTTAGTAACCAGACCACTCACGCCACCTGAAAGCTGCAGGAGAGGCTCTCTGTTCTGCAGCCAGAAGGTCAAAGAGGAGCCTCCAGCATCAGCCATTTGGAGAAGAGTAGGTTCTAATATTAACCACATAAGTGAAGTCCTTTGCTGTAAGAAACCTCCCATAGTTTTTTATCACCCAAACTTGGGATTGATCCACTTAAAATCAGAGGTTGGTAGGACACGTGCCATTGAAGACACCCTTGAAACTTTTGTCTAGGAGGGAAGGTTTATCTCTCCTGAGATAATTTATGGGGCCAGCAGAGGGGACATATTATCTCCCTGGGACTTGGAACTGGGGTACTTTGAGTGACACAGATCAAAGGGGAGAATAAGGCTGGGGTCCTGGATGCCTTAAAGCAACTTTTGGAGGGAGAAGTTAAAATGTGGAAAGACTATAAAGGAAGCTCTACTTTGGGAACAAAGAGACATGCAGCACAGCTGTCCAGCAAAGCTAGGAGAGGGCTGGGGAGCTACAGAAGCCATAATCACAAGCAGGCTGTCGGCACTGCAGCGCCTAAAGGGTTCCCAGTGGCCTGAGGCTGAACAGAGTCCTAAGGGAGAAAGAAACAAGGAGTAGGGTGGCAGCAACATGGTTGCTGTGAAAGAGAAAGGAATAGGCTTGGTGATGCTGCTGGGACTGTACCCCAAACTGGCCATCAGAAATGCATTTGAAAACTCCTTCACCGCATGAGCTCAGGATGCTAATAACGATGGCAGTTCATAAAAAATGGTTAGCACTGGGACTTCCCTGGTGGTCCAGTGGTTAAGACCCCGTGCTTCCACTGCAGGGGGGGCAGGTTCAATCCCTGGTTGGAGAACTAAGATCCCACATGCCGCATGGTGCTACAGACAAAAACAAACAAACACACACACACACAAACCTGTGGGTGCTACTCTGAACACTTTTCCTACCTTATCTAATCCAGCCCTGACAAATGTCCTCTGTAGAGGACATGGTGGTTACTTCCTCAGCATCCATCACACCCCAGCCCCACTATGGAGCAAACTTGCAGTTTGGTAGGGTTGACACCATGCCCAATTCCAAGGGTAGAACCTGGTAGATCTGAGCCAATCAGATCAGTAATCCTATCACTCATGCCCAAGAAACTCTTTCAGGTTGATCCAAACGAAGTGCAGAGCAGAAGTTGATTTAATGATGAGGAAAGAAAAGACCGCTCTTCTCTTTCCTTTTTATGTTAGACTGTGATATGTGCAGGTGTGAGGCCTGGGACTGCTGGTGGCGATCTTAGGATCATAGGTGAGCCATAATCATAGGTGAGGATGAACCAACATATCAGCAAAGCCAAGCCAAGAGAGTCACAGAGTACAAGCTGAAGCCCTGATCAGACTATTCCTGAAACTCTTATGACCTTAGGATTTTCTGTTGTGTGAATTAATAAAGTCCATTATTATTTAAGATAGTTGAGTTGGAATTTTTTTTTTTTTTTTTTTGGAACTTGCAAGTATCCAAACTGATGCAGCATATGAGGCCCAGGAAAGTTAAGTAATTTGTTCGAAGTCAAGTATGATACATAAATGAAGCAGTGAAGGAGCTGGGATTTAAATGAAAGCAATATGAATCCAGAGCCTATGCTCTTCCAACAGCATCCACAAACCACATTGCTTGCCTTCTGACCATAGACCAGCTCTGTGCTTAATCACTTTTCATGTTATGTCGTTGCATCTTCACAGCAGCCTTTAGAGGTGGAAACTACCATTATCCCTATTTTTGCAGATGAGGGAACTGAGGTTAAGTAACATGCTCACCATCACATAGCTCTTAAGCAATCGAGTGTGATTTGAATCCAAGTATCTGTGATGAGGATGCCGGGCCTTCTCTCCAATCTGGTGGCAGAGGCTGCCCGGGGAAGACCCGGGACGGTCTGCTCCACCCCCTTTGAGGACGAACTGATTTCTAAATTGTTCTTTATAGGTCGGTCCTGTCTCTCCATGGAGGCTGCACAAAAAGATGAGCAACAAAGGGAGTCAGGGGGTCAGTTTTAGCCCAATGTTAGGAAGAACGTTCCTAGTGTTCCAGCAATGGAGTGGGCTGCCTGGGAGGGTCCCAGCTCTCCATGGCCGAGAGGCCAGCAGGCCAGGGAAAGTGGTGCCTGCACAGCTTAAAGGAAAGGCTGACGTTCTGTGCCCCTGAAGGACTTCCCCTCCCTAGGCTTCAGTTTCCCCATCTGTACAGAGGTTGGGGCAAGACTAGGTGAGGGCTGAGGTGTCTTCCAGCTCTAACATTCTCAAATTCTGGAATTCCCGGAGGCAGAACTCCAGGCCCCAGGGTCTGGCGGAGAGAACAGAGCCACGGCTGTTTGGCCAGCTCCATAGAACAGTGGAACTCATTGAGCTAGCAGTTCCTGAAACAGAAACAGCCGAATGGCGCACGCAGGGAAGATAAATTCATCTGTGGGTCTGGTGAGACTTGCTGGAAAAAAATGCAGTGCTTGAGGGCCATCCAAGGAGAGCCAATTTTCAACTAGTAGGCTGTGCCAGTGCGCTCACACGATAGAAACAGCACACGGGGCTGCACTCTGCTCTGGCCAGAAGGAAGAGGGTGAACTCAGAGATCACAGTCCCCGCTGACACCACAGGGACCAAGAAGCCCTACTTGGACAGGGCTCCTTACGGTGGGGTCCCGTCTCCCTGGAGGCCCGGTGGCATTGTGTTTGTAATTAGCAAAAGGAATCCTTTTGGAAATTTACCTTGAATTAAACTGTTGTTGTTTACTAACCCAAAGGTGTTTATTTCAGCAGTAGAGGGAGAGACCACCCTCACAGTGTGGTGAGGCCAGAATTAGACTGAGAAGGCCTGGGGTCTCCTTCCCTGTGTATATTTGGGTTGGACTAGAAGCCAAGAGGTGGACAAGAGGCCATCATAAAGCGTCTGATGGTCTTTCTGGGACATTCCCTTTGCTCTAATGATGACTGATATTGATGTCATGACTGTTTTCAACATGCCTGGGCATCTGCAGTCCTACTGACCTTCATTTCAGTCCACTGAAGTAGAGTCAAATAATACTGCACCGTCTAGAGGGGAGAGAACACAGGGTGAGCTGAGGGTCTCTCAGGTAGCACGTTATGGCTCTGGGGCCTGAACCTAAGCCCCTTGGCCCCAAAGCCTATACCCCTTATTTCTGGCACACTGCCATCACTCCACCCCCATTTTGGGGGCCACATAGGACTGACTTTTCCAGGCTGATTTTCCTTTTGCTTAGGGACAATGCAGAGCCCTTGGAGCTGGATTAAAACTTTTACAAGTGCCAGCTTTGAAAAGATTGATATTCCAATAAAAGCAATTCAAATGGTAAAGTAAGCATAAAGAAGTCCAACAAAGTTTTGGCTTTTACCATGATGACCACCTGTATGCTTAAAAAAAAATCAAATAGCAGAGATTACATGATTAAATTTTTATTTAGCGACCTGCCCTACTGGTGTCCCCAGGAGTTTCTAGCCCACCTTTGGACCACCCAGCTCCGAGGACATCCCACCATCACAGGTCCCTGGGCCCCCAGGCCACACGCTGCTCTGCACTGAGAGGAAATGTCTAGAACTGTCTGTGAACAGGGCAGGAAGATGCCTGTGCCGGAGCAGGATGCCTGACTGCTAAGCAGAGAACAGGGGGACCTGAAGGAGGCGCTCCGTGAGGGAGACCCAGGTAAACAGGAGGAACAAGCCCTGTCTGGGAACAGCCTCATGTCCTCCCTGGCAAAGTGGTCAAGGAAACGAGGCCACAGACATGGAGGCTCCTGCAAAGCTGTCAGTCATATTCTTCCCGGGCTTGGGAAATGCAGCCATGACTACCATCGCTACCCTCAGGAAGGAGGTGGAGCTCAAATCTGGAAGGGCCAAGGTAACAGTGTGAGAAGAATGGAGTATTTGGAGTGTCCAGCAAGGGGACCAGGAAAGGAGTTGGAGATTTCCCGACTCCCCACTCCCTAGTGGAGTGGACCCCATCCTCCAGAACTTCCTAGAGCTAGGGCTCCTTCCTATATTCTCTGGTTCCTTCTAGACGCCAGTCTGGGGAGGAGGAAGCTGAAATTAAGTTCTGGGATATCTATCAAGAATCCAGCTGGCACATTTTCCCATCTTCCCTTCTCTTTTTGTTACTTCAGCAGAGGCTGAAGGGGGCTGAAGGATTATAGGAGGAAGAGGATAGGGGAGCTGTATTAACAAGCGTTTGAAGGAATCCTGAGCCCTTTAGTAGCAAATTAATAAGAATTTGTAAAACTCTTTTAAGTAATATAAAAATAAACAGCTAATAAGTCTTTGATTTTCTGCCTCAAAAGAAGTAAAGCCTGTTTGTTTGGGGAACAGCGGGCGTGCAGTCCCTCCACTCTGATTCTCCCGGACACAGTCCCTCCTGCCCACCCCATCTCCTGAGCAGTCCTGCCCCTGGCCACCCACCCTCTTAGGGACCCTTCGTCATGATGGGGGCTGGATGTTCTCTGGCTGAGGGTGGGAGGGACTGGAGACCCCCGTATGTTGGTGAAGCAGCCCAAGGTCCCTGAAGATGGACATGGAGGACCCTGTAGAAGTCAGAGCAGTGAACAAAGAGGGCTTTGAACCAGGCCTTGGCAAAAGCTCTGAAGAGCCAGTGCCTTTGGCCCAGCCTTCTTGCTGCCCTCATACTCCCAAGGACTGGCTCAGACAGACTTCTGGCTCCGGCCCTTCTCTCCAAAGGGGATTCCTTGTGTAGCTTTGTACCCCAAATGCTGAAGAGCGCTGTGCCCAATTCATCTGAAGCGTTACCAGGGATGGGTTCATCCCCTTGATGTCCTTCTCTTTTAAGAGTAAATACTTTGTAGTCAGACAGTCCTGATTTCAGTGTTAGTTTCTGCCACTTATTGGGCAAGTGATCCTGAGCAATACACAATGTCCCTGAGCCTCAGTTTCCTCACCTGTAAAATGAGAATAATGATATTATTCACTTCATTGTTTGGTTTCACAGTGCCTGGCACATAGAAAGCACTCAGTAGACATTAGTATCATGGTTATTATTCTGAATATCCACCCCATCCTCCATTCTCTCTTGCTCCATGACCACTACCAGGCTTGACCCTCCAACCTGACGACCGCAGCCCAGCAAATGGGTCCGTCAGATGAGAGCACCTCAGTCTGAGCCTGAGCTAGACTCTCCACGGAGGTGACGGGTAGGGGGGTATGGGAATGGAGGTCGTGTGGGAGAACTTCAGACAGTAGGTGTCGGGTGAGGCTGACACTGACCTTAGATGATTGAGTGGACTTACAATGGCCATTTTGCATTGCTTGCAAAGCACATGACTCATACAAGTAGAGCCCTGAATGGTCAAGAAATTCACTGATTCTTTGGTTTTGAGGGAGTTCAACGGACCTATGAGAAGCTGACTAAACTCATGAAACCTCTTTCCAGCAAAATATAGACTTCTCCATGTTTTGCGTATGATTTTAGTAGGTTTCTCTATGAACCTCAGGGTGGCCTCTATTCATCTCACAGTCAGAGACCGGAGCCCAGAGGGGCTGACTGACTTGCCTGAGGACTGCAGCTTGCAGGCGACATAGCTGTGACTTGAATCCAGACGTTCAGAGTCCTCTCTCTTCCTTCATGGGGAGGAATGCCTTCATCCAGTTCTTTGGCTGAGAGTGTGTTCACTTCCCCTCCCGGGTACTCGGGGGATTTGCAGGCCCGCGGTGGGCTCCCCGGGGATACTGAGGAGGTTGTTCTAGGGTTAGCTCAGGTGTGGCCAGGCTTGGGTAAAAGGGATTGAGAGAGGCAAGGTCAGAGCCCAGGCTGGGAGCCCAGAGCCCCCCGCACGTGGTGGTGAAGGGTTAACAGAGCCCAAGTGTGGCTCTGTGTGTGTGCTCGAGGGCAAGGTGGCGTGTGCAAAGGCGCACGTCTCTCACTCGCGCATGTGGGAGCTACGGACCGCAGGCCAGCCTGGGAGAGAGGTGCCGCGGTGTCCTGGGATGAATGGGTCTCTGTCTTCAAGGCTGTGTGAGTCTCTGTGTGTGCAGTCCCATTAACTCGCCCTCGGCCACATGTGGAAAGGGGAGGAGAGCCCTGGAGAAGCCCAAACCACTCAGAGTCCTTCTGATTTTAGAATGAAATAGAAGGCACAGAAGAAAGAAAATTATACTGACCCAAACTCATATATTAATAGAGCGTGCACACGTGTGCACGTGCACACACACATGCACACACACACGCTCTGGTGCCCTGTCATAACCTCCTCTTCTCAACCCTACTGTCAACCTCCTGTTATGCATCTGGGTACTTTGGGGGAAGGATCTTTAGCTAATACCCTAAAACAGACTCTAGAGACCTGACCCTATTTGCTCTTGGGGTGGTTTCAGTTTCGTACTGTGTGTGTCTGTCTTTCCTTGTCTGTGAGTCTAGGTGTGGCTTCTCTTTCCCCTGCCTCACCTGCAGCTCCCGCGATGTGCGCTCAGAACTCCAACTCAGCCAGCAGGCCTCACTTGCACCGTTGTGCCTGTGATGGATGGGCTTGGCCCAAGTCCTGTCCTGAGCCCCATGTTCCTGCTCCTCCTTCGAGTCCTCTCGGGGCCCCTGTTGCCCTTGGCTGTGGTTTGTTTAATGGAGTGACTCCTGTCGGGAGCAACCCAGAGCTCAGGACACAGGGAGACACTTGTCCAAACTTGCTATTTTTTTTTCACCAAAAGGAGCCAAGCCACAGTGATGGGCTCAGTGGCCTGGCTGGGAGCCTTCCTCATCCCTCCCACCACTAGCCTGGCCTCCATTCCCCTCACTGGCCCTTGTTACCAGTGGCTTCTGGTTCAGGACTTCTAGTTATCCATTGGGAGTCCTCCTCAGTAGGAGTCTGGCTTCTTATGTGAGGAGAGAAGGGAGATCTGGGTTCTGTGGAAGCAGCTGAGGCTGAGAGAGATGCCCTGGGGACCAAAGGATAGGCCCACAGAGACCAATGACCATACCATATTCATCCGTCTCTCCCCAGTGCCTGGCACAGAGTAGGTCCTAAAAGAGTGAGTGAGTGAATGTTGGATGGATGGATGGATGGATGGATAAGCCGATGTGTAGATGGGTGAATGGGTAGAAAGATAGATAAATAAATGTAGACTCTTAGATCCAAGTAGACATTCTGATAAACCTAATCTGATTTCTTGGTCCAAACGTGGGACACAAGGAAGGAGAAACCTAGGTCTAGAAGGTGCAGCCAACTTACTCCTGAATCTAAAGGAAATCTCTTTTCCCAGACTCTTTACAGCGTGTCCTTGAGACTCCCCTGGAGGTCTGGGGTTGGGTGAAGCTGGCCTTTTCTCCATCCTCATGTTTTGCTTCAGGCCCCTTCTTGCAGAGGCTTCTCTGCCCACTAGAAAAGGTGCTTTGCAGCTGGGCAAAGCAGCACTGAGTTAGGGAGGAGATAGACGGGAAGAGATGAGGCTCAGGCTGATGGGGGTGCCATGGAACAGGACCCTGGGCACAAAATGTTTTAGGCTGGGGCTAGAGCAGACTGTTACGTGCTTGGACCAGGAGGTGGAGAACATTTCCAGCACCTAACACAGGGGCCTGACATAGTAAGCACTTGTATTTTTTTAAATGAATGAATAAAATATTCCTATGTCCTCTTGTCTCTAGATAACACCCCCAAATCCTTTTCCAAAAGGTATAGAGAATTCTCAAGAGTGCTAGACTGCTAAGGACCTTCCTTTGAGGGTAGAACGAATCAGGGTCAACAGCCCTGCTGAGGGAAAAAGGGACAGTGGCATCTCTGCCCCCATCCAAACTCTTCTCACTCCCAGCCCTGCTACCCATGGTCCCCCCTCCTTCGTCTTCCTCCTCCAGCCCCATCGCTAGCTATCACGGTGCTGATCCAGAAGCTGGGGGTGCCAGGAGGGAGCAGCACAAAGCTGCCGTGTGTACATGAGTGCATATGTGCTTGCATGAGTGGCCGTGATGAGGGGGCTTGGCTGAGGAGACGGGCGGCTCCATTGCACCAAGGCCGGCGCCGTGGGGCTTGGAGATCCCATTCAGGGGTCCTGTCCCCAGGCCAGATCCAGTAGATCTTCTCTGGTGCTGAGATCTTCATGGAAGGAAGTTCTCAGAGCTCCTCAGGGGCTCTTGTTGCCGGCATGTGCTCCTGAAGTTTAATCACTCTTCCCTGCTGCAATTTGCTTTGGGAGAGTCCAGGTAGAGCCTTCCCTTTAAGTAGATGCATGGTCAAAGCTGCCCTCTGCATCAGACCTAGAAAGCCTGGGTTTTAAGGCCGGAGGGGGCTTGCCTGTGGTCTGTGCTGAGCTTATTTTCTGAGCAGACACAGAACTGTTGGCTCAGGGCAGGCAAGAAAAGGCCTCGTGCGCCAAGGGAAAACAATTAGGAGTAATTACCATCAAGAGAGGCCCCCAGTGAGGGGTGAGGGTGGGAAAGGCCGTCTGTTTAAGAGGAAGCTGAAAGTGGCAGACTGATTTTGGGGAAAAACTCAGAGACAGAGGGTGGGAGGAAGGGTTGAGTGTGTGCCGTCTTTCTTTTCCAGGAAGACAGCAGGACTCCTCCCCCTCGGCCTCTACAGGGGCTCTCTGTCCGGAGGTGGGAGGGGAGAGCAGGAGGGCACCGGGCTCTGCATTCCTGAGATTCTCAAACCAGTCGGAACGGAATGGCAGAGGAAGCTTCATACTGAGGGGACAGAGCCCTAGACACAGACAAAAGTGAAAAGATAAACTGGAGCACTGGGGAGCACCCAAAGTGTCTCCAAGTGTCCCCCCACGCGACGCCCTTGATCCCTGAGAACCGGTGGCGATGCGCTGGATCTGCTTGGTGTCTCCCTACTCACCACCCTCCAGTCCTCAGCCCTGCCCCTTTCGGGATTAGAACCAGAGGCCTCAAAGGACAAGTGTCGCTAGTATGGGCAACCTGGAGTTGGGGACAAGAGTGGGGGGCAAAAAGAAGGTCAGTTGGAGAAAGAGCTGTCGAAGGAGGGGTGAGGGAATTCCTTGGTACCCCTTGCTAGAAAAGTCAAGAGGAAATGAACCCCAAAGGAGAGGTGCCCTGACGTTCCCCTTGACCTTCCAAATTAAGGTGAAGAGACAAGTAAGAGCCTCAAACCTGCTCATGAGGGAAAAGAGGGAGGCTTGGTCTTTGCGGACCTCATCGGAGGCTCTCGCTGGCTTCATGCTGGTGGAGCCCCGTGACCCCTGCCGAGTGAGACGGAGCAGGGCTGGCTGTGTGAAGTGGCCAGCCACAGGCTTCGGGGACACAGGCTCTTGGCTTGGAGTCTCTGTTTCTATCACTGACAATCTGTGAGAATTTGGGCAACTTATGCAATCTCTATGCTCCTCGTTTTCTCATTTGAGAAATGGGGATAAAGTACCTACCTCATACACTTGTAAGGATTAAATGAGGTAATGTATATCAAGATTTGGCACATAAAGCTGGGGCCAGGGCCTCAATAAATGCTTAGTCTTGTTATTATTATTGGAAGAAGACAACTCGAAGTGCTAAGTGGATGATGAATTTGGAGCCAGAGGCCCTGGGGGAAGCTGCCCTGTCAACCATATACGAGGAAGTGAGTGAGGACTTGATAGGGTGGAGGCTCTCAATATGGAAGGTAGGCACTGCTCAGAGATGCTGAATAACTGTAACTCGTTCACTCCTTCAACAGTTCTCTCCTTCCATTGTTCTAGGCACCTGGGATGCAGCATAAACAGAATATTTTAGCGAGAGACTGACAAAGCAAATGAGTAAATAATACAGTCAGATATGAAATGCTACAGAGAAAACATGAAGGGAGCTAGGGAGTGTGAGAACTGGGGTGTGGGAATGACAGAGGAGGTGAGGGAGTGAGTCGGGGGAGAGTGGCTGGGGGAAAGCCCTCCAGCCACAGGAAGCTGCAAGTAGAATGACCCTGAGGCAGAAGCAAGGTGGGTTTGTTAGACAAACACCAAGCAGGCCTGCGCGGCCGGCCGAGACCAAGGAGCCGGGGCAGAGTGATGGGGGGAGCTGTTGGAAAGGTGGTGAGCCACCGTGCAGGGCCGCGCGGGCCCGTGTCGCCATAGGTAATTGGCCGGTGGTGGGCTGACGGGAAACGGAGCTCAGCTGTACAAGGAAGCAAACTTTCTTGCCTGGGTTTCAGAAGAGCATCTGGTACAAACACTATATATAAAATAGATAAACAACAAGGTCCTACTGTCTAGCACAGGGAACTATATATTCAATATCTTGTAATAAACTATAATGGAAAAGAATCTGAAAAAGAATAAAAAGCACATATGGAACATGAAATCCTTAAGGAACGTGAGTCCCACCCCCCTTCCCTTTGTAACTTTCTGCGGGGCCCAAGACCAACCCAGCCACCTGGGGGTAGAGGCTGACTCTGACTCACGATTGGGTCCAGGTCCCCACTGTGATGGAGTCTTCCCCCCATCTGAAGACCCAGGCAATCGTCAGCTATCTTTAACCACATTGGGGAATCAGAAAACAAGAGCGGCTTGAAGGTTTCTCTCCTCACTCCAACCATTTTCAAACGGCTGAAAAATCTTAACTGTGTCAGAAAAATGTTAGAACTCAAGAAATGTCCTGGAGGGACTTCTCTGGTGGCGCAGTGGTTAAGAATCCACCTGCCAATGCAGGGGACACGGGTTCGAGCCATGGTCCGGGAAGATCCCACATGCCGCAGGGCAACTGAGCCCGTGCGCCACAACTACTGAGCCTGCTCTAGAGCCCGCGAGCCACAACTACTGAGCCCCTGTGCCACAACTACTGAAGCCCACGCGCCTAGAGCCCACGCTCCGCAACAACAGAAGCCACCGCAATGAGAAGCCTGCGCACTGCAACGAAGAGTAGCAGCCAAAAATAAATAAATAAATGAATTTATTGGAAAAAAAAGAATGTCCTGGAGATGACAAGCAACTCTTCTAACTCAACACAGATAAAACTGTTTCACCAGGATAGTGGAAGATTTATCAGAAGTTGGTGCTTTCTTGTTTCATTCTTTGGAGTGCGAGTTTTACAGGTAGACCAGCGAAAGCACTTCCTGGAGGCTAGATGGTGAGACGAAAGGGGTGTGGTAGGGGGCAAGGAGACAAGGGATGCTGTTAGGTAGCCAGGGTGGGTTGGAAGTCCCGACTAGTGTGTTTGGCTCAGGAGGGCTCTCTGGCTGGCTCCACAGACAGGTCTGGTTTTAAAAAGTGCCAAGGAGCCACAGATTTGCATGTTATTTGCATTTCAGACTTCAATTCCAGGTATGTGGAATGAAATGAATGAATGAACAGTATTCAGACTCCTGGTTAAGGCGTGGACTCCGGAATCCAGACCACACTGAGGATCCAATCACTGGTCCAGCTTGGATCAGGAGACACAGACACAGACAGAGACAGAACAAACAGTCAAAGAGACAGAGAGACAGTCAGAGAGACAAACACCATCGAGTCCTTTTTTACCAGGGAGTTTCCAAGTCAAAGCAAGAAAGCAAAATCCACAGAATTTATTTTAAAATAAATCAACTTTTAAAAACTAGGGAGTCACACATAGATAGTCAGATAAAGGCAACATCATCCTTGACTTATCTCCACCTCTGCCCCTCCATCATCTACACCCAGCTTCAAACTGGACCATATGCCTATGAGTCTGCCTTCTTGATAAGGTCCATTGCTTGGTATCTGCCTGGCCTCCTACAGGAGTTAGACTCTAAGGTCTTTGAGGATGGGTGGCTTTTATTTCCACCAAATGGTCAAACCATTTCCACCAGATGGTCAAACCATCTCTTCACTCCACCCTCCAGGGCCCCCAAGCCCAGTGCTTAAACACAGCCTTATTAAACACCTAGCATAAGGGGCTCCCCAGAAGTATTAGATGAGGAAAATGCCCTCCAGGAACTTAGCTCTGGCTAATAGACAAGACACAGGCGGCACGTAAAAGAGTCCATTTAAAGGACAAGGCAG
Organism: Hyperoodon ampullatus; assembly: GCF_949752795.1. Classification (NCBI taxonomy): domain Eukaryota; kingdom Metazoa; phylum Chordata; class Mammalia; order Artiodactyla; family Ziphiidae; genus Hyperoodon; species Hyperoodon ampullatus. Next base: position 54,246,024 of record NC_136924.1, read on the forward strand.
ACAGAAGGGGACACACAATCCATAATGGATGTACAACATCACTGGAAATAAAAAAAAAACATAAGGAAAACTGTATATAATAGAAAGGTGTGTGGTTAGGGAAAAAATACTTTGATTAGGCCCCTTGCATAGAGACTGAAACCCCTGAAGGACATGCCAAACTGCTGAGGAAGGGGCTTTTGTTAAGGGCAGAGTGAGGCATTAGGTTTAGGGCCACAAAAGAGGTGCAGCCTCACTGCAGGCTGATGTGAGTGGACCTTCTACCCCGGACTCCTGCAATGTTGGTTAAGTAAATGTTTAGTCAGTTACCCCTACTCCTCCCAAGCAGGCCAGAGAGAAGCAGCTTGCACTCCTGGCCTGGAAAAAAAGCACCAAATCATTCACCTGCCTTCACTGGCAACACAGGTCTCAGTCCATTCTTGATGTAAAGGACAGATTACAATACATATGCCATGTGGGGTTGTATTATTTTCTAAGTGCTGCAGATGTCCAGATAAGAGATTTTAATGTAATCAGGGAAGGCTTCAAGGAGGTGAGATTTGGGGGTGTGTGCACTGTGTATTCGTGAAAGCAGTAGAGTAAATTGGATGAGGGGTGCCCAGCAGGTGGAAGACTCTGGGCTCCTTGTGTGCCTCTCCCCGACAACTTTCCTGTCCCAGCACTAAAGTTCTGCAAAGGATGGAAGGACAATCTCCAGAAGTCAAGCAGTTGATGGTTACGCCTCAGTCTAGAATGGAGAAAAGTCAGCGGCTATGATCTGTTCCATTAGGAAAGACTGACCTGCGCCTTAACTCTAAGATCAAGCCAGTGTTAACACTGGCCTTAAACTTGACTTTGAATCTCTACCTTGACCAATTTCTATTCCAAGCAGCATTATGGCCCTCAATAACATTTCAGAATCTTAGACTTTGACCAGACCCTGGACATCTGGTTCAACCACTCCCAACTGGAATTCTCCCCACCCGCTCCCTGACAGGCCAGAGAGGCAGCCTGCACTAACGTTTCCTCGAGGTTTATCTTGTAGCTAAAAGTCTCCTAGTTTCCCATTTCTCTCCCACAGGGGATGCATGTCTAAGTACTCTTCTCTTAGTGGTGACCAGCATAACCCCATTTACCCTTACATTACATCACTCCCCACCTCCAAAGCTGGGAATAGGAATTATGGGCTCTTAAAAGACAGATATTAGGATTCACCACAGGTGAAATAAGGCCTGGGCTATTAGGAAAGCTGCTGGGTTGAGTCTTACTTGTCCCTTCCCAAATTTTAGGATGAATTTGAAGCTGTGGACAGATTACTCCTGGGTAGGGAAATATGGCCACTTTGCCAGAAGCTCAGCATGTAGTCTGAGTCAACCACAGGGCCTGATAGCGTTACATGTCCTTTTCTGACTCTCTTGGGTATGTGAGCTCCCAGGATGAAAGCATCATATTCCACCCTACCCCAACCCCCCTGGCCCATCCAGGTGGAGCAAGGGAGGAGACAAAGGCCGAGTGCCAGTTGCCTCTCTTACTCTGGGTTAAGACATATTTGAGAGCTGGAGGGATGGCACAGGAGAGGGACCAGAAGCTGAAACGTTAAAAACATTGGGGCTCTGAAGTGAACCCTCCCTCTCTACCCACTAGAGCCTTTTATGGGCCACGCAGAACCAGGTGGCCATGGACAGACTATGGAATATGGCTGCTGGCAGTGCTTTTCCAGGCAACCTGTTTCTATCCCAGAACACTAAAACTTTAGGGCTAATCTTGCTAGGGGCAGTGGGTAGAAGATGCTAGCACAATTACAAGGGCAAAATAAGAGAGAAGTTGATACCACAGAGAAATATGTAGCACCTCATATACAGAGGAGTCAGTTTACACAAAGTCTCCAGGCCAGATGAGGGAAAAGCGCTTACATTCAACCCTAAACAGGGCTCCCGGGAGCACCGGTGGGTCCCAGGTGACAAATGGGATGGAACTAGCCTCTGTGCCTTGCACCATGTATCCTCAAATGGGCAGGAATGGTCTGATTTTCTCTGTACAGGGTCCAGGAGTGATTGTTGAGACTGTGGTTTCTGCTGAAGGCTTCATATCTGGCATCTAGAGCTTATCATCCATCAAGTGTTCCTTTTTTTAGGGGAGGCAGGTAATTATGAGCACTGGACACAGAGGACAGGGGAAGATCGGAGAAAAGGAAAGCAATAGGCTTTAGTTTAAAGCAGGTTAAACAAGACATTGGTAACATGCCCTTGGCCATGGAATACAGGAACGTCATATTTTTTCCCCCCTGTCATCAAGGTCCGCCCTTAAATGAAGAAGAAAGTTTCCAGATGCTAGTCCTGCTCTTCTTGGGCAGCTCTCTGGAAAGGATGGCCCCCACTATGTTAAGTCTACTTGGTTCCCACCCTGGACCACCTGTGTCTCAGCCTGGCCCACTCATGCAGGGCATCTCAGGATTACTAACTTCACCTTGTACCAAACTGCACTGGTCAGAAAGTGGGGTCAAATTCAGACAGGCTTAACAATTCCTTGTATATTTTTCAAAGTGCTTTTGTTGCATGTTTCATTTTCTGCTGTACATGGCAATAAATATTTGTTGCTTTGGTCTGTACAAAAAGTCTGTGAGGAGGGTAAGACAGATGTTATCTAAATGGACAAACAATAAATACAGAGAAGTATCTTGTTTTGAGTCCCCCAGACAATAGCAAGAGTACCTGAAAAACTCAGGTCTTTTTGATTCATGGTCCAAAATCTATACCATACTGTCACCTTTCAAGTTGTCACTTAAATACATTAAGTACCAAGAATCAATGTTCAGGAGTCCCACAATGAGCCTGCAGGCCATAGCTCTCTAAACGAGAATGTGAAAGTCCCAGGAACTCATATATAGAAAGCTATTTATTTCCTATAGAAAACACCAAAAAAAACCCCAAAACAAAACAAAACAAAAACAAAACAGGCAAGAAAGAAAGAAGAAAAAAAAAAGAAAACAAACAAACAAAAGGTGGTCTTCCCCCCAAAGGCAGGCAGTATGAAAAAGGTAGGACATCTAGTTGCTGGAGTGGAAAACAGTAACATTCAGTTAACAATGGAATATTTAAAAAAAATAGTTTTCTTTTCAAATTGTAACCTGTGGTAACACATAGAAAAATGTACTAAACAAGCTTGATATAAAACAGAGTAAAATTTTCAAATAAGCCCAGGGAGAAAGCACAATGCTGGAAAGGATGAGGTACATGGGAAGAGAAGAAAAGATCTCATACAAAACTACCTATTACAATACAGAAAAAAGTATAAAATGTTCCTATTTTGGAACTTAAGTACAAAATGACACTGGCATTGGATCATTTCACTATCTAGCCTGAGGAGCGCTCAGAGGGTGGGGAGATGCCACAAAGAACAAAAGGAATAGCAGTTTTTCAATCTCAAGTTGATCAGTCCAAATTCCACCCGTTTTCCAGTTGAAAATCTCGCCTCCCTCTGTAACCTCTACCCCTAAGCCAAAATTCACCCAGGAATCGAAATATTCTGTTAGGAAGTCCACAAACACCCTACACATAGGGGCTGGGATCTGTGCGTGCTGGAGCTAAATTTGGAAAATGGTAATAAACCTACAGGCTAAAATGGTGAACACATTCAGCCTTCAAAAAAAAAACAAAAACATATCCCTGTGAAATATATATATATATATTAAATTCTCTGTGGTTAGAAAACATATTTAAACTAGCTAGCCACAGACCAAACTAGACCTGCATTCATCCAATGCTGGAATTTTATGCTAAAGACTGAGGTCCTTCTTCTTGGTCAGAAGCAGGTAGCAGTAAAAGTGGTGCCTTGTCGCTCCACTAAACCGCTCCCTGGGTGGGTCTTCCCCATATCATGTGTTGTGAGCACATGCAAGCCTCTGCTTTTAAGGAAAGGACTGCCTGGGACTTTGGGGTCCATCCAGGGCTCACGTGTTGTGCCTCAGGAGAGGAAGAAGCTACAGATGATAAAACAGCCTTGTACAGAAGCAGACGGATTTCACAAAGGGCATATAAATAGGAAAAGTCCTGGAGGAGGGAATTACGCAGGTGCCCCAAAGTCCAGTTTACAGTCACTCTCCCAGTGACATATCTTGAAAATCCTGTGTGTATGTATGTGTGCGTGTATATGCTGGTGGTTTTCATCCCTACCTTTTTGCCCAGGTCCTTTCCTACCTCTTAGTAAGGCCTAACAACAAGAGTTTACATGAAATCAAGAGTCTTTCCAAGCTGCTCTCAGGCCTCTAATTAGAGACTGAGTGAGGCTGGAGCCCTTTGAAAATAAGATGGCAGAACTGAAGAAGTGAAAAGCAGTCTCTCTCTTCAGCTTAGGGATGTCCCTCACCCCTTTCACAGCACCGAAGTTTCTTTGCAAAAATAGTATCTGAGATACAAAAGGAAAGGCAGATGTGCTTGTGAGTGCATCTCTCCAGGGCCTGGTCCAGGATCAAGGACTTTACAAGAACAGAGGGTTGGGAGCAGCTGTTTCCAAGGTCTCTGGCCGTAGACAACAAAAAGCTGGTCTCCCACAAGTCCACGTCTGCTAATTCAGACAGTCTTCACAAGAGCTTTCGGTGGAGGATTTCCCAGACCATCCGCTTCCGGAAGTAGGGCATGTGTTGCTGTAGGGACACAGAGACACCCTTATTTTCATTTCTTGTATGCAGACCTAACACTCCTTTCTGTATTAAGGTTTTCAACTAAAATAATCTCAGCTGAATTTCTGATCTTTCAAATGGCTCATTCTTCATCACATGTGATATTTTTCTTTCTATTGCTTTTTTCTATTACTATCTTTATTGCTATTTTCCATTGTTGTAACCTTAGAAGTTTTGTTGGGCATTGCCAGGAGTCCCCAGGGTACACCCAAACGTCTCCAAGAATTTTGAGAACAGTGTCTATCAAGTCCTCTATGTTAAACTTTTAAGAGGATATGAGATCCAACGCTTGAAAATCAAAAACTCACTTTTTACGGGAGGAGTTATAGGAACTGCAAGAGTGAGCTCCACCCAAGGGCTATGGTGGAAAAATCTGGTAAAGCCATTGATTTAAACAGAAGTAAAGAGTTAAGTGGAGGACACAGAATAACCCCTAATCTCTAATCTCAATCCACTTTGGTCTCCGAAGGACCACGTGGACAGAAATAAACAATCACAAACTATAAGAAGACTGACCAGCTGCATCAAGTGAGGGGCAGGGGAAGAGGGCAGCATAACAAATTACACTAGATCAAGGTGTGGCCTGTTCCAAAACTTAACTGCTACCCAAATAAAGGGAAACTATAGGAAACTTGCTCTGGTCCCAGTTCTCTGCTTCTTACAGGATTTCAGGTAGGTGGGAGAGATGGGCGGAGAAGAAGGCTCTGCCCATACATCACAATATGTGATATATGGTAACCCAGGACGTGGCCTATCACTACCCCTTTTTCTTGTGACATGGCACAGGCAGTAACCACCCGTGTTATGAGCCACAAGCTGAAGCAGAGCCCCCTAAGTGGAGCAAGTGGAGGGAAAAACATCTACCTGGCAGTCTGGAGACAGGGTGGTCATAGAGCTCCCACCTGAAGGCTTGGCTCACCTGTGTGAAGTTGATTGGTCTGTCTTTGGTAATGCAGTCAGCATATTTGCAGGCAAACATGCCACAGTCGCTTCCATTCATCTGCTGTGGAATTTCCTGAAAGGCCAAAAACAATAAAAAAAAGTGACATCTTTCCAAGCTTCCTTCTTTCTTATTTGAGTATAAATAAGAGCCAAAGGATATAAATTTTACAGGTTTCCCTGAATTTTGAAGAGATGACCCTGGTCCCCCACTCAGAACAACAGAGGCTCAGAGAAAAAAATTCAGCATCTCAGTCCAGCCTGTGTATTTCATATTAATCACACAGGAGACTATCTTAGATTTCCATGACACCCAAGGGTGTAAAAGCTGGCCCCTCCCACAAGGGCCAAACAATCTGCAAACATTTCCCACAGATCAAAGTTTAGCAAAATAGCTGGGCATTTATAAAACCTAGTTCTTCGTAAGAAATACGTTACTAGTTTCCCACAGATAGCTTACTCTATCTTCCCCAAGGAACCAAATGACCAAGCTGAGGTGAGGCTAGACACTAACACAGAAGGTCTCTGGGGACCAGGCAGTAAAATCCTTTTCTTTCCAATACCCTAGTCTCAGGATTTCCATCTCATCAAGAAGAAATGTACCTGGCTTTTCTTGCTGAAGAGTTGCCAGCCATTGGTGTCAAACTCTTTCCTTTTCTTGTCAATGCTTTCTTGCTTCAGGTATTGCCTAAAGGTATTGGGAGAATGAGATGAGCTTGGGGAACACTGATGACAGCTGCCACTGCAAGAATGGGGTTGACAATCCTTAGGAAGAGTTTTCTTCTGCGCGTCTAAGGAAAACAGTATATACTACTGGGCAGGGAATCTTTGGACTGCTAAGCCTCCTTTGGAGGTCCCACAATTCAGGCCTGCCCTGTCAACCCGAGAGAAGCATGACATCTGCCTTTGATACCCAGGCTCCTTCTACCTACTGTCCGTCCTGAGGAACAAGTTCTGATTCTTTTCCTTGGTTTATATGGGCCTACAGAACTCAATCTAATGGAAGAAAAATGTTTCTCCAGCAATACTGAGGTATTTATTTATTTATAGTCTTGATTCTCCTGTGTGAAAATTCAATCCAAATCAACAATTTGTTGAGTGCATACCTCATATACAGCACTTTCTTAAGTGCAAACTGCTCACCATTCTGGAACCCAGCCCCCTCCTGGCTGCCAAAATGGTACAGTGAGGAATAGACATTTTGGAAAGAGAAACAGATGGGATATAAAGAGATCTGCATTCTGGTTCCCAGTTGAGCCACTAACTAGTAGGACCTGAGCAAATCTAAGTCACCTCTGTGGGTCTTGGTTTCTTCATCTGAAAAATGAGGAGGTCGGAGTAGATGCTTTCTAAGTAGTTTCTGTATCTATATGTATATCTCCACTCTGTATTTAGAGCACTGGGACAGTAATTACCCCCATTAGGGCATATTTTTGGTACTATATTACTATTAAACTTTACTTACTTAGATGGAAAATATCCATTCTTACTCAAGATAAAGATTTCCTTTATTAGTCACTACATTGAAGGGATCAGAGAACTGAGTTCAATAGCTGGAAAAACATAACATATACCCAACATCAAACTCTTTGTCCTCAACTCCCTACTTACAAGAGGATCCTGCAGGCTTCATTGTTTATCCCACCCATGGAGTCGTAATAGGTAATATTCTTCTTTCTAAAGTCTACAACCTGGGAATTTAAAAAAAAAAATCTGTGTTTATGAAGTGAAGAAAACTGGTTTCTCAGCTTTTCCCTTCCCTGAAATTTGGAACCTTCTGCCAGATTTCCTACGATATCATGACAAGTTTGATGGATGCTTAGCATTATACCATGCCTAATCTGCAGAGGAGAGAACAGGGGATTATTTACTCAGAACTACAATGGGGGCTGATTGACTGGTGGCTCCAGTAATTGCCCTGAAACCTTTTTCTAGTATTCAGGTTCTCCATCTGCACTGTGGGTAACAGTGAAGACACAACATGCTCTTCAGAGAACGTAGGTTGAGTGAGATAATTTCCATACATTTTCTGAAAGATGGTAAAAGAGTCTAGGTTTTGTTTCTTTACTTGGAGAATTTCCTTTTGGCTTATGCTTTTCAAATGTAATTCAAAACAGACTGTGAAATACTTTTTATACTTTTATTAATATATTAAGCTCATGTATCCATGTTCTCAGAGTCATAAAAAATATTAAATTACCAAGTATGCAAGACAAGTCATGATTAGGCAGAAAATAAGTCATAGAATCTGAGTTGGCAGCATCATTAAGAAGTCACTTTTACTCCCCATGCCTTGCCTTTAGCCTGCTTTGACTTCTAACTCCCTTTTAAAATATTTCCAGAAAAGGAAAACTCCACAGCTTTCTTCAAAGTCTAAGTATCTCCCACTCTTGACAGGGAGTTCACTGATCTATCCAATTTTTAGACAACTAAACGCTACTTTTTCTCTCAGTCATCTAGTGAAAATGTAGAACTAATATTCACTACCCTCTGTGTATTCTATAATTACATAGATTTCTTTTAAATTTTATCAGTAATAAAAGAGGCACTCACAGCAAGACACCAGTGCACTCCCAGGTGAATGGGCACCAAAAGAATGTCAACAGAAAAGACATCCACTTTCTTTGTCCAACGTTTCACTGCTTGATAACCAGCCGTTTTTAACTTAGTGAAAAAAAAGGTATTAAATGCATGCACACTTGGCAATCCCTTCTCTTTACTTCGCTCCATCAGCATATTCATGTAGAAATTGATGATCTGTGGGAAGAAAGTATATGTATTAAAATAGATACTCCAGCCTTTCAAAATAGTTGTGTTGTAAGAAGGAAACACAGTTGCTATATTGCACAGCATAGGTTAGTTTCCTAATCAATTCAATTATGACTTCAACACCCAACAGCCTCATGTCCCTATATCAAATTCTGACTAGAAGGGAGGAAGGTGTTGAGGTGGTTATATACAGTGAAAACAGAAAAAGCTGATGTGTGTGTGTATGTGTGTGTATATATATGGTTCTGGATACATATGGGAAGATGTTGGCCGGACTTGTAGAAGACTGAAGATCAGGTTAAAAAAACTGGAAAATGAGGAGGAAGGGGTGGTACAAGGTGAGACTCAGAGAAAAGGAAAGGAAGGAGTACAAGCAGTTTAATGAGGTACACACTAGCAGTCCCTTTAATCTATCGGGACTGTGCGAGTAATTAAAATAAATCCTGAGCTCAGAGTCTACTGTTAATAAAGGTAAGATCAGTAGTTCAATCCTTCTATGTAGGTCTCCTGATTCTGCACAAAGATAGAAAATTCTGCTCCATGACTAAGGATTGCATTTTCAGCCTAACAAGCCACCTAGCAGAAGCAAACTGTTTTGGCCTCAAGTAGAACTGAGTGACAGAATAAACCATCAACTATATTGGAAAAACATCTCTAAACTGGTAGTAGCTCAGCAATGTCACCTTTATAGAGGCAGACATGGATATAGTATAATCTACATTACATGAGACCTGAAAGTAAAATGACAAACATGAAGAGTAAAGTTCTCCCCCAGAATCTATATGGTTAGCTGCCTCATTTTTGTTGATTCCATTTATGCCTCCAATATCAAGTATAAGTGAAAGAAATTAAAATGCTTGATACAGGAGATATGTTAATGAAACAATGTGTTCTCTAACAATGACTATGTCGTCCACGGTTCCTTTAAGTCCAGGACTCCTTGGTACCAAAGCTTGAAAGTTACTGTGCCGGAAGTTACTGCATACTTACTTTATGTGGCCAGCTGAGGTCAGGCCAGTGTCTGTCAACTGCAAGGAATGAATGGGCTAACTGATCCAAAGCTTGGAAATATGACTAAGAAAACAGGCACATTTTTCAGAATGCTTTTTGGGGAATGGGAAAACACCCCGGTCCTTTGACAAATATTTACACACTAGAATGCCAGAGCAGTGAGCTACTGCCCAATAGTAGGCAACTACATACTGGGGAGGCAGCAGGGAGCACTGCCAGGAACACACCGGAGCATGGTCTAGACCAGAGAAAGGGCCTATAGATGAGGATGCCTAAGCAGTTGCAGGGAAACCACATTCACCATGAAGCAGAGCTCTGAGGGTGGTGGGAGGGAGAGCCAGGACTGAAGAAAGACACTGTTCTTCCTGCATCTCTGAAGATGGAACAACAGGCCCAGAGGACTCAGGTTGTGGTTAATTCTCTGCTGAGTGATGCCCAATAGGTAACTGGAGCTCAGTTATTTAAAATAATGATAATGAATTATGACACAATTAGGATCACAGATTCCTCCAATCCAGGTTTTTAATCTAACCCTGCCCCCGAAGATAATGGTGCTAAAGGATGCTTCTCGGCTTGTGAAGGCAGCCAGGAATGCAGGAGGATCTGCTCAGCAAGCACAGATTTCACAGCTATAATCTACATCCTCTAGTGAGAGAAAATCAGCAGGAAGGGACTGATTCCTCCGGCATTCTATCCCACAATATTAGCCATGCTATGAGGCTAAATAAACCCTTCAATCCAGGGGGTGAAGTGAACAGGCAGACAACCTGTCAGTCACTGTAAGCCAAACCCCCTATGGGGGCAGAAAAGTTATATATTACAACAGGCAACAAGGACTTAGGACGGAAGTAGAAGAAATCAGAGAGAGATAAGGATAGCCAAGCACATGAAAGCCCCGGAGATATATCTCCCCCAGGTGCCCATCAGAGGGGTATACCACCTTTGGGATAGTTACCCTGAAGTGAAAAGGATGACATAAATGAGTGTCATGCTACTCATGACTATCCTATTTTTCAGGAAGAAAGAGTGCCAGAAACCAATTAAGTTTAGCTGGACCTACACAGACTGAGTTGTTTGGCTTCTTATTTCATTTTGTTATTTTGAGAGAGTGGACCTATAAAGCTAAAGACCAAGCCAGCTGAACAGGAACAGAGACCTAGTGATCAGGACACCACACTAAGAATCCCTCTTCCACTGCTTCAGTTCTGCCTCCAACCAAGGTTTCTCCACCGAGAGGGAAATGGCTTCCTTCAAAGTCAGCTCATTAATTAGCTCTATGGAGTGGTCTGGGTTCTTTTTCATTTCTACTGTATCTCAGTAGGAGGGAGTTTAGTGGCTTCAATGTTCCCTCCCATTAACTGAGGACATGTAATCTGATATCTGAGGCAGAATTTAGATCTGAGTTTTTCTCCTCAGTTTTTCAGCTCTTACTCTATCCAAATGAGGAAAATTGCCGTAGTTCAGCCAAGACACAATCATACCAAAAAAACAAGCTAGGAGTTAGGAGAACAAAAAGAATCCTACACGTCATCTCACAGAGGGCTGAAGATAAAGGAAAAAGAAATGAGAGAAGGGATCACAGTGCTTAAGATGAAAGAGGAGCAGTGATGGTCAGAGCATTTGCTTGTATTTTGTGAAGACAAGGGTCCCTCCCCTTCCATGGTGAGAGCCTTTCTGCACACAGGACTCTCTTAGCTTCAGAAGAGCTTCAATTCCCTTTGGAATAGGGGGCTAAGAGTAATAAATCAGCCCTGTACCTACTGTTTGTCTTGCACTTGTCACTCTTTTGGGGCCCACACTTGCCTCTGCTTGCTGCAGCTCCTGGTGCCTGAAGAGCTGCCCTTCCTGCTGCCTTTGCAGCTTTGGCCATGAGTGCCTACTTGTCTATGCAGTCCTGTCTGGGGGTGGAATGGTTGTTTATAGTGTCTTATTCCTTTGTGATTTTATTTGAAGAGCTGCCAGGTTGAAGCTGAAAAAAGCTTCTCTTTAAAAGACTACCGTGTTTTCAAACTAAGGACTCAATCCTTTTCCTGTATGTTACCACAATAACATAAATGACTGCTATTTGTATTCTCCTTCTCACGCAGTAAACCAGCTAAACTATTGTTTTCTCACACATTTAGAAGTAAAACATTTCACAATACAATCCTGACTTTAACCCTTTCCAATTTCACACTTTGAACCCTTATAACTGACTTAGGAAATAAATGTTCTAAAAGTCCTGAGCATGACAGTGTTCCTGAGCAGAGACCAAGATAACTTTCAGAGGGAAAAAAAGCTGTTTTCCTATTTTACCCCTCCAGATTTTCCCCTCTACATACTCATTCTGAACTTTTTTTTTTTTATGATTTAATTGTATTTATTTTTGGCTGTGTTGGGTTTTCGTTGCTGCACACAGGCTTTCTCTAGTTGTGGCGAGTGGGGGCTACTCTTCCTTGTGGCGCGTGGGCTACTTGCGGTGGCTTCTCTTGTTGTGGAGAACAGGCTCTAGGCGCGCGGGCTTCAGTAGTTGCGGCGCGCGGGCTTCAGTAGTTGCGGCGCGCAGGCTCAGTAGTTGTGGCACACGGGCTTAGTTGCTCTGTGGCATGTGGGATCTTCCTGGACCAGGGCTCGAATCCGTGTCCCCTGCATTGGCAGGCGGATTCTTAGCCACTGCACCACTGGGGAAGTCTCCCTCATTCTGATTTTTAAATTAAACTTATCCTTGTCAACCACAAAACCCAAAAGACTAACCAAGCAACAACCCCTGAATATTATGAGTCAGAAGGTCACTCACTCCTAAAAAGATCTAATCTAATAATATTATAGAAACCAAGAAGGCAGACTTCAGGTAAGCTCTATGTTACTGCATCCCTCACTGTGTCCAGGATTTTTCTCACGTGCAAATTCAAACAAATTATTAGAATTACTGCCAAAGTTTTAGAGAAAGAGAGGCAGGCAACATCTATTTTTATGGAGTCATGACAACTGTAATTATTCTCCCTGTGACCTCACATAAATCCCTGGTTTATCAATAGGACTAGTTCTATTAAGAAACACTTTAAAGAGGTAAACTATAATGACATGGAATCTTCCCATGAGTCATGTTAGAAACACTATAACTTCCATTCTGGTCATTTTATTCCACATGTTAGAGTGCATAGCATATCGTAGACCCCATCATATTCACTTAACTAATTTATCTCATTTTGTCTGATTTTTTCCCCTTCTTACAGTTTTTATTTCCTAAGGAAAACCTACTCCCTGTGCTAGGTTTGTCTAGTTGGGCTTAATGTTTGGCAAGACGTTTCCTCTCTTACCAAGCATCACTTAGATTTAACTTCTCCTTGGAAACAGTTAATTATTGAGAGAGAGGTGGTGAAATCTTCAACAGTAATTATAAATTTGTCTATTTCCCCTTCCAATTTTCTCAGTTTTTGCTTCATCTATTTTGAAGTTCTGTTAGGTTTGTACATATCTAGGCTGTTAGTCCTCTTGATGAACTTACCCCTTTACCATTATGGAAAGTCTATCACTGGTAATATGACTTGCTCTGAAATCTACTTGGTGTGATATTAATATAGTTACTTCATCTTTCCTTTGTTTAGTGTTGGCACAGTATATTTTTCCATCCTTTTACTTTTAACCTATATGTATCTTCATATTTAAAACAGGTTTCCTGTAGACATATTTTTTAACCTAATCTGACAATCTCTGCCTTTTAACAGGATGTTTATACTGTCCAATATGGTAGCTACTAGCCAAATGTGACTCTTGAGCACTTGAAATATGACTAATGCAAATTGTGTTGTAAATGTAAAATACACACATTTTAAAGAGAAGGTAAAATATCTCATTAACAATATTTTCAGATTTATTACATGCCAAAATAACATATTTTGGATATATTGGGTTAAATAAAATATATTATAAAATTAGTTTTACCTGTTTCTTTTTACTTTTTTTTAATGTGACCACTAGAAAACTTAAAATTACATAGATGGCTCACATTATATTTCTATTGGGTGTGCTGGGTTAGGTCATTTACATTTAATGTGATTACTGAGATGGTTGGTTTTAAATCCACCATCATGTTCTTTTTTTACTATTTGTCCCATCTGTTCTTTGTATCCTTCCTCTTTCCCTGCCTTCCTTTGGATTGGGTATCTTTTAATTCCATTTTATCTCCATTACTGGCTTATAACAATACCTCTTTGTTTTTTGTTTTTGTTTTTCACTGGTTGCTCTAGGATTTATATGTCTTTAACTTATTGCATAGTCTACCTTTGTATAACATTATACCACTTCATGTATTGTATAGGAGCCTTAGACAAGTATGTACTTCCATTTTCCCCCTCCTTTGTGTTTATGATTGTCATATACTTTACTTCAACATGTTATAAACCCCACAGTATGTTGTTTTATTTTTGACTTGACTAGTCAATTGTCTTTCAGAGATATTAAAAACTGAGAGCATTTCCACTGCTCTTCACTCCTTATGTAGATTGAAACATTTACCTCATATTTTTCTTCTGCCTGACAAATATCTTTTAATATTTCTTACGGTAGAAGTCTGCTGGTGATGAATTCTTTCAGCATTTGTTTGCCTAAAAAAGTATAGCCTTATTTTTTGAAAGATATATTTGCTGGTATAGAATTTAGGTTGCCAAGCTTTTTTTCTTCCTCCTTCAGTACTTTAAAGATGTAGCTATATTGTCCTCTGGCCTACATGGTTTCTGACAGATCTTTGTTCCTCTGTACATAATATGTCTCTTTTCCTCTGGATGCTTTCATTAGTTTTCTCTTTATCAGTGGTCTTTAGCAATTTGATTATTATACATTTCACTATGGTGTTTCTTCTACTTGAGGTATGCTGAATTTCTTGGATCTGTCAGTATATTTCCAAATTTGGAAAATCTTCCACCGTTATTTCTTCTTTTAAAATTAATTAATTAATTAATTAATTTTTTATTGGAGTATAATTGCTTCACAATGGTGTGTTAGTTTCTGCTTTATAACAAAGTGAATCAGTTATACATATACATCTGTTCCCATATCCCTTCCCTCTTGCATCTCCCTCCCTCCCTATCCCACCCCTCCAGGCGGTCACAAAGCACCGATTTGATCTCCCTGTGCTATGCGGCTGCTTCCCACTACCTATCTACCTTACGTTTGGTAGTGTATATATGTCCATGCCTCTCTCTCGCTTTGTCACAGCTTACCCTTCCCCCTCCCCATATCCTCAAGTCCATTCTCAAGTAGGTCTGTGTCTTTATTCCTGTCTTACCCCTAGGCTCTTCATGACATTTTTTCCCCTTAAATTCCATATATATGTGTTAGCATACGGTATTTGTCTTTCTCTTTCTGACTTACTTCACTCTGTATGACCACCGTTATTTCTTTAAACATTTTTTCTGATACCACTTACAGCCCACCTTCCCTTCTGGGACTTCAATTACATGCTTAGGCTTGACACTGCCCCAGAGCTCGCTAAGCTCTAGTCATCTTTTCTCAGCCTTTTTTCTATTTCATTTGAATGGTTCCTATTGCTCTATTTTCAAGTTCACTAACTGTTCCTTCCACAGTGTCTAATATGTTAATCTCATCTCATGTATTTTTCATTTCAGATACTGTATTTTTCATCTCTAGAAGTTCAATTTGGGTCTTTTATATTTTCTATTTTTCTCCTCATGAGGTCCACTTTCCTCTACTTTCCTGAACATGTGAATATGTTTATGATATCTGTTTTAATATCTTTGTTGGCTAATCCTATCATTTTTGTCTTTTCTGGGTATTTCTATAGTGACTGTTTTTTCCCTTTGTTATATTTTTCTTCTATTTGCATGTCTGGGAATTTTTAATTGGATGCTAGACATTGTGAATTTCATGTTGTTGGGTTTTGTTGTTACCAGAATTTGCTGTGTTCCTTTAAATATTGTTGGGCTTTGTTCTGTGATATAGTTAAGTTAGTTGGATCAGTTTCAAGCTTTCAAGACTTGTATTTAAGCTTGTTACCATGGGTTCAGGCAGTCTTTATTCTAAGGTCACTTTGGCCCCACTCTTGAAGCAATGCCCTTTTGAGGACTCTATTCAATGCCCCACAACTTTTCTACTCTAGATGGTTGGGACATGAACTATTCTTGGCACCTGTGTTAGCTCTCAGGCTTGTTCTGATTCCTTCTTTCTGGTGGTTCTTTCCCCAGGCTCTGGTAGCTTCTTCCCATATATGTACAGATCAGTACTCAGCCAAAGATTTGAGGGGGGCCCACTGCACATCTCTGGAGCTTTCTCTTTGTTCAGCAACTTCCCCTCCAGTACTTATCTCACAAACCTTAGCCACTTTGGCCTCCCTGAACTCTGTCTCCTCCACTCACAAGACTGCCAGGCATTGCCAGGCTTTACCAGCTCTCTCCCCTCAACACACCACCCCAGTAAGCTGTGGAAATCATAGGCTCATCCTTTTCATTTCCCTTCTCTCAGGAATCACTGTTATCCAATGTCTGAAAATTCTTGCTTGATGTTTTATCTAGTTTTCTAGTTAAGTTGAAAGAGTAAATCTGATCCATTTTATTCTATCAAGACCAGAAGAAGTCAGATTCATTTACTTGTATGCCTAAATAATTTCCATGTATTTCTAAATTTATCTGATGCTTTATAAAACAACTTTTAGGCCCTCTAAGAAGCAGAATTAGCAGGCCATAAAGAGAAACACAAAGTCTAAAGTGGTCCTCTCCTCAGGATCATTAACCTAAAATCTTAGACTTGGATTCCAGAAGTTATTCAACTCAATCTCCGGGAAATAATAAATAATTTCTATTACTGACATACATTTAAAAATATTTCCTTTTGTTTAATTGTGACTTTCAATCTACTTTTGCAACTAATTCCTCCTCTCTTTAACCCTGTCTTCCTTCCCTTAATTAGAAATTTCTTTTTTTTTTTTTGCTGTACGCGGGCCTCTCACCGTTGTGGCCTCTCCCGCTGCGGAGCACAGGCTCCGGACGCGCAGGCCCAGCGGCCACGGCCCACGGGCCCAGCCGCTCCGCGGCACGTGGGATCCTCCCGGACCGGGGCACGGACCGGGGCACGAACCCGTGTCCCCTGCACCGGCAGGTGGACCCCCAACCACTGCGCCACCAGGGAAGCCCTAGAAATTTCTTTTAATAACTAATCACCAGACCTGATATAGAAATCCCCATCTATATGTTATTAGCTTTCCAGCCTCATTTTCCATTCTTCACAAGGCAGACACTTTCCACATTCCAATTTTGAGAAGTTTCATTTTCTTATAGTAAGGTAAAATGTTAATCCTGTCAATCATTAGTCCTTTGAAGCTGTATAGAATTTAACTATTTGCCTATATAAAAATCCATTCTTAAAAACATGTTGGGGGGTCGAGATGGCATACTAGGAGGACGCAGAATTCATGTCTCCTCACAACTAGGGCACCTACCAGGCACCAGTGGGGGACCATGGACACCTAAGGGGGCGGGAGGAACCCCCAGCAACTGGGTAGGACGTGGGTCATTGGGGGAAGGAAGGGGGAGGAGAAGTGAAGGCAGGATGGGACTGGTGCCCCGAGGGGTGGCTGAGGGAGGAGAAGGGGTAAATTGGGGAACCACTGAGAGGGTAGGGGATCAAAAGGGAGTGTGGCCAGGTTTCCGCTGCCCACTTGAACCCCCAGGAACCTGCTGAGATCCCGGGCCTGATCCTCTGCCCACTGAGGCCCCCTCCAGCCACGCGGGTCCTGAGGGAGTGGGAGGGAGGGAAGGGGGAGCAAAAGTTAAGGCCGGACCTCCAGGACCAGCACCCCTGAAGGGTGACTGGGGGAGGGGAAGAGTTCCTACAACCAGCGGGACCCACCCATGGTTGGGGTCCAGCAGCGACAGGAGACCCTGGGGGAGATAGTGGGGGAGGGGCATGAAGGAACGGAAGGGAACGGGGCCAGTACTTTCCCTGTCCACTTAGGCACCGGGAAGCCTGTTGGGCTCCCAGGCCTAATCCGCTGCCCTCGGAGCCTCCCTCCTGCCGTGCAGAGCCCAAGCCCCGCCCCTACACCCCCACCCAGGGCCCCGACTCTACAGTCGGAGACCCCCTCCAACGAGCTAAGCCTAAACCCCACCCACACACCCTCACTCAGCACCCTACTTCCAAACTCTGGAACTCCACACTCCTGAGGCCCTCCTTTCCACATGCTGCCTCTCCTCTTCCCCACAGGTCCTAAGCAGAGGCCACGCCCCACACTTAAACGACACCCACCTAGGCCCAACCCCATGCTCAAACGTCACCCCCCACCCCAGCCTAAGTGCCAGCCCAGCCTAAACTCCACCCCCATGGCCAAGGCTTTTTTTTTTTCTTTCTTTTTTCCTCTTTTAGATTGGGGTTCTGTTTTACCTTGTTGATTCATTGTTGTTGATTCTCTTATATTTTTACTAATAAATCTTTTATTTTTCTAATTTTATTTTATTCTTTATACTTTGTTAGTGATCTCTCCTTTTGGCTTGTCCTCCACCCCCGTCTTTTCTTCCTTTTTTCTGTTGTGGTTTTATTTTGCCTTGTTGCAATTGTTTCAATTATATTTTAACTTTTCCTAATATATTTTTTATCTTTCTACTTTTATTTTGTCTTTTATTCTTTGATATTGTACTGCTCCTTTTTTTCTTTCTTTCTTTCCTCTTCTTTTTTTACCGTGCCCCAAACCTTGCAGGATCTTGGTTCCCAGGGTGGAGGTTGGGCCCGAGCTCACGTAGTGGGAGCTCTGAGTCCAAACCACTGGACTAACAAGAACCTCAGACCCCAGGGAATATTAATCAGAATGAGACCTCCTGGAGGTCCTCATCTCAGCACAAAGACCCAGCTCTATCCAACTGCCTGCAAACTCCAGTGCTGGACGTCTCAGGCCAAACAACCAGTGAGACAGGAATACAGCACCAACCATCAAAAAAAACAAAAAATGAAACGACAAAACAATATGTTATAGACGAAGGAGCAAGGTAAAACCTACAAGACCAAATAATGAAGACAAAATAGGAAAACTACCTGAAAAAGAATTCAGAGTAATGATAGTAAAGATAATCCAAAATCTCGGAAACAGAATGGAGAAAATGCAAGAATCATTTAACAAGGATCTAGAAGAACTAAAGAGCAAACAAACAGTGATGAACAACACAATTACTGAAATTAAAAATACTCTAAAAGGAATCAATAACAGAATAACTGAGACAGAAGAACGGATAAGTGAGCTGGAAGTCAAAATGGTGGAAATAACTGCCAGGGAGCAGAATAAAGAAAAAAGAATGAAAAGAATTGAAGACAGTCTCAGAGACCTCTGGGACAACATTAAACGCACCAACATTCGAATTATATGGGTCCCAGAAGAAGAAGAGAAAAAGAAAGGGTCTGAGAAAATATTTGAAGACAGTACAGTCAAAAACTTCCCTAACTTGGGAAAGGAAATAGTGAATCAAGTCCAGGAAACACAGAGAGAACCATATAGGATAAACCCAAAGAGAAACACTCTGAGACACATATTAATCAAACTATCAAAAATTAAATACAAAGAAAAAATATTAAAAGCAGCAAGGAAAAAGCAACAAATAACATACAAGGGAATCCCCATAAGGTTAACAGCTGATTTTTCAGCAGAAACTCTGCAAGCCAGAAGGGAGTGGCAGGACATTTTTAAAGTGATGAAAGGGAAAAACCTACAACCAAGATTACACTACCCAGCAAGGATCTCATTCAGATTCGAGGGAGAAATTAAAACCTTTACAGATAAACAAAAGTTATGAGAATTCAGCACCACCACTCCAGCTTTACAACAAATGTGAAAGGAACTTCTCGAGGCAGGAAACACAAGAGGAGGAAAAGACTTATAAAAACAAATGCAAAACAATTAAGAAAATGGTAATAGGAACATACATATCCATAATTACCTTAAATGTAAATGGATTAAATGTTCCAACCAAAAGACACAGACTGGCTGAATGGATACAAAAACAAGACCCGCACATATGCCGTCTACAAGAGACCCACTTCAGACCTAGGGACACATACAGACTGAAAGTGAGGGGATGGAAAAGATATTCCATACAAATGGAAACCAAAAGAAAGCTGGAGTAGCAATTCTCATATCAGACAAAATAGACTTTAAAATAAAGACTACTACAAGAGACAAAGAAGGACACTACATAATGATCAAGGGATAAATCCAAGAAGAAGATATAACAATTGTAAATATTTATGCACCAAATATAGGAGCACCTTAATACATAAGGCAAATGCTAACAGCCATAAAAGGGGAAATCAACAGTAACACAATAATAGCAGGGGACTTTAACACCCCACTTTCACCAATGGACAGATCATCCAAAATGAAAATAAATAAGAAAACACATCTTTAAATGACACATTAAACAAGATGGACTTAATTGATATTTATAGGACATTCCATCCAAAAGCAACAGAATACACTTTCTTCTCAAGTGCTCATGGAACATTCTCCAGAATAGAGCATATCTTGGGACACAAATCAAGCCTTGGTAAATTTAAGAAAATTGAATCGTATCAAGTATCTTTTCCGACCACAATGCTATGAGACTAGATATCAATTACAGGAAAAAATCTGTAAAAAATACAAACACATGGAGGTTAAACAATACACTACTTAATAACCAAGAGATCACTGAAGAAATCAAAGAGGAAATCAAAAAATACCTAGAAACAAATGACAATGAAAACACGATGACCCAAAACCTATGGGATGCAGCAAATGCCGTTCTAAAAGGGAAGTTTAGAGCAATATAATCCGACCTCGAGAAACAAGAAACATCTAAAATAAACAACCTTACCTTACACCTAAAGCAATTAGAAAAAGAAGAACAAAAAAACCCCAAAGTTAGCAGAAGGAAAGAAATCATAAAGATCAGATCAGAAATAAATGAAAAAGAAATGAAGGCAACAATAGCAAAGATCAATAAAACTAAAAGCTGGATCTTTGAGGAGATAAACAAAATTGATAAAACATTAGCCAGACTCATCAAGAAAAAAAGGGAGAAGACTCAACTCAACAGAATTAGAAATGAAAAAGGAGAAGTAACAACCGACACTGCAGAAATACAAAGGATCATAAGAGATTACTACAAGCAACTCTATGCTAGTAAAATGGACAACCTAGAAGAAATGGACGAATTCTTAGAAAAGCACAACCTTCTGAGACTGAACCAGGAAGAAACAGAAAATATAAACAGACCAATCACAAGCACCGAAATGGAAATTGTGATTAAAAACCTTCCAGCAAACAAAAGCCCAGGACCAGATGGCTTCACAAGCAAATTCTATCAAACATTTAGAGAAGAGGTAAAACCTATCCTTCTCAAGCTCTTCCAAAATATAGCAGAGGGAGGAACACTCCCAAACTCATTCTAAAAGGCTACCATCACCCTGATACCAAAACCAGACAAAGATGTCACAAAAAAAGAAAACTACAGGCCAGTATCTCTGATGAACATAGACGCAAAAATCCTCAACAAAATACTAGCAAACAGAATCCAACAGCACATTAAAAGGATCATACACCCTGATCCAGTAGGGTTTATCCCAGGAATGCAAGGATTCTTCAATATATGAAAATCAATCAATGTGATACACCATATTAACAAATTGAAGGAGAAAAACCATATGATCATCTCAGTAGATGCAGAAAAAGCTTTCGAAAAAATTCAACACCCATTTATGATAAAAAGCCTCCAGAAAGTAGGCACAGAGGGAACCTACCTCAACACAATAAAGGCTATATATGACAAACCCACAGCCAACATCGTTCTCAACAGTGAAAAACTGAAACCATTTCCACTAAGATCAGGAACAAGACAAGGTTGCCCACTCTCACCACTATTATTCAACATAGTTTTGGAAGTTTTAGCCACAGCCATCAGAGAAGAAAAAGAAATAAAAGGAATCCAAATCAGAAAAGAAGAAGTAAAACTGTCACTGTTTGCAGATGACATGATACTATACATAGAGAATCTTAAAGATGCTACCAGAAAACTACTAAAGCTAATCAATGAATTTGGTAAAGTAGCAGGATACAAAATTAATGCACAGAAATCTTTTGCATTCTAATACACTAATGATGAAAAACCTGAAAGAGAAATTAAGGAAACACTCCCATTTACCATTGCAATAAAAAGAATAAAATACCTAGGAATAAACCTACCTAAGGAGACAAAAGACCTGTTTGCAGAAAACTATAAGACACTGATGAAAGAAATTAAAGATGATACAAACAGATGGAGAGATATACTATGTTCTTGGATTGGAAGAATCAACATTGTGAAAATGACTATACCACCCCGAACAATCTACAGATTCAATGCAATCCCTATCAAACTACCAATGGCATTTTTCACCATTTGTATGGAAACAAAAGACCCTGAATAGTCAAAGCAATCTTGAGAAAGAAAAACAGAGCTGGAGGAATCAGTCTCCTGGACTTCAGACTATACTAAAAAGCTAAAGTAATCAAGGCAGTATGGCACTGGCACAAAAACAGAAATATAGATCAGTGGAACAGGATAGAAGCCCAGAGATAAATCCACGCACATATGGTCACCTTATCTTTGATAAAGGAGGCAAGAGTATACAATGGAGAAAAGACAGCCTCTGCAATAAGTGGTGCTGGGAAAACTGGACAGCTACATGGAAAAGAATGAAATTAGAA
This sequence comes from Hyperoodon ampullatus, assembly GCF_949752795.1. NCBI lineage: Eukaryota > Metazoa > Chordata > Mammalia > Artiodactyla > Ziphiidae > Hyperoodon > Hyperoodon ampullatus. The sequence continues at coordinate 54,268,100 of NC_136924.1, forward strand.
CACTTCCTAACACCATACACAAAAATAACTTAAAATGGATTAAAGACCTAAATGTAAGGCCAGACACTATAAAACTCTTAGAGGAAAACATAGGCAGAACATTCTATGACATAAATCACAGCAAGATCCTTTTGGACCCACCTCCTAGAGAAATGGAAACAAAAACAAACAAATGGAACCTAATGAAACTTAAAAGCTTTTGCACAGCAAAGGAAACCATAAACAAGACGAAAAGATAACCCTCATAATGGGAGAAAATATTTGCAAACGAAGCAACTGACAAAGAATTAATCTCCAAAATATACAAGCAGCTCATGCAGCTCAATATCAAAAAAACAAACAACCCAACCCAAAAATGGGCAGAAGAACTAAACAGACATTTCTCCAAAGAAGATATACAGATTGCCAACAAACACATGAAAGGATGCTCAACATCACTAATCATTAGAGAAATGCAAATCAAAACTACAATGAGGTATCACCTCACACTGGTCAGAACGGCCATCATCAAAAACGCTACAAACAATAAATGTTGGAGAGGGTGTGGAGAAAAGGGAACCCTCTTGCCCTGTTGGTGGGAATGTAAATTGATACAGCCACTATGGAGAACAGTATGGAGGTTCCTTAAAAAACTAAAAATAGAATTACCATATGATCCAGCAATCCCACTACTGTGCATATACCCTGAGAAAAGCATAATTCAAAAAGAGTCGTGGGGCCTTCCCTAGTGGCGCAGCGGTTAAGAATCCACCTGCCAATGCAGGGGACACGGGTTCAAGCCCTGGTCTGGGAAGATCCCACATGCCACGGAGCAACTAAGCCCATGCGCCACAACTACTGAGCCTGTGCTCTAGAGCCCGCGAGCCACAACTACTGAAGCTCTTGCGCCTAGAGCCCATGCTCTGCAACAAGAGAAGCCACGATAATGAAAAGCCTGCGCACGGCAACAAACAGTAGCCTCCACTCACCACAACTAGAGAAAGCCCGAGCACAGCAACGAAGACCCAATACAGCCAAAAATAAAAACAAACAAATAAATAAAAATATTTTAAAGTAAAAAATAAAAGCAGAGTCATGTACCACAATGTTCATTGCAGCTCTATTTACAATAGCCAGGACATGGAAGCAACCTAAGTGTCCAGGGACAGATGAATGGATAAAGAAGAAGTGGCGCATGTATACAATGGAATATTACTCAGCCATAAAAAGAAACGAAACTGAGTTATTTGTAGTGAGGTGGATGGACCTAGGGTCTGTCATACAGAGTGAAGTAAGTCAGAAAGGGAAAAACAAATACCGTATGCTAACACAGATACATAGAATCTAAAAAAAAATGGTTGTGATGAACCTAGGGGCAGGACAGGAATAAAGACACAGACGTAGAGAATGGACTGGAGGACATGGGGAGGGGGAAGGGTAAGGTGGGACGAAGTGAGAGAGTAGCATTGACATATATACACTACCAAATGTAAAACAGATAGCTAGTGGGAAGTAGCTGCATAGCACAGGGAGATCAGTTCAGTGCTTTGCGACCACCTAGAGGGGTGGGATAAGGAGGGTGGGAGGGAGACGCAAGAGGGAGGGGACATGGGGATATACGTATGCATATAGCTGATTCACTTTGTTATACAGCAGAAACTAACACAACACTGTAAAGCAATTATACTCCAATAAAGATGTTAACAACAACAAAAAAAAACATGTTAGAAAGCCTATTGTATGAACAGGCACTGTGGCCTACTCTTCTTTTACGAAAGAGAGCAGAGAAAGGGTAGCCTACTGGCTTTCTGTACATATCCCAAATACAGGACTTCTGGATTTTATTTTCCTTATAAACTAAACCTGATCCCTTTCATTTCTAGGATCTTATACTCCTTGTCTATAAAACAGTAGAAATAATGTGTCAACCACCTTCTTTTGGAGAAAATTTTAATGCAGCCTATAAAACTGACATGAGAAACAAAAAGAAAAGAAATGGTTATTAATGAAAATATCTGTTTGCGGGAAGGAGAATAGCACTGAAGAGAGAGCAAATTACTTGCAAAAGATTGAGAGTTCACAATTGAGAAATGGAATTAAGTATTTTTAAATGATTATGAATAATTAAGGATATCTACTAATTCCCCTTCAGAATGGTATTAGTTTCTCAAGGGCAGTAATTCTAAAAGCCTGAGAAATGTGGTACTTTGAAAATGGTGCTTTTTAAAATAGTTAAAATAGTTATTAAAGTACTTATTATAACAGTTCTCATCATCATCATGGACATGTGAATTTGCACCTGCTTTCAAGGCTAACATTATTCTGAACTCAGAAGACAAGTACTCCTTACAAAAGTTATGGGTAGGGCTTCCCTGGTGGCGCAGTGGTTGAGAGTCCACCTGCCGATGCAGGGGACACGGGTTCATGCCCCAGTCCGGGAAGATCCCACATGCCGCGGAGCGGCTGGGCCCCTGAGCCATGGCTGCTGAGCCTGCGCGTCCGGAGCCTGTGCCCAGCAACGGGAGAGGCCACAACAGCGAGAGGCCCGCGTACCACAAAAAAAAAAAAAAAAAAAAAGTTATGGGTAGGTGTGGTAGAGATAAAGTAGGCAAGGAATCTTTACTTTCCCTTGTCTCTTCTAAGTAATGTAATTTCCATGAACTTTGGTAAAAATCCAGCCTCTGGTGGGCCCAGGGAATGGAAAATATGTCCTGATGAATGCTGCCTCTGTAAGGGAGCTCACTGAGGTAATACCAGAATATATAGCAAGAACTCAGCTCATATCCTACTCATTGCTGCCCCCTAGAAGGTTCTGTATAATTTACAACAAACACGAGCTACAATCCCTATAGAATAACTGACTCTTCCCCATTTAGCAGTGGCAGTCAAAAAATGGTAAAAGATCACAGATTAATATCTCCAAATCAAAAACACTTAATTGGTGGATACTTATGACTGTTCTTGATTTTCATTTTGCCCTTTGATTTGGTGAGCTCTTTTTTTCCCCTGTTATTTCACCCAATGTTCTAATATCACTATTCTGAGCCACAAGAAGCAAGGGATGTTTCCCCTAAAGCAAGACAGTATCAAACCATAATTTCTTTACTATTCTTGGTCAAAGATAGTATTCAGGGAGTGGTGAACTTCTGAAATTTATATCTTATAAACTCACCAATGGCAAAGACGGTAGGGTTAGTTCAGCTGGCCCCATAGAAAATCAACCTACTGGACAAGACATGGTTCTCAAATCCTATACATCTAATCCTAAAACGGGATCCAATTTAAGATTCTGAGGCAGTATGACATAATAGATAAGACCCAATGCTTGAGTCTGAATCCTGGCTCTGCTACTTACTAGTCATGTAACCTTGCAAGTTTCTTAATCTTTCTATGCCTTGTTTCTTTATTAAATGGAGATGATAAAATTACAGTATCTACCTCCAAGGGTTGTGGTGACTATGACATGAGTAGAACACATAAAACACTTAGAATAAACCATAAACAAGACGAAAGACAACCCTCAGAATGGGAGAAAATATTTGCAAATGAAGCAACTGACAAAAGATTAATCTCCAAAATATACAAGCAGCTCATGCAGCTCAATATCAAAAAAACAAACAACCGGGCTTCCCTGGTGGCGCAGTGGTTGGGAGTCCGCTTGCCGATACAAGGGACACGGGTTCGTGCCGCGGTCTGGGAAGATCCCACATGCCGCGGAGCGGCTGGGCCCGTGAGCCATGACTGCTGAGCCTGCGCATCTGGAGCCGGTGCTCCGCAACGGGAGAGGCCACAGCAGTGAGAGGCCCGCGCACCGCAAAAAAAAAAAGAAAAAAAAAAAAAAACAACAAACAAACAACCAATCCAAAAATGGGCAGAAGAACTAAATAGACATTTTTCCAAAAAAGATATACAGATTGCCAACAAACACATGAAAGGACGCTCAACATCATTAATCATTAGAGAAATGCAAATCAAAACCATAATGAGGTTATCACCTCACACCGGTCAGAATGGCCATCATCAAAAACTCTACAAACAATAAATGTTGGAGAGAGTGTGGAAAAAAGGGAACCCTCTTGCACTGTTGGTGGGAATGTAAAATGATACAGTCACTATGGAGAACAGTGTGGAGGTTCCTTAAAAAACTAAAAATAGAGCTACCATATGACCCAGCAATCCCACTACTGGGCATACTCTTTTTTGTACTCTTTTTAATAGCTGACCATGTTGCAGCATGAAGGAATACTTTGGGATTTCCATATAGGAATCCATTTCTACTACCCTTTCTTTCTCTACTTAGGTCACTTATGTTATGAATGGGAGGCTTCAGAAAAAGAGTACAAAAGAAGAAAAAGAAGAAAAAGAGTACAAAAAGGGTACAAAAAGAGTCATGTACCACAACGTTCACTGCAGCACTATTTGCAATAGCCAGGACATGGAAGCAACTTAAGTGTCCAATGGATAGAGAAGATGTGGCACATGTACACAATGGAATATTACTCAGCCATAAAAAGAAACAAAATTGAGTTATTTGTAGTGATATGGGTGGACCTAGAGTCTGTCATACAGAGTGAAGTAAGTCAGAAAAACAAATACTGTATGCTAACATATATACATGGAATCTAAAAAGAATGGTTCTGATGAACCTAGGGACAGGACAGGAATAAAGATACAGACGTAGAGAATGGACTTGAGGACACGCAGAGGGGGAAGGGTAAGCTGGGACGAAGTGAGAGAGTGGCACTGACATATACACACTACCAAATGTAAAACAGATAGGTAGTGGGAAGCAGCCGCATAGCACAGGGAGATCAGCTCGGTGCTTTGTGACCACCTAGAGGGGTGGGATAGGGAGGGTGGGAGGGAGACGCAAGAGGGAGGGGATATGGGGATATATGTTTACATATAGCTGATTCACTTTGTTACAAAGCAGAAACTAACACACCATTGTAAAGCAATTACACTCCAATAAAGATGTTTAAAAAAAAAAGGTATTTGGGGGCTTCCCTGGTGGCGCAGTGGTTGAGAGTCCGCCTGCCGATGCAGGAACATGGGTTCGTGCCCTGGTCTGGGAAGATCCCACATGCCGCGGAGCGGCTGGGCCCGTGAGCCATGGCCGCTGAGCCTGTGTGTCCGGAGCCTGTGCTCCGCAACGGGAGAGGCCACAACAGTGAGAGGCCCACGTACTGCCAAAAAAAAATGGTATTTGAGTTCAAAAACAATACTGCATACCATGAGGTAAATGCCCAACAGACGTTGGCCAATATTAGTATTTGGAAGGTCTTATTAAACATACAAGGCCAGGATACAGGTACCTAGAATATCTAGTGCTTACTATATTGAGCATATAAAAAGTATCCATAGCTATGAAGCTTGAGTACACCAAGATATTTGGCAGGAATGCTCCTAAGAAAGGAGGCAGGTACTTAGGGAAAAAATCCCAACCCAGCTCTCTTCTTTTGCTGTGAAAGTATCCTTCCTAAGCCTGTAGGCTCCTACAGGTTTAGGAATAGGACAGATCAGTTTAAAGATTCTAATGTAACTAATCTACATAAGATAATTAGAACTCTCAGGAGCTGAGGGCCATACCTTTTTTCTTTTTTAACTCAATACATCAAATATTTAATAATGTAACTTCTATGTCAGTTTAAAAAATTACAAGTATAAATGTAGGCTATTTTAGAAAGCTTCCCATTCATAACATAAGTGACCTAAGTAGAGAAAGAAAGGGTAGTAGAAATGGATTCCTATATGGAAATCCCAAAGTATTCCTTCATGCTGCAACATGGTCAGCTATTAAATATTTGCTCAATGGGCTTCCCTGGTGGCGCAGTGGTTGAGCGTCCGCCTGCCGATGCAGGGGACACAGGTTCGTGCCCCGGTCTGGGAAGATCCCACATGCCGCGGAGTGGCTGGGCCCGTGGGCCAAGGCCGCTGAGCCTGCGCGTCCGGAGCCTGTGCTCCGCAACGGGAGAGGCCACGACAGTGAGAGGCCCGCGTACCGCAAAAAAAAAAAAAAAATTTGCTCAAAAGATGTGAACTGCAGGGCAGGTGGTGCCTTAAACAGAGCGAGAATACCAATAAGCGAATGTCCTCTCCCTCAGCATCCAAATCTTCAACACATAAAAAGATAAATCAGCAGTTCTCAGACATTAAGGTACATAAAAAAACCACCTGAGATGTTTGTTTAAAATACATAACTCTACCACACTGCCTCAAACTTATTCAGGAGAATGGAGAGGGCTGTGAGAGCTGATTCTGAAGCAGGTCATCCAAGGACCACATTTTGAGAAACAGTGAAATAATACCTTTCGTTTCCACTTGATGTTCACTTACTCTTTGAATATAAAAACGACTGTGAGATTACCTCATCATTGAGCCAGTTCAGATGGTTTAGAGTTTGAATATCTTTGCGTGTAATGGTCAAGCGGAATGCTTCACTCAGAACTTCATCCTGGTTCCCATTACGAAATACATTCTTTATTTCTTTCTCCATTTCCTAGGGAAACAAGAAGTGTCAGAGATCAAGCATACATGGCCTTAGACATAGCAATCTCTCACCAAGCTCCATGCAATCCCTAGACTTAAATCAACTATTTACTTCTAACATTTTGGTTTCTATTCCTTCCAGTAATCTCCCTGATTACTTCCTTCCAACCTAGCTTGTCCTCCCTTCTCTGTTTCAGTACATTTCAGACCCTTGTTTCATATTATTCCTGAAGTCTGAAATAACCTTTTGCTGTCAAATTTCCTAAGTTCATGAGAAGACCTAATTATATTTTATATCTTTGGTTCAAACAATTTCCTGAGAAATAGAATCTTTCTCAAAAGCAATAAGGGAATAAAGGTAGTGAAGTCTTTCAGAAACATTTTCCTAGAAAAATTTGTTTTACTTTTTTAATGTAAAACTGTGGAATTCAGTAGAACTATAATAAATGTGTTACACTCACCAGCTATATGATAGTTTTTCAAACAGAAGAGTGAATTAAGGAACAGATTTTTAAATGTATGCAGACTTTTATGTATTTTCCAAATTTTTATTCTGCGTTTTATTGATTAAAAAAAAAGGTAAGGCTCAACTTACTATTTGATATCAAAGTACCAGACACATGCATTAAGTAAAAGTGCACATGAAATGAAACACAAATTTATTAAATGCTTTTTTACTGAAGTCACTAAAAGTCACCCATAATTCTTTCCTGAATTTTCAATAATCCTTTAAAAATAAAGCCAAGATTGGTACGCAATACAAATGAAAGCAGGAGTATGCAATACAATTTAAATACCAGATTACTTTTATGTTTGAAATTTGTCCAAAGAATTCTCTCTAAACACAACACTTGCTAGTGTAGGAATTTACAGTATATAATTTACCTCTGTGATTTCAGGAAATTCATCTTCACTCTCCGTTAATTTATGACCTTTTTTTCCTGTTTCTTGGGCGATCGTGACAGGAATCTCCTTTTCAAGAGGCACACGAAGATGCAGTTCTACTGAATCATGTACTGAATGTTCTTGTTCCTGCAGTCTCTGAAAAACAGAGCTTCAAAATAAGTGGAATAAAGAAATCTACTATTTGTCTATGTACACTAAGTAGTACTAGCTGGAGAGACCAAGAACATAGACTACTTATCATACAATGCTATGCTACCACACTATCTTGCAGTTACAACAACTTTGATCCCAAATCCTGGTAACCTTCTAAAATTAGTTTCAACCTGGATGTGCTATTCATTTATTATCTCAAAAATATTGTTTTACCTGGTTTTGAAGCTGTAATGCCAGTGCTTTCTGCTCTTCAATCTGGCGCAATCTTTCCCGGGCTCGAGAATCATAAACACTAGTCCTTGGAAATGAAAAGGAATGTGACACAAATGCAGACCACTCTCTCAGCGTCAAGAACATTGCTGATGCACAATGAGCGTTAAATATAAAACCCTCAGAGAGAAAGTCTAAAATCCTTATACTAACTTATCACTACACTTACTTTAAGACAAAGTGAAACCACATGGTGTTACTGAAATTATCCTATTATTATTTTTTTGAAATAATGAAAATAACTAGTTTGTTGCTAAACATGAACAAGTGACTTTTGTGTTCGTAAATGTGGAGTCCTGTTTTAAAAACATGCTTCTAAGATTATGGAGAAAGTGAAGCTTCATTCTAGAAATCCAAAAATGAAACTGAATCCCAAAGAAGAGAATAATACAAGATACCATCAAGGTTTTAGTTCAAATATTGTATTTATGATCCAGAAGAAGAAATATGGGTTTTTTTCTTAAAAAAAAAATCAACTAGACCAGGAGTTTGGATAACTCAAAGTGAGTCCTTGAAACTAGAGACTAAACTTTCAGTGATTTTGCAAACTCCAGAAATAAAGATTATTCAATAAATTAGTTTTATCAATGCGAAAATAAAGGCACTTACTTTCCTTTCTATATAATAGCTAACTTTGAAATATTTTTCCAATTCAGTTGAGCTTCAACAATTGTTACAGATTTAATAAACCTGAGCATAGATATGTCCCAACTCCAATAGAACCTTTAAAACCCAATAACTTAAAAGTTATTTTCTATATAGACAAACAGGAAATTTTACTGACTAAAAATAGGTAGGGTGATTGGCTAACTGATTTCTTCTAACTGAAAAGAAAGTGATAGAGAGGGAAAAATGATACCAAAAATAATAACTTACAATTCTTTGATCCACAGCTCTGCCTGGAAAAAAGTAGGACTATGGGCGGGAAAAGAAAAATGTGACAAATGAGCAGGAGACGTAAAGGAAAATCAAATATTTTCATCAAGAAAACCAATTATTTAAACAGTTTATAAAAATGCTTTACAAGTATGCAATAAATAAAAGGACCTAAATTACATACAACAATTCTAACTGGGAAGTAAAGGAATACAAATATGAGTCATCTGCACACGTACAGTTAAAAAGATGACCCAACATTCAGCCGAGAAACTAAGTTTAGCATGCTCCTTACTTGGAAGAGAGACCAACACGATGTAAAGGAGTACATCACTTGTCAAGGCAATATATTAAGCTAGAACGTTCCTCTTTCCAAATGGCTCAGATAGACATATTTATTAATGGTTTAATAAAATCTTATGAGTTCTTGGACTTCTCATAGGTCTACTTGAGTAAAAATACATTCAACCACATCACATTAGATACTGAAAATCCCCGCCCACAGAATAGCCCATATCAAATGGCTAATGAGCCAATGAACCAAAGCGGATAATCAGCAATACAACTCCATTCCAAAGATGAAAGGCCAGTTCTACTCCATGCAGCTCTTGCTGACAACCCAAGTGAAGTGCTTAGCAGAGTCACAGGTATGTCCTCTGTTCTAGAGCCTTTTGCTCTTCTCAGACTTTCTTGTCTCCTTTCTTATCTTCTTGCCCCTAACTGAAGGAGTTCTCATAGAACCAAATTAAAGAAGAGTGAACAGTTTTCCAAAGAAAACTTTCAGATACGTAGAACAAGTAAACAGAGCATCAAGTTGGAATTTAAGAGACCAGTATCTCCTGGAGCTGCTCTGTGACCTTGAGCAAGTCACTTCCTTTCCACGGGCCTCAATTTCTGGGTTTGTAAACATGGAGATTAGAGTCCCTTTCAGTTCTTAAATTTCTACAGTCTGTCCTGTAAAGGCAAGAATAAGGGCTCAGAGATTGTCCCCTTGCTCCTTAGCCTAACTTCTGAGAATTAGTATTCCCAATCATCCTTAGTTCTGGGGTTTGGTGATAAACATGCTGTTCTATTACCTCCCCACTGTCGGTAGCCTACCTCCTTAACACAGTGAATGACTGATATAACAGCCAAGAAAGAAAGTCACAGAGATCAGTGGAAGCACCGTGAGGAACTACTTAGTGTGGGATACTAAAAACAAATGAACGTGAGAATACATCTATTGAACAATATAATGAAGTGGCAAGAATCACACAGAATTTCATGGTACTGGATCATGCTATTCAAATTTGTCTGCTCCCCTTATTAGAATATAAACTTGATGAGGATAGGAATTTTTCTCTTTTGTATTTACTACTGTATCCTCTACACCAAGAATAGTGCCTGACACATAGCAGGCAGTCAGTATTTACTGAATAAATAAATAATGTAAGGGCCAAGCACTTCTCTTTAACGGATCAAGGTATCTGCTGGTGCAGGAAAGCAAAATGCAGAGGAAAAAGCAAAATCTGTTTGCTTTTCAGAGATTATACATTACTTCTCATATAATTGAAGCAATAATACTTACAGCTACTTACTGAGCACCTACTTAGTGCTTTATGTATAAAACTCTCTTTGGGGGGTTTTTCATATTAGTTAACCTCACAATAATCCTCAAATTAATTAAGACTCAATATAATGTGTAATAAGGAAATATTACTTATACTGTACAGAAAAGGAAATTGAGTTCAAAAGAATAATTTGTTTTGGAAGAGCCAGGATCAGAAACTATTTATGTCCAATTCCAAAGACTTATGTTCTTTCTATTATTATAAAGTGTCTTCTAATAAACCAAAGTATTAAGCCAAAATGGAGATGATGAGTATTTGGGCTACTCAAGAGAGTATTTCAGGCTTTCTAGGAAATTCATTTATTGAACACAGATTTATTTACTAAGTACCCATGATGTGCCATGCACTATTATGGGCACCAGGTGGTAGTGCAAAGGTACTAGTACCGAACAAAGTACAGAGATAGAAGTACTGGAAGGAAAGACTAATGCTATCAGGAGAAGCCAGAGAAACGTCCTGAGAAAAAAATAACACCTGAGTCAGATTCTGAAAAGCAAAATAAGAGTGTAACAAGTGGACCAGAAGAGAAAAGGAATTCCAGGCAGAAGGGGAAGGGCTGGAATGTACAATGGCACGAAGGCATAAAACACATGGCACATTCTGGGAAATAAGGGCAGATCTGCATTGCTAGAACTTAACCGAGTGGGAATGCCGGGAGATTAAGAATAAAGAGGCAATCAATCAACCAAGCCTTGGGAGAGCAGGCTCCAACTTTGATAAACAGCATCATCCAATAAGCCTTACCCAAGACTACTTCTTGTCCATCTCACTCTTCAGTCATCACTAGGAGAAATTCTCCATAAAGGAAAGGCAGACTCAGTAAAGAACTGAAGAACCGAGAGCACCCATTACATGAAATCAACTTTTTCCCAAGAAAGAACACCTATTTTTGCACATACATGTAAAGCACTTTTATAAGTGTTTTATCTGTAAGTTAATCTTCACAACAATTCAATAGTAAGGTATTAATACTCGCATTTTATTGATAAGGATACTGAGGTTTAGAAGAGTAACTTGTCCAAAGTTACATGAAGCCTGGAAAAGGCAAGATCAGAACCCAGGTCTAACTCAAAAAAAAAAAAAGTATAAAGAATAAAGCATCTAAACTATAAAGTCTCCTTGAGAAACTATAACAACTGGAGAATTTTTTAAAATATCTAAAATTTAGAACATACAGGGGAGCTGCAAAGACACAGAGGAACTGAGATGAGAAAGAACATTTTACTATCCCTAATCTTCTCAATGGAAAACTGATACCATTATTATTCTAGCAATTGAATTGCTAAGGCCAGATATGGCAAAGACATAGCAATCTGAGTAGCAACTTATTGGATTACAGAGGAAGAAGTACTTGGTACCTCTTAGAGGGGTCAAGTTTCATACAGAAGATCACATTTGAATTGAGACTTAAAAGATAAGAAAAAGACTACTGCCAGATAGACAAGTGGAGGGGGGAGAAGGGGCGCATACCAGGCAGAAGGCACACAATGCGAAGGTAAGAAAATACCTATCATCTTATAAGTCAGCATATAATAAACACATGAAAGAATCCAGTATTTACACATGGTTCCTTCTCTCACCTCCACTGTGCTTCTCCTCAAATGTCACCTTCTCAGAAACTTGCCATGACTATCCTAGATAAATAGCACCCCCAAACCCTAGTCTATATACTACCCTGCTTTATTTTTCTTTGCAGCACTTAACACCAACAGGCATGTGTTTATTTGCTTATTTGTTCTCTATCTGTCCCCCATCCCTCCCCTTACACCCCTTACAATTAGAATGTAAACTCCTTGAGAGCAGAAACTTCATTTTGTTCACTGCTGTTACCTCCAACGTCTATACTAGTACCTGGCACCCAACAGACTATCAATAAATACCTGTTAAAGGAAAGAATGCATGATAGGAAGCAAGACTTGTGGAGGAAGGGTGTTGTATACCATACTAGGAGTTTGGGCTTGATTCTATGTCTGATAAGCCACCCTCGAGGGAGTTTAATGAATGATTAGATAAGCATTTTCAAAAGAGCACTCTGCAGAATGGAAGATGGACTGAAGAACAAGGCAAAGAATGGATTAGAAAACATGGTGGAAAATGGAATGAAGAACAAAATGGAGGCTGGAGGAAAAGAGATTAATCAGGAAGTTACTGAAATAACTCAAACAACATATAAGAGAGGTCTGAATTGAGGCCATTTTATATTACTTAGATCTTAGTGAAGAAACGGTGATTAAATAGAGGGAGAACAATATGTTAAAAATGTCCTTTAACCAAAGTTTACCTGGGAGTTGGAGTCTGGGAATCTTTCACTTTGAGTAAAATCACAGAGTCTGATCCTAAACAATAAAACACAAGAGGATATCATTATTAACAAAATTCCACATGGCTGTACCTTCTAGATGTCTGTAGTTTAAGTTCCTATACTTTGTTATATTCTATTTCCATAAACATAACACAGCACAAGGATAAAGGTAAGATGGAAGAGAAAGAGAGGCAGGTCCATCTTCACTGAGCCATAAATAGGGCTTAGTGAAGAGCCTGCCTCACAAATAAAGCAATCACTCTAAAAGAAAGTATATATGCCCTTCAGCATCTCCTCCTGGGCTGAGCTTGCTCCCTGTGCTTCTTCTTTCTATTCCTGGGAAACAAGAATGTGCCAAGATTTCTCAAAAGTCTTTAGTTCATGAGCTACCACAAGACTGAATAAGGTGAAAGAGGGAAGGGGAAGGAGGAAGGGAAGAGAGGGGAGGGGACAAGAAGAGGAGGGAAGGCAGAAAGAAAGAGAGCAACCGCTATGTGAGAAGTAGCAGACTCTAAAGAGTATAAATTCTGTCATTCGACCATTTATTTTCTATTGATAGAAGAAGAAACCATGTCCTTCTAAAGCACTATGATTAGAATCTCATTTAGAATATTTAATAAATGGTACAAGGCAAGTAATTAAACAGTTCAGTGTAGTATATTTGTTCCAGTTTAGTTGTATCTAAGCATCTGCCACACAATGCATGCTTCTGAAATTAACAGCTTTTAAAAATAATTCTCAGTAAATCACCTCACAAAACTTAAGTTTTCATGAATATGTGTAGCTATATAATGATGTCACCAATAATTTTAAGCCCCAAGTGAGAATTTTAAGAAAGTGAGGAATAGATTTAAAAAAAAATTAAATGACCTGAAGAAGGAGGGGAGAGCCTTAGAGACTGATCTAGCAAAAGATCCCTAATGTCTAACCACTTAACAAAAAACTTGTTTTAAGTTACATGCCTAAATACATACCATAAATACACACATAACGCACACTTAAAGAAGGGGAAAACTAAGCAAACAAAAAATAAACTACCAGAGCAAAACTTTTAATTAACTGGAATGCTAAGAGACTGAATATTTTGGTTAGCTGAAAGTAAGGTAAAAAACTTTGTTTTCCAAACTTGCCGATGACCATTCCAAAATGCATAAACCTACTATACAGGTTTTATAAGTAGTACTTGTTTAAGAACTTTTACTTCAGTTCTTAATTGATGTTCCAAAACTCCTAGAACTTCAGAGTGCTTAATTTTCATTGTAAAGTACTAGAAACAGAGACAGTACTGAAGTAATTGGGCTTAATATACTCTGACACAAGACTGCTCAGGAAGTTAATCTTTTAAATAAAATATTATAGGAAATCATTTGCATCTCCATGTAAGAAAAAAGTAAGCTACTTATTATATGCTTCATTTACTCGTGGCACAGCTAACTGAATTAAATGTATTTAAGGTATCTTGTATCCTATATCTTCATTAAGTTACATGTGTATTACTACCTTGCCTATAATTCACATGGACCCAATAAACTGTTAATTGGCTATTAGGGTTCAAAATACAGTTATACAACACAATTTTTACCTTCAGATTGTGTATTTGAAGCTGGTAAGTTATCTGGCTGATGTGAAAGAGAGTGGTGATGTTGGGGTTGATGGAGAGGATCAGAATCTTTGGATCCAAATGCAACAACATCTGGGGTATAAGATGATATGGAAAACACATTGCGGGACAATTGTTCCTGGGCAGTTAAAATGCTGGCCGATCCAGATGATGAAGCATGAGAGCCAATGATCTGGGTTGCACAAGAGTTTCCATTTTTAAACAGTGAGTCTTTCAAAGTATTCTTACTGGAACTAAGACATCGAGACCTAGCAAGAGAAGAATACAACTTCAATATCAAATAACAAAATGTAGAATTAAATTCACTTGAAAAATGTTTCCGTGACTCACAAGTGTAAAGGAAAGTGTGTGGTGGGTTTGGCTACAGAAAACTGTTTCCCTGTGACCATCTGTAGAAGCTGTCTGTAAATCTCTCGTTCTTCCTCTTGAACTGTCTATAAAAGAAAAAAAAAATCTTAAATACATCCAATGAGGCAAATGTTTCTCAAAGTAGTATCTAGACTCCCAGAAGCTCTGTCAAAGCTCTGTCAGCGTCCTCATGATAATTAAGAATTATGGTTCTTTAATCATATTCTAGAAAATTGTAAAGTATACATAAGAGGAGTTGAGTGAAGCAAATACCAGACAGTATATTTTGGAAAATTATGGGGCATATACGTAAATAGAGAAACTACAGGATATGAAAGCAGAAGGCCACTTTTGTGTCACTTATAGAGTGCCAGAAATAAAACATTTGAGGACTTCTAAATAGGAGTCCAACAAATCCCTTGACTCCTAATACCTGTTAGAAAAACCACAAGGAAGTAACCAGAAGAGTCAAGTGGGATATCTTGCTAAAGTTTCCTATTCTATCCAATTTTTAAGAGTGTAAGTATTTTCCAGAGATGGTTTTCATTATTTACCTTTTTTCCCCCCTCAAGCCCCAATACTGAATTTAGGGAAAAGCACATACTTTACATCTACAACATAATTCACTTATTGACTTAAACACCTACTATGCTCCAGTCACTAAGATACCGCACTGAATAAAATAAAGTCCATGCCCTTGTGAAGCTTACATTACAGGTGAAAGACTGACAAATAAACTAGTCAAGTAGTATGAAGAAAATGAAAGATAAGAGAATAGAAAGTGATGGAGGAGGAATAGCAAGAACAGGTAAGACCTTTCTAAAAAGGTGATATTTCAATAGAAACCTAAATCAAAGGAAGAAATCAGTCATAGAAATTTATAAACAGTATTGCAGGTAGAGTCAGAGCAAATGCAAAGGCCCTGAGACAGAAATATGCTTGATGTGCTCAAGGAATAGTAAGGTCAGTGTGAATCAGGAGAAGAATAATAAGAAATGAGGTCACTTAGCAGAGAACCAGATTACATAAGGACTTGTAACTATAATCATGGTAAAGTATCTACTCTGCACAGATCCCCTGAAGCAATGGGCTGCATTCATTAAATAACATGCCCCAGTATTTTCAAAATCTTATATAGAGTTTAATACAAGCACCAATCTTCACAAAATAATTTTAATACTTTGTGCCAGTGCTAGCAACATCCTACACTGTGACATTTCAATATGCACATAAGCACTTCATTCAGTTTCAAATGTTTGTTAAAAGCTCAGTGAAGGGACTTCCCTGGTGGCGCAATAGTTAAGAATCCGCCTGCCAATGCTGGGGACACGGGTTCGAGCCCTGGTCCGGGAAGACCCCACATGCCGCAGAGCAACTAAGCCCATGCGCCACAACTACTGAGCCTGTGCTCTAAAGCTCACGAGCCACAACTACTGAGCCCACATGCCACAACTACTGAAGCCTGCGTGCCTAGAACCTGTGTTCCGCAACAAGAGAAGCCACCGCAGTGAGAAGCCTGTGCACTGCAACGAAGAGTAGCCCCCGCTTGCCGCAACTAGAGAAAGCCCGTGCACAGCAACGAAGACCCAACACAGCCATAAATAAATAAATAAATAAATAAAATTTTAAAAGCACAATAATGCAATTATCTATGCAAAGGTAAAGAGACACTAAAATTTTTCTTCTTGAATCTTTTTTTTTGTACATAGTAAATTTCAATTACATTGTCAGTATAATGTTACTGATCTAACAAGATACATCTTGTACTGTGCTGCAATGACAACTCCTTATGAGAAAGAGATATCCTTAAATCTGAATAGTTGAGTGATCAGAAAAGGTAGAACTAGTTGAGCATTTGGTGGCAAAATAGACCCAAGAGAAAAAACAAATTTGCAATGTTCTATATGAAGAAAATAAACACCATTATTTTATCCCTTAGACATTAATATTATATTCAAGATGATGGTGGTCTTTTTTAGTGTTTGTGAAGAAACTGTCTACAGTATTAAAAACCATAATTAAAATAAATGCCTCTTTATTAAAACATAAATTGGCTATTATGAAGATTCTTCAAGTAGATAATATGAAGAATGAAGCATCATTACAGATTATTAGATTGTAAGAGAGATCTTTGCCAACCAACTCCACTGCGATCTATATACAGGAAAGCTGTGTTATCTGGCACTTTAATGACTGGAATTTTGAATACCCCTCCATGTAAATCTTGACTCCACCTTCCCACTACACCAAGTAACCTAATCCACTATACTATGGGGTTAACAGTATGTTGTTTTCAGGGGTGGTAAAATGGAAGGAGGGAAGGGAAACCGTAAGCGGAATACCACACCTGAGTCATGGATATTAACCCAATCATTTTAGTTCATTTTCACTGTCCCAACAAACTACATCTTAAAAAGCTTTGACTGTATTATCATAACATAGGGAGCAAAGTAAAGCAGATAAACTGGTGTAGGAGGTTACTCTGCATACCAAGGGAAAATAAAAAATATGCCCATCACTTAAAGACCTCCAGAGAACACCAAGAATAATGAGGTAAGAAAGGACCTTTATTTGTGGTACCCTAAACACTTCACCCAAAAGGGGAAACATGAGGTGGGGGGAAGAATAAATCAGGAGCTTGGGATTAACGTACATATACTACTATATATAAGATAGACAACCAACAAGGACCTACTCTATGGCACAGGGAAATCTACTGAATATTCTGTGATAACCTATATGAGAAAGAATCTGAAAAAGAATAAATATATGTATAACTGAATCACTTTGCTGTAAACCTGAAACTAACACAACACTGTAAATCAACTATAATCCAATAAAATTTTTTTAAAAAAGACTTAAACCATAAAAAGTTAGAAACATTTCCCTCCTTCCTGATATCACATAGCGAAATGTTTTCTTGAAATAAATTTTTATGCTTAGGACTTCCCTGGTGGAGCAATGGTTAAGAATCCGCCTGCCAATGCAGGGGACACGGGTTTGATCTCTGGTCTGGGAAGATCCCACATGCCGCTGAGCAACTAAGCCCACATGTTGCAACTACTGAGCCCGCAGCTGCAACTACTGAAGCCCATGCGCCTAGAGCCCGTGCTCCGCAACAAGAGAAGCCACCCCAATGGGAAGCCCACACACTACAACGAAGAGTAGCCTGCGTGCAGCAACGAAGACCCAACGCAGCCAAAAAAAAAAAATTTTTTTTTATACTCATAAATAAAACATGAATAAACCAAGGAGCCATTAAGCAACTCAGCTAATGCAAATTACAAGAAATCTAGATTAACTGAACGCAGAGTTGATTTTTAAAAATAATTTAACACACACAAAAGTCCCCCACAAATCTTTTTCCCCAATAAATGTATCTTCAAAGAAAAGCTGCTGTCTGAGCCTGAACAACCTTAGTCATTAGACAACATAAAATGAACAGAAATAAATCCATATTCCAAATAATTATCTGAACTCCTTCAAATCCCATACTTTCTGTTTAAACTGATTTATGGTTTAAAAAAGAAATTACAGGGCTTCCCTGGTGGCGCAGTGGTTGAGAGTCCACCTGCCGATGCAGGGGACACGGGTTCACGCCCCAGTCCGGGAGGATCCCACATGCCGCGGAGCGGCTGGGCCCGTGAGCCATGGCCACTGAGCCTGCGCGTCCAGAGCCTGTGCTCCGCAACGGGAGAGGCCACAACAGTGAGAGGCCCGCGTACCGAAAAAAAAAAAATTACAGAAAAAAGGTTAAGAAGTTTTCACTGTTCTACATGTTTATTTGGAAGTTATAAGAATTTACGTTTTGTTTAAATGATGCAAGGCACTTTTCTTTTTGGGGTTTCATTAAACAATAAAACACTGGCTGGGTATATTACATTTTATTTAGAACCATTTCGGACAAAGAAAGAACAGTCTAAGCAACTCTCAAAATTTTAACACATATAACATTTGGCTTTACCAAAAGCAAATGCAAGATGCAAGGAGGTAAGTCACTTGAAACTTCAAACATAATCCTTTTTTGGAGCATCTGGTAGTATAAAGTAAAAAAAAAATCTTTCTATGTATAGAACTTATTAAACTATTTTCTATTGAGAAAGCAAATCAGGAAATTGAGAGGAAAGGAAGCTATAGTTGGATAAAATGTTAAAGGAAGTTGGCTAACGTTATGTTTCAAACTTAATAAAGGACCAAAGAAAGTTTAGTAAGTATAAGGACAATTAGTATGTTTTTCTTAAAAAAAAAAAAGAAGAAAACCATCAGTGACATCTATAAGGCAGTCTAACATCTTAAAATGCTGCTCAATATGTAGCAGAGAAGCATGTCTGGAAGCAACATATAACTGAAAAGAAACTACTTGTTTTTACTATTTAACATTTCTATTGTCCTTAATATTTTTTTTTTCCTAAACAGAAACTCTCATCATCTGTAACAGTGCTGAGTATCTTCTGTGATAATGGAAATGATCTCTGTTTGTACTGTCCAATATGGTAGCCACTATTCATATATGGCTAATGAGTATGTGAAATG
Source organism: Hyperoodon ampullatus (assembly GCF_949752795.1). Classification (NCBI taxonomy): domain Eukaryota; kingdom Metazoa; phylum Chordata; class Mammalia; order Artiodactyla; family Ziphiidae; genus Hyperoodon; species Hyperoodon ampullatus. Next base: position 54,287,187 of record NC_136924.1, read on the forward strand.
TGGCTAGTGTGACTGAGAAAGTACACTTTTATTTAATTTGAATTAACTTAAATAGTGCACGTGGCTGGTGGTAACCCTACTGCAGTGGTCCCCAACCTTTTTTGGCAACAGGGACCGGTTTCGTGGAAGACAGTTTTTCCTTGGAACGGGGGGAGGGGGGGATGGTTTCGGGATGATTCAAGCGCATTACATTTATTGTGCACTTTATTTCTATTATTATTACACTGCAATATATAATGAAATAATTATACAAGTCACCATAATACACAATCAGTGGGAGCCCTGAGCTTGTTTTCACTTGCCACTCACTGACAGGGTTTTGTGAGTCTGCAAGCAATTGATTTATTATGGTCTCTGTGCAGTCAAACCTCTCTGCTAATGATAATCTGTATTTGCAGCCGCTCCCCAGTGCTAGCATCACTGCCTCAGCTCCACCTCAGATCATCAGGCATTAGATTCTCATAAGGAACGTGCAACCTAGATCCCTCACATGCGCAGTTCACGGTAGGGTTCGAGCTCCTACGAGAATCTAATGCCACCGCTGATCTGACAGGAGGCGGAGCTCAGGCGGTAATGTGAGCGATGGGGAGTAGCTGTAAATACAGATGAAGCTTCACTTGCTCACTGCCTACCGGCCACTCGCCTCCTGCTGTGCAGCCCAGTTCCTAACAGGCCAGGGACCGGTACCGGTCTGTGGCCGGTGTGTTGGGGACCCCTGCCCTATTGGATAGTATCGTTCTTTAATGTTGCCCTTCAATCAGCCATCAGCCAAGTGGTGGTAGAGCCACCACCTGCGTATTTCCAAATTCCTCTTCCTCATGTATTATCTTCAAACCCGTTGTAAGACTGAACAGCACAGTGGTGACATGTTAATTCCGCAGATAGCTTCATATTCCTGAAGGTGTTAGACAACTCCAGAAGTAAGATTCATACACAATTCTCCTTCTTTAACATAAGCAACAGATGTCTCTTGGAGATCCCAATATTTCCATGGAAAATAACTTTTCCTCCAGCTTATAAGCTCCCATCAATAATTTTAGTCCAGGGGGAAAAAGTAACCTTTTAACCTGGATTATCTGTAATATCCAAGACTAAATATCTAAATCATCTGTTGAGAGTTTCATTTAATAAAGTTTGGTCCAATATTTCATCTCGTGCATATAATATGGGTTACTCCATATTCCTACACTATAGGTGACTTGCTTTTCATAGCAGATTATAGACCTAAAAACAACTGAGGCAAAATTCCCTGCATCTCTTGTTCCATAGGATAGGTTCAATCCTTAGCATCTTTTTGACACTGCAGAAGGAAAGAGGAACCAGCTTCATGTCCTCCTCCCTTGACCCAGCCTGTGGCCTGGAAGGTGGATTGGAAGGATGAAAGTATTGGGTCAGCCCAAGTCTTCAGGCTGGAAGTGGAGGTGAAAGGAGGAGGGGCTGAGTGGTCCCAAGGACTGATTGGCTAGTGGGTGAATGGGGGGCTTACAATGAACACATTCTAAAGGGCACTGGTGATGCCAGCAGCAGCCACACGGGGCAGGGACGGGTTTGGGAGGCCTGTACCGGCTGCCATGCTGTTACCGTCTCAGTCCCCACAAGTCTCTCGGTACCCTGCTGGCTGCCTGCACTCTAGCACAAGCACAACCCCCACAGCTCCAGTAACTAAAAAAGAATTATTTATGTATGTAATAACTGATACGCAGATCGTGCTAAATTCAATGTTACAAAAGGTACAGTGAAAAATAAATCGCCCTTTCATAACTGTTGCTCAGCTCTTATCACCAAATGCAACTGGTGCCAGTTTCTTGTCTATCCTTCCCCCTGATAATTATGATTTACTAGCTCTGTCATCCTCTGCTTGAATATTTTAGATTCAATACAAATTTAAAACCAAAAAATATACAGCACTTTAAACTAACTATGTAACAAATAATCAAGTTTTGCCACCTAAGAGATCTTCACCGCCAAATTACAAAATTATTTAGCACATAATGCTATATTCTTGACTCCACGGTCTGTAAGCACCAATGGACAGGAACCACATAACCATGCTGTATAACAGAAAGCATACCTTCTAGACTCTTGTAGAAGAACTGGGCTGCAGGCTGGCCATTTATTAGTTGTGTGACCTCTGACCTTTACTTTCCAACTTTGTAAAATGTGGTTATTACCTCATCTCTACCTATTTCACAAGGTTAAAATAATTCAAAACAATAATACATGTGGAAAGCACACTGGAAACTCTAATGCTATATACGTATGAGGTCATTATTATTCATTTGTATCTCCACAGCAACCAGTCCAAACCTGACTAGATGCACAATAAATATTTAATTGAACAGGTGTAAGCACATCTCCTTATTGTATAAATTATATGTTATATATAAGGAATTGATTTTTTCCTAAGTTTACTGAATGAATATAACACAGTGTCAACACAACATCTTTCTTGTGGAGAAAGTTTATGATCTCAAAGATCTTACTCAAATGAAAGGATGTAAATTATTTAGCTGGCTTCTTGATTTTTCTTTTATATTGAGGAAAAATTACCCTAGTAAGAAGGGCAGGTATCAAATCCAGCAAGGTTAACAGCTTTGCCACATGAAACTAGAGCTTTAATAAGGGTTCAAAAGAGAACAGAGATAGTTTGATGTATGAGAAGCCACTCAGACAATACTGAAGATTAAGTGTGCTGTCCAACAGGAATAGAAGATGGTAAGAAAAATACTGAAGTCCTGCTAAGATATCTCCTTACTTTCTTTAGAAGAGATGCTGGCACTCAAAAAGAGCAATTAAGAAAGAAAAAAAAACACAGAAAGGATTAATGGAATGGTTAATAAACATCTAAGCCAGAGGGAACAAATGGCTGAATGTAGGGAGAGTCTTTTAGTAGCTTTTGTTGCAGGTTTTCCTTACCTCTTCTGCTGTACTAATGTGTCGCCTCTGAGTTTTCTTGGGGCTCAAAAGATTTCGACGACATGAACCACTCCAAGATGGACTTGGAACAGGCTTAATAGGAAAAGATTTTTCATATGCAGACAAATGACAATGATGGTTTGACTTTCCTGTAAAAGTGTTTGATAATCCACTAAAAAAAGAAAAAAGTTTGTAAGAAAAGACAAGAACAGTAAGTAAAAATCTAACCAGGTGATTATTTTCACTTTTAAGAAATAACAAAAACAAAAAATTAGCAGAATGACAGATGTACCCTGTGAGGGAAATACACAAGAAATGATACATGAGTTGCTGCATTAGGTTCTGCCACTTAGGAGGTCTTAAACTGCCAAACTATGTAATTATCAAACACATAAAATTGTATTTCTTAGCTTCTCCATCTATAAGTTCCTTTGGTCAGGAACCATAGACCTGTGTGGTATGACAAAAAGCCTATCAGATTAGACTTCTTCAGAAAACCTGGGTTCTAGGTATGCACCTGGGTTCTAGGTATGCACCTGGGTTCTAGGTGTGCTAATATGCACACACTTTCTATTTACTCCCTGCAGTCCCCTCTCCCAGCCTTTTGGAGGGAATTATTTTAAGATTAAATATGCAAAGATGGATAAAGCTGAAGCTTCTCAACTGTTTTTCAATTGAATTTAAGTTTCCTAAAAGACCAACAGAGGGCTCCCATCCTCCATTAAAAAAAACTAGAAGGCTTTTTATGAGGCTGCATCACTGACTGCTCCTTCTGCCCTCACTATCTACCTCTTTTGAAGGAGAATTTTGCTTTGTTTCTTTATACCATACATGCCTCAAATAATGGGAAAAATTGGCAAGAAAAATATTTTTGTGAACTCAAAATCCAGTTTTATCTCTAAGGTTAGGTTAATAATTTAAAGTTTTTTTCTATGTGCTCTTTTTCAAATATCATTACCCAGCACAGTACTTGTGCTCAATATAATTAATTTTCTTTCCTTCTGCTGAGGATGAAGAGTAAAGTACATAGCTGACTAAGCTGAACTTATTGAAATGAACTCTTTAAATCAGTACATGTGGTCTGATCCAAATGAAATCAGACTAGGTCTAAAGAAAATTAAAAAGTACATCTATTCCCTCTGACTCTTCAAACTGTAATGTTTCCTATGTGTGTTAGAGTGGGGAAAGGAGCAAGAACTTGGAATTTCAGAAACACGGTTCTTTTCTTAAGATGGGTAGATAATGGCTAGGAAAAAATGGCAAGGGCAATATAATTTGCTTGGTAAAGATATAATGAATTCCCCACAATGTCTTTTGTAGTTATTTCTCCTAGAGTGTGTGTGTGTGTTTAATGCAAAAGATTCTTCTTCCTAAAGAAACAGTATGAGAGCACTTGCGATGCCAGAAAGCAAGGGTGCTACCAACAACTAACGAAGTTGAGTCAGGCACAGACATAAGCCTGAAGGAACTTCCACTAGCCAAAGTTGTGAGAATGTAAGCATTAAAAGAATAATGATTGTAGTCGTGGATTAAAACACACTGAATCCATGACACTGAAAAAAGAACAGAAAAATTCATTTGAACCACATGAAGGGGCGATTAAAAAAAAAACTTACTTTGAAAATTGGTAATGCAAAAGAAAGATCTAATCACATACCCTGCCTTCCCAGTAGGAAAACTATTTCAGGGTAACCAAACAGCCCTAACCAATGAGGAAAAAAGCTCTCTCTTATAGCAGAGTGCCAATTAATTAGTGTAAAAGAAATGATAAAATTAGAAAAATACTACTTCATTAACTACTAAAATTATCATCAGGTCAAAGGAGGTCAAAAGGTACAAACTAGGCTTCCCTGGTGGCGCAGTGGTTGAGAGTCCGCCTGCCGATGCAGGGGACACAGGTTCGTGCCCCAGTCCGGGAGGATCCCACATGCCGCGGAGCGTCTGGGCCCGTGAGCCATGGCTGCTGGGCCTGCGCGTCTGGAGCCTGTGCTCCACAACGGGAGAGGCCACAACAGTGAGAGGCCCGCGTACCGCAAAAAAAAAAAAAAAAAAAAGGTACAAACTTCCAGTGATAAAACAAGTAAGTCATGGGGATGTAATGTAGAGCATGGTGACTATAGTTAATAATACCATATTTCATATTTGAAAGTTACTGAGAAAGTAGATCTTAAAAGTTCTCATCACAAGAAAAAAAATTTTTGTAACCATGTATGGTGATGGATGTTAACTAAACTTATTGTGGTGATCAATATACAAATATTGCACCATTATGCTGCACACCCGAAACTAATATAATGTTATATGTCAATTATACCTCAATTAAAAAATTACTATCAGCTAAGGATTATCAATTGATATTAATAACTCCTAGGCTGATTTGAAACTGGTCGTTCATAAAATGCCAAAGTAACCTCATTTAGATTACATTCTAGTCACAAGGGGGAAGAAAACCTAACTGTACAATTAAGGACCAGAGCACTATCACTCTAATCTAGAGGTCAATCCAGCATCACTGATGATAGGACTGTAGGTTTTCTAATATGATGTAACACAGCATCAGCTTTTATTAAAGTCAAAAATCTAGTTTATAAAATATACAGAGGATAGAGGACAAAATCATGATACTATGGGAAAGCAACTTGTCAAATCCAAAAGGTGGAACATTATGTAGAAAAAAGTCATGTCATAAAAAAAGGGGGTGCTGTTCAAGATTGTAAGAGACTTAAGGGTGATAAATACCAGAGGCGATTTTAAACTGCATACTGCTTTGGACAAACTAGCTGTAAAGGATACTTTGGGGTCAACTAGGAAAACTTAAATATAACTTATTCAGTGTATAAGATAAAATTTACTGAATGAAAAAGAGAAGATGATTGACTGAAAAAGATTACAAAAGAGTATATGAACAACATGAACTCATTTTTGGAAAAAACTGTGTGCAAACAGAAAAATATCTGGAAGGACATGTACTAACACATTACAAAGGTGACCTCTGACTGGTGGGAATATGATGTTTTTATTGTTTATTTGTGCTTATCTGTATTTTCTGATTTTGTACAAAGCATGCGCACCGTTTCTGTAATAACATTATTTAAAAAAATAACAGCATGGCATTATTGAGGAAAAAAAGCAACTTGCCAAATGATGCATACAGAATATCTTTAATGAAGATAACATATTTTACATTTTATAGTATTACACAGCATATATATCATTCTATATCTAAGCAAGAGAAAGTGAAAGAGAAACAAGCATAGGAAAAGATTTGGAAGGAAACGCATGAAGGGGAAGGGAGTAAGATTGTGAGCAGTGGTCAAGGGATCTTTGGCTTTATTGGCAATGTTTTAACTTTTACAATGTGACTGTGTTAATGAATTCTTATGTAATTTTTAAAAATATTAAGAAGTGGGGAAGACAATCCCTGGGAGTACTCACACATGTTTCCAGAGTCCATGTGCTGATAATCATAAAATAAAAACCATCTTGTTGGTTTCAATCAGCACCAGAAAGCTTAGCTTTGACTAAGCAGGAAACTGAATGATCCCACATGCCTAAAATCCATCACCAGAGTAATACTTAAGAAGTCATAAATACCATATTAAAAAAGAAATATTTACTAATATAATAAAGTACTTGAGGGAAAAGTTTCTAGCCCAAACTTCATCTGCCTTTAATAATCAGTAGAAGTTTGGTGAGGGAATAAGCAGGGCTTATAAGTTAGGCTAAATATGATCAAGTTCTTTCTGAGTCTAATTTTACAATAGAAGTAGTTGACTAAGGTGTAAGGTTGCTTTGGTTTAAGTCAGGTCTCTGCTCACATGAGAGCCTACAAAATGCTGGTTTCTTTGCTACTGAAGTTGCAGAAATTGATCAATTTGCACTTTAAGGTTCAAAATAGCCATATTGATTCTGAAGGGTCCCAATACACTCATATCCACCAAGATTTCCCTCAAAACTCCCTCTAATTATAAGATTTGGCTGTCACCAAAATCCAGGACCAAATAAATTAAAAGTTGAAAGTTCAAAATGAATTTGTCCGTATCTCTATGGTTTAAAGTTCAAAAGTGGTGTTACTTTTTAAAAATGCCAATGTAACAACTATCTTATAGCCATTTTCCCTTATATTGGAGGAAGACCTTGTGAACTGAGCAGCCAGAATACTTACCTTGAGGTCTTTCGGGTTTCGAGGTAAAGACTTCGGCTGTTTCTTGATTTTTGTAAAGTTGAACCTGATGCTGGAGTGGAATTTCTCCACTGGCCATTTGCACTCTGGCCAAAGGTTCTTAGGTCTCCTGAGCCAAGAAAACTGTCTGAGGAAGGGTTGTCTAGAAGAATAAAAGTTTGAATAAATCAAACAAATACCTATACTTGTTCTCCATATGACTGCAACCATGTCCAACATTGTATTCCAAAGTAATGTGGCATATCACCATGTCTCTAATGGAAGAAAGATCCCGGTCTCAACTGCCAGTAAAGTCTTCAGTAAGGGAACTTCTACAAACTATAATTGATTCAGCCATACTAACCTGAAAATTGATGAAGGAGCTGAATCCTGCCACAGCCATGTGCCTTATCTGCATCAATGTGACTCCGTGGTGTCCACCAAAAGTCAACATTTTACCCCAACTATATCTTGCAAGCACTCCCAGGCCTGGGCCTGAAAGAAGGTAGGCCAGACCAGTAAGAAAGCAGGTGGAGGGCCAAGGAGAATTGTAATTCAAATGAACAACAGTTATTGCTTAATAAGCAGCTGGTGTCACTTTCTTGTTTTAATTACCATGTTCACGACTCAGTGGCTCTGTCTAAGAGCAGAGATAACCTAATTGCTGCTTATTCTGGCCGGCTTATGGCAGGAATGACCCATCATTATGCATTTGGTTCTGGTATGATAACCTTCAGTCACTTAATGTTATAATCATCAGACATATCAGTACTCGGATGCTTGCTATTGCAATCAGACTAAGCGAGGATTAATTATTATTTGAATTTTCTGACTTGTGGCTTACAAACTGGGGTGATAAAAATCTTTCAAAGTTTCAGCTAGGAGTAGAATAATTTTTATAGCCTCCTCTCTCCATCAGCAGGATGGGAAAATTTAAAACAACACCTTCAAAATAACTTCAGATGTTAGGCTACGTAACTGAGGAGCACCAGTAGAAAGACAAAAATGTAACTCTCTACTCCCTGAATTTTGTCTAATGCCAACATCACTTTGAGGATCCTCTTTCAAAGCATTTTACTATGGAACTTTGCACAATATTACGTATTTATGTTACTTAAACTATTTAACATAGCTTTTGATACTCTATCCAAAAAGTTTGGCAGCTGACAAAAGTATCAGTTTTGTATTGTATTGGAATTTTTTTTTTAAGCTGATCAGGATTATCAGAATTTAGGCTAAATAAGATGGAAAAAAGGCAGCAGTCAGGGGTGGTATTAGTACCAGTTGATGCACCAGTGGATGACCTAATTAATAATTAAATTAAATTTACTTTCAAAATGAATTACAACCTTTTCCCTTTGTAATCAACAACTATGCTTGACATCTATTACTATTACTATAAAAATAAGAGACGTGAGGCTAATGAAAATGAGTTTCATTAAAGGACCAGAAAATCATTATCTTTAAGCAAAGTAATAACAGTAGAAATCTTCCTCTCTCATACTTTTTTTTTTTGTTAAAATTTGATTAGGGAATGATCTAACTAGAGATGTCTACTTGAGGAATAAGTCTACCAAAAAATGCAAATTTGAGACCAAGGATAAACCAGAGTAGCCTCCTCAATGGCATCTGACAGAGGTTTGGGCTTTAAAATTCAAGGGAAAAGCACAGGATCAGGCAATCTGTTTCACCAGAATAAGGTGGTTCCATCCCCACTCAACGAAATCACTGAACAGTGCTCTACTGCTGATGGGATCAAGCAAAGCTAGAAAGGGGCCAACAGGAGGCTGCACACATTCTTTTTTAGTTGACAGTTTAACCCAGTATTCTGTCATCATTAAGAAGTCAGATTGCAAATGTCACAAATAAGATTACTTATGTGTACATACACACACATAGAACTATAGGGAAATACACCAAAATTTTAATTTTGGTTGTGTTCCAATGATAGAATGATGGGGATTTTTCTACTTTTCTCTACAAATTTTCTACAAGGACAGGCAGTAATTTTATGGACATAATGAAATTTTATATTTAAAAAAAAGTGTGTCAGGCAATCACTTAGTATGAAAGTAACCATCAGTTGCTCCTGTTAACTTTCAGATTTATTTAGTTATTATGAATACAGGATGCTTTAATTCACCTTACCTACTAAATGCCTATTTGGCAACCTAACTTAACATATTTTCCAAAGATAAGACATTGACAATGATTCTAAGCATGAGCAAAATCATTTCTTTTCATCTTAAGCTACTTTTCTTTAAGGTTTAAAATGTTTTAATTTTCTTTTCAATTGTGCTCTTAATAAAATCAAGAGGTCCTCAAGTCTGACCAGCACTAAGTTATTAAAGTGAAAATGTTGCATTTTCTCTGCTTTCTAAATTAAAAAAAATGTTTTTAACAGTCTAATCTTGAGATTAAAAAGCAAATATTTAAAAAGCTTGATACAGAGAGGCAGATCCAGTAAAGTATAAATGGGAAGCTCCAGACTCTAGGTTCTGAAGTTTGAGTTTTTCCTGTGTTTGTTTTCATCTCTTAGTGAAGGAGGATAGTAAGGTAGGAGAGGAGACAAAGACCAGTACAGTCAGAATGAGGAGACTGAGGCAGGTAAACTGGGGACCCACATCTAGTCCAATCAAGAGGTAAGTCTCAAGGTGACTGACCACAGAAATCAATGTGGAAATTATTGGAAAAGAATAGGAGATAAGAGACAATATTCTGCAGGACTTGTAATGAACAAGAATGGGTGTGGCAAAGGAACAAAGTTAAAAAAGTACACAGTAAAAAGATCTGAATTAAAGTCTTTATTATAAGAAAAAAGTATACAGACCCTTGGCATTCACAGATTGAAAGCTCTGATTGTCAGTGAGCAACCTAGAAGGTCTGTGGCATGTCATAGGCTTGCTTGGTCAGGGGCTAAACTTGGCAGAGGCATAAATCTGAATCCTCTGCTTCAGGCTGTATTTTAGAGAATGAATCTAATAGCTCAGCAACCCCATTTCAATATGGTTTTATTATTTGCTGTTGGTATTCTCTAGTCATTATCATGTATAAAGTAACTGTTATGAATCTGTTTCTTTTCCTAAAAAAAGTGGCCTTCAAGTGAGAGATAAAAACTCTGGCATAAAATTTTGATATAGGGATCAAGTTGTGGCATGAGGACAAACAGAAAAAATACAACCCTCAAGAGTCATGTAACTGAGTAGAAAGCCAGCACTCTGGTTAAATACCACCACAGTGAAGAATATAGGGACCTGAGATGATCTCAGAAATATCCTTTGTGAATATCAAGGGTCCACTGAAATTTAAAAGAAAAAAGCTAAAACAAATTATTTTAAGTCATGTTATTTATAATAGCTGAAAATGGAGAGGGTGAAGGGGACCTAAACCATAGAGAAAATGAAGGAAATGAAGATACAGGCCCATTATCCTAAATCACAGCCCCCTGGATCCAGTTGTGTTTCTACATTAAAAATTTGGGGGATTTTACAAAGATAACCTGGTATGTACTACGTAGCACTTCTAAGTATAACCTGAAGCAGCACCCTGTTATCAAACATATTGATATATCTACAGTAAAATGTGTAAATATTCATATTTACAGAGATAAATAAAAGACAAAACATAAACAGTTAAATGTCAGTTCATGTAGCTTTTGCTAAGTAATGAATTGAGCTCAGGTCAGGTTTAGATGTCAAATAAATTATGAAAATATTTTTTGGTTTTCAGAGCTTTTTGGATTTTGGAATTGCACATAAAGGATTGTGAATGTGCATATAAATTCCATGGATTATGAGAAATCAACCGAAAAAGGTAAATAAGAAGAATAACAGGTAAGCAGATGGAAAATTTAAAAAATATATATTGGGCTAAAAAAAATCACATATTTTGAATCATAAAATGTGTACATAGATATATACTCAGATAAAAAAACAGAGAAGACCACAGGGTTAAGTAAGAGGTGTGTTAGCCAGGAGATCTTGAGTATAATTTTCTATATATGATTGTTTACTATTAAGCAATTACTTTAAACAAAAACCAAATATTCTGTCCAATGGTAAATCAGCATACAAAATTACAAGCAAACACAGCCTGAGTTCAAATGAAAATATTATCCACTCAACTGTCCTTCCCCTATGATCAATACTAATAAGCTATCAAGCCATATTTCAGGCTCTCTGCTCATCAGAAAGGCCTTTTCAACAATAATGATGGCAGAGTTAACTTCCTGAAAAAATTAACTGATTTTTCTATACAATTATGCACATACTATGTGGACACCATTTCCCACCCCAGAAGAGGAAATCCAGTGCCCAGGGTAAAGTACCACCCACCTAAATGATATTTAAATATAATATAAATCTAAAAGAGCATCATACTAACGTCTTTTTAGGGGAGGAGATCTCATCTTGCTGACAAAGAATCCTGAGGAAGCCAAATAACAACAATAATTATTATTTGCATTTCATATTTATTACCTCAACTTATCCTTATAAAAATCCCATTGAAACAGGTTCAATGGTATGGCTAATATTCCCATACTTGGGTCATGTGAGGAGATTAAAGCATGAGGAGTGAAAAGACTTTGGAAGACCACTATAATCTTCCTGGGTCATACTGCCAGGAGACTAACCAATAAAAAACTCTTAAGTTTCCCCAAGACAGAGCCAGATCATTGGAAATCCAAACCTTAGAAAGGGGGCAGATGAAAAGTCAGGCAGGCCAGGGGCTAGGAAAAGCCTAGAGAATGCTGACTTCTGTCATGGATCACAAGTTGAAAAGGCAAGCCCTTGAATATGCAAGCATGGCTGTGGCAGGTGCTAGACAGAAACATGTAGTTAACATTTCCTGCCCTAATGGAGGGACAAGCTTGGGTAGAAATAAATTTTCAGGATTTATGATTTCAAGCAGAATACAAATAGGCTAGCTCTGTGCTTCAAATCAGTACAAGTAACCTTTACATCACATACACATATCTAAAAAAAAAAAAAACCCCAAAAGCCAAAAACAAAACTGTATTGCTTTTAACAAGGGCATAATAGACAAGTAAGAGAATGGATTCTAAAAAAAAATCTCCCTTTAAAAAATATCTGGTTGAGACTAGATCTGTGAAGTATTATAGCAACCATACACAGAGAGCTCATTAAAATGATGTTTTAGTGGAGAAAATACCATTTTGCTTTTGACAATGTTTTCACTTTTAGAGACAGTAAACACAAACAACTTTCTAGGAAGAAGTCTGAAAGGTAGAAATGCCTTGACTCCAAGTAATGTGTCATACCTGAATAATAATTTGGATAAGCTGCACTTCTTGTAGAACAAGTATAAGATCGGTCCAAATTTCCTTGCCTGGAAGGTAAAATCTAAACAAAACAAAAGTTTTTTCTTAAACCATATTTTTTACAATAAAAAAAAAACATACACTAGGAAAAATATATAATTAAACAAGATTATGACATATTTCAGAATGTAATATAATTAATTATAATTCTATATATTATAAATAAATTAAGCTACATACTAGTAAGAAAGGAAAACATGATGAAATGATTAAGGCTTCGAGGGGAAAAATAGGCAAAATATCTGTTATACAACTTAATTCAAAGAATGCTCATTAGAAGGTAATACGTATTTAATATATCCTGTTCTCAAAGCCAGGTGTATCACATATCAAAGCAGCTGACAAAATCAACCTGGTTTTGATTCTCTTGATAACTTTACAGGACAGTTCTTAATCAGAGGTGCTGCTGCACCCCAGTACAAATCTGGAAATGTGTAGATATATATTCAGTTATCAAAATGATTACTGGGGGCAGATGCTACAGGTATTTAGTGCCCAAGGATGCTAAACATTCTGCACACAGCAAGGAATGGTCTCATCCTAATTAGTAATGGCTTCCTACTGAGAAAGACTGCTTTATTAACAGTCCTCAAACCTTGGAGCTTTTTTAAACTGCAGATTCTGATTCAGTAGGTATGGGGTAAAGCCTCAGATTCTGCTCTTCTAATAAGGTCTCAGGTGATGCTGCTGCTGGTCCCTTGAGAAACTAAGCTTTATAGAACAGAGAAATTTCAGAGGTACTGTATATTTTCATAGTTTCCCCCCATTTAACGCTCAGCAATTTTAAGACACCAGTTTAAAAGAACGCTGATCTGTGTATTAGTAATTGTAATATTCAGAGGAATAATAAAGAGTTTCTAAAAGGTATCATTCTCCAAGAATTTATACATAGCCTGGCTCTTATTTAACTTTAATGTATCAAATAGAATTCCAAATACTAGCATTACTGACTGTAAAAAGTTTACATATATTCCTGTGCTTTTGAGTGTGGCATTTAAACTCTATCAGATGAAAACTTAAGCCAAAATAATTCATTAATTAAGGAAAGAAAATTAATACTAACCTGATGGTCAGAAAGTGAAAGCTGGTCCTCTGGAAAACCTGTTTGTGACAGGAGATGGGTTTTAAATATGGAGTTGTGGTTCACTAAAGTTACTTCTCCAGCATCCATCCTCAGCCTATCAGCAGTATCATCTGGGGAAAGAGTCCGGATTAGTTCAAGTCACATAATTCTTCAATACCTACTTTCCTATGAACCAATCTTTTCACCTAATAAAAATGATTTCCCCCAAACACCTCTACAGTCAAATAAAACCGCTCCTTCATAACTCTTGGCAAGAAATCTCAAAATGTCACTGTTAAAAAAAACAGGCCCATGTGCAGAAATTGGTTAATTTGGAATCGAGATCATCTACTAAATAGTTCAAAACTTGTACAAGAATAAAAAGAGCTTAATTCAAAGTTTTAAAAATAATGAAATTTTCCCAAAAGAAAATTTTTATTTTAACTGTAGAAAAAAAAAAAACGGGGAAAAAATTTCACCATTCAAAGCAAATACTCTTAACCCTGGTTTATTTCCTCTGTTTCAACTCAACAACATACTTTAAAATTTAATCCACTTGAAAATTTTTTCTGCAAGAAGCATAATTTATTCATATAGCTCTTAACAGATATCAGCTCAGTTACTGTATACTGTGGCAGAACCGTACTTTATTACCATTTTTGAAACCTTTGTTACCATAAAAGAGTTAGAACAGGAACAAGTGAGAGTAAGGGAACTCAGTGATTTATACTGCTATCAGCAATGAGAGAAAAGGGAAACAAATGACCAGGAGAAAGAAGGTAGACTAAACAAAAGGAAAAAACAGTAGAGAGAAGACTAATGTGGACTTAAAAGGAGCATATGGGATGTTATAAGATCAAACTGTATAGATTTTTCAACCTATTCCTAAACTGACTACTAGTCTTGACCTTATACTGTTCCCTGTTATAGACATAAAGTACTATGAATAGCAGAAAATGTTCCAATCACAATTAATTCTCAATGCCACTAGCTAAATGAAATTTAAATTTTACCTTAATCAAATTATTTATCACATAGAAGGCAGTATAATAGTACTAAAGAACAAGGACCCTGGAACCAGTCCCTGAGTTTAAATCCTGACTCTGCCAGTTATAGCTGTGTGATCCTAGGCAAGTTTCTTAACCTCTGTGTCTCAGTTTCTCTGTCAACAAAATGGAGATAATAATAGTACCTACTAGGTACTAAAGTAAGTCCCCTACATACAAACGAGTTCCGTTCCGAGGGCACGTCCGTTAAGTCCAATTTGTTTGTAAGTCCAACAAAGTTAGCCTAGGTACCCAACTAACACAATCGGCTATATAGTACTGTACTATAATAGGTTTATAATACTTTTCACACAAATAATACATAAAAAACAAACACAAAAAATAAAGAAAACATTTTTAATTTTACAGTAACTTGAAAAGTACAGTAGTACAGTGCAATAAGACGGCTGGTGATTCTTAGCAGTACCACCTACATTACTGCTGCTTTTACGCTTGCTTCCAGACATCCTGGGCTTGAAATAAAGACACTGTACTACTGTACTCTATACAGTACTGTACAGTAAAGTACACAAAAGCACAAAGACTTGTAGAGGATGCACGCAAGTGACAATGTACGCCAGACACGTGAACTAACTTACGTGACTGGACACGCAAACGCACGTTCGCATCTTTGAAAAGAAAGTTCACAACTTGAAGGTTTGTATGTAGGGGACTTACTCTATTAGGTATTTTAAGGACTTAAAAAACAAGGCCTTGCACACAGAAATGCTTGCTACTGTGTATTTAGCTTTTTCAATACAATGAATGACAAAATGCTTTAAAATGTTGCTGTAAACAATATCCCAACCAAAGAAAATTGTTTGGTATACTGTATTACATAGTAAGGATGAGATCTCCTTTAAAATTATTATTAAGCACAAAGACACAAATATTGAAAATATTATTAAGCACAAAGATGCAAATATTCTTTCACTCCAGCTTATCTAATCAGAGTAACTAAAAGGACTGAACACCACTTCATAGTCAGTCTTACCCATGTCAGGTGTTTTCACATCACTGACTTCAGCAAAGATACAAAGTCCTATAAAAGAAGACAGAAAATAGAAATGTTACATTCTGAAACATCTCTTTCATGTCATTACAGAACAGGAAGCCACTCAGAAGTGACACCTGTATTCTTAGTGGAGAAAAATATAACATGGTAAGGCAAGCTGATGGGAAGAGAGCGGGAACTAAAACTAGCCTGAGGTAGTTCCAAACATTTCTGCAACATGTGTAATACTAAAGAGCAATTATGGACTACCCATAGAATCACAGATTACAGCACAAAGCAGGTTAGGAGAGCCAACCCTTTGCAGATTAATTTGCATATGATCATAAAGTTAGTGACTGCACTGAAATTACAACCTAAACATTCTTCCCAATCCATTACTCTTTCTATTACCTCATGCTAAACCATTTTATTTTATTTTACTTGGACCACTGTTAAAGTCTTTATTGAATTTGTTACAATATTGCTTCTGTTTTATGTTTTGGTTTTTTGGCCCCGAGGCACATGAGATCTTAGCTCCCTGACCAGGGTTCCCCCTGCATTGGTAGGCGAAGTCTTAACCACTGGACCACTAGGGACATCCCACTAAACCATTTTATAAACAAGTGACAGGTAGTGTGGTAGTCCTGTTAGGACTTCTCTTCCATACGTCTTAGCAGCCAAACAAAAAGTTATCAAGGAACACTTCGCAGTTGTACTAAGTACTTTTCCCCCCATCATTACGCAAACAGTTGCAAACCAAAGCCCCTCTGCCTACATGAAATTGTTTTTTTCCTCGATATATCTAATTTGCCCAGAAAAAGAAGTTAAAAGCCTAACTGGTGGAACTAGGTTAATAAATGTACCCTTGGACACAGGCTTCTTGGCAGATTTACAATAGGAGGAGACTAGAGATGGTACATATATATAGTCATAATCTTATCACATATTTTTAAAAAGATTGAGCACTTCACCAAATACATAGCACTATCAGAGCTTCAATCTAAGGAAACTGCATGATGATAACAGGAATTCTTTACGGCCCCAATAACGAAGTGCACACATAAAGGAAGGCTGCTTGAGCTCTTCCTGGCATAGGTACAGACTAAGCAGAGTAATCATCTGATTACCTAAGTCTTGCCAAGGAGGTTTCCCAAAGAATTTAAGCCCTAGGTTTAGGCTTCAAATATATTTCCAAATGCTCAACTTACTAAAAGGTTTCTATCTGGTAATTCTACAGATTATTCTTTCCGCTTCTTTCTTTTTTAATAAAGTCAAATTCCCTGGGTCCCTCATTAAGGAAAAAAAAATCCTATCAACCAATAAACTAGCAGTGGCTTTTTCACATTTCACTCTTTCAGGTCATCCCATAACTGTCATTGCTAGTCTTTTTTTTTTTTTTTTTAACAAACCTACCCTTTTAGTATTTATTTAAAGTTTCATAACATACCTGTTTGGCTTGGGTGGGGAGGAGTGAGGGGACATTTTTTTCAGGTTTAGTTTTAAAATATTTGCTCATTTTCTACTGTCCAATCATTTCAGCACTTCCAAAGGTTCCCTAGGACACTTTGCCTCTCTTCTCTCCCTGTCCCCCAGCCGCCCCCAGCTCTGGGGGCCCATGGGCCAGGAGTCATCACTAGTCCTTTTTGTTGTGTTAAGAAGAATGCCAATTTAAAAGCCTGGTGCCCATTAGAACAATCCCATGTTAACTTCCTTTGCATTGCTGAGATAGATGTGAAGAGGGAAGCAAGCAAATCAAAGAATGTTAGAGATTATGTCCAGAGTGGTTAAGTGACTTGCCTGAAATCACAAAGATGGGGCAAAGGGAAGACAAAAATCCAGGCATCCTCACTTACAAGCAAATGTTCTTTCAATAAACAACACAAAATTTCACATCCTTTAGCATATCCTTATTCAAGGATTCATACACATTGGCAAGATAAAAGTAATCCCTAGCTAATTCTGGGGAATCCACACTTTTTTTATAATTGTAAGAATTAAAGCCCCACATTTACATTTTAATACAAATACATCCAGCTTCTTCAGTGTGCTACTTCCTTTTTGCTACTTTGCAAATACAATGGGAGAAGGAATATTTTACCCCAAGATTCAACATGAAATGTTGGACCTGGAACCTCTGATACCACCAAATTCTTTCAAGCATAAGAATTTTTTCCCTCTAAGAAGAGCATTCTAGTAACACATTTTCTACTTCACTTTGTTCATTTAATTTACTAAAAGAACATAAGTAGTTACAGGTATTCAGGTGAAGTCAGGTAAGTAGCTGAACACAAGATAACAGAAAATCTGAAAGAAAAAAAAAAAGATGGCAAAGTCCTGGCAATAACAGAATGTAATGAGTATGGTAAAACATTTATAAGTTTACATACATGCAAAGAGGTGATTATAAAAGTGAATGTTTAGAGCTATGATGAAGTTTTTTGAAAGTATATATTGAGGAGAGGCATTGTACAATTAGCTTTATGCAGGACCAAGATGTAGTAAGAACAATTTATGATATGAGAAGGGCTTGGAAGTGATCATATGAATTATCGTACTATGAACTCTGGGAAATTATGTTTATGAGACAGTTTGTACTATATCATTATGTATTTTTTTGTTGTTTTTCATATTTTTACAAGGCATCTCTCCAATTAGACTCTAACACTTTAAACACCAAAGATTCACTTTCTTTCATACACAAACATTTGCTGTGCACCAATAACATACAGGGGACTGGTGATACAAA
Organism: Hyperoodon ampullatus; assembly: GCF_949752795.1. Classification (NCBI taxonomy): domain Eukaryota; kingdom Metazoa; phylum Chordata; class Mammalia; order Artiodactyla; family Ziphiidae; genus Hyperoodon; species Hyperoodon ampullatus. The sequence goes on from NC_136924.1 coordinate 54,305,455, forward strand.
GATGAATAAGAACTGGTCCCTGCTGCTGAGAATCTCACTGTCCACGGGAGGAAACCAGATTCATCAACAGATACTTACAGCCATACAATAAAGCTAGTGCAATTGGTAGGAGGTGTAGGAGTCAGCTAAAGAAAAGGAAAGACTTCCGAAGCAGCAGTCAAGAGTTACATCACCTCAGCTTGAGGCAGAAGAACCTGTCTTTTAATCCATTTGCTCCCTCTAGATTTGTCATCAGATGGGTGATACCAAGACCATCTTTGCAGTTGGGATAATTAATTGGAATTAGGTAAGAGTGAATGAGGCTTCTCAAGATAAAAACAAATGAGGCTTCCAAAATGGGACTAGAGGGAAAAAAGGGAAACACTAAATTGGAAGGTTAAGGGATCATGCTTAAAGAGATGCTTAAGGTTTCACGGTAACTGTAAATTCAAATTCAGTGTAATCTATCTTTCACCACGAGTCCTTAACACAAATTATCTTTATAGAGAGTAAAGATTTAGGAGATGATGCGAGCTACTCCATCCAAAAACATCCAATTGGAAGAGGGACCCTAAATCAAATAGTTAGTGGCCTATAAAAGGCTTTATATAAATTTCATAAGAATCACCACCACCCCAAATATAAGTGAACCAAACGTGAGGTGAAATGACTTAACAAGGCTGACGTGAAAGTGATAAAGGAGCAAGTTATTGCCAACAAGATAGTGGAAATACTGCAGAGGCACCGATAAACAGAAATCACCAAGCTCAAGAGAAACTGGACATATATCCAGGGAGATCACGTTACGGGACCCCAAGAAAGAGACGGTTGAAGGGAATTACCAGAAGGCGATGAGCCAGGTAAGCAAACGGTGGTGGTTAAGGGGATTTTCATAACCTGGGCAGGAGGGTCCAGACGTTTCTCTCTGGTGGTGGCACTAGCGGTATCACATCTCGGGGAGACACCACAGAGTAAAAAGAGTTGGAGAAATGTTTACGTGAGACGCAGAAGTAGTCGAGAAATATCTTTCAGGTCTCAAGGAAGGCGGGAGGTGAAGCAGGTATAACAGAAAAGCTGAGCTTCCCGGTGTAAACAGCTTTCCCCTGAGAGAAGACCTGCTCTGGCGGGAAAGCCCCGAAATCCCAACCGGCCTTTTCCTCACACGTAGGGCTGGGTGCTGAGATGGGGCCGGCCGTGACCTTAGCGAGACAGCCTCTCCTCGACCCCGGAGAAAGAGGCCTCAAAGAACGGCCTCGGGAAACCTAACTAACGGCCACCGGCCAGATCGCGGCCGGCAGACAGCAGGGGTGAGGGGAGGTGGTCCCAGGGGGCGGGGCAGAGGAAAAAGCGCCGTCCCCACAGCCGTCCCCGCTTCCGTCCAGCCCAGCCCAGGCTGCCGGGCCCGGGCCCGCACTGCCTCCCGGCCCAAGCTCCCTCCATCCTCACCCCTCCCCCAGCTTCCCGCCGCCACTCACCGAACCGGAACCGGCTGCTATGCGAAGGGGTTTCCGGCCGGGCGCGGAAAGCAAAACCCGGGAACCGCCGCGAACCGGAACCGCCTCCACAAGACCGGAAGAGCTGTTCGGTGGCAGCGGAGGAGGGGGGGTGGGGCGAGAGGTCAAAGAGCAGAATCGAGGACCCGCGCAACGCCTGCGCAGTGTGGCGAGGCCTGAGAAGCCAAGGGATCTTCTAAGGTTGTGGTTATAATTTCCTCTTTCAGTTTAGGCTTTTTCTCGTTCTCGTTGTTAGAATACTGTTAGTTTGCCCTTCGTCCTTCGCTTTTCTCTGTTCCCTCGGCCCCCTTACCTGCTGCCTTCTGGTTCCGCTCTGGCGGTTTTTGCTTACTCTCTGGTTTCCACGGCAGCTTCTTGCTGTGGCCCTTGATCTGCGGGAACCTGTGGCCACCTTGACAGATGTTGACCTGAGAGCTAAATCTAACTCAGGCTAGATTCATATTTTATTGAGAATCACAAAACGTCAGTGCTTGTAAAGGTTATTGGCGATCATTCAGTCTGAGTTTCAGAGATGTGAAGTCTTTTCCCAAAGTTATAAAGTACATGGCAGATCTGGGCCTAGTAAACAAGTTTATTAACTTGCAGCCCTATACTCTTTGCACTACATCATGCTTGATTGGCCGTTGGGGAAAAGGGGGCAGGGAGCAGCTTGGGATTGGCTTAGGTTGGACTCTAGAAACGTGTAGAAATTTCCAGAACTCTGGAGGAGTTTGAAACACTCCTCCAGGAGGTGTGAGGAAAGCTATCCGGGGTCAAACCCAGATTTCTGCCCTATGAAGAACTAAATGGCCATGTTGTTGTTCCTGGAACCGAATTGATTAACCTTTAATCTTTATTTTTAAGAGAAAATAATGAGAAGAAATGTGTTTGTTCATTTAGACTTGTTACCAAGTCCCTCAGCTTGGCGGGCCTCAGGACCCAGGCCCTGTCTAGAAGTCTTGGAGAAATGCTTCTGAGTAAGCAGTCTAGACCCAGATGACAGCCACAGTCTGAGGTCAGACTTGGCTGAGCTGGAGGCCCCCAGCCGTTTAGCTACTCCCAGCTGCTGGAGAAGATGCTTGCTGAGTTCAGGATATCTTGCCCTGTCAAATGTATAAGAGTAGATTATAGGTATCACTTCATATGCTGACATTTTATACTGTCAGGTCCTAAGGTGTGTTAGTATTGAACATACCTGGTCCATGTCACTTTTGTCCATCTTAATCATTCCACAGATCTGTTGATTTGCATTAAACTCTGTCTCTATTTCTAGGAGACAACCATGCATAAAGAGGAGTTGCATCTGAAATTTTTCATGTGTGTGATTCAGTCTCGCCTGTTAGTCAGGACTCCTCAGAGAACAGGTACCAGTGTCTCCTGATCATACTCCAGTGACAGAATGGGTTCTCTTGCAGGGAATCGCAGTACAGGATATGAGACTTACTAGTGTAGAGGACAGCTTTAGCAGTCAACTGACCTTGTTTATTCCATCCCCACTATGATCAAATGTTTATGACTGAGTCCTGTCTTTTCCTTGTACAAGTATCAGGTGAGATTTTGGCCTGATGTGTGGGGATAGGCCCCAGGCAGGTAAGGAGGACTTGGGAGTTGAGGGAGAACAGATTATAGCACATGAGCTGGTAGTTGATTTCTCTGTCCTTTGTGAATTATTTCAACCTTTCCAGATTCATCTGTGGGAGTCCTTGTTGCCATTGGAATTGACACTCCAAAACCTATAAGATAGAGTCCCAAAGAAAAATGGCTTTCTCTTCCACCCCAGTCTTAAAGTTTCTAGTTATGTGTTCTGCTTTTACCTCATTTATGTCAAAATAGTAGAACCTTTTGGAGGTAAGATAGTTGTTGATAAGAGCCATCACTTCTCTAATTTGTCACTGGATTTATGCGAAAAATGCCCTGGAAAGCTAACTGAGAGCCATAGAGAAAGTGAAAGAGAATAAAGAGCACTCCCCTCCCTGAATCCCACCTTGAGGGTGACCTAGAAATGTTGCTTCTCAGCTGGGGAAGCTTCAACTTGCAGCATGCTCATACAAAAGCCACCACCCGAGACAGACGCCTTGAAGAGTCTAGATACTATGGATGATCCAGACACCGTGGAAGGCATACCTATTTTTAAAAATGGTGAGGCATGTGGTTAAACAAGGGGGAGGAATGTGGAAAGGAGTATTGGAAAGTGAAAAATTTATGAGTAGCATTTTAAATTAGGATAGACTTAACTAAATTCAAAATATGAGTTAAGACACAGGAGAGAAAGTTGTGTGTGTGTGTGTGTGTGTGTGAGAGAGAGAGAGAGAGAGAGAGAGAGAGAGAAATCTGTAAAACTGCAGAAAGAGGGACAGTTCCCTCTGTGAAGAATAGCTTGATTTAGTCAATAGTAAGTAATTTGGCTCCCTCATAACTGTAAGCTGCTAATCTGGTTTAACCTATTATTAGGAACCTTGATATATAAAAATGTGAAACTTAAAAAAATAAATTAGGAGTTATTATATCACAAAGTGATTCCAAATATCATGAAAATATATTCACCTTCAGAATTCACTTAATAACAAATTTCTCTTTAAGTAGTGTCCAACTCGTAGGCAATTTATATGAAACTTCAGAAACACATTTCTGTGTTTTTTCTCAACTTAAATATATCTGTATTGGAGTCAGTTCACTGCAAACATTTATTGAGTTCCCATATGTACCCAATAATATGCTAGAAATGATAAGAGAGGTTGTAACATAGCCTTGTCATTGTCCCAGTAGTTTACACTTTGGAAATGCCTTAGAGTTTCTTTAGTCCAACTCCTTATATTTCCAGAAGGAATTCAGGTCTAAAAAGGTTTTCCTCAAGAAGTTAACAAATTCATTGGAGTAATTACTCCCAGCACCTATGAAGTATATAACAATATTTATTCAATAATTTTTGAGCACTTACTATTTGAAGTCATTGTACTAGACTCAGTAGGAGATGAGAAAATGAACTAGATGATTTCCCTCTCCCCCAGGAGCTGACGATCAAGAAGGGAGATAATAAGTTAAGAGCTTGATAACTTTGGTTCAAAAATGTTGAATTTAAAAAGAGGATGCCTTGGAGATGTAGGAAAGGGAGGGGCCAGCTGACTGCTTAGGTATTTCACTGAGCTCCAGCATGTTGGCAGGGCACCATGGTCCAGGATCCAGTCCTAAGCTTTGAAATGGCATACATTCTAACTTAATTCAGTCCCCTTAGTGTACCCAGGGTTAACCAGACTCACAAGAAAATGGTTTGTATATAAGAATCCCAATTTATTAAGCTGTTGGAAGAATACATATCTATATATGGCAACTGTGTGTGGGTCTGTGTCCCTTTAATCAGACATTGCTTTGCCCATGCATAAAAAGCTGCTAGGTAAAGAAATAAGCCCAGCTGGTGGACTTGTCCTACAGTTTCCCGAATTTGAATAGATTATTTCTTATTTGCCCTCTTCTTCCCTGCTTTTCCCATTCTCATTTTGCTCTATACTTAATACTCACCTCAGACCCCCTTTGCTCTGATGACCCATTTGGAACTGCTTCTGTGGTTTGAACTCAGCATTATCCCATGGACAAAATTTTGATGTTCAACTTCTGCCTTTAAGCACTGAGGCCTCAGGTAAGAGCTACATTTAACCCTTTCAACTCTCCCATTAGAGACTGAGAATCAAATATCTTCCCAGTTTGCCCTACTGGGGCCTCCATTCCTCCTTTTCTGCCTTTCTCCCTGCCTACTTCCTCTCCTTCATTCCCTCCTCTTCCCTTCCTTTTTTTCCTTCCTCTCTACCCCGCTCCTTCTCTCCCTCCTTCTTTTTGTTCCTTCCAAGAAAAGTTGTTTAGCACATACTATGTCAGGCACTGTACTTGGCACTGGGAATAAAGTAAGGAAAATTAGTACATTGCCTGCCTTCATGAGGTTTATGGTCTTGTGGGAGGAAGAAGTAATCACATGATCACACATGTGGCTAGATAATTAGAATGGTGCACGTACAATGAAGGAAAATAATACCACGTATTCAGAGTGTAAAACAGAGCCTATGCCTTCTGGGTCTTACCACTTCTAAGCTGTAAGAACCTGTATTCTTGCTAAAGGAAAATCAGTGGGAGCTCTGCCTCTATCAAGATTGCCTTCATCTCAACCTAGTCACCATTCAACATTGAGCTCCCGATCCCAACCTCCCAGGACCAGCTCCAAGGAACTTGTGTTTTCATGAAGCTAAAATTCTCAGGGCTTTTTATAGTGTCAACTAAATTGGAAAGATCATTGAGTGGGAAAATAGCCTTAAAGATGCTTTTCTTCCAGTCAAATATGCAAGGATACCAGTAGACCTGTGGAACGCTTTTTTTCATCTTCCACTGGTTAATAGAAATGATCTTATTTATCATTTTGGACCACCCTACTCTGGGTGGCCCCCTGGTAACTGCCTCTCAGTTAACCCAGGGAAATATGTATAAGAGCCTGAAGATATATTCCTTGGACTTGCTAAACAGCTAGGCCTTTCACATTATGCTTGATCAGGTGAAGCAGAAGATCTGCAGTAGAAGACTCACTCCCAGCGTTGTCTTATATAATGATTATTTGTCTTCTCTTCTCTGATATCCCCCCAAACTTTCTTCTTTAAGAAAAGAAAAAGTGTATCTGGTCCAAGCTTTGAGTCTTCACACCTCGGCTAAAGACTTTGATTACCTCTGCCCTTATCAAGACTTGAATGTGGTGCTTCAGCCTGCGGTAGGGGTCATCTTGTTACCTGTAACCTCTTTCTTGAGCTAGCATTCTCAAGAAGTTGATCCTCATTGGCAGAAATGACTCCATAGGAACCACCCAGGCCTTTGAGACATGCAGATTGATTCTTCAAGTGACTGGTGTTCCTAGACCTCCACAACTTAGAACAGTGGTTCTCAAACTTCATTGTGCATCTGAATCACTTGGAGGGCTTGTTAAACCACATTGCTGTGTCTCAGCCCCAGAGTTTCTGATTCAGTAGGTTCCAGGTAGGGCCCAAGAATTTTCATTTCTGACAAGGATCCAGGTGATGCTGAATCTGCTGGACTGGAATCAAGAAGCTTTGTCTTAAGCCAGTGCACTGTGTCAGAAACTTTAATTTTGTTGCTAGTAGAGGCTGCAGTGTCTCCAGGGGTCATCCTATGCCAACTAGAGCTAAAGATGACTCTCCAGCGCAGACAGTGGTTTCATGCTTGTGCCCAGGGTCTGTCCTCAGGGAGCTTACATTCTAGTGGAGGCAAACACACAGTGGCATATTAGTCAGGTAATGACTAGATGAGATCCAGGGGCTGTGTAGAAGTGAGAGGACCAGATATTTGTTTCAACCCAGAGAGAGACCCATACCTAATTGGTACATATGTTTCACAATATGAACCCACCAAGTCATAGTAACCCATTTACAGTTCTGATCCTAGTCCAAAGGAAATCTTGGTGATCCTCTGGTATGATACTCCTAACTTTTTCCTGCCTCAGAACCTTTGCATTTGCTATTCTCCCCATCTGAAATCTCTCCCTCCAACTGGTAGCATGGTTTTCTCTCCTGTTTGTTCAGACTTCTTCCTAGAGTGTCATTATGGCAAGGCTTTTCCAGAACACCCTACTTCAGATAGCACACTTGTTGCTCTGCTTCTTTGCCCTGCTTTATTTTTCTTCAAAGCATTGATCACTAATTGACTAATTTGTTCATTATCTGCTTTCCTCACTATTATTTAAGCTCCATAAGGATAGACAGGTTTTTTTTTTCCAATCCTGGATCCCCTTGTGTCTAGAACAGTGCCTAACATGTAATAGGTGCGCAATATTTGTTGACTGAACACAAGAAACCTATAGTATGCTATTTCCTCTTCTCCTGGGTTAGAGTTACACCTGGATGACTGACATACCTACTTCTCATTCCTAAATGATGGTCCTGGTACACCATCACTAGCTTCATCAACACAATCTTTATCTTCTCATACCATCCTAGTGGTAGTGAATGGACTCATGAGTATGGCATACAACATCCTCTTTATTGCCCCTCATCTATACCAGCCTTTAGTAATCATTGTGAAAGAGATCTTCTGTCTTCATGAACTACTCAACTTCTTGGCAGTAATGTCTAATTTTATCCTAGTTTAGAGAGTCCTCTCCAAAGCTCTCTATATGTTTATTTAACTACCATTACTTAACAGGGTTAATGGGCAGAGCATATGAACCAAGTACTTCAGGATACCTCAGCTGGTTTACTCAAGTGCTCTTCCTACCTAGCTGCTGCAGAATTCTCTTTAAACATCTTCTTGTACTTCTCTCCCCCAGAATGCCTTATTTCATGATAATTATAATTTTTGCCCCTATTATTTGCCTGGACTTCATGCCAATATCCCAAATAGCTGTCTAATACCTAGAAAGCTCTGGGGAGTCTAAGAGGACCTTCTAAATGTCTTCCTGTACTATGAGGATCTATGTAAAGAATATGTCTTTCATTGCTTCGTACCAGCATATGACGTATAAGGTGAGCTGTCGTATAAGGTAGCTCTCCTTTGTGCACATTAGCTTTACCCAATGTGCTGAAAACAAGAAGACCACCAACAGATAGTACAAGGTAGAAGAAATAGTGGACTTTAACCACAGGGCCTTCTGGGTCCAACTGACTTTCTTATGGGTTCAAGTCTTTTTTCCCCTCACTCTCTGCCAAGTCCCCTAAAGCCTGAATTCTAGCTACCAACCTCGACAACTGAAGAAAGCTGATTATATTTTGGACAAAGTTCTAGATTTCCAGCAGAACCCTAGCTAATTCCTATCACGGAGTCATTAGAATGGGCATAAACCCCTCTTGAGAAGCCTATTTGAGGACCCCAGGTTTTTTTCCAGTACAAACCCAGGACATTTTAGCTTTCTCCTCTGGAAGAGGCGTCCAGGGTGTCCTTTTTCAGCCCCATTAAACCATACCAGTAATGAAAATAATCTTGTAATAAGGGCAAATTCAGCTACTGGCTTAGTCTGGTTGCCTCAAGATTTTTTTGGGTACCATTTCTTGTTTGCCTAACTTGCTGCTTTGTTTTTGTGACTCCTGGTCCTTAACTCTGCTAAGCTGTGTGCTTTACTCCTGACAGTTTCCTTAGGCACCCTAGCTTGTATGACAATGTTTAGACCCCTTTCTCAACTTCTTCTTCCTTAGTCACCATACTATGTTTACCTGTAGGCGTCACATACCAGCACCATGCCCTGAGGGATGCTTCTCAGCCTCCCCTATTAGAGGCCCAAGGATTGGATATATACCATATTTTTTAGAACTTCCCAGATCTCAAACATTCCCTTTTGTCATCAGTCCACCATCAAATTATACATCCAAATTTTGATTCATAAGTCAACTATAGCTCACTAAAATGCCCCTTCCAAGTTGTTAAGTTTCCTGGGAAACTATATTTGAAATTTAAGTTTTTTGATAAACAGAAAATTATGAAAAAGTGAAATGTATGGTCTTGGAGTTTAAGTTTAAAATTAAGGGGGGCTTCCCTGGTGGCGCAGTGGTTGAGAGTCCGCCTGCTGTTGCAGGGGACACGGGTTTGTGCCCCGGTCCGGGAAGATCCCACATGCCACGGAGCGGCTGGGCCTGTGAGCCATGGCCGCTGGGCCTGTGTGTCCGGAGCCTGAGCTCCGCAACAGGAGAGGCCATAGCAGTGAGAGGCCTGCGTACCGCAAAAAAAAAAAAAAAGATTAAAATTAAGGAAAATCCATATAAGGAGCTGTCATGGTTTTATCATATCATCCATCTCTCTAATACTGGAATATGTATATCCATTGCTGTTCTTCTCTCAAACAGTACTAAATGAACACTGCCAAATTCTTACTATCCAGGTCCCATTTTTTTTCTTACTCTATTTTCCCTCAACTAATATATTTATGGCATAAGAATTTGATATATTATAATTGTTAATTGGGTTATTGACTTCTTCAATTGTATCCCAGGTCCAATGAAATATAAGCTTCCTATGAACCTTTGATAGCCCCTCTAGATAAGCTTCTTGAGAACTTATTATACCTCAGTACCTGACACAGTGGCTGGCACATAATGAGTCCTCAATAAATATTTGTTGAATGTATGAATAAATTAATAACGGATAGGGGTTTCTCAAAATTCTCATCAGGAAGACATTTACAGCCATTTCTTAATATGATGTATTTCTTCCATTAGCTACTCTCTATTTTGGGTTGGTTTTTTACTAATTTAGCTCTCAGAGAGTAACATCTTCAAATTTGGGGATTACACCAGGATGACCATAGGCAAGGCCTAAGTACTTTCTGTGATTCCAACCTCCAACTGACCTGAAAGTTCCCTAGGTGCCTTTTGAGATGATATTTCTTTGAATTGTGCTCATATAGTTTTCTAGGAACTCCTAGGGATGATTGATCCCTGGACAGAAAAAGGGATCTAAAGGATGAAGTATCTTGGGATAAGGCTATAAGTGAGTGACATTTCCTTGTCTTTACCTAATTAAGGTAGACTCATTAATGTAGTAATTCATTAAGAACACTTTCAATGAAGATATAGGAGTCAGTAGTGGGTAGAAAGGGGAAGGGGTGGATTGATTTTTAAATTTCAGCCTTTAGATTAATTTTTGGAGTTAAAAACCCCAGAATGTACGGGGAGCTTTTCCAGCCTCTCCTTTTTCAAATTTTAAATACATACCTATTGAGATGTAATTCACATATCATAATTCACCCATTTAATATGTATAATTTGGGCTTCTATCTTCCAGTTTCCCATGTAAGGTGCTTGGAAGTCACACTTCATGCTAACAGCAAGTAATAGTAAAAAGACTGAAAAACCAATAACTCTTCTTGAATCTGTAAGAGAGGGGAGGACAAAGGGCAAACTGTTGACCCCAAAATTGGAGAGACAAACAGGTGAATACAGTTTATCACAGCTTACTGGAGCAGAGACCCAGGAGTGGAAACCTCGGGAACCAGTGAAGGGGTAGGAAAGCCTGAACTGTAATTGATAAATTGCTGGAGGCTCAGTGCACACAATTCTGGGAGTTAAAAACTATAGGGGGATCCAATCAAAGGGGGACCTCACAATATGGTGAGATTTACTTCCAGGAGTTTGACCAGATTCCCACAGTAAATAATCAGAGAAAAATCTCCTTGGGCTTCTAGCAGGGAGAGGAGAAGAGGAACCATTTTGAACTAAACCAGAGTGCTACCAAGTCCAGGCTTGTACTGCTTTACTCACAACAAGCCAGTAAATTGAGAGTTGAGTTGTTGGGGCAAGGAATAGCAGCTTTATTTGGAAAGCCAGCAGACTGAGAAAATGGTAGATTAGTGTCCCCAAAAACCATCTTCCCTGAATTAGAATTCAGGCTTCTTTTATACTAAAAGGGGGGTAAAGTCCTGGTTCCTACATGTGTTCATTTCTTCCTCCCTGCAGCCATTCACAGGTGGACCTGGTCAGAAGGTTTCCTGTGAGGTAAACAAAGGTATGTTAGCTTAACGTTCATTACATGGGAGGCAGGGTTCCCAGAGATGGACTATTATGTATAATTTTTTTTTTTTTTTTGCGATACGCGGGCCTCTCACTGTTGTGGCCTCTCCCGTTGCGGAGCACAGGCTCTGGACGCGCAGGCTCAGCGGCCATGGCTCACGGGCCCAGCCGCTCCGTGGCATGTGGGATCTTCCCGGACTGGGGCACAAACCCCCGTCCCCTGCATTGGCAGGCGGACTCTCAACCACTGTGCCACCAGGGAAGCCCCATTATGTATAATTTAAGCTTATAGGCAACATCCCGTTAGTGATTGACTTGTAGCAAAAGGAATAGACTACAAAGGTTAAAGTAAAAGAAATAGATCCAATATGGATTCAGATTTGTTCCTGCCTGTTACAAGAACACTTTATTCTTCTTAACAAGGCCTGCCTTCAGGAGAAACTAGTTAACCAGAGCCTAACTTACTGGGGTGAGTTATCAGAGTCTAACTGACCTGAGGAAGGGAAATACCCAACTCCAGCCCACTCTAGCTGTCCTATCCCACCTAAGGGGGGAGGGGAGGGAAAAAATGCAAGAAACACTTGTGAAATTCATAGTCCAGAGGCATAGGCACTGTAAAAGACTGAAATCTAACCATAGGACTGTAGAATGCTTTCCCTCCCCCCACATTTAAGACCACATCATTAAGGCCTATTTACAGCACTTTCTTTTATCTAGTATGTCATGTCTGGCTGCCAAGAAAAAGTTATAAGGCATATAAAAATGCAAAAAAAAAAACACAATTTGAAGAGACAGAGAAAACATCAGAAGCAAATGTGGCAGCAATGTTGGAATTATCAGACCAGAAATTTTGAACACCTATGATTAATGTGCTAAGGGTTCTAATGGATAAAATAGGCAGCATGTAAGAACAGACAAGCAGTGTAAGCAGAGGGATGGAAATCTTCAGAAATAGTATTATTTGAAACTTGAATTAGTTGCAAATGTATATTGCAAACTCCAGGGCAACCACTAAAAGAAGTGATAAGGTATTACTGATATGCTAAGAAAGGAGAGAAAATAGAGTCACATAAAATACTCAGGTAAAACCACAAAAGGCAGAAAAAGAGTGGAAGACAAAAATAGGAACAAAGAACAGGACAACAAATAGAAAATGGTAATGAATATGGTAGATATTAATCCAGTACTCATTTTGAATGTCAGTGGTCTAAATGTACCAATTAAAAGATTGTCAGAGTTGATCTGAAAACATGACCCAACTATGTGTTATCTACAAAAAAACCCACTTTAAATATAAAGATATCTATAGATAAAAGAAAAAAGTAAATGGATGGAGAAAAGTATCCCATGCTAACACTAATCAAAGAAAGCAGGATAATTTTAATTTTAGACAGAGCAGACTTCAAAGAAGAGTTATCAGGGTTGAAAAAGGGCATTACATAATGATAAAGGGCTCAGTTCTCCAAGAAGATATAATAATTCTTAATGTCTATGTGCCTAACACACAGCATCAAACTACATGAGGCGAAAACTGATAGAACGAAAAGGAGAAATAGATGAATTGACTATCAGAAATGGAGACTTCAACATTTTTCAGGAGTGGACAGATGTAGCATACAGAAAATAAGTATAGACGTAGTTAAACTCAACGCCATCAATGAACTGAATATTATTGACATCAGCAATTCACCCAGAGATTGGTTCAAGATGGCGGAATAGAGGACATGAACTCACTCCCTCTTACAAGACACCAGAATCACAACTAACCGCTGAACAGTAGATAGGAAGACACTGGGACTCACCAAAAAAGATACCCCACATCCAAAGACAAAGGAGAAACCACAATGAGATGGTAGGAGGAGCACAGTCACAATAAAATCAAATCCCATAATGGCTGGGTGAGTGACTCACAAACTGGAGAACAATTATACCACAGAAGTCCACCACTGGAGTAAATGTTCTTAGCGCCACATCAGGCTTCCCAACCTGGGGGTCTGGCAACGGGAGGAGGAATTCCCAGAGAATCAGACTTTGAAACCTAGAGGGATTTGATTGCAGGACTTCAACAGGACTGGGGGAAAGAGAGACTCCATTCTTGGAGGGCACACACAAAGTAGTGTGTGCACCAGGACCCAGGGGGAAGGAGCAGTGACCCCCACAGGAGACTGAACCAGACCTACCTGGTAGTGTTGGAGGGTCTCCTGCAGAGGTGGGGGGTGGCTGTGGCTCATCGAGGGGACAGGAACACTGGCAGCAGAATTTCTGGGAAGTACTCCTTGGCATGAGCCCTCCTGGATAGCCCCACCAAAAAAGCCTATAGCCTCCAGTGCTGAGTTGCCTCAGGCCAAACAACCAACAGGGAGGGAACTCAGCCCCACCCCTTAGCAGACAAGCAGATTAAAGTTTTACTGAGCTTTGCCCACCAGAGCAACACCCAGCTCTACACACCACCAGTCCCTCCCATCAGGAGGCTTTGCACAAGCCTCTGAGATAGCCTCATCCACCAGAGGGCAGACAGCAGAAGCAAGAAGAACTACAATCCGCAGCCTATGGAACGAAAACCACATTCACAGAAAGACAGATAAAATGAAAAGGCAGAGGACTATGTACCAGATGAAGGAACAAGATAAAACCCCAGAAAAACAACTAAATGTAGTGGAGATAGGCAACCTTCCAGAAAAAGAATTCAGAATAATGATAGTGAAGATGATCCAGGACCTCGGAAAAAGAATGGAGGCAAAGATCGAGAAGATGCAAGAAATGTTTAACTAGGACCTAGAAGAATGAAAGAACAAACACCTAGAAGAATTAAAGAACAAACAAACAGAGATGAACAATACAATAACTGAAATGAAAAATACACTAGAAGGAATCAGTAGCAGAATAACTGAGGCAGAAGAATGGATAAGTGACCTGGAAGGCAGAATGGTGGAATTCACTGCTGCAGAACAGAATAAAAAAAAAATGAAAACAGCCAAAGAGACCTCTGGGACAACATTAAACACACCAACATTTGCATTATAGGGGTCCCAGAAAGAGAAGAGAGAGAGAAAGGACCCGAGAAAATATTTGAAGAGGTTATAGTCGGAAACTTCCCTAACATGGGAAAGGAAATAGCCACCCAAGTCCAGGAAGTGAAGAGAGTCCCAGGCAGGATAAACCCAAGGAGAAACGCTCCGAGACACATAGTAATCAAATTGACAAAAATTAAAGACAAAAATTATTAAAAGCAACAAGGGAAAAATAATATACAAGGGAACTCCCATGAGGTTAACAGCTGACTTCTCAGCAGAAACTCTACAAGCCAGAAGGGAGTGGCACGATATATTTAAAGTGATGAAAGGGAAGAACCTACAACCAAGATTACCCGCAAGGGTCTCATTCAGATTTGACAGAGAAATCAAAAACTTTACAGGCAACCAAAAGCTAACAATTCAGCACCACCAAACCAGCTCTACAACAAATGCTAAAGGAACTTCTCTAAGTGGTAAACACAAGAGAAGAAAAGGACCTACAAAAACAAACCCAAAACAATTAAGAAAATGGTAATAGGAACATACATATCTATAATTACCTTAAATGTGAATGGATTAAATGCTCCAACCAAAAGACACAGGTTTACTGAATGGATACAAAAACAAGACATATATATACTGTCTACAAGAGACCCACTGCAGACCTAGGGACCCATACAGACTGAAAGTGAGGGGATGGAAAATGCAAATGGAAATCAAAAGAAATCTGGAGTAACAATACTCATATCAGATAAAATAGACTTTAAAATAAAGAATATTACAAGAGACAGAGAAGGCCACTACATAATGATCAAGGGATCAATCCAAGAAGAAGATATCAACAATTATAAATATATATGCACCGACATAGGAGCACATCAATACATAAGGCAAATGCTAACAGCTTTAAAAGAGGAAATTGACAGTAACGCAATAATAGTGGGGGACTTTAACCAATGGACAGATCATCCAGACAGAAAATTAATAAGGAAACACAAGCTTTAAATGACAAAATAGACCAGATAGATTTAATTGATATTTATAAGACATTCCATCCGAAAACAGCAGATTACAGTTTCTTCTCAAGTGTACACGGAACATTCTCCAGGATAGATCACATCTTGGTCACAAATCAAGCCTTGGTAAATTTAAGAAAATTGGAATCGTATCAAGCATCTTTTCCAACCACAGTGCTATGAGATTAGAAATCAATTACCAGGAAAAAAGCGTAAAAAACAATTCATCCAACAACAGCCAAATATAACTTTTTCTCAGGGACACATGATTCACCCATACATATTCATTCATACATTCATACATACATGATAACATATTTACCAAGCTAGACCACATTCTGGGCTATTAAAAACACCTTAACTAATTTAAAAGAACAGAAATTATACAATGGCTGGTCTCAGACCACAGTGGAATTAAACTAGAAATCAGTAACAGGTAACTGGAAAATCCCCCAATACTTGGAGATTAAACAACATACTTCTAAATAATGCATGAGTCAAAGAAAAAAATCTCAAGGAAATTTAAATATATTTTGAACTAAATGAAAAACACAACTTATTCAAATTTGTTGGATACAGAGAAAGCAATGCTTAGAGGGAAATTTATAGCCTTGAGTGTATATATCAGAAAAGAAGATGATCTAAATCTCTTATAGTTCCCTAAGTTTCCATCTTAGGAAACTATAGGTGAAGAGTAAATTAAATCCAAAGTAAGCAGGAGAAAAAAAAAAACAGAATTAGAGCACAAGTCAATAAAATTGAAAACAAGAAATCAACAGAGAAAATTAATAAAACCAAAAGATGGTTCTTTGAAAAGATCAATAACGTTAATAAATCCCTAGCTAGGGTAACTAAGAAGAAAAGAAAGAGGACACAGATTACTAATACCCAAAATGAAAGAGGGGACATCACTACAGATCCCATGAAAATTAAAAGGATAATACAGGAATACTATGAACAACTCTATGCCTACAAATTTGATAACCTATGGAAAGGACCAATCCCTTGAAAGACACAATCTGCCAAAATTCACACAAGGAGAAACAGATGATTTGAATATGCCTATATCTATTAAAGAAATTGAATTAATAATAATCTTCAAAAAAAGAAAGTGTCTTTTCCTGTACTTATTGGCTATTTGTGTATTTTCTTTAGATAAATGTCTTTTCAAACCCTTGCCCATTTTTTTAATATCACAATTTTATTTGATATTTCATTGAACAGAATATATTTTTGAAATTAATAGTCTTTATTTGTTAGAGAAGTCTTAGGCTTACAGAAAATTGAGCAGATTGCACAGAGAGTTTCCATATATCCTCTCTGTTTTCTGCTCAGTTTCCCCTATTATTAACATCTTGCAGTGGTGTGGTATATTTGTTACAATTGTTGAACCAATATTGATACATTATAATTGACTAAAGTCCATAGTTTACACTAGGGTTTACTCTTTGTGTTGTACAGTTCTGTAACTTTTGACAAACACATAATGTCATGTATCCTCCATTAGAGCATCACACAGAATAGTTTCACTGCCCTAAAAATCCCTTGTGTTCTGCCTATCTATTTCTCCATCTCTACTCCGAGCCCTTGGCAACCATTGATCTTTTCACTGTCTTTATAGTTTCACTTTTTCCAGAATGTCATATAGTTGGAATCATACATACGTAGCCTTTTCAGACTGGCTTCTTTCACTAAGCAATTTGTATTTAAGCTTCCTCCATGTCTTTTCTTGGCTTGATGGGTCATTTTTTTTTTAATTGCAATATTCCACTGTATGGATATACCACAGTTTGATTATCCATTCACCTTTTGAGGGGCATTTTGGTCGCTTCCAGTTTCTGGCAATTATGAATAAAGCTGCTATAAACACTCATGTGCAGGTTTTTGTATGGATGTAGTTTTCAACTCATTTGTGTAAATATTTAGGAATGTGATTGCTGGATCATATGGTAATACTGTATTTACCTTTGTAAGAAACTGTCAAACTATCTTTTAAAGTGACTGTACCATTTTGCATTTGCACCAACAGAGAATGAGGGTTCTTGTTGCTCCACATTCTTGTCAGTATTTGGTATTGTGAGTTTGGTTTTTTTTTTTTCATTCTAATAGATTGTAGTGGTATCTCTTTTAATTTGTGGTTCCTAATGACATATGATGTTGAGCATCATTTTCTATGCTTATTTGCCATCTTCTGTCTTCTTTGGTGAGGTATCTGTTCAGATCTTTTGTCCATTTTTAAATTCGGTTATCTTTTTATTGTTGGGTTGCCAGAGTTACATATTCTCGATACCTGGTCCTTTATCAGATATATGATTTGCAAATATTTTCTCCCATTCCATGGGTTGTCTTTTCACTTTCTTGATGGTATCATTTGCAGTACAAAAGTTAATTTTGTGTAGTCACATGGTTTTATCTCCTAGTCACTTGCATTCTTATTGTTTGTAGAATGTGCAGGTGCAGAGACGAAAGAAAGCAAGAGGAAGGGCAGTAGAAACAGCAAGGAGATGAGAGATGACTGTGGAGAGGCATTGAAACAAGGCATGGGTGGAGCAGTGGAAAGAGTAAAGAGGATCTGAGTAAAGGTTGCACCTCTTGCTGTGGTTGTACTGGACCTATGTTCCCAGAATGGATTCTGTATGCTTTGTAGCCCAACAGATACGCTTGCTTCACTATCAGAATCCTGCACCCCCTTCTAGTGCAGTCTTGAGAACTGAGGCTATCAAGGCAGGGGCCTTGCCTCTTAGTACTCTTATTCCTAGGTAGCTTCTCCGTATTTTCTCTGAGAAAGGTACGTAAATGTAAAAGGAGTTTTTGAAGTCCCTCCATAGAAAATACCAGTGATCAATGTTCCTCAAGGGCAGGGATTCTGTTTCACTTGTCTTTTCATCTCTCAGAACCTCATAGAAAACCTGGCACACAGACTTCCAATAAATGTTTGTTCAAAGAGTGATAGAGGTGGGAGACAATGGATAGGGCCAGAGAGGGAGGCTTATTATTGGTTGCGGAGGATGTTTGAATGCAAGGAGTCTCAGGCAGCCCCCGCTCGGAAAAAAAAGTGTCTCTGATGACAACAAGGGAAGCAACTAAATAAATTCTGATTCCCACTGTACACAGGAGCTGATGGCTCCCGAGATAGATGCGGGGACTCCAGAACCCTCTGCGGAGTGAAGAGACTAAGCCGTGTCACATTTGAGCTGTGTTCTTAGCGGGAGGGGCAAGGGGAGGAGAAAAGCAACCAGGAGGAGGCGGAGCCTCCGCGCCAGCATCAGCTTAGTGGAGGCTGGAAAGGCTCTCCTCTTTCCCCTCCCCTGTTGCCTCCACCTGGCTCCTCCCCGTGTTCGCCAAGCTCCCCTCCCCCCTTCCCCAAGGACAATCTGCAAGGAAGACCGGGCGGAGGAGAGCCAAGACTGTAAGGCAAGAGGGGCCCTTGGGTAAAGAGCGAGGGGGAAAGCTGAGAGCGAGGTGGGAATGAACGTGCTGGGAGGAGGCGGTGGGGAGAACAGAAAGGAGCAGAAGGGAAAAAAGAGGTGGCATGGCATCAGAAGCAGGAGCTGAGGCGGGGGATGGGTGAAGAATCCTAGCCCCTTCGCCCGGCTTGCACGCACTGCCCCTTTGCCTGGAAATCACGGATGGGTGGGTGGTGTTCGGACCTAGTGGCCCTCGGCTGCCCGACTCCTACCCTGGCACTCATCCAGTTCAAATCAGTGCACCTAGAATGCTGCCTCTCCAGTATTTCTCCCTCCCGCCTGCTTATCTCCGCACCTGTGATTTTATATATAGGTTTTAACATATCTGTTTCTACGTGTGTGTCACTGTTGATCTGTTTATTCATGAATCTGCTTGCATATCTGTGACTGGTGCCTCTATAACAATTTTAGAGATGCAGAAGAAGAATTTGAGCTGTATTTTGCCGGTCAGCACTCCTAACCTTCCCCGTTTATGATGAATTCTCTCCCTCACTGAAGCCTCTGTGGGTAGAAGATCCCTGTATGGGTTTCTGCCAGTGATGAGCTCCCAGAGTGACTGAGAAGAAAAAAACTCAGGGAAAAAGGGATCAGCATAGTACTCACATGTTTTGTTCTTTTCTTTCCAAAATTTTGCCTTCCTATTTGCAACCACTTAGTCTTTCTTTTTTTTGAGAACTGCAGAAATTTGCACAGGAACACTGGTTAAATAGGAGAGTGTTTCTATCTATGTGTGTTTGTATTCCTCTCACTGTTTGTCACTATCTGTTTTCTTAAGTCCTATTTGTATCTGTATGTGTTAGAAGTAGAGGGAATATAGAGGTACATCTGTATCCAAGCATATTTTTAAAATTTTCTATATTTGTGTGCATTTCTTGTTGTTTGTCAGTTCACTAATGCTTTCGGTAAGAGTTTATTGAACTCCTGTTGTTATGTGCATAGACTTCTTTAGGCTTTGGTAGGCCGTGGGAGAGTTTAAAAAATGAACATGATCCACCCCCAAGGAGTTTTCAGTCTAGTTGGGGAAATGACTTTAGCAATCATTAGTCCAGGTGTCTGCAAACTTTTTCTGTTAAAGGCCAGATAGTAAATGTTTTAGGCTTTGCAGGCTATCAGGTCTCTGTCACAATAATCTCTTCCGCACAGAAGCAGCCATAGATAATATGCAAAAGAATGTGAGTGGTATGAGCACTGAAATCTGGATTTCATATAATTTACACATGTCATGGAATTGTTTTATCAACCACTTAAAATGTAAAAACTTTTCTTAGTTTGCTGCCATACAAAAACGTTAGAAGGGCTTGATTTGGCCAGTGAGCTGTAGTTTGCTGACTCCTTATCTAGTCCAACCTTTTCAGTAAGTAAGAAGCAATTAAACTATCACATAAAGTAGTAATTAAGGGCTAAGTGAATTATCTGGTTTCAGACAATATGTGATTAGAGGAGGTACAGAAAGAAGCCCTTCTTGACCTGTGGTAATCAGTGAGGGCTTAATAGGTTTAACAGGGATGTGACTAGGACGGGCCTTAAATAATGGAGTAGGATATTGATCTGTGGAAAGAACCAGGGTGGCCTTCCGGACAAGTGATGCAGTGTGCACAGGCACAAAAGTGGTGAGGAACAAAGAAATGTTCAGGTGATAATGGAGCAGAGAATTCATGGGAGCAAAGGTTGAAACTCTAGGCAAGAGTTAGATCATGGAAGTTTGAATGCCAGCCCCCAAAATTTGGGTTTATCTGTCAGCACTGATTATATGTAGCATGTCTGTGAATCTGTGTTTGTTAACAGCACTATGTGTGTTTCTGTACGTTTTTCTTCATGAGTGTCTCATTGCATGTATTTTATTGGCATGTGTGTGGATCTGTATGTGGATGTGGCCTATGTCTTTATCAGCAGCTACCCTGATTGCCCTGGGTTCACAGCAGAAACATGAGCTGTATTTAAAGGTCATCAGCTCCTGTTCATGTGAATGAATCCTCCCTCCACCGAGGCCTCAGGGGCCTATGACCTTCCCATGGAGGTTTATTTTGTGTCTCAAATAGAGTGGAGAAGGGAAGCACAAGCAGAGGGAGACCAGCTATTGTAGTAAGCAGTTCAGGTGGAAGGAGGCAATGAGGACAGAAAGGAAGAGAAGGTTAAGGGAAGATAATAAGAAGGAAGAATGATAGGGTTTAGTAACCTATTGATTCTGAGAGTAAAGAGAAGATAAATTTAAAAAATAACAGATTGTAGCCCGGATAACTGGGAGAGTGATGATTCCACTGGCATTTTTCTGGATACAAAAGTATGTCTTTTGTTTTCCTTTGAGAGAGATAAGCCCTAAAGACAAAAATATGAAGGTGTTCACATGTCATTTGTACATATCTGTGTATAGGTGGCAGTGATTTTGTGTTACTCTTCCCATTTGATAGTATTTAGTGTGAGGAACAAGGCCTGAAGATAAAGGATCAAGAGATGCTCAGGAGGCAGAGACCCTGAGAGGGATGGGAAAAGCCAGAGAAAGTCCCTAACCATTCCTGAGCCTGAACCATTATTTTGCCCAAGCTCCCATGTGCCTCTATAACCTCAAACTCCTGTTCTAACTTAGCCCAATTCCATCACACCCAACCCTAATCTTCACCATAACCCCCCCACCCTTGCTTTTCTGCTTCCACTTTGCTAGTTTTCAGTGCCCCAAGCCTCATCTGATTCCTATCCTCTGCAACAGCCCTTCCCTTCATTAAAAGGGAGGAATCTTTGAGGCTAACTTAACTTGTTCCTTTCTCATTTCTGTTCAGTCACCCACCCTTCTCCTTGACCTTAGCTCATTCTCCAAATAGGCTCCAATTGGGGTGGGAGGGATTAGCGAGGATTTTTGCAGTCTTGGGCTTGATTTCTGTGACATTTCAGCTTGTCACTCTGTGGGGTGTGGCTCTCTTCTGGAGGAAGTCCAAAGATCCCAGGCTGCAAAGCTTAGACTCAGTGCAGTGGGAGAGCCTGACTGAGGTGGCTGTAGCCAGTCTAACAGAGCCATCCCCCGAGCTCATAGCACCTTGATCCTGCTGTGTCTTAACTGGCCATTCTCTTGAATTCTAGAGTGGATCATGACCCATGAAGATAACCATGCAGCCAAAACCCTGGGGGTTGGCAAAGCCATCGCCGTGTTAACCTCCGGTGGCGATGCCCAAGGTAAGGAGGAGGCCCCAGCTTGGGGGGAGACAAAAGCCGTGGCTTGGAGGCTGCCTTGCATGTCCTCACTTCCGTAGCCTGTAGAACAGAACTATCCTCCTTAAGATCCTCCTGCTGTAGATTCACACTGGAATCTTGGGCTTCCCTAAAACTCTGTTAGGTCTAAGTCCACAAGTGCTTTTGGATTTCATTTGCTCCACTTTTATTTACTTAAGTCTCCATAAATCTTCTTTCCAAGTTTCTCTGAAGATTTGGGACGATTTGGTCCTTTGGTACCTAGAAAACTGGTGTTTTCTCAAGCAACATTGGAAAGAAATAGACTAAAGAGATAAAATTGTTGAGGGGGCAATAGGTGGATTCACTTCAAGTACGTTGGAAAGGATGGGGAAAGGAGATTTGGCATTGGTATTTGGTGGGCCCTAGTGAATCTTCAGGTACCAGTTCTGATGTCTGCAGAGCTCCTGCACTGACCAGGGTCAGGTGCCTCACTCTTACAGCACAGTTCCTTCTACTAGGCACACTTCTGCGTCATTCTGTCATTCTCTGGCCTTTCCTCCCCTTCCATTCCTTTAACCCTTGAACAGACGGGAACAGCAGCAGTTAATCAGTACATATCCAAGGGGGTGAGGCAGAAAGCAAAGCCAGAGAGAACCCGTCTCTGGGTTGAGTCCAAGAAACCTAGGAGTCAGAAATATCAGGTATATGGAAAGATGAAGTGGCAGATAGGGGATGTGGTGTTTTTTCCTCAATTATTTATTTATTTATTTATTTATTTTTACTGTTTTCCCTCTTCAATGTACGTTCTTGTATATCGTAATTTGTGATATGTTGAAGAGAGGCAGAATTTCTTTGAAAGGGATACTAGGACATGGAGACTGTGATGAGGAAAAGAGAGAAAGAAGGGGATCTCAGCTAGCCTCCCCTTCCCTCTGCACCACTCTCCCTAGGCTTTCCTAGACTTTGTGTCAAGCACCCACTTTGTATAGTGCCCTGTCCTGTGTGTTGTGGAGAAGTTGATTTCCTTTGGGAACTTTAATGAGGAAAGACATCATACATTACTAGAATTCTTACGTAAGGCACATAAATAAAAATAATCAAGTGTGTCTTAACCAAGTAGAATCCACTTACGTAATGAAATGATAGGCGTTGGTTGGATTAACCAGGGAAAACTTCATGAAAAAGATAGATTTCAAGAAACTGAACTCTTCATTTAAGTAAAGTGCTTAGAATAGTGCACGATGCAATAAATGCATTACTAATTAAATAAAAGGTGAATTGTTGAGCATCTGCTGTGTGCCAAACAGGATGGTAGGCAGTAAGGCTACATCAGTGGAAAAGTCACACATCGTCTCTGCTCTTATGATCCTTCTTATTAGTATATTAGTTAAGCTAGAGTTTAAGTATATTTTAAACTAATGTTTATAATTGTGATATGTATTATGAACAGGAGAACGCTATAATGAGGAAACAGAGGAAGGAGGGCACAGAGGCCTGAGTTTAGGAATAGTAACCAGATTAGGAATGCAGAGCCCTCCTTGAGGCTGTAGAGACTGCTGACCTGGTTTCTGTTGCTTCTCTCTCCTCTCCTGGAAAGGATCCCATACCAGTAATGGGTTCTTCAACAGGAACTCTGAGTGTTGATCCTAAAACCTTGGTAGGATGACCTGTGGAATTGGATTGTCAGAGTAGGGGAAGTGAGAGCCTGCTAAAAAATCCAGATGAAGCACACAGAGTTACGCATTTATGAAAAAGTAGAGCTTCCTGGAGAGGGAAAGAGGTTAAAAAAAAAAAAAAAGGTCTAAGATTTAACATGGGTCCAAGAGCAGCAGAGCCCTCCCAAATTCTGATCCTGAGCAGAGAGACCCTCTTATTCTAGAGATGCCCATCACCCACTTTAAGGGAAGGGTCATTTTCTGTGGAGGCAGGGGCTATTGATAAGCTTATTTCTGGAGGGCCCAACTGGACCAATGCCTATGGGATTCTGTGACAGGCACAGTGCACCCAGGGAAACACCCCACTGTGAATCCCCATAACATCACAGGTGCATGTCAGTAGGGACTGAGAGTGGTAGAGGATGGAATTCTAGGGAGGAAGGAAGCAAAACAGAAAACTCAAAGTAGAGCTGAGAGGTCCCAACTGAAAGAGCAGCTCAAATGCAGACGTGACCTTCCTGGAGATAGGTTTGAGGGGCCCTAGTTCTCACAGGGAAAGGGCACAGAAAGGTTTTTCCCTAGAGGCTGTGGGCCACATGGGAAAGTGAGTTTGGGCTCTGTAAGATCAAGAGGGGCCTCAGCTCTGTCATTCCCTGAATTTAGCAAGGCTAGTAACCTCTTAAAGTAGAAGAGTGGCCAGGAATCAGACATCCTGAACTCAGAAACTGGGCTGATTAGATACCAAATCCTAACTCCCTTTCCAGCCCAGAAGTGGTCCCAGTCCTCTTAAAACCATGCTACATTTGGCCTTATGAAATCGGCATATTCTGCTGGAGAGGACCTCAGTCATCTACTCTATCCCTCTGTCTTCAGACAGGCAGTCCATTCCAAATGCATGTTTATCCTAGTTTTAAAGGTTTATAGGAACAGGATTCTATTCCCTCTCTGGATTGCTGTTGTAGGATTTACAATTTTAAATTGCATATCCACCAGAAAGTATAATTCACATCTAACAAACATTTGCTCCTCATGTCCTTTATTTTTTATTTAATGTTCAGTTAGGGTAGAAAGAAACTTTTCAGCAAAAAGGTAGTGACCAAGTCATACATTGTTTCTTCTTCTGTCTCATGTCGTAGAGACCCATCACCCATAGTTCTCCCTAAAGCCTCTTCCCAACAGACTGTAATTGGAGACTCCAAAGTATGTGCGTCTGATGCTCTCCAGAGCCCCTCCTGGCTGTACCCAGAGTACCCACTGGATGGTGCCTGTAATCTTATCCTTCATCTTGCTTCTAATAAGTCAGACAGCTGCTCATAGAGGGTTATTTAGGGCAACATGGAGCAGCCAAAGACTGGCCTGGGACCAGAAGAGGCCAGTGATGTTAAGTAGGAGAGCCCAAAGAATTGCTGGGGGGCTTCCCTGGTGGCGCAGTGGTTGAGAGTCCACCTGCCGATGCAGGGGACACGGGTTCATGCTCCTGTCCGGGAAGATCCCACATGCCGCGGAGCGGCTGGGCCCCTGAGCCATGGCCGCTGAGCCTGTGCGTCCAGAGCCTGTGCTCCGCAATGGGAGAGGCCACAGCAGTGAGAGACCCGCGTACCGCAAAAAAAAAAAAAAAAAAAGAATTGCTGGGACTTTCTAGTGTAAGCTATCTATACAGCCCAGTCTGTGATTTCTAGGGAACTAGGGGTTTGAGACACAGGCACAGCGGCACAAAAGGGGTCCTAAAACTCCATTTCTAGGGAAACACTCAGATATCCAATTCAGAGGCAGAAAGGATGACCTCTGGAGGTTGATAGGTTGAAGTGAGAAGGCAGAGGGAGGAGGAGAAAAGAGAATCTTCTTATGGGATTTTTCTTCTGCCCGATGGGTTTGGATATTTCCTGTCCACCATCTGTTGTTTGCTTTACACTTAAAACCTTTTAAGTGATTTGTTTTCCTTGAATGTTTTCTCCCTTACTCTTGCTCACCTCCGGAGCAGGAAACAGCATTCCAGCCTATATGTTTCAGAAGGTTTTTTCCTTACTTTTTAAGATTACAGATTTATACTCCGGGACTCCAGGTATCCAAAAGAGAATTCCATAGGCCTTGTGAAAGTCTGGAAAATAAATAAACAAACAATAGTTTCATATCTGTTCTGATCTTTTTAAGTTGAGTTTATTCATCTTTCCTAAAGCACTGATGGCTTTGTGTTGACTCTAACCTTTTCATACACACAGGCTTTTCCTAAAGCTTCTGAGAAGCCCCCTTCCTTTACAGATTTTTGTTTTGATTCGTTTACATCCTTCAATTAGACTTCTAGACTTCATGGGGCTTTGCCCTAGTGATGTCATAAGTTTTCTTTTTTTTTTTTAACATCTTTATTGGAGTATAATTGCTTTACAATGGTGTGTTAGTTTCTGCTTTATAACAAAGTGAATCAGCTGTACATATACATATATCCCCATGTCTTCTCCCTCTTGCGTCTCCCTCCCACCCTCCCTATCCCACACCACTAGGTGGTCCCAAGGACCAAGCTGATCTCCCTGTGCTATGTGGCTGCTTCCCACTAGCTATCGATTTTACGTTTGGTAGTGTATATATGTCCATGCCACTCTCTCACTTCATCCCAGCTTACCCTTCCCCCTCCCCGTGTCCTCAAGTCCACTCTCTACGTCTGCATCTTTCCTGTCCTGCTCCTAGGTTCTTCAGAACCTTCTTTTTTTCTTTTTTAAGATTCCATATATATGTGTTAGCATACGGTATCTGTTTTTCTCTTTCTGACTTATTTCACTTTGTATGAGGTAAGTAAGTTTTGACATCAGTGCTCACCAATGACCTCTTGTTGGCAAGCCCAACCTTCTAGTCCTCACCTTAGATCAATTATCAGAAGCATTTGGCAATGTTCCCACTTCTTGAAACTGTCTCCTTTGGCTTCCAAGACAGTGCTAAGTCCTGGTTCTCCTCTTGCCTTTCTTGCTAGTTAGTTTTCATCATGTTAGTTTTCGTTTTAGTTTAGTGTTAGTTAGTGTTAGTGTTAGTTTTCATCATGGAACTCCTCTTTCTCTGCCCATTCCTTCAATGTTGGTTCTCCTCAGCGTTCCATTCCTTGCCCTTTTCCCTTCTAATTTTACGTATTTTCTTGAGACAGTCTCTTCCAAGTCCACATCGATGTTCCACAAGAACTTCAAACTCAACAGATCCAAATATAAATATATCACCCCCACCCCTACCTTCCTGAACCAAAGCCTGCCTCTGCTCAGTTAACTGCACCACCGTTTTCCCCGTGGCCTAAGCCAGTCACGGGACATCTTCTCCTTCCTCTCCAACACCTTGAAATCTAATCACGTGGCCGATTAGATGGAAGTCCTGTTGCTTCTGTTTCCTAGGCGTCTCTTGTCCAGTATCTCTGTTTTGTCCTAAATGCCACTCTCCCAGTCTAGGCCCTCATCGTTTTTGTCTAGGCTACCATCTAACCCTAGTGTCACCTCTTTCAGTCTGTCTTTCACGTTGCTGCCAGAGTGATCTTTCTGATACGTAAATCTCATCATGTCCCACCACTCTCAAAGTTCTTCAAAGATTCTCTGTTGCTTGCAACTTTTTTTTTAAGGTTACAGACCCCTTTAAGAATTAAGTGAGGGACTTCCCTGGTGGTCCAGTGGTTAAGACTCCACGCTTCTACTGCAGGGGCTGCAGGTTTGCTCCCAGGTCCGGCGGGGAATTAGGATCCCGCATGCTGTGCGGTGCGGCCAGAAAAAAAAAAGAATCAAATGAAAGTTGTGGACCTTCTCCCAAAAGAAATGCCCATGCCCACAAAGCTTTTCATATAGTTTCATGGGGTTCATGGATTCCCTGAAACTATGACCCATGGATCCCCAGTCAAGCCCTGGCCTTCAGAATAAAAGCCAGACTTCCTCACTGGGCACACAGGTGCCTGCCCATCTGTGTAGCTTCATCTCGCCATCATTTTACATTTTATTCTTTATAATACTGAATTTCCTAAGGTTATTTCTTGACCCTCACCTTTATTTGTGCTATTCCTCCTGTCTATAACACTCTTCCCAAATTCATCCACCTAGCAAAAAGATTTGAAAGGAAATTATCCTTTAGGCCTCAAGACAAATGCTGTCTTTTCTGTATCACCTTCCCTGGCTTCCTCCTGGCAGCGTAGATGTTCCTTTTCCTTGTCCCCCCTGCACTTTGTACAAATCCCCTCCATATGGATCCAATTTGGAATAACACTATAATTCTTCCCAAGTCTTGAGGACCATTCCTGAGTCCTTTATCTTTGTATCCCCAGACTCTCTATCATTCCATGATGCATACCCAGTGCCTACATAGTGTCAGGAACATGAGAGGTATTTAATAAATATTTGTTCAGTAAGTGAATGAACCTTCAATTTAATTTGGAGCTTGTCGCCATGTAATATCAACCTTTGTCAGCCTGCAAACAAACAAACCCAAAAAACAGACTTTCTGGTCTTTTTGATTCTATGTCATTCCAGATAGCTTTGGATAATGCAATAGTTTGTTATGGATTTTAGTCTGCTGCTGTAGATTTTTCCAGTTACTGACTTCTCTAGTGCTCACTGGTATATGATATTTCCCCAGGCAGGGTTAAGGACGATATGAATAGATTTTAGATTGAAACAAAAATGTGTAATGTATACAGGGGTATCTGAGGGAGGGTGATTAAAGTGGTTTACAAGAAGCTGATCCATCACAGCATCACCTCCTCACATTACAAGGTAAGACAGGGTTACCAGGATCAAGACCCAGGAATGTCTCACCAGTGAGGCTGTGCTGAGCACAGTAAGCAGTGGCGTTTTTTCTACTGTGGAGGTCTTCACAACCATGTGCTGTGTGTTGAGACAGGTCAGCTCCTTCCCATACTCTTGGGGGAGAGTTCTTGTCATTGAGTAGCTACTAGGAGAAGGATAGTACTCACATGGGAAAAGGAGGAAAGGCTCTCCTCTCTGTTTCAGCCCTAATTGTTTCTCCCAGTGGAAACAGAATAATTGGCAGCGTGATTTGTAAGTTCCTCATACACATGTTACACACAGGGTCACAGGAGAAGATCAGTGCGGGAGAAGGAGAGCATAGAGTCTCCACGAATTCTGTCTGCACACTTGGTCACAACCTCTTCTGGTAGTTTGGGAGCCAGAGAACCTCAGTGTGTGGTGCACACTGGAACATACACCAACTCAATGACACTAAAAAGCTGTGTGTGTGTGTGGAGACTGGGAGAATCCGCCAGCCAGTAATTGTTGTGCTCAAGAACAGCTTGTGAATGGTCAGGTCACTAAGCCCCAGCGAGCCATGTCTTTGTCCTGAAAAACCTATACAAGCTGGATACCTAGATTCAATGCAGAAGGCAAGGAAAAGCCTCGTACAGCCATTGGGATTAGCATGGAGGTCAGCAGTGTTGGTTTAGACATTTAGGATTTGGATTAAAAGCTGAGCTCACCCTAGCTCTGTGACCTCGACCTCTTTGAACTTCAGTTTCCAAATCTGTAAAATGGAGGCAACTCCAGAGCTGTGGATAGGATTAAATGAGTTTGCGATTGACAAGCATCTAGCAGCATCTAACCCCACAATAAGCATTCAAGATTATTATTCCCCAGATTGCCCTGGCAAGGAAAGGTCTTAGGAAAATGGGGTTTTGGGGGGAGGGGAGAGGAATGGAGGTAACTTGTGCTATATTAACATTGAATGAAGTAATTCAGTGTTAGTGGGGAGGCCAGAAGAATTGGATGAGAGGTGTCTAGATTCAGAGAAAAGCCTTAGAAAAGGACTGTCTCAGATCTTAGAGTCCAGGGCCGCTTTTCTTAGGATAACCTCTCTCTGACTCTTTCCTCCTTGCAGGTATGAATGCTGCTGTCAGGGCTGTGGTTCGAGTTGGCATCTATACTGGTGCCCGTGTCTTCTTTGTCCATGAGGTTGGTTCTCTGCTCTGCTCCCCATTATTCCTTCTCTGGTTTCTCCTCCCCCTCCCCACCCTCTTTCCTTACCTCCCAGTTACGTTGCTGTGTCTGGTTAGTCTTGGTTCCCTGTCTTCACGAGTCACCCCTCCCCACTCGGGGCTCCAGTAATGACAGTGGGTCCCAGGGATCTGCAGGCTGGGTCCTCGTGTTGCCTGTTCGATTTAAATTAAGAAGTAGCTCTGTCCTCCCTTTACTTCCCCCAAGAGAAGAGAAGGTGAAATGAGTTAGTATTTCACAGCAAATTCAATACATCCAGAGACAGAGCCCTAGGAGGGACAGAGCCCTAGAGTCCCACTGTGTTTCTGCAGTTTGCCTTACTTTCTGAGGTTCTAAGTCCTCTTTGGTTCCCTCCTCTCCTTTTCCTCTCATCCTTTATCCACTCTTCTTTCCATAAGGTCTGTCTGCCTTTCTCCTCTCAAACGTTATAGTCTCTTATCTTTTCAAGTCACATTTATCTCCCTTGCTCCTTCCAACATACCCTTCTTTTCTTCCTCCATTGTTGGTTATCAAAACCATCTGTCATCTAGTTCCCCTGGGAGGAAATGGGATGAACCAAAAATAAGAGGAATCAAGATCAAATATTAGGAAGGGCATTCTGATGTTTAGAGAATGAGAGAAACTAGAAGAGGGTATTGAAAAAGCTGACGTCTCCTTCCTTGGACTGTGTTATTCTCAGGAGCACCTAGGCGTCATTAATGGGAGGTGGGATGGGTGACTTGATTCTCAGAGAACCTCTTCCCAGGGACTCTGTCTTAATCCTGGGAGTTTGGGGGAAGCCTAGCAGAGGCTGAATGGGTGTAATGTACCCCACAGGGTTATCAAGGCCTGGTGGATGGTGGAGATAACATCAGGGAAGCCACCTGGGAGAGTGTTTCGATGATGCTTCAGCTGGTATGTTCCAGAGGACTCCTGTCCCGTATTTGTCCTGTCCTTGTCTCACCCTCACTTGGACTGGGGCTCATGGTTTCCTGAATTCCCTGCCATGTGGTTTGATGAGAAGGGATTCTGTGACCAGAGAGGGGCTATGTTTGTCCTTTACTTTTTACATTTGAAAACATCACCCTGGTTTCCTGGGGCGGGATGGAGGATTGAGGGTGTGATCACAGGACACTTTGCTCTTTATAGAAAGGTCAGAGGCAAGACTTGAGGAACTGGCACGTAACAGGTCCTGCTCTGGGGTCACAGGGGAGGTCAGGCCCTGAAAATAACCTCACCAGAGGACTGGAGCCAGAGCCAGAGTAGAGCTGAAGTTTGCCAGTCCTCATGTGATGACGGTGAGGTGACCTGATACCAGACCTTTTAAGGAAGGAAGGAACCGAGAGAGCGTTTTAGAGTTTAAAGAAGAATCTAAGATGATTTAGATTGTATCCACAGCCCTTTTTGCTACGTTCTCTACGTCATTCTATACTCATCTTCTGATTTACTGAAAAATCTGCACATTACATTTGTATCCTCATTCTTTACCTCAATCCCCTAAAAAAAATCCATGGGAAGAAATTTAATGAGCAGCACTTTGTGAAGGCTTTATACAGGCCGTGGTGCCCCATAAAGTGGTCTGAGAATGAGCCAGAATTCTCCATCACAATACCCCCGAAGTCATGGATGCCAGGAGTTCATATGATTTATGAAAACCCTAAGTGTACTTTCCTCTCTTGGGGTATCTACAAGCTCCTGGGGATTTAGGGCTTTCCATATTCAGAGCTGTTTTTCCTGTGAATGGCTGGGTCTTGTGGCTCCTCCCACTAGCACACAGATCCCCAGGCGCAAAGGGAAAAGGATTAGCGGTGCCTTGTCCCTGTTGAAGTCACTGCTGCTGCTTCTTTCATCTAAGATGAGAAAGATGGAGATAATTTCAGAAGCCTACAGGTATGTGTGTATTCCTAGTTCTCTTTAGGACAGTCACAGTGACAAAGCCTTCAGTGGAATGGGCCCATCTTAGCAGTCTTCTAAGAAGTGTAGCAGAACATGGGAATGACCCTGTGATACTTCAGCCAGCACCATCTCACCTTCCTTTAGAAGGGGCCAGAAACAAAACAAAACAAAACAAAAACCAACTCAGTGAACTACAAGGAGGTTAAAAACAGGGAAAGCTATGGGTAGGCCCATGCAAACCAAGCTGAAAATTAAGATAAAGTGAACAATCTTGAATGCAGCCAAAGGAGATAGGCAAATGAAATAGAAACGTGTCTAAGGCAATCAAGACTCGCATGTCTTCTATTAATGGCTAAGCTTGTACAATTATGTACCCTCAGACAACAGAGTTAAACATCAGTATTCGTGACTCCGGAATTAGAAATTCATGTGAACTTCATTAATCCTTTTCATGAAGAATAAAACTTTAAAACCAGACACACACAAAAGAAGGGGCCAGTGACTCTTCAGGATGTCAGGGAACTTCCTAGGGAGCCACGTGATGATGCCAGCCCATCACGGTGTTGGGATAGGGCAGTCTTAGCATGTTGAGCCCAAATTTGGCCGTGTCACCTGGGGAGCTGACTCCCACCTCTTCCCCAAAGGGAGGCACGGTGATTGGAAGCGCCCGGTGCAAGGACTTTCGGGAACGAGAGGGCCGGCTCCGAGCTGCCCACAACCTGGTGAAGCGCGGGATCACCAACCTGTGCGTCATTGGGGGTGACGGCAGCCTCACCGGGGCCGACACCTTCCGCTCTGAGTGGAGTGACTTGTTGAGCGACCTCCAGAAATCAGGTGAGACCTTGCTCTCGTGAGTGTGGTTTCTGCGTATGGGCGCACACACCCGCCTTTCCCTCCCATGGAGGAAAATTGTTGCCCAGACACAGAGGGCCGTCTTTGCCCTCTTTTATCTGCCATTGTCAACAACTGCCATTGGCTGCAGCCCCTTCCCTCTCCAGTCACCTGCTCCCTAGCATGCCAGGGACCTCACCCAGTGCCTCCTGCTTTGCTTCCCCTTGTCAGGTAAGATCACAGTGGAGGAGGCTGCCAAGTCCAGGTACCTGAACATTGTGGGTCTGGTTGGTTCAATTGACAACGACTTTTGCGGCACTGACATGACCATCGGCACTGACTCTGCCCTGCACCGGATCACAGAGATTGTAGATGCCATCACCACTACCGCTCAGAGGTGAGGGCCCAGTGGGAGGAGGCGTGGGAGGATGGCGCTGGGACAGACCAACCAGCTGGGGACTAGAGAAGATGAAAGTGCTTGAGCTATGGTGACTACAGTGACCAGTTTTCTGGGACTAGAACATTGTTTTTAACTAAAATTATCCCTAGAGCACTGAATTGCACTGCTCTATAAATGCCATAAGACTTGCCTCTGGCCACTATCTACCACTGTCCAAATGTGTTGCTCTCAGGTCTTTACTACCTGTGGGGTCTCCTAAATGATTAAAAATGATTTGTCTAAATGATTTGTCTGCAGACTGAGACAAATCCAGGGAGCCCCAAACCTTTCCAACCGTGTCACAGAGATAGTAGCGGCCATTACGCCACTGCTCAGAAGGGCAGGGACTCGGGGAGCAGTGCAGGAGAATGGGAGGGCTGGGGCGGGTGACAGTCTCCTGCAGGTTGATCCTGGAGGATTTGAGGTTAGTGGAGTCCTCCCTCCGCTGTTTTTCCCTTCGCTCCTTCCCGTCCCAGGCCCCCTCCTTCCCAGGCACAGAGCCTCAGTACTGACACCTTTTTCTGTGGTGTTTTCTCAGGCCTGGGACACCCTGTGGCTAAAGTGTTTACCCTGGGTCTTCCAGGTGTCTCAGGAGACCTGCTAGAAAGCCCACAGCATAAATGCATCTCGCCGAGAGTTTCCTTGGCCTCAGTGTGGGTGGGGACTTGGTCCTGGCCATAGGGCCACTTGGACTGTGCAAGCCCTATGTCTGTCTCTTACAGCCACCAGAGGACGTTTGTGTTAGAAGTGATGGGCCGGCACTGTGGGTAAGATCCCCCATCTTGACTTGTCTATGCCGTGGACCAGGCAATAGCCCTTTCCTCTTCCCCGGGGAGTCCAGGGAGGCCTCCTAGTGGTGGCAGATTGGAGGTGTACACACTCCTCTTGGGGTGGCTGCCTTTCCCCGGCTCCACCCAACCTCCCTTACATCCCACACATGCACCTGTGAAAGAGCAGACAGCGCTCTGAGATGGGGAGCCGCTGTGGCAGGTGAGTGTGGATAGAAGGGGCTCTTCAGGGACAGAATCTCGCTGATTAGCGGAACCAGTGGGGCTCTTCCCCTCGCCCCAAGAATGAAACGGCGGCTCCTCAGACCTTTCAGCGGCTGTGGGACTAGGGCCTTGTCAGGAATGGGAGAGGCTGTTGGTGGAGCGTAGCTCCTGGCGCAATGCTTCTGGCTCTTGTCTCAGATACCTGGCCCTTGTCACCTCTCTGTCCTGTGGGGCCGACTGGGTGTTTATTCCTGAGTGTCCGCCAGATGATGACTGGGAGGAGCACCTGTGTCGCCGGCTCAGCGAGGTACTGGCGCCTTATTTCGCCCTTTGAAAACCCTCGCCCTGCTCTGCTGATCTCTTTCCTGTCCAGCAGTTTCTTAACACTGACCATTTTTTCCTTTGTTCTTGACCAGACAAGGAACCGTGGTTCTCGTCTCAACATCATCATTGTGGCTGAGGGTGCGATTGACAGGAACGGGAAACCAATCAGCTCAGAAGACATCAAAAATGTTAGTATGAATGGAGCCAAAGAGGCCTTGACGCCTTACCCACCCTGGCCCCACTGCCTGGTGGTTTCTGAGCCTCCCCTGAGTCCTGCATATGTCTCCTCAGGTTTCCTGCCCCCTGGTTTCCTCCCACCTAGGAATCATTACAAGATAAGAGGCTAAGTCATCCTTGGTTTATCTAGGTCCCTGCTTGTTTAGGGACCTTGACTTTAAGTCTAGGTCCTTGACTCTGTATCTCTCTCTGTCCCTCTCTTGATCCCTTCAGCTGGTGGTCAAGCGTCTGGGGTATGATACCCGGGTCACCGTCTTGGGGCATGTGCAGCGGGGTGGGACACCGTCGGCCTTTGACAGAATCCTGGTAAGTCGTGGGGCTCTGGGGCCCTCACACCATAGAACCCTCAACCTGCTGTCCTTTCCCAGCAGGACAGTGCTTGACCAGCACAGGGGCTTCAACCGTTGCTCATGCCACCCTGCCACCAGACTCTGGACTGCAGTGGCCCTTGACCCATTCCCATGTGCTCAAGAGTTCTCTTTTGTTGCAGAAAATGATGGGAAACGATATGCTCCCCTAAGGTCTGATATCTTAGAGCTTTGAGCATGAGTGAAAGTATTAAGATCTAACCTCAGATACTCAGTTTGTACCCTCTTATCCTACTTTCATCAGGAAGGGAATATTATTCAGCCCCGGTTATCCCCTTGATTACTATAGTGGATATGTTTCTCTGGAACCAGGTAGAGTCCTTGGGGTTCTGGTGGCAAAAGGATGAACAGTCATCAAGCTTTAGACAAAATCTGGGTCGGGAGGTAAAGCCCAGTGAGTTCTTGGCCACAGTCCTTAAATGCGGAACCCAACTCGTGATTTGGAAAGGGCCTTGAATGCCCAGGTTCTCTAGGCCAAGACTAGATGGGGAGGCTTGAACCAGACTGTCTCTGCTCCCTGCAGGGCAGCAGGATGGGTGTGGAAGCAGTGATGGCACTTTTGGAGGGGACCCCGGACACCCCAGCCTGTGTGGTGAGCCTCTCTGGTAACCAGGCTGTGCGCCTGCCCCTCATGGAGTGTGTCCAGGTGGTGAGTACTGACCCCACCCTGCCTTCCTGCCAGCCCCAAACCCATCTCTGAGCTAGAGCTAATGGGGAAAGAGAGCAGCTGCCGAGGCTACCAGGGCGGGGGCAGGTGGAGAGGTGGCGCAGCGCAGGAAGAGGTGCGTGGGGAAGGCACACGATGGGCTTTGTGACAGCGCTGTCACCTCTCTAACTAAGCCTCAGTTTTCCCATCCACCAGATGTTGCTAAAGAAGATGCAAAACTCTGCATCCTACCTAGTAATGAGACCCATGCAATCTCTCTCCAAACTTATTAAAAGCAGGGGAATACTATTAAGGTCTGGCTGGGTAGCTTATCCCTCTCTCTGATCTCTCCCTTGAACATGTTTCTCTGAATCAATACGAGGTTACTAAGAAACACTCACCTCGAGGGTGAGTATATGGACTGGAGAGAAGACATGTAAATGGTCTGGAAGATGCTGAGTGCTCAGGAAGTGGTGGCTCTAGTTACGGAGGAATCGCTCCTCTGATACCACAGGGCAGATGCTGCGGCTGGGAGCTCAGGTGTCCGGGTGATTCTCAGGGCTGGCTCTCCATCTCCTGGCTGCTTCTCTCTGAGACTTGGGAGTCCTAATGACCTACAGCCCAGACAAGCTCCAGCCTTGCCTGGAACCGTATCTCTAAAAGCCCCAGGCTGAAGCTGTGGCTCGCAGAGCAGAAAGCAGTAGTTGGGAAGCACATGGCAGGGATCAGCCTTTCCTCCTAACTGGTTATCTGCAGGATCGTCTTCATTTAGTCATTAGTTTAGAGGCTACTCTGAGGCTGGGGTCCTGGGTGTGGAATGGAGGAGGATGCTATCTTATCTGTGTGTACTCCTCCACTCTGCCCATCTTCGAATAAATAGAGCATAGAATCAGCCCTTTTCTTTTGCTGCTCATTACTCAGAAAATTAAGGAAAAACAAAGGTACTTCTTCTATGAAAGTTTGGGGGGCATAGAAAAGGTGGGGTACAGGATGGGCAGGATCCAATCACAAGCCCAGAGATGGGCAGGGTCTCAGTGTGGGATGGGAATCCAGCACTGCAGAACTCTGCCCTGGAGTCTGACTGTTGCCGTGCTCCTCCCTCAGACCAAAGACGTGACCAAGGCCATGGATGAGAGGAGATTTGATGAAGCCTTGAAGCTGAGAGGCCGGTGAGGAAATGACCAGGAGCTCACTAGCTACAGAAATCAGATGCCAGAATGAAGCCAAAAATCGACTTAGCTCCAGATCCAAAATAGGAGCTTCTGCTTTTTCCTCTTCTTATTGTCTCTGCAACAGTTTCTTCTGATAATTAGTTGTGAGATGACCCAAGAGAGAGTTAGTTGTGAGATGACCAGGTGGCTCAGTTCACCCCAGGGATTCTCTCCCTGGCCTTAGCCTTTCATAGTCTGTTATTTCTATATGTGGACCCAGCTAGATCATAAGTTTCTCTAGGCGAGGGGGGAAGAGTGCTCAGGGAGTGTTTGGTGAGTTAGTGGCCTCTTTGCAGCCCTGCCCAATCCCTGCTCGGCCCCAGTTATGTCCTTAGAGGTTTGCTCTGTGGAACTTCACGCTGGGAGCAAAACTTCAGACCAGATCCCCTTGGCTGCTGGCCTTGGGGGATGGCCTGGAGACACCGCCTCTCTCTCTCTCTCTCTCTCTCGCTCTCTCTTCTCTCTGTACTTTTTTAGGAGCTTCATGAACAACTGGGAGGTATACAAGCTTCTGGCTCATGTCAGACCCCCAGTATCTAAGGTACTGGCAAGTTGCTCTCTCCCCTTATTCTCCCATTATGAAGTGCTACCCTTAATCCACACAGCCTACTTCTTTGCCTGCCTGTAATCTTCAGTGCTGAATCCTAGACCCCACTAAGATAATTTTCTCTCAGTCACCCCAGATATAAGCCCATGTTCTTAGAGTGTCCTGAAGGTCTCTAAGCCAAGACCCACATCCAGTTTAAGGCTGACAAGATAGCATGCAAGGAATGGGAAAGAAGCCTCATGTATTATTTTCTCTGGGCAAATCTGGAATAATCACACCTAAGTGTATTTGAGCCACCTCTTCCATTGGCGTAGTGGTTCTTAATATTTACCGTATACCAGAATTATCTGGGTTGCTTATTAAACATGCATATTCCCCTCCCTCAGAGGGGATGCAGATCAGGGGTAGGGTCAGGAATATCAGATTTAACAAGCTCCCTGGGTGGATCTGATACAGCAGGTGGTCCAAGGATCTCACTTTGGGAAACACTGCTCTGGAGGGTCTCCTATTCATTTTGCAGTGATACCTGGGATCAGGGAGCACAGCTTTATTTATTGATCTGTGATGAAGACTTTTGCTTCCCTCGTGTGGGGGAGGGGACAGACTGTGCTGGCGTTCCCTGAGGGACGGGTGTGCTGTCAGGACCATAAGGGACTCAGAGTGTAGCTCCCCTCACTGACCTGTCCCCCCACCGCACTGCTGTCCCCTCTTTCCCCTTTCCCCCTCTGCTTCCTTCTCCAGAGTGGCTGTTACACAGTGGCCGTGATGAACGTGGGGGCCCCGGCCGCAGGCATGAATGCCGCCGTCCGCTCCACCGTGAGAATCGGTCTCATCCAGGGCAACCGAGTGCTGGTTGTACACGACGGCTTCGAGGGCCTGGCCAAGGGTCAGGTACAGGGATACAAGGAAGGAGGGTGCTTACTTTGGGGCCAAGGAGCAGTGGTGCAGAGGATAAGTGTAGTGGCTGACCTGCCTGTTCTCTTACCTTCCCCCATCCCTCACTGCCTTTTTCTCCTCTTGGGGTTCAAGGAGAAGTAGATACAGTAGTCCCCCCTTATCTGCTGGGGGCACATCCCCAGTGGATGCCTGAAACCACTATAGCACCAAACCCTAGGTACAGCTGATCCTGGAACAGCTCGGGTTTGAACTGCATGGGCCCACTTACATGCAGAATTTTTTATTTTTTGGTGGGGGGGACATGCTGCATGGCTTGTGTGATCTTAGTTCCCTGACTTGAACCTGGGCCCACGGCAGTGACAGCACCAAGTCCTAACCACTGGACCGCCAGGGAAGTCCCCAGAACTTCTCAGTGGCAAATACTGCAGTACTATATGATCGGGGGTTGGTTGGATCCATGAGTGCAGAGCGGTGGATGTGAGAGCTGACTGTCAAGTTACACGTGTACTTTTGACTATGCAGAGGGTTGGCACCCGACCCCCATGCTGTTCGGGGTCAGCTGTATACTATGTGTTTTTTCTGTACTAACGGGTGGGTGGCGTATACATTGTGGACACACCGGGCAAAGGGATGACCCACGTCTTGGGTGGGATGGTGCAAGATTTCATCACACCACTCAGAACAGCATGCAATTTAAAACCTGTGAATTGTTTATTTCTGGAATTTTCCATTTAATATTTTTGGACTGAGATTGACCACAGGTAACTGAAAGCTTGGCAAGTGGAATCACAGATAAAGGGGGACTACTGTATTTAATTTTAGGGCAGTGGGAACAGGCAGGAGCCGCTGAAATGAACCCTTTGCAAACAACGCGTCTGATTTAATTCTCTGTCCCAGAGTTCAGCACAGGGCCTGGCGTAATCTAAGGCGCTTAAGATTTGTGAACGAGCGGAAAGGGGAGGAAGTTGAGTGAGGTGGGAAAAGCTGGTGCCTGGCGTTCCTCTGTCCGGGCAGGTGGGTGTCGGGGCAGGGTCAGAGCTGAAGGAGTTGTGTCGCCACCATGCGGACCTGTGCGACCTTTCCCTACAGATCGAGGAGGCTGGCTGGAGCTATGTTGGGGGCTGGACTGGCCAAGGTGGTTCTAAACTTGGAACTAAAAGGTCAGTGCATTACAGGAGTGCCTCCTCCTCGTCGCCCTGAAAGGCGGGCCTTGGCCCGCGGGCGTCAGTTCATCCAGTCAGGCTCTGCCTGACCAGTGCTGTCTCTGGGTCCGCTCCCCGCAAGCTCACAGTTGCCTCATGAGGGCAGACGAGCCAATCCAGACATCTCTTAGCAGCCCTGGCAACTCAGAGCCCCAGCGTGTATCCTCAGACGGGGATGAGAAAGTGGGGTAGGGAAGGGGGCACAAGTTAAACTATAAACAAAGTGCCTTCTAACTCTAGCGTTTCTCTCCTTCAATTTTGCTGTCTCTTCCCCAAATTCTATTCTCCTCTCCCTGCCCCAATCAACTAGAACTCTACCCAAGAAGAGCTTCGAACAGATCAGTGCCAACATCACCAAGTTCAGCATTCAGGGCCTTGTCATCATCGGGGGCTTTGAGGTGAGTGCCCCCACCCCCGTTTCCTCCTCCCCCCCCCCCGCCCCTGGCCCCACCTTCCCTCTCCCCTCATTCCCATCCCTGCTGCTCTCATCTTCTCAGGCTTACACGGGGGGCCTAGAGCTGATGGAGGGCAGGAAGCACTATGACGAGCTCTGCATCCCGTTTGTGGTCATCCCTGCCACGGTCTCCAACAACGTGCCCGGCTCGGACTTCAGCGTGGGGACCGACACGGCTCTCAACACCATCTGCATGGTGAGGGCCACCACTGCTTCCCAGCCTCTGGCCAGGACTGTAATCCCTGGACCGAGTCTGGGCCTAGAAAGTGAGCCACTTGTTTTGTACCAACCAAGTGGCAGTGTTAGAAGAATGCTTCTTCAAGCCCCGGCATTTACCCACACTGCCTTTAACCGTACATATGGTGTCCATCCTCCACGCATTGTGAGTCCTCTCACCTAGAAAGGCGTCTGTACTCTGCATATCAAATGATTTTTCCTTTCTGAGGTCCTACAGCCTAGTTCCCCTACTCCGAGCAACAGGAGGGGTAGGGACAGCTTCCTTCCAGGGGAGGAGTTCCACACTGTGCTTAGCAGACGTGCCTGCTGTCCCGGAAGGCAAGCACTCGATGAGGCGTAGGGGACCCGCGGGCCTGGGGAGGATGTCGCTCCAGAGTTGGGTGATGGAAGGGGCCAGCAAAGTGACAAGAATCACACCCGTGACCATGTCTTTCTATGACCTGTTGTCTTTGCAGACCTGTGACCGCATCAAGCAGTCAGCGGCAGGCACCAAGCGCCGGGTGTTTATCATTGAAACTATGGGTGGCTATTGCGGCTACCTGGCCACCATGGCGGGCCTGGCAGCCGGGGCCGATGCTGCCTATATCTTTGAGGAGCCCTTCACCATTCGAGACCTGCAGGTAGACGGCTACCCACAGCCCCTCTCCCCGCCCCAGTCTCTCCCCACTGTCCCTACAGCGACCTAAGCTGTGAGAGCCCAAGGCGAGGACAGAGCTGATGTGTGGTCTGTGTGTGGAGTCCTAGAAGGAGCACCGGGCGGGCATTCTCTGGTGTAACCTCCTGTACGTGGCCGCCGCTCCTGTTGCTGGAGCATTTGTTTGAAGGGTGGTATGCAGCTAAGCACTTTACGTGCTTTTGCATTTTATTTTCATAGCAGACATGCAAGGGAGATAGTATCTCCATATTATAGATCAGAAAGGTTTAGTGAGGTTACAAAACCTTTCTAAACTTTGAGTAGGTGGTTTAACTGATTGAGAAACTCACACACCCACACCCACCCCTGTCAGATTTCCCTTGCTACCAAACTGGAGTCCTCATTCCATTTTTTGAGGGGATACCTTTATGATCCTCGTTTTCCAAGATCCCCGTTCACTGGAGGGAAAAAGAGCCACAAAGTGGAGGGAACTTTGTGAGGGAAACTTTGTGAGCCACAAAGTGAGGGAACTCCCTAATCCAAGGGCCCAGCCAACCCCTGCCTGCAGTGGAGGGTGACCTTTTCCCTCCTTCACCCCCCAACTTAAAGCCCAATGAAGCGACTGCTTCTGGGTGAATCACTGCTGTACACGGACGGATGCAACCCAGACGCAGCCCGTTTAGAGATCTACAAGGACAGCAGGGTCAGCCCTCTGAGGGAGGGAGAACTGGAGGGAGGGAGAACTGGAAGCCCCTGAAGGAGCCGAAAACTGACAGTTGCCACGCTTTGTCCAACTTTCCCTCTGCCTGTTTTGCCTGTCGCATCTGGAGTCTTAATTTCAGTCTGCACTGACCTTCTTAAGGGGCTTAGGCACGGTTCAGGCCCTGGGCTGTAAATAGCCCTCTTCATGTCCCTCTCCCTCCTGCAGACGCCTGGCAGGGAGGAAGGGAACTATGAGCCTGCCCAGCCGGATCCACTCTCAGCCGGGCTTTGGATTTTCTGTTTCATTTTCAGGCGAATGTGGAACATCTGGTACAAAAGATGAAAACAACTGTGAAGAGGGGACTGGTGTTAAGGTACCTCATCCCCGGTTTGCTCCTAAGTGAAGAGAAGCAATAGTCAGCCTTTGGCCCTAGTCAGACTGCATCCGTGGCTGGGACGCCCTGAGGAGTCTGGATACAAATGGAGAGCGCCTGGACCGCGGTGGGAGATGGAACCGGGAGGGGCAAAGCTGACCAAGGCAGAAGGCGGGTGGAGGGAGGGGGACAATGCCCGGCACAGGCTTCGGTCTCTCCTGCAGGAATGAGAAGTGCAATGAGAACTATACCACTGACTTCATCTTCAACTTGTACTCTGAGGAGGGCAAGGGCATCTTCGACAGCAGGAAGAATGTGCTTGGCCACATGCAGCAGGTGCGGAAGACACGCCATGCCCGTCACCAGACAGCCATAAATCACCCCCAACAGTCACTGAATCTCCCACTAGCCTCCGACCCGCTGGAGGCTGTTGGGGCTGCTACAGAGCGTGGGCCTGCAGGCTTTTACAGTCACAGAATCAGAAATCTTTACCTTGGAACTGGCCTTAGACATTCTGTGGTTCATCCTCTTTATTTAGGGCAGGGTTTCTCAACCTTGGCACTCTTGCCATTTTGAGCTGGAAAATTCTTTGTGGTTGTTCTGTGTGGTGTAGGATTGCTTACTTAGCAGCATCCCTGTACTCTTACTCACTAGATGCCAGTAGCACAC
Source organism: Hyperoodon ampullatus (assembly GCF_949752795.1). Classification (NCBI taxonomy): domain Eukaryota; kingdom Metazoa; phylum Chordata; class Mammalia; order Artiodactyla; family Ziphiidae; genus Hyperoodon; species Hyperoodon ampullatus. Next base: position 54,347,322 of record NC_136924.1, read on the forward strand.
CCTCCCCACTTGTACGACTGAAAAAATGTCTCTAGACATTTCCCCTGGGGGCCGAATCGTCTCCAGTTGAGAACCACTGCTTCAGATGAAGGAAATGAGGCTCACAGAGGAGAAATGCTTTTTCCAGGGCCACTAGTCAAGCTGGAATGAGGTCAAAATGAGCTGGTCCAGTGCTTTCGCCACCACAGCATGCTGCCTTTTGTGGGGAACCTGTGAGATGAGTATAGGCACCTTGCTAGGGTTGGGCTCCATCTCTACTAACTGGTGTTTCAAGGGGAAAGGAATCCCTTTCTGTCACCCACATTCAATCCCCACCCAAGGCAGGCCTCACTCACAGATGATACTAGTGGTCTGAGGCCTACCCCATCCCAAATGTCCCTGCAGATGCCTCTTAAGCAGTGACCTTTGACCTTTCTATACCCACAGATGAATTCACATTATCTCAGTTTGAATGGGCTTAGCAGCTCCTGCAGGAATGGGGCACTATTGGATAAAGTATGACGACCTATTTTCTGTTTTTCCTTCCTTCCCATTTTCCCACTTCTGCTTTGTTCAGAGAAACTCTGCACCATGTTTTATATTATTCTGAGGTGCTACCAAGAGCATCCAAATTGGGTCACAAGGAACACTTGTGTCATTGATGATGGTGACTGATAGAAGCTGCTAAGCTAATGAGGGGCAGGGAATTAATGGAATGGCCAGTAAGACTAGAAGGAAATGAACAGGGTCGTGCAGCTACGGAGCTGGAAGAGGCGACTGTGAGACCAGTCATCCCCTTGTACTAATTAGTTACTCTGAAGTCTGATAAACGGCCAAATACACTAGGCCAGCTTGCCCTGGTTCCCGGCCCTGTTTCAGGATTTCCTTTCATAGTTAGACTTCTGGATTCCTATTTCTGGTTATAAACTTTTCTCTGTGTATTCCCATATCTTTGCCACTTCATTAGAGTCCTTCCCCGTGTAATTTTTATGATTCTTTTTCCAGGGTGGGAGCCCAACTCCATTTGACAGGAATTTTGCCACTAAGATGGGTGCAAAGGCTATGAACTGGATGTCTGGGAAAATCAAAGAGAGTTACCGTAATGGTAGGTGGGGTAAGAGGGTGAGCCCCCTTCCTAGAAGCTGGTTCCCAGTATAGAAGCTGACTGACTATCCCTGTTGCAGGGCGGATCTTTGCCAATACCCCAGACTCGGGCTGTGTTCTGGGGATGCGTAAGAGGGCCCTGGTCTTTCAAGCCGTGACTGAGCTGAAGGAACAGACGGATTTTGAGTGAGTACCTCTACCTCCTGCAGTGGTTCTCTCCCTGGTAGTTTCGAGATCTACCCTTCCCAAGCTGCTCACCCTCTGCAGTCCTTTTCTTTTAGGAGTAACACCTGTAGTCGTACCTACTTCAGATCCGATGCCCAGGCCCCAAATCCAGCCTCTTCTGCTCAACTTCTTCCCATAGCCTTTGATAGAAGTTGATTGGGGTGCTAAAGATTAAATCATCATCTGCCTCGTTCCTCTGTAGGCACCGCATCCCCAAGGAACAGTGGTGGCTGAAGCTGAGGCCCATCCTCAAAATCCTAGCCAAGTATGAGATTGACTTGGATACCTCAGAGCATGCCCACTTTGAGCACGTCAGTCGGAAGCGGTCCGGAGAAGCTACCGTCTAAACCTCTTTGCAGTGAGAGGAACGGATCGTCTGATCATGGTCAGCTCACCCTGATAGATCCAAGTCCATGCATTCTCAAGTGTTTCAGCTCAGCTCACTTTCAATTAGGTTTCCTTTTATTCTGTAACTGCAGCCATGGTCAGCTCTGGCCAGGGAGCTGGGGCAGGGGGCAGTAAGCGTAAGTTCCTTGTAGGTAGAATTCATCCTGACTTCTACCCCAGCTTCACGTGTCACACAAGGCTGGGCTCCTCTAGTGCTACTGCTCGATTTCAGTTACTCGGTTAGAATTTTCCTAAAAATAAGCTTTATTTATTTCTTTGTGATAACAAAGTCTTGGTTCCTCTACTACATTTACGACAGTGACAAACCATAACTACACTAATAAATGCCAACTGGTCACTGTGCTTTTGGTTCTCCTATTATCATCTTCACAAGTGCATTCCTATCAGCCTCAAGCACCAGACTCTGCCCAGTGGACACCTAGGAAAATGCAGCCCATGCGCTAACCCCATGTACTTCTCTCTGTTCTTGGACATCTCTTGACTCTGTACACAGGGTCCTAAAACATAGGACACTGTCCCTATCCTCATCCCGCAACTAATCCCTCCTGCATCCTCTGCAGCCAACAGGATGCTCCCGTCTTCCTTAAGCATGAAGTTGTGTTTCACCTCTTGATCATCTACCCATTACCCAGCATTGCTATTTTCCAGCCATCCCCCAATCTCTACTCTTCCTCTGACAATCCAGGGTTCTTCCTTCTCAACTTTTCCCCTGTGCTCCTTCCTCGATGAAAGCCAGACACCATCGGTGGGGAGACATGTACATTTTGAATGCCTGGGAAATAGAGACACCCAGTCCTGGACCTAGTTTGGTGGGTTGGTTGAAATACTGCTTAGGAAAATTGTCAGTTCTTTTCAGCTCAATTTGTTTTCTGTCCCATACTTCCTCATTAGCAAGTATCCATGTAATACAGTTGGTTCTTAGGATTGGGACTACAGACTGTTCCCCCAGTTGATAGGATGCTGCCCTGTCAATGCCAGGCTTGAGATTAGTCTCCAATAATCAGATCCTGGCTCTTGGCACAAGCGTACATATTCCTCCCAACCTACACAGTCTCCTCGCTTGCTTGCTGAAGCAGGATGGAGGTTTGAGGTTTTACAAGGGATGGAGGAAAGGATTATCTGTAGTACTTCACTTTTGCTGGCTGTGCAAAGTATAACTGCTATATCCTAAAAACAGTTCTAAAAAATGACTGAGGGTTTCCCTGGTGGCGCAGTGGTTAAGAACCTGCCTGCCAATGCAGGGGACATGGGTTCGAGCCCTGGTCCAGGAAGATACCACATGCCCCAGAGCAACTAAGCCCGTGGGCCACAACTACTGAGCCCGCGTGCCACAACTACTAAAGCCCACGCGCCTAGAGCCCGTGCTCCGCAATAAGAGAAGCCACCGCAATGAGAAGCCTGTGCACTGCAATGAAGAGTAGCCCCCACTCGCCACAACTAGAGAAAGCCCACGCGCAGCAACGAAGACCCAACGCAGCCAAAAATAAATAAAATAAAATAAATTTATAAAATAAAAAGAAAATGATCGAGAAGTCTTGTCAGAGCCCAGCATTAAAGCAGCCAAATACTCTTTGTACAGTTCTTTAAGGGGAAGAAAAATTAATAAATATCAAGCACTGTTATCACTGATTCTTCAAAACAGCCAATGCAGGTGGTGGTGACAGCCCCATTTCAGAGATGAGGACACTGAGGCTCACGGTAATTAAATAATGTACAGAAAAGTAGGAACAGTAGAAATTGCCAAACTTGCTTTTAGAACTGTTTATTTCTTTTTTTTTTAAGTGAGCAAAAAACACCAACAGCAACAGGACAAAAGCGGACAAACTTTTTCAAATTAGCTGTGTCAGCAGATTCTGTTCATTTTTTATTTATAGTTCCCAATCAGTTTAAAAAAAAAAGTTTTTCACATTTGCATAAGGTCATCTAGGATCAATAACACCTTGATCTAGTTTAGGAACATGAAAAGAGAGAGTACTGTAGACTAAGTATTGTTCACTAAAACAGATCTCTTTTGGGTAAGTGGGTCATCTCAGAGGAAGCTCTTATAATGCTCCTCCCCCACTCTTTAACTCTCCACCCCCTCCACCAATGTCTAGTACAGATCAGTAAAAAGTAAAGTTTCCAAAACACCTGAAAACAAAACAAAACAAATTCTAAACTCTTAGCAGAGTGAATGAAGAAGACCAGAGAGAAAAGGCAGCCCAGCCCATGTCCTCCTGTGCTAGAGCAAACACCCTTGCCTACGGTGCAGGAAGTGCCTGTCAAGCCCACTACAGAAAACTGGCTGTCAGGAGGAGAAAGAACTGTGTTAGAAGAAAAGTTCTGAGGACTGTTAGTTCTTAGGACTGCTTAGAACCTCCTATCCCTTCTACTATATGGAAAGCAGCAAGACAGTCTTTCTAAAATAACATTGCTGAACTACTGTAACCCTTGGGCACACCCATGAAGAAGCAGCAAAGGCTGCCCTTCCCTTCGATGGTGAGAAAGGGGGCCAGTCCCTTCTGAATGCCCCAGGATGATTCTAGGGATATCATCCAGCCTAATTCTGAACTGCACACCATTTGAGGTTGTAGTATCTTCCTTTGGGGGCTGCAATTGTTAGCTGGAATTTTCTTAAACTTCTTCACAGATCAATTAAAATGTTTCTAAGAGGGATTCTTCAGAAAACGTTAATCAGGTCCCCTAAGGAAAACCAAACACATGTCCTATAAATATGCTTCATCTTCTGAGACAAACTGAGTCTCACTGTTGACTTCTTCCCTAAAGCGAGGATCGAGGAGACCTCTTCCTTTTCCGGGTGCAATATGAAAAGCCAGGTAAGCAAGAAACAGAAACAAAAGTGAGGGACGTTTTTGGTTGCTTGGTTTGGGGAGGGGAGGTGATGTGGAGGTTACTGTTGTGACATGTTGCCTTGAAACAGAAACCACAGAGCAGGAACAACTGCTTTCCCTGTTTTCCAAGACAGAGACAGTGCTGCAGGGCAAAACCTCACCCAGAGTTGCCTGCCTGACGGTGCACTCATCTCCTCTGGGCTATTCTACGAGTAACAGGTATTCCTTCAGAGAAGCTGGCAGTGGAAGGCCCTTCACCGCATCTGGCAGATACTGGAGTCCCAGGCTCCGGCGCACAGCATAGCGAGAGAGGGTTTTGAGGGTCCCTGGGGCTGAGCACAGAACAGTCAGTTTTTCACATAGCTGCTGGTCTTTGGCCACTTCTCGTGGCATGGTGCCATTTTTCCTTAATTCAAAGTGTCCCACAGCTCTGTGGAGGAGCTCGAAGCAAGAGTCCTCTTTCTCTGTTCCAAGTCCCCTGACTAGCAGAGCCACCAGGCGGGAGATGGGCGTCTGGCCTTTTAGGTTGATGACTCTGACCTCTGCACCATAATCAAGAAGGATGCTGACGCTCTCAAGATTTCCCTTCATGGCAGCCCAGCTGAGCGGGGTGTCATTGTTGTAATCCAGGGCGTTGACAGAGGCCCCGCTCTCTAGGAGGGCCCGCACACACTCGGCATTGTTCTTAAAGGCTGCCCAATGAAGTGGGGTGTCTCGGTTGCCGTCCAGTGCATTGGGGTTTGCACCATATTCCAACAGGACCTCCACACAAGCCTCATCTTTCTCGGCTGCATAGTGGAGGGCTGTTCGGTTATAACCATCCAGGGCATTCACCTGTAAAGGGGGAGCAACTACATTACAGTGTATAGACAACTGAGAGGACGACAGGCTGGCAAAGCCGCTTGCATGTGTCTATCCACTACCTTTGCTATGTAACGTTCTGAACATGAGGGTCAACAAGCAATTCCCAGGGAGTCATGGTGATCAGGATGGAGCTATGACAGGAGCTGAGGAGCAAATAGGAAAACAACTGTCCAGACAACTGACACTGATGTCCGCCAATTAGCTGGCCTGCATTATCTAGGGTTTTGCTTCCATGTTCTTATTTACTATTCACTAGGACCTCTACCAGTAAGGGGAAAGAAAGAGAAGATGAAGTCTAAGTCCTCTTAACTACTCTGAAAGACGTTTATTGGAAAGCAGCTTGAATATACTGGCCAGAGAAAAGGTTTTGGATTATTTTACGTATCCTGACTCACTCTGTATCCCGTGGCTAACGGCAACCAGACTGAAAAATAATGAGGTCAAGATTCTGCCCATGTAGCTCTGCTGTGTTCTTTAACCATCCAGAGAAGCTCAGATTGTTCATCCAAGTCAGCCCCCTGCAAACATATGCTGTGAGGTCACAAAAGAGCCTGGAGGAAAGCATGTGGAGGAAAGAACACAGATCTTCCAGTGCTGGAAGAGCAGCCGGCTTGCTAAAACTCAGCATCACCTATAATTTTTGAAGGCTACAAAGACTTCAGATCCCAGGTTTAAATAGTGAATTATCTTCTCCCATGAAAGGCACTAAAAAAAAAACCCCTGCGATATTTAACTGAGTTCAACCTTCTACTTAGCTAAAAACTGCCTCCCCCACTGCCCCCCGGGGTAGTTTCACTTTTATCATTGACATTAATCACTGGCTTTCACTTCAGGGTCACTCATAAAAGTTACGGGATAGTTAATGACAAGTAGAGAACAACACGGCGGTGTGGAGGTGAGGATACCGGGGGCTGAAGCAGGCTTACTGACCAGTGTGTCTGGGGCCTGCACACCAGCTTCATGGCATGTCTGATTCAAATGAGTGCCGCAGCGTGTGCACCTTGAAGATGCCTCAAAAGCTGTCAAAACTGCTGATTTATTTATTTAATAGGCACTTACTTAGTAATTACTACATGCCAGTGCTCTAAACAGTTTACAACCTTATGAAGAAGACACCACTATCATCATCATTTTACAGATGGGGAAACTAAGGCAAAGAAAGGTTAAGTAACTTGTTCAAGGTCACACAGCTGGAAGTGACAGAGCTGGAATTCAAATTCATGAAGTATGGTTCCAGACTCTGTTCTTTTAATCATTCATTATACTATGCTGCTTCTTGCTAATGCCAATAAAAAGTAATCTATGTTTTTTTATGTTAAGATACATTCGAAAGAAAATAGGAACAAGATATGCTAAGACAGAAAAAAATCAGTGGGCAGAAAGAGCACAAGTAGCTCAATCCTGGGGAAGGGACTGCCTAGTGATCTATTTTCCAGTGACAGAGGTATTAGAAGTGTACATCCAGTAGCAGGTCTCAAGTGGTTTACGTTGAATCAGGGTTGAGGGGCCTGGATAGTCAACAGGCAATGAGAGGATTAAATGGAAATATAAACAACCCTAGAAGTAAGGCTGAGAGATTAAGGGGAGATAAAAATTCCCTCTTCCTGGGGTCATGGACAGTGTAAGAAAGAAAGGCAAAGGAATGAAATGCTTCGGATGATTCAGCATTACATTTTGTTTTAATATTGGCCATGCCAATGTTACCAGGAGCTAGAAGGTAGGAAGAAATGGGAGAAGAGACAAGAAATTGTAAGAAAGTGTGAAGCTCAAGTTTAGTGCATCACTGATGTGACAGCGTTAGAAACCTTACCTCAGCTCCCTTCTCCAGCAGTAATTCCACACAGTCAGCATCGGACACCATGCATGCACAGTGCAGGGGCTTCAGCGTGCCGTGGGTACAGTTCACATCTGCTCCCTGTGGGCGGAAGGAAACTTCGATCGGTGTGTTCAGCTCTGGCTCACCACGCAGGACAAGACTCAGAACAAGGTCCGGGGGGAAAAGGGTTCTAACTCTGTACTGTAAACATACTACCAGCCCCAGTTTCTATTCCTATTCACTAAATGATATTATAATGCCAATATCCAAACCAAGAGAATACACTGAAGATGAACGAAAGGAACTGTCGATCCCTTAGATCAAGTCATTAAGTTTCTCCACAAGCTAGACTGCCAGATGGTCATTTGGACATCACTGAGGACATAACCTTATATGTAAAAGCAGTGGAACCTTATCATCAGGCAGGAAGGTTGGAAAAGCAATCCACTTTCTATGGCTACCATGCTCTGAAAAAGTCAGGAAAGGGAGTCTTTCAGACTGAAGCCAGGAGAACTGGCATGCTCTTTTACCACCTGACAGATGACCATCACTAATAGCAAGGTCATCTTAATGTTATCTCTTTGTTTATAAACATCTTCAAAGTAGACTATTAGTATCAGCATCCTCTGCCACCTAGCTCCCACTGGTACTTCTATTTCAAATCTGGTAAAGAAGATGAAGATACCACAGCAGACCAAAGTCACAGAATGACTCAGCAGCAGAGCTAGAATTAGAATGTGACAAAGTTTCTACTGCTGAGTCTTCTGATACCACTTTTGCCGAGAACAAGCTAATGCTGTATGACTTTTTCTTCTCACAGCTGTGCCACACAACTCTGAAGCAGCTACAGGGCTCTAGGCTATAAATAAGGACTCTAAAGTTGTTAAAAAGAATGTACAGAAGTAACCATCTGGATGCATTCTCTAGTGACCAAAAAAATTACCCTGTAACTTCTCTTCAACAGGAATAATACACAGAAAAAAGGCATCAAAGCCCTTCTAGGATACTAGTCATTCAGCAGAATTACTGAATAGTAGTGGTTAGACATCAGATAGTTAAGGAGTTTTCTTAAGTCAAAAATTACCATGCATTTTAGGGGTTGATCTTCTCTGTGGAACTGTAAGTGGTGGCTGTTGGTAAGACAGAAGGCCAATGATATCTCTCCATGTAATTATTACAAAACACAAGGATTTGAAAGCCGCTTATGCTTTGCTTGCCTCCTTCCTCCCTTAGTACAGCATGTGTTGAAGACTTTGAGCTTGCTGGGTCCCATATGCACCATATGCAGACGGAGATTTTATAGAGAACAAGGGACTAGGTTTATCTAGAACATAATTCCTGAAGAAAAATATCATAGGCGCAAAGTGAAAGGCAGAAGGGAAGAGAAGCAAAACATAGGCTAAATATATTTTAATGGTCAAGTTAATACATTTTAGAAGACTGTAAAAACTCCCTGTGATCTTGTGCTGAGTCAGAGCTGCAAATCTGTCATCCATTAGGATTCCCCGGGAGCTTTCCCACTTCACCTCCCCAAGGACTCTTGCATCAACACAGCACACTCACCCCTCTGATGAGGTCCTCTACATTGTCATGTGGGAAGGAACGAATGGCAGCGATTGTTCGGATTAAGCGCTCTGAGAGAGAGTATTTGCTCTGAATGCTCTGCATAATATACCACATACTGGAACTCATCAAGGCTCAGAGTACGTTCACATGCTCCAAACTGCCTGAAACAAAGATGTTTTAGGCATACACAGTCTCACTGAGCACACCTGTCCTTAGCGTTAGAGGTTCTCTGAGGCCTTCCCACTACTAAAACCAGATTTCAAATAGATCAATGATTCATTCATTAATATCATTTTTTCTTAATCATAAGAAATAGATTATAATAGTTGCTGAAGGAGCTGGGTAAACCTGGATGCAGATGTTCTGACCCTTGAAATCTCAGTTCTACTCTCTGACCTAGCCTAGCACAAGATTTCCCCAAGGGGCTCTAAGTTCCCCATGGAGCTCTGTGTGGTTTAAAAAAGACTAGGCAAGGAAGGGGATTCTTTTAAAGGCTAAAGATGCCACAAAACATTCTTTTCCTCCTCTGAATTATGTGGTCTTTATTATCAGCACCCCCTTTAGGTTACTTGTTACATTTGGCCTTGCAGTATAGTTATGGCCATACTGTCTTTCCATCTAAACTGTAATCAATTGGAAGGCAAGGTCCTTGTCTTCTACTTTTTTGGCCCATATAAGGCCAGCCACAGAGTCTTACAAAAAGTAGGTATTTAATAAATACTGGTTGATTGACTGACTAAAGGGTATGGGAGTGATTGCTACTTGTGAGAAGAGATGGAACAAATACAAATGACAAGGCATCTGTGAAACAGTTTAAAATGTCTTCAGCAAAGAAAAAAATAGGAAGTTTTTGAGGTAATATTCTAAAATAAGGAAGGAATGCCAAAGTATAATTACTCTGGGGTCATCTATATAAAATTAGAAAAAAATTTCAAAGTTCACACCAATGACATATGCTTGCAGTTGTACAAAAACAAGCACATTTAAGAGTGAAAAATGTATTTAAAAATCGGCCATTTGTGACAACTGTGAAGCAGACTTGAGTTCGGCGTTGGAAGAAGAAAATAATGCAATATACTTAAATTCAACTATGATAAGTTTCGGCTGTATAAGAGCCATGTATCAGTTGGGGAACATTTAAGGTTACAGCGAAGAAGGTGGAGTATTTCTATGAAAAAGCATATATCAAACTAGAGAAAGCATGGTATGCTGTACGGCTCTCTAGGTATAACTGTTTAGGAATCCATGTTCTTATCAAACTATAAGCTCCTTGGCGGTAAATATAGTGTTATTTTTAATAGTGCCTGGCACATGGCAGGTTCTCAATAAATATCTGTTGAACCAGTGTAAAGCTTATTACTTTGGATCCTAAAAAAATCCAAGACTTGCAGTAATTAAACATCTTATGCATATGATGACTACTAAGGGAAAAATCCAAAAATTATTTTGGTCATTTCATACTATGTAACTTTTGCCTTTTGTGAAGGACTATCCCCTTATACATTATGTAATATACTATAAACTCTAATAGTTTCCATTTTGCTAATCAGTAGCCATTTATCTGTTTAAAATATATACAGTACTAATTAATGGAATGCAAGTTAAAAATATTCAATTCATAGGTATCAATGATTCAAACTGGGTATTCTCCCCTACTTTATTAAGAATAAGTAAGCTTACACACTTGTTTATATGCCTACCTGAAATTTTCTAGATAGCTTAGACTTGGCATACGTTTTAATCTCTCCAACAGCCACGAAACTCCTCAGAGACAGAGGGTCTGTATCTTACACTTCTTTGTTGCAAGGAAAAAGGGGGAAAAGGCATAGCTGCATTTGAGTCAGCGATTTCAAGAACGGGGGCAGAAAACAGAGCGTCCAAAGTGGAAGGCTTACACCGAAGTGGCTCTGTTAACCATTTCTGGGTCATGATAATCTGAAAAAACTAGACCCTGCAGTCATTTTCGGAGCGCCCTTGGGCTCCAGGCTAAGAACTCCTAACTCAGAATATGACCACTGGTCCTCTGCTGCTGCCGCCTCGAAGCTCGTGCTGAAGTGTGAAACTTCGGGGCACATAGACAACACTCACTGTCAGGGAGGGTCAACGAAATCTAAACTCGGCGTATCTCCGGGCTGCAGCCTATGCACGGTTTGACCCCAAGTCTCCCCTTTCCTCTGCTGGTGCTGCAAGTCCTCTCTCTCCCGTTTTCTCTCACTTCGGATCCAGAGACAACCCCAAGGGTTTTTTTGGGTTTTTGTTTGTTTGTTTGTTTTTAATTGCGAAGCTAGAAGCAAGGTAGGAGAGAGGTGACGTTCAAGAGCTCTGGTGCTAGTGAGGCCAGGCTTCCGCCCGCCCAAGCGGGCCCCCGCCCCACTGCACCTGCTTGGGGGAGGAGTCGCGGCAGCTTGGTCTCGCCGAATCTAGCGGGGCGGTGGACAACTGCACGAAATGCGAAGACATGTGGTGTCACTTTCCGCACGGGCTCCTCAGAGACCGCAGCAATTCCAGCAGGTCTCCCGGGGCCGGTATTGAAACGGGGTCGTGAAATCTGCCAGGGGAGCCCCTGAGGCGGACCAACCCCTGCCCCGATCTCCCCAAGGCCCGGAACGAGGTCCCAGCCTCGAGGGCTGGCGGACCCCGAGCTGGGAGTGGAGGAAGCGTTACTGGGCGTGGTGCCCCGGATTAGTGGACCAGGCTGCAGACATTTCTGCAGCGGAGCAACACTCACCGAACTGCAGGGCTGACCTGGGTGGTGAAAGCCGCTGTCAAGACGTGACCCGGAAGCAGAAGTTGCCTCCCGCGGGCCCCTCTGTTTACAGGGTAGGTGACTAGAATGGGCGCCTGCGCAGCGACCAGTGTCCGAAGGCGGAACGCGCCTGCGCAGACTTGTGACGCCGCCTTGGTCCAACCAAGGCTTAGTTAACCGCTTTGCTATCTAGCCCCGCCACAGGGTTTGCGCAGGCGCAATCGGGCGCTGTCGGCTGCTGGCCGGGCGCTGGTTCCGTGGCGGTGGTGGGCAAAGAGCTCACTCCCCGCTGGCTGTTCGACCAACTCCGTGGGGCTGTGCCTGCGTGGAGCAGGCCTGCAATGAGTTCACCCGAGCCCTCCGCTGCCTCCCACTGTCTCCATCTGATACCGGACCTGAACAGCCAATTCCCAGATTATTCCCAAACTCGCGACACCGATGCGGTTCGTTAGGAGAATAAACTGTTAGTAAGAAGCGTCTTTGGCAAATAAAAGAGACTTCCAGCACTTTTCATAACATTGGAACGCATCGATGCTCCTCGGAACCCTTCTGGATATTGTCCACCCTTCCTCAAAGGAAACTATTGATATATCAAAGATAAACAAGCACTCATGAGGAGTACTAGCCCAAATGTTGAGGGCTGAAAAAATACGTACATGCTGACATTAACCTTTCCCAACCAGAGAGATGCTGACACCTCCGAGTGATGATTTTTCCATGCAAAGCATAAACATTTCGAAGCCAGCAGCACGTAGTGGTGCATGCAAAGAGTAAAGCAGCCCACACAGGCACACTGTTAAGAGCCGTGATCCACCCCGCAGCCCGTTTAACCAAGAGTTCCCCAGCACCCCTTCCCCAAAGCTTGCTCTGAGCAACAGAATTTAACCATTTTGAGAGTAAAGCAGGGCCCAGATAGTTCTTGTATGTCAGTGAGGGAATGGCGAACTGGAAAAGTTCAGTGAGCCTCCTCCCAGCATCTTATAAATTAAGGATGCTTAGTACATTTCCTTATTATTAAGGATTGGGAGACAGATTTGCAAACAGTCAATTGCAGTTAAAGATCACTATTTCAACAACATTTTACTGTACAAAGCTGATGTTGAAGAACAGTTCTACTTCATGGTGAGATCAAGAAAGTGTGGAGAGAAAGGGTCTGTGAAGAGGTTTCTTGTGGAGAAATGTGTTTTGTTGAGATCCCGCTCCCGTCCCACCCAGAGAGAGAGGCAGTGCTGGTGCTGCATCCTTCTCAAGCCTAAAGAGGGGCTCTGTGGGGCCAGAGAGCTTGGAAATTGTTTCCCATAGTTGTAAAACACAGAGGACTGCACTGACTCTTGCATAAATAAAAGAAGGCAGTGGCCATAAAACAGAGGTGGCTGCATTGGGATCCACAAGCACACCCAGATTTGGTAGGGATGACAAATGTGAAATGTTTTCCTGGACCCAATGTGGGCCACATAGAGGACAGTCAGCATGAGGTTGCCTTTGGTCTATTCAAAAGACTTGTCTAGAGGTGTAGAGGGACCCAGTGACCAGAAGCTAGGGGTGAATGCAGGAATCCTAGAACCCAGAGAGGCTGTTGCAGGCAACCACCTGTGTCTGTCTAGGCCAAAGGGACTCAAGTGAGAGGTCTCTGATGATGGGAATCTCCCAAGAACCTCTAAAAGCACCTTACAAGAAAAAGAGTAACCATGTACCAGACCCAGGTAGTACAGACCCATCCTATCAAAACAGAACCGCCCTATCCCCTTGGCTGTCCTGCCTCCTCCCACTTTTACACAGCAGATCAAACAGCAGTTAGCTAGTGGTAAGCTGAAGAGAAACCTGAAGGCAGCAGCCACCAGCCACCAGCCACAGGAGGCAGCCACTAGCCTTCCCCTCATGGGAGAGGGGAGGAGAGGGCTTAGACTAGCACCTTAGAATGAAGACTGAAGTATTTGATTACCATCTTGGACTGAAAACATTCTAATTACTAAATCAAGACTCTTTTTTTGACTTAAAATGACTGTTACTTAAAATACTGTCCATTATCAAAGAATAAACCAAAAGTCAGAGAATCTGCCCAATTTTCCATTCAGGGGCATGAATTATCCCCTCCTAATAAATATTTTTAAAAGATGATAAAAGCCAAAAAGTAAAGTGGTATTTTGATCATATCTCATGAATCTTCCATTCAATATCCCAACACCATCTCCATATATTTCAGCTTATTTATGATCTTCATGCTTTGATTACAAGTGATTCCCTGAGTTTGGTTTTTTTTTAAATATGTTGTGTCTCTCATAAAACTTTTATTTTTTCTTCTCTCCCTTGCTAGTTCTAGTTCTGTTTTGAAGAACTGTTCATGAGATGGTGTGGATTGACAGTACAACTAGTGTTCCTATTTTCAGACCTTGGCATAAACTGGAACTAGAAATCTGATAATAAGGTTTTGCTTGTAATGAATGCTGCTATCACTGTTCAACATATATTAGTATCCAGTCTCCGTGGATAGATGCCATCGAGCTGTCCCAGGTTACAGATCTGGGTGTCTTTCTTCTTGAGTGTTGCAGCAACCTAACAGCCGTGGGCTTTTGTACAAATCCTTTTTGGAGTGAAAAACTCCTTTTTTCACCAGTTGGCTCCAAACCGTTTCCTGATTTTGAGTGCAGTCCTCTAGAATGACAATTCCTGGAGGAGAGCAATTCTGCCCTGCAACCTCTCTTAAGTGGTAACACGAAGCACAAGTTTCCTGGCTTCCGTCTAGAACTCATCAATTACTCTTCTGACTAAAAGTCCTCGTCCTTCTTCAGGTGCTGCTTGACTAATGTTGATGAAAAAGTTTTCCTCACACCTTTCCTAGAGAAAGGTGACTTAAGTAAAAAAGAAGTGATTCCTTCCAAAGAAGCTCTTCCCCCATCACCAAAGAAAATGAAAAGAACCAAAAGGAAGTTTGAGATACCCTAAGAGTGAAGGAAAGCTGTCAAAATTAACAATGTAGAGTGAAAAGATAAGATCCAAGTGTCAGACTGGTTGGGAAAAATAGCTTTCTTTCATTAGTATAATGGTGCATTTTCTCTTTCCATTTTGAATTTCTTTAAGTTTTAGGATTATCACTTGTAGTGTATTCCTTAATTTAGAAACAATGAAATATCCATGAAAACAACATAGGCACCAAGTTTCCAGTTCTGATAGTAGCTCTAGTTACCTTACTTGTCTAAGCAAGTTACATTATCTTAGTTTACGGATGACTTTACAACAGGATGAGAGTAGCAACACCTACCCCCAACAGTTAATTTCACAAAACTTAGATCATATTTGTGAAAAGTGGTTTTCTAAACTATATAAAGGTTGGTTCTTATATATGTCATCTATGTATTTGTTCAAGGAGGTTACCAAATGTCTGGGCCTCTCAGTTACACTGCAAGCTAAGGCAGGCATTTAGATTTCCTGCACTCACCTCTCCCCATAGCACAGTCCCAAACACACAGTAGGTATTGGATAAATGCGAAATGAATTGAACTATGGTGAACTGACTTCTCAAAGACAGGGATAGCAGAATGCCTCTATGTACTGGTTCCTGATATTGAGAAAAAAGTCAGTGGCACATTTACAAGGAAAGTTGAAAGAGGGCTTTGGAAACAGAGCAAAGGAAAAGAAAAAAAAAAAGTTCAGGGAAATATAATGTAAACCTCATGAAATTTTTATACACTTAAACCTTGTCCTAGAGAAAGTAGTTCAGTGAAGAAAAGAACAGTATTAATGTGCAGCAGGGGTAGTCTCCCAAGACAGGTTATCAAGATTAAACAAGCATTTCTTTCAGAATTGCTCAGAGGCAGACATGCTCTCAGTATTCAAACTCTGCTCTTTTTCCCTTTAAATTTCCCCAAGGCTTGGGGAAATTTATGAATCATTGTTTTTTTTCAGTTAGCTTTTCATCAGTATTTTATTATTTTTTGGCCCTACAGGTTACCAGTATTTTCTACTATCAGAATAATTTTGCTAATTTTTAGACTTTATAAAGAAAGACTGTCTGAGGGAGTTTGAAAAAAAAGTTACAGTAAAAATACAAATAACAATGTTAATGATAATATTTAAATTACATATACATGATACTATTTTTTTCAAGATTGTGGGCAGTTATTTCCTAGCAAACCAAGACTGGAGTAGACAAACTCTAGCAGGAGAGTTCTTAAGATTGTTCAGGGGAGGGAAATTAACAGAGGAAATGCCCACTTGCCTGGTTTCAGTGGGTGGTTCAGACTGATCTGGAGAGTCCTACTAGCAAGGAAATGATTGGATCCTTTGGATCAATTTTAGGGGCTTGAGAAGCAAGTTTTGGTTGATCTCATAATTTTGGGCTCTCCTAGGCCTGTGCTACTTCTAGTAGGAGTATGTCTCCCCCTGGAGGGAAAATGGAGCATTTGTTCCTTCAGGTTTCTTGCTCAGAGTTCAATAATTAGGTTTTTTTTCCCTTCCTTCCTTCATTCATCCATTCATTCAACAAATACTTATTTAATCCTATTATTTTGCTGTTTGTTATGATCCAGCTGAAAATAAGATCAGCAAGGTCCCTGTCTCCAGGGAAATTATAGGTTAGTGTGAGAAATGAACATTAAAGAATCACCTGAATGCCTAAATAATCACAATAGTGATAAGTTACATAAAGGAAAAGTGTGGAGGATAATATGACCTTTCAAAGAAGACCTCAATCGGACTGGGAGTTCAGGGAAAACTTCCCTGAGACCTGGAAGATACATGGATATAGCCAGATCAAAGGTATGGAGGAAGTGAAGGGAGTGGGTCTTCAAGCAAATGGAAAAGAGTATTCAAAGACTTCAAGAAGGAAAGAGCTTAGGAAGTGGAAGAAGAGAAAGAGGTTAGAATAAGGAGGCTGGGGCACAAGTTGAGGCCAGAAAGGTAAGGATGCTCCATATCAGGCAGTGTCTTGGGGGCCATGTGAAGGATTCTAAACTTTATCCCAAAAGAATAGGAAGCTATCGATAGGTTTTATGCAAGTGACATGATCACAGCTGTGTTTTTCAAGGATTACTTTGACTTTCTGTTGAAGAATGGATTATAGAAGGGGCGGAGTAAGGATACCTTTAATAGATTACTTCAATATAATGTAGCTATGCAAGAATGAACAATGGCCAGGAGAAGCCCAGAAAAGAGGCAGCTTAGCACAACCTGGGGGTTTCAGAGACTTTTCAGAGGAGATGATAACTGAACAAAGTCTTGAAAGATTAGAAGGAGTAAATAAGGTAAAGAAAGGTGGGAGTTTTTCCTCAGGAAAAGAAGTAATAACTTATTTAGACCAGTCATTCTTCTGAAAACAATTAAAATATTGGATAGAATATTTTTTTTAAATCTCCCTAAAAATACCCAAGGTGGTTTCAAATGGGATTCTTTAAAGACCTATAATCTATTTTATTTTATTTCAAATTGAAGAATAGTTGATTTACAATATTATATGAGTTTCAGGTGTACAACATAGTGATTCAGTATTTTCATAGATTATACTCCATTTAAATTGATTATAAAATATTGGCTATATTCCCTGTGCTGTACAATATATCCTTGTAGCTTATTTATTTTATGCATAGTAGTTTATGCCTTTTGATCTCTTACTCCTATCTTGTCTCTGCCCCCTTCCCTCTCCTCATTGATTTGTTTTCTGTATCTTTGAGTTAAAGACTTACAATCTCAATTCTATTCCAAAACACAGAAGAAAGACGACTTCAAAACTTCTTTAAAGAAATAAATATAACACTGAAACCGGAATTGGATAAAGATTGCACAAAAGGGAACACTACAGACCAATCTCATGTATGAATATCAATGCAAATATCTTAAATAAAACATTAGCAAATGGAATCAAACAGCATGAAATGTCATGACCAAGTGTCAACTGCTTCAGAAATACAAAGATGGTTCAATGTTAGAATATACATTAATATATTTAATTATGTTATTATATATAAGAAGAAAAGATCTTGCAATTATCTCCATAGTGCTGGAAAAATATTTGAGAAAACTCAAGATGTATTCCTAGTAAAAATAACTTTCAAAAGAGGAATAAAAAGCTATTTTCTTAATGTCACAAAGTATCTTGCTTACCAACATCTATCTTACTATTTTCATGGGAAAGCACCTGCAGCATCCCTACTAATATCTAAAACAAAACGAGGCTATCCACTACTACTGTAACATCTAACATATTGTTGGATGTATTTGCCACAGCATTGTTACAAAGAAAGAATTAAATGTATGAGAATTGTAGATAATCTGATGGTGAGTCTAGAAAATGAAAGTAAATCAATGGAAAAACTACTGCATACAAAAAGATGATTCAGTAAGGCAGCAGGATATAAAAGCAATTTGCAGAAGTCAGTAGGCTTCATAGAAACAAGGAAGAACCAGTGAGAAGATAACATAGAGAACACCTACATCCCATTTAATAGCAACCATAATCACAAAATTCCTAGGAATAAAGTTAAGAAGAAATATGTAAAAATCTATGAGAAAAATTTTATAATATTACCCAAAGACACAAAAGTGGACTTGAACAAATGAAAGACATACCTTAAGTGAATTTGTAAATTTAATATAATTCCAATAAAAATTTCAACAAGATTTTTGTTTGTTTTTTAGTTAGACAAATTGATTCTTATGCTCATATGGAAAAAATAAACAAGAACTTCCAGGGAAACCCCAAAAAGAAGAGCAATGAGGAGGGGTCAGTCTTACTAGACATTTAAAGTACTATAAAGCCTTCATAATTAAAATGGTGTAGAATTGGTACGTGAATAGGCAGACACTAGTAGAACATAATAAAAAGTCAATCCAATACATGAAGAAATTTATTAATGATAAGGACATTTCAAAATAATGAAAAAATGGACTCAAATAAATGCTGTTGAGACAACTAGGCATCATTTGGAAAAAGATAAACTTGTATCTATAGCTTATACTGCACACCAATATAAACTCCAAATGGATCAGTTAATTAAACATAACAAAAATGGAAACCATACAAGTTATAGAAAAAAACATGCATAGATTTCTGTATAGTATTCCCATGGGGGTGGTGGGGAAAGCATTTATATGACTCAAAATATAGAATCAATAAAAGACTGATAAATTCTATTACATACAATTTTTAAAAATTACATGGCCCAAATACTGTAAGACCAAAGACAAAGAATTCACTTGACAAAATATTAACAACTCTATCACAGGAAAAAGTTAATCTCCCTAATATATAAAGATCTTCTAGAAATAAAAAGATGTAAGCCCAGTAGAAAAATGAGCACAAGACATGGTCAGATAGTTTAAAAAGATTCACGCAAGTGACCCTTAAAGTAGTGAAACACACTCAACTCACTCAAAAAAGAAAAGCAAATTACATTACACTGAGATAGAATTTCTTGCTGTGTTGGCAAAAATCCAGTAGTTTGAGAGAACAATTTGTTGCCAAAGCTCTAGGGAAAGAGACATTGATATGCTACTGGTGGAAGTGTAGAATGATACAGCCCTTAAGGAGGGGAATTTTGTATTTTTTGAATTAATTTTTTATTGGAGTATAGTTGAGTTACAATGTTGTGTTAGTTTCTGCTGTATAGCAAAGTGAATCAGTTCTACATATACATATGTCCACTCTTTTTTTGTTCAAATTCTTTTCCATATAGGTCATTACAGAGTATTGAGTAGAGTTCCCTGTACTATACAGTAGGTCCTTATTAGTTACCTATTTTATAGGGAATTTTGTATTATCTAGCAAAATTACAAATAGATGCATTCACCCTTTAACCCAGCAATCACATTTTCTAGAAATCTATACTCAAAGTACACTGCACAAACTGGAAATAATATGTGCACAAGGTTAGTCATTGTGGCATTATTTTTTTTTAACATCTTTATTGGAGTATAATTGCTCCACAATGGTGCGTCAGCTTCCGCTCTACAACAAAGTGAATCAGTTATACATATATATATGTCCCCATATCTCTTCTTTCTTGCGTCTCCCTCCCTCCCACCCTCCCTATCCCACCCCTCTAGGTAGTCACAAAGCACCGAGCTGATCTCCCTGTGCTATGCGGCTGCTTCCCACTAGCTATCTATTTTACGTTTGGTAGTGTATATATGTCCATGCCACTCTCTCACGTTGTCCCAGCTTACCCTTCCCCTCCCCGTATCCTCAAGTCCATTCTCTAGTAGGTCTGTGTCTTTATTCCCATCTTGCCCCTAGGTTCTTCATGACTTTTTTTTTTTTAGATTCCATATATATGTGTTAGCATACGTTGTCTGTTTTTCTCTTTCTGATTTACTTCACTCTGTATGACAGACTCTAGGTCTATCCACCTCACTACAAATAACTCAATTCCATTTCTTTTTATGGCTGAGTAATATTCCATTGTATATATGTGGGTGGCATTAATTTAATGGCAAAAAAACCTAGAAATGTCCCAAATACTATCAACAGTGGGGAGTTGAATAGTTAAACTATGGCACATAATGGAATACTATGAAGCTGTAAACATAACGAAGAATATTTTTATATGTTGCTATAGAATAATTGTCACATTGTGTGAGGAAAGGTGCAGAACAAGTTATATGATAGTTACCCTTTGAACAAAATGAAGCATTAGAAAGATAATCCAGAAACTAATGAAAATGGTTATTTATAGAAGGTGAGGAGGAGGAACTGGGATTGGGGGGTAGGAGTGGAAGGGAGACTCCTCTGAGTTTATTTTTGACTTTAGAATCAAGTAATTATTTTACATATTCAAAAAATAAATTAAACCAAAAAGAAAAAAAAGGACAAGCCCTAAAATTGAAAACAAAATAAACCTAAATGTGTATGATATCGGTAACATAACCAAAAAGAAAGACTTATTTCAAATGACTTTTGAACACAGGATTTTGTCCTTCTTTAGTGGGATATATTCTAAGAACAAAACAAACTGCAAAGTGCTCTTAAATCTTCATTCTGTAGTTTTATTGTAGTACTAATACTGGTATTGTGAAACTGTTTTGTGTATGTTATAGGATAAAGTAAATAAGTTCAGTGTAAGAAGTAATAAAAATGTAAAATTAAAAAATAAAATGTAAATATAAAAAATAAAAATGTAAAATTAAATATGTTAAAAATTTAGTGTTTTAATTGTTTAAATCAAATCCACAAGATACAGGTATTCTGAAGAAGCCAATAAGCTCACTGAAGAATATGAACAAGCTCAGTGACATGGAGTTTGGAAAGACTTTCTAAATGAGGAAACACAGAAGACTGTTCTTCAGTGGGCCAAGTATGATGATTTCTTAGACAACCTCTGTGAAGCTGATGACATATAGTACCCTGGCACTGAATATGTAGATTGTTCTTAATCCTAAGCATTACATAGTTAGAATGGACCAGATGCTGGAACATAGGGAATATCATTATCTATGAAGAAAATTATTTCAAGTCACAGACAATAAAAGACATTTAAATATTTTGGCTTCTAGTCAAGGGAAATGTGAAAAGAACACTTTTCACAGATGGCTAGAAGGTCTCTTTGTAAAAGAAGTGACATACTACAGACATATCTGGATTACAAGCAAGCAATAATGTGTGTTTGAGTGTGAGAGAGCTTTTACAAGATACCTGTTTGGAAAAGAAAGGGGACACACATTACAGAATTTCACCAGTGGGTTTGATGGAATTTTGACTGAAGGGGAATGTCCAAGAAGGCCTAAGAACACGTATTTTCTCTACTTAAAAGAATTAAGGACTTTATCTCAAGTGCTACCATTCTCTGGGCACCCAGATTTCCAACTATTCACTGAAAATGAAGTTTAAGGTTCATAAAAGAAGATTCAAAAATTACTCTTGGAAATATTTCATAAAGTCAAATTTGTTTCTTTTGCATTTTTATGGAATTCTTTTTTTCCCCTTAGGATTAAAAAAAACAGGCACACTTTAGGCTGCATTATAGAAATCTTCCCAAAATTATGGATTATGTTGGTTGTTTTAAATGTCGACTGTGGAAAATATTCAGACTCAGGGTTTGGGCACTGCTTTAAAGGTCTTGTTTTCAGAGAAATTGATAGCAAATAAACCAGAAAGTGGGTCCACATATGAAATCCATCCAAACAGGCAAGAAATAGTATCATTGTTTAATGTATTTGAAAGAATTTATACAAATATGAAAGAATTGGAAAAATTCAGAAACTTGTTGCAAAATATCCATTAAAGAAATGAGTTGAAATGTGCCTGTTTCTGGACAATGGAGACCAAAGAGTGAAATAGCAATGAAAGTTTGAAGTCAAACCTTTTATTTAAAGCTATTTTTATTAGAGGAGAACTATATTGTTTAAGTAAACAACTTTATTTTGTAATTGTGCTGAGTTTAAATATGTATAATATTATTGTGAGTCAAAGTAAGGCTTTGACAATTTGGCACAAATTTTAAAGTTTAATATTGAATAAAATGAGGATTATCAAAATTTAAAAATGAATAAAAATTAAAAATTTCACAGGGGAAATATGGCAAATTATAGACTATAGAAGAAAAGATTAGAGAGCTTGAAGACATAGAGATAGAAACTATTCAAAATGAAGCAGAGGAAAAAAAGACTGAAAAAGAAGGGATCAGAGTAAAAGTGACCTGTCAGACATATCAAGCAGTTTAACATACATGTAACTGAAGTTTCAGAAGAGCTGGGGGCTATACGAATATTTAAAGAAATAATGGCTAAAAATTCCAAGTTTGAAAGCTCAATGAAATCCAGGCATAATAAGCTTAAAGAAAACCATGCCAAGGCACATAATAATCAAACTGCTAAAAACCAAGGATAAAGAAAATATTCTAAAAGCAGCCAGATAAAAAAGACAAGTTACATATAGAGCAGGGATTGGCAAACTATGGCCATGGGTCAAATCTGGCTCACCTCTTGTTTCTGTAACTAAAGTTTAGTTGGAATACAGCGCATGCATTCATTTATGTATTTGCTATGGCTGCTTCTGTGCCACCTTGGCAAAGTTGAATAGTTTCAATGGAGACTATATGCCTTGAAAAACCTAAAAGACTACCTGAACCTTTACAGGAAAGTTTGCCATCCCCCACTACAGAAAAACAAAGAAAATAATGACAGCTCATTTCTTATAACAGCTAAGCAAGGCAGAAAACAAGGTTGACCTAGAATTTTTTATGCAGCAAAAATACCTGTCACACATAAAGATGAAATAAAGACCATTTTTTCTACACAAAGTGTATTTTTTTCTATTATGTGTAACATAGGCAAAATTATTTGTCAATAAATTTTTAAGGAATTTCACATGTTCTGATTCTTTCCACTGCAAATCACCTTAGTTCCTCCAAACTCATAATCTTCAAGATAAAATAGCCCTTTCAAAAAGAAGTTGTCGGGCTTCCCTGGTGGCGCAGTGGTAGAGAGTCCGCCTGCCGATGCAGGGGACACGGGTTCGTGGCCCCGTCCGAGAAGATCCCGCATGCTGCGGAGTGGCTGGGCCTGTGAGCCATGGCCACTGAGCCTGGGCGTCCAGAGCCTGTGCTCCACAATGAGAGGCCGCGATAGTGAGAGGCCCGCACACTGTGATGAAGAGTGGCCCCCACTTGCCACAACTAGAGAAAGCCCTCGTACAGAAATGAAGATGCAACACAGCAAAAATAAATAAAGTAATTAATAAATTCCTACCCCCAACATCAAAAAAAAAAAAAAAAAGTCCAGGACCAGATGGCTTCAGAGGTGAATTCTATCAAACATTTAGAGAAGAGCTAACATCCATCCTTCTCAAACTCTTCCAAAATATTGTGGAGGAAGGAACACTCCCAAACTCATTCTATAAGGCCACCATCACCCTGATAACAAAACCAGACAAAGATACTACAAAAAAAGAAAATTACAGACCAATATCACTGATGAATATAGATGCAAAAATCCTCAACAAAATACTAGCAAACAGAATCCAACAACACATTGAAAGGATCACACACCATAATCAAGTGGGATTTATCCCAGGGATGCAAGGATTCTTCAATATATGCAAATCAATGAATGTGATACACCATATTAACAAATTGAAGAATAAAAACCATATGATCATCTCAATAGATGCAGAAAAAGCTTTTGACAAAATTCAATACCCATTTATGATAAAAACTCTCCAGAAAGTGGGCATAGAGGGAACATACCTCAACATAATAAAGGCCATATATGACAACCCCACAGCAAACATCATTCTCAATGGTGAAAAACTGAAAGAATTTCCTCTAAGATCAGGAACAAGACAAGGATGTCCACACTCACCACTATTATTCAACATAGTTTTGGAAGTCCTAGCCACGGCAATCAGAGAAGAAAAAGAAATAAAAGGAATACAAATTGGAAAAGAAGAAGTAAAACTGTCACTGTTTGCAGATGACATGATACTATACATAGAGAATCTTAAAGATGCCACCAGAAAACTACTAGAGCTAATCAATGAATGTGGTAAAGTAGCAGGATACAAAATTAATGCACAGAAATCTCTTGCATTCCTATACACTAATGATGAAAAATGTTAAAGAGAAATTATGGAAACACTCCCATTTACCATTGCAACAAAAAGAATAAAATACCTAGGAATAAACCTACCTAAGGAGACAAAAGACCTGTATGCAGAAAACTATAAGACACTGATGAAAGAAATTAAAGATGATACCAACAGATGGAGAGGTATACCATGTTCTTGGATTGGAAGAATCAATATTGTGAAAATGACTATACCACCCAAAACAATCTACAGATTCAATGCAATCCGTATCAAATTACCAATGGCGTTTTTTAGACAACTAGAACAAAAAATCTTAAAATTCCTGTGGAGACACAAAAGACCCCGAATAGTCAAAGCAGTCTTGAGGGAAAAAAACGGAGCTGGAGGAATCAGACTCCCTGACTTCAGACTATATTACAAAGCTACAGTAATCAAGACAATATGGTACTGGCACAAAAACAGAAACATAAATCAATGGAACAAGATAGAAAGCCCAGAGATAAACCCATGCACCTATGGTCAACTAATCTATGACAAAGGAGGCAAGGATATACAATGGAGAAAAGACAGTCTCTTCAATAAGTGATGCTGGGAAAATGGACAGCTACATGTAAAAGAATGAAATTAGAACACTCCCTAACACCATACACACAAAAAAAACTCAAAATGCATTAGAGACCTAAATGTAAGACCGGACACTATAAAACTCTTAGAGGAAAACATAGGAAGAACACTTTTTGACATAAATCACAGCAAGATCTTTTTTGATCCACCTCCTAGAGTAATGGCAATAAAAACAAAAATAAACAAATGGGACCTAATGAAACTTAAAAGCTTTTGCACAGCAAAGGAAACTATAAACAAGATGAAAAGACAACCCTCAGATGGGAGAAAATATCTGCAAATGAATCAACGGACAAAGGATTACTCCCCAAAATATATAAACAGCTCATGCAGCTCAATATTAAAAAAACAAACAACCCAGTCAAAAAATGGGCAGAAGACCTAAATAGACATTTCTCCAAAGAAGACGTACAGATGGGCAAGAAGTACATGAAAAGCTGCTCAACATCACTAATTATTAGAGAAATGCAAATCAAAACTACAATGAGGTATCACCTCACACCAGTTAGAATGTGCATCATCAGAAAATCTACAAACAACAAATGCTGGAGAGGGTATGGAGAAAAGGGAACCCTCTTGCACTGTTGGTGGGAAGGTAAATTGATACAGCCACTATGGAGAACAGTATGGAGGTTCCTTAAAAAACTAAAAATAGAATTACCATATGACCCAGCAATCCCACTATTGGGCATATACCCAGAGAAAACCATAATTCGAAAAGACACATGCACCCCAATGTTCATTGCAGCACTGTTTACAATAGCCAGGTCATGGAAGCAACCTAAATGCCTATCAACAGACGAATGGATAAAGAAGATGTGGTACATATATATAATGGAATATTACTCAGCCATAAAAAGGAACGAAATTGGGTCGCTTGTTGAGACGTGGATGGATCTAGAGACAGTCATACAGAGTGAAGTCAGAAAGAGAAAAACAAATATCGTATATTAACGCATATATGTGGAACTGAGAAAATTGGTACAGATGAACTGGTCTGCAGGGCACAAATTGAGACACAGATGTAGAGAACAAACGTATGGACACCAAGGGGGGAAAGCTGCGGGGTGGTGGTGGTGGTGGTGGTGTGGTGAACTGGGCGATTGGGATTGACATGTATAGACTGATGTGTATAAAATTGGTGACTAATAAGAACCTGCTGTATAAAAAAATAAATAAAATGAAAATTAAAAGAAAAAATCATTATTCATATTTATTTTGGTATGTAGTTATTGAAACTTTATAAATAAATATATTTTAAAAAAAGAAAAGGAAAGGGAGAAAAAGGTGAGAAAACTTAGAGAACAGCATGAATAAAGGTGGGGAGGCTGGGTGTATGTGCATCTAGAAGGCAAACAGTGAGGCAGAAAGCGGTGGGAAAAAAAGAAGCTGGAAGCTATGGGAAACCTTTGGAATATTTTTTTTTTTTTTTTTTTTTTTTGCGGTACACGGGCCTCTCACTGCTGTGGCCTCTCCCGTTGCGGAGCACAGGCTCCGGACGTGCAGGCTCAGCGGCCATGGCTCACGGGCCCAGCCGCTCCACGGCACGTGGGATCCCTCCCGGACCGGGGTACGAACCTGCATCCCCTAGCATCGGCAGGCGTACTCCCAACCACTGCGCCACCAGGGAAGCCCAACCTTTGGAATATTTTAAGCTGGGTTGTGAGAAGGCTCAAATGTGAATTTTAAGTAGATTCTTTTTTTTTAATTTATTTATTTATTTTTGGCCGTGTTGGGTCCTGTCTCTGCGTGAGGGCTCTCTCCAGTTGCGGAGAGCAGGGGCCTCTCACTATCACTATCACGGCCCCTCCCATTGCGGAGCACAGCCTCCAGACGCGCGGGCTCAGTAGCTGTGGCTCACGGACCCAGTTGCTCCGCGGCATGTGGGACCCTCCCAGACTAGGGCTCGAACCCGCGTCCCCTGAATCGGCAGGCAGACTCCCAACCACTGCGCCACCAGGGAAGCCCAAATAGATTCTTTTAAATGCTGTGAGGAGAGGGATTTACAGGGAGGAGAGAGGGGAGGGGCAGAGGAAAGGCTGAAAGTGGAACTGTCCCAATCCTCCAGGCATGAGATAACCAGGGCCTCAACTCAGACAAGTAAGACTCTCGCAGTTTTCAAGTCCTCCTGGAAAGGAAAGGCAAGCTCCTTCCTCTCAGGGATCCAGCACTCTCAAGAAGTCCTTTAAGAAATCTTACTCAGGGCTTCCCTGGTGGTGCAGTGGTTGGGAGTCGGCCTGCCAATGCTGGGGATACGGGTTCGTTCCCCGATCTGGGAAGATCCCATATGCCGCGGAGCGGCTGGACCCGTGAGCCATGGCCGCTGAGCCTGTGCGGCCAGAGACTGTGTTTTGCAGCGGGAGAGGCCACAACAGTGAGAGGCCCACGTACCGGGGTGGGGGGGGATTCTTACTTAAATGCTTTATCCTGCCTCTTGTCCTCATAGTGGAATCAGGGTATGATGCTGCCCTCTATCCTCTGTGCTGGTTTGTTTCAGAGTTTAAAATCTATGGAGAATCTCCTTCTAGCTTTTCCTTCTCTCTCACCTCTGTTGATTATTTCTTTTCTTCCCTTAGACTTTAGACTCAGATTACAGCCCTGGTATCATCTCCATGCTCCATCTCCATCTGCATTGAACCTGTCTCCTTAATCACTCTTTTTTATGAAAAGAATATCCCCGAAACACTAATAAAAATTCACAAGTATGAAGCAGAGAGGTCTTATGTCCCAGATATCTCATTACAATTGAAACACCAGTGATTTCAATGTTCTAGTAATGTAAAATTGTGAGCAGTTTATTGTCTTTCACACATGCAAGTGTCTTGGACGGTACTCATTGTTCTGCTGAGCAGCAAAAGCCACTAATGTCCTTGGAAAGAGGGAATTGAGTTTTAATAATACATGAAGTAACTGGAAGGGTGTGTGATATGGTGATGGATGAGCTAGGATGAATAGGAGATTGGGTATGTGACTCAGGATCACCCTCTGAGTCCCAGTTTAATGCATTTTATCTGGGCAATTACCAGTGAAATTGCCCTCTGCTTCTTGGAGAACCACGGCTGAGAATAGCAAGTTCTTATTGAAATTGTCCTACTAAGTTTGTTTAAAACTAACCTCAATTCCTGGAATACTGTTTTTCTGATCCAGGTTTGATGTTTGGTTTTTAATTTGATTTTACTATCCTGGAAATACTGATCTTTATATCTCCTTTGTTATATATTTGATCATTGTGGAGAGTTTTTGTTTGTTTATTTTGGTTTGGTCATAGAACAGAAGTAGGGAAGGCATAAGCAGAGGACAAAAAGGCCTCAGTTTTATTATAGTATAAAGTACCCTGGGCTAACATTATACTAAATTACTAGCTTATCAGCTCAGGAACTCAAAGGGGAGAGAAACCCTAGCTTTACAGCACAGTAACCTTTCTCTTCATAATATCCCTTCTCAGTTAGCTACCAATCTTTTTTTTTTTTTTTTTGCGGTACGCGGGCCTCTCACTGTTGTGGCCTCTCCCGTTGCGGAGCACAGGCTCCAGACGCGCAGGCTCAGCGGCCGTGGCTCACGGGCCCAGCCGCTCCGCAGCATGTGGGATCTTCCCGGACCGGGGCACGAACCCGTGTCCCCTGCATCAGCAGGCGGACTCTCAACCACTGCGCCACCAGGGAAGCCCAGCTACCAATCTTATAAACAGTAGCAGGGTACTTTTTCTGAGCCTGTCTCTAGTAGAATAAGAGTATAAATCAGTTCTTCTCTGTGACATACAGGATGGGGATACAGGCTTGGCATCATCCCATTCTCAAACATTTGGGGGGAGAGGAAAGCATGCAGTCCTCTGACCTTGAAGTTGGACTAAAACTTGGCCCCATTCTTTGACACTTTGATGGGGATAGTGGTGGAATATGCTGCTGGGGGTTCCAGTGGGTGGCTAGGTGATAATTCTTATTTCAAAGCTACAAGCACTTTTTTATCTTGCAGGAGGTGGGGACTTCCATGTGTCTTACAGTAAGTATTCCTTTGTACAAGGAAAGCCAGTAAAAGGGCCATTTAACTGTGTGAACATAAGCCATAGATCATCAAAGTAGATGGCTAAAACCAAAGATAACCTGCTCTCTAAGATAAGGCAGAGTTGGAGCTCTGCAGGCTATGTGTCCTTAAGGGAGATGTTTCTTTTTCTAAGTATGGATTCAGGCTTCATTCATTCATTTATTCAACATGTATTTATTGAGCATCTCCCAGGTGCCAGGCACTATTCTAGCGCTGGAGATATTACAGTGAACAAAACCAAACCTCTGCCCTAATGGATCTTACACCTAGTTGGAGGTGAAAGACAATAAATAAATACATAACTGAATAAACAAAGATGTTAATGGCTGTGGAGATGTATAAAGCAAAGTAGAGGGACTAGAGCATTCCAGAGCAAAGGGGATCCTAGTGCCTTAAAACAAATAAAGCAGGCATTGTGTCTATAAACTGTGAATGTGTAGTTGATCACAGAAGATGGAGCTGCTTTCATGTAAGACTTCTTAAAACAGGGGCTTCAGGATCTTGGTGAAAAAGTTGGAGAATGGGCCCTCCTCCTCACTTCTGCCTAAGATGCAGCACCTTTGCAGTCCTTTGAAGATGTGGATTACTTTTGGGGGACCCTGTTCATGACATAATCATGAATACTAGTGTAATTGTGTGTGTTGAATAGAACCATAGTGCACCCTCACAGTGGTTGCTCTACTAGTGCAGCTGACAGTGCCTTGCTGGCCCTTGGAATACCACCTCATAGCAAAAGGGAAGTGGTAGGAACCACTTTTGATAGTATTTTTAGGGCCTTGAGAAGTCTGGAGAGAGCATAAATAGAGGCATTAGTAAGAGTGAGACCTGAAAAATTTTTTATATATTGTCCAGACTTCCTTAAGATATGACAGGTGAGAAGGGGCCTAGAAACTTGCATAAGTCAGTATTAAGGAACTAAATTTCTAAAAATTCTTTTAAATGGAAGAGAAGTCTGAGGCAGACATACCACAGTCCATACCATGCCCAGATACTTAGACATAATTTCCTCCAAATTTGACTGATACTCTGGGAGAGGCAATTTGCCAAGCAAAATTGCCCCATGGCACCAGAAATTGTGGATGTTCTCAGGTGGTACAGCATTATCCATGCCTAATGAGTATCCTCACTTGGGGACAAACCAGGCCCTGAGCTATTGGCAACTTTCTGGGGGCAGAAAAATATATGGAGAGGATGCATGAGGAGGGTGCACCAGGCCCTGCACCAGAGGTCATGGGTGGCTCCAGAGCTTGGAATGTCTGTGTCTATGGCTAACTGCCCAGCGACACTTGGACTGGAACTAGTCCAGAGTGGTACAGGATAAATGACTAAACATGCACTGAAAGGGGAAAAACGCTTTGCAAGTGTTGATACAAGAAAAGCTGTTGCAGTGGGCAATGAAGAAAGGGGAAGTAGTGTAAAAACAAGTAAAGCAGGTTTAATTGAAATGACAGGTTATTTTCAGTGGAAGTGCAGACTGCATGAGAAGTCGGAAGGTCCCCTGGTATTCTTGCTCTGAGTAAAGTTAATATGAGTGAAAAAGAAATGGGGAGGGGTGGCCTTTAGGATTCCTAAAATTAGGTTGAAGGCACAAAGCAAGCAACTGAAAGCCCAGCTCTGGGCTTAAGTGAGGGATGTGTGTGTGTGTGTGTGTGTGTGTGTGTGTGTGTGTGTCTTACCTCATGACCATGTCTGTGACAGTAGAGACTCCTGAGTGTGTGAACAGTTGGACGCCCTCTCCAGTCAGAGGCTCATATGGATTTTGGATCTTTACAAATGACCACGCTCATTTCTCTGTACAAGTGTGGAGGAGATGAGCAAAGCAGGCTGGTTGTAACACCAGGCCACCCACCCACTCATGATGAGAAAATTTAGTCTATGTGACAGACAAAATCCACAATAATGTGATTATTCTCAGCCTCTCAGTCTTTCTTACCCTCTTGGAAGGAGACCCCTGTCACTGACAGCTGGGGCTCCTGGTACCTGTGCAGATCAGGGAACTGAGGGACAGAATCAAAGGAGCTGAAACAAGGACAAGGAGTTTCTTCCTGTGGAAGAGAAAAAGAATACACTCAAGAAGTAAAGGGGGGGCTTCCCTGGTGGCGCAGTTGTTGAGAGTCCGCCTGCCGATGCAGGGGACACGGGTTCGTGCCCCGATCTGGGAAGATCCCACATGCTGCGGAGCTGCTGGGCCCGTGAGCCATGGCCGCTGAGCCTGCGCGTCCGGAGCCTGTGCTCCACAACGGGAGAGGCCACAACGGTGAGAGGCCCGTGCACCGCAAAAAAAAAAAAAAAAAAAAAAAAAGTAAAGGGGGTGGGGGAGTGAAGAAGCAAGGGCCAGCCTTGAGAGAACGTTTGGGGGTGTTGGGGGAGAGGGGAGAGAGAAAGGTAGCAACAGCTATGGTCACATGAGCGAGATGAATAGAGAAGGAGGGAAGAGAAGTTTAAGATGTTTTGCTCTGTGCTAAGAATGTAAAACCCTTTAGAGTTTTTCCAGAGACATAATAAAAATCTCAATTGCTTTTTTTTTTTTTTTTTTTTTTGTGGTACGCGGGCCTCTCACTGTTGTGGCCTCTCCCATTGCGGAGCACAGGCTCCGGACGCGCAGGCTCAGCGGCCATGGCTCACGGGCCCAGCCGCTCCGCGGCATGTGGGATCCTCCCAGACCAGGGCACGAACCCGCTTCCCCTGCATCGGCAGGCGGACTCTCAACCACTGCGCCACCAGGGAAGCCCTCAATTGCTTTTTAATTCTTTTTTGTTATTAGATGTGTTTCTTTTGAATGTGATATCATGCTGAGATGGGCCACAAGGCAGCTCAGCTTCATAAAATTTACATTTGGGGAGTACTGTCTGGGATTGCGGACCTATGGTGCAGCAGTCAGCTGTTCCTTGATTTTGACCATCATTCTAGATCTGAGTCAAGCGAGCATCTTTATTACAGTTGCTGGATTTATAGTGCAAAAAGTACACCAGCTATATAAAATAGACACTGGAGATAAACTAGACACGAGACAGAGGAAAATGGCAGAGACTATTAAGAATCACAATTTTAGTGAAATTTGAAGTTTGGAACTAGGTGTACCTGACGGAGACCTTTATCTATGCAGCATGAGTCTATTCCCCCCATGAGCTGATGAGATTGGGATGAAGGAATAGAACAGCTAAGGTGATTCCCAGAGGAAAAGAAAAAGGCAGGAAGCAGAAGAGGAGTGCATAGGGCTTATTTTTTCTTGCTCTGTCTGAATACTCTAGTGATATGGCCAGAGTACCTATCCATTCAGCTTGGGGATGGACCCAATTAACAAACCCCAGGGCCCTGGCTTCCAGAGGGCCCAGCACTGTAACCCAAACAGCTGACTGAGGTTCTGCTCCACTCTCTGCATCTGTCCCCCTTACTTTTCTGAGACTAGACCTCTCCTATTTCCCCTTGTCTCAATTTCACACAGAATTCCTAAAATTATCTGGTTCTGAATCTGAGGCGCCAATTGTCTCCTTGTATTTTCAAGTCTTGCTACTAGCCCACACCCCCAGATCCCACCTACCCTTGGCTCTCCAATGTCTGACTTGGAACTTGACTGGATCAGCCACACCCCTTGATCTCTGCACTGTTTCCCATATTCTTTCATGCTTCTCCAATAATTTCCCCTCCCTCTAGGCTCAGACCCCCTGTACTCTCAGCAGACCTCATGCCAGCGTCTCTGGGGAGCATGATGTAATCTTATGCTGAAAGCCTTGACATACATGGTATCCGCAACAACAGTGGCAAAGGGCCTTGTATGATGGCATAACCCAGCTCCTACTGTATGGTGGCTATGTTTAATGTAAGGTTAAGGCTAAGATGGGAGGCTCTGTGCTGAGGACAGGGTCAGTTCTTATAGGTAGAAGGCAGGGGCCTATCTGAAGAGTGAGGGAGCTGGCAAGGTGAAATCATCCATGTGAAGTGCTGGTCAAGAGATGTGAAGTAACAGACCCAGGCAAAAAATCTGAAAATCATGCCAGTCTTTTCTGACTATAGCAAAAGTCTCCAGAGAAAGACGAACAGCAGGGTTGAGTCCATAAGCCCTGAGACTATGCTTGCTATAAACTTATACTGTGTAAGCTCAGCTGTTTTGGGTGTGTCTTGTCTGTTTCTAGTTTTCCTACAGCTCCTTTTTGGTAAAGTCTTTTCCTGAATATCAGCGCACTTTGGTTGTGCTTAGGCAAACCAAGGAAAAGCATTTCTGTCTTCTCCTGAGCTTTAGGAATAACCTGTGGGACACATGGTGGAGGTGGGAGTGATAACTGAGGTGAGAGTCACAGGTCTGTGGAACGGAGGAAGGATGGAATGAGCAAGCAAATA
This sequence comes from Hyperoodon ampullatus, assembly GCF_949752795.1. Classification (NCBI taxonomy): domain Eukaryota; kingdom Metazoa; phylum Chordata; class Mammalia; order Artiodactyla; family Ziphiidae; genus Hyperoodon; species Hyperoodon ampullatus. The sequence continues at coordinate 54,380,378 of NC_136924.1, forward strand.
GGATTGAATCATAGAAAATACAATAGGTTTTTAAATTTTCTCCATATATTTGTTTTGGGAAATCAAATTTCTAATGGCTGCATAATACTTTATTATATCAACACTGCCTTTGATTAAACATTTTGCTGTTTAGGATATTTCCCCACCTGTTTCTATTTTATAGCAGTAAGACAAGGAATAAGCCAAAGAGTTTTTTAGTGCCAGAAAAGTTTCTCTGGGCCAGCCCCACTCCTCACCACTAGAGTATGCAAGCAGGGAAACCTCAAGGTAACACATTTGTCACTGAACCACTAGTATACGAAACGCTCACCCATACCTAGCTCTTCCCAATCTTGAAATGATACAGCTTTTCTCTTCCCCAGATTTACTTCTTCTTGTGAGCTTCATTTTTGGTTTCTGAACACTTGGCTTCTCCAATTTACTAAGGTCATATTATTAGTTAATATGCTGCTGCCCAGGTATTGTTTGCTTTGCAATCTGAAGTCATCTGTAAATGTATTAAATTCAACTTTTCTTCCTCCTCCTCCTTTCCCACTCCGCTCCTCAAAAAGGGAAAGGCATTGTCACAAAGGTTGAGACACTCCGCGTATGTCTGTATATGGGTGGTGGGCCTGCTGAGGGGGAATTACCCTTACATAATCCTTCCTCCCCATCCCTTCCACACATTGTCGACAGTTCGCCCTTTCAACTGTGAGCTGATGCAGTGTTATTCAGAGTTAGAAATAATATTACCCAATATTACCCAGTCCAATCCCCTAACAGATCAGGAAAATGATTTATTCAGGGTCTCTGAACTAATAAATGGAAGAAACAAAACTGAATTCAGGTCTCCTAAAATCCACTGCCTGTGAGCTGGAGAGTAATGGATGAGGGAATGGGACGCAGTGGTTCTTATTAAATTACTCATTCAACAAACGTACTGAGCATTTACTTACTACGCGCCAGGTTCTATTTTGGGTGCTGGGGATTCCATGCTGGAGGACACGGAGGAGACAAATATCTCTGTTCTTACGGAGCTTTCTTTGTCAAAACTGAAGCGCTTTGCCTCACCGTGCTGGAAGAACCCCCAGTGCCCTGAGTAGAAGCGGTTCGGTCTCATATGGGAAGGAATCCCATCTTTTCTCGGCTCCTGTACTATCTTATCTACAGCGAGGGCTGATTTACTGCAGAAGCAGAAGGGAGTGGCGGAAACCTCCGTAGTGCCCTCCCGCGCCTCTGCACCTCTAAGGCCGGGCGGGGCCGGCTCCAGGGCGCCGTCGCGCCCCAGCTCTAGTCTGGGTAATAGGGTCGGCCTCGCTACCCGCTCTGCTTTCCTGCTGGAGGACAGAGAAGCAGGACGCGGCTCTAACGTCCTCCTCAGAGAAAGGATTTCGGGCGGGTGAAAATCCTTCCAAGGCTGTCGCGCTCAGTGTCTACCACCCAGGCTAGGGGAGGGACGATGTCTCCCCGACCTAGGGATTTATGCAGCAAACTGCTCTCTCATGCTTCTCTATTAAACACTGCAGCCACACGCTCTTTCAGCCTCAGCTGAGGCCACTGCAGCGTCCCCTCCCCTCCCGCTCCGCCCGCTAGCTCAGACTCCAGAGCCCCACTGCAGCTTCGCAACCATCCTCCCTTTCCCTCTCTACTTCCTGGTTGCCATGGAGACACACGTCATTTAAGTGCCGTGCGTCGCCTTGGAAACAGAGGAGCATCCGCGGCTCGGCTGGGAGACCCGCCCGTGTCACTTCCAACCACACTCGCGGGCGCTGCCCGTTAATGGCCGAGGGGAGTCCCGAGCTCGACCCTCTGCTGGCCTCTGCCTCGACCTGAGCCCCTGTGCGAGCGCTTCCGTGACCCAGGGAACCCGCAGGCACTTGCCGCTCTTAGCGCCCAGAGGGCGGAGCTGACACGGGTGCAATTCAGGAGGCTAGGTAGGGCAGGGCGCTTTCGCCCAGTGGCGAGCCGGAGAGACGCCGGCCCTGGGACTGTAGCGCGATCCTCGTCCCGCAGGCTCTTCCCGGCCTCCCCGATCCCGCCCGCACCCTCCGCCTGAGACTCACCTCCTCACGTCGGCTCCCTGCCCCTCTCGGGAGCATCCTCTTCCCAGCCCCTCCGGGCACCTCTCCCCCTCCCCGTACCTTCCCCCCACCTCGAGGCCGGGCTGGACCGGACCCGGAGCCGCCACCGCCCGCTTCTGCCATTCAATGGAGGACGGTCTGCTAGAGATCATGACCAAGGACGGCGGCGACATGCCGGCACCTCTGGAGGTGTCCACAGTGCCGGCCGTGGGGGACGTGATCTCCGGGGAGTACAACGGCGGCATGAAGGAGCTGATGGAGCACCTGAAGGCCCAGCTGCAGGCCCTGTTTGAGGACGTGAGGGCCATGCGGGGGGCCCTGGACGAGCAGGCCTCGCACATCCAGGTGCTCTCGGACGACGTGTGCGCCAACCAGCGAGCCATCGTCTCCATGTGCCGGATTATGACCACCGCGCCCCGCCAGGGTGGCCTGGGCGTGGTCGGTGGCAAGGGGAGCTTCCCGGGCGCCCCTCAAGAGCCGGAGACCCCTTCGCTTGGGATCGGGGACAGCGGTTTGCTGGGTCGCGATCCTGAGGACGAGGAGGACGACGATTCAGAAGAGAAGGAGATGCCCAGCTCCGCCACACCCACTAGTCACTGTGAGCGCCCCGAGAGCCCCTGTGCTGGCCTCCTTGGGGGGGACGGGCCACTTGTGGAGCCCCTCGACCTGCCCGACATTACCCTGCTGCAGCTGGAGGGAGAGGCCTCTCTGTGAGGGGACTCCGAGGGGGCGCTACTTTCCCGGGCTGGCTTTGGGTTTCCGAGCGCATGACGCGAGAGGACTGAACCGCGCGGTGCAGCAGGCTTCACTCTGACCGCTACTCTTGCGGGTCAGGCGGAAGAGACTCCCTCGAGGAAGCATTTATAGGGTGAAGGACTCTGGGAGCATCAAGAATTCTTTCTGCCTGACCAAGCGAGACGTAGCAAACTGCGGAAAGGTGAGGTTGCGGGAGAGGAAGCGCCCATCTCTGGACTCCCATCCAACCCCCTACCCTGCCCTTTCCCCCTCTCCAGCCAACAGGAGAACCCCTGAATTGTGTAAATAAAATTCTGCTTTTTCTATTCTGAAAAAGGACTTATCTAGGACTCTGGCAAATAATCTCTACCGATTTACCTAGAAATTAAGGAGTTGGGGGTATTCTGTTCTGGCAACAGAAAATTTACCCTTCTGATGAAATCCAAGCTATTCAGCGTTCTGCAGAAGCCTCTCCCCCTCACAGATCTCTGCGGCTGCTGATTGGTAAAAGAAGCTTGAGGAGGGAACTGCAGCCCTAGGAGTCTGGGTGAATGGGGTTCCAAGGGCCTCTGGGCTGGGAGGAGCTGGCTATCAATGTGCATGAAGACATAATAGCTCAACCTCTAGGATTTTGCATGCAGAGTGGATCCTGCCTTGTCACTGACTTCATCTGGGATTGTTTTATCCACTCACTGAGGCTTAGAGAACAAAGAGCCCAGTTCACAGGCAGAGACTTGGGGATGCTCAGCAACAGCCCAGATTTAGGGGACATTGAGGGTCTCTTGGGGGCCGCAGCCAAAAACTGTCTCTTTCCTGGCTATACCTGCTTAACTTCAGTTTTCTTTTCCCGTCAACACTTCCCTGCCCGCTGCCTTTTGGTGCTGCTTCCATAATGTCTTGTGTGCGTTATGTGTGTCGACCTGTGTAGTAGTGTGTGAGCCCTGAGGGGCAGGGCTTGTGGCTCTGGTGTTAGGTTCCAGGGGCTTCAGACCCTTCTGTGAGGCCCAGGCTCTCACGGCGCTTTCCCCTCTCCTCTCCTCTTTCACCCCCACAACCGGGGCATGGAGCATATGGCTGCCCTGAGGTTCCTCACTGACGTGCTTCCTTCCCACCTCCTCAAGTGGTGACTTTGTGTGCCCTTCCTCCTCCTCCGTGTATCCCTTCTCAGTGCTTTCCTTGGTGTTAACCTTAATAAAGAGGCGTCATCTCCCCTCCTTGCTGACTGGTACTAGGGCGATGTCAGGGTGGGGCTTCTGGACCCACTGCATGGACACAGGCTTAGCAGGAACTACAGGGACCATGCCTTTCCTCCTCTCTTCTTGCCTCTGGTTCCAAGGAGTTGACCGTCCTTGCCCTGATTGGGACATGCGTTGCCAACTCTACCTGCTGTCATTTCCAACCTGGACCTTCACCTCAAGCTGGAGAGGGTACGTGTTGAGACTCCCAAACTAACAAGGGTTTTTAGTAGCTAGAACTCCAGATGTGCAGGAGACTTCTTTTCAGTGAAGCACCTGGCTCCTGGGAGATGATTTCCAAATCTGAGTCCTGGAATGGCAGGCATGACACTTGTTCCATGGGAGGCTTAGGGAAGGGGTATTGTTCAGGAGGGATTGCCCGGAATCTCTGGCAGTAGAGTGACATATCACAAAGGAAACCACAAAAACTGCCTCAGGCGTCTTGTGGAGAATGCCGGTAAGGTGTTCCACTAGATTGACATCAGCTCTGGTCTGCTCCCTTGGGCACTGGAGATTTTCCAAGCTGCTCCAAACAAAATTTGGGAGAAGAATGAGCTGGGGTTCTGTGTGTGCACTTGCACTTGCATATCTGCGTATGTATGTATGTGTGTTATGTATGTGTGTGTGTGTTATGTATGTGTGTGTGTTCTTGCTGTGTGGTTGTTGCAGAGAGATGGAAAGGGCACTGGCATTGAATCTCAGTTCCAACAGTAAATGAGTGCTTGAGACTTGCTTCCTTGCTTGAGGCTTAGTTTCTGCCTGTGTAAAATGGGGACAAAGATTGTTGAGGAGAAAAATATCTAAGATCCCTGGGAAGCCTTGTGCAAATGTTAGTTTTTTCTTATAGTTCTCTTGGGATAGGCGGTGGTGGTGGTGACTGGCTCCTCTGGGAAAATACAATTACTTAGGGAAGGTTCTAGAAGCTCTTGTTTAATATAAGTCTTCCCTATCTAAAACTCTTATTCAAGATAGTCAAGGGGATGATGAGATTCCCAAGCTGACATGGACTTTCTTCATAAATGTCATGTAGTTATGGGTGAAAAAGGACTTAAAGTCAGCTCTGTACATATAGGATGACCAGAGGAAGCCTTGAGTTGTGCAGTGGTTGGGGAATATGTGCCAGGGCCCTAGAGAGGGCAGCTAAAGTATATTAGTGGGGAAGTGTCCCTGAGGGCTGGAAGATAGTTTCCTGTTACAGTTCCAGCATTCTGCACCAATAACAACAATGATAGCTATCATTTATTGAGCACTTACTGTGTGCCAGACACTGTGCCCAATTTTATCTCCCAACAACCCTATGAAGCAGGCACTATTATTATTTTCACTTAACAGTTCCAAAAACAGACTCCAAGACTTGGTCAAGGTCATACAGCTAGTACTTGGCAGAACCAGGACTTAATCCAGATCTTCTGACTTAAAGAACCCTAGATGGGAACCACTCCGCTAATTGCTCTATTATTTCATCTTCAGAGAAGGAAATCCCTTACTTCCCCAATCAAGAGTCTAAGAGTCCTGAACAGGAAGAAATGTTAGTTTTACTCACTTTTCATCTTCTCAGTTGGAACAAGTAATTGCAGATCAGGTTTTGGTTAGTGAGCCTTCTCAGAGTCTAGTGGGTGATAATTTAATAATGGCACAGAGAAGATGGTCTTCTGGACTTGCTTCTTGAGAGGAAGAAGCTGATGTCCCCAGATATTCCCTGACACAGATCCATTCTTGTGCCTCTTTCCTGTTCCCTGTAGCTCAGATTCTGCAGAGTGACATGAATCTCAAGGCAGCTTAGCTCTATAGCACCTGTAGAAATGTCTGGTTGAGGCTTTTAACCCTTGATGCCAATTCAGTTCCTCTTCCTATGCCTACCATCCTAAATGGTCATCAGTCCTTTAGCCCAGGGCTCCTAGAAGTTCTCTAGCTCTTCCTTACAAGTCCAGATAGATAAAAATCTCCCCAGATAAAGCAATTTTTCAGCTTTCTTTAGTGACCTGCATCAGCATTTCAGAGGGATACAGCACAGTTTTCTCTCCCACCTCCTCCTTTCTCCAGATTCCCCACTCTCCTCTGGCATTTCTCCTTTGTAATGCTTCTGATGAGTGAGTTTCAGGTGAGATTTCTAACCTGGGACTCATGGATGGGGTCACTATGAATTTCAGGGGGCCATAGCCCCTGGAAATTGAATGCAAAATCGTGTATGTATATTCTCTAGAGAGAAGATCTATTGTTTTAACTTAATTCTAAAAGGTAAGAATTAAGTAAAAAGGTAAGAATCACTGAGCTAAAAGATAATGAGACTTTTAAATTCAAAAAATAACAAAGAAGAAATTACCCTGCCTGAACTGATAAACCTTTGCCTCCTGGGGCCTCCAGAGTATTTCCTACACTGAATTGAAATCTTTGCATAAACCTGATTACTTACCACTTATTCAACAAATTCAAATTATACTGATACCCATTAGAATGCACTAAGGATCTTGTCTACCATTATTTCCAAGTCTTCCAGTACTTGGGAGTTTGTCAGAGCACTGCTGATGTGTGGCAGTGAGGTGATGGTTCCCACCCCCTCCCCCCATAGCTTTGTGCTGCGCTTTATGTCTGAGCCCAGAGCAATGCTGCATGTAAGTCATCACAACTCTTTCTGTTTCTGGCACTCCTATCTCTCACTGGGAAATCTCTCAGGGTTAGCTCTAAATCTCAAAATGAAAACATACAACTTCATAGAAATAAGCTACAACTTCAGCGTGGACAAATAAAATCTGTTCTAGAGAAATAGTTATTTCTCTAAGAGATGCAAACTGGCCTACAACATAAATATGCAGTTTTATGTGGCTTCAGTATCACCAGAGTATGGTCTTTGCTTGATATGTATAATGAAATGGCTCACCTAGAAGTATTCCCAGAACTAAGGGACAGTTCTTCCCCAGATATATTTGAGTCTAATACTCCTTGCAAGACAGAAAACTGCTTGCATCTTTGAAAAGGCAGGTTTTCCTAAGCATCTTTCTCCATTTATATGCCTAGGAATAGAAATTCAGCCAAGATTCTCAGCTACAATAAGAAATGATATATAGAAGTACAAAAGGAATATTTTTAAAAGTTGAGGGATAGTTGATGTACAATACAAAAAGAATATTCTTGAATCTTTAATCCCAGCTACCATTCCCTCCACCCCCTCCCCAACCCCACACCTCTAGATTGTCCCCAGAAGGGGAATTCCCTCAAAGAAACACAGCCTTTCTGCTTGGAAGCACTGTGCATATAGAAGGATGTCTGCTCTGTAAGTAATGCTGTAATGGTGCCACCTGGTGAGTAATAGGGACATTGCAAGGGGACCCTCAAAGTAAATTTGTGGTTTTCAATTCAGCAAGCACCACCAAATGCTTACTAAAGGCCTGGCTCTGCCAAATAGTGGGTGGCGAGGACAGAAGGGGAACCGAATAAATAGAATGTATTTGAAGGATATAAAAAGTAACTGCAATGAACTCCTAAATGGTCTCGCCTGGCCTCTCAAACACCTATAATCCTGAAGATTGATTTTCCTAAACCACAGCTCTGAACATTCATTCTCCTCAGAAATCTGCATCATGTCCCATTACTTCTTGAATTAAGCATAAAATACAGTGGCAGTAGCCAAGCTCCCGCCAGGCCCTGGCATACTTTTAAACCCATACATTTCATTTCCCAAGTACATTTTTTTAGCCATCATACCATCAGTTGGAAGCCTATATCATCCAGTCAGCTAGAAATGATTCCCAAGTGTATCTCAGCTCTTTGAATCTCTGGATGAGTGGACTGGATGTGTCCCCCTGGCCCTTGCTACAATTTCTCTTAGCCATTCTTCCCAAATACAGTCAGATCCAAATTTCTCCTTCAGAAAAGGGACTTCTGCAGCTTTGGTCACCTGCACCAGCTTCTCATGCGGCATCCTGCAAGGCTGCTTTTCCCTCCTGTCTCTTATGATATCCGTAAATGGGAAATCCCCAGAAACAGTATGCAAAAAACCTTTTGATTATGAAATTTGTGCTTTTATTTCTAGGAATTGGTTTTCATAAAATTCTTAAAGCCAGAAAAGGTTAACAAACCCTTGAATCAAAATATGCTATTCACCATTCTCTAGAAATGCCCATTTTCCTGCAGCTGATTTCTTGCTCTCTATTATTCTTACTCTGTTCCATCTCTGCCAGTTGGAATCTTATCAGTTTTTCGAGGCCCTTCTTAAAGGCTACTTCCTCCATGGAACCTTTCCTAATGTGATCTCTTCCTCCCTTAAATATCTAAATCTTTTTGTTTGTAACTCTTTGGGGGACAATTAGTATATTTCCCCTCATTTCTACTATTCTTTTTTTTTATCTTTTTTTTTTTTTTTTTTCTGTACGCGGGCCTCTCACTGCTGTGGCCTCTCCCGTTGCGGAGCACAGGCTCCGGACGCGCAGGCTCAGCGGCCATGGCTCACGGGCCCAGCCGCTCCGCAGCATGTGGGATCTTCCCGGACCGGGGCATGAACCCATGTCCCCTGCATCGGCAGGCGGACTCTCAACCACTGCGCCACCAGGGAAGCCCTCTACTATTCTTTATGCTTGTTATTCCCCCTTCCAGGTTATGAATATCTTGAGCTGGAACTGCTTTCTCATTTTTATAGTCTCTGAACTATTTATCTTATTTTATTGACTTTAAGGCACTATCAGTTGTGTGGCACATCATTATTTTAGGCACCATTAAGAAAGAAAAAATACTGCCAATTCAACTATCACCATGCTTTCTTATCACATTTTTTAAAATTTCATTCTTATTTAAAGAGCTTATTTAGACTTATTTAGAAAATGAACTTTTTTATATCACTACAATGCACACAAACATAACTGAAAGTCATTATAGTATTATTATAATTTCTTCATACTGAGTCTGACACTTCTGAATCACTTTTGACTCAGAGTTGCTGATGCCTGTATTTTTCATGCATTTATATTCTCTGGGCCATTTTGAGTGTTAGTGAAGCAGCATTTCTTGAAAGAGAGGGTGACTATTATCTCTGGGAATTTCTTCCAGACCACACCACCTATGCTGAAAGTTTAAAAATGGGGACTTTTTTTGATCTTGCCAGTGAGAGGTCAAGAAAGATGTTCAGACAATGACCAGGACTAATATTTCTTCAGAATATTGAAGAAAGCAAATTCAAGCAAATTCTTTTTCTTATCAAATAGTTTATCTAATAGTTTAGACCCCTGGGTCAGGGAAATTTACCTTATTTCTACCTCAAGTACTTAAAAAAATGTATGGTCTCCTTTTAAGAGGGTTAACAGTGAATAAACATTATGTCATTGCTTATAAATAAAGTAACAGATGGAATGACATGTGCAAGCTTGCATAGTCAATGACAGCATTAGGACTAGAATCCTGTTCGTCTGAAATAAAAATCAGGGAGTTTTTGGTTTGTTTTGTTTTTTTCTCATTAAATGGTTCTGCATCTTACTCTGTTATAAGTAATTACAATATACTAAGGGAAGCTTATGGCGGCTTGGATTCTGCTTTGGGAATAAAAAGGGAAATTGAAAATTCCTTTTAGAGTAGGTGAATAATTCTTATAAGGATGATGGAAAAAGATATCCAAGAAGAGAACCATGACTGACTCAATCTACCAGGAAGTATTTACCAACTGCTTACCATGTCTCATGGAAGGTGGTAGGCTCTGGGGAAGACTCCAAGAAGTCATGGTCCCTGTCCTTATGTTGCTCTCAGTCTAATGATGAGGGGATGATATGTTCTTGAACTGGAACACAGTGCTTCTCAAAAGATTGAAGGGAATGTTTTCTGTGAGCAATGTTAACTGAATTAAGAGAACTTCAATTTGAAAATGGGAATGGTGTGTGTGTGTGTGTGTGTGGTGTGTTGGGAGTCAGTGGGAGGGTGGGATGACAAGATAAAATGGAGAGGACAACAGTTAAAAAGAATGCTCACAAAATTTTATACCACAGAGGATATCAGATATGACACCAGAAGAAAAGCAGTAGCTGAAGCGGCATCCCATAATTCTCTAGAAAAAGTAAGTAGAAAAGGGTTGGGGAGAAAAAAAGTAGTTATGGCCTCTACACCAGTGCACAAACTACAGGTAATATAAAATAGAACTTGAGTTTTTACACAATGAGGAAAATAAAATGTCACATATATAAAGAAACTTGGTAGGATGGGACTCATGCCTGGAACATGGCAGTGAAAAAAGGTGGAGTACGTTGTTCCAAAGAAACAGAACTGGGTTCTGATGTGCAACTGGAAAGGAATTGCCAGTCATGTGACACACACCACCTGTTTGTGGGGAATTTGCTTCTGGGATAGAAGCAGCTTCTTTGCTCTGATCTACAGAAAGCCTGCCCTGGCCCTCAGTATTTGTAAAATTCAGAAAGGAAAGGAGGAAGAAAAAGGGCAGGGAGGGAAAGAAGGAAACAAGAAAAGAGACACAAGGAAGTAAGGAGGAGGAATAAAAACAAAAGAAAATGATAGAAGGAAAGTCAGGGTAGTACTTTACATCACGAAGATAGAGTCTTTTATGGGATTTTATAACCTTGAGAGTGGAAACAAGAAAGGAATTATTTAGGTGAGGATAAAGGAGAGGAAAATAAGTAATAGCATCGTAAAAATGTGCTAGAGTCTGCCAAAACAGATAAACTCTATTACAGATCCCAGGACAAGTCATGAAATGGCACAAAGCCAAGTTCCAGAAGTGAGGAGAATGTTGATTTAGTGTAGTCTCATCCTTCATAAGGAAGAGGTTGGCAGAGAAGAGATTGCAACTCTGGATCTAATTTTGACCAACGAAGATGAAATTGACTAGTGGAATGGGAGTGAAGAAAATCTTGAAAGACAGTAACTATGGTGATTTGGTTCTCCCTGACAGCCAAGGAGAGAAAGTGAGATGTGTGTCCAGGATTATGGGAAAATTGACTTCAAATAGATAAAAGATATGATTTTCATAGCCTGAGATTCTATGGAGGAAAAGGCTCAAGGAAGATGTGATTCTGTTAAGAATGAAACTCAGTCAGTGCAAATACTTTGGAGTCCAATGAAGAGGAGTACATGCAATGACTACAGGGACCTCTCGAGTGAACTCAGATTTAGAGACGCCAGGCTGAGAGTAGGCATAACTAAGAGAGTAGTCCACATATTTCAACACTTTCAAAAGCATAAACCATATGGCAAAAACTGAGGAATTCGATTACAAAACAATTAAAGATTTATGTTCTATAAACAGCACCATGGACAAAGTTAATAGGCAGATGGCAGAATGAAGAAAATATTTGTCTAAAACTGACAAGGATGTAATATAATCCTAAAATATACGTGGAACTCCTGCAAATGAGCAGGAAAAGGACAGCAACCCAATAGAAAAAAAGGGTACAAATAATATCAATGGGCAATGTACAGAAGAGAAAAAACTAATATGGATATGGAAATTTGATCAAAACCATTGTTAATCAAATGCAAATTAAACCAACGATGAGATCAGTTTATATCTATAAAAACAGCAAAAATTAGAAATCTAGACAATTACTAATGTTGTCAGGAATGTGGAAATGTAGAAACTTGTGTTGCTGCAAGACTAGTTTCACCACTTCTGGAAAGCAAACTGGCAAAACTTGGTTATATTAAATAGATTCATACCCTATAGCCCAGCAATTCCTCCCCTAAGAAATATAAAACAAATTCTTTACAAGTCCAGCAGGGGACTAATAGGAGGATGTTCTTTGCAGGGTTACCTGTAGTGGTATGGAGTTGGGGGCAATGTGGGTGTTCATCAGTGGAGGAGTGGATAGATGCAACATCGTGAGTGAAGAGTGCACACAGTGGAATAGCAGGCAACAAAGTGAAGCAACAAATTAAATATTAGCATCTGGCAATGTGTATGGAGATGAAAAACAGTGCTCAGTGAAAAAAGTAAGACACGGAATGACACATGTAACAGTAGCTTTGGAGTACATTTAAAAATAAATGCCTACAAAATGATAACTATTTTCTGAAGACACATTTAAACAGATATATACACACTAGAAAACTGCCTATTTTGGAGGGTGGAGGGAGTGAAGATACAGGGTATAAAGATAGAATAAAGCAATAAATAAAGACATAAAATAAGAGAGCCTTTCCTTGCAGGGACCAATGATGGTGTCTCGTGAACTGAGGATTATAATTAATTCCATCCATTGAGGAACAAAAACTTCAAAACAAAACATAGCAAAACACAAACACAAATATATCAGCACTTGGACCATGAACAGAATGGCAACTGGAAGAGGAAAAGCAGGAATGAAGAAAATCTTGCAAAAATACTGACAGCAAAATGGGCTTGTCACTCCAAATAAGAAGTACAAAGAACAGAGAAGTCTGATGCTCAGAACACATGGGTGCCATTTACAGTTGGAAGGGAGAAAGTAACATTTTTGGAGGCACTGATTTAGATGTTTGAAATACTTTATCTCATTTAGTCCTTTTAACCACATTGTGGTAGATACTGCCTCAGCTAAGACTTTTTTGGTTGCAAGAAACAGAAACCCATCTGTATTAGATTTGAGGGGGAACAAAAAAGGAGCTTATTATAAGGATGCAAGGTTATCTCATAAAACCGAAGAGCAAGAATGCAGGTGGGCCTCCAAGGCTGACTAAAACCAGGGCAGTCATTATCTTGGGCTCCTTCTTTAGAGACATGGTGTTTTATCTCTGCTTCCCTCTCCTCTGACTTCAACCTATTCTCCCTGCTAACTTTCTTTGTTCCTTCAGGTACATGGCAGAAGACAATTGCTCCACAGGTTGGGTGTCTGCCTGTTCCAGCCCTGAACTGATTATACCCACTGCATACCAATTCCAAACTCCTGTGGAAGAGGACTTAATCCATCTAGCTTTGCTGCACTGATTGTGTTGATGGTGGAGGGTGGTGTCCCATGGCACTTACTAACTTGATTGCCAGGTTCACCCTTATGGGAGGAGAAGAGGGTTCTTAGGGAATGGGCTGTGTGCATAGCAGATACTCTCTAAAATCTCTACCGCAACTGATAGGACTGTGCAGTATCTGCCAAATGAATGAATGACAGGAGACTCAGGTTTCTCCAACTTCAAAGCACATGCTCTTTCTAATACATCATGTAGCCTTCAAATGTTTGCATGTGAGATAACTGTTTCCATTACCTCAGTAAAAGAGAATGGTCTTGTATAAGGGCATACCCAGGAAACAGATGGCACATTCAAATCACAATAATTTGAGGAAGTTTAATAAAGATTTATTTGAAAAGGTGTAGGCATGGTGTAGGGAAATCACAAGGGCAGTGGGCAGTTCCCAGAATCTAGTATTAGAGGGGCTGAGCCTGAAGAGGTAATGGGAGATGGTGGTTCAAACTTAGAAACAGAGAGCTACGTAGAGGGGGTCACATGGCAGGAGTGAGATCTTAGCAAGGGGACTCAAGTGAGTCCACAACCCTCACAGGGAAACAGAGGATTAAATACCCAACCTCACACTCCTACTTCCCTCTGATATTCTGCCTATGCTACTCACTGGCTGAACCCAATAGAAAGCCAGGGAAGTAAGGGAATCTGTTGATGTGGTCCATACAGGTTAGCCTCAAAGCCCAGAGCTGGGTGAAGAAGATAAGGAATTAAACAGAAGAAAGAAACAGCCATCTAGGTCGTTAGACTGGAAAATAAAAATAAACACGTGTAATCAGATTTGAAACCCCAAAATGAGATTTTTAAGGGTGTTCCTAGAGGCTCTAGATATGTTTAATTTTCATGTCCTGGGTAAGCCATATATATTAAACTGATTACTTCAGCTGAAGTCACTAATTATGGTGCCTCAGGGGCTTCCTTGGAGGTCCAGGAGTCTGGACACTCCCTCTCCACTCCTATCAGAACAGCTTTGCTTTTATTTGGTTAATACAACAGGACTCTGCTTAAGATTTCATTGAGGAAACAGCGCTATAGCACCACCTATAGTCAGGCAATGTGCTAAGGACTCGAACCACAGACTAGTGGGGAAGACAGAAAAGTAACAGTACAGTGTTAGGAAAACGCACAGGTGATGAAGGGTTAAAGAAAGTCCAGTGAACCCAGAAGGGGCGAGGGATCAAGGAAGGCTTCCTGGAGTCGGTAACTGGAAAGGGAGGCAAGGAAGCTCAAAGGACACTGCCGTTGTCTAAAGAGGGAAGAGGAGCCCAACATTATGCAATTCGCTGAAAGGGGGGCTATCACCTGGAAAGAACTAGGATACAGATCCGCGGACAAGGCTCGGAGCTAGGGTGACTGCACGTGACGGGCAAAGATCTTCGCTCAGTCCTGCCTCCAGCCCTGCTCCGCCCCCATCCCATCCCATCCCACCCCACCGTCCGCCAAAGGGGCGAGGCATTTCAACTGCACTCGGCTGGGAGGACATCCCAAGCCTGAGGCCCGCATCACCAGCTGGGGCGGATGTCTGCAGAGTCTCCCAGAATAGCTGGTGTCTCCCAGACTGGTCTGGTTAGGGCTCTCCTGCCCGGGAGGGGTAGCCAAGGACAAGGCGCTCATTGGTTGCCATAGAGGCGATCCGAGAGGCTGGGGAAGGCTGATTGGCCGCAGGTTCTTGGCGCGGACCACGCCCACCTCCTCTGCCAGCTGCAATCAGGTCAGGGCCCCGAGGCCTCTTGGGTAGTTTAGTGGTGGGCGCCAAACCGGGCTGGTTAACATGGCGCCGGATTTAGATGGGAGGAGCGCAGGGCAGGAGCGCAGGGCAGGACCACAGCTGGGGTCGGGCTGAGTCGGAACTCCCGGTAGAATTCCTGGGTTTTCTTCCCACATTTTCGGCCCTTCGGCCGGGCTGTGGTAACCCTAGAGCCTGGTCGCGCGATCTTGTGACCAGTGACTTTGCATCGGGAAATGACGCGCATTTCAGGATGGCTTCTGCATTTACAGGAGTTTTCGCTGTCCCTGTGGGCTCTTCTTGTGCCCTCAGGGACCAAGGCAGAGGCTGCAAGGGATACAGGACCAGGGCGGTGTATCTCTAGCGCTACAGCCCCACCATGCGTCGGTTCCCGTCTGGCGCCCGTGGCTCCTGGGAGCTGGACCTTGAACCGGAAAGTGCGTGGCCTTGAGAAGACAGTTATAGGTCACTCAGCCTGGTTTTTCAGCATTCATGGCCATACTTGCCCTTCTCCATCCACGTTGAACGCCACATTTTTATGACGAATCACGCAGTTCCTCTTGCCTGGAATTACTAGTCCCTGCCAACGCTGCACCCTGCCGCATTTTCTACCTTTTAATTCACTACTTATTCTTTAAGGCTTAGATCTAATATCACCTCAGTATAAAGCCTGTCCATTCTTCAGGATAGTTATTCTATTACCTCTTAAGGAGTGCAGGCTCAGGAAGTGGTGCCCAGTTAGTATTGCAGCTATGCCATTGAAATGCGCTGTGATTTTGAGCAAATTAACCTCCTTGAGCCTCAGTTTTGCTTCTCAAAATGGAGGCAGTAGTATTACTTCAAGGGTTTTGTGAGGTTTAGATGTAATGTTGTTAGAACCTAAGTGCTTAATAGTTGTGAACGCTGTTATTATCTGTCATCCCAATGTACTTTGTACATTGTACTCTTATTATCTGTCATCCCAGTGTACTTTGTATAGGCTTGTTATAAGTTTGCCCATTGTATTACCATTATTTGTTTTTATCTGCCCTGTTAGAGCTTAAAATCTGGAACTGTGTTTTGTTCATAGCATCAGCGTAAACAGCGTGCTGGGAAAATGTTATATTATTTCTCAGAAAACTTTGTAAAAAGCACCCTTTCCTCTCTTTTTGCTTTTTTCCTTTCTTCTTTTTTTCTTTCCTTCACTTTTTCTTTTTACTCTTAAAGGCTCCTTGAGACAGGAATTTTCAAACTTGGAGAAGGAGCTGAGATCCTGAGGCAAGAATAAGCACTTCTTTGTTCTCCATGGTGACCAGAAAAGCCTTAACATTTCCCTTTCCCTTGACTACACTTAGGGCAAGTTTCTTCTTGACTGTTGTCTCCTGATCTCTTTTTTCTCAGCGCATTTACTTTAGAAACTTGCAATTACAAATTCTTTCTCTGCCCCTTTGAAATGTATAGAAATCTCCCTAAAAGCCCCTTGCCAGTTTTAAGACCCAGGGAATGTCTTTCTCAAGAGCCATCCCTTTGAAGTGTAATCCTCAAGGAAGATAGCACCCGTTTCCTAGTCTCTGTGGGAGGGTAGGAGCCCAACTTTACTGGGTGTCTTGCTCCAAATTGTAAACTACAGCATGTAGACTTACTTTTCCTTTGGGTAAGAGCAATTACCACCCACAGGTGGCCTAAGATCTCCCTACTGCAGCTCTTAAAAACTCTCCGGCCACTTGTTTCAGCAGAGTTGAATTCAGTCTCCTACCTCTTGCAGTAGCCTTAAATAAAGTCTTTCTTGCCTGCTTAACTTTGCCTTGGTGTAGTCTTTCTTTGATAATGTAAATGTTTAGGTTCTGTGCTTATTGTTTCTTCTTGATTACAGTGTTGACTCATTTCTTACTCCTTGCTGTCTGAGAAGTGCTTCTCACATGTCCTCTATTATCTAGAGATTCACCAATTTGGACTGAAAAGAGTAGAGCTTTGTGGAGTGAAGCTACTGCTTCAATTCACTGCAGGGAGGTTAGTATGTGATGTGCAGGATGTGGAAAGGGTAGTACATCTATTTGAGGGCATCCCAAGTGAGGTGTGTTCATCTTATGGAAGTAGCACCAGAAAACAAAGCACAGGCCTATGCCCTTTCCTTTCCTATCTATTATGAAAGGAGCATGAGAAAGATGGAATTTTCAAAAAAAGAGAACAGCTGAGAAGATAATGCCCTCTCAAGGGACACTGGCTTTTGTTAAGAAGAGAAGCTAAGCCAGAGAGGAAGGGTTGCAAATAGAAAGCCTTCTGCAGTGGTGGAGGTAGTGTGGAGAGGTGTTCCTTAAAGTACAGGGAATTAAGTGGACCCATTTACGATGAGGAGGTAAAGTGCAATAGGACTGAATTGGAATGAAATGAAAGATGGTTGAGAAAAACAGGCAGTAGGAAGAGGGGAGTTAACTAGGAGTATGGGTAACAGGGAAGGAAACTGGTAGTCTGAGAAGCTTGGTAGAAGTACTTATTACTTGAATCTGAAGGGAAATATCAAATAGTTATGTATTTAAGGAAACTAGAGGACTTAGGAAGAAGGGGTTTGACACCTGGCCTCTCCCCCTTGCCCTTCCCCAACACACACAAGCATAAACACACATTGAATGCAGTGTTGATTATTTAATGCCACCACAAATTCTCCCTCGTGGCCTAGTGGAGGCAAACAAGATGAAGCTCAGTCTGCTGATCCTTAGTTTTTCTTTTTCTTTTCTCTGACTTTTCTTAATGTCAACACTGCTCCCTAATTCCATTTTTCTTACTTCTTCCTCTACTGTTTCTCATACAGGAGCAGGGTGGATGAGGGCAGATTCAGGAAGTGAGAGTGGAGTGTGAGAAAGAAAAACAGATTAAAATTATAAGTTGAAAGAGAAAAAAGTTTACTCCTAAATGTATATGCAGAACTCAGGCTAGGAAGAGCATGTATAGAAAGAAAATGAAATGGACTTAAGTGTGCTTATAGATCCTGTTGTGATAACTTAGAAGAAAATCACTCAGGAAAGTCTCAAATTCTCCTGAGGAAGGTCCAAGAGAAAACAGTGCTTAAAGTTACATCAGACAGATGAGCATTAGACATCAATAGGATCTTCCAGGTCTGATGCTATTGCAAAGGAAGCTATGAATGCTCTTTCCTGGAGCCTTTCAGCACTGGAGAGTTACCCAACGGTCAGGGTTGGAGAAGGGATCTTCCCCTCCAGGAGTCTTCCCACTAGACAGACTCTGCCTGGTAAAAGCTGCTCCTCCCAAGTGCCCTCACCACAGCCCCTTTCATTTCTTTATTTCAAAAACTGTAGATGATGGGGTTGCACATGGGGGTGATGATGGTGTAGAGGAGAGAGAAAGGCTTGTCTTTGTCAGGACCATGTTTGCTGCGTGGTTCATGTAAGAGAACATGGCTGAGGTGTAGAAAAAGATGACCACAGTCAGATGGGAGGCACAAGTAGAGAAGGTCTTCCCCAGACCAGAGGAGGAGGCTTTGCCCAGGATGGAGGCCAGGATGTGGGCATAAGAGATGACAATGAGCACCATGGGGCTGAGCAGCACCACAACGGCATCAGCAAAGATGACTCTCAGACTAAATTGGGGGTCTCCATAGAGAGAGCAATCACTATGGGGGCCTCGCAGAAGAAGTTTTCTATGTGGTTGTCTCTGCAGAAGGGATTCTGGAATGACATATACTCAAGAAAGATGCCATTGATCAGCCCAAAGAACCAGGCAGTACTCACCAGCCTCACACAGACCTGCTGGTTCATGATCTGGGCATAGCTAAATGGGTGGCAGATAGCAACATAACAGGCATAGACCATGAAAACCAAGAGGATGCACTCAACCACACCCACACCAAAAACCAGATACATGTGGGTCAAGCACGAGGCAAAGGAGACCACATAGTTCTTGACCACCAGGTGGATCAGCATCAGCATTCCACCAGGTGGAATGGTGGTAGGAACGAAGTAGATATTCAGGAAGGATAGGTGGCCAAGGAACAGCGTGGGGCTATTGAGCCTGGGATCTGTCCAGGTGATGAAGATGATGAGGCCATTCATGGGCATGGCAAGGCTGTCGAGGGCTAGGAAGAGGACAAAGAGCAATGCCCGTGTGGAAGGGGAGCTCTGCTCAAAGCCCACGAGGATAAACTCTATCACTGTGCTCCTATTCCCTATATCCACAATCTGAGGCCTGCTTGAAGAGGGAGGACAGCAAAAGCACAGACAGGATAGCTGTGTACGGGTTTTATCCACTTGTATAAAAATAGATTAAGGGCAAAAGGGTGAAAGAGATGGGAATTTCAGTAAACTCCATGTGAGTCGGCAGTGTCATGGGCACTGAAAATACCAGTTCTACTGTAGGCAGGAATAATGGAAACATATTATGAACCAAGAGAGATTCTGTTGTACTTCGTATGAATCAAGTTGGACCTGAAATACTGTATCCAGTTCTGTGATATCTATTTCAAATGATTATATACCAATGGGATTATGTTCAGAGACAAAAATATTGTGAATGATCTAGGAACCACGTGACAAACTTTTTGCGGTACGCGGGCCTCTCACTGTTGTGGCCTCTCCTGTTGCAGAGCACAGGCTCTGGACGCGCAGGCTCAGCGGCCATGGCTCACGGGCCCAGCCGCTCCGTGGCATGTGGGATCCTCCTGGACCGGAGCATGAACCCGTGTCCCCTGCATCGGCAGGCGGACTCTCAACCACTGCGCCACCAGGGAAGCCCACGTGACAAACTTTTAAAGGAAACTTTAAAGGAAAGACTTAGGGCGAATCTGAGAGGTCCCTTTAAAAGTCAAGTGGTTTTTCATTTGGGAGAGAGAATTTACTTTTTCTGTGTCACCTCCAATGATTAGAACTGAAACCAGAGAGTATAAAAACCAGAAAAAATTATGGGTATTTCTAATTATAAATTTTCTTTGTTTTCCTGACTATAAATGTAATGCTTGCTTATTATAGAACATCTGAAAAGTACCAAAAAGCAAAAGCAAAAATAAATAAATAAAAGGACACAACCAGAGAGAAACCACACCTGTGTTTTAGTTCATGTCTTTTCAGTAGTTGTTTTTCTTTGTTTATATTTTAAAAGGTTTTAAGACTAATACAAAACCTGATAGAACCTTCCATAGGAACCTAAGTGAGGGAGAGAAGTATACCTTCAACAAGAAAAGCAGCAAAGACCCTGGATACACATGGACCCGAGCTGCTCACAGCCTCCTTGGAGGCTCCGTGAGGGCCAAACCCACTTTGGGGGAGTAATCAATTAAGGGTTCACAGACAAAAGGTTCACTTATGATAGCAGGAAAAGTAAGACATGGCAGCATAGAAGTACTTGAGCTCACCACCTCCCACAAAAACACCAAAATCACAACTAACTGCTGAACAACCATCAACAAAAAAGACTGGAACCTACCAAAGAAGATATTCTACATCCAAAGATAAAGAAGCAGCCACAATGAGAAGGTAGGAGGGGCACATTTGCAAAAAACTCAAATCCCATACCCACTGGGTGGGCAACCCACAAATTGGAAAATAATTCTATCTCAGAGGTGCTCCCACAGGACTGACTGTTCTGAGCCCTGCATCAGGCTCCCCAGCCTGGTGATCTTGCATTGGGAGGAGGAGCCCCCAGAGCATTTGGTTTGAAAGCCAGTGGGCCTTGATCACAGAAACTCCACAGGACTGAAGGAGACAGAAACTCCACTCTTGGAGGGCACTCACAAGGTCTTGTGTGCACCGGGACCCAGGGGAAAAAGCACTGACTTCATAGGAGTGTGGGCCAGACCTACCTACTGGTCTTGGAGGGACTTCTGGGGAGGCAGGGGGTGGCTGTGGCTCACTGTGGGACAAGGACACTGGTGGCAAAGATACCGGGGAGTACTCAATGTTGTGAGCTCTCCTGGAGGCTACCATTTTGACACCAAGACCTGACCCCACCCAACAGCCTGTAGGCTCCACTGCTGGGACGCCTCAGGCCAAACAGCCAACAGGGCAGGAACATAGCTCCACCCATCAGCAGGCAGCCTGTCTAAATCTTCCTGAGCCCAAATCCACCTCTACACACACCTTTGACACGGCCCTGCCCACCAGAGGGACAAGACCCAGCTCCACCAACCAGTGGGCACACACCAGTCCCTCCCACCAGGAAGCCTACATAAGACTCTTAGACCAGCCTCAACCACCAGGGGGCAGACACCAGAAGCAAGAGGAACTATAATCCTGCAGCCTATAGAGTGGAAATTGCAATCACAGAAAGCTAGAGAAAATGAGATAGAAGAGGAATATGTTCCAGACGAAGAAACAAGATAAAACCCCAGAAGAACAACTAAGTGAAATGGAGATAGGCAATCTACCTGAAAAAGAATTCAGAGTAATAATAGTAAAGATGATCCAGGATCTTGGAAAGACAATGGAGGCACAGACCGAGAGGATACAAGAAATGTTTAACAAAGAGATAGAATATATAAAGAGCAAAGGGAGTTGAACAATACAGTAACTTAAATGAAAAATACACTAGAGGGAATCAATAGCGGAAAAAATGAGGCAGAAGAACAGCTGGAAGACAGAATGGTGGAAGTCACTGCCACAGGACAGAATAAAGAAAAGAGAATAAACAGAAATGATGACAGTTTAAGAAACTTCTGGGAGAACATTAAACACACCACCATTAGCATTATAGGAGTCCCAGAAGGATAAGAGAGAGAGAAAGAACCTGAGAAAATATTTGAAGAGATAATAGCTGAAAAATTCCCTAACATGGGAAAGGAAATAGTCACCCAAGTCCAGAAAGTGCACAGTCCCATACAAGATAAACCCAAGGAGGAATACATGGAGACACATATTAATCAAAGTGACAAAATTAAAGACAAAGAGAAAATATTAAAAACAACAAGAGAAAAGCAACAAATAACATACAAGGGAATCCCCATA
Source organism: Hyperoodon ampullatus (assembly GCF_949752795.1). NCBI lineage: Eukaryota > Metazoa > Chordata > Mammalia > Artiodactyla > Ziphiidae > Hyperoodon > Hyperoodon ampullatus. The sequence goes on from NC_136924.1 coordinate 54,401,982, forward strand.
AGGTTATCAGCTGATTTTTCAGCAAAAACTCTGCAGGCCAGAAGGCACTGGTACAATATATCTAAAGTGATGAAATGGAAAACGTACAACAAAGAATACACTACCCAGCAAGGCTCATTCAGATTTTATGGAGAGATCAAAAGCTTTACAGACAAGCAAAAGCTAAGAGAATTCAGCACCACCAAATCAGCTTTACACAAAATGCTAAAGGAACTCTGTAGGTGGAAATGAAAGGCCACGACTGGAAACAAGAAAATTATGAATAGGCAAGCTCACCTGTAAAGGCAAACATACAGTAAAGGTATGAAATCATCCACACACAAATATGATATCAAAGCAAACAACCATGAGAAGAGGAGAGTACAAATGCAAGATATTGGAAACACATTTGAAATTAAGTGACCAGGAAAAAACAATCTTGTATATATATAGACTGCTATATCAAAATCTCATGGTAACCACAAACCAAAAATCTACAATAGATACACACACACAAAAGAAAAAGGAATCCAAACACAACACTAAAGTTAGTTACCAAATCACAAGAGAAGAGAACAAAAGAGGACAGGAAGAAAAAAGACCTACAAAACCAAATCCAAAACAATTAACAATATGGCAATAAGAACATACATAATAATAATTACCTTATATGTAAACGTTCTAAATTCTCCAACCAAAAGAAATAGATTGGATGAATGGATACAAAAACAACACCTATATATATGCTGTCTAAAAGAGACCCACTTCAGATCTAGGGACACATACAGACTGAAAGTGGGAGGATGGAAAAAGATATTGCATACAAACAGAAATCAAATGAAAGCTGGAGTGGCAATTCTCATATCACGCAAAATAGACTTTAAAATAAAGACTGTTACAAGAGACAAAGAAGGACACTACATAACAATCAAGGAAACAATCCAAGAAGAAGATAAAACAATTGTAAATATCTATGCACCCAACATAGGAGCACCTCAATATATAAGGCAAATGCTAACAGCCACAAAAGGAGAAATCAACAGTAACTCAATAATAGGGGAGGACTTTAACACCCCACTTACATCAATGGATAGATCATCCAGTCAGAAAATCATTAAAGAAACGCAGGCCTTAAATGACACACTAGACCAAATGGACTTAACTGATATTTATAGAGCATTCTATCTGAAAGCAGCAGAATACACATTCTTCTCAAGCGCACATGGAACATTCTCCAGGATAGATCTTGGGTCACAAATCAAGCCTTGTTAAATTTAAGAAAACTGAAATTGTATCAAGCAACTTTTCCCACCACAACGCTACGAGATTAGAAATCAATTACAGGAAAAAAACTGTAAAAAACACAAACATGTGGAGGATAAACAGTACACTGCTAAATAACTGAAATATCACTGAAGAAATCAAAGAGGAAATAAAAGAATACATAGATACAAATGACAATGAAAATATGACGATCCAAAACCGACGGGATGCAGCAAAAGCAGTTCTAAGAGAGAAGTTTATAGCAATTCAATCTCACCTCAAGAAACATGAAAAATCTCAAATAAACAATCTAACCTTACACTTAAAGCAACCAGAGAAAGAAGAGCAAAGAAAACCCAAAGTTAGTAGAAGGAAAGAAATCATAAAGATCAGAATAGAAATAAATGAAATAGATACGAAGAAAATAATAGCAAAGATCAAGAAAACTAAAAGTTGGTTCTTTGATGGGGCTTCCCTCATGGTCCAGTGGTTAAGAATCTGCCTTCCAGTGCAGGGGACATGGGTTCGATCCCTGGTCGGGGAAATAAGATCCCACATGTTGTGGGGCAAATAAGCCTGCATGCCACAACTACTGAGCCTGTAAACTCTGGAGCCCATAAGCCACAACTAGAGAGCCTGTGTGCCACAACTAGTGAAGCCTACACACTGCAACAAAGAGCCCAAGCCTACACACCACAATGAAGAGCCCACGTGCCACAACGAAGACCCAGCACAGTGAAAAAAAGAAAGAAAAAAAAAAGTTTGTTCTTTGAGAAGATGAACAAAACTGATAAACCTGTAGCCAGACTCATCAAGAAAAAAAGGGAGAGGACTCAAATCAATAAAATTAGAAATGGAAAAGGAGAAATCACAACTGACGCCACAGAAATACACAGGTTCATAAGAGACTACTACAAGCAACTATATGCCAAGAACATGGACAACCTGGAAGAAATGGACAAATTCTTGGAAAGGTACAACTTTCCAAGACTGAACAGGAAGAATTAGAAAATATAAACAGACCAATCACAAGTAATGAAATAGAAACTGCAATTCAAAATATTCTAAGAAATTATAGTCCAGGACCAGATGGCTTCACAGACAAATTCTATCAAACTGTTTAGAGACGAGATAACACCTATCCTTCCCAAACTCTTCCAAAATATAGCAGAGGGAGGAATACTCCCAAACTCGTTCTACGAGGCCACCATCACCCTAATACCAAAACCAGACAAAGATATCACCAAAAAAAGAAATTTACAGACCAGTATCACTGATGAACATAGACACAAAAATCCTCAACAAAATACTAGCAAACAGAATCCAACAACACATTAAAAGGATTATACACTATGATCAAGTGGGATTTAGCCCAGGGATGCAAGGATTCTTCAATATACGTGAGTCAATGTGATACACCATATTAACAAATTGAAGAAGAAAAACCATATGACCATCTCAATAGATGAAAAAAGCTTCAATACCCATTTATGATAAAAACTCTCCAGAATGTGGACACAGAGGGAACCTACTTCAACATAATAAAGGGCATATATGACAAACCCACAGCAAACATCATTCTCAATGGTGAAAAACTGAAAGCATTTCCTCTAAGATCAGTATCAAGACAAGGACGCCCAATCTTGCCACTTTTATTCAACATAGATTTGGAAGTCCTAGCCATGGCAATCAGAGAAGAATAAGAAATAAAAGGAATACAAATAGGAAAAGAAGAAGTAAAACTGTCACTGTTTGTAGATGACATGATACTATACATAGAGAATCCTAAATATGCCACCAGAAAACTACTAGAGCTAATCAATGAATCTGGTAAAGTTGCAGGATACAAAATTAATGCACAGAAATCTCTTGCATTCCTATACACTAACAACAAAAGATCAGAAAGAGAAATTAAGGAAACAATCCCATTTACCATCGCAAAAAAAAAAAAGAATAAAGTACCTAGGAATAAGCTTACCTAAGGAGGCAAAAGACATGTAATCAGAAAACTAATATAAAACACTGATGAAATAAATCAAAGATGACACCAACGGATGGAGAAATATACCATGTTCTTGGATTGGAAGAATCAATATTGTGAAAATGAATATACTACCCAAAGCAATCTACAGATTCAATGCAATCCCTATCAAATTACCAACGGCATTCTTCACAGAATTAGAACAAAAAGTTTTACAATTTGTATGTAAACACAAAAGACCCCAAATAGCCAGAGCAATCTTGAGAAAGAAAAACAGAGCTGGAGGAATCAGGCTCCCTGATTTCAAAGTATACTACAAAGCTACAGTAATCAAGACAGTATGGTACTGGCACAAAAACAGAAATATAGATCAATGGAACAGGATAGAAAGCCCAGAGATAAACCCACACACATATGGTCACCTTATCTTTGACAAAGGAGGCAAGAATATACAATGGAGAAAAGACAGCATCTTCAATAAGTGGTGTTGGGAAAAATGGACAGCTACATGTAAAAGAAAGAAATTAGAACACTCCCTAACACCATACACAAAAATAAACTCAAAATGGATTAGAGACCTGAATGTAAGGTCAGACACTATAAAACTCTTAGAGGAAAACATAGGCAGAATACTCTTTGACATAAATCCCAGGAAGATCTTTTTTGACCCCCCTCCTAGAGTAATGAAAATAAAAACAAAAATAAACTTATGAGACCTAAAACTTAAAAGCTTTTGCACAGCAAAGGATGCCATAAACAAGATGAAAAGACAACCCTCAGAATGGGAGAAAACACTTGCAAATGAAGCAACGGACAAAGGATTAATCTCCAAAATATAAAAATAGCTCATGCAGCTCAATATCAAAAAAACCAATTAACCCAATCAAAAAATGGTTGGGAGACCTAAACAGACATTTCTCCAAAAAGACATACGGATGGCCAAGAGGCACATGAAAAGCTGCTCAACATCACTAATTATTAGAGAAATGCAAATCAAAACTACAATGAGGTATCACCTCACACCCGTTAGAATGGCTATTATCAAAAAATCTACAAACAATAAATGCTGGAGAGAGTGTGGAGAAAAGGGAACCCTCTTGCACTGTTGGTAAGAATGTAAATTGAAACAGCCACTGTGGAGAACAGTATGGAGGTTCCTTAAAAAACTAAAAATAGAACTACCATATGACACAGCAATCCCACTACTGGACATATGCTATGAGAAAACCATAATTCAAAAGGACACATGTACCCCCAATGTGCACTGCAGCACTATTTACAATAGCCAGAACATGGAAACAACCTAAATGTCCAATGACAGATGAATGGATAAGAAAGTGTGGTACATATATACAATGGAAAAAAGAGGAATGAAATTGGGTCATTTGTAGAGACGTGGATGGACCTAGTATCTGTCATACAGAGTGAAGTTAAGTCAGAAAGAGAAAAATAAATATCGTATATCAAAGCATATATGTGGAATCTAGAAAAATGGTACAGATGAACCTATTTGCAGGGCAGTAATAGAGGTGCAGACGTTGAGAACAGACATGTGAATATGGGGAGAATGGAGAGGGTAGGACGAATTGGGAGATTAGGTTGACATATGTATACTACCATGTGTAAAATAGATAGCTAGTGGGAACCTGCTGTATAGCACAGGGAGCTCAGCTTCACTCTCTGTGATGACCTAGATGGGTGGGATGGAGGGTGGAGTGGGAGGAAGGTCCAAGAGGGAGGGGATATAGGTATACATATAGCTGATTCACTTTGTTGCACAGCAGAAACCAACACAACATTGTAAAGAAATTACACTCCAATAAACAAAACATAAAAGTAACTCCTCTGTTAAAAAATAAATAAACTTAAAAGCTTTTGCACAACAAAGGAAACCATAAATGAGATGAAAAGACACCCCACAGAATGGGAGAAAATATTTGCAAATGATGCAACCAACAATGATTAATCTCGAAAATATATAAACAGCTCATGCAGTCCAATATCAAAAATAAATAAATAAATAAATAACCAAACAAGCAACCCAATTAAAAATTAATTTTTAAAGAAGATCTAAACAGACATTTCTCCAAAGAAGACATACTGTTGTCCAAAAAGCACATGAAAAGATGCTCAGCATCACTAATTATTAGAGAAATGCAAATCAAAACTACAGTGAGGTATCACCTCACATCAGTGAGAATGGCCACCATCAAAAAGTGTCCAAACAATAAATGCTGGAAAGGGTGTGGAGAAAAGGGAACCCTCCTACACTGTTGGTAGGAATGTTAATTGGTGCAGCCACTATGGAGAACAGTATGGAGGGTCCTTAAACCAATAATAGAGCTATCATATGATCCAGCAATCCCACTCCTGGGCATATATCCAGAGAAAACCATAATTCAAAAAGATACATGCACCTCAGTGTTCATAGCAGCACTAATTACAATAGCCAAGTCATGGAAACAACCCAAATGCCTATCAACAGATGAATGGATAAAGAAGATGTGGTACATATATACAATGGAATATTACTCAGCCATAAAAAAGAATGAAATAATGCCATTTTCAGCAACATGGATGGACCTAGAGAGTATCATACTAAGTGAAGTCAGATGGAGAAAGACAAATTCATATGATATCGCTTATATGTGGAATCTAAAGAGATGATTCAAATGAACTTATTTATAAAACAGAAACAGCCTCACCGACTTAGAAAATAAACTTATGGTTACCAAAGGGGAAAGGTGAGAGGGAGGAATAAATTAGGAGTTTTGGGTTAACATATACACACTACTATGTATAAAACAGATAATAAAATATGTATAAAAAAGATAACTATGTATAAAAAAGATAATCAACCTACTGTATAGCACAGGGCACTCTACTCAATATTCTGTAATAACCTAAATGGGAAAAGAATCTGAAAAAGAATAAATATGTATATATGTATAACTGAATCACTTTGCTGTACACCTGAAGCAAACACAACATTGTAAATCAACTACAGTCTAATATAAAATAAAAATTAAAAAACACACACAAAACAAAACAAAAAGAAAAAATGCAGCAATTACAGCTGATTCCAAGTTGGGAGATTGTTAAAACCCTAATACAGAGAAAGAAAAAAGGTAAAATATTCATTCTTTATTTGAATAGGGACCTGGGAATAATTGCACTCCACTGCACTTTACGGGCAAAAATGGTTCATTCATTTAATAAATGAAAGCATATTGTATTCAGATATTGAGCTAGGTGCCAAGGATATACAATCATGCATGAGAACTTCCTCCCTGACCTCATGGAGATTATACTATATCCCAAGACATTAGATTCGGAGGTAAGTTAGAGTATAGATAATCCATATAAAATATGGATAATATTAACAAAAAGCACACATTTGTAAGTAGGTATATTTCAAACTTCATTGCCTCCATACAGGGAATGTACCTTTTTGTAGGGTCATGAAACACAACGTATTAATGGTATATTAAGAGTATAAAAAAATCTTAAATGAATTCCAAAGATCCAAAACATTAGGACCATATTCACTACACTAAAACTAGGCATTAAAATTCTTAAATTTCCATAAAGAGGCGATTTCTTATAATTCTATTTATTTTCTCCTCTTAATGAGAGAAAAAGAGCACAGGTGTTAGCTTGTGTATAGGATTTTCCTTAAGAATATTGTTTAACATCACATTGCACACTATAAATATCACACAATTTTTCCAATTATACCTCAATAAAGCTGAAAAAAGCCTGTCAACTCCCAGTGGGAAAAAAAGAATATTGTTTGCTTATATTTTTTTACGTCAAGAAAAGAAGTAAACTCTTACTGAATATTTAAATTTAGAAAGTGTTGTTTTGATAACTTACAGGTAACAGGTTTTTGATCAGCAGGCCACCAGGAGTGCTGTGCCAGCTGTGTACTGCACAAAGGCTGCTGAAGGAAAGGGTGGATGCTGAAATTGAGCCTGTTCTCATTTTACCAAACTGTACCCTGATGAGGGGCTGTCTGAGTTCAGAGGGAGTGCTGCCTTTTTTCAAATCCCTCCCTCAGAAGGAGTGAGTTTTTAAAATTAGCCCAAATGTACTGTATGTGTTAGTAAGATCTGGCCATCAGAATTTTAAATTTCAGCACTAAAATTTTTTGCCTCATAATTTTGATGAAGTTTTTGAATGAGTAGTAATAACTAAGCCTATGTTCTGCTGAGTGGGTTTTAGGAATAACAAGAAAATAGGCATTTCTTGTAATGCAGTAGTATTCAAAGTGTGGTCCTCAGACCAGCAGCAGCAGCATCACCTGAGAACTTCATAGAAACACAAATTGTTGGGCTTCACCCCAGATCTACTGAATCATAAACTCTGGGGATGAAGCCCAGCAATCAGTATTTTAACAAGCCCTCCATGTGATTATGATGCACATTAAATGTTGAGAACTAAAGGTTTAATGCAGGGGTGGACAAACTATGGCCCTCAAGCCAGATACAGTCCACTGCCTATTTTTATAATTAAAGTTCAGTTGGAACACAGCCATATTCATTTGCTAATGTATTGTCTGTGATTGTTTTTCCATTACAAAGGGATAGTTGAATAGTTGCCATAGAGACCATCTAGCCTGTAAATAGCATTGTCAAGATTTAGTAAGTAAAAATATTAGACACCCAGTTAAAAGTGATTTTCAGACAAACAATGAACAATTTTTTATTACAAATATGTTTCATGCAATATTAGTAAACCAACACACAAGGGCTAAAATATTCACTATCCGGCCCTTTACAGAAAAAGTTTGTTGACTCTTGCTTAATGTTATGACTGTAGAGTAGTCTTGATTCTGACAGGAGTGTGAAAGGGAGGCAATGAAAAAGGTCTTAGTTTTGATCACACACCTGGGATTCTGGTGAGTTGAGTCTCAGGTACTTCCTTCCCAAGAAGAAGACTCAAACTAAGAGATCAATCTGCCTGGGATGGAAGGGCAGCTGGTGCCACTTGTTTTTCTGTGTATTAAACTTATACCAGTTGCTTTTTCTTTTTAGTGCCTGGTGTTACACATGTTCAATTAAGATCAAGCAGATGTTTTAGAAGGATTGTCCAACTAATTCAGAAGGGATATTGTGACAACAAGAAACCTAGACATGATTATGAAAAACACCCCACCTATTTGAAAACTGAAAAACAAAAAGTCCTCTGAAAACAACTCTTAGATCAAACAGGAAATCAAAACAGTAATTACAGACTATCTAAAAAATACTGAGAGTAAAAGTAGCATATATTAATAAATACACATACAGATATTTGTTAAAATAAAATAGCCTGAAATACTTGTATTACTTAAGAAAAAGAAATAAAGATAAATGAAACGAAATGAAATGAAATAGCTCAAGAAGTTAGAAGCAGATAAACTAACCTATGGAAGACAAGAACAGGAATATATGGAAAGATCACAGGAGAAATTACTGAGTACAAAAGCAGAAAAAAGTAGAGTTAAATAAATTCAGGAGTTGCTCCTTCAAAAAAGCCAATAAAATATACAAACTACTATTTATCTAATAACAACCAAAATGAGGTGGGAGGAAGAAAGCGCAAATATACAAATTAGAAATAAAAGGTTGAAATAATCACAGCCACAAAGGAAACAAAAATAATTATGCAACAGTACATCACTAAACACCATGACAATCACTTTGAAAGTCTGGAGGAAAAGATAACTTGCTAGGTAAATATAAATCACTAAAATTCATTAAAGAACAGATATTTAAGCTAATATACTGGATGAAATGTAGTAGTTCTGAACCTTGGCTTCACAGTATAGTTGTGTGAAGAGTTTTTAATGTCCCCATGCCCAGACTGCATATCAGACTAATTAAAACTGAATGTACTGACAGGGACTCAGGCATCAGTGTTTTCAAAAGCTCACTTGGTGATTCCAATGTGCAGCCAAGTTTGAGAACTATTAAAACAGTGAAAGTTTTCAAAGAGCTATGCCCCAAATAGCTCCAGGCCCTGATAGTTTCATAGGTGAGTTCTTTCTAATCTTGCAGCAATCAGACATTTTTGAACACTACTGAATCCATTTATAAGAACAGAAAAAATAAGTGCTTCCTGACTACTTCTACAGAGTCATCAAACCATTGATACCAAAACCTGAAAAAGTATACAAAAGAAAATTGTAACCAAGATAATTTATTAATAAGGATGAAATAGGAAAATTATTAACAAATAGAATCCATCAGTGTATTCAAAGAATAGTGCTCCATGACTGGAGGTGATCAAGATGGTAGGGTAGGAGAATGTGAACCTCACCTCCCCCAAGAAACACACAAAAAATACACCTACATGTGGAGCAATTCTCAGCAGAAAAAAAAAAAATGGAGACTGGCCAAAAAAATACTCTTATATAACCAAGGCTGTAAAAAGATCCACAAGGAGTCAGGTAGGAAGGGAAGAGAAATGGTCAGGTCAGGACCCATGCCCCTAGGAAGAAACACAGAAGAGAAGAGGGATTACATGGGCACAGAAATCCTCCCTGGGGAGTGAGTTGATTGAATCAAATTTTTGGGCACCACAGCACTGGTGTCTGATGCTGGAAGGACAAGTCCTTTTCACTGGTTTGAAAACCAGTGGGACTGAAAGTGGGGCTGTGGAAACCTAGACTCTATCAGTGAAGCTAGCACATGCTTGCTTATTCCCAAAACAAGGAGGAGGAAGCAGATTGAAAGTGCGACCACCCCGGTGCAAGCCACAGCCCAGTGTGAGTTCCTGCCCTGGCCCCTCTTGCTCTCTGGCGCAGCTCCACACCAGAGTGAAGGCTGCCACAGCTGAGGAGAGAGAGCAGTTGCGGGGGATGGAGGTGGCTTAGACTCAGCATGGCATCCAAATGGGGCAAGGGCAGCCATTACTGGCATTCATGGGGACAGTAGATTGGGAGTTGTGTGGAGCTCTGACTGGTGCCAGACTGCCCCATTGCCCACCCTGATCCACAGTGTGTGCCCATTCTAGTCCCTCTTGCTGCAGCTGCAGCACTGTTCCCCTTTGGGGTGAAGGTGCCAATGCTGGATGAAGGGAGAGCACACACTCAGAGGGAAGAACCAGCTCAAACCCGGCCCTCAGGGCTTCTGCTGCAGTATCTTGGGACCTGACCCTGCCCTCAATAGGGCGCTGTTTGCCGCTCCATCTCCAGCCCCATGTTCTACCAAGGTGGTGACTGCCAGCATACCCTGGGAGAAGAGTTCAAAGCATTAGTAATAAGAATGCTAACTGAACAAGGGAAAAGAATAGATAAACAAAGTTGTGAATTTTAACAAGGACCTAGAAAATTTAAAACAGAACCACTTAGAACTAAAGAATACAATAACTGAAATTAAAAAAAAAAAAACACTGTAAGGAATTAACAGCAGACTAGGTGATTCAAAAGAATGCAAAAGTGATCCAGAAGATAGAATAATGGAAATCAATCAGAGCAGCAAAAAGAAAAAACAACAACAGAAAACAGACAAGAGTTTAAGGGACTTCTGGGAAAACATCAGGCATATTCACATTCACATTATAGAGGTCCCAGAAAAGGAAGAAAGGAAAGAAGATTGAAAATGTATTTGATGAAATTATGGATGAAACAGATATCAGGTACAGAAAAAACAGAGAGTAACAAAGAAGATGAACCCAAACAGACACTCACCAAGACATACCATAATTAAAATGGCAAAAGTTAAAGAGAGAATACAAAAGGCAGCAAGAGAAAGACAAAGGGTCATATTACAAGGGAACCCCCGTGAGGCTATCAGCTGATTTCTCTGTAGAAACTTTGCAGGCTAGAAGGGAGGGGCATTATATATTTAAAGTGCTGAAAGAGAAAAACCTGCAACTCAAGACACTCTACCCAGCAAGGTTATCATTAAGAATTGAAGGAGATATAAAGAACTTCTCAGAGAACCAAAAACTAAGAGTTCATCAATACTAAACCAACCTTACAAGAAATGTTAAAGGGTCTTCTCTAAATGGAAAAGTGAAGGCTGCAACAAGAAGTAAGAATCTATAGGAAAGGAAAACCCCCACTAGTAAAGGCAAATATATAGTAAAGGCTGTGGATCAACCACTTAAATAAGCTGGTATGAAGATTAAAAGACAAAAATTATAAAATCAACTATAACTGCAATAAACAGTTAAGGGATAAACACGAAGATGTAAGATATGACATAAAGAAACACAAAACGTGGGGGAGGGGAGAAAATGTAGATCTTTTGGAATGTGCTTGAACTTAAATGATTACCAGTTTAAAACAAGTAGACATAGTTATAGGTCAATATATATGAACCCCATTGTAATCACAGATCAAAAATATACAACAGATATACAAAAACTAGAGAGAAAGGAACACAAGCATACCACTGAAACAAATCATCAAACCACAAGGGAAGAAACTAAAAGAAGAAGAACAGAACAGATAACTACAAAAGCACCTGGAAAACAAGTGCAAAATGGCAATAAGTACACAACTATCAATAATTACTTTAAGTGTCAATTGGATTAAATCCTCCAATCAAAAGACATAGGATGGCTGATTGGATAAGCAAAAAAGGTCTTTCTACTTGCTGCTTAAAAGAGACTCACTTCAGAGCTAAACACACAGACTGAAAGTGAGGGGATGGAAAAGATATTTCATGTGAATGGAAATGACAAGAAAGCTGGGGTAGGAGTACTCACTCATATCAGACAAAAGAGACTTTAAAACAAAGTGCTGTTTGGGACTGACAGGTACACTTACTATATTTAAAATAGATAATCAACAAGGACCCACTGTATAGCACAGGGAACTCTGCTAAATATTCTGTAATAACCTAAATGGGAAAAGAATTTGAAAAAAAATAGATACATGTATAACTGAATCACTTTGCTGTACACCTGAAACTAACAGAACATTGTTAATAGACTATGCTCCAATATAAAAGTTAGAAAAACCAAAGTGTATAATAAAAGACAAATAAAGGCATTATATAATGATAAAGGGATTAATAGAAGAAGAGGATATAACATTTGTTAACATATATGCACCTAATATAGGGGCACCTAAATATATAAAGTAAATATTAACAGATGTATACAGAGAGATTAACAATAATACAATAATAGTAGAGGACTTTAACATCCCACTTACATCAATGGACAGACCAACCCAACACAATGTCAATAAGGAATCATTGGCCTTAAATGACACATTACACCAGTTGGACTTAATAGATATCTGCAGGACATTCCATTGAAAAATAGCAGAATACACACCACAAAACAAGTATCAACAAATTTAAAAGGACAGAAATTACATCAAGTATTTTTTCCAACCACAATGATATGAAACTAGGAATCAATTACAGGAAGAAAAATGAGAAAAGAGCAAACACATGGAGACTAAATAACATGCTACTAAATAATCAATGGGTCAATGAAGAAATCAAAGAGAAAATGAGAAAATGCCTCAAGACAAATAAAAATAAAAACACAGATTTCCAAAATCTATAGGACATGGCAAAAGCAGTTCTAAGAGAAAAGTTTATAGTGACTATACAGGCCTAACTCAAGAAAGAAAAATAATCTCAAATAAAAATCTAAATGTACATTTAAAAAAACTAGAAAAAGAACAAGCAAACACCAAAATAGGTAGAAAGAGGAAGTAATAAAGGGCTGAGTGGGAATAAGTGAAAAAGAGACTTCAACAAAATCAATGAAACTAAGAGCTGATTTTTTGAAAAGGTAAACAAAATTAGAAAAAAATGAGAAGTCAACGGCCTGTGGGGTCTCCAGGAGCCACACCTCTCGGGGCAGGTCACAGGCGGAGCTGGAGGCCTCCTTGGCCCTGACAGGCTCCAGCACCCGATGTCAAATGATACAAAAGTCTCTAGAGTCCTCTGTGTGACCTTCGAGGACCCATCAACCTGAAAACAGAGCAGGATGCAGGTGTTCCAACCGTGGATGCCATAATGCCATGTGGCTGACAGGGTCTTGGTGCTCCTGCCAGGTGTCAGGGCTGTGCCTCTGAGGTGGAAGAGCCGAGTTCAGGACATTGTTCCACCAGAGATCTCCCGGCTCAACGTAATATCAAGTGGCGAAAGTTCTTCCAGAGATCTCCATCTCAACACTAAGACCCAGCTCCACTCCACAACCGGCAATCTACAGTGCTGGACACCCTATGCCAAACAACTAGCAAGACAGGAACACAACCCCACCCATTAGCAGAGAGGCTGCCAAAAATCATACAAAGTTCACAGACATACCAAAACACACCACCGGATGCAGTCCTGGCCACCAGAAAGACAAGATCCAGCCTCATCCACCAGAACACAGGCACTAGTCTCTCCCCTCCACCAGAAAGCTGACACAACCCACTGAACCAACCTTACCCACTGGGGGTAGACACCAAAAACAACAGGAACTACGAACCTGCAGGCTGTGAAAAGGAGACCCCAAACACATTAAGGTAAGCTAAACGAGAAGACAGAGAAACACACAGCAGATGAAGAAGGTAAAAACCCACCAGACCAAAAAACGAGGAGGAAATACATAGTCTACCTGAAAAATAATTCAGAGTAATGATAGTAAAGGTGATACAAAATCTTGGAAATAGAATGGAGAAAATACAAGAAACATTTAACAAGGACCTAGAAGAACTAAAGAGCAAACAAACAATGATGAACAACACAATAAATGAAATTACAAATTCTCTAGAAGGAATCAAGAGCAGAATAACTGAGGCAGAAGAACGGATAAGTGACCTGGAAGATAAAATAGTGGAAATAACTACTGCAGAGTAGAATAAAGAAAAAAGAATGAAAAGAATTGAGGACAGTCTTAGAGACCTCTGGGACAACATTAAACGCACCAACATTCGATTTATAGGGGTCCCAGAAGAAGAAGAGAAAAAGAAAGGGACAGAGAAAATATTTGAAGAGATTATAGTTGAAAACTTCCCTAATATGGGAAAGGAAATAATCAAGTCCAAGAAGCACAGAGAGTCCCACAGAGGATAAATTCAAGGAGAAACATGGCAAGACACATATTAATCAAATTCAAAAATTAAATACAAAGAAAAAATATTAAAAGCAGCAAGTGAAAAACAACAAATAACATACAAGGGAATCCCCATAAGGTTAAGAGCTGATCTTTCAGCAGAAACTCTGAAAGCCAGAAGGGAGTGGCAAGACATATTTAAAGTAATGAAAGGGAAAAACCTACAACCAAGATTACTCTACTCAGCAAGGATCTCATTCAGATTTGACAGAGAAATTAAAACCTTTACAGAGAAGCAAAAGCTAAAAGAATTCAGCACCACCAAACGAGCTTTACAACAAATGCTAAAGGAACTTCTCTGGGAAGGAAACACAAGAGAAGGAAAAGACCTACAATAACAAACCCAAAAGAATTAAGAAAATGGGAATAGGAACATATATATCGATAATTACCTTAAATGTAAATGGATTAAATGCTCCAACCAAAAGAAACAGACTGGCTGAATGGATACAAAAACAAGACCCATATATATGCTGTCTACAAGAGACCCACTTCAGACTTAGGGACACATACAGACTGAAAGTGAGGGGATGGAAAAAGATATTCCATGCAAATGGAAATCAAAAGAAAGCTGGAGTAGCAATTCTCATATCAGACAAAATAGGCTTTAAAATAAAGACTATTACAAGAGACAAAGAAGGACACTACATAATGATAAAGGGATCAATCCAAGAAGAAGATAGAACAATTGTAAATATTTATGCATCCAACATAGGAGCACCTCAATACATAAGGCAAATGCTAACAGCCATAAAAGGGGAAATTGACAGTAACACAATCATAGTAGGGGACTTTAACACCCCACTTTTACCAATGGACAGATCATCCAAAATGAAAATACATAAGGAAACACAAGCTTTAACTGATTCTTTAAACAAGGTGGACGTAATTGATATTAATAGGACATTACATCCAAAAACAACAGAATACATTGTCTTTGCAAATGCTCATGGAACATTCTCCAGGATAGGTCATATCTTGGGTCACAAATCAAGCCTTGGCAAATTTAAGAAAATTGAAATTGTATCAAGTATGTTTTCCGACCACAATGCTATGATACTAGATATCAATTACAGGAAAAAATCTGTAAAAAATACAAACATGTGGAGGCTAAACAATACATTACATAATAACCAAGAGATCACTGAACAAATCAAAGAGGAAATCAAAAAATACCTAGAAACAAATGACAATGAAAACACGATGACCCAAAACCTATGGGATGCACCAAAAGCAGTTAGTTCTAAGAGGGAAGTTTATAGCAATACAATCCTACCTCAAGAAACAAGAAACATCTCAAACAAACAACCTAACCTTACATCTAAAGCAATTAGAGAAAGAAAAACAAAAAAACCCCAAAGTGAGCAGAAGGAAAGAAATCATAAACATCAGACAAGAAATAAAGGAAAAAGAAATGAAGGAAAGAAGAGCAAAGAACAATAAAACTAAAAGCTGGTTCTTTGAGAAGATAAACAAAATTGATAAACCATTAGCCAGACTCATCTAGGAAAAAAGGGAGAAGACTCAAATCAATAGAGTTAGAAATGAAAAAGGAGAAGTAACAACTAACACTGCAGAAATACAAAGGATCATGAGAAATTACTACAAGCAACTATATGCCAATAAAATGGACAACCTGGAAGAAATGGACAAGTTCTTAGGAAAGCACAACCTTCCGAGGCTGAACCAGGAAGAAATAGAAAATATAAACAGACCAATCACAAGCACTGAAATCGAGACTGTGATTAAAAATGTCCTAACAAACAAAAGCCCAAGATCAGATGGCTTCAGAGGCGAATTCTATCAAGCATTTAGAGAAGAGCTAACACCCATCCTTCTCAAACTCTTCCAAATTATAGAAGAGGGAAGGAACACTCCCAAACTCATTCTACGAGGCCACCATCACCCTGATACCAAAGCCAGACAAAGAAGTCACAAAGAAAGAAAACTACAGGGCAATATCACTGATGAACATAGATGCAAAAATCCTCAACAAAATACTAGCAAACAGAATCCAACAGCACATTAAAAGGATCATACACCATGATCAAGTGGGGTTTATCCCAGGAATGCAAGGATTGTTCAATATACACAAATCAATCAATGTGATACACCATATTAAAAAATTGAAGGAGAAAAACCATATGATCATCTCAATAGATGCAGAAAAAGCTATCAACAAAATTTAACACCCATTTAAGATAAAAACCCTCCAGAAATCAGGCATAGAGGGAACTTTCCTCAACATAATAAAGGCCATATATGACAAACCCACAGACAACATCATTCTCAATGGTGAAAAAGTGAAACCATTTCCTCTAAGATCAGGAAGAAGAAAAGGCTGTTCACTCTCACCACTATTATTCAACATAGTTTTGGAAGATTTAGCCACAGCAATCAGAGAAGAAAAAGAAATAAAAGGAATACAAATCGGAAAAAAAGAAGTAAAGCTGTCACTGTTTGCAGATGACATGATACTATACATAGAGAATCCTAAAGATGCCACCAGAAAACTACTAGTGCTAATCAATGAATTTGGTAAAGTATCAGGATACAAAATTAATGCACAGAAATCTCTTGCATTCCTATACACTAATGATGAAAAATCTGAAAGACAAATTAAGGAAACACTCCCATTTACGAGTGCAACAAAAAGAATAAAATACCTAGGAGAAAACCTACCTAAGGAGACAAAAGACCTGTATGCAGAAAACTATGGAGGAGCCGGGGAGCCGGAGGAAGATGGCGGAAGAGTAAGACGCGGAGATCACCTTCCTCCCCACAGATACATCAGAAATTCATCTACACGTGGAACAACTCCAACAGAACACCTACTGAACGCTGACAGAAGACCTCAGACCCCCCAAAAGGCAAGAAACTCCCCACATACCTGGGTAGGTCAAAAGAAAAAAAGAATAAACAGAGACAATAGGATATGGACGGGACCTGCACCAGTGGGAGGGAGCCGTGAAGGAGGGAAGGTTTCTACACACTACAGGCCCCTTCGCGGGTGGAGACTGCGGGTGGCGGAGGGGGAAAGCTTCGGAGTAGCGGAGGAGAGCACAGCAGCAGGGGTGCGGAGGGCAAAGCGGAGAGATTTTGGCACAGAGGATCGGTGCCCTCAGGCACACACCAGCCCGAGAGGCTTGTCTGCTCGCCGCCGGGGCGGGCGGGGCTGGGAGCTGAGGCTCGGGTATCGGCTTTCAGTCGGAGCGCAGGGAGAGGACTGGGGCTGGCGGCAGGAAGAGACCCTGAAGGGGTTAGTGCTAGCCCGGAGGGAGTCCGAGGAAAGGGTCTGGAGCTACCGGAGAGGCAAGAGACTTTTTTCCCTTTTGTTGCCTGGTGCGCGAGGAGAGGGCATTCCCCTCCCTCCCCTCTGCCTGAGTGAGCCAGAGCCCCCGAATCAGCGGCTCCTTTAAACCCGTCCTGCCTGAGCGAAGAACGGACGCCCTCCGGCGACCTATGCGGAGAGGCGGGGCCAGGTCCAAGGCTGAGACCCGGGAGTTGTGAGAGCAGAGACAGGGAAATCTCTCTGGGCAGCATCGGAGGCAGTGGATTAAAGCTCCACGGTCCATTTGATGTGCCCTGCGTCTGTGGAGTGTATGAATGGACAGCGAATCATCCCAAATTGAGGAAGTGGACTTTGAGGACAAGATTTAAGACTTTCCCCCCTTTTTACAACGAATTATCCCAAATTAAGGAGGTGGACTTAGCAAGATTTCAGACTTCTCGCCCTTTTCCTCTTTTTTACAACGAATTATCCCAAATCGAGGAGGTGGACTTGAAGAGCAAGATTTTTGATTTTTCCCCCTGCTCTCTTTTTGTGAATGTGTATGTGTAATCTTCTGTGTAAGATTCTCTCTGTATAGCTTTGCTTCCACCATATGTCCCAGGGTTCTATCGGTCCGTGTTTTTTTTTTCAATAATTACTTTTTAATTTTAATAACGCTACTATATTTCATACTTTATTCTATTTTACTTTACCTGCTCTTTCTTTTTTTCCTACCTTCCCTTCCTCCCTCCCTCCCTCCGCTCCTCCTTTCCTTCTTTCTTTTTCTTTCCTCCCTCGCTCCCTCCCACCCTTCTTCTTTCCACTTTCTTTTTCTTTCCTTCCTCCCTCCCTCCCTCCTGTCTTTCTTTCTTTCTTTCCTTCCTCCCTCCCTCCCTCCCTTCTTCCATTCACTCTTCCTTTTGCTTTCATTCCTCCCTCCCTCCCTCCTTTCTTTCCTTCTTTCTTTCCATTCTTCCTCCCTCCCCCCCTCCTTTCTTTCTTTCGTCCTTCCTTCCTTCCTTTCTTCCCTTCTTCCTTTCTTTCCCTCTCTCTTTCTTTCTTCTACTAATTCTTTCTTTCTACTTTTTCTCACTGTTATTCTGAGCCGGGTGGATGAAAGGCTCTTGGTGCTGCAGCCAGGAGTCAGTGCTGTGCCTCTGAAGTGGGAGAGCCAACCTCAGGACACGGGTCCACAAGAGACGTCCCAGCTCCACATAATATCAAGCAGCGAAAATCTCCCAGGGATCTCCATCTCAACACCAGCACCCAGCTTCAGTCAACGACCAGCAAGCTTCAGTGCTGGTCACCCTATGCCAAGCAACTAGCAAGGCAGGAACACAACCCCACCCATTAGCAGAGAGGCTACCTAAAAACATAACAAGGCTACAGGCACCCCAAAACACACCACCAGACGTGGACCTGTCCACCAGAAAGACAAGATCGAGCCTCAACCACCAGAACACAGGCATTAGTCCCCCCCACCAGGAAGCCTACACAACCTACTGAAACAACCTTAGCCACGGGGGACAGATACCAAAAACAACGGGAACTACGAATCTGCAGCCTGCAAAAAGGAGACCCCAAACACAGTAACATAAGCAAAATGAGAAAGCAGAAAAACACACAGCAGGTGAAGGAGCAAAATAAAAACCTACCAGACCTAACAAATGAAGAGGTAATAGGCAGTCTACCTGAAAAAGAATTCAGAATAATGATAGTAAAGATGATCCAAAATCTTGGAAATAGGATAGACAAAATGCAAGAAACAGTTAACAAGGACCTAGAAGAACTAAAGATGAATCAAGCATCGATTAAAAACACAATAAATGAAATGAAAAATACTCTAGATGGGATCAATAGCAGAATAACTGAGGCAGAAGAACGGATAAGTGAGGTGGAAGATAAAATAGTGGAAATAACTGATGCAGAGCAAAATAAAGAAAAAAGAATGAAAAGAATAGAGGACAGTCTCAGAGACCTCTGGGACAACATTAAACGCACCAACATTCGAATTATAGGGGTTCCAGAAGAAGAAGAGAAAAAGAAAGGGACTGAGAAAATATTTGAAGAGATTATAGTTGAAAACTTCCCTAATATGGGAAAGGAAATAGTTAATCAAGTCCAGGAGGCACAGAGAGTCCCATACAGAATAAATCCAAGGAGAAATACTCCAAGACACATATTAATCAAACTGTCAAAAATTAAACACAAAGAAATCATATTAAAAGCAGCAAGGGAAAAACAACAAATAACACACAAGGGAATCCCCATCAGGTTAACAGCTGATCTCTCAGCAGAAACTCTACAAGCCAGAAGGGAGTGGCAGGACATAATTAAAGTGATGAAGGAGAGAAACCTGCAACCAAGATTACTCTACCCAGCAAGGATCTCATTCAGATTTGATGGAGAAATTAAAACGTTTACAGACAATCAAAAGCTGAGAGAGTTCAGCACCACCAAACCAGCTTTACAACAAATGCTAAAGGAACTTCTCTAGGCAAGAAACACAACAGAAGGAATATACCTACAATAACGAACCCAAAGCAATTAAGGAAATGGGAATAGAAACATACATATCAATAATTACCTTAAATGTAAATGGACTAAATGCTCCCACCAAAAGACACAGAGTGGCTGAATGGATACAAAAACAAGACCCATATATATGCTGTCTACAAGAGACCCACTTCAGACCTAGAGACACATACAGATTGAAAGTAAGGGGATGGAAAAAGATATTCCATGCAAATGGAAATCAAAAGAAAGCTGGAGTAGCAATTCTTATATCAGACAAAATAGACTTTAAAATAAAGACTATTAGAAGAGACCAAGAAGGACACTACATAACGATAAAGGGATCGATCCAAGAAGAAGATATAACAATTGTAAATATTTATGCACCCAACATAGGAGCACCTGAATACATAAGGCAAATACTAACAGCCATAAAAGGGGAAATCGACAGTAACACAATCATAGTAGGGGACTTTAACACCCCACTTTCACCAATGGACAGATCATCCAAAATGAAAATAAATAAGGAAACACAAGCTTTAAATGATACATTAAACAAGATGGACTTAGTTGATATTTATAGGACATTCCATCCAAAAACAACAGAATACACATTTTTCTCAAGTGCTCATGGAACATTCTCCAGGATAGATCATATCTTGGGTCACAAATCAAGCCTTGGTAAATTTAAGAAAATTGAAATTGTATCAAGTATCTTTTCCGACCACAATGCTATGAGACTAGACATCAATTACAGGAAAAGATCTGTAAAAAATACAAACACATGGAGGCTAAACAATACACTACTCAATAACGAAGTGATCACTGAAGAAATCAAAGAGGAAATTAAAAAATACCTAGAAACAAATGACAATGGAGACACGACGACCCAAAACCTATGGGACGCAGCAAAAGCAGTTCTAAGGGGGAAGTTTATAGCAATACAATCCCACCTTAAGAAACAGGAAACATTTCGAGTAAACAACCTTACCCTGCACCTAAAGCAATTAGAGAAAGAAGAACAAAAAACCCCCAAAGTTAGCAGAAGGAAAGAAATCATAAGGATCAGATCAGAAATAAATGAAAAAGAAATGAAGGAAACAATAGCAAAGATCAACCAAACTAAAAGCTGGTTCTTTGAGAAGATAAACAAAATTGACAAACCATTAGCCAGACTCATCAAGAAAAGAAGGGAGAAGACTCAAATCAACAGAATTAGAAATGAAAAAGGAGAAGTAACAACTGACACTGCAGAAATACAAAAGATCATGAGAGATTACTACAAGTAACTCTATGCCAATAAAATGGACAACCTGGAAGAAATGGACAAATTCTTAGAAATGCACAACCTACCAAGACTGACACAGGAAGAAATAGAAAATATGAATAGACCAATCACAAGCACTGAAATTGAAACTGTGATTAAAAATCTTCCATCAAACAAAAGCCCAGGACCAGATGGCTTCACAGGCGAATTCTATCAAACATTTAGAGAAGAGCTAACACCCATCCTTCTCAAACTCTTCCAAACAATATCAGAGGACGGAACACTCCCAAACTCATTCTATGAGGCCACCATCACCTTGATACCAAAACCAGGCAAGGATGTCACAAAGAAAGAAAACTACAGGCCAATATCACTGATGAACATAGATGCAAAAATCCTCAACAAAATACTAGCAAATAGAATCCAACAGCACATTAAAAGGATCATACACCATGATCAAGTGGGGTTTATTCCAGGAATGCAAGGATTCTTCAATATACGCAAATCAATCAATGTGATACACCATATTAACAAGTTGAAGGAGAAAAACCATATGATCATCTCAATAGATGCAGAGAAAGCTTTCGACAAAATTCAACACCCATTTATGATAAAAACCCTGCAGAAAGTAGGCATAGAGGGAACTTTCCTCAACATAATAAAGGCCATATATGACAAACCCACAGCCAACATTGTCCTCAATGGTGAAAAACTGAAACCATTTCCACTAAGATCAGGAACAAGACAAGGCTGCCCACTCTCACCACTCTTATTCAACATAGTTTTGGAAGTTTTAGCCACAGCAATCAGAGAAGAAAAGGAAATAAAAGGAATCCAAATTGGAAAAGAAGAAGTAAAGCTGTCACTGTTTGCAGATGACATGATACTATACATAGAGAATCCTAAAGATGCTACCAGAAAACTACTAGAGCTAATCAATGAATTTGGTAAAGTAGCAGGATACAAAATTAATGCACAGAAATCTCTGGCATTCCTGTACACTAATGATGAAAAATCTGAAAATGAAATCAAGAAAACACTCCCATTTACCATTGCAACAAAAAGAATAAAATATCTAGGAATAAACCTACCTAAGGAGACAAAAGACCTTTATGCAGAAAATTATAAGACACTGATGAAAGAAATTAAAGAGGATACAAATAGATGGAGAGATATACCATGCTCCTGGATTGGAAGAATCAATATTGTGAAAATGACTCTACTACCCAAAGCAATATACAGATTCAATGCAATCCCTATCAAACTACCACTGGCATTTTTCACAGAACTAGAACAAAAAATTTCAAAATTTGTTTGGAAAAACAAAAGACCCCGAATAGCCAAAGCAATCTTAAGAACGAAAAACGGAGCTGGAGGAATCAGGCTCCCTGACTTCAGACTATACTACAAAGCTACAGTAATTAAGACAGTGTGGTACTGGCATAAAAACAGAAAGATAGATCAGTGGATCAGGATAGAAAGCCCAGAGATAAACCCACGCACATATGGCCAACTTATCTTTGATAAAGGAGGCAGGAATGTACAGTGGAGAAAGGACAGCCTCTTCAATAAGTGGTGCTGGGAAAACTGGACAGGGACATGTAAAAGTATGAGATTATATCATTCCCTAACACCATACACAAAAATAAGCTCAAAATGGATTAAAGACCTAAATGTAAGGCCAGAAACTATCAAACTCTTAGAGGAAAACATAGGTAGAACACTCTATGACATAAATCACAGCAAGATCCTTTTGGACCCACCTCCTAGAGAAATGGAACTAAAAACAAAGATAAACAAATGGGACCTAATGAAACTTCAAAGCTTTTGCACAGCAAAGGAAACCATAAACAAGACCAAAAGACAACCCTCAGAATGGGAGAAAATATTTGCAAATGAAGCAACTGACAAAGGATTAATCTCCAAAATTTATAAACAGCTCATGCAGCTCAATAGCAAAAAAACAAACAACCCAATCCAAAAATGGGCAGAAGACTTAAATAGGCATTTCTCCAAAGAAGATATACAGACTGCCAACAAACACATGAAAGAATGCTCAACATCATTAATCATTAGAGAAATGCAAATCAAAACTACAATGAGATATCACCTCACACCAGTCAGAATGGCCATCATCAAGAAATCTACAAACAATAAATGCTGGAGAGGGTGTGGAGAAAAGGGAACACTCTTGCACTGCTGGTGGGAATGTGAATTGGTACAGCCACTATGGAGAACAGTATGGAGGTTCCTTAAAAAACTAAAAATAGAACTACCATATGACCCAGCAATCCCACTACTGGGCATATACCCTGAGAAGACCATAATTCAAAAAGAGACATGTACCAAAATGTTCATTGCAGCTCTATTCACAATAGCCCGGAGCTGGAAACAACCTAAGTGTCCATCATCGGATGAATGGATAAAGAAGATGTGGCACATATATACAATGGAATATTACTCAGCCATAAAAAGGAACGAAACTGAGCTATTTGTAATGAGGTGGATAGACCTAGAGTCTGTCATACAGAGTGAAGTAAGTCAGAAAGAGAAAGACAAATACCGTATGCTAACACATATATATGGAATTAAAAAAAAAATGTCATAAAGAACCTAGGGGTAAAACGGGAATAAAGACACAGACCTACTTGAGAACGGACTTGAGGATATGGGGAGGGTGAAGGGTAAGCTGTGACAAAGTGAGAGAGAGGCATGGACATATATACACTACCAAACGTAAGGTGGATAGATAGTGGGAAGCAGCCGCAGAGCACAGGGAGATCAGCTCGGTGCTTTGTGACCGCCTGGAGGGGTGGGATAGGGAGGGTGGGAGGGAGGGAGACGCAATAGGGAAGGGATGTGGGAACAGATGTGTATGTATGACTGATTCACTTTGTTATAAAGCAGAAACTAATAAAAAATAAATTAAAAAAAAAAAAAAGAAAACTATAAGACACTGATGAAAGAAATTAAAGATGACACAAACAGATGGAGAGACATATCATGTTCTTGGATTGGAAGAATCAACATTGTGAAAATGACTATACTACCCAAAGCAATTTACAGGTTCAATGCAATCCCTATCAAACAACCAATGGCATTTTTCACAGAACTAGAAGAAAACCTTTCACAATTTGTATGTAAACACAAAAGACCTTGAATACCCAAAGCAATCTTGAGAAAGGAAAACAGAGCTGGAGGAATCAGGCTCCCTGACTTCAGACTATACTACAAAGCTACAGTAATCAAGACAGTATGGTACTGGCACAAAAACAGAAAAATAGATCAATGGAACAGGATAGAAAGCCCAGAGATAAACCCACACACATATGGTCACCTTATCTTTGATAAAGGAGGCAAGAATATACAATGGAGAAAAGACAGCCTCTTCATTAAGTGGTGCTGGGAAAACTGGACAGCTACATGTAAAAGAATGAAATTAGAACACTCCCTAACACCATACACAAAAATGAACTCAAAATGGATTAAAGAACTAAATGTAAGGCCAGACACCATAAAACTTTTAGGGGAAAACATAGGCAGAACACTCTATGACATAAATCACAGCAAGATCCTTTTGGACCCACCTCCTAGAGAAATGGAAATTAAAAAAATAAACAAATGGGACCTAATGAAACTTAAAAGCTTTTGCACAGCAAAGGAAACCATAAACAAGACGAAAAGACAACCCTCAGAATAGGAGAAAATATTTGCAAATGAAGCAACTGACAAACGATTAATCTCCAAAATTTACAAGCAGCTCAGTATCAAAAAAACAAACAACCCAATCCAAAAATGGACAGAAGATAAATAGACATTTCTTCAAAAAAGATATACAGATTACCAACAAACACATGAAAGGCTGCATAACATCACTAATCATTAGAGAAATGCAAATCAAAACTACAGTGAAATATCACCTCACACCGGTCAGAATGGCCATCATCAAAAAATCTACAAACAATAAATACTGGAGAGGTTGTGGAGAAATGCAACCCTCTTGCACTGTTGGTGGGAATGTAAATTGATACAGCCACTATGCAGAACAGTATGGAGATTCCTTAAAAAACTAAAACTAGAACTACCATATGACCCAGCAATCCCACTACTGGGCATATACCCTGAGAAAACCATAATTCAAAGAGTCATGTACCACAAAGTTCACTGCAGCTCTATTTACAATAGCCAGGACATGGAAGCAACCTAAGTGTCCATCAACAGATGAATGGATAAAGAAGATGTGGCACATATATACAATGGAATATTACTCAGCCATAAAAAGAAACGAAATTGAGCTTTTTGTAGTGAGGTGGATAGACCTAGAGTCTGTCATACAGAGTGAAGTAAGTCAGAAATAGAAAAACAAATACCGTATGCTAAGACATATATATGGAATCTAAGAAAAAAAAAAAAAAGGTCATGAAGAACCTGAGGGTAAGACGGGAATTAAGACACAGACCTAGTAGAGAATGGACTTGAGGATATGGGGAGAGGGAAGGGTAAGCTGTGACAAAATGAGAGAGTGGCATGGACATATATACACTACCAAACGTAAAATAGATAGCTAGTGGGAAGCAGCCATATAGCACAGGGAGATCAGCTCGGTGGTTTGTGACCACCTAGAGGGGTGGGATAGGGAGACTGGGAGGGAGGGAGATGCAAGAGGGAAGAGATGTGGGAACATATGTATATGTATAACTGATTCACTTTGTTATAAAGCAGAAACTAACACACCATTGTAAAGCAATTATACTCCAATAAAGATGTTAAAAATAAATAAATAAAAATTAAAAAAATAAAAAATCCTTTAGCTAGACTCACCAAGAAAAGAAGAGAGCCCAAAAAAATAAAACCAGAAATTAAGGAAGAAAAATTACAATGGACACTACGGAAATACAAAGGATTATAAGAGTACACTATGAACAATTAAATGCCAACAAATTAGACAGGCTGGAATAAATGAATAAATTCCTAGAACCATATAATCTTTAAAGCCTGAGTCATAAAGAAATAGAAAATCTGAACAGACTGATTACTAGTAATGAAATTAAATCAGTAATAAGAAAACTTGCATCCTAAAATTTCAGGTCCAGAACACTTCACAGGTGAATTTTTGCCAAACCTATAAAGAAGATTTAATACATATCCTTCTCAAATTATTCCAAAAATTGAAGAACAAACATATTCAAACTCATTTTATGAGGACAGATTACAAAACCAGACAAGGACAATGCAAAAAAAAAATTAACACCAAAATCCTTGATGAACATATTTGCAAAAATTCTCAATAAAATATTAGAAAACTGAAGTTAACATTAAAAAAAAACCGTACACCATGATCAAGTGGGATTCATTTCAGGGATGCAAGGATGATTTTACATCTGTAAATTGATCAATGTGATACATTATATTAACAAAACAAAGGATAAAAGTCATATGATCATCTCAATAGATACAGCAAAAGCATTTGACAAATTCACATTCATGTATGATAAAAACTCTCAACAAAGTGGGTGCAGAGGGAACATATATCATCACAATAAAGGCCAATATGACAAACACACAGCTAACATCATAACTCAATTCTCTAAGATTAGGAACAAGACAAGGATGCCTACTCTCACCACTTTTATTCAACATTGTATTGGAAGTTCTAGCCCGAGCAACTAGGCAAGAGAACTCAAAAATTCAACCAAACTGGAAAGGAAGGAGAAAAAACTGTCACTATTTGCTGATGACATGATACTATATATATAAAATTCTAAAGACTCTACCAGAAAACAATTAGAACTAATAAGTGAATTCAGTGGAGTTGCAGGATACAAAATTAATATACAGAAATTTGTTGCATTTATATACACTAATAATAAACTATCAGAAAGAGCAGTGAAGAAAACAATTTCAATGACAATTGCACCAAAAAGAATAAAATACTTAGGAATAAATTTAGCCAAGGAGATGAAAGCCCTGTACTCTGTCTGAAAAGCATAAGACACTGAGGAAAGAAACTGAAGGTGACACACAAATGGAAAGATATACGGTGCTCATGGATTGGAAGAATCAATATCATTAAAATGTCCATACTACTCAAAGTAATCTACAGATTCAGTGCAATCCCTATCAAAATACTAATGGCATTTTTCACAGAACTAGAACAAATAATGCTAAAATTTGTATGGAACCACAAAAGCCAAAGCAATCTTGAGAAATAAGAACAAAGCTGGAGGTATCACATGCCCAGACTTGAAACTATACTACAAAGATATAATAATCAAAACAGTATGGTACTGGCACAAAAACAGACACATAGATCAATGGAACAGAACAGAGAGCCCAGAAATAAATCCACACTTATAGGTCAATTAATATTTGACAAACGAGGCAAAAATATACAATGGGGAAAGGACAGTCTCTTCAATAGATGGTGTTGGGAAAATTGGACAGCTACATGCAAAAGAATGAAATTTGACCACTTTCTTACACCATATACAAAAATGAACTCAAACTGGATTAAAGAGTGAAATGTAAGACCTGAAATCATAAAGCTCCTAGAAGAAAACATATGCAGGGCAGTCTCTGACATAGTTCTTAGCAATAGTTTTTTGGATCTGTCTCTTCAGGCAAGGGAAACAAAAGCTAAAATAAACAAATGGAACTCTATCGAACTAAAATGTTTTTGCACACTGAAGGGAACCACCAACAATATGTAGGAGATAGCAAATAGCAGACGTTTGCAAACTATGTACCTGATAAGTGGTTGATATCCAAAATACGTAAAGAATGCATACAACTAAAAAAAATTAAAAATTGGGCAGAGGACCCGAATAGTCATCTTTCCAAAGAAGACATACAAATGCACATGAAAAGATGCTCAATATTACTAATCATCAGGGAAATGCAAATCAAATCCACAGGGATGGACCTTTAGGGTATTATGCTAAGTGAAATATGGCAGACAGAGAAATTCAAATACTGTACTATTTCATTCACATGTGGAATCTTAAAAATCAAAAGAAATGAGCAAACAAGACAAAACAGAAAGAGACTCACAGATGGAGAGTACAAACTGATGCTGGCCAGAAGAAGGATGGGTGCAGGGATGGATAAAATGTGGGTGCAGGTGAAGGAGATTAAAAGGTACAATCTTCTAGCTATAAAATAAATAAGTCATGGGGATGTAATGTACACATAGGAAATAGAGTCAGTAATGTTGTAACAACTTTGTATGGTGCTTGATGGTAACTGGATTGATTGTGGTGATTATTTCATAATGTATAAAAACACTGAACGTATATACTTTGTTGTACATCTGAAACAAATATAATATTGTATGTCAAGTATAACTTAGTAAAAAAAACTCCAAAATACCTGAAGCAAAAGTAAATAAAACTAGGAGAAAAAGACTACAAAATTACGGTCAGAGATGTCGCCATAATCAATTCTACAAGTAGATGAAATCCCAAAATATAATAGATCTGAACAACTCTATCACTCATGTTAACCAAAGTGACATTTACGGAACACTGAACCTAGCATTAACAATATAAATACCATGTCCTTTCCAGATGGACAAGGAGAATTCACCAAGATAGACGTTACTCTGGGCAATAAATAAGGAATTTTAAAGAACTTAAATCATTCAAATTATGTTACTTGATAATAACAAAATTATATTAGAAATCAATAACATAAAGATAGACATTTAGGTTGCCTCCATATTTTGGCTACTGTAAACAATGCTGCTATGCACATTGGGGTGCATGTATCCTTTCAAATTAGTGTTTTTGTTTTTTTCTGGATGTATACTCAGGAGTAGAATTTCTGGATCATATAGTAGTTCTATTTTTAGCTTTTTTGAGAAACCTTCATACTATTTTCCATAGTGGTTGCACCAATTTACATTCCCACCAACAGTGTACAAGGGTTTCCTTTTCTCCACACCTTTGCCAGCAGTTATTTGTATACTTTTTAATGATGACCATTCTGAAAGATGTGAGGTGATATCTCATTGTGGTTTTGATTTGCATTTCTCTAGTAATTAGAGATGTTGAGCATCTTTTCATGTGCATGTTAGCCATCTGTATGTCTTCTATGGAAAAATACCTATTCAGGTCTTCTGCCCATTCTTTGATTGGGTTCTTTGTTTTTACGATATTGAGTTAATATGAGCTGTATACATATTGACACTTTATTGGTCATATCATTTGCAAATATTTTCTCCCATTCAATAGGTTATCTTTTCATTTTTTTAATGGCTTCCTTTGCTGTGCAAAACTTTAAAATTTGGTTAGGTCCCATTTGTTTATTTTTGCTTTTAGCTATTTTGCCTTAGTAGACAGATCCAAAAAATATTGCTAGGATTTATGTTGGAGGGTGTTCTGCCTATATTCTCTTCTAGGAGTTTTATGGTTTCCTGTCTTACATTTAGGTCTTTAAACCATTTTGAATTTATTTTTGTATATGGTGTGAGGAACTGTTCTAATCTCATTCTTTTACATGTTGCTGTCCAGTTTTCCCAGCACCACTTGTTGAAGAGACTGTCTTTTCTCCATTGTATATTCTTGTCTCCGGTGTCATGGATTAGTTAGCCATAGGTGTGTGAGTTTATTTCTGGGCTCTTTGTTCTGTTCCATTGATCTATGTGTCTTTTTTTTTTTTTTTTTTTTTGGTGCCAGTACAATACTGTTTTGATACTATAGCTTTGTAGTACAGTCTGAAATCTGGGAGGACTATACCACCAGCTTTGTTCTTTTCCCCCAAGATTGCTTTGGCAATTTGGGTCTTTTGTGTTTCCATATGGATTTTAGGATTATTTATTCTACTTCTGTGAAAAATGTCATAGGTATTTTGATAGGGATTGCATTAAATCTGTAGATTGCTTTGGGTAGTATGGATATTTTAAAGATATTAATTCTCTTTTCTTCTTGAAACAACTGACAACAAAAGTTCTTTGTGACTATGAGATGACCTTGAGGATACTAGCGTACTATCACTTCTGCCTACATTCTATTGGTCAAAGAAAGTCACTTAGTCAAGTTAGATTCAATGGGTAGAAATGTATAGTCACATGATAATGGATAGGGATTATTATCCTATTGCAAGGAGATAGAAACTAGTCTATTAAATCAATCTATGTAATTGCCATTCCAGAAACCTAGGAGTCTCCTTTGATTCCTCCATTTTCCTCACTCCTCACATCTACTCCCTCAGGACATCCTGTTGAATCTTTTGTCAAAATACAGAGTCCATACATTTTCTTTCTGCCATGCTAATCTAAGATACCATCATCTCTTGCCTGGGCTCCAAGAGTCTCCTAATTGGTCTTCTCACTATTACTCTTACACTTCGTCTATCAATTTTCCTCACTGCAGCAAGACTGATCTTAAGATGTAAATCAGTTTGCATTGTTCACTCACTTAAAAAAAGACTTTCTATTGTACTTAGAATAAAATTTAAACTCCTAACAGCATTGGAAGTCACGTATTATCCTCCTTCTGCCTATCTCTCTAATCTCATCTCATTCTGGTTTCTTCTTTTATTCAGTATATTCCAGCCACAAGAGTCTTATTTCAGAAAAAAATTTCCAAGCTCTTTCCTGTATCATTCCCTTTGCATATGCTGTTAAATCTCTCTAGAATGCTTTTTTTTTTTTTTGGCTCATCATCATCCCTTAAGTCTTAGTTTATGTATCATTTTCTCAGATAGGCCTTCTGTGACTCTCCTCTCTAAAGTCTGTCCCCTGCTATTCTCTACCTAGCTCTTTGTTTGATTCTATCATCTTATTTGTTGGTTTACTTATCTCCTCAACTAGAGTGTAAGCACAATGAAGGCAGGAACCATTTCTGTGTTGCTCACTGTTGTATCCCCACACCTGGCCTTGACCCTGGTACTTTGTAGGTTTAAAAAAATGTTGAATAAATGAGTGTATTAATGAATAAATGAAATAATGAAATTGTTATCCAGTGCAGTGGCCATGGGGAAAGAAAAGAAAGAACATTTGAAACTTTTTAGACCCAGGTGAAATGTCCAGTCCTTTCTGAGGCCTCTTCTTATCTCTCTATTAAGAAATTGAGTATAGTGTTCCATGGCTGAATGATCTCTGATTTTTGTTTGTGCCTAATTTGTGGTACTTAACATTCTCTAACTCTTGTAGTGATTGTTTTGAACAACTACTCTCTCCTGTCAGATTTTTACCTATCTTAAAGCAAAGACTATATATTATTCATCTATCTCCCATAATATGCAGCACCTGACTTGGCAAATAGTAGACTGAATGTATGTTTGTTTTTTTTTTTTTTTTTTTAGAGGATGGTCAGTAGGATCACAGCTCCCAGGTCACCCTCCAGTCTTTTTTTTTGTTGTTGTTGTTCTTGTAATTTATTTAATTAATTAATTTTTGTCTGCGTTGGGTCTTTGTTGCTGCGTGGAGGCTTTCTCTAGTTGCAGTGAGCGGGGGCTACTCTTCGTTGTGGAGCACGGGCTTCTCATCACGGTGACTTCTCTTGTTGCGGAGCATGGGCTCTAGAGCACAGGCTCAGTAGTTGTGGCACATGGGCTTAGTTGCTCCGCAGCATGTGGGATCTTCCCGGACCAGGGCTCGAACCCGCGTCCCCTGCATTGACAGGCGGGGTCTTAACCACTGCACCGCCAGGGAAGCCCCCTGAATATATGTTTTGAATGAAAGGATTAAGGGATGATCTGAACATTTCCTGTTCTAGGATGAGGGGAGGGAGGGGCTCATGCTGCTTGAAAGTTTTCCAATCTCATTACAAAAGTTCTTTGCCCAGGGCATGAGCTTGCCATACTTCACTTTCTGAGGGAGACCAAAGAAAGATACAAATAATGGATTGACCTTTTTCCAGAATTAATAATCTTGAGTAAAAAGCCTGTTATTTCCCAAATGATTATAATACAGAGCATTTCCCAGCACAACCCATTAAGGCCAATAGAAATTACTTTGAACTTGCAAACTTTTCTCCCTGGGGAAACCTGGTAATAGTCTTGAACACACTCTGAGGAGGCACTTGGGTCCCAGCCAGTCTCTTCCCTCCTTTGGTGTGTGTGGGAATACATTTAAGGAGAAGAGAAGGTAGAATCAAACTGAGACCCTCACGGACTCCTTAGCATTTGTTACTTAGAGATTCCCAGAGGTTCCAAGTGTGGACATCCCAACAGGCAGCTTTACTTCAGACCAGTTAAGGCCAGACTGAGTTTTGCTTTTACTCTAAATGAGTCTCAGGAAGTTAGTTAGGAAGATGCCTACAGGAACTCCCTGAGTGACAGCCTAAAGAGGATCAGGAGCAGCTGGGATTTATTAAAGGCGTGAGCAAAGGGCATACGTCCAGGAGATGTCCCTGCAGATCTTGTTCTGAACATCCTGAGTAGCTTGGCAACTCCAGGGCCAACTGTCCTGTTAAGTAACTTAAAGACTGTTCCTGGAAGACTCTCTCTACTCCCACCACAAATCTTTCCTTTGCAGTCTCTTTTAGATTAGTCAGGAAAGGCTGATCTCTGATTTTGGGACATCCCTGTTAACTGTGCATTTCTCTAACCCATCCCAATCACCAATAGACAGATTAAATTCCTTCTGGAAACAAGACTTTCATCTTATTTACCCTGTATCACAGACTGTTTGCAATAACAAAAAAGCAAAAGCAATCCAATTATTCAACAATAGATAAGCTGTTAAATAAAATATGGACCACCTATATAATGACATTTTATGCAGTCATAAAAATATTTATAATGAGTTGTTTACTCCATGAATACCTATTTACCTATAATTTTAAGTGAAAAGTCAGGATGAAGAATTCTATATATAATATGAAAAGGCTATATAAAATCACATTTAGGAAAGGAATACATGGAAATATACCAAAATGAGAACAATGGAAGTATTATAGATAATATTTCCTACTTGTTATCTTTCTTTAAATGTTTCTATAGTTTCAATAGCATGTATTACTATCATAATAAGGAAAAACATATTAAAATGGTAATGGAGCCATTCAGCACAGAGTTATGATTGTCTCACATAACACCAAAGAAAAATCACTGATCAATGTATTTGTTTCCTAGAGCTGCCATAACCACAAACTGGGTAGTTTAAAACAACAGAAGTTTATTCTCTCATAGTTCGGGAAGCTAGAAGTCCAAAAGCAAGGTGTTGGCAGGATTTTTCCTTCTGGAGGCTCTGAGGGAGAATTTGTTCCATACAGCTCTCCTTCTGGTGGTTTCTGGCAATCCCTGGCATTCTTTGGCTTGTAGAAACATTACTTCATCATCACATGGGCTTTTCCCTGTGTGTTTTTGTCCAAATCTCCCTCTTCTTATAAGGACACCAGTCATTAGATAAGGGTCCACCCTCATCCAGTATGACCTCATCTTAACCTGATTACATCTGCTAAGACCCTATTTCCAAATAAGGTCACATTCACAGAAAGGTTGCTGGGCGAATAAATACCCAGACTTTACTCTGTTCTATCTCCCATCTCTAGCCAAATGGTAGAACCTAAATGGAAGCCAGAGGGCAAGGAAGCCTATGATGGAGACCATACACATTCATCCTCTGGGAGCACTGAGCAGAGTGAGGAATGGAATTGTAACGGCAAAAGGAAGCTACCTAGAACACTGGATATTTATTTAGTGTCATGAATGGTTGTATGTTTGGCCTGAGGCCTCAGTTCCTCTCTAGTACTTGTTGGGAGGCTGTTCCTTGCCATGTGGGCCTTTTACATTGCTTCATCAAAGTAAAGACTCAAGAAGATCCAGAGAGAGAAAATCCCAGCCAGATGAAAGTTGGTATCTCTTATAACCTAATCATGGAAGTGACACACCATCATTTTTCCTGTACTGTATTCATCAGGAGCAAGTCAGTAGGTCTAGTCCACACTCAAGGGGAAAGAATTAAATAAGAATGTGAACAACACGGCCTCCTTCATTCTAATAGAGTGCTAATTTTGTTCCCCTCTTCCTAACAACCAAATGCTTCAGAGGTAGCTGGGTCCCTTCCCAGCTCCAGGGGGTCAATCTTAATTAGCCTAAACCAATCATGGTTATCCTATTTCCTTTGCCAAGGGTTACTTTAAGTGTATGATACAATTCTGGCAAAAAATATGCGAGGCTAACCTCCTGGGAGGCTTCTGAGAAGATCACCCTCATTCTTAAAAGGGACACAAACACAGGGACACTTCCTGCTCCTCTGAATGTAGTTTTTTTGTATCTGATGCCTGGAACCATGTCAGCCATCTTGGAAGCATGTGGGCATCCAGACTAAGAAGGCAAACCAACACTAAGTGAAGATGGCAGAGCAGAAAGATTTAGCAAACACCTGGGATTCTGATAATGTTGCTGAGTTGCTGAATTAACCAACCCCAGATCAACCATCTCTATAGTCCTTGTTATGTGATTTAACAATGTATTCATTGTTGTGTCACTTTTGGTTGAATTTATATTAAGTTCAACTAAAAGTATCCCGACAGACAATACTGTGACTTATTTGTTAAACAGCAGCTATGCCACACTGAGTATCTAACTCTTATTAAAGTCTGTGACCACACTGAGTATCTAAACTCTTATTAAAGACCTGCTAGACCTGTGTTCGGGAGGACTTTTGAAAGATTGGCAATCCAACGGTGCAACAAAGAGAGCAGTGTTTTGCCTTTCACTCTTCGTTCCAAGAGATGATCCGAAGGGCCTAGGTCCCTGTATGTTGGTAGGTCGCCTAAGAAGTGACATCTGGTACACATTGTGTTTTCATGAGACGTGGTGAGGACGCGGGAGTCCCAGGAGTCCTGAAAAGCACACTAGCGTTTAGCCACTGCTTTGAGTAATGCTTCCTGGGAAATGCTGCATGCCTGCCTGGCATTGTGGATGCAATTCCTGGACCTTGCCTTCAGCTTGGCGCTCAGTATCGTTTTCCTTTTATGTAAAGGCGGCTCTGGGATGCCTCAGGAATGGAAGTGGAAACACACGATTTCTCTCAAGAAAATTCCACTTTCCTTCCAAAGACATTCCAGCATGCAAGAATGGACTGACAGAGCACTGTATTTCAGGCAGCTTTCACGTTGAACGATCCTTCTTTCCCGTTGGGAGGTACTACATTTCTCTTAAGGTCCCAGTCTCAAAGTTGAACACAGCCCACGTACATATAGTTTCTCACGAACCAAAAGGGACACAAGGAGGACTGTGGCACCTTCTCTGAATAATTTTGTAGCCAGGGAGTTGTGCACTGTGCGAATGGCATGAAATATTAAAGGTGCTAGGTATCAGATTTAGGTGTTCCCTGAACCTGCCAAAAGCCTAGCAGTGTTCAGGGGGAAACTGTCCATTTTCCAGACTGCATCTAAAGTCGAGTTACTGCTTGCCAGAAAGAGCCGGTAGGTAAGTACACCCAGAATGAACACTACACACCGTGTTTCACATTGCTCCTCAGTAATGTAATTATTGAGTAATTTAACCTCTCTTACTTCAGTTTTCTTATCTGCAAAATGGAAGTAATAATAATACCTATGTCATATATCTCTTGTGAAGATTAAATCCATCAATGTATGTAAACAATGACTCACATATTACAAGGGTGCAATAAATGTGAGATATTATTATTACTATTGTTGTTGTTCTTATTTATGTCAGACATTAAACTAGGCAACTTACACAGTCATTATTCTCTTTCCAGGTAGATATTACTACTTTTATTTTACTGGTGAAAAAATGAGATCAAGCAGAGAGAAAAAATGTATTCAAAGTCACACAATAACTATATTAGGTAGGGATTAGTGTATCTCTATTTTATAGATATGGAAATTGAGGTTTAGTCACACATCTAGTAAACAGTAGAGCAAAAATCTGAAGACAGACTTTCTAGCTCCAGAGCCCATGCTTTTAACCACTGTTCCATGTACTGCCTCCACAGATGAATCATAATTTATTGAACCATTCTCCTATGAACCATTCTCCTATTGTTGGTTAATTAGTATTCTAAACTTTCACTGTTACAAGTAAATGAACATCTTGAACACATATCCTTGACACAGTTAAACAAACAACTATTTCTGTATGATAAATTCCTAAAAGTGAAGGAGGGTCTGTTTTTTAATATCCAACAATGCCTTGCAAAATCAGAACAAAAATTCAGAAATTAATAAAAACTTTTTAACATGATCTAGAGCAAGGCATCTGAATAGGAGAGGAGAGAGATCCTTGTGTATTTTTTTTCCACTTTTGAAAATCAATAATGGTTTTTATTAGAATATAAAAACTGCTGCACATGTCCATTAAAATTCCATTTAGCATCCATTTTATTCGAGATTCAATGGGGCACCATTTTATTTTATTTTTTAAACATCTTTATTGGAGTATAATTGCTTTACAATGGTGTGTTAGTTTCTGCTTTATAACAAAGTGAATCAGTTATACATATACATATGTCCCCATATCTCTTCCATCTTGCATCTCCCTCCCTCCCACCCTCCCTCTCCCACCCCTCTAGGTGGTCACAAAGCACAGAGCTGATCTCCCTGTGCTATGTGGCTGCTTCCCACTAGCTATCGATTTTATGTTTGGTAGTGTATATATATCCATGCCACTCTCTCACTTTGGCCCAGCTTACCCTTCCCCCTCCCCGTATCCTCAAGTCCATTCTCTAGTAGGTCTGTGTCTTTATTCCCATCTTGCCCCTAGGTTCTTCATGACCTTTTTTTTTTTTTTAGATTCCATATATATGTGTTAGCATATGGTATTTGTTTTTCTCTTTATGATTTCACTCTTTATGACAGACTCTCAGTCCATCCACCTCACTACAAATAACTCAATTTCGTTTCTTTTTATGGCTGAGTAATATTCCATTGTATATATGTGCCACATCTTCTTTATCCATTCA
The DNA here is from genome assembly GCF_949752795.1 of Hyperoodon ampullatus. Lineage (NCBI taxonomy): Eukaryota > Metazoa > Chordata > Mammalia > Artiodactyla > Ziphiidae > Hyperoodon > Hyperoodon ampullatus. Next base: position 54,439,195 of record NC_136924.1, read on the forward strand.
TCTGTTGATGGACACTTAGGTTGCTTCCATGTTCTGGATATTGTAAATAGAGCTGCAATGAACATTTTGGTACATGGCTCTTTTTGAATTATGGTTTTCTCAGGGTATATGCCCAGGCCTGGGGTTGCTTGCTCTAGTTCCTCCTCCAGCTACTCTCACCCTAAGCAGCTTCTTCTTTCTCACAGAGGACAGGGCAGCTTCCTCCACTACCGCCCCAGACAAGTGAGGAGGGAGGTCCCAAGAAAACCTCCAGTTAGTTTGGGGGGCTGTATTTAGAAAAGGGAAGCAGGTGTGTAAATCCCTGATTGGATGCTCACAGAATGGTGGAATTGATGAGCTGCCTTCAAATTTTGTAGGGATCTTGTCATATTTACATGTTCCTAAAGATGTGTGCCTACATTTTGCCTTGAAATGTCTGATTGTAAGAGGCTTGCTGTGGTAACCTGAGCTAGTAGGGTAACAGGGGGCAATGGAAGTATGATGGTTAATTTTATGTGTCAATTTGACTAGGCCACAGGATGCCCAGATATTTGGTTAAATGTTATTTCTAGGTGTGTCAGTGAGGGTATTTCCAGAAGAGATTAGCATTGGAATAAGTATGCTGAGTAAAGCAGATTGTGTTTTCCAATGTGGGTGGGCATCATTCAATCTGTTGAGGGCCTGAAAAGAATAAAAAGGCAGAGGAAAGGAGAATTTGTGCTCTCTGACTGCTTGAGTTTTGGCATTGGTCTTCTCCTGCCCTTATACTGGGACTTAACATCATTGGTGACCCAGTTCTCAGGCCCTTGGACTTGCACTAGAACTATACCACCAGCTTTGCTGGGTCTCCAGCTTGCAGATGGCAGACTGTGGGATTTCTTAGCCTTTATAATCATACAAGCCAGTTCCTCATAATAAACCTCTTGAGATATATAAAATTGATACTGTTAATCTTTCTCCTGGCCTTCCCCAAAGGGACTTATGGCCTTTTATCAGAGTTACTGCGCACTGAAGAAAATGAAATAATCAAACCTTTCACGGACTACTGGACACTGACTCTGAACTGATACAAATTCCAGGAAACCCAAAATGTCACTGTGGTCCACCAGGCAGAATACAGGCTTATAGAGGTTAGGTGATCAATGAAGTTTTAGGTCAGATCCATCTCAGAGAGGGCACAGTGGGTCACCAAACCTATTGTGTGGTTATTTCTCCATTTCAAGAATACACGCCTAGGGCTTCCCTCGTGGCGCAGTGGTTGAGAATCTGCCTGCCAATGCAGGGGACACGGTTTCGAGCCCTGGTCTGGGAAGATCCCACATGCCGCGGAGCAACTAGACCCGTGAGCCACAACTACTGAGCCTGCGCGTCTGGAGCCTGCGCTCCGCAACACGAGGCCGCGATAGTGAAGAGGCCCGCACACCGCGATGAAGAGTGGCCCCCGCTTGCAGCAACTAGAAAAAGCCCTTGCACAGAAACGAAGACCCAACACAGCCAAAAATAAATATAAAAACAAACAAATAAATAAATAAAAGATTACTAAAAAATAAGAATCTACACTTGGCAGAATCCCCACATTAGTTCTCTGACTTGCGGAGTGAGGGCTATTATGGTGGGAAAGGCAAAGTCGAAGCCACTAGAACTGCCTCTACCTAGGAAAATCATAAACCAAAAGCACTACCATACTGCTGAAGGGATTGCAAAGATTAGTACCACCATCAAGGACTTGAGGGATGCAGGAGTGGTGAGTCCCACTACATCCCCATTCAACTCTCCTATGTGGCCTGTGCAGAAGGCAGATGGATCTTGGAGAATGAGAGTGGATTATCATAAGCTTATCAGGTGGTGACTCCAATTGCAGCTTCTGTACCAGATGTGGTTTCAATGCTTAACCAAATGCTTTTTTCTTGATACCTGTTAGTTAAGACCACAAGAAACAGTATGCTTTCAGTTAACAAGGCAAGCAATACACCTTCACTGTCCTACCTCAGAGATATACCAACTATCCAGCCCTACTTCATAATTTAGTTTGCAGGGATCTTGATCACCTTTTCCTTCCACAATATATTACACTGGTCCATTAAATGGATGCTGTTATTGCAAGTATGCATCACCAGTGAAAAAACAGCCTGTTTCATGTTTATGCATGAAGCTTTAGAAACCGTGGAAATTATATAAGCTCTAAAGTCCCCAAGCACCTTCTTGCCTTCTTGACTCCACTGACCTTAGTCCCTAGGGGGCAGGCCAGCTACCCTTATTAACATTTCTCTTCCACATAGAGCTAAATGCATAAGTGGACTTAGGGCTCCTCTTGGGGAGCCACAGTCTTTTTTTCTCTTTGCAAGCACATCTGGGAGTATAGGTCCCAAAATTTAGAGCTGGGGATCAGAGAAAACAGAAAGCCTTCATTTAAGGCTTGAGCCTAAGCAATACCTGCTAACTCATAATTTACCAGAAAGTCCTATACTAGGAATTTTTAGACACTGACTCAACTAATTAACGATTCCCATTCTGTCACTTCTTATTTCTAAGTCTAGGATAAGGTCAGTCATGAATAGGCCCAATGAAATTTCAGAAGAAGAACAATATTAGATAAAGTGCCAGTCTAGTACTATCCTGCAAGATTTACCATTCATTCCCCCACATGAAGTCTGCCCATAATCTTGATAGTATCCCATTTAAAAATTCCTCACTTTTTCTTTCCTTAGCTGGATGTTTTCTTCAAATAGTAGAAAGGCAAAAATCTATAGAAATTTTTTTAATGCACAAAGATAAGTAAATTTGAGATTTAATACTTGAGGAATGTGGTAGTATTTCCTGACTCCTGCACTGTTTAACAGAGAAACCAAATCTCTCTTTATAACCCAAGAAGTTATTGTGTAAGTGATGGAAAGGGGTCTAGTTAAAAGGAAAAGAGTAGGCAACAAGCAAAAGAGGTGAAAGCCAAATAGAAGGTAAGAAGTTTTTTTAAGGAAAGACAGAAGTGAGCAGAAGGGGCAGAGACTTCCTACTGGCACAGACTTCCTCTTAATGATAAATCACTGTTCAATTATTTCCAGTAACTTCTTGTAATTCCTTTTCCAATTATGGGCCATTCACTCTGCTTATAAAATTAAAGTCAGCTCTTGCTTAATGAAAAAAAGCCAGCACAAATCATTATCCAGTGAAACAATATTTCAGTAGGTCTCCTGCTTGAGTCCCTCTTAGTTCTGATTGAGAAATTTTGCTCCTCCATTCTTTCTGGAAGAAAGATACACTTAAGTCTTCACACACTGTTATATGTGTGTGTCATATGGGTTCCTCCTTTATCCATGTATCAGGGGGCTTCTAGACCACTGTATTCTAGAACTTTAAACATTTGAGATTCAGCCTCATATTTATCGAGCATCTACTATGCTCCAGACACTCGATGCAGGAGATGTAGCAGTGAAGAAGGCAGACAAGTCCCTTGCTCTTATGGATTGTAGATTCTAGAGGAAGGGGAAGTTAACTACCAAATCAATAAGTAAACAAACAGGATATTATTCAGATAATAATAAATGCTATACTACTTTATATTGGGTGTTCAAGGAATGACCTGAGAAAAGAATGATATGAAGGAGCAAGTATGAAGATTTTGGAACAGAGGGTTACAGGCAGAAAGAACAGAAAGTGCCGAGTGTTAAGATGGAAATAAGAAAGACTAGTGTGACTGGAGCAGGGTGAGAAAAGTGGAGAGGAGTGGCACAGGTGTCCAGAGGACTGTTCATGCAGGGAGTGTAGGTCAGGGAAGGAGTCTGAATTTCGTTTTACATGTATAGGGAACAAAATTCTCTATAGTAGGATTCATAAAAACTTCATCATAGAGGAAGTCAAATGAATAAGCTTCTGGTTGAACTTTTCTTTTTGCTTTCAAGATAGCTTATTATATCTAGCATCAATTATGAAATAATCTGCTGAGAAAGAATTCTTAAACAAGAATTTAAAAATACATAAAAAATAAGGATTTCTGCCCAAAGAAGAACTTTATTGGCATTAATTATTATATAATAATAGAACATTAATATTCTATTAATAAGAATTTTTCAACACTTTTATCCTAATAAATAGAATCTACTTAAGTAATTATTAAAATATACTCATGAAAAATATATTCTTAAATAAAATCATGAGAAGTCTTCATATTCCAGAATACATTCTTATTACTCTATTATTTTTATGATCTTTAATCTCTTCCTCTATTTGTCCCTCAAAATCTAGCTATAGTAGCAAGAGATGGGGTAAAGAAAAATAAACATTATTTAAAACGCTGTTAGGCAACAAATAATTTTTAAAAAGCTTTAAATAGTAGTATATAGTTAAAATAAAGAGGTAAATTTGTTGAAATGATTTGGTGAATTGACAATTTGGCAAACTGGCCATTTGCTTTTGTTGAACTGGCATTCTACATATTGTTAGAGAATTAACTGAGGGCCAATGAGAGAGGTCAAAGTTTATGGGAGCCAGAAGACTGTAATCTGAACACAAACATCTAATTTTGCTCTCTCCTAAACCCTGCATAAACTATAGGAAAGAGGGTTTTTTTCCCAAAAGACACAAATCTACAGAGTAAACAAAAGATAAAACATCAGCAACAATATATTTTGGAAACTGAAGGTAGATAGATGTGTGGTATCTGATTTTGCAGAGCTAAGAAAGATAAATTCCAGGCCGGTAGCTAGGCAGGGGTATGGAACTGAGAATAAACTGATGTGTACTGCAAAATCCTCTGGAATTGGGAATGAAAGGTATGAGGTAAAGGCTAAAATAGGAAGAACTGGTTGAAAGCTACCTTAAAAACTTTTCAATCCTTTCATCCCTTTCCCCATTGCACACTGTTGTGAGATCATCTCTCACTCACCCTAGCAGAAAATTGGGAGTTTATGCTTTGCAGAGAAGAAGCAGTGATTTGGTCTCAGACACACTAGGTCTACTTGAAAGCATTAATATTATGCTTAAAATAGGAGGGATTAAAGAAACATATGCTTCCTAAATGTTAAGAGGCCCAGATCTCTTTCCCACCTTAACTTACAGATGCTGACAGCCACGTCTTAAGCCTCCAGGTAGAAGACTGGAAGAGTCTTCTCTGAGGAATCAGAGCAGCCTAAGAGGAAAGGCCTAAATGTATTGATATCAGGGCTTCCTAACCAAAGACCCAACCAAATTAAACAATAAAAAAACCCTCAAAGTTGACAAGTCCCACCAAAGAACTTGGAATTTCATCCAAATTTTAGTCTTCCGCTGTAAATATGAACAGGCAACAAAGTATTACTAGGAAAATGAGGAAAGCTTTCAATATGAAAGATAAAGACCAAATCAAACTAATAGGAACAAAAAGAGCAGCTAGAAGAAACAGACAATATGCAGAGAGAAGAAAACCAAAAGTCAACACCCAGAGAGATGAAATGCATCCATGAAGCAAGTATAAAAAGGAATATTTAGAAAACAAAGAAAGGGCTCTTAGCATTAAATATGATAACAGAAATGAAAATTTCAATAGAATTGGAAAATAAAGTTAAAGATATCTCCCAGGAAGTAAGGCAAAGAGCCAAAGAGGCTACCACGTGGGAGAAAACCATCACCATGATAATTTCTTTTTCTTAGAACCTAACAGTTTCTTACACTGCATGAATTTTCAGATTGAAGGGTTCAAAAATGCTCATTGTGATAAAGAAAATAAAAAAACATTGAAGTACACCACTGTAAAATTATAGTATACTGGGACAAAGAAAATTCTATAAGCTTCCAGATAGAAATATGGAAAAATAGAAAGATAGAAATAATAAGTTAAAAAGAATCATAAACCAAAAATGGTTTTGTACTTCTCAAAAGTTACTCCAGAATCTAGAAAACAATGGATAAATACCAAAGAAAAATAGTATTTCCAACCTAAAACACTATATCCTGTGAAACTACCAATCAAATGAGAGGGTATAATAAACACATTTTTGACATGCAAGTTCTTACATTTATCTTCTTTGCACTTTTTCTTAGAAGATACTAGAGGATAGTTTACTTTAAAAAAGGGGAGTAAACTAAGAGGAATATATGGGATGCAGAAGACAGGAGATCCAGCAGAAGTGAGAGGTGAAAGAAATCCCCAAGGATGAAGAGATACCCTAAAATGAGAATTATGTACCAGATTAGAGCAGTGTAACTCAAAAAAATACATATTAAGGGCTGTCATCCCCATTCCCTGTCATTATTCCATTTTTTAATCTTCACAAAGCTACTGGTAAGTGTATTCCCCCCCCAAAACACAAAGGCATGAGATCCAGGAAACAGGGAATCCAAATCAGAAGAAAGCCAAAGGGAATTCCTAGGATGGCAGTAAAAGGAAGTCCCAGGATCACAGTTTCAGAGCAGGACCAAAAAGCAAGCAGGGCAGAATGAATCTCTTGGAAGAGTCTTAAGTGTCTGTCTGTGTGTCTGTCTCTCTCTCAATCCCCCATAGACTCACACACACACACACACACTCTGGAACTGATATATTAGCTGATAAAATTGCTCTTGTGGAAAATTATAGTGAGAGATTATTGGAAGATATGAGAAGAAATAGCAATTGGTAAAAAAAATTATGTAAAAACTGCGAAAAAAACAAAGCAATTATTTTTTTAACATCTTTACTGGAGTATAATTTCTTTACAATGGTGTGTTAGTTTCTGCTGTATAACAAAGTGAATCAGCTATACGTATACATATATCCCCATATCTCCTCCCTCTTGCGCCTCCCTCCCACCCTCCCTATCCACCCCTCTAGGTGGTCACAAAGCACTGAGCTGATCTCCCTGTGCTATGTGGCTGCTTCCCACTAGCTATCTATTTTACATTTGGTAATGTATATATGTCAGTGTTACTCTCTCACTTCGTTCCAGCTTACCCTTCCCCCTCCCCGTGTACTTTAGGGAAAGACATAAGAATGTAATCCTAGTACCTTACAATAATATGATAGAAATATCTGGACAGACAATAATCATATAAATACTGAATACTGATTTATAAAAAACTATACTGTAACTCCACTGGGAGGATGGGGAAGGAAAAGCCAGAGAGGATGGAAGCACACCAAAGCTAAATCCTCTCTCCACCATTCCTATCTACCAAAATAGGATGTCAAAGGACAATGTCAAAAATAAATGAATGAACAAGATTAGAAATTTGGAGATAAGTAAATGGAGATGTATAAAAGCCAGAAGACACAGCTAGAAAAGGAGTCAGAAGTTGTTGCTTCTGAGGAGGAAGACTTGGGGAAGCAAAGAGGAGTGGGGTAGTCACTATATTTACACTAAGTCTTTCAGTACTATTTGATAACTCTTTATACTTAGTGCGTGTATTATGTTAATCAAAATCAAAAGTAATATTTAAAATTCCTGGGTTCCAAGAGAGGCCATAATACCTGATTTTGGCCTATATATAAATTGGATATTCACTCTGAATATCCAGCTTGCTCTCCCGTTGTAAATGCCCACAGCTTACACTCCCCTCTTTATGTCCCAAAATGCACAGAGAAATCTCATGGACATAGAATATGGGTGGGCAAACCATACCCCTTAGGGAAAATCAGCCTGCCACCTGTTTTAGTATGACCTATGACGTAAGAATGGCTTTTACAATTTTAAGTGGCTGAAAAAAATCAAAAGAAGAATATTTTATGACAAAATTATATGAAATTCATATTTCGGTGTCACTCACTTGTTTATTTTTTGTCCATGGATTTTTTTTTGCTACTAGTACAGCTGAGTAGTTGTGACAGTGACAGTGGCCAGAAAAGTAAAGAATATTTGCTATCTGGCCCTCTATAGAAAAGGTTTGCATACTCATGACCTGGAAGCTTAGTGTCACAGGATGGGTACACATAGGACCATCCTTCCTCTTTTAGCACCTTTCTGAAATCATATTCCAGAAATACATGCACATATAAGCAAACACACACTCTAAACTATCAGAAAATCATCTCCTTTAGCTTCACTACTGAAGCTTTTTGTCAAATTTCATCACCGAATTTCATGGCAGTCCCCATTTCCCAGCATTATGATTTTGGAATCATTAACTTAACCTGTCATCTTCTCAATTAAGAACAGAGAAAAACTGAGGACCTGATTCTAAGAAAACTAGGGATGCCACATTCCAGTCTAGTATTACTGTCAGGAAGAAGAGAGGGAAACTAGGAGGGTGGATGATCCATAAAAGAAAGTAATTAGAAAAAAGCAGTATTCTGATTTTTTTCATCACAAGAGGGTCTATCTCCCCAAAGGTAATACTACTAGCCACCCTAAGAAAATGAAAACTGAAATGTAGTTTTTTTTATCATTAATTTGAAATCTAGATCCACTCTCCATAAAATTGATTCTAGAAAGTTAGTTTGGTTGGTCCCAATCTGAATATGTTTCTCAGAAAGTGAGACTGAAAAGTTTTGGGTGGGGACAAAGGATGTAGGTCATAAACAGTTCTCTGTCCCGTGAGTCCATATCGGGCTTAAACTTCTGAAACTTCCACTCACTTACCTAGGCCTTCCCTCTTCCTCTAATCTGGGAAACAGATGTTGTGACTCCTCTTCTTCTTCAGGTTATGGTACAGTTTTCGCTACTGGGGAACTCAGTGATGCTAACTCCACCAAAAGAACTCCCTGGTCCTATTTCTGGATTGTGACCTGAACACCATTCCTTGTTTGCTGTAGCATTCAGGATTGAGGCTTCTTGAAAAAAGTGGCCTGACTTTTGCATAGAATAAGAGAAGGGAAAACAGAAAATAAAGTCCTGTTTTCAGGGGTTGTTAAGGAGAATAAAGAAATTTCCAAAAACTTCTGGCCTACAGCTTGAGCTAGGATCTACTGAGATATAGGGTAATGAGAGTTAGCAGGACCTTCCAGTCACTACTCTACTGTGTTGCCCTCTAGTTTCATTCATACCTATCATGACCTCTGCTGTGCTTCAATATTTAATAACTTCAAGCAAAGAAACAAATCAATACTGGGGGCTAATGGGCCTCAGAAAAGGATCACTAACCTCTTCTCTCAAAAGATTAGGGGCCCAAAAGAAATATAAATCTTCGTAACATGAAGGAAGGGTACTGGCCCAAACATAAACTCCTTCCTCTCTGTTCATTGTTTTCCTTTCTGGGAGAAAATTCTCAAAAACATTTACAAGTATTCTACATACTGTATTTGTATGTGTCCTTACAGAAAACAAAGAGGCAATGAGCTCCATTCCTTTTCTCCAACTCTGCCTTTCTAGCCCCACACCCCCCCTTAATACGAGTACCCCATTTCATCTACTGTGTGTGCTTCCAGGGCTCTTTCTGCAAGTTTTCTCTTATGTCATGGTCATAAATTCTTCACCACATTTTGGATGCTGCTACTGAACCCAGGACTAGATATTCTTGGGCAGATTCTGTTCCTTGGTGTGGTTCTGACTGAACTCAAGGCATAGCTGCCAGAATTGAGTCAGAACTAATTCAAAGAAGCTATGGCAGGAAATATTGGGGTCAAAAGAGTTCCCACTTAGGCTGAACTTCTGATTCCATGGGGGCAATATTCCTGAGTTTCACTGCAGGGTACCCTTCTGGCTCCAATGTCTGGCCCTAAAGGCATTATCTAGCTCAGAGAACAACTTCAGGCCAGGGGGAAGCCAGCTTCTTTTTTTTTAATTATTATTTTTTTAAATTAATTTTTATTGGAGTATAGTTTCTTTACAATGTTGTGTTAGTTTCTACTGTACAGCACAGTGAATCAGCTATACATATAAATGTATCCTCTCTTTTTTGGATTTCCTTCCCATTTAGGTCACCACAGAGCACTGAGTAGAGCTCCCTGAGCTATACAGTGGGTTCTCATTAGTTATCTATTTTATACGTAGTATCAACAGTGTACATATGTCAATCTCCCAGTTCATCCCACCCCCCTCCCACCATGGTGTCCATACATTTGTTCTCTACTACTATGTCTCTATTTCTGCTTTGCAAATAAGTTCATCTGTACCATTTTCTAAATTCCACATATAAGCGATATTATATTTTTTTCTCTTTCTGTCTTACGTCACTCTGTATGACAGTCTCTACGTCTATCCACGTCTCTGCAAATGGCACTGTTTCTTTCCTTTTCATGACGGAGTAATATTCCATTGTATATATGTACCTCATCTTCTTTATCCATTCCTCTGTTGATGGACATTTAGGTTGCTTCCATGTCCTGGATATTGTAAATAGTGCTGCTATGAACATTGGGGTGCATGTGTCTTTTTGAATTATGGTTTTCTCTGGGTATATGCCCATTGCTGGGTCATATGGTAGTTCTATTTTTAGTTTTTTAAGGAATTTCCATACTGTTCTCCATAGTGGCTGTATCAATTTACATTCCCAACAACAGTGCAAGAGGGTTCCCTTTTCTCCACACCCTCTCCAGCATTTATTGTTTGTAGATTTTTTAATGATGGCCATTCTAACCGGTGTGAGGTGATACCTCATTGTAGTTTTGATTTGTATTTCTCTAATAATTAGTGATGTTGAGCAGCTTTTCATGTGCCTCTTGGCCATCTGTATGTCTTCTCTGGAGAAAAGTCCATTTTGGTCTTCTACCCATTTTTTGATTGGGTTGTTTTTTTTAATATTGAGCTGCATGGGCTGTTTGTATATTTTGTAGATTAATCCTTTGTCCGTTGCTTCATTTGCAAATATTTTCTCCCATTCTGAGGGTTGTCTTTTCATCTTGTTTATGGTTTCCTTTGCTGTGCAAAAGCTTTTAAGTTTCATTAGGTCTCATTAGTTTATTTTTGGTTTTGTTTTCATTACTCTAGGAGGTGGGTCAAAAAGGATCTTGCTGTGATTTATGTCAAAGAGTATTCTGCCTATGTTTTCCTCTAAGAGTTTTATAGTGTCTGGTATTACATTTAAGTCTTTAATCCATTTTGAGTTTATTTTTGTGTATGGTGTTAGGTAGTGTTCTAATTTCATTCGTTTACATGTAGCTGTCCAGTTTTTCCAGCACCACTTATTGAAGATACTGTCTTTTCTCCATTGTATATCCTTGCCTCCTTTGTCACAGATTAGTTGACCATAGGTGCGTGTGTTTATCTCTGGGCTTTCTATCCTGTTCCATTGGTCTATATTTCTGTTTTTGTGCCAGTACCATACTGTCTTGATTACTGTCACTTTATAATATAGTCTGAAGTTAAGGAGTCTGATTCCTTCAGCTCTGTTTTTCTTTCTCAAAATTGCTTTAGCTATCTGGGGTCTTTTGTGTTTCCATACAAATTGTAAAATTTTCTGTTCTAGTTGTGTGAAAACTGCCATTGGTAATTTGATAGGGATTGCATTGAATCTGTAGATTACTTTGGGTAGTATATTCATTTTCACAATATTGATTCTTCCAATCCAAGAACATGGTATATCTCTCCATCTGTTTGTGTCACCTTTGATTTCTTTCATCAGTATCTTATAGTTTTCTGCATACAGGTCTTTGGCCTCCATAGGTACAGGTCTCTGGCCTCCATAGGTACAGGTCTCTGGCCTCCTTAGGCCTCCTTTATTCCCAGGTGAAAAGAGATACAGACTTCAGAAGTGCAGCCCTGTGAATACAGGAGCTATATGGAAATTAAACACTATCTCAGTCTATGTGATACCATTCCAAATTTCTGTTATACACTGTTCCCTCAGGGAGAAAGATCTTCTCCCAGGATTTCCTCTAAAAGCTTTTATTTGTGTATCCTGCTTTTCTAGTTCTTCAACTATAATTCACGGACATTTGGGGACCAGAGAGAAGCCAATTTCAAAACCCTTGAAACCAATGTGCTTTCTACCATGTGTTAGTGCTTTACTCTGATAAAAATCTCACTTGTGAGGTTTTTTTTCAAGACTATCTACCACAGCCTTATGAAGTTTTCGTATCCCCATTTAGTAGATGAGAAAACTCAGAGAACTTGATTATGTCAGATTTAATGATAGAGCTGGGACTTGAATCTAGGCTTTTCTAAGACCAAGGCCTCTGTTCTTTCCATTTTCCATGTTGGGGGTCATCACTCAATTAGAAATTCAATTTCTAAAGTTATCTAGGAAAGAAAGAATGAAACCCTCTAAACTCATCATTTCAGAGGTTAGTTTAGAATTGATAAGAATCATTAGGAGGAGGAAAAGACATGAAATGGAAGGGATAATCTAGCTTAGGCCAGACTGTATGATACAACTGAATATGTCCACTTTACCAATTTCATGTGTCCCAAGTTCCTTGTCACTGGGGATTCAAACAGTTAATTGTCCTGTCCTGAAGCTCAAAGGAAGGGTAAGTTCTCTTTGTAGAGCCAAGCTACACATCATATTCCCTAGGAGCAGGAGGCTTCCATTTGTCTAGGCAGAAAACCCAGATTCTAACATTACCTTTCCCTGACACTGCCTGCCTGGCCTTTATCCACCCCCGGAGGTGTGAGAAGCTGATTTCCATACTTCATTGGCCCACTTAGAGCTAAATCATTGGAGGGAGAGCCCTGGGTACTAGTTTCAATGTTTTTGCTATACAGTGGTGGAACCCTGGGTGGGGCCTTTTATCTCTGTTTTCTCTTCTGTGAAATGAGAGAGCTGGCCAAGACCTACTGTCAGTAGTCAAGCAATGGACAAGGGAAGATCCATGGAGCCTCTGACCCACACCATATATTGCTCCCTTCCAAGTTCCTAACCCATAATGGGTAATACTTTTATTCCCAGAGCCTTTACCATGTTAGATTCAACAAACACCCATATCTACTAGCTTTTTTGTGCCAAGCACTGTGCTGAGCATCTTTACATATTTGGGGCTTTCCAATTGGCACTCTCGGGGAGAAACAAAAACTAAACACATCCCCAACTTCCGCACCCTAATGCTTGGGTGAACAAAATAAAAGTCCTAGTCAGATTCTGGAACACTCTGCAGTTCCAAGGCAAGAGACTGAAAGAGAGTAGGGCCTGTTCAGGAGGGTGAAATTTAGAAGGCTGCCAAATTCTACTCCAGATTGTCTATAGCTATCTTTTTACCCATTTCTTATTCTTCTATGTCTCATTAATAAGGAGCACAACAGCCTTTTTCCTTCAGAGGCAAATGACCACGACAGCATCTTGAGGCTTAGCGGCCTCTCAGGCTCCACATCAGACTCAGGACACAGGAGGCTCTGAGACTACATTTCCCAGAAACCACCGCTCCGCTTGTGGTCTCAGAACAGCCTTTTGAGGGGGCGCACATGCTCTGACCATTAGCACCAGATTCTCCTCCGCCCCCTATCTCCCCCAACCCCGCGATTGGAGTATTGACAAGTTAGACCCACCCAGCCTTCAGAGTACCGGAAAGGGGTAAGCAACAAGACCGGAGCTTTTGGCTTTCACCCACTCCAGGCACCCAGTCTTTCTCCACCTCTTGTGGTAGTCCCAGGACCCCACATCGTCCCTCTTTTTGATGCCCGTCGTCCTTTGAGGACGGGAGTCCGCTGCGTGCGTCCCCTCAGCCTTAAGACAAGAAGGAGGAGCCAAAGCCCCACAAAAGGGGCTTTGGCGAATCTTCATGGAAATTATTCCTGCAGCTTGCATAATTTTAGTTTTAAGTGTAGTAGGTGGGGAGAAAATTGTTAACAAGAATGAGATAAGCAGTCAATTTTTTATCCAATTGTAATGCACAAGTGCAGTTGCAGGCCTGAAAGGCCCGCCCCGTTACCAAGGCAACATAAATAGCCCAGGGACAAAAATTTCTCTTTTCTTTCATTCTCAGTTCAACAAACACTGGTAGAAACCCATCAAATAAGATCTGGCCCTTGTTCCTAGGAGACGAAGTAAAGATGACAGTCAATTGATAAATATTTATTAAACTCCTATGCCGGCAACACATTAGACACGGAGGTAAAACAATAAATAAAAGTGCTGCCCTTGCTCTCCTGCAAACTATTCTAAGACAGAAGCGATGATTGTTGTGATGTGTGGTATGGGAACAAAAGGCAAAGACTCCTAACCCAGAACGTTAAAATGGAGGGGGAGAGAGTCAAGGAAAGCCATCCAGAGAAAGTGATGGATGTGAATTAAGTTCTGAAGTGACCTATATTTGTAAAGAACTTCAGTCCTCATTATCTGTACACAAAATTAAAGTCCAGATGATTAAAGAGCTAAACATTAAAAAAAAGTAAAAGTATTAAAAGAAAATATAGGATACTAATACTCTTTCTATGATCTAAGGCAGGGAAACAAGTCACAAAACTAAGAAGTCATCAAGGAGAAGATTGATAAAACTGACAACATAGAACATACTGTATAGCACAGGGAACTCTACTTAATGCAATGTGGTGACCAAAATGGGAAGGAAATCCAAAAAAAAGGGGATATATGTATATGTATAGCTGATCCATTTTGCTGTACAGTAGAAACTAACACAACATTGTAAAGCAACTATGCTCCAATAAAAATTAATTTTTAAAAACTGACAACATAAAATTAGAAACTTATCAATAACAGAAGATACCATAAACAAGGTTAAGAGACAAGAGAAAGACAAGGAAAAAGATATCTGTGTCATGCATGAGAGCAATCAACATCCAGATGTTTGTGCCCACCAGCCAAAAGTACCAGGAAACACAACAGTAGACAAGCAGAGTTGAGTCTAATACTTACTGCAACAAGGAAGACTGCACACCATGGGCAACGGGTGGAACATTTCTGTAAGATGGGGTTAAGAGGGGATTGTTTTGTGGTTTGGGCTTGTGTTACATTTGCGGAGAGTCTGTCAGAAATGGGGGCAATTCTATGACTGGATATCTTAATTTTTATCTAGGAGGTGAGAGAAGCCGAATGGAGCTAAAGCTGTAATTGGTAAAGCAGCAGCAGGCCCTCCTGTTCCCTGGGAGAAGGGGATGTTTGGTCATTTTTTGTGATTTGTACAGTGTTCTTGTTTTTATCTGTGCTCAGACAATTTCAGCACGGTTGTATTTTTGTCCTGCCCCATTGGAATCACAGAATAACCTTGTCTGATGTTGGTTATTCTCTGTAGTTGTTTATATTAAGTAGGGAACACCTGGGCCTAGGTACTAGTTGCAGGCTAGCTCCTCCTATCTGACACCTGTCATTTTTATTTCTCGTAGAAGTCAATAACAAAACAATAGACAACACAATAAAACATTAGGGAAGGATAAGAACAATAATTCACAAAAGAAAAAATAAAAATGAATAATTAAACACATGAAAAGATGCTCAACTGCACCAATAGGAAAATGCAAATTAAAACAGTAAAACACTGTTGGTGTTAATTTAAATTGGTCCAGGCTTTTTGGATGACAGTATCTACCAAAATATTATATGCAAGTACCTTTCAACCAGGAATTCCATTTCTTGAAATCTCTCCTAGAGAATTATATGCACATGTACACAAAGAGGAATATAAAAGGATATTTATTGTAGCATGTTTATAATAGTAAAAACTGGAAAACCCAAATAACTGGCAAAAAGGAATAATTCACAGTAGTTTAAGTTTGATCTTATTTAACCTTCTGTTATTTAATTTAAAAAAACACTTGAAAGTCAATATTTATGGCTCTAAGTAGCAACATAGGAACACAATTATGCCATAACATTTAATAAGGAAAGCAGCATTCATAGTTATACATCAGTATGATTCTATTTTTAAAAAAACTTTCCAAAGGAAAAAAAAAGATCTAGGAAATACTCCTAAATACGAATAGTATATTTAGATGGCGGGGCTATGGGAAATTTTTTCCCTTCTTTCTAATTTTCAGTATTTCCAAACTGTGATTAATTAGTATGCATTTCTTTTAGAAATGAATAGGAACATTTAAAAAATGTAGCAGCCTACAACATGTCAGCAAGTACTAAGCCAGACTAGCTGGACTGGCTAAATGATTGTCAAAAAGTAGTCCCTATGCAGAGAAGAGTTCACAAGGGAAAACAAGATTTTCCAGAAGTACCCAGACTCCACGACCCATTTGAAAATCTGGTTGCTCTTATGCACAGGTGCTGCCATGTTCCAACCTGATTTAGTGACCCTGGTGACATGTTAATACTGCTTTATAAAGCTTTTGTTATTTTTAATTACCAAGCATCAGGCCCTCTTATTTTTATCACTGAGCCTTACCCAAATCCTTGGCTTTATTCCAATTCTGAGCTTTGCCAAATAGGGTCAAGGACTGGGTGAGATTTCAGGAATGAGGTTAGGGAAAAATGTGTAATATACTAATAGGATATAAATCTATTCATGATAAAATATTTAAAACTGTTTCTATATGCTTAACTTTCACTGAAGCTTAATTTTCATATTTTCACTTCCTTCTGGAATGTCTCCTTTTATTAACTCAAATGCAAAATGCTCAAAACCAAATATATCATTTCCTCTCACCATGAGCCATTATTTAATAATTAACACAGAACTTTGAGAAGAATATGATCAAACTCCAGGCCTTTTAAAATTTTGACAAAAGTGTATCCCACGGTTGCAGATATCATCTGAGCTTATGCAAGTAATTCCACCATAAATAAGAAGAGAATAGAAAATGTAACCAAGAAGCAAGTCTAAGGAAGTCCAACTGGTAAAGAGGAGTTAAGAGCAGGGCTCACACATATTTCAGGGTTATGGTATGGTAAGGGTCAGGCTCCAAGTGAAACTGCCACATAGACTTTGAAATGGTTTTATAGAGAGGGGTAAGAATAAGGGCTTCAGTGGGTTTGCTGAAGGAGTTCACTATATAACACTGTGATGACAGGTTAAACTTGATGTTAGAAAGCTCATGAGCATAATCAAAAGTTTAGACCCAATTAGAAGATATAAGCAAAGTACAGCTGCTGTAATATGACTGGTTCCAAACAGTATTATAACTACATTGCTGGTACAGCTCTAGAGAGTGAGATGAATGGGCAACTTCATTTGGGTAAAAGGATATTCTCATATCCTTATGAGAATAATAATAGTGATAACAATAAATATAATAACCAACAGTTTTGAATGCTTAATAGGTTGTAAGGCCATGATAAGTGCTTTATATTCAATCGTTTAACCAATATTTATTGAGCACCTGGTACGTGCTAGTAGGCACTGTGCTAGTGAGAATAGGGTGGTTAACAACTTGGACAAGATTCTTGCTCTCACTGGGCTTATTTTCTAGTAGAGCTCATGAGTTATCTTATATAATCCTTCCAACAATGTCTCATAGGTATTATTAAACCTATTTTATAGATAAGGAAACCTGATGAACAGAGAAATTAAACAACTTTCTAAAAATCACAAAGCCAGCAAGTGTCAGAGTTGAGAAATAAACTTAGATGGCCTGACTCCAAGGTCACTTTAAAACCTTTATGTTATGATCATGGTTAATTAATCAAGGGCAATAAAATATTTCTATCTACATGTATATCAAGGAGTTCTTATACTGCTCAAAATGCAAAACTTTTGAGGGGAGAAGAAAGTTCCCAAAAGGAAAAATTTTTCTTAGGTCCAAGACCAGTTAGAGAGCCCTCCAACACTTATTTGTGATAGCCTAAATTTTAGAGTTCAACAACAAGAGCAAAGCAAAATTACCTTTTATAATTTTTGAATTAGAAACATCAAATGAGGTTTTTATAAGTGAAATGTGGTGAGAAAGAAAAAAAAAACTACCCTTAATATCCAGGAACCGATTTGATACAGCTAAGCTATGTTGTCCCTGGACATAAACAATGTCACAAGAACATCCACTTCAGATAAGATTATTCAACAACCCCACAAAATATTTCCCTGTCACCTAAATGAATGATTGCTTCTTCTTTACCATTATAGCTTTATCTTTGCTCTAGTTTGCTCTCCCTATAGATAAAATTTATTGAGATATCCAATCATAGTGTTGTCCCTGCTTTTTTTTTTTTTGCAGTACGCAGGCCTCTCACTGTTGTGGTCTCTCCCGTTGCAGAGCACAGGCTCCGGACGCGCAGGCTCAGCGGCCATGGCTCACAGGCCCAGCTGCTCCGCGGTATGTGGGATTTTCCCAGACCGGGGCACGAACCCGTGTCCCCTGAACCCGTGTCCCCTGCATCGGCCGACGGACTCTCAACCACTGCGCCACCAGGGAAGCCTGTCCCTGCTTTTTGACAGCACCAAATCTAGAATGTCCGCTTCCTTAGACTCTCCCCAAAATTATCAAAGTCAAAATCCCAGAATAAGTTTTTGCTAACATCCTCTTACTGAGACACTGCACAGCTTCCCATGGTGTGTGTTCTCCCTTGCTACAATGAGTAATAGATTCAACTAATTTAACTGCAGGTGTTCCTGTAGCTTTTGGCTGAAGAGCATAGACAGCATAAATATAAAAGTAACTGGTGGGCTTCCCTGGTGGCGCAGTGGTTGAGAGTCCGCCTGCCGATGCAGGGGACACAGGTTCGTGCCCCGGTCCAGGAAGATCCCACATGCCACGGAGCGGTTGGGCCCGTGAGCCATGGCCGCTGAGCCTGCGCGTCCAGAGCCTGTGCTCCACAACGGGAGAGGCCACAACAGTGAGAGGCCCGCGTACCAAAAAAAAAGTAACAAAGTGATAAATTCCACTAGACATGTATTGACCCTATATTGTATGCAAGGTAATGTGTTAGGTTCTAGGAAGTATTTGTGCCAAGGAGCTTATAATCTACTGAGGGACAAAAGGAGCACACTAATGAGGCACAAAATGCTTGAATTTTAAGCAGAAGCAAAGGTTATATTATATTGATGGAAATCAGAACAACTTCATGAAGAGGTATATTTTGAACCTGGTCTCAAAGTAGAGGAGAATTTATGATTTCCACATGTTGAATGAGAAAGAGGATATTAAGAGCTAAGGTAAAAGACTACTGTATTTGCTTCCTTAAATGATAACAACACTGTCTATAAAGCACTGAGTGCTCTAGAAATATTAGCCTTATTTATTCCTCAAAATATCTACATTTTGTAGATGAAATTGAGAGGGGTTAAGTCACTTCCCCAAGGTCACACAGCAAATAAGTGACAGAGCTGTGATTCAAACCCAAGTCGGCCCAACTCCAAAGTCTATGCTCTTAAGCATTACAACAGTGCAAGCCAGGCTTTGTGGCTGAAGTTTGTGCTCTGACTCTTTGAACTGGGCTCCCGATCCCAAGCAATGTGTTGATATAAACTGAATTTCATTTTTCTGAACTCCATTTTCACTTCTCATTCCTATTTCATCTCTGGGCCAAAGTAAAGAAACAGAGATACCTATGGAATTATCCTGCAGACTCAAGCCTTGGTCAAGCCAATTATAACCGATGTAGTACAAGTTTCCATAACCTTATGTCAGCACTAAGCCTATAGGAAGCCAGACCTTCAGAGAATCATAGTATTAGGAAGAATAACCTTGAAAATCAAATATTTCTGGGATGTCAAGCCTGTGGTCTCCAAACCTGTAGGAATTCATAAACAATTTTCAATATTTCAAATGTTCTCATAGAAATCACATAGCTCCCTAAGTCTGTGCAGGCTAAATAAAACCTTGTTTTTTGGTTTTGACTGACATAGCAACTCAGGGTGCCAATCATGTTTATCTTATGCTAATCAGAAATGAAAATGTCTTTAATTAATAAGAAATAGAAAACAAATAGTTTCTTAATAAATATGGTATGTACCTTACAAGACAGAATCTTTCAAAGCATGAGACCCAAGGAGGAAAAATAGTAACGAGTTAGGGCTCCTGATGGTCTCACTGCTGTAGTCAACCTGCCCATTTTGAGGATACCTAGGCTTAGAGAGGTGAAATAATTTGCCCAAAGCTACTCTCCTAGGGAACACAGTTCAGCAAAGGTATGTAAACAAGTGTTTTTTACTGTGTTAAAATATACATAACATAAAGTTTACCATCTTAACCATTTTTAAGTGTACAGTTGAGTGGTATTATATATACAGTCATTCACATTATTGTGCAGCCATCACCACCATCCAACCCCATAACTTCTTCATCTTGTAAAACTGAAACTCTATACCTACAAACAATAACTCCCCATTCTCCCCTCCCACTCACCCCTGGCAACCACCATTCTACTTTCTGTCTATGATTTTGACAACTCTAATAAGTACCTCATATAAGTGGAATCATACGGTATTTGTCTTTTTGTTACTGGCTTATTCCATTTAGCATAATATCCTCCATGTCCTCCATAAGGTTCATCCATGTTGCAGCATATGTCAGAACTGCCTTCCTGTTTATGGGTGAAAAATATTCATTAGATATATATACCACATTTTGCTTATCCATTTATTCATCAATGAACATTTGGATTGCTTCCATGTTTTAGCTATTGTGAATAATGCTGCTATGAACATGGGTGTACAACTATCTCTTTGAGACCCTGCTTTCAATTCTTTTGGATATATACACAAAAGTGGAATTGCTGGTCATATGGTAATTCTATTTTTAATTTTTTGAAGAACGATACTGTTTTCCACAGCAGCTGTACCATTTTTTATTCCCACTAACAGAGCACAAGGGCTCCAATTTTTCCACATCACTTGTTTTCTGTTTGTTTGTTTGTTTGTTTTCAGCAGTAGCCATCCTAATGAGTGTGAGGCTGTATCTCATTGCAGTTTTGATTTGCATTTCCCCAATGCTTAGTGATGTTGACCATCTTTTCATGTGCTTATTGGCCATTCCTATATCTTCTATGAAGAAATGTCTATTCAAGTCCTTTGCCCATTTTTGAATCAGGCTGTTTGCTTTTTTGTTGTTGAATTTTAGGAGTTCTCTGTATATTCTGGATATTAATCCTTTATCAGCTATATGATTTGAAAATATTTTCTCCCATTCTGTAGGTTGCCTTTTTACTCTGTGGATAGTGGGTTTTTTTTTTGTTTGTTTGTTTGTTTTGCGGTACGCGGGCCTCTCACTGTTGTGGCCTCTCCCGTTGTGGAGCAAAGGCTCCGGATGTGCAGGCTCAGCGGCCATGGCTCACGGGCCCAGCCGCTCCGCGGCATGTGGGATCTTCCCGGACCGGGGCACGAACCCGTGTCCCCTGCATCGGCAGGAGGACTCTCAACCACTGTGCCACCAGGGAAGCCCGATAGTGGTTTTTGATGTACAAATTTAAAAAATTTTTGTAAGTCCAATTTGTCTATTTTTTCTTTTGTTACATGCCTTTGGTGTCATGTCCAATAAATCATTACCAAGTCCAATGTTGTGAAGCTTTGGTCCTATGTTTTCTTCTAAGAGTTTTATTATTTTAGGTCTTACATCTGGGTCCTTGATCCATTTTGAATTAATTTTTGTATATGGTATTAGGTAAAGGTCCACCTTCATTCCTTTGCATGTAGATATACAGTTTTACTGGTGCTATTTGTTTAAAGACTATCCTCTACTCAATGATCTTGGTACCCTTATCAAAAATCATTTGACTGTGTATGGGAGGGTTTATTTCTGGGCTCTCTATTCTGTCCCAGTAGTGTATATGCCTGTCTTTATCTGCACAGATATTTTAAACCATAGGGCAATAGTGTTCTGTGACTGCTCATTCTTAGATCAGAGAAGAATGTGAAGCTGGTGGCTGGCCTGAAGGTGGAGAGGTGTGTTTTTTGTAAACTTCAGTAGCCTTCTCTGAGAATGAATAATATCAGTCATTATGTTCAGTCAGGTTTCTTCTGCTATTAGAGAAATATTAACCCCTATCTGTTACAATTTTTATAAGAATTGCATGTAAAATAAACCACTCATTTAGTAGAATGCCTGAAATTCAGTAAATTTTACCTATTAGATATGCTAGACAAGTAGTTCTCAAAATGTGGTCCCCAGAACAGCAACAGCATCAGTTGGGAATTTATTAAAAATGCAAATTATTAAGACATAAAGATGGCTAACGGGTACAGAAAAAATGCCCAACATCACTAATCATCAGGGAAATATAACTCAAAACCACAATGAGCTATCACCTCACACCTGTCAGAGTGGCTATTATCAAAAACACAAGAAATAATGAGTATTGGCAAGGACATGGAGAAAAGGGAACCCTCGTGCACTGCTGTTGGGATTGTAAATTGGTGCAGCCACTATGGAAAAGAGTATGGAGGTTCCTCAAAAATTAAAAATAGAACTACCATATGTTCCAGCAATACCACTCCTAGAAATTAATCTGAAGAAAACAAAAACACTAATTAGAAAAGATATATGCACCTCTAATTTCATCACAGCTTTATTTACAATAGCCAAGATATGGAAGCAACCTAAGTGCCCATTAACAGGTGAATGGATAAAGATGAGGTATGTACATGTGTACATACACACACACACACACACACACACACACACACAATGGCATATTACTCAGCCATAAAAAAGAATGAAATCTTGCCATTTGCGACAACATGCATGGATGTGGAAGGTAGCTCAGACAGAGAAAGATAAACACCATACGAGCTCACTTATCTGTGGAATCTAAAAAAAAAAGCACAAGCTCATAGACACAGAGAACAGACTGGTGGTTGCCAGAAGTAGGGGGTGTGGGTGGGTGAAATAAGTGAAGGGGGTCACAATGTGCAAATTTCCAGTTATAAAATAGCTAAGTCATGGGGATGTAATGTACAGCATGGTGACTAGAGTTAATTATACTGCACTGCATAATTGAAAGTTGCTAAGAGTAGATCTTAAAAGTTCTCATCATAAGAAAAAAAATTTTGTAACTATATATATAGATGGTAACTAGACAATATATACAAATATAGAATCACTATGTTGTACACCTGAAACTAATATAATGCTATATGTTAATTATATAAAAACAAACAAAATGCAAATTCTTGGGCCTAACCCTAAATGTACTAAACCAGAAACTTCTGGAGTAGGACCCAGCAATGTTTTTTTAACAGGCTCTTCAAGTGATTCTAATATGTATAGCCAAACTTTGAGAATTAGTTCCCAGCATGACAAAAACCAAAACCGAAATTCTCCTGAAGATATATTTACAAGTATCTTGTTTATCATTTATACATTCTCAAAGGCATAAACTAGCAGTAACACTGGGAGTTAATTTTAATAACACTGCTTGTCAAAACTTGCTGATGGGCAGGAGAATGAGGTAAAGAGAAAGCCTGAGTGCTCAAGGCCACTACAAGCACGCTAAATGGAGAGCCTGTAGTGGGAAAGAACATCAAAAGGCGGAAACGCAGGAAGGGAAAGGGTATTTTCGTTAATTATTCAGAAATCTCTAAGCGCTGGGGAAAGGCCGTCTCCTGGCTCTGCCCACGCCATTCATTCTGACTAAATGCCTTGTTTCCTTTTCTCTGCCCAGCCTAGTCCTTTGATAAGCAACTCTTCCTCACCTCAGGAGTCTCCTCAGCGGTCCACTTGGCCAGCGTATTCCTCTCCCCGGCCTAGCGAAGTAACCTTTGTTCTCTGCGTTCCTTTTGCTCTTTGGCCTTACCCCAATAGAGACTTTTCACGCCTTAACTGTTTGTCTTTTTTTGCTCTGGGTATCCCTCTCAGCACGTGCTCTTCGCCAGTGGTTACCAATTTCTTCCACAATTCCCGTGCTAGGCTCTGAGGAGCCTCCTACCTCCCGCCTCGGGGCAAAGGGTGGGAACACAGCAGGGGCGGGGCCAGGGGAAAGCTGCTCTCATTGGCCAACATTTGCTTCCCCGCCCCCCACCTCTGGGAAGTGGGAGTTCCTGGGAGGGGAAGCACTGCCCTAATTACTGGGCTTCACTGCTATTGGGCGCATGGTTTCCCGGTCCTCAAGGCACTGGGTTACCTTCCTCTGTGGGCGGGGCAGCTCTGGGAGGCTCTACCCTCTCTCTGAAAGAGGTTTTCTGGAAACCATCGTTTTAATGTGGATTACTCTGAGCTCCTGAGGCCCCCGCAACCTCGCTGGCAGGCCTTCTGCCTACATCACTCACAGGACTTCCTGTTGTGACCCCTCGCTTCTGGAGGTGCGAAAGATTAAGAATTTTGAAACCGGTTTTTAGAAGACCCGTTAATGGAGGTTTTCTGACGGTTTTTGATGTTCTTTCCCACTACAGGCTCTCCATTTAGCGTGCTTGTAGTGGCCTTGAGCACTCAGGCTTTCTCTTTACCTCATTCTCCTGCCCATCAGCAAGTTTTGACAAGCAGTGTTATTAAAATTAACTCCCAGTGTTACTGCTAGTTTATGCCTTTGAGAATGTATAAATGATAAACACTATGGAAGGAATGAAAGAGGCAGATGGAGATTCATTATGTAATCAGTGCGGGTAAAGTGAACAGGAGGAAGATTCACTTTTTTGAGAAAATTTCTCAAATTTTCTTTGAGAAAATTTCCCTGTCTTTTATGGATTGAAAACCCCTACATCTCTGTGACCACGGGAGGAGCAGTCCTCCTTGGAGTCAATTTATTTGGGCATTCTTTCCCTGTCCTTAATTTTCTCTTTCTAAAAAAGTCCTGCCCTAACTTCTTCAGAGTAGATGCTTTCATTTTTAAGGCTCCTTTAGGAATACTCTTATTTATTTATCTATTTTTATAAATTTATTTATTTTTTATCTTTATTTTTGGCTGCATTGGGTCCTTGTTGCTGCGCACAGGCTTTCTCTGGTTGCGGCGAGCAGGGGCTACTCTTCGTTATGGTGCACGGGCTTATCATTGCGGTGGCTTCTCTTGTTGCAGAGCACGGGCTCTAGGCGTGCGGGCTTCAGTAGTTGTGACATATGGGCTCAGTAGTTGTGGCATGCGAACTCTAGAGCGCAGGCTCAGTAGTTGTGGCGCACGGGCTTAGTTGCTCTGCAGCATGTGGGATCTTCCCGGACCAGGGCTCGAACCTGTGTCACCTGCATTGGCAGGCGGATTCTTAACCACTGCGCCACCAGGGAAGCCCCTATTTATTTATTTATCTGTAGCACTTTTTGTATTTTCCACATTCTTAACAATACACCTATATGAATCAGAAAAATAGGATATAAATATTACTTGAAAAGAAAAATAACTGTTGAAGTTCAGAGGCTGCAGACAGGGCAGAATTAGTTTATCTAACATATTGTTTCAATTTTTTAGGACTCAAGGTGCCTTCTTCAACCTTATCCAGCTACAGGCAGAAAGAAACTTGGCACTGTATCTTAAGGATCTTAAGGCAACTGAATCCTGGCGAAAGGACCCAGGTGAGGAACATATAAAGAATGGCTAGATAAAAGCAACTAGTAGATTAGGAAAAAGGAGCAGCTGTATCTGAAAGTTCTTAAAGTGCCGAAATAATGGTTCTCAGCAGACTAGGTATTTTATCTGTAGTCTGGTCCTTTTCTTCTGGAAAGTCATATTTTAGAATTCTGATATATGAAATGAATGTGATTTTACCCTCTTTTGGATAATTAAGGTCTTTGGATACTAATCCTGAAACCTAACTTTTTTTGCTAGTGTTTAAACATACTTTATTGACAGAGACCCTAGAGGCTTTTTCCCTATTGGTTTTAAAAATAGTTAAAAAATTAGTTTAAACCATAACTTTTATTCTTTTGATGGTTGAAGGAGGAAGCATATAAGAAAGTGGGACAGGAACTATGAAGGGGAATGTTTCCCAAGCATCCAATAAGGGAAACTGGAAATGAGTGGCAAAGAAAGAGTACCTCAGTTTTCCTGAAATCTATGAAAGGTGGAATCTGATAGGCCAACAAGAATCCAGTGTAAGAGGAAAAACTTGCCAAGTATTTTATATATGAAAACTTTGGGTTGATTTTAAGTTGGAGTTATCCTTGAGTGTTGGACCATCATATCTGTTGTTCTAGAAGAGCAGTGTAGTTGTTGAAGGACAAAACTACTTCTGGTGGTGATGAGGGTGGGGATTGAAATATGTGGGATTTGTTTCCAGCACGTGCTGTTTTGTGTCAGTTTATGCTAGATAAGTGATTCTCTAGCACATAATATGAATAGTAGAATTCTATGTTTTTAATAGTATAACTTCTGAATCAGTTTAAGTGCTTTGTAAAGTTAGTTCTTTAATCTGTTAAGTTTGTAGCCATCTTGCAGTTGTAGTATTGGTAGATAATCCAGATTTCTAGCCTGGGTCCACAGGTCCATGTATTTATTTCTTTTAGTATTTGTAGAGAAGGTTGCACCTCTTTTTGGCATATTTTTGTATATTAGCATCAAAGGAGACTTTTTTATATAATACCTAGCTGTAAAAATAATTTCAGAACTCTCATATATATTGATATAGAGAATTTGTCCCCAAGAGGCAGGGGGTGGTATGAGGCAAGACTATGCATGAGCTTCCAGCTCATGCTTAATTGTCCCATACAATTTCACTTACCAGACACAAACTCAAAAATAAAGTTATTAAGAATTTTAAGAATTTTTAGATAGCAACCTCAGTATTAAACTTCATGCATGGAGCCCTGTGTGACTGCACTAGTCACATGACCAAGAACCTGGCCCTGCTAATTACATTAAAGAAATTTTCTCCAGTGTAAAAGATGAGGGATACACACTCCTTATGTATTCCTGCTGTGTTATTTATCTTGTGCAAAATAGAAGGCTCATTCACACTGATGACATTCAAAGTGTTTCTCCGTGGTGTGACTGCTCATCCATTACCTAAAGATAGAGAAATTGCCCCCTACTCATTGGTAACATTCGTAAGATTTCTGTCCAGTGTGAATTCTCTTAGGTTGTCTAAGGGATGAAAGATCAATAAGTGCTTTTCAACACTCATTGCATTCATAGGAATTCTCCCCACTGAGTACTCTCTTATGCACAGTGAGCAAAGAACTTCAGTGGAAGGATTTTCTGTACTGATTACATTCGTAGGGCTTTTCTCTGATGTGGTTTGTCATGTTTACTAGGGGATGAAGTAGCACTGAAGGCTTTCCCACAGTCACTGAATTCCATTTTGTGTTCTGTTGTACACAGTAAGGGAAAAGCTACTCCTGAAGGATTTTTCATATTGATTACAAACATAGGGTTTTCTCCAGTGTGAGTTCTCATGAGTGCTTCCTGAAGATTGTTCCACAATCATGGCATTCATAGAGTTTCTCACCAGTCTTCTGTGTGCAGTGCAGGTAGAATTTACACTGAAAGCCTTTCCATATCAATTACATTTATAGGGATTGTCCCCAGTATGAATTCTCGTGCCCTCCAGGGACAGATCTAATGCCAAAGACTCAAAAACACTACTTATGTTCATAGTGTTCTATTCTAGTGTGAATTCTCATATGTATCCAAAGGGATGAGTGATAACCAAAGGCCTTCCTATAGTTCTTACACTCTTAGGGTTTCTCTTCATTATATATTCCCATATGCATAGAAAGTTAAGAGTAGTACTGAAACATCTTCCACATTAATTACATTCACAGCATTTCTCACCAGTAGGAATTTTCTTGTGTTGAGTAAAGGAGGAAAAACCCCGTCCTCCTGCAGTGTCCCTCCAGTGCCATCTACTGACAAGGCTTAACATCATGTCAGCTGGAAAAGGAAAAATATTTAAAAGGCCCAGATCCATTTTCACATATCCAGCAACAAAGGGTGAATTTGGTGGAGAGGCAATAAACTGGTAACTGGAATAGCTAGTATGGTAGAAATTATGGTAGGAAAAGGAGAATATGTATTGCTTGTTCAAAGCTTTGATTAGTGAGATGATATAAGAAAAGAGAGATGGTGCTGCAATTTCTCTTCCCTAGGTGGAAGAGGAAAATTTGAGATCCTTGTTGGGTTTACTTGTGAGGTGTGGAGAATTCTCATTCTGACATTTTTCTTTTATATACCATTTACCTTCTCATCTGTAAATGTGAATAATATTATCTACTTTTCAGTGTTATTGAAAGAATTAGTGATAATTTATAACTAATTATAATGCCTGGTTCATAGGCCTTCAATAACTAGTAGCTCTTCTTCCCTAGATGGATCAAAGGCTGACAAAAATCCATGGGAGAGTAGTTGTGTTAAAATTTAAAAACGGGTGTTATTTTCCCAGGAAATGGAAAATTGTTTTTTGAATTGAAATATTTAGAACTGGAATTTTGAAGAAAAACTTGGGGGAAGTTATGCAGTACAATACAAGAATGTGTATTGTTAAATGGGAATGCAAATAAAGCCTGCTTTTGGCTGTATTCTTTAGCATGGACATTTATTTACATGGTTACTCAATTTGGTGGAAAGCAATTTTTAATAAGTGAATTCAATTTTGTGGAATTTTAGGTGTTTAGAGATTAGGATAGAAATATAAATGAATTCAATTTTGTGGAATTTTAGGTGTTTAGAGATTAGGATAGAAATAAAATTCTTCATGGTGGGATTGGTGTATCAAATTGGGCATGTAGGTATGAGATGTTTTCATTCTTGGACTATAGGAGTTAACATATACATGGTAAATGATTGCTACTTTGCAAATTTCTGTTTCTGCTTTGGCTTCATTTGTACAGTATTCTGGGAATTTGAAAAGGGGTGGATGGCTGGGAATTATGATAACAGAATTGAATGATGCCCAGAATGTAGTGTTATTGGGGAGCAGCATGACTGTGTCTTAGGATTTCCCAAGCCTCATGTTGAAAGTATAAATCCTCAGAGAAATGGGTTTTCAGCTTGAGATTTAACTGACTGTAGTAGAACAGTTCTTAGATGTCCCATATTTTAGACTCATGGAAAGACTTAACTATTAATAAGCCTTGGATGAAAGGCTTAATTTGTATAGCATATCTTTGTTTGGGTTAGGATTTTAGTAATACCAAAGCCCATATTTCTTTCTTGCTGTCATTTTTTTGGGGGATATAGATTTTATGTATGTGGGGGTGGGTATGCTTAGAGCTTCTTGGGAGGAGTTAGAGAGACCAGATCTTCATATCTGCAGGCTAATTGCTGAGAGGTTTGCCTGGTCCTCCAGTAAGATCACCTGGATCTAGATTCTCTGTACTCCCTTCTGAACAGTTGTGCTGAGGATTAAAATGATGAATGTCCAATTGCCAGACTGTCTCCATGCTTTTAAGGAATCTTGATATTTTATCTTCGCATTCCTTTTTGTGAAACCACTTTAGTCCTCCCGAAAGCCATGAGTGGACTAGTGGGCTTATTTGCTCAGATGACTGTTATGGGGTTATTTGCATTAAAGTGGAAGGCACAATAGTAGTTCAGGAAAGGAAAAGGGTTTTAGAATATAAAGCAAAATGAGATGGCAAGTTACTTTTGCAAAAAAAGAGCTAGCAGTTTAAGGTCAGTTGTAATAGATTGTTGAACAGGTTTCTGTCATTCAGTTTGGGGAGAGATAAATCAAATCAGTGCAAGATAACTGAGTCAGAAAGACCTAGCCCCTGGGAACCCGAGGCCTGTGGATCAGGGAAGGGCAGTGAGATATAGATTGAGGTTAGATCAGAGTGTGCTACTAAATTTTGCTGTGCTCTGACATGGAGTTGTCCTTGGTGAAGTTAGAGTTATATAACTCTGTATGAGGGAATGAGATTAACAAAACCTTGATGTTCTTAGAATTTAATATAGTAATTAAAGGTTGCTTATTGTCTAAATCAATGAAGATACTCTATAGACACCTCATAGAGGCATGACTACCCTAGAGGAAGGGTCTTGTTTCCAACCAAGGGCAAAACGATCTTGCTCTGGAACTTGAAGCAGAAGGATTATGACCAGACATTATTCCCAAGTATGCTTTTTCCTCTCCCCCGACCCACTGCCACCTCCAGCCCCCAGGACTTCCAGAAATTAAGAGCTATTGCTCTTTCTCACAACAGGGTGGTACTGTCCTCTCTAGGTGATAACTTCTAGTTTGTAATCATAGACTATTAAAATTGGAAGGGATAGTTCAGTCTTACATTTCTGGAGCTGGGGTTGGTATTTCCTGATTGGGGGTATGATGTTGGTTTGCACTGACTCTTTTCCTGAAGAAATCATTTTTTCCTGAAGTATGTTTTCCTTTTGGGGTGTCATGATGGGGGCTAGCAAGTAGATTTATTCTAAAGAGGGAGGGATTGGTGCTATGGAAAATGTCAACTGGCTTTCTTGTCCTCTGAACCAGCTGAGTGGTGGTGGGGCATTTGTTTCCTACCTCCCATTTTTGGTTATTCCTCTATTACTTACAGCATATTTATACAGAAATCTATGTGAAATGAATGGTTATATATAAATCAAAATGTTTGCTCTTTTTTGCCATAGGTGTTTTTGATATTTTTTTCATGTATTTCTTTTCCTTTGATTTCTGCCTCTCCCAAAGGTTTCCAATTGGCCTCCTTTCTAATCACAGGGGTATCAATAAACATGGTTGTTTGATCTGGTTCTTTTCTTTCTTTTGTGATGATACCATTATGTGCAGCCAACCTGTTTTTACCTGGAGTCAGCTGATTTGAAGATCAGACTTCATTGACTTTCCTCCTATTCTCAAAGCAAACGCTTTTGTTTCTTTTTTTCTCTGGTGCTTGCCCCATCCTGTGACCACTGGCCTATGCAACCATGAAGAATAGCCAGACCAAGAGACCACACAAATGGGAGAAATCAGCACCATGTGGTTCTGCCTCTCCATCTGGCAACTCTTCCTTGATGCACTGTCCCTGTGCTGATGTGTTAGCCCCTGCCCCTGGAGATCCTCAGCGTCACAGTACTCTGCCCTGATTGAAAGACTGGGAGAAGGTACAGTGAGTGCTTATAGATACTCTTGATTCTGAGCTGTGATTATAAACTTCCCTCTAGTCTATAATGGAGATGTATAAGGGGGTGGGGAGGGTCAACCTTGGAGAAAAGGAAATGTAGCATAGTAGTTTTAAGAGCTCAGGCCTTAGAATTAAGTAGACTTAGGTTTAAATCCAAACTTTACCACGTACTACTGTGTGACCACTGACATCTGTGTCATTATTATTGTATCTGTCCTTCACACCTTGGCCCTAACCCACCTTTCCAGCCTCATCTCCTGCCACTTCCCTTCTCATTGTCTACTCTCCCCCACCACCCAACTTGTGTTTTAACCAGGAACTACCTGGGAGCTTGTTGGAAAGGTAAAATCTCTGGATCCATCCCAGATCTAATGTATTGGAATCTGCACTTTATGAAGTAAGTGCACATTAAAGTTTAAGAAGCACTGGTCTAAGCAACTTCCTGGAACTTTGATTCCTGGAAGAAACAATGCCACAGTCTAGCCTATGACTGCTGATTATATGTGAATGTTCTCTGGAAAAGTATGATATGCTTTGCAATTTGAGGTATTCTTTGAATTATTCCCAGCTAAACTGTGTCCAAAATAAGAGGTCCACGAGCAGCTAGCTTCCTTGGTTGCCTTCATTTCCAGTCCTTTGAAATTCTTCCTGCTCTTTTCTCCTGATTTTCTGGGAGTTTCCTTCTCAATCCAGAGAAAGCCTCCTCACCAGCAAGGAACTTAAGCAGACTCAATCAAATGCCTGCTATATATAATGAAGGATAGTGTTAGGTACAGCATGGGGCATAGAAATTCAAAGACTCTCTGACTCTCAGGGACCTTTTTATTTAGTTGGAAAGACATAAACATTCAGAGTAAAATAACTTTGTGCTAATTTTATGCTTTATATTTGAGTAGCCCTTTGTTATCTACCATCACCTCTTTTGAATCTTTGCAATAATTCTATGATATTGGTAGGAAGGGATTATTAAGCCTTTTTATTTTTATTTTAGATAAAGAAGTAGGATTCAAAAATATTAAGGGATTATTAATGTCATACGGCTATTAAAGAGCTAGGATATGTATCCATATTTTCCAGGTCCAGTTTTTTTTTCTTTTTTTAAATATTGTGCCACATTGTACCATCTAATACCAAATTAATTTAAAATAAAGAAAAAACAGTATAGGATTGCAGAAGTAATTGTGGGAGTTAAAAGGAGAGAAATTATTTGACTGAAAGAGTCTGAGGAGGCTTCAGTGAAGGAAGCATTTAGTAGGACTTTGAAAGATGAGCAGGATTTATCTGGACAGGGAAGGGATAGGCAATCCAAGAAGAGGACAAGAAGCAGAAAAGCACAAAGTCTGTTCAGAGAATAATGATTAGGCCAGTGTTCTTAGGCTATTTGGAATCTGGATTGTTCCAATCCAATTGAATGAAGCATCTGAACTTCCTAGGTGTGGGAATTATGTTTAGGATAGAGGGACCACAGTGGGTTCTTCCTTTGTGTCATACTCTTGCAAAAAATCCACCGTGCAGAGTCAGGGAGATATGACTGCATATATCTATCTGGTGGGACATAAAAGTGGGAGTTTCTCAGCCGGGTTGTGTTTTATAGACTACTACACCTACTTTCTAAAGGCATCGTATTACTTGTGGGTGGTTGGGAGCAACTTCTCTCACTTTGGAGAATGTGGGTAGATGGCGTGCAGGACCACAGGAAAAATAGTGACCTTCAAAAAGCGGCTGAGATCAAGATCAATGAGAAGTATGAACATAAGAGCAGGAAACAAAACCCTGGACATTATGAAGGTGATTCTTTAGGTCTGCATAGGCTCTGAAAATCCGGATTGGTTTAGACCTAGAAGGAAGTAGCGTCTGATTGGCTATTCAAAGTGAGAAAGACCCGCTACCTGCGTGGAATCTGCCGCCCTCTTACTAGGACGTGACTTACTTGCCTTTGTGACGTGGCCCAGCCGGCCTCAGCCTTAGCTCACACCTTAGTGAGTGAGGTCCAAAGCCAGCGGCCCCGCGGAAGTGAGAGCGGGGCCGTAGCCGAAGGGGCCGAGACCATGGGCAAATTCCAACGTGCTGAAATTAAAACCCAGCAGACCACGGAAAATGTGCTCGGGGGACCGCTGAGGCGGCGCCTGCTCTCCGTGCTCAACGTGGCCCAGCTGTTGCTCCAAGCCATCGCTGCGCACAAAGGGCTGACTCTGGCAGCTCTCAAAAAGGAGCTCGGAAATGCCGGCTACAGAGTGCGCAGGAAGGGCAGCCGCCACTCGCGCGAAGGGTCCAGGTCTCGTGAGAAAGGCATCCTCCTCCGGGTCAGCGGCGGCAACGCCGCCGGCTTCTTCAGGATCTGGAAGATTATGAAGTCTAAGAGGAAGCCGGGATGCCCGAGGTTGGAGGAGGGTGTCCGCTCGCCCAGGAGAACCCCTCTGCAGACGCGGAGCCCACGCAGGCGCTGCGGGAGACGCAGGGCGGCCAAGAAGGCCCAGGAAGTGTGGAGACAGAGCTTGAGGGCAGACACGAGGATGAGGATGTTAAGGCCAAGGGCCAGTTCCAGAGCCAAGGAGGAAGGGAGGGCCAAGGCAGTGGACGATGGGAGAGGACAGACCGAGAAGGAAGACTTCAGGCCCAGGACCCCCGACGAGAAGAGGCCACGCTCAAAGCCCAGGAAAGCGAAGAAACAGGCCCCGGAGAAGCTGGTAAAATGTACCATCCAGAAGCCAACCTCCGTTAAAAGCCGACGGGGCTTCGAATAGGCAGGGGAAGACTCATGACCCAAGGGCTGCTCGCACAAAGACTTCCATTAAATCTGAAGGTCCTCAGAATGCAGCCGGGACTCCACGGTGTGGGAGCACTTCCCTTCCTCCAGGCACAGATGCCTTTCCCCATAGGCTCCAATGAGAGCAGCTCCACACTCATTGAAATGGGCAAAACTATTTACAAGACCTTTCCACCACATTGTGTCTGTTTCCTCTCTCTGCCGCACCTGGAAGGGAAAGGGGGGGTATTGAGGTGAGACCTGTAGCAGAAGCATGACGGGTGAAGAGAGAAAAAGGAGTTGAGATTCGGTTCCTGTTGCAGGAGCCAAGAAAATGCCTTTCAGAAGGAAAGAAAACAGGTAGAAGAAAGCCAGCAACTTCATGGGATTAGACGAAGTGTTGAGTTAATGTTAGATACCCTAGCAAGTACATATTGAGTTCTGGGGGGACGGGCATGTAAGGAGAGAAGTGTGGGCATCACTGGGGCAAGTGAAGAATAGACAGCCTTTAGGCTAAGTGGTCCCACTGATCCAAAGTGTTCTTACCTGAAATTCCTTTTAGGAAAAAGTCCCTTCTCCCAAAATTGATTGTAATGGGTTTGTAGTTTTTGCCCTGATTTGA
Source organism: Hyperoodon ampullatus (assembly GCF_949752795.1). NCBI lineage: Eukaryota > Metazoa > Chordata > Mammalia > Artiodactyla > Ziphiidae > Hyperoodon > Hyperoodon ampullatus. Next base: position 54,473,105 of record NC_136924.1, read on the forward strand.
TCATTGTTTTAACTTAGAAAATATGTCTTATATGTTAATCCTTAGTTAAATAACAGTGTGTGTGAAAGCTAGCACAAGGCTTGACACATGGTAGGTGCTTATCACAGAGAGTTAAATACGAGTATAAATAATTTTTGATGGAGTCATAATGTGCTACAGCAGAAAACTACACTGGATCAGTACTTAATGAGACCAGGATTCTAGTCAGAGTTCTGCCACTCTGACCTTAGCTGAGTTATTCACTTAATCATTCATGGTCTTGGTTTCCTTCTCTGTAAAAAATAGTTGGAATTGGACTAGGATTATTTTAGGTGATATTAAGTGTCAGTAAAATGATAAGAGGGACTTAGACATCATGGTATATGCTTTGATTGACAAAATTCATTAAGGGAATTATCAACTGGGAAAGTAATAGCTCCTAGAGAGGAAACTATTCAGATATACAGAATGCATATCAGAAATATAAGACGGAGAAGGCTAAATAATGAATAGCTAGGTCTTTGCTCTTCTTAAAAAAACAACATGTACTAAGCATTATATACCAAATTGGAGCAAATGTATGATTTCTTTTGGTTCTGAAAGCAGGGGTTAAGCACAGTGTGAGAGTAGTTCTGAGGCCATAGGCCATGACAGGACACAGAAATGATGCCTAGGGGACTAAACATCAGTGTTTTTTTAGAGTATACCTGACCAATCTTTTCCCAGGAAAGTCTAGTATCTTCTACAAGGGGGAACAGGATTTGTATTTAAAACAAACAGACTTAAGTGATGCTAATATTCACTCTCACACCCTTAAATGGGAATCACTGCTTTAAGCCTATACAGTGTAACAGCAAAATGCTTGCAGTGTATCTCATCAATAGATGATTTGAACTTTGAAATCTGCCCCTGCTGTAATTAGGTTTATTGTGCACTTGAATTGTCTGTGAGTGGCAGAATGAAGCAAACAGTCAGAAAATAGACACCTGAAAAGAGGCAATGAGAAACATTGTCTGTTGAACACAGTTAGAACAAAATTAATCAAATGCTCTTATGATAGCCAGATGTATTGCTCCTTTATAGTCCCAGGATGTTTTTACCTAAAGAACAAGGTGGTCTGGAATTAGAAATCCTTTTCCCCTAAGTTAGGATGGGAAGGACACTGACAACAATTTGTTTTCTAGATTTCCTAAGAATCTTCATGCTTCTGTTTGTATTATGATGATTTCTTCATTTAAGCAGACTTCATTCACTCAGTAAACTTATCAAATTTATTAAGTGCCAGACTTATATAACTTACATAGCTAACAATGGTCATTTCAGATTATTTTTCATTGATAAGCTTTAGGGTGGTTCTGATGAAATATGAGAAATGACCTTAACTCATATGTAGGCTATCCAGATTATCTAGACCATACTTCTGTGGAAGAAATTCCCAAGAATAGCTCATCTTATCCCTGGTGTTCACAAATGACTAAGTGTCTGCAAGATTCTCAACCCTTTGCTGGGAATAAAGATGGATAAAACATAATCCCCACTTTTCAGTGCTCACATTCTAGTGGCATATTCGGGTATTTAACCTTGGTCAGAGCAAATAGAACATCGCTGACATCAATTCTTTGCTCTCCTTTGATCTCAACTGCCTAGTGTAACGATGATCAGAAAATTGTTGGACTTTAGAGTTGTAATGTCCTCTAGCATCAAATATTCAATAGTTGTTGAAAAAACAAATACAAATGGCCTTTAAAAATATGAAAAATGTGTAACTTTACTCATAAGGGAAATATACATTAAAACAATAAGACAGCATTTTTAATCTAAAATGTTTAAGAACCTACTCCATTGGTGAGTCTGTGGGGAAACAGGCACTCACATACAATGCTAGTGAGAGTGTAAATCTCCATGATCCCAGTGGAAGAAATTTGGCTTTCAGAATTACAAATTCAAATGTCCTTTGACCCAGCGGAACCACTTTTAGGAATTTACCTTTTAGATATTAATGCATTTGTGAAAAGACTTATGTCCAAGGTATTTAGTGCAGCATTGCACTAAATGATATTAATGGAAATATCACTAGGGGACTGGTTAAACTGTGAACCTTCAATACAGTGAAACAGCATACAGCTACAAAAAGGGGGAGATTCTCTATATATTGTTATGACAAGCTCCCCAAGATAGATTAAGTGGAAAAAATTCAAGACATTGAGTATACCAAACTACATTTTGTGTAAAATGAAGGAAAATATATCTCTTTGCAATTGTATAAAGAAACTCTGGAAGATTACACAAAAAAATCTAAGTGGTTCTCTATTGTGAGGGAAGGTGATGGGAATTGTGGGAAACACATAGAAATGTGTTTCATTTAACACATTTTCAGATTCGTATAAATTGTAACTTGTTCAAAAATAAGGTAGAAATTTCCACATAATTGTCAGTTATAGCTTTTTCATTTATAAGGTGGTTTATACTTTTGCATGCACTATTTCATTTTACTTCATTACAATCTCTTAGATTTTAAATTAAAAAGCTAATGTTTAGAAAATGTACAACTTAGAAATTGACTTTTAACTGCAAATCCAGTGCTCTCTTCACTACAGTTATAGATGTTGAGTGGGGCCTCACCATCTACTCATTAGCTCTACATCTTTTTTTTATGTAGGGAAAGGTCAGAAGTTTAGAATTCATTTATACACTTGAGTGTTTTAATAATTTAGAGGTTTCTTGTAGGGAAAAGTGTTCTCCAACACACTGGGGGGAGTGTGTTTTCAGAACATGAAAATATTTCCATTTGTCAGTGGTCTCAAAGCAATAGATTTCTCCTATTCTTCTTTCTCCTCTGAGGACTTCTAACATGGCAAGGCTGTCTGGTTGGGCTGCAGATCCAGCCAAAACCTAAGTGCCTAGCAAGGACAGGAAGACAGGTTGCTTGGGGAATTAATTGAGGGACACCATGCTGGAAAGGACTTTTAAAAAGCCAAAAGATTTGGAAGAGAGGAACTGAAGACTGATGACGGAGTGTCAGCATGAGTCCTGTCAGTGCTAGGAAAGACACTGATAGGAGAGTAAGAAGGAAGTCAGGATTTCAGTCGACCACTGGAACTGGCTGAGAGAACAGGCCCATCAATGAACAATCATAGTTGTGTTTCTCCTCCCTCTGTCAATTCCTTCCCTCTTCCCCTTTTTGGTTAGGGGGAAGACCAGACATGTCAAACATTTTACTCCAAGTGCCTGGGGGGGAAGTAAGAGTGAACGCAAGAAAATAGTGAAACATATGCAGTACAAGGCAGGTAGCAAAACAGCCTGGCTGGTGGTAAGAAAGCTGCAGAGGCAGATCACCCCCTAAGCAGTAGGACTGAAGCTCTTGAAGGCAACTCCCATGAAGAAGAGCAAAGCCTTTGGGCTGCACCCAGTGCCTGCAAAGTGATTCCCTCTCCCCACCCCAGTGAAGCTCCATGGGTGAGAGGCCATGTCAGTGGGTCACAGGCTGGTGGTTTTACCCAGGCCAGGTTTCCATGTTTTTTCCCCACACTGTTTCTTACCCTGTCCTCTTGATACCCTCTACCAGATGCCCATCCTCTTCACCCTCAAAGGTGAATGCATCTGGTGGACCCAGTTCCTGTCTAACCCCATCTGTGCAGGTTTCCTCTGGCTCCCCCCAAACTTCCAATAATTGAAAATTTGTCTAGGGGGTCAGTTCAGTCACCACCACCATCTCAGGCTCCAGACTTAGGCTCAGCACTCTAAGGGTCTCTCAAGAGTGGATCAGCACTTAGACGACCCTGAGATGGAAGGCCTCCTTAAATTCATGTGCTAGGCCCTCACTCACCTCACCCTTGGCCCGGCCTGCTCAGCACTCTGCTCCCTGAGTCTCCAGAATGGGTTGCCTCCCTAGCTGATGGGAGTGACATCTGGGAGCCAAGACACTAGGAGGGAGGTGGGGAGACCTAACTTGTGGTATCTTGAGGTGTGTGTTTTGGGAGGGCCAGCGAGGGGGCTTCTGCATGGCTGCGTGACTCCCCCTGGAGCTGTCTGGTGTTTCCCACTCTGCTGCAGCCTTTTTATCAGGAGAGAAGAGCTGAGAATGGAAGGGAGAAGAGAGGATGGAGAAAGGAAGCCAGCGACACAGCCAATACATCCTTTATTCAGCTGACAGGGATCATACTGTATTATAGATCTCTAAAGATACAGATGAAGGTCCCTGGTTGGGTAATCCATGGGAAGTTCACTGTCCATCAGAGGGAACCAAGTCAGACAATAGCTAGAAATCTGGCAGGCACTAGGCTGTTGGGCTGGATGGCAAGTGGGCATACACCCCCAGAGTTGCCTGGAAGAGGGTCCCTTGGTGCACAGTGTCCTGAGGTGTGGCAGGAAAGTGCTGGCAGTGGAGGGGTCGGCTGAGGAACATGCTAAGTACAGGGGCCATCACCATACTCAGTCTCCCAGGCCTGGGACAGCCAGTGCCTGGGACGTAGTAAGCACACAAAAAATGGAAACTTCATCAAGGGAAGAAGAGCCTGTAGGGAGGAGTAAAGAGCCTGGATTTGGCAGTACAGGCAACCTTGGCCACGTCCAGATGTGCGGAGATGTGTATGAGAGAGAGAGATAGAGTGGGGAGATGGCAGCTGAGATGCTACAGCCAAGAATCTGAGGGAAGAAAGTGGGAAATATGAGCAATGGACTCTACTTAGTAGGCTTGAAGATGACAGAAAAGAAACTGGACAATAGGCAGAGGGACAGGTAGCAAGTGGGCTCACGATGGAATGGAACTGGCTAGAAACTTGAAGCGAGAAACTACAATGGAAGAAGGATAGGAATTGGGAAGAACAAATACCCTTGGAAAGGTGTGGCATTCCCCAGGCAAAACAAAACAGAAAGCCAAACCAAACCAAACCAACTGAAAAACAGAAGTGGGAGTGAAGAGTGGAGGAAGAGCTCTGCTTACTGGATGCAGGCTGTGGCAGGAAAGGAGAGAGGGAGAGCCTGAGGCCTGGAATTGAAGAAAGCTGTAGCCAACCTTCTCTGCCTTAGGAGACTGGGGTTGATTGCCTCCCCCAAAGAAACCTGGGTTCACTCTAACCTTTTGACCTTGCAGAGCCCCACAGAGGTGGTAGGTTTGCAACTGTCTTCATGGGTATGTCTAGGAGAGGGGGTGGAGGAGGAATCAGGGCCAGGGCCTGCAAGACAGATCCCTTCCTGTAGCCTGAACTGGACAGAATCTTCAAAGCAGGAGGATGCAGTTTTGACATAGGTACCATGGCTTAATTGGTTACAACCTCTACCTAGTAAACAGAGTCTAGGTTCAAATCTTGCTTGTGTCATATCTTACTAAATGAGCCTGGTTTCCTTTTATGTCTTGGGGGCTAATACTCCTGCTGCCCTTGCCCATGATTTGGGTTGGCCAAATCATGGTTGGGAATCCTTTGCGTGGCCCGTTATTGGTCTCCAATGCAATTGTGGGGTAGGAATACTTGGGTCCTTAGGGGCTTGGGACAGATGGCCTTACTCTCTACCTTTGTGCTGAATGCCCACGCCGCCTGCCTCCAGGGCAACTTATTAGGCCTGAAAAAGGACCAGATAACTAACAAAGGAGGACCATTTCTTTGGATTTTTCGGTTTTACATTGGATTTACCTTCTTTGAGGTGTCTGCTCCTTCTTGTCTTTTCAGATTTCTAGACCCATGAATTCTTAATACCCATTTAAGAAGCTCCAGCCCCAACCAATTACAACAGCTTGGTAGTTACCCCACCAGTTTCTGCAAGTGGTGACTAACCCAGTTCTTTCACTGACTTAAGGGTGGGGTAGTAACTTGGGACTCAAGAGGAATTGAACTGAGGAGCAACTAGCCTAGGATTTTGCAGAAAATAAATCTGAGAACAGGGGTGTGAAGATTCCATCTCTCCCTATTTGAAGATGGTGAGGAACCACTGATTAAAATGGAATTTGAATCTCCTAGCCAGTGGTTCTTAAACTTGAGCCTACATCAAATACCCTGGTTAAAAGACCGATTGCTGGGTTCCATCCCCAAAGTTTCTGATTCAGTTTGTCCAGGGTGAGAATTTGCATTTCTAAGACAAGTTTCAGGTGATATTGATGCTTCTGGTCCAAAGATTGCATTTTGAGATCCATGGCCTAGTACAGCACTCTGAGGAATAGAAGTAAACTTTGCCATCTCAGGATCTCTAAGGGGCCTAAGGGAATAATTTCACTTTTCTGTTGTTGCCCAACCCCACTCACCCCCATCCAGTGCACTCAACTGAATAGAAATGGAAAGAACTTGTCTTCTGGAACCTCTGGTTCTGAGTCAGGGCTCACCCTGCCCTTGATGGAAATAGGAAACAGTGGTTTGATTGTAGGAGTGCTGGAAAAGGGAGGATTTTGTCCCAAATTATCACCCCTTTGCTCCCTGAAGGCATAACATCACTTTAACAAGGGAAAATCTTTTCCTTTTTCCACTATCAGAACTACAGCTTAAAATGTAGATAGCTCTGAGAAAGCTAACCCTTTGGTTACAATCTCCACTGTAAGGGATTCTTTGCAGAGATACTCTGATGGGGTGGAAAGGCAAGGATACTTGGGCTCTGAATAGGGTAGAGGCACCACACAGAGGGAAAAAGGTGACAGGTTCCTAAAGATGGACTTCCCTATTTTACATTTTGCTCAGAGAGAACACGGAGATATTTTTTATTTAAAGGAGATAGGATAGAGTAGACATGTGGCAGAGGCAGTTGGGAGGAAGATGGGAGTGTTCCCTGTGGGAAAAATCACTCAAATCTCTTTGCCCAGCTGATGGCTGTTGCTTATTTTATTTTTCGTCCAAGGGAAGTGGTGTTGGACGGAGGTAGAGAAGACAGCAGTACAGCAGAAATGACCTAAAGGGATGCCCCTTCTGCAGAATGCCCTTAGATGCCATGTTGCCTTTCAGTTGGGTGCTATGAGTGCACCTACACTTTGGGGGCTTCACTTTCTCACCTTACAATTACTAAAACAGATCAAAGGCTGGAGGTTAACACCTGGTTGTTAAGAGGCATGATCCGATGGTACGGACAGTCACCTCATACAAGTCTTTAAAACAAGGTTTGTGAGGAGCTGGATTTGTCAGCATGTCATATGAATTTTTTAAAAACCATAGAGTAGAATGTAAGCAATACCCTTCAAGTCATTAAAGACTAGACATTCCTTATATCCTATTGCCTCTGGTATCTTAGTCCTTAAAATGTTTAGTGATCCTTGCCTTGTAATTCTTGACACAAATATATAATGACCAGATTGGGTCAGGGTGACTCCCTTTCTTTGACCCCTGTTTAGTGAATCCATGGATGGGCTCTGAACCTGTTAAATGTGTATGCAAAACTAAGTGAATTACTAATATCTTTTTTTCCTCAAAAGTGAGTTTCTGGTTTTTATCAGATTCTCAAAAGGGCCTGTGATCCAAAACAGGTTCTGAACCATTGCTCACATAGAGCTGATTTGTATTAATGAATGAGGCATAGTGGGAGGGTAAAAGAAATGGCATAGTCCAGTTTTGCCAGTGGAACCCAATATTTTCCTGTGCCCTGGGGCATCTCCTAATACTGATCCTAAAATGCTCCTATCTCTGAGGACCTGGGACAAGGATGCCTTACAAAGGGCTGGCCATTTTGCTCTATTCATAAGAACATAAGCAAGAGAAGTACATTCTGGGCAAAGAGGAAAGGCTGCTCTGAGTAGAAGGGAGGTAGGGGCTGGGTTGCTCAAGTCATATCCACTCTAAGAAGCCCAGTGAGCAAAATGACCCTATTTTTGGCTCCATTTGGGCCCAGGACTCTAAGGAGCTATGATTCACCCAGTTTTTCCTAAGCAAGTGGAACAGTCATTAAACTAGACTGTTGCAGCTAACTTCCTCTTGCCTCTCTGGTTAATTCCACCAACTGTGGTTGAGAAATGTGTGTTAAGGAAAAACCAGGATCTAAGCATTAAAGAGAAAATATCCCACTTCCATCCTCTTTGCTTTTCTCCCTCCCTAACCCCAAACTGCCCTTACATACAAGGTAATTTTTAAATGATAAGATTGGTATTAACATATCATCAACAAAGAGAAACAATGACCAACTCATCAACTAACGGATGCTTGAATACTTATGCAAGTTCTGGAGTTAAGAGTCTTAGTGCAGACACCTTTCCAGAATTGGGAGGAAAACCAACCAGAAAGCTCATTACCCTGCATCAGCTGAATAGCTAAGCCACAGCCATTTCCCCTAAAGTTCTGTTTAGGGGAATGAGATCCACAAGAATAACTCTGCCCCCTTGATGAGGCAGTCAAGGTCAAACAAGAGTGATGATAACAACCTGCAAGCAGTGTGACTCCTGCCTTAATTTCCCAGCACTTAAAACAAGACCAAAAAATCCACTAAGCACAAAGCTTCTATATGTGCCTTGCTTGAAATCTGTAAGAAACAGCTCACCTCACTGAGGATGTCTTTCTCTCTCTACTTTGGCAAAAAGAATCTGTGGCCCAGAGATTCAGACCTAGACTTAAATATCCACAGTTGTCTTGATCTCAGTGATACTGGGAAAGGCTTTATATCTCAACTCCCACAACTTAACACTTTCCACTAGGGCTCCCTTGATCACTCAGCATACTTACTATCTTGAAACAAAACAAAAAAATCCTTACAATCCCCACTACCCTCATCCCCAGAACATAGCCCCTAGAAAATCTAGCTTATATAGTTTGCACTTTGCATGCTCTCTTCAAAGACCCTGCACACAGATACACAGACACATAAAGACACTGTCAAGAGGAAAGGGGTCTGTTCAAGGGGATAAAGTATTTTTCTTCTGTGTGGGCCTGGGTTACTTGGGGGTATAAGGTCCATCTCTTAGCACTGTAGTGTGGTCTCTCAGCTGGATATATGTATATGCAGGGTGAAGGGAGCAGGAATAGGGGTGAGAAGGTTATTGTTTCTGTTTTTCAGCAGGTTGGGTAAGAGGTGTGGATGTATATTCAGATGATCGGTGTAAGGATGATGGGCCCACACAAGAATGAGGTCTGCCCCTCAGCTTTCATCTGGATCAAAAAGGGGGCTCTGGGTGCCTGATCACTATCTCTTTCCTGTTTCCTCGTTACTCTCTAACCCAGTGTTCACCAGTATGTTTCATGGAGTCACCAGTTCTGTGGGATGTGAGATAAAAAGGATACTGAAGTCAAATAAATTTAGGAAACACTGCATTAAAAGAGGCTTAACCGTTTGCTCTACTGCATAAATTTTCAGAGCCTTTAATATGCCAATATGGTCTTTCTCTTCATATATATATATATATATATATATATATATATATATATATAGAGAGAGAGAGAGAGAGAGAGAGAGAGAGAGAGAGAGAGAGAGAGAGAGAGAGAGAGAATAGTTATGTTATGGAAGGGTGATACTCAAAATATTTAACGACTGGTATGGCATAAGCTCCAACCAACCAATCCAAGCAGTTTGGGCCTTAGCCAAAAACTGCTGGTACCACTGTACCCTGGAGAATGGGCTCAGGCTGAATATCAGCCCATGCAGTAGGCACTGTTTCCCAAAAGTTTTGCCCAAAGAACTCTACTTTATGTGGCATCTCATAGAACTGGTGAGAAATACTCTGGCCAATGCTGGAACCTCATCTTTCTAGGGATGGACTGGGACTCATGACTCTGGCCACGGGGGTGCAGGAGAGGGTCAGCTCTGGCAGGGACTCCTGGTAGCACCAGTTGAAAGATGTGACCACAGCTGCAACAGAAACAGATTTCAAAAGACAGATGTCCCTCTGTCCCAGCTGCTCCGGGGACTCTGTCCCTGGTGGGTCAGCAGGTGCCTGTCCAGGTGATGTTTACGGCCGAAGCTCTTCTCACAGCGTGGGCACTGGAAGGGCTTCTCCCCAGTGTGCGTCAGCCAGTGTCTCACCAGGTGGTGCCGTCGGCCAAAGCTCTTCCCACACTCAGTGCACACGTGGCACTTTGGCACTGGTGGAGCGCGCTGCCGCTTCCGAGCCCCAGGGCTCTCTCCAGCCTCTTGGCCCTTGCAGGACTTGCCTTCTGCGTGTACTCTCTGGTGGCTGGCCAGATGGGAGTTGCATCGGAAATTCTTGCCACACTCAGAGCACTTGCTGGGTTTGTCATGTAGGTGGGTTTTCTGGTGTCGGATCAGGTGATGTCTTCTCCCAAAGCTCTTCTCACACTTGAGGCAGCTGTAGGGCCTCTCCCCAGTGTGTGTTTGCTGGTGCCTGGCAAGGTGGGAGCCCCACACAAACTGTTTCCCACACTGGGGGCATGTGTGCGGTCTTAACAGGGAATCCATTTCTGTGCTACACAGAAGGTTTGAGAAGCTATCTTCCTGAAGAAACGGTGGGCCAAGGAGCATGCCTCTGGAGCTCCTGGGCATGGAATCCCAGCTCTCATCCTGCTCTGGGTTCCAGAGAACGGTATCTTCAGACACACTAGATAACATTCTGGGAGGTTCTGCTTCGAGTTCAGGGGTATCCCCTTCGTGCTCACTTCCATCTCCTGTGGAGAAGGGAAAATACCAACCCCAAGAGGGGAGTCACAAGGGAGTACCCCAGGACATGAGTCATAGGTGAGGTTGTATGATGCCTATTAGGGCCTAAACCTCACCCCATAAAGGCTGAGAGAACAGATTTTAATGTTGTATAAGACAGTGCAAGAGGTACAGAGGTTAAAAGCCTAGGCTTAGGAGACAGATACCCAATTTTGAATCTCAGATTTCCCACTTAACTTCTGTAGGCTTTCATTTCTTCTTCTGTAAAATGGGAATCATAAAATAGATGTTATAAGACAGATAGGATAGTACCTGCATATAGTAAGCACTAGTAAATGGTCTATGCTATTATTGTTACTTATTTATTACTGTTATTTATTTAGCACTTAAAAAAAAACTATTAATCACCATCTTCCTGCCTAAGCATAGATGGAGAGAGTTAAGAAATGTGCTACAATCATCACTGGCTGGGTGACCACCTGTCAGCACTAGAGACATTGTGGAAGGCATTTCCACAATGGGTGGCAGGTTGAACAGCAACAACAATTAACATTTACTGAGTGCTTATCATGTGGCTGGTACTGTTCTACCATAGTTACATATTTAAATCTCACAATAATTTATAGATGAGGAACCCAAAGATAAGTTAATTACTTTTCCAAGGTTCCACAGGTATGGTCCTAGATTCAGATCCACAAAGTTTAGCTCCAGAGCCTGCCCTCTAAACCACTGTGTTACACCGTCTTGCTTTTGAAGAAAGAGATCTCCAAACCTTTCAGTACTATAACTCTCTGAGGCAGAGGAGGGATTAGAGGGACATGTAATGATGAAACTCCAAAAGGGGTGAAGGCCATGGCTGAGTGTATTCTACGTCATTACCTGTATATGTGACCTTCAGAATTTCCCTCTCTTCTAAGTCCTGGGGGTCAGGAACCCATTGTTCTTCCCCTCCTTCTAGTTGAGAAAGCATATCCAGTTTGGGGATTGGAAACCCTGCCCATGGGAAAGGAAAACAGAGATGTCAATTAGTTCAACCGTAATTCTCATTTCTGAAAAAAGCTGTTTCCTAGACTATTCCCTGAAACTCTATAGATTAAAAAAGGCCAGGGGACTTCCCTGGTGGTACAGCGGTTAAGACTCCATGCTCCCAAGGCAGGGGGCCCGGGTTCGATCACTGGTCAGGGAACTAGATCCCACATGCCACAGCTAAGACACAGCGCAACCACATCAGTAGAGAAATATTAAAAAATAAAAAGATAGAAGGCCAGATACAAGCCTTTCCCTCTTCCCCCCTCCCGTTTCTGTTCAGTCCCTCTTCTTTCTTCCAGAAAATCATACTTTCTTCCCAATGAGTGCTCTCTTCCACTCAAATTTCAAATACTTCCAGTCCAACTGTCTTTTCTGGTCATAACTTCACTTAATTAGCCCTACTGCAGCTGTCTCACCACCTACACTCCCATCTTTCCCTAGGTGGTTTCTGAGTTTCCAAGGACTCAGTTCCATCTCTTAGGTGTCCTTCTCTCTGCTTTGAAAGAACCTCCCAATTCCCAACCAAGAAGAGCCTAAAGTTCTCTTCTCTAAAAATTCACATCATTTTGTTGTTTTCAAAAATATGACACTTTACTTCCATTCCCTTTGAATTAACTCTAGCGTTCTTTCTCTAGTGGAAGCCTAGACAGATTCTCTGCCTAGAAAAGAACCCCACAGAGATGCTCTCCAACAACCCTGGAGCATATGACTCCATTCTCCCCGAGTACAGTCATTTAGTGGCTGGGGAAGGTCATGCTTACTTAGAGAGACCACTATCCCACAGTTTTCCTGCATGACGTATTCTCCATAAAAGTCTGTCTGAGAAGGGTCCAGGCTCCGCCACTCCTCCTGAGAGAAACACAGTGACACATCCTTGATGGTTACCAGGCCCTGAAACAAAATGTAGCATCATCTGTCAGCAGCTGTTCCTTAAGGAAAATGCGTTCTCAGTATAAAAGGCTGAGGTAGTAGTAGAGGCGAGAGGGCAAGAGAGTGTCTAGAAAAAGAACTGCCCAGAGGTCCCTGGGCAGGGCACATGGTTTTGGTGAAGAGGAAATGAGGAAAGGGGTAAAGGTAATGGTCCGTGAATGAGCGAGGAAAATGGCTGTAGAGGAGTTTCCCAAATTGGGACCATGAGAAGTTGGAGGCACCACAAACTCTTTGGTCCCTCTGTTTAGTTACAGGCGTCTGCCCAGTCTCTTCTGACCGGCCTTATTCTTTTCCTTGTAGAAATTGTGTACTAGCTCCTCCTTTCTCCACTTGACCTTTCCTTTCCTATCAGCACAAAAGAACATAGACAAAATATTCTTTCTTGCCCCCTTCCCCTATTATGCCATATCCTTATCTTTTAAGGCAGCACAGTGTGGCAGTTAGGAGCCCAGATTCTGGAGCCAAATGACTCCTAGCTCTACCACGTATTAGCAGTATGACCTTACACAAGTGCCTTAATCTTTTCCTGTCCAATTTTCTCATCTGTAAAATGGGGATAACTGAGTTTCTCTCAGGGTAAAATGAGTTAATATACATAAAGCACTCAGAGAACAGCAAGCATGGTAAGCACTTTGGGAGTATGGATACTACTACTACTATTACTGTCTTCCCATGGCTCTCCCCTTGCCTTCTGAATCTAAACCTGTTCTCTCTCTCTGGCTCTGCCCCTTTTTACATCTTTCTATCTTCTATTCTTTTCCATAAATGCTCTATCATCCACCCAATCCTGTCTACTTTATGTTCTTCCAAGCTTCCTTCAGGTCTCTTTTCCTAATCTTTCCAGATGTATTTCTTAAAGGACATTAATGAATTGCTCTTAAATTCCCCCTGTGGATAGCACAGCCATCCATTAAAAACAAACAAACAAACACCTAACCTCTAGGAATTCCCTTCTTCTCATCATGCCTCCATTCATTTTTTAAAAGGGTATTATGAGCCCCTTGGAAAGGGACAGAATCTGTTCAGACATAAAATGGACATACCCTTAGTGGTCATGTGAAATGACAAATCAATGGAATGACGCACAGGCTGTAGAAAGGCAGCGTTGAGAAAACCCTGAGAGAGGCCAAGGGAAGAACACAGCCCACCTGTGATCCAGCTGCAAGAAGTGCAGCTGCCATCTCCCAATCTCCAGTGCTCCCTTCCTGGGGAATGGCAGGAACCCAGGGAGCCGACTGAGCTGGTGAGGGGAGAGAGGAACCATTAGAGATGGAGCATCCATCCTTTACCAATTAGAGCCTGGGCCCTATTTTAGAGGGGCTTAAGGGTCACTTTTTTTTTCTATATTTATACCCATTGGTAAGACTCAAATGCATAAATGTAGTAGAAAAGACCCTCCCTCAAAATATCCTGAAAGGGTACTGAGTGGTTGTTAGTAGAGCATTTATCTCATCCATTTCTACTCGACTAGCTGTGGTTTGAATTTATATTATTTGAATGTAATTTTCATCTTGTAAAGTGCATTTTACTGAGTGTGTTTTCTCACAGCAGTCAGTGTCAGTTCCTTTGTCTCCCATATTTGTTGCCACTAACCATGTAGCGTGTGGAGGGAGTGATTATGCAAGAAACGGGAGAAGCCCAGTTACATGGTTTGCAGAATCCAGGTGTTCATTATATGAATATTTCTGTGACCAGAGCCCAGAAGTTCCTTATATTTCTGTGACCTAGTCCTGGTACTGACTATGCTGTTCAGTCACTCCCTGGCAATTTGGGGATTTTTAACTCTACTTTTTCAACAGAGGTTAGAAGACTGTTTTCGGCACTGTGCTTCCCACACACACCCCCTCCGGGCTCTCACCCTTCTCCTGAAGTGACTGTGGCTCCTCTTCAAGGTCACAGCACAGGTGCTCCAGTGGCCCTGGTGCCGTTCTCCACGGCCCCTCTTCCTGGCTTCCCCTTTCCACCTGGGGCTCTGCTCCATCCAGCTGAACACTCATTGACTCCCATCCTGTCCCCAGGGCTGCTGTCTGTTCTGAAAGCATTTTTGCTACAAACCCAAATTGTGACCTGGAACAAATTCAAATCAGTTATGCCCATGAAAATGGAAAGGGGTGATATTCCTAAGGGAGTTATGGAGAACAGCCCAGGGATAAAAGATGACACTGGATAGGAAGAGCTTGATGAAAGATGAACTTTAAAAGCTTGATGTGTTCCAATCAATTGAACCTGAGCCAGAAAAGAGCAGGTGCTATATAGCAAAGTCACAAATGGTTATTTTGGGGCTGGAAGAACTTCATTTAAAAAAGTGACCAATCCTGGAAATTCAAAAGCTACCAATTAATTTCAACAACTGAAAATACTTAACTGGAAATTTCAACCACTGAATGTAAGCAATCTGGAAATATGCAGGACAGGATGCAAACAGACTTGCACTCAACAAAAATAGATGTAATTACACATAAGATTTTCTGCCACAAATCCCATTCTCATCAGTTAGTTTAGAATGAAATGATTACTATAGGTAGAAGTCCTAGTCAAAGGGTGTATTTTTTATGAGGCTGTACCAAATGGTGCCTTACTTAGGACAAGCCTCAACAAACAGACATATAACTTGTCACTCTGTTGTAGAAAATGAGAACTGGTAGTAAATATGGTAGAAAGATCAATAACTTGGAAAGCAGGTATAACACTATAAAGCAACCCTAAAAGATAAGAGAAACTGTTGGTCAGTGAGGAGCTAACGTCTGATTGGGAAAAGAAAAAAAGAACAGAAAGGGTTTGGACTAGGTAGAAAAAGGGGAAGCAGGTGCTGCTAACATGACCCTGGGGTGAACTAACAGCCCTGTGATTTAAGACACAGGAAAGAACCTGAGACACAGGATAGAACCAGTCAGATCTCATTATAAAAACGTATTCAATTTTAAAGAAGCGTATGGTGAAGCCAGAGTGTGTTCCATCAGAAGAAACAAAAGTGAAGAAAGGGATGGGAAATATGTACATTGGGGGAAAGTTCAAAACAATGGACATAGTCTTCTCTTGACTAGGGAAGAAGGCTGATGAATGATGCTGCCAATGAATAAAAAGAGATGTTTTCTATCTCTATGTAGATCTCTTCTCTTGATTGCAAGAGAAGAGATTTAAGTTAGATTTAAAAAAAATCCTAATAATCCTGCAGTGCATAGGACCTGGTTGAAGGCTTTTTGCTCTGGACATCTTAGGAGCAGGACAGGTTGTGTTGTGACAGCGGTCTCCCTGCCTTACAGCAGGGAAATAGTCTATGAGACTGTGAAGAGTCCCTTTTTGCTTGGCAACGTCATATTTTTGTGATTCTTACTCAATGCCCAAGCAGTCAGAGCCAGTGAAAGTCTTCCCAAAACAGGTCAGAACCTTGGTAACTGTTCTGGCTCACTCATATCCATCCAAAAACAATTGCAAGAATCCAAGAGCCCAGGATAGGTAATGACAACTGTCAAGTTGTTTATTTTCTTGCCTGTTTGTCTTCAACAAAAGAGGTAGGTGGGAACTCTAAGCTCAATGCACAGGAAGGGAACAAATTTCCCTTTCATCTCAGAAGTCCAGAGATGTCTCAGGGCCTCATGGGAGCATCCTGGACGGATTCCCAGCTTACAAGGTTTCCTTTTCAGAGACTTCTCATGAGAAAGGAAAGTTCCCAATAAAGCAATAAAGGGAAAGTTCCATTTTAGCTTTTTCCTCTGAATTCCAGCCCCTGTATTCACTTAACTTTTAACATGTAAAGCATGGATTCCCCCTCTTCACCAGATGTCTTCCTCTTTCTAGCTCCGTTTGAAAGTCCTCCTTCAGGACTTTACCTCTAGGTAAATATCTGGACACCTGAGACCCACTTCATCTCTCCAGCAGCAGAGTCCCTTGATAGGAAGCCTCTTTCGCAGGCCAGATGTGAGCCTCTCCAGACCACTGACAGAAAACCTGTGGAAGTGCTAGCAGAAATATCAGCAAAGGAGGGGGCAGGTACTTGTCCTCAGACTGCATTTGCTAAAATATTTGCTCTCTCAGAGCCAGCACCTGGGCAGTTAAGGTGTCAGCCCTAACCTGGTTTCTCCCGGCTCCAGGATGATCCCAGGCCTACTGGAGTCGGGGTTCTAAGACTTTCACTTCCCCCTTTTCCTCACATATCTGGGGGGCATGGCACCTGCAGAAGTTGGTTTCTGCAGCGAGTGTTGTTGGATAGAGAAAGGGCCATGCTACCGAAATGAGTAGTCCAAGGACACAGGGACAGTCGCGCTGTCAGAGGAGCCTGGCCCCTGCCCCGGGCGGGGCGTGGGCGGGACGGGCGCCCGCTCCGGAGTAAGGTTGCTTCTGCCCTCCTTGTCACAGTGCCCCTGGAGAGGGTCAGATTTCAGAGAACCCGAGAGAGGCAGAGCTGGAGCAGGGGAAGTGAGGTCAGAAAACAGGTTTCTCGTGAACTGGGGCATGAGCAAGTGAAGAAAAAGGAGCCGCGGGGTAACCTGCGCGCGGTGACAGCGGCGGGAACCCGCGGGGCCTGACAGCGACGATGGGGGGACGGGGAGACAGGAGAGGGGCGAGCACAGAATGTCAGTGTGGCCGACCCACCCCCACCAGAATGGCAGCGACCCAGAGGCCGCGACGACCCTCCTCCCCGCCCCCACGGGTGACCGGCCCCACTCACCGCCCCGGGAAGCCAGGCGTCCCTCCCTACAGCCGCGACTCCCTCCGCCCGGCCCCACTCACCCCAGTCGTCTTGGCCTGCGGCCCGGTGCCTCCCTCCCGGGCGCCGCCTGCCCCTCCCCTCTGCCCTCGCTTCCTCGGAGCCGGCGGCCGCGGAGCCAGCGACAGGCGGAGACGGCGGCCCGGCGGCGCGGGCGGGGCGGGCACAGGAAATCCCCGCCCGCTTCCGGGGCTCGGCGGCCGCGGCGGCGCCGAGGGGCGTGGGGGCCGGGGCGGGGGACGGGCTGCGGCTCCAGGGCCCCCAGGCGGCCCGGCCCCGCATCTCGGCGCCCGCCGCCCCTGGACGCGGCGGGCCCAGGCGCCAGGATCCCGGCAGACCTTGGCGGCTCGACCCCGCCCTCTCCCTGACTGACCATCTTCCGTCCCGGCCACGCGGACTCCCGCGGGGTCCTTTGCACACAGGTTCATTAATTACCTCGACATTTAACAACCGCTGCTCACATGCCAGCGATCGCTGTGAGAGAGATTTCTCGAGACAACGGTCTGGAATTCCTCAAGGAGCTCACCTTCTAGGTTTCAGGATAGCCACGGTGATGATAAGGGGCTGGAGAGAGCGTTGAGGAGGAGTCACTAATTCTGAACGAGGTTGAGGAGGAGTCACTAATTCTGAACGAGGTTGACTTCACCAAGACGTGTGTCTGAAGTCGGCCTTGCGCCTGCATTGTCCAATTTGCGGGAGCCACCAGCCTCCGGATTGACGTGTGTTGTAACATACACACCAGATTTAGAAGACTTAACTAACAAAATGTACAATAGCTAATAAGCAATATTTTGAATATGTTCGGCTAAAATGTATTGTTGATATTCACTTCACCTACTTCTTTCAACTTTTTTAATATGGGTACTACGGTGTTTAAATTATATTTGCGGCTTACATTTTATTTCTACTGGACAAAGCTACCTCGAAGCATTAGACAGATTTGACTGGAAAAGATGAGAAAGGGCCTACAAAACAGAATAAACAGATTACTATTAGAATCTGTTTATAATCTACAAATCACATTCATTACTTCATCATCTGAACAATTCTGTACAATTTTATTTTATAGACTTAAAAAATAAGTGACTCACTTAAGGTCATAGGTGACAAACATTCCTTTAAAATATATTTATTTTTTGCTATGTGCCAGGCACTGTAACTAATTCCTGGAAGTCAAAGGTCCCAAAGGAATTGTCTGTCTGTGGATTCAAGAACTCAGTCTGTGGAAACACATGTCAACAAATATTTGCAATAAAATGTGACAAATGCTGAAGTAGAGGAATATACTTTGCACGAGGAGCATGGAAGTAAACATGTATGGGTGGGAGGTCAGAGAAGGCCTGACAGAAGTCTTGAGGGAGAGAAGAGTGGGGAGGGCTCCATTAATGAAAAAGAGGAGAATGTGCTAGACATGCAGTTGAGGAAGGGTATAGACCATGTTCTAGAGCAGATCATAGGGTATTTGGGGGAGGTGGTAAAGCCAGGATTTGTATCTTAGGTCCTGGAACTAAGTCCAGAGGTTCTTTGCATTTATGTTTCCACAGGTGAGAAATACAAGGTATGTTAATCTGGGTATGTTAACAATACCAGTGTCTCAGTGGTTTAACATAATAAAAGCTTATATTTCACATAAGTCACAGTGTGTAGCAGGCTTGTTGGAGCCAGTGGGTGGGGTGTCTGCTCCTTGCAATCATGGAAAGACCAGGTTTCTTCTATCTTGTGGTTCCACCATCCCCTGTTGCCTTGGAATCATCCAATCTGTGGGCCTCAGATAAAGAAGGAAAGCTGTGGCTGACTTATTGGAGATATCAGGGACAAGCCCTGGAAGTGCTGTATATCATTTTCACCCATTTCCTTAGCCAGAATTCATGACTAAGGTGCATGATCATATGGTTCCACCTAATTGCAGGGGTGGCTGTAAAGTGTGTGCACCCCAGTAGAAAAGGAAATGGGGTTTGATGAACAATTAGCATTGCCTCTGTCACACATATAATTAAATTAAATTAAATAACCAAGCTGACTTTACTTGAAAGAGAGATTTGGGGAGAGCTGGCAGATTATATCAAAAAAGGAAAGAAAAAGGAGGCAAAATAGTCATCTTCGGCCTGATGGCACAATAATGGGTCATTAATATTTAATAAACATCTACTTTATGCCAGAACTTTGTTTTTTAACATCACAGGGAAAAAAATATAAAAGACCTTTATATTTAGCTTATTAGCTTTAATGTGCCATCTCTTTAGCTTTCAATTGGCAAACTGTAGATATTATCTCAGCATGGGTTTAGGAGCATTCAGTGAGCCAAAAGGCAAAATTAGGAATTGAACCCTGGCCTTAGACTTATAATCTGGTGCACCTGTCACCAGAGTGGTACTTTACCTTTCACAGTAATATATGGACAAGTCCAAACTCATGTGTAAGGTGGGGTAATTAAATATGCAGTGAGTAGCAGGCAGGTGATTCCATCTTTTTAAGACTTTCTGGTGGAAGAGTTTCAAGATCAGCTTTGAAGGCAAAATGTAGGAACAGCATCTTGGGTAGAATCAGAAGGCAGAAGTGTACCTGCTGTGGGGTGAAGAACACACAGGTGTGGACATGCCTATCTAGAGTAGAGAAGAAATGGGGAAATTGATAGAAAGATTAGAATAGTGGGTCAAGGATTTTTAATTTGCCACGTCAAGTAATAGAGAGTCACTATATTTAGTGTTATAAGGAAGTGATATACATGGTGGGTCCAATTATATCATTCTAAGGAAACTTGGTCATCCAGGGCTGCCCTGTTGATAGAGTTCAGAACGACAGAATGGGATGAGTTGGACCCAAAGCCAGATTCTAGTGTGTGGAGTACAGAGCTCCTCAGGACACAGCAGTGTTCTTCCTGGGGCTCAGGGAGAGGTCACAATCATTTTAGGTTCCAAGTTCTCCGTTGGACTTCAAAAGACCTTAAGAGACTCAGTCTCTTGCCTATCAGCCTTAGCTCCTTCATTTCTGAACTCTTGTTCTGCTGTGGTTTGAATAAAAACATATAATGCAGGTGTTCACCAGTTTAGGATTGTGTTATAAGAGTTTCTTTATTAGTCAGTTGATTGCAATGAATTAGTAGCTTGGCTTACAAAAACCTTTTCCGCTATAATAAACCATACCTCCAGTTGCTAATTAGAGCCTAATCACCATTTATGACACTGCTTTTCTTCCATTCAAAGTTTTGAAGCTTGATGTCAGAGATGAGTTTTCTACCAACAGGGCAGTGCAGCTGTTTGCGTCCTCTATGTCTAGGACTATAAAAGAAAGAGGAAGGTTGAGGGAAGTGTCAGGTTAGGACTCCTGTGGAAAGAAAGGGTAAGGGTCCCCTCGTCAGTAGTCAATAATTAAAACTGGTATTTGTGGAGCACTTCACAATTTACAAAGTGCTTTTGTGTACATGTGATCTTCACAACTCACGGAGATAGATAAATTATCTTTATCCCTAGTTTATATTTAAGGAAATAGTGGTTCAGACATTTAAAATCGTAGAATCTCACTTTTTATTTTTATAATCCTGGGCAGATTTATGTAGATATACCTGTTTCCTAATTAATAAAATGAAAATCATTATACCTACTTTGTAGGGTTGTTGTGAAGAGTAAAGGAGATGATGTAAATTGCCACCTTAAAATTGTCACTCGCCATCTGCCTCTACAAGGATTAGGTCACTAGCCACTGTAGTTGCTGACCTTCAACACACCCTAAAAGGAGTCCAGGGTGGAGGTCTTCTGCCAAAATGTGTGCTTGATTGCACGTATCGCCCTTCAGCAAAATCACATATATACTGACCTCCCCCCCACCTCTTTGAAGCAATTCCTCAGAGCTATCTGAGCGGCTGTCTCCCAGGCTATAGTCCTCATTTTGCCCCAAATAAAACTTAACTCACAACTCTCACATTGTGCATTTTTTTTCAGTTGACAAAATAGACAATTTAATACATAGTAAGAATAGAGTAAATGATAAGACCTAGGGATTGAAGCTGTATAATGGGCGAAAAGAAGACTTTAGTAGGGTGAGACAGAGCAAAGGTGGGATGAAAGATCAATTTTATTCCTGAGTCTCAGTGAGGTAGACAAATTGGTTGAAGCTGAAGGTGTAGGTGGCAGAGTAGGATGCTTTAACTGGAGATTAGGATGGGGGTTGCAGTTGTTGGTAATAACTAGATGTAGGATATGATTGTGAAAGTGGGTGACTGAGGTGGTGGACAAGATCATTTAAGGTAAGAAAAAGCCAAGGAACTGGGAGGCTTGGTATTAGCAGGGATAGTAATCAAAATATTTAACTGCCAGTACTAGGGTAGGCATGAATCCATCAAAATGAATGTAGCCTATCGTGCTGTGCAGGGTCTCGGAGGCACTAGTGGCTATGAAAATGTTTCATTATTTTAATGATCATATTTGTGCAGTCGAACCCAGGCCATAAGATGGATCGTCCACATGGATATTACCAGGAATGATGATGGGGTTATGGAGAGTGAGATAGCAAGCTAGTTGAGGGAGTCTTTAATGAAGGAAGGAGAATGACCAGGACTATGGTAGGTGATAATAACAAGGAAGGGTAGTGTGTGGAATGGCTTGATGTCTCAAAGGATCAGGACACTATTTAGGGAGGAACGAGGAAAGTGGTACTTGAGGCAGCAATGAAGAGCAAAGAGAATATTTACTCCACTTCTAACCCTAGAAGGTGTAAAGCAGTGGCTTTCAAATTTCATATATTGTATATGAAAAAAATTTGAAAAAACCATATATTTGAAAGTCATCATTTATTATAATTGAAAAAAATCTTTCATGGAACAATACCTTAACTGCATGCAGTATATGCTGATGTTTTCTATTACTTTATTTTTAAAGTTTTCTATTTCCTACCCACGATTTAGATTTCATAAACCATAGATGGGTTGCAGTTTACAATTTGAAAAGCATTGGTATGTAAGTTGTAGGAGAAAAAATAGCCACCCCCTTGAGAGGACTGCAAAGGAAGCATGCTTTTTCCTCAAGAGGTAGCCAGGCTTCAGTTAGATAAAGGAGGTGAAAAAAACATCTATCAAAGAGGTTGAAGGATATAGGAGTATCTTAGTCTGTTCGGGCTGTGGCAAGAAATACCACAGACTGGGTGGCTTATAAACAACAAACATTTATTTTCACATTTCTGGAGGCTGAGAAGTCTAAGATTAAGGCACTGACAGATTCAGTGTCTGGTGAAAAATACTTTCTCATGTCTTTTTGCTGTGTCTTCACATGACCAAAGGGGCGAGGGAGCTCTCTGAGGCCTCTTATTTATTTATTTTTTTTTCCTTGGCGGTACGCGGGCCTCTCACTGTTGTGGCCTCTCCCGTTGCAGAGCACAGGCTCCGGACACGCAGGCTCAGCGGCCATGGCTCACGGGCCCAGCCGCTCTGCGGCATGTGGGATTTTCCCGGACCGGGGCACAAACCCATGTAACCTGCATCGGCAGGCGGACTCTCAACCACTGTGCCACCAGGGGAGCCCATCTGAGGCCTCTTTTATAAGGACATTAATCCCATTTATGAGGGCTCTGCCCTCATGACCTAATCACTTCCCTGAAGGCTGCACATCTAAATGCCATCATATTGGGGATTAGGTTCCAATAAATGAAATTTGGGAGGTCACAAGCATTCAAGCTATAGCAAGGGGATTTTTTTTGTTGTTGTTGTTGTTTTTTTTTTTTTTTTTTGTGGTACGCGGGCCTCTCACTGTTGTGGCCTCTCCCGTTGCGGAGCACAGGCTCCGGACGTGCAGGCTCAGCAGCCATGGCTTATGGGCCCAGCCGCTCTGCGGCATGTGGGATCTTCCCGGACCGGGGCACAAACCCGTTTCCCCTGCATCGGCAGGCGGACTCTCAACCACTGCACCACCAGGGAAGCCCAGCAAGGGGATTTTTTTGATGACAGATCCTGAATTCCAGAGGTCACAGTGGAAGGAGTTAGATGTTATTTTGGGGGTTAGAGTCTAATTCAAATTAGGCAGTGTAGAGGACTATGATAGGGTAAGAATCTCTATGATGAGGAATGATCTGGAGGCCAAGCATTCTTGTGTTGTAAGCAGAGATATAGGACATGAGGGGATTAGTACTCTCAGGGGTAGGTGGATAATCAGTTCTAATTATAGCCCCCTTCTTGGGACTGGTCTAGTCATCTTGTCAGTGGTGAGGTGAGGCGTAAGGGTTGGCTGGGAGTGAGTAGATGAGGTGTGTGTGGTAGAATGAGGATCTCATTAGAAGTGTGCTGCACTTGTGGACACTCTTCCAATCCTATTGTGGACAGAGTTAAGGCTAGAGGGGCTGTCTTTCCAGAAGTGCCAGAGTTCCGAGGTCCCTTAAATCATGCTTGGCAATGGTGGTGATGGTGTCAAGGCTTAGGGAGTTCTGTGGCTTACCCTTAAGTCCTATTGTCCTTGATATCGAGGGGGAGGAAAGGAGTGGCCTTACAAGGAGTTAACAGTTTCTTGTGTACTCTTTAAATATAAAAATTTTAATTTAAAAGACAGTGCTAAATTGAATGGTGGGCACAAAGTTGTTCTAGAAATAGCACTGAACTAAGAACCAGAAGATTTGTTTTTAGTTCTGGCTTTGCCTCTGGGTGACAGATCAGAGCCTTAACCTCATCAATCAAATTGGTGTAATATCATGCCATTTTTTCCTTAAAAGCTGTTGTGAGGACTAAATTAAGTAAAAATGTAGGCATATGGTGTAAAACTTATAAAGCACTATTTAAAGGCAAGAAGTTGGCAATTGGCGCTACTTGGCAGAAGTAATTTGTAGTCAGGGTAAATAGTGAACCAAGTACAGGCAGCTGTCAGTTAGTGACAGCTGGTGTTGCAGTCAGGGTAAGACTAGATGTTTTATAAGATTTAAAGTTTTTTTGATGGTGGGACACAACTCAAAGACAGATAGATGAAAGGCAGAACTCTTTGTTACCTATAGCTCCAAACCAGACAAGGCTGTCACACAGGGCCACACAGGAATTTGCACCCAGGGACAGGTAACAGTAAGCTGGAACTGCAGGAAATGCTTATGTATGGCAAACAGGATGGAGTAGCTAGGTTTCATAGGCTTCTAGGGTATTGGGTATTTTGAATAATTCTTCAGGCCTAAGAAAGAAGGGGCTGTCCCTCGGTATAGGTATGGAGAAGGGGGCCTCTGGCAGTTGGGTATATATGTATTATAACCCAAGAGTGGGCACTTCCCTGGTGGTCCAGTGGTAGAGAATCCGCCTTCCAATGCAGGTGATGCAGGTTCATCCCTGGTCAGGGAACTAAGATCCCGCATGCTGTGGGGCAACTAAGCCAGCGTGCCACAACTACTGAGCTCGTGTGCCTCAATGATAGAGCCTGCATGCCGCAAACTACAGAGCCCACATGCTCTGGAGCCTGCAGGCCACAAACTACAGAGCCCATGCACTCTGGAGCCCATGCATCACAACTAGAGAGAGGAAACCTGCAGGCCATAACTAGAGAGAAGCCCGTGAGCCACAACAAAGATCCCACAGGCTGCAACGAAGACCCCTCAGGCCACAACTAAGACCTGACACAGCCAAAAAAATAAAGAAAAAGAAATAACCCAGTAATGTTAGAGCCTGATAAGGGAAGTAGTTGGGATGGGGATTTGACAAATTGCAGGTTAAGTGGAATAGAGGGTTTCAGTCATGGCAGGAAGACTAAGTCAAGAGAGCACTTGTTTTGTTTTTTGGCCATGCTGCGAGGCTTGCAAAATCTTAGTTCCCTGACCAGGGGTTGAACCCAGGCCCCCTGCAGTGGAAGCATGGAGTCCTAACCACTGGATCACCAGGGAATTCTAGCACTTGTGAAATATCATGTTACAGGCAGATGGCTTCAAAGTGGTGTAATCTCAAATTGCCATTATTTTATAGTGCAAAAACTTACTCTAAGCAGATTTCTCATTGACATAGTATAGTTTCTTAATTTAGTTATTTGTTGTCTTTTTTTAAATTGAAGTATAGTTGATTTACAATACTATATTAGTTTCAGGTGTACAGCAGTGATTTAATATTTTTATAGGTTATACCTCATTTAAAGTAATTATAATATATTGGCTATACTCCCTGTGCTGTACAATATATTTGTGTTGCTTATTTAGTTTATACCTACTAGTTTGTACCTCTTAATTCCTTTCCCCTATCTTGCCTCTCCCCTCACCCCTCTCCTCACTGGTAACCACTAGTTTGTTCTCTGTACCTCTGAGTATGTTTCTGTGTTGTTATGTTCATTCATTTGTTTTATTTTTAACATTCCACATATAAGTGAAAACATACAGTATTTGTCTTTCTGTCTGCCTTATGTCACCAAGCATAATACTCTTCAGGTCCATCCATGTTGTTGCAAATGGCAAATTTTCATGCTTTTTTATGGCTGAGTAATATGCCATTGTGTGTGTGTGTGTGTGTGTGTGTGTGTGTGTGTGTGTGTATGATTTTATATATATAATCACAGCTTCTTTATCCATTCATCTGTTGGTGGACACTTAGGTTGCTTCCATATCTTGGCTATTGTGAATAATGCTGCTATGAACATTGGGGTGCATATATCTTTTCAAATTAGTGTTTTTTCATTTTCTTTGGATATATAACCAGGAGTGGAGTTGCTGGATAATATGATAGTTCTATTTTTATTTTTGAGTAAACTCCATACTGTTTTCCACAGGGGCTGTACCAACGTACGTTCCCAGCAACAGCGTACTAGGGCTCCCTTTTCTCCACATTCTCGCCAACATTTATTATTTGTTGTCTTTTTGATGATAGCCATTCTGACAGGTGTGAGGTAGTAACCCAGTGTGGTTTTGATTTGCAGTTCCCTGATGATTAGTGATGTTGAGCATCTTTGCGTGTGCCTGTTGGCCATCTGTATCTCTTCTTTGGAAAAATGTCTATTCAGGCAATCTGCCCATTTTTAATCAGGTTTTTTTTTGATATTGAGTTGTATGAGCTTTTTACATGTTTTAGATATTGCCCTTTATCAGACATACCAATGTAAATATTTTCTTCAAATTCAGTAGGTTGTCCTTTTGTTTTGTTGATGCTTTCTAAGCTTCTAAGTTTAATCAGGTCTCATTTGTTTGTTTATTTTTGCTTTTGTTTTTCTTGTCTAAGGAGACAGATCCATAAGAAATATTGCTAAGACTTATGTCAAAGAGTGTACTGCCTATGTTTTCCTCTAAGAGTTTTATGGTTTCTGGTCTTACATTTAGATCTTTAATCCAAATTGAGGGTTTATTTTTGTATATGGCATGAGAAAATGTTCTAATTTCATTCTTTTACATGTAGCTGTCCAGTTTTCCTGGCACCAGCTATTGAAGAGACTGTCTTTTTCCCATTGTATGTTTTTTCCACCTTTGTCATAGATTAATTGACCGCAAGTGCATGGATTTATTTTTGGGCTTTCTATTCTGTTCCGTTGATCTATGTGTCTGTGCTTGTGCCAGTACCATACTGTTTTGATTATTGTAGCTTTGAAGTATAATCTGAAGTCAGGGGGCATGATTCCTCCAGTTTTGTTCTTCTTTCTCAAGATTGATTTGGCTATTTTAGGGTCTTTTTTGGTTCCCTATAAATTTTAGGATTGTTTGTTCTTGTTCTGTGAAAAATGTCATGGGTATTTTGATAGGGATTGCATTACATCTGTAGATTGTTTTGGGTAGTACGGCCATTTTAACAATATTACTTTTTCTAATTGTAATTCATGAACATGGCTGTCTTTCCATTTATTTGTATCACACCTTCACTTTCCTTCATCAATGTATTATATTTTTCAGAGTACAGGTCTTTCACCTCCTTGGTTAAGTTTATTCCTAGGTATTTTATTCTTTTTGATGTGATATTGAATGGGTTTTGTTGCTTTCTCTTTTTGATAGCTCATTATTAGTGTATAGAGAAGCAATGGATTTCTGTATATTAATTTTGTATCCTGCAACTTTCCTAAATTCATTTATTAGTTCTAAATTTTTTGGTAGAGACTTTAGGGTTTTGTATATGTAGCATCATGTCACCTGCAAATAGTTAGTTTTATTTCTTCCCTTCCAACTTGGATGCCATTTATTCCTTTTTCTTGTCTGATTGCTGTGGCTAGGACTTCTAATACTATATTAAATAGAAATGGTGAGAGTGGGCATCATTGTCTTGTTCCTGATTTTAGAAGAAAAGCTTTCAGCTTTCACCATTGAGTATGATGCTAGCTTTGATTTTGTCATAAATGGACTTTGCTATGTTGAGATATGTTCCCTCTGTACCAAATTTGTTGAGGTTTTTTATCATTAGGGATGTTGAATTTTGCCAAATCCTTTTTCTGTGTCAATTGATATGATCATGTGATTTTTATCCTTTGCTTTGTTAATGTGGTGTATCACATTGATTGATTTGTGAACATTAAACCATCCTTGCACCCTTGGAATAATCCCACTTCATCATGGTGTATGATTCGTTTTATATATTACTGAATTCAGCTTGCTAATATATTGTTGAGGATTTATATATATTAATCATGGATACTGGCCTATAGTTTTCTTTATTTTTGGTAGTGTCTTTGTCTGGTTGTGGTGTCAGGGTAATGGTGAACTCATAGAATGAATTTGGTAGTATTCTGTCCTCTCCAGTTCTTTTGAATAGTTTGAGAAGGACAGGTATTAGCTCTTCTTTATATGTTTGGTAGATTTCCCCTTGAAGCTGTCTGGTCCTGGACTTTTGTTTCTTAGGACTTTTTTTCATTACTGATTCAATTTCAATACTAGTAATCAGTCTGTTCAGATTATCTGTTTCTTCCTGGTTAAGTTTTGGAAGATTGTATGTTTCTAGGAATCTATCCATTCCTTCTAGTATGTCCAGTTTGTTGGCATGTAATTGTTTGTAGTATTTTCTCAGGAATACTACATGAATACATTGCTTGTAGTATTTGTATCTCTGTGATATTGGTTGTAATTTCTCCTCTTTCATTTCTTATTTTATTTGGGCCCTCTCTTTTTTTTCTTGATGAGCCTGGCTAAAGGTTTATCAATTTTATCTTTCCAAAGAACCAACTCTTGATTTCATTAATCTTTTCTATTATTTTGGTCTCTATTTTATTTATTTCCTCTCTGATCCTTATTATTTCCTTCCTTCCCCTGACTTTGGGCTTTGTTTTTTCTCTTTTTTCTAATTTCTTTAGGTGGTAGTTTAACTCGTTTGCGATTTTTCTTGTTTCTTAAGGTATGCCCATATCACTATAAATTTCCCTCTTAACTGCTTTTACTGCATCCCATAGACATGGAAAGTTGTGTTTTTGTTTTCATTTGTCTCAAGCTATTTTCTAATTTCCTCTTTGATATCTTTGTTGACCCGTTGGATTTTTAGTAGCATATTGTTTAGTCTTCACTTGTTTGTGTTTTTTCCATTTTTCATCCTGTGATTGATTTCTAGTTTCATGCAATTGTAGTCGGAAAACGTGCTTGATATAATTTCTATCCTATTACATTTGTTGAGACTTGCTTTGTGATCTAGCATGTGAGGTATCCCAGAGAAAGTTCCATGGGCACTTGAAAAGAATATGTATTGGGCTTCCCTGGTGGCGCAGTGATTGAGAGTCTGCCTGCCGATGCAGGGGACACAGGTTTGTGCCCCAGTCCAGGAAGATGCCACATGCCGCGGACCGGCTGGGCCTGTGAGCCATGGCCACTGGGCCTGCGCGTCTGGAGCCTGTGCTCCGCAACGGGAGAGGCCACAACAGTGAGAGGCCCGCGTATTTCAAAAAAAAAAAAAAAAGAATATGTGTTCTGCTGTTTTTTTTTTTTTTTTTTTTTTTTTTTTGGTGGTACGTGGGCCTCTCATTGTTGTGGCCTCTCCCGTTGCGGAGCACAGACTCCGGACGCGCAGGCCCAGCAGCCATGGCTCACGGGCCCAGCCGCTCCGCGGCATGTGGGATCTTCCCGGACCGGGGCACGAACCCGTGTCCCCTGCATCGGCAGGCGGACTCTCAACCACTGCGCCACCAGGGAAGCCCTGTTCTGCTGTTTTTTGATGGAATGCCCTGTGGATATCTATTAAGTCCAACTGGTCTAATGTGTCACTTAAGGCCATAGTTTTCTTATTGACTTTCGGTCTGGATGATCTGTCCATTGATGTAAGTGGGGTGTTCAAGTGTCCTATTATTGTATTATTTTCAATTTCTCCCTTTATGTCTGTTAGTACTTGTTTTATATTTTAAGTGCTCTTATATTAGGTGCATATTTGTTTATGAGTGTTATATCCTCTTTTTGTATTGATGCCTTTATCATTACATGATGCCCTTCTTTGTCTTTTGTTATAGACTTTGTTTTAAAGTCTGTTTTGCCTGACATGAGTATTGCTACTCCAGCTTTCTGTTTCCATTTTCTTGGAGTATATTTTTCCATCCCTGCACTTTCATTCTGTGTCTTTATCTCTGAAATAAGTCTCTTATAGCAGCATATAGATGGGTCTTGTTTTTTATACAAACAACCCATCCTGTTTCTTTTGATTGGAGCATTTAGTTCATTGACATTTAAAGTGATTATTGATAGGTATGTACTTATTAACATTTTGTTAGTTGTTTTCTAGTTGTTTTGGTAGTTCTCCTATGTTCTTTTCTTCTTTTAGTCTCTTCCCTTGTGGTTTGATGATTTTCTTTAGTGGTACGCTTGTATTCCTTTCTCTCTAGTTTTTATGTATCTATTGGAGGTTTTTGATTTGTGGTTACCATAGAGGTCATATATGTTGACCTATTATAGCTTACCTACTTGTTTTAATCTTGTTATTTCAGTTCAAACACATTCTAAAAGCTCTACATTTTTACCCTCCCCCACTATGTTTTGTGTTTTCAATATCATGTTTTACATCTTTGTGTCTATCCTTTAACTGTTTATTGTAGTTATAGTTGATTTTACAATTTGTCTTTTAATCTTTGTACTAACTTATTTAAGTGGTTGATCCACAGCCTTGCCATATATTTGCCTTTACCTGTGGGATTTTTCCTTTCCTATAATGTCTTATTTTTGTTGTAGTCTTTTCTTTTTCAGTTAAAGAAGACCCTTAAACACTTTGTAAGGTCAGTTTCGTTTTGATTAACTCCTTTAGATCTTGCTTGTCTGAGAAGCTCTTTATCTTTCCTTTAATTCTGAATGATAACCTTGCTGGGTAGAGTATCCTAGATTATAGGTTTTTCCCTTTCAGCACATTAAATATATTATTCCATTCCCTTTTGGCCTGCAAAATTTCTGCAGAAAAATCAGCTGATAGCCTTAAGGGGGTTCCCTTGTATGTGACCCTTTGTCTTTCTCTTGCTGCCCTTAAAATTATCTCTTTAACTTTTGGCATTTTAATTATGACATGTCTTGGTGTGGGTCTTTTTGGTTTCATCTTGTTTGGGACTCTCTTTGCTTCCTGCACCTGGACATCTATTTCTTTCTTTAGGTTCAGGAAATTTTCAACTATAATTTAATCAAATACATTTTCTACCCCCCTTTTTTCTCTCTCTTCTCCTTCTTGGTGTATGTTTGATGTTGTCATAGAGGTCCCTTAAACTATCCTTATTTTTTTAATGTGTTTTTCTTTTTGCTGTTCTGATAAGGTTGTTTCCATTATTCTATCTTCCAGATCACTTGTGTGTTCTGTATCATTAAGCTGCTGTTAATTCCTTCTAGTGTAATTTTTATTTCAGTTATTGTATTCTTCAGCTCTGACTGGCTTTTTTTATATTTTCTAGTTCTTTTTAAAAATTCTTGCTGTGTTCATTTATTCTTTTCCCAAGTTCAGTTAGCATTCTTATTACTATTGCTTTGAACTCTTTATCAGGTAAATTACTTATCTTTGTTTCAGTAGAGTGGTTTTTTTCTTGTTCTTTTGTTTGAAACATATTCCTTTGTCTTCTCATCTTGTTTTTAATATTCTCTTTCTTTATGAAATTAGGTGAAGCAGTTACCTATCTCAGTCTTGAAGTCATTTCCTTGTGTGGGAGCATCCCTATGTAGTCTGCATGTGCCCAGTGGCTTTGGTAGGAGAGCTGGATCTGAAGTGAGCATGGGCCACATCTTACCCTGGGTTCTGCTGGCAACCACCACCTTGGTGGGAAGTAGGGATGGATTTGAAGGGCTAGAGCCAGAGCCAAGTGTGATCAGGACTTTTCCTATGCTTAATGGCTATTGCGACCCTGTTGGAAGTAGGTTTGGGGCCCAAGGTGCTGGAGCAGGACCCCTGAAGCAGTTGTATTTCTCCTGGGTGTGATGGTAGTCTTTGCCTTGGTTGGAGTTATGGCTGGGGCCTGAGGGACTGCACTTCTATGCTGGTTTCACTTTTTCCTCTGTGTATATGCCTTAGTTAGAGGCTGGGTTGGGGCCTCAGTGCCTGGTGCTACACTATTAAGCTGGTTTTTCTCCTACAGGTTTTGGTGGTCTCCACCCTGGAACTAGTTTTTCTCCTCCCAAATGTAGGCAGGGACACATACACTGGAAAGGCTGCTTCTGCCCTGATCAGAGGCAGGTCTGGAGTTCAAGTCAGCTCTGTTCCCTCTATGTGTGCACACTCTTATTGGCAATGGCAGCCTTTGCCTTAGTTTAAAAGTAAAAGGATGGGAAAGGATATAACATTATATACAATTATGAGAAAGCAGAAGGCATTATAGAAATCTAGGGCAAAGTAGACTTCAGAACAAGCCATAGTATAGGGAAAAGTATACTTCAGAACAAGCCATACTACTAGGGATAAATAAGGACACTTCATGATAATAAAAAAATCAATTTTCCAAGAAGACACAACAGAGCTTCAAAATAATGAAGGAAAAACTAATGGAATTGAAAGAAGAAATAGACAAATTCACAATGATACTTGTGAATTTATTTTAACTCTCCTTTCTCAGTAACTAATACAAACAGTAGACAGAAAATCAGTAAGGATATAGAAGACTTGAATAACATAACCACAAACTTTATCTAGTAGACATTTATAGAACACTCCATTCAACAACAGCTGAATACACATGGAACAGTCTCAAGCTAGAACTGTGATTATCCATTAAGCAAATTGATCACAATGGAACTAAATTATAAATCAATATTTGAAAGTATCTGGAAAATCCCAAAATAGTTAAATATCAAACAACACACTTTCCAATAACCCCAGAGGTCAAAGAAGAAACCACAAAGGAAATAGTAAATTATTTTTTAACTGAATGAAAATGAAAACATTGACATTTGTGGGGTACAGCTAAATTAATGCTTAAAGGGAAATTAAATGCTTATATTAGAAAAGAAGAAAGGTCTAAAATCCATCTTAAGAAGTCAGAAAAAAATCAACTTAGACTGAAAATAAATATAAAGAAACAATAATGAAAAGTTGAAGTCAAAAAAATAAGAAACAACAAACAATAAAGAAAATGAATTAAACCAAAAACTTTTTTTAAAATCAGTAAAGTCAATAAATCTCCATTAGATTGATTAAGAGAAAAAGAGAAAAGACAAATTATCAGTATCAGGAATAAAAGGGTGTATCACTACAGATCCTTCACAGACTTAAAAGCTAATAAGAGAATGTTATAAATGATTTTATGCCAATGAATTTGACAATTTAGTTGAAGTGGACAAATTCTTTGAAAGACACAAATTACCAAATTACAAGAAAATATAGGAAACCACAGTAGTCCCATATCAACTAAATAAATTGAATTTGTAACCATAAATCAGAAGGAAACCCAAGGTCCAGGTGGTTTTCCTGGTGTATTTGATCAAGCTTAAACAAAAGGATATTAATTCTACAAAAATTTGTTTTCAGAAATTTTTATTCAGATCTTGTTTTATGACACTAAATATAGTTTTAGTCGTACAAATTCTATACCTGTTTTGGTTAAATTTATTACTAGTTATTTTATGATTTTGTTGCTAATGTGAATGGATTTTCTCCTATTTTCAGTTCAAATTGATTATTAATAGGATAGTGAAAGACTATTTCTGTGTATTTATTTTTTGTGCTGCCAACTTAATCTCTCTTATTCTCATTCTTCCCCCCAACCCTCAGCCTATTGAGTCCAAGAATAAAATCATATTATGTGCATACAAAATAAGTAATTTGGTATTTTATAATTATTCTAAGTATTTCATCTTCATGTCTATTACATTAGTTATAACTTTCAAAACAATGTTAGGAAATAGTGGAGAAAACAGGCATCTCTGCCCAATATCTGGTTTTAATCGAAATTATTTTAGTATTTCACCATTTATCTTGTTGTTTACAGTTTATTCAAGAAAGTAAAATATGCCATATATACTGAAAAGTACACACAACATATATGTACAATTTAACAAATAATTGTAAAGCAAAGGTCTATGTGACCACTGTACAGAAAAAATTTTAAAGGTTAACAGATAGTACATTACCAGCACTGGGACTGTACAGAACTCTGCTACAAGAACCCTGTTCCTTCTCCTCTTAGTGATAACAGAGGTTGCCCTAACATTCTTACTGATTTCCTTACTTTTTTAATAGCTTTATCATTTATATGTGCAACCCTAAATAATATAGTCCTGTTTGCCTTTATTTGAACTTTATATGAATGGAATAATGTTTTATGTATCATTTTGTTCAATATTATATCTAAGATTGATCCATGCTATTTCATGTGAAAAGGTTTATTCATTTTCTTTGGTTGTATTCACTTCACAGTATGGATATATCAAAATTTATCTTTTAATTTCTATTGTAGGTGTCCATGAGTTATTTCCTATATTTGGTTATTACAAACATGGCTACCATGAACACTTTTGTACATTTATTTTGGTGCAGCGCGTATGAGTTTCTCTAGGATAAATCCCTAATAGTAGAATTTGGGGCCGAATTAACTTTACTACACAATGGGTAACTAAATTTTTCCCAAATGAGAGTTAACATTGTTCTACATTAATGCTCCAACCAAAAGACAGAGACTGGCTGAATGGATACAAAAACAAGACCCATACATATACTGTCTACAAGAGACCCACTTCAGACCTAGGGACACATACAGACTGAAAGTGAGGGGATGGAAAAAGATATTCCATGCAAATGGAAATCAAAAGAAAGCTGGAGTAGCAATTCTCATATTAGACAAAATAGACTTTAAAATAAAGACTATTACAAGAGACAAAGAAGGACACTACATAATGATCAAGGGATCAATCCAAGAAGATATAACAATCATAAACAAATATGCACCTAATATAAGTGCTGTTTTCTACAGCTGCTGTACCAATTTACATTCCCACCAACAGAGTAGACGGTTCCAATTTCTCCAGATCCTTGACAACACTTTTTATCTTTTGTTTGTTTTTTTTAATAGTCATTCTAATAGGTTTGAGGTGATATCTCATTGTTTTTGATTTGCATTTCCCTGATGATTACTGATATTTAGCACTTTTTCATATACTTGTTGACCATTTGTATGTTTTCTGTGAAAAATGTCTATTCAGTTCTGTTGCCCATTTTTTAATGTGGTTATTTACTTTTTCTGCTAATCTCTTTATTTATATTGGCCAGTTAAGGTTTTCTATTTCTTCTTTTGTTTTTCTGGAAGACTTTATCTTGCATTTATTTCTAAGGAACAGTTTTACTGGGTACAGTATTCTTGGTTGTTAATTTTTTTCTTTCAGCACTTTGAATATATCATCTCAATCTTTCCTGGATTGAGAGGTTTCTGCTGACAAATCCACTGATAGCCTTATGGGGTTCCCTTATATGTGATGAGTTGCTTTTCTCTTGCTACTTTCAAAATTCTTTATCTTTGAAAATGTGATTATAATGTATCAGTATAGACTTCTTGGTTTCTTCTATTTGACATCCTTTGGCATCCTGAATATGGATGCCCATTTCTCTCTCCACATCTGGGACGTTTTCAGCCATTATTTCCTTAAATAAGCTTTCTGCCCCTTTCTCTCTCTCTTCTCTTTCAGGACTCCTAAAATGTGTACATTGGCTCAGTTGATGGAGTTCCCTGAGCCCTTTAGGCTTTCTTCACCTTTTTCATTCTCTTTCCTTTTTGATCCTCTGGCTGTATAATTTAAGTGCTCTATCTTTGAGTTCACTGATTCCTTCTTCTGTTTTTTTTTCTAAGTCTGCTGTTGAATTTTTCACTGTAGTCATTGCACTCTTCAGCTCCAGTATTTTTATTTTATTAGTTTCTTTTACAGGGTATGGCAGATTCTATTTTCTAAAGATGATGCAATATCTCCTTTGACATTCTCACTGATTAGTGGGTCTGCTCTTGACCTCAAATCTGAGTGGGCTTAGACTCGCTTGTAATCAGAGTGAAGTAGAAGTGATGCTGGATGACTTCCTAGGTAAGGTCAGAAAAGTCCATGCTACTTTTACCTTCTTCTCTTGAACTCTCATACTCAAAGCCCAGGAATGCCATGCATAAGTCTGACTATCCAAAGGGTACCATGCAGTGATGAAGCCAAACCACTCTGATGGGCATTCTCTGTCGTCAAGTCCTCCCAGCCCATGTGTCAGATTCTGTGACTGAAGGAGCATATAGGTAATCTCAGCTCCCAGCTGTTGAGCCACCCCAAGCCTTTGACTCCTCCTAGCTGAAGCCCAGATGGGGTGAAGCACATAAAAGTCATCCTTACTGTGCCCTTTCCAATTTCTGACCCACAGAATCCCTCTTTCTGCTGTGTTGTTTCTGGGACTTGTTTCTGAATTAAAGGAGAGATGGATGCTAATGAGATTAGGGGGTGGAAGAGAAGGTAAATAATAGAACTTTAGTTCTCTCTGGCTCAGTAGGTGTTTGTTTATGGTCAGCAAAGTACCTGCATACTGGAGTTAAATGCAGACAGTGTGGGTGGGGGATGCCAAATTTTCCCTGGGTTTTGACATCATCTGTCATGTTTCAGAGGGAGGGGCTCATGAAAAGTAGTTTAAAAGTATGTTTTCAGTCCATCATCAATGAAACAGTTAGTTGAAATTCCACCTGGATTTTAGCAACTGTTCCTCTCTCATTTTAAATCCATAGTGTCGTTGCCAGTTTTTCTCCTTTTCTTTATCTTTATCGTCATTTTTTAAATGGTGAGGTTTTTTTTTTTAATTGAGATATTGACATATAACATTGTATTCGTTTTAGGTGTACAACATAATGGTTGATATATGTATATACTGTGAAATGATCACCGCAATAAGCTTAGCTAGCATCCATCACCACACAGTTACATTTTTTTTCTCTTGTGATGAGAACTTTTTTTTTTTTTTGCGGTACACGGGCCTCTCACTGTTGTGGCCTCTCCTGTTGCAGAGCACAGGCTCCGGACACGCAGGCTCAGCGGCCATGGCTCATGGGCCCAGCTGCTCCGCAGCATGTGGGATCTTCCCGGACCGGGGCACAAACCCGTGTCCCCTGCATCGGCAGGCAGACTCTCAACCACTGCGCCACCAGGGAAGCCCAGTGATGAGAACTTTTAAGGTTACTCTCTTAGCAACTTTCAAGTATACAATAGAGTATTGTTAACATATTCGTCATGCTGTACATTACATCCCCAGGACTTATTTATTTTATAACTGGAAGTTTGTACCTTTTGACACCATCACCCATTTTATCCAACCCCCATCCCCCACTTCCAGCAACCACCAATCTGCTCTCATCTCCAGTATTTCTTTTTTTTTTTTTTTTTTTGCTGTACGCGGGCCTCTCACTGTTGTGGCCTCTCCCGTCGCGGAGCACAGGCTCTGGATGCTCAGGCTCAGCGGCCATGGCTCACGGGCCCAGCCACTCCGCGGTATGTGGGATCTTCCCAGACTGGGGCACGAACCCGTGTCCCCTGCATCGGCAGGCGGACTCTCAACCACTGCGCCACCAGGGAAGCCCCCTCTCCAGTATTTCTGAGTGGTTCTTTTTATTGTTTCTGTCTCTTTATTGATGTTTTTCATTTTGTTCATATATCATTTTCCTGAATTCGCTTAATTGGCTGAGTTCTACTGTAACTCACTGAGCTTCTTTTAGAAGATTGTTTTGAATTTTGTCAGCAAATTCATAGATCTCTATTTCTTTAGGGTCATTACTAGAGATTTATTTTTCTCCTTTGATTATATTTTCCTGAAAGATCAGTCGAGTCCCTTGTAGCTTTGTGCTGATGTCTGCATTTTTTGAAGACACAAACACTCTAAATTGCTCCAGATGACCAGCCTTTTTTTTTTTTTTTTTTTTTTTTTTGCGGTACGCGGGCCTCTCACTATTGTGGCCTCTCCCGTTGCGGAGCACAGGCTCCGGACGCGCAGGCTCAACGGCCATGGCTCACGGGCCCAGCCGCTCCGCGGCATGTGGGATCTTCCCAGACCGGAGCACGAACCCGTGTCCCCTGCATCGGCAGGCGGACTCTCAACCACTGCGCCACCAGGGAAGCCCCTTTTTTTTTTTTTTTTAATGGAGGCTGTAATCTCTTATTCCCTCTGGTGTCTAACTTTGCTGGTTCTGTCAGCACTTGATGTGAGGCTACACAGAAGCTGGTGCCATGGGTAGGACCCTGAAAGGTAAAGACATTGGAGGCATGCCCTACTCCTCTGCCTCCCTTCTGAGGGAGAAGCCTCAGTTCTGCCCATTTTCCCAATCTTGAAGATCCTTGCTAGCTGTAGGAAGCCATCCTCTGCTTTTCCTTTGTTCTTAGCCGCCCCAGGCATCTGGACTATGCTAGTTCCTTCAGCACTTGGTGTGAGGTGAGACAGGACCTGGCCCCTTGGGGAGTGAGTGCACTGAAAGGCTGGGAGGCTGAGCGCACACTCTATTCTCTTTTCCCCACCATGGGAGAAGTCATTGGCTGAGGAGATCTCTCCTGGCCCTGGGCTGTGCAGTTTGCAGGGAGGGGCTGATGCAGTTAAAGTGAAATTGCTCTTCTTACCTGTTTCAACATGGCTGTTCTTGGTTTTTGTGCTTATCTGGGGTGCTGAAACTTCTTATTTGGAATCTGGAATTCTCATAAAGGTATTTTGGTTCATGTATAACTTTTACATCGCTGTTTCTATGGGGGAACAACGATTGAGTCTTCCTATTTCTGCATTTTGCTGATCCCACTAGCAGTTTAATCTTTAGGGAACAGATTATTTCATGATACTGTGGTGGAATATGTGTAGTGATGAATTTAGCCAGGGTAGCTACAATCACTAGTGGGACAGTGTGCATCTTCATTTAGGGGAAGGTGTAAGAACTTCTTCACTTATAATAAGAGTGGTGTTTTAAAACCTGTATGATCATGTTATAACTCTTAATATTGACACATATAATTAGATTGATTTATGAAAGGTTTAGCTAAAATAAAGCATGGTCAACAATGTATACACATATCTGTGTGCCCATTTTATCACTGTATTTCTTGATATTTCTTTATGTTTGTTAAGATAAATATAAAAATAATGCTCTCTTGATGTTTTAATTTGCTTTAATTTACTTCTTTTTTTTTTGTTTACAGTATATTTATACATCAAATACAAATACTGTATTTTTTAATGTATGCCTTCAGGCAAGAGGCTGTAGCAGAATGAAAAATCAATTTTTAGCATAACAATATGTTCAATCTTCTTATATGTATATTTATTTATTTATTTTTATTGTGGTAAAAAACACAAAACATAAATTTTACCCTCTTAAATTTTAACTGTACAGTATTGTTAACTATATGCATATTGCTGTGTAGAAGATCTTCAGAACTATTTTTATCTTCATGACTGAAACTCTATACCCAATGAGTAGCAACTTCCCAGTTCTCCCTTTCCCCTAGTCCCTGGCAACCACCATCCTACTTTCTGCTTCTATGAGTGTGCGTTAGATATCCCATATAAGTAGGACTACACAGTATTTCTCCTGTGACTGGCTTATCTCACTTAACACAATGGCCTCAAAGTTAATCTATGTTGTCACACATTGTAGAATTTCCTTCTTGTTTTAAAGCCGAATAATACTCCATTGTATGTATATATCACATTTTCTTTATCCATTAATCTGTTCATGGACATTTAATATGTTCATTCTTTGTGTTCACTATTCTTTGACTATTTGCAGGCACACATGCCATTTGATGCCTATGGTGCCACCAGGTCAGGTGAATGGAGGGTGCTGGACTGCCTTATCCTGGAGCATTGTCTGTGTCTAGTTTACTTGTTCTGTGCCCTTCTACTAATGGGCTCCTTTGTGTAACTCCACAGGTAAAAGTCCTGGGCTCAGAATGTTAGTTCTTGTCAGAGTCTTTGTTCTGGTTCAGCCTCCTCAACTGTACTGAAGTCATTCTTTCTGGATTCGTTTCGAAAGGCTATGGTAGGAGCTAATGTCTGTGAACCTTTCCCCTAAGACCCAGGATGGGCCAAATACTTCTCTGACTACATTGCTTAGCTTTTGGAAGTTACTTAACTTTGAATAAGAAATAAATACAGTTGAAGTTAATTAAAAATCAAGTTATACATGAGCTCTAAGCCTACAAAGTTCTCAGCCCTTGTAGATTGGTTCTCTTATAGAACAAACATCATGTTGTGGTTTCTTACCCTGAGACACATATTTGCTGCCTCAGCATCCTCTGCAGAGCTGCCTTCACCTCCTGGTTCTTGAAGCTGTAAATGAGGGGGTTTAATAAGGAAGTGATCACACCATACTGTATAGAGATAACTCACTACAGGACTGATCCTGAAGAGGGGCTGATGTACCTGAATAGAGCCATCCCATAGAACAAGAGCACCATGGTGAGATGGGAGTAGCAGGTAGAGAAGGCTTCACCTTGGCTTTTAGAGGAAGAAATACTTAGAATGGCAAGAATAATTTTTGTGTGTGTGTGTGGTACGCAGGCCTCTCACTGTTGTGGCCTCTCCCATTGCAGAGCACAGGCTCCGGATGCGCAGGCTCAGCGGCCATGGCCCACGGGCCTAGCCGCTCTGCAGCATGTGGGATCTTCCCAGACCGGGGCACGAACCCGTGTCCCCTGCATCGGCAGGCGGACTCTCAACCACTGCACCACCAGGGAAGCCCTATACAGTTGATCTTGAACCAAGAGAGAGTTGGGGCACTGACCCTCCATGGAGTGGAAAATCCACGTATAACTTATAGTCAGCCCTACATATATTCATTTGGGTTCCTCCACATCTGCTGTCTCACATCCCTGGATCAACCAACTACAGATTGCTTAGTACTGTAGAATTTCCTATTGAAAAAAATCCATGTATAAGTGGACCCACACAGTTCAAACCCGTGTTGTTCAAGGTTCAACTGTTTATAAATAATATATATAATCAAAATATATGCTAGCCGTAGAATAAAAGGCAAAAGAAAAAAAAGAAATGCAGTTAAAAGGTTCTAGGGTCCTTCTGCTATTTAGAAAATAACAGAAGTACTACTCTACATTAGACTTTAATAAAACAAGAACACATGTTATTTCTAGAGCCACTCCTAAAAATAGTGAAAAAAATTTATATCTAACAAGTTAGTAAAGGGGAAAAATAGTATAATAAAAATTCTTAGTAAATTGAAAAATAGAATAATAAAAATTCTTAGTAAATTGAAAGGAAGGAAATAAAAGGATAGAAAAAGGAACATAGAACATATGGAACTTAAAGAAAACAGTCAGTCAACTTAAACCAGAATGTATGAATAATTATATTAAGTGTAAATCTACTGAACACTCCAATTAAAAGATAAAGATGATCATATTGGATTAAAAAACAAAACTCCAGTATATGCTACTTATAAGGGACATGTTTGAAATATAAAGACACTTAGGATGACATTAAAAGGATGGAAAATTATATATCAAGCAACACTAACCTAAAGGAAGTTGGTGAAACTATATTAATAACAAAGTAGAATTAAAGCAAAAAAATTTACTGGAGATAATAAGACACATTTAACAATGATAGAGGAGTCAGTCCAATAAGATCATATAAAATTGCTAATTGTAAGCACATGTGGATTAGATCATTGTTCAGCAATTATCTACTACTTAACCCTTCCTCACCACCTCCATAGAGAAATACACTTCTCTATCCCATTGAAGTTGGGCTTGTCCATGGGAATGAATTGCTTTGTCCAATGGAATGTAAATAGAAGTGCCAGATTGCCAGCTCTGAGCATGCGCTTTAAGAGGGAATGCGTATTTCCATTTGTCTTTCTGAGAGCTTCTAAACTCCATGATGAAACTAATAGCCCTAGGAAGGCACTGCCCCTTCAGCCTAAGCCCCAGAATGAGACATTTGGAATAGATTACAGCCAGGAACCAAGTCCAGCCAATCTGCAGCTGTGCTACCTCAGCTGATCTGTATGCCCATGAGTGAGAACTAACTAAGTAGTTACTGCTGTATGCCACTAAGATTTTGTGGATGCTTGTTGTGCAACAACAGATGACTGATAGATCACCTAATAACAAAACTTTATATATATATATATATATATAAAGTAAAAATGTAACTAAAAAAAAGAATAGACAGGGCTTCCCTGGTGGCGCAGTGGTTGAGAGTCTGCCTGCCGATGCAGGGGACACGGGTTCATGCCCCAGTCTGGTAGGATCCCACATGCCGCGGAGCGGCTAGGCCCGTGAGCCACGGCCGCTGAACCTGTGCATCCGGAGCCTGTGCTCCACAATGGGAGAGGCCACAACAGTGAGAGGCCCACGTACTGCAAAAAAAAAAAAAAAAAAAAGACATAGACAAACCCCACCCTTAATAACCATCTGATAGAAAAGTAGACCAAAACCCAGTAAGTATGTGAAAGATTGGAAAAGAATGAGTAACATCTTGACTTCACTGACATACACAAATCATTGCAGCTCGCAACTGCAGAATGCTCACTGTTTTCATTTTTATGCACAGGAAACATTTTCTAAAGTTCACCATAAACCAGGACACTGCTATATTTAAAATAGATAACCATCAAGAACCTACTGTATAGCACAGGGAACGCTGCTCAATACTCTGTAATAACCTAAATGGCA
Source organism: Hyperoodon ampullatus (assembly GCF_949752795.1). Classification (NCBI taxonomy): domain Eukaryota; kingdom Metazoa; phylum Chordata; class Mammalia; order Artiodactyla; family Ziphiidae; genus Hyperoodon; species Hyperoodon ampullatus. The sequence continues at coordinate 54,515,214 of NC_136924.1, forward strand.
AAAGAATTTGAAAAAGAATAGATACATGTATATGTAAAACTGAATCACTCTGTGTACACCTGAAATTAACACAACATTGTTAATCAATTATACTCCAAAATAAAATAAAAATATTTTAAAAATCTAAATAAATTTCCAATGGATTGAAATCATACAGAGCATGATGGTCTCTAATTTAAGTACAAATCAATAAAAATAGCTAGAAAACCTTAAATGTTTGGGGGAAAAGCAATATAATTTCATGTAACCCACAGATCAGAGAAGGAATAACAATGGAAGTTAATTTGATATGTTAAGCACTCTGGCGGCCATTAGGTTTGCATGTTCAATGTAGAAACCCTACAATAATCCTCTCCCATTGTTTTATTAATGATTAATTATTTTCCTAATTACTAGTTAGAATGTGTTCCTCTGTTACAGTGCTAATTTACAGTTAAAAGACTTTTCCACAGTGAGGGGATATTTTAATTGTTATAGGCAATCAAGAGAAAATACTGATGACTATTCATTTCTTGGGTAAAGTGAAGGGTGAAAGACATCACAGTGCAGTGAAAAATAAAGGTAATTAGCAGTAACTGCATTATTAAATATGAATGAAAGTCTTTTAATTAAACAATGTTGTTTATTCAGTATTTCACTGAAATAACATTAAACTGACTATTTAATCAAAATAGCACATTGGAGATAAAAAGAGTTAATTGTTAAAAAGAAAAATAATGATAATTACAGTGACTCAAATGATAAACCATTATGCTCAGAATCAAATGAATAAAATTGGCCAGTCAAACATAAAGCAAGCAAATACAGCTAATGATAGTATCCATCCCATTAAGGTAGTTACTTGGAGTTTTATGAGCTTCGTAATATTGTGCATGTTTAATTTATATGTTTGATTTGCTTTCACAGTGTATTATATGTCATAAAGGTAAGGAAGTTATATTTCCTCTTGTTTGAACATATTTTTAAATGTTATAATAAAATAATGCAGGAAAAGATTGATAATATTGAAAGGTTTTTTTATTTAAATGGGTACACTTTTTGGGTTAGAGAAACAACACTGTGAAAATGAGTGTGTGTGTGTGTGTGTGTAATAAATACTTGTGAAATAACAAATACATAGTATATGTAATATGTACATTATATATATTGGTCTGCCCCCATGTTTCTACCAAAATTTTGTTTTTGACCCCAGTTACTGATATAAGGCTTTAAACACTTATCCATGGGGAATAAGTTCCAGGAATTCCAGTGGATGCCTGAAACCCCAGATAGTACTGAACCCTAAATATACAGTTGACCCTTGAACAATACGGGTTTGAACTGTGGTGGTCCACTTATATGAGAATTAGTTTTCAATAAATATGTATTATAGTACTACAAAATCTGCAGTTGATTGGTTGAATCCATGGATTTGGTATTGCAGATATGCAAGGCTGATGCAGATTTTTTTTACTGTGTGGGGTCCATGCCCCTAGTCCCTGCATTGTTCAAGGGTCAACTGTACTATGATTTTTCCTATACTAATGGGCGGGTAGCATATACAGCATGGACAAGCTTGACAACGGCATGATTCACGTCCTGGCTGGGACAGAGCAGAATGGCACGAGATTTCATAATGCTACTCAGAAAGGTGTGCAGTTAAAAACTTATGAATTGTTTATTTCTGGAACTTTCCATGTAGTATTTTTGGACCACAGTTTAATGTGGGTCACTGAAACCATGAAAAGTGAAAGCACAGATAAGGGAGGATGACTGTAATTTCTTGAGTGATAACAGTCTCTAATACAGAGCTCCTAAATCTCTTACAATTTTCTGACTCATAGGAGTGTCAACTCTTGGTGGGCTCCTGGATGAGGGATGGTCATTAGACCAAACCATGATTAGAAGCTTGTAACTTTCAGCCCTACCTACCCAATCCTCTGGAGAAGAGAGAGGGGCTGGAAAATGAGTTAACTGATCATGCCTACATGATGCAGTCTCCATAAATATTCCTAAAGTATGGGGTTTAGAGAGCTTCCAGCTAACTAAACTTGTGGAGATGCCTGTGGGTGGCCTCCAGAAGGGCATGGAAGCTCTGTGCCACTTCCCACATGCTTTGCCCAATGCATTTATTTCATCTGCCCATTCCTGAGCTGTATTCTCTTATAATAAACAAGTAATCTAGTAAGCAAAATGTTTTCCTGAGTTCTGTGAACTGCTCTAGCAAATTATCAAATCCAAGGAGGGGGTCACGGGAATCCCTGATTTATAGCTGGTTGGTCAGAAACACAGGTGACAACCTGGATTGTGATTGATATCTGAAGTTGGGGTGGAGGGCAGTCTTGTGGGACTGAGCCCTTAAACTTTGGGGTGTGTGCTAACCACAGGTAGATAGTATCAGAATTGAATTGAATTGTAGGACAGCTGACTGGTGTCAGAGAATTGGTCAGTGTGGGGAAAAACCCACACATCTGGTTACAGAAGCATGAGTGTAAGAGTAAAGGAAAACACTGAGCATTTTCGCAAGACACTACTAGTACATATATATTTGTCAGTGTATCAGAAATATCATGTATATGGTATCATTGTTTTCACTATTATATATTCTATTTTCCAGTAACAATCACTGGAAATATAATCACAATAACAGAAAAATAGATTCCATTTATATAATCTATAAAAAAACACTAAAACTAATCCTGAACAAGAAACATGTGGAATCAGTATGAAGAAATACCACCTATTTCTGTCCTAAGTAGAAGATCTCAGTGAGTAGAGAATTTCACTTTTCTGGATCAGAATACTGAATATTGCAAAATATTCTCAGGCACTGACATCAGTGGTAGTGGTTTAGGGCCATTTCAGTACCTCCCATGCAAATGCTCTTGGAAGTTTATGGAACTTGGGAGGACATACTTAGAGAACCAATAAACACTCCTGGGGTTTCCTGTAAATGAAGGCAGGTCATAAGGGAGGGAACACATATCTAATAGTAGCTCATGAAAGCAAGCATCCCTCTGCCAAATCCTTCCAAATAGTTTATGTGACTCCATCTTTCATGCCCAGGTATGGCCAGGAGCAATGTGGATATCATGTTAAACAATTTGAGCTGGTGATTCTACTTCTGGGACTCTTTTTAAAGCAAAGAACCTAAAATACAGACCAGCATTTAGGCACAAAGATGTCAAGAACAATATTACTTGTAACAGAAAAACCTGACAAAAAGTCTAATAGTTCCACAATTATGAAAGAGTTCACATTAACCCAAATCAAATTAAAGAATGCCAGATTCTTGCTTTTCCCTCATTCATCAGATCTAATGCATTATCAAGTTGTCTTAATTCTACTTTCTAAATATTTCTCAGATATTGGCTTCTTAAAGATGAAGTTCTAGGGAAATCAGATATTCTAAATAAGATATGTGGCTGGTTATGTTCTTTACCAAGACCCTTTATCTCTGAAGGAGTAAATTTGTTACCTCCAAAATAAATAAGGAGCTGACACCAAAGGATTAATTTCTGTATTTGAAAAAATTAGTATGAGTATTGTAATTCAATATAATGCAGTTATTGACTTATTTAATTAAATTGTTTTATTGAAAACGAGGTTCTGATATATCTTAATAAAGTATAAAATACTGAAAATGTCAGTGATAAGTTTGGAAGCCAGAGACACCTGAGCCAGAAATTGGGATGGTAGGATTAGAAAGTATCAAGAATTATTGACTGAGGAGATGACTTCTACTTCTGACAATATAGTACATTAATTGACTCAAACAATGTTTTTGGTTTAAATAACTAACAAGCTGAATTTTAAAAAATTAATGTGTTGCCAAGATGACATTTTTAGCTCTTCACAGTTCACAAATGAAGTGAAAACAGAAATCCTAGAAGTTAAGCATATACCCAAACCAGCTAGATGCAGGGGCAGGAGATAAAACCTAGAGACCATCTAGGCTAGTGAGTCTAATAGGAAAATTCCAATAGAAATTATCCTAATAGGAGAACTCCAACAGGGAGAATGATACACATTCACTGGAATGAACCCCAGAAGCATTATAGCCTAGCAGTTAAGAGCATAGATTCTGGGTCCAAACTGCCTGGGTTTAAATCCAAGCTCTTCCAATGACCTTGAAGAAGGCACTTTTCCTCCCTGGGCATCAGTTTCTTTATCTGTAAAATAAGGATAATAATGTAACTATCTCATATGGTTGTTCAGAGCATTAAAGTAGTTAATATATATAAAGATCTTAGAGACGGGGAGTGGAGACAAGATGGCAGAGTACAGGGACATAAGCTCAACTCTTCTTATGAACACGCCAAAATCACAACTAACTGCTGAACAACCATCAACTAAAAACACCAGAACCTAACAAAAAAGATACTCAACATCCAAAGACAAAGAAGAAGCCACAGGGAAATGGTAGGAGGGGTACAATCACAATAAGTCAAACACATTACCTGTTGGGTGGGGGACCAACAAACTGGAAAATAATTATATCATTTCATCCCACAGGAGTGAAGTTCTGAGCCCCACATCAGGCTCCCCAACCTGGGGGTTGGGCAGTGGGAGAAGGAGCCCCCAGAGCATCTGGATTTGAAGGTCAGCAGGGTTTGATTGCAGGAATTCAACAGGACTTGGGGAAATGATATTCCACTCTTGGAGGGTGCACACAAGGATTCATATGACTAGAACCCAGGGGAAAAAGCACTGACCTCATAGGAGCATGGGCCAGCCCTACCTGTTGGTATTGGAGGGTCTCCTGCAGAGGTGGGGGGAGTTATGGTGCACTGTGGGGACAAATACACTGGTGGCAGTAGTTCTGGGGAGTACTCATTGGCATCAACCCTCCTGGAGGCTGCCATTTTCTCACCAAGTCCTGGCCCCAACCCAACAACCTGTAAGCTCCAGTGCTGGGACACCTCAGGCCAAACAACCAACAGGGTGGGAACATAGCACCAGCCATCAGCAGACAGGCTGCCTAAACTATTCCTGAGCCCACAGCTACCCACTAGACACACGCCTTGACACGGCCCTGCCCAGAAGAGGGACAAAACCCAGTTCCGCCCAACAGTGGGCAGGAACCAGTCCCTTCCACCAGGAAGCCTGCACAAGCCTCTTAATCCAGCTTCATCCATCATGGGGCAGACAGCAGAAGCAGGAAGGACTACAACCCTGCAGCCTGTGAAATGGAAACTACAAACACAGAAAGGTAGGCAAGAAGAGATGGCAGAGGAGTATGTCCCAGATGAAGGAACGAGATAAAACCTCAGAAGAACAACTAAGTGAAGTGGAGACAGGCAATCTACCTGAAAAAGAATTCAGAGTAATGATAGTAAAGATGATCCAAGATTTCAGAAAAAGAATGGAGGCACAGACCGAGAAGATACAAGAAATGTTTGACCAAGAGCTATAAAGTCTAAAGAACAAACAGAAAGAGATAAACAATACAATAACTGAAATGAAAAATACACTAGAAGAAATCAATTGCAGAATAAATCAGGCAGAAGAACGGATGAGTGAGCTGGAAGACAGAATGGTGGAAATCACTGCTACAGAACAGAATAAAGAAAAAAGAATGGAAAGAAAGGAGGACAGTCTAAGCAGCTTCTGTGATAACATTAAATAAAACAACATCCACATTAATAGGGTTTCCAGAAGGAAAAGAGAAAGAAAGGGATTGAGAAAACACTTGAAGAGATAATAAGCAAAAGCTTCCCTAACATGGGAAAGGAAACAGTCACACAAGTCCAGGAAGTGCAGAGAGCCCTATACGGGATAAAGTCAAGGAGGAACTTGCCAAGACATTTATTAATCAAAAATTAAAGACAAAGAGAAAATGTTAAAAGCAACAAGAGAAAAGCAACAAATAACATACAGGGGAATTCCCATAAGGTTATCAGCTGATTTTTCAGTAGAAACTCTGCAGTACAGAAGGGAGTGGCATGATATATTTAAAGTGATGAAAGGGAAAACACTACAACCAAGAAGATTCTACCCAGCAAGGCTCTCATTCAGATTTGATGGAGAAATCAAAAACATTGCACACAAGCAAGGCTAAAAGAATTCAGCACCACCAGACCAGTTTTGCAGCAAATGCTAAAGGAACTTCTCTAGGCAGAAAAAGTAAAGCCCACAACTAGAAACAAGAAAATTACAAGTGGGAAAGCTCACTGAAAAAGGCAAAAATACACTAAATGTAGGAAGTCATCCACACACAAATATGATATCAAAACCAGAAATCATGAGAAAAGGAGAGTATAAATGCAGGATATTAGAAATGTATCTGAAAATAAAAGACCATCAACTTAAAAAATATTGTTTATATATAGACTGCTATATCAAAACCTCATGGTAACTGCAAACCGAAAATTTACAATACACACACAAAAAAAGAAAAGGGAATCCAAACACAACCCTAAAGTTAGTCATCAAATCACAAGAGAAGAGAACAAAAGAGGAAGGGAAGAAAAAGGACTTACAAAATCAATTAACAAAATTGCAATAAGGATATACATATCAATAGTTACCTTAAAATTAAATAGATTACATATTCTAACCAAAAGACATAGACTGCTTGAATGAATACAATAACAAGACACATATAAATGCTGTCTACAAGAGACCCACTTCAGACCTAGGGACACATACAGACTGAAAGTGAGGGGATGGAAAAGGATATTCCATGCAAATGGAAATCAAAAGAAAGCTGGAGTAGCAATTTTTGTATCAGACAAAATAGACTTTAAAATAAAGACTATTACAAGAGACAAAGAAGGACCCTACATAATGATCAAGAGATCAGTCCAACAACCCTCAGAATGGGAGAAAATATTTGCAAATGCAGCAACTGACAAAGGATTAATCTCCAAAATTTACAAGCAGCTCATGCAGCTCAATATCAAAAAAACCCCAACCCAATCCAAAAATGGGCAAAAGACCTAAATAGACATTTCTCCAAAGAAGATATACAGATTGCCAACAAACACATGAAAGAATGCACAACATCATTAATCATTAGAGAAATGCAAATCAAAACTACAATGAGATATCCTCTCACACCAGTCAGAATGGCCATCATCAAAAAATCTACAAACAATAAATGCTGGAGGGGGTGTGGAGAAAAGGGAACTCTCTTACACTGTTGGTGGGAATGTAAATTGATACCACCACTATGGAGAACAGTATGGAGGTTCCTTAAAAAACTAAAAATAGAACTACCATACGACCCAGCAATCCCACTACTGGGCACATACCCTGAGAAGACCATAATTCAAAAAGAGTCATGTACCAAAATGTTCATTGCAGCTCTATTTACAATAGCCAGGACATGGAAGCAACCTAAGTGTCCATCAACAGATGAATGGATAAAGAAGATGTGGCACATATATACAATGGGATATTACTCAGCCATAAAAAGAGACAAAATTGAGTTATTTGTAGTGAGGTGGATGGACCTAGAAACTGTCATACAGAGTGAAGTAAGTCAGAAAGAGAAAAACAAATACCATATGCTAACACATATATATGGAATCTAAAAAAAAAAAAAAAAAAAAAAAGGTCATGAAGAACCTAGGGGCAAGACAGAAATAAAGACGCAGACCTACCTGAGAATGGACTTGAGGACACGGGGAGGGGGTAGGGTAAGCTGGGACAAAGTGAGAGAGTGGCATGGACATATATGCACTACCAAATGTAAAACAGATAGCTAGTGGGAAGCAGCCACATAGCACAGGGAGATCAGCTCGGTGCTTTGTGACCACATAGAGGGGTAGGATAGGGAGGGTGGGAGGAAGGGAGACACAAGAGGGAAGAGATATGGGGACATATGTATATGTATAACTGATTCACCTTGTTATAAAGCAGAAACTAACACACCATTGTAAAGCAATTATACTCCAATAAAGATGTTAAAAAAATAAAAATTAAAAAAAGAGAGAGATCAGTCCAAGAAGAAGATATAACAATTGTAAGTATCTTTGCAGCCAACATAAGAGCACCTCAATATATAAGGCAAATGCTAACAGCTATAAAAGGAGAAATTGACAGTAACACAATAATAGGGAATTTAACACCTCACTTTCATCAATAGAGCATCCAGATACAAAATCAATATGGAAACAAAGGCTTTAAATGACATATTAGACTACAGATGCACTTAACTGTTATTTATTGAGCATTACATCTGAAAGCAGCAGAATACACATTCTTTTCAAGTCCACACAGAACATTCTCCAGGAGAGATCACATGCTGGGACACAAAGCAAGCCTTGGTAAATTTTTAAAATTGAAATGATATCAAACAACTTTCTGACCAAAATGCTATGAGATTAGAAGTTGAGTACAAGAAAAAAAACTGTAAAAAACAAGAAGACATGGAGGCTAAGCAATATTCTACTCAAAACCCAATGGATCACTGAAGAAATCAAAGAGGAAATAAAAAAAATACCTGTAGAGAAATGAAAACACAAGCATGATGATCCAAAACCTATGGGACACAGCAAAAGCAGTTCTAAGAGGGAAGTTCATACCAATACAATCTTAGCTCAAGAAACAAGAAAAATGACTAGTAAACAATGTAAGCTTACAATAAAGCAACTAGAGAAAGAAGAACAAGCAAAACCCAAAGTTAGCAGAGGGAAAGAAATCATAAAGATCAAAGCAGAAATAAAAATGGCATAGAATCCAAGAAATCAATAGAAAAGATCAATGAAACTAAAAGGTGGTTCTTAGAGGAGATAAATAAAATTGATAAACCTTTAGCCAGACTCATCAAGAAAAAATGGGAGAGGGCTCAAATCAATAAAATTAGAAATAAAAAAGGAGACCTTACAACGGATATCACAGAAATACACAGGATCATAAGAGATTATTACAAGCAACTATATGCCAATAAAATGGACAACCTGGAAGAAATGGGCTAATTCGTAGAAAGGTACAATCTCCCAACACTGAACCAGGAAGATATAGAAAATATGAACAGACCAATCACAAGTACTGAAATTGAAACTGTGATTTAAAAACTCCCAAAAAGTCCAGAACCCAGATGGCTTCACAGGGGAATTCTATAACATTTAGTAAGGAGTTAACACCTGTCCTTCTGATATTCTTCCAAAAAACTGCAGAGGAAGGAATACTCCCAAACTCATTCTATGATGTCAACATCACCCTGATGCCAAAACCAACGACACCACAAAAAAAGATTACTGACCAATATTACTGATGAACATAGATGCACAATTCCTCAACAAAATACTAGCAAACCGAATCTAATAATACATTAAAAGGATCATACACCATGATCAAGTGGGGTTTATCCCAGTGATGCAAGGATTCTTCAGTATCCACAGATGAATCAGTGTGATACACCACATTAACAAACTGAAGAATAAAAACCATATGATCATCTCAACAGATGCAGAAAAAACTTTTGACAAAATTCAACACCCATTTATAATAAAAACTCTCCAGAAAGTGGGCATAGAGGGAACAAACCTCAACATAATAAAGACCATATATGACAAACCTACAACTAACATCATACTCAATGGTGAAAAGCTGAAAGCATTTCCTCTAAGATCAGAAATAAGACAAGGATGTTGACTCTCCCCACTTTTACTGAACATAGTTTTGGAAGTTGTAGCCACAGTAATCAGAGGAGAAAAAGAAATAAGAGGAATCCAAATTGAAAAAGAAGTAAAACTGTCAGTGTTTGCAGATGATATGACACTATACTTAGAAAATCCTAAAGATGCTACCAGAAAACTTCTAGAGCTCATCAATGAATTTGGTAAAATTACAGGATACAAAATTTATACAGAGAAATCAGTTGCATTTTTATACACTAATAACAAAAGATCAGAGAGAGAAATTCAAGGAACAATCCCATTTGCCATCACAATAAAAAGAAAAAAATACCTGGGAATAAACCTACCTAAGGAGGCAAAACTCCTGTACTCTGAAAACTATAAGATGCTGATGAAAGAAATCAATGGTGACACAAACAGATGGAAAGATATACCATGTTCTTGGATCGAGAGAATCAATATGGTCAAAATGACCATACTGACCAGGGAATCTACAGATTCAGTGCAATTGCTATCAAATTACCAAGGCCATTTTTCTCAGAACTAGAACAAAAAAATCTTAAAATTTATACAGAGACCCAAAAGACCCCAAATAGCAAAAGCAATCCTGAGAAAGAAAAACGGAGTTGGAAGAATCAGGCTGACTTCAGACTATACTACAAAGCTGCACTAATCAAAACAGTATGGTACTGGCACAAAAATAGACTTATAGATCAATGTAACAGGATAGAAAGCCCAGAAATAAATCCACACACCTATGGTCTATTAATATACGGCAAAGGAGGCAAGAATAATACGGAGAAGAGACAGTCTCTTCAAAAAATGGTAGTGGGAAAACTGGACAGCTACATATAAAAGAATGAAATTAGAACATTCTCTAACACCATACATGAAAATAAACTCAAAATTGATTAAAGACCTAAAAGTAAGACAAGACACTATAAAACTCTTAGAGGAAAATATAGGCAGAACACTCTCTGACATAAATCACAACAATATCTTTTTTATCTGTCTCCTAGAGTAATGGAAATAAAAACAAAAATAAATGGGACCTAATTAAATTCAAAAGCTTTTGCACAGCAAAGGAAACCACAAACAAAATCAAAAGACAACCCACAGAATGGGAGAAAATATTCACAATGTGACTGACAAGGGATTATTCTCCAAAATTTACAAACAGCACATGCAGCTCAATATCTAAAAAACAAAGAATCCAATCAAAAAATAGGCAGAAGACCGAAATAGACATTTCTCTAAAGAAGACATACAGATGGCCAAGGGACACATGCAAAGATGCTCAACATCGCATATTATTAGAGAAATGCAAATCAAAACTACAATGAGATATCACTTCACACTAGTCACAATGTCCATCATCAAAAAGTCTAAAAACAGTAATTGCTGGAGAGGCTGTTGAGAAACATTAACCCTCCTACACTGTTGGTGAAAATATAAATTGGTACAGCCTCTATGCAGAACAGTATGGAGGTTCCTTAAAAAACTAAACCATATGATCCAGTAATCCCACTCCTGCCTGGCCATATATATGGAGAAAACCATGGTTTAAAAAGATACCTGCACCCCAATGTTCATTGCAGCACTGTTTACAATAGCCAAGACATGAAAGCAACCTAAATGTCCATTAACAGATTAATGGATAAAGAAGATGTGGTACATATATAGAAAGGAATATTACTCAGCCATTAAAAAGAATGAAATAATGCCATTTGCAGCAACATGAATGGATGTGTACATTATCATACTAAGTGAAGTAAGGTGGACAGAGAAGGACAAATATCACATGATATCACTTACATGTGGAATCTAAAAAAATGATACAAATGAACTTATTTACAAAATATAAACAGACTCACAGACTTAGAAAACAAAGTTATGGTTACCAAAGGGGAAAAGAGGGGGGAGGAATAAATTGGGAGTTTGGGATTAACATATACACACTACTATATATAAAATAGATAATCAACACAGACCTACTGTATAGCACAGGGAACTCTACTCAGTATTCTGTAATAACCTAAATGGGAAGAGAATTTGTGGAAGAATAGATATATGGATATGTATAACTGTATTACTTTGCTGTATACCTGAAACTAACACAACATTGTAAATCAACTGTATTCCAATTAAAATAAAATATTTTTAAAATGCTATACAGATATAAATATATCAAACATTAAATAAAATAAAGTTCTTAGAATGCTTAGCAGATAGCAAGAACTATATAATTGTTATAAATAGGGACAACAACATGTGTGTAATCATAAATAAGGAATAATTCACCATGTGGACAGGGGCCATGATAAAATTGGGTCTTTTGACATTGTAGTTGGTTAAATGAAGAGGAGGGTATTTCTTGAAAATTCATAACTACAGCTGGTGCTCAGACAAGTTTGAGGTCTGAATTCATGCTGTGGTTTGTTTGCTTGTTTGTTTGTTTTTTTGTCTGAAACCCCTCAAGCAGTATGATATGTGGAATCTAAAAAATCATACAAATGAATGTAAATGTAAAACAGAAACAGGTCACAGATATAGAAAACAAACTAGTGGCTAGCAAAGGGGAGAGGGACGGTGGGAGTGGCAAATTAGGGATTTGAGATTAAGAGATAAAAACTACTATGCATAAAATAGATAAGCAACAAGGATATATGGTATAGCACAGGGAATTATAAGCATTATCTTCTAATCACTTTTAATGGAGTATAGTCTGTGAAAATATTGAATCACTATGCTGCACACCTAAACTAATATAATGTTGTGAATCAACTATACTCCAATTTTTAAAAGTGAGGCTGACACCCAGGTAACAATTAGAATGAAATAAATATCCTTTCTGTGAAAATAGAAACTTCAACTCAGACCACACGTTGAATTTTATGGCCAGAAAAATTATCTTTCGGGAAATAAAGTCATTTTCAGGCAAACGAAAACATTACTGAGGGACGGATACTTAAAGAGAATTCTAAAGGATCCAATTTAGACATGAGAAAATGATCCCTAATGGAAGATTTGAGATGCAAAAAGACATAGTGAGTTCAAGGAGCCTGCCTATATTTTATAAGGTCTCATGTGGAGGTGGGCTGGTATTGCATTTGTCACTTGTACCCAAAATGATATTCAATATTTATGAAGTGTTTTGAGTGCCTTCTATAAAAGATACATAAGATCCCAAGTGTTATGGTTTAATAAAATAATACCAAAATTACTGATAAATATTATCAGAAAAGTCAATATTTGTAGTTTGTAATTCTATTGTTAGCATTTCATTGGCATGTATAGGCAATATTGATATAAATAACTTTTAATTGTATACTCTAATAAATAATTGTTTTTTTAATTTAATAAGTTATGTGATCTATAGCATGTATAGGGAAAATCACATCATATAAAGTCTCCTGTGTTTTTTCTATATGTTGTAAAACATCATTATCGTGCTATAATAATTTGTATTTTGTTTGTAATTTTACCTTCATAAGTATAATTGTCATAAATCAAGTTTCTTCAGCATTCTGTAAGCACCACATAAATAACAACCATATTACAGTATTTTTAAAAAGAAAGGGCAAGCAATGATATGGTAAATATCTGGGCACATCTAAACAAAAACTGACTGAATAAATAAAATAGTAATAATATCTAATTTAAGGGGGGAAAGGAAAAACTAAATTACTGGATTGAAAGGGCATATAAGTTGGGGGTGATGTTGTTTTGAGTTAAAGTGTTTTATGGCCTTCATATTATCTTGAAAGAAGATAAACATACTAATTTTAGAGAGGAGATCAAGATGGCAGAGTAGAAGGACAAGGAGCTCACCTCCTCCCACAAATACATCAAAAATATATCTACATGTGGAACAGTTCTCAAAGAATACCTACTGAACATTGGTCGACGATATCATACTATCAAAGCTGCAAGAAAGGTCACTGCATAACTGGGTAGGAAGAAAGGAGAAGAAAAGGAATCAGGATGGGACCTGTACCCCTGGGAGTGAGCTGTGAAAGAGAAAGTTTCTCTCACCCTGCGAACCCCCTTCCTCTGCTGGGAGATCAGCTGGGACAGGCAGGGAGATTCAGAGACTCAGAGGAGAGTGCAGCAGCCAGATTGCGGCAGGCAGAATGGAGAGAGAGCAGCACAGACAATCTGGCCACCTCGCTGCACTGCCCAGCTTGAGACACGCATCTGATGGTGCATGCAGGGGCTGGGTGCTGAAACTCGTGCTTCAGCAGACAGACCCAGGGAGAGGACTGGGGTCCGTTGCATAGAGACAGCCTGAAGAGACTGTAGTTCAATCTGGGCCACAACCAAGAGTGTATACAGGATGGAGCTCGGGTCTGCCATAGAAGCCCCATTGTTAATGGGTGTGTGAGGTGAGGGGTGGGGCTCCACCACTGCAGCCTCATTCTCACCTTGCTCACAGTGGGCACGGCTCCACCTCTCCGAGCTCTGGGAGTGTGCAAGCACTGGTTGGTGGCCCACATGCAGAGGTGGGACTGAAATTTGGGCTGTGTCCCAGAGGCTGTTTGAAGTCAGTGGATTTACACCACTGCCAGTGGCTTTGTAAGCTCAGGGCCTGTGGGACGTCCGAGAGGATTACTGGTGCTCCAGTGGCTGGGGTGGGTCCGGCGTTAGCAGTTGTGGCCTTTGCAGGCACGTGCACATGGAGGTGGGGCTGGGGTCTGGGCTGATTCCATAGCTCCCACAGATGGGCCCAATGCCTGAGTTCCTCAGATCTGTACTGGTAGATTTGCACTGGTGGTTTGTGAATACAGTGCCTGAGGGACATCTGGGCCTATTGCCTGCATTCCCCTGGTTGAGGTGGGGCTGAGGTCAGTGCCAGCAACAGTGTACTTTGTGAGCCTGCACGTCAGATGACAGGTGACACCACAAAGCGTACACACTTTCCTGTGGACAGCTCCTGCAGAGGAATACTCAGTGACTCCTCTCTCAGTGGGAGTACTCCAGTTGGGCCTATCTCACACCACAGCTCAGAAAAGGATCTGGGGGCTTCTACTCCAACTGGGGAGCAGACCCTGCCACCAACAGGGCTGTGAAAACCACCTAGCAAAGAGGAGGTGCTGCTTAACATACAGTGCAGGCTCTGGTCATCACAACACCAATCACACCTCCTATCAAGGGGAAAACAGCCAGCACACACTGAGGAAACACGTGGCAGGCATTCATATTAAAAACAGCCCTCACACCAAAAATATTAGACTCATGCAGGCTACGCAGGGATGCTCCCATATAAAAACAGCCCTTCAAGACCAGAGTAGATAACTGTTTCTCCAAAATTCATAGAGTCAGACAAATATAAATAAAACAAAGAAACAAGAGGAGCCATTCCCAATTAAGAGAACAAGAGAATCCTCCTGAAAGAACAAACAATGAAACAGACCTATCCAGCCTACTAGATCCCAAGTTGAAACAGGAGGTAATAAAAATACTGAAGGAATTAAGAGAGTCTATCGATAAAAATTCAGATCGCTGTAAAAGGGAACTAGAAACTATAACGAGGAGCCAATTAAAATTTAAAAACTCATTTGCTGAGACAAAAGCTGACCTAAAGGCAATAAATAGCAAACTAAATAATGCAAAAGAACAAATAAGTGATCTGGGAGACAGAAAAATGAAAATCACCCAATCAAAACAGCAGACAGAAAGACAAAAAAAAAAAATGGAAGCAAGATATGAAACCTATGGGATAATATAAAGCATGCCAATCTATGCATAATAGGGATCCCAGAAGGAAAAGAAAGAGAAAAGGGATAGAAAATGTATTTGAAGAAATTATAGCTGAAAACTTCCCAAACCTAAAGAAGGAAACCAATGTCTAGGTACAGGAAGAACAGAGGGTCCCACACAAGGTGAATCCAAACAGAGCTACACGAAGACATATTATAATTGAAATGGTAAAAGTTAAAGAGAGGATTCTAAAGGCAGCAAGAGAAAAACAAAGAGTTAATTATAAGGGAAGCCCTGAAAGGCTGTCAGCTGATTCTATACAGAACCGTTGCATTCAAAGCCCTGAAAGGGAAAAACCTGCAACCTAGGATACTTTACCCAGCAAGTTTATCATTTAGAATAGAAAAGAAGAGAAAGAATTTCTCAGACAAGCAAAAATTAAAAGAATACAGCAATATTAAACCTATCTTAAAAGAAATATTGAAAGGTCATCTTTAGAAAAGAAACAAGAATCTATAGAAAAGAGAAAACCACAGTTGGAAAGTAAATCACTTAAATAAGCCAGTACACAGATTTAAAAAAAACAAACAAACAAAAAACTTGTGAAAGCAATGATAACTACAATGAACAGCAAAAGGATAAACATGAAGATGTAAAAGAGGACATCAAATCATAAAATGCGGGGGAGGTGAGTAAAAACATAGTTTTCTTTTTCTTTTTTTTTTTTAGAATGTATTTGAGCCCATATGACTACTATTCTAAAGCAAGTAGATATAGTAATGGGTTGACATACTTGAAAAATGGTAACCACAAATCAAAAACATACAATAGATTCACAAAAAACAAAAAGAAGAGAACACAAGCATAATACAAAAGAAAACCATCAAACCACAAAAGGAAAAACAAAAAGAAAAAGAAAGAAACCATCTAGAAGAAATACAACTACTGGAAAACAAGGTTTAAGATGGCAATAAATACATATCTATCAATAATTACCTTAAATGCCAATGGACTAAATGCTCTAATCAAAAGACATAGAGTGGCAGACTGGACTAAAAAAAATAAGAGCCTACGATATGCTGCCTACAAGATACCACTTTGGGCAAAGGACACACATAGATTGAAAGTGAGGGAATGGAAAAAGGTATTTCATGCAAATGGAAATGACAAGAAAATGGAGGTCACAATACTTGTATCAGACAAAAAAAAAAAAAGACTTTAAAACCAAGGCCAAAAAGAAAGATAAAGAAAGACACTATATAATGATAGAAAGATCAATACAAGAAGAGGATACTACACTTGTTAACATATATGCACCCAATATAGGAGCACCTAAATATATAAAGGAAATATCAATACACTAACAGACATAAAGAGAGAAATTGACAGGAATACAATAATAGTAGGAGATTTTAATACCCCATTGACATCAATGGACAAACCTTCCAGGCAGAAAATCAGTAAGGAGATAGAGATCCTAAATGACACAATAGAACAGTTAGACTTAATTAATATTTTCACGACATTACATCAGAAAAAAAACAGAATGCACATTCTTTTCAAGTGCGTATGGAACATTCTCTAGGATAGACACAAAACAAGCCTCAACAAATTTAAGATGATAGAAATTATTTCAAGCATCTTTTCTGAACACAATAGCATGAAACTTGAAGTAAACCACAGAAAAGGAAATGAGATAAAAAATGATTATTTGGAGACTAAATAACATGCTACTAAAAAACCAACGGGTCAACAATGAAACCAAAGAGGATATTAAATAATACCTTGAGACAAATGACAATGAGAACACAACCATACAAATTCTGTGGGATGATCATAGTCTATGGGATGCAGTAAAAGCAGTCCTAAGAGGGAAGTTCACAGCAATACAGGCCTTCCTCAAAAAACAAGAAAAAAATATCAAATAAACAACCTAATCTACCACCTAAAAGAATCAGAAAAGGAAGAAAAAACAAAACCTAAAGTCAGCACAAGGAAGGAATAATAAAGATCAGAGAGGAAATAAATAAAATAGAGATTAAAAAACTAGAAAAATAATCAATAAAACCAAGAGCTGGTTCTTTGAAAGGGTAAACAAAATCGACAAACCTCTGGCAGGGCTCACGAAGAAGAAAAGAGAGAGGACCAAAATAAACAAAATAAGAAATGAAAGAGGAAAAATGAGAACTGATACTCAAAATACAAAAAACCATAAGAGAATACTCTGAGCAATTACATGCCAACAAATTGGGCAACCCGGAAGAAATGGACAAGTTTCTAGAAACATACAGCCCACCAAAACTGAGTCAAGAAGAAACAGATAATTTGAACAACTTATCACTAGAAGTGAAGTAGAATCTGTAATTTTAAAAATCCCCTGCAAACAAAAGTCCAGGACCAGATGGCTTTGCTGGGGAATTCTACCAACCATAAAAAGAAGAACTTACATTGATACTTCTCAAAACAAAAACCCCCAAAACCAAACAAACAAACAAACAAAAGAATTTCATCATCAATTAGATGATAGGGTAAAAGGAAGTGAATAAAAAATGATTCAGGTTTCTGTCCTTGATGACTGAGGGGTCCCATTGATTAAAAAGGTGACCTGGGAAAAGAAGTATGTTTGAGGGAAAGATGATAAACTCAGTTTTGAATATGTTGTGTTTGATGAGCCTATGAGACAGTGATGAGACATCCAGGAGGCACTTGAAGCTAGAGTCCTGAAGTTCAGGAAAATTATTTGGGCTGAATATATGAGATAAAGAACCATCAACAAGCTTACACAGAGAGAGCCCACTCATAAGAGAAGATGCTCTAGGACAGAGTTTCATATACCAGAAAAATTTAATGAAAAGAGAGGAAGAAAAACTCACAAAGGATCCCTGCACTCATTCAGCATGGTCAATCATGCACCTGTGCCTCTCTGATCTGAAGGGTCCACTGGAGGTCATGAGGCCAATGCCCTCTGTTT
This sequence comes from Hyperoodon ampullatus, assembly GCF_949752795.1. NCBI lineage: Eukaryota > Metazoa > Chordata > Mammalia > Artiodactyla > Ziphiidae > Hyperoodon > Hyperoodon ampullatus. The sequence goes on from NC_136924.1 coordinate 54,533,451, forward strand.
ATAGGTGAGGAGACTGGGTCCCAAAGAGGGGGAAGTGACCTATAACTCCTTCCTCTAGCTCCATCACTCACTAACCCACCCATCATCTCTATTTCTCTTTTTCTTCCTAACCTGCTAAGAACCATCATATCTCAGTTCAAGGGTCATTTCCTCAGGGAAGCCCTTGCTCTCCATCCCGACACAGTAAGTTTCTTTTGGTATACTTGTTTCTCTTTTATTATGCTAGTTATAATTGTAAAAAAAAAAAAAAAAAAAAAAAAAAAAACCTTTTTAGAGTATGTAAGAAAGTTATTCCCATCCTCCCTCAACCTGTCCCCACTCCCTGCAGACTACCTCTGTCTTATTACCCTGCTTTGTCTTCAAAGCACTTACCAGCACCTGCTATTTTAAAATACATTTGTTATCAATTTTCTCTTCTACTGAAATGTAAACTCAAAGATTTTGTCTGTTTTGGTCATTACTCTATCTCTAGCACATAAAAGAGTGCCTAACATGTGAAAAGGGCTCAGTATATATTTACTGAGTGACTGAATGCATTTGTTTCACATCTGTCTGATTTTTGAGTAAGTTCTGTGAAGACAGAGACTATGTCAGTATTTTTCATCATCTCCTCAGAGCTTAGCACAGTGCCTGGCACTTAGTAAACATTTATAGAATAAACGTATGAAAACACCACAAAGCTAGATTTTGCATAAGCTAGTTTTATTTTTAATGCACCACACATAGGAGATCATAAAAATATTTTTGGTTATTGTATAAGTAAAAGAATTAATGAAATAAATAATCATATGATCCATAGGCAACCCCACTGGTAAGACCATAAGTTGCACTGGCAGTGAGATGTTACATACACTCTATGGCCTGTGTCCTCTTTGAAGGAAGGGGCTAGTTTGAGGTCTCTGTAGCTTTCTTGAATGGATGGTAATGGGGCTGTACAGAGTCAGAGGACCTTGACGTGAGCCTCAGCTACTGTGCAGGCAGTCAGACTTTGGGCAAGGAGGAAAATCTGAATCTGAATCTCTGTTTTCTCATTTGAGTTATCTCCCAAGGTCTACATGACAAACTATATAGAAATAGGACTTAAAGTCTAGTTTCTGGTCCTAATTCCAACACCAGTTGGTTTAGTTTGGGAACCTTGGATTTGTCAGTTCACTTCAGAAAGGATTGGTTACATTGTTGGAAAAAATAGGGATAACAACATGTCCATAATGGAGTAAAATTGATTGGAAAACAAAAGTAATTTGCTAATGTAAGAACTCTATTTCTGATGAGAACTAACTTACATAGTTCATGATCTTTAACAAGGCAATTGATTCTTCTTGGTTTAGTCTAAACATGCTGCTGGGTACAGGGTAGTCTCCCCAGTTTCTACCTAACATATTTTGTTATTTTAATTGTCTTCTCAATATTTAAAAATTTCCCTCTTTCCATATCCTTCTATGGTATTTACCCTTTGGGATTCATCATCTGGCACTGAACGACTCTAGAAGCTTTCTGTATCCTGTCTGTATGCAGGTTCTCTCTGCCATGGTTTTGAGCTGCTGCAATTCCTCGGACAAAATTAAAGTCGTGAATGCATGAGTAGCCTAAAATCCTATGCATATACTAGAAACATATATGGGAATCCTCCACTCTATTTGCAAATTAAAGCCAGATGATGATACTGTTCTACATCTATTTATAAGGAAATTAACTATTTTAAATTGTAATACCCAGTGCTGGCAAGATTTGTTGAGTCTTATATGACCTTATACATTATTGGTAGCATTATATTTGGTACAATAATTTTGGCAACATGAAATCTAGGTTCTCTCTTTTGGAAATTTATCTTAAACAAATGATTCAAAGAAGAGAAAAAACTATGTATGAAAATATATATTCCAGGGTTATTTTCAAGACAGTGACACAAGGATCAACCTAAAATATCTAATAACTGGAGAATAGCTACTTTATTTTTGTAGAAACAAATGACAGAATATTATCTAATGATTAAAATGATAATTATAGAGGAGAGACAGAAAGAATATATTCATGATATCTAGTAAAAAATCAGAATACATGATTAGTATAAATTCATTAAATTATGTAGAAATATGCACACAATAGGGGCTTATGTGGAATTAACAGTGGAAAAATAAACAGCTGAGTTGTTTGGGTAGTAACAGAATGGTCAGTTGTCTTGATTTTACATTTTTTTAAATATGCTTTTTATATTTTCAATGAAAAATATCTTTATGGGGGGTAATATGCAATCCAAATTCTACCCTTTTGCTTCAAATTCAGCAATTAATTAAGCTCAATTCCAACAAAATATATGCACCTCTTCCTCTTACCATTCTATTTCTACCCTGTATATTCTCTAACAAGATTGAACTTGGTCTGAGAAGCCATTTCTTCAAGAAGGAGTCTTAAATGCTCAGCTGGAGAATGGAACTGGCTCAAGTAGTCTGATTTTTCTCTTAGTTATTCTGCTTTATTCTTATTTCTGTCCCCTGTCTACTAGCTCTTTAATCCCAAGTTTGTGGTCTAGGAAATGTGGCTGGAGGATACGGTCTTGAGGCCACTGGGAAGGTTGAAGGCTATTGAAAGGTTCCTGGTAGAAAAGGAAAGAAAGAAGCTTTTTAAGGGAAGAGAATGTCTTGAAGTGAAGACAAGAGGAGCTGTGCTCTTGTGTAGTAGGAAGAAAGGGGTATCAAAAATGTCCTTTTTTCTTCTCCATTTCTTACCCTAGTTGCAGACTTTGTGGTCTTCCTGAGTAAATCTTTGTAGACACAAGGTGTTTAGACTTTTAGATAATGAAAACTTTCAAAAAATCTTGTTTTGTGACAAGAATGTAAAGGAGAGTTACAGATTTTGCTTTATCTCTGAAAAATTCTAAGAAGCTGTGCAATTAAGTCTGTGATTTCTACAGATTTGGTCTTGCTTGGAGATGGGCCCTGAACTAAATGACCTCTCAAATTACTTTCAGCTTAAGATCCTGGCATTTATCTAGGAAATCTTCAACCAGAGAATACTCCAAACTCACTCCATAATTCAGAAATGCTCCATTCAGTTGCCCCCCCCACTGAAGTTATAGCTCCCCCCTCCATTATATCCCAAAGGAATCTTGAACTTCATCTTATAAATGAAGGGAAAGGACAGATTACAGATGAATAAAGTGGCAAATTGCTCAACCTTGTAAATATCTCACCCCAGCTCTGTCATGACCTACTTTTGCCAGTTTGGCAAGGCAGTTTTTGCTTCTTCTTCTTGAACTTAGTTCTCTCTGCTGTGCAATGAAAGGTTTGGACCCTAGTAAGATTCCTCACATCTCGTGGGATGGGAAGGACCAAGAAGGACTGTTGAGTCGCGCTCTAACATGGAGACCTGAGTCGTTGCCTTCTGTGTCACTTTGAGAGTGAATGATGTGCAGTGCTCAAAGAACTCAGTTAGACTTCAGGAAAAGCTGGTTTTCTTTCCCAACCAGTTGAAAACTGTGTTTAATGCAGTTAAATAGTCACTTTGTGTTTAGTTTTGGATAAAGCCTAAAGTGTTGGTATGCATGGGCTCTGGTTTGAGTCAGTACCTATTAAGAAGCTTTAGCCATCCTCCTTTTCTTCCTTCTTCTTCCTCCTTTATCACTTTTGGTTCTAAGGAGGTCTCCTGGAGGGTGTGACTTGTATCATTTTTCTGTCTCTCTACTTGGTACCCATATGCCAGGCTGGTTCTTAAAGAGTGAGAGGGAGTAATGAGGGCCCCAGGGAGCTGGGGACTAATCAGTACTCATGGGGAAACAGGAGTAGCCAGTTATCTGGACCCCTGGCACTTCTGCCTCTATTGTGGTCCAGAGAAAGGGGAGGATATGGGGTGGACACTGAGGGCCTATAAACCCTTCTGCTAGCCAGAGACCAGCCTGGGGCTTCCTCGGGTTTGACAAAACTCGACCTCAATGTGCACTTACGTGCACATATACTCCTACCCACACTCTCTCACATATATGCAAACAAATAAGCCTTACTTTTAGAATCACAGGATTCTATGGAGCATAAAGGATCACATGGATCATTTTATTTCAATCTCCAATCTGATGCATGAGTCCCATACAACATGTCCCATAAGTGACCATCCAGCCTCTGTTTGAACTTCCTCAGGAACTCTCTTCCATCAGCTAAAGTTTCTTTGCCTCCATCCTGGTCCAAATCTTGACATTATATTACCTATGTGACCACTTCCACAAACACCTAAACAAGCTTTAGTATCTCCTCTTAAAAACAAAACAAAATCAAAAGCAAGAAGAAAAAACAAACAAAAAAACCCCTTGACTTTCCTTAAACCTACTGCTCCATTTTCTCAATCTCCTTCACAGCAAAACTTCTCAGTAAATTTATCTATGGTTGCTCTTTGTACTTTTTCACTTGCCATTCTCTCCTCATCTTATTCCAGCTAGTTGAAACTTCTCTTGTCAATACTGTCAACCCCTTTAAAACAAATGTTGCAAAACCCAATGGTAATTTTTCTTTCTTCTTATTTGAATTTTCAGTGGCATCCAACACACCTGACCTCTCTATCCTCCTTGTAGCATTCTCTTTCCTTGGATTTTGTGACACAAAAATTTCCTGATTTCCTTACTTATTTAATGGCTGCTGCTCCTGTTTCTCTTGCTGAGTCATTCTCAACTTGAACTAGAAATGCTGGACTGCTCCAGATCTCATTCCCAGGACCTCCTCTTCACTTCATTTTCCTTAGATGTTCTATGTTAATCTTATATCACTAAATACCACATATACGCCAAATATTAGCCCTGACCTCTCCCCAGAATGTCAAGATAATATGTACAACTTGACATTCTACTTTAATGTCTAATAAGCATCTTAAGCAGTTTAGCCAAAATGCAACTAGCCAAACTAACAAAAAATCAAATCCTTAATTTTCACCCTTCTATTGTGCATTTCCCCCAATCATGCTGATTTTAGTAACTGATGCCACCATTTTTACCCAGTTGCTCAAGTGAAAATCTAAGACTTAGACAAGATACTACAGTGAGGTAGGAGGAACAGGCAGAGAAATCCTTGTTTTTGCTTGTGGTGGAGTTGATGCTCAGAATCGTGGACACAATGCGAGCATAGGAGAAGAAAATGAGGAGGACAGTTCCAAGGCTATGTGTGACATAAGACCAGGCCAGGACAGTGAGATTGGTGGAGCAGGCTAGAGGGAAGAGGGAGGGCAGCTCACAACTGCAATAGGAGACAGTGTGGGTCTCACAGAACTCTAAATTGCCAGCTCCAAAGATATTGATGTGATCATCCAGAAAGCCCAGGCCCCACTAGGCCAACAGCAGTCCCACACACAGGTGGTTTCTCATCACCTGACTGAATAACAGAGAATGACAAATGTCAACATAGTGGTCATGGGCCGTTGCTAGGAACAGGAAAGATTCAGTGCCCTCAGAGGCGGAAACGAAGGAGATGTGGGCCACGCAACCCGCTACTGAGATTGCTTTCTTTTTAGACAAGAGATTTTCCAGCAACTTGGGCACTGAGACTGAGAAGTAGCAGACGTCAAGGAAGGAGAGTTGTTCTAGGAAGAAGTACATAGGTACATTGAAAAGGGAATCAGCACTGATCACCAGCAGCATCACCAGATTCTTCATCAGGGTTAGGAAGTAAACCCCAAGGAATAGCACAAAACACAGAGCCTGGATGTGGGGGTCAGCAGATAGCCTGAGGATGGTGAACTTGGTGATGGTGCTGTGTTTCTCAAAAAGAAGAAACTTTCCCTTGGAATAAAATTAGCATTTCGAACCTCATTTTTTGCCTGTTTCCTCTGGGCCTTAAATCCTTTCTCTATACACGTTATTTCTTGACTCTGGGATCCAAGTTCAAGTTTTGAACCACCTTCACTAACTCTCTAGACTCAACAGTATATTTTATTTTCTTATATTCTACACCCTCAACTCTAGATCAAGCTGATGCTGCTCAGTCTAATAAAATATTTAGATAGATGATAGATTACAGCATTTGCAGATGCAGAGAGAAGTTGCTAATGTAGATGGAAGGGCTGAATTTATTGAAAGGGGAATGTCAATAGGAGCCAGAGAATAAGTGGAGGAGTTTACCTTGGGAATAGGGATGCTTGATCCATTGTTAGAGGAAGGAAAGCAAAAAGTGTGGAGAAAGATACAGGGAAGTTTTTGTATCTGGAAGGGAAGGGAGTTTCTTATTTATAGCCTCTATATTGTCAATAAGGTGAAAGGTAAAGTCATCAGTGGGGGTATGCAGGGGGAGACTGGTGTTTGAAATAACTACTTTGGATTAGTTGCAGTGGTGAAGTATAGTCCAGATTTTTGGTTATAAATTTGAGTCCAGTGGTCACTCTTATGTGATTTTTCTCATGTTTGGTATATGTGGAGAGTCAGTCATTGCATTTATGTCAGACATGTGATGTAATAAAAGGAGAGATGGGTTATGGAGTTAAGAAATTTCCCTGGTGATTAAATGAATGAATCTTGCCTGTGTAATGAGAGAAGTAAGGATATGAGTGGTATGAAATGGAAATGTGGTCGACATAAAGGATTAGTGTTCTCAATGCATGTGAAAAATGGTTGGTGTAGGAACACTAAATTAAATGAATCAGACAGAGAGGTGACTGTGGTAGGAGAGTGTTTGAAATTGAGGTTTTTGAAGGTGCTGGCTGAATGTGTGAAGGAAAACATCCTTGGATGGAGGGACACAAGGAAACCAGAGACTTGGTACTAATTAAGATGAGAATTTTGGGGGTTATTTTTTCTTCTTCTCCTAGAAAAGTCACATGATGTTAAAACATTTAAAAATATGTTAAAGTTTTAAAATTTAGAAATTAGAGGGGCTTCCCTGGTGGCGCAGTGGTTGAGAGTCCGCCTGCCAATGCAGGGGACACGGGTTTGTGCCCCGGTCCGGGAAGATCCCACATGCCGCGGAGCGGCTAGGCCCGTGAGCCATGGCCGCTGAGCCTGCGCGTCCGGAGCCTGGGCTCCGCAATGGGAGAGGCCACAGCAGTGAGAGGCCCGCGTATAGCAAAAAAAAAAAAAAAAAAAAAAAAAAAGAAATTAGAGCACAAGGAAGTTAGTCCAGAGATACCCCAGATGTTCTACTGTGGAAAGGCACCTGTCTCAATGAGTCATGATTACTTATTCCCCTCTACAGATCCATAATTAAGTCCTATTTAAGAGTGTTATATTCAGACCTTGCTACATTCTCTGTTCTCATACCAGATTTAGCTAACTTATGCTAACCTCGAACTTGCCCAGATTCACTTGCTCTGACCTGACACTGAGACACAAACTCAGCCTCAAGATCACTATTCAAACTTGTTGACTCAGCTGGTTCATTCTGGCCTTCCTGTCTTATGGCTGATGCAATTAATTACTTAAGGGAGACGGAGACTTTTCTCCTATTGTTTCTTCACCCAGCAATCAAGCCCTTGTTAGCTACCAAGTCCAAATTAACCTGTGAACATAATCCAATGAACCAATCAGTAGACAAGTTGGCAGAATTCATTCAGATTCAGTGACAAAGATGTTTAATTGGCTTGTAAAATATGCTTTGAGAACTGCCAGTAAGGAGCTGGCTCAGTGTATTGTTTATATTTTTAATTTTTTGTATAATGTGATATTTTGACATCTTAAACTTTCTGGCTGTGGAGTCTGCCTCTCACCAGGGATAGCTAATTCTTAGAGATAGCAAAGATATTAGCAGGGAGAATGCCTTTAATATACACACTAACCAATTCACAGCCATATCTCCTCTATGTAGCCCTTACAAGCCAGGAAACAATATTTGTCTGCCTTAACCATCCCAGAGCCAGGTACCAGGCAAATAGGGACCACCCCTATAGCACAGAGCCTCCCAAAATTATTCAACCTAGCCAGTTCCAAACTGTTCCTGCCCTACCTTGCCTTCTAGTGAAAACCCCAGTAAAGGTCCTAGGCCATGCTCTCTCTCTCTCTCCCCTTCTGCCTCCTCATCAGTGCTGGTGCTTCCCCACATGGCCCTGTGTGGTGTGCCATGCCTACTGTTTCTAGTGCCTGTGAGTACAATAGATTTTGTTTTTCGGAACCTCTCCTGTGTCTCTTCCTATGGCCTGAGACATACCTGGGGTCAAGTCATCAAGTCCTAGTTCTGTTTCTTACTAGTTGTATGATCTTTGGAAAGTCTTTAAGCCTTCCTTATCTCAATTTTCTGATCCATAAAATGGCATATAGTAACACCTCTCTTACATGGTTTTAAGAAGTTATTTATATAACTTATGTGCAGTGCTCAGCATACGTTGGTTATGATAGACTTATTTGTTATTCATTGCCTTAGTTTTAATCCCTCAATATTCTCAAGGAAAGGACAAGAGTTAATTTTGAGGGCAGATCAGAGCATGTTAGTAAATAGAGAAATAAAAACCAGATCAAAGAGGGAGAGACGGAGATGGATGGGGGAAGGATGATCTCACTGTAAGAGCAGAGTTGCAGGAAAGCTCAAAGTACAGAGCAAAGGAGACACAGAGAGGAAGAGATGAAGAGTAGAGATAAATGGCCCAGGAGATATCAAGGCAGACCTAGCTCTCCTCTTCCCCAGTGGAGAGAACCCTCTAGGTGCTCTGACCTGTTAACAGAATGTCTCAATAAACCATGCAGGTGGAAAAGAGCAACAACTCTTTTCTCTGAAGAAAAGCTCTTGTCTATCTACATGACAGTATTAGGGGGGAAAAAAAAGTATATTAGTGTATATGCCAGGAGTCTCCCTGGCTAAGATTTCAAAATCCTTTTTTAGATTCTTATAAACTTGGGCTGCTCTGAATCCTAAGAAAAGTACATAGAAATACAATTTTGAAAAGTTCTGATTCTCAGCATATAAATATTTGAGCAACTACTCAGACCATTTCAAAACCAATTACACAGTTGTTTTTCACTATTTTCTCTTATTGCTCTAAATAGTTTCCCAAGGGTATTATGCAAATAAAGCCTCCTCAGATCTAACCATTCAGAAGAACGCCTAGATTTAAATAGCCAGTGGGTGGGTACCTGATCATGCAAGCCCAGGATACAGCTGAGTTGATTCCTTGAATTCCTTGGAGTTCAGCCAGAAGCAAATTTTTGACCTCATTATCTTAGAAGTTTTCTTATATGCATGTATGTGTGTGTTGACAAATATAATCTTAATGACTAAACCTTAAATAGGTTTTTGACTAAACCTTAGTCAGCTTGACTAAACCTTAAATAGGTTTTTCCTGAATATAGGTCCCTGACCTCCCTTTTTTTAGAGCATTTGCTGGCCCTGATCTCCCTTTTCTTAGAGCATTTGCTTTAAAAAATTTGAAATCGTAAATTCTTTCTCTGCCTCTTTAAAATGAATGTAAATCTTCTCTCAGCTTCTTGCCTGTCTTTCTCGAGGTCCTGAGAACTATCTCTTTGAAATGTAAACATTGAAGAAGATAGTACTCCTAGCTCTCAGTCTCTGTGGAAGGACAGGAGACTAATTTACATAAACAACAATTAGTAAATACTAGTAAATATGGATGGCCTAATCACAGACAAAAACATTTGCAAACTCAGGAATAACTCAGTGAGCTTGACATCCCATTGACTGACCATAAGGAACACACACACATACATGCTCTACTGAGTTGTAAGTAGCTACCACTTCCCCTGAATTAGGCTTATTTATGCATCCCACCATAGACAGCACAGGTTAACATACATGTCTCAACAGGGTGAACTTGCTCCACTAATTTTATCACATGACCAAGGGAATAAACTAGCGTGTACCTTCTCTATGGACAAATGGGAAAGAGGAGAAAGGTGGGGTTGAGCAATGCTTCTTCTCCCTAACTCACCCATCGGGTAAAAACTTGCCCTCTGGTGGGGTTGGAAAGATTGATTGAGGGTTAGATAGTGTCTTAGGTTGGGATCCTGAGAACCAGAAACTGAGAGGGGTGTTCATATGTATATAATTTAAAGGAGAAAGCTCTCAGGAGAAATCAGTAAGGAAGTGAGGGGAATCCATTATATCCAGAATAGGGTAGGATTTGTACAAGACTGTGGTTTCAGGTAAAGTCTAGCAGCTGTATCCTAAGATGAAATCCAGTGGAATTTCTGAACTTCAGAAGCTGATTTAATCTCTCATAGGCTCCACTGTTGAATACTGTAAAGAATTAATAAAACCCATAAGATTATCAGAGCATCAGCCAAACACCTAAAATATTATGAGAAGAAACAATTGTGCTAGCACCAGATAAGTTATTTCAAGCAAACTGAATAAACTCTATTCATTGTTTGATTAGAACTACATTATCATTGTCAAAGACCATAACAGAGACATACAGGGGCCTGGGGGAAGGTAAGCAGATGGAGCAAATTTTGCTTTTATGGTAACCAGGATACCAGTCACTCTTTGGTTGTTGCCTGAAAGACATGACTTGTTTACTAAGACACAAATGAGAAAAATAATCTGTCAAGAAGTAATTTTGGCCCTATGTTTTGCCATATTTGTTGGGCCAAAGCCATATATACACATGGATGCATCTCTCAGAAAGTGATATTTAAAATATTGCTGTCTTAGAAAGAGTAAACATTTGCAATAGTGGTAGTCCCAGTCCCTGGGATTGTTACTGAAGTAAGGTACTTTCTTCGCCTCTCAGAGTATTCAAAATATTTTAATTTCTATTTTATTCTAGCATTTGTTTCTGACACATGTTAGATCAAATGTGGGCTCTGTCAGGACAACCTGTACCTCAATGTTAAGAAGGTAAAATCTGAGGAGTTGTGAGCGAAGCACCAAAAACCCCTGCTTTATCTCTTACTCCTGATTAATTATATCATCTTCCTTTATCTTTTAAATTATATTTCCCTCTTGTTTTGATGATAAGACATGAGCATATTTCTTAAAAATAAATTTAATTTTTCTTTTTGATTTTAGGGGAAAATATTTCAAAAGACAGCGTGTTCCAAGCACGTTGTTGTTGTTATTGGTTTTTAATTACAATTTTAAGGTTGTAACTATTTTATATCAAAATTGAGAAGATAGCATAATTATTTCACAGTAAAGTATCCTTGTTTTCTTCTTTTGTTTATTAATAAAACATTCTTAGGGTGAAGATTCAGTTTATTACTTTGGGGACTATTAATATCTTCACAATATTGAGACTTCCAACACTTGAACATAGACTATTTTTTAACTTATTTATTCTTTATTTCAATAACTTTTGTGACTTTATATTTTAGCGTATTTTCAGGTTCACAGCAAAATTGAGAGGAAGATACAGAGATTTTCCATTTATCTCCACCCCCACTCATGCATAGCCTCCTCCACTATCAATATCACCCACCACATTTATACAAATGTTACAACTGATGAACCTACAATGACACATCATAAACAACCAAAGTACACAGTTTACCTTAAGGTTTACTCTTGGTGTTGTAGATTCCATGGATTTGGACAAATGCATAATGACATGTATCCATCTGTATTATACAAAGTAGTTTCACTGCCCTAAAAATCCTCTGTATTCTACCTATTCATCCCTCCCCTACCCTCGTCCCTGGCAATCACTGACCTTTATACTGTTCTCCACAGTTTTGCCTTTTCCAGAATGTCATACATTTGGAATCAAAGTATGTAGCTTTTCCAGTTTGGTTTTGTTCACTTAGTAATATGCATTTAAGGTTTCTTCATGTCTTCTCATGACTTGCTAGCTATTTTTTTTTTTAGCACTGAGTAATATTCCATTGTTTGGATGTACCACAATTTATTCATTTCCCTACTGAAGGACATCTTGATTACTTCCATATTTGGGGAATTGTTAATAAAGCTGCTATAAACATCCATGAGCAGGTTTTTGTATGGACATAAGTATTTAACTCCTTTGAGTAAATACCAAGGAGCATGATTGCTAGATTATGGTAAGAGTATTTTTAGTTTTATAAGAAATATCAAACTGTCTTCCAAAGTGACAATCCCATTTTACATTCCCACCAGTAGTGAATGAGAATTCCTGTTGCCCCACATCCCTACCAGTATTTGGTATTGTGAGTATTTTAGATTTTGCCAACTCTAAAGGGTGTCCAATGGTTTCTTATTTTTGTTTTAATTTGCATTTCCCTGATGACATACGATGAAGAACACCTCATCATGTGCTTATTTTCTATCTGTATATCTTCTTTGCAAAGTGTCAAAGTATTTGGCCCATTTTTTTTTTATTGTTGAGTTATAGGGATTTCTTTGTATATTTTGGATAACAGTACTCTTTCTGATGTGCATTTTGCAAATATTTTCTCCCAATCCATGACCTATCTTCTCATTCTCTTGACATTGTTCACAGAGAAGAAGTTTTAAATTTCAATGAAGTCTGGTTTATCAATTATTTCTCTCATTAATCCTGTCTTTGATGTTGTATCTAAAAAGGCCCATGCGGGCTTCCCTGGTGGCGCAGTGGTTGAGAGTCCGCCTGCTGATGCAGGGGACACGGGTTCGTGCCCTGGTCTGGGAGGATCCCACATGCCGCGGAGCGGCTGGGCCCGTGAGCCATGGCTGCTGAGCCTGCGCGTCCGGAGCCTGTGCTCCGCAACGGGAGAGGCCGCAACAGTGAGAGGCCCGCGTATAGCAAAAAATAAAATAAAATAAAATTAAATTAAAAGGCCCATGTACCGCAAAAAAAAAAAAAAAAAAAACAGCAAACAAGCTGAAAAAAAATGAGCTGTGGATATAATCTTCACAAAAGATCAAATGCAAAGGACCAACTAATATGTGAAAAGATGTTAATATTGCCTAGTGGCAGAGGAATGCAAATTGAAATAAAAATGAAATAGCACTATGTAATAAACTATAACACATTGCAGGCTCAGTAGGGGTTAAAGGGCACTCTTTGCTGGTGGAGATGTGAGGTGTTATAGCATACCCAGAAAACAATTTGTTGACATCAATTAAAATTAGAAAAATACATACACTTTACAAGTCTATTTCTGGGAATCAATCCCAAAGACATAAAGACATGTAAATTTCATGTTATGTACTCAAAAATGTTTACTGTAGCATTTTTGCAGTGGTTAAAAAATGGAAGCAGAGTGAGCCTAAACATAGGGGAATGGTTTAGAAACTATGGCACATTCACAAGTAGAATTTTATGCTGACACACAGAAAAATAAATTAGAGCTATGGCATTTGAAGTGTAGTACGTTTTATAAATTATTAAAGAATGAAAAGCAAACAGAATAAAAAGTGTGTATTTATACAGTTTTTAAACAGAGGTGGAAAACTTCTATATGTATACATATACGTATATGTGTATAAGTTTGAATGTGACTATATAAACCCAGAGAAAGCTAAGAAAGATATACACTCTGTGATTAACATGGGTTACCTTGAGTGGAGAATAAGTAGGAGAAAATGTGGAAAGGATGGCAAGCCAAAAAAAAAAAAAAAACAGGAAACAGATTGTATGATGTGATCCCATTCAGGTGTTCATGTAAAATGATGTCTGAATAAAAGAATATAGATAAGTAAAAATGGTTCAAAAAACAACACTACATAGAAATTAAATTTACTCTCATTTGTTAAGAAAAAAATAAAATTTATCCCCAGAAATATTCTCTAGATTATTGGAGATAAAAATTCATCTGTTACTATATTTTTTCCAACATGTAATTCTTTCCTTTTCTCATTCTGGTCTCATCTTTCAGGCCATGTTGGTTTTGAATCCTGGGCCTCAACAAAGCAACAGGGAAGAATATAGGCTATGAGGAGTAACTAGCTTTATTCCATTAGGGAGTCACAGTATGCTGAGGCAAGGGAAACATGGTGGTTTTAGAGAGGTTGGAGGTTCTTGGTTCTCCAGGTCCTCCAAGTCCATGATGTCACTATTCTGATATTCTATGATGCTGAGATGATGTAATTCCCTGGTCAACATCCATTTCTCTGATAAGCAACCTGCTGCTGTAGTGAAGTCACTGAGTCAGTCTCTGAGTTATTTTTGAATAGTCTCTGCTCTACATCTATAAAAGGACAGGCATTCTTTCAGCACAGGGAAAGAAAGTCACTGAATTTCATTCTGAACCCTAAGGTCAAAAATCAAGAAATGTTTTTTACATGTTGTGTTGTATGAGCTGTTTATATATGTTGAATATTAATCCCTTGTCAGTCATACCATTTGCAAACACTTTTTCCCCAACAACCTGATTTAAAAATGTGCAGAAGAACTAAATAGACATTTTTTCAAAGAAGACATTCAGATGGCCAACAGGCACATGAAAAGATGCTTGACATCACTAATCATCAGGGAAGTGCAAATCAAAACCACAAGAAGATATCACCTCACACCTGTCAGAATGGCTATCATCAAAAAGTCTACAGATAACAAACGCTGACAAGGATGTGTAGAAAAGGGAACCCTTGTACACTGTCTGTGGAACTGTAAATTGGCACAACCAATTACTGTGGAAACCAATATGAGGGTTTCTCAAAAAAACTAAAAATAGAACTACCATATGACCAAGCAATTCCACTCCTGAGTATACAGCCCAAAAAAAACAAAAACACTAATTTGAAAAGATACATGCACCCTAATGTTCATAGCAGCATTATTTACAATTGCCAAGACATGAAAATAACTTGTGTTCATCAACAGATGAATGGATAAAGAAGATGTGTTACACACACACGCACACACACACACACAATATGGAATACTAAGCCATAAAAAAGAACAAAATTTTGCCATTTGTAGCAACATGGATGGACTTGGAGGGCATTATGCTAAGTGAAATAACTGAGACAGAGAAAGACAAATACTGTACGATATCACTTATATGTGGAATCTAAAAAATATAACAACAAAAAAGCAGACTCACAGAGAACAAACTAGTGGTTACCAGTGGGGGGGAGGGGTAACATAAAGGTGGGGGAGTGGGAGATGCAACTATTAGGTGTATGATAGGCTCAAGGATATATTGTACAACATAGGGAATATAGCCAATATTTTGTAATAACTGTAAATGGTAAGTAACCTTTAAAAATTGTATAAAAATTAAAAATTTAAAAATCAAGAAATGAAATAATTGTCTTGACAACAGAAGACACTGTGGTGTTGGCATTCCTCTTTCTCTTGTACTTGCTTAATTTTAGCAACTACCTCTTACTGAAAGGCTTATTAGCACAGTGTCCATGGTCTCAGGCAATGGATCTTAAGAGTGGCAATTACATATGATGAGCAGTAACGACGGACAGACGGCTCACTTCATTGTGCGTGTCTTAGCACAATCACGAATTCTACGTATCCTCACTTCCCTGATATTTGTTGCCTACAAATCAATCTCCCAGTTCCAATTTCAAAACCAATCATTTTTCTTTGAAAAAAACAGAGACTGACTGCAAATAACCTGATTAAAGAGAGAAAACACATTTTTGGAAAAAAGGATAGTTCACAAAATAGAAGAGGAAGGGCAGCATAGCGATTACTATCTTTTCCCAAATCTTAACTAAATATCTAAATCTGAATACTTTGCATTTCACCAAAGTTCTGTTGCTTGAACCTCACCTTTGGTATTAGTGGTATTAATTACCATTCTTTGTAAGCAACTGAATCCAATAGCAAATATAATTATAGAAAGTATTTGCGAGCCTCATAGACTTAATGGAAGCAGCACTACAGTGATTGAGAGTGTGGACTTGATTCAAACTGCATGGGTTAAAATTCCAGCTCCACCATTTCCTTGCTATGAATTGCTGGACAGCATACAAACATCCTGAGTCTCATTTCCTCATCAGTAAAGGAAAGCTAACAATAAACCTATCTCATATATCTGTTGAGATAACTAAGTAGGATAATAAAAGGTACTATATTCGTTTTCTATTGCTGCCATAACAAATTACCACAAATTTAGTGGCTTCAAATGACACAAATACATTTTCTGATAGTTCTTAAGGTTAGAAATATGGGTGCACTCAACTGATTTTTTGCCCTGGGTCACACAAGACCAAAGTCAAGTCAGTAGGTCTTACCTGGTGGATCTAGGAGAGACACCATTCAGGTTGTTGGCAGAATTCAGTTCCATGAATTCCATGGACTAAAGTTCCTATTTCTTTGCTGGCTCTTGGCTGGGGGTTGTTTTCAGCTTCTAGAGGCCACCCACAATCTCTGGCTCATGGACCCACACCAGCAATGGTGGGTTGAGTCTTTCTCATGCTTATATTATCTCTGACCTTCCCTTTCTGCCTCATCATAACTGCCTACAGCTGGAGAAGTTTCCCTGCTTTTAAGGATTCATGTGATTAGATTGAGCCCACCTGGATAATCTATATTACTCGACCCCTTTTAAGGTCTATAACCTTATTCATCTGCCCAGCCCCTTTTGTCACATAACATATTCACAAGTTCCAGGGATTAGGAGATCATCTTCAGGAGGCCATCCTGTCTATCCCAGGAACTTAGCGCATTTTGTGACATGAGTTAAGAAATGTAACAAATTAGCTATTATTACCATCTCTATTAAAAATACGACCTCAGAAAGGACAATTGCCAGGGGAACAGGGTTTCGTGGTCTCTTTAGGCACTACGGTCAGATTGACTTTATTCTGAATGATGGGTTTTTTGTTGCTGTTGTTGTTGTTTCTTCCTGCTCAATATCTGAATTTCCTAGAGAAGGATTCTAAATAACCTCACTTGGGTCTTCGTTTCACACCTTGCCTCAATGCACTGTCGGGAGAAAGGGTAAAATGGTTAGTCTATCGTGGGTTATAGGATCACCTCACTTTATGGATGTGTAAATTTGAGAAAATCAGTCTTCCTGTGGACTTGAAGTGTAATTATATGAAGAAGCATGAAGAAGTAATAAGCAACAATAGCAATAGATGTCCACATAATATGAATAATAAATCAACATTTTAATAAAATTATCCCTTGAGAAAGAGGGTTATGTGATTCATTTCTCCTTTTCCAAATAAGACTGAACCTGAATCATCCTAAAATAAGAGTTTTCTGTCCTTTTCAGAAGTATTTCTGAGGAAATAAATGCCACTATGTTCCCTGTAATATCTGGCAGCATGGACAATCAAGAAACTCTCCTTAAGGTCCATTGTTTGATCATGTAGCACAATAGTTCAGCTCCTCTTTCATTATCATTTTGTGTACACTACAAGAGAGAATGAAAATATTTTCTAAACATTCTTCCCATAACTGCCTTCACCTCTTTGTTCTGTAGGCTATAGAAGACGGGATTCAGCATGGGAGTAATCACACTGTACTGCAAGGAGAAGATCATCTCCAGAGTAGAGCCTGAGGTTGGCAAGAAATAGCTGAGGAAACCTGAGCCATAGAACAAAATAATAGTAGTGAGGTGGAAAGAGCAGGTAGAGAAGGCCTTGCTTCTGCCTGAGGTGGAGCTGATGCTTTGGATAGTGCAGACAATGTGGTCATAGGAAGAAACAATCATAATGAAGGCTCCAAAGAGATGCAAGACAGAAGAGCAGAGCAGGAGTGTGAAACTGGTGGAGGTATCAAAGCAAGAAAGATGGAAGAAAGACAGCTCACAGCTGAAGTGGGGAATAGTTTGGTCCTCACAATAGTCTAAATTGACAGCCAGGAGGATGTTGATGAGAGCATCAACAAAGGCCAGGCCCCAGGAGCCCCACATCAGCCCAATACAGAGCTGGTTGTTCATCACCTGGCCACAGAGCAGAGGGGAGCTGATGGCTACATAGTGGTCATAGGCCATCACAGCCAGCAGACATGCCTCAGTGCCCCTGGTGGCAAACAAAGAAGGCCTGAGCCAGGCAGCTCTCTACAAAGATGGTTTTACTTTCAGAAAGTACATTTTCCAGCATCTTGGGGACTGTGACAGATGAGTGGCAAAGGTCCAGAAAGGAGAGTCATCTCAAAAAGAAGTACATGGGTATGTGGAGGTAAAAATCAGCCCTAATCATCAGCAGCATTAAGAAATTTCCCATCAGAGTGAGGAGGTAAATCAGAAGGAACAGCACGAAGAGTACAGGCTGAGTATGGGGGTCAATAGATAGTCCAAGGAGAATGAACTCACTGACAGCACTGTAGTTTTTCATTGCCATATAGAGAAGTGTTCTCTCCGGAAAACAAAAAAAGAAGATCCATCAAAAGTCCTTTAATGCCTCTCAGTTACCCCAGCACCTAGATCTTATTCTGCATAAATGTTTTTTCATTACTGTCTCACAATCCACATTCAGATATTTAAAAGCTCACTTCCTGGTCATCATCGTACCATTGATGTTTTAAATCAACTATATTACTATTTTTTATTATAATCTGTTTTTTTTTTTTTTTTTTTTTTTTTGTGGTACGCGGGCCTCTCACTGTTGTGGCCTCTCCCGCTGCGGAGCACAGGCTCCGGACCCGCAGGCTCAGCGGCCATGGCTCACGGGCCCAGCCGCTCCGCAGCATGTGGGATCTTCCCGGACCGGGGCACGAACCCGTGTCCCCTGCATCAGCAGGCGGACTCTCAACCACTGCGCCACCTGGGAAGCCCCTATAATCTGTTTTTGAGCTAGAGTATTTTTATGTGGTTCAGAGTGATACATTTGAAAAGGAAAGTTTGCTGATATTAGAGAAATATGGAGAAAAAAATTTCAGGAGTGAATTACTTGAGAAACAGAGCATTAAATCTAGATGAAAAGGACTTAGTTAGGACCAGAGGCACTTTGTCTATTCCATGTCAAGGAGGGAAGGTCAAGAGTACAAGAAGTTAAGGGAATTTACATTTGATTGCTTCCATTTGTTTTCCATAAAGTGTAAACGAATTCATTGGTTATGCATGTGTATGTCTGTGAGCATGCCCACATGCACACAAGAAATTATAAAAGCATGATAATGATAAAATTAAGTGTTCAGTCATGGGAATAGAGGCCAAGGTGAAGTGTAAGAAACCATTAGGGGGTAGGAGGACAATATGACATGAAGGAATTTAGAGACTGAATGTGGAATTAGATTGCTTTGGAATTTTCTTGTTTTAAATTTCTCTCGTTTTATTTAGTGGCATCATGTTATCATTTAATTTTAAAATACATTAATACAATTATAATAAATTTTTTAAAAAGTGGTAGCCTAGATTATCATGCCCAGTGATATTTTAGGTGGGTTTTTGTAGGCAATGCTATGATCACAATGAGTCATAAGAAGCTGTTCCCAGTAATAGAACAATGCTCTGGGTAGATACACCATGCTCACCCTAAAACCAATATATCCAATAATATATGTAGTCACCGCACCTGTCTTAGCCATTCTGGCAGGTTTTAAGGTCCCACATGGTCATCTAAACTCTATCCTCACACTTTAAGACTTGTGTATATATTCCCACACTATCTTGATATTCTAGACTTCACCTGAGTCTCAATATAACTATTCAATACCCTGGCCTCAATCTAGAGGCCCATCCTGGCCTTTGATGCTCTAATTCAACACTAGTTAATTTAGTTCCTCATTGAAGACTCAGAAACCTATCCTTTTATCCATTCATTGACTAAATAGCTGAGTTTCCAAGCCCAGGTGAGGAATAAAACCCAATTACCTGAATTCTCAGTGGTACACTGGTTTGTAGCACTTTCAGATCAAGTGATAAAACTGTTTAGCTTGTGAAGTCAATATTGAGAATACCATTGTAAGCAAGAAATAGAAAATCATATTAAAAGTTAACATTTATGATGGATTCAATACTAATAATGTAAAGTGATAAACTGTGGACAATATCTGGACATTTATTTACAGTAATTTGGCATCAGGACAAAGGAGATACTTTCTTAAATTCTTCCTCTTTCATTCTTGTGTATGGCAACATTGTTCATGGGGGCTCCCAGGGCTCATCCTGAGATCACCCCAGAACAAAGCAACTTGGAAGGGAACTCAAGTAAGGGTTCACTGTAGCCAGGGATGAGGCTTGTTTTTGTATGATTTCAGAGCCAACACACACTGGCAAATCCTACCAAATATTTAAAGAAGAATTAATACCAATCCTTCTTAAACACTTCCAAATAATAGAAGAGGGAACACTTTCAAGTTCATTTTATGAGTCCAGCGTTACCCTGATTCCAAAGCCAAACAGAGGCACCACAAGAAAAGAAAATTACAGGCCAAGATCCCTGATGAACATAGACATAAATATCCTCAACAAAATATTAGCAAATTGAATTCAACAGTACACTAAAAGGATTATTCACCATGGTCAAGTGGATTTATTCTTGGGATGCATGGATGGCTCAACACACACAAATCAATTAATCTGATACACCACATTAACAGAATGAAGGATGAAAACCACATGATAATTTCAATGGATGCAGAAAAAGCATTTGACAAAATTCAACATCATTTATGATAAAAAAAATTCTCAGCAAAGTGTTGAGGGAACATACCTCAACATAATAAAGATCATATATGACAAACCCACAGCTAATATCACACTCAGTGATGAAAAACCGAAAACTATCCCTCTAAGATCAGAGTAAGACAAGGATGCCCACTCTTGCCAGTCTTACTCAATATAATATTAGAAGTCCTAGCCAGAGCAGTTAGGCAAGAAAATGAAATAAAAGGCATCCAAATTGGAATGGAAGGATTTAAATTGTCTCTATTGTTATATAATACAATGTTATATATAGAAAACCCTAAGTACAACAAAAAACTTTTAGAATTAATAAATAAATTCAGTAAAGTTGTAGGATATGAAATCAATATAGAAAAACATTATATTTCTATACACTAACAACTAACTAGCTAAAAAAGAAATTAAGAAAACAATCCCACTTACAATAGCACCAAAAAGAATAAAATACCTAGGAATAAATTTAACCAAGGAGATTAAAGATCTTTATAGTAAAAACTCTGACTTTGATGAAGGAAACTTAAGAAGACACACATAAATGGAAAGATATTCTGTCTTCATGGATTGGAAGAAATAATATTTTTTAAATGTCCATGCTAACCAAAGTGATCTACAGAGTCAACACAATCCCTTTCAAAATACCAATGGCATTTTTCACAGAAACAGAAAAAACAATTCTAAAATCCATATGAAACCACAGAAATACCCTAAATAGCTGAAGCAATTTTGAGCAAGAAGAAAGCTGGATGCATCACACACCCCCATTTCAAAATATATTACAAAGTTAGAATAATAAAAACAGTAAGGTACTGGCAGAAAAAACAAACATACACACAAATAGGACAGAATAGAGAGCCCAGAAATAAACTCATGCATGCAAAGTCAATCTCCAACAAGAGTGCCAAGAGTACGCAATGGAGAAAGGACAGTCTCTTCAATAAGTGGTATTGGTAAAACTATATATCCACATGAAAAACAATGAAATTGGATACTTATCTTATACCGTACACAAAAATTAATGCAAAATGTGTTAAAAGTTTAAATGTAAGACCTGAAACTATAATACTAGTAGAAGAAAACACTGGGGAAAGCTTCTTATTATTGGTCTTGTCAATGTTTTCTTGAATATGACATCAAAGGCACAGGAAATAACAACAAAAATAGACTAAGTGAGACTATATCAAACTAAAAAGCTCTGCACAGCAAAGGAAACAATCAATAAAATGAGAAGGCAACCTAAGGAATGGGAGAAAATATTTGCAAACCATAGATCTGTTAAAGGGTTGATATCCAACATATATAGGGAACTCTTACAACTCATTAGCAAATAATTATCATCATCATCTGATTAAAAAATGAACAAAGGATCTGAATTGACATTTTTCTAAAGAAGACATACAAATGGCCAATAGGTACATGTAAAGGTGTTCAACATCACTACTCATTAGTGAAATACAAATATAAATCACAAGGAGATATCACCTCATACCAGTTAGGATGGCTATTATCAAAAAACAATAAGTAATTGTTGGTGAAGATGTGGAGAAAAGGGGAAACCTGGCATGCTGTTGGTAGGAATGTAACTTGGTAGTCACTTAGGAAAATAGTATGGAAGTTCCTCAAAATATTAAAAATACAACTACCACATAATCCAGCAATCATTTGGGTATATTTCCAAAGGAACTGAAATCTAGATCTTGAAGAGATATCTGTACAGATATCTGTACTTCTGCATTGCAACATTATTCACAGTAGCCAAGACATGGTAACAATCTAAGTGTCAATCAACAGATTAATGGATAAAGAAAAGGCCATAAATACATAAAATATTATTCAGACTTAAAAAAAGGAAATCCTGCCATTTGCAACAACATGGATGAAGCTGGAGGACTACATACTTAGTGAAATAAGCCAGGCAAAGAAGGAAAAATACTACATGATACCACTTACATGAGGAATCTAAAACAGCCAAACTCATAAAAGCAGAGAGTAGAATGGGGTTGTCAGAGTCTGGGAGGAAGGGGTAAGAGGGAGGTATTAGTCAAAGAGTATGAAGTTAATTATACAACATTAGTAAGTTCTAGAGATCTCCTGTACAGCATAGTGACTACAGTTAATAATGCTGTATTGTATACTTAAAAACTGGTTAAGAGGTTAGCCCTTAAGTGTTATTGTCACAAACAAAAAATCGCAATAATAATAAAGAGGGTGGAGGAAAGTTTTGGTGGTGATGGATATGTTTATGCATTGATTGTTTTGATGGTTTCACAGATGTCCACTCATCTTCAAATTCATCAAGTCATATAAATTAAATATGTATAGCTTTTTCTTTGTCAATCACACCTCAATAAACTGCTTTTAAAATTATTTTAAAATTTCCATTTTTACTGTGGCAGAAATATCACCATTATTGATTTATTTCTTCAAAATCTATTTCAAAATTTAAAATAAACAGCTTTGGGAACATAACATAATAGGTTTGTTTCTAGATATTAACAGCCATTATGTGGAGAAAATTAGTTGGCTCCTGCCTAAAGAAAAATTCCCTGAGAAGAGTTCATTTCAGAATTAGACAAAGGGTACCAAGCATAATATATAATCCATGTGTTGCTCAGAATGTAATAGTGAAAAACATGAATGAATAAATGACACTGCTTTTGGAATACAAGCCAATCTATGTAACCAAGACACAGGTTTTTAAATGGTCTGTATTAGTTTGAAGTCCCTTACTCTATGAGGGGCACTTGGCATTAGGGGGAAAGTATAAAGTGAGAGGTACCAAAGACAACCATCACCTATTTTTTTTAAATGTGTCCTGATTTTGGTTTATGTGCTGCTCCTTGCTCAGTTAGATACCTCATATGCTCTGTGGTGGGATAAGGGAAGTGCTTTGTTAGGTTTTATTTTGCAAAGCTTTACTAAACAAACCTGGAAATCCACAGTATTATTACATAAGTTAGACTGCAGTAAAAATTACCTAGGATTGGGCTTCTCTGGTGGCGCAGTGGTTGAGAGTCTGCCTGCTAATGCAGGGGACACGGGTTTGAGCCCTGGTCTGGGAGGATCCCACATGCCGCGGAGCAACTAGGCCCGTGAGCCACAACTACTGAGCCTGCGCGTCTGGACCCTGTGCTCCGCAACAAGAGAGGCTGCGATAGTGAGAGGCCCGCGCACCGTGATGAAGAGTGGCTCCCGCTTGCCACAACTAGAGAAAGCCCTTGCACAGAAACAAAGACCCAACACAGCAAAAATAAATTAATTAATAAACTCCTACCCCCAACATCTTAAAAAAAAAAGTTACCTAGGATTTATATACAAATCATAATGATTTCCACTGTGCAATCAATTGACAAGATTTTGAATAGTTCTCCACATGAGAACGAGCTGTATACGTCACACAGAAACTGAGATTACCATATGGCATTTCCAGTTCCAGCTCTCCAGCAAGAGCAATAAATGACACAAAATTGACAAACCTTGAGCTGCAATGAGCAAGAAAAAAAAGTGAGAGAGTGGCATGGACATATACACTACCAAACATAAAATAGATAGCTAGTGGGAAGCAGCCGCATAGCACAGGGAGATCAGCTCGGTGCTTTGTGACCACCTAGAGGGGTGGGATAGGGAGGGTGGGAGGGAGGGAGATGCAAGAGGAAAGAGATACGGGGACATATGTATATGTATAACTGATTCACTTTGTTATAAAGCAGAAACTGACACACCATTGTAAAGCAATTATACTCTAATAAAGATGTTTTAAAAAAAAAGAATATGCCAGATGAAAGCAAGAAAAAAATTATACTATCTCACTTATGAGCATCAACAGGAAATTCCTAAGTTGAATATTGGCAAAAGTTAATTCAGTTTTTACCACTCTACCTAAGTAGGGTGATTTCAGGAATGTAACAATTCTTCAACACCAGAGCACCTGTTGATATAATTTATTATTAAAAAAAACAATAAAAGCCATATGATTATTTCAATAAATTTATTTTTTATTCAACATGTATTTATTGCATGCTTATTATGTGATGGACACTACACATTAGTAAATAAAAGAGAAAAAGTCCTGATCCTCAATAGAAATAGTAAAAGCACTTGATAAAATTTCACACCAATTCTTAGGAAAATATTGTTAGAAGAGAACTCTTATAATAAGTTAAAGGTATTGATCAGAAACAGAACAATCATCCTTAATGCTGAAATATTAGAAGCTTTCTTACTGATCCCAATAGAAAGATGCTTGTAGTAGAGGCCCTGGCCACTGCACTAATGATGTATAGTGCATAAAAATGAGATATACAAAAATTGCATAGAAAAAGAAAAAAATTGTTTCCCTTTATGTAAGATAAAATAATTAAAATGTAATTTAAAAAATCCAACGGTATATATGAACAAGCCATTAGAACTAGGAAGATAGTTCGACAAGATACAAGTTCAACAAGATACAAGATCTGTATACAAAATACTACAGCATTCCTAGAAATAATGAAGTAGTAAATGTAATTGGATTGTAAATTCACAATAGAAACAAACAGTGGAAGGTATCTGATAATATATCTAACAAAATTTGTGTGTGACCTTTAGCAAAATAATTTTCACCAGTGGCAACAGCAGATCAGCCTTGGTGAATGAAAATGTTGTTGAACCTTTGCATAACCACCACCTTGCCAGCCATGGCCACACTCTTTGTGAATCCATGGACCAGAACTAGGCTCACCAGGAAGGAAAAGACTGGCACTCACATAATAGGCTATTTTACTCACAGAATTATTTCAAACTGCTTTGGCCCTCTGGTGAGAATTCATCCTAGATATATTCTCTGTTTCTTGCTCATGATTCATACATTCAAAATATATTTATTGTGCAACAAGCATGTTTGAAACTACTTTAATATTCTTGAAAAAGTAGTGAAGATGCCAGAAAATGCCGTTGCTCTCTTTGAGCTTATATTCTCTACTCCTGCAGAGCGCAAAGTGAAGGGGAGGATGACAGTTGACAGTTTGTAAGTAAGTAAAAACTAAAAGGTAATTTCAGAAAGAAATAATAATTAACTTTTGACCATGATAATTTTAATCCATATACCTCACCTAAGTCTCCTTCTCACTAGTGCTCTAATTGTGTTTCAAGATCTAAAGGGCCTTTGTTGAAAAGCCCTTTGGTTTCTTCCTGGTGTTTATCAAAGGCCCTGTACAGTACTTGGCTCTGTTGTTGATTTGCTCACATTCTGCCTTTTCTGCAGCACCACTAGAGCTCAGTGGCAGAGGCTATTTGTCCAGCAGTGTGTACAAGCCAGGGAATCTTCTCTTGTTATGGGGCCCCCTCACAGCTGGAGATGGTGGGTCACTATGTAAGTGGTTTGAAGAATGATAAACAAATGTTTTATTTGTGGTATCTATTGGACACATGTAGGTCAAATAAACAATTTCAAATATCCTAAGAGAGTGAATGGTCCAGCATTGACCATGTGCTCACTCCTGTACCAGCCACTGTGCCAGGAAGAATGAGTGACTAATGAGAAGGGGAGGGGGAGGATTTGGGGACACTGTTAACACTGGTTAACAGTCTCTCTGGGACCACATTGAACACATGGAGTTTAGTTACTGGAAGAATGGTAAAGATAGCCTAAGCAGGCAATAACAATGTCTACCATATGGTGTGTAATAAATTAAATATTTTTGCAAGAAAAATTGCTAGATAAAATGTTTATCTATCCACCTTCCTCTGATTAGGACTGAACTGGTATCATTCCAGAAAATAACTTCAACTTTTCTTAAGTATTTTCAAGAAAAGAGGTATGGCATCGTGCAGATCCTTATATCAGAGAATTCTCCTTAATATGCAGGCATTATTTATTGCAATTCTACCCAATTTCCTCATCATTCTGATTTTTTAATCTATGATTTGAAACACTAGAAACATTTTCTCAACATTTTTCTCACAGCTGCCTTCACCTCCTTGTTCTTCAGGCTGTAGATGAGAGGATTCAGCATGGGGGTGATCACACTATACTGCAAGGAGAAGATTAACTCTTGAGTGGATCCTGAATTTGGCATGAGATAGCGGAGTAAACCTGAGCCATAAAAGAAGCTCACTGCAGTGAGGTGGGAGGCCTTGCTTCTGCCTTTAGTTGAGCTGATGCTCAGGATGGTGAAAAAAATGCAAACATAGGAGAAAAATATCAAGAGGAAATTTCCAAAGAAATGCAGGAGGCTGGAGCAGAGCAAGGCAGTAAAACCTGCAGACACATCGGAACAAGACAAAGGATAGAGAGAGGGCAGCTCACAGCTGAAGTGGTGAATGTTTTGAGCCTCACAGAAGTCTAAATTGAGAGCTACAAGGATATTGATGAGAGCATCCATAAAAGCCAAGCCCCATGAGCCCCACACCAGCCCCATACACAGCTTTCTGTTCATCATCTGGCCATACAGCAGAGGAGAACTGATGGCAACATAGCGGTCATAGGCCATGACAGCAAGTAGGCAGGATTCAGTGCCTCCGGTGGCAAACACAAAGAAGACCTGAGCCGTGCAGCCTTCTACTGAGATGGTTTTCTTCTCAGACAGGAGGTTCTCCAACAGCTTGGGCACAGTGACAGAAGAGTGGCAGAGATCCAGGAAGGACAATTGTCCCAGGAAAAAGTACATGGGGTTGTGGAGCTGGGAATCCACCCTTATCACCAGCAGCATCATCAGGTTCCCCATAAGGGTCAGGATATAGATAACAAAGAACAGCACAAAGAGCAGAGCCTGGATTTGGGGGTCAGCAGACAGCCCGAGGAGGATGAACTCAGAGACAATACTGTGGTTTCTCATTGCCTTCAGTACTTTCTTTGGAATGCAAGAAAAAAATCAGGTGAAGTCTCTTCTGATGCCTAACAAATATCCAAGTGTTTTAACCCGCTCCATTCACAAAGTTTCATGCCTACTCAAAAATGTACGTTCAGCAACTATACTCCAATAAAGGTGTTAAAAAAAATGTACGTTCTGAAATGATAAACTTCCCTAAGTATCTAGATTTACCAAAACCTGTAATTTTTCTGTGGGATCCCAACACTAGATCAACTCCCTCTCCATCTTTACTGTTCTTTCTTTGATGTCTTAGAGTTTATTTTTTGTTGTTTTATTATTAAAGTGACTGGAGGATGTTTGTAAACTGTTGACAATAAACTAGTAGAGGGGGAGAAATTGCAGGAGGAATAAGAGGAAACTGCAGAAATGGTGTCTCTGAGAGCAGTTGGGTCTCAGAGCAGAAGCAGAGCATGGCCAAAGGCAGGAGAGGGTTTACTTCATCAAACATGCATGAAGTCCATAGATTTGGTGTTAGGAAGGAAGCAGTTCTCATCTAATGGCTTTTATTTTTTCACTAAATATTTAAATAGGGTCATTAATGGAAAGTGAAGAGGGGTAGTGGCTGGAGATTTGCAGAGTCAGGAGAAAGGGAATTAATTACAGAGAAACTAGAACAGAGATATCCTAGATGTTATATAATTGATCACAAGAAACTGCTGACCAGTATGAGAACATACTCTGCTCATAATCTCCATGCCCAGCTTGGGTAATCTATTCAGATTCAGCTCTTGTCTGTGCCTTCATGCCATTTGTAAGTATAGACTACCCACTAACTTTCTAAAGTTTGGCCTTCTTTTTCTCTGCTCTAAACTGACAATCCAAATTACATCCAAAGATTCAGGATAACGCTTCAACACTACTGACTCCACCATCTCGACCCTTCCTGACCTGCTCTATCTTTTGTGCTCACACTGCAAGACCCGCCACCCAATAGGATTTCTCTCCCATGTATATCCAAACGACACCCAGAATTAGAGCTATCTTAGAAATCAAGTTCACATTACCTGTATTTCTCACCTAGTTGAGCGATATCTAGCACAGAATTAAACAAAAACTTTTTCAAATCCAGTGATCCAGAATATGACTAAATTTGAATGTCAGTGTGAGAATTCAGAGTTAAGATGGATTTTGAAAATTCCTGTTGGATATAGACCTCTTCCTTGATTTCTAAAGGAGGAAAATAAAAGGGTAAGTTGTGTATATTATTTCTAAAAACCTCAATTCTTCCTCTCATGTGGGGATTATAGTAATTTTCTATTATTATTACTTTTTTTCTTTTACTCACTACTGTAGCTCTAGCTACAGCAACCTGGATTCATCCTGAGAATATCAAATCATTGGCAGAAGACACAGGAAAATCAGGTCATGAAATACAGAGAAGCACCCACTGTAATTTTGGAGGGCAGCAAAAAGAAAGGTCCCCTCCATTTTACTCATCTCTAAATGGAGCCCTACTAACTAGCACTAGAAATTCCTTAAACTTTGGGGAAACTTATTCTCCTATAAATAAAAGCCAAAGAGTGAAAATCTTGCTCAGGGCATTTTCATGAAGGACAAACCTAGAAACTGTACACTATCAGGAACCATACTTCCTCACAGCTAGAGGTGTGTTGTGTTAGAGTTACCTGAAGCAGTCAAAGAAATAAATAAAATCACTTATTTTTTTTGCCTGATGCTGCAATTTCACTGTCCTTGATACTTCATTTATTCAGAATCGATGCTTCAGATTCCAAATTGAGAATAGAAACAGCTCTGAGAATGCTACCACTATAAGTTTTCAGTTGTTATCCTAATTAGGTGGAGTTAGCCGACTAGATCACTTCCAAAGAAATATGGCCTGAGAGGAGTCCATTTTAGAATGGGACATACAAAAGTACCTGGCATGGTGACTGGCCCAAGGAGTTGCTCAAAAATGTTACTTAACAATTAAAATAAATGCACAAATGAGTGAATGAGTAAGTGAATGGAGGAAACTCAGAAAGAGAATAGTCTAGAGCTTTACTACTAGTAGAGAACAGATCTGATTAGGAACCAGTAACGGATTTAGACATCCTGAGCTTGCATGAAACCAGTTGTGGGAAGGGCACAGGAGAAAAATTCTGCCAACAGGAGAGGTTTGCCCCAATGCAGTGTCTCGTGCCCTCAACTTCCACATACCTATGAGTATATAATTATAGGGAATACCTATAATTAAAGGTACAATTCGTTTCTGGACCCTATATGTTTGGAGGGCTTGGAGAGGGTTATTTTTGAGTCACGAGGTGCCCAAAGTCTATCATTTTCCTGATCTCCTCCCCCCTCTTACAGACAGTTCTCAGGTATTAGCCTCCCCAAGCTTCCAGGTTTCTGGTATAATGTGGGCTTTCAGCATCAGAAACAAGGAGTATAGTAAGATATAGGGAAACTCTTGTCTTAATTGTCTCATATGTGAAATGAAAGCTAAAAATAATTAGCTTGGAATGTTGTGAGGACTTAACTTACTAACTGAAGTGTGGTGCTGAAGACAATTGAGGTGCTGAAGAATCATTAGATTCTCTTTTCTTCACCTCTAACCCAAGTGTTTAATTTTCCCAAAAGGAGGACAAGAAGTAATTTTGAGGAACAGACCAACAGCCTAGGCAACAGAAGTGAATACCATGTCAGAGAGACTTGAGGAGGGCACTACCTCAGCCCAGGGGAACAAAGGTAAGATGATAGAACTGCAGGAGAAAGGAGGGGCCTGATGAGGGAAGGGTAAGAAGTGGCGGGAACTGAGGGGAAACGGGGAGCACAAGAACAGGAAAACAACATCAGAAAACAGAAGGAAAACATTACCAAGTTTCTCTGTTCCTGGTGCAGAATACATCCTGGTTTTCTAAGCTGGTGGGCATGCCTGAGTGCAGGAGAAATTCACAAGATAGAAAATGCACCACAACTGTCCCATTGTGTAAACTGACATTGATTTTTCTATTAGACGTTTTGTGCATAAAGACAAATGTATAAGCTCAGTCCTTAAAAGCTCCTGCAAATAAAGACTTCAGAAAACTCTTCTGAACTTTGGTAGCATTTTGGTCCTATCCTTTATGACTCCATAAAATGAGAAAGAAAAGGAAAACTGAGAACTTCAAACTCCTAACAAGGAATAAAGCAACCTCTTTCATACTTCCCCTAGCATAACTGCACAATCATTTCTTTACATATCTCTATTACCACTGATATACTGCTACGAGCAGCATCCTAACAAAGGAGGCTCAGGTCTACCAGAAGGGCCTGTGTGTTAAGGTGGCCAATGGGATGGCAAGATGTAACCTGAAAGCCCAGGCGGCACCTAGGTCCTTCCTGATTTCTGGAAAGCTCAGCCTGAAGTATACTTTGGACTTATTAGCTAAAAACAGTTACAGGATGATCCCTCTGGGAATTACCATTGAAACTAAGTGACTCATAGCTTACCTTTAGATAATTTTTGTAATGTTGTCAAGTGTTTTATCATGATACACATTAAAGACATAATTATTATACATGACATTATCACTATTTTTTTTCAGGTTTAAAAATACAATTTATTCATGATCCTTTTTGTACAATACAGCATGCATTCCTAATTATAAAGGAAACTTGAAAATAATGCGATACTTAATTTTCCAAATCTAAATATTTTTTTAAAAAGCCTGTGCATCAGTTTGAATATATGAACACTGAGGAACTTACAAAATAAAAATCTACTGATAATTGTTAGCACAATTATATACAACTATCTTAAATAACATTACATAAAATATTTTTATTTAGAAATACAACATTTGTTTTCCCTTTCTACCTTGTATTAAACAATTTTATCTAGGCTCTTGACTTGCAGTACTGGCATCAATCATATAGCCAATTTTTGCATCATCTAACACAGTTTTTGCATTTAAAAATATACATATAGCTCTGTTTCCTTATGATGCTTTCACAAAGAAATCAAATCCTAAACCACATATCTAAATGTTACTAAGATTTATACCAGTTCCCCAAGCCTCCCAGTACTTAGTTGGCATGTGTTTGGTACATACACATCAGTTTGTTGCTTTTAAAGGTGAAATTTTACAGACTTGTTTACCACCATATAGAGACAATTACAATTGTAAACTTCATGTTAAATGTTTTATCTAATTTGATAGTGTTTCCATCAGCGGAGTCTTCTAATCAGAGGTATGTTGGGAAATATTTAAAACAGGCTCTGGCAGTGACGGGAAGTTCAAATCCTGATTTGTACTATTTTCTAATTTCCATAGTGTAAATACTCCTACTCTGGTTAATTTTAAGCTACCAACGTGAAGTCAACTGTCTTGCAAACTTCCTGAAATTTTAACAGTGGGCCCTCCTGAGCCAGCGTGAGCCAAACCCACAACACCAATAAAAAAACCACAAACATCTTTCTACCTACAAATCTGGTTCTTTTCCACTTAGCACTCCCAAGTGCTTGTCTTTAATCTGGGTTACTCAACAGTCTCCATCTTTACTGGCTGCTTCTCTTCAACACAAACTCACTTATATTTACTAAAATCTCTCACTCAGTCCCAGCTTAGGCTCATTTTAACAAAAATAATGTTCATAATATTGACATTGACAATATTCAACCTCATGTTAATTCCAAAGCTTAGTGAAAGTTTTGTTCTAATCATTTACATTGCTCTCTGGTCACTAATTACCATTCCATGGCCAAATTTGAAGGTTCCTTTGCAGTTTTCCCAACTCATTTTATGAGACCAGTATTATCCTGACACCAAAGACAGTACAAAAAAAAACAAACCGACCCCTCTGCAAAAAACCACTATGCAAAGTTGATTTAACATTTGAAAATCAAATTAAATCCACGATTCCAACATGCTAAAGAAAATTATTTGAGAAAATCCAACATGATAAAAACTCTCAGAAAGTTACAGAGGAATTACCTCAACTTGGTAAAGAAAATTTACAAAAAACAAAAAAAAAACCCTCTAAAACCAACATCCTACTTAATAGCAAAAGACACAAACTTTCCCTCTAAAACTGGAAACAAGGCAAGGACGTGCTCTCACTACTCTCATTCTCCTCACTACAGGAAGTTCCAGCTACTACAATGGGCAAGAAAAGA
This sequence comes from Hyperoodon ampullatus, assembly GCF_949752795.1. Lineage (NCBI taxonomy): Eukaryota > Metazoa > Chordata > Mammalia > Artiodactyla > Ziphiidae > Hyperoodon > Hyperoodon ampullatus. The sequence continues at coordinate 54,565,741 of NC_136924.1, forward strand.
CATAAAAGGCACAAAGATAGCAAAGGAAAAAATAAATCTCTTTGCAGGTGTCCATGATTATCTATGTAGACCAACCCAAATAATCACCAAAAGCAAAAAACGAACAAGTAAGCGAGCTCTGTGAGGTCACACAATACAAGATAAACACACAAAAATCAATCGCATTTCTATAGATTAACATAAAACAATGAAGAAAATAACATTCTTATATTTTAGAGATAAGTACTGATATATTTACAAACAAAATAACAATTTCTGATATTCATTTCAAAACAATTTGCTGAGGAGGACGGGGTAGGGATATACATAAGCAAGATTGGTCCTAGGTTGCTAGTAGCTGAAGTTGGATAATATAGAAATCTTTATAAGCACTAACCTCTCTTGTTCCGCTCTTCTCTAAGCGTGGTCCTTGCACCGGCAGCACCGTCCTCCCTCCCGGAACTTGTTAGAAGCGCAAATGCTCCGCCCCCAACCTATTTATTTTGAAAGGCTCTGCACGCGAGGCCCATTACGCTGGGACTTAACAAGCCCTTCAGGTGATTCTGCTCCAGGCTAATGGTTCCAAACCGTGGCATGTCAACTGCTCTCACCTGAAGATGTTACCGAACCAAACTTGGGTCCGCTTGCCCACGCGCTGTAAAGCCAATCTACTGACACTGGGTTCTGGTGAAGGAAAGTGCAGCGTTCACTGAAGAGCATCAAGCAAGGAGGCCAGGACAGCTAGTGCTTAAAAGACACAAATTCCCCGAAGGCTTTCAGGCAAAAGTTTTTAAAGACAGGGTGAGGGAGCGGGGTTTGGGGGTATGTGATCCGCTCATGGACATTCTTCTGATAGGCTGGTGGTGAGGTAATCAGGAGTCAAGATCATCAAACTTTAGGTCCCAACCGGTCTGGGGTCTCCGTGCTTGTGGGCAGCAGACAGTTAACCTCTTCCACCTGGCGGGGGTTTCGGTGTAGATTCCTGTAGTTGCTCTCTCTTCCTCTTCTTTTTCTTACCCTTTCAAAAGAGAGCGGTGTGTGTGGTGAGTCTGGCCTCCAGCCGCTGGGCCCGACGCTGACGCCCCCGCTCGCACTCCCGCCTCAGAGCGGCCTGCTGACCCCACGTTGACCCCGCCGCCGCCTCTATCACTATTATATGATCAATGGTCATTTAAATTTACCTACATGTTTGACTTTTTTTTTTGCTCAATTTTTTCTATATCTAGAATTGAAAGTTCAATACCTGAAAATAGGTTTCAATGGATAAGTTTAACACAAATTAAACAAAGCTGAAGAGGTGACTCAGAAGATAAGCCAGAAGAAAATAAGAACTTCCATCTGCGGGCATTTTCCTTCTCCTTGAAGAACTCCTTTTAATTTTCCCTTTAGTGCAACTCTTCTAATGATGTATTTATTTCACCTTCATTCTTAAAGGATGTTTTACTGGGCACAGAATCCTAATGGGGGAGGGCTGTTGTTTTTTTTTAATCCAGTACTTTTAAGATACTACCTCATTGTCTTCTGTCTTCCTGTTAGTCTAATATTTCTCTTGAGAAGTCAGTTGTTGGTCTACTTGTACTTCTTTGGAGCTAATTTGTCTTTCCTTTCCCTCTTGCCACTCTTAATATTTTCTGTTTTGACTTTCAGTAATTTTATTATGATGGGACAAAGTGTGACTTTCTTTTAATTTATCATACTTGGGGTATATTTATAGAATTCCTAGCATTTATAGTTGATATAATTTTTCAGTTTGGAATATTTTCATTCGTTGTCTTACATATTGCCCTATTTTCTTAGGTATTGCCTAATTCTCCCTCTTCTTTAGAACTCCATGTAAATGTATGTTATCCTTCTGCATCTATGCATTATGTATCTCATACTCTTTTCTTTATTCTTTTTGTGCCTTACTGTGTATATTTTCTTCTTGCCTATCCTATAAGTTATTAGTATACTCCTCAACACTAAGTTCCTTTAAACTTATCCATTAAGATCTTATTCAGCCATTGAGTTCTACTTTTTCAAGATTTTCACTAAGATTATTTATAGTTTCCAGAAATATTATGCCAAAATTCTCAATCTTTTTTTAATCTCTATAAATATTTATTTTTAAGTTAAGCATCTGTATCTGTTTCCACTGTCTCTAGTTTCTGTCTCCCCATATTCTTGTTAAATTTTTTCTATTGAGAATAGGATATTATTATGAAAAATTATGGAGATAACTTAAGGCTCTGAATTATATTCTCTTCCTCCAGAGAAAATTTTTACTTGCTTCTGTCAGACAACCATGGGCATCAGCAATACTGGATGACCCTCATGTAATTTGGGGACTGAAATGAAGCTGGGCTCCAACCCACACAAAGCTGCTCTGCTTCCAATCCACCTTTACTTCAGGGTATTGCCCTTTAAGGTTCCAACCCACCCTGGTGGTCCCTGAATTCCATTTTCCCCACTAACTTTAGGAAACTGTCAAAATAACTTTTCATATTTTCAATCACCTCTTCAAGATGCCCTTACAGGAAAAAGAGAACCCTAAATGCAAAGCTTGCTTCTCTGGCTTTTCTTCTTCTTTGGGATGACAGCTCCATAATTACTCACTGCCTTCTTAGCTTTCAAATATCTTTAGAGCAGATCTTAAAAATATGCTTTTCAGCTTTTTAAAAAATTTTTAAATGTGTGTTGGTCCAAGTGATCTAGTTAGTAGTTACCCGAAGTGGAAGTCCCTGATAATTTTAGTCCATTCCTATTCTATTATTATTATTTGCTATTGCTAATTTACATATTTTATAATACTTTACTCTTCTGTCTGCTTTTTCTCTAATCTCAATTTTTATCATTCTTTCTTTGCTCCCTACCTTTTTAAAAGCAATGGATGTTCTTATTACATATTTCTATCAAAAGAAGTATATGCAAAGAATTTGAAGCTTCTTAGTTTATTTTTTTTCCAAGATTGGTTTCTTCCTCTATCTTAGCATTGCATATCAGTTAGGATGCATTTGGATGAAAATAAGAGAAAACTTAAATAGCCATAGTCTAATCCATAAGAATGTTTATTTTTACTTGAGAAGTCTGGGAATGGGGGCAGTAATGAGATTTGGGGTTTTATTCAGCATTTCCATGATAAGTAAAGTTATTGCTTCAATGTAACTATGATATTTTTCCCTTTCCCTCATAGTCTCACTACAGGTTCTGTAGCTCCTAGCATCACATTCTTTTTTTTTTTTTAACTGTGTAAGTTTTTTTTAACATCTTTATTAGAGTATAATTGCTTTACAACAGTGTGTTAGTTTCTGCTTTATACCAAAGTGAATCAGCTATACATATACATATATCCCCATATCTCCTCCTTCTTGCGTCTCCCTCCCACCCTCCCTATCCCACCCTTCTAGGTGGTCACAAAGCACTGAGCTGATCTCCCTGTGCTATGCGGCTGCTTCCCACTAACTATCTATTTTACGTTTGGTAGTGCACATATGTCCATGCCACTCTCTCACTTCGTCCCAGCTTACCCTTCCCCCTCCCTGTGTCCTCAAGTTAGAGAGGAGTGCAAAGATTATTCCTCTAGAGGGTGCCCCTCAGACTCATTGGCTAATACTGTGTCACATGAATACCCTTAGCTACAAGGAAGACTGGGAAGCTGATTATCTGGGAAAGGAGAGTGGAATTTCATGAATGGTTTAGACAATAACAAAGTACCCCCTACTATTGGGTATCTAAATAAAATGAGAGCTGTTAGTAAGTAAAAAAGCAAAATAATAAAATAGGCAAGCCATGGTGTCTCCTCCCAAATGGCATGTTTCTTTCCTTCCTAATTTTGAATGTCTTTACTGTAGTATGCTAGAATTCTCACTGATACCCTTACCTTTCTATTTGTCTTTCCTTTTTTGTTATAGATTGAGAGCTTGGATACTTCATTGAATGCATTTTTTGGTATCCAATATATAAGAACATGTTTACCTATCTTCCTATCTGTGACTACATACTTCTGTATAGAACTATTTTTACTCCCTCCTTCAATTTGATAGATGCTATGGTCTGAATGGTGTCCCACAAAATTCACATGGTGCAGTCCTAAGCCCCAGTGTGATGGTATTTGGAGATGTGGCCTTCAGGAGATAATTAGGTTTAGATGAGGTCATTAGGGTGGGACCCTCATCATGGGATTAGTGTCCTTACAAGAAAAGACACAGGAGAGCTTCCTCTCTCTCAATCTCCACCACTCAGACTATGACATTTTGCTATGAAAAATATGTACTGAGCTAATACAGTAGAGGAGATGTCCTTCTCAATCCAAGACAAATGCCTCCACCTATGCTTTAGATATTTTTCCATTCTGCTTCCTCTGGGACCAAGCTCCCTCAAACTTGCTATTTTTCTAGTTGGTATTCAATTTTTCCTCTCCGTTTGTCTTTTACATTTAGCAGTTAGCACATTCAAACTACCTTCTCTATTTGCGTGTGTTTTCATAGCATATATTATTTTCTAAAACTACTTTCCTAGTCCCATATACCCTTACAACATCTGACTTAATTCTTGCATTTTCTCACACCCAAATGTACTGAAGTAATAACTATATTACCTGGCAACCATTTCTGCACCAACCACTCTTCTAAAGCTTCTCTATGGTTTATTTATGATCTCTGACACAAGAATGCATTTGTTCTAAAACACCGAGATGCATAAAACACCATTTTCAGTATTTTTAATGTTTTTTGTTTTCATTTATTTTAAAAAGTGTTTTTATTATGTAACATTTCAAATATACATAATGACTAGAAAAACATAAATAACATCCACTACACACCATGCATACTTAACAAGTCTTAACTTTTACCATATTTACTTCAGATTATTTTTCAAAAATAGGACGCTATAGATTTGAAGTCTTCTTTTTATACCATTTCCCAATCTCTTCCTCCTTACCCATAGATAACCACCATCCTAAAGTCAGAATGTAGCCTCCTGTGGTAGACAGGATGGCCCCCCAAAGATGTTCATTCTCTAATCTCTGGAACCTATGAATATGTTACCTTACATGGCAAAAGAGACATTGTACAGACTTTAAAATAAGGAGATTATCATGGATTATCCAGGTGAGCCCAATCTAATAATACGAGCCCTTAAAAGCAGAGAACTTTCTCTCACTGGCATGAGAAAGTTGAGGTAGAAATGGAAGTCAAAGAGGAGTGGAAGCATGAGAAGACCTGGCTCATCATCTCTTGGGGAGGGATACATAGAAAGCATGAGAAGTAATGCAACCAGCCTCTAGAAGAAGAGCCTAGCCCCCAGCTGAGAGCCAGCAAAGAAACAGGGACCTTAGTCCTACAATGTCAAGAAACTGAATTCAGCCACCAATCTGAGCCTGGAAGTGGATTCATCACCGGAATCTCCAGAAAGGAATGAAGCCCTGCTGACACCTTGATTTCCACCTGCTGAGACTCTAAGCAGAGGACCCAGTTGAGCATGCTGTACTTGGACTTCTGAGCTACAGAACCTTGAGATAATAAATAGGCATTGCTTTAACTTGTTAAATTTGTGGTAATTTTTCACAACAGCAATAGGAAACTAATACACTTCTTCATGCATGCTTTTATATTTTTTTATTACACGTGTCTGCGTTTTTTAAACTCTACATAAATGTCTCCCACTATATGAAACATTTTGAAATTAGTTTTTATTTTGTCAGCATGTTTTAGAAATTTATCCAGGTTGATATGTAGAAATAGTTCATTCATTTAATTGCTAGATAGTGTTCTACTGTACAGGTTATCACATTCTATTTATTTTTCAGAAGATTAGAGCACATGTGATGAATCTGGATATGTTCTGGTTTATCTGTAGATTCTATAGTATTTTCTATGTAGAAAAGCATATCATCTTCAAATAACTAACCTTTTGTTTTCTTTCCAATTCTTAAATTTTAATTTCTTTCATCTCCTTATCTTTGGAATTTCAATATGATATTAAATTGTATAAGTGATAGTGGCCATCCTTGTCTTATCTTAATTGAAGACAAATTTCTAAAATGTATTGTTTAAGCAAAAGTTTACTGTAGGCTTTGTAATTACTCTATCACATTAAGAAAGATCCCTACTATTCCCAGTTTGCAAAAACCTTTATAATGAACAAGTGCTGAATTTTATCGAGTGCCTTTCTGCACTATTGAGATAACATATGATGCTAGAATAAGAGAAAAATACTGCCTTTTTAATCATTTAAATTACTGCTTTTTAACATTGATTCCAAATATCATATTTTTAAAATAGTGTTTGAGTAACCATTGTAACAGAGATTTACTTTTTTATATATATAAATGAAATATGCAAAACTCAAGGTTATAAATCTGGGGCGGCATAACAGTAAATATGCCAGCTGGTTCAGACCTAATGGCTAGGACACCACTGCCTCCTTGTGGTAAAATTCCAAAATGACAAGTTCTGATTATTGGAAGTTTATTTTTCAAGTCACAGTTTTGACAAATGTCACTCTTTAAAGAGTGTTTCTTTCTGGTCACAGCATGGAAGCAGCAAATTGAAAACTGCCTGGGGCTCTGGCCAGCTTGCAAATACCACCCAGCATGCACCCCAGCCCACACTGGGCCACTACTCCAGCCACTCTTGCTCCGGCACTACTCCCCACTAAAGGGGAGCCTGCTATTGCCAAAAAGATTGTGTACACAGACCATGGCCCCGCGACTGACCAGGACAGAGGCAACCATCACCAGCTCGTGCATCCTTGCACACAATATGGAAGGAGTGAAGCTAGCTCCATGTTGGAGACCACCATCACAGGAACACATGTCCCTGTGCATACTTGGGAAAGGGCAGGCCCAGCTCAGTGTTGTGGCATCACCCCTTCCAGCTCCTATCCAGCCTCTAACTAAGGTGTGCACACTGGGGCAGGGAGTGGGTAGTGAAACCAGCACAGAAGTAACTCAGCCCCAAGCTCTCAGGCACTGGCCATGCCCCAAACATAGGTAGAGACTGCCATTACACCCAGGAGAAACCCAACTACCTCAGAGTATCTGCTCCAGCCCCTTGGGCCCTGCCTTTACCCCTGATAGGGCGGTGACAGTCACTGAGCACAGGAGAAGCCCTATCTTGCACCTGGCTCTGGTCCCTCCAACTCAAGCCCTACCTCCCACTAAGCAGGTGGCTGTCAGCCACCCATGGGAAGATATGAAATGTGCTCATTTCAGATCCAGCACTCCCACCAAAGCTACCGGGCACATCCAGACTGCATAAGGATGGTCTAACACAAGGACACACCCTCAAGACCAGGATAAGTAACTGTTTCACCTAACTTCATAGAGACAGAGAAAGTTAAACAAAATGATAAAAAAGAGGAATATGTTTCAAATGAACAAGAAAAAACTCCAGAAAAAAACCTAATGAAACAGATAAATAATTTACCTGATAAACAGTTCAGAGCAATAGTAAAAAAAAAAAATGCTAACTGAACTGGGTAAAAGAACAGGTAAACACAGTGAGAATTTTAATAAAGAACTGGAAAACATAAAAAAAGACCCAGTTAGAGCTGAAGAATTCAATACCTGAAATAAAAAATACACTAGTGGGAATTAGCACATTAGGTGATACAGAAGAACACATAGCAATCTGAAAGATGGAATAATGAAAATCACTGGATCAGAAAAGCAAAAAGAAAAACAAATTTTAAAAAATGAGAATAGTTGAAGGGACCTCTGGGACAACATCAAGTATACTAACATTCAAGTTATAGGGGTCCCAAAGGAGAAGACATAAAAAGGTAGAAAATGTATTTGATGAAATTATGACTGAACCTGAAGAAGGAAACAAATATCCAGGTACAGGAATTACAGAGGGTCTCAAACAAGATGAACCCAAACAGACCCACACCAAGACATATCATAATTAAAATGGCAAAAGTTAAAAGATAAAGAGAGAATTCTAAAGGCAGGAGGAGAAAAAGAAAGAACCACATACAAGGGAATAGTCATAAGGCTATCAGCTGATTTTTTCCAGAAACTTTGAAGAACAGAAGGGAGTGGCATGATATATTTAAAGTGTTGAAAGGTAAAAACCTGGAACCTAGGATACTCCACCACAAGGTTAACATTCAAAATTGAAGGAGAGATGAAGAGCTTCTTAGACATGAAAAAACTAAAAGAGTTCATCAATTCTAAATGGACCTTACAAGAAGTGTTAAAGGGTCTTCTTTAAGTGAAAAATAGAAGGTTACAAAAAGAAATAAGAAATTATAGGAAGGGAAAAATTCCACAGGTAAATGCAACTATACAGTAAAGGCTGTGGATCAACCACTTAAATAAGCTAGTACAAAGGTTCAAAGACAAAAATTGTAAAATCAGCTATAGCTACAATACATAGTTGAGGGGTAGATATGAAGATATAAAATATGACATCAAAAACACAAAATGTGATAGGGGGAGTAAAAAATGTAGAGCTGTTAGAATGTGTTTGAACTTAAATGACAATCTGTTTAAAACAAGCACATATAGTTATAGGTCAACATATATGAACCCCATGGTAACCACAAATCAAAAACCTACAACAGTTACACAAAAACCAGAGAGAAAGGAGTATAAACATATCACTAAAGAAAATCATCAAACCATAAGGGAAAAAATTAAAAGAAGAAAATAGGAACAGAGGAGAATGACAAAAACAAACAGAAAACAAGTAACAAAATTGTAAGAAGTATGTATCAATTAATAATCACTTTAAATGTGAATGGACTAAATACTCCAATTGAAAGACACAGGGTGGCTAAAATACTCCAATTGAAAGACACAGGGTGGCTAATTGGATTAAAAAAATCCATCTATATACTTCTTACAAGAGACTCATTTTAGAGCTAAAGACACAAACTGAAAGTGAGGGGATGGAAAAAGATATTTCATGCAAATGGAAACAAGAAAACTGGGGTAGCAATACTTATATCAGACAAATTGGACTTTAAAACAGTCTATAATTGAATACAAAGAAGGCATTACATAATAATAAACAGGTCAATCCAAAAAGAGGATATAACACTCATAAACATATATGCACCTAATATCAGAGCACCTAAATATATAAAGCAAATATTAACAGACATAAAGGGAGAAATTAACATTAATATAATAATATTAGGAGACTTAACACCCCACTTACATCAATGGACATATCATTCAGACAGAAAATCAATAAGGAAACACTGGAATTAAATGACACAGTACACCAGGTGCACTTAATATATCTATACAACATTACATCCAAAAACAGTAGAATACACATTCTCTTCAATTACACATTGAATGTTCTCCAGGAGAGAGCACATGCTAGGCCACAAAACAAGTCTCAACAAATCTAAGAGGATAGAAATTATATCAAGCATCTTTTCCGACCACAAGGTATAATACTATAATACAGTCAAATACAGGAAGAAAAATGGGAAAAACACAAACATGTGGAGACTAAACAACATACTAGTAAAAAAAAAACTATTGGTCAATGAAGAAATCAAATAAAATATCGTAAAATACTTTGAGACAAACGAAAATAAGAACACAACTTTCCCAAATCTATCGGATGTCGCAAAAGCAGTTTTAAAAGGGAAGTTTATAGTGACACAGGCGTACCTCAAGAAACAAGAAAACTCTCAAATAAACAACCTAATTTACCATCTCAAGGAATTAGAAAAGAATAACAAAGCCCAAAGTCAGAAGAAGGAGGGAAATAATAAAGATTAGAGAGGCAATAAATAAAATAGAGACCCCCCCAAATCAACAGAAAAGATCAATGAAACCAAGAGCTAGTTTTTTGAAAAGATAAACAAAATTGATAAGTCTTTAGCCAGGCTCATTAAGAAATAAAGAGAAAGAATCAAAATAAACAAAATAAAACATGAAAGAGCAGAAATAACAACTGATATCACAGAGACACAAACAATCGTAAGAGAAACTATGAACAACTATATGCCAACAAATTGGACAAGCTAGAAGAAATGGCCAAACTACTAAAAACATACAATCTTCCAAGACTGAATTAATAGATAATGTGAACAGAACAATCACTAGTACTGAAATTGAATCACTAATCAAAAAATTCCAACAAATGAAAGACCAAGCCCAGATGACTTCACAGGGGGACTGTACCTAACATATAAAGAAGAGCTAGTACCTATACTTTTCAAACTATTCCAAAAAAGTAAAGAGGAGGGAACACTTCCAATTTCATTCTATGAGGTCACCATAACCCTGATACCAAAAGTAGACAAAGACACTATATAAAAAGAAGATTACAAGCCAATATTCCTAATGAATATATATGCAAAAAGCCTCAACAAAATATCACCAAACCAAATTCACCAATATATTAAAAGGATTATACTGAGCTTGTGGGGGGAGAGGGGGAAGAGTAAGACGCAGAGATCACCTTCCTCCACACAGATACATCAGAAATACATGAACACGTGGAACAACTCCTACAGAACACCTATTGAACGCTGGCAGAAGACCTCAGACCTCCCAAAAGGCAAGAAACTCCCCATGTACCTGGGTAGGGCAAAAGAAAAAAGAATAAACAGAGACAAAAGAATAGGGATGGGACCTGCAACAGTGGTAGGGAGCCATGAAGGAGGAAACGTTTCCACACACTAGGAAGCCCCTTCGCGGGCAGAGACTGCGGGTGGCGGAGGGTGGGGAGCTTCGGGGCCGCGGAGGACAGCACAGCAACAGGGGCGCAGAGGGCAAAGCGGAGAGATTTCCGCACAGAGGATCGGTGCCGACCAGCACTCACCAGCCCAAGAGGCTTGTCTGATCACCCGCCAGGGTGGGCAGGGGCTGGGAGCTAAGGCTCGGGCTTCCGTCGGAGCGCAGGGAGAGGACTGGGGTTGGCAGAATGAACACAGCCTGAAGGGGTTAGTGTACCACGGCTAGCCGGGTGGGAGTTCGAGAAAAAGTCTGGACCTGCCGAAGAGGCAAGAGACTTTTTCTTCCCTCTGTTTCCTGGTGTGCGAGGAGAGGGGATTCAGAGCGTTGCTTAAAGGAGCTCCAGAGACGGGGGCGAGCCGCGGCTAAAAGCGCGGACCCCAGAGACGGGCATGAGACGCTAAGGCTGCTGCTGCCGCCACCACCAAGAAGCCTGTGTGCGAGCACAGGTCTCTATTCACACCTCCCCTCTCGGGAGCCTGTGCAGCCCGCCACTACCAGGGTTCCGGGATCCAGGGACAACTTCCCCGGGAGAACACACGGCATGCCTCAGGCTGGTGTAACGTCACGCCGGCCTCTGCCACCGCAGGCTCGCCCCGCACTCCGTACCCCTCTTTCCCCCCGGCCTGAGTGAGCCAGAACCCCTGAATCAGCGGCTCCTTTAACCCCATCCTGTCTGAGAGAAGAACAGACGCCCTCCGGCGACCTACACGCAGACGCGGAGCCAAATCCAAAGCTGAACCCCGGGAGCTGTGCGAACAAAGAAGAGAAAGGGAAATCTCTCCCAGCAGCCTGAGGAGCAGCGGATTAAATCTCCACAATCAACTTGATGTACCCTGCATCTGTGGAATACCTGAATAGACAATGAATCATCCCAAATTGAGGACGTGGACTTTGAGAGCAAGATTTATTATTTTTTCCCCTTTTCCTCTTTTTGTGAGTGTGTATGTGTATGCTTCTATGTGAGATTTTGTCTGTATAGCTTTGCTTTCACCATTTGTCCTAGGGTTCTGTATGTCCATTTTGTTTTTGGTTCTTTTTTTACTTAAAATTTTTTTTCTTAATAATTATTATTTATTTTTTATTTTAATAACTTTATTTTATCTTTATTTTATTTTTCTTTCTTTCTTTCTTTCTTTCTTTCTTTCTTTCTTTCTTTCTTTCTTTCTATTTTTTATCCCTTTTATTCTGAGCCCTGTGGATGAAAGGCTCTTGGTGCTGCAGCCAGGAGTCAGTGCTGTGCCTCTGAGGTGGGAGAGCCAACTTCAGGACACTGGTCCACAAGAGACCTCCCAGCTCCACGTAATATCAAACGGCGAAAATCTCCCAGAGATATCCATCTCAACACCAGCACCTAGCTTCACTCAACGACCAGCAAGCTACAGTGCTGGACTCCCTATGCCAAACAACTAGCAAGACAGGAACACAACCCCACCCATTAGCAGAGAGGCTGCCTAAAATCATAATAAGTCCACAGACACCCCAAAACACACCACCAGATGTGGACCTGCCCACCAGAAAGACAAGATCCAGCTTCATCCACCAGAACACAGGCACTAGTCCCCTCCACCAGGAAGCCTACACAACCCACTGAACCAACCTCACCCACTGGGGACAGACACCAAAAACAACGGGAACTATGAACCTGCAGCCTGCAAAAAGGAGACCCCAAACACAGTAAGATAAGCAAAATGAGAAGACAGATAAACACACAGCAGATGAAGGAGCAAGGTAAAAACCCACCAGACCTAACAAATGAAGAGGAAATAGGCAGTCTACCTGAAAAAGAATTCAGAATAATGATAGTAAAGATGATCCAAAATCTTGGAAATAGAATAGAGAAAATGCAAGAAACATTTAACAAGGACCTAGAAGAACTAAAGATGAAACAAGCAACAATGAACAACACAATAAATGAAATTAAAAATACTCTAGAAGGGATCAATAGCAGAATAACTGAGGCAGAAGAACGGATAAGTGACCTGGAAGATAAAATAGTGGAAATAACTACTGCAGAGCAGAATAAAGAAAAAAGAATGAAAAGAACTGAGGAAAGTCTCAGAGACCTCTGGGACAACATTAAACGCACCAACATGTGAATTACGGTGGTCCCAGAAGAAGAAGAGAAAAAGAAAGGGACTGAGAAAATATTTGAAGAGATTATAGTTGAAAACTTCCCTAATATGGGAAAGGAAATAGTTAATCAATTCCAGGAAGCACAGAGAGTCCCATACAGGATAAATCCAAGGAGAAATATGCCAAGACACATATCAATCAAACTGTCAAAAATTAAATACAAAGAAAACATATTAAAAGCAGCAAGGGAAAAACAACAAATAACACACAAGGGAATCCCCATAAGGTTAACAGCTGATCTTTCAGCGGAAACTCTGCAAGCCAGAAGGGACTGACAGGACATATTTAAAGTGATGAAGGAGAAAAACCTGCAACCAAGATTACTCTACCCAGCAAGGATCTCATTCAGATTTGATGGAGAAATTAAAACGTTTACAGACAATCAAAAGCTGAGAGAGTTCAGCACCACCAAACCAGCTTTACAACAAATGCTAAAGGAACTTCTCTAGGCAAGAAACACAAGAGAAGGAAAAGACCTACAATAACAAACCCAAAACAATTAAGAAAATGGGAATAGGAACATACATATCGATAATTACCTTAAACGTAAATGGACTAAATGCTCCCACCAAAAGACACAGATTGGTTGAATGGATACAAAAACAAGACCCATATATATGCTGTCTACAAGAGACCCACTTCAGACCTAGAGACACATACAGACTGAAAGTAAGGGGATGGAAAAAGATATTCCATGCAAATGGAAACCAAAAGAAAGCTGGAGTAGCAATTCTTATATCAGACAAAATGACTTTAAAATAAAGACTACTAGAAGAGACAAAGAAGGACACTACATAATGATCAAGGGATTGATCCAAGAAGAAGATATAACAATTGTAAATATTTATGCACCCAACATAGGAGCACCTCAATACATAAGGCAAATATAGCCATAAAAGGGGAAATCGACAGTAACACATTCATAGTAGGGGACTTTAACATCCCACTTTCACCAATGGACAGATCATCCAAAATGGAAATAAATAAGGAAACACAAGCTTTAAATGATACATTAAACAAGACAGACTTAATTAATATTTACAGGACATTCCATCCAAAAACAACAGAATACACATTTTTCTCAAGTGCTCATGGAACATTCTCCAGGACAGAGCATATCCTGGGTCACAAATCAAGCCTTGGTAAATTTAAGAAAATTGAAATCATATCAAGTATCTTTTCCGACCACTACACTATGAGACTAGATATCAATTACAGGAAAAGATCTGTAAAAAATACAAATACATGGAGGCTAAACCGTACACTACTTAATAACCAAGTGATCACTAAAGAAATCAAAGAGGAAATCAAAAAATACCTAGAAACAAGTGACAGTGGAGACACAACGACCCAAAACCTATGGGATGCAGCAAAAGCAGTTCTAAGAGGGAAGTTGATAGCAATACAATCCTACCTTAAGAAACAGGAAACATCTCAAATAAACAACCTAACCTTGTACCTAAAGCAATTAGAGAAAGAAGAACAAAAACACCCCAAAGTTAGCAGAAGGAAAGAAATCATAAAGATCAGATCAGAAATAAATGAAAAAGAAATGAAGGAAACGATAGCAAAGATCAATAAAACTAAAAGCTGAGGGCTTCCCTGGTGGCACAGTGGTTGAGAGTCCGCCTGCCAATGCAGGGGACAAAGGTTCGTGCCCCAGTCCGGGAAGATCCCACATGCCGTGGAGCGGCTGGGCCCGTGAGCCATGGCCGCTGAGCCCGTTCGTCCAGAGCCTGTGCTCTGCAAAGGGAGAGGCCACAACAGTAAGAGGCCCGCGTACCACAAAAAAAAAAAAAAAAAAACTAAAAGCTGGTTCTTTGAGAAGATAAACAAAATTGAGAAACCATTAGCCAGACTCATCAAGAAAAAAAGGCAGAAGACTCAAATTAATAGAATTAGAAATGAAAAAGGAGAAATAACAACTGACACTGCAGAAATACAAAGGATCATGAGAGATTACTACAAGCAACTCTATGCCAATAAAATGGACAACCTGGAAGAAATGGGCAAATTTTTAGAAGGTATAACCTTCCAAGACTGAACCAGGAAGAACGAGAAAATATGAACAGACCAATCACAAGCACTGAAATTGAAACTGTGGTTAAAAATCTTCCAACAAACAAAAGCCCAGGACCAGATGACTTCACAGGCAAATTCTATCAAACATTAAGAGAAGAGCTAATACCTATCCTTCTCAAACTCTTCGAAAATACAGCAGAGGAAGGAACACTCCCAAACTCATTCTACGAGGACACCATCACCCTGATACCAAAACCAGACAAAGATGTCACAAAGAAAGAAAACTACAGGCCAATATCACTGATGAACATAGATGCAAAAATCCTCAACAAAATACTAGCAAACAGAATCCAACAGCACATTAAAAGGATCATACGCCATGATCAAGTGGGGTTTATCCCAGGAATGCAAGGATTCTTCAATATATGAAAATCAATCAACGTGATACACCATATTAACAAATTGAAAGAAAAAAACCATATGATCATCTCAGTAGATGCAGAGAAAGCTTTCGACAAAATTTAACACCCATTTATGATAAAAACCCTGCAAAGTAGGCATAGAGAGAACTTTCCTCAACATAATAAAGGCCATATATGACAAACCCACAGTCAACATCATCCTCAATGGTGAAAAACTGAAACCATTTCCACTAAGATCAGGAACAAGACAAGGTTGCCCACTCTCACCACTCTTATTCAACATAGTTTTGGAAGTTTTAGCCACAGCAATCAGAGAAAAAAAAGAAATAAAAGGAATCTAAATCAGAAAAGAAGAAGTAAAACTGTCACTGTTTGCAGATGACATGATACTCTACATAGAGAATCCTAAAGATGCTACCAGAAAACTACTAGAGCTAATCAATGAATTTGGTAAAGTAGCAGGATACAAAATTAATGCACAGAAATCTCTGGCATTCCTATACACTAATGATGAAAAATATGAAAGTGAAATTAAGAAAACACTCCCATTTACCACTGCAACAAAAAGAATAAAGTATCTAGGAATAAACCTACCTAAGGAGACAAAAGACCTGTATGCAGAAAATTATAAGACACTGATGAAAGAAATTAAAGATGATACAAATAGATGGAGAGATATACCACATTCTTGGATTGGAAGAATCAACATTGTGAAAATGACTCTACTACCCAAAGCAATCTAGAGATTCAATGCAATCTCTATCAAACTACCACTGGCATATTTCACAGAACTAGAACAAAAAATTTCACAATTTGTATGGAAACACAAAAGACCCCGAATAGTCAAAGCAATCTTGAGAACGAAAAATGGATCTGGAGGAATCAGGCTCCCTGACTTCAGACTATAATACAAAGCTACAGTAATCAAGACAGTATGGTACTGGCACAAAAACAGAAATATAGACCAATGGAACAGGATAGAAAGCCCAGAGATAAACCCATGCACATATGGTCACCTTATCTTTGATAAAGGAGGCAAGAATATACAGTGGAGAAAACACAGCCTCTTCAATAAATGATGCTGGGAAAACTGGACAGCTACATGTAAAATATGAAATTAGAACACTCCCTAACACCATACACAAAAATAAGCTCAAAATGGATTAAAGACCTAAATGTAAGGCCAGAAACTATCAAACTCTTACAGAAAACATAGGCAGAACACTCTATGACATAAATCACAGCAAGATCCTTTTTGACCCACCTCCTAGAGAAATGAAAATAAAAACAAAAATAAACAAATGGGACCTAATGAAATGTAAAAGCTTTTGCACAGCAAAGGAAACCATAAACAAGACCAAAAGACAACCCTCAGAATGGGAGAAAATATTTGCAAATGAAGCAACTGACAAAGGATTAATCTCCAAGATTTACAAGCAGCTCATGCAGCTCAATAACAAAAAAAAAAACAGCCCAATACAAAAATGGGCAGAAGACCGAAATAGACATTTCTCCAAAGAAGATATGCAGATTGCCAACAAACACATGAAAGAATGCGCAACATCATTAATCATTAGAGAAATGCAAATCAGAACTACAATGAGATATCATCTCACACCGGTCAGAATGGCCATCAGCAAAAAATCTAGAAACAATAAATGCTGGAGAGGGTGTGGAGAAAAGGGAACACTCTTGCACTGTTGGTGGGAATGTAAATTGATACAGCCACTATGGAGAACAGTATGGAGGTTCCTTAAAAATCTAAATAGAACTACCATACAACCCAGCAATCCCACTACTGGGCATATACCCTGAGAAAACCATAATTCAAAAAGAGTCATGTACCAAAATGTTCATTGCAGCTCTATTTACAATAGCCAGGACATGGAAGCAACCTAAGTGTCCATGATAGGATGAATGGATAAAAAAGATGTGGCACATATATACAATGGAATATTACTCAGCCATAAAAAGAAACGAAATTGAGATATTTGTAGTGAGGTGGATGGACCTTGAGTCTGTCATACAGAGTGAAGTAATTCAGAAAGAGAAAAACAAATACCATATGCTAACACATATATATGGAATCTAAAAAAATAAAATGGTTCTGAAGAACCTACACACAGGACAGGAATAAAGACGCAGATGTAGAGAATGGACTTGAGAACACGGGGAGGGGGAAGGGTAAGCTGAGACGAAGTGAGAGAGTGGCATGGACATATATACACTACCAAATGTAAAACAGATAGCTACTGGGAAGCAGCCACATAGCACAGGGAGATCAGCTCAGCTCAGTGCTTTGTGACCACCTAGAAGGATAGGGAGGGTGGGAGGCAGACGCAAGAGGGAGGGGATATGGGGATATATGTATACGTATAGCTGATTCACTTTGTAATACAGCAGAAACTAACACAACAATGTAAGGCAATTATACTCCAATAAAGATGTTTTCAAAAAAGGATGCCTGGAGACCTAAGTGTAATTTTCTTAAGTCCAAACATTTGTTGAGTTGAGGCAATTCTGTGAATTAAACATGAATTCAGACTTTCCTCACCTTTCAGGTAAAATACTATTTTCAAAGAGTAAAGCATATATATTTAGAGGAAAATATACATATGGAGACCTAGAAAAGACATAGAAAGAATAGTGCTCATATAATCTGTAATTTTCAACATAATCTGTTTCATTATAAAATTTTTTAAATGCTTTGCTGAAACGCTTTGGGGAGTTCAGGGGTTTGGGGGGGCATGAGTCACCCATTCTCCCTGCATGGCCCTGCAGTAAACTTTTCTCTGCTCCAAACTCTGACGTTTTGGTTTGTTTGGCCTCACTGTGCATCAGGCACACAAACCTCTGTTTGGTAACAGTTTTTCAAGGCAGAAATTGGAAAGTTGGGAATGTGTTGTCGCCCCATTAACAGAAAATATTTAAAGTATCCCAATTGTGCAAGAAAAGATACAGAATCCAAGTAGCCACTGTAAAACAAACGTATTTTGGCAGCAACTGTGTAGTACTTGGCCACAGCTGTAACAAGTGCCTTAGGACATTGTCTGTCTTTTGCTGAACAAGCCTCAACTATATATACTCAGAGAGTTGAATATTTATGAGAGAAATTAATAGAAGCAATCACTCAAATGTCATCTCTGAATAGGGAATGGTGCGGATCCCAATATTCCTAAAGGACTTTGTTGAAAGATTTAGAAACCTGGAATAGGAATATTAGGAGCACTATCAATGCATATAATTTTTCTGGGCATAAGAGAAAGGTGCAGAGGTGGACAGGCAGTGGTTTGCCAGCTCTTGTCAAGCCAGATTTCACCCCCTTTCTTTCTCCCTCTCCCAACAATCATTTGAAAAATGAAAGGAATTTCTCTTTAAATCACCTCACTACCAAGTTATCACAGAGATGGAAGTGGAACATCCAGAGAAAGGCAACCAAGAGCCGAATGACAGAGAAATATTTGATACAGCCCAAACTACGATTTTTGGGGAATTCAAGGCTTTACCTACAAAGTTAGGCCATCATTCTAGAAATCTCATGTTTTCTGAGTTATAAAGAATGTAGACACCTCACTCCTGATCATGTAGAGCCAGCTTTATCTATCAACATTCCTTTTGAGAACTAGAAAAAGATAAATGAAATGCAAAAAGTATTTGTTTGAAAGTATTGGAAAGTCTAACAAGGCTGTCAAGAGTCAGAGAACAAGACCTCAGAGGGAAGAGAAGAGTACTGAGACGAGCTTGATATTCTGTATTAATTGTCTCCTCAAGGCCTTTGTCTATGTGTAAGTGGTACATGGCCAAGAGACGGAGAAGCCTAGCAGAAACCGATAGCTAAGAGGCTGAGAACCTTAGCTGAGCTTTTGGCAGTTCATGGGTATATGGACACAAAACTTAAAATTCAGGGCTACCAAGGCAGGCAGTATTTGTTGGGTCAAGATCCGCAAAAGAAGCAAAATGTTTTAAGGTGAGCCCAACATTCTGCATCAATTTTCCCCATGAGATACGTAAATGCCATATGTAGCACATGATAAAAGGGTAAAAAGCTGAACAGAAAGTAGAGTCTATGAGGCTGAGAAGCCAAGCAGATATAACTGTAGTTTGAAATTGGAGCTAAGGGTCCACCAAGAAGAGGTAAGTGGTAATTACCCCTTTAGTTAGAGCCATGGAAGGTCACAGAAGCACTATACCATAGGAGTAATACTGAACAAGAAATAGAACAGTCTTACAACAATTTGGAAACACAATTTTGAAACGGCTCAATGTCAGATTGGATTAAGATGATTTGACTCTAAATGCCTGCACAAAGCAAAAGTCATCCTTTTCTGGACTGAGATGACATCAGCCAGAGTCTCAATTTCATTTCTAAAAATGTCAGGTATTCCTTAAGACGGGACCAAATGACCAAAAAAGGAAAATAAAAGACCATAGAACAGATCAACTGGAGATCTCAGATATTAGAGTTATCAGACATGCATTTTACTTTATTTCATTTTCACATTCATTCATCTATTTGTTCAATAAACATTTGCCTTTTTTCTAGCTTTATATAATTGACAAACAACATTGTGTGAGTTTAAAGCACACAGCAGGATGATTTGATATACATGTATATTGTGAAATAATTATCACAATAAGGTTGACACATCCATCGCCTCATGTAATTACAATTTTGTGTGTGTGTGTTGAGGACATTTAAGATCTACTCTCAGAAAATTTAAAGAATGTAATACAGTGTATTAACTGTACTAGATTAACTAGTCATCATGCTGTACATTAGATCCCCAGAACTTATTCTTCTTATAATTGGAAGTTTGTACCCTTCGACCAACATCTCCTCATTTCCCCCAACCCCTGGAAACCACCAATCTACTCTCCGTTTCTAAGAGTTCAGCTTTTTGAGATTCTACATGTAAGTGAGATCATACAGTATTTGTCTTTCTTTCTGACTTATTTCACTTACCATACTGCCCTCTAGGTCCATCCATTTTGTCACAAATGGTAGGATTTCCTTCTTTCTATGGCTGAATAATATTCCATTGTATAGCTATACCTCATTTTCTTTATCCATTCATTCACTGGCATACACTTAGGTTGTTTCCATGTCTTGGCTATTGTGAATAACGCTGCAGTGAACACAGTAATGCAGATATCTCTTCAAGATACTGATTTCACCTCCTTTGGATATATAGCCAGAAGTAGGATGCTGAATCATATGTCAGTCCTATTTTTCATTTTTTGAGGGCTCTCCCTACTGTTTTCTATAATGGCTGTACTAATTTACATTTCCAACAACAGTGCACAGGGTTCCTTTTTCTCCACATCCTTGACAATACTTGTTATCTACTCAGACGTGCACTTTTAAATGAGTTTGATTAATGTGTTCAAGAAAATATGTGGCAAAATGGAGAATGTCTCTAGAGAACTGGATTCTATAAAATAGAACCAAAAGTAAACTCTAGAACTGAAAAATATAATAACCAAAATTAAGCAGATTAGAAACAGAAGAGAAGCTGAATAAAACTAGAATGTGGGTCAACAGAAAATATCCTGACTGAAAGACAGAGACCCCAAAAATGAGAAATACAGCATAAAATCATCAAAGTCTTATGGGAAATGGTAAGATCTAACATATGTATCTTTAGAGTCATAGAAAGGACAGACAGAATGGGACAGAGCAATATAATTTAATATGAAAATGTAGCTAAACAGAAGTTGAAAAATTGGAAAAGCGAAAAGGGAACATTATGGTAATACAGAGATAGTAATCACAGAATTGGGGCTAAGGGAACAAAGAGAAGAGGTTGGATCATCAGCAACTGAAAGCCTGCAAGAGATTCTCCATGAGCTGGGACTCAGATCCTTAAACAGGGTGCTGCCCATCTGTGCTGCCATCTCAGGAGCTCAGAGAAGGGGTCTTATGAAGCTGGGAAGGGGAGCTTCCTTGTTCCTGCTATGGCTGAGAGGGCATGAGGACGCTAGTTCCAGGAGTGCTGAGAAAAAGCTGAAAGTGGAACCCCAGCTATTGCTGGGGTGATGCGAACGGAAACAGCAAGTAGTCTCCCTTTAGTGCCACAACCTAAGAGGAGTTGGATGTCAAAGAAGAAAATACTTTCCATATTCTGCACATCACAAAGCATAAGGGCGGGTTTAGAGATAAGACCGCTACGAACCTCGAGCAAGATAAATACAAAAGAAAACAAATCTAGGCATTTATATTAAACCACTGAAAACCAAAGGCAAAAAGAAAAAATTTTAAACAGCCTGAGACAAAAGACAAATTACCTTTAAACAGTACTGAGACAGGCTGGGACCTGGGGCCTGGGACCCTTTGCCGCAGTGCTCGCACCTGGACAAAGTCTCCTCCAGCAACAGAATACAAAGAAACTATAAGGGGCTGAAAATAACTGCAGGCACGTGCAGCTGGGGCAAAACAGAAAGACCAAAACCCAACTGCTACTTCTGAGGCGTCAGGAGCAAACACAGGGTACTACCCGTGATCCCTGCACACAGCACCACCAAGGGAGTGGGCAGGCCACCTAAGCCACCCGCTGGCCTGACCCACGGATCTGCCTCTACCCTCACCCCATTTAAGGGACTAGCTCGCCCTCAGTGAGCGAGCAAGGGCACCTGTTACTTGGTTTCACTCCCTCGTGCTGCAGCACGAGTCCCAATAAAGCCATGCCTGAATTTCTTGTCTGGCCTATTATTAATTTATATTGATTAAATAGTCTAAGAACCCAGGTCCATAACAGTACCACCTTTAGACACAGGCAACTGTGGTCCAGGCCTGGACTTCCGTTTTAGGGCTTGTTTGGCTTCCTTCCCACCCATCACTCTTCACACGGTGAGGGTCCTGCAGAGTCTAGCTGATACACCCACCCACAGCCGGCATACTCTGTATCTCCTACTTCAAAGAGCTGGACCTCAGAAATCCCTGCCCAAACAGCCTCAGGTCCATTTCTGGTTCTCACAGCCCTCTTTCCACGGGAGTGTGCACACCAGGCGTGAGGAGTGCGCATGGAGCTTGACGGTGTGTGCTGAATTACGGAAGCATGCACTGACTTTCTCAGTTCATGAAAGACCCAATGGTGCGACAAAAAAAGAGCCTTGGGTCAAGGACCTCCATTTGTACTTTTTACCCGGGAAATAAGTAAAGGCGAGCCTGCCTTCGAAGGAGCCAACTTCAGACTGAAATTGATTTCCCAACAGAAGTGATAGAAGCCTTAAACTTATCGGTTAATATTCTGATAATGATGAAAGAAAATAAATGCAAACTAGAGTTCTATACATCAAAATGTACCTCAAAATGAAAGAAAATGTACCTCAAAAATGAAGGGAGAGCTGCTCTGCCGCCCCGCGCCCAGCAGGTGGGCCCAGGAGAGGCGAGAGAAGGCTCAGGCCTGGCGCGCGGGATGCCCTGTTTCACACCACCGTTTCCACGTGTTGTTTGGCAGCAACAGACTGAGCCCGCTCCTCCAGATCAGGTGGCGGGTGACGAGGAGGGAGAGGACAGGGAGGCAGCCTGGAAGCTTAAAAGGCAGCCCGCCCCAGGACCTCCGAGAGCATGCCTCTCCCGGTGGTCCCTCTGCAGGGCCAGCCGGCGCCCTGGCCTCTGCGCAGCAGTCCAACTATGCGGGCTGGCTCCGCCCACCTGGTTACACCATAGCAACCGCGATGAAACAGCCTCTTCAAGCTGGTGGAGGGCTTCTTCGACCGCGGTCGGTGCTAAAGCGCGTCATGGAAGACAAGCTGATGGCAGACGTCAACACCTGGGAGAGCGAGGAGCAGAAGCAGAACCGGTGCGTGGTATCCTGAGAATCATGGAACCCCGCAACCACGTGCTGATCCTGTCCTTCCCCATCCTGCCGACGGCGGATCCTGGGAGATCCCTGAGGGCTACCGGGCCCAGAGTAGCCAGCATTGCACGCCCTGCAAAGGAAGGGTCCGCTACTGTGAAGATGTGAGTGGAGATGAAGTAAAAGCTTTGGCTTCGAGCCTCCCCGGTGGCGCAGTGGTTGAGAGTCTGCCTGCCGATGCAGGGGACATGGGTTCGTGCCCCGGTCCGGGAAGATCCCACATGCCATGGAGCGGCTGGGCCCGTGAGCCATGGCCGCTGAACCTGGGCGTCCGGAGCCTGTGCTCCGCAACGGGAGAGGCCACAACAATGAGAGGCCCGCGTACCGAAGAAAAAAAAAAAGTCTGTGCACACAAATATTTTAATCTCAGACTCAACACACATTGGACCTGTTCCCTTTTCCCCAGCATAGGCTTGACCTGTGCTTTGGGGAAGGTGCAGTGGACCAGAGGGTTTTCCTCTCTTCTGCTCCTTGTCCCGCTCAAAGCACTTGAAATAGAGACAAGTGGCCTTGTCTGTCTCTCGGACATCTTTTTCTTCTCCCACTTCTAAGCTGTAGATTCTCCACTGTTGGGGAAGAAAAAGAGATTAGGGTAAGAATGCTTACTCTACTGGGTGTGAATTTATCCTGTGTCTGTGAGGTATACCTGTTCAAACCCAGATACCTTCTGAGAGTCTATGTGATGCACCAGGTACTCACACATTTTTAGAACACCAGCTCTTGGGTTGCAGGCCTCTCCTCTGTTGTCACTCTAACCCTACTTCACTTCCTGTGCCCTGCCATCTGTCTCTACTCCCCTCTCTGTCTCAGTTTTTCACTTATCCAGGCAGAGAAGGACATCGACCCATGAATATGAAGCTACTCTCTTCATCTTTTTCTTTTTCAGTATACAGTGCAGTATTTTTTTTCTTTAACATCTTTATTGGAGTATAATTGCTTTACACTGTTGTGTTAGTTTCTGCTGTACAACAAAGTGAATCAGCTGTATGTATACAATATCCCCATAGCCCCTCCCCTTGCCTCTCCCTCCCACCCTCCCTGTCCCACCCCTCTAGGTGGTCACAAAGCACTGAGCTGATCTCCCTGTGCGATGCAGCTTCTTCCCACTAGCTACCTATATATGTCAATGTTACTCTCTCGCTTCATCGCAGCTTACAATTCCCCCTCCCCGTGTCCTCAAGTCCATTCTGTACACCTGCGTCTTTATTCCTGTCCTGCAAACCGGTTCATCTGTACCATTTTTCTAGGTTGCACATATATGTGTTAATATACGATATTTGTTTTCCTCTTTCTGACTTACTTCACTCTGTATGACTGTCTCTAGATCCATCCACGTCTCTACAAATGACCCAATTTCGCTCCTTTTTATGGCTGAGTAATATTCCATTGTATATATGTACCACATCTTCTTTATCCATTCATTTGTCGATGGGCATTTAGGTTGCTTCCATGACCTGGCTATTGTAAATAGTGCTGCAATGAACATTGGGGTGCATGTGTCTTCTTGAATTATGGTTTTCTCTGGGTATATGCCCAGTAGTGGGATTGCTGGATCATATGGTAATTCAATTTTTAGTTTTTTAAGGAACCTCCATACCGTTCTCCATAGTGGCTGTATCAATTTACATTCCCACCAACGGTGCAAGAGTGTTCCCATTTCTCCACACCCTCTCCAGCATTTCTTGTTTGTACATTTTCTGATGATGCCCATTCTAACTGCTGTGAGGTGATACCTCATTGTAGTTTTGATTTGCATTTCTCTAATTTCTCTAATAATTAGTGATGCTAAGCAGCTTTTCATGTGCTTCTTGCCCATCTGTATGTCTTCTTTGGAGAAATGTCCATTTAGGTCTTCTGCCCATTTTTGGATTGGGATGTTTGTTTTTTTAATATTGAGCTGCATGGGCTGTTTATATATTTTGGAGATTAATCCTTTGTCCATTGATTCGTTTGCAAATATTTTCTCCCATTCTGAGGGTTGTCTTTTCTTCTTGTTTATGGTTTCCTTTGCTGTGTAAAAGCTTTTAAGCTTCATTAGGTCCCATTTGTTTATTTTTGTTTTTATTTTCATTTCTCTAGGAGGTGGGTCAAAAAGGATCTTGCTGTGATTTATGTCATAGAGTGTTCTGCCTATGTTTTCCACTGAGAGTTTGATAGTGTCTGGCCTTACATTTAGGTCTTTAATCCATTTTAAGTTTATTTTTGTGTATGATGTTAGGGAGTGTTCTAATTTCATTCTTTTACATGTAGTTGTCCAGTTTTCCCAGCACCACTAATTGAAGAGGCTGTCTTTTCTCCATCGTATATTCTTGCCTCCTTTATCAAAGATAAGATGACCATATGTGTGTGGGTTTATCTCTGGGCTTTCTCTCCTGTTCCATTGGTCTATACTTCTGTTTTTGTGCCAGTACCATACTGTCTTGATTACTGTAGCTTTGTAGTATAGTCTGAAGTCAGGGAGTCTGATTCTTCCAGCTCCATTTTTCTTTCTCAAGACTGCTTTGGCTATTCGGGGTCTTTTGTGTTTCCATACAAATTGTGAAATTTTTTGTTCTAGTTCTGTGGAAAATGCCAGTGGTAGTTTGATAGAGATTGCATTGAATCTCTAGATTGCTTTGGGTAGTAGAGTCATTTTCACAATGTTGATTCTTCCAATTCAAGAACATGGTATATCTCTCCATCTATTTGTATCATCTTTAATTTCTTTCATCAGTGTCATAGTTTTCTGCATACAAGTCTTTTGTCTCCTTAGGTAGGTTTATTCCTAGATATTTTATTCTTTTTATTGCAATGGTAAATGGGAATGTTTCCTTAATTTCTCTTTCAGATACTTCATCATTAGTGTATAGGAATGCAAGAGATTTCTGTGCATTAATTTTTTTTTTTTTTTGTGGTACGTGGGCCTCTCACTGTTGTGGCCTCTCCCATTGCGGAGCACAGGCTCCAGACACGCAGGCTCAGTGGCCATGGCTCACGGGCCCAGCCGCTCCGCGGCATGTGGGATCCTCCCGGACCGGGGCACGAACCCATGTCCCCTGCATCGGCAGGCGGACTCTCAACCACTGCGCCACCAGGGAAGCCCGCATTAATTTTATATCATGCTACTTTACCAAATTCATTGATTAGCTCTTGTAGTTTTCTGGTAGCATCTTTAGGATTCTCTATGTATAGTATCATGTCATCTGCAAACAGTAACAGTTTTTCTTCTTTTCCAATTTCTTTCCTTTTATCTCTTTTTCTTCTCTGATCACCATGGCTAGGACTCCCAAAACAATGTTGAATAATAGTGGCGAGAGTGGACATTCTTGTCTTGTTCCTGATCTTAGAGGAAATGCTTTCAGTTTTTCACCATTGAGAGTGAAGTTTGCTGTGGTTTTGTCATATATGCCCTTTATTATGTTGAGGTAGGTTCCCTCTAAACTGTCTGGAGAGTTTTTATCATAAATCGGTGTTGAATTTTCTCAAAAGCTTTTTCTGTGTCTATTGAGATGATCATTTGGTTTTTTTCTTCAATTTGTTAATATGGTGTATCACATTGATTGATTTGCATATATTGGAGAACCCTTGCATCACTGTGTTAAATCCCACTTGATCATGGTGTATGATCCTTTTAATGTGTTGTTGGATTCTGCTTGCTAGTATTTTGTTGAGGATTTTTGCATCTATATGCATCAATAATATAGTGATATACAGTAATTTTCTTTTTTTGTAGTATCTCTATCTGGTTTTGGTATCACAGTGATGGTGGCCTCATAGATTGAGTTTAGGAGTGTTCCTCCTCTGCAATTTTCTGGAAGACTTTGAGAAGGGTAGGCACTAGCTCTTCTCTAAATATTCAGTAGAATTCACCTGTGAAGCCATCTGATCCTGGACTTTTGCTTGTTGGAAGATTTTTAATCACAGTTTCAAGTTCGTTACTGGTGATTGGTCTGATCATATTTTCTATTTCTTCCTTGTTCAGTTGGTCTGATCATATTTTCTATTTCTTCCTTGTTCAGTCTTTGAAGCTTATACCTTTCTAAGAATTTGTCCATCTTTCCAGGTTGTCCATTTCATTGGCATAGTTTTGCTTGTAGTAGTCTCTTAGGCTGCTTTGTATTTCTGTCGTGTCCGTTGTAACTTCTCCTTTTTCATTTCTATTTTTATTGTTTTGAGTCCTCTCCCTCTTTTACTTGATGAGTCTGGCTAAAGGTTTATCAACTTTGTTTACCTTCTCAAAGAACCAACTTTTAGTTTTATTGATCTTTGCTATTGTTTTTTTGTTTCTATTGTATTTATTTCTGCTGTGATCTTTATGATTTCTTTCCTTCTACTAACTTTGGGTTCTCTTTGTTCTTCTTTCTCTAGTTCCTTTAGGTGTAATGTTAGATTGTTTATCTGAGATTTTCTTGTTTCTTGAGTAGGCTTGTATTGCTATAAACTTCCCTCTTAGAACTGCTTTGGCTACATCCCATAGGTTTTGGATCGTGTTGTTTTCATTGTCATTTGTCTCTAGGTATTTTTTTATTTCCTCTTTATTTCTTCAGTGATCTCTTGGTTATTTAGTAACGTATTGTTTAGCCTCCATGTGTTTGTGTTTTTTACATTTTTTTCCCTGTAATTGATTTCTAATCTCATAGAGTTGTGGTCAGAAAAGATGCTTGATATGATTTCAATATTCTTAAATTTACCGTAGCTTGATTTGTGACCCAAGATGTGACCTCTCCTGGAGAATGTTCCGTGTGCACTTGAGAAGAAAGTGTAATCTGCTGGTTTTGGATGGAATGTCCTATAAATATCAATTAAATCTATAGGGTCTATTGTGTCTTTTAAAACTTGTGTTTCCTTATTAATTTTCTGTCTGGATATTCTGATCATTGGTGTAAATGAGGTGTTAAAGTCTCCCACAATTATTGTGTTACTGTCGATTTCCTCTTTTATATCAGTTAGCAGTTGCCTTATGTATCAAGGTGCTCCTATGTTGGGTGCATATATATTTATAATTGTTATATCCTCTTCTTGGATCAATCCCTTGATCATTATGTAGTGTCCTTCCTTGTCTCTTGTAACATTCTTTATTTTAAAGTCTATTTTATCTGATATGAGTATTGCTACTCCAGCTTTCTTTTGATCTCCATTTGCATGGAATATCTTTTTCCATACCCTCACTTTCAGTCTGTGTGTGTCCCTAGGTCTGAAATGGGTCTCTTGTAGACAGCATATATATGAGTCTTGTTTTTGTATCCATTCAGCGACCCTATGTCTTTTGGTTGGAGCATTTAATCCATTCATGTTTAAGGTAATTATCGATATGTATGTTCCTATTACCATTTTCTTAATTGTTATGGGTTTGTTATTGTAGGTCCTTTTCTTCTCTTATGAGAGAAGAAAACGTTTCCCACTTAGAGACATTCCTTTAGCATTTGTTGTAAAGCTGGTTTGTTGGTGTTGAATTCTCTTAGCTTTTGCTTGTCTGTCAAGCTTTTGATTTCTCCACTGAATCTGAATGAGATCCTTGCCAGGTAGAGTAACCTTGGTTGTACGTTCTTCCCTTTCATCACTTTAAGTATATTGTGCCACTCCCTTCTGGCTTCTAGAGTTTCTGCTGAGAAATCAGCTGTTAACCTTATGGGAGTTCCCTTGTATGTTATTTGTCATTTTTCCCTTGCTGCTTTCAATAATTTTTCTTTGTCTTTTATTTTTGTCAATTTGATTACTATGTGTATCAGTGTGTTTCTCCTTGGATTTATCTTTCTTGGGACTCTCTGAGCTTCTTGGACTTGGGTGGCTATTTCCTTTCCCATGTTAGGGAATTTTTTGACTATAATCTCTTCAAATACTTTCTCAGGTCCTTTCTCTCTCTCTTCTCCTTCTGGGACCCCTATAATGAAAATGTTGTTGTGTTTAATGTTGTCCCAGAGGTCTCTTAAGCTGTCTTCATTTCTTTTAATTCTTTTATCTTTATTCTGTTCCATGACAGTGAATTCCACCATTCTGTCTTCCAGGTCGCTTATCCTTTCTTCTGCCTCGGTTATTCTGCTATTGATTCCTTCTAGTGTAGTTTCCATTTCAGTTATTGTATTGTTCCTCTCTGTTTATTCTTTAATTTTTCTAGGTGTTTATTTGTTCTTTAATTCTTCTAGGTCTTTGTTAAACATTTCTGGCATCTTCTCGATCTTGACCTCCATTCTTTTTCCGAGGTCCTGGATCATCTTCACTGTCATTATTCTGAATTCTTTTCCTGCAAAGTTGCCTATCTCCACTTCATTTAGCTGTTTTTCTGGAGTTTTATCTTCTTCCCTCATCTGGTATATAGTCCTCTACATTTTCATTTTGTCTATCTTTCTGTGAATGTGGTTTTTTTCCCACAGGCTGCAAGACTGTAGTTCCTCTTGCTTCTGCTGTCTGCCCTCTGGTGGATGAGGCTATCTAAGAAGCTTGTGCAAGCTTCCTAATGGGAGGGACTGGTGGTGGGTAGAGCTGGCTGTTGCTCTGCTAGGCAAAGCTCAGTAAAACTTTAATCCACTTGTCTGCTGATGGGTGGGACTGGGTTCCCTCCCCGTTGGTTGTTTGGCCTGAGGCAGCCCACCACTGGAGCCTACCCCACTCTATGGTGGGGCTAATTGCAGACTCTGGGAGGGCTCACGCCAAGGATTACTTCTGTTGCCAGTGTCCTTGTCCTCATGGTGAACCACAGCCACCCACCACCTCTGCAGGAGACTCTCCAACTCTAGCAGGCAGGTCTGGTTCAGTCTCATGGGGTCACTGCTCCTTCCCCTGGGTCTTGATGCACACACTAGTTTGTGTGTGCCCTCCAAGAGTGAAGTCTCTGTTTCCCCCAGTCCTGTCAAAGTCCTGCAATCAATTCTCATTGGCCTTCAAAGTCTGATTCTCTAGGAATTCCTCCTCCTATTGCCAGACCCCCAGGTTGGGAAGCCTGACATGGGGCTCAGAACCTTCACTCCAGTGGGTGGACTTCTGTGGTATAAGTGTTCTCCAGTTTGTGAGTCACCCATCAAGCAGTTATGGGATTTGATTTTATTGTGATTGTGCCCCTCCTACCATCTCACTGTGGCTTCTCCTTTGTTTTTGAATGTGGGGTATCTTTTATGGTGAGTTCCAATGTCTTCCTGTTGATGATTGTTCAGCAGTTAGCTGTGATTCCAGTGCTCTCGTAAGAAGGAGTGAACGCACATCCTTCTACTCCACCATCTTCCATAGCACCTTCAGCACAGTCTTCATGGACTCTCATGTTAAGTCCTGAGATTACAGTGCAAACAAGTGGACATTATAAATTCACAGAAATCCTGGAATGGGAAGCCCTTGGAGTAATTGATGTGCACAGCTCTCCCCTCCAATTTGAGGACATGCTCCTGCCTGGCTTCCATGAAGCCAGACTACTCATGTGCCACTTCTGCTTGGGTTGACACAGAAGGAGAGAAGATTTCCATTTAGTACCAGAGATACCCAAGGAAGATTGTCCCCCAACCTTTAGAATTTCTAAGCTGAAAAGAACTTTATAAACCATCTAGCTTTCCCAGATTGTTGTTTGTTTGTTTATTTTTTAATGAGAAACCCAAGTGACTTATTCATGAACTTACAGTGACAGAGAAAGGTCTTGTGCCATCATCAGGTGTCACAATACCTCTACCAATCAT
This sequence comes from Hyperoodon ampullatus, assembly GCF_949752795.1. Classification (NCBI taxonomy): domain Eukaryota; kingdom Metazoa; phylum Chordata; class Mammalia; order Artiodactyla; family Ziphiidae; genus Hyperoodon; species Hyperoodon ampullatus. Next base: position 54,596,483 of record NC_136924.1, read on the forward strand.
TCAAACATGCATCGTGGTCTGTCAGCCAGATGGTCAGCCAAAATGTTTATTGCTTACTCACTATGCCAGTAAGCCTTCCTGTGGTTTGAACTCAGTTCCTTTTGGAACTGAAGAAGAGAACTTCTCAGTGCTCTGGAGTCTATTTCCAACTCCCTTCCTTTCCTTCTCCAGTCTGAATAATCTCTTTTCTCTTCTCCTTCCTTTCCAGGTTTGATTCTCTACACTCTTCCTTCCCACTTCTCCACCTTAGGCAATAGATTATTGCCCTGAGTTGGGAAGGGTTGATGAGGTCTGACATGACAAGGTTGCCTCTGCTACATGATCTGTCCTGGGTCATCCCTACAGCTTTATTCATAATGCCTCGTCCCCAGCCATGCTCTGGAACTCATAACACATTTGAGCATTCTTTTCTGTTCTTGTCCCTCTGAAGGGAAACTCAAATGTTCCGTGGAAGTTGGCAACATAACCACAGTCACTGCGTTTGTTCTCCTAGGACTACTCAACAACCCTCAGATCCAGGTAGTACTATTTGTAATATTACTGGTGATTTACAGGGTTCCCTCACAGGAAACCTGCTGATGCTGCTGGTGATCAGGACTGGTTGCCATCTCTGCACCCCCATGTACTTCTTCCTCAGTCATGTCTCCTTCCTGGATGCTTTCTATTCCTCAATCATAGTTCCTAAGCTGCTAGAGAACCTTCTTTCCAAGTGGAAGACTATAATCCTCCTTGAGTGTTTCACCCAGATCTCCTTGGTCGTATTTTCCGGGGCCACTGAAGCTTGCCTTCTTTCAGTCATGGCCTGTGACCAGTTCCAGGCCATGTGCCACCCAGTGCTGTATGTGGTGGCTATGAACAAGAAGGTGTGTACTGGCCTGGTGGGAGCAACCTCGGCCATAGGAATGGGGATGGGCCTTGTTAACACCATCCTCCTTGCTCAGCATCACTTCTGTGGCCCCAACCTCATTCGCAGTTTTGCCTGCGAGCTTCCCCCAGTGCTCGTGTTGGCCTGTTCTGAGCCCTATATTAACATTGCCTCCATCCTGACCACCATGGTGGTCCTGGGCCTTGGTACCCTTGTCCTATTGCTGGGATCCTACACCCGTATCATGACAGCTGTGGGGATCAACTCTGCCACGGGTCGGAGCAAGATCTTCTCTACCTGCTAATCTCATTTTCTTGTGGTCACCATCCTTTATGGTTCAGGAGTTTTCAGGTATGTCATTGCTACACCTCTGGAAAGTAAATGTAGGGTATTTTTCACTCTAAAGTAACCTTGGTCTGTAGAACAGAGCACTGCAAGGTAGCAGGAAAGAATTGTACTGGAATTCAGAAGGCCTGGGTTCTAGTTCTGGCTCTGCTGTGGACTAGATGTGTGAATTATGTTTTTAAAAATCCATTTTCTTTCTGAGGGCCCAATTGTCTAACTCTAAAAAATGAGCTTGTACAAGGAGTAAAGGTTTTCATACTTTCATTAACCTATGATTTGGCAGTCCTCAAAAGGAAATCAGAGAGCCTTTGGTAGACTTTTATTCAGTGTTAGACAAAAAAATAAAACATATCATCCTTGAAACAGATGCCATTTCTCTTTCCTACTGGAAGATGATGTCTCCAAAGCTTATTTGTGCTGTAAATATTTATTAGGCACCTACTATACAACAACAGCTTTACACAATCAAGCTCAATTTTAGTATGTGTCACACCACAAGATAAATATTATTAACCTCATTTTCGGATATTAACCTAACCTGAGTTTCAGGAGTAACCAGGTACTTTCTCAAAGTTCCCAGAACAAGCTAAGAATGGAGCCATAATGTAAACCAAGTCTCACTGACTTGAAACCTCATGCTCTTTTCTACCATGTTTCTCTCAAACATAAACAGCTCTAGTTGATGAGTCCTTGCTTACCAGGAAACAGAATAACTAATGGTCTGTGTTCTCTACTAGTGAACTGGAGATGGATTTGCACAAATTGCTCTATACTTTTTTCACCTGCTTGTTACCTGAAATGAAGTCAGGGGTGGGAAAGGATAAGGAATTGTCCAGGAGAGCTCACCTGAGCCTGTGGACAAATCTCTTCAGCTCTCCTTGTCTCAGTTTCCTCATTTCCCATAAGGGGATGATAAGATTTCTCCCACCTACTTCACAGAAATGTTAGGAGGGATAAATTAAAAGATAAAAAATGACAGTAAAATGAATATCTTTTTAACCAGGCACACCAGAACCCACAAAGAATGTTTCAATTATAATAGCACAATTGCAACAACAACAACAACAAAATTTAATGCTTCTTTGGGAAATACTCCCAGTGACACTTAACAAGATGCATCCAAAAATTTAATCTTATTATTTTGGATTCACATCTTGTGCTAAACACATTTTTATCTTTCACTTTATTTACAAAGCTTGGTTTCTTTTCTAAGCCAAAGAAAAATGCATCTAAAAGGACAAATGTTTATTCCACTAAGCATTATAAAAATAATGTGCTGTGATTCTGGGGTAATTCCCAGAGCCATAAATGTTAGGGAGAATGACAGCATTATTGGACTAGCCTACAGTTTTATAAGGAACAATCATCACAAGGTGGAAACATATAGTTGTATATACAGGGAAAAGAAGAGAAAAAAATCCTCATATTATCATCATAACTATTAAGGAAAGACACTTTAAAAAGTATGAAGTGCTACAGAAATGTATGAAATTGTTTTCAGTTCTGACCTGTAGCACTTGATATACTGCAGAACCTCCCTTTTCCTCGGGGCAGCTCCTATAATGTTTTGTGTAAGATCACTCATGTATGGAGGCATTTGAAGGCAGAAATGACTGACTTCTCACTGATAATTCAGTCATTTCTAGATGTTTCTACCATTAGTGGTTGATTTAGCTCTGAGGACACTTTTTGCAGAGTCTGGGATGGGATGGACTGTGGCTGCCAACAGCATTGTGACCACTGTCCTGAGCTCAGTTTACTCCTTTGTTCAATTCCTTTCAAGGTACATGACTCCAGCTTCCAACTCAGCCCTGGAGCAAGTGCTGTCAGTGCAGTACAGTGTGGTGATCCCACTGCTAAAGCACCTTATCTACAGTTCTGAAGAACCAGGAGGGGAAGGCAGCTCTGGGGAGGTTGCTGGGAAGGAATCCCAGGCTTACCTTCTAAGTCAGGCTCTACTGACTCCTCATAATAGGAGGAAAAGTTATGGGAAGGAAGAGGAGACAGAAAGAGCTATCACCACTAAGCTATCTTAGCATGAATTCTTGTCCAAAACAGAAGCCTTAGTTCCTCTGACTCCAATGCCCTCCCCCAGTCAAACAAGATGGGCAAACCTCCACAGAACTGACGGCACCCATCCACAGGGAGCACAGTCACTACACAAGAAAATCCTCTCAAAAACAGTATGGAGGATCTTCAAGAAACTAAAAATAGAACCACCATATGATCCAGCAATTCAACTCCTGGGAATATATCCAAAGGAAATGAAAACAGTAACTCAAAAAGATAATCTGCACCCCCATGTTCATAGCAGCATTATTTACAATAGTCAAGACATGGAAAGAAGCTAAGCATACATCAATGGATAAATGAATAAAGAAGTTATGGGTAAAGCAATGGAATATTATTCAGCCATAAAAATGAGGAAATTCTACCATTTTTGACAACATGAATGGACCTTGAAGGTATTATGCTGAGTGAAACAAGTCAGACAAAGAAAGACAAATACAATATGATCTTACTTATATGTGGAACCTAGGGAAAAAACAAACTAATAGAAAAAGAGATCAGACATGCGAGAGATCAGGGGTGGAGGGTGGGAGGAAGGGGGATTGGAGGAAGGTGACCAAAAGGTACAAATTTCCAGTGTAAGTACTAGGAATGTGATGTACAACATGATGACTATAGTTAACACTGCTGTATGATACATAGGAAATCTGTTAAGGGAGTAAATCCTTAGAGTTCTCATCACCAGGAGAAAAGTTCTTTCTTTTTTTCTTCTTCTTCTTTCTTTTCTTTACATTGTATCTTTATGAGATGATGGATTTTTTTTTTTAGGAATAGAAAAGAGTTTTCTTTGAGCCAAACTGAGGACTATAGCCCAAGAGACAGCCTCTCAGATAACTCTGAGAAACTGCTCCGTTGAAGCATGGTTTTTAGCATAGTCACATACCTTATCAGAACAAAGAACATACATCAAACATGACAGGGGTATATGCCTTCAAGTTTCCAAAAGAGACAGGTTTAGTATATACAGAGTGAGACAGCGGTACCCTGGTGTCTGGGAAGAGAACCTTACCCTGGTGTCTGGGAAGGGAGTGTTAATATGGATGTCATAAGCAAGGAGTTTTATCCTTATCTTCAAAGCAGACATTCTTTACCTTAATGGTTAAAGCAGATGTGCTGTGTGTGTTTAACACGCTGTTCTAGTTCACACAAAGTTCAGGCTGAACAATGTATAAGCCAAAATTACTTCCCCATACCTCAATGTGTGAAAATTTTCTCCATCAGAGGGAACTTTCAGGATTTTCCTAATTAGGAATTTTGAGATAATGGATACTAACTTAACCTATTGCAATACTCATATATATATGTATATATATATATATAGAGAGAGAGAGAACCATCAAACCATCATGCTATATACCTTGAAATTGTACAGAAATGCATGTTAATTATCTCTCTATAAAACTGGGGAAAAAAAGTGAAGAAAATCTTCACAGCTTCACCAGCCATTTCCACAGCTATTGCTTTTTCCTCTCATTTCTTGTCCTTTCTACCCCTCCCCTTTTACCTCTCCTGCACTCTTTTACTTTTGTCTGTGCACAAAGTGTAAATCAACCTATCTGACCACTAGTAAATATCCCACTTAATTCTGGGAGAGTCCCTTCTTAGTACTGAGACCCAATTCCTCCTTTGTTCCCATACCAAAAAATCTCTGGCAAAATCTACAGCTCCAGAGTAACTTAGAAAGAAATGAAATAAAATAAGTGTGTCTCCTGCTGTCTTTGTTCTCAACAAGTAACACCTAAATAGAACATGGCAAATAGTAAATCTTTAATAACTATTTGTTGATTAAGGAGTGAATGCAGGAATGAACGATGGATCTGTCTGAAGAGTCCTTTCTGTTGCATGATTCTAGGAAATAGGAGGGAGTATCCTCCTCTAAAGTGTAAGTCTTGAGAGCAAAACCCCTAACAGATTCTGTATCCCCAGTGTCTAGTATGTCCTGTCACTTAATATGCTCTCAATTAGTGTGGGAAAAAAAATGAATGAGAGAGAAGGAGGGGGTGAGAAAAGGAACATAGGAAAAGAAACAATTTTGTCCAGTAAAATTCCTGCCTTCATGACAATATAGCTGGCAGAAGAAAGTAGCATGGAGGAAAGATCAGGATAGAAAGAGAGAAAAAGAGTCCATATTTTGGGACACCATCCAGGGTCCTCCTCACACAGAGCTCGGTGAAACCTGTGCACTCTGACGGCCCCTGCCCTGAGTCTCTCCACCACCCACCTTAGCCTGTGCCACTTCCGATCCCTGCCTGGTTCAGGACTTTTTCCAGGCCTAGAGGAAGGAGAAGGAGTTGGAAAAAGCAGAACAAATGCTCAGCTACCACCCCACCTCCCATTAAGCTCCCAAGAGGGTTCTCTGAAAGAGAACAACAGCAGTTTTCTGTCCTGCTTCTAACCAAAGGCAGAGAGGTCTGCATCAGTCAAGACCACATCCATGCCAGCTCCCTAGCTTCTACCTGTTGTTGATCTTTTGAGTCTCAGGCTAAGATCCTCTCTGCAATTGTCAGTTTCCTTCAGCAAAACCCTCTGAAAGTCATGGCCTCATATATGGTATATTCACAGGTGAAATTTCCAAGATCAGGATATTTCTCTATAGAATGAAGGCCAGGGCTATGAAACTGAGCAAAACAGTCCCAGCTTTAGTTGCATTTCTGCTCTGCCCACTTGGTGGAGCTGGTCCCTTATATTTTCCAGAGCATATACCTTCCTGAGGGTGTAACTGAGGCAAAGTAGTAAGTAGATGTGTGAGATCAGTGGGAGGAGTGGCCCTTCAACCCTGCCCTCCCACACACCACCATGCACAGGGGTTATTCCTAAAACCCTGTAGACTTGGAGAAAAGTCTTTTGTCCCATAATTAGGGAGGGAATAGCATGCAATACCCCTGGGAGATGTGTCACATTGTGTTCAAATTCAGACTAAAATCATATGATGAATACCAAGTTATTTCCTGAGAGTTTGTTTTCATTAAGTATAGGAGAGGGATGGCCTGTCCACCCCTTGCCTGGCCCTATAGGTCCTTAAACAGGCCATGGGGGATTCATTTGGGAGCTGCTGGTCTCTGGGACAAGAGAAATATGGTCTGAATGCCTAAAGCCCCAGTGGGTATAGAAGGTAGGAGGAGGGAATTAGAAGATATATCTTAGCTAATACAGAAATAGGGTAATTCAAATTGGAGTCTTAGAATGCTGGATTCTCAAAGCAGGAAGAGATCTCAGAAAAATTGCTAGGCTAAAACTGTCACTTAAAGATGAGGAAATTGAGCCCCAGAGACAGAGATGACTTACCCAGCTTTGGACCATCAATGAGAAACAGAAACAGACTTTAGGAATCAAATCTCCTGACTCTCCTTCTTTCACATTTCTCATAATCAAATTAGAATACAGTTCTGCAAAATTCCCCCTTAAAGACCAGCGAAGCAGCAAGAAGAGGTAATGGAGTGCAGGGTCCCAACAAAAAGGCCCCAGGTGTCCAGATTCTTCAATTGCTGAGCTGTTCTCATCTATTGTTTTTAGAAAGAGTTCCTCTCACAGCAATTTGTGAAAGGTATTTCATTATCTCAAGGGTAAAGAAATACCTCAACCCCTCTCAAGTCACCCATTTCAGATTCTTGGAGCCCCTGTCCTTGCTGTTCTTTTCCCACCCTACATCTCTACCTGTCAAAATCCCAACTTCAAACAAGCTTAAATGTCACTTCTGTCATGAATCTTTCCTTGAGCCCTTTCCCCACAGCCCTTCACCAAATATAAATTATCTTTCCTCTTAGGAATACTCAGGGCACATTTCTAACCTCTCCCATGATACTTATGACACTCTTTCTTATATTATAATTATTTATTAATGCTTATCTTATCTTTCCTACGAGTTCTTGAGGCAACAGATGCTTTTAGCCAAATGTAGTACCCCTCCATAGCTTTTTAATATGCTCTGTGATCAATAAATGTTCGTTGAATTGAATTGATGCAGAAAGTAATCTGTACCTTTGAGTTATTGTAAGTTCAGCCTATTTCCTCTTTAGCAGAGATGAAGGTGGCTATGACCCATGGCCATGTCCACCTACTCACCCTATTTCCTCCCTCTCCCTCCAGGAAGAAAATACAGCCAGCCACTCAAAATCAGGCCCTTTATTCAGGATAGAGGTAAAATCCACTGTTGTAATGCAGTGCCACTGGGGGCACTGAGCAAGGGTCAAAAGTCCAGAGCACCAGTCACTCATCCCTGGAGAATAGTCCTTGCATGTCCAATGGTGTCACTACAGGGCTCGGCTCAGAGACAAATTAGTTTCAAGGGAGTACAAAGAAGCAAAACGAGGTAGCCATAGGGAAGAGGAGTTCCAGGAACATAAAGAGGGCAGAAGCAGCAAAGACAGCACACGTTCACCACTTCTCACAGCGCCACTGATCCAGCTTCTCAGAACAGAGTGCTTTATGGGCCAACCTGATCATGAAGAGACAAGGCAAGTTGACTGGCCGGATCTTAGTTCAGACTTCCATCTAGCTTTATCCCCAGGAGGGACGAGGTGGAAGAGTATGGGTGAAAATTACACTTTCCTAGCCGGATGGCAAGGGACACTGAGCCACCTAGTGGAGTAAGGTCCATTTTTTTAAACTCCAAGAAAATTGTAGGGCAGTGGTACAAAGGGCTTGCTTTAGAATTAAATATTCAAATCCAGGTGAAGGAAATCCTGGGTCTCAGCCCTCTATTAGGGAACACTTGTTAGGAAAATTGCTAAACAGGAGTGGAGTGAGTGAGGCTTGAAAATTGAAAACCTGAGTCTGCTTGATGAGTTTTGTTTTGAAGACTACATTTTAGCTTAAAAGACCAGGAAATAGAGAGAAAGGGGAATGGTGCTGGGACTAAAGGGGTGAGAAGAAGGAGGAGAAGGGTAAAGTAGAAAATAGAATGGGGACTCACCAGTAGTTAATTCCTACATTATCCAGAATCTTCTTGACACACATAATGTCATCAGTAAGGTCATCATCCAGGAACTCTGGCAGGAGTTACAGGAGGAAAAATGAGAGAGCTAAGTATTACCCAGAAAGGTAATGAGTTTCCCTCTTGCCTGGTCATTCTCTGATCTAGAGGCTTATGCCTGTTGCCTTTCTATATGAGAAATCCAGTACAGTAAGGCCTCCCCCTAGGTAAGGACTCCCTTTGCTTCTCTGGGGGCATCTCTAGAAGAATTATCAACTTCATCAACTGACTTACTCTGAAAATGCAGGGTATTAGACTTCAAGATCCCCAAACAGCTCAGATCATCTACCCGTGAACTTTAAGGGACTGTCTGGGGATTTGGTGATAATGAAAAATTCTAACAGCCTCTTACTCAGTACTATCAATTGAAGTCCCACAGTTGATGTGGAGTCCAAGGCAGTGAAGTTAGAGGTGCGCTTGATGCCAAAAAAGGAGATTATCCCAGGAGTAGGCTCCAAAAAAACACAGGAACATGGTAAAAGTGGTCACTCACTTTCACAGGAGATGCCACAGATGTCCCTTGAGTGAGGGATCTGGTTGTCTCTGCACCAAATTTTATTATTGATCTGGAAGAGTCCATATTCTTTGCTGCCATTGTTATTTACTATGGTTTGTGTGTCACAACCACTGGTATGAAATACGGTACAGACCCCTGAAAGAAAGATGAAAAAGAGATATCACGGGGATGTCCACATATAGCATAAATGAGGACATGTATTCCCAGACAGAAAAAGGCCCTCCAGCCAATCTCCAAATACGGCCAACCACAGAGTATCTTGATAAGATTAAGAGTTCCAAAAACAGATCAGACAATGGGAGAAAAGAGAGATAGGTGAATAAATGTAATAAGAGAGTAAACAGATGGGCAGGTAAGAGGATTATTAGATAATTGAATTAAAAGTAGAGAAAAAAAGAGGAGGAAGAGAAGGGTGGGGAAGATAGAAGAAGATGAAGTATGGAACAAAGCAAGATAGCAGGGAACTCACATTCAGGCAAAGTGACGCCTCCATAGCCATCCAGGTCTTTCAGCCTCTGGAACAACTCACATTTTGTTAATTGTTCAGCCTGGATGGCATGAAACAGGATGCCCACCAGGAGCAGAGAGACAAAGGACATCATTTTGGCTGCTCCCAAGATTCTGAAATGGGGTCACCACACAACTTCACCTCCTTTTATTTGTGGAGAAAGCCTCAGGGGTCCTGGCATCAAGCCCTACATCCAGGAAGAGGATGAAGAGAGACTGACCATGCCAACAAAGAAACATTTAGCCTGCCAGCTGCCTTCCATAATTTCACTCCATTATTCCTTTCCTTCCCAGAATCTCTTGACCATACCAGGTATTTTTACCTGTCCAGAGAGAGTTACAAGCATGATCCTGTTTCCCATTTGGCTTTGTTTATACCTTTATTTCTTGTAGTGTTGGTTCTAGGAAGCAGGATGTCCCCAACCTACTTCAGGAACAAAGGAGGCCTCAGGGGTAATACGAGTGAAGCAATTAGAAAATACAAAAACGGTCCATGGCCAACTCCTCCTTCTCCTTATAGAAATACAGAATTTGGGAAAGGAGTGTATATCATCACTTGTCATGGTTCCAGGATCAGAACTGGCACTTGCCCAGTCGACCCAGGCATGAAACAAAGGAAGAATTCCTTGATATGCCAGTTCGTGGCTGAGGGCTCAGGAATAGAGATAGAATATGGCAACATAGACTGAGAATCAGATATAACGTGGACTCAGAGACTTCCTATTTCATGAAAATGGAGAACTTGAAAAGTGTGTATGACAGTATTTAGTTACCCTATGAGCTATTATCAACCTCCCCACATCCAACCACCACTACCACTAAATAGCCAGATAACACACTGTAAACCTAAAAGTAATAACTTGTAACAGACCTGTTCATAAACATATAAAGTTGTAGACAGCTTCAGAGTTGGCCACAGAAGGTTAAAAAAAGAGTGACCCAAGCCAGTGGGTAGATTGGACTTCAAGTACTTTAAGGTTGGAGTAGTATATATCTAGAGCCTATAAAACAAGATTCTGGATCTGAGCTTTTGGATCAGTGTCCTTGAGCAGTAGAGTTTAGGATACTAGTTCTGATGATTCCTTCAAATTGCTGGCATCAAGCTTCACGTCATGGTGCCAATAGCTGTTAGCTTCCTTCACGCAGGGGGTCATTCTCTCTACCTCAATGTCTAAACCTGATTTCTTTTTTTTTTAACATCTTTATTAGAGTATAACTGCTTTACACTGTTGTGTTAGTTTCTGCTGTATAACAAATGGAAACAGCTATAGGTATACATATATCCCCATATCCCTTCCCTCTTGGATCTCCCTCCCACCCTCCTTAATCCACCCTTCTAGGTGGTCACAAAGCACCGGCTTATCTCCCTGTGCAATACACTGCTTCCCACTAGCTACCTATTCTACATTTGGTAGTGTATATATGTCAGTGCTACTCTCTCACTTCGTCCCAGCTTATCCTTCCCCCTCCCTGTGTCCTCAGTTCATTCTCTACGTATGTGTCTTTATTCCTGCACCTCCCCTAGGCTCATCAGAACCATTTTTTGGGTTTTTTTGTTTTTAGATTCCATATATATGTGTTAACACACAGTATTTGTTTTTTTTCTTTCTGTCTTACTTCACTCTGTATGACAGACACTAGGTCCATCCACCTCACTACAAATAACTCAGTTTAGTTTCCTTTTATGGCTGAGTAATTTTCCGTTGTATAGATGTGCCACATCTTCTTTATCCATTCATCTGTCAATGGACACTTAGGTTGCTTCCATGTCCTGGCTATTGTAAATGGTGCTGCAGCGAACATTGTGGTACATGACTCTTTTTGAATTATGGTTTTCTCAGGGTATATGCCCAGTAGTGGGATTGCTGGATCATATGGTAGTTCTATTTTTAGTTTTTTAGGAACCTCTATACTGTTCTCCATGGTGGCTGTATCAATTTACATTCCCACCAACAGTGCAAGAGGGTTCCCTTTTCTCCACACCCTCTCCAGCATTTATTGTTTGTAGATTTTTTAATGATGGCCATTCTGACTGGTGTGAAGTAATACCTCACTGTACTTTTCATTTGCATTTCTCTAGTGATTAGTGACATTGAGCACCCTTTCATGTGTTTGTTGGCAATCTGTATGTCTTCTTTGGAGAAATGTCTATTTAGGTCCTCTGCCCATTTTTGGATTGGGTTGTTTGTCTTTTTGATATTGAGCTGCATGAGCTTCTTGTAAATTTTGGAGATTAATCCCTTGTCACTTGCTTCATTAGCAAATATTTTCTCCCATTCTAAAGGTTGTCTTTTCATCTTGTTTATGGTTTCCTTTTCTGTGCAAAAGATTTTAAGTTTCATTAGGTCCCATTTGTTTATTTTTGTTTTTATTTCCATTTCTCTAGGAGGTGGGTCAAAATGATCTTGCTGTGATTTATGTCATAGAGTGTTCTGCCTATGTTTTCCACTGAGAGTGTGATAGTGTCTGGCCTTACATTTAGGACTTTACCAATTTTGAGTTTATTTTTCTGTATGGTTTTAGAAAGTGTTCTAATTTCATTCTTCTAAATGTAGCTGTCCAGTTTTCCCAGCACCACTTATTGAAGACACTGTCTTTTCTACATGTATATTCTTGCCTCCTTTATCAAAGATAAGGTGACTTGGGCCTCCCTGGTGGCGCAGTGGTTGAGAGTCCGCCTGCCGATGCAGGGGACACGGGTTCGTGCCCTGGTCCGGGAAGATCTCACATGCCGCGGAGCGGCTGGGCCCGTGAGCCATGGCCGCTGAGCCTGCGTGTCCGGAGCCTGTGCTCCGCAACAGGAGAGGCCACAACAGTGAGAGGCCCGTGTACCAAAAAAAAAAAAAAAAAAAAGATCCAAGATCCAATTCTCTTTGACAAATTTGTCAGTTCTCTAGATGAATTCACTTGTGAACTCCTGATGTCCTAGTGTTACTGAACCAGCTTGGTTTTGCCTGATGGGCAGCAACCAAATCGCTGAGACACTGAGGTTTGCAGTACACAGAGGGCTTATTCACAAGGCAGCCAAGTGACAGGAGAACCAGTCTCAGATGTGAAACGTTTTGGGTCAGTTAACTGGTTTGTTGGTTTGGTTAGTTTTACTAACTTCTTCCCTTGCTCCATCTCTCTGTTAAATCTGGAGTCCTATTCCACTCCCATTTCAAGTCTCCCCCTAGTTCTTTAAGAAGTCACTAGTACATAGAAGACAAAATATGTTCAAAAACATATGAAAGTACTCTATTTGCTCTATGTCTGTACCACCCATGTGACCAATGTGTGTCTGCATGGTGTAAGATCAAGTCCAGAAGAACAGGTAGGACCAGGAAAAGAACACAAAAACCCTGTGTTCTTGCTGCCATCTGCCAATGTGGAAAGTCATCTTTCTTAACTTTAAAAATGAGAAAACTCTATATTGTGTTGGGCTTTCTGGTTTCTTCAGCTTAACACACACACACACACACACACACACTCATCTCTTTGACTTCCACCTACAATCTTAATCATGGTTCCATCTCAAGCTCTGAGTAGCAATATTCCAATTAGGAATTAGGGGAGGGACCAAGTTTTAATGAAGTAAAGCACTGGATTACTCTGTTTACATTGTTTCAGTTCATCATTTTATTGCAAGGCAAAGAGGGCAGCCAGTTAGCAGCTGAAGCAGAAAAAGAATCTGAACTCCCAAAATCTAACAGGAAGATCTCTATCCAGGAATCTCTTAGCTGGTTTCTGATTTTCTAACAAAAGCAACTTGTTCATATATTGTTAAATCCTTGTCTCCATGGGTGAAGGAAGGTCTGGTGTTTGCTATTCTGCCATCTTGCTGATGTTCTTTATTGCCTCATTTTTCTCTGCCTAGCGGTCACATTTCTCTGCCTCTTTGTATTTCTACTAATTGTTTTATTGGATGCTGGACATTATGGGTGTTCTGTTATTGAGCATCTGAATTTTGTTGTCTTCCTTTAAAGAGTTTTGGCTTTGTACTGGTAGACAGTTAGGATACTTAACATTCAGTTTAATCTTTTAAGACTTGTTTTTAAACTTTGTGAGAGCAGGTCAAGATTAGCCTTTATTCTTGAGCTAATTTAACCCTATTCAAGTGTAGCCTTTCTGAGGTGTCTACTGAATGCTCCCAGTTTTCAATGAGATGTCTCCACTCTGGTTGATTAGACCTTAAATATCTCACTCTGTGTGAATTCGACTAGTTACTCAATTTACACTCCTAATAATACGTAGCTAAAGTCTTGTGGGTATCCATATACAGGCTTCTAGAATTCTGTCTCTGCATATCTCCCTCCTCTGCTGCCCACAGATTCAAACTATCTCTGCCTCCCCAAACTCTGATCTCTGTCTCTTCAACTCAGCGAGACAATCCTGCCTTGCTCCTTCTTTGATCTTGGGTCTCAAAACTGTGTGAAGACAGAAAGCCAAGGTGGTGGCATAGCTCACTTCAGTGGTTTCCCTTCTCTCAGGGGTTACAGTCCTGTGCTGTATGTTTTCCAATAGCTGTAAACAGATACTTGATATATTGTGTCCATTATGTAGTTGCTTACATTGGGAGACCTAATCTGGTACCAGTTTACTCCTTAAGAGGTGGAAACTGAAGACACCCTCATTTTTAACTTCCTAAAACTTTTGCTATCCTTTAAATTCTAGTTCACATTCCACTCTATCCATTCATTTCCTTTACTCCCTTCTCTATAATTTCAACAAACTATGTAGCTCTTTTGTGGCAGTTATCCCATTCCATACTGTACCATAGTTATCTACAGGAAAATTCTGTGTCTTGACCAACCAATACTGACCTACATGTCATGGGGTTCAAAACTACATTTATTGAATATATGAGATACCCAAAAATATATTGTCTTCTTATCAGTAGAAATATATAAGAAGAATATAAATGACCCTCCTGCTTAGTGGAAGGTTGGAATATATATGGTCTATATATAGACTCAAAGTTTCAATGAAAAAAATGGTTAGGCAAATGGTGCTCTATCTACATAATGAATATTGTATGATTATTTTAAATGAAGAAATAATACAAAATGCTGGGACTTCCCTGGTGGCGCAGTGGTTGGAAATCCACCTGTCAATGCAGGGGACACGGGTTTGAGCCCTGGTCTGGGAAGATCCCACATGCCACGGAGCAACTGAGCCCATGTGCCACAACTACTGAGCCTGTGTGCTAGAGCCCACAAGCCACAACTACTGAGCCCGCATGCCACAACTACTGAAACCCATGTGCCTATAGCTCGTTCTCCACAACAAGAGAAGTCACCACAAAGCCCGCGCACAGCAACGAAGACCCAACGCAGCCAAAACTAAATAAATAATAAATTTATTTTTTTTTAACTGTAAATTTTTTTAAATAATATAAAATGCTTACAATAAAATGTTAGGTGAAATATTAGGATTAAAATTTTATGTATGATGATAATTACAACTATATAAAGAATGCACATAAAAAAATTGGAAGGAAAAATATTTTGGATGATGAAGTTATTTTAATGTATATGTGCTGTTCACATGTTTTTATTGCCATGATCCAAAATTAGTCTTGAAAGACAGTTGGCCTGGCTATCTAACTATCTTCATGAAGGATGACATAGGATGATAAGTAATTCCAAAAGCCAAACTTTATTTTTATTAAATATCCTCCAACATCTTACTGGATCAAACTAACAGTCTTATTGAGAAAATTAGTTCATGTAGTTGCAACAAGTTTATCCTGATGAGTTCACCAGGAAGTGTTACCGTCATAGTGAGGTATTGTAAGAGTGTTTTATTGAGACTTTGTTTGTTAATGACTGAGGCCATTGTTTGATAACATCCACTTTATTTATTTTTTCCAGGATGAAATTTTGACAATCAATAGGAGACAAGTTAGGGTACATTTCACATACGTCTGTAGATCTGTGTGTCTGTTCCACAGTACTCTGGAGGTAGCAAGCGTCTGAAGATAGTTTTTATGGACCAACTTAATCATATTTCCAGGCCAACCCATCACAGTTTTCTTCTTTTTCTTAATATCTTCTATTTACCCTTCTCTATTATCCAATGGCAATACTGTGGAATGTCAGCTTTGAATTTTGGCTTCATCAGTTATTAATTGTATGATCCTGGACAATGTACTCAATCTCTCTATGCTATACTTACCTGACATATGTAAATTGTAGATAATGATAATAACTACCTTCCTCAATTCTTGTGAGGCTTCACTGAGATAATTTTGTAAAACTGTTATATCAGAGTGCCTCACACATAAGAGATATTCACTAAATGATCTCTTTTAGTATCGTTATTTTGTTTTCTGGTCTTAACACATCCTCCTCTTTATATACTCTCCATTCATTGTTTTTTTTTTTTTTTTTTTTGGTGGTACGCGGGCCTCTCACTGTTGCTGCCTCCCCCGCTGCGGGGCGCAGGCCCCAGATGCGTAGACTTAGCAGCCATGGCTCACGGGCCCAAGCCGCTCCGTGACATGTGAAATCTTCCAGGACCGGGACACGAACCCGTGTTCCCTACATCAGCAGGCGGACGCTCAACCACTGCGCCACCAGGGAAGCCCAATCTCTCCATTCATTCTTGATGCTTATATCAGTTAGTTGATATGAGGGACAAAGGAAGCTAGTCCTATGAAGATGAAATTTTTCCCAGGCAGGATTTCTGCATTCAGGAAAGCCAGCTCTGGATGAAAGAGGTTTCTGATGAGGGTAATATGTATCCATCATCAAGACGCGGGTAATTGAACGTAGTTCAGATAACTCCGCTAACCAAATTTTGTTTTGTTCACTGCCTTATACCTAGAGTGTAGAACAGTGTCTGACAGGTCATAAATACTTGGTAAGTACAATATTTCTTGAATTAATTAATGTATGGCACGGTTTTATACAAAAACTAATCTAATACCTAGGAAACAGCATGTAGACCCTTCATTTCCACTTTAAACTCACAGATAACACTTCAGGGGGAAAAAAGCTGGAATTAAACTTTTAAATACAAGTTGGATATTTTTATTACTATTATCATAAATTCTACATTAATAAACACTGGACTTCCTTTCTACCTGGAAAAGTCTCTTATTCTGTTTCTCAGCTGGTATCTCTCTCAGGCTCTTTACAGCAACCCAAGACTGAGGCAGCCATATTTACTCTCAGCTACTCTCTCAAAAACAATATTATAGTTACTTCCTTGCAGGTCACCTTTTCCTCATCCAAGTCTTTCCACTCTGCCTTTCAGCTGTCAAAGTAAGACACTTGTCCAGTCTCCTCCAGGAGGAGCCATTCTAGTCTGTTACTAGGAAAAAATCCAACCTCTGCTGTGACCCTGTGCTGTCTTCCTTCTGGCCTAGGTCCCCTCTCTGCTTTCATATGGAAGGAACTCAGTGCTGTATTCCTGCAGCAAGGCTTCTTCTTTATATCTGTCATTTAACTGCATTTTACTATCTGCCTGGACTCTCTTTAAGAGGACTGACCTGGTTTATGTAAATCTGTGATGTTAAAAACTATCAAACTAAACAGAGAAAATTATCTACAAAATTATATGGCTGTCAGCTCGATGCTTTGTGACCACCTAGAGGGGTGGGATAGGGAGGGTGAGAGGGAGGCTCAAGAGGAAGGGGAGATAGGGATATATGTATACGTATAGCTGATTCACTTTGTTGTACAGCAGAAACTAACACAACACTGTAAAGCAATTATACTCCAATAAAGATATATTTTTAAAAAAGAATTATATGGCTGTTTTCTCCTGCCTCCTCCTTGTTTAGAGATTAAAGCAGGGCCCAGGTCCTGACCCATGCCAGAGTAGGAAGATTGCTAATCTAGACCTTAGAGGTCATACTCTAGATAATCGGTCCCAATGATGCAAGAACAAATGATAGCATACACGCATTTCACATTGGGGTTCATTCTGAGTATCAGATATTTATTAAATAAGTTAATATTTGCTTTATGAATTATAAAGTATTAAATATTGGTTTTAATCATGGATATTCTTATGTCTTTCCAGTTTTTCCCTATCTCATAAGGAAGAGGTCATTAGATTTGAGTGAAACATATGGATGTGGTCCCTGATGAATGAACCAAAACATTTCCCTGGAACAAAAACATAGATGCAGCTGATCTGTTTGACTCCAAGATACATCTGCTCCTTAGGGAGGCTCTTCTTCAACCCCCAGAAGGGAAGGAGGCTGTCTTGCTCTAGAAAAGGCAGTAGTGTCCATAGCAGCATATATAGAATAGGGTCAACAGTCTTCCATGAGTACCTTGGAGTGGGGAGAAGCCAATAACATGGAGCCTTCACAGGAGAGAAGCAGAAAGTCCACAGACCTGTAAGCTGGCAGAAGAATTTAGTCCAGGGGTAAGACAACCAGGAGAGAAGGCATTGACTCCAAGCCCAAAGCAGGTCATGACCCCTCTCTACTGAACCTGAGTATCTAGAGTTTATCTGGGCCCAAACTACTCTCTGCCTCCAGAGAGGACAACTTCTGACACAGCCTAAACAAATTTGGAAGCATGCCATATTTTTTTAATGTCTTGTGTTTGTTCCAAGTACCTCCAATGAATGGGGCCCATATTTGCCAAGAAACTTCTGGAGGCTCTAGGAAGAAATTTCATTGTCCCCACTCTTACCCTGTCTTAAAGTGAGCTTTACCTTATTTTCATATCCCAAAAATCATGCTGTAAATACCAATTGTTAGCCCCATAAGAATCCCCTCTGTGAAACCAGCACAGGTAGGTGGGTATGGGGTTTCTACCACCACCACCCCCATGGTCCTTCTTCTGCCCTCTGAGCTTCTATGGGATAACTATAATCTCTCTTCTTCATAAGAATCCCTTCAATATTGAAAACAGCTATCATAGTCTTCCATTAGTTTAGTCTTTTCCAGGTTAAACCTCTCCACACTCTTCGTATGTTCCTCCTACTTTATACTTACTAAGTCCTAATTCATGATGGTCAAAAAAAAAATCTCAAATCATTTTCACAGAAATGGCTAGCAAATCAGGTCTTATCCTTCCTGTAATTTTTCAACTGATTGTTAAAGCTTATCTGCAGAGTTTATACGTGCCCTTGTTAAATTTCATCTTGTCTTTAGCATTCCAAAAGACAAGATTATTTTGAATTATAATTCTATCACCTATAATATTGGTTACCCCTCTTTGATTCATATCATCTGAAGTTTGATGAGCCATGCATATTTGCTATGTCTAGATAGGTGAATGAAACAAGATCTACAAAACTTTCTCCTTTTCACTAGACATCTTTCTCAGACTTTCATAGGGTCATTAATGAATACTTTTGCTATATAGTAAACAAACTAAGAGTATTCTCTTTAAGCTCACAGTCAACATGGTTTCTGTTAAGCTTTACTGAAATTAATATGCCCTTTTCCTACCCCTTTCTCCTGATCTACTAAATTATTTTTTGATCTACTAAATTATTAATACTATCAATAAAAGACATTATGTGAGGTTTCACACTGTAATTCGCATTATATAGTTCCTAATGATATCTCCTTATGAGAATTCCAAATGTTCTGTAAAACAACTATTTAAGAATTTTAACAGGGACCAAGTTCAAATTCACTGGTTAGCAAGAACGATAGTAAATTTTTGATCATAAGCATCGATGCAGAGTCCGGATTTGAAACGTTTTGGGTCAGTTGACTGGTTTGTTGGTTTGGTTAGTTTTACTAGCTTCTTCCCTTGCTCCATCTCTCTGCTAAATCCAGAGTCCTATTCCACTATTCTTTAAGAAGTCACTAGTACATAGAAGACAAAATATGTTCAAAAACATATGAAAGTACTCTATTTGCTCTATGTCTGTACCACCCATGTGACCAATGTGTGTCTGCATGGTGTAAGATCAAGTCCAGAAGAACAGGTAGGACCAGGAAAAGAACACAAAAACCCCGTGTTCTTGCTGCCATCTGCCAATGTGGAAGGTCATCTTTCTTAACTTTAAAAATGAGAAAACTCTATATTGTGTTGGGCTTTCTGGTTTCTTCAGCTTAACACATAAACACACACACACACACACACACACACACACACACTCATCTCTTTGACTTCCACCTACAATCTTAATCATGGTTCCATCTCAAGCTCTGAGTAGCAATATTCCAATATTCCCTCAGTTAGGGGAGGGACCAGAGATTCCTTCTCCCTTGGTAATCATTTAAATGTCTCTTTCTCTAGCCCAAGCATTAATTTCAGATGCTGAAATTTTCCATGGCAATTTGCTATTGGAAATTTATTATAACTAATTCATTTATTTATTTTTTCATATATTCCACAAGTACTTATCAAGATCTTCCTGTGTGTTGGTATTATCTTCCTGCAATAACTGAGAGAAAAAAAACCAGGGTAGAAATTTCTAAAGAATCTACAGTTAGGTGAGATAAGCTGAACATTTTGTCCTGTATAGGGAACATAAGGCAGGAGAATCAAGAAAAAGAAAGTATCCCCAGCTTCCAGCAGACTGATTAGAGACTGGGCAAAGTTTGAAAATGGCTTTACCAACAGTCACCAGGGCACTTGTCCAAGGAAAAAGAATGGCTTCCCAGGAGAGTGGGATCTAGGTTAATTCAGATCTTCCTATATGGCATCTCTCATGGAGTAGATGACATACATTTTTTGTCAGGATTTCCAAGTCTCATTTTCTTGGAAAGGGAAAATAGTCTGAGATGAGTGACTGCTTCAGGAATGTGCAAGACCTAGAGCAGGACCACCTCCCAAGGAGTCCTGGGCCCTCTTCCTACCCTTCCAGAAGAGTTTACCAGGGATGGTTCTCCTGCTGATGCTCAGTGAAGATTGTCATGTAAATAGCTGGTTGGAAGAGCCCTATACTGCTCTCTGATATGGACATTTCTATCACTCAGAAAGGATTTCAAAAAGCACTGTAGGGGCTTCCCTGGTGGCACAGTGGTTGAGAGTCCACCTGCCGATGCAGGGGACACGGGTTCATGCCCCGGTCCGGGAAGATCCCACATGCCATGGAGCGGCTGGGCCCGTGAGCCATGGCCGCTGAGCCTGCGCGTCCGGAGCCTGTGCTCCACAACGGGAGAGGCCACAACAGTGAGAGGCCCGCGTACCGCAAAAAAAAAAAAAAAAAAAAAAAAGCACTGTAGGATAGTAGTTAGGAGCTTTGGAGTCAAGCAAACTTGGGTTCAAATCATGACTCCACCATAATGACCTTGAATAATCGACTTAAACTCACTGCATCTCAGTTTCTCTTCTATAAACAGGAGACAATAAAGCCTGTACCCAGTGCTTGCTTGATGAATAAATTAATAAGCCAAACATGGTGTGTGGTCATAATACAGTCTTCGTTAATATTACCTTCCTCTGTTCTCTTGAGGACAAATCTAGATGAGAAAGCAGCCCAGTAGTGACAGCAAGAACCAGACCACCTGGTTAATCCTAGAGGACTTTGAGGAGCTGCAACACCTGGGCTTTCTCCCGTTCACCCTCTTTCTGGTCGTCTATGTGGTAACAGTCGGGGGCAACAACCTCATCCTGCTGGCTGTGGCCTCCAGTCGGACTCTTCACACACCCATGTACTTCTTCCTCTGCCACTTCTCCCTGCTGGAGATTGGCTATACCTCGAACATCGTGCCTCAGCTGTTGCAGAGCTTCCTGGATGGGCGGGAAACCATCTCGCTGGACACTGTCTGGTCCACTTCTACTCTTTTGTCTCACTGACTGCAGTTGAGTGCCTGCTACTGTCTGCCACGTCCCATGATACTATTTGGCCATCTGCCACGTCCTTCGCTACCCTGCCCTGATGAGCAGCTGGTTGTATGACTGCCTGGAGCCTAGTTCAGTGGCTTCTCCTTCTCTGCCTTCACTCTGGCCCTCGCAGCCCCTCTGCCTCTCTGCCCTGGCAGCAGGGAGATCTACAATTACTTCTGTGAGTTTACTCCAGTTGTAGGGCTATTCTATGGTGATGTGGGGGTCATGTGGGGAGCTGGAGCGAGCATCTCAGGTTTCCTGACACTGGCCCCCTTCCTGTGGATTGTGGCATCCTATGCCTTCATTCTAAGCGCTGCGCTGTGA
This sequence comes from Hyperoodon ampullatus, assembly GCF_949752795.1. NCBI lineage: Eukaryota > Metazoa > Chordata > Mammalia > Artiodactyla > Ziphiidae > Hyperoodon > Hyperoodon ampullatus. The sequence continues at coordinate 54,617,818 of NC_136924.1, forward strand.
ATACCTTCAAGCTATGGAAAGCAGAAAGCCTTCTCCACCTGTTCCTCTCACCTCCGAGCCTGAAGATCCAGCCTCAGTGCCGCAGGTGGGCTCCATTGGTGCCCTGGCACCCTCTAGTGGCCCTCTGCTCTAATGCCAACTCTCAGCCCTTCCTCCTGCCTCCCTCCCCAGCCCTAGGGGCTGCACTGGCCTTGGACACCTGCCAGCCTGATTTCGTCCCTCCTCTCCCTCTAAGCGCAATGAAGTGCCCTACAGAGGTTTAGGATCTCTTGGAGAAAAGAAAAGGATAATCCACCATCTAAAAGGCCACAAGATGTTTGCAAATCATGTATCTGATAATGGTCTGTAGCCCACCAGCCAAGCCCCCTGCTGCCCATTGGGGTACCTGCGTGGCCCCTCCCATCCCAGGTGATAAGGGGATTTCAGGCCCCATAGCACCCGAGGGGTGGACACTGGTCGTCCTCAACACCCTCAAGGAGTGAGTGCTGGACTGTTTTGAACCCAGATTACTTCCCATTTCTGCCCTCAAAGGCTGGGGGCTTCAGCATGCCTCCGGTAGAACACACAGTATTTGCAAGTCTTTGAGAACCAAGAGAATAGTCTTCACTTTTCTGAAAAATGCATCTTATTATTTCACAACAGTGACCGTTTTCAAACTGGCTCCCGGGGGTGCCCTCTCACTCTTCTTTATTTCTCTGAAAGTGGCCATGGCGGTTTGGCTATCACCCATCCCCACCCCATGTGACAAGGCCAGTGGGGTCAGCTCCTGGCCGCCCTTACCTTCATTGGAGATTAACCCAGACTCCCAGCCTTAGACTGAACATGACGCCCCTGCTGTTCCCTGTCACCACTTCTCATCTCCTTCGCCTGTCTTGTTTCCTCCAGCTTTTCAGCTTCAGAGTTAGCTGACTGTCACCACTCACAGTCCCCGCAGAGTCCAGAGATTTCTCCTTGAAGGAAAGGTTCTGGAGAAATCAGAGGGATAAAGAGTGCAGCCAATTCTTGCCTTGTGCTGATGCCCAAGAGGGTGAAGAGAGTGAGTGTTTTCTCATTAGAATTTTTAAATCCTCCAAGTAATAGATCATTTGGGAGCATCCTGTGTCTTCCTGCTCGTTCTAATAATATGTTGTTCCTAAATTTTAATGAGGGAAATTCTTTATCTCATAAATATACCGACTGGGAGATCCATTTTAAAAATGGTATCGAGGTAACTCCAAGTGTTTACAAAGAATGAGGACGCAGCGTCCTGTGTTCAGACACTGGCTGAGAGCTTCCCGCCTGGAGCCTGGGACCCATCGGAGGGCGGGACAGACAGGACCCTCCTCCCATGGGTGGGCCTCCTCAGGAGCATCTCAGACATGGGCCCACCTCATTGCAAACTTCTCATTCGGCCAGTGGCAGGCAGCTGGCTAGAGATGTGGACAAAAGAAAAGTGCCCAGCAGCCTGGGATCACCCCAGGGCATGGCCTCAGGAACCTGGTCCAACCCATCAGCACCTCTAGGGAGCAACACACCTTGGCAGGAGCTCTTCTGGTCTGGGATGTGGCAGGAAAGGGAGAGGGAGATGTGCTGGAGAGGGTGGCAGAAGGCCTGAGAGTTGGCGTTCTAGAGGATGGCCACTAGAGGGCACCAGAGCACCGGCGGAGCCCACCTGAGGCTCTGGGGCCCGATTTCCAGCCTAGACCCCAAAGAGGTGCCCAGAGGAGAGGGGTTGATTACCGGACGCCTCTGACTCTCCGACCCACATTGTCTCGCCTCACAGAGGAGACAGAAGTCTGCCTTCATCATCTGATGGGGGCACTTCCAGCCTGTTGGAGTGGCCCAGTGACCAGACAGCCTCACAGGCTGTCTGCGGTCTGACTGCCTTTTGTTTCTCCAGAGGCAGTACTCTGGACCCAGAAATACCTGGCTTGAGTCTTGTGCTTGCAGTTTTCAAGCTGCAGGGCTGCGTGAGTGGTGGCATGTGGAAAACAGGGATGGTGGACGTGAACTTGGAACATGTAAAAGTGGTGGTATTTTGGTGGGCAGGCTGTATTCTTCCCTGTGCCCTCTTTCTGGAGAGTTCTCCCCAAACTTCCTTCTTCCCTTTCCAGCTGAGCCTCTCCCTTTTGTCCCCACACCCCTGCTGGATGGAACAGACACATGTACCCCAATGTTCCTAGCAACACGAGTTACAATAGCCAAGACATGGAAGCAACCTAAATGTCCATCAGCAGAGGAATGGATAAAGAAGATGCGGTATTTTTATATAGAATGGAGTATTAGTCATAAAAAAGAATGAAATAATGTCATATGCAGCAACATGGATGGACCTAGAGATTATCATACTAAGTGAAGTAAGCCAAAGACAAATATCATATGATATCGCTTATATGTGGAATCTAAAAAAAATGATACAAATGAACTTATTTACAAAACAGAAACAGATTCACAGACATAGAAAACAAACTTATTGTTACCAAAAGGGAAAGGGGGATGAGGGAGGGATAAATTAGGAGGTTGGGATTAACATACACACGACTATATATAAAATAGATAACCAACAAGGACCTACTGTATAGCACAGGGAACTCTACTCAAAATTTTGTAATAGCCTAGAAGGGAAAAGAATCTGAAAAGGAATATATATATCTGAATCACTTTGCTGTACACCTGAAACTAATACGATATTGTAAATCAACTATACTTCAAATTTTTTTAATTTTTTTTTAATTTTCAGTTAGCAGGAAAAAAAAAGTCTCCTGAGTGTCCAAACCAACATTTGCCTCAGACCAATATCTGATTCTCTAATGAATTCTCTGCAAAAAGGAGACACAGTGAGCTTCCCTTAATGTGGGGGGAAACAACAGCCCCCTTTAAATGGTCCTTCATACTATCTGCTGTGGTTAATGAGCTGAAGGGAAGGTTGAATCATCAGTCCTGTAAGCATGTGTAGCCCATATCCAGGGACAAGCATACACTGGTCCATTAACTTGGGGCCATTCCATTCGAGTTAGCCTGTCCTTCCCTTTAGCGGGGAATGGGTCACTGCCAGAGGATCTAATTAATGGGGAAGGGAATAAACTGTGAGGATGAACTCTTGAGAACCCCACAGAAAATCCCCAGAGTCAAGCTTCACCCACCATATCATGATGAATATTAGTATTCTACGTGTTATTAGCTGTTCTGTGGAAACATTTTAAGACATATTCCATATTGCATTCTAAGGAATTCAAAATGTTTATTACAGTAAAGTAAATCAACCTAGTTATTTTGAACAAATAACTTTTAAATTCTCAAATGAACATCATTGGACACTAACTTTATGAGATACAATTTGAAAAATGGAGCTCTTTGGTGTGTGATTATAGCTGAAGGGCCAGTTTTTGCCACTGAGAGCAAAGGAAGAGGTCCTATAAAGTTCAACAACAGGAAAACACTGGTGGTTTCAGAATTCAGTAAAGTGGTTGCCCTGGGGGAAATATGTTCTGGAAGGGTGGTCACGGGCTCTGCTGGGACACAGTAATATTTCTTTTCTTGGTCTGGTTCCTGGTTACCTGAGTGTATTTACTTTGTGAAAAGTAATCAAGCTTTACACCTATGATTTTTACATACACCTCAATGGATATTATACTTTAACAAAATTAGATTTCAAGAAAAGAGCTGCTTTGAGGTGGAGACAGGAGTTGGAGTTACACCTGTGGGCCACCTGGCACCTACACTCTGTGGCAAAGACGTGAGGTGCTTACAAAGGTAGTGTAGGGCATTGGCTAAGAGCACTGGGTTCAGAGCCAGATAGAACTGGATTTGAATCCCCGTTTTGTGGCCCCTGGTTACATAAGCAACAAGGAGAGCAATAGATTAGGCCAGATACAGTCAGCGGCCAGACCATGAAAGACCCTGTAAAGTCAAGATACGGATTTTGACAATTGTAAGTATTAGAATATGTTGAGAAATCACCGTATTGAGGGAGAATGAATAAAATGGATCAAGAAATTTTATCCAATCAGATGAGTACTGTTATATCTTTTTAACAATTCCTCAAATATATAAAAAATTTTGCCAGAGAAATAAAATTGGAGCTGTGCTTGCATTACATCAAAAGAATACCAACCATTATGTTGATTTTTGGGAACTTTGACATATGTGCTAATAAAAAAAAAACTATAAGAACTTGTATAACACCCATTTAGTTCTACTTCTATAGACTTATAAGCAGACAATTTTTGTTCTCAGAGAATATGATAAACAATTCCACAATATTCTTACTGTAATTGTGAGGTATATAAGAATATAAACATTGATTAAACCTATATCTTTTAACTATTAAAAATTATCTTGTGCTAAACTGACTTTTTTGAACTGATCATCTTTCTTAGGGGCAAGATGAACAATTTAATCAATTAGTCTTGACTACATGTTCTCTGACCTTTCAGTACAAATGCAAGAATGGATCCGGATAGTCACACTTCTTTCTTTTTACATTAATTGCTGGGTATGTTTCTCCATACGGAAAAAAATGAAAAACGTTAATTTTTTGGTGTCATCACAGATAGAAAAGAAAACCTGCTTTTACATTTCCATGTCATCACTTCACATTAAAACTAAGTGACAACTAACACTCCAATCTCACTTTAACAAGCAAGCATCTCGGGTATACTTTAGAACAGGATGACCCAGAGAAATTATCAGTGTGGTGTCCAAAAGAGAGTGTGGTGTCAGAGTCCAAGTGTGGCTTTGAGCACTGGCTTTGACAGTTAGCATCTTAATGGCACTACTAACACATGCTAAACCTACCAGAACCTCATTTTTCTTTCTTATCCATATAATATCACTAACAATATCTACCTCCTAACATTCTTCAAACAATAAAACAGGTAACATGAAGTTGTCTAGCAAAGAGTTGATATTATATAAGTTTAATATTTTCCTTCTTTCCCTTGTATATGGAAAGGAAATTTAACAATATCATGGTATTATTTATTCACAATATAACTTTCAAAGTAGCTGCTCTTCTAGGTAGAGTCTTAAGAATTGGACATTAAAGCCACATGATTTGAAGTAAGATGGTAAATCTTATTCTTGTTTTTTAATTGATCTATAAGATGAAAGTTGATATATACGTTTGCTAGGGCTGCCATAACAAGATTCCACAGACTGGGTGCCTTAAACAACAGAAATCTATTTTCTCACTGCTCTGGAGGCTGAAGGCCCAAGATAAAGGTGCTGACAGTTTTGTTTTTTCCAAGACCTCTCTCCTTGGCTTGCAGATGGTCATCTTACTGCTGTGCCCTCACGTGGTCCCTCTTCTGTACACATTTCTGGTGTCTCTCTGTGTCCTAATCTCCTCTTCTTATAAAGACAACAGTCATACTGGATTAGAGCCCACTCCCACAGCCTCATTTTAATTTTACCTTAATTGCCTCTGTAAGGGTTCTATCTGCAAATACAGTCACATTCTGAGGAACTGGGGTTTAAGGTTCAACAGATGAATTTGAGGGACACAAATTACATTGTTGGGGGGTGTAGGAAAAATTTCAATATTTTCAAATATTTAAATGATTTTAATCCTAAGAAGGAACAAAATGATACTTTAATAGAGAAGTTTTCTCCCCTACAGTATTATTTTTTCCCCTATGGTATTATTTAAGGTGAAAGATGATGCCTGTGGAAGATGATGTTAAACATCGCTCACTATCTGTGCCCCCATCCTTCAAAGCATGAGCTTCTCCCTCTCCCACTGTATTTACTCTGAATATTTGGGATAATTTTGGAATAGCACTTACAGCTGATTTAAAAAATAAATTACTTTACAGCAAATCTACTGTAGATAAAAAATACCTGCTAGTATCACATGGACATTTCAGGGATGGCTTGGCCCATGACAGCAGGTGCACTCTGCTTTGGGCTGATGTTCTTTTGTATACATCTTGTCTTTTTTCTTTTCTTTCAGCTAAGGCTGGGGTTCTTAACCTGACAGCTGTGGGTGAGGGTTAAGAGAGCCCACTGCTTCCCTGAAATGTACACAGAATGGTGTGCGGACCCGTGTCATTTCCCTGTGGAGATGCTTCATGTGTTTTTGCAGATCTTTGAAAGGGTTTTGCATTCTGTCCTTCAATCATTGAACTAATGTTTACTATGGTAATGTTTATTTCTATATGCTGGGCACAGTTCTAAATGCTGGTAATACAGTCATGAACTACAAAGACAGCAGCCCTGTTCTTACAGAGCTAACATTCTCAATCCCAAAAAGGCTAGGAAGCCCTAATCTAAAGCTTAAGGTAACTTGTTATGGCTGTTCTCCTTGTATTCCAAAAATGAATAATTACTTGATTGTCTTATGAATGGAAATCTTCTGAGTCAACTTTTTGTTGTTGTTATCATTAAAGTAATTATGGGAGGGCTTCCCTGGTGGCGCAGTGGTTGAGAGTCCGCCTGCCGGTGCAGGGGACGCGGGTTCGTGCCCCAGTCTGGGAGGATCCCACGTGCCGCGGAGCGGCTGGGCCTGTGAGCCATGGCCTCTGAGCCTGCGCATCCTGAGCCTGTGCTCCGCAAGGGGAGAGGCCACAGCAGGGAGAGGCCCGTGTACCGCCAAAATAAATAAATAAATAAATAAATAAAGTAATTATGGGAAATCATGTTTACTACTAAAATTTTATCTATATATAAAACTACATCTACCTATGCATGCATAAATATACACTTATATATTAATTATATATATATTTGTGTATACATGTGATTGTACAAAACCTTTTCTGTTTTAAATTATTTCACTACTATGCTTTTCCACCTCCAAAATAAAATGGAAATTTTATATCAGTTTAATACTGTTTTGATGTCTTAGCAATTAAACGGATTTTGCTATCAGAAAACTGGACTTTATTCTCCACGGACTTAGAAAAATCAGTAACTTACATAGCATAGATATTCAGCAAATCTTGGTACAAAGAATAAAAAGTTGCAGGATGGATGAAAGGGTAAATAAATGACAAGTCTACATTTAGAAATAAAGGGTTTTAAAAGCTAAACTCCTTTGTGGTTATACATACCAAGAGTATACAAACTAGTAATTCCAGGACACCACTTCATGTGAGAAACACAACTGAAAACCATTTCCTACAGAGAGCAGGCTTTCAGCCAGGTTACTTTCTGCAATCTAAGATGCCTATAAAATGCCTATTATAGAACAAAGGAAAGAACAAACTAGAACTTCCATCATATTTAACCTTGCCTATTATGTAAACAGAAGCCATAAACCCTTTGTGGTACTGGGTCACCCTCTCTCCACAGTACATTTCTTGAACCTAGGGGATATCATTTAGCTTTTTTTAAAAACAACTTTGTAATTACATGGCTGCTTACAGAGCCACATGCAAGGGCCTTTGAAGCAGGAGCATTCAGTGGGGCAAAAATCACACTTCTAGACCTGAATAATTTTCTCTTTTCTACAAAATGAAGTATAGCATAGAATTTTTAAGGAATAAAATTGAAATGTAGCAAAAATTGTTGGAGTCATATTCAAATTAATCGAGTTTTAACTTTCCTAGGTTGTGTTAATTTGCTAGGTAGTTTTAGGTAATCAGATGATAGAGGTCAATAGGCCTATAGAGATATTACTGAAATTTTCCAGAACTCTTTTTTTTTTAATGTAATAATTGCACTAGCTCAAAGGAATAGATGACACCCAGAAATAATGAACTATTAAGTGGGCGAGTTAGCGCCAATAGGAATTTCTAAACCAAACTCTGAGCAGGGCTACTCTTAAGGTAAGGAGTGTCCATCACTCACTCGCACTCGTACAAGAGTACCATCTGCTATTGGATGGTATCACTTATCTCTCTGCAAAAAAAGCAGCCTTTAGGGATAGTAGGCCTGAGCTTCTGGACTGATTATAAGTTAGATGATCTTGCTTAGCTACATTTCCCAAGCAGTTTTATCTAAATTTCCTGCCTGACCCCTATTTTATTTTATTTTATTTTATTATCTACTCTAATTTTATTATCTACTCTAACTCTTGCCAAGAGCTAGAATGCACAGTTAATCTGCCCCTTGATTTGGGAGCAGATGTAGTGGCTGCGCCGTCCCATCCGTGGGCTAAATGACTCCTGACAACACTGGGATGTTATCCTCTAAGGAGTGATGGAGATGGAGAATCTGGAACTGGTCTGTAAAGGACAAAGGGTCCCTGAAGAGGGGAGGGTTAAATTTATCTTGCAAAGTGTCTGATACTGCATTTACGTTATAGAAATCAGATTGGGGGAGGGTGTATTTGATTAATATATGGCCATTATAGAATATAAGTTGAAAATTATTATTGAATTTACTAAGAAAGGATTGACTGGCCTTTCTTGCTAGGCTACAAGAGCACCAAGATTAAATGTATCTCCTGAGTGGTAAGATGATGGACCACTTAGGGAGAGGGCCTTGGTACTTTTATTAGTGACATAGGTGTGAAGGGCAAATGGCTTTTGTGACTGGAATATAAGTCAAACCTACTACTAGGGTAGTGTTATGGAATGGTGCAAGCTGGTAGACTAGAGCATGATTGCTTCAGATCAAAAAGCAATCACCAGGGGGACTTCCCTGGCAGTCCAGTGGTTAAGAATCCACTTTCCCATGCAGGGAACGTGGGTTCAATCCCTGGATGGAGAACTAAGATCCCACATACCAGGGGACAACTAAGCCCATGCACTGCAGCTACTGAGCCCTCGCTCTCTGGAGTCTGCACCTCACAGCTAGAGAAAAGCCCACGCACCGCAACAAAGAGCCTGCATGCCACAATGAAGATCCCGCATGCCATGACCAAGACCTGATACAGCTAAATAAATAAATAAATAAATAAATAAATAAATAAATAAATAAAAGCAATCACCGGGGAAGCAGCTGAATTTGGAAGGTCAGAGCAGAGGAATTTTCACCAAAGCCTTGTAGTAGCACACTACTACCAAATTCCACTATTAAAGAGCTCAGTGTGGTTGCTGTAGTCAGCATGGACTACGGCTTAAAGTGGGGAACTGACATTTACTGAACTGGGTTAAACATTTCTTTGGCCAAAATTCTGTTTCCAGAAATAAAAATATACAGCTTAAAGTTAAAATGCAAGAATGTGAGAAGAGTTACAGAAAGAAAATGACATTATATTCTCTAAAAATTACATCAAATATGCAATAAAAATATTTGAGTTCTTGAGACAAAGGAAGGGAAAATAATGAAACTATTAAAGTTTGGGGCTGGGTTAACAGGTGCATTATATCTAATACGGCTGGGAGAGGAGGGCAGGAAAGTACAGGAAAGGGGCCCAGGATATACACATGCATCATTAGGAAATTGGTTTAGAATAGGTTTATAACAACCACAACCAGGGAAGCAGACCCTTGAAGACAGAGGTCTGGATATAAGTACTCACATCTTTTTTTAAAAATTTTTATTAGAGTATAGTTGTTTTACAATGTTGTGTTAGTTTCTGCTGTACAGCAAAGTGAATCAGCTATACGTATACATATATACCCTCCTTTTTGGATTTCCTCCCCATTTAGGTCACCACAGAGCATTGAGTAGAGTTTATAATTTGGCTCTCCACATACCTTGCCTGCATAGAATGTGCTGGCTAGTCCATCCTATCCCTTCAGCATTTACTCTTCTCATTGTAAATTAATATATTGGCATTTTGATTTTAGATCTCAATGTTACAGACTCTGATTATATTTGAGATCAAACTACAATGTGCTGATAAATCAAGTTCTATCATAAGAATCTGACTTTGAATCATAGAAAACTCATTAAGGTAATGTCAGATACCTTGAGAGAAGCCTTTGAGACATCTCCATGTGATCTAATTTCAGCTCCCAGAATTCGATGCAGCAAGCTAAGTTTCTTTCCTTTCTGAAACTTCTATGCATAGGCAAGCATTTCATCTATACTGCACTATCCTAAGAAGTTGCTTCAGATAAAAATCTCTACTAAATCCTTTCTAATATAAGTGAAGCATGGTTTCTTTGTTTTTCTGCTTTCTCATTAAAAGTGAAATTTCCAAGGTGGTTCAACATTTTTATTTTCTCAAGGACTTCATTTATATAGATCTTTCTCCTACATGTAAAACTTCACTTATATCTCTCCTCCTCAGGTCATTTATGCTTTCTTTTATTTCTCTGAACCATGCCTGCACATATTTTCTACATTTTGCCTGAGTTGCATTGTTCCTATCTTGAGGTGATACTCAAGACAGGATAACAGCAATTCTGAGTGGTAGTAGAAAAACTGATTAAAATTTTTTTGGTTATACATTTTCACACTATTCTTATCCCAGCTGATTTTTAAATTTATATTTGGTCTATGTTACTTTGGATATTTATCTCTCATATTTGACCAAAGCCAACCCCTCCCCACTGAATATATCTCTGTTGGTAAAATACTCTGGTTTCAGATGTATGGTATCAGGTAACATTTAGTTTTAATTTTTTCCACCTCTGTCACTTTAATTTAAATTCACTTATAATTATCAATTTAGTAAATTACAGCCAATCAGCCTGATTATTTTCCCAACAAATGCCATTGTCAACTTTAATAGCAGACACCTATTCCATATACGTAATTTGACTCATTTGCATTTCAAATATGCTCTGTGTATTGTTACTTTCAAGAAGCCTGTGCAGGGCTTCCCTGGTGGCGCAGTGGTTGAGAGTCCGCCTGCCGATGCAGGGCACACGGGTTCGTGCCCCAGTCGGGGAAGATCCCACATGCCGCGGAGCGGCTGGGCCCGTGAGCCATGGCCGCTGAGCCTGCGCGTCTGGAGCCTGTGCTCCGCAAAGGGAGAGGTCACAACAGTGAGAGGCCCGCGTACCGCAAAAAAAAAAAAAAAAAAAAAAGTCTGTGCCATAGGGACTTCCCTGGTGGCTCAGTGGTTAAGAATCCGCCTGCCAATGCAGAGGACATGGGTTCGAGCCCTGGTCTGCGAAGATCCCACATGCCGTGGAGCAACTAAGCCCGCATGCCCCAACTACTGAAGCCCGGGCGTCTAGAGCCCATGCTCCGCAACAAAAGAAGCCACTGCTATGAGAAGCCCACGCACTGCAATGAAGAGTAGCCCCCACTTGCCGCAACTAAAGAAAGCCTGCGCACAGCAATGAAGACTCAACGCACTACACCATACACAAAAATAAACTCAAAATGGATTAAAGACCTAAATGTAAAGCCAGACACTATAAAACTCTTAGGGGAAATGATGGCCATTCTCACTGCTGCGAGGTGGTACCTCATTGCAGTTTTGATTTGCATTTCTCAAATAATTAGTGACATTGAGCATCTTTTCTTGTGCCTACTGGCCATCTGTATGTCTTTTTTGGAGAAATGTCTATTAAGGTCTTCTGCCCATTTTTCAGTTGGGTTGTTTGTTTTTTGTTGTTGAGTTGTATGAGCTGTTTGTATATTTTGGAGGTTAAGCCCTTGTCTGTCACATCATTTTCAAATATTTTCTCCCATTAGTCTTTTCATTTTTTTTAATGGTTTCCTTACTGTGCAAAACTTGGTAAGTTTAATTAAGTCTCATTTGTATAGTTTTGTTTTTATATCTATTGCCTTGGGAGACTGATCTAAGAAAACACTGGTATGGTTTATGTCAGAGAATGTTTTGCTATGCTCTCTTCTAGGAGTTTTATGGTGTCATGTCTTATGTTTAAGTCTTTAAGCTACTTTGAGTTTATTTTTGTGCATGGTGTCAAGGTGTATTCTAACTTCATTGATTTACATGCAGCTATCCAACTTTCCCAGCACCACTTGCTGAAGAGACTTTTTCCCATTTTATATTCTTGCCTCCTTTGTCAAAGATTAATTGACCATAGGTGTGTGGGTTTATTTCTGGGCTCTTTATTCTGTTCCATTGACCCATATGTCTGTTTTTGTACCAATACCACACTGTTTTTATTACTGTAGCTTTGTAGTATTGTCTGAAGTATTGGAGAGTTATGCCTCGTACTTTGTTTTTTTCCTCAGGATTGCTTTGGCAATTCTGGGTCTTTTACTGGGTCTTTTATGGTTCCATAATTTGTTCTTAGTTTTCTTCTAATAAATCCCCCTTCTTGCTTAAACAAAAAGCATGAACTAAATAAAGGAGGAAAGACAGACTCTTCAATACTCTTAGAGGAAAACATAGGCAGAACACTCTATAACATAAATCACAGCAAGATCCTTTTTGACCCACCTCCTAGAGAAATAAAACAAGAAATAAAAACAAAAATAAACAAATGGGACCTAATGAAACTTAAAAGTTTTGCACAGCAAAGGAAACCATAAACAAGACAAAAAGACAACCCTCAGGATGGGAGAAATATTTGCAAAGGAAGCAAATGACAAAGGATTAATCTCCAAAATTTATAAGCAGCTCATGGAGCTCAATAGCAAAAATCAAACAACCCAATCCAAAAATGGGCAGAAGACCTAAATAGACATTTCTCCAAAGAAGACATACAGATTGCCAACAAACACATGAAAGGATGCTCAACATCACTAATCATTAGAGAAATGCAAATCAAAACTACAATGAGATATCACCTCACACCAGTCAAAATGGTCATCATCAAAAAATCTACAAACAATAAATGCTGGACAGGGTGTGGAGAAAAGGGAACCCTCTTCCACTGTTGGTGGGAATGTAAGTTGATACAGCCACTATGCAGAACAGTATGGAGGTTCCTTAAAAACTAAAAATAGAACTACCATACAACCCATCAGTCCCACTACTGGGCATACACCCTGAGAAGACCATAATCCAAAAAGCGTCATGTTCCACAATTTCATTTCAGCTCTATTTACAATAGCCAGGACATGGAAGCAACTTAAGTGTCCATCAACAGATGAATGGAAAAAGAAGATGTGGCACATACATACAAAGGAATATTACTCAGCCATAAAAAGAAATGAAATTGAATCATTTGTAGTGAGGTGGATGGACCTAGAGACTGTCAAACAGAGTGAAGTAAGTCAGAAAGAGAAAAACAAATATCGTATGCTAACACATATATATGTAATCTAAAAAAAATGGTTCTGAAGAACCTAGGGTCGGGACAGGAATAAAGACGCAGACGTAGAGAATGGACTTGAGGACACAGGGAGGGGGAAGGGTAAGCTTGGACGAAGTGAGAGAGTGGCGTGGACATATATACACTACCAAATGTAAAATAGATAGCTAGTGGGAAGCAGCGCATAGCACAGGGAGATCAGCTCAGTGCTTTGTGTCCACCTAGAGGGGTGGGATAGGGAGGGTGGGAGGGAGACACAAGAGGGAGGAGATATGGGGATATATGTATATGTATAGTTGATTCACTTTGTTATACAGCAGAAACTAACACAACATTGTAAAGCAATTATACTCCAATAAAGATGTTAAAAAAAAGATGATATATCAAAACTTTGTCAATTGATATAGAGGGCTTAGAGATATTGAAGTAAGTGTTCAATGGATAAAGCAAAGTGCAGAAAATTTTGTGAATATAACTCAAAGATTATTTGAAAAAGTAATTATTTGTTAGTGAAATGCCCAAAATGGCACAGAAGGGTGTTAGAGAATGCATGTTTTTGAGAAACTCAATGCAAGTCTAAAATGTATATTAAAGTAAAAAATCTCTGTGTGAGTGACCCATCAATAACTCTTTCATTATATGGGCCAGAAGAAAATTGCAGAAGGGATGTACCAAAATGTTCAGCATTGTTTATGTTAGCGGGCAGAAACAATCTGAAGTCCGTCAACAGGGGAATAAGTAAATAAAATAAGCTACGTATTTTTCATAGTATCTATATAACATTAAAAGCACTTAATTATTTGTGCACAAAACAATATGAAACGGTTTCAAAAGCACGTATGGAAAATAGGATGTGTTTAAATATAAAACACATTTACATAAATGTTGAAACAACATGTAGAAAATAATTTATAAACTAAATGATACTATTTACAGGATAGAGAGGAAAAGAATTGGAAATTATAGTTGTAAGGGGAGATAATGATTGCTGATGACAGTATGCCATGAATTTAGGGGTGGGAGTATCTCAATTCTGTACTGAATTCAAAAAAATAAAAAGGCAAACAAGGAAAGAGCGACATGTAAACTGAGAAGCATTTTCTAAATAAACAATAAAGAGAAAAAATGATAATAACAAATAAATAAACAAAGGAGGGAACAAATGGATTAACAAGGTGGTGAGTGGCTGAGTGAACTGACAATAAATGACAGAATGACCAGGGAAATTAATTCACGTCTCCAAAAGTTCAAAGAATGAAGAGAAACTAGACTCATCTGGAAGAAAAAGGTCTCTCCACTGGGCTTGCCTCCGAGGGATCCGTCCCTTCCCCACCAATACACCAGGGGTCTCTATTCTTCCAGGGAGCCATGACAAATTTCTTCGGTGACAGAGAGAGGGCATGGGGAGAGGAGGCTGGGAGGGAGAGGGAGGTGGATGATGAACGGGCTCTATGGAACCTCTACATCATCCTCCCTCCCCTCCATGTGGTCTCCCTCTACTTTCAGAGTTCAGACTTGACTTTCAGTGAGAGGGCTTGAGAATCACAAATGCCCCCAAGAAGATGTTCTGTAGCAGCAGCAGCACTGGGCAACCTCATAGGGACCTAGAGCCCAGGGTCCTCACAGGCACAGAAAGCCCTGATCCTCAACTGCCCTGGGTGCCCTCAGCAGCCATGAAGGGGAAGGATTTAGATGCACAACTGTGTGATTGTGGACTCATCTCTGCCCAGCTCTGTCCTGGGAGTGCTGTGGTCACTGTCCATGGTGCTCAGGGGCTGACTCACAGCTGGAGAGACATGTTTTAAGACACCAACCACATTATGTCAGAGCTGAGGGAGCTCCAGGACCTCATTTACCCTACTGCCTCATTTTGCAAATGAGAAAGCAGAAGCCCAGAGAGGGGGAGGAATTCCTCAGGGCCACACAGTGGGTGGCAGAGTGGGACTGGAAGCTCACCTCCAGATGCTTCCTCAGACAAAATTTGTTCCTCTAGGGAGGCTCCCAGGTGATGCTCACTACTCAGGACAACTAACAGTCCTGAGAACCCATAGCAGCACATAATAGGTGCTCAGTGGACATTTGTTGACTGAATAAATGATTGCAATGGGACAAAAAAGCAAGTCTTGAGGCTGGGAGTTAATCCCCAGTCCTGTCTTCAAACAGGAGGTCTTGCTCCTTTTTGGTGTGGGTGGGTGAAATGGGGCTTGAGAATGGACGAGGTGCATCAGGAATTCTTCTGTAAACAGAGGACAATGGGGTGTGGGAAGAGGATGTAAGCAGGTACATCCCAGGAAACTGAACACAGAGGACCCAGTGGCTGGACCCTCACCCCTGCTCTCTCAGCATCACACTATCTCCCACCCCAGACACAGGGTGAACAGCTCACAAGTTTCCTGGAGAGGATGGTCACATGACCTGGATCTGGCCAATCATCATGCTCCATCCTTCCTGGCCACCGTGATTGGCTCAGGGCTGGGTGAGCGACCAATCAGGTCCCAGGATAGAGCCTTGTGCTCGAATCATGGGGAAGAGAATCTCTATTTCTGTTGGGAGCTGAGGGGATGTGATGTCAGCCTGTGGCAGCTGGTGGCCGTCTTGCTTTCCTAAAGGCACAGCCACCTGAGTGAAGATGACACCAGTAAGCAGAGCCCAGAGGTCAGGAGACACGATCCCTGCTGACATCATTGAGCTTCAGGTACAGCCCTGCCTGAAGCTGTCTGCCTGTGGACTTCTTAGTTACATAAGTCATCCTCTCCTATCTTGTTTGTTAGCTTGTTTAAGCCACTTTGGGTTTTCCATCACTGACTTTCAAAAAAATTCTGACTGTTACTTCCAGCTGGCTAAATGTAGACCCTGGAACTGCAACAGTGTGGGTTTAGGCTAGCTTCAAGGAAGAACTCCAGTCTAATCTGGAGATCTGAATGGATTCAAGCAGTATCTGTTGTGGCCATCTACAGTCTGAGCCACTCATGTTACCCAAGTTAATTCTCACAGGATTAATCCTGCTAAGGTAGCAACCAATGTCCCCATTTAGAGGACAAAACTGAGGCTCAGAGGAGGGAGGCAACTGGGCTATAGTGAGTAAGTGTGGCACCAGACAGAAATCCCAGATCCTGCTGCTTGAACTCTGGGAAGCCACATGGTGCGGCTTGTCCAACCACATGGTGTGGCTTGTCTGTTTGATGGGGCTTAGGTACCCAGCCCCATGCCGGCTACTGTGGGTGCCTGAAACTTGGTAACTGCCATGCAGCTGCTTTGAGACTCACAAAAGCAATTCACATTGAAGGGAGAAGGGGGACCTTCCTTCACCAGCAGCACCACACCCTCTGGCTCCCCGACACCCTGCATCCCTTTCTCCTACTTTGCATGAAAATTACAGAGTCATGCTCATGTGATCACATGGGCAGTCCTCCGTTCATGGGTTGCCATCTGCTACAGGGGATGACAAGAGGCTTTGCCCTCACCACACCTGGAGACCTGTCCTTCCTTTGGGCCTTGGGGGACTCTACTCCCCACTTGCACACCAGAGGCCTTTTCCAGAATATGCAGAGAACCTCACTCAGTTTGCAACAGGATGCATCCATCACTCTTCTTTCCACATCTCCCTTGAAAGTGAGCCCCTGTATTCCTTTATCCACATTGTGGTCTCCATGGTGGCCACAGGAGAGATCAAGCTAGGAATGAATCCACAGCTCAGCACTGGAAGGCACACATGAGGCAAGATCTGACAGCTGGGAAGCTCTGTTTACAAGGGAGCTCACTCTTCATGCTGTAGAGGCTGTAGAAGCCCCCAGGGTCTGGAAGCAGTGCTTGGACTGAAGTGAATCCATAGGTGTTTTGATGGCTGGAAGCTTCTGGCCATGGTGGGGGTGGGGCAAGGCCTCTGAGGCTCTGAAGGCCCACTGTGTGCAGGCTCAGGGTGCACAGAGAAGAGAAGGCAGAGGCCTGCCCCAGAGGTATTCATAGACCAAATATAGATGAGTCAGACAGGCAGACAGGGCACTCTAGCACGTGAGCTGCTTTCATGGGTGAAGGGTAGGGGCAGAGGCAGAGACCCAAATTTGATGGTGAACTAGTTACAGACAGAAAATTTTTAACTGAGACTTGAAGGCTGTATCAGTTAGTTATGTGTTTGGCTGAAGTGACGGAAGGCCCTACTGAGAGTGGCTTAAACTACATAGGTATCTTAACATTTAATGTTTAAAGACAATGTGAGAGATGGGAGGTCCAGAGGTGGTCTGGTGGCCCAACAATGTCATCAGTGACTCAGATAACACTCACCTCTCTACTCCACCATTACCAGAATGCTGGCATCACTCCCTCATGGATGCAGGGTGGTTGCCTCCACTCCAGCACTAACTAACTTTGCATAACTAGGGCTCAAGCCAGAAGCAAGGGGACACCTTATTCCCTGCCATCTCTTTTTTTTTCAGGAAGGAAAATCTCTCACAGAAGCCCCTGTAGACTTCCTCTAGTGTCCCATTGGCCAGAACTAGGTCATGAGTCTTTGTCCTGACCAATCACCAG
Source organism: Hyperoodon ampullatus (assembly GCF_949752795.1). Lineage (NCBI taxonomy): Eukaryota > Metazoa > Chordata > Mammalia > Artiodactyla > Ziphiidae > Hyperoodon > Hyperoodon ampullatus. The sequence continues at coordinate 54,635,340 of NC_136924.1, forward strand.
TAGGGGAAACGGTTGCCATGGCTAGCTTGGACCAACCATGATTTCTCCACATTGAACATGCAAAGGAAGAAGGGCTGGGTGTGGGCTGGGCAAAGGCTTCTGGGTGAGCAACCAACACCATGCTGCCATTAAGGGGAAATGACAAGGGAGCTGAGGGTTCAAACACAAGGGAACAGGAGAGCAAGAAGAGCAGCACATGCAAAGGTGCAGAGGTGCAGGGGACCACTGGGAAGCTCAGGATCACTGGTGATCCATTGCTGCAGGGACACAGCACAGGTGGGGAAGGTGGGCAGGGCCTCATATGGCATTTTCTGCCTGGAGCGGGGCAGGCCCTAGGCAATGGGGAGCTACTGAGAGGCACTGAGCAAGAAAGTGAGTGTAGGAGCACATGGAAAATCATGGTGTGCAGAGGCCCCTGTGCCTAGGAGCTGAGCAGAGCCGTTCTGGGATAAGCAATAATGTCACTAATAAACTCTGTTCAAACAGATGATTATAACTGATGAGAGAGGAAACGTGGCCTTAATTAATGGATTTGCTTGTGGCAGCTACCTGTTTCTGGATATTAGAACGCACACATTCAGCCAGTTCTTAGACAGCTCTGCTGTCACACCTGCTACACCCACACCTCTACTCTTCCACCTGCTTCCTGCCTGGCCTACACACCCCAATGTGCCCAAACAACCCAGTGCTTTGTGTTGTAATTTACACAGGGGGCCCCCACATCTGACGGCGAGGGTGACTGGGTTCTAGTTTACAGAGGAGAAAACAGAAGCTGGATATAGGTGAGGGGCTTGCTGGTGACTTGGGGGCGGTGGGATCCCAATCCAACCTCCAGTTTATGACATCAGAGTGGGACAGCACCCCTAACTCCAGCCAGGTTGCTTGCTGAATGGGGAGGCCTCTTCTCTCCATGATGCTTGTCCCTGCAGAGGGCACACGTGTGACCCCACAGATGTGTCATTCCTTCCTTATGACCTGGGGCCAGGCATGAGGAGCACCCTGGCCTGTGGGGATTGCAGTCCATGGGTGCACAGGTGGGCAGCTGTGCCCATGACTGAGAGGACAGCACCCCCAGTTAAGTTCCCCTGATTCCGAGACAATCACATCCCAGAACTGAGGGGTGCCCAGGGGTCAGGTGGCCAATTCCAGCCTTAAAGGGCAAACTGTTATCATCCAGGTGCTGATTTTTTTAAATTAAATTACACATTTACAATCCAATAGTCAAGCCCCCTTTTCGGCAATCTTGTAGGCCTCAGCCTCAGCTTTTATTTCCCTCTGAGACCAAGTTTTTAGCTTCAGATTGAGTCCCACTGTGGACATAAATACTGTCCCTTTCATATCCCTTCAGTATAAGAGGCCATGCTAAACAACCCCTCCTTCCCCCATCAAAGCTTCCACACAGGGACTTCCGGGGAAGATGGCGGAAGAGTAAGATGCGGAGATCACCTTCTCCCCACAGATACACCAGAAATACAGCTACACGTGGAACAACTCCTGCAGAACACCTACTGAGCGCTGGCAGAAGACCTCAGACCTCCCAAAAGGCAAGAAACTCCCCACGTACCTGGGTAGGGCAAAAGAAAAAAGGATAGGGACGGGACCTGCACCAGTGGGAGAGAGCCGTGAAGGAGGAAAGGTTTCCACACACTAGGAAGCCCCTTTGCGGGCGGAGACTGCGGGTGGCGGAGGGGGAAAGCTTCCAAGTCGCGGAGGAGAGCGCAGCAACAGGGGTGCAGAGGGCAAAGCGGAGAGATTCCCGGACAGAGGATCGGTGCCGACCAGCACTCACCAGCCCGAGAGGCTTGTCTGCTCACCCGCCGGGGCGGGCGGGGCTGGGAGCTGAGGCTCGGGCTTCGGTCAGAGCGCAGGGAGAGGACTGGGGCTGGCGGCGTGAACACAGCCTTAAGGGGTTAGTGCACCACGGCTAGCCGGGAGTGAGTCCGGGAAAAAGGCTGGACCTGCCGAAGAGGCAAGAGACTTTTTCTTCCCTCTTTGTTTCCTGGTGCGCGAGGAGAGGGGATTCAGAGCGCTGCTTAAAGGAGCTCCAGAGACGGGCGCGAGCCACGGCTGAAAGCGTGGACCCCAGAGACGGGCGTGGGACGCTGGGGCTGCTGCTGCTGCCGCCAAGAGGCCTGTGTGCGAGCGCAGGTCACTGTCCACGCCCACCTTCCAGGGAGCCTGTGCAGCCCGTGACTGCCGGGGTCCCGGGATTCAGGGACGGCTTCCCGGGTAGAGCGCACGGCGTGCCTCAGGCTGGTGCAACGTCACGCCGGCCTTTGCTGCCGCAGGCCCGCCCCTCACTCCGTGCCCCTCCCTCCCCCCCCCCCCCCCGCGCCTGAGTGAGCCAGAGTCCCCAAAGCGGCTGCTCCTTTAACCCTGTCCTGTCTGAGCGAAGAACAGATGCCCTCCGGTGACCTACACGCAGAGGCGGGGCCAAATCCAAAGCTGAGACCCAGGAGCTGTGAGAACAAAGAAGAGAAAGGGAGACCTCTCCCAGCAGCCTCAGAAGCAGCGGATTAAAGCTCCACAATCAACTTGATGTACCCTGCATCTGTGGAATACATGAATAGACAACGAATCATCCCAAATTGAGGAGCCGTGTGGATGAAAGATTCTTGGTGCTGCATCCAGGAGTCAGTGCTGTGCCTCTGAGGTGGGAGAGCCAACTTCAGGACACTGGTCCACAAGAGACCTCCCAGCTCCACATAATATCAAATGGCGAAAATCCTCCAGAGATCTCCATCTCAACACCAGCACCCAGCTTCACTCAACGACCAGCAAGCTACAGTGCTGGACACCCTATGCCAAACAACTAGCAAGACAGGAACACAACACCACCCAATAGCAGAGAGGCTGCCTAAAATCACAAAAAGTCCACAGACACCCCAAAACACACCACCAGACGTGGACCTGCCCACCAGAAAGACAAGATCCAGCCTCATCCACCAGAACATAGGCACTAGTCCCCTCCACCAGGAAGCCTACACAACCCAGTGAACCAACCTTAGCCACTGGGGACAGACACCAAAAACAATGGGAACTGTGAACCTGCAGCCTGCAAAAAGGAGACCCCAAACACAGTAAGATAAGCAAAATGAGAAGACAGAAAAACACACAGCAGGAGAAGGAGCAAGATAAAAACCCACCAGACCTAACAAATGAAGAGGAAATAGGCAGTCTACCTGAAAAAGAATTCAGAATAATGATAGTAAAGATGATCCAAAATCTTGGAAATAGAATAGACAAAATGCAAGAAACAGTTAACAACGACCTAGAAGAACTAAAGATGAATCAAGCAATGATTAGAAACACAATAAATGAAATTAAAAATACTCTAGATGGGATCAATAGCAGAATAACTGAGGCAGAAGAACGGATAAGTGACCTGGAAGATAAAATAGTGGAAATAACTACTGCAGAGCAGAATAAAGAAAAAAGAATGAAAAGAACTGAGGACAGGCTCAGAGACTTCTGGGACAACATTAAACACACCAACATTCGAATTATAGGGGTTCCAGAAGAAGAAGAGGAAAAGAAAGGGACTGAGAAAATATTTGAAGAGATTATAGTTGAAAACTTCCCTAATATGGGAAAGGAAATAGTCAGTCAAGTCCAGGAGGCACAGAGAGTCCCATACAGGATAAATCCAAGGAGAAATACGCCAAGACACATATTAATCAAACTGTCAAAAATTAAACACAAAGAAATCATATTAAAAGCAGCAAGGGAAAAACAACAAATAACACACAAGGGAATCCCCATAAGGTTAACAGCTGATCTTTCAGCGGAAACTCTGCAAGCCAGAAGGGACTGACAGGACATATTTAAAGTGATGAAGGAGAAAAACCTGCAACCAAGATTACTCTACCCAGCAAGGATCTCATTCAGATTTGATGGAGAAATATTTTAACGTTTTAGTTTACAGACAATCAAAAGCTGAGAGAGTTCAGCACCACCAAACCAGCTTTACAACAAATGCTAAAGGAACTTCTCTAGGCAAGAAACACAAGAGAAGGAAAAGACCTACAATAACAAACCCAAAACAATTAAGAAAATGGGAATAGGAACATATATATCGATAATTACCTTAAACGTAAATGGACTAAATGCTCCCACCAAAAGACACAGATTGGCTGAATGGATACAAAAACAAGACCCATATATATGCTGTCTACAAGAGACCCACTTCAGACCTAGAGACACATACAGACTGAAAGTAAGGGGATGGAAAAAGATATTCCATGCAAATGGAAACCAAAAGAAAGCTGGAGTAGCAATTCTCATATCAGACAAAATAGACTTTAAAATAAAGACTACTAGAAAAGACAAAGAAGGACACTACATAATGATCAAGGGATCGATCCAAGAAGAAGATATAACAATTGTAAATATTTATGCACCCAACATAGGAGCACGTCAATACATAAGGCAAATACTAACAGCCATAAAAGGGGAAATCGACAGTAACACATTCATAGTAGGGGACTTTAACACCCCACTTTCACCAATGGACAGATCATCCAAAATGAAAATAAATAAGGAAACACAAGCTTTAAATGATACATTAAACAAGATGGACTTAATTGATATTTATAGGACATTCCATCCAAAAACAACAGAATACACATTTTTCTCAAATGCTCATGGAACATTCTCCAGGATAGATCATATCTTGGGTCACAAATCAAGCCTTGGTAAATTTAAGAAAGTTGAAATTCTATCAAGTATCTTTTCCGACCACAATGCTATGAGACTAGATATCAATTACAGGAAAAGATCTGTAAAAAATACAAACACATGGAGGCTAAACAATACAGTACTTAATAACGAAGTGATCACTGAAGAAATCAAAGAGGAAATAAGAAAATACCTAGAAACAAATGAGAATGGAGACACGACGACCCAAAACCTATGGGATGCAGCAAAAGCAGTTCTAAGAGGGAAGTTTATAGCAATACAATCCCACTTTAAGAAACAGGAAACATCTCGAATAAACAACCTAACCTTGCACCTAAAGCAATTAGAGAAAGAAGAACAAAAACACCCCAAAGTTAGCAGAAGGAAAGAAATCATAAAAATCAGATCAGAAATAAATGAAAAAGAAATGAAGGAAACGATAGTAAAGCTCAATAAAACTAAAAGCTGGTTCTTTGAGAAGATAAACAAAATTGATAAACCATTAGCCAGACTCATCAAGAAAAAAAGGGAGAAGACTCAAATCAATAGAATTAGAAATGAAAAAGGAGAAGTAACAACTGACACTGCAGAAATACAAAAGATCATGAGAGATTACTACAAGCAATTCTATGCCAATAAAATGGACAACCTGGAAGAAATGGACAAATTCTTAGAAATGCACAACCTGCCAAGACTGAATCAGGAAGAAATAGAAAATATGAACAGACCAATCACAAGCACTGAAATTGAAACTGTGATAAAAAATCTTCCAACAAACAAAAGCCCAGGACCAGATGGCTTCACAGGCGAATTCTATCAAACATTAAGAGAAGAGCTAAAACCTATCCTTCTCAAACTCTTCCAAAATATAGCAGAGGGAGGAACACTCCCAAACTCATTCTACGAGGCCACCATCACCTTGATACCAAAACCAGACAAGGATGTCACAAAGAAAGAAAACTACAGGCCAATATCACTGATGAACATAGATGCAAAAATCCTCAACAAAATACTAGCAAACGGAATCCAACAGCACATTAAAAGGATCATACACCATGATCAAGTGGGGTTTATCCCAGGAATGCAAGGATTCTTCAATATACTCAAATCAATCAATGTGATACACCATGTTAACAAACTGAAGGAGAAAAACCATATGGTCATCTCAATAGATGCAGAGAAAGCTTTTGACAAAATTCAACACCCATTTATGATAAAAACCCTGCAGAAAGTAGGCATAGAGGGAACTTTCCTCAACATAATAAAGGCCATATATGACAAACCCACAGCCAACATCGTCCTCAATGGTGAAAATCTGAAACCATTTCCACTAAGATCAGGAACAAGACAAGGTTGCCCACTCTCACCACTCTTATTCAACATAGTTTTGGAGGTTTTAGCCACAGCAGTCAGAGAAGAAAAGGAAATAAAAGGAATCCAAATCGGAAAAGAAGAAGTAAAGCTGTCACTGTTTGCAGATGACATGATACTATACATAGAGAATCCTAAAGATGCTACCAGAAAACTACTAGAGCTAATCAATGAATTTGGTAAAGTAGCAGGATACAAAATTAATGCACAGAAATCTCTGGCATTCCTATATACTAATGATGAAAAATCTGAAAGTGAAATCAAGAAAACACTCCCATTTACCTTTGCAACAAAAAGAATAAAATATCTAGGAATAAACCTACCTAAGGAGACAAAAGACCTGTATGCAGAAAATTATAAGACACTGATGAAAGAAATTAAAGATGATACAAATAGATGGAGAGATATACCATGTTCTTGGATTGGAAGAATCAACATTGTGAAAATGACTCTACTACCCAAGCAATCTACAGATTCAATGCAGTCCCTATCAAACTCCCACTGGCATTTTTCACAGAACTAGAACAAAAAATTTCGCAATTTGTATGGAAACATAAAAGACCCCAAATAGCCAAAGTAATCTTGAGAATGAAAAACGGAGCTGGAGGAATCAGGCTCCCTGACTTCAGACTATACTACAAAGCTACAGTAATCAAGACAATATGGCACTGGCACAAAAACAGAAAGATAGATCAATGAAACAGAATAGAAAGCCCAGAGATAAACCCACGCACATATGGTCACCTTATCTTTGATAAAGGAGGCAGGAATGTACAGTGGAGAAAAGACAGCCTCTTCAATAAGTGGTGCTGGGAAAACTGAACAGGGACATGTAAAAGTATGAGATTAGATCACTCCCTAACACCATACACAAAAATAAGCTCAAAATGGATTAAAGACCTAAATGTAAGGCCAGAAACTACCAAAGTCTTAGAGGAAAACATAGGCAGAACACTCTATGACATAAATCACAGCAAGATCCTTTTTGACCCACCTCCTAGAGAAATGGAAATAAAGACAAAAATAAACACATGGGACCTAATGAAACTTAAAAGCTTTTGCACAGCAAAGGAAACCATAAACAAGACCAAAAGACAACCCTCAGAATGGGAGAAAATTTTTGCAAATGAAGCAACAGACAAAGGATTAATCTCCAAAATTATAAGCAGCTCATGCAGCTCAATAACAACAAAAAAAAAAAAACCCAATCCAAAAATGGGCAGAAGACCTAAATAGACATTTCTCCACAGAAGATATACAGACCGCCAACAAACACATGAAAGAATGCTCAACATCTTTAATCATCAGAGAAATGCAAATCAAAACAACAATGAGATATCATCTCACACCAGTCAGAATGGCCATCATCAAAAAATCTAGAAACAATAAATGCTGGTGAGGGTGTGGAAAAAAGGGAACACTCTTGCACTGCTGGTGGGAATGTGAATTGGTACAGCCACTATGGAGAACAGTATGGAGGTTCCTTAAAAAACTACAAATAGAACTACCATATGACCCAGCAATCCCACTACTGGGCATATACCCTGAGAAAACCATAATTCAAAAAGGGTCATGTACCAAAATGTTCATAGCAGCCCTATTTACAATAGCCCAGAAATAGAAACAACCTAAGTGTCCATCATTTGATAAATGGATAAAGAAGATGTGGCATATATATATAATGGAATATTACTCAGCCATTAAAAGAAACGAAATTGAACTATTTGTAATGAAGTGGATAGACCTAGAGTCTGTCATACAGAGTGATGTAAGTCAGAAAGAGAAAGACAAATACCATATGCTAACACATATATATGGAATCTAAGAAAAAATATTTCATGAATAACCTAGGGGCAAGACAGGAATAAAGACACAGACCTACTAGGGAATGGACTTGAGGATATGGGGAGGGGGAAGGGTAAGCTGTGACAAAGCGAAAGAGAGGCATGGACATATATACACTACCAAACGTAAGGTAGACAGCTAGTGGGAAGCAGCCGCATAGCACAGGGAGATCAGCTCGGTGCTTTGTGACCACCTGGAGGGGTGGGATAGGGAGGGTGGGAGGGAGAAGCAAGAGGGAGGGGATATAGGAACATATGTATATGTATAACTGATTCATTTTGTTATAAAGCAGAAACTAACACACACACCAAAAAAAAAACCTTCCACACAAGCAGCAAGCAGGGCTCTATTAATGCAGTTCTGCAGATCTGTGAGCTAAGGATTTAGAATAACAAGGCTAGGAGGGGCCCACCCCACATGGCTGGGCAGGGCGGGCAGGAGGCTGGTGTTGATTCACCTGTAAAACCTCAGCCAGCTGAAGTGTCAGGCAGCAGCAGGAGAGCGGCAGCCAAAGAGCCGAGCAGGTACAGAATAAGTGGATTAAATATTTATTTGTTTGTTTGTTTATTTATTTATTTGGCTGCATCGGGTCTTTGCGGCACCAGGGATCTTTGTTGTGGCATGCAGGATCTTTCCTTGCAGTGCTCATTGTGGCACGCAGGCTCTTCCTTGCGACATGCGGGCTTCTCTCTAGTTGTGGCATGCGGGTTTTCTCTTCTCTAGTTGCGGCGCGGCCTCCAGAGCACGCGGACTCTGTAGTTGAGGCACGCAAGCTCAGTACTTGTGGTGCATGGGCTTAGTTGCCCCGCATCATGTGGGATCTTAGTTCCCCGACCAGGGATCGAATCCGCGTCCCCTGCATTGGAAGTTGGATTCTTTACCACCGGACTACCAGGGAAGTCCCAAAATAAGTGGGTTAAATGTGTTAATCCAGCAGCCTCTGGGATGGCCAGCCCTGGAGCACAATTATAAGTGTGGAAGAGGGAGAGTCTCCAGTGCCTGGATTCTGCCTTCTAGAAATCGGGGTTGAGATGTGGCTTTGGAATCAGAACACTGGGGTTCAAAGCTGTCTCCACCACTTGGTTAGTTATTAAAAGCAAAATGAGCCTCAGTTTTCTCATGTGTAAAATGGGAACATTGAGGCCTCTCCCTCTTAGGGTGGGGAGGGGGATTAAATGGGGCAATAGGTAGAGCACAGGAGCTGGCTGACTGAGCATGCACCCAGGCACGCTGCTGTTGCTTCTATGACTAGTCTTCCAGGGCAGGGTCGGCACACTTTTCCCATAAAGGGCCATTTTAGGCTTTGAGGGGCCTGCGGTCTCTGTCACAACTACTACCCTCTGCTGTTGTAGAGCAAGCGTAGCTTCAGCAATAGGTCGTCCATGCACTCACCCCTGCTTACTGAGATACAGATTACTAGATATAATTGTCATATAACATTGTTATATTTAGGAGTACAGAATTTGATATATGCACATATTGTGAAATGAATACCACAATAAGTTTAGTTAGTATCCATCACCGAACATAGTTACATTTTTTTTTCTTGTGATGAGAACTTTTAAGATCTACTCCCGGGGCTTCCCTGGTGGCACAGTGGTTGAGAGTCCGACTGCCATTGCAGGGGACACACGGGTTAGTGCCCCGGTCCGGGAAGATCCCACATGCCGCCAAGCGGCTGGGCCCGTGAGCCATGGCCGCTGGGCCTGCATGTCCGGAGCCTGTGCTCTGCAACGGGAGAGGCCATAACAGTGAGAGGCCTGCGTACCGCCAAAAAAAAAAAAAAGATCTACTCTCTTAGCAACTTTCAAATATACAGCACGGTGTTGTTAACTACAGTCACCTTGCTGTACATTACATCCCAGAGACTTGTTTATCTTATTGCTGGAAGTTTATACCTTTTGACCATCTTCACCCATTTCACCCACCCACCTCAACACCCCACCTCTGGCAAGCACCAACCTGTTCTCTGTTTCTATGAGTTTGGTTTATTTTTTAGATTCCACATAAAAGTGAGATCATAAGTGTTTTTCTTTCTGTGACTTATTTCACTTAGTGTAATGCCCTCAAGGTCCATCTGTGTTGTCGAAAATGACAAGGTTTTCTTCTTTTTTTTTATGGCTGAATGAGATTCCATTTTATATATATACTGCATTTTATTTATCCATTCATCTGTTGATGGACACTTAGGTTTTTCCATATCTCGGTTTTTGTAAATAATGCTGCAGTGAACGTGGGTACAGATATCTCTTTGACATAGTGATTCTATTTCCTTTGGATATATTCCTAGAGTGGAATTACTGGATCATATTGTAGTTCTATTTTTACTTTTTTGAATAACCTCCATACTTTTTTCCACAGTGACTGCACCAGTTTACATTCCCACCAATAGTGCACGAGTTTCCCTTTTCTCCACATCCTTGCCAACACTTGTTCTCATGTATTTTTGATGACAGCCATCCTGAGAGGTGTGAGGTGATATCTCATTGTGGTTTTGATTTGCATTTCCCTGATGATGAGTGATATTGAGCATCTTTTCATATGTCTGTTGGCCATCTGTACGTTTTCTTTGGAAAAATGTCTATTCAGTTCCTCTGCCCATTTTTGAATCAGATTGGTTGCTTTTTTGCTGTTGAGTTGTAGAAGTTCTTTATATGTTTAGGGTATTAACCCCTTATCAGACATATGATCTGAAGATACTTTATCCCCTTCTGCTTATTGTCCCAACCTCTGCTTTCTGGATGACAGGGGTCCAGGCACTCAAGATCCTCTGTTTTTCACAAGTGTTTCCAATAGTGGGTGGGGCTTTGTTCCAATAAAACTGTGCATGGCTGTGAATCACTAATCCCTCTTCTAGGAGGCTGGCTATGAGGAGTGCAGTGGTGGGTGGGCATGATTCCTGTGAATTCATCAGTTGGATGGCCATGTGCTCTGGAACTCACATCTCCCAGCACAAAAGTGATGGGGCAATTTGTAAAGGGAGGACCTTGCAAATAAACGCTGAGCAGGGGCTCTTGTTTCTTGTTGGAAGGACCTGGAAACCAAGTTGTGGGGAAGAGGGAACTCACCCAAGTCACAAAAGCTCAGTTCAGACTTCCTGGGATGCTGAGACCTGCTCCAAGCCACTGTCACTGAGGAGGGAAAGACCTCAGGCAGGGACGGGAGGAAGTGCTGAATTGCATTTGCCCTGCTTGACAAGGATCAGCTCTGTAATGTGTGGCACATATGCTTTGCTTTGGGCATGTAAGAGCAGCAGTTCTTTGGGAAGGACTGGCTTTTTCCTCTGGTTGAGGGCCTACCATGTGCCAAGCACAGCAGTCCTCTGAGTCAGGGTTGGAAAGCCGGGCACAGAGAGGTCATTTCGCAGGGAACATTTCCAGGTCACCCAGCTGACAGGGGCGGTGCTGGAGTCTGATGCAGACCTGACACCCAGCCCACACTCTCTCTACTTTCCCAGGAGCCAGCATGATCCCACATGTCAGCGACCCTCAGAGAGGCCCAGGGATCGGAGCTGGGAACCCTCCCTGTCTAACAAGCCAGGACGCCATTAAGAGGGAGGCTGGAGCATTTCCTGAGCCCGTGATGCCCATAGGCTGCTCTCAGCAAGGGGCCCAGCACACACACTCTGGGCTGAGTCCTGGCTGTGTCCTTGGGTGAGTCACTGTGTCCTCCATACCTCCATTCTCCGGTCCGCATGGGGCTGAAATCAGCGGCCACTTCATGACATTCTGAGGACCTACAGGATCCTTGAAGCAGTGCCCAGCACACAGGGACCGCTGTGGCATCAGCTGTACTGGTCTTCTTATCTTTTCCTCTCCTCTTTGCTGGATGAGGAGGAGACCCAGTGGGGGCCGGGCTTGTCCCGATTCTCACCCCCATTTGGTGTCCAGCAGGGGGCACTGCCAGCTGGACTCTGTCCTCTGCCCCTCCTGGGCATCCTCACTTCCTGCACCTCGGATGCCTGCAAACTGTCTTCCAGAGGCTTCTCTGTGCCTACCCCCTGACTGCTCAGCATCCCCCCTCCCAGGGCTTATTCCAGCACCCTCTGGCCCTTGGCCCGCACACCTTCTCCGTGTTGGGTGTGAGATGGTGCACATGCCATGCCTCCTGAACGGTGAGGGGGGGCTGGTGCCCCAGTCCAGCCCACGGTCCCGAGAGCCAAGGTGGGGAGCAGGGCTTGTCTTCGTGCATTCATTCATCTGCTCAGAGACTCTTAGCAACTACTTTGCTGGGGGGTTACTGGGGACAGAGAGCTGAGGTGAACGTAGGAGAGCTGGGCAGAAAGGGGACATCAGCGCAGCATGAGGAGGGGGTGAGCCCGAGCTGGTCTCATAACCCCTCTCAGCCTTGGTTTTCCCATCTTTAAAATGGGAACAGACTGTTGTTGAGGTGAACGGCACTGTCCTACATGCCTTAGAAGTAGGAACCCACTTAATCCTCGTGGAAGTCTATGGGGTAGGTACCAGTTATATCACCCTTTCCTGCAGATGGGAAACTGAGGCACAAAGAAGTGAGGTAACTGCCCCAGATCACGGAGCCCTGGCCGTCCAGCTCCCGCATCCAGGCTTGTGCTCAGTGCCCGTGTTGGGTGACCCTTGCCTCCCTCTACCCTGCACTGAGACCCATGGCCACAGCCTCACCTCAGTGTGATTATTCCTGGGGAGGAGGACGGGGGCACTGGGGGCCTGTTTCTCTGAGCACTGCTTTCCCAGAAGGCAGGCAGCTCAAGGAACTGTGTTTTATTTACTGCCGGACACCTAGGCCCAGGCCCAGGCCCAGGCCAGCCACACTGCAAGGCCGGAATCAATATGTATTGAATGAACACCTGAACATCTGCACGTACGTGCACTGTGCCCACCATTTACTCATCTCCACAGCATGCCTGGCTGCACGACTGTCACCTCCATCAGTCCCCCTGCTAAGGACAGTCAGGGGGGCCAGAGCTCAGCCAGGACAGAGAGCCTCAGGGGGCCTGTGGCTGCCCCAAGTCTCTCCTGGGCTGTCCAAGCCAATCCACAGGGAGGCCCAGCCAGCTTCCAGGAACTACAGTGAGGTCCCTGTTCCTGGGAGTGTCCTAATAGCTATTGAGGGGTGTTTCCTGAGGGTGACTTGGAACCCCATGGGGCACTGGAGGTCAGACTGATTTCAACATCCATTCCAGGCCTGGAAGCTGCTGGCAGCATGGAGCCGCTCGTCAAAGACACTAACCATGGGGCCTGGGTTATAGCAGGGCTTCCTTGCTCCCTCTCTGTGCCTCGGTGTCCTCATCTGTAGTAGAGAATTAGTAACAGGGACCCAGGAGGACTCACTGAGAGCTGCTCTCATCAGCAGCCCCATCATTACAGAGGAAGGGGGGAAGGAGGCCTGCTGCAGGGACAGGGTCACATCCCCTCTACTGCCCACACCTTCCGAGCCTTTGTACATGCTATTCCACCAAGCACACCTGGACCCTGTCCCTACCAGATCACATCTGGTAATGTTCTGAGGCCACCCCAGTCACTGGCTTCCCTCCCCTATTCGATGTATCCTCCCTTCCCCTTGAAGCCCTCGGCATCAACTGCCTTCTCATCTGCTGTTATTTGGTCTCTGTGGTCAGAAGCCCAGGCTCCCCAGTCCCCAGAGCTCCCATCTTAGGACCCAGTATACAGCAGGTGCTCAATATATGTTTTAAGCTGCTGGGAAGGCATTCTCCTTCACAGGGATTATTCTCTAGGGGAGTTCAACTCTAGCTCTTCAGTGTGCAGAGCAAACCTAGTCTGGTGTGTAGAGGGCTGCCATGTGTGTGTGTGTGTGTGTGTCTGTGATGAGGGCATGGGTGGTGTCAAAGCTCCAGCTGCCGCAGATCGGCTGAACGAAAGGGCAGTCCCAGAAGAGCGCCTTGTCCCCTCCATACCCTGACCAGGGTCTGGTTCCTGGGAGATGAAGCTGTCCCCTGAACATCCATGAGGAAGCACCTGATGGGGACCCGAGTATGGGGGCTGTGCAGTGACAGAGCATCCAGTCTGGACCCTGCCTTAGGGAGGCCACGCAGTCCACCCTTGGTCAAGCATCTTAAACCAAGGGCCTCGAACTAGGGACCAAGAACAAATCTAGATTTTTTTGAATTAATTCTAACATTTAAAAACTATAGAAGATTTCAGACAAAAAACCTACCCTTCTAGATTTGCCTGTTTGTTTTCATATGAAATAAGTTCCAGCCTCCTGGGTGACATTCCCTCAGGGCAAAGCTCTTCTGGAGCTGAGTGGGAGCCCCCTCTGGTTGGAACTTGTGTCCCCCAGCTTGCCACCACTCCCTAAGCTTCCCCCAGGCCCAGGCTCTCCCCCTGCCTCTCCTTGCCTGGCCCCTGGAGACATCTGAGTTTGTAATCCTCACTCTAGCCCCATGGAGCTTCACTTCTTCACAAGGGACATGAGGGCCACAGCTGTGTGGAGCCTACCCTGACCCCCCAGATGGGCAGGTTAAATGGGCTGAGAGTGCAGCCCTCAAAGGAGGGGTTCATCACATGCCCTCCGAACGCAGCCAGGAAGGGGTGAGGCTGAGAGAGGTCCAGGGCCAGGGGCTCTGGAAAGTGTCCCCTGGAAGGTCACGTCATCTGACTCCAAAGCTGCACCCTAACCTCCGCCCTTCTCACACTCCCTCATGCATCACTGCATCCACACTTTCCGCCAAGCCTGGCCATGCCAGGGCCACAGTCCCAGGACCAGCACTGAGGGCAACAGTCCCCAGTCCCAGCTCCATCTCTGGCAGTTCAACCTGCTCAGTGCTGCTGTGAGGTGGCCACTGCCACACCCCTTTACAGTGAGAAGCTGAGCCTCCAGAGGGAGAAGGGTAGTCAGGGTCAGGGACAAATCCCGCAGAAGAACAGGGTCTTGAAGGGCAGGGGGCATTGCTAGCTGATGAGTAGAGGAAAGGGGTTCCTGGCGGAGGAGCCAGCCAGGTGGAGGCCTGGAGGTGTGGTGCAGCATGGGCAGCAGGCTCCCCTGTTGTGGCAGGAGCGGCAGGATGTGAAGGAGGGGTCCCGAGAGCCCCTAGACCCCGCTCCTCCTGCCTCGACCCAGGCCCTGGCAGCTCTGCCTCCTCTCTCTCCCCACTTCCCCCTTCCTGCTGCCCGAGGCCCAGCCACTGAGGCGCCTCCTGTTCCATGTCCCGCCTCTCCGCCTCGTCCGCTCTCCTCTCAGACACAGCAGGTAGGTCCCTCTCTTGAAGTGGTGACTAAGTTTCTCACTACTGAGGGGCACTGTCATGACATGGCTTCCAAGTTAAAAAAAAATGAAACAGACTGTTAATGGTCTAAATGAGCACGAGGGGGAGAGCAGGTTTCTCTGGTTCCTGTCGATGATGAGCCCCTGGTCGCGGAGGGACAGAGAGGGTGAACTTGATGGATACATGACCCTTTGCCCAGCCATAAACAGACACGAAATTGAGTTATTTGTAGTGAGGTGGATGGACCTAGAGTCTGTCATACAGAGTGAAGTTAAGTCAGAAAGAGAAAAACAGGGCTTCCCTGGTGGCGCAGTGGTTCAGAGTCCATCTGCCGATGCAGGGGACACGGGTTCATGCCCCGGTCCGGGAAGATCCCACATGCCGCGGAGCGGCTGGGCCCGTGAGCCATGGCCGCTGGGCCTGCACGTCTGGAGCCTGTGCTCTGCAATGGGAGAGGCCGCAACAGTGAGAGGCCCGCGTACAGCAAAAAAAAAAAAAAAAAAGAAAGAGAAAAACAATTACCGTATGTTGACGCATATATATGGAATCTAAAGGAAAAAAAATGGTTCTCACGAACCTAGGGGCAGGGCAGGAATAAAGATGCAAACGTAGAAAATGGACTTGAGGACATGGGAGGGGAAGGGTAAGCTGAGATGGAGTGAGAGAGTGGCACTGACATATATACACTACCAAATGTGAAATAGATAGCTAGTGGGAAGCAGCCACATAGCATGGGGAGATCAGCTCAGTGCTTTGTGACCACCTAGAGGGGTGGGATAGGGAGGGTGGGAGGGAGACGCAAGAGGGAGGAGATATGGGGAAATAGGTATATGTATAGCTGATTCACTTTGTTATACAGCAGAAACTAACACAAAATTGTAAAACAATCATACTCCAATAAAGATGTTACATTAAAAATTTTTTTTTAATTTAGAAAAAGGAGCAGCTGCTGGTTCTCCCTGCTTGAGTGATAAATTCAAATCTGGCTCTGGGTCCTGGAAACCAGTGCAAGTTCTGACTCCAGGGGTGAATCCTCAACGCTCTGGGTCTCCTTTAGAAGCAGCAGCAAGTTCTCCCTGCAGGAATTGTGGATCTTGGCTTGGCTCTGGGTCTCATGCAAAAGCAAAAGCAGGTAATCCTGGAGGGTTGCTTGATCCTACTATGGCTCTGGTTCTCCTGCAGAAGCAGAAGTTTCCTCCAGCCAGAGGGGTGTATCCTCATCTGGCTCCGAGTCTCCTGCCAAAGCAAGAGCAGATTCCACCTGTACGGTTGTTGAATCCTACTCTGGCTCTCGGTCTCCTGCAGGAGCAGGTGCAGGTCCTCCTTGCAGATTCGTGACTTCTAATCTGGCTCTAGGTCCAGCAATGTCAGTGCAGGTTCTCTCCACCACAGTGGTGAATTCTCATCTGGCTCTGGGGTTTCCATGGGAGCAGGTTCTTGTTCTCCCTGCTGGAGTGGATATTTTGCCTCTGGCTCTGGGTCCCAGACAGCTGGTGCAGGTTCTCCCACTGGCGGGGTATGGGGGTGAATCCTCATCCCTCGGGGTCTCCTTTACAAGCAGGATCAAGTTCTCCCTGCAGGAGCTGTGGATCCTGGCCTGGCTCTGGGTCTCTTTCAAAAGCAAGAGTAGGTTCTACCTTAGGGTTTTTAGATACTATCTGGATCTGGGTCTCCTGCAAGAGCAGGTGTAGGTTCATCCTGCAGGATTGGTGAATACTCAGTTGGTTCTGGGTCTTCTGCAGGAGTACGAGCATGTTCTACATGCAGAAGTGGTAAATCCTCATCTGTCTCTAGGCTTTCTCCAGGACAGGTGCAGGTTCTCCCTGCTGCAGTGGTAATCGAGCCTGGCTCTTGGTCCTGCAGAGCTGGTGCAGGGTCTTCCTGCTTGAGTGGTATATTCAAATCTGGCTCTGGGTCTGGACAGCCAGTGCAGGTTCTCCCTTCGGGGTGGTGAATCCTCATCCCTCTGGGACTCCTTCAGAAGCAGGATCAAGTTCTCCCTGCAGGAGCTGTGGATCCTGGCCTGGCTCTGGGTCTTCTGCAAAAACAAGAGAGGGTTCTATATGGAGGGTTTTTCGATCCTACATGGACTCTTTTTGTTTGTTTGTTTGTTTGTTTGTTTTTTGCGGTACGCGGGCCTCTCACTGTTGTGGGCTCTCCCGTTGCAGAGCACAGGCTCCGGACGCGCAGGCTCAGCGGCCATGGCTCACGGGCCCAGCCGCTCCGCGGCATGTGGGATCTTCCCAGACCAGGGCACGAACCTGTGTCCCCTGCATCGGCAGGCGGACTCTCAACCACTGCGCGACCAGGGAAGCCCTGTGCCTCTTTCTTAAGGTTGTATTGACTATTCAGGTTCTTTTGTGTTTCCATACACATTTTAGAATTCTTTGTTCTAGTTCTTTGAAAGATCCCATTGGTATTTTGATAGGAATTACATCGAATCTCTAGATTGCCTTGGGGTGTGGAATCATTTTAACAATACAAATTCTTCCATTTCATGAGCACAGTATACCTTTCCATTTGTTCGTGTCATCTTCAAATTCTTTCATCAATGTCTTCCAGTTTTCCGAGTACAGGTCTTTTACCTCCTTGGTTAGAGGTATTTCTAGGTATTTTATTTTTCTTAATGTCATTGTCAATGGGATTGTTTTCTTAATTTCTCATTCTGATAGTTTGCTGTGAGTGCATAGAAATGCAGCAGATTTCTGCACATTAATTTTGTATACTGTAACTTAACTGAATTTTCTTATGAGTTCTATTTGTTTTTTGGTGTTGTCTTCAGGATTTTCTTTTTTAATATTTATTTATTTGTTTGGTTTTTTTTTGGCTGCGCCAGGTCCTAGCTACGGCACGGGGGATCTTTAGTTGCAGCATGAGAACTTCTTAGACTCCTAGTTGCAGCATGCATGCGAGATCTAGTTCCCCGACCAGGGATTGAAACCAGGCCCCTTGCATTGGGAGCATGGAGTCTTACCCAGGGGACCTCCAGGGAAGTCCCCAGGATCTTCTCTACAGAGTATCATGTCATCTACAACCAGTGACAGTTTTACTTCTTCCTCTCCAATCAGATTTTTGTATTTCTTTTTTTCATCTAATTACTATGGCTAGGACTTCCTAGACCATGTTGAATGAAAGTGGCGAGAGTGGTTAGGGTTAGAGTTAGGTTTAAGCATAACTAGCTCTTTTTCCCTTCCTCCCTCTCCATCTCTCTAAGGCCTCCAGGAAGGACAGAACTAGTCCAGGGTCACCCATAACTCAGGGAGTTGAGCTGGACTATTGCTTTTCTGCCCCCCAGTCCTGGGCATATTTTTGTATACTATCTGTGTATCGTCTTTGGCCAGGTTTCCATTCAGATCGTTACCTATTTTTAATAGGGTTGTTTGTGTTAGAGTTCTCTGTGTATTTTGAGACAAATCCTTTATTAGATATGTGTTTGCAAACATTTTCCTCCCAGTTTGTGACTTGTCTTTTGATTTTCTAAATAAGGACTTTCACAGAGCAGAAATCTTTAACTTTATAAAGTCCATGGTATCACTTGTTTTCTTTGTGGATTGCCTTTTTGTGTTGTGTGTTAAAATTCAAAGCTCATGATCTACATGACGAAACCCAAGCTCCTGTCAACTTTCTTCTATGCTTTCTTCTATAATTTTGAATAGTTTTACATTTCAAATTTGTCTATGAATAATTTTGAATGAATTGGGTGTAAGTTGTAAAGTTTGTGTCTACATTCATTTCATTCCATATAGTTTCCAATTAATTGCTCCTTAACTATTTTTGGAGAAGTTATGGGATATGTAGCTCCATTTCAGCTTGAACTTCCGAAGTTCAATGAGTTCAGCAGTTCTGCCAGCAGGGAGCACTATCTCCAGGGAACTGTGAGCTAGGCGCGGCCTGCATTTCCCGCATCAACCACAGAGGGCGCTGAGCCCGCTTCTCTGACCCGCCGTGCATGTGCCTTCCACCGCGGACTTGCCTCTGCGCGCAGTTGAAAGGAGTTCTGTCTTTCAAGCACCGCCAGGGCTTCCGCTTTGGGACTCGAAGGGCCAGCGTCCGTGCAACAGGAGTTCAGTCTCCATAGGACTCGCTGGACTTTGGGCTTCAGGACAACCTGGGGCTATGTCCATGCTGACAGGACCTGAGTTTGCTCAGGATCCGCCCAGGGAGGCACGGCCAGGAGTAAAAGGTGAGGAAAAATTGAGAAGTGAGGAAAGTGAGCAGAAGCTTCCTGTGTATGACTGACTGCGGGGGGGTGGGGGTGGGGGTGCGGCGGCGGGGATCCACCTTCAGATGACCCAGGAAGGGCTTGATGTGGAAAACTGGGTTTTTGTTTTTCTTTTTTCTTTTTTGCGGTACGCGGGCCTCCCACAGCTGTGGCCTCTCTCGTTGCGGAGCACAGGCTCTGGACGCGCAGGCTCAGCGGCCATGGCTCACGGGCCCAGCCGCTCCGCGGCATGTCGGATCTTCCAGGACCGGGGCACGAACCCGTGTCCCCTGCATCGGCAGGCGGACTCTCAACCACTGCGCCAGCAGGGAAGCCCGAAAACTGGGTTTTTGGTTTTTATTCAGGTTTCTGTGCAGTGAAGACTAGTGTCTTGTGTAGTTTTTTGGCGTGTGGTGTCCAATTTTCCCAGCACTGTTTATTGTGGGGACTGTCCTTTCCACTTGTTGTGTTCTTGGCGCCTTTGTCATAAATTAACTGACCGCATCCATACAGGTTTGTTGTTTTTTTTTTTTTTTTTTTGCGGTACAAGGGCCTCTCACCGCCGTGGCCTCTCCCGTCGCGGAGCACAGGCTCCGCGGACGCGCAGGCCCAGCGGCCATGGCTCACGGGCCCAGCCGCTCCGCGGCATGCGGGACCCTCCCGGACCGGGGCACGAACCCGCGTCCCCCACACCGGCAGGCGGACTCCCAACCACTGCACCACCAGGGAAGCCCCATCCAGGTTTAATTCTGGTCTCTCTGTTTTGTTCTTCTGATCCTTGCCCCTGTTTTTGTGCCAATTTCACACTCTTTTGGTTATTGTAGCTTCACAGTGCAGTTTGAAGTCAGGGCGCGAGATGCCTCCATCCTGTTCTCCTTTCTGAGGATCGCTTTGGCCGTTTGCTGTCCTGTGTTGTTCCACACAAATATTAGAATGATTTGCTCTATTTCTGTGAAAAATACCGTTGGAATTTTGGTAGGGATTGCATTCACTGTGTACATTGCTTTGGGTAGAATGGACATTTTTATAATATTAATTCTTCCATTCCATGAGCATGGGATATCTTTCCATTTGTTTGTGTATTCCTTAATTTCTTCATGTGTCAAAGTTTTCAGTGTGCAGGTCTTTCAAGTCCTTTGTTAAATTTATTTCTAGGTATTTTGTTCTTTTTGACACAATTGTAAATTGGATTGTTTTCTTTCTCTTTCTGATGGTTCATTATTAGTGTTTAGAAATGCAGTTGATTTTTGTGTATTGATTTTGTAACTTCACTGAATTCACTTATTAGTTCTAATAGTTTTTTGGTGGAATGATGTAGAAAATTGGGATTCAAAAATCCCACTGTTTCTATCACATCCAGGTCATCCACAACACAGAAGACATAGTGGCTCCTAATATAATCTTCCCACAGTGCCCGTAAATTACAGGTGGACTCCTACCTACGTGGGTGATTAGGTTCATGACTTTGTGTGAACTGGATCTGGGTAAGGCTTGGCCTTTACAGGGAGGTGTGATGTCTTCTCTGGTGTTCTGGCATGGTATTGACATGGTGTTTTGGACAGTAATTTCACTCATACAGAAAATTTGCAATAGCAGTGCAAAGTACTGTTTATCTCCCTAGCTGTCATTGCTTTACCACATTTGCCATTTTACACAAAATACTCCAGTGTGTTTTACCCAGAACAAGGATACTCTCCCAGGAAACCAGCACATAACCTCCAAATGAGGAAATTAGTATGGTTTCCACTTTATAATCCAATCCACAGGCCCACTTCAACTTTCACCAGCTGCCCCAACTCTAGGGAAATGTCTTTTTCCATTCTGATCCAGTTTTCTTTTCCTGGAACCACTACTCTTACTTTCCCTCAGTTTCGCAACCTTGATGAATTTAAAGCACACAAGTTGAGTACGATCTCGCTGGCCTTTTCTGTATGGCTTTTTTCACTTAGGATGTTTTAGGATGTTTTCAATGTTCATCCATGTTGTAGCATGTATCAGTACTTCATTCATTTTTCTCATTGTGCTTAAATGTCATAACATTTACCATTCAAACCATTTTACGTATACTTAAAATTCTATGACATTAACCACATTCACATTGTTGTACAAATATCCTCACCATCCATGTTCAGAACTTTTCAATTTTCACTAGTGAAGCTCTGTAGTCATTAAACACTAATTCCCCTCAACCCCTGGCAACTGCGTTCTACTTTCTGTCTTTGAATTTGACTTCTCTGGATACCTCATATAAGTGGAATCGTATCATTTTTGTCTTTTTGTGACAGGGTTATTTCATTTATCATAATGACTTCAAGGCTCATATACGTTGTAGCATGTGTTGGTATTTCCTTAGTTTTTATGACTGAATTACATTCCTTTGTGTATATGCCACATTTAGTTCAGTCCATTCATTCATCAATGGACACTTGGGTCGCTTCTACCTTTTGGTATTGTGATTAATGCTGCTGTTAATATGAGTGTACCCATATCTGTTCCAGTCCCTGCTTTAAATCTTTTGATGTGGAATTGATGGATCATACATTAATTCTATGTTTAAGTTTTTGAAGAACTGCCATACTGTTTTCCACAGGGGCTGAACCATTTTATTTTATTCCTTCTATGGCGAATAATATGGCTGTTTATGTATCTACCCCATTTTTTTTCTTTTTGGCTGCACTGCACAACATGTGGGATCTTAGTTCCCCAACCAAGAATCAAACTCGCGCCCCCTGCATTGGAAGCGCGGAGTCTTAACCACCGCACCACCAGGGAAGTCCCTGGATCTACCCCATTTTGTTTATTCATTTACCCTCTGATGGACATTTGCGTTGTTTCTACCACTTGGCTATTGTGAACAGTGCTGCTATCTCTATATGTGTACACGTGTTTTCAATTCTTTGGGATATATATATATATATATATATATATATATATATGAGTATAGTTGTTGAACCATATGCTAATTGTACATTTATGTTGTAAACATAGGTTGTACATTTTCCCATTTCCACAAGTAATTTTTAATGTTTCCAATTTCTCTACATTGTTACCAACATTTGTTATTTTTAGTTTTCTTGATTATAACCATTTTAGAATATGTGAGGGAGTTGTTGAATTGTGGTTTTAATTTGCATTTCCATCATGACTAATGATGTTTGATATCTTTTTTTCTGCTTGTTGACCATTTGTCCTGTGTGGAGAATGGTCTATTGAAGTCATTTATCCATTTTTAAAATTGTTTTTTTTTTGTCTTTATGTTATTGAGTTGTAAAAGTTCTTGATATACTCTGGATAACGACTCATCATATTTTTAATGTGCAAATATTTTCTTTAATTCTGTGGGCTATATTTTCACTTTCTGAATTGCATCTTTTGATGCAAAAAGGTTTTTAATTTTGAGGAAATCCAATTTATTTTTTCATTGCTTGTGCTTTGCTCTCAGATCTACAAAACCATTGCTAAATCCTAAAGATTTATCCCCACGTTTTATTGGAGAGTTTATACAGTCATCCCTCGGTATCTATGGAGGATCGGTTCAAGGACAGCAGGGCATACCAAAATCTGCATATGCTCAAGTCTCTTATATAAAATGGTACAGTATTTGCATATAACCTAGGCACATCTTCTTGTATGCTTTAAATCATCTCTAGATTACTTATAATAGCTAATACAATGTAAATGTTATATAAACGTTGTAAATACAATGTAAATGCTATGTAACTATTTGCTGGCACATGGCAAATTCAAGTTTTGCCTTTTGAAATTTTTGTAATTTCTCTTTTCTAATATTTTCAGTCTGGAGTTGGTTGAACCCATGCCTTTGGAACCTGTGAATATAGGGTGTTGACTGTAATTTTACTTCTTACATTTAAACCTTTTATGTATTTTGAATTACTTTTTGTATGGGTAGAAAGAAAGGGTCCAATTTCATTCCTCTGAATGTGGACAGGGAATTGCCTAGCACCGTTTGTTGAAAACACCATTATCCCCCAATTTAATATTGTTGACTGTTGTCTAAAATCAGTTCACCATAGATGGGTAGGTTTATTTCTGGGATCTCCCTTCAATTTCATTCATCTATATGTATAGCTTTATGCCAGTCTCACAGTGTTTTATTTACTGTTCCTTTGCACTAACATTTGAAAATGGGAAGTGTAAGCCTCCAACTTTGATTTCCTTTTCTAAGATTGTTTTGGCTCCTTGGGGTCACTTTAAATTCCATATGAATGTTAGGATCAGCTTGCGTATTTCTTCCCAAAGGCCTTTGGGAATTTTCAGAGGAATCACACTGAATGTGTAGCTTGCATTATGTACTATTGCCATCTTAACAGTATTAAGTCTTTCCGTCACCATGGGATGGCTTCACATTTATTTAATTTTTATTTTATTTTTTTATCCTTGTTTTATGATTTTCAACATCTAAGTATTTTTTTTAATTTATTCTTTTTTATTGAAGTATATTTGCTGTACAGTATTATATGTTACAGGTGTACAATATAGTGACAATTTTTAAAGGTTATGTTCCATTTATAGTTATTATAAAATCTTGGCTCTATTCCCCATGTTGTACATCATAACATTACTGAGGACCAGCCCTTCCCTTGACTGGAACCCTGATACATATAAACATGAGGCACATCTGCTCCTTCCTGTTACCTGGCATTAAAGGACTGAGACAGCACTAGGAGGATGACAAATCATAAGAGAACGTGACCTAAATACAGGAGAACTCTGGGAGGGGAAGAGTCAGCAAAGAAAAGTAAAAGGAGGAAAGGGAAGGGAAGGAGGAAGAAGGGGGGCAGGGAGCAGCAAAATGGAAAGAGAAGGGGAAGCAGTAGTATAATGGAAGGGAAAAGAAAAAAGCAACAAATGGGAGAGATGAGATAGGAAAGTAATAGGAGAAAAGGAGAAGAGAAGGATTTGGAAAACCTTTCCCAGATTCCTCCACTCGGGCCACATGTTTATTTTCCTAATGAAAAGAATACAGGTTGGGTTTTTATGAATTGCATTAAAATTTTCAAGTTATTAATATGTATTCTTCTCAATATTGCATTTAAGTCCATGCTTTGAGATACCCTATATAATATACAGTGAGCACATTAACAATAATTGAAAAAATGCAAAAGAGAACATTTTAAAAGCATATAATGGTTCAAAGGCAAGATAAATATCTCCATGGGCCACAAATACAAGAAAACTATTAATTAAAGCTTTGAGTAGGGCTGAAGCTGAGGGCCTGCTAGATTCCAGGCTTAAGCAGTTAGAGGCAACTATGTGTTCAGCCCCTGCAAGTTAACAGAGACTAAAAGTTCTCCACCTGCAACCAGGACTAGAGCCAAAGTCACTCTGGAAGTGAGGGGCTGGGAACAGGTCCTCTTTTTTATTAAAGAGAAATGAAAAACTTCTGCCTGCCACTGTCTGAGGCCAAAGCTTATATGGAGTACACCTAGGAACTGAGAGTGTGTGTGTGTGCTCTCCCACTAAAAATGAGTCTGAAATTCAACATTGTAAAATACTTGGAAAAAACCTAAGTCTACAAGACCTAGCCAAAAAATCAATATTTGGAAGGTAAATTTACACTAGAGAATATTAAAATATTAAAAGTCTATAAATACTTCAAAATAAACTTTTAAGCTCCTCAAAAAGACAGTGAATGAAAAATTTACATATAACATAGAGAAAATCATGAAACACATGTGCAGAATTAAAACAAGCCCAGATAGATATGTAAAAGAACAAATTTGAAAACTGGAAATGAAAAATATATCCACTAAAATGTGTAAAGACCCAACTGGTGGACTAAACTCTAGACTTAACAGAGATGAAGAGAGAATTAGTGAATTGCAAGATAACGTTGAATACCTCACCCAGAACATAACACAGAGAGGCAAAGAGATAAAATATCAAAGAGCAGTACAGAGATGCAGTTTTCATGGAGAAGCTCCAACATTTGCTGATAGGAGTTACAGAAAAAACACAATGGAGAAACTAAGGGAGAAGAGTAACTTGAACAGATAGTGAGAATTTTCCAGAATTGAAAAGAGATATAAATTCTCATTAAAATATATCCAAAATACCATTGAATAAAATATAAATCCACACTTGGACACACAAAAGTGAAACTGTAGAATATCATAGATAAAGAAGAAGACACCTGTAATTATGTCCAGGGCAGCATTTTCTGAGTAAAAACAATTGAAAACAATCTAAATATTCATCAACAGAAGAATGAATACAAAACAGGTAGCACATTAAATATTGTAGTTAATGTGAGTGAGAGCAAGTATCAACATGAATAAACCTTAAAACAAATTGAATGAAAATACAAGGTACAGAATAATATGCAAAGTATTATGCCATTTGTTTAAAGTTTAAAACCATACAAAACAATACATATATTGTTGTGGGTATATACATGTATAATAAAGACATGAAAATCTGCATAGAAATAATACACACAAATTCAAAATCCTCTGTAAAAATAGCCTCAAGTAGAGACTATTTATTCTCCCAAACTCAGGTATATCTGGATCCAGAAGTAATCAATCTCACTCCTGGCACTTTTTTTTAAATTGAAATATAGATGATTTACAATGTTTTATTAGTTTCTGGTGTACAGCAAAGTGATTCAGTTATATATGTATATATATATATATATATATATATATATATATATATATATATATATATATATATATATATATAAAATATTCTTTTTCAGGTTCTTTTCCATTATAGTTTATTACAAGACACTGAATATAATTCCCTGTGCTATACAGTAGGACCTTGCTGTTTTTCCATTTTATGTATAGTAGTTTGTATCTGCTAATTCCTAATTTATCCCTCCCCCTGCCGCCTTTCCCCTTTGGTAACCATAAGTTTGTTTTCTATGTGAATCTCTTTCTGTTTTGTAATAAGTTCATTTGTATAATTTTTTAGATTCCACATATAAGTAATGTCATATGGTATTTGTCTTTCTCTTTCTGACTTACTTCACTTAGTATGATAATCTCTAGGTCCATTTGTTGCTGCAAATGGCATTATTTCATTCTTTTTTATGGCTAATATTCCACTGTGTATATATATATACCACATCTTCTTTATCCATTCATCTGTCAATGGACATTTAGGTTGCTTCCATGTCTTGACTATTGTAAATAGTGCTGCTGATGGGGTGCACGTATCTTTGCAAATTAGAGTTTTGTCCAGATGTATGCCCAGGAGTGGGATTGCTGGATCATATGGGAACTGTTTTTAGTTTTTTGAGGAAGTTCCATAATGTTCTCCATAGTGGCTGCACCAATTTGCATTCCCACCAACAGTGTACGAGGGTTCCCTTTTCTCCACACCCTCTCCAGCATTTATAATTGGTAGACTTTTTGATGATGGCCATCCTGACTAGTGTGAGGTGGTACCTCATTGTGGTTCTGATTTGCATTTCTCTGTTAGCGATGTTGAGCATCTTTTCATGTGCTTATTGGCCATCTGGGTATCTTCTTTGGAGAAATGTCTTTTTAGGCATTCTGCCCATTTTTTTATTGGGTTTTTTGTTTCGTTTTGTTTGCTATTGAGCTGTGTGAGCTATTTACATATTTTCAAAATTAAGCTCTTGTCGGTCACATTGTTTGCAAATATTTTCTCCCAGTCCGTAGGTTGTCTTTTCATTTTGTTTATAGTTTACTTTGCTGTGCAAAAGCTACTCCTGGATTAAAGAAGGGTAAAACTTCAGGCTGGGAAACCAGTTAGAAGGTTTTCTCTTGAGAGAAAACAAGGGGTCACAGATTCCAGTCCCTGCAGGAGCCAGACATGTAACAAAAACGAGTGAAGCAGGCAGGTTCTAAAGACAACAGGGAATGGTGGGAACTGTGAAAAATCAAAAGTACGTAACTTCTCTAAAAAGATAGCCACTATTCAGCTCCAATTAATAGTCTTCATGCAAGAATACTGCCCGGTATTGCTAGATCTTACAAATTTTCAAGAAAATTTCTATGTAATTTTTTTATTTTTAAAATTGTGCAAAACTAAACCCAATCAAATGGCCAAATCTGGTGCAAACGTCACCAGTTTGCAACCTGTGGTTCAAAATAAGGTAATGTCAATAGAGATAAAGGGGACAAACTCAAGGGATATTATGAAGGAAGAATCAACCAGATAGTAATCAATCAGATGTGGGCTATAGAGGAGAGGAAGAACAAGGGATGACTGCTAGGCTTCCAGTTTAGGCACTGAGTGGATGGTATGCCATTCACTAAGTCATGAGACATAGGTAGAGGAGGTTTAAAGGACATTCAGGTAGCTATCGCTAATCGGCAGCACGAATATAGGGCTGGGGAAGGGAATAGAAGTCATCTTTCAAACTGTAGCCCTCAATTCTCTACTCATCACTCCCATCCCTACATCTTTGACTCAGCTGCATAAGTGACACCTGATCAAAGCAGGAGGGCACTAGAACCAGCAGACTAGATCCGAGGGACTTTGGTTGGATTCACTGTTCAAATGCAGCCATCCACAGGGGCTGAACAGTGAGGCAAGTTGGTATCGCCTGATGATGCCAGGATAGTGACAGTCTTAATGACCTGGGGTTACAACCAGGGTGGCCAATCATTGCAGGCTGTAGGATTTGGGCAGCCGAGCCAGTTGGGGACCCCAAAGTGTTAGGAAAATAAAAGAACAGGGAATCCAGAAAATACTGTCTCCACTTAGAGGAAGCTAGATTCAAAGAAGATTGAAGGGCTTCCCTGGTGGTGCAGTGGTTGGGGGTCCGCCTGCCAATGCGGGGGACACGGGTTCGTGCCCCGGTCCGCGAGGATCCCACATGCCGCGGAGCGGCTGGGCTCGTGGGCCATGGCCGCTGAGCCTGCGCGTCCGGAGCCTGTGCTCCGCAACGGGAGAGGCCACAATGGTGAAAGGCCCGCGTACAGCAAAAAAGAAAAAAAAAAGGAGTCAGGATTCTCAATGTCTTCCTTAAAAAAGTAAGAAATCTAGCAGAGTCACAGGCTTTAAAAAAAAAAAAAAAAAAAAAAAGATTGAAACTATGACCTCTTGCCCATTATACTATCCCTGGTTGCTGGATTCTGAGGGCATCAACCTATCTTTATCCCAGCCACATACAGTTCACAAAGCTTCCCGTGAGAAAGGAAATCTTGCCATTTGCAACAATGGACCTTGAGGGCATTATGCCAAGTGAAATAAGTGAGACAGAGAAAACTACATTATCTCACTTAAATGTGTAATCTAAAAAAACACCGAACTCATAGAAACAGAAAGCAGATTTGTGGTTGCCAGAGGTGAAGGGGGATGGAGGGGTGGGGATAGGGGGAATGGATGAAGGTAGTCAAAAGGTACAAACTTCCGGCTATAAGATTAATACATTCTGGGGATGTAATGTACAGTTAATTTTTAAAGATAGCTGAAGGGTGAGAGAGCCAGAGGGGCTCCTTAAAAGGGGGCCCTTATCACCTGCAGCATAAGAGCAGACTCAGCTGAGGAGCATGCTGGGGACTTAGTAAGAGTTGAACTCCAGAGAAACTGGAGTTTACAAAACAATCACACTGGGTGATGTGGATGCTAGTGGTTTGCAGGTTACTTTTTTTTTTTTTTGCGGTATGCAGGCCTCTCACTGTTGTGGCCTCTCCCGTTGCGGAGCACAGGCTCCGGACGCGCAGGCCCAGCAGCCACGGCTCTCGGGCCCAGCCGCTCCGCGGCACACGGGATCCTCCCGGACCGGGGCACGAACCCGCGTCCCCTGCATCGGCAGGCGGACTCCCAACCACTGCGCCACCAGGGAAGCCCCAGGTTACTTTTTAAAACAGTGGGAAGATGGGACTTCCCTGGTGGTCCAGCGGTTCGGACTCCATGCTTCCACTGCAGGTGGCACAGGTTTGATCCCTGGTCAGGGAACTAAGATCCTGCATGCCACACAGAGTGGCCAAAAATAAATAAATAAAACAAACAATGGGAAGAAAAAAATAAAACAATGGGAAGAGGATATTTTAATCTCTAATCCTGTTGCAGAAGCAGGTATGTTCAAGCTGCTTAAGAAGTAATGTTTGTCTTTGTGGATACAGTGTAAAAAAGTACCAGACAAGAAAGCAGTGGGAACAACAAATTGAAAAAAAGTATACTGCAAGCCCTATTAAAGGTGATCTCAGGATTCACCTGATGGGTCTTCTGAGTCATTTCCTGACCATTCCCTGGAAGTAAATATTTAAACTAAAGCCAAGGTGATGGTGGTGATGGTGTTAACTGTATAACCCTTCTCTGTTCCTCAGTTCAGTTCTTATAATCTTTTGGCCTCTTGTCATATTGCATTATAGTAACAGACAACTTCTAGCATAGGTAAATTAACCCTACCTGAACGTCTGTTTTAACCCTACCCTTAGATTCATCATCAAAATAATCTTGACAGTTTATGTCTGTGATCCAGCATCAGGCCCAATTTCTCTAGAGGTTTTATATATATATATATATATATATATATATATATATATATATATATATATACACACACATTCCTAGCCTTAGAGAATTTTGCGACAATAATCAGGCATTAATTGTAAGAAATGGGAGTGGGAGGAGGGGGCACAGAGGGTAAAAAGAAGACATTTGGGAGATATTTGCAGAAATAACATAACTCTGGGTAGGTAGGCTTTAATAAGGAAGTCCCACCCTTTCCATTTACTTCTTACATGGTTTTTAACTTATCCTCCCAACCAAAACCAAAAGCAAATTAAGTTACTGAAAATGTATTTACTTCTTGGGATGGAAGTATATCTTTCCTGTTTTCCCTTTTCCATCAGAGGCAGCTCCCTAAAAACCCAAAATACACACACACACACACCTACACACACACACACACACACACACACTCACTCTCTCAAACACAAACAAAACATGCATTCAAGTGATTGTTTTACATTTTCATAACATTTTAACATTTAATAGAAACTATGTACGATAATTTTTTATTGTATCTTACATAAGATAGCCACTACAGAAATTTACATAGGTTAGAAGCAAGATGGATAGTTAAGGAGGGCCCAGTCCTGTGGGCTATTTTCTCAGAGGCTATAGGTCAGAGTTCACTGAGGGGAGGGGCTTCAGATTACCCAATTAGGTGAGAAGTGAGGAAAGGCTAAAACAGGCTGCTAGACAGAGATAACCAGCCATTGGGTCTATCAACATCCCTAGACTTGGGAAACAGCATTACAAAACTCTCTCTCCCCTTAGGCACAGTCCCAAAATACTCTCAATCTCAGCAGCTCTGACGGGAATCGCCTGTCTCTCTTCCTTGCCTAGAGTGGGAAGACATCCACAATTTTTAGACACTATTGGTCCCTTCCCCCAACATTTGGTTTGACTATAGCACTCAGTAACCCAGAAGAAAAACAAGGTAGTCCAGGTTGTCCTTTAGTGAGAGACGGTCAGAAATACTTGTTTAAATGGGAAATACAAATCCTCCAAAGTCAACTGGTTCCCAAAGCAAACTATCAACTGACAGAAGTGGGTTCTGGCTTTCCGTTTGCAGTAGCCACTCCACTCTGAGGCAATGGTGCAGAGGCTTTCTCAGAATTTCGCGATCCCTGTGATCTGCACCCATCTCCAGCCATCTGCATCTGGCCCTGTTAAAAGAAAAGTCAGTTTGGTTACAAACTCATTCACTGTGGTCTGAAGCATGAATCTGACTTATATAATGCCCATGTATAGTAGCAACAAGAACAAGACAGCAGATATAACTCTGTGCGGTTGCTCTTCCCCATACTTAACTATCCCTGACCCTCGAAGTCAGAAGTCATTACTTGTAGCATTCCTGAGGCCCTCCCAATGGAAAGGAGAGCTGTGGGTTGTTTCTTCCATATGAAATAGCCATTCTCTGCTGAGGTTCCAGAACAGCCGACAGATCACAGGAAGACAGTCCTCTGGGCCTCTGTTTGAAACCAACAGCTGTAGTATAACTGCAGGTCTTCAGTCAGGGCCATGAGTGTCCCACCCAAAGCTCAAAGAAAGAAGCCAAATCATGCTGCATGTGCTTAACTCTATGATGAAAACAATTCCAGGGCTGAACTCTCCCTTAAAGCAACAATTTTCCTACATTCCTTGTCTCAACCTTTTCTATATAACTAAATAAATTTGTCCTGCTCTCCCAGATATGGGGACCAGGAGCTAGTAAGTGTTCTCTCTAAGGCCCATCTGGAGAACTGCCATCTGGAGCACCTTTACAGCTAGTGATGACAACCCCAACCCCCAGGAGTACATGCTAGCCATAGCCAGCAGGGAACCCTCTGCCTGGCTGGAGTTATTCTTCACTTGCCAAAATATCCACTGGGCCTTCAGCAATTTCTTTGACAGGATGATCTTCAAGGGTTAGTGACGGATCAAAAAGCAAGGGTGAAGGAGGGCACTGCATACCGTCACCCACAACATCCAAGTCCTAGGAAAAGAAAGAGAAAAAAGCCTATCAGCAATATCAAGGGAACCAATAAGCTGAAGTTGGCAATTTTCAGCAAACCTCGAAGAATTCTCCCTTACTTCCCTCACCCCTTGCCTACCTTTAAAACAAATAACGATTTCCCCAGAGTGTGCAACAAATGGGATAAGATTGAAAAGCACTGAGAATTTTTCCTTGCTGCCAAATATAAAGCACAGACCACTATAGTAGCTTTAAAAAGCATATTTTTTTAAACAGAAAAATTCAGAGGCAAAGGTAGAATAGGAGCTACCAGGGGCTGGAGACAGAGGGGAAGTGGGAGTTACAGTTTAATGAGTACAGTCTCTGTCTGCACTGACAGAAAAGTCCTGGAAATTGACAGCGGTGATGGTTGCACAATGTTTTGAATGTACTTAATACCACTGAACTGTACATTTTTAAATGGTAAATCTTACATTACAAATATCCTACCACAAAAAGAAATATTTAAAAAAAGCATATACTGGGAACTCCCTGGTAGTCCAGCACTTTCACTGCCAAGGGCACAGGTTCAATCCCTGGTTGGGAAACTAGGATCCACGTGACCAAAAAAAAAAAAAAGGCATATACTTCTAAGACTAACTGTAGTTGACATCTAAGTTCACCAGTGATGAATCTAATATGGACAGTCAGCATACATGCAAATTAAAATGAAATATTGCCCTAATAGATTGGACAATATGAGACCACTTGATTAATATTCTAATGGCCACAAAGCAAGCCAGTGAGCAAAAGAGGAAAGGGGATGGGGGAAGAGAGAAGGAAGATGAAATACTCAAAGTCCTTCCGAATGGCCAGGAAATATTTTAGTTAAGTCCCTATCCCCACAGAGAAAAGTCCCTGATTCTTAAACCTAACATATCCAATTGCTCTTTAAAACACCCACACACCGGGGGACTTCCCTGGTGGTCCACTGGTTAAGACTCCGCGCTCCCAATGCAGGGGACCTGGGTTCAATCCCTGGTCAGGGAACTAGATCCCGTGTGCCGCAAGGTCCCACACGCAGTGAGGAAGATCCCGAGTGCCACAACTAAGACCCGGCACAGCCAAATAAGTAATAAAACACACACACACACACATACAAAACATTGTATTCTACAGACTATGTTTCTTCCGACTGAACTGGCCATTCCCACAGAGGGGTTGAAGCCAAGAGACCAGAGGAAGACACTGCTCTTGGCTCCTGCGTGAAACCAATAGCTACAGCAAACTACTGGTCTTGATTCAGGGTCTAAAGCACTATAAAGGCTCAGACAATATGTCAGACTGACTTTCATCCCTCTGCTGTCTAAGCATCTATTGCTAAACTCTGCTTCCCAAGAGTGAAAACTACCCAAGGGTTTGTACTCTCCTGTGTCCAAGCTACTTTATAGAGGCTCTATGTTTCCAGTAATTGAGCTTCTTGAGAAAAGCTAAGTTCTGTGCTTTTAAAATAAGACTAAGAGTTTGAAATCCTTTCCCTTTCTTTGCTGTGCTGATCACCAAAAACAAGTTAAGGTAAAGAAAGAATACAGTTAAAGGACGTGCTGGACTTAAAGCTGCTCAACTTAAGCAGAAACATAAGGAAAAAGATACAGTTGGCTAGCTAACATCTATTTCAGATGTGTTAGAAACTTCTGTACTATCCACAGAAACTACCATGTTCTCACACTGTTAACTAAGACTGTGAACTGTTTTCTCCAATTCTTTTAGTATGCAATTATTATGCACTTGATCCTTGAACAATGCCATGCCACAGTCTGAAATCCGTGTATAACTTCAGTCAGCCCTCTCTGTCCATGGTTCTATACCCTCAGATTCAACCAACTGTGGATCATGTAGACTGTAGTAAGAATTTACTGGGAAAAAAAGCTGTGTATAAGTGGACCTGCACAGTTCAAGCCAGTGTTATTCAAGGGGCAACTGTACAAATAATTAACTTGAAATTTAAAAGAACCCATTTAAGCAGTGTGGCAAAAGGTTTCCAAGTCTCAAGATAGTGGTACAGAAATTTTTCAAAGAAAAACAGATACTGAAAAGGCTTTCCTCACATATTCAGTGTTGTCTTTTATAAGAATTAAAATTGGGAACAGGAACCTAAAATAAGAGAAGAAGAAAGGATCAGCAGAAATGCCTATCCTAAGAGGAATGAATCAGGACACAAAGACAGAATCCATATTTTGTTCTATGTCAAAATCAGAGCTCAAACAACAAACACAAAAAGAGAGCAAGCTCAAAGTAATAGGATTAAGGTATTAAATTCTTATTTGTCAAATATCCTTGGATCAAAGGACAGAAAACAGGCAAGTGTTAATATCCAGAATGAAAGGCTGAACTTTTACCCATATGAATATGTGATACCTGGTCCTCCCACAAGTTACCATAAATTATTAATAAGTATAACAGAAATGATATCTAAGAAAGAACATAGGTAAGATTGCTGGGTGGAATTCATATAATTAAGAAATTATTTTTACCCAGCAAAAGACTAGTTAAATATATCCAGAATTTATGGGAGGACAAAAAACTCTTTTCTAAAACAGAATTGTTTCAACATTTTCTGGAGAATTTTTACCTCCAAAGATTAAGAATAAAACTACTTTTTAACGACCAATGTGGTTCATCTAAAGTACAATAATATAAACATAATAGATGATCAAGTACAAATAGCTGATTATCATTTTTAAACCTCTAACAAAGGTCCATCTTAAAAACCCATGAGATTCTCAAAAATAAAGTTACTTCTCGTACATTCTTTTAAAAATTCACACCATAAAATAAATATTAAAAGATCTGACAATATATCTTTAAATGTTTAAAAATTAAGATTCCTTAAATGTCACTTTTAGGCTATGATCACATCTTATAATCTCTAATATTTTGTGTTAATATTCTCCAAAGAGCAAACAAGAACATAATCTTCAAACATCCTGGAACAGTCATACTTTCTTAGCTCTAGATCATCAAAAGTTTAAGAAAACACTATTTAAAACTAACGCAAAAACAGGTGAAAGGGGAAAAGCAAAAAGGTCAAAACAGCAATGGCTCTAGAAATTAACAATCAGATGAAATAAAAGTTAATAACCAAAAAAAAAAAGTTAATAACCTAGTACATCTATGTAAAACCCATGTACTAGTTACTACATATGTACATTAATATTTGAAGGGAATTTGGCAATGTAGTGATTAGGTTATTTTTTAGACCCTATAAATCTGCTTGTTACTAAGTTTAAAAAAAAAAAAAAAAGGAAAGATAGCACCTCTTTGGGTTTTCTTCACATGTAAAATGAAGGGAAGTGGACAAAAATCTGTATCAATCTAGGGCTATCCATTTACTCTCTTCAATATAATCTCATTGGAAAATTCTGGGAAGCACTGGAGTATATAATCTCTAAGGTTTTCATATTCTATGAATCTGTTTGAAAGAAACTTTTTAAAAGCAATTATAATCAGGATTATAACAAAAATTATGTTTGTTATAAATGAAGTGACAAGAATCAAGTTCACTAATCCTACAAACAGTATACAACCAAAAAAGGAGGGGGCGTAGTTAATTGGCATCAGTTTACTCTTTTTTGGGGCCACTCTGCACAGCTTGTGGGATATTAGTTCCCCGACCAGGGACTGAACCCAGGCCACAGCAGTGAAAGTGCCAGGTCCTAACCACCAGGGAATTCCCTGGAATCAGTTTACTCTTAGTGCCACTTTTTCAGATATTAGCCTGTCCTGATATATCTTCTTTAGTGAGCAACACTCGAGGCCACCCAAATCTTGCTTCTACCCCTAGGCAAACAATCTTGCAACCTATACTGAATTTTCCATTTAGATTTGTCACTTTAAATATGTCATGGTTTTATATTGATACAAGACACCTTTATTATGAAATTCAGAAGAATTATCTTCAGAATAAATAATGAAGACCTTTATTCAAAAGGCTAAAGATTAAGCAAAGTGCGAAAAAAGAGATGGAATGTCAACTGATCTCTGAAGTGAATGATATAGTAGGGTAGTGCTAATTAGGGAAACATGCAATCAGAGATGGGTTTATGTGCTGAGACCAATCAAGGAGCAGACTGAAAAAGGCAGAGTAGTGTACACACTTAGAAGGCTATAAAAGTAAGTATTTAGGGAGATCACTGTTGTTCTGGTCCATTCACAAAAGAATCTTTAATAACATATCAAAAATGAAAAACAGTATGCAAAGCTAAGTTTAGAGTCATTTTTAGGGGGGGACACATTAATCTGAAAATGAGAACTCTTATAGGGCCAAAACACAAATTTACATTGTCAAGTAGATATCAGAATTCATTTGTATTATTAAGATTCAAGCGAATTACTTACCTTGTGGATGGGCACCAAATTTCCCAGCTACACAAATCCAACCATAATCTTGACTTTCCAATTTCCCTTAGTTTAAAATTTCCCTTATCATTCCCTCAGAAAAAAAAAACTTCTGTAAATTTAAACTGTCTCTAAATGAGTATGTTAACATACAAATACAACCATACACATATCATTTCAAAAAACTTATCAAAGTTGTTTTTTTTCTTAAACCACAAAAGACTAACCTATTCTCACCATTAATAAATAAGGCCTTGCCTCAAGGGCCAACCAGAGCAGAGCTTCTCTAACTTACATCACTGAACTCCAGAGGTAAACTCTCAGTGGGCTGAAGCTCAGCAGCACTCAAGTACAGATCCATGGGGCCGGCTTCCAGATCGTCTGGCACAGACAGTACCTGCTCGGGCTTATACATCTGAGGAGGCAACTGGAAATGCAGTGGGCAGCAGGGATCCTCAGAGAGGCTTACAGGAACTGGTTTGTTGCAGGGTACCTCTTCAGACCCCTGGCAGCATTTGAAGAGAACCTGATTCGTGTCCTGACAAATATCTGTAGAAAAACGGGTCAAGGGAAATAAAACGGATCTATTGGAGGCACAAAAAAGGAGGTGTCTGCCATGTAAAATTCAAGGTCTGGACAACACATGATATTTGGTTACATTTGATACAGAACCAAATGCAGATAGCAATTTTTAAAGTTACTTCTCAAATTGTCATTTACTAGCATAATTCTAGCTCTACCAGTAATGTAAAACTAGTCCCCAACCTCCATTTAAAGCAGAGACACTAATCTTGTTCTCCCTATGAGGGTCAAATGCAAAACATTTCAAAACATAGTGCTAAGCAAACAGCAGTAACAATCCTAGAAATCTGTACCTATTCAGAAGAAACATGTCATGGTAAATGCAAATAGCTTGCAGAAGCCCCTACCAACCCCTTCCAAGAGTCAAGAGATACAACGTTGTTTCTGCTGTTAAGCAGATGGGCAAAAACTTCCTCAAAACTTTTTGAACCTTGTTTCCAAAATGTTTACATGATACATTTGTTTAAAGCAGCAGGGTGTTGGGGAAAATAGAAGCTCCAATAATAGTAACTAGGGATCCTATCCTGACAGGAAATAAAATTAAATTTCCACACACACACCCTTTTTCAGGGGGGTGATATCACTGGAGTCCTGTTATGATCCCAAAAAGAAAGGGAAGAAGAGCACTTCCCTGGTGGCGCAGTGGTTAAGAATCCGCCTGCCAATGCAGGGGACATGGGTTTGAGCCCTGGCCCGGGAAGATCCCACATGCCGCAGAGCAACTAAGCCCGTGCACCACAACTACTGAGCCTGCACTCTAGAGCTCACGTGCCACAACTACTGAGCCCGTGTGCCACAACTACTGAAGCCCACGTGCCTAGAGCCCATGCTTCGCAACGAGAGAAGCCACCGCACCGCAACGAAGAGTAGCCCCCGCTCGCCGCAACCAGAGAAAGCCCGCGCACAGCAACAAAGACCCAATGCAGCCAAAAGATAAAAATAAAAAAAAATTTTTTTAATTTAAAAAAGAAAGGGAAGAAGAAAACAACTGCTTATGGCGCATGGAAAGAAGTACTCCAGGAACGCTCCAAGAGCCCTAACAACTTCTCTTAAGGGTAGAAGCAGAAAAGGGCTATATTTCCAAGTTGGCAAAGAAGTTCTGTGGGATGAATCAACATTGAAATCATGATTAGATAACAAAATTCTGATTCAAGTCACTCTGTAAAATACATTTTACTCAAGTTTTATCATTTCCTGAAATCTTAACTACATGGTTATTTTCCCTAGATTAATAGACAACTATTATTTCAACCTTGGGCCTATTTTTTAAACCAGAAAGCAAAATTTTCTGTAAACTGTACCCAGGATTATGGAAGTATGGGTAATTTTTATCCCCCAAATTTTAAGGTAATTTTTTGAAGTTAAAAAATCTAATGTACATTATAAATTTTAAACCAAATAAAACCTCTTGAAGAAAAGCCATTTTTTTCAATACATTCCTTAGAACTTGATAAACTCTAAAGCAGAGTTTCATAGCATTGCTACCACTGGCATTACGGCTATCTGTGCACTGTAGAATGTTTATTAGCAGCATTCCTGGCCTCTGGCCACTAGATGTCAGTAGCACACCCATCAGAGTTAAGACAAAACAAAAATGTCTCCACACATTGCCAAACGGTACCAAGTGGCCCCAGTTGAGAACCACTACTCTAAAGAACAGTATATAGCTCAAAGTAAACAAATAATTATTCAATAAAAATCAGCGCTCAAATGAACAAACATGAATCTGATGGGAACAATCAGATTTGCAATCTCTATGTGTTTAAGAAGCTCAATCTTATTTAAATTATTAAATTTTTCAATGTGAATCCATTAAATTGTTTCAATTGGAAACTTTTTCATGTAATTCGAAGGATTTTCACAAGTCTCTTATTTATTTAATATCACCGTATCCTTGAAAAGCCCTCCCCCATCCTCCTCCACCCCCTTTCCTTTCAGATAGGGACAACAGACAAAGAAGGGAATGGTTGACCTACAACTAGAGTCTGGGTCCTTCACTTTCAGTCCAGTGGTGTCTCCATTAGACCAGAGTAAAGAGTTAACAGGTCACCAATGGCAGTCGCATCTTTCTCTGGGATAAGGACTTAAGGAAGGGTAAGTGACTTAGGCAACTACAGAGTGGAAAGGAAAAGAGCACAAAAGAGAAAAATAATACTTCCCTTCTCTTTTTCAACTTTGCTTTTTAAAATATTAATATTCTAATAAACTATCTTGAGTATAATGCTGTAAGTCTAAAATATTCCTTAATATCCATAAACTGGGTTTTTTGCCTTATAAAGTAATTCAACGTCACTGAAGAAAACCTGAAAAGTACAAAGCAGAGGGAAAAAGGGCATTCATAATCCCACCATCCAAAAATAGTCACATTTCTGTTACATTCCCTCCTAGTATTAGTTCCATGTAGTTAAAACACACTCTACCGAACTCCATATTCTATTTTTGTCACTATCAAACATTTTCCTATGTCATTCATAAATTTTGTTAAATATGTTTAATTCCTGAACATATTCCATACTATGCTGTGTCACAATTTTCCTCTCTATTCCTCATCTCTGAAAATTTTAAGGCTCTCTCCAGTTGGAGGAATTCTGTGTAACAATATTCGTCTGTATTTGATTATCGTCTTAAAATAAATTCTCAGAGGTGACGTTATCATATCAAAGAATATGAATATCGTCAAACTGCTTTATAAAAGCCTGTGCCACTTTACAGTCCCACTGGCAGAGTTCAGAAGGGCCCATTTCACCATTCCCTCCAAACTTTTGGAACTTACTCATTAAATCTCATACATAGATAAGTGTCAAATTTATAGATTAGGGAATTCCCTGGCAGTTCAGTGGTTAGGACTCAGGGCTCTCACTGCCAGGGCCCAAGTTTAACCCCTGGTCCAGAAACTAAGATCACACAAGCCGTGTGGCACAGCCAAAAAAAAAAAAAAAAAAAGTATGGATTAAAAATACTTCCTTGTTTTATTTCACTTATTTATAGTAAAGGTAAATACTTTTCAACTATCAGCCACTTCTACTTTTAATCTTCCCATAGATAGCCTTTGCCCAATTATGTTTTGAGCATTTATCTTTAGTTTTTAATTACTCTGCCCAAGAATTTTATATATTAAGGACAGTAATCCTTTACCAGACATTTGTTACAATAATTAATAAATTGGTAAAATATTTAATAAGCAGAATAGAGAAAAAAATAGTTTTCCTTTCAAAAGAGCAAGAAAGTCTTCCTTCCCTTCCTATTAAAGAAAATACATTTTACTTTCCGAATATCTGTGTATCTTGCCAGGCAAATGAAATCCAGCAAGATTTATGCCTTTCATATAATGAAGATCACCATATTTAAATAGTGCATTTACTGTGAAAGTAACTTTCTCAATCAATGTCCACAGATGCACTTTCACAATTCAATATACAGCTCAAAAAATTTTTACAGCCCAGTAGTAAATGTAAGTTTCCTGTTTGAATGAAGTCTAAAATACACAAGTCAGGGCCCTGACCATAAAAGGATAATATTCAAAGGAAGATCACATTTCAGAATCATCCGACTGTTTTTGGATCCTCAGCAATTTTTTTATAGTAATTAACAGTATTATAATTCTAATGAATAAGTTAAATCAGGGATCTCTAAATTTTGGAATCCCAATATTAATCAACTACAAGTAAGTATTAGCCCATATCTATCACCAATGACTGAGATGTTTCTTTCTAATGAATTGACCATTACATTTCCAAAGTTCTGAAATGGCCAACAGACCAGAGAAAGAGACTTCTTTAGGCTCCTGCTTGAAACCAACAGCTTCAGCAAACTGCTGGCCTTGATTCAGGGCCAAAGGAAAACAAAGACCTTCAATTAACTAAACTATCACAGATCCCCACTAGCCTTCAGTCTAGCTAGCAAACTGAACAGAGCAAAAAGATACGGGTAAGGCAGTGTCTGGTCATTGGAAGAGACTGATTGGAACAACGAACATCATCCACAAAGGCCAAGCACCTCTGACTGGAACGAGTGGTATGGGCCTAAAATGGAGAAAACAGGTCAAAATAAATTATCTATGAAAACACTTACTTATATAAGAAAAGTGTATCCTTAAAGCCTAGAAACTTGAACATTTAACAAATTTATTCACCAATACTATGCAAAAGGAAAAAAAAATTTAAACCTCATGTCCAAATAAGTCAACCATAATTCGAAATACAATTCCTCCATATTACAAGTGTGTGATACACAGCCTAATGGTTTTCAAACTATTTTGTCTTTTAGCAGAACCCTTTTTAAATCGTAATCTTACATCGAGCCTCAAAAAATAAAAAAGATAAAAATGGAATTACTCTTTTTTCTTAATTTATTAATTTTATTTTATTTTTGGCTGCGTTTGGTCTTTGTTGCTGGCTTTCTCTAGTTGCATCGAGTGTGGGCTACTCTTTGTTGCAGTGCGTGGGCTTCTCATTGCGGTGGCTCCTCTTGTTGCGGAGTACGGGCTCTAGGCTCGCGGGCTTCAGTAGTTGTGGCACACGGGCTCAGCAGTAGTGGCTCAAGGGCTCTAGAGTGCAGGCTCAGTAGTTGAGGCACACGGGCTTAGTTGCTCCACAGCATGTGGGATCTTCCGGGACCAGGGTTCGAACCTGTGTCCCCTGCATTGGCAGGCGGATTCTCAACCACTGTGCAACCACGGAAGCCCAAAAATGGACTTACTCTTACTGACGCAGAGACCAGGGGCTTGAGGAACAAATTTAAGAATAATCACTTAACTCTGCTTGTCAACCTTACTTCCTGACCTTCACTGCTCCTATTATTCTACCTATCTTTCTGCCTTCTAAAACAGGAGTCCCAATCTATTAGGCATTCTGTGCCTGTTTCTGAACTGAAGAATTTCTGAACCAAATAACTTAGAAATCTATGGCAACCCTTCAATATGCAGATGAAAATAGAGTTCAGTTATCAGTGCAGGCACAGAATTGATCAGAAGGGAACCAAAACCCATGTCTCTGCACTTTCAGATAAGTGCTCTTTTCAATATACCCCACGTCCAGTAAGTTAGATTTCAGAACCAAGACTGTACAACAGTGTTTTGACAATTACCCTAACTCTGTAAATAAAACAAATGTAACACCTTAGAGGTATATACAAAAATCACCTGTTGGGCAGCACCATCTGTGGCCAGCATTCTGCGCTCCTTCAGCTGCCTATGTAGTAAGGCTTCCACTCCATAGCGCTGACGATACCGCCGAAGACATTTTAGACGCTTTAAGTTCTCTCGTTCTTTGGCAAGAAGTCCCTCTGGGCCAGTCAGGAGACTACTACCTAGAACGTCACAACAGTCAAGATGTTATCTGCTAAGCAACCAATCAAGGGTGCGTCCCCAAACTAACAAGAAGAAAACAGGGAAATCTGCCCATACAACAGTTTCAAAAGCAAATCCTTCTCCAGTCCAGGTAACAAGACAGAAGTCTAACTACTACCAAATTCACATGTTGAACCCACAACAGCTTATCGGAACTGGCATAAAACTTGCCTAGAGCTTCATGTTCCACTTTGCGATTGTGTAAGTAACGTCGCTTCTTCTCTTTGAGTAGATGCTGAAGTCGTTTAAACTGGTCAATGTACAAAGACTGCAAACGAATAAGCTTCTCACGCATAATCAGGGCCACTTCTTCCGCTGTGTAGACACCAGCATGCCTAAAATAAAAGAGACAATTCAAAAAGAATAAGAAAGCACAACAATAAAACCCAAGCTTAGAAGGAAAAAGGAGCAAAGGTGAGACTTAGATTTGCTATTCAACAATCAGTCAGTGCTGAGACAATCACCTTATTAAACAGGAATGTTTTCACACAGCATTTTACCATTCAAGTTGTTACTCAAAAACAAAACAAAAAAGAAAATTCCCAAGAATGGAAACTAATGTATGATATCACAATATGGGAAAGGGGAAATGTTTCATTATTTTCCCCAGTAATTTGCATTATGTTTAAATAGGAGTAAAGATATAGAATACTCAAAATTTTTATTAATCTAC
Organism: Hyperoodon ampullatus; assembly: GCF_949752795.1. NCBI lineage: Eukaryota > Metazoa > Chordata > Mammalia > Artiodactyla > Ziphiidae > Hyperoodon > Hyperoodon ampullatus. The sequence continues at coordinate 54,678,026 of NC_136924.1, forward strand.
ATTCTTGTTCCATTTAATAATTTAATACAGAAAAATCACTTACAGTCAGGATAGCTTAAAAGTGTTTAATTTAGTAGCATGTATCTCAATACGTTTTAATTAAAGCACAAAAGATAACAGTTATGACTTCTAATTTAAAAATATACTCGTAGGGAAATACACTGGTGGTCCAGTGGTTAGGACTCCGTGCTCTCACTGCTGAGGGCCCGGGTTCAACCCCTGGTCCAGGAACTAAGATCCCACAAGCCACACGGCCAAAAATAAATTAATTAATTAAAATTAAATAGAAATAAAAAATAAATAAAAATACACTTGTATTTTGGAGTTTACACAGGCCCTCAAAACACTGGTCACAATGGCTAGTCAATGTCCTCAGCTCATTTTGACAATATTCTCAAAACATATACCCTGGAGTAACCCTTTGCCAAAGATCTAGATCCACATCAACTTTATTAAGTTTTGCCACCAGCTATGAATCAACAGAACTTAAAAAAAAAACTTATTCTAGTGATTAATGAGGTCGCATAAGCAAATCAGTTAAATGTCAGTTTAATTAAAGACTGGTTCCTGCCTCTGATTTAACTCAAAGTTTAAGGGATTAACTGCAAATTTAAAAGATTTTTGGTTCCATTTGTCTTATGTGATCATTATATAAACAGAAAGAACAAGCTAGATATATACCCTGACTTGCTATTTTCATAATTTGACTGAGTAAAAATTTGTTATTTAAAAGGCAATACACACAAATTACGTACTAATTTTAAATCCAAAAATATGTGCTCTTTAAAATTTAACTCTTAAATCACTGAAATACACAGAATTAAATTATTAACTTTAGGACTGAAAGCAAGTAATCTCTGCCAAAAACTTTTCCTAAATATAAATAGGAGACAAAACTACCTGTGTATAAGAGAACTACAACTACAAAGTACTCTGAAATAAAAATAAGTGAAAAGAAATTAAGAACCAAAACATGAAAAAAAAACCCAGCAAATTACAGAAATGACAAAATCTAAGATTATCAAAAAATGTGAAAAGGTTTTAAAAATATCTAATGTCTAAAAAAGGTGACTAGGTTATTCATATTCAGGAAAATGGGGCATGTCTGCATTAATATGTCTGTACCCCCTAAAATACTGAGGCCTTAATCTAATACCAAGTTTGTTAAAATGAAATTAATTTCATTGTACCCCGTCAGAAGAGAATTCAACCAATGATCTGGGGACTATAATTTATAAATGGGAAGCCACTACAATTAGAATTTACTACAAATCATTTGGGGCAGGGGTGGGAGAGGATGAGCACCCTAACTACTATGAATGCCTAGTTCATGTGACAAATGGATCATTTGTTTAAAGATGGATGTCCCAGACATTCACAGCTAGTTATTAAAGTCATATACTAATTCTTCTTGCTCTGATATACACAAATATAAATCTAGGATTTATTATTAGAATTCAACTTCAAAAAAGAGAGTCACCTTATATTCCATTAAATAGTGTCTCTTCTTCAAAGTGCATTCTCTCAAATTTCTTCATTTTGATAACAATGATGAAGACTCAATAACCTGAAATGACCTTTACCAAAACAAGTTCTGGATGTGTGTAGAGGTCATATGATAAAACTTACTTTTTAAATAGGGAAAGATTTAACAATTACTCTTAAGCTAAAACGTCACCAGTGTTGGATGTTGCTGGAAACAAGCTTTTAAAGATTACTTTTTACAAAGCAATTAAGTAAATGATTATTTTGAGAGAAATCACATCTATGTACCTACAATGGGGAAAAAACATGCCAATAATAATTCTAGTTAGGATAAAATCTCTAATGACATCATCATAAACAATTCAAAAAGAACCCTTTCTGAAACAAGCAAGTGAAGATATATGCTATAAGCTGTTAATGATTCAAAAATGATGACAAAAACATTGGCACTGGGACTTCCCTGATGGCACTGTGGTTAAGAATCCACCTGCCAATGCAGGGGACACGAGTTCGATCCCTGGTCTGGGAAGATCCCACATGCCACGGAGCAACTAAGCCCATGCGCTACAACTACTGAGCCTGCGCTCTAGAGCCCGCCAGCCACAACTACTGAAACCCGTGTGCCTAGAGCCCGGGCTCCGCAACAAGAGAAGCCACCGCAATGAGAAGCCCACAAACCACAACAAAAGTAATCCCCACCTGACGCAACTAGAGAAAGCCCGCATGCAGTAACAAAGACCCAACGCAGCCAAAAATAAATAAATAAATAAAAATTAGCACCAAAGATGAAAATTCTTAATCAAAAGAATTTCATTAAATACTTAAATATAATATGTAACCATATTAATGAATTAAATATTGTAAGCAGACAATTAACAACTCTATTTACATCTCTAAAAATGCATATACGTATAGTACTATTTACTCCCGCTGGTGGGGATCTCCAGGTATGGAGGACCAACTATGGGACTTGAGCATCCTTGCATTTTGGTACCCGGGTCAGATCCTGGAACCAATCCCCCTCAAATTATGAGGGACAACTGGATTTTAGTTGGTCAAAAATTTTTTTAAATAGTATCACTGGGAGAATTAAGGAAAGCCTTATATTTAGTTACCTAATAGTTGAGCACATCTGGGGCTTTATTTTCCCCTTTGAATGTTCCTTTTAAAGGAAACTAACATCAAGTACCTAGTCCTTTTAACATTTATACTTCTCATAAAATTAACGGGTATTTCAGTTTATATAGCAATCTCTTGTTAAGTCTCTTGTTAAGATTAGAATGAATGTGTCCGCTAGAGACTGATCCACTCTAGATTACTACTGACAAAATCCAGTTTCTGGACCTTCAAAACTGAGCGTTTACCATACCAAAAGACAGTCACTCTGTGACCCTACAGTGTGTACACCTCCTCAAAGAAGCAAGTTCGGCATTTCTAGAAGCACAATGGAGGAAGGGGGAAGAAAAAAACAATGTATATATATTGCTTGGTATAAAGCTTCTACTGTAAAAGAATCCTGCTAGAAACAAACATTCCTTCTCAAACTACTTAGATGGACTCTCCAAACAAGTACTTCCTGAATAGCTTACTACATCGAGATTACTTAAATAGATGAAATTATTCTACTCAGAAAGTGTAATCGTAAATGACCTCTTATAAACTTCAGAATCCAAGGAATGAAGAAAATGCTATTCTAAGAATTTGTCAAACACAGTCAAGTCTAGAAATTCATTACCCCTCCCACTATTCAGAGTTCTTCCACCTGAACTGTCAGTGAGAAGTGTCATGAGATGGAGATCAGAAAGAAAACAAAAACTAAACCCAAACCATGAGACATAGAAACATGAGACTTTTGAGTGGCAATATGTCTACAACTCCAAAGCGAACATGGGATAAGTAAAGAGCTTAGTAAGATATAATTAGGTTGATTACTCACTTCTGGGTTTCTAAATCAGTTTCTCCTTCTTAGGCATGAAACCAAAGGAAGCTCCTGAACACCTTTTAATTTTTCTTAAACAAATAAATTAATTAGACAGAACTTTGCAAAAGGAAGTAGTTATTCAAATATAATCACTTTATTATTCCTGAGGTTTAAGCCAAGAACCAATTCACATCAATTTTCTCTTCTCTAACTGATCTCCACCCACCTCCCACTCCTATGTCCAAGAAATCTATTTTCTCCCCTACACTTTCTCATGTGTAGAATGTGATGTCCCAAAATTTTCCCAAATTACAAGACTTCTAAAAAAAGAATCAAATCCTACCCTGAAGCAAGACGGTGATGAACAATGACACTTTAATATGCAGAAGCTATTTATTACTGCTCACAAATAGCTATCTTCAACCCTCCTAGGTTATTAATCTACTAAACAGCATGCAGTACTACATTCCACATACTAACTACTAAAATATTTAAAAGCCCTATGTGGAGTTACAACTTACTTTAGGGGATCTTCTTGATCACTGTCTATGCTATCAGCTTCACTGTCAGGGTCACCTCTCCATGTCTGATCCACAGTAATGGGTTCCTGCTCCCCATCACTCCAGCTGTCTTCATCTGAGGCAAGGAAGGGAGAGCAGCCATTAAGACTTCCCACCTCTGTAACTCCACCACACAAAACTAGATTACTTAACACATCAACCCAAATCTTAAAATTAAAAAAGCTTAGTACAGAGGCACTGACAAACAAAAATGGCTTAAGAAAATACATCCCAAGTATGAATACTTATAACACAAATGAGTTAACCATGCCCTCAAAGGGACAGAAAGGCCAACTCAAAATTATTGTTTCCAGAAATTACCTTACCTAGCAAAGATGGTAAGTATAAAAACAGCATTGAAGGAAAGAGTCAAACTCAGGATAGTAAACCTAAGCACCCACTACTTAAAACCAAAAAGAATGGTGAACAACATGTCAATCCTGAATTCTCACCAAATTGCCTACGAATTAACAATAATATTGTACTATCAAGTGCCACCTATGTTCAAGGCACTGTGCTAAACCAAATTAAGTTCTTTGTTAACTTTTTTCCTCCTCTTTCATTCTGGGAGAGAAGACCCTTACCCAGAATTCGGCTGGCTTCACTGCGGCTACTTTCTGGAGTCTGAGAACCCAGCTCTGTCTTGGCATATGAGCTCAGTTGGCATAAGAGTGTTTCACCCACAGGCCCTGTACTGGTCTTCTTCATTTGAGCATGAAGTGCAAGGGCATTCCTACGGGCATGTTCAGCACAGAAGGACACCCTAAGGAGACAAAATATTAACATTTTATACTCTGGTTCTCTCTTAAAAGAGTTCAACTATTTTCACAGACACTGATCTTTAGACCATTTTCAGGAAATTAAAATGACTATTATCTTCATTTATAAATTAAAAATGCCAGCAAAGCTAAATAATTTAACTGGCCCAAGGTCAACTCATTTGGTATTACTAATGGGAAATACAGATAGCATAACCTAGTAGTGCTCCATCCATCCAACAAAACATTCCATCTCTAAAAATGCTGACATCATTTCACAACAAATCAAAGAGATTCACTTTCATCTTTCAAAATTGGTTCTGGAAGACAACATTTTACTTCAGTATCAATCCACTGTAGGTAGTAAGATGTAGGACACAATTTTAAAACCAAATGATATATGCAGAATTATCTAGCCAAGTTATGTTTCTGCATAGATATTTTTGTTTAAATGATGAAAGCTATGAAGCTTTTCCCAGAAAAATACATATATATTAATACGATTTTGCATTATTACCTAAGGTTCAAGGACAGCCAAGAGTCGTGGAACCTAGGGTTAAAAATAATCCTTATTTTACAGATAAGGGAAAAGATCCAAAGAGATAACAAAGTGACCCAACTGGGAGTTGTCTCCTTCCAGTTTTCACCATTTTTTAAAATTTTCGAAGGATATATACCCCATAACCTCAATTTTACAAGCACGTGACATAAAAAACTAGGCAGCTATTTCCAACCCACATCATGCCACATCCTCCTCTCACTTAAAAACTTAAAGTACAAACGACAGATATCTATACATATATACCCATCTTTCTTCTCAGGCTTTGGGGCAGCACTGGGACATCTTTTTCCATTCTTCGTAGATATATAACTACACTGCTTGAAAGGGGCATTCTTGTCTTCAAGTATATGCTTAATGCAAAACTCCTGCCCCTCCAGACGAGGTTGCGAGCATGGACGATGAGTAAACGAACAAGATAGGGGCTCCTGAGACCTGGGCACTGGGGTGATCCTCCCCCGACTGGTCGGCAAGACGTGGATCCGAATCCTGTTCATACCAAAACCTGCAGGGTCACACAAAAGATCAAAAAGCCCTTACCCTTCCCGAAAATTCCTGCTCCACGATATCTGGGCAGGCTGCGCGTGGCTTCTAAAAGACAAGCGGAGGTCACGCTCCTTAACTCCCCTCCGCCCAGGTCCCCCCAGGCGTTAGTGAATTTGCCTCACCTCAACTTCCCAGTCCAAGCCCGCCCCCCACCCTGACCACCGCCAGGCTGAAAGCATCTCAAGGGCTCGCACGGCCGCGGCACGAGGGCGAGGCGCCAGCGCCGGCCCCACGCGGCGCGGCAAACACGCAGGGCCACCCGCCACCCCCGCCTCCGCGCACGCCGCCTTTGTCCCGGCCCGCCTCAGAGCTCACGGCTGGGCCCTGCCCATCCTCGGCGGCCCGTGCAAGCGCCATTTTGTCCTAAAGCTCCGGGCACCGGAGAATCTGGGTTCTGGGAGCCTAGAGGAGACTGACCCTGACGCTGACTTGAGGCAGAATAGCAGCTCGGAACGGACAGACGGGGCAAGGAGCAGCTTAACCGCAAAGGCGAAGAGCAAGAGCCGCCGCCATCTTACCTTTGCAGCCGCGCCGCGCTGCTTACGGTCTGGCAGCGCCAGTCGCTTCTAACCATTCCTCTCCGGGCTCCCAACCGCTGATTGGCTACTGCGCCTACAACTCTGTGCCACCATTGGCTATCTATCAAGCCTGGGCGGGCGGGGCGCTGAGGAAAGGCGCGGCTGGGTGGCTAGAAGAGCTGTCTGTCAGTAACTCAGCTCCAGAGAGAGTGAGGCGGAGGGAGCGCGGGCTGTGGAACGCGCTCGCTGAAAGCGGATGACTTTCCGTCTCCCATCATCGCTGGTGTTCAGGCCGCATTTGGCCTGTCTGTGGTCCTAGGCCGCGGCTACCTCACCACCCCTAAACAGTAGGTACAAAATCGACATATAGAGGCCAAAGGATCACTGTACATTTGACTCTCAGTGTTTACAGGAAAAGGCTTTAGTTTTGTGAACAGTTCACTGATGGAAACATTTTTTGAGTGTTTACTAAGTCTGGGAAATTACATATATAAACATTTAATTTTCAGAACAATCCTAAGAGGAAGAAGCTATAATCTCCATTTTACAGCTAATGGAGGAACAGAATGAGCCCATATCTAGTAATTAGGGGAAGATGGCGAATTTGAACCCAGCCCTCATTCTTTATCCCTTTTATTCCCTCTCATATAGCGAAGAGCATTGATTGAGAATTAGGAAATATGAGTTCTCGTTGAGGCCTTGATTCTCTAAAATTCTCTACAATTCCATGCTAAATAATGCAGGTATATAGAAATGGCAGACACAATCCCAATTTTATCCTCCTCTAAGCATCTTTAGTTAAAAGCATCTCTCCCTTCTTTCATCTTCACCACGCCTCTGGTAGACATGAACCAACATTTTCTCCCCATAACCCTTCTGGATCTTTTTTGCATCCCATCCTTCCCAAGCTCTCACCTGCTGTCAGTTTCATTTAAGTAAGCTATTTCTCCATTACCAATGAGCAGGTGAGCGTGGTTCAGCGGTGAGCGTAGAGAATCTACAAAGCTGGAGAACAGCAGTTTAGGCATAAGAAGTGATTAAAACCGAAATGGGTAAAGGAGAGCTTATACCTGCCGTTTCCCAGAGATTAGCGCAGTCCTAGAAGGCCCTTTCATGAGATTCATTCATTTATTGAGCACCTAAATGCCAGGCACTGGGGATACAGGGAGAACAAGAACAATAAACCTGCTCTTTCGGAGTAAACATTCTAGAGTAGTTTGGGATTGTGGATGCAATACAGCCATTAAATAGCAGCTATGAGTTATATACATAAGCAAACACTCCAACCCTCAGAAGAGGTACAAAGACATTTGTTATAAACACTCTATAACTCAAAACTAGGAGAGGAAGCCACATTACAGAAAATATGGGAATTTTCAACCAAATGCAGTGATATCAAAAAGGAACATTAAAGCTACTATAGGGAACAATGTAAAGAGGCATTAGGGACTAGATAGAGATGCAACAAAGGCTTTAATTAGAGCGTCTACTGAAGGTCTTGGGGGGAAAAAATCTTTCTGCTAAGCCCAAAACAGACCAAAAAATGCTATTTAGAACCACTTCCGGACTTCCCTAGTGGCGCAGTGGTTAAGAATCCGCCTGCCAGGGCTTCCCTGGTGGCGCAGTGGTTGGGAGTTCACCTGCTGATGCAGGGGACACGGGATCGTGCCCCGGTCCGGGAAGATCCCACATGCCGCGGAGCGGCTGGGCCCGTGAGCCATGGCCGCTGAGCCTGCGCGTCCGGAGCCTGTGCTCCGCAACGGGAGAGGCCACAACAGTGAGAAGCCCGCGTACCGAAAAAAAAAAAAAAAAAAAAAAGAATCCACCTGCCAATGCAGGGGACACGAGTTTGATCCCATATGCCGCAGAGCAACTAAGACCAGGCGCCACAACTACTGGGCCTGTGCTCTAGAGCCCACGAGCCACAACTACTGAAGCCCACGCGCCTAGAGCCCGTGCTCCACAACAAGAGAAGCCACTGCAATGAGAAGCCCTCGCACTGCAACGAAGAGTAGCCCCCGCTCGCCGCAACTATAGAAAGCCTGCGCATAGCAACGAAGGCCCAAAGCAGCCAAAAAAACCCAAAAAACCACTTCCTTCTAAGTGGGGGAGAGATATTAAATGGTCAAGATATTGGCAAATTCTTTGTGCTTTTTAACAAAGTAGATGGCTGTTTTTAATCCAATGAACACTTTGCTAGCTACTGAATAGGTTAAAGTAGACCTGAGGCTTTTCGTAAACAGCAGTTAGGAAAGATGAATTCTTAAAAGAGAATTTTTAATTCGGACTTTTGGGGGCTAATCCCAGAGAAAAAGTGTGTTTGTGTGAGAGAGAGAAAGAGAAGAGTTAAATAAATGCCAAAATCCTGCTCTTTATATAATCCTCATCTTTTTTCCTTCCAGTTTCTTGGGCCAAACACTGGCAGTCATCCTCGACTTCTCTTCCAACCTTAGAGCAGATCCTACTGGCTCCAACTTCAAGATATGTAACTTCTCATTACCTTCAGCGCTTCCAACCTGGTCCAAGCCACTCTCATCTGTTCCCTTAATTATTTTGAGAGTCTCCTTATCCTTGACTCTATATAGGCCATTTTTCAACACAGAAGCCAAATGAACATTTTTTTTTTTTTTTTGGCCATGCCTCGCTGCTTGCAATGGTGCAGGATCTTAGTTCCCCGACCTGGGATTGAACCCGGGCCCTGGCAGTGAAAACGCCAAGTCCTAACCACTGGACTGCCAGGGAATTCCCCGCCAAATGATCATTTTAAAACCCAAGCTAGATCATGTTACTTCTCTACTCAACACTTGTCAATGGTGCTCCATTTCACTGTCTTTATAATGGCTTACATGGCCCTACTGTATCTGGCCTTTTGCTGCTTCTCTAACCACATTATCCTACTACTTACTCTCTCCTCCTCACTCAATTCTATACTAGCTACACTGGCCTCTTTGCTCTTTCTCAAACATGCCAGTATCTTCTCACCTCAGAACCTTTGCACTTGTTCCCTGGAATGATCTTACCCATAAATATTCCTGTGGCTTGCTCTCTCACCTCTTTCAGGTCTTTGCTGAACTGTGATTTCGTAAGGCCTTCCTCCCTAGCCATCTTATTTCCCATTTCAACAATCCTACTTACCTACATGCACACACAAAATCCCTGTCCCTCCTTCCCTGCTTTACATTCTCCAAAGTATTTATCATCTAGCATATTATGTTTTACTTGTCTCCCCTACAACTAGAATGTAAGTTCTATGAGGGCAAGATGCTTGCTTTGTTTACTGCCATATTATCATCTATAAACAGTATATAGTACTTGGTAGATACTATTTTCTAATGAAGGGATAAATGAAAAGCAAGGAAATGCCTGAAACTACTTTTCAGAAAAGATAAATCTAGTTTTCAATTTTAACTTGTTTTCATCACTGTGATTTTTTGGTTACCTGTTGGTTTTGAGTGTTATGTGAAATTAAGAAAAGGGGTTAAGATTCCACAATGCAAAAAAGGTAGCACAAGTAAGACATGTGACAATCCACAAATCAAATCAATTCAACAGAAGTAGGCCCCCCAAATCAATTCAGCAGAAGGAGGTGACAGAGCTAGAGATTACAATAAATACAAGCCTCTAGGGAATCCACAGAAGTCATAGAAAGGGCTTCAAACTTTCTACAGAAAGTTGAATGATAGAGATCAAGTCAATCTTATTGGCTCTCAAGTGTCAGAGAGACCAGGATGATTTAGGCACTCATCATAAGATGAAACCTAGCTCTATACCAGTTAGTTTAACAAACCTCTATAATTGGGGAACCAGCTGTTTGGAAGTTTACATTGATTTATACCTCATCTATTGCCAAGGATGACACAGTTGATATCTCTTTTAACAAAAGCAAATCACTATGACTTTATAATAAATTTATAATATCATCCATTCTCACGTCATTCATTTACTACTTCTCTATTCTTCCATTCAAACCAGACCAAAATTCCTAAAACATCAGCAGCTTCCACAAGTTTCAGGAGAGGCAGAGCAAACAAAAATCTTAAGTTGTCTTATTTCAGAAAATGGAAGGACGGAATGAACAGAACTCAAGACTCAAGTGATTTTTTTTTTCAGAAGTGTCGAACATTCTGTTAAATTTCTTTTGTTCCTTTTAGAGTTTTTAAACTATAGCTACTCCTAACTTTTTTAATATAATTTGAGCATTATAGCATAAAAATTCTTTCCATTTAAATGGGTAATTTGCAAGATTTACCTTGTGTGTGTGGTTTTATTATGTCCCAAGGAAAAGGGTGAGAATTCCCTATCAGCTTTTCCAGGCACCACCAAGAAGGCTATTAATTTTTTCTTCCAAAAGCACTGCTGTCTATACCAACATTTCAGTTTTCAAAGAACCAAATATACAATTATGAATCATTGATAGTGCTTGCTAGATAAGCAGTACATGTTGCTAGCATCTGTTAGAGCTATATATTTTTCTGTGTACCAGTCACCCTTCCAGGTATCCATGCAACAATACAGAACGAGGGGTTTTCCCCCTCTGCCACATCATATTTTATATACCATCAGGTTCACTGTAATGATCAAATCTTAGTTAGCTATTTCCAATGAACTCAATTCCCATAGGATCTTGTGCAGTAAGAAAGTACATACTATATTACCAAAACTAAAACTATTATCATATCAATCAAATGACAGTTAAAGACTAACTTGAAGACTCAGTACACATAAACAATAATCAGATGATTGTTTTATCATTAACATTTATTGATGGGATGGATAAATACAGATTGAGAAACATACTTGACAGCAAGATATCAAACTGATAGCCAGACTATAAAATGTATACAACATCCTTTTTTAAATTAAAAAAAATTTTTTTTTAATGTTTTACAAAGAGCCCTTACTATAATGGTCACTTACATCTTACCATTCACATAATAGCAGTAGAGATCCCAGGGGTAGCATCCAGAAATGAGGTGCCCCCAAGGAGGACAGAGGCAAGAACAGAATAATATGCTGAGAAAGGGCTCTTAAGAGCAATACAAAGAAAACACAAAAATATCACCACAAAATTGTACCTGAGTGACATAGATTGGAAAAGTGTTTTACTTTTTTTTTCCTTCTTTGCTCTTTGGTCTGACAAGAAAACAGTTTTAGGTGTGTGGAGTAGGGTGGGGAGGTCAGTTTCAAATCCAGAAACCTAGGTTAACACTAAGTTAGTCGGCTGCATTCTTTTCTTTGGGTGCTTAACCCAGCCAGCACTTCCATCTTATAACCAATTCCAATGTGATCAACCACTAATCAGTTAAGGCCTCAGCTTTCAACTGAAGAGTTCCTGATAACCTGATGAAGACATACTTGCTCTGGCTTCAATTAGCATGCTCTCAAGTCTTTCTCTTCTTTTCATTCACCATGAATACACACTCATAAAGGGGAAGAGTAGACACCACTTTTTAGTAAACGTTCCTTTTTTGCCCTCCCTTTTCCAATGCCAAGTTCATGCTGAGAACTTTAGAAACATTAAAATGGAACGGTCTCCCACTTAGAAAATAATTCTCACTCCAGACCACTCTATCAGGCAGGATTATAGTACCATGCTTTTTATCCCACAGAGGGATAAAAAGATAAAACCTGACAGTGTGATACAACATGAACATTTTTTAAACCACCAGGAACACTCAGTTAAAAGCTGGGTGTTAACAAGCAGCAACACAAGAAATTTGGGGAGGCATCAAAGTCACTGAAAGTTTCGTGGGACTGCAGAGGGCTTATTTCTCACCATGTGAAGGGTTGCATAGACTGCTTAAATTCTCTCAAACCCAAGAGAATAATATTTGTATTCCAACTTCAAGATGTCCTAGAATCCCTTTTCCTGGCATTAGTATCAAAATAGATCATCAACAAAAGACTAATCCTTTTAAAATTTAATCAGTTCCCAAGTTCCCACAGTCCTGTGTTTCTGCAGGAAACACAGATATGTTTAAAATCCAACCATACTGGGATAAGACGCCTCTACTTGCCTTTGTCCAGAAACAAGGCATAAGGGGTATGGATTTTCAATATGGGGAATTAAGCAGCAGAGGCTTAAGTAAATCCAGCACTGATGTTACCATGATTTTACTTCTATATCCTAATCCATTGCTGTTTCCAACTGGAGATTTAAATTTTTTCTATCAATATTGGTGAAGCCAATAATACAGAACTATGTAAAAGGATACATTAAATCAAAACACTAAAAGCATTTTTTTTCAAAAAAGAGGAGGCTGAGGTTCTCAGATATGGAAACACATTGATTCAAGTGAAAAGACTAGACTAATTCCTACGTATTTTCTAAACCCAGAAAGCATAACTGATACTTCAGAAGACCAAAGTAGCTTTAGATTAATGCTTCACTAGAGTTCAGCTAACAGCAACACAGGTATCTGATTAAAAGCCCTAAGGACGATTCACAGGTATTTGTTTTTGCCAACATGAGATTCAAGCAAAGTTTTAGGAATGAAATTTACAGAACTTGAGGCTCCAGGCCTGCTTACCACCACTTATCCTTGATAAGGTTAAAAGGAGGGGAAAAAAAGCCATGTTTACTAGACTAACTTTGCATGTATAAATCCTGTTTCTCACCCTTTGAAGTGGTGAGGGTAAGAGAAGACACAGCATTTAGAAACCACACAATCTTCTGAAGCCTAAGCTTACGGAATTTGGACAACATGCATGCTAGCTGATAGGCACATTTGCTAACCCAAAGACAATGCAGTAAGCAGCTTCATGCAGAGCCCATAAGAAGTTTCATGACATATGCATAGATATAAAAGCAGACACTGTAGGTATCTTAAAACAGTATCAGGAGGCACTAATATAAAAAAGGCTCTAAATTGACCTATATCAGCAATGATCTACTAGTGCAAAGGCCAGACTATGCAGCGTAAAGCAGCTCTTAGGCTCTAGTAAGCACTCTTTTCAAGGTCACTCCTGACAAAGTTCTAAGGAACTACAGACTGCCATGGAGAACTGCTGAGGCCAGGTGGATATGTATCTCTGTGGTGAGAGAGTGAATGTGATTAGAAAATATGTGACATTTGATGAGAAAAACTGAAAGCTGTAAAAGACATTTTCATAAATCAGTGATCATCAATTCCACAAGATGCAAACTAAATAACCTTTTGGGAAGGTCAGAAAGGAAAGCTGACTCTGCCAAACAAAATCTAAACAAATAGCCTAAATTTAGTAAACACACCACGCATCTACCAATTACCAATTACCTAGCACAACACAGAAAATATCAAGGAGAAAGAGGAAAATGTCTTCCATAAAAGTAAAGTGACATTCCAAGTCAAAAGTATTACTGGTGTATCAATCAGCACAGAGCTCACTTTACACAGCAATGGCAGGCACTCCAGACAGTTCAAATATGCAGAAGTGCAGGACACTAATTCACCTTCAGTTAAGGCTTACTGAACAAATTCCCTCCTATATTAGGCCAGTGCATCATCAATTCCAACTGTCTCAGTTTTCTCCCCAACCTGTTCCTGGCAAGCAGCAGCACATGTACAACTCCTTTCTCCCTATGACTTCCAATGAAAAACTTCAATTTATCCACAAAGAATATTTGGTGTGAAAAAAGCTGCATTAAAATCAAGAAGACAAATTCAAATTGCATCACCTTTTCCATGGCAAAAAACACCATGAAGACTGAAAAAATATCACATTAAATGATCTGTGGCTAGGTGGCATTTTCAGCTGGACAACTTGGCTTAGAATTCTTTCTAGCCCCTTGAAGATTTCTTTCCTCAACAAAAATGTTCACTCCTAAAATATGGGATAATTAAGCACCCATTAGAACAGGACTCCTGATCCATTTTTCTAAAGGACTCTTAGAAATCTACAGAAGAACTTCTGTCTAGAAGCTAAAACCACCAAAGATGCACAATCTAAACATAACAGTATCTGAAGGCTAGGCTTGCTCACCCTCATGGCACCAGCACTGTTAAATTCATAAGCTCCAATCTCTGAAGTCATATAGGCTGCAAAAATAGAGGATACAGCTGCCTCCCTTCAGATATACAGATAAAAATAAAGTCTTACATTCATAATATAATTTAAAATACAATGTCCTAAAAATTCCCAATCACAGTTTTCATTGTTTCAGTATCCTTTAGCTCCATGGCTTCTCCCAGATCTATTCTCACATATGGTCTGGGCTTTCACAGGAAGGATAGCACATCCCCCTTCCCTTCAGAGACCCTGAGACTGCTCTTACTTGAACACTTTCCCAAAGCCCAATGTGAAAAAAAGCACACCCAATTCTGTAGGGCAGAAGCCAGCCTAGCTCTCCAGCCTTCTTCCTCAACCCCACCTTTGTTCTGTATCAGAAGGAAAAAGGGGGTAAAAAGGAAGTTTTTATAATGGAGTCCAGAGTCCGACCATTGGCTGCACCTGCCCAAACTAGAATTTAGAAGGCTACCCTCAATTACAACATAAAGAAAGAGAAATGTCAAATACAGGCTTCTTCCTTCCTTTATGTTTTAAAGGCCACACCGTGTTCTCTCTAGTAGACTGTTAGGAAGTAAAAATGGTGAAGTACAGGGAAGGAAAGATAAAACATAACTTTTAAACACACACACTAAAAACACACATACCCACACTTACATACACACTTAAAGGCTGAAACACTTCAAGTGGCCAGAGCCAATCTCAGAACTCACGGCCAAAATCCTATCCTCCCATCCCCACTACACACACACACCCCCACCCTCCAATCCCACCCCCCAGGACTCACTGCCGTGTATCTCATACACACAGCAAAATCCCTATCCCTTCCCCAATTATATAAAAAAAAACTAAACAGATAACTTACTTTCTTTAAATTATTTTTTTTAAGTCTCTTAAAAGATTTTGACGTTTAAATACTTCCTCTCTTCTGATATATTAAACACCAAAAGGATCCACAACTGTTTGATAAAACAAACCCTCCATACTTCAGTCCTGGCAAGAAGAGGGAAGATATCAACTCTAATCGACCTAATTAGGAGGTGGAGAGGCCAAGAACAGAGAAAGTATTATGAATCCTTCACAGCTTTAACACATTCTCACCTCTCAGTAAAAACTATAATAAAATAGTTAAATTTCTGAGGCAGGAGATATAATAACCAAGGCCCTCTACCACCTTCCCACCTATGTCTCAATATAAATTTATTCCTAGTCCAACAAGGGTGACGTATTTCATAAGGGAAGTAATTTTCTTAGTCCAGAATCAGTAGTTTAAAAAAAAAAAAAAAAGATGTGTTTTTAAAGTTTTTTTTCTCCTCGTCTTTTTCTTTTTTACTTGGGAAGGGGTGGAAGTGGTGGAGGAGGTTCTGATGGTAGAGGTGGTAGCCGGGGTTTGTCTGTATTGCCAGGTCTGGAGGACATTCCACCAGCCCGTGGATTCAGATATTCTCCATAAGAATGAACATATTCAAACGCAGGCGGCTGAGTGGGCTGAACACCTTGGGCATTGAGAAGGGAGTGAAGCATATTCACAGTATCTTGATAGTCTATGGTCTGGGTTGCATTGTGACCATTGGCCCCAGTGGAGCCTTTATCCAATTTCATGTGAGGAACTCGAGTTTTACAGCTGGGCTGTGAAAAAGTAAGGCCACTTGTGTCTGAGCTATGCCCAGGCAACTGGGCCATTGCAGGAAGAGGAGGGAAGGAGAAATTTATGGAAGAGGATTTAGTATTCTTGGCAATCTTAGCTGAATGATCAAACACTGCCCCTCCAGTCTCTTCAGGGAAGGGCCTTTTATGAGAAGAACTGGAAGAGGAGAAAGAGCTAGACAAGCTATAGGGTTTGTGTGCTAAGGTGCTTGTCTGGCTACTATGTTTTGGATCACCTGGACGTTTGTTCCCAGTACTAGCTGGAAGCTGTGAGTGAGAGTGTTTGTGTGAGTGGTGATTATGATGATGATGATGATTAGATGGGTAAGTCTTGTGCTTTTCTTTGTGCTCACGGCTCTTTGTGACACTGTCATCTACAGAATTGTGCTTGTCAGCTGCAGTGTGAACTTTGATGCGCATTTTTATCTCCTCTGGTTTTGAAGTGGCAGCTTTATCTCCACTTGTCACTGGGATTCTCATTTTGAGAGCTGTTTTGTCAGTCTTTTCCAGAAAAGGCCGCTCAGGGTTTTCTGAGCACTCTATGGGCATTTTCAGAAGGATGGAAGAATGGCTATCATGGTGAGACAGGAGATTCTGGGCAGCATAGGCATACTGTGACTTCACATTGGCCTCCATGTTCTCCAGTTGCCTCTTCTGGGCAGCCAACTCTTCTGCATGCTTTGCACGGTATTCTTTCAGTGATACTTTAGCTGATGGCACACTCTTACTATTCTGCTTCTGGGAAACAAATGCATTTGAACCATCCTGTTGCAAGGAATGATCAACTCCTATAAGTGCTAAATTCTCACTAGTCCGATGACCCTGAGCAGGTTCTACCTTAAAAGGAGGGTGGGAGGACAGCCAACGCTCACTTGGCAACATCTCCACATTGCTTAAGTTACTGGTTGACTCTTCAGTGGGTGGAAGGGAAGGCACTGCACTTGTGGTAGAAGAAGCTGACATACTCATTAAACCTGCAATAGTTGTATCTGAAGAGCTCTGGGAAATCATATTAAGGATTGTCTGCTCCGAAGTGTTTTCATCTGCTCCTCGGTCATCTGTTTTTGTTTTCTTGGCAGCCTGGCATGCCTAGAATGAAGCAAATAGCATCTTTTCACTTCAGGTAATTTATCAAATGGAAAAAAAACACTGAAATGAGTAGACTGTGTTTGCTGTGACATTGGGAGTTGGGGATAGCCCATAACCAGGAGGTTACTCTAACATGAGACTGACAATTATTACCATCAGGAGAGATACGATTTTTTAAACCTTCAATCAAGCATCACAAGCTCTCAAAGAGGTATCTGAACTCCCATGTTCGTTGCAGCACTTTTCACAATACCTAAGGTATGAAAGCAACCCAAGTGCCCATCAATAAATGAATGTATTAAAAAAAATGTGGTCTATATATACAATGAAATATCATTTAGCCTTAAAAAGGAGGAAGATTCTGTGAAGACAGCAGAGTAGGCAGCACCAGGAATCTGTCCCACCTAGACAACAATTGCAAAGGCAGAATCTGTCTGACATAACTATTTTGGAACTTTGCAGTCTGTTGAAGGTTTGCAGCTGCCAGGGTAAGCCCTGGACAATAAACTGAAGTTAATTTCCCTCAATTTCAGCTCTCAGCCCCAGTCAGCTGTGCAGCTGTTCCTGGAGTCGCTTGCACACAGCTTGGGGGACCCTGGTTAGGCAAAAAGGGCTCTATTTTCCAAATATTGGAGATCTGTGGTCTGATTGCTGACTGCTGCTTTCAGTCACAGAGGTACAAAGAGAAAGGTAGCCATTGTTGTTGCACCTCCCTCCATTGTTGCAATCCCCTCCCCCTCTGGCTGAAGTGACTTCCCTGGATATAAAGGGCCAGCCCCCTTCCTCCCCCACTTCATTTTTC
Source organism: Hyperoodon ampullatus (assembly GCF_949752795.1). Taxonomy (NCBI): domain Eukaryota; kingdom Metazoa; phylum Chordata; class Mammalia; order Artiodactyla; family Ziphiidae; genus Hyperoodon; species Hyperoodon ampullatus. Next base: position 54,695,897 of record NC_136924.1, read on the forward strand.
ACTTTTTCTCCCTTTGGGAACCAGATATTAGAGTAGAACATTAAAAAAAACACTGTCCCTAGAGGAATGTCCAGGAAAAGGCTCAGATAAGAACTGAGAAGACATTAATTTTATACATCAAGCTGATCCTCAGCACAGAAATATCCTTCAAAATCAAGCCCCCACCCCAAATATACAAAAAAAAAAAAAAATCCCAGCAAACCCCAGGAAAGGGAGAGAATCTGATTTCCAGAGTTACCATGTTATTAGATTCAAATGTCCAGTCTTCAACAAAAAAATCACAAGACACATAAAGAAACACGAAAGTATAGTCCATTCAAAGGGAAAAAAAAATCAATAGAAACTGTCCCTGAAAAAGACCCAATGGCAGATTTACTAGGCAAAGACATTAACTGCCTTAAAGATACTCAAGGAAATGAAGATGTCAAAAAGTCAAGAAAACAACATGTGAACAAAATGAAAGTATCAAAAAAGAGATTATAAACTTTTAAAGAAACCAGAAAGAAATCCTGGAGCTGAAAAGTACAGTATCTGAAATGAAAAATGCACTGGAGGGATTCAAAGGCAAATCTGAACAGGCAGAAGAATCAGCAAACTTGAAAATAGGACAAAGGAAATTATCAAGTCTGAGGAACAGAAAGAAAAAAGACTGAAGCAAGTGAACAGAGCCTAAGGGACCTATGGGACACCATCAAATAGCCCAATGTATGCATTGTGGGAATTCCAGAAAATGAAAAGAAAGAGAAAGAGGCAGAGAATATGTGAAGATACAGCAACTCAGAACTCTCCAAATCTGATGAAAAAACATGAACATAGATATCCAAGAAGCTCAGTGAATTCCAGGATAAACTCAAAGAGACTCACATCAAGACATATCATACTTAACCCTCCCAGACTTCAGACAGTACTACAAAGCTATCAGTAATCAGTGTGGTACTGGCACAAAATCAGACATCTGGATCAATGGAACAGAATAGAGAGCCCATAAATAAACACACATGCCTAGAGTCAATTAATCTTTGACAAAGGAGGCAAGAATATACAGTCTCTTCAACAAGTGGTGTTGGGAAAGTTGGATAGCCACATGTAATTCAATGAAGTTAGAACACACCCTCACACCATACACAAAAATAAACTCAAAATGGCTTAAAGACTTAAACATAAGACATGACACCATAAAACTCCTAGAAGAGAACATAAGCAAAACATCCTCTGACATAAACCTACCAAGGTTTTCTTAGGTCAGTCTCCCAAGGCAATAGACATAAAAGCAAAAATAAACAAATGGACCTAATCAAATACAAGCTTTTGCATAGCAAAGGAAACAGTAAACAAAAAGAAAAGATAACCTACGGACTAGGTGAAAATATTTGCAAATGATGTGAATGACAAGGGCTTAATTTCCAAAATATAAAACAGCTCATACAACTCAACAACAAAAAAACAAACAACCCAATCCAAACATGGGAAGAAGACCTAAATACACATTTCTCCAAAGAAGACATATAGATGGCCAACAGGCACATGAAAAGATGCTCAACATCACTACTTACCAGAGAAATGCAAATAAAACTACAAAGAGGTACCACCTCATACCAGTCAGAATGGCCATCATGAAAAAGTCTACAAATAACAAATGCTAGAAAGGGTATGGAGAAAAGGGAACCCTACTACACTGTTGGTGGGAATGTAAGATGGTGCAGCCACTACGGAAAACAGTATGGAGGTTCCTCAAAAAGCTGAAAATAGAGTTGCCATATCATCCAGCAATCCCACTCCTGGGCATACATCTGGACAAAACTATAGTTCAAAAAGATACATGCACCCTAATGTTCATAGCAGCACTATTCACAATAGCCAAAACGTGGAAACAACCTAAATGTCCATTGACAGATGAATGGATAAGAAGATATGGTACATGGAATACTACTCAGCCATTAAAAAAGAACAAAATAATGTCATTTGCAGCAACATGGGTGGACCTAGAGATTATCATGCTAAGTGAAGTTAAAGTCAAAGACAAATATCATATGATATCATTTATACGTGGAATCTAAAATATGACACAAATGAACTTATCTACGAAACAGAAACAGACTCACAGACATAAAGAACAGACTTAGGGTTGCCAAGGGGTGGGGGATGAGGGAGGGATGGAGTGGGAGTTTGGGGTTAGCAGATGCAAACTATTATATATAGAATTGATAAACAACAAGGTCCTACTGTATAGCACAGGGAACTATATTCAATATCCTCTGATAAACTATAATGTAAAAGAATATGAAAAAGAATGTATATATATGTATAAATGAACCACTTTGCTGTATAGCAGAAATTAACACAACATTGTAAATCAACTACACTTCTTTTTTTTTTTTCTTTTTTTTGCCACACCACACAGTTTGCAGGATCTGTTCCCCGACCAGGGATTGAACTCAGGCCATGGTAGTGAAAGCGCCAAATCCTAACCACTAGACCACCAGGTAACTCCCCAACTATACTTCAACTAAAAAAAAAAAAAAAAACAGATGAATGGGTAAAGAAGATGTGGTATATATACAACAGAATACAACTCGGTCATAAAAAAGAAGGAAATGTTGCCATTTGCAACAACATAGATGAACTTGGAGGGTATTAGGCTAAAATACTGTATGTTACCACTTATATGTGGAATTTAAAAAATAAAATTAATGAATATAACAAAATAGATACAGACTCACAGATATAGACAACAAACTAGTGGTTACCAGCGGGGAGAGGGAAGGGGGAAAGGGCAAGATAAGGGTAGGGGATTAAGAGGTACAAACTACTATGTATAAAATAAATAAACTACAAGGATATATAGTACAACACAGGGAATATAGCCAATATTTTATAATAAGTATAAATGGAATATAACCTTTAAAAATTGTGAATCATTTTGTTATACACCTGAAATTTATATAATATTGTACATCAACTATACCTCAATTCTTAAAATCATGGTATTAAAAAAAAAAACATATCATACTCAAACTTTCAAAAGCCAAAGACAGAATTCTGAAAGCAGCAAGAAGCAAACTGTTACATACAAGGTATCCTCAATAAGATCATGAGATTTCTCAACAGAAACTTTGGAGGCCACAAGACAGTGAGCTGATACATCCCAAGTACTCAAAGAAAAAAACTGTCGGCCAAGAATCCCATAGCCAGTAAGAATGTCCTTCAAAAAAGTGAAGGAGAAATTAATTATCTCCAGATAAACAAAAGCTGAGGGGGGCTTCCCTGGTGGCACAGTGGTTGAGAGTCCGCCTGCCGATGCAGGGGACACGGGTTCGTGCCCCGGTCCAGGAAGATCCCACATGCCGCGGACCGGCTGGGCCCGTGAGCCATGGCTGCTGAGCCTGCACGTCCGGAGCCTATGCTCCGCAACGGGAGAGGCCACAACAGTGAGAGGCCAGTGTACCGCAAAAAAAAAAAAAAAAAAAAACAAATGCTGAGGGGATTCGTGACCACTAGACCAGCCATACGAGAAAAGCTCAAGGGAGTCCTCCAAGACAGTAACTTCAAGCCATATGGAGAAATAAAGACCTCAATAAAAGTAAATACATGGGCAATTATAAAAGCTGGTATTGTAACAATGGTTTGTAATTGCACATTTTACTTTCTACATGATTTAGGAGACTAACACATTCTCAGGGAAAAAAAATTAGTGTAAAACCTAGTATTACTATAACTTTGTCTTATAATTCCAAACCTTATTTTTTATATAGTATAAGAGCCTAATGCATCTAAAAGAATTATTAGTTTTCGGGGAGCACACAATGTATAAATATTTAATTTTGTAACATCAACAACCAAAAGGAGTGCATCTGTAAAGGAGACAAATTTTGTATGTTAATACAGAAAATGAATGAAAAAGGAATTTAAAATTTTTCACTATGAAAAATCAACTAAGCACAAAAGACAGTATAATGCAGGAAATGAGGGACAAAAAAGCCATAAGACATACATTAGGCATACCTTGGAGATACTGTGGGTTCAGTTCCAGACCATCTCAATAAAGCAAATATCACAATAAAGTGAGCCACACAAATGTTTTGGTTTCCCAGTGCATATAAAAATTGTGTTTACACTGCAGTCTATTAAATGTGCAATAGCATTATGTCTAAAGAAAATGGACATACCTTAATTTAAAATACCTTACTGCTAAAAAATGCTAACCATCATTTGAGTCTTCAGTGAGTTGTAGTAGTAATACTAAAGATTACTGATCACATATCACCATAACAGATATAATGATAATGAAAAAGTTCAACATACTGCCATAATTACCAACGTGTAACAGAGACACGAAGTAAGCAAATACTGTTTGGGAAAATGGCGTCAACAGACTTGCTTGACGCAGGGCTGCCACAAACTTCAATATAAAAAATGCAATATCTGCAAAGTGCAGTAAAACAAGGTATGCCTGTATAAAGAACAAATAGCATTAAGTGACAGAAGTAAATCTCTCCTTATCTGTAATTACTTTAATTGTAAATGGATTAAACTCTTAAGGAAAAGACAGAGATTTGTAGAATGGATAAAAACATATGATCCAACTATATGCTATCTACAAGAGGCTGAGATCCAAAAACCCAAACAGGCTGAAAGTGAAAGGATGGAAAAAGGTATACAATGCAAACAGTAACCAAAAGACAGCATGCATGGCTATACTAATAGCAGACAAAATAGACGTGATATCAAAAAAGATTTCAAGAGACAAAAAAGAGCATTATGTATTTTAAAAGGCTAGCTACAGAAATTAGACATAGCAATTATAAACATTTACACACCTAATGACAGGCCATCAAAATATATGAGGCCAAAACCTAACAGAATTAAAGAGAAATAGACAGCTTTACAGTAATAGTTGGAGACTTCAATACCCCACTCACAATAATATATCAAGCAGAAGATAAGGAAGTAGGACTTAATAAATAAACTAACTAGATCTAGCAGACATACACAGAACACTCTCCCCAAAAACAGCAGCACATACATTCTTCAAGTGCATATGGGACATTATCCAGAACAGACCATATGTTAGGCTGCAAAGTTAGTCAATAGATTTTAAAAGATACATATCACACCATGTATTTTTTCTGACCACAACAAGATAAAGTTAGAAATCAGTATCAGAAAGAAAATCAGGGAGAAAAAAAAATCACAAAATTGTAGAAATTAAACCAATGGATCAAAGAAATCAAAAGGGAAATGAGAAAATACTTAGAGACCAAGAAAAACAAAACACAACATATCAAACTTAAGGTAGGCAGCAAAAGTGGTGCTAAGGGAGAAATTTATAGCTATAAACACTACATTAAAAAAAACCAGGGACTTCCCTGGCGGTCCAATGGTTAAGACTCCACACTCCCAATGCAGGGGCTATGAGTTCAGTCCCTGGTTGAAGAACTAAGATCCAGTATGCCACACAGAGTGGAAAAAATAAAAATAAAAATTTAAAAAGTAAAAAGTACTTAAAAAAAACAACAACAACAACAAAAAAAACAAGAAACTGGGAATTCCCTAGCAGTCCAGTGGTTAGGACACCGTGCACTCACTGCCTGGGGGGCCTGGGTTCAATCCCTGGTCGGGGAACTAAAAATCCCACAAGCTGTGCAGTGTGGCCAAAAAAATAAAAAACAACAACCAAGAAACATCTCAAAATAACAAACTAACTTTATAACTTAAGGAACTAGAAAAAGAACTAAACACAAAGCTACCAGAAGGAAAGATATAATAAAGATTAGAGCAGAGATAAAATAAGCTAGAGAAAAACCAAAACAAAAATTGGTTCCTTGAGAACATCAACAAAATTGACAAATCTTTAGCTAGACAGACTAAGAAAAAAAGAGGGAAGACTCAAACTACTAAAATCAGAAATAAAAGTGGAGACTGCTACCATTCTAACAGAACAAACTGTATATCAACAAATTGAATAACCCAGACAAAAGGGACAAATTCCTAGAAACACAAAACCTATCAAGACTAAATCATGAAGAAACAGAAAATCTAAATAGACTTACAGCTAGTAATAAAATTGAATCAGGACTTCCCTGGTGGCCCAGTGGTTAAGAATCTGCCTGCCAATGCAGGGGACACGGGTTCGAGCCCTGGTCCGGGAAGATCCCACATGCTGTGGAGCAACTAAGCCCATGTGCCACAACTACTGAGCCTGCACTCTAGAACCCGCGAGCCACAACTACTGAGCCCACGTGCACCTAGAGCCCATGCTCTGCAACAAGAGAAGCCACTGCAATGAGAAGCCTGCCCACCACAACAAAGAGTAGCCCCCGCTCCCTGCAACTAGAGAAAGCCTGCGTGTAGCAATGAAGACCCAACAGAGCCAAAAATAAATAAATAAAATTTAAAAAATAAATAAATAAAATTGAATCAGTAATCAAAAATCTCCAAAGGAAAAAGTGCCTTACTGGTTAATCCTACCAATCATTTAACGAAGTAATGCCACTCCTTTTCGAGCTTTCCAAAAATCTAAAGAGGAGGGAACACTTCTCAACTCATTCTATGAGACAAGCATTACCCTGATACCAAAGCTAGACAAAAACACTACAAGAAAGGAAAACTACAGGCCAATATCCCTTATAACCACGGATGCAAAAATCCTCAACAAAATACTAGCAAGATGAATTTGGCGGCATTTTTTAAAAATTACATATCATGCATGACCAAGTGGAATTTATTCCTGGAATATAAGGAGGGCTCAACATATGGAAATCAATTGATGTAATATGTCACACAAACAGAATGAAGGAAACAAATCACATGATCATCTCAATTTGTGCAGAGAAAGCATTTGACAAAATTCAACACACTTTCATGATAAAAACACTCAACAAACTAGGAACATAAAGAGGAAACTACCTCAACATAATAAAAGTCACATATAAAAAACCCACAGTGAACATCATATTCAATGGTGAAAGACTGAAAGTTTTCCTTAAGATCAGGAATAAGGAAAAGATGTTCACTTTCACCACTTCCATTCAACACTGTACTGGAAGTTCTAGCCACAGCAATCAGGCAAGAAAAAAAAACAGCATCAAATTGGAAAAGAAGAAGTAAAATTATCTCTGTTTGCAGATGACATGAGCTTATATGTAGATAACTCTAAAGACTCAACCAAAAATAATTTATTTTTTCTGATTTTATTAGAATTAATAAATGAATTGGGCAAAGTAACAGGATACAAAGTCAACAAATAAAATTCAGTTACATTTCTCTACATGAATAAACAATCCAAAAAGGAAATTATGAAAATAATTCCATTTACAACAGCACCAAAAAGAATAAAATACTTGGGAATTAACCAAGGAAGTAAAAGACTTGTACAATGAAAACTGCAAAACACTGCTGAAAAAAATTAAGTAAAACATAACTAGAAACTCACCTATATTCTGGATCCAAACATTAATTCAAACATTAATACTGTTAAAATGTGGGGGGACTTCCCTGGTGGTCCAGTGGTTAAGACTCCACACTCCCAATGCAAGGGGCCCGGGTTCGATCCCTGGTCAGGAAACTAGATCCCGCATGCATGCCACAACTAAGAGTCTGCATGCTGCAACTAAGCGTCCATATGCTGCAACTAAGAAGCCTACATGCCGCAACAAAGATCCCGAGTGCTGCAACTAAGACCCGGCGCAGCCAAATTAAATTAAAAAAAAAAAAAAATCCTAGAATTCATATGGGATCTCAAAGGACACTGAATAGTCAAAACAATCTTGAAAATGAAGAACAAAACAGAAAGACTCACACTTCCTGATTCCAAAACTTACTACAAAGCCACAGTAATCAAAACAGTGGGGTACTGACATATAGACATATAGATGAATGGAACAGAAAAGAAAGCCCAGAAATAAACCTTCACATACATGGTCAAATGATTTTTGACAAGGGTGCCAAAACCATTCAATGGGGAAAGGACAGTCTTCTCAACAAATGGTGCTAATTCCACTATTCATATGTAAGACTTTGAAAAATACCTGAAATACAACTTTAGACTGCAATCTATATAAAAACAAAATTCTAAAATCCATTTAAAAGCAGGTAATGTCAAAGAAAAATTATAATACCAGTTCTAATCTCCTAACTCTGAATCTTTCCTATACCAGAAGCCAACATTCTGTGACTCAGAAAAGCCAAATTTTTCCCCTTAACACTCCCCATACAAAAAAATAACTAATGTTGCTGACCAAATGACTAAATCACAAGAGTCGCAAAACACCAAATAAATCTCACTGTCGCCTACAGCAATGGATTTCTGGGCCAGAAGCCAAGCTATGAAGTTGAAATTATGACTATTGCATAACTACAAAAAGGGAAATTCCAAACCGAGGGTACATATCCATATCTGGTATTTTCACTGGTGTGGTCAAAAGAAGAAAATGGTTTGTTCCACAAACTGACAGCAATAATTCTTACCCTCCAATTCCGAATTCGTTTGAGCCTGTTGGGGGTTTTCTCCAGAATCTGTAGAAATTCATGTGTCAGTTCTACAAATGAAATTAGAACATTTAAGAAAAACTCAGAGAGGCAGAAGTAATGAAATAAGAATAACCTCAACTAACTATATTCATCTGAAATCAAGTCACCTTTGGCCAGATATGTGACAGATCAAGAGCAAGTGCTATTCAAGGTCCCTTACTCTAAAACTTACCATCTAAAAGTTCCAAGGTCACAGTGGCGTCAACATACTCCCACCAGTGCTTCCCATCAGTTGAGACTGGGATCTCCCAGTTGGACCACTTGCAAGCCAGATGAATGCAGACACAGGCCACCACAGGAGGTGTGTACTGCAGGCTAAATGTGGTCAAATGCAGGCTGACATCAGAGGGAAGGAAACAAGAGAGTGTCATGAGCTCTCAATTCTGAACCCAAAGTTAAAACTCTCCATTACTTTAAAAAAAAAGTTAAAAAAAAAAAAACAAAACCCACTGGAGAGCAAGAAGGGCAAGAAATATCCAGTGCTCTGATCCAGCACCCAACATGATTTTTTCCATTAACCCACCGGCTCAGGTAACAACTTTTCTAATTTTTTTTACTACACATCATTTAATCCACACACTGATGAAGGACTGGAAAAAATAAAAACAAAAATAAAAGACTGAGTATTCAGTTTTTTAAAATAAGGATTAATTATCCTGAGAATAAGCTCAGAACTTAAGGAAAATTATAAGATTTTTGATATGTATAATCCCTAAGTCAAATACCTAAGGAAATATTCTAAAAATTATCTTGTCTCATGCCAATCATAGGTCTGGTCTCTTTAAAATAATGAATAGACAATCATTCTCTCAAGTGTGAATATACTTGACAGTTTACTTTTAAAATTTCTCCCACTAGGCTATAAAAATGAACTTCTTAGCCCTGACAGTCATTAGGAGTGTCTTTGGTTTCCATGAACAACCAGTAGACTGGAGATGAGAATAAGCAAGTCATTTGGTAATACAAGTTATGTATTAATTTTTTTCTTTAAAAAAGGAAGGAGAAAGAAAAAGTATCACAACTCTTTACACATATACATGCCCATTTATCTGGGCATGGGTGAAGAAAAAAAGAGTCTTTTAAAATATAGTAACAGCAGAATCCTCCAAATTAGATTTTAGTCACTGTCAATGAACCCCAAGTTTAAACAAACTTTCAGAATTATGCTCTTGGATATTTTAAAGCAAAGTAACAAATGCAGAATTAAGTAGGCTATCAAATGATCAGCAATAAATAAATATATCACTTTAACAAATTAAAAAAGCAGCATGGAAATTTTAAGGTACACATGAAAACTGTGCAGAAAAATCAACCTTTACCATAGAATTGTCTATAACACACTGTATCAGAGATCCTTGCCTAGATCTTTGGCTTCTAGTTTACTAAGTGCAAGACCTCATCTTTCCATATACCCATCAAAAAGTGACAATTCTAACGCAAGTAAAGTACTATCCCAAAAACAGAAGAGAAAAATATTAAAATATAAACCTGTTGGTTGCCATGAAGTATGAAGTCTGTGCTAAGTCCTTGCTTGCTAAAAAAAAGAAAGGGGGTGGGGGGGAGGTTATTAGTTTCATTCATTCTAATCAATTATTTAGTAAGCAATTTAATATTTGCAAGGCAGAGAATATAGTGGTAAATGAGGCAGGCATGGGGTCCCTGACCACCTGATGTTTACATTCTACTGTCAAAGAAAACAGTTTGAGTGATTTTTAATTAAAATATTAATAATTATGCTGCTTCCCAACTTAGGGACCTAAGCTTTATTCTGCACACCAGATATAAGGGGTACATGTTTAAAATGCAATTCCTGGGCATCCTCCCTAGAGTTTGACTCAACACATTTGGAGAAGAATGTAACAAACATTTTTACTTGTTAGTAACTCAGAGATTCTGATACAAGGGTTCACTGAGAAATTCTAAGCTAGGGGATGAACTAATTTGGAGGCAAAATCAGAATCCAGAAGACCTTGCTATAACTGGAAAAAATTAGCAAATAACATAAATTACTCATATATATTACAATTTAAAAAATTCCTCCTTTGGGCTTCCCTGGTGGTGCAGTGGTTAAGAATTGCCTACTGATGCAGAGGACACGGGTTCGAGGCCTGGTCTGGGAAGATCCCACATGCCGCGGAGCAACTAAGCCCACGCACCACAACTACTGAGCCTGCGGTCCAGAGCCTGTGAGCCACAACTCCTGAAGCCCGGGCACCTAGAGCCCGTGCTCTGCAACAAGAGAAGCTACCGCAATGAGAAGCCCATGCATTGCAAGGAAGAGTAGCCCCCACTCACCGCAACTAGAGAAAGCCCGCACACAGCAACAAAGACCCAATGCAGACAAAAAAATAAATTAAAAATAAATAAATAAACAAATTAAAATTCCTCCTTCAAAAAAAAATGCTCTGGGTAACAAAGCAAATTTTAACCTTCCTTAGATTAAGTATTAGCATTTATCCATCTCTGTTTGTGTAAACCTTTTAATGCTTTCAAAATATAAGAACTCAGGGAAAACTCTGAGTTTTCAGATGAAACACACAAATAAGGCCAATTATCAGTTAAGTCTACAAAATGAAAAATGGCATTTAAATGCACAGTGGTGTCTAGATATCCTTGATACTACTATTTAAATAAATAAGAACTAGGTTTCGTGCAATTACAGCTACTGAAGTTAAATCAGAATAAAAACCAAGTCCTGGACTTCCCTGGTGGCGCAGTGGTTGAGAGTCCGCCTGCCGATGCAGGGGACACGGGTTTGTGCCCCGGTCCGGGAAGATCCCACATGCCGCGGACCGGCTGGGCCCGTGAGCCACGGCCGCTGAGCCTGCGCGTCCGGAGCCTGTGCTCCGCAACGGGAGAGGCCACAACAGTGAGAGGCCCGCGTACCGCAAAAAAAACAAAAACAAAAACAAAAAAAAAACCAAGTCCTGCCAGGGAATTAACAAAGATGAAAATAAGTTCAAATAAATTCTAGATGACCCTCTGGGTGGCCTTTAAGAGTGCCTAGGACAATCAACCCTAGAATCAAATTAACACCCAAGACATCCTTAAAATTGCTGTTAGATACTTACGATTTGGTGACTTTTCAAAATCTGCCCCCAGCTTTGACAAACATCCATAAGAAACTAACTCTCTTTATCTGGAGATCATCTAAAAACATTATAAGAACCCAAAAGAAAAACTCCAACCACTCATTTTGATTTAAGCCAGGTAGGTTTTTTAATTTAAATTTTGGCCAAAGCAGCTGTGTTCTGTATTTGTCCAGAGCAAATCTTAGCCTCTAAATGGTAAAACAATTTAAGACAGCATCTCAAGTTGGGATTCCTTACCTCGAACAAGTTGAGTGCACTTTACCACATGTGTATGTGGGTGATCAATTGTTAGTTCAAAGCCTAAAAAAAAAAAAAGTAACTGGTTAAAAAGCTAAAGATACTCAAAATATTTTATATTTCTTTTATCTGAGTCATCATTGAAGGCCTCCCTCATTTTCTGGTCTCAAAACTGCCTGTTCAGAGGCTAAGAGAGTCAGACAAAGTATGTAGCACACTCTTCTTTAAGATTATCTTCAAAGGTGCTTCTATTTTGAGCTAGAAGGCACCACTCAGATAATAAAGCTAATGCAGTCTCAAGATCCCTGAGCTACCAAAAACATCTAAACACACAACATTTTCTTAGGGACAACAGAATATAATACATGGTTGGAAGAAGCAGTTACTCATGTAATGATTATCTTCAAAAGCTTAACCTTGAGAAAACATTTTGAAACCTATTCCTCTCTTACCTCAGTTTTGTCCCTTTTCATCATCTCAATTACTGTAAGTACTGATCATTTTATCTAACTCTAAATGATCTTTACCAAATTTACTTAAGGAAGATCGGTATGTCTACAAAAATTTTCAATGAAGTTTCTCTTTTTGATTATATAAATAAAAATTTTCAATGAAATTTCTCTTTCTGAGTATGTAAATAAAATTTTCCAGTACAAGTAAAGAAATTCTAGGGAATTCCCTGGCAGTCCAGTGGTTAGGACTTGGCACTTTCACTACAGAGGGCCTGGGTTCAATCCCTGGTCGGGGAACTAAAATCCCACAAGTTGCGTGCCACAGCCAAAAAATTTAAAAAATAAAAATAAAGTCTGGGACTGATTTAAAACAAAAAAGAAAGAAAAAAAAATTCTACTGAGAAATTTACTTGATGTAAATTATTCTAAAAGCATAATTGATTCTTGCAAATTAGATCTTACTGGTTTCCACATTAAAATATTAATAAAAATTTACTCCACCAGAAAAATATCATTGTCCCCTAAAATATGGTTACCTTGAAGAAAACTAATTTAAAGTAAAAATTAGCAAAAACTAACTTCAGAGACAAACTTTGAAGAATTCACTGTATGTTTGTACATGCAAAACTACAGCCCTACCAGTAACTTTCCAACATAACTCATGAAATACTCCCCTACCTAAAGAGAAAAATGATAGCCCAAAAGAACTAGAAAATCTTTATTTTCCATATTTGCTAAGCTTTTAAAGGCAGTCTCTTTGATGAAAATAATAGATAATAGCAGAACATCATCAGTTCTTTAGCCCATCAACTGCTATAGCTTGAATTCCTCCACCTCCACTGTCTGAACACTGATTATCAGTTTTAAAAACAAATGCTGTTATCTAAATATAATGACAAGCAGACTATAAAAATCCATGGAAGGAAAAAAGTTGTTTAGATAGTTTCTGCCATTATTTATCAGAAAGTTAAAAACTGCCAAATCTTAACAAGCAAATCATGAATCCTAGAATATAAAAGAAACAAACAAAAAACCCCCGCTAACTGCTATTTCAAAGGTCAGCCATACCTGCATTTTCTCTGTGGTATAGGCCAGGGTTAAATGACCTCTAAAATGTGCAAAAACCTTCCCAAGAAATTCTCTTCCTATTTGCTATTTTGCAAATTTTAAAATCATTATATTATGTACTTATTTCTTTAACGTTTTAAAGGAAAATAAACTTACCTAAAGTCTGCAGAATTATGCTTTCTAATATCACCAGATCTTGAACTTGTTGCAGGTAAGCCTGCAGGTGAGAAGACAAATTATTCCCCGACAAGATACAATATATAATATATAAAGTGTAGGTAAATTGTAACAACCTCCAAGGGAAATCAAAGCCTCAAAAGGCAAGGGTGGGGTTATGAGGGAGAGTAGGAACTGAAATTAACTCTTATCCCTAACAGATTCTCCTTTAAAAAAAAAAAAAGTGGTATAGTGAGAGATGTCACTTTATTTATAAACGGCTACAGAAAAAGCACCAGAGATCTAGTTCATTTTCAGACTGACATTTTAGGTTCTAAAGTTCATATGATATAGACAGAAGAAAATTTTAAATATATTGTTTTTCAACATCATCAAAATACACAGCAGAGCCTTCTCACGGTACTGTAGGCAATCTCAAACATTTGACTCCTGTTAAACCTTCCTTTTGGAGTAATGCTAGATTTTTAAAATTCATAAATGGGTTCAAAGGAAAAGGGAACAAACAAAAAATTATTTCAGATTTGTACTGGCCATTACTGTAGCCACTATCCACACATGGCTATCGAGCACTTGAAATGTGTTATGAATGTAGAATACACACTGAATTGTGAAGACTTAGTTAAGAAATAATAATGTAAACCACTTCATTAATAATGTTTTAAAATTTGATTATATGCTGAAATGACTATATATGGGGGTTAAAGAAAATAATATATAAAATATAACATATTAAAATTAATCTTAATTTTTTTAAGTAAAGATTTTTATATAAAGCTTAATGAAAAGTTTAAAATATTTAATTACGTATGTGACTTCCCCTATATTTCTATTGGACAGCACTGGTCTAGAGCTCTAGGAGAATGAGATTTGAGCCAGGAGTTAAGAGACTTATGTTGCTGCTAACTTTCCATTGAACTTTATGATCTTGAATAAGTCCCGTAAGGACTTAAACTATGCTAGTTCCCCTTTCCATATAGTGAAGAAAGTATCTTCTCCTAGTCACCTCATAAGAGAGACTCACGTGAGAAGTCATGTAAATATACTTGAAAGAAAAAAAAATAAAGTAGAGATTTTATTTTTTGTCTTATTTTGTTAAAATAAAATTTTATTTGGTCAATTCTATAGACCAATGGCAGTTATAGTCTCTAACATAAATAAAAGTCCAGACCAACAGCTCTTCAACAAAACTACTGGTGCAGCCCAAAGAGAAAACAAAGTAAGTCAAGACACTGCTATGCGAAACACTTAAGTTACATAATAAGGGGCTATTATCAAAACAAACCGTCCCCACAACCACTTTGCCCAATATGATCAGAAGAACACACAATTCCACTTAATTTGATAATGGATGACTCATGTACCCACTGTAACAGACAAATAATCTAGTAACAGAAATCCATAATTTTTCTCCAAACTCATCATTCCCCAGTCACTGATTTCTAAAGCCAGGAGTTTCCCTTCTTTAGAAAGTCAAGGAAGGATGGAAAGGGGAAAAAGCTATATGTATACACATAGGATAAAGGTGTGGAAGAATACATATCTGAACTGTAATCAGCAGTATCCTCCCAGGAGAAGGAGGGGAGATGAGCTTAACCTTTGACTTCAAATGATTCTTTAGTGTTTGGGTTCTTTTATTATGAGCACACTTGTAATTTCTTAAAAAGTTAAGCACACATACACCAGTGACAAGATTCACTTAAAAAAATTCATTTCTTCATAGTGATATTATAGTGGTTAAAAGCTGGAAATTATCTTAAGAGAAAATGGTTAAAATATATGTATGTATATGATGAAATACTATATCAATATTTAAAGGAAGCAGAGAATTGATGGGAAAATATTTGGCATACAGTAAGTGAAAAAAGCAGGTATAAAATATATACATGTGTAGCTACTCATAGAAAAGAAGCTGGAAATACTGGTTCACTTATATATCTGTGGTACAAATTACATCTAGGTAATATATTTTCTTCTTTTTCTGCATTTTCCAATTTTATCAGAATGAATACAATTAACTTTTGCCATAAATTTCTGTGATGTTTTTGTTAAGGAAAAAACAAACACTAAAAGTTCCTTTAACAGCCCCAATTCAGACGTCAGTAAATCAAAGTTAAAAAACTAAGTTATGATCAAAATAAATTAAGAAAAACAGATGTGTATAATTAATCCCCTACCTCACTCCTAGTATCAGGAAGTGATTCCTGTGGATGGAGACAAGCATGTGCTACCTTGATGACGTGTTCCAATTTTTTGGGCTGCTCCTCTACTTTGGCTGCTAAAAATAAGGCTGCTGGAGCCACAGACTGGATGAAGAGAAAATAAATCACATTTATTATTTGTTTATTTCTAGAGTAAGGTAGATCTAAAAAAGAACTAAGTCTTAAACCAACTTCTTTGCTTACCTCAACTTCGTCACCTCTTGTTTATGCTTTCTCCTCCTCTACTTAAATATCTTCTCCTCTCCTATCCATTAACCACGTCCACTTCTGAAAACCAATCCTTCAACAAACTCTCATTAAAAGCTACCTATTCAAGAAACCACTGGATGTAAATAGACAGCTTTCTATTTTAAATGAGATTATTAAGTTTTATCAAAGCACTCTATATACTTTTTTTAAAGGAGTAAACTGAAATGTCCAGAATCAGCAAATCCATGGAGACAGAAGTAGATTAGTGGTTGCCAGGGGCTGGGAGAAGAGAGGAATGGGAGTGACTGCTAAAGCATGAGGGGTTTCTTTCTGGGGTGATGTAAATGCTCTGAAATTAGATCATGGTGATGGTTGCCCAACTCTGAATATACTAAGAACCAGTGAATTGTACACCCAAAGGAGGAATTTTATTGTATGCAAAAATTATCTCAATTATACTTACATATGGAGAGGAGCACAAGTCTTTAAAAAAAGAATTCAAAGTATAGTATTATATTCAACAGGTCATAAGTAGAAGGTAATTAGAGGGGGAAAAAAAAGTCAAGCCAGGGAATTCCCTGGCCGTCCAGTGGTTAGGACTTGGCACTCTCACTGCCAGGACAGGGGTTCCATCCCTGGTTGGGGAACTAAGATACTGTAAGCCTCGAAGCACAGCCAAAATAAAAAAGTCAAGCCAATCCACAAGCAGACAGAAAACTCAGACACTAAACAAGAAATTAGAGCAATAGAACATAGACATAGCCTGGTGATCTGGGAAACCTCAGGAAGCACAACGTCTCTAGAACCTTAACAAGAATACTTCAATGAATCAAAGATGGCAATGGCATGAACTACAATTCACCAGGAGTTAAAGAAAGCAATAAATAATTTTATAAAAGTGAAATATCTATTTCCTGAGTAGAACTGACATGCATTCTAACATTTATTTGTATCCCTGCAGTTATGTTATACTTTGCTAGAATAGATTTTTCTCCACAAATTCAATTCAGAATAACAATTCTCTTCCTTCATATTTGTTGCAGTTATATATGGAGCTTGCTACATATACTCTACTAGACCTTAGGATAAACAAAGAAAAACCAGAGGAAAATGGGCACGAACAAAGGTGTGAGAAATCGGGGCATAAAGCACATTTTGAACACTAAACTGAGTTGTTTAGTTAAAAGATATAAATAAAGTGATGTGGGACACGAAAGATTTTTAAGAAGAGAGTGACACTACAGATTTTAGAAAAAAAAATGTAGAGTTTAAGAAATATTTGGAAAGGTTAATCCAGTGGTAGGTGGTACTAAAAGGAAAGGATAGATACATTAAAAGTTAATTTTATTAAAGAGAAAATTTTAATAATACAGGCAGGGACATCCCTGGTGGCGCAGTAGTTAAGACTCCGTGCTCCCAATGCAATGGGCCCAGGTTCAATCCCTCAGGGAACTAGATCCCACATGGATGCCCCAGCTAAGGAGGCCGCCTGCCACAACTAAGACCTGGCACAACCAAATAAATAAATAAATAAAATAAACAAATAAATATTAAAACAACAATAATGATAACACAGGCATTAGGAAATAAAGTTTAGAGTAGGCACTAGCAGTAGAAATAAAGTAAAAAAGAAACCCAGCTTTCACCTTGGAAAACAAACAGGTTTTCAGTAAATATACATATATGTATTTGCATACAGAGAAAAAAATTCTAATGGAATATACGCCAAAACGTTAACAGGATTATCTCTGAACACCGTGTTATAGGGAAACCATCACTTTCTCCTTTAATCTGTCCTCTTTCAATTTTTTTTTTTTTTTTTTTTTGGCTGCATTGGGTCTTTGTGGCTGCACATGGGCTTTTTTCTCTAGTTCTGGTGAGCAGGGGCTACTCTTCGCTGTGGTGCGCAGGCTTCTCATTGCGGTGGCTTCTCTTGTTGTGGAGCACGGGCTCTAGGTGCACGGGCTTCAGTAGTTGTGGTGCACGGGCCAGTAGTTGTGGCTCGCGGGCTTTACAGCGCAGGCTCACTAGTTGTGGCGTACAGGCTTAGTTGCTCCATGGCAATGTGGGATCTTCCAGGCCAGGGATCGAACCCATGTCCCCTGCATTGGCAGGTGGATTCTTAACCACTGCACCACCAGGGAAGTCCCTGTCCTCCTTTAACTTTATGATGACAATATATATTTACAGGGGGAGAAAAAATAGTACCACTATAAAAATTAACGGGACTTTATAACTGATTGGACACAGGGGAAAAGGAAAAGGACAACTCAGAGACAACACTTAAGATTTTAAGCCTACAACTTGGCTTTCAAGAGGCTAAAAATATATTTGAAAGAATCTAACTAAAATATGGTACACAAACAATGGCTTACAAGGCAAGATAATATCTCAGTTAAGTGAAAGACCACAGGAGATAAATTTCAACCTCCTTTTTGTCCAATCAACCATATAAATACTCATAGCTCCTCATGGAATCATATAACAAGCTAGCTTATCAAACTATTTTCCCATCAAAGGCAATTTCCCAGAGGAATTCCAGGTAAGAGTATAAGATTTTCTCCTTTTTTTTTTTTTTTTTTTTTTTTTTTGCGGTACGCGGGCCTCTCACTGTTGTGGCCTCTCCCGTTTTGGAGCACAGGCTCCGGACGCGCAGGCTCAGCGGCCACGGCTCACGGGCCCAGCCGGTCCGCGGCATGTGGGATCTTCCCGGACCGGGGCACGAACCCGTGTCCCCTGCATCGGCAGGCGGACTCTCAACCACTGCGCCACCAGGGAAGCCCAGATTTTCTCCATTTTAAAAGAACAATAATAATGCTAGCAAATACTTACTTGTTTGCTATATGCAGACACTTAGTAAATTAATTCACCTATATCCTACTAACTACTCTATGAGGTAGGCACTATTATTGACCCCAAAGAGATGAGAAAACTGAGGCGTATGGTAACTTGCTCAAAGGCATATAGCTGGTAGGCAGTGCAGCAAGGATCCACATCCAGACAAGTCTGACTCCAGAGCCCATCGTCTTAACCACTAAACTTGACCTTTTAAGAGTCAGCTAATGAGAGTAATATACACCCAAATTTGTCAGCTATTAAAAGACAACACCTGTATATCAAATATTATAAAATACAGAATAAATACACATACACCAAGTTGCTCACCACTACTTTTACATTCCCCCACTTGAAAACTTTTAGGACAGTACATACAGAAATTCAATTAATGAGGTTGAATTTCTTCTCAAAAAAAGAGTAAATGCAATGCCAGGATTTAAGTGAAAATAAACCAGTCATTTAATCATGTCTGCTAAAGAAATAAAATTTATTTCAATCAAAAGACAACTTCTCTACCTTCCAAGGTACTGGAAATATACTATATCTTGTTCTGAGTGGTGGTTATGTATATATAATGCAAAAAGTAATCATGCTGCACACCTCAGACTTTTGTGCTTTACTTTATGTTATATCTCAACAAAAATTTTAAAATTTTTTAAAAAAGGCAAGAACTCTAGGCTTGAATTTGAAAACACTATAAATGAAGAGTTACAACAAAACGAGAAAAATATTCACAGCACATGACATACGGCTCTGATATATAAAGAGCTCATAAAAATGAGAAAATCAAAAAAAATAAAACGGGCAAAAAGAAACAAGAGACAATTTTTAAGTCAATTCTTCAATTTCACAAGAAGAACAATGACCAATAGGCATAAGAAGTTCAACTTCACTAACTGAAGAAATGTAAATTAAGAAAATAACTTAGGACTTCCACTATCTTGCTCACCACTCTATCCCTAGTGCTTGACAAGTAGTTAGAACTTGATATTTCTTGAAGTAATGAGTATTTGTTGTTAGTGAGGATGCAGAGGAAAGAACCCTCCCCCACAGTGCTAGAAACAATGTGTGTTGATATAATCTTTCAGTAGAGCAAACTGACACAAAAAAACTTTTAAATGCATACCCTTGGACACAGCAATTCCACCTATAGGAATCTATAAAATAGTCATAAGTGCATGATATATGTACCAGACTAACTTATGTAACATTATTTATAATACAATAAACTATAAACAACCCAAATATCCACCAATAGAGAGCTGGTAAAATAAATTATAGTAACTACTCAAATAAATACTATGTGGCCACTTAAAATGAGAAACCAATAAGAAAATGTCCAATACATACATACTGTTAAGCAATAAAGGCAATTGTGTAAGAGTGGTACAGTAAGAAGTGATTTTTATAGAAATACATAAATGCTGGTACCATATGCACAGAAAAATGTCTGAGACACTATTACCAAAATGTTTATCAAAGGTTACTTCTGGAGGATGGGATTGCAGAAGAGCTTTCACTTTCTGCCTTACACATTTCTGTACTGTTTTAATTTTTACGATGAGCACTTAACTACCTTTGTAATAAGAAAAAATAACAAGAAAAATGTATGAGCACTTCACACTACATATTACATTTCAATGCCACAACAATGTATTAAGTCCCCTCAAATTTGAATTTGGACTCATCACAGCTAAACTCTTAGAATTAACATACTAAAGGGGTGATATTTTTCATCTGTTAATTCCAGAATGTGCCTAAAATCAATTCTCTAAAGAGGACCGATAACCTCAAATTAAAAGAATCATTGGGGCTTCCCTGGTGGTGCAGTGGTTGAGAGTCCGCCTGCTGATGCAGGGGACATGGGTTCGTGCCCCGGTCCGGGAAGATCCCACATGCCGCGGAGCAGCTGGGCCTGTGAGCCATGGCCGCTGAGCCTGAGCGTCCAGAGCCTGTGCTCTGCAACGGGAGAGGCCACAACAGTGAGAGGCCCGTGTACCACAAAAAAAAAAAAAAAAAAAAAAAAAGAATCATTGGATTTTGGAAAAGGTCATAAACTCCAGAAGAATCTCTTTATATTGGATAATTACTAGATCATTCATTCATTCAACAAGTTTACTGAAAAGTGCTTTAGAGGATACACAGAAAAGTGAGTCTCTGTCCTTGCTAAGATAAAGGCATAGAAAATAAAACAAGATATAATTTAAAAGGTAAAAATAGGGGAAATATACACACACACACACATACATATGCATAGACAAAATGATTTGAGATGTAGTTCACCCTGGATTTCAAACCTTTACCATAATAAAAGAAATGTAGAAAACTTTCATAATGGGCAAGACAACTATGGACTTCCTCTTCAAATTCTGTTCTTTATCCACTACTTTCTATTCTAGAGCTATCAGACAGCCTCATTAAATGATTCTCTCTCTCTTATTAAGAGTGTGTTCCTTGCAATCAGAGGAGGTAGGGAGGTTAAGGGTAGGAGACAGCCCAATTGATTGAATAATCAGCAAAAATTGGGAATAGTTAATCCACACTCTAAAGGGTTTCCTGTGCAATTACTCCCAATACTGAGTCCACCAATATCTTACAAGAGCAATATCTAACTTTCCAGTTTCTCTTCCTATGGCATAAAAATTCAAAACCTATCATCCTGGGACTTCTCTGGTGGCATAGTGGTTTAGAATCTGCCTGCCAATGCAGGGGACATGGGTTTGAGCCCTGGTCCAGGAAGATCCCACATGCTGCGGAGCAACTAAGCCCGTGCACAACTATTGAGCCTGTGCTCTAGAGCCCACGAGCCACAACTACTGAAGCCCGGGCACCTAGAGCCCGTGCTCCACAACAAGAGAAGCCATTGAAACGAGAAGCCCACACACCGTAACGAAGAGTAGCCCCCGCTCGCCACAACTAGAGAAAGCCTGAGCGCAGCAATGAAGACCCAATGCAGCCAAAAATAAATAAATTTATTTTTTTAAAAAAAACTATCATCCTAAGGAAAAGTCTGAAACACCTTTCCTCAAAACGTAACCTTTTCTTAAAAAAATAATGAAATATTTGACTCACAAATCCATATGAAGTGTTCAAGTTTAGCCCTATTACCTTGTGATTTTATTAAACAAATATAAGCTTACCTGCAACTGGGATATCACTATGCACTCGCTTCCAAGTCATTTACAATAATGTTAAATAGGACCATTTCAGGTAGCAAAACTGAAAATAGCACTATTTACAATTCTGTCCAGAAAAAAAAAAATCCCTTTATTACTATTATTTTCTTTTTTCTGTCTTAAAAGTCATCCCCCAGTTATCACATAACGTACCTTCCCCTTCCAACTGGTCACTGATGGGAATTTTATCAAAGGTTTTTAGAAAATGTAAATGACTTAACATTCACTTGTTTCCCTGTGCCCATATTGTTATTAACCATTTCAAAAATTACACTTAAATTAAGTGTAATGCTACCCCCTTTAATGCTACTCTCCCAATCCAAAAACGTTAAGTTTAAATGTTCAATAATCTATTTTATTAGAGAATCCACCTACTCTAAGGATGCACTAAAGCTAAACAACTAGCTAGACACTTCACAGGAAAACTGGAAGGCTGGATTCAGAACAGCAGTGTGACACATAATGAAAGTGGTCAATCATAAACTCTAAACTTCAAATCCCAGTTCAGCAGCAAAGATCAACCACAAAAGAAATATGAAGTTGAGATTAATCATAAAAGGATTACACCATATAAAAAAATTATACTTACATTTCGATGGAACTGTGTAAAGGACTGAATCATGTAGAATCGATGCATGTACACTATAGCAGTGTTGATGGTCAATTGTGAGCTAAAATGTTCAAGTTAAGGCTCCAAAACAGACAGGCAGTACAATTCCCAAAAATACAACCTCTATATCCTCCCAAAAGGACCATGCAGCCAAGCACAGTGGATGCCCCTAAATGAAAATCATACTTACCTCTCAGGGGTGTGGAGAAAGAGACACCTCCTACACTCTTAGTGGAAATGCAAATTGATGCAGCCGCTGTGAAAAATAGTATGGAGGTTCCTTAAAAAACTAAAAATAGGGACTTCCCTGGCGGAGCAGTAGTTAAGAATCCGCCTCCCAAAGCAGAGGACACTGGTTCGAGCCCTGGTCCGGGAAGATTCCCACATGCCGTGGAGCAACTAAGCCCGTGTGCCACAACTACTGAGCCTGCGCTCTAGAGCCCACGAGACACAGCTACTGAGTCCACGCACCACAACTACTGAAGCCCATGCACCTAGAGCCTGTGCTCCGCAACAAGAGAAGCCACCACAATGAGAAGCCCGTGCACCTCAACAAAGAATAGCCCCCGTTCACTGCAACAAGAGAAAGCCCGCACGCAGCAATGAAGACCCAACACAGCCAAAAATAAATAAATAAAATAAATAAATTTTTTTTAAAAAAAGAAAGAAAAGGTGTATGCACCCCAATGTTCATAGCAGCACTATTTACAATAGCCAAGGCATGGAAACAACCTAAATGTCCATCAACAGATGAATGGATAAAGAAGATGTAGTGTATATATACAGAATGGAATACTACTCAGCCATAAAAAAGAATGAAATAATGTTATTTGCAGCAGCATGGATGGACCTAGAGATTATCATACTAAGTCAGTCAGAAAGAGAATGACAAATACCATATGATATCACTTAAATGTGGAACCTAAAATATGACAAAAATGAACTCATTTATGAAACAGAAACAAATTCACAGACCCAAAAAACAAACTTATGGTTACCAAAGGGGGAAAAGGGATAAATTAGGAGTTTGGGATTAGCAGATACAAATGACTATATATATAATAAACAACAAGGTCCTACTGTATAGCACAGGGAACTATATTCAATATCCTGTAATAAACCATAATGGAAAAGAATATGTAGGGAATTCCCTGGCAGTCCAGTGGTTAGGACTCAGCGCTTTCACTGCCGTGGGCCTGGGTTCAATCACTGGTCAGGGATCTAAGAGCCCACAACCCGTGTGGTGTGGCAAAAAAAAAAAAAAGATTATGTATATATATGTATAACTGAATCACTTTGCTGTACACCTGAAACTAACACAACGTTGTACATCAACTATACTTCAACTTAAAAAAAAAAAGAAAATCATACTTTCCTCTAAGAATTAAAAAGCAAATCTGTTCTTTCATCAATTAACCTCCAATTGACACTTAACACATTGTCTTATATGTAACAGACATTCACTATAAAGTTGCTGAATAAATAAACAAGCAAAGCTTCTCAGCATGTGGATCAAGAAGGAATATGAACAAAACTATATAAGACCTAAACCTGTTACTTGCTTACTGAAAATCCTGCCAAGGTGATATACTTGCACAGGATATCTCTTCAAATGATTTACAACACCCTCCCTGATCTGCCCCCTAGGTATATGTCTCCACTTATCTCCTCACCTTCTAAGCTCCAGCAATTACCTTTTCAGTTCTACTTCTCTCTGGCACTCATAAGGTGATCCCTGGGACCAGAAACACTATGATTTGATACTCATTCAGTGAGTTATTTGATACTCACTAAAAAGAAAAACATTTTTTCTGATTTTAATTTTTAAAGCGCTCCATTTCCAGTTATTACAAAATATTGGCTACAGTCCCCTTGTTGTACAATAAATCCTTATAGCCTAACTTACAGCCAGTAGTTTGCCCCTCCCTTCTCTCCCCACTGGTAACCACTAGTCTGTTCTCTGTATCTGTGAGTATGCCTTTTTGTTTTCACTAGTTTGTTGTATTTCTTAGGTTCCACATATAAATGATATCACATGATATTTGTCTTTCTCTGATTACTTCACTTAGTATGATAATCTCTAGGTCCATCCATGTTGCTGCAAATGGCATTATTTCATTCTTTTTTATGGCTGAGTAGTATTCCATTGTGCATATATACCACATCTTTATCCATTCATCCTTCAATGAACATTCAGGTTGCTTCCATATCTTGGCAATTATAAATAATGCTGTTATGAACACTGGGGTGCATGTATATTTTCAAATATGTGTTTTTGTTTTTTTCAGATATATACCCAGGTGTAGAATTGCTGGGTCTAATAGCAGTTCTATTTTTAGCTTTTTGAGAAACCTCCATACTGTTTTCCACAGTGACTGCACCAAGCTACACTCCGACCAACAGTGTACAAGGGTTCCCTTGAAAAGAAAAACTTTTGAATGTCTTATTATAAAGACCTCAGAAAACAATGTGGGATATACAGAGATGAGACAGTATCACGATGGCAACAACCTTAATAACACACATGTAAAAAGGAAAGTGCTAGGATGCACTGAAACAGAATTAAAAAAAAAAAAAAAAGGTTTAACTCAGTACTGACTGGATGCTTAGGAAACAAACTGGATACGGGCACCAAAGAGGACACCTCTTTTGAAGTGAGCACAACCTTAAGACACAAACATACAGCCAGCAACACATTTAAATGGAAGCTGCACCCAAGAATAAATTTTCACTTCCAGAGTGGAAAGAACTTTATATAGCTTTCTCTGCTACAAAATGAGTAGGTTTTCTGACAAACAAAAACATTTAAAGGGAAAAAAATCACTAAATCTTTGAAATACGAGGAAAACGAATATACATTAGCACTCTGAGTAACTTTAAAACCCAGTATTTTATAAAAGGCTTTTTAGAACATTAGGTCTGTAGGTCTACATCCCTACAAATCTACACTGACATCCTTCCTTCCTCTGAAATGCTATAAAACTCTTAACAGTAGCTACTTTAATATATGAGTGCCAAGCATTGTGTTGGGCATAGAAATCAAATTCATGAGTTATCACCCCCATTTTACATACAAGAAAACCAAGAATTCGACAGGTTTCTTAAACAACTAGTAAGGGGAAGGAACGGATTTTAAGCCAAAGCTGGGGCATTAATTCTAGACCACTCTCTTTATAAGACCTTCAGGTATCGAAATTTCTCAAAACTCTCTTTACACACTAAGTTCAAGAGGCAGCCATCAACAGTGAAAGCTCCACCAGATCCCTAGAGCATAGTAGAAAAGCAGAATCTCGAAGTCACCAGAGTCGGAGATCAGAACACACCGAAAACAGACTACTAGTAAGAGGAGTTAAAACACAAAGCGGAAAGGATACGCGTTCCCAGCAAGGTTGATGGCACGGGTGAGCGAGTGGGAAATTAACTCGGCCTCGCTTCCCTCCAGCGAACGCTTAACTTCAGTTCGCCCCCATCGTAGGCTCTCCTAACTAGACATCCAGTCCCTGCCCACCCTCTTCCCTTCTGTCTGACAGACCTTGAAGCCTGGACGCCCGAACAGGGCGGGACCTACTCCAAGGCCGAAGGCCTAGGCCGCAAGGATACACGTTAAGACGTTGGCCCATGTCCTGCAGCAGATTGGCCGCCTGCTGGCGATAAGAAAGTTCTTTATCTGGGTCCAGGCCAAAACGACGGGATGGGCTATTTTCCAGCTGTTCTCGAGTAAAATACCACCGTTTATTGTTGTTCTTTCTCTCTCCCTCCATAGTGCTTCAACCAAAAGGCAGCGGCGGCGGCTGCAAGCACTTCCCAGCGTCACCTAAGCGGCGACACACATCCGCTGTACGGAGGCAACTGCGACGTGCCAAACTTCCGCTAGGGGAGAACGGCTTGATTGTGACACGCTTCCGCCGACGGGTTGATAAATTAAAGAATCTACTTCCGGAACGGACCTCGGGTCAGTCTGTAACCGAGTTAACAGGCAGCAGGCGATCAGGAAACACCTTGCGTCGAGGACCCAGGCGCCAGTCATGTGACCCTTGAGAGGCAAGGTGCGGTTAGGAGTTCTCGTTCAAAAAAAAACACGTCTCTTCCCGCGAGAACTGGGTTCTGCCTTCGCGCGCTGAGCAAAGTTGAATGAGGCGTCCGCTCACGCGCCGCTGGGCGGTTCCTCGGTGAACTTCGCTTGTGACGTAGGTGACGGTATAAAACGGGGCAGATGGCGAACTTGACAGAGAAAACGTGTGAGACTGTCAAAAACTGAGAAAAGTAATCAAAGAGAGTAGCCCTACCGTATATTGTAACATAAAGCAACTGGAAAGCTCCCGCACTGTTGGTAGCAGTATAAATTACCCATTTGAAAAGCCGCGTTGCAATATGTAGCTAAAGCCTTGAAAACATTCGTTCGCCACGATGAGCCAACTTAAAGGAATAAAATGGAATTAATGGTAATAATTTAGTGCTTACCACAATGCTGACTCTTAAATATACTATCTCATTTAGTTGACACAACCCCAAGAGATAGTGATATTTTAATCCCTATTTTGCGAACGGGTGAACTCCTTCCGGGTGGAAAGCTTCCACTTCCACCCTGCGCGTGCACAGATTTGTAAATTCCTGCCACCTGTCAAGATGAAGCCCAGCAGTTTGAGGGCTGTTTGATCCTAGGCAAGATACTTAACTTCTCTGTGCCTCTTGTAAATGGTGTAGTACATATGGTTTAGTTTCTGAAAAGGTTTAAATGAAGATTTAATGAGTTAAAAGAATGTATATTAGTACCGGGCACGTAGAAAACATTCAGTAGATTTTCTCATAATATTTATTACATTATATTGAAGTTGATGGCAAGAACAATACCATCTTCATTTTTGTATCCCTAGCACCTACGCAGTCAGTCCTGGCCCTAGTAGTCAATAAGTGTTTGTCAAACAAATGCTCACAACAACCTACAGTAGTGAAACTGAGGCTTGGGAAGATTAAGTAGTTTGTCCTACACTACACAACTTATCAGTGTAGATTTTAAAATCAAGTCTGATTCCATTGTTCTTTCCATTCTAGCAAGCTGTACTCTTGCTTTTCTGGAACACCCAATTCACCTTGATTAAATTTGGGTAATACTAGAATCTTTTGTCTTTTATAATAAATATTTTGAGTTTTGTCATTTCTAGACATGGCTGCTCCCACTCAGTTTGATTCTAATTCATTCTCAGAAGCATTTTCTTCCACTCCAGGCCCTCCTCTGCCATATACTGCCTATAATTAGCTTTAGCTCTGTTTTACTCTGGAAGAATTCAGGAAAAAATACTTACTTCAAGTTATAACATTAAAAAATTATGATTTCAAACCTCTTCCATGACAGACTTTTTTCTTTTAATAGAAAAGCACGTTCTCAGTTATGTCATCATGAATTTTGTCTTTTAAACAGCCGAAATTATTTCTCCCAGACTCCTCTTGCCTATTTCTCTGACCTGTGTTTGTTTCTCCACTAAATCTCTTGGATTGATGACTCCATTTTGAATTTGCGATGGTGGCTGTGTACCAATCTTCCAAGAAAACGTTCTGGTATCTGACAGGCTTCAGGCAATGCAGCTGCTAGCCAGTGGCTTGCTACCGGCCATACAGAAGAGGGGGACCTGTGTAAATCTGAGAAAGGAAATATTCTTTGACTGAAGATGAAATTATTTGAAAGTAGGCAGCTGTGATTACATAATTGCTAAACGTGAGTTTTTGATTCAGGCCTGGCTTCAAAGCCCAGCTATTCTTTTTTTTTTTAAACTATCTCAACCACTTTTAAGTGTATGGTTCAGTAGTGTTAACTATATTCACATTGTTAGGCAACAGGTATCTACAACTTTTTCTTTTTGCAAAACTGAAACTCTCTACCCATTGAACAACTCCGCATTTCCGCCTGCCCCCAGCCCTGACAACTCCCATTCTGCTTTCTGTTTCTTTGAGTTTGACTACTTTAGATATTTCATATAAGTGGAATCATACAGTATTTGTCTTTCTGTGACTGGATTATTTCACTTAGTATAATGTCCTAAAAATTCCCAGTTACTGTATTAACTAGCTGTGTGATCATAAGGGTCATCCTGAACAGAACACCATCTGACATATGGTAGGTGTTCAATACATGCTAATTGTCAAAGATGTTAGCTTTCAGATGCATTGCCCTTAAAGAACAACTGACAAAATCTTAGACCAGAGGAATTTTCCTGTCCTTTTTTAAAATTTTAAATAGGACTCCATTCCCTGTAACTCACACTTGTAAGGCTACTTATTCTGGGTACAGGATGATATTTCATGGTTTGATCTTTTTTGTTTTGTGCTTGTGAATGTCATATTTCAGTCATGTCACACATTACCATTTACTACTTTTAAAACAATTTCTCCCCAACATTCATATAGTCTCCAAACTAAAATATGAAAGGATGGTGTGCTATTCATAACTATCCCCAACTCCATGTTCAGTGATGTGTATATTTACATAAGTTTATTGTAAAATTTACTGATAGAAAGGATGTATAGCATGCAATTTACAAAAATTAAAATATACAATATTCTTTATCGTAATTTTCTTATAGCCAACTGATTCTCACAGAATGCTTTCATTGACTTTTGCCAAACTCTTGAATCAAGAACCAACCTATGATGGCATTTGACAAATGAATACAGGCATACCTTGAAGATATTGTGGGTTCGGTTCCAGACCACCACAATAAAGCGAATATTGCAATAAAGTGAGTCACACGAATATTTTGGTTTCCCAGTCATAAAAAGTTATGTTTACTGTAGTCTATTAAGCGTGCAATAGCATTATGTCTAGAAAACAATAAACATACCTTAATTAAAAAATACTTTGTTGCTAAAAAATGCTAACCACCACCTGAGCCTTCAGTGAGTTGTAATCTTTTTGCAACAGTAGCATCACTGACCACAGATCACTATAACAAATATAATAATAATGAAAAAGAAATATTGTGAAAAAGAAATAATGAAAAAGGAATAATACCAAAATGTGACACAGAAACACGAAGTGAGCAAATGCTGTTGGAAAAAAGTCTGAGCCAGTAGACTTGCTCAATGCAGTGTAGTCACAAACCTTCAATTTGTAAAAAGCATAGTATCTGCAAAGTGCAGTAAAGCAAAGTGCAGTAAAATGAGGGATGCCTGTATAGCTTTGATTGCTGGTTGACATTTTCATTTGCATTAATAAGATGAAAGTGAAACAATGAGACTTATGTTGGAACTTCACTTATTTGTCAGTGACTTGAGCAACATCTTTGCTGAATTGGATAATAGTTTTTGAATACTGCAAAAATATTTCAATTTTTTGTGCTTTTGACAATGTAATGGCTACAGATATGATACACTTTTAAACTTAATCTACATTATTAACATTTTCTTGATCACTTTCTTGACAATCAACAAAACAAATAAAGACCTTGTTTGTAGTATTTGCCAATTTCTATAGTGTAAAGTCTCCCACCGTGGTCAATTTCAAACTACCAATGTGACATCACTGATCATGAAATTGGGAAGAGATGAACATACCATGACATAGTATTTCCTCCATACAAGTGCAATAGACAGGGACTTCTGTGGTTTCCTATCTGACATGTAAAGATCTTGGAAATTATCACTCCTGTTCTCACAACAACAAAAAAGCTGAACAAACTGAAAATCAATAACCCTTCTTAGATCCATCAGAGAATTGAAGTGACAGGGCAAATCTCCACCACAAAAACTAGAGAGACAGGCAAGATCAGAACAGGCAGAACACCGAATCATGGCTTACTAGGAGCAAAAACTACTACTGGAACCAGCAACTGACAGGAATACTTAAAGGGCAATTGACTAATTGATGGAGACTGAACTAGATTGAAAGATTTTTTTAAAAACTCCTGGAGGCCCAGCCTAAGGTGTTGCCCATATTTTCATGAGTTTTACCTCTAGGAGCCCCACAGGTCTTACTATGAAGATTGGAGAAAAATTCCTTCATCCTTCCAGCAGGGAGAGGGAAAAAGTAGCCATTTTGAAATATACCAGAGCATTCCATTCTCCTTACCAAGACCTTCCCTCAAGGGAAACTATTTAACAGAGCCTAACCAATGTGGGAGAAGGAAAATAACCAACTCCAGCTTCCTATAGCTGTCTTATTTCATCTAAGAGGGAAAAAAGACAAGAAGCACCTGTGAAGGTCACAGACCAGGGACCCAAGTTCACTAAAAGACTGAGACCTAATAGAATTATAGAACAATTCCCCTCCCCTGCAATTTACCAACATATCAGTTGGGCTCCTATAACAGGTGACTACATATGAAAGAACTATAAACTCAGACCCTATTTAAGAAGGAGTTTCTACTTTAGCTATCACCCTCCTACCCCCACTCCCCAACCCTAAGCAACCACTAATTAAATGGTTTGATTCTTTCCTTCTGGCCTGGATCCTTTTATTTCTCTTTCTTACCTAATCTCCCTGAGTAGAATCACCCATACAATGTTGAATAAAAATGGTAAGAGACCAAAAAAAAAAAAAAAAAGTTTCTAGGGCTTCCCTGGTGGTGCAGTGGTTGAGAATCCACCTGCCAATGCAGGGACATGGGTTTGAGCCCTGGTCCGGGAAGATCCCACATACCGTGGAGCAACTAAGCCCATGCGCCACAACTACTGAGCCTGCACTTTAGGGCCCACATGCCACAACTACTGAGCCCACGTGCCACAACTACTGAAGCCCACGTACCTAGAGCCCGTGCTCCGCAACAAGAGAAGACACCGCAGTGAGAAGCCTGCACACCACAACGAAGAGTGGCCTCCACTTGATGCAACGAGAGAGAGCCCACGTGCAGCGACCAAGACCCAATGCAGCCAAAAATATAATTAATTTTTTTTTAAAAAAGAAGGAGTTTCTAGGGAAACCCAAAGACAACAGGGAAGACAAAGACAAGGACATCAGAGGAAATTTTAGCCTCTGACACCTACAGCTATAACAAACAGGAAACACAGCCTGACTCCCAGCCAGATAAACATAGAACCTTAGTTCCTTTTACCCAATATATCATGTCTCACTTTCTATAAAAAAATTAGAAGGCATGCTAAAAGGCAAAAAACACAGTCTAAAGAGACAAAGCAAGCATTAGAACCAGACTCATATATGGCAAAAACTTTGGGATTATAAAACTAGGAATTAGGGCTTCCCTGGTGGCGCAGTGGTTGAGAGTCCGCCTGCCGATGCAGGCGACACGGGTTCGAGCCCTGGTCTGGGAAGATCCCACATGCCACGGAGCAACTAAGCCCGTGTACCACAACTACTGAGCCTGCGTGCCTAGAGCCCATGCTCTGCAACGGGAGAGGCCGCCGCCGTGAGAAGCCCACGCACCGCAACGAAGAGTAGCCCCCGCTCCCTGCAGCTGAAGAAAGGCCACGTGCAGCGATGAAGACCCAACACAGCCAAAAATAAAAAATAAAAAAAAACAAAAAATAAATAAACAAAAAAAACAGCAAACCATTAAAAAAAAAACTAGGAATTAAACTATGATTAATATGCTAAGGACTCAAATGGAAAAAGTGGATAACATGCAAGGATAAATGAGTGATGTAAGCAGAGAGATGAAAACTCTAAGAAGCAAAAGGAAAGGCTAGAAATCAAAAACACTGTAACAGAAATGAAAAATGCCTCTGACGGGCTTATCAGTAACCTGGACATGACGAAGGAAAGAATCAGTGAGGTTGAAGATATGTCGATAGAAACTTCCCAAACTGAAAAGCAAAGAGGAAAAATAATGAAAACAGCAGAACAGAATATCTAGATACAAAGATGTAAATAACCTCGTGAACACAGATAATAGTAAAATGTAATAAAATAATTAGGAAAAGATGAGTTTTTAGTATTCACTACCTTTATTTTTAATAAATATATTTTATTCAATTGTAAGTTTAGACAAATTATCTGTAATAATAATAATAATAATGGGTTAACAACCAGCTCTCAAAATGCCTGAAAATTTAGCAAGTAGCTCTCAAAAGTCAGTATGAACTGGCCCAGCACACTGCTGCTTGAAATAACTTTGAAAGTACCATATTCAGATTTATTATATGCATTATATACATATATAAGTTTCCATTATATGCAGAACACTATGCTGAGGAAATTTGCATACATTATCTCATTTAATTCTCATAACTCTATGAACTAGATATCATAGCCCTTTTTTTAATTAAAAAACTGAAGCTTAATCAATTCAAAGTCAGACACCTAGAGTATGGCAAAACTAAGATTTAAGGCCAGTTCATTGCTCTTTCTACTCACTGCTTTCTGCAAATAAGACTAGGGCAAGAAGAAGGGTAACTGGCACTTGTTTCCTGTGCCACTTCAGCCCACTCCAGCCCCACTGTGAACTCATAAATCCTGTGCCTCCTTAGACAAAGGGCGTGTCAGTCATAGTGATTCTTCAGGACATTACCATGGTTACTAACAGACTCCAGTGCTCCTGTCTGAACATTCCAGAAGAGGACAGGGGGGACCCAAGATGGCCTTCTTCAACTTATATCTATTAGGATATCAAAATTCCTTTTGGAACAAGAAAAGGGACACAACTGAAGAAACATGTAAGGGGAACATAGAATAGAGGGTTAGAAGGGCCACTTCTTAGCCATTTCTTTTCCTACTTTGGCTTAGAGTTTTATCCCCCAAGATTAACAATTATACTAGTTAAAATTATGGAATATGGAAGATATCCATTCCCTCTCCTGTCATTTAATATCCTTATTAAGACACCCAATTTGTTCAACCAAATAAGTGTATTCTTATTCATTTGCTCATTTAGTCAACATTTATTAAGCACCAACTATGTGTCAGGCTTTATGTTGGTGACTAGCATTACAAAGATGGATAGGATTAGACCTCTCTCTGCCATAAAGTAGCTGACCATCAGATGAAGATAAGCACGCAAACAAAAAAATTTGCAACATGGTGTATGATTCAATTAAATATGGAATACTATGGAACCACAAAAGAGGAAGTACCTGATGCTACTGGATTTGAAATGAGAATAGGGGGATCCTTTAGAGAAGACCTCACACAGGAAATGCTTCCAGGACTGAGTATTAAAGGATGATTGGAGTTAACCAAGTAGATGACAAGGGAATACAGCACAGACAAAGGAACAGAGAATTGAGAGAACCTTATTAAGTGAACTCCAAGTCCTTGGGTACAGATAAAGCATAGACAGGAGGTGAGAAGCAGGCCTTGAAAGCTAGGCAGGGGCCAGATAACTGAGGATACTGTTAGCCATGCTAAACCTTTTAACTTTATAGGGAACCACTGAAGGAGTTTTAGTTGGCAGTGAGTGTATATCAGACCTGTATTATATCCACAATACCTAGCAGTACCTCACATAATAGAGGTTTAATAAATATATTTGTAGGGTGAGTGAATGAATAAGTGATACTGAGTGACTAATTCTAAAGGGAGGGTTTACAGGAAATGTGACAAGATTAAGGTCTTAGAAGATGAATTGCTTGAAAGCACAGAAATGAAGGAGAAAGGGTATTCCAGGCAGAATGGAGAACCCATGTGAAGGAAACTAAGCGTGGGCAGGTACTAAAGCAAAAGTTGCATTGGGGTAAAGGGAGGGAATAACTGGGAAAAAATAAAGTACAACGTTAAGATTGAGAAGGACTGATCTTGTACAGGCCTCCACTGGGCACTCTCTGTTCTCTTTCTAATTCCATCAAAGAAGCTCTGTTTCACGTATTCAGCTCTGTTTCACACATTCCCACTAATGGACGCTAGGAATCCCTTAATAGCCCTACACCAGCCCTCCCCTGCTTGCCCCCACCCAGCTGGGTCCTGGCATTATGCCACAGGGATGCTATTGTCTCCAGATTAGGAGTTGTTCACCCTCTCTCAGAGAAACACACTTGGCCTAACCCACAAATTTCCCTTGTTCCATTTTGGGTTATTATATATTGCCCTCCTGTTACGAGAGTTGAAAATTTAGCTTTCTTATACTCTACCGTGTGCTTCCCCTCTCTCATCCTCGTTTTTCCAGTATAGTTATGTCACAGTTTTAGGTCTGTGGTAAGCAAAATTCTAAGAATGACCCTCAATGAACTTTGCCCTTATATAATCCCCTCCCCTTTGAATGTGGGCGGACCCTCAGAATATGATGGATAACACTCTGGTGATTGTTACTTTACATGGAAAAAAGGAGATTATGTGAGTGGGCCTCATCTAATCACACAAGCCCTTTAAAAGCAGAGTGGTTTTTTCCAGTTAACAGCAAAAGAGGAATTCAGAGATTGGAAGCATGTGCAGTTTTGAAGATGCAGGGGGCCTCCATGCCAATGTGGGTGGCAGTTAGGAGCTGAGAGTGTCCCAGCTGACAGTCAGCAAGTCCTATAACCACAAAAGCCTGAATTCTGCCAATAACCTGAATGAACCTGAAAAATGGATTCTTCCCTAGAGCCTCCACATAAGACCCCAGCCTAGCCAACACCTTGATTTCAGCCTTGTGAGACTAAGCAGAGACTACCAGACTTACAGAACTGTGAGATAGTAAGTGGATGTTGTTTTCTTTGTTTTTTGGCTTTTTTTTTTTTTTTTACTATTTTTGGCTGCGTTGGGACTTCGTTGCTGTGCGCCGGCTTTTCCTGGTTGCGGCGAGCGGGGGCTACTCTTTGTTGCAGTGCGCAGGCTTCTCATTGCAGTGGCTTCTCTTGTTGCAGAGCACGGGCTCTAGGCATGCAGGCTTCAGTAGTTGTGGCTCGCGGGCTCAGTAGTTGTGGCTCAGTAGTTGTGGCACACAGGCTTAGCTGCTTCATGGCATATGGGATCTTCCTGGACCAGGGCTTGAACCCAAGTCCCCTGCATTGGCAGGCAGATTCTTAACCACTGCGCCACCAGGGAGGCCTGTGGATGTTGTTTTTAAGCCACTAAATTTGATGATTTGGGATGTAGCAATAGAACATACAAGTTTAAATCTATAGTCTTGTAGTCTTACAAATATGTAAAAATTTTTCACTGCTAAGCCAAATAATGTCACTATAATAACTTTTCCTTTTTTGTTCAATTTTTTGTTTATCCCTAGAGTTAAGAATTGCCACCATTTTTTTCACTTGCTTAGTTCTCCAGGTAACTACTGTTACTTTTTTCCACAAATTACTTCAACAGCTCTATTAAATGCCCAATGATATTTTTTCCAATCACTCAAAACACAACAAATAATCTACCAAAACACAACAAATAATCTACCAAAACACAACAAATAATCTACCAATTCCTTTTTCCCCAAACTTCCTCTCTCCTACTCCTATACTCTGCCTTCTCCTACTCCTGGCGCATAGCTCTTGTCCTGAAACCTGCTTTTGCCTCTCTCCAAAGTTTTATTCCCTATTTCCTGGATCCCATGTTTTCTTTCTTGGTTTACTCTCTCCCTTTCCTGGAATATATCCTTGAATAGTTTTCTAAGAATGTGTAGGAGGTATATTTTTGAGTGAAGAATGATTTTATTCTACCCTCACACATTTTTTAATGAATTTATTTATTTTTGGCTGCGTTGGGTCTCCGTTGCTGTGCGTGGGCTTTCCCTAGTTGCGGTGTGCGGGCTTCTCATTGCAGTGGCTTCTCTTGTTGCGGATCACGGGCTTCAAGCACACAGGCTTCAGTAGTTGTGGCACGCGGGCTCTAGAGTGCAGGCTCAGTAGTTGTGGCGCATGAGCTTAGTTGCTCCGCGGCATGTGGGATCTTCCTGCACCAGGGCTCAAACCCGTGTCCCCTGCATTGGCAGGAGGATTCTTAACCACCGTGCCACCAGGGAAGCCCTACCCTCACGCTTGATTGTCAGTTTTTCCAGATATGGAATTCTAGGTCGAAAAATCATTTTCTGAGAATATTGAAGTTATACCTTTATTGTCCTCTAACTTCCAGTTGGATTCTTTTGTGTATGATGTATTTCTTTCCAGAAGCTTTTGCTTTTCTTTTTGTTCCCTAGTGTTCTGAAATTTCATAATGTTGGAATTTGCTGTAGATCTTTTTTCATTCACTGTGATAGACATTCCCTGAGCTTCTTCAATCTGGAAATATGTGCACTTCATTTCTGACAAATTTTCCTTTATTATTTCTTTATCAATTTATTCTCTATTTTCTCTCTTCTCTCTTTTTGGAACTTCCATTTGTCAGCTCTAAAACCTCCCGAACTGATCCTGTAACTTTAATCTTTCTCTATGCTTCCTTTGGGTTTTAAAACATTTACTCTTTGGGAGGTTCCTCAATTTTATCTTCCAACCTTCTGTGTTAATTATCTATTTCTGTGTAACAAATTACCCTAAAACATAGAGGCTTAAAACAACGAACATTTATTACCTTATAGTTTCTGTGAATCAGGCATCAAGAAGCAGTTTAGCTAGTTGGTTGTGGCTAAGGGTTTCTCTTGTGGTTGCAGACAGGATATCAGCATGAGCTGCAGTCATCTCATAGCTGGAGGCCTCAGTTCCTCTCTGGCTATTGACAAGACACCTCAGTTTCTCACCACGTGGGCCTTCCAATAAGCTGCCTGAGTGTTCTCACTTGGCAGCTAACTTTCCTCAGAGCAGGTGAGAGAGAGAGAGTGGAAGGAGGAAGGAAGCCGCAATGCCTTTTGATGACAGTCTCAGAAGTGACTGTGACTTCCACCTTATTCTGTTTGTTAGAAGAGAATTACTAAATCTAGCCCACACTCAAGGGGAGGGGTAATAAAGGAGCTGTGGACCTACAGGAAAATCACCATACCTTTGTATCAGAACATTTTATTTTGGTTACTATATTTTTAATTTCCAAGGGCTGTTTTTGGTCCTCTGGTTTTCCTTTTCCATATCTTCTTTTTTCTTTAGGGATATTATACTTTATTTGAAATTCTCTTCTGTTCTCTGCATTAGCTCTGTTTCCTCTGTGCCCTTTTTCCTATGAGTTTATTTTGATCTCTATCTTCCTCATTGATAACTATTGTCAAATAACTGGTGATCCTTGGCTCTCCATTATAAGTTAAGAGTGAGGAACTAAAAAGCTGACTAGAAGCCTGGAGGGCAGGGGTAGTTATCCACTGTGGGCTTCACTGGGAGCTTTCCTCTGGATCTCTACATTTTCTCCAGGGAAGAACACTATAATTGCTTCTCTGGGGATTGGTTACATGTTTGTCTGCTAGCATAATGGGATCAAGACAGGAGAAGGGGGCACTGAGTCTCACCTTTGAGGATCTCGATTTTCACTTAATCATCGTATTTTTAGTCTTGCACCATATGCCGTCCCTCACAGTAAATCTTGTGCAGGAGTGCAGTGCCTCCAAGATTCAGTTCCTCCAGAGAAATCTTTCTCTTTTTCCCCAGTTTTATTGAGATATAATTGATGTATAACATTGTGTAAGTTTAAGGTGTACAATATGTTGATTTGATATGCTTAATATATATTGCAAGATGATAACTACCATAGTATTAGCTCTAATACCTCCATCATGTCACGTAATTGCCATTTCTTTTTTGTGGTAAGAACATTCAAGATCTACTCTCTCAGTACCTTTCAAGTATATAATGCAGTGTAATTACCTATAATCACCATGCTGTACATTAGATCCCCAGAACTTATTCATCTTATAACTGGAAGTTTATACCCTTTGGCCAACATCTCATCCCCTCACCCCCCAACCACCATTCTACTGTGTTTCTGAGCTCCTCTTTTTTAGATTGCACGTCTAAGTGAGATCATACAGTATTTGTCGTCTTCTGTCTGACTTATCTTACTTAGCATAATGCCCTCAAGGTTCATCCATGTTGTTGCAAATGACAGGATTTCCTTCTTTCTCATGACTGAATAATATTTCATGGCATATATATATATATATACATATATATATGTATATATATATACATCACATCTTCTTTATCCATTCATCCATTGACAGACACTTAGGTTTCCATAACTTGGCTATTGTGAATAATGCTGCAATGAACATGAGAGTGAAGATACCTCTTCAAGATCCTGTTCTCACTTCCTTTGGATATATAGCCAGAAGTGGGATTGCTGGACAGAGAAATCTTTTATCTCCTTGTTGGGGCATGGTGGTTTGCCTGGTTGTGCCACATGCTCTGTAGACAGTTTCAGTGACCACCTTCCTGTTCTCGGACCTAGTCTTTACTCCTACCTTCTGTGGTACCTGCTGCGTTCTAAGGTTTGAGCCTCCCAAATGAATTAGCTCGATTCTACGTGTATCCTCCATTGCAGAAACTTAAGTTAAAACTTTTCCTATTCTGATAAATGTGTTACTACCCCTCTCTCTACTTTCCATTTTTCAAAAGATGTTTCCACTGAAATATATCATCTTGCTATTGCATCCTTCCTCTCTCTTTGACCTTGAAGGTTAATGCCATTATTGTTATTGTTGTTATTTTGATGTGATTTTAGCAAATTTAGGAGAGAAAGGAAATAAGCTTTATGGTTAATTAACCATCTTTAAAATGTATTTTCATGATATAATTTCAAAATTATAGAGGGCTTCCCTGATGGCGCAGTGGTTGAGAATCCGCCTTTTAATGTGGAGGATGCGGGTTTGGGCCCTGGTCCAGGAAGATCCCACAAGCTGCGGAGCAACTAAGCTTGTGTGCCACAACTGCTGAGTCTGCGCTCTAGAGCCCGCGAGCCACAACTACTGAAGCCCGCGCGCCTGAAGCCCGTGATCCGCAACAAGAGAAGCCACTGCAATGAGAAGCCTGCACACCCCAATGAAGAGTAGCCCCTGCTCAACGCAACTAGACAAAACCCGCGTGCAGCAACGAAGACCCAACGCAGCCAAAAATAAATAAATCTTTTTTTAAAAAATAATGTATTTTCATGATATAATTTCAAAATCATAGAGGGCTTCCCTGGTGGTGCAGTGGTTGAGAATCTGCCTGCCAATGCAGGGGACACAGGTTCAAGCCCTGGTCCGGGAAGATCCCCCATGCCACGGAGCAACAAAGCCTGTGCACCACAACTACTGAGCCTGTGCTCTAGAGCCTGCCCGCCACAACTATTGAAGCCCATGCACCTAGAGCCCATGCTTTGCAACAGGAGAAGCCACGGCAACTAGAGAAAGACCCAACGCAGCCAAAAATAAATTAATTAATTTTTTAAAAATTATAGAAAAGTTGTAAGACTGGTACAAAAGAAATTCTCTATACCCTTTACCCAAATTAGTCAATTGTTAATATTTGGCCACATTTGCTTGCTCTCTCTCCATATATATATAATTTATATATTTACATATCTATATATAAACATCTATTTTTTTCTCAGCTAGTTGAGAATAAGCTGCTCATATTATATTCTTTACTCTCAAATATTTCAGTTTGTATTTCCTAAGAATAAGAACATTTTCTTAGATAACAGCCCACAGTATAGGTATCAAACTCAGCAATTTTAACACTGATACAATACTATTTAATTATCTATAGTCTATATTCCAATTTTGCCAATTGTCCCATTAATGTCCTTTAGAACAAAATTTTTCCTTCTAGGATACATTTAAGGATAAGACTGATCACAGAAATAGAAATAATTGGTTAATCAATTATTTGATTGGTTAATTAACCAATTAAATTGGTTAATTACTTATTGATCAATCAATCAGTCAAATAAATAAGGATTGCATTTAGTTGGCATGTCTCTTTAGTCTCCTTTAATCTGGAACAATTCCTCTGATGCTTTGTTTCATGACATTGACAATTTTAAAAGTACAGGCAAGATATTTTATAGAATTTTTCTTAATTTGGGTTTGTCTGATGTTTCTCAAGATTAGATTAGGTTTAAATATTTTTGGCAGGACTAAGCAAGATTATGTCTTCAATACCTCACATCAGGAGGCTTGTGATGTCATTTTGTCCCATTATTGGTCATGTTAACTTTGACCATTTGATTAAGGTGGTGTTTTCCAGTTTTCTCCACTCTCAAGTTACTATTTTTGTTTTGTAATTAGTGATAATTTCCAGGAAGATACTTTGAAAAAATGTAAATACCCTATTCTTCATCAAACTTTCGCTTACTAGTTTTAGTATATAGTGATGGTTCAATTATTTCTATGATAGTTGCAAAATGGTAATTTTCTAAATCCCATCCATTTTAATTCAAAGTGTAATTTTTTGAAGTTTGAGTTTTTCCAAAGCATTCAATTTCATTTTTATACAAACCACTGCTCTTTTTTTTTAATATCTCATAAATTTATTTAATGCTTGCTTGATACATTTTATGTAGAAAGGTTGAGACTGTTTGCTTTGGGTGTCCCTGGTAAATCTCATGGAGGCACTCACTGCTCTTTTAAAAAAAATACATATTCCATTAGTTGAAATAATATATCATTAAATTGCAATATTGCAATTACAGAATAAACCTGGCATAAATTGTTTGGGGAGAAAAACCACAGCTGACTCTTGGTATGAACACAATTCAACTGGTGGAAGCATAAGTGTGCAGGTATACTCAAGAGTAGCTCTTGGCTGCAACTGGAGTGTTGCAGGCATTTTTTAATATGTTTTTCAGAGGAAATGGAGAACATTAATTAATCTAGCAAGTCTATTCAATGGAGTTTCTTTTTTAAATATTTATTATTTATTTACTTATTTAGGCTGCACTGGATGTTATTTGCGGCATGCAGGATCTTTAGTTGCAACATGCAGGATCTTCATTGTGGCATGAGGGATCTTCACTGAGGCATGCAAGCTCTTAGTTGCAGCATGCATGTGGGATCTAGTTCCCCAACCAGGGATTGAACCTGGGCCCCCTGCATTGGGAGCCCAGAGTCTTACCCACTGGACCACCAGGGAAGTACCCTCAATGGAGCTTCTTTAGAAGAGCTTCTACTATATATATATAATATTGAGCTATTCACACTTAATAGTCTAAAATACATCAAGAAACTAGGGCACCTTGGACTTCCCTGGTGGTCCAGTGGTTAAGACTCTGCGTTCCCAACGCAGGGGGCATGGGTTCGATCCCTGATGGGGGAACTAGGATCCCGCATGCTGCACAGTACAGCCAAAAAATACAAAAAACAAAAAGAAACTAGGGTACCTTAAAGAATTACTGATAAAAACATAGATAAGTGTCCTGGACTAAGTTGGAGATTCCTGAATATTTGCCAAATTCAGTATGTGAGTTAGGATGCAGGGGAGGAATAAATGTGAGATCCCTTTCCAGACACATTTTAGATGCTTAGAATTCCTTGTAGTGAAATATCACCCAAATGAAACTAACATAATATTTTATGTAAACTATATTTCAATTTTTTTTAAAAAAAGAAATACCTCCCAAAGATAATGATATCTGGTAGAAATTGACAAGATATCCTAAAATTCATATGGAAATATATGGGACCCAGAATAACCAAAGCAATCTTGAAGAATAACAATGTTGGAGGACATACTTCCCAATTTCATATCTTCTACAAAGCTGCTATAATCAAGACCGTGTTATATTGGCATAAGAATTGCCATATAGATCAGTGAAATAGAACTGAGAGTCCAGAAATAAACCCTTAATTTATGGTCAGTTGATTTTCAACAAGAATGCCAAGACAATTCAATGGGAGAAAATAGTCGTTTCAACAAATTGTGCGGCAAAAACTGGATAATCACATGCAAAAGAATGAAATTGGACCCCACCTCACACCATATACAAAAATTTACTCAAAATGGACCATAGACATAAATGTAAGAGCTAAAACTTTAAAACTCTTAGAAGAAAAATCTTCATGACCTTGGGACTAGGCAGTGGTTTCTAAGAAAAGAAAACAAAATCATAAGTGACAGAAGGAAAGACAGATAAATTGGATTTCATCAAAATTTAAAACTTTTATGCTTCAAAGTTCACTATCAAGTAAGTGAAAAGAGTTTTTTTTCGTAAATGTTTGGATTACAAGGCAGATTTAAAATAAATAAGTATAGGGACTTCCCTTGTGGCACAGGGGTTAAGAATCCTCCTGCCAATGCAGGGGACACGGGTTCAATCCCTGGTCCGGGAAGATCCCACATGCTGCAGAGCAACTAAGCCCGGATGCCACAACTGCTGAGCCCGTGTGCCACAGCTGTTGAAGCCCGTGCACCCTAGAGCCCATGCTCCGCAACAAGAGAAGCCAACGCAATGAGAAGCCCACGCACCTCAACAAACAGTAGCACCTGCTCGCCACAACTAGAGAAAGCCCGCACACAGCAATGAAGACCCAATGCAACCAAAAATAAAATTAAAAATTAAAAAAAAACACTTTGTAAATTAATTTGGAAAACTTTCCTCATAGGACATAGCCCCAGAAGCCTAAGAGAAAAGATTGACAATTTTTCCTAAATAAAAGTTATAATTCTGTATCAAAAGACATCATAAAGTTAAAAGGCAAGAAACAGACTTAAGAGGGGAATTCCCTGGCAGTCCAAGGGTTAGGACTCTGTGCTATCATTGCCAAGGACCCGGGTTTGATCCCTGGTCTGGGAACTAAGATCCCACAAGCCGTGTGGCATGGCCAAAATAAATAAATAAATAAAAGAGAGACGAAGAGAAAATATTTGCCATATACAGGTGTTTGTGTGTGTGTGTGTATATATACACATATATTTATGTATATACATATATACACACACCTCTATATAAACACACACATACATACATATATTCATATTTATAATTTATATATATAATTTCAGAATACATAGAAACCTCCCAAGTAAGTCACCAATCCAGACTCCCTTTCTCATCCAATATCAGATAATTATTTATTGGGAACTGATTGTGCCAGGCACTGTGTTAGGCACTAGGAATACAACAGTGACTAACACAGACAATAAACAGGTAAATAAACAAACAAGATATTCACAGAATATAACAAGTACTGGGAAGGATATAAGGGTGGGAGAGTTGATGCAATGGATCAGAAGTTATAAACTGCTGGCCAGAGGGCCGGACTCAGCCTGCAGAG
The DNA here is from genome assembly GCF_949752795.1 of Hyperoodon ampullatus. NCBI lineage: Eukaryota > Metazoa > Chordata > Mammalia > Artiodactyla > Ziphiidae > Hyperoodon > Hyperoodon ampullatus. The sequence goes on from NC_136924.1 coordinate 54,739,447, forward strand.
TGATATCTTAAAAAAATTTGGACCCACATCTAAAAATCAGGAGATTTTATGTAAAATCCACATTTCTGACTTCTCTTAAAAATTAGAACTGGCCACACTGGCCCTAAATTCCCACATGACCACAAATGGCCAGAGCAAAGAAGCAGCTTCCCCTTTAGATGGGACAGGTTTCTTAGTTGTTGTATTCATAAACATTATCTGCCTGACTCTTATAGGCAACTGAGTTTGCAGATCCCATGATGGAGAGTAACTTGGAGAGGCCCACTTTATTTATTTATTTATTTATTTATTTATTTATTTATTTTTGGCTGCGTTGGGTCTTCACTGCTGCGCACGGGCTTTCTCTATTTGAGGCGAGTGCGGGCTACTCTTCATTGCAGTGCACAGGCTTCTCACTGTGGTGGCTTCTGTTGTTGCAGAGCATGGGCTCTAGGCACGCAGGCTTCAGTAGTTGTGGCACGCAGGCTCAGTAATTGTGGCTCGCAGGCTCTAGAGTGCAGGCTCAGCAGTTGTGGTGCATGGGCTTAGTTGCTCCAGGGCATGTGGGATCTTCCCGAACCAGGGCTCGAACCGTGTCCCCTGCATTGGCAGGCAGATCCTTAACCACTGTGCCACCAGGGAAGCCTGAGAGGCCCACTTTAGACAGTAATCAAGGAGGTAATGTTTGAGCCACACCATGAAGAATGAGAATGAGCCAGCCATGTGTAGAGCTGAGGCAAGAGCTTCATCCTCATAAGAGTAAATTTCAAAATCTAGAAGGAATTCAAGGCTAAAACCATAACAAAGCACTTCCAACTCCCACTTTGATCACAGACTGCTTTCACTGCATCCCATCCAGAACTCTGTAACTCATCTCCCATTTCTGACAAGCCATTTTTTCTCATTTTTCCTTCTGTGGTTGATTTCTAGTTTCATACTGTTATGGTCAGAAAAGATGCTTCAAATAATTTCTATCCTCTTAAATTTGTTGAGTCTTCTTTTGTGTCCTTTATATGGTCTATCCTAGAGAATGTTCCATGTGACTTGAAAAGAATGTGTATTCTGGGTTTTGTTTGTTTGTTTTTGTTTTGTTTTGGATGTAGTGTCTTGTAGATATAAATTAAGTCCAACTGTTTCATTGTGTCATTTAGGATCTCTGTTGCATTATTGATTTTCTGTCTGGAAGATCTGTCCATTGATGTCAGTGAGGTATTAAAGTCTCCTACTATTGTTGTATTCCTGTCAATTTCTCCCTTTATTGTCTGTTAGTATTTGTTTTATGTATTTAGGTGCTCCTATATTGGGTGCATATATGTTAACAAGTGTAATATCCCCTTCTCATAATATAATGATTCCTTTATCATTATATAGTATTCTTCTTTGTCTTTCTCTATGGACTTTGTTTTAGAGTCTGGTGTGAGTATTGCTACACCTGCTTTCTTGTCATTTCCATTTGCAGGAAATATCTTTTTCCATCCCATCACTTTCAATCTATGTGTGTCTTTTGCCCTCAAGTGGCAGCATATTGTAGGTTCTTGACAAGTCATTTTAATTGTGCACATCCTGAAATATCTATGCACAAAGACATTCAGGGAACTTGGCTACCCTCTGCCAAGTTTGGCTTCAACCATGTTATTCAGACTTCCACCTGAAAATTCCACTCAATAGTAATTATGTTCTATTCATAGTATTCCCTTGAAGCCCCTTGAGCTGCCCAGGAGCTGAAGTCTGGGACCACATGGCCAAGCTCCGGGGCACATAGGCTGACTCTAGAAGCTCAGGACAAGGCTATGAAACTCCAGGGAGTTGGAGTACGGAGCTCCAGGGAAACCTATGAAGACAAAGTTATGTGTATTTGGCCCTCCGCCTAGGACATCTAGTCTTCCTAGAATGATTAGTACCATAACCACAAATCTCAAGTGAGCACTTGGGACTTCCTGAAAATCCTATTATATTTCCCTAGCCACCCTCCCACTCCTCAAGGCAACTCCCCCTCTCTCCTCAAATCTCTAAAATTCCCTCTCGATCCTCACTCTGAGCTAATAACTTCCTTGCTCCTTATTTAACTAAAAATAGAAGCAATCAAAAGAGACTTTCCATCATCACATCTAACATTCCACTGCATTTATACCTTCTCTCTGGTACAATGAATGAACTGACTCCATTTGTGTACTGGATCTCATCCACACTTTCCTCAAGGATTTTGCTCCTGTAATTATCCCCCTCTCCCTCAATTTTTTCCCTCTTCCCAGATCATTTCCATAAGTATACAAATGTGCTGTAATCATTCCATCTGGGGAAAATAAAGAATCCTCTCTTGGGGCTTCCCTGGTGGCGCAGTGGTTGAGAGTCCGCCTGCCAATGCAGGGGACGCGGGTTCGTGCCCCGGTCCGGGAAGCTCCCACATGCCACGGAGCGGCTGGGCCCGTGAGCCATGACCACTGAGCCTGCGTGTCCGGGGCCTGTGCTCCGCAACGGGAGAGTCAGCAACGGTGAGAGGCCCGCGTATCGCAAAAAAAAAAAAAAAAAAGAATCCTCTCTTGACCAAATGGTCCCCTCAAGCTATTGTCCCCATTTCTTTCTCCGCCACCTTCTCCCCTTTCCCACTCCTGATTATACCAAAACTCCTGGGAAAAGTAGTTTATACTCATCGACAAGAGAAAAACAACCATGCTGACTGGCCTCACTTTAAATTCCTGATCACTAAACTCAAGTGGGCCTCTATGGCTGCCCAGAAGTCAGACTACATTTCCTTGTTCTATGCATTCTCTCACTCTCCTGAAGGCCACTTCGTACCTTCTCTTTCCTCAAACCTCTAACACCTCATCTCCTATCCTCACTCTCACATAATGACTTTCCTTCTATTTCACAGTGAAAACAGAAGCAACTGGAAGATAATTTCTATAACCTCTCACAAAATCATGTCTATCCATCTACCTGCATCTGTGCCTGTATATGTCTTATTATAATGAGTGAGTGGTCTACACACTTGTTAAGACCAACCCCTCCACTTGTGCATCAGATCTCATATTGTTGACTATTCAAGGACACTACTCCAATGTTCTTCACACTCTGTTGCATCAGTTTTTCTATCTCTGGCCATTCCTATCTACATACATTCATGCTATAATTTCTTCCATCTTAAAGCCCTACATCCTATTTCCCTGCCCACCCCCCAGGCAGAAAAATTCTTCAAAAGAGTTGTGTGGTCTTTCTGTCTCTAAATATCCTGCCAGTCTCTTTTTTTTTTTTTTTTTTTTTTGCGGTACGCGGGCCCCTCACTGTTGTGGCCTCTCCGGTTGCAGAGCACAGGCTCCGGACGCGCAGGCTCAGAGGCCATGGCTCACGGGCCCAGCCGCTCCGCGGCATGTGGGATCTTCCCGGACCGGGACACGAACCCACGTCCCCTGCATCGGCAGGCGGACTCTCAACCACTGCGCCACCAGGGAAGCCCTGCCAGTCTCTCTTGAACCCATGCCAATCAGGCTTTTGCCCCTACCACTCCACTGAAACTTCTTATGTATCTAGTCACCAATGCTCATATCCATGGTGATGTTGTTAAATTAAACGGTAAGCTCTTAGCTCTCATCTTATTTAACATATCAACAGGAAAGTGCAACAGGGCTCACCTGGTTCTGAATCCTGGTGCTGCTGAGGTTGCTTGCAATATGTCAGCTGGCAGAGATTTGGGAATGTGGACCACCGTAACAGGGAACTTGGCTCATACCTTTCTATTACTTCAGAACTGGTTTGGGAAAGTATGTATGGAGAAAATACAGCATTCTGTCTGGCTCTTAGAAAACAACATCCATCCACCTTGCTTACCCAAGTCTTTCTAATCCCAATTTCTACATTCATTAATTCAAGGAACACACAGTTCCTGACTGTGCTCACCCTTAGTTCCATGTGATCTTACAGGACTCTAATTTGTCATTCACACTTGTCTTCAGAATGATTCTCTGGCCCTGCTCTCTTTCTGGCTGATTCACCTTGTTAATACATTCACTCAAGTGGCTTGACCTTTTTCTGTCCCCCTGTACTAGCACTTCAACCTGTTCTCCATGCTCAAATCAACCACACTCTTACTTGGCCCTTCAGTGAGGGCTTTAACAGCAACCATTAAAATGAACTTATTAACACTTCTCATTCTTAACATATACTATAATGTTTTTTTTTTTTTTTTTTTTTTTTTGCGTTACGCGGGCCTCTCACTGTTGTGGCCTCTCCCGTTGCGGAGCACAGGCTCCGGACGCATAGCCTCAGCGGCCATGGCTCACGGGCCCAGCCACTCCGCGGCATGTGGGATCCTCCCGGACCGGGGCACGAACCCGCGTCCCCTGCATCGGCAGGCGGACTCTTAACCACTGCGCCACCAGGGAAGCCCTATAATGATATTTTTAAGTCATTCACAATTTTTCTTTGAAGAAAGTTTTTTTTCCCTTCTAGTAGATGTGAGGGCCCACTCAAGCTTTCCTTATTATAGTCATAATGAAAACTCATAGACATGAGTCAACACAGGTAACTAAATATTCTGCCAGTCTCTGCCTCCTTCCTTTCTTTCCTCCTGATAAAGAACCAAAATAGAAAAACCAAAGAGGAAAACTGGGTGTGGAGAGCATACTTTGGTTTATCCTTGACTTCAGAAACTCATGTTTATCAGGTACTCAAAGTTGTTCAGATTCATGGAGCTAACTCGCTAAGCAAATTCAGAGTGCCTGTTTCCTCACTTGTAAATAATGCCTTCCTTATAGATTTGTTGTGGAGATTAAATTATATAATGTATGTAATACAGCTAAGACCTAGCACATAAAACTGTACAACAGATGATTGGAAGAAAAGTTATAAACCATAATAAGTAAGTTATTATTTACATATGGAATATATACCTTTCCTCTGACTGGAATATCTTTGTCCTACTACTCAAGACATACTTGCCAGGATAGGGTACCTGAAAAGCAATACACACACACACACACATACACACACACACATATATACGTACATTTTTTTTTGGCCGCACAGCTTGTGGGATCTTAGTTCCCCAACCTGGAGTTGAACCTGGGCCCTTGGCAGTGAAAGTGCCGATCCTAACCACTGTATCGCCAGGGAATTCCCATGGAAAGCAATATTTTTAACCATAAGATGCCTTGAGAAGCAACAAATGCTAGCTGGCTTCAAAGGATAGCTCATCCAGAACCTGAAAGAGCCTGGTCAATTGCAGCCGCCCACAGAAGAGCATCCCTGAGCAGTGACCAGAACTCTCTTGTTTACTAATCAGTAGATTCCTGCCCCTCCCAGACTCACTCTTCCTGATACTACTACTAGTTGCCTCTGCAGGTTCAGCCCAGCTTCCTGTGTTCATTCACCTTGAGTGCCTAAGCTTTCCCTTCTCTGTCCTGCCCAGGGGAGCATGGCCATATATCTGTCCTTTTCTTTGCTGAATCTATTTCACCACCTGCTTTGAACCCTGTTCTCCCACCTACTCTTAGCGTCATACCTGGACACTCCTCTTGGTCCAGGAGTGTCAGAATTTCAGAAAAATTCCCTTTTTTCTGGCCCTTTGCTGAGACAACTCCCTTGCCTCGTTATATGAAAACCCGTGGTCAAGCTAGGCATCATCCTAACACAAATCTACACTCAGGGCATTGCCCACTGACAGGTGTCTCAGAGGCAAATCGATGGGGGTGGGTGGTTAAGAGTGCTTATCCTTATTCTTGGCTTGAAACAAATGACCTCTCCCTGCCAGACTCTCTAGTGACTGCCCTCCAGCCACAGACACGATGACCTCCAAGCTCCACACATCCAAAGGGCCTCACTCCATCTTCCTCCACTGCTGCCTTTACCATTCCTTCTCCCAGAGGAATTCACTGAGTCCTCCAAGTTGCTCTTACTTCCAAATGAATCTCTTCAAAGAAAAAGTAAATCTCACATCTTTGGTAAAAGCTGAGCATATTATCACTTGTATTCTCATTTTCTGGATCGTGTCAAAGGGATCCCATAGGTGGTTTTCCCCACCCTGATTGGAATGTCCTCTGCTCAGTCTCCTAGTTCTCCTGACCTCTCCTAGCTGCCTGTTTGGTGACCCGCTATTAGGAGACAGCTGGAGATGCCACTTAGACTCCAGCAGAGGGCACCGTAGTTCTGGCTTTTCAAACAGGAGCATGAATGGCACAATTCAGCCAAGAGTGAACTGGCCAAAACCTCTGAGCCCCTCTGCCTTTCTAAATGAATAAACATACTGAAGTTACAGAAATGTATTTTGGAAACACTCATATGTCTCATAGCTGCTATAGACCATCATCCCCATCCACCTGAAACCAGAAGGGAGAAGGTAGTCAAGCTACTCACAGCTACAATCTGCCAAAGCCTAGGGAGTGGGCACCTCCAAGGTGGATGACTGTGTCTGTATTGCAGCAGATAGACCACTTTTTCCACAGGGGCTTGGCATTTCCCCACTGGTTTTCCTCACTGGGACTGATCTAATCCACTGAAGACTGGCCCACCAGGTTCCAGTCCTCTCTGCTCCCTCGATGCTGGCCATAGGAAATGATATTCCACAATTCAGTGACTCTCAGGGAGGCAGGGATCTGCCTCTAGAACAAGGTAATATCATGTCTCTCTCCCAACTCAAGGCTTCTCCAAGTTGAGCAGACACCCTTGACAGGGCCCCCATTGAGCTGTACACAGGGGAGCCCATTAAGAGGCTAGTTCTATCAGTTCATGTTTTTCCCTAGTCCTTGGTCTTTTCTGGAAGGCCTGATGAGATGATTTCAAGAGCCAGTTTAATGCGGTGGTTAAGAGCATGGGCTCTGGAGCCAAACTGCTTGGGTTAAACTCATGTCTCTGCCATATGCTAGTTATGTGACCTTGGGCAAATCACTGAACTTCTCTGGGCCTCTGTTTCTCCATTTACAAAATAAGATAGTAACAGTACCTACCTTTTATAGTTGTGCTGAGCACATTCACTAATTATTACCCCTTTTTATTGTTGTTATCTCTAGAATACCCATGTAGTCCATTTTACATCAGCAGTCTGCAACCAGCACTAAGCCTCTCTGTTATCTCATGCCCCCTCCACCTCCCCTGTGTTCAGAATCCTGAACAAGTGCACCACTTTGAGGAAGATATTTTTGGAGGCAAAGGAACTGTCCCCATATGTAAAATGTGCCCTGGGAATTGGTCTGGTTCCCTGGGTTTATGCTCTTGTCCACTTCCTCCCAAAGCACTGACTATTTCCTTATCTCAGGAAAGACAATAAGTGCAAGATAGCCTTCAAAACATACTTTAGCCAATTTCAATCCATGTTAATGCGCCACTCAACTTTGAGGGATTAATGCCCCACAGCTGATACGACCTCTTAGACAGGAGTCATATTTTACGTACAGCACCACAACATTTTCTCTCGTATAAACTGATCTTGTATAAATTTCTGGTCAGGGTGGTATTACTCTGCTTGCAGTGACACCAACTTCAAGACAACTGCAAGTAATGTCTGTTAGATATTATCACCACTATGTACTCAGAATCTGGAACAGACAGGCAAATACCCTAACCTGAAAGTCAGAATTCTGGGAGCCACTGAGGTAGACCCATTCTAAAAATTCTTCAGCCTGAAAACATTGTGGCCAATCAGCCCCAGTTCCAGCTAACAGAGGCAATAGGCAAAGCAGTGGAAAACTAAGATTTTGTGACCATCCCAGTGGCCCTGGGAAGCTTAAGCTTATACTATTGAGAAATCTGCAACATAAATTTGGAAAAGTAGAAGATCCACCCAAGTACTTTTGCACTACCCCGTATGTCCTTCATGGTCCATTCAAAGCATTAAATCTGGTCTTATGGCAACTCCTAATTTATGGCCTGGTTCTAGAAGAAAGTGTCAGGGCCCTTCATATCTATTTATCACAAAAAAACATATGGAGTATAGTATTAACTGGGTGAGTGAAGAACCTGTGTTATACCATCTACCAACAAAATGATGGATTCATCTACCTTGCCATGGTGGAGCTATAAAGAGTTCATTGCATCCCTCTACCCAGAACATGCCCTTTCACAAGTAGCTGTGGCATGATTCTCATCTACCCCTCACCACCCTTCACCTCAGGTGGCTTCCAAAACTTGGCAGCTTGCAGAAGCTATGGGTTACCAAAAATATCTTCCAGCTTGCCAAATACTGATCTGAGGAATATGCCAACCGGTGCTTGATTCAAGAGGAAGGCATCCAAGTGGGTGATACTGTCCAATACACCTCCAAGCACACAGTAACCCATACAGGAAGCTGGAAGACTACTACTTGGAAACTGAGATAATAGAGAGCATCATCTGGCTGTACCCTAAAGAACAGTCTGAGGCCTCGGGACCCGATAAAGAGTTCCCACTGTCACCTGCACCCAGACCAATAATTACTTGTAGTCCAGGTCCCATTGCCTACTAGGAGTATGCTCTTGCTCTTTCTCCTCAGTCTACACTTACTTGGCCATAGACATTCTGACACCCTCACTTAGCCCAAAGTCAAACGACCCCAAAGTCAAACGACCAAACTCAAATGACACTGCTTCTAGGAAATGGCCCCTCATTGCTATGACCTGTGATGAAGTAAATTCAGCCCCTGGTTCAGTCCAGGCTTCCACCTGCCCAAGCCCTCAACTGTCAAGGGAGGGGATTCAAACAGTGTCCCACTCTGGTAATGTCATTGTCTCAGAGAATGTTAAAGGAGATTTCCACTGGAGTGCAAAAGGGAGTGTGGAGGGACAAATGATGATGAATGTGCGGGGCCAAGCAGGATGAAGGGGAAAAGCAGGAGCTGGGGAAGGACTATAAAACAGACGTGGGGGGGGCTTCCCTGGTGGCACAGCGGTTAAGAATCTGCCTGCCAATGCAGGGGACATGGGTTTGAGCCCTGGTCCGGGAAGATCCCACATGCCGCAGGGCAACTAAGCCCGTGCGCCACACCTACTGAGCCTGCGCTCTAGAGCCTGCGAGCCACAACTACTGAGCCCACGAGCCACAACTACTGAGCCCAGGAACCACAACTACTGAAGCCCGCGTGCCTAGAGCCTCTGCTCCGCAACAAGAGAAGCCACTGCAATGAGAAGCCCGCGCACTGCAACGAAGACCCAACGCAGCCAAAAATTAATTAATTAATTAATTAATTAATTAATTAAAACAGAGGGGGCATCCCCACCATCCACCAGAGATGAGTCAGCTATCTTAACAATTTCAAGAGAGAATGGCAAATTTTGACCCAGTTCCTGACAAGCCCAGGATTCTGAGATGCAAGCCAAATCTAGCCTATTTAAGCAGAACATGAATTTATTAAAAGAATATTGGTGGAATTACATCAAACTAAAAAGCTTCTGCACAGCAAAGGAAACAATCAGCAAAATGAAAAGGCAACCTATAGTATGGGGGAAAATACTTGCAAGCCATATATTTGATAAAGAGTTAATATCCAAAATATATAAGGAATTCCTATAACTCAATAGCAAAAAAAAAAAAAAAAAAAGAAAATCCAACTAAAAAGTGGGCAGAGGATCTGAAAAGACATTTCTCCAAAGAAGACACACAAATGGCCAACAGGTATATGAAAAGATGCTCAACATCTAATCATGAGGGAAATGCAAATTAAAACCGCAGTGTCACCCCACACCTGTTAAAGTGGCTATGATCAAAAAACCCCACAAAAGATAACCAGCATTGGTGAGGGAAAAAGGGAACCCACGTGCACTGCGGTGGGAATGCAAATGGGTGCAGCCAGTATAGAAAACAGTAAGGTGATTTCTCAAGAAATTAATAGAACTACCATATGATCCAGCAATCCCACTTCTGATATATATATCCTGAAAGGAATTGAAACCACGATCTCAAAGAGATATCTGCACTCTCATATTCGTTGCAGCATTATTCACAACAGCCCAGATATGGAAGCAACATAAATGTCCATCAACGCATGAATGGGTTTTTTATTATTTTTTAAAATATTTATTTGTTTATTTGGCTGCGCCAGGTCTTAGTTGCGGCATGCGGGGTCTTCATTGCTATATGCGAGATCCTCGTTGCAGCATGCGGGATCATTTTTAGTTGTGGCACGTAGGCTCTTAGTTGCAGCGTGAGGGATCTAGTTCCCTGACCAGATAATTGAACCCTGGCCCCCTGCATTGGGAGGGTGGAATCTTAACCACTGGACCATCAGGGAAGTCCCTGAATTTTTTAAATATGGTATATGCATATAATGGAATATTATTCAGCCTTAAAAAAAAAAAGGAAATCCTGCCATTTGCAACAACATGGATGAATCTGGAAGACATTATGCTAAGTGAAATAAGCCAGACACAGGACAAATACTACATGATACCACTTGTTTGAGGAATCTAAAATAATCAAACTCATAGAAGCAGAGAATAAAATGGTGGTTGCCAGAGGCTGGGGGGAGGAAGAAACAGGGAGGTAGTAATCAAAGGGTACAAAATTTCAGTTATGCAAGATGAATAAGTCCTAGAGATCTACTGTACAGCACAGAGTCTATAGTTAATACTGTGTTATATACTTAAAACTTCGCTAAGAGGTTAGAGCTTATGTTAGATGTTCTTGACAAAAAAATAATGACAACAATAAACAAAGAAGGTGGGAGGAGATTTTTGGAGGGGATGTATATGTTTGTGGCATAGATTGTGGTGATGGTTTCACAGGTGTATACTTATCTCCAAACTCAATAAGTTGTATATATTAAATATATACAACTTTTTCTATGTCTGTTATACAATGAAGTAGTTTATTAAAAAAAGGAATATTGGAAAACACATAAAAATTGTAGAAGGAACAGAGAACAAAGCTTGGCAGAGGGTAACCAGAAACAATGTTCAGAATCATGCTGCAGACCTGGCTGGGCACAGACACCACTGCATTTGATGCTGTGGTGGGCACTGCTGGCACCAAGGACACTGGGCCCCGGTTACTGCTGCTCAAAACAAGATGCAGCTTCACTGCCCCAACTTCCATCAATAGAAAAAGACTTTACATGGTCCCAGCTTCTTTGCAACCCCAATCTTTGATTCAAAATCTGAAGATGTGTTGATTGGCCTAGCAAAACTCTTTGCCCATGGCCTCTCTACACAAGAGGCTGCGTATCTTAGTCCATTCAGGCTGCTATAACAAAATACCATAGACTGGGTGGCTTATAAACAACAGAAATTTATTTCTCACATTTCTGGAGGCTGGAAGTCCAGGATCAGGATGCCAGGTGAGGGCCCTCTTCCAGGTTGCAGACTTCTTATTGTTTCCTCACATGGCAGAAGGGGCAAGGAAGCTCTCTCAGGTCTCTTTTACAAGGGCACTAATTCCATTCATGAGGGCTCTGCCCTCATGAATCACATCCCAAAGGCCCCACCTCCAAATACCATTACCTTGGGCATTAAGTTTTCAACATGTGAATTTAGGGGGGATGGGAACATTCAGACCATAGCACTGGGTAAGGAAGGTCTGGTTTTTTCAGTCACTGTAAGATACAGATTTTGCCTCAGAGGAGATTCCTAAACCCCCATAAGAATGCTAAGTCTACACTACCCTACTCTACACTGCCTTTCCAGCTGCCGGCCCTGTCCCTCTCCACTTTACCCAGCATTAGTCCGGCTCTAAGTCAACAGCAAGCTGAGACCTCTCTAGCACTTCTAACGCACTTGATATCTTGCTGCCCGAAATGCTCTTCCTGATACTACTATGTCCCATGAATCCCTTCTTATCCTCCAACACTTAGCTTAAACATAATTTCCCCTCTTAGACCAACTGACGCTCTGCAAATATGCCAATCTCAGGAAAGGAATATCCATCCAGACAAGGGGCCTTTTACACCTACACTAACCTTAAGTATTTGTCAATATCCTGATTCTAGCAGGAGGCCACTCAAAACCCAGGAGTCAGGGAGGAGCAAGAGAGTAGTGAGGAAGGTCTGATCACTGTTCTCCCTCCCTCCCCTCTGTCACAGGCATTTTGATTTGACTCCTGAGATCCTGAGAATCGAATGTGGCTTGGAGAGATCCCTGCCCTGTGCCTGGTTGGCATGGAGACCAGTGACTCAGAAAGTCAAATAACCCCATTTGCTAAGTACTCAGAGCAAGTCTGCTCTCATTTCAGACCAGAAAGAACCAGAGCCCACTAGGCTACCCCCTATTATCTCAGAAGATGCGAATCATTCCGTGCACCAGAATAGCCACACAAGGTACCAGGAAGCTGTACTGAAGGTGTTGTTAAAGACACGTAAGTATCTTGGATTTGTCGCATGCTAGGGGCAGAAAAGATGTGTCTGGGTTCCTAAAGAATGGCTGGGATGTGGTGGGGCATTGTTATAGAGCAGGGGATGGGGGCAAAAAGAGCCAAGAAGAGACTGAGAAGGAGAAAGTAGACTTGAATGGTGGGGTAAGCAAGATAAAATAAAAACTGAATCAGACCTGGAAGCGGAAGATCCAGGTGCGAGTACTATTTCTGTCTCTTTTAAGTGTCTCACCTTGGGCAATCACTTATCCTTTTGTAACCTGCTTCCTCGTTTATTTAAAAAAACAAAACAAAAAAAACAGAAAATGTCTACTCTACCAATCTTACAGAATTGTTGTGAGGATCAAAGCTTTGGAATTTGAACCAGAGTTTAAACTCCAAACAAGCCGTGTGACCTTGGGCAAATTCCTTCAACCACTTAATCTCTCTGGATCATCTGAAAATCGGAATTATACTGTAGCATTTTTTGTGAAAGTTAGAGAAAATGTACAGTTAAAAAAGCACCTAGGGGCTTCCCTGGTGGCGCAGTGGTTGAGAGTCCGCCTGCCGATGCAGGGGACACGGGTTCGTGCCCCAGCCCGGGAAGATCCCACATGCCGCGGAGTGGCTGGGCCCATGAGCCATGGCCGCTGAGCCTGCGTGTCCGGAGCCTGTGCTCCACAACGGGAGAGGCCACAACAGTGAGAGGTCTGCGTACCGCAAAAAAAAAAAAAAAAAAAAGCAAAGCACCTAGGACAACCTACTGATACATGCAAATACTGAGGAATCTCCAGGGAATTCTGCTATGTAAAGAAAGCCAATCCCAAAAAAGATCCCATACTGTATAATGCCATTTATATAACATTCTTAAAATGACAAAATTATAGAACTGAAGAGCACATTATTGATTACCAACGGGTGGAGGGAGGAGGATGTGGTTATAAAAGGGCAACTCCAGGATTCTGTGGTGGTAGAACCGTTCTGTATCAATATGTTAATACCCTGGTTGTAATAAAGTGCTATAATTTTACAAGATGTTACCTCGGTGGGGGCTGGGAGGACATGGCTAAAGGGTACACAAGATCTCTGTCTTTCACTTCTTACAACTGTATGTGAATATATCATTATCTCAAAATTAAAGTTTAATTTAAAAAAACACTTTCAGAAATTAAAAAAGATTCGCATGAAAAGGAATATCTGTTATTTCTACTAGCAAAACTTTTAAAAAGCTTTTTATCAATTAATAGGAAAACAACTAAGTAAAAAATATAACATCTACTCAATAGTATATTAGAGATTTTTAAAAAAATAATGATTATAAAGACTATACAGCCAGAATACTAGGCTATAATTTTATGTTTTAAAAACATACAAATTTTATGGGCTTCCCTGGTGGTACAGTGGTTGAGAGTCCGCCTGCCGATGCAACGGACACGGGTTCGTGCCCCGGCCCGGGAAGATCACACATGCCGCGGAGCAGCTGGGCCCGTGAGCCATGGCTGCTGAGCCTGTGCGTCCGGAGCCTGTGCTCCGCAATGGGAGAGGCCACAACAGTGAGAGGCCCGCATACAAAAAAAAAAAATATATATATATATATATATATATATGTATACACACAAATTTTATACACTGGTATAATTAGATTTATTCAAATAAATAAAGAGTGAAAATCCCCAAAAAAGAAAATCTAGGTAAGTCTGGTATATTTCAAAATTTTAAAAACACTTAATACCTAATACAACATTTAGAATATAACAGGTACTTGATAAATTATATCTATTAGTAATATCCAAACATGAGGTAGTATCACTGCTAAATTTCAGAGAATTACCTGAAATGAGCAAAGAGGGAAAAAAAAAGAACCAGCAGACTCACCTTGCACATTTTCCAAGTGTGTTGGGCTGGTTAGAACTCTGTGCTCTCACTGCCGAGGGCCTGGGTTCAATCCCTGGTCGGGGAACTAAGATCCCACAAGCCGTGTAGCACGGCCAAAGAAAGAAAGAAAACAAACCAAGTGGGTTGACCGCTTGTTTTTCTACCACCTTAGCACTTGGGGAAAGCTCTCTTGGAGATGGGCTTATAGTAGAAGCAGGAAGAACCAAGACTGATTCCACTGACCATGAAGGGTGCGAGACGCTGGAGAGATGCTGGAATCCAGAAGTGGAACTCAGTGTGGTGACCACATTTCCAGGACTTCTCAGCACCTGGTCAGGCCCAGTTGCTAGGCTAGGCTAGTGATGCCCTGAGGCACAGAAGGGAGCAGACAACTCTAAGAAACTGGATAACCTGCCCTTCCCCCAACCATTCAGTTCCCAATCAGGTCTTCAGAGTCCCCCTGACTGATGCTCAGAACTTCAGATTCTGGCGGTCCCACAGTCCAGGAGTGCGCCCAGAGGAAACCATGCCATGGATCCGGAGCCCCTGCCACTGCCTCATCAAAAGCCCAATGACCAGGTTAGGCTGGAAGGGTGAGGGTGGGGAGATCAAGGAAAGTATTACTCCTTCCCCTCACTGAAATCCTTGGGAGCCTCTTTCATTTCTAGTCAAGAGTTGGGAAATGGAATAGGAAGTTTTGGTCTTACCAGGGACAACCGGCCCCAGAATCTGGGCAGTGGTGGCATTCAAAGGAACTAAAGATTGGTCTGTGTCTTTGCGTTTTGCCTTATGGATATGACTTCTGAATAGACTCAAGTATCTACAGCACTCCTGTGGGAGGCCTGGGGTGTCAGCTCCCTTCATTGCCACCTCGCACCCCTCTAACCACCATCCATTGGCAGTAGCCCCACTTCTTCATCACTATCTCTGCCTATTCTAGGTTTAAGCACCCCCCGCCCCCATCCAGCCTAACCTGGCTGAATCTGAGACCCTATCTCTCTTTTCCAGGTTTATGGATCACTCTATTCTCAATGACAGAAACTCCAGTCTGTATTGAGCAGGATGTGTTTGCAGAAGGACAAGATCAACTCTGGATGGAGGGCAAAGAGGGAAAGAGGGAGGTGTCCTGGTTCCAATGGCTGCCTAATGGGAGGAGGGGATTGAGAACATGGAATAAACAGATCGGACTAGAAGTCACTTGTGTGCACTGGAAGTGAGGGGGAGGGAAATTATTCCAATACCCAAATTCCTGGGAGATCAGGATTGTGAGAGATTCCTGAAGGAGCCAGAACTTGGTGTTTGGCTTGGGAGGGGCCAGGGCACTGGAAAGACCACCACAGGGGTTCCTGAGCTCATGCATGGCAGGGGTCAGAGTAACAAATCTCGGAAGACACCCTGCCCCTCATGATGCTGACAGGCCTTGGAGTAGTCATGCTCTGTGAAGACGCTGCAGTTTCACCTCGGCAAGGAGAAAACCAGAGGAAGCCCTCTGACCACAGACGAGAGAGGTCCACAGAGCCCCCAGACTGGGGCCTGCCTCCTACCCCAGGCTCTGCCACTTCTGACCCAACCCAGGGCCCAGAACAGCTGCAGAGAACAGGGAATTTTACAAAGAGTTTGATTTTTATTGATATTTAAATATATTAAATATTTCACTGAAATACATGGTATACACACCCTCCCCCCCTACACACACACACTGGTTACATTATAAAACCAAAGTCCATGGGCCTCCCATCCACTGACTCCCCCACCCCAACTGGCGAGGAAGGGGGCAACGTCAGCCCGGGGGAAGCACACGGCTGGCACTGCGGTACAGGGAGCCAGGGTGTGGACAGGCCCCTCCCACCTGGCAAGAAGCAGAGACAAGTCACCCAAGACTGCAGTCTTCCCACTCTGGTCTCCTTACAGCCTCATCCCCAACCCAGGACCCCACGCAGAACCTTCCTGTCCAGGGATGTGGCTGAGGGAAGGGGAGTTGACTTTCTGTCTGGACCAACTAGTCTTTTCCCCTTCTCCTGCCTTGGCTAATGAAGTGACTGATGGCCCATTTGGCTGATGCATGAAGATCCCCCAAAGCAGGCAGTACGAGCCAGAAACCAGGCTTCTGCAAGGAGCTAGAGTCAGAAGGGACATGAGAAAGGGCAAGACTACCACCTGCCCCTTCCAATCCCCAAACCCAGCAACTCTGGGACCCTCTCTCCTCTGCCTAACGCCTCAAAGACAAAGCCATCTTCAATCAAAATCCTGGCTAATGCCTCTGGCTTAAATAGGTACAGACAGAGAAACCAAGGCACCAACTAATTCAGTCCAGAGGCAAGGAGGTTGCAGGGAAGAGGGTAAAAGGCAGGCAGGGATAGGAAGGGAATCTAGGCTCCAGCCCTCCTAACCCTCCTGCCAGCTCTTGCAGGCTTCGTGAGGACTGGGGAGCCCGGAGCACGCTAGGCTCAAGCTGAAGGCTGGGGAAGGCTGAGGTCCAGGTTCCCTCCCCTAGCCCTTAGTACCAGAATCTGGGTCCTCAGAGGGATCCCATGCGACCCCAGCCCCAAAGCATACCACATCCCAGGACACCAGCTGGGGAGCCCAGGAAACTCCTGAGCCTCTGCCCACCAAACCCCAGACAGTTCAAGTGCAAGGAGCACTGTGGGCCTCAAGCAGGCGCTTGGGTCCCTGCCCCAGGCAGGGAGACAGTCGTGCTGCACACGTGGCCCCCAAATGGCACTTAGGGATTTGGCACAAAAAGGACTCCTCTCCCCAGGGCCACCCTCTTGCTACCACACCCCATCCCACTCCTGTGCAACAGGGGCATCTCTCTCCATCCCTTGAAATCAGAAATCCTGCCTTATTCCCAGAAGACAGAGGCCCACAGGAAAGAGGCAACCCAGGGTGGAGAGCCAAGGAGCAGGACCACAGAGACACACAGACCGGGAAAACAGACACACACAGACCACCATGCACACACGGTTACACACACGCGCAGACCACCATGCACGCACGGTTACACACACGCGCAGACACCATGCACGCACGGTTACACACACGCACAGACCACAATGCACGCACGGTTACACACACACGCAGACCACCATGCACGCACGGTTACACAGACACGCAGACCACCATGCACGCACGGTTACACACACGCGCAGACCACCATGCACGCACGGTTACACACACGCGCAGACCACCATGCAGGCATGGTTACACACACACACAGGCCCTCCTCAGTGCCAGAGGCGTGGGAGGACAGGTTTGGGATCAGGGCCATCTTCCTCCATGCCCTGGCCCTTTTCTATTTGGCAACAGAAGGGGTAGAGATGCTCCATGCCCCCTTGCAGCAGACAGCAAGAGAGCGCTGGGGCAGAGTGGCCTGATCCTGCCCTTCGGATCAGAGTCTGGCACCACCCCTGTCCCTGGCTGGCCTGCTCTCTTTGGCACCTGCAGGCGAACATCCAGCTCCTGATCTTCTGACATCCCCACGCACACGCTTGCTCTCCGGCTGGGCATTTTCACAGTACCAATGAGACCAGATGCCCCTTTCCCTGGAGCTGTGCAGGAAACGGGGCTAATCTGAGCTGGCAGACGTCCCTTTGTTCCCCTTTGGGGACAGATCATGGGACTAGGATTTGGCAAATGGAAACATTCCCCTGAAATATGGACAGAGCTGGGTCCCCAGAACATCTCCCTCCTGTGCCCTGTGTCTGTGAGGGAGACCTGGCTGGGGTAGGGAGTGCCCAGGACCCATGCTGGGGATGCAGGCATAGCAAAGGCAGGCAAGGATGGAATAGGCACTCTTCAAGCCTGCCCCAGTCTTTATAAAAATATTCCCAGGAAAAAGAGGGAAAGGAAGGGCCCAGCCCTGAGCCTAGTGCCCAGATAGACAGGGAAAGGGCGGGTGTGGCAAGCTGCCGTTTTAATCTCTCAGGCAGGAGCCGTCCCCCTGCCTCTGCTGCTGCCCCCTCCCCTGCTCCCAAAAGCTGGAAAAAAGGAGAGAAAACAGCCCTACCCCAGTTAAGAAAGAAAGCCACGTGCATAATCCTCTTGGTATCCCCTCATTCACCAGCCTGAGGGCAGACGAGCATGGTCCAAGTACAGCCTGCTGGGGTGTTCCCTTTTGTGGTCAGCAGGGTCTGGAGGCTCAGCACCCCCTGTCACAGCCTCCCCCAGCGAGCACAGAGTCCACTCAAATGCCCACCTTGGTCCTTTCGGCCGAATTTGTAGCTGGGCCCTGCTAACTGCTGGGGCCCCCATTGAGGAAGTAGGTGGTCATCTCCCCCTTGCCCTTCACCTTGACCACCCCTCGACACTCCAGCTGGTAGCCCTTGGCCGCTAGAACCTGGTACAGGTCCGTGGTCACCTGGGGGGTGGGGTGGGAGGGGAACCTGCTTAGCCCAGGATCCTTCCTGCTGCATTTGCAGGAGTCCAGGGGTTCTCTGCTCATGCTAGCTCCCCTCCCCGAACCCCGACTCCACCAACCAGAGAACAGCGCCACCCCTCCCCTGTCCTAGCTGACTGCAGAGAGGGTCCTGCGGAAGCCCTCTGGACCCACACCCCTCCCAGCCTCTGCTCACATCCCCCTCACCTGGATTCGGTCCGGGACCCCCGTGCTGTCCATGCGGCTAGAGACATTCACCGTGTTGCCCCAGATGTCATACTGCGGCTTCCGAGCCCCAATGACGCCTGCCACAACTGGGCCCATGTTCAGCCCTGGGGTAGGTGGGGACAGCAGTAAGAAATCGAGAGCAGTGGCTGTTCCACAGTCAGCCCAGGGAGGCACCCAGCTCCTGGCACCTTTAGAAGGACCCAGAGAAGAAACTGGAAAAGGGACAAGCCTCCTAGTCGTAAAGAATGGAAGATGCGGGCATATCAGCTGAGGAGCTCCCCCGAGTCAAGACGGCTGTGCTAGAACAGCAGCTAATCTACCGATGCGCGCTCTGCGCCAACCACTCTGTAAGCGTTTTACACCATCTCATCCTCTCAACAGCCCCGAAAGGTAGGTATCATCATTCCCGCTTTACAGAAAAGATACCTGAAGTTTAGAGAAGTTAGACAACTTGCTAAATAAGCCCAGTTAAGTGGAACAGCCAGAATTCAAAGCAGACAGTCTGACTCCAGAACCCATGCTATTAACCATTCCCATCCACCAGGTCATCTGAGAGGAAGTGCCTCTTATCAGACTGGCCACAGAAAAGGACACGGGTACTGGAGTGTAGCTAAACCTGGTCTTGAATCCCAGTTCAGCCATTTACTAGTTGTATGACCTTGGCTGAGTTATTTACTCTGAGAGTCCATCTCTTTATCTGTAAAAGGGGATAATAATGTGAGGATTGAGATGTGTTTTAAAAAAAAAAAAAAAGCCTGGGACAGTGCTTAGCACAGAGCAGGCCTTCAATAAACGGTCTCTGTTCTTACGATCAGACAATATAGGAGGTGGGAGAAAAGGAAAGCCCCACAGGACGCCTGACGGGGAATATGAGACGCCATCCCCAGCCTGCTGCCTCAGCTTCACCCAGAAACGGCCCCGGGAAAACCTGCCATCAGCCGGGCCCTCTCACCGATCTTCATCTGGAAATTGTTGAAGGAGTGCTCATTGATGTGCTTCATCTGCTCCATGAGCCGCATGGCGTAGTCGGCAAGGGCAGTGATGTGGGAGCGGCCCACCTGATCGTAGGTGCTGGCATTCAGCCCGGAGGCAGCCATGTAGGTGCTACCGATCGTCTTGATCTTCTCCAGCTGCCGGAACCGTTCTTCGCTGATGATCTGGACAGCACCGGGGGAGCTGGCTGTCAAGGCAGACAGGCCAAACCCAGCCCTGCCTCAAGCCTCAAGCCTTGCCGTGCCCTGGCCCCCTTCTCCACTCCCCTGGCTCCACACTCCCCTCCTTTCGGTAAGTGAGCCCCGCTGCCAGCCGCTGCTCTCAGTGCAGGACTAAGGAGCCGGGAAAACAGCCTCCCTCGCCGGGCAGCCGTCAAAACCCAAGCCGGGACGTGAGCACACAGCTCCGGGTCAACTTCGACAGCTTGCTACAGAACCCAGAACCACAGGAGGGATACCAGGCATCAGTGATTCCAACCCTCACCTTTGGAGAAACTGAGTCCCAGGCTGAGGAAGTGCCTTCCCTCCGGAATAGGGAACAACCCATTCCTGACCTGGATGTTCAGGTCACTTCTTCATTTTTTGCTTCCATTTTCTCTATTCAGGGGATCATCTTGCTTACTTGGCCCCATGGGGCCATCGTCTACGGATTACCGGCTTCTTCTTCAATGACCCCCACCTGCTACCTATCCTGGCCCCCCCACAGATCCTCACGTCCTCCTCTGCTCCCCAACAATGATGACCCTGCCCCGCGGGGGCTGAGCTTGCTGCCTGTGACACCTTCGTGAGCACCTGTCCCTGACTCCACTGTACCTACCCTTTACTCCTACCCCTGACATCTCTGGGTCCCATCAGATCTCCCTTCCTCCTCCCAGTACCAACCGTGCCCTCCAATCCTGGCCTTCTTATCCAAAGTTCTCCCCACTCCTCCAGTCCCCAAGTCCCCCCACCCTCTGCCAGCACCAGCCGACTGGACAAGTACCTCATCGAAGTCAGCGATGATCTCGTTAAGCAGCCGCAGGCACTCGACACCCTCATTGTTTGCCTCCAGCTCCACGTAGAACTCAGAGAAGTTGGCAATGGAGGCAAACATGACGGCCACGCACTCACATGACTGATAGTAGAGCTCATCGTTCCGGCGCTCCCGGGCAAGGAAGTGGGCGGCCACGTCCTTGGGCAGAATGTTATGTAGCAGCCGCCGGTTGTATGCCTGGAGCTCCTCCATCTCCTCCTTCTCCCCTGTTGCCTGTGGACACCACACTCATCACCCACTGCCCAACATTCACAAGGCGTGGGTGCAGCGGCCAACACCCGGAGATGGGCATCAGAGGGAACCACGTGGAAGAAGAAAGGCATGGACAGGCCTAAAGAACAAGCAAAGAAGTAGAGGGGGCAGGGACAGGATGAGGCGGGGAATAGGGGACGGGCACAGAGGAGGCATGGAGCCAGGGTGGGCTCGGGGCAGCCTGAGGCCTGGCCAGCCTAAGAGATGCCTGGCATGGCCCAGGCTCTGCCCCTAGGATCTTCCCCCACCCCAGAGGCCCACCCAGTCACCTGCAGTTTCCAGAGGAAGTCCAGGCGGGCAGTTGATTCCACCTGCTGGGCATGCAGATACAGCGCCAGTGCAAACACCAGCAGGATCACAGGGGTCATATATTTGAGTGCCACCCTCCCTGCGGCTGAGCTGAGGGAAGCAGAGGCAAGCTCAGTGTCTGAAGGAGGCATCTGGCAGCCCCACCCTTTGCTGCCCTGGAGCCCTCACTCACCAGTCCAGCCCACTGAAGGTCTCGTTGGAAGAAGCCCTGGCAGGAAGACACAAGAGACAAAGTCATCGGTTCTTCCTGGGTTGCCGGGTTGGGGCACATGGAAGGGGAGACAGAAACTGCATTTACTGAGCACCATAAAGCAGGCGCTAGGCCGAGGCTTTTGCTCCTATTAACTCATTAAGAGCAGAGGTTCCACTCCTGGCTCCTCTACTCACCAGCTGTGTGACCTGGAACAAGTTGCTTAACTTCCTAAGCCTCGGCTTCCTCATCAATCAACGAGGGATCAGATCTAAATAATGCACGCAAAAGGCTTAGCAGAGTGCTTGGCATCAGCAAGCCTTCGATAAGTGTTACTTATAATAATCTTTACAACTACCTTGTGATATAGATGGCATTGCCGTTTTACAGGTGAGGAAATTGAGGCTCAGAGAAGTTAATTCAACGATTCAAAGACACACAGCTAATAAGTGGCAGAGTAGGGATTCAAACAGCAGACTCCATAGGCTTTTTCTACCGCACCATGTATTTCTACCACATACGCCGAGGGGTGAGGTTTTGCAGAGGAAAACCCAGTGTGTTGTCCCAGGCAAAGCCCTCAAGCGGGAGTCAGTTTTGGTTCCTTTCCTAGCCAGGGCTCTACCACCAAGCAGCTGTGTGACCTACAGGTAGTTAAGAGTGGATATGAAAGCAACATGCAAATGCAAGAGGGAATTTTTTTTTAATGTCTAGCCTAAAGACCAAGGGACTTCCCAGGACTGGGGTTTCCCTGAGGTGACTGTTGGGGGTCACGTGCTGCCTCCTTTCCCCCCACATGTGATGGGTGAGTGGTAGCATTCCAAGGGCACAGGGGGCTCACGGTGACCCAGCAGGGTCAAGAGGCTCCTGGGGGACTCAAGGGGCTGCGGATGAACTCACAAGCCATGGACGCCAAGCAGTAGGTCATAGTTGTCAAAGACGGTGGCCGGGGGACCCAGCAGAAGCAGCACCAAATAGATGAGCCCCAGGACAAAGATCATGGCCAACTTCCCGATGCTACTGATGTGCAGGAAGACAGAGCTGGCCAAGAGACTTAGCAACATGTTCCCGACGAAGTACTGGGGAGCAATGGCAGAGGCAGTGTTGGGTGAAGGCAGAGGCCATGGCGCTCCCGTGCAGGGAGAACACTGCACGCCCCCAGTTGACCCCAGCTCCCCTCCGCAACCTCAAACCCAAACCTCCTTCACCCTCCACACACCCCTAAAGCACACCAGGGCCCCGGGCTGCTCCTGGAGTTGGAGACTCTGGTGAGACCCTGGGTCCCCAGGGCCCATCACCAGGCCTGGCACAGAAGAGTCGATAACCGGAACTGATCAGGAACCACCCCCCACCCCTTCCGAGCACCACTTGGACA
The DNA here is from genome assembly GCF_949752795.1 of Hyperoodon ampullatus. Lineage (NCBI taxonomy): Eukaryota > Metazoa > Chordata > Mammalia > Artiodactyla > Ziphiidae > Hyperoodon > Hyperoodon ampullatus. The sequence continues at coordinate 54,762,295 of NC_136924.1, forward strand.
CCTCAGGGAAGCTGCAGGTGGGTGCGGTGCCCTCACACAGGGGAGCATCCAGGCCCAGTGAGTAATTGAGCTGCTGCAGGTGGCAGGCGGTGATGTCAGCAGGTGTTAAATTCAGCATCCGGGCTGCGCAAGTCCGTATGGGGGTGTGGTTACAGGTGAACTGCAGAAGTCGGGGGAGGTATATCAGGGTAACCGGGGAGGGGAGGGGTTACGAGGGCCATGCCTTATAACCCAGGGGCCCTACACCCCAGGGGCCCAACTTCTCACTGAGGGATGACAAGAGGTAGGGGGAGCAAGGAGAGAGGACAGGGGTTAACCTCACCCTTGCTTTGGGCAGGATATGTGTCTCATTCCTCTCTGTACCCCCAGCACCCAGAGTGCTTGGAGAAGAGCAGGGGCAGAAAAACTCCCACTGGAACTTTACCATGTTGGCGACGGCAGAGATGAACACAAGCAGGACGGAAAAGATGCCAACCGCAGTGCTATGTGCCCGCGAGCGGACGATGCTGCGAGACAGACGTCGCAGGGCCTGAGGGAACAGCTGCCGGGAGGCGGGAGACAGAGAGACGGAGGCCACGTCAGCCAACGGGTAAGGTCACCCAGGGATGGGGCCCAATGGCAGAGGCTCGGCCTTCTCCTCCCTCCCCGCCCTTGGCCTGGCCTCCCCCACCAGCCCTGGAAGGCCCCCCACGTACGGAGCCACAGGAGTACACGGCGCAGGTCAGCACGGTGACCAGCAACAGCAGGAAGATACTGGCATAGATCCCAAGCATCAGGGCTGAGCTGGGGCGGAAGAGGGCCAGGGAAAATGTTACTCTGGGAGATCTGGACATCCTCGTCCCACTCCCTGGGAAGGCAGGATGTGGGCCCCAGGGACTGTGTGCTTGCGAGGATGCTTAGGAAGGTTGTGGGAAGTGGGAGCGGGAAGAGAAGCCAAGCAAGGAGGGACAGGGCTCTCACGGTGGGAAGACGAGGAGCTGGATGAAGCAGATGAAGCAGAAGACCAACAGGGCACAGGCCACGTAGGCTCCGAAGCGGGGGTCCACCTTGCGCGAGTACTGAGGGAGAGGAGACTGAGCTGGGCGCTGGCTCCGCCCTGGGGAAGGTAGGGCACTACCAGTTGGCCCAGTTGATAGGAACCCCCACTGTGCCCTGTGGTCACCTCCCCACTCCCCAGAAACCTCACCTGTGCTCAGACTTCCCTGCCGGGACCTCCCCTCCTCCCCCCGCCCTCCTCCTGCCCTTGCATCCCCCAAACCTTCTTTTCAAGATCCTCTCTCTGGAAGGTGAGCAGGAACCGGCGCACGTGGTCCTTGCGCAGCTGATCGATGCTGCGGGCATCGATGGCACGGCCCAGGAACTCGTCTACCTCATCCTCAGGGTTCAGGGCGTCCTGGGCACCCCGGCTGAGGGCAGGGGACATGGCTTCACCAGGTGCCTGAGCACTGCCATGTGACAGGCGATGAGAAGGGAGGGGCACAGGAAGCACTCAAAGAAGGAGTGTGAGCGGGGTAGGTGGCACCTGCTCCCGTAAGACACATCTAAGGTCCAAGGAAGAGGGGGATCTTGGCTCCCCGCAGCCCCGCCCCAGGGTGCAAGTGCCTTCGCCCAGCCCTTCTTCCCTACTCCACAACCTGACTTACTTGTCTTTGCTGGAATCATCAATGCCCTGGAGAAAGGGAGAGTGTGCGAGTGAGGTGAAGGGCAGGCCACCTGCACGTCTACAAGCCCTTCCCCACCCTCAGCACCGCGCTGACGGCTCTCCCCATAGACCCCGGGGGGATTGGGACCCCTGGGGTGAAATCATCCCTCCTATCCCCAATTCCAGAAACTACGGAGACGGCGGCCATGACGAGGAAGGCAGAAGAGGCAAGAGGACACAGAGTGCTGAGGGAGACAGGAAAGCGAGGCCCCAGGTCCCAGCGCCGTGGGCCCCTCACCATCTGCCGGAAAGCCTTGGAGTCCTTGGTCCGGGAGAAGGTGCGGTCGGGCACCCAGCGTGGCATCAGCCCCTCCATGGAGTTGGCCCGCGCCCGCTGCAGCTTGGCCAGCATGGCCTTCTCCTCTTTCTGTGTGGGCAGCGTGGGCACAGGCTGGGAAGAGTGGCCCGGAGAAGGCCTCTGCCAGCTGCCCCCATCTGCCCCTCTCCCCGTCTGCCCACCCCCGCCCCACCCCGGCCCTGACCCGTTTCTGGCTGGCTCCCAGGATGAGGAAGGTCTCAATGTGCTGCTCCTTGAGGTAGGCGTTGCGCTCCCCGCCACGGCCCGGCTCCACCTCGTAGTCCCCGTTCAGGTACTGCAGCGTGGCCCGAGTGATGTGGATGCGGCTGCGCGGAACAGGAGGGTGAGACCCCTGCTCTGCCAGGGACTCCCGTCCCTCGCCCCCTGGACGCATGCTCACCCGGCCCGGCCCCCGGCCTCCATGTGATTGGCCAGAGTCACGTCATTGGACCACACATCGAACTGCCATTTCCGCAGGCCAAGGACGCCGCAGTGCACGCGCCCGCTGTGGATGCCCACGCGCATGTTCACGTTCACACCTGTCACCTCGCGCACCAGCCTGGGAGGAGGCAGCCTGGCTTAGCTCCCGGCACAGTCCTCCCCACTCCCAGCCCAGAGCCCAGGCCCTGTGCTCGCCTTGGAGCCACGTGGGCAAGGACAGACCCAGTCGCAGGGCACACGGCACACCCTCAGCAGGACACGGGCAACAGGCTGCATGGGGCCCAAGGACAAATGCTTGGGAGCCCTGTTCACCAGCAGGGGCCTGGCAGCATCTGATGGGACTGAGCTAGGAGAGGAGGAATCACTCCCCTCCCTTTGGGCCTACTCAGCTGGTATCTTCTCCAGCCCAATTCCCCCTCCCCCTGGCTCCCCCTACCCCATCCCAGCTGGCTGGAGTCTAAGGTGCACATGGGTCTCCACACAGGCTGAAGAAAGATCCTTTCCCCTCCCCAGTGATGGATCTCCAAGACACGGAGACAGCCAAGACTGAGAAAAAGTCCCGAGGACACATCAAAGGGTAGGAGCAGGTTGGGGCACCCTCAGTTCCAGAAAGCCTGGGAGGGGACGGTGCTCACGAGATGGCCTCGATCATGTCCACCCCCATCTCCACGCAGCAGTGGGCATGGTCTGCCCGGGCCTCCGGCAGCCCTGACACACAATAGTAACAGTCCCCTAAGATCTTGATCCTCAGGCAGTGATTTTCCTAAAGGAGAAAGAGTGGGAGGAGAGTCACCTTTACTCTGGCCCAGCCTGCCTGGCCCACTACCCTCACTGCAGATTCCCTCGGCCCCCATCCCCCAAGGCCGCTGCCAATGAGGCTTGCCCTCACCCCATCGGCCCCACCCCCAAGCCCTAGCACCCTCACCGCAGCCAGCTTGTCAAACCGGGCAAAGAGCTCATTCAGGGTCATGACCAGCTCCTGCGCCGTGCACTGGGATGCCAGGCTGGTGAAGCCTTCAATGTCCGCAAACAGGATGCTGAGGACGACGGCAGAAGATGGGAAGGGCGATGTGGCCCTCAAAGACTCCCAGATCCCGCACCTCTCCCGGCATCCTCCCCACCCCCACCCTACCTGACATTGTCATGCTTCTGGATGTAGATCCTGTGAAACATCATGTCTTCTTTCTTTGTGTTGATGTCTTCTTTCATCTCCATGGCAACATGCTGGGGCAACACGGACAGCAGCAGCCGCTCCTAGACCAGTGGTTTCAACAGAGGACCACTATCTTCTTGGCCTCACATTTTAATCCTTCCTGGTCCCTCCACATCCCCAAAACCCTCCCAGACCTCTCTGGAGACCTGAGCTTCCCTTCTGGACCGCGGCCTGACCCTCCCCCATTAGAGTCCTCAGCAGACATACATCCCAGCCTTCTCTGACTACACCCCACTCAACCCCTCAGATGCACTCCATCTACTCCCTCCCACCCTCAGACAGGACAGGAACCCAGTGTCAAAGGGCCTCTGTGATGCACAATCAGGGGGAACCATTCACACTATTCCATGGAGTTGCATGAGGTGGTGGATCCAATCTGCAAGCTATTTGCAGGTGAGATGTGGGAAGGCCGTGATCAGGGGGGGCAGCCCCACCTGCTGCCGATTCTCATGCTGCAGGTGCAGCCGGGCCTGGATGTAACCACGGGTCTCCTGAAAGGCCTGGCGCTGAGACACCTCAGCCGGGTAGTGTGTGCAGATGCCAATGACATTGGTGCAGAGGAACAGCAGCATGTTGGCACCGAGCTGCAGAGGGGTGGCAGAGGCAAATGGTGACCACCCCCAACACACACAGGTGCAACTAGCTAGGCTCTCTGTAGATGCACTGCTTTGGGGAGGAAGCCAGGATCCTGCGCCCTGTCTTGCCCAAGCTGTCCCCACCCCTGCAATACCTCCCCATCCCCACAGGACTCCAGCTCCCTGCCTGGATCACTCCATGGCTAGAAATGTGGTCTTCTCACAGCTCCTGGGAGCAGAAGCACCAACCAGGGCCAGGTAGGTCACAGGGCCTGGGCCCAGCACACCACAGTGTGTGCTGACAAATTGAAAAAAAAAAAAAAGACAGAAGCACCAACCAGGGCCAGGTAGGTCACAGGGCCTGGGCCCAGCACACCACAGTGTGTGCTGACAAATGAAAAAAAAAAAAAGACAGAAGCACCAACCAGGGCCAGGTAGGTCACAGGGCCTGGGCCCAGCACACCACAGTGTGTGCTGACAAAATGATGAAAAAAAAAAAGGACAAATGAGCTCCTCCTGCATGTGGTTCTCCTTACAGGACGACACCCAGGAGATCTGAGCTCCACATCTTCCTGTGAGTGCCCAGGACAAGTCACCTCATCTCTAGGGGCCTGTCTGCTCATCTAGAACCTGGAGAGGGAGAATAAGATCTCCAAGGTCCCTCCCTGCCCTCACATAAATTAATATAATAATAATTCTATTATTATCATTACTGGAGCTAATTTGTTGGCTGCCTACAAACGTGCCTAGATTCTATAGGTGTCCTCCGTATGTTAACGAATGTACTTCTTACAAGTCTATGAAATCAGTAGCACTATCTCATTTGAAAGGTGAGGGACTCAGGCACAGAGAAGCTATGTAACTTGCCCAAGATCACACAGCTGGTAGTAGCCAGTGTGGGACTTGAGTCCAGGAGAGTCAGACTCCAAAGCTGTGTCCTAACCCTACTGTAAACTACATTCCAGGTTCCCAGGATTCCTACTCACTCCACTCACCTAAGCTCTTGAGGCCCAGCCTCAGAACTCAGGCTTGGGAATCATCAATTCTACTGACACAAAGAACCCTTCAGAACTGGGATGGGGTGCCACCATGCCTGGCCACCCCCAACACTCGGCCCAGCCAGGCCCCATGCCCTAGGACCCCGATCCTAGGATGTTCCACCCTCAGCCATCAGCAGCAGCACTGGCTGCAGAGCAAATCTAAGGGAAGCCGACCTCAGTGTTTCTGGAAGTTCAGGGGTTAACCTGGAACTTGTGGCTCCACCCCAGAGTTGGCTGGGGCAGGGCTCTGGTTTGGGGAGAAGGGAGGGCAAGAGCACCAACTGGAAGCCAGGAGTTCTGGGCTCTGCCCGGAACCAGAACTAGTCCTGCAAACTTGGGCATGTCACTCAATCTCTGGGACCTTGGTTTCATTTTCCTTGGGTAAGATGGAGGGGTCCAGCAAACCCCCAGCCATCTCCAGCTCCCGTCCTCTAGGATTGGCCTCCCAGCTTCCCTTCTCAGTCCAGCTCACAAGGGCCCCCCCTCCCAGCAGCAGGGGTGAAGAGGGGGGCACACTATCTCCCCCGGGGGTTTCTAAGAATAGCCCCCAGTGGGGGAGAAGGAAAGAGGGGCAAACCAGGCAACTTCCCTTCCTGGCCCCAGGAGCCCAAGAGGAAAATGTGAGTCACGGTGGAGGGAAGGGGAAGGGGGACAAGAGACCGAAATAGATCTGTACTCAGACCCCTATCCAACTGTGAGAAAAAATGGATACGGGGCACTATAGGAGGCTCCAGGCTGGGCTGGGGCACTGGGTGAAACTGCTCAGTGCGTCTGAGTGAGCAGGTCATAGGAGGATGAAGGGGCTGGATCCAGGAAGGGGCTAACCAAGGAGCCTAGAAAGGAGGCCACAGCCCCACCCTACCCAGAAACCTGTAAGCCAGCTGGGTGCAGGGAACCTGTACGCCAACTGCATGTAGAATCTAGGCATGTTCTCAGCTCAGAGAAGTGGTATGGGCCGCCCTGGCCCCAAGGACTGACACAGGGCAGGGGCAGCTTTCTTCACTCGCCCACTGGGTGAGGCTGCAGCAGGGTGCCCCGGAGAGGCAGGAGACCGGTATAGCCCTGGCCTCCCTGGGACTGCGCGTCCCCAGTCAGGCCCTGGGCTTGGCTCTGGGCACCATGCCAGCTGAGAGCAGGGAAGAGACACCCACCTACCCCAGCCAGCCAGAGAGGATGGGGGAAGGGAGGCACCACCCCCAAGCTCCTCATTCCCCAAGAGGGCAGTCCAGCTCCAAAGCCCAGTGTGACAGCTACCCTGGAGGGAAACTGGGGGCTAGCAGTGGCAGAAGGATCCTGGCCCTTTAAGAGATCTGACAGTGCCCTGCGGGTATGTGCTCCACAAACAAACTGGCTATAAGGTTACTCTTAAAAAGGTACATTCTGTTCCACAGGCTGGGCAGGGAAGGGCATCATGCCAGAGCACCCAGCTTCGCACCCTGGGAGCCCCAGGCAACTTCCTCTTTGTAGGTGGGGCTAGGGTGGGCTACAGGCCACAAGGCCTGGGCAAGGCAGAGGCTGGCTCCCTCAAACCTTGAGCGAGACCGAGGACAGCACCATCTAAATCAGGGTGCCAGTGGAGGGCTCTCGAGGTGTGCTGGCTGGGGGGCTGTGCCTACAGCCGCCCCTAAAGGATCAGCTGGGCAAGAGCCCCTGTCCCTGGTCCGGGGGATGACACGAGACAGCCAACACCACCGGCTCACATCTCTCTGCAAGGGACATCCGGAAGTCCCTTCACTGGGAGCCATCCCCTGCAGCATCCCCGCAGCTCCCTGCCTCCAGGTGAGAGCGCTACCCTGTCCGGTTTTACTCCACAGAGAGGGTGGGGCCCTGAGAGCAACATCATGAGGTAGATACTATTTTTATCCCAGTTTTACAGACTGGGAAACGAAGGCTGGGAGAGGCAAGGTTAGCTGTCTACGATCTCACAGAGAAGAATGCAGCCCACTGGACAACCGGGGCTGCCTGCAGCCAAGCCTCTGCGACAGCCTCACCTCACACAGCACTCTGAAGCCAGAAGTGGGAGCCCACAGGGGCAGAGAGCCTCAAGGCAGGCTGCCAGAGCCCTGGTGCCCAGTGGGAAGAGGGCGGGGTGCGGTCAGAGCCTAAAGCCCCTCTTGTCAACAGTCCAGCCCCAAACTACTCCCGGTCCAGGACAGAACTGACCCACTCATCACCTTCCCTGTCCTTCCGGAGCTGGCCTCAGTCCAGGAGAGAGGCAACTCCTCCCTTGCTAACTGCATCCAAAACCTACTCGATCACTCCAGATCGCCACCTAGAGCTGCCCTGCAGGGAAGGCACCAGGCCCTGAGTCTCAAGTGTCAACTTGGGGCCGGAGATGCCAAAGTCTGGATGTCGCCCACCCAGCCCTCTCAGCCCTGCCCCAACCCTGGGGCTGAACGTCGCCTGCCCACCTCCAGCCTCACGTTGGGTCTCTACAGATTATGCTATTGCAAGGGCCTCAGGCTAAAGGGCTGTAGACTGTGGCCCACAGGGACGGAGCACAGGCTTTAGGTTCTGGAGCCTTCCCTTCCCTTAGCAGTGCCTTCTGCCCCAGATCCCAAATGGAGACCCACTCCTCCTCCCAGATGCAGCCAGACGTCTGTCTCCCGTGTCCACCCGTGACTCTCCCACCCTCGATTAGCAGACCCCTTCTCATTCCCGGACTGGTGCCCCCATGCCTACCTCCCCGACCACCCACCTGCTTCCAGAGGAAGGCATCACCACGGTTGAGTTGCCAGGCCAAGATCAAGTGCAGGGTGGAGAGGCCCAGGCCACTGAAGACAGCGGCCCGCATGCGGATGGGGAGAAGCGTGTAGGTGATGTAGACGAAGAACACGGGGCACCAGAGGCCTACAGAAGGGCTGCGGGGGCTGGCTGCCAGGGCACCGCCAACCTGCACGGCTGCCAGGATGCCCAGCACCACGTAGCTCACCAGCCACATGGAGTCCTGGCGGAAGCTGTGTCGGTTGCACACCACCATGAGCGCCACGAAGAGGACGGCGGCGCAGGCCAGCAGGGCCATGTAGGCAGGCTGAGGGTGGGCAGGCGCCGCGTGGAAGGCCAGCAGCACGGCCGTGAGCAGCACGAGCACAGCCATCAGCAGTGTCAGGCTGCTCTGGTTCATCTGGAAAAAGTACCTCTGGTACAAGCGCTCCAGCTTGGCCGAGCGGAACTGCTTCGACTGGAACACCTGCACCAGCCGGCGCCAGCAAGATCGCCTGCTCCTGGCAGCCGCGTCGGGGGCCCCTTCAGCGGCCCCGACTGCCACGGTCGCCTCAGGGTCCTCGAAGCCCAGGGCCACGGCCCGCAGCCCCAGCTCCGGGCCCTTGCCTGGGCCACCCCTCCGGATGAAGGCCTCATCCTGCCAGGGGCACTGAGGTGCGGCTGTGGGGGTCGGGCTGGGTGGCTGTGCACCCTGAAAGCAGCTCATATAACGGGGTGTGCAGAAGCCGCTGGAGCGAGTCCCGCGGCGTGGACGCTTCTGCCCATTGCGCTCTCCCCAGGCTGTTTTCCGTTCATCCACTTTGGGGACCAGGAGGCCACTAAACCATGACATCCTGCTGGGAGGAAAGGAATGACGTGGTGTTAATACCACCGTTACTGCCGCCACCAGCAGCTTTCATTAACCGAGCGCTTCCCGTTACCAAGCTGAGCAACTCAGACATATCCTCCTCCTGAAATGACTCTGAGGAAGACCAGGGTATCCCCAGCCACCAGGTGAGGAAACTGAGACAGAGGGAGGTGAAGTCACTTGCCCGAGATCAAGCAGCCACACAAGTGTGAGAACCAAAATTCTAACCCAGATCTGTCTGACTCCAAAGCAATTCATTTAAACATTCACCTCTTCCCTAAAAGGCACTGATTTCTTGGTGGTTACAGACCCACTCGAGTGCCTGTCAATGAGAAAAGCCTCCCAGTTCAGGAGAGAGAGGGCACAGCCCAAGCAGGGGCAAGCACCACCCCGCACCGGCAGACTGTTGCCACTGGTGTCCCAGTGGAACCTGATCCTCTGATTTTTCAACAGAAGCTGATTTTTTTAAAATGGAGGCTTTAGCATGACATCTCGTGACTTTTAAACGTTGGCAAGTAATTCACATTTTTCAACACTGCAAGCCAAATAAATCACATCTACGGAATGAATTCAGCCTGTGAGCTGCCAATCGGTGACCTCTGTACCACAGGGAATCTCTTTCCACATCCGTCCCCATCACACTCACACACTGTGCACACTTCACAGAGTTAAATTCAACTCCTCCCTCCGGTTACAGCTTCAACAAAACTTCCTCAGGAAGATGTCCCAGCTCCCCCACCCAGACTAAGTTTGGCCCCCTGTTCACTGTCCATACATTTCCTCCATGGTACTGATCACCATTATCAGTAAATAATCCCTTGTTTAATGTGTGACTCTGCCCCTCTGACTATAAATGTGAGGAGGGAAGGGATGATATCTATTTTGCTCAGCACTTTATCCCCACCCCAGGTACCCCAAATACTGAGCCTGGCTCATAGTAGGAACTCAACCAATTTATAAGTTGAAAAGAGAGAAAGAAACCAAGCTCAAGAGCATTGGTATAGAGAAGCTAACGTGAAATAATAATAACGATATGATTCTTCATCTTTCTCACTGCACTCCAGTCCTCTTAACCTCTTTGCTGTTCCCCAACACACCGTGCACAGGACAGCCTGGGACCTTGGTGCTTGCTGTTCCCTCTGCCTAGAATAAGAGCTCCTCCAGGTCACAGCTCAAATGTCCCCTTATCAGCGAGCTTTCCCTGACCACTCTATTAAAATAGCAACCCCCTTTCCTGGAGCTCCCTATCTCTCTTCCGAGCTTTATGCTTTATTTTTCTCCACAGCTCTTATCAGCAGCTGCCATTCTATATATTTTTCTTATTTGTTCATTGTCTGTCTCTCCTAACTGGAATGTCAACTTCACGAGGGCAAGGATTTGGGCCTGCTTTGCTCACTGCTACATCTGCAACACCTGGTGGGGTCTAAATAAATGTTCGTTGAGTAGATAGGCGGGTAGGTGGGTGGATGGATGGATAACACTCCCATGCACTCTCCCTCTGCTTGAAACTTTTCGAGGTCCTTTCACATACCTAAGTCCATCTGATCTTCACCAAAACCCTGTGAGGCTGGTCCTGTGGCCATCTGGGGCACAGGACAGATTTGACAGCCAAAAAAAAAAAAAAAGAAGAACTGAGGTCCACGGTAGTTTTCTACAGCTGGCCCAAGTTCTAGAGATCACAAGTAATCAAGTCAGCCCCAAATCTCACGTCTCCAGGAGGGAAGTGTCTTGACCTGGGGGAAGGGGAGGACTCCATGACAACACCCTCAATGTGTCTCCCAGCTGAGCCCAGCTCAGGAGGAGGTGAGGGTGAGAGCACTGCCACCCATGGATGCCTGTGTCCCCACCAGGGCCACCCTCCTCCATGCCCACAGGGCACCCTGAGGGGCTCCTCGTACTTAAACCTGCAGAGCTAGCAGCACTGACGTTTGTACTCACTAGGGGACAAGGCGGAGAATATCCAGAGCTTGCCCCAGGTGGCCACAGGACCAGACGCTCAAGCCACAGAAGCAGTGCTCCAAGCAGACACCCAGGGGCCCACAAAGCAGAAGGCGGACTGGGGACCTCTCTGCACATGGGAAACCCCCATCTCTGGTACACCCTCCACCAAGTTCTCTTGGCATCCCTTCTCCTATATCCCACGGAGCAGCAGGCCCTTCAGCCCCTTAACATCACCAATGGCACCATCTGGAGGGACAGATCAAAAATCCAAGACTTTTGGTCAGGCTGACATTTGGCAAAGGTCACCAAAGAAAGTCTGGCTCTTCGAAACACTTCATTAGAAACAAGATCTTTGGAGTGAGACCACGTTTCAAACCTTATTGTGATTCTTTGCTAGCCTCGCAGCCTTGGACAAGTTACTTCACCTCTCTATGTCACTTTCTTCACCTGTAAAATGGGAACAATAAGAGTTGCGAGGAAAGAATGTAACAGCACCCGTCAGGCATATAGTACACACTCAATAAACATTAGCTCTTCTCCTCACCCTACACCACTTTGAACCCAAAACCCTGCCAGCGTCCAAGAGATGGAAAGACAGGAAAATTGTGAGCAAAAACCCACACCTCCCCAGCCAGTCAGACGCCTGGCCCTATCAGTCCCTGTGTCCTCGGCTGTCAGTCCCGAGAGCTGCGTGAGACAGAGCCCAGAGTAAGCAGGTTTCCCACTGCCCCCCATGACATTCTGCTTCAGCCTCCTGCCCCTCGCCAGTCCCCTGACCTGTCCTCACCCCCCCCACCCCACTGGCCAGACCTCTGTTCCCAAAGTACCTGTTTCTGGCCATGCTCCCATCCCCCTGGAAGCACAGCCTAGCATGTGGCTTGTACCCACAGAGGAAGGCACGTACACTGTCCAGGGGAATGCATGACCCTCCCAAGAACACTCTGACCCCACAAGTGGATAGCTTCAGAGATCTGTAATTGTCCAACCAACTGCAACCATCCCACCCTGGGCTCCATTCCAGGCACTGCCCATCTTGGAGAACTTACTCCTGGCACCCCACGCCGGGCTGGTACGGCAGGGAACAGGGCAGGGCACTGTTCAAAGCCACAAAACTTCCCTATATGGGGCCCCAACCCTCCTTGTCCAGGAACCCATCACTATGAGCCACAGACCACCTCCTTCCTCCCCAGAGATAGGCTCCTGAGCTTGTGCCTCCGACCCCCTCCTTCCCTGGGTCCTGGTTTCTTTGCTCTCTCTCACAGATCTGCTACTCCAGGCACCACCGGCTCCCAAGGATGGAGCCATGTCCATTCAGCCTGGCAGACTGAGGCCCAGTGTCTCCTAGACCCCAGGTCCCTCCCGAACCTGGATCCTCCAGCCTGAGACCCAGAGTCTGAAGCAGGCCAGGGCCCAACCCCAAGGATGGCTCTGCACGCTGCTTCGCCCAAACCCTCTTCCTGGTCACCTCCTGTTCCCAGGAGGTGGCAAAAGGAGGCTCCAGGGGATTTAAAAGGACTTCAGAAAGTTCATGGAAGAAGGCACTGCCCAGGCAGGGCACTTCAGTGCCAGCACCGCCCACCAGGCTGGGATGTGGGCCTCAATTCCAGGCCTGTCCAGATGTAGAGAAACCTCCCCAGGGCCTGTATCTGGAGGTCCAGCAACCCTTCTCCTCCCTTCCCCAGCCCTTGGTCTCCCTAAAGACTGCACTGAGGTCCCACCTCCACCCAACCATACAAACTCCACCAGGGTCCTCCAGTCACAGGGGTACTCCAGTAAGCAGAGGGTATAGGAAAACAGTCCACCGCCTGATTCCACCTCTAGCTTTTCAGTCAGGCCCCAGAGCCTGTTCTGAATAAGGTCTGCCCACCCTGCAGCGGGCCTGGACACCAGCCCTTTCATTCCCAAGGTCTGGGGTGAGGGGAGGGGGACTCCTGCAGACAGAGGGCATCCCTCCCTCCGCCCAGGCTGCCTCCCCTTCCCCGAAGCACAATCACACTCTACCTCAAACTCGGAGGCTCACCCACAGCCCTGCTGCAAAAACCTCAGGACAGCCCCTCCCCCAGTACATGCCTCTCCCCCTCTTCCCAGCAAGCCGGGAACTCGCCCCGGGTGGAGGAAGGGAAGCACAGGGAAGGGAGTGAGGGTGGGAGCCTTGAGCCCCGGACCCAGGACTCCTCGATCCCCCATCTCCTCCCGGACTTCCCCCCGCCAGCCTCGACGGCCTCGGGCTCCCCCCGCGCCGGCTTCCCCGCCCGGACCACAAAGCTCCCGGGAGCCGCACGGGAGTCTGCCAGCCGCACGGAGACCCGAGCGCCGAGCGCCGGGCGCCGCCGCCTCCCCAGACGCTCCTCCGCGCGGTCTCACCTGCCGGCTGGGGTCGGCGCCTCCCCGGGGCCTCCGCCCCGCCGCCGCCGCGGGCTCCGGCCGGCCGGCCGGCCGTCCCGCGGTCCTGCTCCGTGCCCGCGCGTCCCGGCCGCCCCTCCCGCCGTCCGCAGTCCGCCGGGCCCTCGCCCCCTCCCTTGTTGTCCAGCGCAGCCGCCCTCTACCCCGGATCCAGAAGTCCCCTCCCCGCGGGCTCCCGGACTACCCGCCTTAAAGGCACAAGCTCCTTTTGTCTGGACACCCCCTCCCCCTCCCCGGACGCCGGGCAGGGTAGCCGGTTCCCCTTCGAAGGAACGGGGTAGGGGTGGGGGAGACCGAAGAATGGAACCCCTCCCTCCGCGCGCCCCCTCCTCTCCTCCGGCCGCTCCCTCCCCCAGTCTTGGGAAAACAAGCGGCTACTGTTCTGGGATCAAGACCCCGGGAAGGAGCGGGCCGTCCAGCCCGCTCCCTCTTCCCTCCACCCCCGGGCTGCGTCCTCCAGCATTCTCTTCCCACCCTCACCCCAGGGGTCCCCAAAGGCGCCGGGCAAACCCACCCTCTAGCAGCGATTACCAACCCCCCTCCCGCCCAGCACACCGAGGGTCGGCTTCCTTCCTGGCGGGGTCCCCTAAGCTGAACCGGTGCCCAGCACCCACTCCTCACCCCCATCTCCCCTCCTCCCTCCCCCAGCCCCCACCCTGCCATTCCCGCCCCGCCTGCCACGGCCCTGCTCCCCCACCCCCAGGGAACTCAGTTTAATAATTAATTAAGATTTCATTCCACAAGGCGTCAGGTGTGTGCGGCCTGCTTCCCCACACACCGCTTTTTCCCTCCTCCCCCAACCCTCCGGGGCGCTGGCCCCAAGCAAACCTCCTACACCCTGAGCCCAGAAGGGGGCCTGAGAGAAGGGGCACTCTCCACGCTGCCCACCGGCCCCTCTCTCTCTGGGGAGCTCCTCCAGCACCTGCCCACGTGGAGAGTCCCTCCCTGTCTACCCCCCCACCCCCGCACCTTTTACCCAAAGGGTTGTGCTTCCCTGAGGAGTGTGGAGGGTGGAGAGAGGGTGCATTGCTAGGGTACTGAGAAATTTGTTCGGGGCTTTTACTTCCCACGTTTTCAAGCACGGAGCTGCGGCCCCAGTTACCTGGGTGATGGGAAAATCTCGTGGAAGCTGCTTTAACCCTTTGAGGGTTAGAAAGATGGTGTAGCCAGAAAGGAGAAGAAGGTTAATAAACTCACCCGGGATGCAAGTGATTCTGACTTTAGAGGGGATGCCAGTCCTTCAGAGCTGGAAAGAGGGCAGCTTATCTGGCTTCCCTTGGAGGCGGGCTCCCTGTTGCCTCATGCAGACCTGTAGCTCCTCCTGCCTTTGGCAGCCCCTTCCCCACCCAAGGTCCCACAGCCTAGATAGCTGAAGCTGCTCCCTCAAACCCAGCCTTCCCGGTATTCTAGTCCTTCAAGGCCCAACTCTGGTCCACGCCAAGCCCCTACTGGGATTCCTAAGCCCAGGCCAGAGCTTGAGGCAGGGAAGAGAGGGGAAGAATTAAGAAAATCCATTTCAATCCCTTATCAGGCATATATGATTGCAAACTATCCACCTTGGCTAAATCATCACTCACTCCCTTGGAGCCTCATCTATAAAATAGGGATAAAACTATCTGTCTTGTCTTTCTTACAGGATTTTCAGGATGCGCTAGAAAAATGTTGGTTAAAATGTTTGAAAATGGGAAATGAAAATGAAAAATGGTTAGTTTATTCTGCCATGTATGAGTCTCAGTTGTGCAGGCCTGGCCTGTAATTTGAACTTTGGGGCCTTTTTGCCAGACTTCTCCCTTCAAGTAGCCAGGCAAAATTTCCTTTCCAGTCTGAAACCAGTATGTACCATTTATCTCTTAGAATAATATGTTTATGGGCTGTAAGGGGAAAATACAAAAGACAATTGAGGAAAAGAAATGGGTGTGTTATGAAATTTTATATTTTGGAATGGAAGCCTTTGTCCTTCATTTTATTTTGGAATGAAAAAAAAAAAATTTGGACACCAACCAAGTAAGCCAAAGAAATATGCTAGGGATCCATCTCTGGGTGCTTTAAGTCACACTGGCCTCCTTTACCCTAGTGTATGGCTGGTGTGTTAGTCTGGTCTCCTGAATTCCATTTCTGGTTCCTGGAGGGCAGGGCTGCCATCAGCACCTTTCTTTGATCCCCACCATCAGCACCTTACACTGAGGGTCTGTTTCTAGCACTATTGAGGCCTTAAAAATGATTCCAGCCCTTTATTTTACAGATAGGAAACATGACCTACTGCTAGGCACATGGGGAATATTCAATTATTAAAATTTAATCTATAGGATATTAGAGTAGGAAGAAGTCAGAAAGATTATCTAATTCAGCTGCTATACTTTTAGTCATCAAAATAGCAAGCACTGGGACTTCCCTGGTGGCGCAGTGGTTAAGAATCTGCCTGCCAGTGCAGGGCACAGGGGTTCGAGCCCTGGTCCAGGAAGATCCCACATGCCGCAGAGCAACTAAGCCCATATGCCACAACCACTGAGCCTGCGCTCTAGAGCCCGCGTTCCACAACTACTGAGCCCGAGGGCCACAATTACTGAAGCCCATGCGCCTAGAGCCCGTGTTCCGCAACAAGAGGAGCCACCGCAATGAGAAGCCCGCGCACCGCAACGAAGAGTAGCCCCCACTCGAGGCAACTAGAGAAAGCCCGCGCACAGCAGCAAAGACAACGCAGCCAGAATTTATTTATTTATTTATTTATTTATTTATTTTAAAAAAGCAAGCACTTATATATCATTTACTCTGTGCTGAGTAGTCAGTCATCTAAGCCCTTGACATAAAATAATTCATTTAATCCTCATAACTCCATGATGCTATTATTATCGTCCTCACCTTGGAGTGAGGATGTACCTCACTTTTCCCATGAAAAATGAGACACAGAGGAGGTCAATAATTCCAAGGTCAGAAAGTGGTAGGTCCAGATTCTGAACACGTGCTGTCTGGCTTCAGAGTCTGTGTGTGTCACCACTGTGCTCTACTCACTATGGAAAACCAAGCCCCTGAGATGGGAATTGACTTGCCCACGATCATGCAGCGGATTGGTGATGGAAGGTGGATCAGAAACCCAATTTGTTTCTCTTTCCACTCAGCTTCACTATGGTTCTGTCTATATGTATCACAGACGTGAGTTGTGCCTGTCCTTCCCTGATATTCCCTCAGAAGCAGACATTCTTTTGCTGACAGGTGGCAACATTCTTCTCGCCTTTGGCTGTGGGGAGTGCATTGAAGGATGGGGACGGTGGGCCCTTGATCTGTAGCTTCTGACCCAAAAAGAGTGAGACCTGCCTCTAGTGACCAACTGTAGAGGGCCAGGGACTCCAGGTTAGACCATGGGTTGGAGTCTGGGCCTTCCACCAGCACCTTCGTGAGAGAAGATTGCACGTGTGGTACATTTTTCAGTCAGATCATGTCCCTCTGAAATGCACCAAGGCTGTTTAAAAGAGCTTGTGGGTGAGCAGCTTGGTAGGAAACATGGAATCTTGGAGACAGTGGTTCTCACACTTACCCTGAGCCCCTAGAAGAAATGGTACTCTTAGCAGAACATGGTGAAATATTAATATATTAAAATACATAGTGTTGGGGGCTTCCCTGGTGGTGCAGTGGTTGAGAGTCCACCTGCCGATGCAGGGGACACGGGTTCATGCCCTGGTTCGGGAGGATCCCACATGCCATGGAGTGGCTGGGCCTGTGAGTCATGGCCGCTGAGCCTGCACGTCCAGAGCCTGTGCTCTGCAATGGGAGAGGCCACAATAGTGAGAGACCCGTGTACCGCAAAAAAAAAAAAAAAAAAAACATAGTGTTGTACTATGCCAGATCTAACAGACTCTAGAATCATAGGCACCAACGTTTTAGAAAAAAATATTGAGAAAACTTTAAAGTTGAGAAAAATTTATTTTTTTTCTTTGAACCACAACAAGATGGCTATTACTCAATTTTCATGGCAGAACACCTTGATCCAGCTGGGGGAACACCAGCCCTGCCGAACCTGGTTTGAGAACCACTACAATAAGTGAAGTATTCAGAAAGGACCTCCTACCCCGAGGTGGACAATAAACAACAAGTCAGGGATCAGCTGGAAGGTTTTAAACCAGACAAAGAGAAGAAAAAAAGAGAGAGAGGGAGGCAGCTGGCACGAACTGTTTCTATTGCTCCAAGTCTAGCTTGATCTCAATGACTGTGGTTTTTCTAATACAGACCACAGTCACAGTCACAGGAATTATCAACCTCTCATTTTTCAGAAAGAGGAAATTCCTAGGAGAAGAATGCATTATATGTAAATGCAAGTTCTATACACCCATAAGTGTATCTGGACAATGCTTGAAACATCCTGGAATATAACTAATGGATGGGCTTGAGTCCCCTGAGCCTTCCCTGGGTCGTTCGGGAAACAGCTAAGCAAGCCTCTGCCTACTCCATTTTACAAGGTAAAGATTCTTTTTACAGCGCAAATAATCATTCCCTGACTTTTCTGTCTTAAAGATCAGATTTCTGTGCATTTCATTTTTGGAAAATAAGAAAAATGTGTAAAGACAACCCACATTTGTATATCCCCTGTCCACTTCACCACCCCTAACATGGCTGCTGATACCACCACTACCCCAGAGACTCTTGGCTTCCTCTAGGTCCCAGGTTGGAGGAGGCCTTGGCCACCACGGGTCCCAGAACCACTACCACCCATGGGAATGAAATGATTGACTCTAAACTCCAGATGGATACAAACTTCCTCATTCCTTAGCTCCCCATCTTTTTTTTTAATTAACCATTTTATTTTTTTATTTTTTTTATTTTATTTTTGGCTGCACTGGATCTTCGTTGCTGTGCACGGGCTTTCTCTAGTTTCAGCGAGCGGGGGCTACTCTTCATTGCAATGCGAGGGCTCTAGGCATGCAGGATTCAGTAGTTGTGGCATGTGGGCTCAGTAGTTGTGGCTCGAGGGCTCTAGAGAGCAGGCTCAGTAGTTGTGGCACAGGGGTTTAGTTGCTCCGCAGCATGTGGGATCTTCCCGGACCAGGGCTGGAACCCGTGTCTCCTGCACTGGGAGGCGGATTCTTAACTACTGTGCCACCAAGGAAGCCCCTTAGCTCCCCATCATTCATTCATTCTTTCTTTCTTTCCACAAATATTTAGCAAGTGCCTACTAGGGCCAGTTACTGTTCTATTGGTAGGTGCT
This sequence comes from Hyperoodon ampullatus, assembly GCF_949752795.1. Lineage (NCBI taxonomy): Eukaryota > Metazoa > Chordata > Mammalia > Artiodactyla > Ziphiidae > Hyperoodon > Hyperoodon ampullatus. Next base: position 54,780,676 of record NC_136924.1, read on the forward strand.
GGGGATACAGTCACAGCAGACTGGATCCCTATTCCCATGGAGCTTTCCTTCTAGTGGGAGGAGACAAAAAACAAATGAATAGATGAGAAGATAGTTGATGATGATAGGTGCGATGATGACAATTAGAAAAGGGGACAGATAGGAAGTACCTTCCTCTCTGAGGAAGTGATGTTTACATAGAGACCTGAATGACAAGGAATCATCCATGCAAAATATATGAGTAAAGAGCATCCAGGCAGAGGGGACAACGAATGCAAAAGTCCTAAGGCAAAAGCAAGCTCACTGTGTTCAAGAAACAGAAAGCAAGTCAGGGAGGCTGAAGCCCAGTGTGTTGGAGGAAGAGCGTAAAGATGAGGTCAGAGAGGGAGGTATGCCCTAGCTGGTGTAGAATCTCGTAAGCCAGGGTGAGGAGTTTGGATTTCATTCAAAGTGTAATGAGCACCTTTGGAAGATGTTATGCTCGGAAGCGGCATGATCTGATTTATGGTTTTAAAAGATCATGTTGGCTGCTGGATGGAGAATAAATCAAGGGATCAAGAGACGCAAGAGAAACCACTTAGGAAGCTATTATAGTGGTTCAGGTGGAAAAGATCCATGCCTTAGACAAGGATGGTAATAGTGGGCTACTGAGAAGTTGAAGGACCCAGAAAATGTTTTGGAGTTGGAGTACCCTAATGACCTGCCTTGGTTCCTTCTCCATGGTTTATCTGTAACAAATAATAATCCAAAACTGACAAATATGTATTGAGCAGCTACTACATGCCAGGCACTGTGCCTGGAAGTTATCCTCCAGAGGAGAAGACAAACCCACCTTCTCCTGCCCTACTGCCATAGCCAGCTCTAGGTTGGGGAAGCTACTGCCCATCTCTAATCCTGCCCCATTTTCAGGGCCATAGGCACACCCCTCACCCCACCCCTGCACTCTATTCCAATGCTGAGCTGGAGTTGATGGGGGGGGAGTGTTTACAGGTGGACAATTGATGCCATATAAAAGAGAGTCCAAAGTCCTCCCAAGATCTCAGAGCAAAGACTAGGAGAGCCCAAATCTCCAACAGTGGGGAGAGGGTGCAGCCAGAGCCATGAAGACAAGAGAAACCTGTTGGTGCCCACACCACTGCTCGTCATTCTCAGAGTTCCCAGAGCCCAACCTACCAGAGCCCCCATCAAGCCAGACTTCTCAATCTTCTCTACCACCTGGTTCTGCTGCTCCAGTACCCTCAGTCTTCCTTAGATTTCTGAGTCTCTTGTGCCCTCTGGTGTCATGTTTCTGATACTGCAGCCCATAGTTAATCTCCCCAGCTTGTCACTTTACAATCTACAACCCAAGCTGGGGGCGGGGCAGGGGCCAGTATGGGAAATTTTAAAATTCTGGGAAGGGCTGGGAATGTCATTGCATTAAGGCAAAGGGCCACGTCAGTTTCTGAGACTCAGAGACATGAGGAGCCCTCCATCTATTGCCAGATTCATCTGTTTATGAGTTGAATACACTATTTTTGAACATCTACTGTGAGCTTATCCAGCCACCAACATGTGCAAAGCTGACCCAAGCTCAGATGATCAGGCACTCCCACCAAGGGCTTTGAGTCTGGAGCTGGTGATGTGAAGAAGCGAGAACACTCGAGAATTCATTCTGCTGTCGGTGGCAGTGCAGCCAGTGACAGTGGCAGGACCCCTCGAACCAGAGTCTTCCATGGTTCCTACTGCCTAATTTCCCTTTGTTCCTGCCTGTTTTTTAAGCCTGGTACTCTGGCCTTTCCACCACTTCTATGAGCAAGTAATTCCCTACCCTTCCAATAAATGCTTCTGCTGTTCACAGTAGTTGGAGTCTGTTTCTGCTTTTGCAACCAAGAAGATGACAGGTACACTGGACAATTGATCAAGCCTCTCTCAGACTTAGTTTCCTCCTTGGTAAAAAGGGATGATAATGAATTTCATATGCAAGGCTGTTTTACTAAATAAGTGTATTAGTTATCTATTGCTGCAAAACAAACTACCACACATTTAACATCTTAAACAGCACATGTTTATTATTTCATAGTTTCTGTAGATCAGAACTCTGGGCATGGCTTTGCTGTGTGCTTCTGAGCTGCAATCAAGGTGTCAGCCAGGGCTGCAGTCTCATCTGAGGCTTGAATGAAGAAGACTCTAATTCCAAGTTCAGGTGGTTATTGACAGAACTCAGTTCCTGCAGGTTGTTGGACTGAAGGTCTCAGCTCCTTACCACATGGATCTCTCCAACATGGCAGCTTACTTCATCAAAGCCTGAGGGAGAGAGTCTGCTAGCAAGATGGAAGTCACAGGCTCCAGTAGCCTAATCACAGAAGTGCCATCTCATTACTTTTGCTGTGTTCTGTGAACTAGAAGCAAGTGACTAGGTCAGCCCATATACCAGAGGAGTGGATTACCCAAGGGCATGAATACCAGAAGACGGGGATCATTTGGGGTCAGCTTGGAGTTGGCCTGCCATAATGAGATAGGTATTAGGTATAATTCCAGTCCTTGTTCAGAATCTCCCTTCCTTATTTTTGGGGGTGGGGGGTGGGGGGCAGTGGGTTGCACCACACGCCTTGTGGGATCTTAGTTTCCCGACCAGGTATTGAACGCAGGCCCACGGCAGTGAAAGTGCAGAGTCCTAACCACTGGACTGCCAGGGAAGTCCCAGAATCCCAATTCCTTCTTGGGGGCTTTTCAAGTCCTTCCTCAACCCAAACTCTTCAAAATCAACCTTTCTTACAAATGAGGAAGCTTGATGCACTGCATATTACATGGAATCGTTTTAGTTGTGTTGGGAGGATAATTTATTTTGGTGTTATAAAATAAGAAAATGTTCTTTTTGACAAATACTACTGAAATTTTTAGTGGTAGAATATCATTATGCCCACACTTTTCTTTAAAATCATCTAGAGTAGTAAGGAGAGAGTCACAGGCCATTCTCCCATTTTTTCCCAAAATCCCTGGCTAAGTAGTTACTATGGAAAAAGTTGCTTTTGCTCTTGCCAAAAATGGTCCAGGAAGTCAGTTTTATATTAGGTTGGTCAAAAATCTCATTTGGGTTTTTCCGTAACATCATATGGAAAACCCTGAATGAACTTTTTGGCCAATCCAATATATGTGTATAGAGGTAAGACGGACTAAAAGGAACAATGCTTAATAAATATCAAACTTCCTCATCTCATAAGCCTCAGGGGGCTCCCATTTTAAGGCTGTAAATATATGTACATAGATATATATAAATTCATTCAAATTCTTCCATCAACCCTGAACAGAAGGATGTGGGGTAGAGGTGGTTGTCATTGACTTATAGATATTGTCATCAATAAAAAAAAAGGTGGTGTTTAGCATATGGCATTTCCCCTTCTGTATTGTGCTTGATCCTTCAGATCAGATCAAGATCAAAAGAAACGATCCTAGAGAAAGCCCAGGATGGAGAACCAACTCCCAGGAATCAGTTATTGCTCTGCTCATTGCCAGCACCGTCATACACATGTGGTGGGGGGCAGATACTCAAGACAAGGATTCTCTTTTAACTTGGTTTTGACCCAGGTGAATCTCAGCCCTTAGCTCCGGACTTGGGCTTAAGGGAAGAGAAGGGAGGGGAGAAAGTCACTTCAGTCACTTCTGGCTTAGCTCAGGCTGGCTCCAAGGCTCCACGGCAGAGAGCAGGAAGCACCTAGTCACTTTGTGCAGTCTTGGCCCCAGGAAAAATGATGACCAATCATGGCCTTTCCTTTCTGGGCCTCTTCTCTTTGGTCTCCTCACTCTTCCCTCCAGCTCTCCTCATTCCTCTCCTCCTCTCTAAGGTAACATCCTCCCTGATTAAGAAAAATGCCATGAATGCCACCTTAGCCAGGTGACCACCAAAAATGGGACAAACTGACATCATTCGTCCCCCACGGGATGCACTAAGGACACTATGTCACCTGTCGTATTCCTACCAAAAAGGTTGAAACTGAATCTGATCCCAAGGAGACAAATTGAGGTACATTTCTAAAACAATTGGCCTGCACTATTCAAAAATATCAATGTTATGCCAGAAAAAGAAATGTGCAGCTGAGAAAATGTTACAGTTTTAAGGAAACTAGAGAGACATAACTAAATATAATGCATGATGCTTGATTGGGTCCCAGGGGTTTTGGGGGTTTTTTGTTTGCTTGTTTGTTTGTTTTTTTAATTTTCTTTCTTTATTTTATTTTTGGCTACGTTGGGTCTTTGTCGCTGCACGCGGGCTTTCTCTAGTTGCATCGAGAGGGGGCCACTCTTCGTTGCGGTGCGCGGGCTTCTCATTGCGGTGGCTTCTCTTGTTGTGGAGCAGAGGCTCTAGGCACGCGGGCTTCAGTAGTTGTGGCACGTGGCCTCAGTAGTTGTGGCTCGCCGGCTCTAGAGCACAGGCTCGGTAGTTGTGGCACACGGGCTTAGTTGCTCTGCAGCATGTGGGATCTTCCCGGATCAGGGATCAAACCTGTGTTCCCTGCAGTGGCAGGCGGGTTCTTAACCACTGCGCCACCAGGGAAGTCTGTTTGTTTGTTTATTTGTTTGCTTGTTTGTTTTAGTCATGAGGACATTGTTGGGACAATTAGGGAAATTTTCAACAGACTATATATTAGATAATATTGTAACAATGTTAAATTTCCCGAGTGTGACAATGTTTTGCGGTTATGTAGAAATGTCTCTGTCCTTGGTAAATACGTGATGAATTATTTAGGAATGAAGTTGCTGTCTGAAACTGACTCAAATGGTTCAGCGAAAACACGTGTCTACATAACAAATATGGGGAAACTGTAACAACCACTGAATCTAGGTGAAAGGTATATACAGTTGTATTATTCTTGCAATTTTTTTTTTGTGTGTGTGGTACGCGGGCCTCTCACTGTTGTGGCCTCTCCCGTTGTGGAGCACAGGCTCCGGACGCGCAGGCTCAGCGGCCATGGCTCACGGGCCCAGCCGCTCTGTGGCTCGTGGGATCTTCCCGGACCAGGGCATGAACCCGTGTCCCCTCATCGGCAGGCGGACTCTCAACCACTGCGCCACCAGGGAAGCCCTATTCTTTCAATTTTAAACCAACAGAAAGGTTTAAAATTTTTCAAGATAAACATTTAGGGAAATGCCAATTCAGGAAAATACTCCAAATGAGGAAAGTGGCAATATACTGTGATTCCCCTAAGTTTCACATTTCGCCCCTGAGGTGGGGTCTCGGGGGGTTAACAGTGACTGTTTACTCAATAGGCATGCTGAGTGCTAGGTGCCAGCAAAACAGGGCACTGAAAAATATTTATTTATTTGATATTTGACATTTTTCCCCTAAACATCAAATTTGTCATGGAAATGTTCAGAATGTTTTTAAACTTCTTAAATTTGTTTGCAGTTGAATTGTTTTTGGATTGAATTGTTTTTCACTGCACAGGGATCATCATAATCTTTTTAATGCTTAGGGCATCCTACTGTGTCCTCACTCCCACCAGTGCAAACAGGCTGGGAGCTGGGAGGCAGGGAAACCCAGAAGGCATACAAGGGAATTGCAAAATCATTAAAAAAAAAAAAAAAAAAAAAAAAACCCTCTGAAATTGGGTAGCAGTTATCTGGGGAGCAAGATCCACAAAGGGCCCAAGCCTGAGAGTCCAAAGAAAAAGCCAGCTGTAGTGAGAATGGAAACTTTCTACTTCAGTCTCTCCTGGATTGTTTTACAGTTCATGCAGTTTCAATGTTTGTTTTCTTTTTGTTCTTCCCTAATATTAGGTAAAGTTTTTTGTTTGCTTAAAACAAACGTGGCACATGAAAAGCTGCTCAACATCACTAATTATTAGAGAAATGCAAATCAAAACTACAACGAGGTATCACCTCACACCAGTTAGAATGGGCATCATCAGAAAATCTACAAACAACACATGCTGGAGAGGGTGTGGAGAAAAGGGAACCCTCTTGCACTGTTGGTGGGAATGTAAATTGATACAGCCACTATGGAGAACAGTATGGAGGTTCCTTAAAATACTAAAAATAGTATTACCATATGATCCAGCAATCCCACTACTGGGCATTTACCCAGAGAGAACCATAATTCAAAAAGACACATGCACCCTAATGTTCACTGCAACACTATTTACAATAGCCAGGTTATGGAAGCAACTTAAATGCCCATCGACAGATGAATGGATAAAGAAGATGTGGTACATATATAATGGAATATTACTCAGCCATAAAAAGGAACAAAATTGGATCATTTGTAGAGATGTGGATGGATCTAGAGGCTGTCATACAGAGTGAAGTAAGTCAGAAAGAGAAAAACAAATATCGTATATTAATGCATATATGTGGAACCTAGAAAAATGGTACAGATGAACAGGTTTGCTGGACAGAAATAGAGACACAGATGTAGAGAACAAACGTATGGACACCAAGGGGGGAAAGTGGCAGCGGGGGTTGGGGGGTGGGATGAACAGGGCAATTGGGATTGACATGTATACACTAATATGTATAAAATAGATAACTAATAAGAATCTGCTGTATAAAAAATAAATAAAATTCAAAAAAAGTTTTAATTCTGGATGATAGGGATATAGGTACTTATTGTTTTATCCTTTGTGTTTTTCTGTATTTTAAACAGTTCTAGAAATGTAAATAAAATTAAAATACAAACATCCAAACAAAAAATAAACGTGAGCCTCTGTCAACCATGTCGAGAAGAACCGGAACAAGGATTCTTGCTGGGGCAGGGCTCTCAGGGGAAAGGATAGCCTTCCAGAGCTGCCCCCTTAACTAAGTGTGTTTGAAGAAAAGCTATTTGCCCCCTACCCTCCTCCTTTCTTGCCTTCACTCCTCCTGCCCTTCCCCTTCCCTGTCCCATCATCTTTTTCCCTTCCCAGTGCAGTGTAATGAACAGATCCAGCTGTGAAGTCAGGGGGACCTGGATTCCAATCAGAATGTGACATGGAGAAACCTCAAAACATATTCAGCAAATATTCATTAATGCCTACTAGGTAGCAGGCACAATTCTAGGTACTGGGATACAATGGTAAGTAAAAAAGACAGACAAGGTTCCTGCCCTCGTGCAACTTGCATTCAAGTCCAGGGAGGCAGATAATAAACAAACAGGCAAATGAATAAGAAAATTATATATCATGGAAAGTGTACTGCAGAATCTAGCTACATATTGTATGAATATACCATAAGACATTCTGGGAAAAAAAACTATGGAGACAGTAAAAAGATCAGTGGTTGCCAAGGGTTGCAGGGGAGAGAGGAATGAACAGGCAGAGCACAGAGGGTTTTGAGGGCAGTGAAACTCTTCTAGTAGGATGCTGTAAGGGTGGGTATATGCCATTATACATTTGTCAAAACCCATAGAATTATTGTACGTGGAATGAGTTCAATTGTTGTACATAGAATGTACAACACTCAGAGTGAACCCTAATGTAAGCTATGGACTTCGGGGGACAATGATGCGTCAAAATCAGACTCTATTGATTGTAACAAATGTACTACTCTGGTGGGGGATGTTACTGGGGGAGGCTGTGTATGTGTAGAGCCAGCATGTATATGGGAAATCTACCTTCCACTCAGTTTTGCTGTGAACTTAAAACTGCTCTAAAAATAGTCTGTTTTTTTAAGTGTGTTGTAGGAAATTAACATGTAATAAAAGGTAACTGGGGTGACATACTTTAGATAGGATGAAAAAGGAAGCTCTCTCTGAGGCTGTTTTCTCATCCATAAAATGGAGGTAGAAGTATTTGCCTTCGTATATATATGTGAAAGTGCCCTTTAAATTACTATATATCTTCCCATCTATAACATATTGGTAGGCAGCTCTGAAACGGCTCCCAATGATCCCTACTTTCTGGTATTCAAGTCCTTGTGTAATCCCCACCCTCTGAGTGTGAGCTGGATCTAGTGACTTGATTTTAAGGAATAAAATGCAGCAAGAATGATGAAAAGTCACTCCCAAAATTAGGTTACAAAAGAAAATGCAGCTTCTATTCTCTCTCTCTCTCTCAGAAGCTGCCATGTTGTGTGTAGCCCTATGTAGAGGTCCACGTGACAAAGAACTGATGTATCCAGCCACCAGCCAGCAAGGACCTAAGGTGAGGTCTTACAGGATGCAACACCAGATGCAATGTGTGATCCTTGATTGGATACTGATTAGAGCACATCAGCTATAGTAGACATTTTGGGTCCAGCTGGGGAGATTTGAACATTGACTGGGATGAGAAAAAAAGAAAATTAATGAGGGGGCTCCCCTGATGGAGCAGTGGTTAAGAATCCGCCTGCCAGTGCAGGGGACACGGGTTCGTAGTCCTGGTCCGGGAAGATCCCACATGCCGCAGAGCAACTAAGCCTGTGCGCCACAACTACTGAGCCTGCACTCTAGAGCCCACGAGCCACAACTACTGAAGCCCGCGCCTAGAGCCCGTGGTCCACAACAAGAGAAGCTACCGCAGTGAGAAGCCCACGCACCGGAACAAAGAGCAGCACCCCCCTCACCGCAACTAGAGAAAGCCCGCGTGCAGCAACGAAGACCCAATGCAGCCAAAAATTAATTAATTAATTAAAATTTTTTAAAAAGAGCATTCATTTGTGTGTATGTGTGGGTGTGCATTAAAAAAAAAGATACAGACTACCCTATAACTCAGCAATTCCATCTCTTGGTATATATATCCAAGAGAAATGTGTTCATTTGTCTACAAAAAGACACATGTTCAAGAATGTTCATAGTAATTTTATTCATTATAGACAAAATTGGAAACAACCTGTGTTCATCAACAGGAGAATGGATAAATAAATTATGGTGTATTCTAACAATGGAATACCACACAGCAATTTTTTTTAAAAGAGCAAAATGCTGATAAGTGCCACAAAGATGAATCTTAAAAATATAATATTGTGGGAAAGCTGCCAGATACAAGAGAGTACACACTGTACGATCCTTTTTATATGAGTTTCAAGAACAGGCAAATGTAATCTATGGTGATAAGAGCCTAAACAGCCATCACCACAAGAGGCTGGATAGTGACCATGAAGGGACATAAGGAAAACTTCTGAGTGAGGGTGTCATAGACCTTGATTTGGATGTGATTACACAGATATCGATATATAGATATATGTGCCCCAAAATTACGGAATTGTACATTTAACATCTGTGCACTTTATACAACTTTATACACTTTATACAATTAAAAAAAATTTTTTTAAGAAAAAAGATATCCAGAAGGATTACACCAAAAGCATTAATGGCGGTAATGTCTGGGTGGTGAGAATACTAATATGTTTTGATTTGTTTTGTCTTGTTGTTTGTCTGTATTTTCTAATTTTCTCCAATACATAACCACTGCTTCTGCAATAATAAAAAGCTATTTTTAAACTACATTCCAAATACTCAACAATATCATTTATGCTGCCTCAGGGGAAAGTCAACAAATGTACTTGCTGTGTTATTCCTGAAGGAGACAGGGGTGTGGCCAAGCATAAAAGACAGAGGAATGAAGTACTAATCGCTGTGGCATCCGGGTGTGGAGGACTTTTCAGCGGAAGTCCCCTGTGCTGAGCGCGGGGTGAAAGGTCAGGGTGGACCAGAGTATCCGGCCCACATGGTAGAATGGAAAGAACCCAGGAGAGAGAATCTGAAGATCTGGGTCTGAATCCAGATCCAACCATTGACTGTGGTCTTTGAAAAGTCATTTAACTGCAGAAGCGGAAGGACTATGGGTTAGCCACAGGGCACGGACTCCGGATATGTGGACAGTGGACAGTTCTCTCCACTGTGTGCTGCTTCCCTGTTTATAATAACAACTAACTTTTACATAGGAATTTACATTTTATGAAACACAAATATTCCTGTTGAATTCTCACAGAACCTCTTGAGCAAGCACTGTTCTCCGCCCCCACCACCCCGCTTTTTTTTTTTGCGGTACGCAGGCCTCTCACTGTTGTGGCCTCTCCCGTTGCAGAGCACAGGCTCCGGACGCGCAGGCTCAGCGGCCATGGCTCAAGGGCCCAGCCGCTCCACAGCATGTGGGATCTTCCCGGACCGGTGCACGAACCCGTGTCCCCTGCATCGGCAGGCAGACTCTCAACCACTGCGCCACCAGGGAAGCCCCTTTCCCCTTTTTAAAGGTAAGAAAACTGTTTCTAAGTGACTTGCCTGAACTAGTGAGTGATAGAATTAGGACTTGCCTGACCGTTTTTGGACTCCAAATCCTGCATTCTTTCCACCAGTGACTTACCTAGGACCCTGACACTTAACTATACCCACCTCTCACCCTTCCCATCTGCCAACACCCGCTCCCAACAGCTCTGTGGTTCTCCTGCATTCTTGGCAGGGCCTTATTTCCCAGGGAGGGACAGAGGGCTCTGCACAGAGCTCCCCTGAATGACCTAGTGTTGACTCAAAGAAGGATCCAGACTCCTTTTGGCTCTGTGTTACTCCAGAGGCATGCAGGAGTTCACACCTCCAACGCTGGGCAGCTCCTCCAGTCAAGGGTCTTCCAGGCTCATTTCCCAACCTGGCTCCAGGGTGGCCGCCAGCCCCCTCTGCCCTCCTGATCCATGATGAGGGGCCACAACTCTTCACTTTTCAGTGAAGTCCTCTTCCCTCTTCCCTAGGAGGCTTGTCTGCAGGGCCTGAGTCAGCACTTCCCCATCCCTATCCAGTTCCAGCCTCTGCTTAATACCTCCAGTTCCTAAGGCCTCTCCCTTCCCAGGTACCCAGACCTCATCCCCCTCGCAGCTGGTGAAGGAGCAGTGAGAAGCAGAATAAGATGCAATGGTGAGCCCAAGGGGCAGCCGCCCCAAGCAGCTAGCACAACGTTCCCTTCAATAATTCATCCCCGGGGAGGCTACGGGCACCATGCCCTCATTCTGAGCTGGAGATGGCTACCACAGCTCAGATCCTTAAAATGAGAGTGGTGGGAATCAGGAGGGCTGGAAGGCTAGGGCAAGCAAGTAGAAGGGCACCCAGTCTCCAGCCCCACCACAGGCACCTCTCCCCCTACTTCTTGTTAGAGAGAGGCCTGATCCAAACAGAGGTCAGTGGTCCCATGATAGATAAAGGAGCTTAGAAACTGCAGCAAGCCAGAGGGGCAGAGAGGAAGGATCCAAACTCAGGGCCTCATCCCACTCACTCCAGCTATACATCAGGGTCAGCCTTATCCCCATTGCTCTGAGCCTTCTTGAAGCCACACTCAGCCTCTTATCAGCAGCGCCACCTTCCTAAAGGATGCCCAAGTCCCCTCTGTCCCAGCTTTTGGAAGCCCTGGGATGCTTCCACCGCCCCCACTTGGGGAACTCTGCCCCCACTTAGGCCTCAGTAATCCGACTCTCAGCACCCCTCCCAGGGATTCCCCACCCCCATCCCATCTCTTTTCAACCCCAACTTCCCTGCCTAACCTCTGATGTTTACAAAGCCTGTAAATACGTGGGAGTGGAGGAAGGACTTGAACTGGCCCCTTGGGCCGTGCTGTGATTCAGGGTCCTAAAGTGTTAAGAGTTTGGCAAGAGCAAAGGAGAGAAGGAGGTAAAGTCTAGGCCAGCCTCCCTTCCCAAGGCCACCCTGGGGATCCTGCCTCTCATACCCCTTCCTCCACCTGGGGCAGCCCTAGAGTACTGCTCCTGTCCCAGCCTTGTTCCTCTCTCCAGTGCATTTTGTGGAATTGGAATCACCAATCACATGCAATGGAAACTGAGATCTAAGACTAAAATAAACATATGTCAAGCACCTACTATGTGCCAGGCTGAACCAGACTCTGGGCAGAAAGAGAATGAGGACTAAGCATCTCAGCCCTCTCGCCTTCCCTCCTTCCCAGGTATGAAAAGGAACCCCCGAATCCACAGAGCAGTCACACCGCTTGCCCCAGAGCAGGCAAGAGGTGGGCCTTGGAGCCATAGCTGAGAGCCCAGTCCCTCTAGAGAGGCCTGGTGTGGGAAGGAAGCTGCAGTCTTGCTGGGCACTGTCAGCAATAAACTCTTCAGACTTATTTATAGCAAATGCTGCATCAGGGGATGGAGCCTGAAAGTGCCTAGAAGCATCAAATATCACCATGGGCCCAGAGGCAGAGCCCAGAAAAAGAAGACAGATTGCAGCAGGAGGGATTGAGGTTTGATGTTAGAGGAACTTCCCCAGAGTAATATCTGGAGTTGGCAATGGGGATTCCATGTGGAAACTACTTCCACAGAGCCTCCTTAGAAGCTCACGGTAGAGTAGATACAAAGGGATGGACATGGTGATCTTTTTTTTTTTTTTTTTTTTTGGACACGGTGATCTTTGTTCTCTGTCCTTTGTGGTACACAGGTTTTCAAATGCTGGGGCCACTAAGTACAGCTGTGCGAGTTCTGCCTTGCTGACGAGGCAAGTGGAGATTGAAATCCAACTCCAGATCAGTAGGGCAACCACCTATGCAGAGTTGCGTCTGCACAAACCCTAGTCAAAAGGGCTAGCAGAGGCCCTGTCAAATATCCTAAGGTCCTGACAACTTCGGAGGTTAGAGAAGAGGGGGAGCTGACCCTAGGGAGAAGAGATGAAGGCTGCCTGGGAAGCCCTGGGGGCCTGCAGCTGAGGACCCGAAGGGGCCAAGCTAAGGTATGGCTCACAGGAGTGCCTCCAGGCTAGAGGCCCCTCTGAACAGACTGCCAGATACTGTGAGGTCAGGGCCAGAAATGGGGGTACTGAGGGAGGTAAAGTGGGGAGGAAGACTGTGTGGGTCCTGGACAGGGCCCAAAGAGGGATACTCCTGCCAGTCATCTCACATGGAAGGGGCTGGGAGAGGACTGTTCTGGGGACATGGGGGCTGGGCTCCCGGCTCTAGCTCTGAGGTTCCTACCTTCTCTCAGTGGCAGAAGAGAGAGGGGTGTGTGCTCCGGCAGCTGGAATGGAAATGAGAAAAAGTGAAGGGTGCAGAGCTGCCCCTATGCACTTAGGTTCCCTCTGATAGGCTCAGGGAGAAGTCACTGATATTTCTATTTTAAAGTAAGGGGTGGAGGGCGATGGTGTTCTAGGCTGTAAGTTCTTGCAGAGGAGGGAGGGAGGGGGAAGCCAGGGACAATTGCTTGCCTTGGCCAGCACCTCCCTCCCCCACTTCTCCTATGGAAACTTAAGCTGCCCCAAGGCCCAGAGGAGCTAGTCCATTAGCTCTGGTCAGCGGGGGTGTAGGGAGGGGCCTCTCTCCCTCCGGGTCTTACTGCCAAATGACAGGCAAAGCTTCTGCTCCCTCTATTAGAGCCAAAACAAAACAAAACAAAAACCCTCCATGCACATTTTAAAAACACACACACAACCTCTTTATCTCCTCTGAATAGTTGAAGCTGAGTAACTTGGGGGTAGGTGGGCGGTAGGGGATCCATGGACTAGACCAGAGAGGGAGAGGAGGAGATGCCCTCCCAAAGAACTTTTCAGGTTAACCCTGAGGAGGAGCTGGGGGTGGAAAGAGGAGAATTGATTCTCCCCCAATGTACCTCCCTCTGGAATGGGGGCAAGGGCAGGGTCAGCTGAACAGAGAGGGAGGAAAGTCTTCCAAGACCCCCAGAGGGTGGAAGGATGGGGGGGGGAGGGTCGGAAACCCCCAGGGGAAAGGACTTAAAAGAAGAGCCAAGGAGGGGAGTGGAACGCCCTCGATCTGAAAGGGAAGAGTTCTAATTGATGCCGAGAGAGATGTTGAGGACCCCGGGTCACTCCGCTTCAGGATGAATCTGTCTCGGCAACGGAGTCGGCCGCCGCCTCCCTCCAGCCGCCGTTTTTGGTATGGAGGAGTGTCCAGCCTGGGGGTATTGGGGGTTTGGAGGGACCAATGAGAAGCTGATCCGCTCCCCCCTTCCCCCGCCAGAACTTGGGCTTGTCCTATTTGACGTGCCCGCCGAACAGGGCGGGAGGGGATACCGGTCCCGCGACTCCGTACTCCCTGCTACCCAGGCCCAGCCCGGACGCTGCCGGGCTCAGAGGGGGCGCCCCTGGAGACCAGGATGGAGGTAGGAGCGGCCAGGGCCCCAGAAGAGCCAAAGATCTCAAAGGAGCCCCACGGGGGTGGGGATAGGGTGCAGCCTGGAGTCCCATACTAGGGGTCTGGAGGTGGGACCGCAGTTCCTGGAAAGAAGAACGGGTGAGGGGCTCGTCCTAGGCTTCGGAGGGGGTCTGGCTCCGAGTTGCGCCGCCTCTGCTCTGGCCAGGGCAGCGCCCCCTGCTGGCAGGGCCGGACCCTGCCGGCCGACAGACGGGACCCCGGACGGGTGCCACCACCTGGAGGGCGTGTGCGTCCTCCGGGCGAATGAGCCCAGGGGGCGCTGCAGCCGGTCGGAGAGGAGCCGCTTCGCCTCGCTCTTCGCCTTTGCGGGCTGAGTCCCGCGGCCCCGGAACCCAGGAGAGAGCAGTGACGGGACAGCTTCCCCGGAACCCAGAGGGGGCGCTTGACGCTGGAGCTAGCGAGCCGTACACAAGCATTCTTCCTTTTCGATCCTTTCCTCTGCTGAGGACAGGTCGAAGCCGTCGCTGGGAACGCGGCGCCTTTCTTCCTCGGGCGCTGGAGGATGGGCGCCGGGCGCACAGAGCAGGGGCCTAAAGCTCCGGAGTCCAGGCAGCCCTCCAGCTACTGCCGCCCTTCTGCCTGTGGCGGTGGGAGCTCCGGAGTCCCTATCTTTTCTGGGGAGGCGTTTGAGGAAGAAGATGGGGGAGGGGGGGGTCGGAGAAGGGAGGCGAGATATAGGGATGGAAGGACAGTGGCAGGCGCCCAGATGAAGAGAACATGGACCGTAGAGAGGAGCAAGAGACGGAAATAGAGAGAGCAGGACTGAAAGGCGACAGGGGAGGGAGAGAGTGACAGAGGCGGAGAGAAAGGAAGAGAGAAGGGAGGGAGGGAAGGAGGGAGGAGGAAAGGGGGAGGGAACCCGGAGAGAGGGAAGGGAGCAGCCGTCGGAGCCTGGCGGTCGTGGGGCGAGGCCAGGCGTGCAGGCGGGAGCCAGTGTGCAGAGCAGCGGCCCGGTCCTGCTCCTGCCTCGGAGCCCCTGGCCCGGGGGAGGGGGAGAGGCCGCCAGCCCGGTCTATGTCTTTTTCTGACTCCAGTGCAACCTTCCTGCTGAATGAGGTAAACGCGAGGGTCCCCTCCCCAGTGGGTGGGAGGAGAGCCCCACTCCGAGCTAGGAAGAGGGCCCGCATTTGGGGGGACACTGCAGCGATGGGGAGGGAGGGAGGCCGAGTAGGTGAGGCTAAGGGTAGAGGTGGCAGGTAGAAAAGGAGGGAGCGGCCAGTGCTGGCAGCTTCTAAGCACTGGGACTGGGATGGGGTGGGGGCGGGGGGAGGGAGGACTGTCTGGGGAGCCAGGAAAGGGGCTAGATGTGAGGACTGAGAGAGGAGGACTCTGCCAAGCGCCCCCACCCCCAACCCGGCGCCCTCCCTGGGTTCCCTGGGGGCAGCCCAGCAGCTAAACGCTAGGGGCTTTGGCTTTGTCCAGATCTTAAATACTGCTGGGGAGAAGGACTTCCTAGAGGTCCTAGCTCCTGCCTCGGCTTCCCCATTCAACACTCAGGGATTGGGATCTGTCCCGCTTCCTGGTGCACTTATAGGAGAAGCCAGAATGCATTCTGGAGGCACCCAAGAATTCCAACTCCCAAACATGGTTATTCAGGCTCCCCACCACCACCAAGACCCCCATGTCCTGCTTCCATGCCTTGAGTACCTGCCAGCTACCACTCTTAATGACTCTCTCCTAGAAAGAGGAAGGCAGGAGGAATCCTCTCCTTGAATCCTTTCTCCCCTCCCCCCCGCCAGCTTTCTCTTCTTATGCTCAGCCAGGGAAAAGAAAAGGGGTTAGGGACCACATGGATACTGACAGGCACATGTCTTGTTACAGGACAGGCATGAGTACTAGAGCAGGCAGGTGTGGGTAAGGTGAGAAATGGAAGGCGGCAGTGAGTAGCAACTCAGAGAGAAGGGAACCAGGAAGAGGCTCCGAAGCTCCTGCAGGACCCAGGGGATGGGCCAGGTATGAGGAACCTGAATACATCTCCCAGGGGGGTTAGCATGGCAATTCATGCTTTGTGAGCAGACTTAGACACCACTGTCCCAGATGGGGATGAAGACAACAAGGTGTGTAAGGAAGGCGTGAGGTTGATGGCAGATCCACTGTTACCTACAATCCCATGGACACCCTGGTGGTGGGGAGAGTCCCTAAAGGAGAGGCCAGGAGAGTAAATTCAGGGATGGGGAGAGAATCAGAAGCCCCAGTAGCTGTCTTCTTCATTAGAATCATCTCCCAGGAGAGAGCACCTTGAGGGTCTTATTGTTTCACATTTCATGCCTCCTTTCTGCCCCTCTGGAAGGACAGAAGGAATTGAAGAGACAGAGAATAAAAGAGGATATAATGAAAACTGAGGAACTGGGAGAGGGCACAAAGTGAGAAGACAGTGTCTGGGAACTTCCAATACAGAAGAATCCAACATATAACCAAACCCCAAATGGTGCTGGCCTCAGGAGAGGGAACCGTGAAAGCAGACTGCTTCCCCCAATAGTGAGCCATAGGGGCTCCAACAAAGTTGTTCACCAAATCCAGCAGGAGGGAGATGCTGGGCAGGGCTGGAATGCACCACTCACAGGATGGTGACAGACTAAAGGCAGACTAAAGATAGTCTTAAGATGAGGCCCCTTCTCTTTTTCTTGCTAAGGGAACATGAACCAGTGACATAAGTGGGAACCCAGTTGGTTTGGGTGGTCTTCCTCTCTCTCGCACGTACAGTGCTTCCTATCGTAGATCTCACCCAGCACTGTCAGAGTTTTGGTTTACTAATTCCCCTGTAGCCAGGAAGAAAAGGGATGAGCAAATTGCGGATTCACCCTCGTGGGTGTGAGACACTGGGAGTGGAGAAGGACTGAGCTCTGAAGCTCTCCAAGTGTAACCCTCTGTCTACCTCACATCCACCCCCACCCCCAGGGGACGGGGAGGGAGGGGATGAAGGGGTAGGTAGGCCATCAAAATTCAAAGGAATAATTTTGCTCTAGAGCTCAAATGGGTGGATCTTTGAGGAAGTTTCCTCAAGATAAGGGCTGCTGTTCAGTCTCCAACGTCAAATCTGGGTGCCCCTTTTGAAGGAGACTGACTGGTAGAGCGGTACATATGGCTCCAACCCAGATACTGGCCACCCCAGCCCAGCCCCATCCTTTTGCTAAGGAGGGGATCTGGCCTTACACTAGTGACTCTGGGGACACTTGCCCTTCCCCCTCCCAACCCCCGCGTGGCCAGGCTCTCTCACCTTCTGTCCCAGCCACGACCATCCCTCGACCTCGGCTCTCTGCTTTCTTTCCTCTCCCCTTTAGGCTCGCCTAAAACAGCCCCTCCCTACGGCAGTTCCCACGATGCCTTGGCAATGCCTGGCACAGTCCTTGGCAAGGAAGTGAGGAAGGGAACCCCCATCCTGGCCAGACTAGGATGAAATCTGCCCGCGCAACAGGTGTAGGGTGGCCGGGCCCCAATCCTCCCCCTTCGCACGGGTTGCGCAACAAGGTCCTTTGCTGCAAGAGTCCCAGCACTGAGGGGACCAAGCGCCTGGGGGCGGGGGACGGAAGGAGGGCAGGGGCTACTTTCTCGGCATTGGCCTGGGGTCGCTAAATCCATTCCTCCCCAGTACCATTGCGCGGTTTGCGTTTGGGGTCTCGCGTGCCGCCAGGGCCCAGACACGCCGCCCTCTCACCTGCCGCCCCTCCCCCGCCCCCGCCCCGCCTCTTCTGTCTCCCCCAGTCTCCCACTTTCCTGCCTCCCCTCTTCCTCCCTCTGCCTCTGTACCTCCTTTCTTTCTCTCTCTCTCCTGTCTCTCCTTAACCTGCGCCCTCTTCTTTCTCGGTGGGGTCTCGTCTCCCAAGCAGTCTCCGCGTCCCCTCCCCCGCTCCAGCCCTTTGTTTCCCGGCGGAGTATTTCCTGGGTTGCCGTATGTCTCTGTCTCCGCATCTCTCCTCGCCCCGCCTCCTCCAAGCCAGGATCCGCCCCGCCCGCAGTCTCTCCTCCCCTTCCTCCCCGCCGCCCCTCTGCCCCATAGGTGCTTGGGGACCCACCTTCTACCCGGCTCCCGTCGGCCACCTCTCCCGGCTGGGTCTGGGGCTCCGCGGGTGGCCGGCGCCCCCAGCCGCCCCCCGCGCCCGCTCCCCGGGAGGGGGGGCAGGTGGGCGGGCACTATTGTTGTCGGAGCCGGCGCCAGATTCCTCAGCCGCGCTCGGGGTGGGACCGGCAGGGTTTGGGGGGGGTAAGGTGGGGGGAGCGGTGATTTGAGCTCGGAGCAGCTGGTCTTCGCGGCTCGCTCCCTCCTTCGCGCTCTCGCTCTCCGCCGCCGCCCGCAGGGCTGCGGGGCTCGGTGGCATCTCCCGGGCGCGGCCCGCTGTCCTCGCCCCTGCCTCCGGGCCGCCCCCGCCCCTGGCGCCGCTCGCTTCCCCCCACCCGGACTCCCCCATGTATGACGACTCCTACGTGCCCGGGTTTGAGGACTCGGAGGCGGTGAGTGCCCACGGGGAGGGTTGGGGGTGGGGAAGTTGGGGTGACACCTCATCTCCCTTGGACCCTTACCCCAGTTCAGGACTTTGAAAGACGCCTCTGCGGCGGGGCAGGGCGTGTAGGAGGGCGCTCCAGGAAAGTGGGGAGATGGGTTTTCATGCCAGAGACTCCCCAGTGCCCCCGTCCTAGAGCAAGGGGCATCGGGTGTGTGCCAAGAGGGGCCCGCGTGGGGGAAAGGCTCAGAGCAGGTGGCTCCACAGCCCAGGACAGAAGGGTGGAGGGAGGAGGGGCTGGAGGCTGAGGGCACAGAGGCTTTAGAGAGGCCTCACGCAACGTCTGGAGTTCCCAAGGGAGGATTTATGGGGTCTGAACACAACAGCTACAGGAGAAGCCGGGGCCCTTGCAGAGGGGGACAAACCAGGCCTCCTGTGCCTCAAGTAAAGGACGAATTAGGGAGCCTGGAGAACAGCAGAGAATCCGATACCAGCCTCTTCAGACAGAGGGATCATAAAACTTGAGGACCTCCATTATCCCCTTCTGCTGTCCATCCCTGAGCATTGCCTTATCTCCTCACCCTGCTTCCAGCCCAGCTTCTCTCCCAGGCTGAAAACTGGGCACCCAGCACATGGATGAGCCAGCTGACTGAGCCCCATCCATTCCACTCCTCCTGCTGAGGCATCCTCAGAGCAGCGGGCATCCTGAGCTCCTGCTCAGCATGGAGGGCCTGGGGATGGAGAGGAAGCTCTTCGCTCAGAGAACCAGGCAGCTGATAAATATTTAATTCTCCTCTTTGCTTTTATCTCCTGACCCACTGAGACAAATCAGCTCATTAGGCAGTGATTCCCGGAGCTCAGAGTGCAGGGAGAGTGCCTGGAAAGATGGGGCAAGGATGGGCAGCAGCAGCTCAGTCCCTTCTCTCAAATATCGTACAAGAAGACCTCCTTAGGAGAGCAACTAGATGGCTTAGGAGGAGTCCCTGACAGGTATGGAGGGTAGAGCACTCCGGAGTCAGAAGGGGAGTGTTGGAGGCTTCTCCCATCTCTTGCTGCCAAGTCCAGGGTAGATGAGTCCTAGGGCTCAGAATAGGCAGCTGTCAGTCCTTTCCTGGGACTGGGCTCCTGCTGGGGCCCAATTCCCCATTGATTGGGCCTCTGGGGCTAATTACATTGCGGCTAGAGCAGATGATTTTCAAGGCTGTGGTGAACACCTCTCTCTGACAGTTGAAGGGACAGCTGGCACGGCCCAGGGTGCCAAGGTGAGCTTGAGAATGAACCTCTCTGTGGGGCTGGAGGGCCGTAGAAGGTTCTTCCTGTCCCTGGTTGAGAAGGCTAGGACTGTTGCAAGGTGAAGCCTGACGTGTGGATGGTGTTGGGGGCAGCCTGCTAACCCATTGCTCGCTCCCCACCCTTCTCTGGTTCCTGGATTACCCTCCCCCACTTCCCTTTCTCTTGCCTGGCTCCTTGCTCTCCCCAGGGCCCCCTCTGAAGCAGTAGGAGGGAAATCAGGCTCTAAATAAATCCAACGGCTCATCTCCCTCCTCTCCTTCCCCCGTGCCAGGCAAGAGTGGAGCTGCAGCCTGCCCACACACTCACCAGGCAAGGGGGGCACCACCAGGGCACTGTGCCAACTCCTGGCAGCTCCCAAGTATTGAGCCTCTGGCTGTTTGGGCATAACAGGGCTGGAGGAGGCAAGACCCCAGAGTATGCTTGGCAGGGCAGCCCTGTTCCCCAAGTGATGGGTGAGCTCTGAGGACTTGGGGATAATGGAGAGGGGATTTCAGTCTGAGCATGACTCTAAACATTTAGGGAGAGATCCTGTCATTCCCGTCTTAGGGTCAGAGGCCAGGTAACCCAGGTGCCCCAGGCAGGGACACAAAGATGACTAAATTAGGCTGAGATCCTGGAGTACAGAGGGTAAAATTCAGACTCCTCTCCCAGCACAGGTCTGGGCAACTAGGAAGCATCTGATGTATACTTATCAAAGTGAGTGGTCATCCTGCCTTGCCTCCTGCCTCCTAGCCTGTTGGCCCCTATTTACTTCAGCCAGCCATTTCCCACAGAGGTGTCTCCTGTGCCCCAGGCCCCTGGAAGGAGGTCCCCCACTCGACTGACAGTGCAAAGGTTCTTCCTGGGGCTCAGCTGCTCTTTATCCTGCTGCCAAGCCAGCCTTATTTGGTTCTCAAGAGAGATGGGGAACACTCTCTGTAATATGCAGGACTTTCCCTCCTCGTGCTATCTTCATGCCTTGGGTCTACCACAGACATTGTCTTTAGCTTACGCTCTAGGACCTGGGCTGACATCAGTCTGACCAGTCCTCTTGCCCATGGTGGGGCTGGGGCAGGTGTGTGAGTTTGTCTTCCACACCAAGAATCTGGCCTACGCTGCCTTCATGCACAGTAGGCTTGAAGGAATGTTCCTCAGCCTGAGAACATTCTACTAAACACACACACACATACACATTCCCACACGGACCCTTTAGGCTTCTGCCTTATCTCTGCCACCTGCCCCTCAGAATTGATGGAAGTATCACTTTCAGACTTCTGCCCATAAAGAGGGGAAACTGAAGCAGGAAACAAAAGACTCCCTTTTCCCTAGACTGAGGGGGAAACCCAGCCATCCTGACTTCTGTCCTCCTGCCCTAAGGTCCAGCTTCCCTTGTTCAGTTGTGCATCTCCCTCAGGGCCTTGAAGGTGAGCTCGGCAACCCTCCAAATGCACCTTCATTGCCCAAAGGCCCTTCCAATGGGCAGGACTCTGACACTCTCCTGGCTCGGGTTACCAAAGACCCTCTCCCTGCATCCCCAGTGTTGCTCCTGGCTGGGTTGCCTGGCACCAACTCAGCCTTCCTCCAGGGCTGATACCCCTTGGGCAAGGGGTGGGGAGATGTAGGCCAGGTGGTAGGTGTGGCCCCGCCTCACCTGGGCTTAGGGAGATAGCTTTGTGTCGCTTGCTCAGTCTGTCTTGTTTGCTGCCCACACCTGGCCAGTTGTCCCAGCAGGTGTGAGAGGAAAGAAAGTGGGGGTGGGGAGAGTAGAGAGGGAGTAACTTTCTGGAGTTGGGAGCCCTGTGGTCTCCTCTTCACCCTGGAAGAGTAGGGACTGGAGGAGATGGGATCTAAGGGGGTGGGCGGCTATATCCTGACACTCAGGACCAGTGCCTTGCCAACCAGTGTCTCCTGACTGTTCCTGGCTGGCTGTACTCCTCCCAGGCATTTTAAGGAAATAATTTCCAAGCTGCTTTGCAGGTTGATGTGAACAAGAGGGCTGGGTCTTTGGATTCCGAAGATTCCAAATCATCTCCAATATATCATCTTCAGTACATCTCACTTCCCTCTGCCTCACAGGACATGGTCAAGGGGAGAAAAGGGAGGAAGGAGAGAAGGGAAAGCTCTATTCGAGGCTGCAGTATTAATAGGCTTGGGGGGAGGGGCCCAGATCATAGCACATATGGGTTGGGCCGGCTTTTCTGCAGCCCCAGAGGCACTGGGGCCCTTCTTGGGGAGACAGGAGGGACTGGCGGGCCCAGCCACCCCCGTGGAGCTGGAGAGGCTGAGGTTAGCGGAGGCACCACTGTAGGGTTCGGAGGTGCCTCTCTAGTGCCCTTCACACCTGAGCCCACGGGTCACAGCCTCTCCCCCATGCCAGGGTTCAGCTGGCTCCTATACCAGCCGCCCATCTCTGGACTCGGACGTATCCCTGGAGGAGGACCGGGAGAGTGCCCGGCGTGAAGTGGAGAGCCAGGCTCAGCAGCAGCTTGAAAGGGCCAAGGTATCATCTTGCCGGCTGAGGGCAGGACAGGCCAGACTGGGTGGAAACTTGTGCTAGGTCCTAAGTCTTGAGGGGTCAATGGGCAGGATGTGTGTGAGTGTGAAAGGGTGTGTGTGTGGATGGGTGGATTGATGGGGCCTCCGCCCTCTGCTGATGGGGCACTGAAACTGGACGGGGTGCTCTGAGGCTTCCCTCATTTGCACCAATGGTCAAATTCTCCAGCACAAACCTGTGGCGTTTGCTGTGAGGACCAATGTCAGCTACTGTGGTGTGCTGGATGAGGAATGCCCAGTCCAGGGCTCTGGAGTCAACTTTGAGGCCAAAGATTTCCTGCACATTAAAGAGGTGACCACCCCCCTCCAAATAGAAGCCACTTAATTTCTCTGTTTTTGCCCCAGTTCCCATTCCTCTTGCTTTGGTCCTCATTTATAAACAAGTTCCCCAAGCTCCTCAACTCTTATGCTCAACACACCCCCGTAAAACCCTCATATCCAAGACCTGATCTTCAGGGTCTCCATCCTCCTAAGGCCTGGCTTGGGCCTCAGTCTCCATATCCGTAAAAGTAAGCCATTAGATTAGTTGCATCTTAGGTTCCCTGTGACAGCTGTGATGCCTCACGCTGAAGTCCTGGGGGTCTCAAGCCTGGCTGCCCTTCCCTCCGGCACCTTCTCCTGCCCCCCTCCCCTTACACTGCCTTCCTCAGACCCGCTCTCCCAATGCCTCCCTGGCTCCTTCACGTTGAAGAGCCAGGACTGAGGCCTGGGTCACCTCCTCTCACCGCCCCTTCCGCTCCACCCCACCCCCAGAAGTACAGCAATGACTGGTGGATCGGGCGGCTAGTGAAAGAGGGTGGGGACATCGCCTTCATCCCCAGCCCCCAGCGCCTCGAGAGCATCCGGCTCAAGCAGGAGCAGAAGGCCAGGTGAGAGCAGGGCTGTGACTCAATAAACATACACCCCAGACGTGTGCACTTTACCCACAGTCCACATCACCACACATGCACACGTATCCCCCCCACAAATATGCACATTCACACCTAGCATATGCATTCACAAATGCGCACACATCAAAGCTCACACACACAAATGCTCCCGTCACATGCACTTCCCTCACTAGCTAAAATGTAAGATGTATACAACGACTAAATACTGTCTAGAACAGACAAAGACGCTTATTGACCTCCCTTTCTGCTCTTAGGAGATCTGGGAACCCATCCAGCCTGAGTGACATTGGCAACCGACGCTCCCCTCCTCCATCTCTAGGTAGCCTCCCCTCAACCCACCTGTCTTGGGTAGGTGGGTAACTCAGACACAGGGGGAAGGGAGAGTCTCCCAGGTGAACAGTGTGGGAAGGGGTTGGAGCTGGGAGAAGCCCAGGGTCTCCCCTGGGGACGGGAATACCGTGCCCCCAGGGCCTTTCCCCGCTTCACCAAATTTAATCTTTTATTTCCTTTTCCAAAAAGCCAAGCAGAAGCAAAAGCAGGTGAGTCAAGGAAGGGACGGGGGCTTGGGGGGCTCATGGCTTCTGGCTGTGGGGACAGGTTTCTGGGCAGACATTGTTGGAGGGGCAAGAGAACACAGAGGGGAGGGGGCCCAGAACTTCTGAATCTGCCCCACCCCAGTCAGGTGAAGGGCAGGCCACACAGCCATGGCTTTGCCTGAACTCAGGTCAATTCTGCAGGCGGAACATATTCCCCCCTATGATGTGGTGCCCTCCATGCGGCCTGTGGTGCTGGTGGGACCCTCTCTGAAAGGTTATGAGGTGAGAAGAGGTCCCTGACCCCAGAGTTGCCTCTACCAAACCTACCATAGGAAGGGCCCAGGGACAGTGGGAGGGGGATGTTTCCCCCCTCCGCATCCCCCAAGGTCTGGGTGTGGAGGGGCTGGGCTCAATGGCCGCACCTGGGGACGCTGTCCCCTTCCAAGACGGCCCCCAGTGAGTTCCATGCCTTTCCCCTCACCCCTCGCACCCAGGTCACAGACATGATGCAGAAGGCTCTCTTCGACTTCCTCAAACATAGGTTTGATGGCAGGTAAGCTGCCCTGGCCTGCGGAGGCATGAGAACCAGGGAGAAATCACTGTCTCCTTCCAGATGCCTGTCGCAAGGGCTTCTCTAAAGTGAAAATTGGTACGACCTGGGTAGGGAGGGGCCTAGGCTTGAAAGTTAAAGGTGGGCTGTGCTTCTCCATGCCCACCCCAGGATCTCCATCACCCGAGTCACAGCGGACCTCTCACTGGCAAAGCGATCTGTGCTCAACAATCCCGGCAAAAGGACCATCATTGAGCGTTCCTCTGCCCGCTCCAGCATTGGTGAGAAGTCCCCATTCCTGCTTCTCTGCCCACTCAAGCGTTAGTGAGAACCTTCCTCCTACGCTTCTCTTCCCCGACAACTTGCATTCCTGCCCAACCTCTTCTCCACCTGCCCCAGGATTGGCAAGAACTGAACCCAGTCTCAATTCTCTGTTCCTCTGCCTGCCCAGGCTCTGATGAACATGCTCTCCCTCCAGTTCCTTCCCATCCACCATTTGGGAGCCCCCAAAGCCCTGCTGGAGTCAGATGGGGTGGAGCCACTGGTGAGCATTGCGGCTCCCTCCCTCCCTCCCTCCCTCCATAGCTGAAGTGCAGAGTGAGATCGAGCGCATATTCGAGCTGGCCAAGTCCCTGCAGCTAGTAGTGTTGGATGCTGACACCATCAACCACCCTGCACAGCTGGCCAAGACCTCACTGGCCCCCATCATTGTCTTTGTCAAAGTATCCTCACCGAAGGTAAGTCAGCAGTGGTGATGGAGAAGGCCCACAGGGCTGCCCTCCTAGAATGTGGTACAACTCTGCTTGGTCCCTGCCCAAGGGCTCCCGAATCCCCTTTTCCTGCTGCCCCTTAACACAATTCTAAGTCATCCTCGCCTGCTCCTCATGCAGTGTCACAGGTCGGGGACATGCCCAGTTCTTTCTAGGCCCAGCTCTGCCCTTTTCCCTCAGGTACTCCAGCGTCTCATCCGCTCCCGGGGGAAGTCACAGATGAAGCACCTGACTGTACAGATGATGGCGTATGATAAGCTGGTTCAGTGCCCACCAGTGAGTGCTACTCCTGTGCCCGCTCTTGCTTTTCCAGGGCTGGGGGAGTGATGGAGATGGGTGGAGGGCTCCTGCTGAGAAGAAACCAATATTCCCCCTTTTCCTTCCCTCTAGGAGTCATTTGATGTGATTCTGGATGAGAACCAGCTGGAGGATGCCTGTGAGCACCTGGCTGAGTACCTGGAGGTTTACTGGAGGGCCACCCACCACCCAGCCCCCGGCCCTGGACTTCTGGGCCCTCCCAGTACCATACCTGGACTTCAGGTAACCATTTCCAAGGGCACAGATGCTCAGGCTAAGCCAGCCAAAACAATGCCCCCTCCCTGCCCAGAGGATCACCCTTGGCCTCCAGTTTGAAGGCCAAAGGATCAGAGAGCAGAGCTAGGGCATATGGGCAAAGGCACTTCCTGATGAGAGGGAATAAAGCAATGAGATGCGTGATCAAAGGCTACTTTTTTAGGACTCCAAAGAAACACACCTTCCAAACCCTTCTCCTTAGTCTGTCTTGAAAGCAGAGCCTGAATTTTGTGGGAGTCAAAAGCTCCAGTTTTCCGTGTCTGAAGTGGAAGAACGCTCTACTTCAGACACGGAAGGAGTATGCTTCTCCTTCCTTGCACTATTTCGTGTACCCAGGGACTGAGAGTTGAGGGGGAAGAAATCCCCACCCTGCTAGAGGTGGGAGGGAGGCCAAGGCGAGGTCCGCATGGCCTCACTTAGAGCTTCTGTCTTGCCCCCAGAACCAGCAGCTGCTAGGGGAGCGTGGCGAGGAGCACTCACCCCTCGAGCGGGACAGCTTGATGCCCTCAGATGAGGCCAGCGAGAGCTCCCGCCAAGCCTGGACAGGATCTTCGCAGCGCAGCTCCCGCCACCTGGAGGAGGACTATGCAGATGCCTATCAGGACCTGTACCAGCCTCACCGCCAACACACCTCGGGGCTGCCTAGTGCTAACGGGCACGACCCCCAAGACCGGCTCCTGGCGCAGGACTCGGAGCACAACCACAATGACCGGAACTGGCAGCGCAACCGGCCCTGGCCCAAGGATAGCTACTGACAGCCTCCTGCTGCCCGACCCTGGCAGGCACAGGCACAGCTAGCTGGGGCATCCGCTCCAGGCAGGTTGGAGTTAGACTGGCATTAGGCTGGCACTAGGCTCAGCCCCAAAACCCCCTGCCCAGCCCCAGCTCCAGGGCTGCCTGCAGTCCCGAGGTTCTGGGAGAAGCACGGGGCCCCCTCACCTCCTGGGCACAGTGACCCCCCTAGGCTCCCATTCCAGGTACTAGCTGTGTGTGCTGCACCCCTGGCACCTTCCTCTCCTCCTGCACAAGAAGCTGCCCCACTAGGCAGTGCCCTCAGGCCAGGATCCCCTTAGCAGGGGCCTTCCCACCAGACTCAGGGAAGGGATGCCCCCTCAAAGTGACAAGAAGGTGGGGTGGGCAGCATGACATGAGGAAGGAACAAGGTCCCTGAGCAGCTACTATCCTAATCCAAGGGACTCAGGGGTTGTGCTTTGGGGTCTGAGAGCCTCCACTCGCCTCACTGCCACACATTAGAAATGAGACAATCAAAGCCCAACAGGGTGGCACTCCCATCCATCAGCTGGGGTGGGGCATCCACACACGAGGCTGGAGCCCAGGCAGGCTGGGCTAAGGCCAAAGGCCTCACAGCTGAAGCCCTTGAAGGGAAGGGCTCTCCTCACCTGCCAGGAAGCTTCCTAACATCTGAAGGACCAGGGACCAGGGACCAGGAACATGGTCAGGCCCAATGGCAGACGGGAGCCAACCTGGACTGGGGCTTTGGGAAGGGAGGTCGTGTGTAGCGGAGAACGTATGGACAGCTTCAGGGGCCTCCTTGCCCCACTCATTCTTTTGCTCTTGCATCCTGTCATCTCTGTTCTTGGCCTCCATGCCTCCTGGGGGACATGGGCCTCAGACTTTATTCCCTGATTCATAGCAGCTGCTTGTTAAGTTAGGGTTAGAGGGGGAGAGATAGGACCCAGTGGACAGCCCCCAGAGGCCCTATGTACCCACCTTACGGCTCTAGTGTGTGACCTACAGAGCATGCTCCACAGGACCCTGCCCCATCTCACCGTCATCACTAATAAACACCATGCACCGTCCCTCGGGCTCCTGGTGTATGTCTGCTGGCTCAAGTAGCCAAGTTCCTCACTGCATGGCCCAAGTCTGGAGGAGGTAAAGAAGTATCCTGGCCGCCTCTCTCACACAAAGAACCCATTAAGTGGGAAGGGAAAAGGACAGAGCTGGGGGAGGCACTATACTCCCAGGCACCCCTTCATGCCCAGGCCCAGGACGGAAACTTTCAGCAGCACAGAAGGGACTCGTTTGGGGAGGTGGAGAAGAGGCTTAGTCACCTTACACGGTCCCTACCTCAGGCCAAAAAGGTCCTGAAGTAGTTGCAACTTGAACTCCAGGTACTTGCCCAGCTCTTTGATGGGTACGGAAGAGCATGTGATATGAGTACTGGGGGAGGACCCAGGCCGTGCAGCCCTCTAGCCCTCTCCCCACAACCTAAACTCAGCCGGGCCCAGCTCACCTCTCCGTGGTGCCTCTGGTGCCTGCCTCCACAACCTCCCATGAGCAGTAGGCTCAGCAGTTAGGGAGCCACAAGCAAAGGTCCTGAAGACTTGGTGTCAAGCACACTGCAACAGGGAGAGTGGTTCTGACTGTGCTTCACCTGCCAAAGTTTCACAACTGCTTTCCTTTCTCACCCTTGTGCAAAGCTCCCTGGAGGGTGTCCAGGCCAGAGCTACAAGTTCTGTGAAGCCAGAGCGGGGGAGGGAAGATGCATCACAGTCCTGCTGTCAATGCCTTTTCCATCTCCCCTCAGGCACCTCCTATAGACTTAAAACTATCAGCTCAGACCCTAGGCTCTTCTTTGGATGTTGATTTTCTTTCATCTCCCAAGTGAATCCACTGTGCCCAATGCTGTCCTCCTGGTCTTCTGTGGTACCAGGGAGGACCTGGGAGATGAGTTTAGCTAGAACTAAGACACAGCCTTAATATTCGTGTATTTATTCTCAGAACATACAAACTCTTCTCAGAGAATAGAAAACAGAAAGTTCACTCTGACTTCAAGAAGGACT
This sequence comes from Hyperoodon ampullatus, assembly GCF_949752795.1. Classification (NCBI taxonomy): domain Eukaryota; kingdom Metazoa; phylum Chordata; class Mammalia; order Artiodactyla; family Ziphiidae; genus Hyperoodon; species Hyperoodon ampullatus. The sequence goes on from NC_136924.1 coordinate 54,809,060, forward strand.
CAGCCAGCTCCCCATCCCCACACCTGCTAAAAAATTCCCTGGGTGAGGGATGCCTAGAGTGCACAGTACCCCTTGGCACAGGGGCCGTGCACAACTCTAAACAAGGCTCTCCACTTGTTTTATAATCCGAAAGGGCAAACAGCTGTCAAAATGACAATAAGAGTCCAAGATCCATACTCCTCAGTGCCAGATCCCCTGGGTCATCTAGGGCAATGATGGTGCTGCAGCTTACGCAGTCACGTCTGTGCCGAAGAAGTCCCAGCCCGGCAGCCAAGTTTTGTTCAGTCTAGGAGGGCAGTGCCAATTGGCTGCCCCCATACCTGGCAAGAGCTGATGGCCCAATGCAATCCCAAAGCCCGCTGGAGGGGCAGGGCTGGGCCAAAACCTAGGGTAATTTGTTCTCCTTGCCTCCTAGCTTCCTCTCCTCTTACAGCCCCACACTCAGGCCTTCAGACCTGAGGGTCTGGGCCAGGGAGTCTGATTGTTTCCTAAGCCCCCATAAGAGTGCAGACCTGGGAAGAGATGTGAGGGTCCTGAAGAACAGGCTCCAGGGCACAGCCTTGAACCGCAGGGAGAGCGCTGTGTCAGGCAAAGATGGTCTCTTCCCGGCGCTTCTTGGTGAGGATGGTGCCTGGCTTGTGCTGGGCATCGGGGTGGTTGGCTAGCTCTGGGGGGCAGGAGGACACCGGGCTCTCCAGGATGGCTTGCTTCAGCTCATAGAACACAGCAGAGTCCTCTTTGGTGAGGAAGGTGATGGCCACACCACTCTTGCCTGCTCGTCCTGTGCGGCCAATGCGGTGGATATAATCTGGGGAGGGGGAGGAATGTCACTCAGGGCACCAGGCCAGATGCCCTGGTGAGCAGTGTCTGAAGCCTCCACTTCTAAAGGTTTCATCCTCCCCACCACGCTTCTGAGGGCAGTAAACACAGCTCGTGCTGCCTGATCTGCAGCGCCCACAGTGCTCTCCCCACTAGCACTGCTGATGGTGGTCATCCTACCACATTAAGACGGAGTGGCCCAGCTCCGTTCTTCTCCACACCCAGAAGACAAGAGTGCAATCCCAGGAGCTGGGACAAGACACCCAAGAGAGACACAGGGCAGGAGCTCTTCTCACTGGGACAAGCAACCCTAGGCTCAGAGCTGTGAGAGTTGGCAGCAATAGCCTCCTCAGTGGAGCTATTCGAGGAGAAATGGGCAAGGAATCTCCCTTTACCTGGATTGAAGCTGCTTTCCCCTGCACTTACCTTCAATGTTTTTGGCCATATCATAGTTGACAACCATAGACACATCTTGGATGTCGATACCACGACCCGCCACATCTGTAGCCACCAAAATATCCTTGGCCCCAGCCTTGAGGTTGGATAGTGCAAACTCTCGCTGCTCCTGGCCTTTTCCACCATGCAGCGTACAAGCATTGTACTGTTGGAAGAATGGTGAGGTGAAGAAAGAGCAATGGGATCGTGGAAAGACAGAAGTAAGGAGTGGGTGGACCGGGAGGAGGGAGGGTTGCAGAGAGCAGCAGGGGAGATGGAAAGGGGAAGGAGGCAGAAGAGAACAAGGGCAACTGAAGTAAGGAGAGAACAGATGAGCTGAAGAAAGGGATAGGAGAGATGGGGCGGGGGGTGGGGAGACACACAGGGCAAGGTCAAAGGTAAAGCAATCAGGGGTGAGATGTGGAGCCAGACAGATGAGAAGTAGTGAAAGAGAGAATGAGGGTAAGAGATGAGGGTGGAAAGCAGGGACCAAGAAATTTAAGGAAGTTTAAGCCTGAGTGGAGAGGACACACCCTTCCCCTCCAACACCAGTATCAGGAGTAAAGGACACTGATCACTAACATCTCTCCCTCCTGACTACAGCATCCTCTCTCCCAAACATAAACAAACGCGAAACACTTCGACCCACTCTACTCCATAGCCTCAGATCCTGCCAGGATGTGTCTCATAACCTCTCCCTGGCCCCAGCACACTTGGAGGAAGACACAAGGCAGCTGTGGCTGGCACTGCTGGAATGGACAGGGAGTCACAGCAATTGACCAAGTCCTCTTTATCCCCATCAACCACCGTTTTCCCTCTGACCCTGGCTTGTTAAATACTGGAGAGGTTCAAGAATAGGTAAGCACTGAAAGCAGAAGCCTAGGGGGCCCGTCTAGTTTCAGAAAGCAGCACCAAAGAGACCAGGCATTGCTCTCCCCTCCCAGACACACCCCCATCTTCTCCAGGGATTTGGCCAAAACATCACAGCCCTTCTTCTGGTTGACAAAAATGATGATGGGGGGATCAAAGCCTTGCTCCAAGATTGCCAGCAGCTTTTTCCTGGAGAGAAGAGGAAGAGAAAAATGAGCTGCATACTACCCTCCACTCCAAGTGAAATGCCCAACGCTGATCTACAAACACCAATTCCAGGATCTCCAATGCCCAGCTCTTCAACATGGCAGAACAGTCGCCCTCCAGCCACCACTCGCACTAAAAAAAGCCTCTTCTCCATTCTGCTTCCCCTGGCTCAGCTGCCCCCATACCTCTTTTCAGACTCTGACATGAGGAAGACCTTCTGTTCCACACGTTCGTGGGGCTTGCCGGCAGAGCCAATGTACACCACAGCAGGTCGCCGAAGATAGCTCCGGGCCAGACGCTCCACCGCTGGGGGCATGGTGGCCGTGAACATGACTGTCTATGAAAACAAGAGGTTCAGCCCTGGGCCCAGGCAGACACATCACACATCCCACCATCAGCACAGGCAGCGCAGCCCAAGCTGCGGAAGAGAACATGAGCCATGGTGTGAGTTTTGACAGAAGTAGTGCCGGACAGAGAGAGAACTGTCCTTTGCCTTCCCACTTCTCTCCTCAGTGCCTGTTCAGCAGAGTACTTTACATCTTATGATAACAGGGAGGGCTGATAGCATTTGCCAGCACCTGTGGCAGGCAGTAGCATGACTCTTTGGAATCACTTTTCCAGGGCTAAGAGGCTACACTGCTAGGACTGTGAGAGGACTGTACATGGTGAGCCATGCCTCACCATTCTGGAAACATGCACTTGCCTAGGGCAAGAAGGGCCCTGGAGCAGTTTGGCAACTTGCCCAACTTTTCCCAGCCTAGGGAAGCAGCCTTACTTGGCGGTACTTATGTTTTCCTGACTCGAAGTTGGCCAACATCTTCTCAGGGTCCTCGGCCTCATCCGTGTCCGGCTTCTGGTTGGTGACAGGCATGTGCTCCAGGATCTTCTGGACGTCTGGCTCAAAGCCCATATCAATCATCCTGTCTGCCTCATCCAGAACCACATAGGTACAGCGGCTCAGCACCAGGTAGCGGTTCTCCAGCACATCAATCAGACGTCCTGGAGTAGCAATCACTATCTGGGGGGTACAGTGGAATCATGTGTGGCCCCAGCAGCTACCCCTTTCTTCTCTCTTCTGTGAACCATCCACCCACTTGGGCAACAGATCCCCAATGCTAAGGAACTTTGACCCGAACCTCCAGTTATGTTTGGTAGTGAAAGTTCCTGAGAAGTGGCATGAAATCACTTGTTGCTACCTTGGATTTTTTTCAGGAATGAATGGGGTCTCTGAGTAAGGTCCAGGGTTTAGACAAAAGAAGCAACATCAACAGAACTTTCTTAGACGGAAGAGAGACTAAGCGACACTATGGAGGGGGTTGGATAAAGGGATTACACTAAGAAGCCTGCAGAAGACTTGATTCTTACAGCAGACTTCTTGTAAAAAGCTCTCCTCCCCTACCCTACTAAGAAGGCGGCAACACAAAATCAATGACATGGTCTTTCAGAGCGATTAAGAGCACAGCCTTCACATATGAATCTCAGCTCTGCCTATCACCAGCTGTGACTCTGGGCAAGTTATTAACCTGATTCTCAGCTTCACCTGTAAAATGGAAATACCGTTATCTATTCTCTTTAAGGTGGCTGTGAGAATTAATGATATACAGAGTACAATCCCTGGTGCGTAAGTCCTCCATAAATAACAGCACATATATACAAACCAGCCCCTTTCTTCATTTACTGTACATCTATGGCAGAAACTAGAAACAGAGTCCCCAGAGAGCCCTCCCAAATGGCGGGCTGGCTGCTGGCTAGGTGAACAAACCTCACAACCCATGCGCAGCCTGAAGCCCTGGTCTTCTCTGGAGATGCCGCCAATGACAGCCACAGTGCGGATGCCTAGCGGCTTCCCAAACTTGATGGTCTCTTCCTCAATCTGCTGAGCCAGCTCACGAGTGGGGGCCAGGATGATGGCGTAAGGGCCCTGGTCTGACTCTTCGATCCTGTAGTAAATGGGGCATTCCACAGTTTCATGAGCTTTGGTTCTCATCCAACCACAAACAGGAGCAAGACAAAGTCACTCTTAAGGGCAACTAAAGGGAATGAGGAGGGTGGTGGGAAAAGAATGTAACAATCGCTCTTAAAAATCAGACTCCGGGGGCTTCACTGGTGGCGCAGTAGTTGAGAGTCCGCCTGCCGATGCAGGGGACACGGGTTCGTGCCCCGGTCCGGGAAGATCCCACATGCCGCGGAGCGGCTGGGCCCGTGAGCCATGGCCGCTGAGCCTGCGTGTCCGGAGCCTGTGCTCCGCAACGGGAGAGGCCACAACAGTGAGAGGCCCGCGTACCACCAAAAAAAAAAAAAAAAAAAAATCAGACTCTGGGATAGCCAAGCTCTCCAGGGAGTGGTCCTTGCCAGCAATAAAATCATACACTTCTTTGATATCATGATCCAATTATTCCCTAATATCTGACCCAGACTAAAGGCTTCTGATTATAGACTTAAAAAGAAAACCAAATGCTCATTTGCCATTTTCACCTCTCCTGCTCAGTCAAACCCACTCCACCTGGTGTCAGCTGATGTCACCTGTCAATTTTGGGGAGAGTGGTAATCCAGACCAGCAACGGGATGAGGAAGGCTGCTGTCTTGCCGCTGCCAGTCTCAGCCACTCCAATGATGTCACGATTCTGTAGCCCAATGGGAATTGCCTGACGCTGGATAGGTGTCGGCTCCTGTAGTGACCCAGAGACAGTAATGTGTACAGGCAAAATTATACTACCTGGGCTGCTGCTGACAGAGTGGGCACATATGCTAGCACAATGGGAGGACACCAAGCACAGGGAACAGGAATCGGACCCGAGAAGAAACACAATCAACAAACAATACTTCCACCAGAAACTGAGAGACATCACCTTGGTGCCCACTGGCAGAGAAGGCACCGAACAGTCTAGGAACAAAGTTCTCTGTTCTCAGATTAAATCCGTACCCCCTAGAATCTGGGAACGCGTAAGGCCTTCTGGGCCAATCTGCTCCTTCATACCTTGTAGCCACACTTATCGATGACCTCCAAGATGTGTGGAGGCAGAGAAGAGTCCTTCCAGGATCGGATGGGATTGGGGATCTTGCCACCTTTGGTGGTGATGCTGTAGTCCTCACGAAAGATCCGCCAGTCCCTGTCTGTCATCTCATCCAACTTCTTCTGGGACCAATGCCGATCATCCCAGCGTTGCTTGGCTTCCTTCTTACGAAGTTTGCGGAGTCTTGCCCTGGAGCAGGACATGGGGAACGAAGGGGCTCGTATCCTCCATCTCCTTCCTGTAGACTCGGCTCTGCCCAACCACCCGCAGCCCTGCCCACTCACTCCTCCTGCTCCTTTTCTTCCAGCGTCCGCCTCTTCTCCATTAGGTCTCCATAGAAACGTGACTGCTCTCGTTTCTGCTGCTTTAGGTCAATGCCCGCAATGAAGCCTCGCCCCAGCAACTGCACCTGGTGCCGTTCTTTGTACCTGGGATTGAGACAGAGGAAGAGGAAAAGAGAAGGAGCTGCTAAGCACAAGGATGGAGGTGCAGACTACCAACATGTACCAGTTCCCCTTCCAGCCAGGGTCCTTCATCGCCCAGAGGGCTGGCTAACTACTATTTTACCCATCTCCTCATCCCAGCCTATCTTACTTCTATCTCTGTAGTCACTGGTTCTCTCTAGCAACTGCCTAGTTTATAAGACCTAGCACTGAGGCCTGAAGACACTCACAGGGGGTTGTAGTCAATGGAAGTGTCCTCAGATGCATCCCACTCAAAGACAAACTTGCGGTCATTGAGATGCCTCGTCCGGCGCCGCTTCTTGATGCCACCCAGGTAACGCTCCTGCCCGGGCACAGAACACAAAGCCCATCAAACGGGAGGCCCAAATCTCATATACAGAGATCAGAATGGCCAAACAACCAAACCTCCTTAGTGTGTGAGGAGCGTGGGGCCACCAAGACAGAGCTGAGGCCTGCACCTTAATGGCATGCAGTTCCTTGCTCTTATCCTTCTCCTCCCGGATCTTCTGCCGCCCTTCCTCATCCTCATTTCCGTTGGTCTCCCGCTCCATCCTCTCCCTGCGTTCCCGACGTTCCCGTTCCTGAGGGTCTTCTGTAGACCAAAGAAAGCAAAGGTGCAGAAGAACTCAGTGGAAGAAAAAAGAGGGCATGGAGGAGATCCAGACAACAGACACCAAAAGAGTAAAAAAAGGGGGGAAGATTTATGATACAAGGGAAATGGAGACCTAACAGAAAGATATTTTTCTCAGAAATTTGCCCCATCCTTCCTTCTTCCAAACTCAGAGCAAATAGGTTTCTAGCTCTCCTGAGTTACACCACAATCCCATCCCACCCTTCCCTACCCTGTCTAGGGGCTACAGGGTAAGAAAACGAACCCAACATTTTCCTGCCCAAGTCTTGGAACTGTTTCCTTTTCTTCCTCTCTTCCTCAAGCATCCTCTGCCGCTCCTCCACCTCCTGCTGCCGTCGCTTTAGGGCTTCAGCCTCTCGTTCTGCTTTGGAGAGGAACTTGGGCTACAGAACAGATTACAACTGTAAACAAAGGATCTGGGAACAGGGTATAATCACATCACTGATGACAAGATGGCAGGGGCCCAAAAATATTTGCTCAGGCATTAAACATGTTAAGGAAAACATAAATAGGCCCAGGACCCTGTTACGGGCTAAACTGTGTCTCCCTCAAAATTCCCATGTTGAAGCCCTACTCTCCAGTACCTCAGAATGTGACTGCATTTGGAGACAGAGCCTTTAAAGAGGGGATTAAGGTAACCTGAGGCTCCAAGGCTGGGCCCTAAACCAATCTGACTGTGTCCTTATAAAAAGAGAAAATTTGGACACACAGAGATACCAGGAGCATACAGACACAGAGGGAAGAGCATGTGAATATGGAAAAGACATCCATCTACAAGCCAAGGAGAGAAGCCTCAGAAGAAACAACCCCATCTGATCTCAGGCTTCTAGCCTCCAGAACTGTGAGAAAATAAATTTCTGTTGTTTAAGTCACTCAGTCCTTGTGTTCTGTCATGGCAGCCCTAGCCAACTAATACAGACCTTCAAGCTCTTACCTTAGCCTCAGCTTCTTCCTCAGCCTTTTTCTTGGCCAGAAGTTCCTCCAGGGATAATGGCTGGGCCTGAAGATAAAACACAGGACTTCAGTCCATAGAGGCTCTCTCCCTGTGAAGAACAAAGTTGGGCTTGAACTGAAGAGGAAGATGAGGAAAAAAATCCTTCCTCTTTTTACCTTAGGCTTCTTATCACCATGTTCATCCTCTTCATCCTTCCTAGAGTCTCTGTCTTTCCGAGATTTAAAATCTTTTCCTCGGCCAGGAGATAAACTTAAAGGCAAAGGAACAGGAAAAGTCCATATCACTCTTAGCCTAGCCCCTGGATGAGGCTCAGACTGAGCTCGCCGAAAGAGGATGGAAGTTTTCCCATGACTTAGCAAGACTGGCCCACGGTCATCCAACATGTCCTGAAGCTCCTTTTGCAGGCCTGGTCACTCTGCCTGCTCTGAAACCTAACGATGGCCCTGTCTTGGCCCCATTCTACCTGAATCTCCTTTTCTGAGACTATTCTCTTCTGGGAAGTGGATCTTCACTACTGATATCAAAAATATTTCCTCCAAATATTACTCAGCCATAAAAAAGAAGGAAATATTACCATTTGCAGCAACATGGATGAACCTAGAGATTATCACACTGAGTGAAGCCAGACAGAGAAAGACAAATATATGGTATCACTTATACGTGGAATCTAAAAAATAATACAAATGAATTATTTACAAAACAGAAACAAACTCACAGACACAGAAAACAAAACTTATGGTTACCAAAGGGGAAGGGGGGCGGGGAAGGTTAAATTAGGAGTATGGGATTAACAAATACACATGACTAAATATAAAATAAACAACAAGAATTTACTGGTGGCACAGTGGTTAAGAATCTGCCTGCCAATGCAGGGGACATGGGTTCGAGCTCTGATCCGGGAAGATGTCACATGCCGCAGAGCAACTAAGCCTATGCACTACAACTACTGAGCCTGTGCTCTAGAGCCCACGAGCCACAACTACTGAGCCTGTGCTCTAGAACCCGCAAGCCACAACTACTGAGCCTGCATGCCACAATTACTGAAGCCCGTGTGCCTAGCGCCCGTGCTGCGCAACAAGAGAAGCCACGGCAATGAGAAGCCTGCGTACCACAACAGAGAGTAGACCCCGCTCGCCGCAATTAGAGAAAGCCCGCGCACAGCAACGAAGACCCAACGCAGCCAAAAATAAATAAATAAAACTTTAAAAAAAATTAAAAACGTACAATTAAAAAATTTCTTAAAAAAAAGAATTTACTGTATAGCACAGGGAACTACATTCAATATCTTATAATAACCTATAATGGAAAAGAAGCAGAATATATACACACACACGTGTGTGTGTGTCTGTGTGCATATATATATATATATACACACACATATATATATATACACGAAACTGGATCACTTTGCTATACACCTGAAACTAACACAGTATTGTAAATCAACTATATTTTGATTAAAAAAAATTTTCCTCCAAACAGTATATGCATGTCAGTAGAAAAAAAAAATCCTGCATTACTTTAGAATACACAATAAATTTAGCCGACATGGCCACCCACATACACCCTTCCCAGATACTGCTATATATGTCCTTTCCTCATCTCTGCTTCCTACCAGCCCCAGCAATCTTTTCCCCACACCTGCTATAAGCTTAGTATGCAAGAGATCTCAACCCCACTGCGTTTGTTGCAAGAATTCTCTTCTTTGCCCTGAATTCTAATCTACAGATTCAGGGCCTAATAAAAACTTTGTACAGAAAGTTTCCAGGGCTTCCCTGGTGGTGCAGTGGTTAAAAATCCGCCTGCCAATGCAGGGGACATGGGTTTGAGCCCTGGTCCGGGAAGATCTCACATGCCACGGAACAACTAAGCTCATGTGCCACAACTACTGAGCCTGCGCTCTAGAGCCCGCGAGCCACAGCTACTGAGCCCGCGTGCCACGACTACTGAAGCCCACACGCCTAGAGCCCGTGCTCTGCAACAAGAGACGCCACCGCAATGAGAAGCCGGCGCACCATAACAAAGAGTGGCCCCCACTCGCCGCAACTAGAGAAAGCCCACACACAGCAACGAAGACCCAACGCACCAAAATATAAATAAGAAAAAAATAAAATAAATTTTAAAAAGTAAGTTTCCAGAACAAAGAGATCAAGATACTGGTGTATTAAGCTATCCCAACAAATATATGTTGTACATTCTGGTTAGAAAACTGAATGGTCCGATGGAGCTGTTTTGTTGGCTGGTAACCTTTTCAAACTAATTTCTAAATTCTAAGAACAAGCTGACCCTCAAGAAGTGGTGACTTCACTAACTGGTTATACTTTCTAAAGAAGGTGTGTGCCTTCTAAAAAAGACAGTTCTACAATAACTGCCAATAGGATTCACTATGGAAAATTTACTTTCCCCCGAAGCTGAGCCAGCTGAGGTGCAGAGAGGAAGCGACCAGAGCGTTGCCCTAAAGCCCACTACTCCCACCCTCTCAGGTACCTGGATCGCTTGCGGTCCCGTCTGTGCCCATCCTTATCCCGGTCTCGGTCCTTCTTATTCCGATCACGCTCCTTATCTCGCTCCCGTTCTTTGTGCCGGCGTTCTCTGAAGACAGCACATTTAAGAAAGTACATGACACTTCCTGAGTATCCTGCTTCACTGCAGCCCTAAGAAGGTTCCCATGCTCTTTTCTCCCCGAAGTAATATTTTACAAATTGGAAAATGTGTTTCCCAAGAAGTTATGAGGGAATTCTAAGAAGGTCTTAGAGCTCAGAGCTGTACTGCTAAGTATCAGTGGCAATGATAGGCCATGGATTATGTGAACAGATGGACTATCTTCCTCGATCATCCGGACCTTCATCTTACAAGTTCCCTCTTAACCTTTAAGAACTAAGAGAAATGTATGAAAGACTAATGCCCTAATATGGAGGCATCAGAGGAACCAAGAATAAAGGAGTTTGAAATGTACACTCCCTTTCCATGTAACAAACAGAAAATTACTTTACCTTTCTGCAGACTTCGAACGGGAACGGGAACGAGAACGGCTGCCTCCTCGACGCCTTTCCCTTGAACGATGCCGTTTCCTGTCTTTAGATGGGGAAGACTTCCGGTCTCGGTCTCTATCCCGTTCTCTGTCAGGAGTCCGAGATCGTTTCCTTTCCTCCTTGGAAGGTGATGCCTCACGGTCCTTCTTATCAGCCAGCTCTCCTGCCATCTGTCATGGGTAAGAGGAGTATTTATTATGTACTAGGTACTGCTCTAAACTTTTTACAAATAATTTACTTAATCTCAAAACAACCCTCTGAGGTAGATATATTGGTACGCATGCTTTATGGATGAAGAAGCTGAAGCTCAGATATATAAAGTAACTTGCCTCAGGACACACGGGTGTTGAGTGTCAGAGTTTTAGGCAGTCTGGCTCCAGAGGCCCATTCTTATTCATTAATGCTATGTTATTTCTCTGGGATTCCTTTTTGTATATATTCATTTCCAAAAGTATACAATGAATATACCTTATTTTTATAATTAGACTGCAAGAGTATTAAAAGAAATGTTAGTTAATGAATAGTATACTAGCTATCTCTAGAAACATCTTGTTTTGTTTATCTTAGGAGTCTACTGTGTCTGCCAGCCCACCAGGATCAGTCAACATATATACATCTAAGGGAGATAAGTTCTCTTGAGCTCAAAAAGAAAGCTCAAAAGAGAAAAAAGGAGTTTAACTTAGAGATTTGGGATTATGATCAGCACCTCAAGGAAATCTAAATTCAAATAGAGAAACTCACTTTTACTCAGATTAAAAGAAATGTATTTCTAGTTATGCAATGGCAAGAACTTTGTGAAGGGTACATAGGACTCCATACACTTTGGTTTTACAACTTCCTGTGAATCTACAATTATTTTAGAATTTAAAATAAGGGAGGGAGGAATGGAGAGAGGGAAGGAGGGAAAGAGGGAGGGAAGAAGTGTACCAGAAACTAGAGATCACAGACGTTCTGACTCATGTTCCCTACTCAGATTTTCACAACCTTGATTGTGATCCAGTCCCATGAAAAGTTTGAGCAGCAATCTGTTCTGTCCCCATACTGCCTAGGGGACATTGAACACCATGCCACACTGTCAACTGTCCTTCAGACTACAAAATCTACTTCAACCAGGTGTTAAATTCAGACAGCAAGTCTGAATCTGCCTCTATTCCACCATCACCACCACCATCCCTAAGCCTCAGGATATACTTTTCAGAACTTACTTTAACCCCAAATGGTTCCAACGAAATAACAGTTCCCTAAGCTTTAGCTTACGATCCCCCTTTCCCAAGTAATTCCTGCCATATATTTTTAAGAAGGGAGAGTATGTAAAGAAGAGAAAAAAATGAACAAGTAGCACTTTCAAAAGGCAGAGACAACCCATTTTACCTCAAAATTGCCAGTACATCATGCATATCACATGGAAATTATACTTATGTCTCGTCCACTTATAGCCCTAAGAAAACAATCCAGGGACTTCCCTGGTGGCACAGCGGTTAAGAATCCACCTGCCAATGCAGGGGATACTGGTCAATCCCTGGTCTGGGAAGATCCCACATGCTGCAGAGCAACTAAGCCCATGCGCCACAACTACTGAGCCTGCGCTCTAGAGACCGCAAGCCACAGCTACTGAAGCCCATAAGCCTAGAGCCCGTGCTCTAGCCCATGCTTCACCGCAACGAGAAGCCCGCGCACCGCAACGAAGACCCAACGCAGCCAAAAATAAAAATAAATAAATAAAATAAAATAGCCCTCTTCTATTAAAGAAAAAAAGAAAACAATCCAGAGGAAAGGCCATCTTCTCTATAAATCATCCTGGACATCAGCATTCTTTCGACAAATATTCACTGAGTACCTGGTTGGTGCCAGAAACTATTCTAAGTACTAGAGATACAGCAGTAAACAAAACAAAGTCTCTGATCTCATAATGCTTAAACTCCAGTGAAGCAGACAACAGTTAGGCAGAAAGATAAGAGAATTTCAAACAGTAATGAGTGCTAATGAAGAGAGTAAAACGGGTGACGTGATGGGGAGCATTATGAACAAGAGATAGAAGGCTCTGGAAAGAATTTTTTAGATGACATGTAAGCTGAGACTTGAATGATGGGAAATAGAGTCTGCAAAAATCAGGGAAAAGAATTTATTGGGCAGAAGGGACAGTAAGGCACTGGGGCAAGAACTAGCTTAGCATGTTTGCCAATTGAAAATAGACTCATGGGCTTCCCTGGTGGCGCAGTGGTTGAGAGTCCGCCTACCAATGCAGTGGACACGGGTTCGTGCCCCGGTCCAGGAAGATCCCACATGCCGTGGACCGGCTGGGCCCATGAGCCATGGCCGCTGAGCCTGCGCATCTGGAGCCTGTTCTCCGCAACGGGAGAGGCCACAGCAGTGAGAGGCCCACGTACCGAAAAAAAAAAAAAAAAAAGAAAAGACTCGTGTGGGACTTCCCTGGTGGTCCAGTGGTAAAGAATCCACCCTGCAATGCAGGGGACGAGGGTTCGATCCCTGATCGGGGAACTAAGATCCCACATGCTGCGGGGCAACTAAGCCCATGTGCCACAACTAGAGAGAAGCCCATGCGCCGCAACGAAGATCCTGCATGCCACAACAAAGACCCACCGCAGCCAAAAATAAAAATAAGTTAAAAAAAAAAAAAAATAGACTCATGTGAGGAATTCCTTGGCGGTCCAGTGGTTAGGATTCAACGCTTTCACTGCTAGGGCGGGGTTTGATCCCTGGTCAGGGAACTAAGATCCCGCAGGCTACACGGCACGGCCAAAACAAATAGACTCATGTGGCTCAGTGGCAGTGACCGAGGTGGAAGACTGATTTGAGATGAGTTCAGGGAGGTAGGCAGGGGTTAGATCATGGAAATGTGTTTCAGGCCAGGGTAAAGGAACTTGGGTTTTAATCTAACTGCAGTGGGAACCTTAGAAAGGTGTTAAACAGGAAGTGATGTGGTCTTATTTTACATTTTCAAAGAATTACTTTGGTGACTTGCAAGAAAATATATGGTAGGGAGGCAACAGTGGACACAGAACCACTGAGAATGCTATTATAGTAGTCTACACAAGAGATGACAGTGGCTTGTTCTAGGAAAGTGGCAATGGAGATGAAAAGAAGTAGAGGGCTTCAGGGTACATTCTGCAGGCAGAGCTGATAGGACTTACTGATGAAGGGAGGAAACAAAGAGGACAGACAAACATAACTCCTAAATTTATGGTCTGACCAACTGGTTAAATGGTTCACGGTGCCATTAGCGACCAGAGGAGACTGGGGAAGGAAAAGACTTAGAAGAAATCAAAAGTTTCATTTTGACCATATTGAGTGTAAGATGTCAATAAGAAAACCAAGTGGAGATTCCAGAAAGGCAGTTGAAAGTGTAATTCTGCAACTCAAGAGAGAGTCTGGAGACAGTAACTTGAGTTATCAATATATAGATTGCTTTTAAAGCCATGGGACGCTAAATGATATTACCTAAGTAGGCATTCTAGGTAAAGAAGAAATTAGAAGAGGACCCAGGATTGACCTCTGGAACACTGTAACATTTAGAAGTCAGGCACAGGAGGAGCCAGAGGAAAAAACTGGAAAGAAACAACAGCCAGTGAGAAAGAAGAAAAAATAGTAAAGTACGGCATCACAGAGGTCAAAAATGTGTTTCAAGGAGGGAGGGGTTACCTGTGTCAAGTGGTGAAAGACTAGAAGATAAAGGAGTGACCCTTGCATTTGTAAAAGCAGAGATGGCTTGGTGACCTTTGACAAGAACTGTTTCAGTGGCATGGAGGGGGTAGAAGGCTGAGTGGAGTGAGCTTAGAAGAGAATGAGAAGTGCAAATAAGAAGAAAGTAAACGTAGGAAACTTATAGGTTCCGCTTATCACAAACCTCCGCATCTTTGAGTTCCTCAGTTCTTGTAGGGCAGGGGCAGTCTTTTTTTCATTCAATGAACTATGTACTTATCAAGCATCCATTATATGCAAGGCACCATGTGAGTTACAAAAGGAAATCAGGAAGATCCTGTCCACAGGAAGCTTACAAAACAACAGAGGGTTATGAGACACATAGCAAGATGCAGGCTCAGATGAATTATTGCAGGAGTTCAAAGAAGAAGTTTACTTTCACTTGTAAAAGGGAATTTGGAAAGACTGTAGAGGAAGTAGCTCTTGAGCACTGAAATATAGGTAGAATTTGAAGATGTATAACTGAAGGTGCCAGGAAGAAGTCATTCCCGGAAAAAGAAATAATACAGGAGGAGCAGAGGCGGGAAAGCATGACTGGTTCTGGGAGAAAAGCCAGAGTTTCAGTTTGGCTGGAGCAAGGGCTACTCGAAACATGAAGGAATAAAGTCGAACTGAGGGTATCACAGGTGCTGTGCGCGTGGGAAAAGGTCTGACCTGGAACATCGTCCAGGGACCTGCTCTGTGCCCCCAGGAGCCAACACTCCCGCTGGGGCCCGCGCCCTTTCGCTCCTGCCCGCCAGAGCTTTCCAAGCTCGTGCCCCTTCCCTGAGGCGTTCTTCCCGTCTTATCCCGGAGACAGGAGCCACCGCTGTGCCCTCACTCTCGCCTTCTCTGCAAGCTCCTGGAAAACGCTTCCATCGCCCGAGACTCACCACTCTTGAGTCCGAACCGCCCAACGCGGCCTCAACGTCGCCGAGCAGTCGCCATCTTTCCCGTTTCCTGGTCGCCGGGCTGCTCCCCCGGCCGCGCGGCAAGCTGGGAAGGCGAGTTCCTGGTACCGGGCAGCGCAGGCCGACAGCGAGGGCCTGAAAACTACCAATCCCAGAATGCACGGTGAGAGCGTCCGCCCCTGGCCGCGAGGGCCGCTGGGCAATGTGGTTCGCCAAACATTTGAGTCTGCGGGAGGAAGAGTTTTTCGTGGGCCGGCCTTTCTCAAAAGGTTTTTCTCTGCGCGGACGCAGTCCTCCTGGAATATGCTGGTTTTCCTAGAAACTGTAGTTAATGACATCATGGCCTGTGGCTTACAACGGAGAAATTTAAGGCCTTCCTTAGATAGCAATAGCACGTAATTATAACTAGCAACTACAGTAACAACTATAAATACCGTTTATGGAAAAGCGTTTTTACAAAAAATCTTTGAGATAGATTATTAGCCCCATTTTACGGGTGGACAAACTAAAAGTTAAGTTACAGGAGCAGCCTAGTATTTCCCAATGAGGGTGGGACAATTCACGGTGTGAGACTATCCCACGTTTAGGAGGACATTTTAGCAACCCTGGCCCAGCGGTAACACCCTGGTTACTGTGACAACTCAAAATGAGCCCACACAATGGATTCCAAAGGCCTCCTGGAAGGATGGTATCTCCTGGGCTGTGGCACCTGGTTTTCTCAACATTCCAGATAGGACTTGCGTTCTTCACTCTCTTGCTCTTTGGAATCTGGCCAGTTGTTTGGGTTATCTTAATACTTTTTTGTTCTTTCTTTCTCCTAGTTCCCTCTGTTCAGTCCTCCAATGAGAATTTTTTCCCCAAAATTGTACTTTCACTTTGTTTCTCTTTGGTCATATGGTTCATAATTCTACCCCCCTTCCTCCCAAACAAAAACAAAAACTCTGGCAACTTCTAGGACGGTTTAGATAGATACCAGGAAGTAACTAATGCCTCTTTCCTTCCCTTTTTCCCATCACCAGCTTTTTGGTTTCAATCTCACATAGCTTTAGTTCTGGTTTTTCTCTCTGAATGTGTTCAGTTCTACTGAAGCAGAGCCTGGCATAGGCCCAAATAATCCTAAAGCTCTGAGCCTCAGGCATAAAGGCCCAAAGGAACCCTGGGATAGGCACATTTCTGCTCTTAGAACTCTGCAGCCTTTGAGCTGCCCGCTTGGATCACACAGAGAGAATGGAAAAGTTGTCTGAGGTCTGTTGGGTGTAATTCACCCAGTGAACACCGGAGGGCTATCCACTCACGGAATGGAGCTAACAATCAGACCAAAGGTGTAGAGCTGCAGTTGCTATTTACTAAGTATTGATACCTCCTAGTACCCAACTCTGTGCTGGACACTTAACTTACATTACCTTTTTTTAAAAATAAATTATTTATTTATTTATTTCTATTTTTGGCTGCGTTGGGTCTTCGTTGCTGCACGCGGGCTTCTCTCTAGTTGTGGCAAGTGGGGGCTACTCTTCGTTGCGGTGCGCGGGCTTCTTACTGCGGTGGCTTCTCTTGTTGTGGAGCCCAGGCTCTAGGCACACGGGCTTCAGTAGTTGTGGCACGCGGGCTCAGTAGTTGTGGCTCACGGGCTCTAGGCTCATGGGCTTCAGTAGCTGTGGCGCATGGGCTTAGTTGCTCCACGGCATGTGGGATCTTCCTGGACCAGGGCTCGAACCCATGTCCCCTGCATTGGCAGGCGGATTCTTAACCACTGCCTCACCTGGGAAGCCCTAACTTAACTTGTTCTTCTAACAGTATAAGATGGGCATTATCTCCATTTTACTGATAAGGAGATTGTGGGCCAGAAAGATTCTAAGTCCACATAGTTAAAAGAATGGAGCCAGTATTCAACTCCAAGTTCATTTAATTTCAGAGTAGATACTCTTTCCCCATTTCCAGGCTACCATTCTCAATCATCTTTAAAGATCAGTAAATAGAGACCCAGAAAGTTGATGAAGCTTGTCCAAGTTCAGAGTGGCAGAGTTCCCCTAGTACTGGTGCACACCTCTCTCACGGCACATGTAAGACATTGAGCTTAAAGGATACTTGCATGGTTTGTCCTACCCTGCTAGTTCTTTCACAAATATGCATCTTTGGAGATGGAGACAGAGGGACTACATTTTAGTAAGGACCATAGGGAGACAGTCTCCTATTTAGGTACCACATGGCTAGCAGTAAGGGGCCCATGGAATTACAGTTAACATTGAGACTGGGTTTGAATCCTGACTCTACTACTTAACCAGAGTATGATCTTGTACAAGTTATGTGGAATCTCTGGCTTTTCTATTTCTTCTTTCATAAAAGAGGGATAATAATACCATTTGCCACACAGGATAGGATAGCAGAGCAGTAAAAAGTGCATGTTCTGTAGAGAACAAACTAGTGGTTACCAGTGGGGAGAGGGAAGGGGCAATATAGGGGTAGGGGGCAAAAAGAGTTATTATGGGATTATATGAAATCATGTGTGTGAAACTTTTGAAAATTGTAAAGCACTATAGAACTTGAAGACTCATTCAATTTTTAAAAAGTGAAAAAAAAATTAAATGGTTAAACTTTAAAAAAAAAAGTGCATGTTCTGGAGCCAGGTTGCCTGGATTTGTATCCAGGTTCTATCACTTTCTAGCTGTGTGACCTGAGGCACATTAATCTCTCTGAACCTCAGTTTCCCTCTCTGTAGAATGACGTCAGTAGTACCCCATAGCGTTATCACAGGAATAAGTAACATATAAAGAACTTATAAGCAGCCCTGACCCATAGTAAACATTTAACAAATGTTAACTATTTTCATTTATGTGGTTAAATGTGATAATGTAGAGGGGATCGGGAGTTTGGGATGGGAGTTTAGGACGAGAATATGAAAAAGAATATATATATATATGTATAGGTATAACTAAATTACTTTGCTGTACAGTAGAAATTAACACAACATTGTAAATCAACTATACTTCAATAAAAATTTTTTTAAATGTGATAATGTAGGTAAAGCACTCAGCACAATGCTGAGCACATAGTAAGTACTCAATACACAGTAACTATTTCCAGTACAGTATGAAAGTTGGAAAAAAGAGCCATAAGCAGCTGAAGAGAAGGGATGTTAAGGCCCCTGCGCTGCCATCAACAGGCCATGGACTTGGAAGTTCCAGAAAGCAGAAGGCATCACCTCGCCTTGAACTCAGAGGAGACCAGAACCCTTGGAACCTCCCAGCCTTGGCTTCAGTCTGTCTACCTTCTGCAGGGGTTGGGATCTCAGCAGCTTGGATCTCCTTCTGATGATTCCACTGGACCTTGTCTCTCTCCTCTAGACTCTCCAGGGCAAAGGTTCTCAAGCACGAGTGATTTTGCACTGAGGGACATTTAGCAACATCTGGAGACATTTTTGGTTGTGACAACTTAGGGGTGTTACTGACACCTAGCAGGTAGAGGCCAGGGATGCTGTCAAACATCCTCCAGTGCACAAGACAGCCTCCACAACAAAGCATTATCTAGTCCAAAACGTCATTTGTTCTGAGGTTGAGAAACCCTGCTCTAGGGCTAAGGAGATCTTCATTGGCTTAGCAGGACTTGGGTGGGGAAGGGGATGAGGCAGGGGGTGGGTCAGAGGGAGGCGATCCTTGTTGGAAGTGCCAGGGAACAGTGGAGGCAGCCACTCTGCAACCCACAGAAAGGACCTCAAGACAGCTTTTCCTCATTATCGAAGACCAAAGGAAACAGAGACAGGAACTAAGGATACGGAGCCAACTTCTTTATATGTGCTATATTGTTCAGTAATAAATAGGTTTTCTTCTTTAAACACAGAACATATAACAGACTGAAACACTCCCCCCTCCCCCCGGTTCCAAAGACAAGAGTCTATAAAACAAATGCCAGCTATACTGCCCTAAGGGCAGAAAAAGTCTTGTGACCCCCACCCAGCCCTGCATCCTGCAGCACCACCACCCCCATGCTGCAAGAGAAGGGGGTCTGGGGCTTCTCCCTTGGACCCTGGGGACTTAGGTGAGAAGCATGTGAATGTATGATGTCACCTCTCCATGAGGCATGGGCTATGCAAAGATGAGGTTTCCTTCTCATTGGCTCTGACCAGCTCCTGCTCTTCTGATTTCAGTTACCAGTTACGAAGCACCTGGGCTCAGCTCCCAGAGGAGTTGCCTCTTGGCTTCCCCACTCTCCATTCCTCTGTGGCCTCCTCGGAGGGGAAGGGAAGGGCTCAGGGACCCCTCCCATCCCCTGGCCTGCATGGAAACGCTGTGTGGAAGAGGCATGATGCTGAAGGTGAGGCTCCTGTAGGCCCCCAACCAAAGCCATGAGGCCAGCATGCCCCCCCAAAGCCCCACACCTTTCCTGCCTCTGGAGCGGAGGGCACTGGGGCAGCCGGCCCCTCCACCACCTAGTGCCTGGCTTGGGGTGTGATGGTTCTTTCGCAGTGTCAGGTCCTCAAGCCGGGCCTGGCTCTTTCCTTGTCCCATTCCTGTCTCCTTCCAAGCCCTCACCGTGGCTGTCTGAAAACCTCGCGTCCAGTGTCCTAAATTGTCTCCTCCTCCCTCTCCCCATGCCTCTGCAACCCAAGGGAGGAAGTGGGAGGTTGTCTCCCTTCTCCAACCCCAACTTCACATAATGGAACAGCTTTTGGCTTTTTCCTTCTTGAAGGTGGAAGAGATGAGTTCGGAACGACTGGGGAGGTGGAGCAGTCGCTTGGAGAGGCTTCGGACAGGGCTCTTCGGGGGCACTGGGCTGGGCTTGTTCAGACACACCATGGACGCCGTCCGGAAGATGCTATGGATACTCTTTTCTGAGGTGAAAGCCGAGCCTTCCAGGTAGATTTCTGCACCCAGCTGCTTGGCTATTGCACAGCCCTGCGGGAGGAGTGAGGTCATCAATGCAGTGATCCAAAATGGCTCTGAAACACTGCCTTCTAAGGTTAGTGGTCCTCCCCAGGGCTGCTCCGATGGACCCAACTGCCAGTCTCCCACCACCACCCTCTGCTGATTATCTTCTGAAGGTGAAGCCTGACTGCACCTTAAGTCACTTGGCACACTTTGTAAACCATACTGATGCCAGAACAAGTAAATCGGAATTTCTGGGGGTACGCCGAGGCGTTAGGATTTTTAAGAGCTGCCCAGATGATTGCAATGTGAAACACTGGTTTAAAAGAAATGATCCTTACAGTCCCATGTGCATAAGAAGTTATCCAGGGATTTAATTAAAAATGCAATTCCCGTACTTTTCTCCCAGAGTGACTCTATAGATAAGGAGTCAGGAATTCTAACAAGCACCTCTCGTGATTCTAATGCAGGTGGTCCTCAAAAAAAAAAAAAAAAAAAAAGAAAAAACAGCTGAGAAACACTGGCACACACAGGAATGGCTCACCTGCCAAACTATAGCATGAATCTGGGTAAACCGGTACCCAGCACCTCTATCCAGGTAACTAGTTTCCTGATTATAGATGGCCCCACAGAATACCAATTCTCTCTTGCTGTAGTGAGTGAGTGTGAGCAGGGGCCATATTTCAAGCCCTCTCCTGTAGCCTTCCCCAACTCAGCCCCCAGCACACACGAGGGCCCACACACACACCACACACACACACCTGCTCGTAAGAGATGGGTGCCTGCTTCTGGTGGGACAGCTCCATCAGAGTGCTCAGGTCTGTTCGCAGGTCTGTCTTACAGCCGATAAGCAAGACACGGGTGCTGGGACAATAATCGAGGATTTCCGTCCTCCACTGAAGAGCCGTGCAAGGAGATGGGAAGGAGGAAGGAAGGAGAGTCAGTGGCTGACGGACACCCGGAGAAACCCAGTTGGCAACATCACACACACCATCCAGTATATCACCAGCTCAGCCCTCCTTCTGAGTCACAGCACCACCACTGCACTAATTACATCATCTTCCTGCCCGTGAGGGCTTTGGGGCCACAGGAATGCTGATCCAAGAGTCTGTCCCCAAATTCAACAGCCCAGTCACCAGAGAGAGCACAGAGGCAAATCTCCCACTCTCTGCCAAGCATATGGGGCATGGGTCTGCCCCTCAACCCAAAGGGCTTCACAAGTCCAGAAAGCCAGGAAGAAGCCAACCAGTCTCTTTCCAAGGGAAGGAGATAATCCCAGAGTCTTCTGGGAAACTAGCCTAGTTCCACAAGCTTTCCTGGGACTCCTCAGTATGGGCAGACCTTGCTACTCGGACCAAGGCATTTCCTACCAGCAGTTCAGCTCAGGCCTGCCTGGCTTGCCCAGTCCAGGAGGCCTGGGATCAAGGTCTATAAAAGCTGCCACCAAAAGGCCCCTTCCCCGACCCTCAAACCATATCACCATATGGTCCTCTACTCTCAATCCCTCACTTCCTGAGTCTCAACACTTCCCTCCCTTGCTGGGCCTCTGACAGAGCAGTGCAGGATAGAGGCAAAGGCAGGATGCAGAGGGGACTGGAGATCTGGGTTCTAGTCCCGGAGCTGTAGCTAATGTGGCCTCAGGCAAATCTCTTCCTTCCCTGGCCTCAGTTTCTTCCTGTTACACAAGAGGGGATTAGATGACAAGGTCCCCAAGATTCCTTTTTGTTCTCAGGCTGAGCTAGAGATAGCAGAGTTTATCCAGCCTTACCTTCTTGAGTGCACTGTCCACTGTCTCTGGACGGCTGATATCAAAGCATAGTAATACTGCATCTGAGTCGCTATAGCAGAGTGGACGGACATTGTCATAGTAGGGAGATCCTGGTAGAGAGGAGAGAGAGCTGATGGTGAGCCATGGCATTCTCCCTCCCTACAGGCCTAAACCAAAAGAGCCCTGGGAATCCCATGCTTGGTCCCTTAGGTGAGATGGCCCCACCCATCTCCCAGGGGAATGTGCTCCAGTGCTGAAGCTTGGGACCTGACTGCCTGCCAGAAGGCGGTACAAGAATATCATCTTCCTTAGTCCTAAAAAAGGGAAAGGGGGCAAAATAAAAGGGAGGTGGGGTATAATTTGGCGCTGTCTGGATCTCCTACAGTGGGCTTAGTTGCAGGTCCACCCGTTTTCTGAGTCCCAGGGAAAGCTGCTCCTACCCCTACAGAGAGACGAGGCCTTGTTTAAGGTCTCTTTTCTAGAGTCTGCCTGCTGCCCAACCTCTGCTCTAGGGTCTCCCCAGTGAAGGAACAAATCTGCATGTTACATAACTGGCTGCCCTGCTTCTTCGCCGTGGGGTCAGAACTCTAGGAGGCTGGCAGGGGAGGGAGAGCATCAAGAATTCAGTGTCCCCCTCCTCCTCCCACCCAAATCAGCTTACGCTGTAAAGGGCAAAAGGAAAGCTGTAGCCCCTATCCCAAGATCTCAGGGAGGCGTTCTCAGAGACAGCAGCGCCAATAGCTGGGAATTAGAGGCTCGAATAAGGGTCCTTCACTGGGAGGGGAGTAGGCAGTGCAGACTCAGGTGGTCCAATATGGGAGAATGCTAGGGGTTGAGCCTTCCTCCCTCCACCCTGGGGAAGGAAGAGTAGCAGATTTGGAACCCAGACAATCCGTGCTCAGAATAGTAAGCAGCCCCTCTCCCTGAACCGCAATCGCCATGGAAACTGGGGGGAATCCAAGCTGAGGCGGGGGGGGGGTTAGTTGTTAAAATTAAAAAAAAAAAAAGGAGTAAAGGGGAGTTGGGATAGATGCTTGCTCCTTCAGCAATTGGTCCCCATCCCTCTCTGAGGTGGGGTCTTAACACAGCATCACTGAGCAAAGGGAGCACTGCAGCACTGGGGAAGGGGGAGGGGAGGAGGCCTCCATTCTGGCTCCAAGCGATCCCCCCTCCCCTAAGACCAGCAAGTGAATAATGGGAACAGGTTCAACCCTGGCCCCAGTGCTGGGAAGCCCCATCCCACACACCCCTGCCTCTCCTTCCTTGTGGGCACCTCATTTGAAAGAGGGAGTTTGAGGATGCCTGCATCCTTTCAGAACTCGGGGGGAAGGGTGGGGGGGATGCGACACAGGGAATAGAGACCACCTTGCTGACTTTCCATTATCTGGACTGGGATTCAAGGGCTGCATTCTGACTGTGGGAGGAGGAGGAGGGGCTCTTTGGGGTGGTGGTAGTGAAAAGAGATGAGCTGCAGTAAGATTCTGGGAAGATTGAGAGGTGGGCAGAGTACAGCAGACGAAAAACCATACATCATGCAGCCAAGCTGCATACCAGTCCAATCCAGCCAGCACAGCACAGTCCAGGATAACCAGAATCCTGCCTCCCAGCCCCTGGAACTGCAACGGAGGAAAGCATACCTCCGTTGAGGTTGAGGAATTTCTGTTTTGTTTTGGGGAGTGGGGAGCAAAAGGAAGTCTCATTTTCTGTTTACCCATCCCCTACCTCCAATCTTTCGAGACCTCAAAATTGGATGATGGGAATAACAGCTCTTTGGAGGAGTAGGATGGCATATTTATATGTAACAGGAAACCCCTAGTGATTTATAGTTCCTCTTTAAACTCAGCCTGAATATGCATTTTTTGGAGAGAAGTGGATTTTATTTTCTTTCTCCTATTCCTGGCTTTTAGTCCTTAATTGCGAATCTGAGCTCAGTCTATTAAAAAAGGGCTGGGCTAAAGAGATAATGAAGGGGTCAGAATCAAAGCAAAGGATAGACTAGCACTGCAGGTTTAGGGATGAGAGGCTTGAAACATATTGCTTTCTATGATCCAGAAAGACAGAGCATCTTCTACCTCAGCCCAGTCAGAGCCAACACCCCCCCAACTACGTACAACGTGACCATGCCCCATATTAAGCCCCCACCCTCCAAAACACTGACGATGCATCGCTTCATCCTTAGCCGCAGAGGTATGACAGTGGGGCTGAGCTGCGGCAGGCAGGGAGGCAGCAGTGGCCCGAGATGGAATGCAGGAGAGAAAACTGAGTCAGGAGCAATATTTCCCCCAAAGCAGGCTTGTCTCCTTGCCTCACGCACAACGGCCTCCAGCAGCACTGCCTCCTGCCTCTTCTTTGGCTTTGCTCTGGGGCAGTAAAGGCTGTGTGTGTGTGTGCTGGGCGGCAGGGAGTGGAAATGGAGAAGCCCTAACTGTCTCCTCCAGTAGTCTTCCGGGGTCCATCCACCTCACCATCTCAGCCCTCTGAAGGATGGAGCCAGACCCAGAGAAGTGAGTAGCTTCTGGAGTTTATCCACTCTGCACCCCTGGACCAGCCAACTGAGCTGGTCAAACCCTCCCCGCAACCCCAACCAAAGAATCTTCAGGTCCCCTTCTTTCCGTTTCCTGGCAAGCACCAAACTCCTTCTCCCCATCAAAGAGGGAAACAATTTCTAAAAGACAGCAGCTGCAGCAGACCAGTGCGGGGGGGAAGGGGGGGACTTGGGGCCAGCAGTCTTACCCGAGGTGTCCCAGAGACTGAGCTCCACTCTCTGTTCCTCTGTCTCCAGGCAGGCTGTGTAATTCTCAAACACAGTGGGCACATACGTCTGTGAAAAGAGAGGAACTATTCACACCCTGGGTGTCCCTACCCTTGTAACCCTCCAGTTAGTGCTGGCTACACAAGAAGCCGCTCATCCTAGTGAGACACTAAAGTGTCAGGACATAAGGAGAGGAGGGGATACCTGGGGCAGGAGGGACCACATGGGACA
Organism: Hyperoodon ampullatus; assembly: GCF_949752795.1. Lineage (NCBI taxonomy): Eukaryota > Metazoa > Chordata > Mammalia > Artiodactyla > Ziphiidae > Hyperoodon > Hyperoodon ampullatus. The sequence goes on from NC_136924.1 coordinate 54,833,707, forward strand.
GAGGAGGGGGAGTGTAGAGGCACAGACACTTTGCTCCATCTCAGAGTAAGAAATGTGAATGGCTGCCTGCCAGGGACAAGCCCCCCATATCCTAGATGGTCAGGGAGACACACACACACAAGGAATCCTCTTGTCCCCAGATTTGTCTGTCTTCCAATTTCACAGCCACAAGCCAATTCTAGCGCTTTATCTTTTCCCCACAAGCCCCTTGGACCAGCAGGGCAGCAGAAGCCTGCCTGGGGACAAGCGCATAGAACCTTTGAGGATGGGTGAAGGGACGGACAGGTATTACGTCAAGAAAAAACCCCAGACTCTCAAATGCCTTCAGTTCCCTCTCCCAAGAGCAGACTCCAGGATGAAGGGAGGTAGGAGGGGATTTGATGGGGGGGGACCTATGGGTGAAGAGGTGAGGAGGAGCCTGCGGGGCGGCAGAAGTGGAACAGGTCTCAGGGGAAGCTAAGGCAGGGCGGTCCTCCAGCCAGAAAGCGGCTGAGGATGGGGAGGGGTGGGGCGGGGTGAGACAGCTCCCCTGGGTGGGTGGGAATCTACCCCCAGAAGGCATGCGGGCAAGGAGGAAAGCTGGCCAGCGGTCGGGCGAGCAACTCACCTCGGGATAGCAGTCTTTCGCCAACACCTGTAACATAGCTGTCTTCCCACACTGCACATCCCCCACCAGAACGAGCTTACATCTGGCCACGATTGGCTGGGGGGCCCGTCTCTCCTTCATGGCTGCAGCCTCCGCGGGACCTGGACTCGGATTCAGAGAGGAGAACGTTGCGCCAGGTGCGTCTCAGCACAGGACCCAGTCGGATTCCCTGTCTCTCTCCAACTGAAAAAGAGGCCGGCACAGCCTCCTTATATCACCCTGGCTGAGCCAATCACAAGAGGGGGCGGACTCTGCCACAGCCAATCCCCGAGGTGGGATCCCCTCCAGCAGCCAATGGCAGGAGGTTCTGAGTCAGAGCCCTCTTTTTCCCTTCCCTTTCTCTTAAAGCTGCACCTTTGCTTCCTCTGAAAGGGGATTCCCACGTTGTTTTGCATTTGTATTGGGGTTGAGGGTAGGAGGGGGGATGAAGCAAAATTTAATGGTCTTGTGTGGCCACCAATTAGTGTCAAAAACAAACTAGCTAAGAATGTGGATAGTGAGGTCAAACTGGAGTGGTCCCTGGAGAAGAACAGGACTTGCCTAAATTGTAGACAGGTGACACCCCTTGGGGAAGGTGTGGTCCCAGAAATTTCTGACCCCTTTGTTCTATCTAATCCCCACCCAAACCAGTTCCCAGAGAAGCTCCTGCTGGACCCCTTTATCAGCTCCTGCTGGACCCCCTTCAACTCCTGTCTCTTTCTCAGAAATCACCTTCATCCAAAAATAAATAAGTTTTAAAACTTTCTTGCATCATCTGGAAAAAACCCACAGAGCTCCTGACCCACAGATGGGCAGAGAGAAAGGAATGAGGGAGTCTGGCAAGTGGGGATGGGAGCAAGGAGTACAAAACAAACAAAGTCACTGTCTGTTCAGCCAGACAACCTCTCACTCCAGGCCTGGCAGGAGCTGCTTTAGGAGTGTTTGTTCTGCTGCTTGGGTTCAGCTTCCTGGATGAATCAGGCACAGGTCCAGTTTCAGGTTGACACCTACTGACGCTGATGTACTGCGTGTGTCACCTGGTTAAAGTCCAGAATGGAAGACTGGGACTGGGACTTTGGGGTTAGGAAGCTGGAGGGCAAGATGAGGTTGAGATGAGCTACGTAACTGCCTGCCAGCCCTCAGCCCTCAGGGCCCTTCATCTTACTGACTCTCTGCTAGACAGACCCATGGGATGTACGTCCGCAGCCTGAATAACCCACTGATTATTCAGGAACGAAGACAGCCCAGATGAGGCCTTCTGGGGATAAGGGACTGAAGTAAGACTGACCTTGGACAAAAGTGAGAGCACTCCAGACTTCTTCTCTAGGTCCCTTCACCTCGTCAAGCCCAGTGCCTCTGGAGCACGGCCGGGGTCCTGTTCCACCTGAGCTTTACTCTAATTCACCATCATTGCTGCCCCACCCAGGGGTATTTTCCCTGTTACGAAGGATGTTTAAAAGTCTTCCCTGGGGACTTCCCTGGTGGCACAGTAGTTAAGAATCTGCCTGCCAATGCAGGGGACATGGGTTCAAGCTCTGATCCGGGAAGATCCCACATGCCATGGAGCAACTAAGCCTTGTGCCACAACTTCTGAGCCTGCGCTCTAGGGCTCACATGCTGCAACTACTGAGCCTGCGTGCTGCAACTACTGAAGCCCACGTGCCTAGAGCCCATGCTCTGCAACAAGAGAAGCCAACGCAATGAGAAACCCACACACCTTGGAAGAGTAGCTCCCGCTAGCCGCAACTAGAGAAAACCCACACGCAGCAAGCAAGACCCAACGTGGCCATAAATTAATTAATTATTTTAAAAATCTTCCCTGGACCCAAAGGGACAGATCTTTAAGGGTAAGATTGCAATGCCCTCGATAGACAGGAGAATGGAGAGTATTTTGAGAATGTAACCTAGCCAGTGTGCCTCCCATCAAAGCCTATGGCATCCAAGTCCAAGTTGCTTGGCTAAGGGCTCTGAGGCTAAGTCCTGCACTGTCCTCTGCCCATCTCCTAAGGCTCCCCTTCCAGGGATCAGGAATCACCTCAGGGAACCTCCAGGGTAGAAGGACAGTTATCCAGGTGCTACCACTGGCTGGTTACCCTCCTTTCCCAGGCAGGCTCTCTGGAAGTTTCTTCCCCCTACCATTCCCCAGGCCTCATCCTCAGCCCTCAGGTAATGTTCTGCCAATAGAATTTGTCCTCTTCTTGCCCTTTTCCAGCAGCCTGACAGCTTCTCTGAGTTGCCCATAAATATGGTTTGGGAGCGTTCCAGGAACAGCTGTAAGATCACAGTCTGCCTCAGCCTAGAGTCTCCTCCCTCAGCCTTTTTCCTGGTGTCTCCCTCCCTCAGTCTCATCTGGACTCAGTTCTGGAGGCATCAGTGGGGTTCCCATACAGCCTCTTAACCCTCAACTGGGTTCCCTCCAATGGCAGCCCCAAAGGCTTTAGCCCTCTCTCTCCCCCATGTTCTCTACCAGCCTGTGCCTACACATACCCACGCCCAAGCCACTTCAAATAAACATTCAAATAAGTAAAAACTGTTCTTGCTCTGCAAACAGCTTCCTCTGGCTTCTAATAAGATTGTCATTCATAAGGTCCACTGAGATAGAAATTCTGGGAGCTGGTGCTAACACTGCTTCTTCCCTGAGTGGCTGCATTTCAGGTGAGAGCAGCAGAAAGCCTGAGCCGTGAGATGGAGCAGCCCCCCATCATGGCTGATTCTCAAGATGTGTCTCCAAAGGTATTTTGTGGGTCACAAGTTTATGAGTTGTGGTGTGTGTGTGTGTGTGTGTTCAGAAGGTAGCATGGCAACATGAAAAAAGGATGGAGCCAAAATTCAGCTGGTCTGGGTGTTGGACCAGCTCTGCCCTTAACAAGCTGTGTGTGTTTGGGAGTCTCTTCTCTCTCGGGCCCCTGTTTCCTTGAAGGTAATGTGAGGGCTTTGGACTAAAGAAGGGTTTTTTAGCCTTTTTTTTTTTTTTTTTTGCAGTTAGTTAGACTCCATCCCCCAAGTTTGTTCAAACCTCTTCCAAGTGTCTTTATTTGAAAATCCAAAGCCAGAGTAATAAATTTATAAGACTGTTCTTTCCCACCAAGACCAGAAAAATTTTAAACAAGGTTATACTTGAAAATGTTATCCTAAGGTGAAAGAAGCTAGTCACAAAAGGCTGCATATTATATGATTTCATTTGTATGAAATGTCCAGAACAAATCCAAAGAAACAGAAAGTAGATGAGTGATTGCCTGGGGCTCTAGGGGCTGGGGGAATGGAGAGTACTGCTAATGAGTACAGGGTTTCTTTTTGGGGTGATGAAACTTCTAAATTTGATTGTAGTGATGGTTGTACAACTCTGTGAATATACTAAAACCACCGAATTGTACAGTTTAAGTTGGTGAATTGTATGGTATGTGAATTATATCTTGATAAAGCTGTTACTTTTTTAAAAATAAGTTTATAATTCCAAATCTTCTTTATGAAATCTCCTTAACTTGTTGTTGTTGTTTTTTAATTCATTTATTTATTTATTTATTTTTGGCTGCATTGGGTCTTCATTGCTGCGTGTGGGCTTTCTCTAGTTGCGACTAAAGGGGGCTACTCTTCATTGCAGCACGCAGGCTCTAGAGCACAGGCTCAGTAGCTGTGGCACACGGGCTTAGTTGCTCCACGGCATGCGGGATCTTCCTGGACCAGGGCTTGAACCCATGTCCCCTGCATCGGCAGACAGATTCTTAACCACTGCGCCACCAGGGAAGCCCTCCTTTAACTTTTCTTTTTTTTTTTAAACTTGTGTGGAAATGTTCAAACATTTAAAAAAGTAGAAAGAATAATACAATGAACCCATAGGTAACCAACACCCAGCTTCAATAATCAGCCACACAATCTTGCTTCATCTATCCCCCCACCCACTTCTGCCCACTACACCTCCTTACTGGATGATTTTATTTTTTATTTACTTTTCCAAAGGATTTTTTTGGGGGGCCACACCGTGTAGCATGTGGAATCATAGTTCCTGGATCAGGGATCGAACCCACGCCCCCAGTGCGTGCCTCCTGCACTGGAAGCACGGAATCTTAACCGCTGGACCACCAGGGAAGTCCTGGATGATTTTAAAACAAATTTTGGACATCATATCATTTAATCCATAGAGATTTCAGTACTCATCTGTAAAAGAAAAGGATTCTTCGTTAACATAATCAAAATACCATTGTCACAACTGAAAATAAATAACTCCTTAATATCACCAAATATCCAGTCAGTGCTAAAATTTCCCCAATTGTGTCACACCTTGGTTTAGTTAAATCGGAATCTGAACAAGGTCCACTCGTTGAATTTCATTGATATGGCTCTTAAGTGTCTTTTATTTCATAGGTTCCATCTCCTTTTTTTTTTCTCTCAATTTATCTGATGAAGAAACCAAGTTGTTTATTCTATAGTGTTTTCCACATTCTGGATTTTGCTGATTGCACCTCCACTGTGTTGTTAACATGTATTCATAGTAAACTACTTTACAAATTAAATCTTATTCAGTATTCCAAAACGTGAAAAAAGATGAAAAACAAAACTGCAGTGGTTGAATCAGAATTAGGGACTTGCAGTGGGGCTCACTCAGCCTTCTCTCCCCTCCTGGCGTACCTCTAAGGAACAAACTCCAGGGAACACAGTTTAAAGACCACTAGCCTGGATAATGTGAGTGTGTGTGTGTGTGTGTGTGTGTGTGTACCACACATTCAAAGCTCAGGGCTGCCCTATCTTTTTTTGGCTCTGATTACTGTGATAAGGTCCTTATCTGGGACAGTGGCATAATATACCAAGGTGCTCAGTGTGGTAGCAAATTCAAATCCACTCTGACTCTTACCAGAGCGTACACAAACCCAGTACTTTCTCTGCCCTAGGGATCCTTACAAAGAACTCCCAGGCACCCTGCCACCCTGCCAGGGGTCTAGCAGGGCAAGGCCCATTCTCCCCTCCTTAGTATGACTCAGGTGCTCCACTTCTCAGTCCTAAACCATAACTTCTCATGATCTCAGGGATCCCTGGCTCCTGGCCATGGGAACACCTGACCCTTTGGGCTTTTTAGCTGGAGCAGCCACTACAGTGCTAACCAAGTTTTTAAGACTCAGTCCCTGTCTTCACGGAGTTTACAGCAATGATAGGGAGATAAAGCAAAAGCCTGGTGGGTAATTGAAACCAAGTGCAGTAGGGAGTGCTGAGGAGGGAGGGGTCAGATCTGGTTAGGTGATCCTGAAAGGCTTATCCAAGAGGGTGGTTTCACCTGGGCCTCAATTTTATTTATTTGTTTGTTTGTTTGTTTTGGCTGCGTGCAGCATCTTTAGTTGTGGCATACATGTGGGATCTAGTTCCCTGACCAGGGATCGAACTCGGGCCCCCTGCATTGGGAGCACAGAGTCTTAGCCACTGGACCACCAGGAAAGTCCCTGGACCTCAATTTTGATACGAGATTGGTGAGGGCAGAGGATAGATGCAGGAAAATGCTAAGTGTGCCCAAGGACTGAATAATCAATGCAACCAGCTAGAGCAGATGATTTAGGGGGGTGGGGCAGTTTGCCTGAGAACATAATTAGGAAAGGAAATCTGGTACTAAAATATCATTAAATACACTTAAAATCTGAAATATAGGAGTTTGTAGTTTTAAAAAATACACACAAGGGGCTTCCCTGGTGGCGCAGTGGTTGAGAGTCCGCCTGCCGATGCAGGGGACACAAGTTCATGCCCCGGTCCGGGAAGATCCCACATGCCGCGGAGCGGCTGGGCCCGTGAGCCATGGCCACTGAGCCTGTGCGTCCAGAGCCTGTGCTCTGCAACTGGAGAGGCCACAGCAGTGAGAGGCCCACCTACGAGAAAAAAAAAAAATACAAGTATACCTGTATGTTTTTCCTTTTTTTTAATTAATTTATTTTATTTTATTTATTTATTTTGGCTGCGTTGTGTCTTCGTTGCTGCGCACGGGCCCTCTCTAGTCGTGGCGAGCAGGGGCTACTCTCCATTGCAGTGCGCGGGCTTCTCATTGCGGTGGCCTCTCCCATTGCAGAGCACAGGCTCTAGGTGCACGGGCTTCAGTAGTCGTGGCATGCGGGCTCAGTAGTTGTAGCTTGTGGGCTCTAGAACACGGCTCAGTAGTTGTGGCACACGGGCTTAGTTGCTCCGTGGCATGTGGGATCCTCCCGGACCAGGGCTCCAACCCATGTCCCCTGCACTGGCAGGTGGATTCCCAACCACTGCGCCACCAGGGAAGTCCCTGTATGTTGTTCTTGATTGTCAACGCCCTCCAGCCAAAGACCACCAGCAGACACTTGTAGCTGAACAAAATTGGGTTTGTGGACTCATTTCAATAAGGAGAACAACTCACACCATGGTGGAACTATGGGGCATCCAGGAAAAGGGCTTAGGATTTGGATTTATATGTTTTGATTTGGGGAGAGGTCAGGGAAGCGAGGTTGCTCTGGGTTTGAGGCTGTCAAGAAGATGGAGGATTCTACAGTTGGGTACCTTAAATAAGAATGAAGCAGGGGGACTTCCCTGGTGACGCAGTGGTTAAGAATCCGCCTGCCAGTGCAGGGGACACCAGTTTGAGCCCTGGTCCAGGAAGATCCCACATGCCGCGGAGCAACTAAGCCCGTGTGCCACAACTACTGAGCCTGCGCTCTAGAGCCTGTGAACCACAACTGCTGAGTCTGCGCGGCACAACTACTGAAGCCCACACACCTAGAGCCCATGCTCTGCAACAAGAGAAGATACTGCAATGAGGAGCCCACACACTGCAACGAAGTATCGCCCCGGCTCACCACAACTAGAGAAAGCCCGTGTGCAGCAACGAAGACCCAACACAGCTGAAAAAAAAAGAAAAAAAAAAAAAAAAAGAATGAAGCAGGGCTAACACTGTGATTGGTAAAGGAGCAGCAGCCACTCCTATTAGCTAGGATAGGGGGGGTGTTTGTTCTTTTTATTTTTAATATTTATTTGGTTGTTTGTTTGTTTTTGGCTGCATTGGGTCTTCGTTGCTGCACGCGGGCTTTCTCTAGTTGCGGCGAGTGGGGGCTACACTTCGTTGTGGTGCACAGGCTTCTCGCAGTGGCTTCTCTCATTGCAAGCGCAGGCTCTATGTGCACGGGCTTCAGTAGTTGTGGCACATGGGCTCAGTAGTTGTGCCTCATGGGCTCTAGAGCGCAGGCTCGGTAGTTGTGGTGCATGGGCTTAGTTGCTCCACGGCATGTGGGATCTTCCTGGACCAGGGCTCGAACCCATGCCCCCTGCATTGGCAGGCGGATTCTTAACCACTGCGCCACCAGGGAAGTCCCTGTTTGTTCATTTTTGTGGTTTGGACAATGTTCTTGTTTTTGCCTGTGTTTGGATGTGACTATGAAGAGGTCTTATTCTTTTTTTTTTTTTGGGGGGGGGGTACATGGGCCTCTCACTGCTGTGGCCTCTCCTGCCGCGGAGCACAGGCGCCAGACGCACAGGCTCAGCGGCCATGGCTCACGGGCCCAGCCGCTCTGCGGCAAGTGGGATCCTCCCGGACTGGGGCACGAACCCGCGCCCCCTGCGTCGGCAGGCGGACTCCCAACCACTGCGCCACCAGGGAAGCCCAGAGGTCTTCCTCTGGAAGGAGGAATGTGGCCAAAGTGAGTGCAGCTGCCATTGGCTGGCCTCGTTTGATGTTGGTATTCTGTGAAAGTGTTATGTTCTATAGGAGAAAGCCAAAGTCTAGCTATGAAGGCCAGGCCTATTCCTGGGGCTTTTCTCTTTCTTGTGCTCTTGTGCTCCTCTTTCTGGGAGCTGGGTGGTGTTATATGAATCTGGTGAGAGATCAGAAGGAAGAACAAAAGGAAAGAGAATTTTCTAGGAAAACTTCCTGGAGGAAGTAGCATTGAGCTATGATGTAAAACAAGAATAAAATGCTGAGGGGTGGGCCAGGATATAGACAATGTTCTAGGGGAATGGGATGGCATGGAAGCAAGAAATGGAGGAAGACGACCAGTGAATGCATGCGTGGTTGTGTGTGTGTGTGTGTGTGTGTGTGTGTGTGTGTGTGTGTGTGTGTGTTTAAAGGCTTATATAGGAGGAGAAAGAAAGAAAAAAAAAGCTACCTGAACTAGACTAAGAATTAGCAGGAAAACGACGGCTGAGGATGGGGCAGGAGGGGAAACGGGGAGGCGGTAAAGAGAGTGGTCCTGAAGAAGCCTCGTTCTGTCTGGTTTGGGCTGAGTTGGGGGGTGGGAGTGGGGAACAGAGGGGCAGAATGTGGCCAAAGTGAGTGCAGCTGCCGTACATGGAATAGGCTCTCGGAGCACAGGACAGTGGCGAGACCACAGCACGTAGGGCTTCCTGCCTTCTCTTGCCACCACCAGGGCTTGGTCAGGACCAAGGTGGCTGCTTGCTGAGTGAGTGGTAGGGAGCCCTCATGCTAGGGGGAATTCTATGGGGGGAGAGGACCTTAGGAACATGGGAGTCAGCTGGGAAATGATGTGAACCCTGAGCCAGACATACTCCCTGTCCAGTTTCCCATGTCCAGCCACTTCCTCATCCTCCAGTGTGGCAAATCCCTCACCCTCCTCCACTCTCTCAGTTCCTTCTGCTCCACCTTCATTTACAGCCTCCCTGGGGACCTCTGTTTTGGGGTTTTTGTTTTTTCCTTTTTTTTTGTTTTTGGCTGCATTAGGTCTTCATTGCTGCGCGCGGGCTTTCTCTAGTTGTGACGAGTGTGGGCTACTCTTCCTTGAGGTGCACAGGCTTCTCATTGCGGTGGCTTCTCTTGTTGCAGAGCACAGGCTCTAGCTGCACGGGCTTCAGTAGTTGTGGCACACGGACGCTAGAGCACACGGGCTTCAGCAGTTGCAGCGTGTGGGCTCAGTAGTCGTGGCGCACGGACTTAGTTGCTCCACGGCATGTGGGATCTTCCCGGACCAAGGCTCGAACCTGTGTCCCCTGAGCTGGTAGGCAGATTCTTAACCACTGTGCCACCAGGGAAGTCCCTTCCTGGGAATCTTTGTGTGTCCACTCTCCCAGGCTCCTCCAGGAGGTCCTTGATCAGGCAAAGATGGACAGAAGTATAACTTTCCTCTGCCTGCCCTCAAATTTCTCGCCTGCAAAAGCAAGGCAAACCTGTTTTGGTGGGAAAATGACTGTAAGTAAGGAGACTCAGTTTCTCTATTTCTAAATGGCAAGATTAAAACAAAACCAAGAAACTACGCAGGTCATGTCCATCCTCTGCTTAAGTCTTCCTATGTGGTCAGGTTCACTTTGAATAAAGTCCAGTTTCTCTTAGAGCCATACATGACCTGCCTTGCCCCCTGGCATCTTTCCCCTCTCCTACTATGCTCCAGCCATGCTGAACTTTTGCTTCCTCCAATCATGGCTCTCAGACTTTTCTGTCCCAAGTCATAGTCAGAAATACATGTTACATCACAGCCTAAAACATATACACACTCACAATTTATGTACATATACATTTACATATAAATACATATTTACAGCACATACACACACATTCATGCTGAAATTAAAGTTCCCCAAAACATTCACCTTTACCAGGTACAGTGTACTCTACTTGTACTTGGGGCCCTTTCGCTGCATTCCCTCTGCCTGGAGTGCCCTGCTCTTTGATTATCCCCACTGGTACCATTTTATCCCTTAGTTCTTGGGTTTAGTGTCATCTGCCCAGAGAGGTCAACTCAACTGAAGTAGCCACTTGACCATTCCCTTTCATGTTCTCTGGCACTTGTCACTATGATATTTTTCTGGCTTATGTTTTTGTCTATTTTTTTGTTGATTGTCTTTCTCCTCCACTCTGATAAAGTGGACTTGGTGGGGTCTTTTCGCTACTGTTTCCTGCCATATCTCCAGTGTCTAGAATGGTGCCTGGAGCACAGCAGTGCTCGGTGAATGTTAATAGAACGAAGGAATGACCCTGATCCAGACTCTCTCTCTCTTTGGGCCCCAGCATCCTCATCTACAAAATGCGAGGCTGGACTTACTCTCTGGATGCCTTCCGGCTTACCTACAGTCCAGTCTTCCAGGGCACACCAAGGATGTGCTCCAGATAACCAGAGTCTGGCAGTGGGTGGGATGGAGAGGGTCAGGCCTGTTAGCCCACAATCCTGTTTGTTGAGGACAGATACTGAAGAAGGACAGAAACTTGCTTCTAGGTTAGTGAAGGCCAAAGGTATAAACCCAGGCACAGAGCAACTAATGGAAAGGCAGAACCGGAGCCAGCCAGACATAACGAGAACAAGCATGTTGGTACTTCCTGTGTGCTGTGCCCTGTCTGCATTGTCTCACTCAATCCTCAGTCCTCTGAGGGTCCAAGAGGTGGTACAGGACTTCATTAGCACCTCCGCTCAGGAGTCAGCCCCACCAGATTCAAAACCTGACTCAACGCTTCCAGAGGCAGCACAGGTGGAGATCCCAGGCTCAAGCCACGTGGCCCAGGTTTGAATCCTGTTCCCAGCAGTTCCTAGTTATGTGAACTGGGTGAATTACTCAGTCTTTCACTGAGAGTTCTCATGTCTCCAGTAATTGCATTACTTCCCATTCTTTCCAGCACTTCCTGGAGATTGGGAAGCTTAAGAAAACTAGGAGTCTCTGTTGGGCTTGGCCTCCCATCTGACCCCCTGGGGCTCCTGGCCTCTGGCTACAGCATGCCGGTTGAAAGCCTTGGCTCTGTGTTCAGTGGGCTGAGGTCTGTGTCCAAGACCTCAAGCATTTACTACCTTGTGACCTTAGGCAACCTCTGTGAGCCTTGGTTTCCTTGGCAGGGATTTTGGATTTCCTGAGCCAGGGTTTCATCCACAGCTGCAACATTCTTCTGCTCACCAGCCTTAGTCTCTCCACCCCAACACTTCCTCTTCCCTGAGGGAGAGAAAACAGAATTTGACACAGAGAGCCCTGAAGTCCGTTATTATTAAGAGCCTTGCCTTCCTCCTTCCGGTTTTCTCCAGACTGAATAATCCAAATCCTTTTCTCTTGCTTCGCAAATCTAATTCTCAGCCCTTCTCACACCTCTCCTCTGCCACCTCTTGATATCACCTGTGTCTTCAGACACTGGCGGCACCAAGTCCAGCTCCAGGACTCTGACTGACATGTGGACGGAGTTGAATGAAAGAGGGCTGAGAAATAGCCCCGCGTCCTGGAGGACCCTCAGGTTCATTGAATGACAGCTCCATTATCAAGGCCTTTGCCACCTACAAGACACTGTGCTCAGTACTTCCCTTGCATTATTTCACTTAAAGTTCTCTACAACTCTATTAGGTAAATGCTGTTTTATTGATGACGAAGCCTAAACCTAATTGGTGGGGTGCAGGTTCCTCGGTTCATCTGGCTCCCCAGCTCCTCCTTTGAATCAGGGTGCTGTCACAGTGGGACAAGCCAAGAACTGCAGAAATAGAACTGCAGAAATAGAGCTGCCTCTTCTGAAGGGAGGGAAAAAACACCAGAGTGGGAGAAGTTTCCAGGAGGGAAACAAGACAAAAGTATAGAAAGGATGAAAGACCCAGAGACACATACAGTTCAGAATCATGTTACAATCGACATTTATCTGTGCTGAGGGGATGGGAGAGGCAGTGATGGAAGGTGGGTGGGATAAGTCTGGAAATTTTCAACAGAAGGTAAGAATGGATGGGGTGGGGCAGGGTTGAAGAATGGTCATGGAAAGAAGTGCCCCAACCCCCATGCCTGTGAAGAACCGAAAGATCAGGAAGGTGCTAGTGTGTGAACTGTGTTTATTTTTTCCGAAGTCTAAAAATACAGTGAAAAGGAAACACACACACACAGACTAACCTAACCAGAAACGGGAAAAAGTGGTCATGGCAACAGCTGAGAAATCGAAGTCAGGAATTTCAGGAACTGGGATAACTTGGTGACCTGAGCTTGGAAATTCCACCTCATGATGAAGCTCTTGAAAGCTGCCAGCTTCCGATCAGAGTCTGGAGCACTTTCCAGCAGCCTGGGGCGGGGCAGAGAAGGAAGGAGGAGGGAGGAGGTGAATGCCTCCTACTGAGAGGGCAGACCTGTCACTTTGAGGGGCTGTGGGTGTGGAATGAATGAGGGGTGGGGTCCTCCATTTAGCCCCCTCTCATTGTCATAATAACTATGACAAGAATAACCCCTTACCAAGTGCTCACCAGATATCAACTGTCTTGCAGAGGAAGTAAGAATTATGATCCCTACTTCACAGGTGAGGACTCAGAGGCACAGAGAGGTTAAGTAATTTGCCTAAGGTCTCACAGCTAGCAAATGGCAGATCTAGGGAGTTGGAAATCACAGATCTCTTTTGTGGATCTGAGGAAAGCTAAGTACCCAGTACCCAGGGAAAAAGCCTATAATGAACTTATATACAACATTTTATATTCCATTTCAGGGGCTTCGAAGAGCAGTTGGGTCACAGGGGCCAGTGTTGAATCAGCTCCCGCTCCACTCCATCCCATCTCCAATCCACTAGTCCAGTAAACAAAGCCAGGGGAAGGGGTGGCTTACAGCTACTGCCTGCCCCCACCAACCCCTGCTCTTCTGGGACCTGGGGTTTGCCCTGGCTGTTTTGAGAGGTCTCCCCAGCCTGCTCTGGTGTGAGGTGGGGAGAGGGCTGGTAGGGCCGGGGGGTTGGGAATGCTATAATGGGCTCTGTGGAGAAGCCAGAATTGTGCTATATTGGAGGACAATGCTCTTCCCTCACCCCCTCAGGGTATCCTTTTCGGGTAGAGATTTGGAACTGCCCAGACTAGAAGAGATGAAGGCCTCCTCCCTTAATTAAATGCCCAGGGGTTGCTATGGAAACCAGAGCTTCCAAATCCTGGTCAGACAATGGGGAGAGGAGCTGCCTCCAGCCTAGACAAGTGAAGCTTCAGGGACCTTGTCGGGGACAGGAATGGGGGCCAGAGGGTGAGAAAAAGGGGGTGCCAGCCAAGGAGTTCAGCCTCCCCTCTCCGTGGAACTGTGGGAGGGGGCCTCTCTGACCCGAGGGGTCTGCCTGAGATGGAGGAAGTGGCGGGGGTGCGTGGGGCATGGCTCCGGGAGAGGGGAAGAGAATGGGGGCAGCTAGCTGGAGCCAGGCACTGCCCAGAACTGAACACCTCCTTTGTTCCCAGAGGAGAAGGCCAGCCAAGTTGGTAAACAAAGGGAAGAGGCCAGAGGGCAGACAGCTAAGCGATAAGGCTGGGCTGAGTAACGGAGCCTGAGAGACAGAGGGGAAGTTCCCGAGTCCCACTGACAGGCAGAACGTCGGCATATATTGGCATATATTGTCATCTGGACATACACAGTCACTAGAGCCACACGGGACCCGTGCAGACACACACCTCTACAGGAACAGTGTGCACTGAAGCACCTATCTTTGGGGACACTCAGACCCCCAATGCCTTTGTTCCCCCAGCTCCCCTCTGGAGCCCTTTCTTCACCCCCGGCCTTTGGAGCGTCTCTATAGGGAAGGCAGTGGACAGCCCTCTGTAAACAGCCCGGCCTCCCGCACGTGGGGCAGCAGCATATTGGGGTCAGGGTCTTCAGTGGGTCGTGGATCTTGTTACCACACGTCAAGGGAAAAGACCCCCATTCTGAAAACAGTACAATACCTACCATTAATCGGCACTTATGTGTCAAGCAGCTCTGCAACGACTGTCTTCCTTTCCTAGAGAAAGGAACCTGAGGGGAAGTTAAGTAAAGCAGGCCTCACAGCAGTCAGGAAGTGGCAAAGCTGGGACTTGAACCCAGGTTTGTCTGGCTCTAAAGCCCGTATGCCTTCCCACTTGCCCCGCCTTTGCTTCAAAAACCTCTTGGAAACTTCTCTGAACAAGCCCACTCTGTTCTCGTCCCTTCACTCTCCCACTCGGTGTTACCTAAATACTTCTCCAGAAGCAATTCCCAATTTGTAAGCTGGTTATCTAAAGGGTCTATATATAACTTGGTTGTTTGGAACCCAAACATATTTTTTCCCAGAGAAAAGGTATTAAATGGGTCCAGAAAGGCCACTTGACCTAGAATGCAGCTGACAAGTACATCTGGTTCAGGACTAGCCCGGGGCCCCAACCATCGTTAAATGTTATTGTTTCCTGGAGAAACACGTCCCCAGTTCACTGGAGAGAAAGAAACAGCTTTCTGTTCTCACTTTGTCCACCCTCTCCATCATCCTGCTGTACCTGTATCCCAGTTGATGGAGTGGCTGAGGCTGGGGGGTGACAATTCATAAATCAGGCTACATTCTGAGTGCTGATCAAAGTGGGTGTTTCTTGAGAAAACGGCCCAGGGTGGAGAGGGTTAAGAAACCAAGCCTCGCAAAGCTGAAAGAACTGTTGGAGTGGCACAGAGAAGGCTTGAGGGTGGAGGGGCGAGCAGGATGGCTTCTACAACTGCTTAAAGGACTGTCCTGATTGCATATAGCTCCAGAGGGCCAAACTAGGACCAAGTTGTAACAGGGAGTCAGATTTTTTTTAAAAAGGAAGATCTTTCTAACTATTAAATCTCTTCACAAATGGAATGGGCATCTTGGTGAAGTGGTGCGTTCTCTGACACTAAGAATATTCAGGGAGAAAGTAGATGACTGCCTACTCGGCACATGGTAGAGGGAAGGAAGCGTTGGACCAGTAGGTCTCTGAAAGGCCTCTAAATTCGTATACTCGTTTAGCAAAATGTTATGGAGTGTCTATATGTGCCTAGCACTATGCTAGGAGCAAGATTTATAGTGAGAATAGGGTGGGGCTCTTGCCCTCAGGGAGCTTGTGGTCTAATAGGAGAGTCAAGCATTAAGCACAAGTGGATCTATAACCTATAATATAGGTTATAAGGGGGAAATAATCGGTTACTACTATGAGAGAATAACAGAAGGGATCTAATTCAGAGATGGGATCCAAGAGGGCCTCTCTGAAGTACCCACAGTGAGGCTGAGATCTGAAGGATGAGTGGGGGTCAGCCTGGGGAAGGGGGAGGGGGTGTGTGTCTGTGTGCAGGTGGTGGGGTCGTTCCCGGCAGAGACCACAGCAAGTAGCCTGGGGAAGGAAAGAACAGTGTGACTAAAACATCGTGAGTGAGGAGACAATGGCAAGAGATGACATTGGGCTTCCCTGGTGGCGCAGTGGTTGAGAGTCCGCCTGCCGATCCAGGGGACGCGGGTTCGTGCCCCGGTCTGGGAAGATCCCACATGCCGCGGAGCGTCTGGTCCCGTGAGCCATGGCCGCTGAGCCTGCGCGTCCGGAGCCTGTGCTCCGCAGCGGGAGAGGCCACAGCAGTGAGAGGCCCGCGTACCGCAAAAAAAAAGAAAAAGAAAAAAAAAAAACTAGGCAAAGCTCAGCTCACTCGAGCCCAGCTGTTCTCACCCCCAGAATAAAAGATGTTCCTAGAGGTAAGCTGCAGTCAAACCAAGGTGCACTCGTGATTGCTCCCTCAGCGTTCATCCTCCAGCTGTTTTCAGAGGCTGAGGGTATTGTGGATACACCGAATGTATCCCTGAGCCTCATGTCCTGGGCCCTAGGCCTGACCCCCAAGGCTGAGCATAAAACTACTCCCACGTGCTCCCACACTGCCCTAGGCTCACTCTCAGGGTTGAACTTACACTTCTACAGCATAACCACTGGCTTTCCTGCCGGTGTCCTTGAGGGTGGCAGCTGTCTCCCTGTTTTCTGTTTTCTGTTGCATTCCAGGGGCTACATATGGCACTTATCCTCTAGCCCCATTTCTCATGAGTTCTCCACCTGGCATCTCTGAGCCAGCCACACAGGCCTGCTGTTGGCTTCTCAGGTTTGCTGTTCTCTCTCCTCAGGGCCTTTCCATCTGCTTTTCTCCCTGCCTGACATGTTCTTTCTCAGGCCTTTTCTTGACCAGCTCCTGTTCCTTCTTCAGGTCTCAGCTTACCTGTCACTTTCTCCAGGAAGCTTTTCATCAGGGCCCTGGTCTAGGTCCTGGTGGGTCTCCCAGCTCCTGCATTTCCCCATTGTATTTTAAGCATCTCCTTACTTATCTGTGTCCACGAAAATAATCAATAAACAATCTATAATAGGAATAAAGTTTTACTTGAGCCAAACTGAGGACTAGAGCCAGGAAGACAGCCTCTCAGGTAACTCTGGGGAACTGTTCTAGAAAAGCACAGTTTTCGACACAGAACAAAGAACATCAAACAAGTCAGGGATACATTCCTTGAAGGTTTCAAAAAAAAAAACCAGACCAGCACATACACAGTGAGTCAGTATGGCCTTGGCACGTGGGAAGGGAGTCTTTATCATCGAAGGAGTACCAGCATTGGCTTTCTGGGAAGGGAGGTATTCCATCTTTATTTTTATTTTTATTTTTTTATTTATTTTTTTGCTGTACGTGGGCATCTCACTCTTGCGGCCTCTCCCGCTGCGGAGCACAGTTTCCGGACGCGCAGGCTCAGCGGCCATGGCTCACGGGCCTAGTCGCTCCACGGCATGTGGGATCTTCCCGGACCGGGGCACGAACCCGTGTCCCCTGCATTGGCAGGCGGACTCTCAACCACTGCGCCGCCAGGGAAGCCCTCATCTTTATTTTTAACATGGACATTCTTTACTTCTGGTCAATGTGCCCTTTTCCTTAATAATTAGAGCAGATGTACAATGTATGTTTGATAGGCCACAAACACACTGTTCTGGTTAGCATCAAGTTCAAGTTAACTCATGCATAAGCCAGAATGACTTCCCCATACCTCAACATGTGAAAATTTCTTTTGTCATCTGTGTCTCCCACTAGCCTGTCAAGCTCAGGCAGGGTGGGGATCATGTTTACCTAATTTGTACTGTACCCTTAGTGCCCAGGGCAGGGCTCATAATAAGCCAGGAGTTTAAGCCCTGGGGCCCATGGATGAGCTCCCAGGAGTTCATGAGGCTCCCAAAATCATGTAACAGTTTTTGTAGATTTGTAGTGGATTCTTTCTGGGAGAGAGTCTGTATTTTTTATCATAACCTCAAAGGATATATAACGCCATCCTCTCACCCCCCAAAAGGTTAAGAACCACTGTGTAGGCATTCCATAAAGGCTTGTTTTTGATTGGATGCGTTCATCTGTGAATATAATCATTGATACTCAATAAACAGTTATTGAATGGATGATTAAGCCTCCTCTTCAGGGTTAGGGTGCTTTTAATGTTTTCAACGGATCAAGAAAAACCTCAGAAGAAACCTTTGCCAGTAAAAGTTCAAGTGCCCTTGCTCCAGCCCCTGACTCGGTGGCCCTAAATACCCCCTCTCCCTACCCGGGCGCACAGCCTAAGACTAAAGCTTCAGAGGCTCACAGCCCCTGCCAGAACTCATCTCCTGTCCTGAAATCCACCTACTGCGCCTTTGCAGCCTGTCAGCTGAAAATAATCCTGGTGAGAACAGGGGTGGCAGGAGCAGAGTCCTACAGAAGGTTCGACGGAGGGAGACTCTGCCCCCTGCTGGCTGCCCTGCTCCCCTTCAGCCGCCCGGCCAGGGCTCCAAAGAATGAGGTCAGAGCAGGGAAGAGGGGAGCGAGGTGAGGCAGAGGGGCCAGGGGAGGGGGCGGCCCCCCAACCGGGCAGTCTCTCCCATCAATATTAGGCTCTGTCTTCAAACAAGTCAGGGGTGGTAGCTTCTGCTTTGAAACGCCCACCACTTCCCCTCTCAGGGCTCCTACAGTCTACTCCCAAATTAGGAGCTTGGGGAGGGCAGGGGCTGCCGTGGGGGTGGAAGTCCTTCTGGAGCTCAAAGGGAGGTCCAGTCACTCAGACTTGGCTTTCTCATCGATCTCTTTTCCTGGAGCCTGGCTACTGCCGACACCTTGGGCTCTGGAGCCAATTCTCTGCATCGCCTACACTTGGCGTGTGGTGTACCAGCCTCCCCACATCACCATGGAAACAGGAGCCTCTGCATCCATCCCAGAACTGATTTGTGAAGCTAAGAGAAGAATCTGAATTTCAGGGTGGGGTGCATAGGAAGGGCAAAGAGAAAACGTTCACAGAAATTGTGGGGAGAGGGAGAGAGACATCAGGGTGGTGGAGGGACTGCTTTATAAGGGTTACTGGAATAACTTGTACCCTGTGAAGAGAAGCAGCTTCCTTGACAGACCATAAAGGCAGTCCTCTCATGGGCTACTGGTCAGCTCAAACTAACCAACCCCTCCACAGGCTGTCCTTTGTAGCTGTATAATCTTGAGTGAGTTCCTTAAACCCTCTAAACATCACTTTTCTCATCTGTAAAATAAAAATAAATAGCAGTGCTTACTTCACAGGATTATTGTAAGAATCCAATGAGGTAATGCATACACAGCACTTAATATAGTGCTTAGCACACAGTGAGTGCTCAAAAATGTATTGTTGCACATGCTTATGTTTCTATATATTTATATATTTTTAAACATCTTTATTGGAGTATAACTGCTTGACAATGGTGTGTTAGTTTCTGCTTTATAACAAAGTGAATCAGCTATACATATACATATATCCCCATATCCCCTCCCTCTTGCGTGTCCCTCCCACCCTCCCTATTCTATATTTTTAAAAATATTTACTTATTGGGCTTCCCTGGTGGCGCAGTGGTTGAGAGTCCACCTGCCGATGCAGGGGACGCGGGTTCGTGCCCCCGTCTGGGAGGATCCCACATGCCGCGGAGAGGCGGGGCCCGTGAGCCATGGCCGCTGAGCCTGAGTGTCCGGAGCCTGTGCTCCCCAACGGGAGGGGCCGCGACGGTGAGAGGCCCGCGTACCGCAAAAAATAAATAAATAAATAAATAACTTATTTATTTATAATTTGGTTGCACCGGGTCTTAGTTGTGGTACATGGGCTCCTTAGTTGTGGCACGTGAACTCTTAGTTGCAGCATGCATGTGGGATCTAGTTCCCTGACCAGGGATCGAACCCGGGCCCCTTGCATTGGGAGCATGGAGTCTTACCCACTGAGCCACCAGGGAAGTCCCTCTATAGTTATTATTTGTGTCTCCTTAGCTAAATTGCCAGCCCTTCAATAATACTTGAATAATTCACAATTTTTAAAGTGCTTTTGCACACATTTCTCTCATTTGTCCCACCCCAATCCTGAAAAATAGAGAGATTACTCTCCCCACTTGGTAGGCAAACATGCAGATTCAGAATTTAAGCTTGTTCAAAAGCTCAGCTCTAACCTGGTGCTAAAACTCAGGGTTCTATAGAGCCTGGGTTCGTTGCCCTGTTCACTCATATCCTTTCTGCATCCCAGCACAGTGACACAGATGGTCAGTGCCTCATTGTTTGCTGACACTGATCCTGGAGCAGGAGTCTCCAGGAAAAGCTAGTCCTGAAGTGTGGGCCTTGGGTTTGACCATGAAGGAAGCATAAAACCCTTAATTGAATCTATAATTAAAAACATTGCCACAAAAGGGGAGTGACTGCTCATGGTTTGGGGTTTCTTTTTGGAGTTTTGAAAGTGTTCTAAAATTTTTTTCTTTATTTATTTTAATTTATTTATTTTTGGTTGTGTTGGGTCTTCACTGCTGCATGCGGGCTTTCTCTAGTTGCAGCGAGCAGGGGCTACTCTTCGTCGCGATGCACGGGCTTCTTACTGCGGTGGCTTCTCTTGTTGCAGAGCATGGGCTCTAGGCGTGAGGGCTTCAGTAGTTGTGGCTCATGGGCTCTAGAGCACAGGCTCAGTAGTTGTGGCGTGCGGGCTTAGTTGCTCCGCGGCATGTAGGATCCTCCCGGACCAGGGCTCGAACCAGTGTCCCCTGCATTGGCAGGCGGATTCTTAACCACTGTGCCACCAGGGAAGCCCCTGACTATGTTAAATTTTTAAAATATTGTGTTGGTTAAAAACAAGCAAAAATTAAAGAGATGAAAAGAAAAAGGAAAAATATTATGGTATATAAATTAAATTTTTTTAAAAAGTAAAGAAAGTGGAAAGGTAAACCACTGAACTGGAAGGTATGAATGCAAGGGAGTGATAAGATCCCAGGGTTGCAAGGGCCAAGTAGCAGCACTCAACCACCAAAGGCCAGGTGAGAGTGGCTACCTCAGTGGAGAGCAGATTCAAAGCAGAAATCAGAATATCGGGACTTCTCTGGTGGCACAGTGGTTAGGAATCCACCTGCCAATGCAGGGGACACGGGTTCGAGCCCTGGTCTGGGAAGATCCCATATGCCGCGGAGCAACTAAGCCTGTGCGCCACAACTACTGAGCCCACATGCCACAACTACTGAAGCCTGTGCACCTAGAGCCCACGCTCCACAACAAGAGAAGCCACCACAATGAGAAGCCTGCACACCACAATGAAGAGTTGTCCCCACTTGCCTCAAGTAGAGAAAGCCCGCGCATAGCAATGAAGACCCAACACAGCCATAAATAAATAAATGAATAAATAAAATAAAACAAAATAAACTAAGAAATCAGAACATCTGACTCACAAAGACCTATAACAGTGATTGACGTTGGTCATGGTGTTCCTAGAAGTGACCTAAACAGGAAGCCTACTAAATTCTTACTTGATCCGTATAAGCAGAAAAGTTCTAGGTCAAGGGAACAAAATTCTAACCAGAATCATAAAAACAGAGTCCTAACCCCTCAGTCAATTCCCAGACTTGAGTCACTTTACATACCCAGAGCCCTTTGAATGAAGAAGAGATTGGGTCTTCTTGAGGAAGGACCCCAGTACACTGCCAGGACACTGTTAATCTTTATCCTAGCCTTCCCCAAAAGGTCTTTTACCAGGGTTACTGTGCATTGGGGAAAAGGAAATAATCAGACTTTTCAGGAACACTGTCTCTGAACTGACACTAATTCCAGGAGACCCAAAATGTCACTCTGGTCCACCAATCAGAGTAGGGGCTTCCGGAGATCATCAGATGATCAATCAGGTCTATCTCACAGTGGGCTAGTGAGTCCCTGAACCCACCCGAGGGGTATTTTCCCAGTTCTGCAATGCATTATTGAAATATACTCAGCAGCTGCCAGAATACCGACATTAGTTCCCTGACTTGTGGAGTGAGGGCTATTATGGTGAGAAAGGCCAAGTGGAAGCCACTAGAACTGCCTCTACCTAGGAAGATAGTAAAGCAAAAGCAATGTCACATTCCTTAAGGGATTACACAGATTACTACCATCCTTAAGTTCTTGAAAGATGCAGCAGTGATGATTTCCACCACATCACAATTCAACTCACCCATCTGGCCTGTGCAGAAGACAGATGGATCTTGGAGGATGAGAGTGGATTATCGTAAGCTTAACCAGGTGGTGACTCCAATTGCCAGATGTGGTTTCATTGCTTGACCAAATTAACACACCCCTTGCTACCTGATATGCAGCGATTGATCTGGGAAGTGCCTTTTTCTCCATCCTTGCCAATAAGGACCACCAGAAGCAGTTTGCTTTTAGCTGGCAAGGCCAGCAATGCACCTTCACGGTTGTACCTCAGGGGTATATCACCTCTGCAGCCCTATGTCATCATTTAGTTCACAGGGATCTCGATCACCTTTTGTTGAAAAAGCCAGTCTCATGCTCACAATATTTCATCCCCCACTCAGCAACATAAGAATGGACCTTGGGGTTGGAACACTTTCTTACCAAGAGGTAAAGTGCCTACACAGCCTGTGCCCATTGTGTGGGAATCTCTCTCTCTCTTTCATGCTCAATGTGTACTCCTTTGTTCTATGCAATGCATAGAACATTGCATAGAGCAAATGCATCAGTGGTCCTCAGGCATGCCCCCAGCTATTTCATATTCTATGGGGGAGGGGGAGGGATCCTTTTAGTTGGCACCAGAGAGGGTGCATGTAGGCCAATCGCCCAGCATCTGCTTCCAGGAGGGACCCACTGGCCTTCAGGGACCAACACCCACTATTGAAGTTGATCTTGCTCTGTCTCTTCTCTATGTGAGTAAAGCACTCTTCCATCCAGTGCTTGACTACATTGTTTTCCTTGGCAACTCTGATACCAAGCTGCAGTGGGCAGAAGTGTTTAGACTTCTATTCCTGGTGGCCAGACAGCACTCTGATGACCTTAGCTCTTCCTCCATGTAGTTGGAGTCCTCCCCTGACACTGGTCATCAACATATGATGTTCTGCTTGACACCCTTCTGATCCACAAGATGTCAAACTTGCCCATTACATTGGTGACATTATGTAGATTGGACCTAGTGAGCAAGAAATAGCAACTACTGCAGACATTGGTTTTTATTGGTGAAACACATGTGTGTCAGAGGATGGGAAATAAATCTGGCTAAAGTTCGAGGCCTTCCCAGCTCAGGGAAATTTCAAGGGTCCAATGGTGTGGGGCACATCAAGATATCCCTTCTATAGTGAAGGATCAGTTGTGGCATCTGGCCCCTTCCACAACCAAAAGAGAGGCACAACACCTTATCGGGCCTCTTTGGATTTTGGAGGCAACATATTCCTCATTTGGGTGTGTTACTCTGGCCCATTCACCAAATGACCTGAAAAGCTGCCAACTTTGAGGGGGGCCAGAACAAAAGAAGGCTCTGCAACAGGTCAAGCTGCTGTGCAAGCTGCTCTGCCGCGGGGGCCACACAATCCAGTAGATCCAATGGTGCTTGAAGTGGCAGTGGCATACAGGGATGCTGTTTGGAGCCTTTGGGAACGCCAATAGGTGAATCGCTGCACAGGCCCTAAGGGCTTTGGAGCAAAGTCCTGCAGTCCTCCACAGATAACTACTCCTCTTTTGAGAAACAGCTCTTGGCCTGCTACTGGGTCTTAGCAGAGACCGAATGCTCCGAATGGACCACCAAATTACTATGTGACCTGAGCTGCCCGTCAAGCCATAAAGTTGGGTGTGCAAAGCTGCACTCCATCATCAAATTAAAGTGGTATATAAGAGATCAGGCCTAACTAGTCCCTGAAGGCACAAGTAAGTTACATAAAGAAATGGTTCAAATTCTCATGGCCTCCCACAAACTTCTCTTCCAGCCTGCAGCCATGGCCTCAGAGGAAGTTCCCTATGATCAGGTAATGGAAGAAGAGAAGACTCAGGCCTGGTTTGCAGTTGGTTCTGCACAATACACAGGCACCACCCACAAGGGAACAGCTGCAATACTACTGACCCTTTTGGGGACATCCTGAAGGACATTGTGAAGGGGAATGGTCCCAGGGGGCAGAACATCGAGCAGTGCACCTGGTTGTTCACTTTGTTTGAAAGAAGAAATGACCAGACATGTGATTATATTGATATATTAGCCCCTGGGCTGTGGCCAATGGCTTGGCTGAATTGTCAGGGATTTGGAAGGAACATGATTGGAAAATTTGTGACACGGAAATTTGGGGAAGAGGTATGTGATAAAACTCTCTGAATGGGCAAAAAACGTGAAGATATTTGTGTTCCGAGAAAAAACTCACAAAGAGTGACCTCAGCAGAGGAGGATCTTAATAATCAAGTGGATAGGATGACCTGTTATGTGAATACCGTCAATCTTTTTTCCCAGCCACCCTTGTCATTGCACAATGGGCCCATGAACAAAGCAGCCATTTGGCCAGGACAGAGGTTATGCATGGACTCAGCTACGTGAGCGTTCACTCACCAAGGCCAACCTGGCTAAGGCAATCACTGAGGGCTCAATCTGGCAGCAGCAGAGACCGACACTGGGCCCCCTGCATGGTACCATCCCCCTGGGTGAACAAGTTGATTATACTGGACCACTTCCATCCTGGAAAGGGCAATGTCTTGTTCTTAATGGAATAGATATTTACTCTGGATACACATTTGTCTTCTCTGAATGCAAGTCTTCTGCCCAAATTACCATCTGTGGATTTACGAATGCCTTATCCACTATCATGGTATTCCACAGAGCATGGCTTCTGATCGTGGAAATTAGTTCTCAGCAAATGAAGTGTGGCAATGGGCCCAGGCTCATGGAATTCACTGGTCTTACCATGTTTTCTGCCATCCTGAAGCAGCTGGTTTGATAGAATGGTGGAATGGCCTTTTGAAGACTTGGTTACAGTACCAGCAATAGTGGCAATCCAGGCAGGACTACTAATGGCCCAGACCTTTCAGGAATGAGAGTTTGGGTCACCCCACCAGGTAAAGAACCATGACCAGCTGAGGTGCTTGCTGAAGGCAAAAAGAATGCAGAATGAATAGTAGAAGAAGGTAGTTATAAATTTCCAGTACAGCAAGATGACCAGTTACAGAAATGTAATTTCTGTAATTACAGGACTGTAATAGTTATATTTCCTTCTTGTCTTGTTATGAATATGTTTGTGTGTGTATAAAAGTAAAATATCTTTGTTTTTCCCCTCTTTATTCCTTATCATGTAACATAAAATGTATTGACTTTATTTTATAATATTTAAGTACTATGACCTGGTTATTGTCTTTATTTGGAGATTAGGTATGGTTTAAGAAGATGTGTATTGATGAGCGGTGGACTTGTGATGGTAAATTTTATGTGCCAGCTTGACTGAGCCACAGCATGTCCAGATATTTGGTCAAACATTATTCTGGGTATGTCTGTGAGGGTATTTCTTGATGAGATTAGCATTTTAATCAGTAGACTGAGTAAAGCAGATTGCTCTCCCTTATGTGGGTGGGTCTTATCCAATCAGCTGAAGGCCTGAACAGAATAAAAGGGCTGAGTAAGATGGAACTCCTCCTGCCTGACTGCTTGAGTTGGGACATTGGTCGTTTCTAGCCTTTGGACTCAGACTGAAACATCAGATGGATGGAAATATATATTTTTATGTTGTAACTATTTATATTTGATATTTATATTTTAAATATTATATATTTAAAATATTGGTTCTGTTTCTCTGGAGGACTCTGATACAGGCATTATATCTCACATTTAAAACAACTTTATTGGGGCTTCCCTGGTGGTGCAGTGGTTGAGAATCCGCCTGCCAATGCAGGACACATGGGTTCAAGCCCTGGTCTGGGAAGATCCCACATGCCAGGGAGCAGCTGGCCCCGTGAGTTACTGAGCCTGTGCATCTGGAGCCTGCGCTCAGCAAAAAGGGAGGCCGCGATAGTGAGAGGCCCACGCACCGCGATGAGGAGTGGCCCCCACTTGCCACAACTGGAGAAAGCCCTTACACAGAAACGAAGACCCAACACAGCCATAAATAAATAAATAAAAATAAAAAAAAATAAAACAACTTTATTGAGGCACATTTTGCATATCATAATTTGCCCTTTTCAAGTATATAATGCAATGATTTTTTTAACCCAAATTCATCAAGTTGTCCAAAATAAATCAGTTTCAGAACATTTTCATCAACCCAATATGATCTCTCATGTGCATTTAATGTTAATCTCCGTCCCCCCCTCCAAGCAATTTGTAGTTTACTTTGCATCTTTATAGCTTTGCCTTTTCTGGGTAGTTCACATAAATGGAAACTTACAATATGTGGCCTCTTGCATCCACCTACTTTGAGCATGTTTCTGCAGTTTATCCACATTGTAGCATGCATGCATAGTCTGTTCCTTTTTTATTGTTGAATAGTATTCCACTGTGTGGAAAGAGCATATTTTGTTTACCACTCACTTGTTTTGGGACATTTCGGTTGTTTCCAATTGGGCTATTATGAATAATGCTGCTAAGAATATTCCTGTGCAAGTCTTTATGTGGATACACTCTCATTTCTCTTAGATTGATGTCTGAAAGTGAAATTGCTGGTTCACACTGTAAATTTATGTTTAACATTTTAAGAAACTGCCAAACTGTTTTCCAAAGTGGCTGTACCATTTTGCATCCCCACCACCAGTGTATGAGGGTTCCTGTTTCTCCATATATCTCCAAAATTTGTTATTACTTGTATTTTAAAATATGCATTATGTGAAAAATAATCCAAAAAAGAGTTTTAAATGGTCATTGAGGAAGCTAGGGATTTTGAGAAGTAAAAGACCCTCTCTCAAAAACTGACTGCAGGGTTTCCCTGGTGGTGCAGTGGTTGAGAGTCTACCTGCCGATGCAGGGGACACGGGTTCGTGCTCCGGTCCGGGAAGATCCCACGTGCTGCGGAGCGGCTGGGCCCGTGAGCCATGGCCGCTGAGCCTGCATGTCCAGAGCCTGTGCTCCGCAACGGGAGAGGCCACAACAGTGAGAGGCCCGCGTACCGCAAAAAAAAAAAAAAAAGAAAAGAAACAAACAAACAAAAAAAAAAAACTGACTGCGGTCCTCCAACGGGCAGAGGGCGCTCCGAGCCAAGACCTCTTCTCCTATCCGTTACAGCGCCATCTTAGCGAGATCCCCGTTGCTAGGAGACGGAGATGCGTCTTTTGGTTTGGGAGCCTTGCCTCACCGCTATCCCAGGCTATCTCTTGCCTGAGGTCTGAGATCTAAGGTCCAACTACCCTCCAGGGGCAGTTCCAGAAGTCACCTTTCTGGGGACATTTTCCTCCTACCCCCTCTAGCGCTGGCCCTGGCAGACGGAGGATCCTCGCCCAGATCCAGCTATGTCTAAGAAAGGGAAAAAGGCCAAGATGCCCCTGTCCGATGAGGAGCAGCTGCTTCTGTTTCAGCAGAAGTTGCTGGCAGAGGAGGAGATGGCCAAGAAGAAAGAGAGGCTCCTGAACCAGTTCTTGCAGGTGATGGATTTTTGCATTAACTCTCTGCCCAACCCCACACACCCCCTGCATTTGTCCTGTTGCCTTGACCCTGTCATTGTGGTAGCCTCATTTTCATGCTAGCCTCCGCTCCTCTGGAAATCTTAAGACCCAGATATACTTAGATCTCAAGCAATATTTTCTGGGGGAAGGGGCAGTTCTCTGTGAAGCATGGAGGGAGGAAGGTGGTGTAGAGCTTGACAATCACTCCTGAGCCCCAGAACTGGGACAGTAGGTGCTATCAGCTGTCTGAGCTGTCTGAAATTGTGATATTCTCCCTCGAGGTGGGTCATTACAAACAATATCCTGCTCTGATGCTTCCAGCCAGAAGGAAATTCACCCTAGCCCTCCCTAAAATGCCATTGGGCTGCTCCTGTCTTACTTCAGACCCTCCCAAAACAAGCACAGGAACTCCTGAATGTTAGCCATCAGGAGCTTTGGTCCCTCAGAAAAGAAAAAGTGTGATCTTGTTTGTTGTACTGTATCAGGGCTTTGAACCCTGACCTCTGGGAGGGGGTGGTTATTTATTCCTTCACACAGGACAAGCTGGCCAAGGAGGAGCACAACAGTGCTCTGAACCTTAATAAGATTAACACACAGTGGAGGACGGTCCTTCGGGAAGTCAAGACCAGAGAGCTTCATAAGGACATTGAGATCCTCAGCCAAACGTTTGAACGAGTGGTGGACTGCAAGGACAGTGTCATCAAGGCAAGCTCTCTTCCCAAAGAAACACTTGAATATGACTGTCTTGATCTCTTAATAGAATGGGCCTAGTGAAGTAATTAATCTTAAAGCCCTCCCAAGACACATGAAATGAAAACTAGAATATTGAGCCGTCATCCTTCTCCCTCTGTTAGAGGAGCCATTCTCCTTGGTCATCTACTGCCTCAAACCAGTACTATATTAGAGTTGTAAGGCACAGTAGACATCACCCAATGACTTGAACTTAGTCCTATACCTTCATTTCAATATAAGAAGACTCAGTTCCAGAGGCAGGAACCAGTTTGCTCAAGGTCACACAGCTAGTCAGTGAGAGAGCTGTGACTACACACGGATTTCTTGATCCCCACTCCAGTGCTTTATTCAACCAAATTCTGTTTGGCCTCTTTGATTCAACTTCAGTGGCCCTGGATGAGGTTGAGAAGATCTCCATCAGTAAGAGCAGTTCTGTGTCTCTAAGCAATTCAATCAGCCAACCTTATATTTTTGGGAAGTTCTTGAGTTGAGTATATACCATCTTTTCTTCTAAGGGATTTTTTCTCTTGAGTTCCAAATCCCTTATTCAGGATCCCTCGATATCTGTTCCTGGCTGTGTCACTGTCCTCAAAACTGAACTCATGAGCTCCTCCTTCTCTAGCCAGACCCATTTCCCATCCTCCACCATCTGATCTTCCTCATACTCTCTATTTGGGTGGCTGGTACCATTCACCAGATCACCCAACCCAGGAATCTGGGAATCATCCCAGCTTTTGCTTCCATTCCTAACTTCTGTTACTAAGTCTTGTATAAATCTTCTGCTTAAATATTTTTCAAAGTCACACCCTGCTCTTCTTCCCCACTGTCCTGCTGTAGGTGAGACGGGCATTATCTACTGCAATCATCTTTTTATTCTTAAATTAAATTTTATTTATTTATTTGGGGCTGTGTTGGGTCTTCATTGCTGTGTGTGGGCTTTCTCTAGTTGTGGCGAGCGGGGGCTACTCTTTGTTGCGGTGCGCGGGCTTCTCACTGTGGTGGCTTCTCTTGTTGCGCAGCACGGACTCTGGGCACGAGGGCTTTGGTAGTTGTAGCGCGAGGGCTTCGGTAGTTGTAGCACACGGGCTCAGTAGTTGTGGCTCACAGGCTTTAGAGCGCAGGCTCAGTAGGTGTGGCGCACAGGCTTAGTTGCTCCGCGGCATGTGGGATCTTCCCGGACCAGGGCTCAAACCCGTGTCCCCTGCACTGCCAGGTGTATTCCTAACCACTGCGCCACCAGGGAAGTCCTCACCAGGATTATCTTTCTAAAGCAAATATCTGATCCTGTTACTCCACTGTGTAAATCTCCTCAGTGGCTCCCCTCTTCTACAGAAAAAATCAAAACTCCTTGGAAGGAACATCAAACATCAAAGCCCTTTATGATCTGGCCTCTACCTGTACCTTTCACATAGCCAGCCCTCTTTCCTGTGCCTTTGCACATGCCATTCCCTATCTCCCCAGTTTTCCTGGCAAACTCTCACTCCTCCTTCAAGAGTGATACAAATGACATCTCTGCTACGAAGCCCTCCTCAGTGCTCTTAGTCAGATGTAGGCAGTAAGTCCTTTATATCCCATTGTCACTGGGAAATCATCAACCTCATAGCATTTTCCATGCTGTAATTTCTTTTCAGAATTTACGAAATCGGAATTTAATCTGAACTTTATACCTGTTTTTTGTTTGTTTGTTTTTTCAGAATTTATTGTAATTTTCTACTTATATAACTTTTCCTACTGCAAGACTTCAAGCTCCTTTGGGGGCAGTGAGAATGTCTTTTCATCTCCGAATCTTCGGCATCCAGCACAGTGCTGGTACATAGCAGGTTTAGTAAACATTTCTTGAGTGACTGAATAGTCTTCCATTATCAGCACCTATTTCAGATCTTTTTCATACCAAACATATAAGGTAAAAGCTAGCAATGTGGTAGTTTACAGTGAGTGGATCATGTGGGCATTTGGTAAATGCTTTTTTGCTTTATTCACTTAATTTGTTTTACTTTTTTGAATAGGTAGTTCACTCACAAAATTCAAAAGATAAAAAAGTTATATAGAGAAAAGTTCCCTCCCACTGGTGCCTTTCAGCCACCCAATGCCCCTCCCAATAATTTTAGTTTCATGAGTAAACCTTTTTTTTTTACACAAATGGTAGTATTACATAGTGTTCTGCCCCTTGCCTTTTTCACTTAATAATATATCCTGGGGATTATTCAACATTAGCCCATAAAGAGCTTCTCATTTTTCTTTAACAACTGCATAGTATACTGTATTGTAGTTTAACATGTTACTTTGTCCTCGGTATTTCCTGTGTCTTGGTAATTCGATCTAGAAGCTTGCAGGTGTTGTGTTCTTCTATTAGGAGGCACATTTGTGATGTTAGCCGCTGTTGATTATCCATTAATTCATTGGGGGTTGCAAAATGCTGATTTTCTAATAGTATTATTTTTTCATTTATTAGTTTGAATACTTCTATAAAGAGATACTATCATTTACCATTCAGTTACCCAGAGGTATACTTTATATAAGAGATGCTTATATACACTATAGTTTATATAAGAAATGCTCTTTCTCTTCCCTTTATAAACCAGTTTAAAAAAAAAAAGAATCGGTTGTCTGGCATCCTCTAATGGTAACTGATTTTTTTTAAGTATCCTGATAAGCTCATAATCAAACATATTTGATATGTTTTGATCCATTGCAGTTCTTATCCATACTGATGCTCACACGGTCCCTTTTTTTTCTAGTGGACATGTTCTCGTTTTTTATTGCTACATCACAAACCACCCTAAATTAGCGACTACGACAACAATTTATTTCACTCTCTCTCGTGGTTCTGCAGGTTGACTTAGCTTACCAGGGAGGTAGGTTCTTGCCTGACATCTCTCATACGGTTTTCAGTCAGATGTCATTTGGGGCTGCAGTCATCTGAAGGCTTGACCGAGCTGGATGTGTAAGAGGACTGGCAGTTGATTCTGACTATCCGCTGGGAGCTCAGCTGGGCTGTCGACTGGAATGAATGCTTCCACATGGCCCCTTCACCAGCACTGGCTTCTCACATTCAGAAGTGGCAGAGCCAGAGCTCCCAGAGCCAAAGAAGTGGATTTAGGGACTAGGGGAAATAGGAACTAGCTAGCCGAATACATTTTTATTTTCTCACATAGATGCCACTCAGCCAAAATGGTAACTCTGTGTTTCCTACCCAGTCGTTAGTGAAGGACCTGTCAGAAGCTGAGGAGCAGTACGCCCACGCACTGCGCAGCCACTTGCACAACATCGACCGGCTCTTGGCCCTGCAGAGATGCCGGCTCAGCCTCCTAGAGGAAAGTTACAACGTGGAGCTGGAGGCCCTAACCAAGGAGTTTGAGACAGAAAGGTATGGGGACCTAAGAGGAGATATGGGGGGGTTGAGCCTAGGGGAGTATCCAGAGCCTATGTCAAGATGCTGGCTGTAAGCAGCCACCCACTTTCAACTATCAAAATCCTACCCATCTACCTCTCTGGGGGACAGGGATGGGAAGGAGACTTTTCACTGCAACCTTTTGTACCTTTTGATTTTTGTATCATATGAATGTATTACCTATTCACAAATCAAAATAATTTTATTCATTCTTTCTGACCCTGAAAAGAATAGAACCCGCCTTCCCTCTGTTCTTCTTCAGTACCTAAGAGTTTGTACCATTCATATAGTTGTATTATATACTGCTTTGCATTGTCATTATTGATCCCTATGCTTTATGCCTCAGAGCAGAGACAGTATCTTATCTCCTATAGGAAGACAATTATTGACCAACATGAAAAAGAGATTCACTACCTACAAGATGTCTTCATGGCCATGGAGCAGAACTGCATAGATTCTGAGTACGAAAGCAAGCTGGAGTTCCAGAGCATGTGGGACGATCTCAAAAACAAGGTACAGAGGGAGAGCAGAAGGGCAGGAACTGGGAGAAAGTGAGAGAAAATCGCCCAAGGCTATTAGAGCTAGAAGAGATCCCTTTAACCAACATAGCCAATAAAATGCCTGTTGCCGCTGTAGGTACCCCTACTGCTTTTTGTAATTTTGTGAAAATTGGTGGGGAGGGAGAACCATTCTGAAATGTCAAGGAAGTGCATTTTAGAGCTAACGCACACCAAGGAGATCCTCTGGCTTCACCCCTGTGATTTGTAGATGAAGAAATTAAGGCCCAAAGAAGTGAAATGACCTGCCAAAGTCATGCTGCTGGTCTGTGGTAGAGCCAGGGGGAGAGTCTAGTTCTCCTGTCCCTTGGCCCCAAGAGCTTCCACCACCCTGGAGGCTGCAGACTTAGCCAACCTGCAGACCTGGATTTGGGGGGTGGGGCCCTTTGCTTCTTTTTGGCTGCGTTGGGTCTTCATTGCTGTGCGCAGGCTTTCTCTAGTTGCGGTGAGCAGGGGCTACTCTTCGTTGTGGTGCGTGGGCTTCTCATCACGTTGGCTTCTCTGGTTGTGGAGCATGGGCTCTAGGCATGCGGGCTTCAGTAGTTGTGGCATGCGGGCTCAGTAGTTGTGGCTTGTGGGCTCTAGAGCGCAGGCTCAGTAGTTGTGGCGCACGGGCGTAGTTGCTCCACGGCATGTGGGATCCTCCCGGACCAGGGCTCGAACCCGTGTCCCCTGCATTGGCAGGTGGAGTCTTAACCACTGCACCACCAGGGAAGCCCCCGCTTTGTTTTTATTTTGCTTCATAATGTTTCATTAAAAATTTTTATAAGCTTTCTACATTTAAAAATTGGAAGATTTCACATAAAAATCAAATTTTTCAGCTTCCCTTGAAAAATGTAAAGATTTGGTAACACTGGGCCACATTCCAAATGGAGACATTCATGTGAAGCTGAGCAGCTGTGCTCCCACCCCCCCAAACACACATCAATGGAGCATTTCCTCTCTGGTTCGCCACAGGCCCCATCTAGCCCACAGCGCTTATTTATATCATCTGCCTGGTTTGTAGGCATTTTCACTGGCAACCTCTGCACCATGCTGTGCTACAAACAGTTCAAGAGGAGGAGGTTGCTGGTGGAAGTGAAAGGGTGCTAATAGGGTAATTCCAAGCACTGGCTATTTTGGGGCCACTTCCCAGAATTTAGAAGAGAAGCACTTTCTAAGACTGCAACATGAGCATATAGTAGAAGATCTGTGGAGAAGGTTCCAGGATGCACTCAAGAATTACACTGATGCCACAGAGGATCGAAAGATCGCCTTCGAGACTCTAAAGGTAAAGGACGAGAAGAGCTCCAAAGAGATTGAAGCACAGATGAAAAAAATACGGAGACTACAGGTTAGTGCAGCCCAACTGAAAGACTCACTGCTTTAACTGTTCCATTATCCCCTGTTCTTCTTTCCCCAGTTTCTACTGGGCCTCATCACTGGCTGGGGAAAGATGGTATGCTCTGGTATCAGTCCCCAGACAGTCCTTTTACCTGCTCACTGAAGACCCTCACCTAGTCAAGTGTTTCCTCTGACTTACCCTGTTCCTCTAGGATTCCATAATTATTTTAAAAGGCAAGATCGTGGTGCACGGCCGCGAGAGTGAAGAACAGAACCAGGACATTCGTGATGACAAGGAGTTGGTCCTTGTACAACTGCGAAAACTTAAGGCCCAAAGGACTCAGGCCCGGGGGATATCACAGGAGAACTTAGTCAAACTCACCCTGGAAAGTAATGCCACCCTCAAGGCCCTGAGGAAGATTGTCGACAAGGTAACAAAGGGGAGAGGGCAGCCAGAACAAAACCAAGGAACACGGCTCCCTGCGAAGCGAAAGGGGCTGGGGAGACATAGAGGGCTTCCCCCTGCTTCCTGCCTGAGTGCACACTTGGAATGCCTATTGTATTCCATGTTCCCTCTCCTCTCACATTTTAAGTGAAATTAGTTCATGATGAATGAATTTTAGAAGAGTATAAAATCCTTGGAATAGTGCTTGGCACATAGCTCTCTCTGTTGGATGTATTTATTACTTTTGTCTCCCATTTGGATGAGTAGCTCCCCTGGATTGAAGCAGGGGAACCAAATCCACTATTTCCCCTCCCCACCCCCTTTCCTAATGAAAGGTCTCTTCTTGCTTCCAATAGGGTGAAAAGGTCCTTAAACTTGCTGAAATATGTAGGAAATTTGAAACAGAGGAAGAAAAAGTGCTGCCTTTTTATTCGTCGGTATTGACTCCTGAGGAGCAGGAGGACATAGAGAAGATTGACCCAGAGGGGTTTAATGAGGAGCTTGGAAAGGTAAGCTTCCTACGGCCCGGAGGCCACCGCCCAAGGCTGGGGCTGCACTTGCTAACGGGTGCTACCACACCCCTTCTCCCTTTAATTCAATTCCCAGGTGATAATGGACTACATAGGGATGGAGAATTTCTGGAAAAGGTACAACAAAGTGAAACTGGAGCAACTGAGCCTTCAACACAGACGTGCCCAGTTGTTAGAAATCAATGAGAAGCTGCGGGAGATGCTCAAGCAGTACTTGGATGGCATCTCAGTGAGTGATGAAGTGCTGAGCCAGCTCAGCCCACGCTTCATCGTCAATCATCGCAGCAACTTACCCCAGCCCCCATCCACGCCTACAGCCCAGCCAGGTGACCAAAAACCTCCAGCCACTTACAACGTCATTGAAGCAGCCCATGTGATCTCCCACATCCTGTGATACAAGGAGAAAATCTCTTTTCAACCCCCAGAGAATGTTTTGAGAGACCTGAGGACTTTGCTATTAAAAATCTCCATGGAGTTTATGAGCTCCTTGTATCTTTGCCATGTTGGATAGAACAGTCTACTTGGAGGACACTAGGAATACAGCGGCCCTAGGGGGTAAAGAGAATAGCTAGGCAACTACCCAGAGGCTTACTTCTCAGTGATGGATTGCTCCTCAGTCAGGACACCATGGGAGCCAAAACACATACCTTCGGGACCCAGAGATCCTATGGTCCTTGGGGTAAGTTAGGACAGGAAGAGGAGGGCCAGGAGAAGAGATCCAAAGCCTCCAACCTCCCCCATGCCAGGCAAGACCCAACTAAGAATGCCCTTTCTCCCCAGCCCTTTACCTTTTTCCCACTTACAAAGGTAGCAGCAGAAAGTATCGGGTGAAAAATGCAAAGATTTAAAAAAATTATTGTTTATTTCTTTTTGCTCTTGTTTCGTTTCTCTTCCTTGAGCTTCTTTTTGGAGACTTTAGGTCTGCTGGCCTTTTTGTATAGGTGATACCCAATGAGGCCCAGGAGGGTTGGCACCATGGCCATGCCTACCAGAGGCAAAATGCCCTTCACCAGCTTTTGCCAGTAGTTGGCTCGGATCAGTGCAATGAGCTCCACGTCAAAATGCAGCTCTGCATCCGCTGGAGGCAGAGAGGAGGTGAAGGTTAGAATCCCTGTGCACGTTACCCAGGACTCAAATCTGAATGAAAGGGGGGAGGGCAGACCACAACCACAGCACCAACTGTAAAGCTGGCAAGATTTAAATGTGGGGCTGAGTTCTCTTACAAAGGCAGAAGCAGAGGAGGGTTATGAGCTATCTAGTTATAGTCACGTTTACCTCAAATATACAAGTGTGGCTTGTATTCACTGACAGGTCTTTGCCAGGATAGGAAAACTTTCTGTGAAAAGTACTTGTAAAGTCCATTTGTAAGTTAGAGACCTCTGTACTAACTGTATTCCATTTCTAAACAGCCATATATCTTTGCAGGACTGAAATTAATTGGATTTAAACTAGACTTTTTAAAATTTCACCAACCAATAAGCACACCTCAATGTGATTGTTAAAAAAAAAAAAATAGGTGTTTCAACATAAGGGCTAGAGAGGAAGAAGGATGTGGTTTAAGAAGTAAGGAGTGGGGCTTCCCTGGTGGCGCAGTGGTTGAGAGTCCACCTGCCGATGCAGGGGACACGGGTTCGTGCCCCGGTCTGGGAAGATCCCACATGCTGCGGAGCGGCTGGGCCCGTGAGCCATGGCCGCTGAGCCTGCATGTCCAGAGCCTGTGCTCCGCAACGGGAGAGGCCACAACAGTGAGAGGCCCGCGGAGTGGAGGAATGGACAGGAATGAGTTGGGGGAGAAATGCAAACAAGCAGCACTGGAAATGAGGAGGTAACAGAACTTTGGGTAAAATAATTTCTCTTTAGTCCCCTGACCCTCTCTATGGGTCTCTGTCTAAGCTGGAACTCAGATAAGAACTTTTATCCCAATACTCTGAAGTACAAGTCATTTTCGCTAATAGAACATTTCTTATAACCAAAAGCAAGAGATATGCATCTTGGGAAATCTGTCCAGTCTCAGGCCTTCAAAAATAGGTATCAGCAGTGACCTGTGAGGGCTTTTAAAGTTAGGGGGTAGGTTTGGCTTTTTTTTTTTAACTTATTTATTTTTAATTTTTATTTATTTAATTTATCTTGGTTGCACCAGGTCTTAGTTGCAGCATGCATGTGGGATCTAGTTCCCTGACCAGGGATCAAACCCGAGTCCCCTGCATTGGAGAGAGGATTCTTAACCACTGCACCACCAGGGAAGTCCCAGGCTTGGGTTTTAAAAGTTGTTTTTTGTTTTATTTTGTTTTGAATTACTTGACTGTGATCATTTTTACTATCTCTTTCCTGGTGGAGGCTGAAAAGAATGGTGGAGATGTGGTGAGAAGCCATGCCAACTGCACAACCAACAGTTTGGAGTTGTAGGAAAAGGGCAGGAAAGAAGTCCAGAGTTCTCGGAGAGGTGGCACAGGCAGCAGACTCATGTGGCTCAAGCAGGTGTCTCCTCCCTAAAAAGTTGCTGTCTGCCAGAGGACAAGCCAGTGGCTTTAACAGGTTATACGTTCCTAGTCCCTGCTGGTGATCTGAGGAGGAAGAAGGTGGCCCTGCAGAAGGAAGCCTCAGCCACTCCTGTACCTTTCAGCCAACTGGATTTAGACTTTCTCAATCTCCAGACAAAGTGCATAGCTCCTTGTATGTAGCTCTTAAAGACTGGGTTTTTTTGTTTGTTTTTGCTACACAGTACAGCATGTGGGATCTTAGTTCCCAAATCATGGATCCAACCTGCGCCCCCTGCATTGGAAGCATAGAGTCTTAACCACTGGACTGCCAGGGAAGTCCCCGGGCCTGGGTATTTTGATAGCCACAGAGAGAGGCCTAGTCAGATTACCTGGGATAGATGGCGGAAATCCCCGTTTTCCATAGGCCAAGTGAGAAGGAATGATTACCCTTCGCTTCTCTCTGAGGGAAGGAATGTTAGTCATAGCCAGAGGTGGGAAGAGGTGGACCAGCCACCTCAGACCATCTGAAGCCCCACCAACAAAACCCTCTGGATATTCACACTCAAAACGTGAACTTTCCCACCTGAGCACCAAACAGGTTGACCAGCCAAGGCGTCCATCCCCCCACATGTCTCAACTCCACCAACAAAATCCACAGCCAGAAAGCCTGAGACTTCATCCAAAGCCTCAGTGCCCAGTGACCTTGACCTGCCCAGTGTGAAGCCAAGGCCCATTCTCCTGCCTCCTCTAGGAGCAGGGATAGCAGAGCCATGCAGAGGGGGTACCCAAGCCCACCTGCCCAGATACTCACCCCACACACATGTCTAGAAGGCTCTGCTCCAGACCTTGAGGAAGAAGACACAACTGAATAGGAAACTACCTACATTCCCCAAATCCCAGGAGAGGAGGCTCAAAGGCTCCCCATGGACCCTCAGTTGAGCTCCCCACTGCTGGAATCTCTGGCTTCCAATGTGGTATGGGGCAAGAGGAGTTCTAGAAGCGGGGCTTGAACCTCAGGAGGTGGCTGGTAGAGCCCTGGGGTCTTATTCCAGGGGACATTTCCACTGTAGCTTAGGAGTTGAAGAAGCTAAGCAAGGGCTTAGGTTGGGAAGAAGTGGAATGGGAGGTACGGCTCACATACCTGGTATCACCTGCTTTTGGCCAAGTTCTATAACCAGAGGATCTCTGGTCAGAGAAGTGTCAAAGATGCGTCCATCTACCAAGCTGCCCTGGGGGGTGGGGGGTGTGGAAAGAGCTTCTAGAGCACACACCTAGTACCTCTGCCTCCCAGCAGGGCGCGCACACACCTGGGCCTCGGTCGGCAACCCCCTTGCGACTGCTGCCTAGCATTCCCCTCGGGGCAGAAAGGGCTGGCGCTTCTCGGAGATCCCTCCACCCTTCACTTCTCAGGGCCCGGGAGGAACTGGCGGAAAAGCAGGGAGGTAAAAAGGGTAGGGAAGAGGAGCGCCCCTCCCCCGGCCACGTGCTGGAGGACCCCCAGAGCCGGAGTGACTCGCGAACCGCTTGCCACGTGTCCGAGCTAAAGCTGACGTGTTGCTGCAGGGCGCCGCCCACCCAGGCCCCGCCCCGGCCCCCCAGGCCCCTCACCGAGTAGTGTATGTGAAGCGTGTCTCCAAAGGCAGCAGGCTCATCACACGGTTCCGGGGGCTCCACCTATGATCGCGCTACAGGAGTCACGGAGGCTCCTCCGAAGATCCCGTTCTTGCCCTTAGACTCAGCACCCCCAATTCAGTCCCCGCACTGCCTCTCCTCCCCGCTCCCAGGTTCCTTGAGACCCCGGCATTCTCCTCACGAGGCCCGACCTCCACAGAGCCCGCCCGGGACTATCTCCTCCTCACCAGGGTCTCTACTTGGAGGGTCCGGACGGGACTTTCGGTTTCGAGCCCAGCCTCAGCCCGGCACACCGCCCCACTGAGCAGCAGCAGCAGCAGCAGACGGAGCGGGAGAAGTGAGGGGCGCAGGGTCATGACTGGATGGGGGCAGGGCACGGGACACCCAGGACAGGCTGTTGGGCGGCAGCGGCTAGGACCGCAGTTCCTTCAGCGCCCAGGCCAGACTGGACGGGACGGGGCGGGTCGCGACGCGCGCCAGCTCCTCCTCCCGCAGCCCTTCCTCCACCTTGTCCCCACCTCCTGGAGGGAGGAGGCCGCGGGAGCTCTCCCTGCCCTTTGAGATTCTGACCTGTCCGTTAGCCGTTCGGTCTCATAGCGAGGGGCTGGGCACATAATGGCACCCATTTACGATTACCTACTGTGTTCCAGACACTTGTCTGTAATCCTCAAAACCACCTTGAAAGGTAGGCATAATTGTTTCCATTTTACAGATGAGGAACTGGGTGTTCAGGTTAAGTAAGTTGCTCAAGGTCATCTAGCTAGGTGGTGACAGAGACAAGATTCAAACCCAGGACTACCTGAGTCCAGCCAGTTTGCGCTCTGGTCTTTCCTCTTAAAGATGCATGTGTCCGGGCTTCCCTGGTGGTGCAGTGGTTGAGAGTCCGCCTGCCGATGCAGGGGACACGGGTTCGTGCCCTGGTCCGGGAAGATCTCACATGCCGCGGAGCGGCTGGGCCCGTGAGCCATGGCCGCTGAGCCTGCGCGTCCGGAGACTGTGCTCAGCAACGGGAGAGGCCCGCGTACCACACACACACAAAAAAAAAGATGTGTCTCCACACCTATCCTGGCAGTGTCTGGCTGGCCCACCACAACCCAGCAGCTGCCAAAGGTCGCATCCCTCTCCCATATCCAGCCCTTCAGCTTGATTTTCTGGAGGTCATATACCCAAAAGGAGGAAGGGTGTTGTCCCATCACCCTGTCCTTAAGGTAACTGAAAAGAGCACAGGCTATTTCACTGTAAGGATGGGGTGAATCCCTGATCTTTTCCTCTGACATTACCATTTCCTTTCTCCTTTCATCAACAAACTTGTCAAAAGGTCAGCTACATACACCCATTTTATGTTTGTGCAAGGACTTCCGTTTGTTTGTTTTTAGAAATTTTTTTTTTTTTTTTTTTTTTTTTTGGCTGCATTGGGTCTTCGTTGCTGCGCACGGACTTTCTCTAGCTGCGCCCAGCAGGGGCTGCTCTTCATTGAGGTGGCTTCTCTTGTGGGCTTCAGTAGTTGTGGCACATGGGCTCAGTAGCTGTGGCACGCAGGCTCAGTAGTTGTGGTGCGTGGGCTTAGTTGCTCCACAGCATATGGGATCTTCCCGGGCCAGGGCTCGAACCCGTGTCCCCTGCATTGACAGGTGGATTCTTAACCACTGTGCCACCAAGGAAGTCCCAGGACTTCAGTTTTTAAAAGACTTTTTAAGTTATTTCAGGTGACCCTACCAATCCCCTTCCGCATGATTTAAGCCCTCACTGCCTACTCAGGCCTTGGGTATCTCTGGATTTTCCTCCCTCAAAAGTCATCAGTGAGCTCACAGTCACCATATTTTGGATCACTTCTTAGGCCTTGTCCTCTTAAGCATCTCTCTGGTCCATGATGCCATTGAGCTCTGACTGCCCTCCCAAGCTCTAGACACCACTGTGTACTGGGGATCTCCACCTGGATGTTTGACCAGCACCTCAAATCAACACACACAATACCATACTCATTCCTCTTTCTCCTTCCATCCCACCTGCAACAATCTAGACTTCACTCCCAACCTCCTGTTTCTGTTCCTGGTTCTGCTATCAGCACTCTCTTTGATTCTCCTCTCACCCCCACATCCAACCAGTCTGCTTTGTTGGATTTTCCCTCCACAGCTTCTCCGGCTCTTTCTTTCTATTCCCACAGCTACCACCCTAATTAAACCTTCATTATTTCTCTTTTGGGTTTTCTTTTTTTTTAAAAAGCCCCCTCAGCAGGAGGAAATTTCTGGGGGTGATGGAATGCTCTATATCTTGATAGGGATGTGGGTTACATGGGTGTATGCCTGTCAGAACTTATCAAACTGTATAAGATCTGTGCATTGCACTTTATGCAAATTATTCCTCAAATTTTTTTAAAAGGAAAAAATCAAACACAAACAGAACTGTATTTCCACGTCTCCCTTAAAGTTGGATAAGGCCACGTGACTAAGTTCTGGCCTATAAGACATAAACCAAAGTGTTTGAAATATTGTCCTGGACTTCCAGGGAGGCTGCTTAAAGGAAGTTAATTTAAGCAGTGTGTCGCAGTGCTCCACCTCCTCCCCCCCCAGTCTCCTTCCCTTCCTTCTTTCTGCTGCCTGGAATATAGATGAGATGAATTACACTCTAGCAGCCATATTAGACCATGAGGCGACCATGAAGATGTAAGTAGGACAGTGAACAAAAAGAAGTCATCAGAGACTGATAACTGTAGAGCCACCATACCAGTCCTGATTGCCTACCACCAGACACCTTTTAACTGAGGTAGAAATGAACTTCTAGGGACTTCCCTGGCAGTCTAGTGGTTAAGACTCCGTGCTTCCACTGCAGAGGGCATGGGTTCGACCCCTGGTTGGGGAACTAAGATCCCACAGGCTGCACGGTGTGGCCAGAAAATTAAAAAGAAATGAACTTCTATCTTGTTAAAACAAGAAACAACAAAAGAGTAATAAGCCCCTCAGCCTCAGCCTCTCCCTACTCTAGCCCATTCTGTTCACTGTTGCTATCTGTTCAGCTTCAGTCATGTTACCTACCTACCCACTAAAAAGCCTGCATGGCTCCACATTGCCCAGTGAATTAAATTCAGACTACCTGATATGCCAATTGAAAGCTTGCATCATCTGGTCTTAACCTGCCTTTCCAAACCTGGCTTTGATTCCGTGAAAATGAAAGCCATTTAAAGACAGGAACCTCACATTTCTCATTTCTGTACTCTCATTGCCTAGTATGATGTCTGACACATTTGATGCTTGATAAATGTTTATAAGTTGAATCAAATCCCCTTCATGCTCAGGGCATCAGATGAACCTGCGTTGTGTGTTTTCACCTCTGTGTGCAGTTCATGCTGTTCCTTCACCTGTCAAGCTCCTTCCAGGCCAAGTTTGAAGATCACCTCCGCTGTTAAGTCCTGATCCCCTTAGCTAGATATGACTTCTCTTATTTCTGAACTTCAGGCACACTTGGGGACTTTAATGTGTTTTCCCTCGTGTTGTGGTTATTTGTGTATTCCCACTCCTCCCTCCCCCTCTCCTCTAAAGAGCGAGCTCACTGATGGCAAGGACAAGGTATCTGGAGTCCCTTAGGTGCTAGCTGCACAATACCCTCCATATAACAGATTCCAGACAAATATGTTTCATTTTGAGTAAATATTATATACTATGCAGTACTGAGAAACCATTAAAAAGGAAAACCTAACTACACTAATATAGAAAACCTCTAAGACAAACATATATACCTTTAAGTTTAAAACAAAAAGGTAGAATAATAGATGTGATGAGCCCCTTTATATTTTAACCCCTCCCCAAATGTGTGTAGATACATATATTTAGAAAAGGAACTAGAGGATGCACACCAAATAGTTGAGGGTGGTAACCTTTGAGGACAGAGTGAGCAGAGGGGAACAAGTCCTACATGCTGCTCTGAACACTTCTGTACTGTTTGGATCTTTTGCAATAAAAATTATTTTGGTTACAAAGATAAATTCTGAAATTAAGATATTGCATGAATGAACATGATACACAGCAATCCAAGGCAATGTGTGGGAGGTGTTGAGGGAGTTGTGCTAGCGGAGCTAAAGGAGCCAGGCCAGGAGAAAAACGTCCTTGTGACTAGAGAGGCCATGGCAGCTTTGCATACCTTAAAGGAAAGTAGTGTTTCTAAACAAGGGAGAAAGGCTATAACGGCAGAGGGCCAGATATTTGGGGAAAATGAACTGACCAGTTTGGCTAAAGTAAGGGATTTAGCCAAAAGACCAGACAGAGGTAATTGGAGAGAGAAGAGAGAGCTGGTTGTGGAGAGCCTTGAATGGCAGTGGGAACCCACTGAAAGTTTCTGAGCAAAGGGGTGACCACACACACTGCACTGAGGCATCG
Source organism: Hyperoodon ampullatus (assembly GCF_949752795.1). NCBI lineage: Eukaryota > Metazoa > Chordata > Mammalia > Artiodactyla > Ziphiidae > Hyperoodon > Hyperoodon ampullatus. The sequence continues at coordinate 54,876,276 of NC_136924.1, forward strand.
GCTGACTGGAATGGTGCCACTGAGGTGGACGGCTACTGTCTTGTCCAGCTCTGAGGCTTTGTTTGGTAGGTAATCTGAATGGGAAGGGGTGAGAGAGGAAGGTAGCAGAAAAGGGCAAAACTAAGACAACGTCACCCACAGAGGGCAGCAAAGCCCTCTTGGACCTGGAAGGGACCATGGAGGAAGGAGCTTTCTCCTTGGATCAAGTTAGGAGGAACCTGAAGGACAGAGAAAAGTGAGATGGTCCTGGGAAAGGCAGGGGAGCGGGCCCAACCCTGACTCAAGGCCCAAGTTAATCAAAGGGCCATTCCTGGAGAGGTTTCCACCCTCAAAGGTATCTGTCAGCAAGTAGGAGAAACTACCACAGACCCCTGGCTTCCAAGACTCATGGGGCACCCATCATGTCCAGCTTGATCAAGGGCAATGACGTTTATTCATTCATCAAGGTTGAGTGACTATCATGTGCCAGATAGTAAGCAAGGCACTGCTTTTTAAATGGTTTTAATATGTTTGACAGATTGTTAATAAATAAAAAGCTTGTGAGTCAGCATATACAAATCTGGGTTCAAAATCGAACGGCATTATTTTCAGGAGCATGCACATACCCTGGTTGACTAGATCTTTTCTTTTTAGGTATGGTTATGCACTCATAACCAGGAGTGAAGCATTACCTCCCTCGCCCACCCTGCCCTTTGGCTGTTCTAGCCAGGGATGTCTCATCCCATCAATGCAAGATCTGGCATAGGCAAGAACAGATTCTCCATCTCCTGTTTATTACCTAAAGGCAGTATTCCTATATTCAGAACTCAGAAAAAAGCTAGCATCCAAATCCCTGTGATTCACTGCCCCAAGCTAAGCCCTCCAACCCTTAAAAGGCCTTGTACTCGAGTCTGTCTTAGGACAGCTCTCAACAAGGCGTGGGCGGGAGTGCCAGGTGGCCAAGTTCATTCTCAAACCTCCTGCCTGGCCCAGACTCACTGTCCAGACCTCCTCAGAGACAGCTCTCAATGCACCTGGTTTGGAGGAAGGGTCGGGGCAGGAAGGGTGCATGGGCAGAACTGGTCAGCTCTGGGAACAGAGAGCCAGAGTTCTGGCTTGCGAGGCACCCTCTCTACTCCACCACATTCAGCTCAGAAGCCAGCTTTGCTCCTAAGCTAGAGAGAGCCCAGATACTCTCTTCTGCAGCTCATGGCCATAATGACACAAACAAGGAGACACTTACCTTCAAGGCTTGATGGTGAACAGTCTTGGCCCAGGTTCCTCACTTCCAGACCCCCAACCACTGCCTTCAGCAGCATTGCGCCCTTTACCACAGTCAAGGCTCAGATTTCCTCAGGCCTAACCCTTTCTTCCCTTTGCTCAGGAACTCAGGGTCATCCTTACCCATCCCAGTAATCAGTAATCAGGGCCAGGAAACCTAATTTGAATGAAAAACCTGCAGAGGCAAAAAGGCACCTGGATCCTATGACTCCCCAGTGACCAGCCTGATACTCTAACCTCCAGTTACCAGGCTAGAAAGTAGAAAACTGGACTTTGACCCTTGTACCTCCACACCCTCCTGAACTGGGAAAGAGACTATTCTCGGTAGTATAACTGCCTGCACAAAGACACCACTCCCTGCTGCAAGCAGCAAGGGGATATCCCCCCTACACACTTACTCCCCGACTCTCACTACCCACATGGTACTCTACGCTTATCCCAAGGATTCCAGAGTATCTCAGAAATAGATTCCCTGGTCTCTCCCTCAGTACTGTGGTTTGACTCCATCCTTAGCACATGTCTGGAAACACAGAAGGTACAAAATAAATACCTGTCAGTTTTCTGCTTTGACCAGTCTAGGTACTTGAAACTGGAAATGATGTGGTGACTCCCCGAAACCTTCAGACCTTATACCTCTAGTCTGAAAAAGTCATACATACTCACACTCATTCTCCCTGTCACTGCCTCCATCCCACCTGGACCAATCCAAGTACTTCCAATGGCTATCTCCAGGCTCATTTTAGAAGCCCCCTTGCCCAGATTATCCTGAAGTGGATCCTAGGCCCAGATCCTCTGCCAAGCCATGAATGAAGAGCTATTCGTTTTCTGGGAAGACAAGGTCACTGTTTGTCCTAAGAGCTGGATGCTAAACATTTACCTTCCAGGTTAAGTCCCCCTTTCATCTCCCCATGTCCCCCCCAACCCCAAAAGATGGAAGGTTTAAGCAAAAGCCACAAGAGAGCTCCCTCCACCTCCTTCCTGGCATCCTAGACCGCCTACTGAGGGACAGGAGGGACTAGGTCATCCTCTTCCCCAAGTTGTCAGGGGTCAAAAGACCCCCACTGGCCTGCCATCCAGCTAAAGTCATCTCCATTATCATTATCTTATGCGAGGTTGTAGCTCTAGAAGTTATCCATTTATTAGTATACAAATAACATGCTTGGGAAAGTGCTCCTAACTTATCAGTCACCTCAGTCACCAAGCAGGACTTTTGAGGAGCCTAGAAGCAGGAAAGCATCATCTGATTTTGAGCGGTAAGTGGGTACTGTTCAAAGCTTAAGAGGTTAATAAAGTGATGTCTGGTTGGAGCAGTTGAAGGGTTTCGTAAGGGAAGAAGCACTGGTCCTTGAGGGTGATGACTTATTTTAATAGCAAGAGAGGGGCTGAAAAGGAGAATTACCAGGGGAGGCAGCAGGGAGGTAACTGAATACAAATGATATACTTCACACTGGTACTTGGGGCTCTCAGACCTATTATATGCCTAAATCCTATTCCTTTCCCATATCATCAGGTTGGGAAGACCCCTGTCCTCAAAGCTTAAGAAAGTGGTAAGAGTCGGGAAGGCCTGCCGGGTTCATCCAGACCTCAACCCCCCACCCCAAGAAAGGGTAGCACCACCCCTTTCTTTGCCTGAGTAATAGCAGGAGAGGAACACAGTAGTGGTGGGAGTGGGATGGGAGGATAGAGGCTTGTCTTTTGCCTCAAAACATTATCTCTGGATGAGGCTTGGCTTCCTGACAATGGGGAACCACACACCTAAAGCAGAGGTGACGCAGGGCCATCGGCTGTAAGGAGGATCAAGTTCATTACACTACCCAGACCTCTACCCTTCACGCTTACTCACTGCCAAAATCCAGAACTAGACGGGTGAGCAGACTCCAATCTACGGATGAGGGGACCCTGTTCCAACTAGAAGCACCTGATGTGCAGGCCTGAGGAGATCTGAGAGTGGAGGCAGTGTGGGGCACTCCGAATTCAGGGCCCTCTAGCTAATGAAGTCCCTAATGTCTACTAAAAGGTGATAAATATGGCTAAGTTCAGGGTTAAACCCTTTACAACTAGAAAGGCAAAGTCACGAAGCCCTCACACTCTGGGGCCCAATTCATTTAAGCTCCCTTTTGGGGTATGACAGGAAATAGTAAGCAGTGTGGAGATGAACCTAAGTTCCTCTATAACCTCACTCTCCCCAGTCAAGGGTACGCTTTATCCCGCTGCTGAGAGAAAGAGCAGTCTGGAGAGCGGGACCAGAAGCAGAACTACCCTCACCATTAAACACTGTCCCATGGCTGCTGCACATCAAGGATGAAGGTCTGCTCCAGAGCTGCATAAAACAAGTTTAATTTCCAACCAGGGTCACAGTCATCGCGTATCCCACATTTTGAGCAAGGAGAGAGAAGGTGAGTTATTAAACATATACAGTCTACATTCCAGAGGAGGAAAAAAGAAGAGAAAAACCAGTTCAGAACTGCAGTTACCACTGTAACACCACAAACTTTTAGGGCGGAAATTTAGGGGAAATCCCCAGGGAGAAGAAAGGCTGGAACAAAGGAAAGCAAAAAATTAAACCTACTGGAGGAGAGTGGGGGAGGGAGTGGGCAGAAATGGAATGAAACACCCAATCCCAAAAGGGCTTTTAGGTGAATGGGAACGTAGAAAGGGCCACCCCTGCCAAAGAAAGGCCTAGCAGCCTGGGATACTACCAAGATCACTTACTGCCCCCTGCTGGACAGATCCTCAAGCAGCACTTACGTAACCTCTAAGGCTGCTTCCTAACACCCTCAGCCCCACTAGTCCCTGAAGCACCCCAAACCAAGGTGGGGGTGGGTCTAAAATGAGAAAAACCCATTTGGGACTGGCATCTACCTAGGCAGGGTCAGAGAGGGCGTGAGGCAGGAGAAGAGGCAAAGTCCTCACCAACCACAAAGGGACAGAGCGAAGAATCCAGAGTAGGAAAGAACCAAGGAAAGGGGAGACAAATAGGCGACAGCAGTGACTAAGTTGAGAAGGCAAAGGAGAGGGTTCAGGGAGGGAGAGGCAACAGGAGCAGGAGCAAAAAAATCTGACAAAATAGAGACAGAGGCAAAGAAAAAGTGTGGAGGGAAGCATCTGTGGGGTCAGGGGAATGAGCGCATGTTAAAAGGAGACAGAAGCTCCAGCACCCCCCTCCCCCCACCAAACACACATACACTCGCATACACACATACACACAAAGGCCTAGAGAGCAAGAGACCTGCATACACCCGCTGCACCTTGGGTAAGTAACACATCGCGAAGGAGCTGGCACTGAGGAAGACACCCCTGGAACCTCTCTTTCACAGTTCAGTCTGGGGTGGGGTGGGGGGTATTGATCCTCCTGCTGTAGACAAAGGTGACAGGAAGCCTAGTCCCATGGGGTGGGGCTTGGGACAGCCCTTCTGGGAAGGGGTCCCCCAGCCACGCTGTGGAGGCCCTGGGCCCTGATGTTAGCAGAAAGGTTACGGGCGGCTGTCTTGGAGCTCAGGGCGCAGCCAGCACACACAGGAGCCCACAGAAAAGCCACGGCTTCACAGAAACCGCGGAAGTCAGGACCCAGGCCAGGATCTCAGGGACAAGCGCCTCCTGTAGACAGAGACATAGTAGCAGCAGCTTCTGAACAACTACATAATAATGAAGGGAGGACTCTGAAGACCGCCGCATCCCACCAGCACCAACAACCACTTCAGAGTCCTATTCCCTCCATTCCAACGCCCAGACCCATTTATGGGAAGTGGGTGAAGAGGGCAGGAAAAGCTGTTGGGATGGAGAGGGGGGACCGCAGGATGGTCTGAGGGTCTGGAAACAAAATTTTCACCCTTCAGCACATCCTGGGCTAGAGAGAACTGGAGAACAGGGGGATTGATACTGAGGTCTGCTGTGTCACCCCCACTCCCCACTCCTCATTAAACCAGCCAGCCAGCTCTGGTCAGACCAGCAGAACTACCAGGGTGAGGAAGCTTCTGACAAAGGACAGGTGAACCACCCAGCCCCAAGATCAGAAGATGGGGGGATAGGAAGGCAGGAATAGGATTGATCTGTGTATCACCTTCTCCTAATAACAAAAGAGGATGAAGATGGAAAACCTGAGCCCCTCTCCCCAGTGCCCTGGGTCCCAAATACACCCCATGGTCTTGCTACCTATCCCCACCTCCCACCTAAAGCTCCTGAGGAACAGATTTAAGGATGAGGGGGAGGATCAGTTGAACACTCTGAGCTGGTAAGAGTGAGTGGGTTCCTCTCTCCTTCCCACTAAAAGGCAGGGCAGAATGGCATCTCCTTGGGAACAGTCATCTAGAGATAAATGCCACCCTCCTGCCCTAAGTGGGGTGGAGAGAGGGATAAAGGAAGATGGTGGCAGAAAGTCCATCATCTGTCCTATCATCCAGGAAAACACCTACCTGCAGAGGAGAGGAACCAGTGCAGGACTGGGGCAGCCTTCCCTCCCCCTCCTTCCCTTTATCTCACCAACATGGGAGGGGAAGATGATAGGCGAGAGTGGGCAGTGTCCTGGCTCCAAGCCCTGAGCTGCACTCCACCCTCCACCCGCTCCTTGGCCCCCATATATATCTCTCTATACAGGTATATACACGCGCACACATGCACGCACACGAAGAGAGGCCCGTGCAATTTCCATGTAGAACAGGGGGAGAGCGGCAAAGGAAAGGAAGACGGGGAGCAGGAGAGGGGCCTATGGGGAGAGAGATGCCAAGAGCACACCAACCGGAGCCAAACGAAGCAAACTGGAGAGAATACCCCATCTCACCTCCCAACCCCAGAGCTTGGGGGGGGGCACCCCATGAAACCATAACAACCTTGTTTTTGTTTTAAATCCGGTAAATTGGAATGATTCATCATTAGGACAGCAACTGGGGACTGGTCATGGATGGGGGAGGGGAGGGAAGGGGAGGCAAGGCTCTTGTTGGGCATGCGGACATGATACCCAGGGCCCTGGCCACACTGGCAACAGGAAGGAAAGGGCAGGGCTGGGGCAGGGAGACAGTGGGGGTAGGTGGGGTGGTCGGATAGGGCTGTCTGGCTCTCACTTCTTGTTTTTGAGCTGATTGGCCAGCCAGTCCAGGCCTTCGTACAGCCCGTCCCCGCTGGTGGCACAGGTGGCCTGAATGTACCAGTTGCGGTGACGCAGGGAATGCAGGCCCAACTTGTCTGTGATCTCAGCAGCGTTCATAGCATTAGGCAAATCCTGGAGCACAAGGGAGACACACAAAAAGGAGCTTCAGGATCTTTCGAAGGCTTCTAGAGCAACCATCTACCAAAGACTTGTAGACTAGCACCCTCTCCTCCTCCTTCAGTGTAGGAACCCAGAGCAAGGTCCTAAAGAACTACTTTGGATTTAATCATCCTAGAACTCCGGATCCAAGGCACTAAAGGTCATTCCCCTGAGGAGTTGGAAACCAAATATGGGTAGGCAGGGAAGTGGAGAGGTGATTCAGAGTGGGCGTACAATCAGGTCTGTCTGACCATAAGAGTGAGGGCAGTTCCACTAAAGTAGACAATAGGTAGATAAAAGAGGGACAGGAGGTGAAGGATCTACCACACCAGTCCCTCTGGACAGAAATGTTGCTAATTAAAGCTGGGATGGGGTGGGGACAAGAAGAAGAGCATAAAGAAGCCAACTAATCATATTTCCCACACTTTCAAACTTGAGAGCATAGTCATGGGGCTTCCCACACAATGGGCCCCAAGACCCCATGATTTCCACGGCCAGGCTGCCCTCTCTCAAACCCAGGGGTAGGGAGATGTCACACCTGTTTGTTTGCAAAGACAAGGAGCACAGCATCCCGGAGCTCATCCTCTGCCAGCATCCTCATCAGCTCCTCCCGGGCCTCATTTACTCGCTCCCGATCATTGCTGTCGACCACAAATATCAACCCTGGGGAGGCAGAACATGGGCTGCACAGAGACGACAGATCAACTCCCCTCCCCCACCACCAAAAGAAAACACCCTCCTTATACCCTCCAAATATCTGCTCCCTTTTCTCCTTGTCTCCCACCCCTAGGAACTGCAGCAGGGCAAAAGTTGGTTACCGATAACCAAGAACAATAGCTATACTCTCTGCTCACACCTAACCAACCCATGCCAGTCCACGGGCAATTCACATGCCTTACCTTGGGTGTTCTGGAAGTAGTGTCTCCAGAGAGGCCGAATCTTGTCCTGGCCACCCACATCCCAAACTGTGAAGCTGATGTTCTTGTACTCCACTGTCTCCACGTTGAACCCTTTGGCAAAAACAGACAATGGTCACCAGGCCTGCAAACGATGCCCCAGTGGGTTGTTTGTTTCCCCCAGCCATGGCCATGTCCTAGCAAGGGAAAGAAAGCTAAGGCTTCCTCAGACCTGGTGTTCCTTGACTTAGTAGTGTAAAGGCCAAAAAGAAAACCTAAGAGAAGTGGAAGAGGACGAAGAGGGCCAGTCAGGAAGTTCACAATCACCTGGGTGAGACAACCTTCCCCATTCATTCTCTCAGTTTTTGACTCTCCCTCCTGCAAAAGAAATGACTCAGCCCCACTCCTGTACCTTGGCCACCAGAGTCTGCCTCAGCTAAGAAGTGGGGCCTGTGAGGCAGAGTGAAGAACAAGAAGTGAGCTATAGTCCTGGAGCCCCAAATACAGAACCAGCTGCTGATGATGATCTGGAGCCACCTTTACAAGGCAAATGTTCTCTCTCCCGCAGACAGGTCTTAACCGGGATCAGGGCCACCAAGGATCTAAACTGAAGCAATTCCAGGCCTCTGGCAGGAACATCAAAGCCCTTCACCTGCTTTTCAAACAACAGAGAACAAACCAGCTCAGTGCCTGAGGGCCACTGTCGGGTGCCAGGCTGAAGTTCCCGCATTAGAGAGGGTCAGGGTAGATAGGCAAACAGCAGCCCCAGCACCTGCTAGTAAGCTAAATAACCATTCTTCCCTGAACCCCACAAACTGCAAGGACTTGCCTGGTGGCCAGATGGGGGATCTAGGAATAGGCCCCCTGTCTGGCTCAGCGGTTGGCATGAAAGCCTACATCCAAGCTGTGCCCTTACCAATGGTGGGGATGGTGGTGACGATCTCGCCCAGTTTTAGCTTGTACAGGATGGTGGTCTTTCCTGCGGCATCCAGGCCCACCATCAGGATGCGCATCTCCTTCTTCCCAATCAGGCTCTTGAGAAGGTTTCCAAAGATATTACCCATGATCACAGCAGCCGCTTTCTGAGGACAGCAGGGCGCAGTGAGGGCAGTGGCAGTCTGGTTTTGGCTTGGTCCCTGGTATGGAGGACTTGATCCTAGGCAAAGAAATGCAAACTTATTACCACCATCTGCTTGTCAGGATTTCACATTAATGGCACTGGCTAAAGTCATGGCTGGAGTTCTTTCATGACAAACTGAGAGCCTGAGGGTACTAAGAAGATCAAGGCCCACTCAGACACATCCTGAGCCTTTGGGAGCAGAGATAAAGCAGTGAACATTCAGGACCCCTGTTTCTGCCAGTAATCTACCCATGTGACTTTGGATGAGTTATTTCACCTGTCCTTATCTGCACCTGTAAATGGAGGGGGTTGAACTAGATGATTTCTAAAGTCTCTTCAGTCCTGACATTCTACTCTATACCCCAAGGCATTGGGAGACCATTAATGCCTCTCCCTCCCCCAACCTTACCCTGAGACTTCTGGAAAGGGTGGGAGAGGACGGAGTGGAATGAGGAGTGGCTCTTCGTGACTCCTAACAAGGTTCAGGCTTGCCAGGTTCCCAAGGTTTATGCTCTCAGCTCTGATCAAGACACTGCTTCTTCCCTTCCTATATTTCTACACCTTCCTTCTACACACCAAAATTAATGAGAAAGAAATAAGAAAGCAGCACTCCTAAAAGAGGCTGATCTTTTCCACTCTGTGAAATGCCAGCTGCTAACGCCGTACCCTGTTCATACAACAGTGCACTGAGAGCTGGGAGATGGGGTAGGGAGAGGCTGCCCCTCATTCCTCAGCCACATAGGTCCTAGGCTCGCCGTGGCCCGTCCCAGGACAGCTGCTCCACGTGGCCACCTGCAGTGAGGCAGTCAGCTCATCCTCTGCTTCTGCTCTAACCCCCTTCAGTCTATTCTCCACAGAGCAGCCAGACTGATTTTAAAGCCAAAACCAGGTCATGTTGCTCCTCTATTCAAAACCCTCTCTGGGCTTCATAGCTCCTTTTCAGTAAAACCCAAAGCCATACCATGGCCTATAAAGTCCGGCACAATCTGCATTCCCGTTTCTCTCATCAGATCTCCTACTCTCCCCTGTGCATACTCCACTTCAGTTCCCCAATACTTTCCTGCCTCAAAGCTTTTGTCCTTGCCATTCACTCTGCCTGGAATGCTCCTCTCCCAGACAGCCGTCAGGGAGCACTCCCTCACTTCCTTCAGGCATCTGTTCGACCGTCACTTTACCAAAGAGGCCTTCCATAACCACCTATAACACACACACACCACTCTCTACACCATTTATCCCACTTTATTTTTCTTCATAGCATTTATCACCATCTGACACGTTACGTATTTGTTTCCTGCTGTACTGTTTTTCTCCTCCTACTGTAATGTCAGCTCCTTATCTATTTTGTTCCCTGCTGTGTTCCCTACCTTGACTAGTACCTGGCACACAGTAGTTGAATAACTGAACTAACTCCCAGGTCTCTACTGACCTGACTAGCAGTTCACTCAGGTTAGACATTTCTGCCTGCTACATAATAGGGAAAAATGAAGGGAGCAGTTAGAACACTACAAAACTACAAAATGCCTATCTGCCCACCCCATCCACTGCCCCCGACAGACAGAATCAGAGTCATTCATTCCCTCTCTTCTTCCCTCCCTTCTCTATGGCTCAGGACAGCCACAGAAATGAATCTTTGAAACAACAATGAAACGGGGGTTCAGAATCACCCGTGCCAGCCAGTTCTCTGAGCCTGCGGGAGACATGCATCAGCGGGCAGCTTATTCAGCAATCACCATATGCCAGCTGCTGGCATTCTCTACAGAGTCTAGGAACCAGAGATAAACACACGCACACCCCGAACCCAGCAGGCGAAAGAACAGGTCAAGACAGAGTGCACCCAAACCCAAGAATGTGAAAGGTGGATGGGGAGGAATCCTATTTACAAGCTAAAGCATGGCAGGGTTTGGTGGGAGTTCAGTTGTTTTTTCAGAAATGATTTCAGGTTTTTTTGTTAGTTTCCTACTCTCCTCAGTTTGCAGTGAATTCCAGACTAGTACAAAGGAGCCAGATCAACAGCTCCTGGAGACCAAAGTACTAGTTTGTCCAAAAAACAGAAACAATGAGTGCTTATGGAGTGTTTCATCTTCAAAGACCTCCCCAGACATCCACTAATGAGCCAGGCGTGGTGCTCCGGGTAGGTTCCACAGATGAGCCCTGCCCCTGACCCAGAGCGCTCACACCCCAGGGGGAGGGCCTGGCTCAACTTTGGCCTCAACTTCAGTCAAGTCACCCAATAGCCATCCTCCCTGCTCATCCTGTCTCAACCACCCAGGCAGACAGATTCTTGAGGATTCCTGAGGCAGGAGGGGACACCTGCCCAGCTAATAAGATCAGATCCCACTAACCCTGGTAATTTGTGGTAGACAGACTTCTGGTTCTGCTGCCATCACTTCCAGAAATTTAGACCTTCCCCAAGTCTTCCTAGTTCTTATCTTGTCTCCAGTTCAGGTGTCATTTCCTTCAGCTCCAGATGATACTTTGCTTTAAAGCTTAAGTAACAGGCTTTGGCCCAGATTCTGAATTGAATTTATACCATACATTTATCTTGCTTTCCTTCATGACTGGAACTGTTGCTGGCTAAATGATTTACCAACTGTGAGTCGAGCAGTGGCTGAAAGATATCCCTTGCCCCAGAACATGCATACACTGTCCTTTGGTTTGCTCCTTTGCTAAGCTATCATGCTAAAGTCTTGGTTCAAAATCTGATCCCAGTGTTACACTTATTTCTATTTTCTGGCATGCTACATAAAGCACCCTGAATTATCTGAACCACTCAAGTGGCACTATGTTATGGAGTTTTTTCTTCTTTTATAAGTCTGTATATTTACCATCTCCCCAAGTTAACTGTGTACTACTCACCATGGGCAAGGACTATGCCTTTTATTTATTTTGGATCTTTCCTTGCTCCCAGTGCCAAGCCCACTGTAAGAGTTCAATCAAGCACACTGGCTAATTTTAGCCTCATCTGAGGATGTCCTTATATCATTTCTTCTGTCCTAGCAGTTATCTCTGTGTAATGCACAGATGGTTGCTTAGCTTTCCTGTCAATTCTTGGCCACTTTCCACATATACTGACCCCAAGACTGGTTTGGGAAAGTCATGAAAGGATTAGAAGACTAAAATTGGTAAAATTTTCTCTTGCCGTTTAATATTCAGTGGGGCTGATAGATAACTAACGAAATATTCAAATAGTTACCATGTGTCCCCCATGGCAGCCCAAAGCCTTGAAATTAATGGACATTACAACTCTTCTTTAATATAATCAGGAGCTTGACTCAGATGAACATTCCAAAGGGTGTGTTGGCTTTCTTGTCTTGGCTTTCCCTGTCCCTGCCTGTTTCCAGATAGCATACTGCCCCTACCATCAGGATGGTGGCAACTTTCAGCTTTGTGCCACGAATACAAATCTATGGCTATATAGCCAATTCTCGCTTTCACCATAATGCATTCCTAGAGAAAGCTCTGGGAAGCAGATGGCAAACAAACAAACAAACCCTGGACTGTATCCCTATGTGCTGTACTGCCTATAGTCATTCTCTTTTGCCACAGATGGCACTCCTGTGTCAACAGGGCAAAATACCAGGGTTCTATGGGCTGGTAGAAACAGGAAGCAGTTAAAACTAAAGGTGAGTGGCTCAAGATGAAAAATGGAATATAGTAATATCTCTATTAACAAAGAGTATGTCTCAACATTCTACTTTACAGTCACAAACTTTATCTCCTCCGTGTGCGACACTGCAGGAGTTCAACCAAGCACATTGGCTGACTTAAGCCTCACCTGAGGACGTCCTCACTGACAAATCACTTACTGCCCCCAATCCCTCTCTGCCACCCTCCAGGAGGGGCAGGCCATTGCTGTCACTGACTGTTCAGTTATCTGGACTTGAGGCATGCCTGCCTCACCCTCCAGGGGATTCTGAGAGTCACAGCTCAGTCTGCCACACACACTGCCCACTCCTGATGCAGGCATGTGTCCTGAGACACTCCGAGGGGACTCCTGATCCAGCACCTCCTCTTCAGGCTGCACGGGCCCAGAGAAAGGACGACCAGAGCCTCCCAAATCCTGTGCTGCCCAGGCAGGGTGCACTAAACTGCAGGGTGCAGCTTTATTCCCAAACAATCTTCAAATTGAGATATCACTAATAGAATCTCTATTAGATGCTATTTTTAGCACAGCCAATGGAGCAGACCAAAAAATTTAAGAAAACCAAAGCAGGGTCTGCCTGTATTTAGTTTCCTTAGTGCAGGTGGCTTGTGACCTCTGTAAACTTTCCAAATTTTTGCCTCAAGAGCACTGTAATCAGCACACAAGAACTCCTAGATTAGTATCTCAATGAATTCTATTAGACTCAAAGATTTCCCAAAGCCAAGAAACAGCTTCTGATGCCAGCTTCCATCCATTCATTAAACATTTATTGAGTATAATGAACCAGGGATACAGAGGAAGACAGTTTCTGCCTTCATGAAACTCAGTCAATGGGAGAGAAAGACTAGGAAACAGAGGATTACTGTGTGAAGATAAGAGTGGGATAAGCACATAGTTTTATGGGGACAGAAAGCTGGAGCAGTTAATCAAGACTGGAGGATAGGGGCTTCCCTAGTGGCGCAGTGGTTGCAGCATGGTGAGTAAAAGGAAGGGATGAGGCTGGAGAGAGAAGCAGGAGCTAATCATGAAGGGCCTTAAAGGTCATACTGAGTAACATGATCAGATACGTGCTTTAGAGACCATCCTGGGCTTCCCTGGTGGTGCAGTGGTTAAGAATCTGCCCGCCAATGCGGGGGGCACGGGTTCAAGCCATGGCCCGGGAAGATCCCACATGCTGTGGAGCAACTAAGCCCGTGCGCCACAACTACTGAGCCTGTGCTCTAGAGCCCGCAAGCCACAACTACTGAAGCCTGTGCACCTAGAGCCCATGCTCCGCAACAAGAGAAGCCACTGCAATGAGAAGCCCACACACTACAATGAAGAGTAGCCTCCACTCGCCACAACCAGAGAAAGCCCACGCACAGCAACGAAGACCCAACGCAGACAAAATTTTTAAATAATAAATAAATAAATAAAGATCATTCTGGGGCTTCCCTGGTGGCGCAGTGGTTAAGAATCCGCCTGCCAATGCAGGGGACACGAGTCCTGGTCCGGGAAGATCCCACATGCCATGGAGCAACTAAGCCCGTGCGCCACAACTACTGAGCCTGAGTTCTAGAGCCTGTGAGCCACAACTACTGAAGCCCACATGCCTAGAGCCCGTGCTCCGCAACAAGAGAAGCCACTGTAATGAGAAGCCGACACACTGTAACGAAGAGTTGCCCCCGCTCGCCGCAACTAGAGAAAGCCCGCGTGCAGCAACAAAGACCCAACTCAGCCATACATACATACATACATACATACATACATACATACATACATAAATAAATACATAAATAAATACATAAATAAATAAATAGATAAATAAATAGATAGATAGATAGATAGATAGATAGATAGATAGAAGAAAGAAAGACCATTCTGACGGCAGTTTAGGGAATAATTTAAAAGGGGGAGGGCTTCCCTGGTGGCGCAGTGGTTGAGAGTCCGCCTGCCGATGCAGGGGACACGGGTTCGTGCCCCGGTCCGGGAAGATCCCACATGCTGCGGAGCGGCTGGGCCCGTGAGCCATGGCTGCTGAGCCTGCGCGTCCGGAGCCTGTGCTCCGCAACGGAGGAGAGGCCACAACAGTGAGAGGCCCACGTACCGCAAAAAAAATAAAAATAAATAAATAAATAAAAGGGGGAAAGACTGGAAGCACAGAGACCACTTGGGAGGTACAGTAATACAGATAAGAAAAGTTCTGAAACAGAGGTGGCAATAGAGGACAGGACAGATTTGAAACAACAAAATAGTAAAATCCACAGGATTTAATGACTAATTAAACGTAGGAAGGAAGAGGAGAAGAGTCAAAGATGATTCCCAGGTTTCTGGCCTGTGTGATTCAGTGGCAATTCTTTAGGCAGAAAACATAAGAGGAACAGATCTGAGAGTGAAGATGTTTGTTTTTAGATTAACGTGAATTTTGAGGTGCTAAGGTACGAAGCTCAGGAGAAAAGTCTGGCCTGGATATATGAAATCATCTGCATAGATAGTAACTGAAGCCCCTAGAGGAACCAAGATGATCCAGTATGGCAGCAGTTACTGGCTGCCTACCAACAGCCACCTTCCCCTTCTTTCTTCTAACAGAACCCCTACTTTGTTCAGATGTTGGCAGGGAGTGGGTATGAACTACCCCTCGCCAGCCCTAGGGTATGAAAACTGATCAGCTGAAGGGATGTGGGCATTCCATTTCTCTTGCCAGTGACTGAGTCACGAATGGTTAGGCACTGATTCTGGGCAATAAAGATGTAAGGAAAGTCTGCTGGGAGTATCTGGGAAAGCTTTCCTCAATCTTAAAAAAGAACATGTGTCAATGCTCTCTTGTCCAGCCTTTGGATGTTAATGTAGAAGGGTGAGATGCTGGAGTATCTTGGGTACATGAAGGGATAGACATAAGGACACTAGGATATCAGAGCAGAAAAACTGAGAAAACTTGGGTCCTTAATAACACTGTCAAGTTGCTGGATTAAAAAAATAAATAAAAAGTTATGTGGCAGCCTGGAAGGGAGGGGAGTTTGGAGGAGAATGGATACATGTATATGTATGGCTGAGTCACTTTGTTGTGCACCTGAAACACAGCAACGATTAACACTGAAGTTAACGATTAACCTGAAATGATTAACATTGTTAATCGGCTACACTCCGATATAAAATAAAAAGTTTAAAAAAAAAAGCGTTCTACCCCTGGACTACTTCTGTGTGTGGCAGAATATACATAACATAAAATTTAGCATTTTAGGGCTTCCCTGGTGGTGCAGTGGTTGAGAGTCCGCCTGCCGATGCAGGGGACACGGGTTCGTGCCCCGGTCCAGGAAGATCCCACATGCTGCGGAGCGGCTAGGCCCGTGAGCCATGGCCACTGAGCCTGTGCGTCCGGAGCCTGTGCTCCACAACGGGAGAGGCCACAAAAGTGAGAGGCCCACATACCAAAAAAAAAAAAAAAGGTCAGAAGACCTAAATAGACATTTCTCCAAAGAAGACATACAGATGACCAAGAAGCATATGAAAAGCTACTCAACATCACTAATTATTAGAGAAATGCAAATCAAAACTACAATGAGGTATCACCTCACACCAGTTAGAATGGGCGTCATCAGAAAATCTACAAACAACAAATGCTGGAGTGGGTGTGGAGAAAAGGGAACCCTCTTGCACTGTTGGTGGGAATGTAAAGTGATACAGCCACTATGGAGAACAGTATGGAGGTTCCTTAAAAAACTAAAACTGGAAAACAACAACAACAAAAAAAACTAAAACTGGAATTACCATATGACCCAGCAAGCCCACTACTGGGCATATACCCACAGAAAACCATAATTTAAAAAGACACATGCACCCCAATGTTCACTGCAGCCCTATTTACAATAGCCAGGTCTTGGAAGCAACCTAAATGCCCATCGACAGACGAATGGATAAAGAAGATGTGGTACATATATACAATGGAATATTACTCAGCCATAAAAAGGACTGAAATTGGGTCATTTGTTGAGATGTGGATGGATCTAGAGACTGTCATACAGAGTGAAGTAAGTCAGGAAGAGAAAAACAAATATCGTATATTAATGCATATATGTGGAACCTAGAAAAATGGTACAGATAAACCAGTTTGCAGGGCAGAAACTGAGACACAGATGTAGAGAACAAATGTATGGACACCAAGGGGGGAAAGTGGCGGGGGGGCAGGGGTGGTGGTGATGTGATGAATTGGAAGATTGGGATTGACATGTATACACTGATGGGTATAAAATGGATGACTAATAAGAACCTGCTGTATAAAAAAATAAATTAAATTAAATAAAAAAAAGATAGAATTGCCAGTGAACAGATGAAACAGGAGGCCATGATTTGGACAAAGCCACCCATCACAGAGCAGCCTAAGGATACAGAAGACAGAGAATCACCTGCCTTGAGCGATAAGAGCCATCTGTGATCCCCTAGCACCTCAAACACACTTCTACTCTAGGACTTACCACAGAATGTTTTATTCACCTTTGTGTGTTTTGCTTCCCAGAGCTGGAACTTCCCAAATAATGTGCCTTTAATGCAATACAGGTCAGCTGGAGATACTGGTCCCATCAATACTGGACAGCTAGGCAGGGCTTAGGGTGGCTAGAGCCCATGAGCCAGTCATCTCAGGTTGCAAGCAGCTATGCCTGTTTCACTATTACCATTTTCTCTGTATGCCATGGTGGGAAAAAGTTTGGGAAGTATTTCACTAGACTCTCAGTCCCTTGCCAGCAGGGACCATGCCTTATTCATGTTTCATGTTCCCAGCACCCAGCTCCATGACTGATCTGTAGCTAGTGACTGATATGCTTGTTGCTGAACACGGTTCTACTGATGATGGCAAACGTCTGTGAGGTTGAGGAAGACAGTACTCTTTAGGTGACCTCCAATCCTTTTCCTGTATCTGACAAACTGGAGAAGTGGCTTCCACGTTCTCAGAGCCCTAGGGTTCCCTGGATGGGATTCAGAGCCTGCCTGGGGGAAAGGGAGAACTCTATGAGAGGCTCTAATTATGTTCCGCCACTCTCCACCACTACCACAGCAGCAGCACTGTTGTGCATTTTACGTATCAGACTTCAAATAAGATTTTATAGAAGGTAAAGTTCAATTGTTTTTTTTTTTAAGTGGAGGATAGGGGACAAAACCACTCCAAAAGAGAGCAAATGTTCTTCTGCATCCTAAATCATGTTGAAATTTAAACATTTATGCTTGACACTCTTGTGTTTAAGCTCATAAAGGACAGGTTATGGGAATTCCCTGGAGGTCCAGTGGTTAGGACTCTGCGCTTTCACTGCCGAGGGCCT
The DNA here is from genome assembly GCF_949752795.1 of Hyperoodon ampullatus. Lineage (NCBI taxonomy): Eukaryota > Metazoa > Chordata > Mammalia > Artiodactyla > Ziphiidae > Hyperoodon > Hyperoodon ampullatus. Next base: position 54,893,728 of record NC_136924.1, read on the forward strand.
GGGTTCAATCCCTGGTTGTCAGGGAACTAAGATCTGCCACACCCAGGCATTTCACCTTTCTTCAGGAATATAGTGCTAATGGTGGATCCCTGAAATCTTGAGCCATTTCCCTTCTGGTCCATATGGTGCAGCAGATCCCTTGCAGAAGTCCATGACAAATCTCTAACACCTTCATAGACTCCCTACCTCAGTCAGTTCTTTCCTAGACTACAATACAAAGCCTTCAAACATTTGTAGAACTTTCTCCAAATGCTCCCCATGTCCTTTCATTATCAAACAGTTTTATTAGCATTCTACCTATATTTGCAATAGATGTTGGAAAAGGTACAGTACACAGAATTACAGATATCGCAACTCTGGATCTTAATACAGTACATTCTGAAACGAAGGCAGACATTTAAAGGAGATATGACTAAGTGAAAAGAGTGGCCCAGGAAATGGAGGATGCTGAAATACTAACTGAAATCTAAAATAATGGGAGCCAGCAAACTAAATGCCCAACCTAGGACAATCAGGGTGCTCTTTTATGGAAGAGTCAACCATTACCTCAGAGTCACACTGAACACTATTTGTGAGCCCCCATATCCTCACCCTACATCCAAGTTGATAGCTCAGGGCCCCTGCCTTGCTCCAGCTTCACCTCCCACTCAGGCAACAGGAGCTGCCTCTGTGAGGCTGATGCTGAAAAAAAGATTTCACTGCTCGTAAGCCTACGACCAGCACAAAAAGTCATGGTAACAATCATCCCTCTACACAGGCGCTTCAGGCGGCAAGTTGTTCTTTTGTAAACCTCCTCTTTAAGGCAGCCCTGAGTGCTCATGTTATTATTTCTATGATGATGGTGATTATTAACAGCAGCTAACATTTACTTGAGGCTTACTATGTGTACTTTGTATAATACCAAGTGCTTTACATGTATTATCTCATTTAATTCTCATGCCAACACTATGAATAGGTATATCATTATCATACTCTTTACAGATGAGGAAAATGAAGCTAAAAGAGGACAAACAATTTCACCAAAATCACACAACTAGTAATTAGCAGAGGCAGGATTTGAACTCAATTTTGTCTGATTCCAAGGTCCACACTCTTAATTACCATACCATTTTGCCTCTAAATTCACTTGCAACAAAAATGGTGAAGGGGGGCTTCCCTGGTGGTGCGGTGGTTGAGAGTCTGCCTGCCGATGCAGGGGACACGGGTTCGTGCCCTGGTCCGGGAGGATCCCACATGCGGCGGAGCGGCTAGGCCCGTGAGCCATGGCCGCTGAGCCTGCGCGTCCGGAGCTTGTGCTCCGCAACGGGAGAGGCCACAACAGTGAGAGGCCCGCGTACCGCAAAAAAAAAAAAAAAAAAAAAAAAAAAATGGTGAAGGGAACTATGCGTACACCTGAAACTAAAACAATACTGTAAATCAACCATACCTCAATTAAAAAAAAAATGGTGAGGAGAGCCAAATACAGTGACATGTTTTGAGTCTCAAGCCTCTTGACATCCATTTCTTTTTCTTTTTTTTTTTTTTTTTTGCAGTACGCGGGCCTCCCACCGCCGTGGCCTCTCCCGTTGCGGAGCACCGGCTCCGGACGCGCAGGCTCAGCGGCCATGGCTCACGGGCCCAGCCACTCCACGGCATGTGGGATCTTCCCGGACCGGGAAACGAACCCGTGTCCCCTGCATCGGCAGGCGGACTCTCAACCACTGCGCCACCAGGGAAGCCCTTGACATCCATTTCTAAAGGTATATGAGGAAGCAGATTCCACAATTTCCCTCAGTTATTGATTCAACTTTAACAAACCTGGTTTTAAAGAACTTCCTCCTTCTGACCAACAAATCCCACCCACTGTCCTCTGAGTCCATTTTCTCTATTATGACTCCAGTGGAAGAGACCAGCAGAGGTAAACACACTTTATGACCCTCTGTGCACTTAAGACTTCACTTCCACTCTTTCTAGCCTGCTGTCTGCTCTCCTTTACACTTGCATTCAGTTTAATCATAGCAGCTACCATTCACTGGCACCAATTCTATGCCAGGCACCACATACATACACTGGCTCCCTTCTCCGTAATTACCAGGATCCCAATCTGCAGACAACACTCTGAAGGACTTAGGTCTAATGGAGAGACCCCTTTGCCCACAATGGGGAAGCAGGAGATCTGGGATTTCTGATAAATAATGACTCTGTGTTCTAATATTTTTCTTTTGGGGTCTTACTTTCATTATCCATGACTGTTTTTTGCCTCTTAGGAAGGTGGAGAGACCAAGACTTCTTAATTACAAAGGCTAAGGACCTTTACACCCTCACTCAGCTATCTTCAGGCACTCTCCCTGACAGCCAAGCCCTCTCCTCCTCTTTCCTTAAACTGTGGTCAGAAAACCTGAGTTCTGTTCATTCACATCCTGTATTCATCATGAGTGCCTACTGTGTGCACAGATAGTGTGGGAGATACAAGATGAGATCCAATTCCTGAACTCAAAAAGCTTCTTCTCTTTGGAAAAGCAAGACATACACATAAAAAATTTTGACTACGCAAGGTAATAAACTCTATGCTGGGAGGCAGGAGGCATGTGTATATGGGATACAGGAGGACCCTTCCCAGCTGAATCCACGGTCAATGATCCATTCTGTGAAAAGGTGGATCAGCTTCTTTCTTAGAATGAGCTTTTCTAGACGTGTTATTCAAACTCGGGTCTAAGGTACAATGACCAATTCACTGACCCATTCCACTAACAGCAAGTGGAGACCCCCCAACAACAAGCTCAAGACAAAATGGCAGCAAAGACTGTCAACACCTGATTAGGGACACGGAAGGAAGTATGCAGAGACTAGATTCTGCCCTGTTGCACTGACCCAAGCAATCAGACTCCTGCAGCAGATCTCCTACCAAATAAAATTTTCATGCCATAGACCAGGGGTGACCCAATCCAACCGCGGCAGAGACAGGTTTTAAGTTACATTTCTCCCTCACCCAATGACCTCACTATTTCTTCTCACTCCTGACCACATACCACACTCCTCCTGGCCTGGCCAGAGAGAGACCAGCAGTAATACAACCCAGAAAGAAGGCAACTCCCCCAAAAGAGGAGCTACCACTTTGCTAATCAAGTGGCCCGTTTTCAACAGGGAATTCCACACACCCCCGCCCCCTTCCCGCAGACATTGGTATAAGCAATGGCTCCATTTTCTGTTCCGGGAATCCTGGTACTTCCTAAAGAAAGAAAGCGGATTGGAAGACAGAAACTCAGAGCCAGTGACAAGATGCTCCCTCGTCCTGTGAAACCGCCCCCGCTTCGCCTGGGGGAGGAAGGCACCACCTCTCTTCTCCAAGCAAGATCAGATCCCCCTCCCCCTCCTGCCTCCTCTCCTCTTGCTCCCCACCTGCTGCCCTCTTCCCGACGTGCGGTCACCAAGACCCGAAAGCTCAGCCTCCACCAGAATAGTGCCCCTGGGGTGCCCCACTAGCCTGTGTTCCCGGTTAATCCGTAAACCCCCTAAGCACCCCTGCGCCACGATGTGGGGAGGGGGTGTCACTATAGCAAGGCTTCTCTCTGGTCTATTACTAAGGTGGAGGGGGATGAGGGGTAGGAAAAAGCGACATTCCCTAGCCCTTTAATAGGAAAAGGATACAAAACAGCCATCACCGCCCCCGCGTCACCTCACCTTAGACTGCTTTCCTCCCCCCCCCCACCCCAACCCTTCAAAAGCCCACCTCCTGCAGGTGAGGGGAACCTAACTGCAGCCCGGGTCGCCCCCTTGTGCGAGGCGGAGGACAAATCCATGTGCGCCCTCCACCCCCACCCCAGCTCCGTGTCCTTCAAATGCGGGGGCAGGCGTGTGGCTGGCCCGGCGCCCCCTCTCCGAGCTCTCTGGTGGGAAGGACCACACCGGCTCATGCCAAGCAGTGCCGGGCGGGCGAGCGAGCGAGCTGGGGTGGGGGTGGGGGTCTATCTTCTCAGCTCCCACCCGAGTCTCTCCTCTACCGGGACCCGCCTTCCCTCCTCCCCAGCCCCTCACCTGTTCCTGCTCCCAGCTCCGCCGCTGCGGCCGCCGCCTCCGCCCCCGCAGGTTCCGCTCGGCTCTCGCTCCACTCTCTCCGACTCCCTCCGCCGATTTCAGCGCGGCTGCTCCCCTGGCCCCGCTCCCGGCTCCCTCCTTCCTTCCCTCCACCTAGCACCGGAAACCGCGACGGCTACAGGAGCTGTGCGGCGTACCCTCACCCCCAGACCAGGATACTTCCCACCTCCCCGATCGCGCGAGAACTGCGTGGCGGCGAGCGGCAGTTCTCGCGAGATCCATCACCATGGCAGCTGCTGCAGCAGAAGCGGCGGGCGCCTGAGTGGACGACCTGGCGGGGGCCGAAGTGGGGGCTGGAAACTGCGGGCGGCGGAGGCGGGAGCTAGGAAATGGGGGTGAGACAGTGGGGACAGAGGTGAGAATCCCAAGCCTCAGAGCCATGTCTGTTATTTAAGGACTGGGCCGCATAGTGGGCACACTGGAGACTGGGACTCCTTGGGCAAAGTCAGGAAGGAGCAGAGTATGAGTGAACAGCCCTTGCTTTGGACCTTACCCCTTAGCTCTCATCTTCATTTTTTTTAACCTTTTTTTCCTATATACATTTATTTATTTATTTTTGGCTGCGTTGGGTCTTCGTTGCTGTGCGCGGGCTTTCTCTAGTTGCGGCAAACGGGAGCTACTGTTCGTCGTTGCGGTGCACAGTCTTCTCATTGCGGTGGCTTCTCTTGTTGTGGAGCACGGGCTCTAGGCGCGCGGGCTTCAGTAGTTGTGGCTCGCGGGCTCTAGAGCGCAGGCTCAGTAGTTGTGGCGCACGGGCTTAGTTGCTCCGCGGCATGTAGGATCTTCCCGCGCCAGGGCTTGAACCCGTGTCCCCTGCATCGGCAGGCGGATTCTCAACCATTGCACCACCAGGGAAATCCTCAGCTTCATTTCTTAATCAGGGCTACGTGCACCCCCCTGAGAGCCCTCACTGCACCAGTGTTTCTACTCACTACTAAGACTAGGTTGCTCGGGGGTGAGAATCAAGAGATCTTTTCCATAGGGAAGAGGGAGAGTGATGCATTTAAGAGACTGAAGGAAACAGCTGGACACTGGGCCAGTTAGGAAGTTGGAACTTGAAAGACAAACGGTTGAAGACCAGTATTCAGAGGTATGGTTTGAGGAAGTATACCTAGATGAGTATGAATTTTAGGATTGCAAAGAAAGTGAGGGATTTTGCACCCGTGTTTCTCTATTCCTGCCAACCTCCACTTTCCTCACACTCATTTCTGCAGCTGGTCTAGACATGCAAAGCCGCCTTGGAACAGTCACAGCTGTGATACAAGAAGGGCGCTAGTAATGCTAAGAATGGAAAAAGGTTCTTGAAGTGCCCTTTCTCCTCATTTACAGCAGTACAGATCCTCCTCAGCTTACAGTGGGGTTACATCCCAATAAACCCATCGTAAGTTAAAACATCTTAAGTCAAAAATGCATTTGCACCTAACCTACCGAACATAATAGCTTAGCCTAGCCTGCCTTAAACATGTTCAGAACACTTACATTAGCCTACAGTTGGGCAAAATAATCTAACACAAAGCCTATTTTATAATAAAGTGTTGAATATCTTATGTAATCTACTGAATACTATACTATACTTAAAGTGGAAAACAGAATGCTTGTATGGGCACAGAATGGTTGTAAGTGTATCAGTTGTTTACCCTTGTGATGGCATGGCTGACTGGGAGCTGCAACTCACTGCCACTGCCTAACATCACAACAGAACATCATACCAAATAGCCTGGGAAAAGATCAAAATTCAAAATTAATTTACAGTTTCTACTCGAGGCATATCACTTTTGCACCATCATAAAGTAAAAAAATCGTAAGTCAAACCATTGTAAGTTGGGACCATCTGTACAAGGGAACACATGGCTCTTCCCTAAAGCTTGAGCCAAAATTGTTGCTTTTTAAATTTGTTTTTGTTTTTACCTTGTTTCTTGTCTCCTTCCAAGAAGAGCTAGACTGGTAGATAGCTACACTCTGTCTACCCCTTATCCCCATCAATCGCTGGTGTATGAATTCACCAGTCCCTTCCTCTTATTCCGGTTTGGGTTTTTTTTTTTTTTTGTTTTAAAGGCTTTATTGACTTTGTTACAATATTGCTTTATTGACTTTGTTACAATATTGTCTTGTATTGACTCTGTTACAATATTGCTTTGTTACAACATTGTTTTATGTTTTGGTTTTTTGGCTGGAGGCATGTGGGATCTTAGCTCCCCAACCAGGGATGGAACCCACACGAAGACAAAGTCTTAACCACTGGACTGCCAGGGAAGTCCCCCCCAGTTTGTTTTCTCTCTTATTTTAACCTGAAGAATAACACAACCCTGGAATGTGAAGTCAAGAGGCCCTTAATTTAAGATGGTGAAGGATGAGTGATAACCTACATGAGAAAAGAATCCAAAAAAGAATGCATATATGTATATGTATAACTGAATCACTTTGCTGTACACCTGAAACTGATACAACATTGTAAATCAACTATACTCCAATAAAATTAAGATATTATTTAAAAACAGAAAAAGGATGGTGAAGGATGATTGAAAACAAACTTATGGTTACCAAAGGGGAAATGTCTGGGGCGGAGGGGAAGGAGGGATAAATCAGGAGCTTGGGATTAACATACAGACACTGCTATATATTTTTTTAAATAAATTTATTTATTTTTGGCTGCGTTGGGTCTTCATTGCTGCAAGCGGGCTGTCTCTAGTTGTGGCGAGCGGCGGCTACTCTTCGTTGCGGTGAGCGTGCTTCTCATTGTGGTGGCTTCTCTTGTTGCAGAGCACAAGCTCTAGGTGCACGGGCTTCAGTAGTTGTGGTACATGGGCTCCCTAGTTGTGGCTCACAGGCTCTCGAGCACAGGCTCAGTAGTTGCGGCACACAGGCTTAGCTGCTCCGCGGCATGTGGGATCTTCCTGGACCAGGGATCGAACCTGTGTCCCCTGCCTTGGCAGGCGGATTCTTAACAACTGCACCACCAGGGAAGTCCCCACACTACTATATGTAAGATAGGTAACCAACAAGGACCTCATGTATAGCACAGGGAACTCTACTCAATATTCTGTGATATGAGAAAAGAATATGAAAAAGAATGAATATATGTATACATATAACTGAATCACTTTGCTGTACACTTGAAACTAACACAACAGTGTAAGTCAACTATACTCCAAGAAAAGAAAAGAAAAGATGGTGAAGGGTGAGATGGATAACAAGGATCATGTTTATAACAAAGAGAGTTGTATCCATCCTGGGCTATTGCCATTAAGGGCCTTTGCCCTCCTAAGCTCTCTGTTTTAAATGGCAGAAGACTCCTCTAGTGTTATTACAGACTCCTAGAGTGGGCCCTGTGATACCTCCACATGATTACTCTTTTCATTTCTTTTCCTAGAATTTTCTAGGCACACCCCACCAGGTTATGCCCACACACTGATCACCAAAATTATGCTTTGCAACTGCCCTTGCTAGTGCCTCAACCATACCAACATGCCTTGTGGGACTCTGACAGGAGGTGACACCTGTCAATGTTCTTGCCGAAGTCTTCAGATCCTCTCAAGGTTGGGTCCAGGTGTGACAGAAGGATGGAAATGGTGACAGTCTAGTATGGTTAGCAGCAAGTACCATGATATTTGAGTCAGAACTGTTGAATGGAACTGGAGAATCTCCCAGCCCTTCTATCCTTCACCATCTGGAGTCTGGAGAGGAAAGTGTCTGTTGCAGCATTACTGGGCACTTCCCATGGAGCAAAGAGGAACACAGACAGGAGGGGTGCTGCTCAGCTGGCAATAAGCCAGCCAGTGCCACTCCCCAGCTCCCCAGCCACTTGAAAAGCTAAGGGAAGAAGAACTCTGTCCAGAGCTGAAGGAGGCCAAGAGGCCTGACTTACAGTTCATCAGTCTTTCTCCCTCCCTCTGGCTGCCATTGGCGCTAACTAAAGCTGAAATTTTAGCCACCCGCTCTGTGGGTTGCACACTCCCACTCCCGTCACTGACCCCAGGCCTGGGCCTGAGCCCAGAGCGTGTGCCGGGAGCAGGGGTGGGGAGGGGGGTGTTGGCCTTGCTGACAAAATCCATTTGGAATTTCTCAAGGTTGTGGTTTGGGGCTTAAGTTTGCCACAGAGTGTGTCTGACGAAAGAAGAGAGAATGCTAGAAGGAGAAAGGGAGCCAAAGAGAGCATAGAGGAAGGAAATAGGGGAAAAACTGAAATATTCCTGCTGTGATTTCATTGGACATTCTCCTCCCTCTTCCTGAGTGTGAGAAATTCCCATTCTGGATTTTCCTTATCATTATTCTCTCTCATATCCTGTGTGTATTCTAGCTGCATCCCTCTCTCCCCAACTATCCCATATATACGTTAGGCTCAGTCAGTGCCTAAAGCCTACCTCTATCAAATTTCCAAATCAAGAATTCTCAGTGCACAAGCAGAAATTCAGGACATAAAGTTTTGCCATAAACTACTGCCCTAAACCAACACCCCTTGCGGTTCTTGCTACCCTGATGCTACCGTCATTTCACCTGATTTTGAGGATAATTTGGGTAGCAGATATAGCTATTGCCTAGAGGAGTGAAAAGGACTATTTCTACATCCCCTAGCCAAGGAGATGACCTGATAGAGTCAGCATCCTGCAACTCCATAAATATTCAGTTATTTGTAAAGTTCTAAATTTGTGATGCAGATTCCTTTTCTGAATTGAAAATAATTGTTTCTTTTCTTTTTTAAAATAAATTTATTTATTGTATTTTTTTAAAATTTTTGGCTGCGTTGGGTCTTCATTGCTGCACACGGGCTTTCTCTAGTTGCGGTGAGCGGGGGTTACTCGTCGTTGTGGTGTGCGGGCTTCTCATTGTGGTGGCTTCTCTTGTTGCGGAGCGGAGCACAGGCTCTAGGTGTGCAGGCTTCAGTAGTTGTGGCACGCAGGCTCAGTAGTTGTGGCTCGCGGGCTCTATAGCACAGACTCAGTAGCTGTGGTGCACGGGCTTAGTTACTCCACAGCATGTGGGATCTTCCCAGACCAGGGATCGAACCCGTGTCCCCTGCATTGGCAGGCGGATTGTCAACCACTGCGCCACCAGGGAAGCCCTAATTGTTTATTTTCAATGATACTGGGCTAGGAATAGAAAGAAATCGGAAATGAAATAAAAGAAATTCTGTTTTCTCTAGTTATGGTTATCTCCTAAAAGATAAAGGCATTGTTTTATTAAGATTAAATGCAGAAGAGCTCTGAATAAGGAAAGACAAACTACATAGGCAAATAATTCAGTGGGAGAGCATGCTGGTTTTTCTGGTTTCCAAAGTAAAAAACTCCAATTTTGAGCGCAGGAATCCTTTATATATGTTTCCCATTAGTCTTGCATCTATCTCCAAGTTCTCTGATTTGGAGCCAGAGAGAAAAGAACCTGCCCTTTTGGGTCCAGGTTCAATGTTGGGACATCTGCAGGACTTAAAAACCCCAGAAAGGAGGTGACCTCATGGTGTGTAGGGGAGGGGTCAAAACAAACCACAGCCAGAGGACCAAATCTGGTCCCGCAGTCCATTTCTGTGAATTAAGTTTTATTGGACCTAGCCATGCCCATTTGTTTATGTATGGTCTATGGCTGCTTTTGAGTAATTATGGCAGAGTTGAGTAGTTTCGACAAAGTGCGAAAGCCTAATGTATCTACCATCAAGCCCTTTACAGGGGGAAAAGAAAAGCCAACCCCTGTTTTAGGGCAGTGACCAAGGCAAAATTAGGAGTTGAGGCACAGAGAATGTAAATAGGGCCTGTGTTTACATCTCTAGTCCCTCACACCACACTAAAAGTCGCCAGGTCACCTGAAGACCATCTGAAATCCTTTGTGGAACCAGGCATGATATACAAAAAGTCATTGAGTGTGGGAGGGTAGGAGAAATCACCCGGCAAAGAATCCAGGACTGGGATCCCAAGTGTGGGTAGAAATATCACCATCTGTATTCACCGGTCCAGTAACTTAATTTATTTTTGTTACAAACAAGAACCAAGAACAAGTCTCGGTACAATAAATTATCCATTCCCACCCCCAACTGCTGAAGAAAGAAAAAGAGGCTCAGAGAATCTTAGGTAAAATTCTTCCTTTGGAGGGTTCCCTTTAACATCTGAATTGGGGGGACAGCTTCCCTAAGGGCCTAGACAGACAACTTTCAGGGTTTTTGAGTGCCCTGTGCTCCGTCCCTTCCCTAAGAAAAACCTCTCTACAACCATCTCCCATTACTCGCTCAGAGGGGGCCCAGGCTGCAGTAAAGGAGTTTGGGAACAGCAAATAGGAGTGAGTGGTCTCCTTCTGGATACAGGTCTTATGGCTCCACACAATACCTAGGGCTGTCCCTCAAAAGAAAAGAGTGGTCAAACTATAGGGACTCCCCAGCCAAAAGGAGTGTGAATGAGAGTAAAAGGGACCCCAGGTTGGGTAGAGGGGGGCCATACAGTTCATTTCATCTTAGTCCATTCAGATGTTCAAGGAGCAGAAGAGGGTGACAGCCCCCCCCACCTCAAGGCTCTCCTACTGTGGGGGAGAAGGCCACACATCACAGACTCCACCTGACCCCTACCATCCCCAAAGCTGTTTCTAGGTAGATACTTTGAGCTTCCAGGGGCCAAGATTGACCCTGGACAGAAATCAGAGCAAAAGGCTGCAAAGGTGCCCCTCCCCTTCCCCAGCCCCTCAGTGAGGCTGACCCTCACTTACATACGTTGACCCATTCTGTGACCTTGCACTCATCACATAGCACGTAGCAGCACCAGTGGAAGCGGCAATGACAGCGCTCAACTCGTGTCTGCCGGAGCACGTTGTGGCCGCGGCCACAGCACAGGCTGCCACAGCCATCCAGAAGGCGGCTGGTCTTGTTGCAGGCCCGGCCCCGCGTGCCTGGGGAGCCCATGGTGGGGTCTCGCTCACAGAAGTCAGGAGACTTCTCAAAGTAGACCAGTTCTCCTGAGAGGCGACGGGGACGAAGGCGGGGTTGGAAGGCTCCAGAATTGCGGTTGTGAGTATCAATGAAGATGGCCCGGCCCAGCCGCTCCCTCAAGGCCGCCCCTACCACCCGGAACTCTGGGGCTGACCTCCAGCAAGTCTTGAACTGGCAGCTGCCTGATGTGCCATGGCACTTGCATTTCCGCTTCAGGTTTTCAATTACCACCTAGAGCATCAGCAGGGAAGAGGTGAAAGGGGAGGGCAGCAAATGGACAGAGCACAGAGGCACAGGAGAGGGGAGGGAACAGAGGGCACAGAGGGACAAATAGAGGCAAGAATGACAAGGAAATATCAGAAGAGAAAGGGCACTTCGAGGCTGGCTAATAGCCCAACTCCCTCATTTTATGGTTGCAGAACTGAAGCCGAAGCAGAGTGTAATTTGCCCATCTTCAGTAACTAGCTGGCAACAGGACTCAGCTCCAGTTGTCCTGACTCCCAGTCCAATGCTCTTTCCAGAGTGAGCACTGCTAAACCAGGGAGTCTAGCACCCCTAAATTCTGTAGGGAAGACAGCTATAATAATAGCTACCATGTAATGAGCACCTGCCAAGGACTAGGCACTATTCTGGGTGCTCTATTTGCTAGCTCACTCTTAATGACACTGTAAGGTAGGTATCATTAGACTCTTTTTACAGATGCAAAACCGAGGTTAAGTGACTTGCTCTGCTCCAGGCCACCCAGCTGGTGAGTGACAATCACCCACCACATCCTCTTACTATGCTGTGCCTCCCAAGATCTAGCCAGGCCTCGAAAGCTAGGGAGACGGAGGGCAAGTTGCACACACATACCTGACGCCCCACCCTGTTGTTGTGGATTCGCATTCGTGCCTGGATGTCCCGGGGAGCTTCCCTGGAATCCAAGAAATCCCGAGAGAACTTCTCTCCAAAGTCCATGTCATGGTTACAGCCACCCCATTCCCATGTGTCCTGGGGGCCAGGGCTGGGGCCTGAGCCAGGGCCCGGGCTGGGCAGGGAGTGGGGAAAACTCTTGCCCCGGGACAGTGCCTGCAGCTGCAGCAGTTTGGCCCTCAGCCGATCCTGCTCGCCACTGCCCTTCCAGCCGCAGCTGCAGCTCACCAGCTTGCCCAGGCTGCAGGCCGTGGCTACCGCATGCATGACCCCAGCAGCCAGCATGGAGAAGGAAAAAGCGCTCTCTCGGAAACCTGGGGATGAAAAGGTTATGATGGTAGGGGTAAGTCTGACAGGCAGCTGAGAGTAAGGAGGCCAAAGGAAATAAACAGCCACACTCCAATTCCAGAAACTCCTGACTCCTCATCCTGCCATTTATCAGCTGAGTAATTTGGGAGCAAGTCACACGGGAAGTAAGGGAACCGAAAGCACAGAGCCTCAGTTTCCTCATCTTTAATGGGAGAGGATGGTTTGAGATCATCCCTGAGGCCCATTCTTGCTCTGTAAGTCTGGGATTTTCAGGTATGGATGAAAGAGCTAGCCTAAAGGGAAAGACCCCTGGGGTTGAGAGATGACTAAGAGAGAGTCCCTGAGGTCTTTGAAGATGTGTTCACTTAGTTCTACATCTGAAAGCCTTAGAAATTCCCCAGCCCTGCAGGTGGGGCGGAAGCAGAGTCCTTTGGTTGTGTGTGTGTGTGTGTGTGTGTGTGTGTGTGTGTGTGTGTGTGTGTGTGTGTGTGTGTGTAATTCAAGGTTATTTTAATCAGTCTTTTAACCAACCTACCCTCCACCACTCCAACATCCCCAAAGTACGGGAGCTGTGGAGCTGTCCTTCCTCTTTCCAGCTTCCAGTTTTATATTTGCCCATTAAGACTAGTCTTTATGTTTATCCTAACCTGCTATTACTCTATAAAACACTGGGAGAGGGAGAGAGGTGTGGGTGATTCTCCCTAAGGCCCTCTTAAAATGTTGGCTTCTTTGTTACGTTTTGGGGGTCACAGAGGCTCAGAATGACAAGCCTTTCCCAGGCTTAGATAGACATGCTTCTCATTTAGGCATCAAAGCCTTCGCCTACACCAGGCCCTGTGGAAATGGAGGGGGTCCCTCACTTCCTTCTAGGCAGGAGCTCTCTGGAGCCCTGAGCGGGTGAGAGACAGCACCTCTCTAGGGGCCAGGTCTCTCCCACCCCAGGACGCAGGGCTCCTGGCCCAGCCTCCTGATCCTCCAACCCCAGCCCTCCAGGGGAGAAGCTGTTTGCACAAGTCTTGGGAATTCCCCTGAAGATGGCAGCTGCCTATTAACCCTGTGGTCCCCAAAGTATTGCCCCCACCCTTGGACTGAGCCTGAGATGGATGTTTACTCCTCTAGGGAGTAAACTCGGGCATGGCCTGGCAAGAGACAGGGCTGCCTCTCAGACCAGGGCCCCCAGACCAGGCCCCGCAGTGACCTGTTCTCCGCCCCTCCAGCCGCTCCTCACCTGCTCAGGTGAGAGCCACCTGGGGCCCTCACAGCACAGAGAAGGGGGATGCTCCCCGGCTTCAAAGCCAACAAGGTCTTTGTTCCCACCTTCTGCTCCTGGGAACCCCAGTAATTAGGGGAGTAGGTTTAACCCTTAAACGGTTGGGGGCGTCACCCCACCCCCGCTGAGGCTCTGGGGACACCAGCTTGGGCTTGTCCCATGGAGAGGGAGGGACAGAAAACTGGGGGAGGGGAAGAAGGGGGGCATTTGAAGTTTCCAGGGCTGGGGACACCTCCTGCTCACAGGTGCAGCCCACATCAGCTGGGCGGAGGTAGGAAAGGGGGGGCGCCCAGGGTAGGGGAGCAGGGACCCAGCTGCCTTGCCGGCAGTGCGCAGGTGGAAGTCAGAAGCACGGGGCCCCAGACGGGTGGCCAGACCCTACTCCGCGCGCGGCTCCGGGGGGAATTCCCGGAGAGGCCCCTCCCGGAGTCGTGAACTCGTCCCTTCCCGCCTCCGCTCGCCTCGGCCTGCCCCCCGCCCCCCAGCCCCGGCGGCGGCGCAGACCCGCCCCGCCAGGCTCACCGCGCTTGAGGATGGCGCTGTGGTGCGGCAGGCGGCCGCCGCCCTCGAGCGCCGAGCAGTTCCAGCGCTGGTCACGCAGCTGGTGCTGACACTCGTGGACCGCGATGTGCAGGCCCTGAAGCGCGGACGCCGTCACGTCGGGGCTGCGCAGGCACAGGCCTAACTGCCGCTTGCTCAGGCCCGACAGCGTCAAGCATACGGTGTTGGCGGTCAGCGGCGGCTCGCCGGGCAGCTTCAGACCCAGAATCTCATTGCTTAGGGCCCTGGGAACCGAGAAGACATTTGAGGGTCTGTGGTCCAGGCCTCGCGCCCCCTCTGACTCCTCCCGCCCCGCCTCTAGCCCAGGGCTTTCTCTCGTGGGCTGGGTGACAGGGGAACTGCTCACCGACTGCACAAAGCCAGGAACAGGAGACCCGCGAGGCCCGAGGGCGGAGGCCGCGGCCGCGGCTCCTCCCGCATGTCGAATCCCGGGCCCGAAGGCCCCGGTGGGCAGATCGATCAGGGCCTGCGGGACAGGGAGACTTAAGGATGGCTCCGGAATAGAGTGGCTCGCCTAGGCAACCAGAGGATGCCCAACTTCGGGCTCCTAACTCACCAGTGCCACCCCACCGACTGTTCTCACCCCCCTCAAACAAAACAATAAAGATCACGCCTTGATTCAGAGAGTACCTGGGCCCTGGAGGAAGAGTCCCCGCCTAGAAGCTGGGACTTATGCTAGTGCTCTGGAGCCAATCTAGCCAGACACAATGCCTGGCACACAGACACACTCACGTGCAAACAGATGTATAGACTCACAAACAGCTCTCCACTACCTTGCCCACCACTCCCTTTTCAAGGGCCCCAAGACTGGCTTCCCCTGCCCAACACAGCTTCACCCTCTCCCTGGGCTGCTGGGCAGGATTGGGAGGGGGTTCCCCACCACCCCCAGCTGGCAGGGCGGGGGTGGGGGAGTGTCGCCTCCAGGTGCCGTCTAAGGCCAGCAGCTTCTCTGAAAAGGGTGGAGAAATGGGCTCCCCATCCCACTCTGCCCCTTCAGCCCCAGTAGGGAGCGGGAGGAGGCTCCAGGTGCGGCAAAGTCAGGGAGGGGACCTTGGTTCCCTCCTGAAAGGGACCGTGGCGCAAGCTGAGACCTCTTCCTCATCTGCCACCTTTCCTAACTACATGTTCCCCTCCTCCTAGCACCGCCCCTCTGGTCCCCGCCAGGTCCCCAGTCTCAGTCCCCACCCCTTTGCTCTCGTTCATTGCCCTCCAAATCTGGGGCCACTCTTTTATTTGCTGTGTCTTTATCTCTGGCTATATCCCTGGCTCTCCCCGCATCTCTGTGCCCCCGTGGGCGGATGCGTGTCTGTCTGTCTGACTGCCACTGTGCCCCTCTCGTCCCCGTGCGCGAGTCCCTGCCCTCTCTGCTCTCCCGGTCCCGATTACCTCCAGCTGCTCTAGTGCGGAGTCCGCCACCGGCGCGGCTGGGTAGCCTGGGCTCGGGCTGTTCAAACCGTGGGGAGACTGCGTCGGGTTCTGCCCCCTCGGCAGAGCCGCATTCTTCCAGGGCAGGGCCACTCCTCTTCGCCGCTTCCCCAGCGCCGCCGCGGCCGCGGGGAGGAAGGGAGGGAGGAAGGGAGGGAGTGATCGAGAAAGCTAGCAGGCGGGCGAGCAAAGAACTGGGGGCTCTGGCTCTACTCGCGCCGAGCTCACCGGCAGCTCTGCTGCGGCTGACAGAGCTGCGGCCCCTCCCCGAGCCCGGGGCATCCCCACCCCACTCCTCGCACCCCCCGCCATGACCCGGGGAGCCCAGCCGCTCCCCCTCCTCCCAGCGCACACACACACCCTCTCCCCCGACGCCTGGGTTCAGGCCTGGCCCCGCTGAAGGGGGAGGTGGCCAGAGTTCCGCTCACCTGCTCTGGGACCGCCCAGGCTGCAAGAAGGGTGCAGTGACCCAGTCTAGGGAGCCAGGACCCTGGTCCCAAGTGGTCATTTCTCTTTGCCTCAGTTTCCCACTGATAGCTGGATGGCTGCAAGGTGCCCTTGAGGAGATGAAGATGGAGCTGAGATCGAGCTTTTGTCGCTGGACAGTCTTGGGTAGAGCCCTCAGAGAGAGCACACTGCAGGGCAGTCGGAGCCGGCAGGAGCAGCTCCCTTCTGGGTGGCTTGGCTTCCACCCACCTCTGAGCCCTACGCCTGCCCCTTGGGAGGGGTCAGCTCTGGCCTCAGAGTTTGGCTTTAGCAGCGGCTCGGGTAGCTCCAGAGATCTTCAGCCTGCCCCAATACTTCCCTTGGCTTACAGTCATCCTTGCCAGCAGAGGTCTCCTGCCCTTCCTAGGATCCCGGGTCTGCACTGCACTCCGCGTGGCCCATATTCCTGCTCCAGACTCTCAGACTTGCTTCACGTGGAATGAGGAGGGCCTCGGGATCCCAAGCTGAGCCCAGCCCAAGGACAGCCAGGGAAAGAGCCTGACCCTGGGTTGCACATACGGAGGCAAACCACCTTAGGGAGCCCCAGTGGCAGCGAAGGGGTTAGGCGCCACTGCGCTCCTGCCTGACTCACCCTCCCAGCTCTAACCACTGTGGGCTATTTTTGCCAGAGAGGGGCCCCAGGCTTCCCAGCCGCCCCCCGCCCCTGCCAGACCGCAGCCCAAGGCACCGCTGGCCCCGCGCGCCCAAGGCTGGCACGTTGACTCAGAGACAGGCCCCCCGGAGAAGCAGAGCCACGGGGCTGAAACCCACAGCCCCAGTCATCGCCTCCTTGGTAGTGGCCATGCAGCTCTGCTGGGCAGCCAGACTGCAGTCTGTGTGGCTGCAGGTCCTGCCCCGTGCTGCAGAGGGCATTGATGTCTAGGGGGCGAAGCTGTCTGAGGGAGATTAATGACTTTCATCTGTTGGGATGTGTATTAATCACCTTTATGTGCCAGGCCTCAAGCAGGCTAGGGAGGTGAAAGCGCCGTGGTCCTGACACTGGACAGCTGTGACCACAGAGGGTCGCTTGCTTTTCTCTGCTTTCCTACCTCTGGGGGAGAGGGGAGTATAGGAGAAGGAGCCCTAGAGCTCTTGCCCCTCTTTCCTGTTTAGGGGCCAAGAACCAAACCGTGTGTGGCTTTTGAGGCCACCAGAATCTGCACCCTGTCTCAGTAGCTTTTGTACTTACACCTGGATTCAGTGATCCTCACCAGTGTCCTTGTCCTTCTCCCTGGATGTCAGCCTGGAAGTTTACCTAGGTCCCTGGAGGGGGGGACGAGTTTTCCTATGTCCCTCTTCTCCCACAGGGGGACCTCTTGGACACTCGTATTTCTCCATGTGTCTCCAGGTCTCCCTCAGGTTTCAGACTGTTCCTTCTTATTCTACCCTTGTTGGGCTGCAGTATAGTCAGTCAGGTGCCAAGGAAGGGCCAGGGTCAGAACTACTGCCACAGATTCCAACTTCTTAGTGACCCCAGGGTTCCCCAAGCTGGCCTACCCCAAGTCCAAGGACCCATACTCCTGTTCCCTCTCCCCGCAGAAGCCCAGCTCTGGGACATGAGGCCACAGGCAGGCAGACTGGGTGGCCTGAGCTGGCCCCCAGTGCCCTTGGCCCGACCGGCTGGCCTGAGCACTGACCCGCAGGCGGCTGGAGGGTGGTGTGGCAGGCGGGGCCTGGAGAGGGCTGCGGGTACACACCCATTGCCTAATACCCCAAGCACGCGGCCAGCTCCAGGAAAGGAGAGGGGCGGGAACCAGAGAGACCTTGACAAGGGCTGGGGCCATGACAGCAGGGGGAAAGTGAGGGACTGTCATTGCTTCAGGGAGGGAAATGGGAGCAAGCTGGTCCCCCTTCCCCTCAATGGGAAGGGTAGGGGGCTGCCTTCCCATCATGGGGATGGACACATCGAGAGCAATCTGAGAAGAACACTGGGGCCCTATAGGGCGGGGGTCAAAGAAAAGAGAGATTGGGGGATCGAGCAACTGAGGCGTCGGCTAAAGTTGAGTACAGTCTCGAAAGCCTCCTCCTCTTCCTCCCCCTCCTCCCCCCACCCCGTGTTTGCCTTGGCCCAGGGTCCCGGGTGACTCATCTATTGCTGAGCCGCTGATAGGGGCGGCCAGGCCTGGGGAACCCAAATTATAGGCCCTGGAGGGATGGATGCGCCCGCGGCGGCGGTGAGCTCAGCTGCGCTGCCCACCCTCCGCCTCTCACGCCTTCTGCTGCAGCACCGTAGGCCACCACCCGGAGGCACCAGAGGTTCCGCAGCCCGACTACGCTGGACTCCCGAGAAACCCCCCCCCACATTCAGCAGTTGGCCCCAACATATCTGTGAGATTACCCTCGACAGAACTTTGCCCCCTTCTCTACCAGAGACTGATGCCTTCCCAGCCCAAGGAGATAGTGCCACCTGCTGGTGCTTCAAAGGAAGGTAGGCTCCTCTGCCCATAACTCAGCCCTGGTCCCCTGTTTCCTCCCCAGACCCCATCTAGGTAAAGCCTCTCTCCCCTCTGACATATCTCTCTCATTTCTCTTTCAAGGGGGGCGGTGGCTTGCTACTAATTTTCTACTTTAAGCCTTTAAAATTATCCATGGTCAAAAGTGATACAAAGAAAAATAAAGCAGGGTACATGAGATAGGTAGTGGAATTACATTTTATACAGGGGGAGGAAAAGGGAAGGAACAAATTCATGGAGATAGCTGAGGAAGGGCATTCCAGAAGACAGAAAAGCAGGTGCAAAGATCTTGGGACAGACAGTTACTTGGTACATTCAAGGAATTAGCAAGGAGGCCGGTGTGGCTGGAGGGAGGAACCCACAGGGGAGAGAGTGGTAGGCAATGAAGTTAGAGGACAAGGAAGGAGCAGCGTCAGATTATATAGGGCCTTGTAGGCAAAATAAAGATTTTGCCTTTTCCTTTGAGTGAGATAGGGAATCACTGGAAAATTCTGAGCAGAGAATGAAACGATCTTACTTTGTTTTGGAAGGAATGGCTCTGGCTGCTGTGTGGAAAATAGACTCTGGGGCCCAAGGACTGGGACGGGGAGAGTTGTTAGGAGGCTATTGCAATAGTACACGAGAGACATATGATGGTGGCTCTGACCAGTGTTGTAGAAGTGGAATGGTAAGAATGGATCAGATTCTACATATATTTTGAAGACAGAAGGGCAGGACTTTTTTCTTTTCTTTTTTTACTGATTTGACACAGATTATAAGAAAACAGATGAGTCAAAGATGGCTCTAAGATTCTTGTCCTGAGCAACTGAAAGGATGGAGTTGCCATTTACTGGGATGGGGATGACTGAAAAAAGAGCAGGTGCAAGGGAAGAAGTGGGAGTCCAGTTTTGGACATTGTACATTTTGAGGTGTTTATTCAAGTGTTAGATATGCAAGTCCAGAGTTCAGGGCCAGAGATAAAAGTAGGGAGCATGAGACTGGATAGTTCACCAAAGGAGTGAGTGTAGACTGAGAAGAAGCTCCAGATTGAACTGGGGTGCAGTCCAATGAGTTACGTAGAAATTGCGTACAAAGGTGGAACCAGATAAAGAGACTGAGAAGGTGAGCAGCCAGCGAGGTAGGAACGGTGTTCCAGAAATCAAGAGAGAATATTTTAAGGAGGAAGTGTTCAACTTTGTCTGCTATTCCTAAGAAGTTTGTTAGGATGAGAACTGAGATTTGATTGTAGAGCAAAATGAAGGTCATGGATGATTTTGATAAGGAAATGTAGTGGGTTAGAAGGTGTGATTAGGGTGGTGGAAAGAGAGAATAAAGAAAAGAAACCGGCACTGGTGATTAAAGCAACACTTTTGAGTTCTGCAGTAAAAGACAGCAGAGAGGGGCTTCCCTGGTGGCGCAGTGGTTAAGAATCCGCCTGCCAGTGCAGGGGACACGGGTTCGAGCCCTGGTCCGGGAAGATCCCACATGCCGCAGAGCAACTAAGCCCGTGCGCCACAGCTACTGAGCCTGCGCTCTAGAGCCCGCGAGCCATTACTACTGAGCCCATGTGCCACAACTACTGAAGCCCGTGCTCCGCAGCAAGAGAAGCCACCTCAATGAGAAGCCCGCACACCTCAACGAGGAGTAGCCCCCGCTCACCACAACTAGAGAAAGACCTTGCATGGCAATGAAGACACAATGCAGCCAAAAATAAGTTTATATATAAAAAAAAAGACAGCAGAGAAATGGGGCAACATTGGGTGGTAATGTGAAGTCAAACAAAGTTTTGGGGTTTTTTAGATGGGAGACATTACAACATATTTGTATGCTGATGGGTATGATCCAGTAGAGAGGTAAACTGATGACGCAGGAAAGAAGGAAAGGACAATTGATAGACCGACGATTTGATCTAAATAGAAATTTGGGCCAGGTCATACAGAGTGTTACCAGACCTAGAGCCCTCCCACTCTTCCCCACTATTCCTGGTGGGTGGAATGGTGGAACAAAGGATACTGAATCCTTCTTTCCTCTCTTCCCACCTCTGCTTGTCACCAGTGGCCACAGACAGGACTGCCCTGTCTTTGAGCCCAGCTCCCTCCTCCATGGGGCTTTATCAACCCACCAAGCCAAAAGATGTGACCCAGGCCTCAGTGGGAAGAAACTCCTAAGGGACAAAGGACAAGCTGCCCATGGTACACTGTCTATTTACTTGAGCCATCTGTGCTGGGTGGCCTCTGCAGAGGCCACTGGCTTTTAGACCTGTGGAAGATGCTGGGCCAGTACACCTTGTCCCTCGGGGTCAAATCCTTGGAGGGGACAAGCATGCTGGACTGGGCAAAGGGCCTGGAAAATACATTCCCCTCAAAAATAACCTCCATCGGGCTTCATTTGTGTTAATATGCATCTCTTTTAAAATGCAAGTGCCCAGGCTTCCCTGGTGGCACAGTGGTTGAGAGTCCGCCTGCCGATGCAGGGGACACGGGTTCATGCCCCAGTCCGGGAAGATTCCACATGCCATGGAGCGGCTGGGCCCGTGAGCCATGGCCGCTGAGCCTGCGCGTCCAGAGCCCGTGCTCCACAATGGGAGAGGCCGCAACAGTGAGAGGCCCACGTACAGAAAAAAAAAAAATGCAAGTGCCTCAGGAAGGTTAATTAAACTTAGCAGGCATTTATTTCTTAGAGTGATTTCCCTGCACTGGAGGGGAGGCCTGACCATTTCTGGGACTTGGAACCCTTTAGGATCAGGCCTGGGTACATTGCTCAGTCAAAAATCATCCTAAAGGCAGAGGAGATGAAAAAGAGAGGATCAAAAAGGGAGGCAATCAGCTCGGTGCTTTGTGACCACCTGGAGGGGTGGGATAGGGAGGATGGGAGGGAGACGCAAGAGAGAGGAGATATGGGGACGTAGGTATATGTATAGCTGATTCACTTTGTTATAAAGCAGAAACTAACACAACACAGTAAAGCAATTATACTCCAATAAAGATGTTTAAAAAAAAAAAAGGGAGGCAGGGGACTTCCCTGGTGGTCCAGTGGTTAAGACGCCACGCTCCACATGCAGGGGCCCGGGTTTGATCCCTAGTCAGGGAACTAGATCCCACATGCAACTAAGACCTGGTGCAGCCAAAGAAATAAATAATTTTTTTAAAAAAAAGGAGAGGCAGGAAGATCCTAAAGACCATTTTTCTTTACCTGCCAATTTCAGGAAGAGCTCCCCGCCTGCTATTGCTGCACAGTCACAAGCAGCCAGTAAGGTGGAAAGAGCATGGGCTTTGAGTCAAAACAGTCTGGGTTTTAACCTGGCTCTACCATTTATTCCCTCGTTAGCTGCGTGGCCCTTGAATAACTGCCCAATGTAGTTTTTCCTCCGTAAAATGCAGAGAGAGGAGAGACGTAAAGGAGGAGATCCTCCGTCTTCCAGGGGCCATCTGTGTGTGGTGGTGGGGCATGATAACCAGGCTGGCAGTGCCCCCTATGCCCCATATAGGGAACAGCTGCCACTTCTTCGATGGGAGGCAGAGGTGGCCTTGAGGCTGAGATGGAGTCCTAGGAGGAGGGACTCCCAGGACTCGTAGAGATGGTCGCAGGTGCTCTAGGTATCCTGGCATGGTGAGAGTGAAGAGAGCCAGAGTTTTGGGGGAGAAGACAGAAACCTGGCAGAAAAAATCAGAAAGAAGCAGAAACTTGGAGACACAAGTTCCCTCTTCTGGGTTCAGTTTAGCCAGCAGCCCCTCTCCCCAGCCCCTCCATGTACACCCCTGACATCTGCTCCACTGCCCTTCCTTTCTGAGCCTAGTCCTCAGAGACGCTGCCACTCCAGGCCTCATCCATCTTGATACCACCTTGGTTACAGGCTTAGTCGCCCCTCCCCCAGTGACATGCACAGGCTGACACATGCCACAGGGTGACACACTATAGGATGACACGAGGTACACCGGGTGAGAGTGACACACCTATGCATATTTAATCTCCCACTCATCCGCCCACCTCAGCACACAGTTCCAGACACTCTTTATTCCTCGGCCAACC
Source organism: Hyperoodon ampullatus (assembly GCF_949752795.1). Classification (NCBI taxonomy): domain Eukaryota; kingdom Metazoa; phylum Chordata; class Mammalia; order Artiodactyla; family Ziphiidae; genus Hyperoodon; species Hyperoodon ampullatus. The sequence continues at coordinate 54,916,127 of NC_136924.1, forward strand.
TTCTGGGTATCTCCTGACGTAGCTGCCACCTCCTTCCGGACACCTAGGAGATGATGCACTGCCCCAGGTGGTGACAAGACGACTAGATGACCCTTTCTGACCTGAGCTAAGTTCCAAGATTCCTGAGAAAGGCTCCTAACATCCCTCTTCAGAACACGGATTTTCTGTGCACGAGGCCACCCGTGAGTGTGCGCTCTCAGAACACACTCACGCATATTCTCACCCGGAGTCTCATTTGCACTATCCCACTTAGCACGCACACACGTAGCCACTTGTGCACTCCTTCCAGCCCACCCCACAAGCACAGACTGCCACTGCCTCAGGCCCCTCTCCATGGTGGGGCTCTGTGTGGTCAGCGCATCTCCCAACCCACCCCTGGGATTTCCCTGACCACAGCCCCAGCCCCACCCCAGTCTTCCCCTTTTCCTTCCCTGTCCAGCCGTCGGGGGTTCCTGGGAGGGGCGGTATCTCCCCAGAGTCGCTGTCCAGAACCACAGCTTTCCTTCCTCCACTCAGGATGGGGGAGAGAGGAGACGCCGGCGGGGACAGGGGTGACGTCGAGGGGACAGCCCCACAGCAGGCAGCGAAGCGGTTGAGCTCCTGGCAGTTTGTCCCCGCAGCACACTGGTCGCCGCGCCCCCTGGCGGACGCTGGTCCCCGACGGGCTCCGGACGCGGAGAGGAGTGAGGCGGGCGCGCGTGGGAGGGCGTCCCAAGGGGAGGGGTCGGCGGCCAGTGCAGGTCCGGAGGCGGGAGCCACCGGGTAGGGGGCGGGGGTGAGCCCCGACGGCCAGCCCGTCAGCTCTCGGCTCAGACGGGCGGGAGCCACGGCCCCGCTCGCTGCCCATTGTCTGCGCCCCTGACCGGTGTGCCCTGGTGCCACAGTGCGGCCCGGCGGGGCAGCCTCCTATCGTCACTTCAGCCAGCGCCGCAACTATAAGAGGCGGTGCCGCCCGCCGTGGCTGCCTCAGCCCACCAGCTGGGACCGCGAGCCATGCAGCCCGTCGCCCGCCCCCGGGGCTGTTAGAGCCAGACTGCGGACTCTCGCCACAGCCGCCACCGCCGCGTCCCGTCCCACCGCCGCGGGCAGCAGCCAAAGCCGCCCCAACTGCAGCACAGAGCGGGCAAGGCCGGGCAGGCCATGGGGCACTGGGCGCTGCTGCCTGGCTGGGTTTCCGCTACGCTGTTGCTGGCGCTGGCCGCTCTGCCTGCAGCCCTGGCCGCCAACAGCAGTGGCCGATGGTGGTAAGTGAGCTGGTGCGGGGTCGCCACTTGTCTCGGGGCACAGAGCCAGGGGCCAGCCCCATCCAGCTCCCACGCTCTGGGATCCGTCCGCAGACAGGCTCCCTCCAGCGCTCTGACTTCCCTTTGAGACACCGAGGGGCGCTCTGGGGCGGAGCTGCTCCAGAGGATCCAGCTCTGCTTAAGTGGGGTGAATGGTCTGCCCGGTGGCCCACGATACTCCAGCCAGGGAGCCCACTCCCATCTAGCACCGCCCTTATTCCAAGAGCCCCAAACCGAGCCTCACGGCGGTAGTCACACCACAGGTTTCCCAGCCTCGGGAGAGAAAGGGCAGGCGTGCACTCAGAAAGAAGCCAAGTAGAGGGCGGAACTCCCAAGCATTTCACGCCTTGGGTGGGCATGGATGGCAGGCCAGGATTTGCTCGCCAGGCTGCCCGGAAGCAGGCTCTGAGAACCAAGGTGAATATCTAGTCTCCGGTTCTCCGTGCCTCTGCTGTCCAGCTCCGGGTGCAGGGCCCCGAGCAGCCTTAAGATCCCTGGGAACACAAAACTCTGGACGCCAAGTCCTTTCAAACTAGTGAGCCTGGGAGCGCGGAACTGTTACCTTGCTATTGATCTCCCGCCGCTCTCACCAGCAAATAGCTCCAGGGAAAGGACAGAGTGGGCATGACCTTCCTTGTTAGGGTGCAGGTCCCCTTCCAGAGCTTGAGCTCCTATCATGCGTCTCACCAGGGGCATCGTGAACGTAGCCTCCTCCACGAACCTGCTGACCGACTCCAAGAGTCTGCAACTGGTACTCGAGCCCAGTCTGCAGCTGCTGAGCCGCAAACAGCGGCGGCTGATCCGCCAGAACCCGGGGATCCTGCACAGTGTGAGCGGGGGGCTGCAGAGCGCTGTGCGAGAGTGCAAGTGGCAGTTCCGGAACCGCCGCTGGAACTGTCCCACAGCTTCGGGGCCCCACCTCTTCGGCAAGATCGTCAACCGAGGTAGGTACCCAGGAAGGTGACGCTTCCTGGACCAGGGGAACACACGGTCACCCCCAGGGCAGGGGCGGGCAAGTGCAGGGAAGATGTCCGGGGCACCTAAATGGTCACACGATCCACCCGCCAAGAGCTTCATGCCAGCACTAGCTCTGGGCCAGACTCGTTCTACCAGGGGCTTTCAAGCCGTGCACCTCGGGCACGAAGCTAACTTTTCTGAGCCACTGCCCCAGAGAAAGGGAGTTCCGAGTCGTGGACGCTGGCTGGCCACTGCTGTCCCTCAGCCCCTCTCAAAGCTGGTCTCTGCGGGCGTCTCTTACCTCCAGCCCAGCAAGTCTTGCATCGCTGACGAGGGCCGGGCCGAAAGTTTGGGCTGCGGAGAGGTCTTGGCGGTGCAGAATTCTTCCACTCCCCTCTTTCCGGCTTTTCTCTCTGGGGCTGCCCCACTTCCACCGAGAAGCCAGAATGCTCCCTGAGTCTCAGTAACGTGTGATTACAAGCGTGGACGTGGTTGCGTGCCCACGCACTTGCTTTCTCCGTGAGACCAGCTTCCCAACACAGCCGGTCACCGGGCTTTCAGGAATCTAAGGAAGGATTTGAGGCGTGGGACTCAAGGGTCCCAAGCCCTCTACTGAAGGTGCCTGCTGCACCCCCGCGTGCCCCCTAGCTGATCCCCGCTCCCTTCCCCCAACAGGCTGTCGGGAAACAGCATTTATCTTCGCCATCACCTCGGCCGGGGTCACCCATTCGGTGGCGCGCTCCTGCTCGGAGGGCTCCATCGAGTCCTGCACGTGCGACTACCGGCGGCGCGGTCCTGGGGGCCCCGATTGGCACTGGGGGGGCTGCAGCGACAACATCGACTTCGGCCGCCTCTTTGGCCGGGAGTTTGTGGACTCCGGGGAGAAGGGGCGGGACCTGCGCTTCCTCATGAACCTTCACAACAACGAGGCGGGCCGCACGGTGAGCGGGCTTGAGGGTCCCCGCACCCGAAACGGAATGGCAGGGTTCTCGCAGAGGCTAACCTCGAACTTGGGAAGTAACCGTCGGTGATAAGGTCAGGGGTTAGGGTAAGGAGCCAGGCGAGGGCGTCCGGAGGGCGCGGAGGCTTGCTTGGAAGGAAGCCAGAGAATGAAAGAGATAATGCCTGACAACGGAGAGGTTAGAAGTCATGTAACCCATAGACTGTATTGCCTACAGCCCCTCCACTGTACAGGTTCAAAAAACCAGGTTGAGAGGCAGAGACAGATTCGCCGGGTGGAGCAGAGTTGGGCTCAGTGTCCAGATCTCTGCGGGACATTTCGCGCCTCCCTTCCTCTGTGCGCGGCTAGGCCTGGGCCTTTGCTGAGGTTCCGGCGACGTCCGGGAGGGGGCGGTATCTGGGAAGGTGGCCCTGACTCTGACAGTGCCCTGGAACACCCTTTCTTCTCCGTTTCCCCCAGACCGTGTTCTCCGAGATGCGCCAGGAGTGCAAGTGCCACGGGATGTCTGGCTCGTGCACGGTGCGCACGTGCTGGATGCGGCTGCCCACGCTGCGCGCCGTGGGCGACGTGCTGCGGGACCGCTTCGACGGCGCCTCGCGCGTCCTGTACGGCAATCGCGGCAACAACCGTGCCTCGCGGGCCGAACTGCTGCGCCTCGAGCCCGAGGACCCCGCTCACAAGCCTCCCTCCCCCCACGATCTCGTCTACTTCGAGAAATCGCCCAACTTCTGCACATACAGCGGACGCCTGGGTACAGCGGGCACGGCAGGGCGCGCCTGCAACAGCTCGTCGCCCGCGCTGGACGGCTGCGAGCTGCTCTGCTGTGGCCGGGGCCACCGCACGCGCACGCAGCGCGTGACCGAGCGCTGCAACTGCACCTTCCACTGGTGCTGCCACGTCAGCTGCCGCAACTGCACGCACACTCGCGTACTGCACGAGTGCCTGTGAGGCGCTGCGCGGACTCACCCCTAGGAGCGTTCTCGTCAAGCCCACCCCCAAACAGATTCGCTGGCACCTAAGACCCCGCCCGATCCTCGCCCACCCAGCCCCTTCAGCCACACTCCGCGACTCCTACGTATCCGATCATTTCTCCCACCTCCTCCTACCCGGGGACTCCTGAAACCACTTGCCTGGGGCGGCATGAACCCTCTTGCCATCCTGACTGACCTGCCCCGGACCTACCTCCCTCCATCTCCGCGGGAGACCCCTTGTTGCACTGCCCCCTGCTTGGCCAGGAGGTGGGAGAAGGATTCGTCCCCTCCTCCATCAGCGTCAGCTCCTGACGTGTAGCTCTGTCTCCTCCACCGCGCCAGCAACCTGCCTGCCTCTCTCCCTCTCCTTTATCCTCCGTTTTTTCCAGGTCCCCACATGCCCTTCCCATTCTCCTGCCAAGGGTGCAGACCCTGAACACACACCTGAGCATCAGGGCCTTTGTCCTCCCCACCTACAGCTGAAGCGGGAGGTTCCAGGGTGAAAGGCCAGCTGTGGTGACGTGGAACATGAGGTTGGGGGACCCCGCAGAAATATCCCCATTCTTCCAGCCTCTGTCGTGGAGCCATCGAACAGCTGCCAGCCATGCCTCCCTCAGCCACCTCCTACCCCCTTCCTGTCCTGCCTCCTCATCAGTGTGTAAATAATTTGCACTGAAACGTGGATAAAAAGCCACAAGTTTGGTTGTTGTAAATAAAACTATTTATTGTGCTGGGTTCCAGCCTGGTTTGCAGAGACCACCTCCACCCAACCCAGTCCCCTCCATTCTTCTCTCGTTTTGCCCTCCAGCCTTTTCTGACCCCTCTTTTCCTCTCCCCAATTTCTCAAAGATGCCTTTGCATACCGGAATCAGTATTTCCTTCCACTGTGGCTATTAGTGGCTCCTCGCCCCCACCCATGTAGTATCTTCCTCTGCAGAATAAAATCTCTATTTTTATCAATGACTTGGTGGCTTTTCCTTGAATCCAGAACACACTATTGCTTACCTCCTTTAAACAAATAAGATACATTGTTGGGGAACTGGTTTCCTGACCCTGGAAGAGGACTCTGAGATTCTGTCCCTTGGATGACCCTAATGAGGCCACTGGGGATCCAGATCTCCAGAAGAACCCGGTCAGCAGTCAAAAGATGCGGCAGGGTCCTTCTTCCTCTTTGAACACCAACTGGCTCTGTGATATTAAGCAAGTCCATAACTCCCTCAGTTTCTTCCCTTGCTGAGAGGGGATGAAACAAACAAACCTGGAGCCTGCCTTTCCTATGTAGATGAGCTGTTGTGAAAATCGCTATAACTGAGTGAAAGCTATGACGGTGTTCTGAAAAGAAACCAAAGAAGAAAGAGAAAGAGAAACCCCAAACAGAAAGGGTGCTGCTGCTCCTGGTGTAGAGCTTTTGGTCCCCAAATCCCATCTGGGCCAGCTGTGGTCAGGGTGTTGGGCAATGGGGAAGCCACTCCCCTTCCCAAGACAAGGAAATGGCATATTAGGATGCCAGCTTCCAAACCTTGGGCTAAGTAGGATCCAGGTAACAGGTGATAGGCTCTATTCCTGGACCCAAAAGCTCAGAGATGATGATGGGGGAGAAGACAGGAGCAGGAGGGTTAGAATTCAAATAGAGGCTAGACTTAAACCAGTGTAACCGAAAGGAAACCCAAGTGTGGTCCATAACCAAACCATGAAGCTAGCCATTCCCATAAAGAGCCCAAATGAGGATTCTGTTACTAACAACAGCAGTATGATACCTCTGTGTGCATTTCACCAGATTGGAGGGGAGTACTAATCCCTCCCACAGCCGGAAACCTACCTCTAACTCTAATCCACTCCCTTTCCCTAGGTCTAGGCCCACCCTTAGGCTTAACCTTACTTCAGACAAACACCAACCGCTTCCTAAGCTCTAATGCCTGTCCCTCATCCTAACACGTCCCCCTAGGGGAGGACCCAAAGAGCAGGGGGGAGCTATGAAGCACCGCACCCCCAAGGGCAACAACTGATCCCAGCCTACTAGAGAATTTCCCCCTCTCCCCGGGACTCTTGCTGTTGTTGCTGCCTCCCACCTCTCCCTGGGTCTGTGAACTCTGACCCCTGTTGGCCTTTGGGATATGTGTGGGGGTAGGGAAGTGGAGCCAGGAGCTGCTCAACCCTGCAATGACATCCCTTTTCCTTTCTCTCCATCCAGCAAGCTAGCATCAGCTCAGCTCTGATGGGCGGTTGAGGGGGAGGAATAGAAATCTTATTGATCCTGGGTAGAAGGCACCTGACAGGCCTTGGTTTCCAGTAAAGAACCTCCTGCAAAGAATGTCCAATCTATAATCCAACGAGTTATTAGATCCCCCAGATCCCAAAGCACGAAGTTAATGGGCTGCCAGAGGCAGGAGGGGGGCTTGGGACCCTGCTAGACAATACCCAGATTCGGGGAGGAGCTGCAGGGTGGGGAGTCGAAGGGTCCGCGGCTGTACCCAACCACTCTTGCCTAATTTCTAACTCTAAAAACTAGAATCAGTATCTGCTTTCAGGCCTGGAAGCTGGGAGGCTCTGAGCTGAGCTGACACATAGGAGCTGGAAGAAGAGCAAGGGAAAAAGTGAATCCTGTTCTGGTCCTAACAAGACTTTCAAAAATTCCGTTCCTTTCTCAGCTTCAGTGGCTTTGTCTATTCAACAGGGATGGTTAATGGTACTTAGTCTTCTTCAGGAAGGTGATAAAGTTGAGATGAGACTGTGTACATGAAACCTTGTGTCATTTGAACACTTGCTGACACCTCTTCTGTGCCAGGCATATATGCCAAATGTTGGGCATAGAGTGATATGTGAGCCATAGAGCCTGCCTGGAGAAGTTTACAGTCTGGCCAGGGAATCAAGCACATCAACAGATGTTGTCACGATAATGGGGGCAGTGCAGTGAGGGCTCAGTGAAGTGTAACGCCCTCTGCACATGCATGAAGTTTAAGGACAGACTCCCACACTCAAGTCCTCAGCATGGAGGCCCTTCACTTCCAGGCACTGGGACTTCAAGGGAGGGGGTAGGGAAGTACAGAATGGGGCTGGGCCCTCAAGGGGGCGTGCAACGATAAAAAGGAAAAAAGCAAGCAAAAGGGCTGTAGGATCTGCAAAGCACTACATAGGAGCTAATTATTTACTAGGATCATCTGTGCCATCCTCACACGGGGCAGGTAAATCCTGGGGAGGAAAGCAGCTGTGCCCAGAGAGAGCCCTCACAAAGGTCTTAGGGCCCAGAGAGGGCTCAGGGGGGTCACCATAGGCTAGTGCTATCAGGAATGGGCCTGATGCCCCAGCTAGCCCTACCTACCCAGGCTATCCTCCTGCCCACCTCTGAACTTCTGGTGGTATCTGAGACTGGCAGGGACCCCGGACACAGGGTCGTCCTCAGTGAGTGAGGGAGGCACTTGTCCTGAAATATCCTGGGCGGGGGGAAGGCGGAAAAGCTGAGAGGACTGAGCCTGCACAGTCCCCGGAGGGTCAGCAAGCTGGCACCACACACACCCTGCCACACGCACCCTGGAAAAATCCTGTCAGTGGGGCTGCAAATACCCCAGGGTCTAGCACCCACCCCCCAACCTCAGGCTGGCTCAGTCCTCTCCAGGCCAGAGGGAGAAAAATAACAAAATGAGGAGAAAATAAGCTGTTTGGCTGTGGTGTGAGCAGGAATATCCATGCAGAGCTGCCCACCACTCACCCTTACTCACTCTTTCCACACCCAGCCAGGGCGCCCAGCATGAGACAGACCACCCCCCTGCCCCCTCCCCCGTCTGGGCTAAAAGCAGACGCTGGTGAGCGAGCAGCAGGTTATAAATATGCCCAGGGAACTGCCGCCAACTCGCTCCCTTGTCATCCCCTGGGAGGGTATAGGGTGGGGTAGCTCCTAGGGAGGAGCCAGGACTGCCCTGTTCCCTGGGGCCCAGGAGGAAGTGGGGCTTCCAAGAGGCTACTGCTTTTTTTTTTTTTTTTTTGCCCTTTTCAAAGGGAAGTAGCCACTGCCACTTCATTTTTCCTGGACATTTGCTCATCTGCTCAGAGGTGGGGTCCCCAGCCTCCTTGGGCCATGGCTGGCAGCTCTGAACGAAAGGGCCCAAGTCCATTCACTGTGTGTCACGGTGCTCCCCCTCACACCCAACACCAAAATTCATTCATCCTCTCGACAGATATGAACAGAGGGCCTGCTGAATGCCCTGTGCACAAGCGTGTCTGCACAGACAAGCATATGCCCGTGTGTGTACACGCACACAGCAGCCCCTACTCCCATGCACTCACACCAGCTCCAGCCCCTCCTACAGACTTCTTGGCTTTAACCTGGCAGCCTCATCAGGACGGGTAAAGCTTCAGGCTCCTGGTCCTGCCTCAGAGCAGGTTGGGCAGGGGGAAGGGGGGACATTGAGAAGAGGGCCCCTAGACATTCCTGCTTCTACTACCTCCCTGTCCAATGATCTTACCAATGTAGGGGCCACGCGAGGAAGAAAGAGCCACTCTGTAGGATGCTGGGGGGCACCTGCCCAGGCTGCCAGAGCCTCCTGCTTCCCAGCCACTTGCCAAGTAGGTAGCAAGCTGGGCAAGAGGGGGCAGTGCCATCCTGGAAAGCTCCCAGCTCTCCCCCCACCAGAGCCAAACCCCTCCCTTTTCTCTCCTCCCTATTAATCCTCGGAAGTGCAGGGGCCGGCCCTGGCGGACCCTCAGCCCTACTGTAGCCCCTCGCCCTCCTCGGCTGGCGTCTAATTAACTCCTCCTGCCCCCGGTTTTGTGCGCCCCCCTTACCCCACCTTGTCGGCCCCGCCCCTCCGCTCGGCCAGCTCCCCCCCACGGACATTCCAGCCCGGCCGGGCTGGTGTGCCAGGGCAACCAAGGCCGGACCGAGGCCTAATCCCCCCGCCGCCTGGCCCGGCTCGGGGAGCCCCACTCACCTCCCCGCTCTCTGGGGGCTGCCCGGCTCTGCTGTGGCGGAGACACACAATCGGGACAAAGGCGCAGCCCCCAGGGGGCTAACTCAGCCTTCACGCCCAGGTTGTGCGGCATTTGGGGAGTTTAATGAATTGTCCATCACGCCTTTCAGGGCCCGCCCGTCAGCCTGGATTAATCTTTGGAGCCCTGGTGGGGTAGGAGACACTAAGCCTGTATTTATTACTCTCCCATTGTCACTAATTGAGGTAATTATCTGTGACTCTGGCCTGGCCAACAATGCGGCATTCACTCCCGGGACCTCGATGGGCCTGGCTCCCACTCTCAGCACCAACCCTCCCTCCTCTCCTCTCCCAAACCCGCCAAGGGCTGAGTAGAGCCCTGGAGCATGATGGGAAAGTGGACAATGTCCCATAATGCTTCACCTCCCCACCAGCATGGAGTTGCAGCCAGGGAGAGGCCTGGTGCCTCCAAAGCAGGCAAGAAAAGAAGGCAGCCTGTCTGGGGACAGGTTTGGCTGGCAGAGTCCTCAAGCCACAGAGGGGCATGTCTTGAGGTCTTTGGTTTTCTGGACTCTCCAACGCCTCATCTCTGGGTTTCTGGTGCCAGGGTCTCCCAGGGCCCTTCTGTGGATCCACCTTCATGTCCCTGTAGCCTCCAGAGCTCTAGGGCATTAGGAGGCCCCATCCCATACCAGGTGTACTTTAGGGAGGTCCCTAAAGCTTTCAGGGCTGGCAGAGTAGTGTGGGTAGGATGGGGGAGGTGGGGAGAAAGAACAGGAAAGGGCTCGTGCGGGAGCTCAGGGGAAGAGGAAGAGGGGCCATCCCAGGAAGGAGCATCCAGGGCTCACGCTAATGTGGCCATGCAATAACCTTGGGGAGAAACTTGGATCTGAAGGGGTGAGCAGTGCCAAAGAGTAGATTTCACATGGAGATGGCCTCCCAGGTCAAGGGGATTGGCCCTGGGGAACAGGTGTGTGTGTGTCTGTGTGTGTGTAAAAGAGACAGATAGAGAAAGATAGCAAAGGAAGATTTGGACAGGACTGGATAGTGAGCTCCTGGTGGGCAGAGACTGTGTCTTTGTCACTGTTGTTTTCCAAGAGCCTAACGTTGTACCTGGCACATAGTAGATCCTGTCAGATGAATGGAGGGGTGAGGCCTGTACTTTCATTGGGGTTAAGATCTGTCGACTCTTCTCTTCCATAGCTGCACGCAGACTCTTCATTCTGCCTCAGGACTCGCTGAAAAGAAGTTCTGACCATCCCCGGACAGTTCTTGAATGGGCACTTCACCAGCTGCCGGTGTCAAGGACCTTGGCAGAACTCAGTGCTACAGTTGGAACAGCGCCACCTTGTGGTGCCTCTTGGGAGAGCTTCTGCGAGACCCCAGCAAAGGAAACAGGGTCATCCCTCCCAGCAGGGGGATGGGGGCGGGGGGTGGTCACATCAGGCAGCAGCCACCCCTCCCCCTATATATTGACCCTGAATTGCTGTGCCAGTGTTCCTGTGGCACAGTTTTATCATTTGTTCCTTCCTTCTGCCAGCATTCGCTGAGAGCCTGCTCCAGGCCAAGCTTGTAGGTGATATGGAGCTAAATCAAAGGCGCTACTCTTGAGTAGCTCATGGTCCAGTGGGGAAGTCTACAAAAACTCTCTGCCCCTCACCTCTCCGTCAATTCCTCTCACTAAAGCTCAAATGTTTTATCCTTGCTTCCCAGGGACACTTCATGATTTGGCTCCCACACATCATTCCAGGATCCCATCCCTCTGCAGCTCTGCCTTCCCCAGTGCCTTTGCTCCCAGTGAAATCCGTGCGCTTTCCCACCTCTCTACCTTCACCCACACCCTGGAATGAACCTCTTCCCCATCTCCCCCTGCTGAAATCCACCTCAAAGCTTCCTTCCTCTTGAAGCTCTTCTAATTTCCCTTGGCAAAGTGGCCCTGCCTCCTGAAGCACCTTCTTGGCAGGGCTTTCATTAACAGCACATAGTGGCTGTTCCATGGGTGGTGATCTGTGTATGTTATTCATGTTCCTATTGGCTTCTAGCTTTCTGAGGACATGGACTCTGTGTTTTGTTCACCTTGGCATCTCTTGCAACACTGAGCTAGGCACATCATATGCCCTCGTTAGGATAGATGGATGGATGGATAGATGAATGAATGGATAGATGGATAAATGGATGGAAGGATGACAGATGAGTTGGTGGATGAATGGATAAATGGATGGGTGGGGTGTATAGATGGACGCGTGCATGCATGGATGCATGGATGAATGAACAAAAGGATGGATGCATGCATGCATAGATAGATGGATGGAGGAAGCAAGTCTTCTCTAAAAAAGATTCACAAAAGGCTATGTAGTACCAGGGGCTTCAAGGGAGGGAGGCTACCCCATGCCAGGACACACAGAGGAGAGAAGAGTGTCCGGGCCGAGCCTTCCTTCACTAACAGGTGCACCCTCAGTGACTGGTCTCCCAGAGGCCTGGGTATATTCTGACTCCCCAGAAGTCATAGTTTGGGAGCTGTTCCTTCCGTCATGCTCACATAGACCCTCTGGAATGTCTTCATCAGCATATATTATATTGTACCGCCTGCACGGTGATGACTCTGTAGTTTCCTCTTCCACATCCCGTACCCTGTCTCACACACACCCTAGATTTGTAAGCTCCCTGAAGATAGGTAACATGTCTGAGTCTCTTGTGTGTCCCTAGGGCCTGGCATACAGGTTTAATGGGTGTGTGAACAAATGAATAACTGAGTGAATGCCGACTCTCTTCCCCACAGACACATTTTGCACACTACCACTACTATTCATGTTCAGCCATCTTTGCTTGTCCTCTCCTCCTCACACACTTCCACACACGCCACAGTTATGGCCTGGTTCTTTGTTTCATTACCCATTTGTGGCCGATCTAGGGAAGTCCCAGGGCTCTCCTGAAAGTCTGAAGGGGGAGGGGGCTCTTAGCTCCTCTAAGGCCATATTAACTGGGACCCATTCAGAAAAGGGCTTCCCTGAGAAGAACCTGGCTATTGGGAGGGTAGGAGCATCCTGTGCTAACCTGAGGGCTGCTGCTCCTACCTGACCACACCCTCCAGCTTTGCCATCCCTACTCCTGACCTGTGAGGCTGTCCCAAGGTGGGGGTGGGAGGAGAGAGGTAGTTGTGGCCTCTGTCTTGAGGCTGGCTGGCTGGCAGACACAGCCAGATTTAGAAGTCATTTTCACAGCAGGGAGTCTCCAGCCTTCCACCCACAGGGCCCTGCAGGGCCAGTCTGAGATATGGCTCACCAAGGGCTGGCCCCGAGACCTGCACTAGCTCCTCCTCTTCTCCTCTCTCTCCCTTTCTCCCCAGATCTTTAGTAGCTGGTGCTGATTCCACCCTTAGGCAAAGATAAAGGGAGTCCTGGGCGGGGGGGCGGGGGCTAGTGCACTGGCATCTTAACCACCCAAGTGCTCCCAGTACACCATTCACCCGTTCAAGGGGCTGTTTGTCTGCACCCCAGGGATCCCCTCTCCTCTCCGCCTCTGCTGCCTGTTCCTCCTCTTCCCTTACCTCTACTTCTCTCTTCCCATCTCCTAGCCCGATACTCCAACACTAATGACATAGCCCTAGAGAGAAATAATAATCAGAGCTTAACACATATATCACTTACTAGGTACCAGGCATTGTTCTAAGTGCTTTACATATTGAATCATTTCATCCTCCCAACAAGCCTATGAAAAAGCACTATTAATGACCTCATTTTATAACTGAGGATACCAAGGCACAGAGAGGTTGAGTAATCGCCCAAGGTCACACAGCTAGTATGAGGTAGGTACAAGATTTAAACCCAGGCTGCCAGGTCCCAGAGTCCGTGTTCTGAACACAACACTACCATAGTTCTCTAACAATGATAGCAGTGTGGGTAAGCTCTTAGAAACTGGCCTCCTGTGTGCTCAGCCTCAAAGAGGCCCAGGCAGCATAGTGGAGCCCACCTCCACAAGGCCAGCCCCTCCACTTTCCCATGCAGCTCACCTCTCCTGCCAGCCCCAGAGCCCCGGAGCCCCTGGGCTACAGCAAAATCCAGGCAGATGCTCTCACCACTGCCCTGGTCTTCCTCAGTCTTCCTCCTAGCCTGAAGTCCATCCTCTTCTCAGGCCCAGAGGTCGAAGGTACACACCCCTCAGCTAGAGCAGGCTCACCGCAGCCTGGCCTCAGTTTTCACTCCTGCCTTCATCTTCTACAACTCCTCTGAATGTATCCTCAACTCCGGTCAAACCAGACCATTTGATAATTTCCTAAACATACTCTGTTTCCCTATATCCATGCCTCTATTTTTGCTCTCCCCTCCACTTGGAACCCCTTTCCCCGCATTCTATCTCAGATGCCACCTCCTCCATGGAGCCTTTCCTGATCTCATAAAATCCATACAATCTGCCTTGTTTGATTCCTTAGACTATTTAACACCCACTGCTCAATCTATCATTATTTGTGTGTTTTCCTCTTCACCCCATTGTCAGGCAGGTCTTACTCATCTCTTTCCTGGAGCCCAGCTTAGTGCCTGGTTCCCCTCAGGTGCTCATTAAATGCTCAGTAGTTATAATCGGTAGAAGTTAGAATTGTAGGTGGAAGGGAGACAGAACTCAGGAACCTTTGATCTCTGTCCAAGGTGAACCCCAATTACTTTACTTCCTCCAGTAAGAGCTAACTTGAAACCTGGCAGTGTGGGTTCCAGGCAGCTTCTGGGATGGAAGGACCTTCCTGGGTGACTCTGACCGAGGTTCTCCATTTAGGTTCAAAGCCCAAAGAGGACATCTCCCCCACCGCCCCATTCCACTGAACCAAGGCCCGGCTTAGGGTCCAGTCCAGTGGCCTCCCTACCCTGCCCCCTCCCCATCCTGCCCAGCCTCTCCTGGTGCGGGTGGGGAGTGACACTGAGATAATTGGAGACCAAAACTATATGCGGTTTGAGAGCGGGGCTGGGGATCTGAACGCTGAGCCTGAGTTGGAGTTGGCAGGACTCCGGGGGGGTGGGGGGCAGAGGCGGGGCCGAGGGCCGGGCCAGGACTCAGAGACTGAGTCTGAGTGAAGCCCCCGCGCCTGCCGAGTCGGCGGCTAAATTTACCCAGGCTGACTCAGCCCTTGCCCGGAATGGGGGGTGGGGGGAGGGCATCAGGGCAATGGGAAGAGCCAGCGGGGGTGGGGTGGGGGGCAAGGAACAGAGAGTCCGGCCTGGGGGAGACAGGGGTGGGCAGGGAGTTTCCATCCAATAAAGGAGTCTCCTCCACCGCCCACCAGGTGGGAAGGAGCGCAGGAGCCCTGGGGAAGGGACACTATGGGGAATGGGTTGGTGAAAGGAAGAAGATGCCAAGGCTGGACAAAGGGAAGCTTAGATTTATTGAGCGCCTACTGTGTACCGGGCACTGTGCAAGGCGCTTTACATACATTATCGCATTAAGTCCTCACAACAACCCTGCGAGGTAGGTGTTTATAAACCCCCATTTGAAGGATGAGGAAACTGAGGCTCAGGGAGGTGAAGTGATTTGGCCAAGTTCACATGGCTAGTAAATAGAGACAGAAGAGGTGCCCGAGATCGAAGAAAAAAAAATACTTCAATGTCTGGGTCCCAAGCCGTTTGGTGTGGATAGTAGTACAAAGAGGGGCTCCGCGCGCTCCAGAGGTCTGCAAGGCCAGAGGCCTGCTCCCGATCTCGCAAGACTGGAGACAGCAAGGCGGGGGACACGCGCGCAGTAACTAGGGAGCAACTGATTAACTGGCAGTGCCGGGGTTGGAGGGACTCGCGGACTAGCTACCAGGGAAATCCGCGACCTGCGCGCGCCCCATAGTGGCTACAGCGAGTATTACACCCCCACCTACAGGCTTTGGGGGATCAGCCTCCCTCTTCCTTCCCTGGCTGGTTTCTGGAAGAGGCAGACATGCAAGACATTCTCAGGGTTCTTTCAGATGGGTGATACCACCTGAGTGGGAAATCGTGGTAACTATTCAGAGCATCACTAAGGAACACCGGGGAGGAGGAAAAGGGGAAGGCCTAAAAACGTCCCAAGCTGCTCAGCTCAGACCACCACAAACCAGGGACAGTGACAAGGCCACCACCCTGCATTGCCTTGGGGATCCTACGCCTAAACCTGAGACTGGAATAGGAGCCCTTGCCCACTTAGTCGGCTCTTCTGCAAACACTGCACAGTCTCTTGAATTGAGAGTGAATGCAGGTGTCAAAGAAGCCACCCAGGGACGCTCAGACTCTGTTCACTTATTCCTAACTGTCTTGGCTTGTGCAGGGGAAGAGTAGATAAATGCCTTCCCAAGGACTCCAAAACATCAGGGATGGACGTTAGAACTCCCTTGTTTTACATATTACAGGGCCTGGAGAGGGGGGGCGACTTGCCTAGGGTCACCCAGCAAACCAGTGTCAGAGTTGGGATTGGAAGCCAAAACCTGTGGCACCAAAGTGAGTCTTCTTCCTGCTTTGCTGGTGGCTTCTGCCAAGAGCCCCTCCTCTTCTGCCAAGGGCCTCTCCGTCACCTGGTCACCTCATTCCGAAGCCTCTCCATCACTTCCCCCTCCTACCCAGAGGCCCTGCCCTGAAGTTGCCCTATGACTATCCCATCCCTGTCCTCCAGGCTTATCCTGGCTAGGCCTCTCTGCTCAGCTCCATGCCTAGTGCGTCGGCCCCTGCTGAAGACCTTACCCGAGTGCCCTGAAGACCTTACCAAACGTTAAAGTCTACTGCGCACCCTCATCTCTCCTGAAAAAAAAAAATCATGAATTGACATATGCTCCCTTTCCTTTCATCTGTGCACCTTCTGTTCTGAGTATAGGAACGGGTACAGGTAAGAGAGGTACAAGGAAGTCTGTGAGGAAGAAAGGGGACACAAATACAATAAAGGGCCTCTCACTGTCGCTCCCTATTTCCCTGTGGGGTCCCCTTAGTGTCCCTCGCCCCCGAAGAGGACCTCCTCGGTTCGGCTGATGACATCTAGAATCTCTCGGATATTGTCGCTCAGCTCAGCTGCCTTCCCGCCTTCCGGGGGCCCGGTCCGCTCGTTCCGCCAGGAGGCGCCCGAGGCTTCTGTGTCGCTTCCATCAGAAGAGCTGCTATGGACGCTGAGCTCCGCAGCTTCGTCGGAGTCGGAGTCCGGGGCGGTGTGGCGGCGGATGCGGGACACGGCTTCCCGCAGGGCCCCGGCATAGGGCCCCGGGGTCCGCGCCCAGCCCCGGCCTGCGCGCCGCGGGACCGCAGCCACTTCCTCCGAGCCCTCGGCACGGCGCGCGCCTCCCGAGGCCGCTGGGCCTAAGGCTGAGTGCTCTGGGCTACCTGGCTGCGTGGGGGCATCCTGCAGGTTTACTTCGCCGACCGGGAGCCCCAAGATGCGGGAGGCGCGCTCCTCCAGCGAGGAGTCCGCGGACTTCCCGCCCTCAGCTTCGAGCCCACGTCCCCCACCGGGCTGCTGTGAAGGGCGACTGCTCAACAGCAGCTTTTGGCAAGGGGAGGGAAGGACCGCGGCCCGCTCTCCCTCCTCCTTGTTGGGCTTCAGTTGGTTGGGGTCATTCCCCACAAGGCGCGGCACCCCAGCGGGCAAAAGCTGCACATGCTGGGTTCGAGGGGTCGGAACATACTGGGACCGTATCACCACGCAAGTGGCGTCAATGACAAAGACGCCTTCCCCACGAGCCGGGCCACGGGAACTTCGGGGCAGGGTGTGGGGGCGGCGGGTCGCCTTCCAACCCTCCAAGGTCTCGGGTCCGGCCTCCTCTCTATGACCCAGGGACTCCCTCCATCCCGTGCCTCCCGGAGCCCAGGGTCTGGGGAGGGTCTGGCTGTGTCGGGGCGGCTGCTTTTTAACGGAGGGCATCCAGCACTTGGGGAGCCAGCTCTGTTCTCTCCCTTCTCTCCCTTCCCCGGAGCCCTTGGGATGGGGCTTGGACCTGGGAGCAGGACGCGGGGGGCTGGGAGTGGCAGGTGCAGACCCCGCAGGAACTGTCTCCGTGCCTGGGTTCCCAGCAGCTTTGGCTTGGGGATGGCCGTCGCTACCACTCTTCAGGCCAGCAGCAGCCAGCCTCAGGCTTCTCTCCGCGGCCACCTTACCGGACTCCAGCCTTGGCCTGGCTGTTCCACAGCCTGGGGATCCCCCCAGGAGACCCCGGCCCTGACGGAGACCCCAGGCTCCTAGGATGTCTCGGTAGATCCGAGGATCTAGCCTCTTCTTTGTGCACCCTCCCTCTGTCCTGGTCGGAGCAGAGGTTGAAGAGGCGGGCGCCTGCGAGGGCTCGGGTCCTCGCTTAGTCCCCAGGGTCCTGTGGGGGCCTTCGTAAGAGGGTGGAGCCACGTAGGGTGGCGGCCGGTCCCAGCGGCGTCGCGGGGTCATTCCGGCAGCACCTCTCAGCAGCAGGTGGGCTTCGTAGCTGGGGGGCCCTGGCCGCCGACCTCCCCAGGGCCCCGCCCACGCCGCCCCTGGATTGCTCTGCGGCTGCGCGGATGGACGGGGCGGTCGCCCCACGGACCCCAGGCGCTCCGGCCTTGAGGGAGCTGGGAGCCCTGCAGGCTGGGCCACCCGAAGGGCGTTCCGAGGCTCCGGGCGGGGCCGACCAGGGGGACTCCTTCGGGCCCCACCAGCCTTGCGCCTTTTTCGCTCAGTCTCCTTGGCCTCCCGCTCCTGCGATGCCGCTTTCCTTTTCTCTTGCTCCCGGGCTCGGGCCTCGGCCGGGGGCCCCGCCCGCCAGTTGGTCGCCTCCTGCAGCACCCTGGAGGCCCAGGGCCGGCGGGGCGGCGGCTCAGGGGATCCCGGGCGCGGCCCACACCTGGGACAATGAGCAGGAACCCAGGTGAGCAGTTTGTGGGGGAAGGGAGCCGAGGTCCGGGGAGCTGGGAGCGCTGCAGACCACTTGGGGCCGCCTTGTGGAGGGGAGTGTGTGAGTGTGTGCGCGTGTGCACGTGCGTATATGTTAGGGTTGAAGTCGAAGCGGGACTCCTCACCATCTCTCCATACACACTTTAATAGCGTCTGCCCCATCTCACCTGCCCTTTCTCACGCCCACTCCTGTCCCCCCAAACAAACGGGATGAGTCAAGCCCCAGCCCTCGGGATGGGGTGGGGGGAGGCGAGGGAAAGAGAAGGGGGAACAGCAGCCCTGGCTGGTGCCCCCGGGAAGGTCCGGACCCCAATCCCTGCCCCACCACTCTCTTCCCCTTACCCCTCCTTCACTCACGTGCGGCTCTGGGGCCCGCGGGCCCAGTGGCTGGCCTGGAAGTCCATGAGCTGTCGAGGAGGGGCGCGGCGACTATAATGACAGGAAATAGTCTTCACTTCGATCACCAGCAGCTTTGATTTCTGCACCCAGAGGCAGCTGCCAGACTCCTCATCCTGGAGCTCCCGGGGGCTATCGGGCCCCTCGGAGAATAGCTGGCCATCCAGCATCCTGCCCCACCCCACCCCGGCCCCCCACCCTCCCACCCGCCCCGAAAGCCCCCTCCCAGCCCGGGGAGCCGGCGCCCACTGCAGAGCGGCAGGCCCAGCGACTGGGGACTATATATACCCAGGCACACGTGTGTGCCTGTCTGTGTGTGTGTGCGCGCGCATGTGACACGGCGCGGACGGCTCTGCGCTGCTACCTCCCCCACGTGCACGACCGCCTCCTGGGGCCCGGGATTGGGCGCCCCTTCCCACTGCTCTTGTCCCCCAAGCCTGATGGGACCTGCACGAGTGGGCAGGGGATTTCTTATTCTTGCCAAGATGACAGCGCCTGCACCCCCGCCCCCATTTCTTCAAGCTTCCCGCCGTTTTAACCCTTCATTCTCCTGCTTGTCAGGGTGCCTGACCAGCAGCGTTCTGCCCCTGACTTCCTGCCTCGGACTTCGTTTTCTCCGACAGGGAGGTGATGGGAATGGAAATCAAGGTCTCCGCCTGCCACTCTCTGCTGGTTTCCATGGGGTTGGGGTGCAGGAGGGGTTGGCCCACGGCTGGGGGGGTTATTTTTAGCGGCAGTGGCGTTCGGGCGCAGAGAGGAGATGAGTAACCAGCTTCCACGCGGTGGAGGGAGGAGGCGGTGGCTTTCACGCAGCCTTTGTGCGACTCTGGGGGAGAGCTGCCTCCAAGCTCAAAAAGGGTCACCCCCCCACCCCCCGCATACACACACCCTTAACTCCTTACCCTCTCAGTGCTGTGCTCAGGGCTGCTGGTGCAGCAGGACAGGAGTCTGTCTTACCCATCGAAGCTGCCCACACTCTCATTCTGAGATGTTTGTCCTTGGGCACCCGTGGAGCCCTCTCCCTGAGGCAGGCTCTCTCCCCCAGTCCAGAAGCCTGGATTTGGGGGGTCATAATGTTCTGAGCCTGAGCTCGGCTCAGCTTTATGGAGGACAGACTAGGGTGCGTACCCACTTGCACCCTCTCAGAGGGTATAGAGGAGGAATGGTGTGCTCCCTTGGCAAAACTAATCCCCTAGCAACTGAAATGATAAAAGTGGCCCCTATTTCCCAGCGTAGATCTCTCCATCACCACTACCACAATGCCTGGCTTGACTCAACCCCCACCTGAAGTGGTGCTCAAGACCATCACCTTTTAGGCTCATTCTGTCCCGGGGGGGGGGGGTTGTTGCTTACATCTACATGATCCCTCCCCCCAAGCCTATACCAGGTGTCCCCTGATTCACCATGGTAATGTTAGTGGCAGCACAGCCCACGCCAACCCTTCCATGCAGAGACTTAGCAACCATGCCTGGCAACCATGGCAGCAGTTCCAGTGGAGAGGAGGGGTGCAGGGAGGTGGGAGAAAAGAGTGTGTATGGCAATGGTTCCTGAAGAAGGGATAATTCGCCTCTCCTGAGAGGAACAGGTAATAGGCGGCTATGAGGCTCCCAAATTTTGTCCCTTGTCTTTCTTTCTGCTCCATCCTCAGACTCTGAGACTGGCTGGTTGGGTTTTCAGGGGGCAACGGGAGACGCAGATCCCAATTTGTTTTCCACCAAAGTATATGCAGCCCTTGGGCACAGACCCTTCCTTTTAAGGTGATGAGCCAGGAGGGTTGTTTTAGGACAGAGACTGACTTACTGAGAACCAGAGAAACAAAACCCAGGCCTCCTGCTCCCTAACATGGACCTTTAGAGAGAACCCAAACATCCCCTATCCCATCCAGTCGACCCCACTTTAAACCTACCAGGTGCACCGGTGTCTCTTTGCTTGAAGGTGCTTCCTTCCACCCAGGTCCCAACAGAGCCCTAAGGCTTTAAAAGTCCTTGCCTCCTCCCTAGACATGATGGAATGTGACATAAGGAGACATCTGTCCTTTCCATCATTCACCCACCCCCACACAAACATACCCTAATTCTAATAACTTGGAAGCCTCCCTCCCTCAAATCTGGGAATGTGCTATGAGAGCTGTGAAGGGGTGAATGCAGAAGCAGGGGCTTCTCCAAAGCCATGATGCAGCACTGAAAGCTGACCTCTGACCAGTGCCCTGATGCTTCTCTGTGTTCCATCAAGAAGCCTGGTCTGGAGGAACCAGTATGGTATGGCTGGGTTCATCCGAGTTCTTAGGCACCGTGTGGGTAGGGATACACACAGGAGTTACTCTGAAATTCTTTCAAATCTTGGACAGGAAATGGTTATCATACCTGTAAGGCAGTGGTGAGATGGTACCCAGAATTTGGTTCATAGCCAACAACCTAGCAGTCCTTACGGTGCTCGGTGCTGACTATTGTTTTGGTCCACATGGTTTCAGCACAGGGAAAGGGTCTGATGGGGTGACCATAATCCTGCTGCTCCCCACCCCCCACTCTCCAGCTCATATCTACCTTGGAAGAAAGGGATTTGTGAGTTCAAAGACAGTGCCAGCTCAGCAAAATCCAAAGAGTCCCACCTTCTCTAAGAAAAGTTGATAGTGGCAGGTCTCTCTGCCTACCTAAAGGAGATCCTCAGTCTGTTATGGGATTTTCCTTGGGTGCCAGCTATGGTCCAGGCAGAGGAGAAAGTGAGGTGTTAAGGAGACTGCAGGGAATAGGGTGGGGAATAGTTACGAACAGAGAATTAGAAAGGCAGTAAGTCTACTGTAGTGGTGAAGTGCATGAGCTCTAAAGCAAGACTATTTCGGCTCAAATCCTAGCTCTACTTTTTATTAACGGTGTGGCCCTAGGCTAGTTACTTGGCCTCTCTGTGCCTCAGTTAAAAGAAAAAAAATCTGTAAAACTGAAATAGTATCTACTATTGTTCTGAGGATTAGTTGAAGTAATATATGTAAAGCACTGAGAATGGTGCCTGGCACACAGCTTTATACGTCTGTGTGTGTGTGCTATTACTGTTGTTATTAATGAGCTGAAGAAGCCATGTGAAGCAGGAAGGCTGTAGTAGTAGTGCCTATCAACTACAAAAATCAAACACTGAAATACCATGAAGAGGCTCCTGTCATTTTAATTAGGTTTGCCACAAAAAGCAATAACCTCAGCTAACCACTCTGTCCTCCCCCTCCACCCAAGTCTCACCTCCCTTCATATGCATACAGCACAGGAACCCAAAGGCCCTCCTCCCCATGATCCTCCCCACTTCCATTATGGGAAGAAATGCCATTAAATGGACTCAGCCTCCTCCATACAGCATGAAACAGGATGAATAAAAATATCTTTATGAAGAGTTTTGTTGTGTCCATTATCTTAGGGTGGAGTCAGGGACAGAGATAGAGGCAAAGGCTGGGTGAGGTCTGGGGATCTCTCAGAGATCAGAATTCGCCTGAGGAGCACAGAAAGGGGGCTATGTCTAAGTGGACGGGGACTAGGCTGAAAGTTTTCCTCAAGGGTGAGGATAAGGACAGCTAAAAATCCATTCTCCTTCCTCCCCCACACCTTCCCTCACTCCCATGTAGAAGGGTAGGGGGCTCCCGGGCAGGGAACAGAGTCACAATTCTCTAAAGTTCTCGTCTCTGGTTCCCAGAGCTTTGGGCAGGCAGTGAGTGGGGCATAACCCCTGGTGCTGCATGACCCCTTCCCCCGGCTCAGGGCTTCTCTCCGCCTGTGAGCACCAGGGCCTGCAAGATGTCAGACAGTGATACAATTCCCTTGACCACATCATTCTCATCCACCACTACAAGTCGGTGAACCTGCACAGAGCAATAAGGAAGGGAGAAAGGGATGTTTAGTGCCAGCCTCAGTTAAGGTGAGCCCTTCAGCCCCTACCCTCCATGCCAAACCAAAGCTGCTACCCCCAGCACCTTTTGGGTTGCTGGCTTCCCCTACCTCTGCTTCTACCAGCCTGTTGATGATGGTTTCCAGAGTCTCATGCAGGTAGCACTTGAGGACACCCTCAAAGTGATGCGATCGATGTTGCAGGGCTTTGGTCACTGACACATCTAGGTTGTTGTAGGTCTTTTCTGCTGCCAGATTCTGGGGAGAGAGAGAAACGTTCATGCAGGGAAGCAAGGGAGCCAGCCCGCAAACTCCGAGCCCACCCAGCCTCACCAGAGTGACTTAGGGTAGCTGTCAGCCATGCCCACAAGCCATACCCAGCTCATTCAATTCCTTTTCAAATAGGATTTGAAAGCTTGGAAGCTTCTAAAACCCTCAGGTCCCAGAAGAGACTCTCTTCTCCCTCTCCACATCCAACACCCCACCCCTTTCCCTGCCTCCCAGCACCTCCACAATCACTCACGATAACATCAAACTTGGAGTAGATGTCGACCACACGCCCTAGGGGGACAGAGGCAGCTCAGCAAGGAGGATCTGGCATCCAAGGCCCCCCCTGCCTATAGAATCACCCTCCGGGCTGAGCTGAGGGGACAGCAGATTTTCCCACAGCCTCCCTGGCTTCCCTGGAGCCCTCCCTCTCCTTTTGCCCAATCTCTCACCTTTCTCATCCACCACTGGCAGGGCTGAGACTCGGTGCTGTACAAAGATGCCCAGAGCCACATAGACGGGGGTAGTAGTGCGGACCATAGCAATGTTAGCATAGGTGCCAATCTGTAGCTCTTCCAGAGACTTAGACATGAACTCTGGCTTGGGGAACTCAGTGATCTGAGGAAATAACCATCATCTTGATTTTTTTCAAGGCCCCTCAAACCACCTTTGGATACCCCTCCGACAAGTATGTAAGAAGTAAAAACTGGGCTGAAGAGCACTTACAAACAACTTGAGGAATTTCAGGATGCGCTTGTGGGTGAGGATGTACAAGGTGTTGCCTGATTCCGGGTCAATCACTGGCAGCCTGTGGATCTTGTTTCGAATTAATGAAGAAACAGCATCAAACAAGCTGTGGGAAGGCAGGGGATAATGATAAGTTCCACAGTGCTGGGCCTTAGGGTGGTTAAATAGCTCCTTAGAGTTTGTTTATAAACAGGTGGTTGGGGGAGAGGAGCAGTGTTCAGACTAGACCTAAATATGTGTGTGTGTGTGTGTGTGTGTGTGTGTGTGTGTGTGAGAGAGAGAGAGAGAGAGAGAGAGAGAGAGAGAGAGAGAGAGAGAGAGAGGGAAAGGGAGAGGGAGAGGGAGAGGGAGAGAGAGGAGTGTCTTGCCTCTCTTCTGCCCTTGGATCTTTGGGTATCTAGAGCCTCAGCTATGATGATGGTAAGGCCCTTTCCCCTCTGGACAAATGGTTAGCTGGAACTCACCTGGCATTAGGAGAAATGCAGACAAGTGGTTTAAAGGAGTCCTGTAGGTACACCTCTGAAGGGAAAAGGGAGGTTCACAAAATACCACCATGAAAAACTGTTGCCCAGGAAACTTTCCATTCCTTTATCCTTTTACAACCCCCAGTTCTCTACATACCTCTCCAAGTTTCTATCTTGTGTTCTTCCAGCTCATAGATCTGTACCTGAAAGCAGAGCAACAGAACTTGAGACTTGATCTCCCTGCTTCATTAACCCCTTGTAGTTTGTTTGGAAGAAAGGAAATGAGAATGAGGGACTCTGGGCAGGGAAAGTGGTTTTGGTCATTGAGCTAAGGCTCCTTACCAGGGCTGATTTATAGTAGCGGTGCAGAATATTGATGAAATCAGTGATGGTCAGCATGCCTAGAGGCCAAGATAAGAGCCCTCAGCACTGCTCAAAGCTTCTCTCCCTGCCCAGCACAAGATGCCAGTAAAACTGTGTTCCAACAACTCCTGCTTACCCACAAAACTTTGCTTCTTACTATCCCACAAAGGGGCAGCTCGGACACCATTAGTCACCAAAGCAAAGAAAGCTTTCTTCACCTGTAGTGAAAGAGTAACAGTCACAAAGGAAAATTCCCAGGGGGCAGGACTTTAAAAGAATAGGAATTGGGTATGCTGAGGAAAACATGAGCCTAACCCCATAGAAGGACAAGGGTATTACCCTTGGGATGAGGTAGGATGAGAGGTATTGAACCAGAGGCTCCAAGGAAGGGGGAAGGGAAAAGAGGATTTCACCTACCTGAAGGGAAGTATCAAATACAACCAATTTTGAGCTTGTGGGAATCAGGTCATAGCAGCGATGAGACTTCATGAAGGAAGTATACACGCTATTGTTGGATTCTGGAGTCTCTGCATAGGGTGGGATAGTTAGTAGCTTCCTTCCATGCAACAACTCACAATCAAAAGAGGCAGAAAATAAAAGTATTGTAGTTGCTCAAATATTTACAGCATGATTTTATAAGGCCCCCTATTCTGTTTTGTTCCTATTGTTCCCACAAAACCTGGAAAACCCCTTAGAAACCATTTCATCCAACCCCACCCCCAGGTAGAACTATATCTATTGGCTCCTTAGCCAAAAGATGGCTGACTAAAACAGAAAGTCTGTAATACTTGCACTAACCTATTCTAGTCTAAAAGCTTTTTTTCTCATCTTTAACTCATTTTCCTTTTCATATATTTAGCACATTTTCACTTGTTCTCTTTTCTCAATTAAGATGTAATTAAGCTTCTTAAAATCCAAGTAAACTTCTTAAAATTCTTCTAAGACCCACAGATGAGAAAGTCATGGTCCAAGCTGGGCCATTTCAGAACAACACTAAGTTAAAGCCCAGTGCTCAATCAACCTGGCCCAAAACAACCTGAGAGTCCATCTTGGGATGACCCTGTGAATCAGAAATCATCCCACCTACTCTAGACAAATGAGAGACCCTGGCTGGGTTTACCTTTCCATTCCCCTGATTTTAACTGCTTGCTCTCAACTGGAGAAGCAAGCCCCAAAATAACAGCCCAAACGTGCTACATAGTATGCTATGTGTACTTTAAAATATTACACCATTTAATCTGCAAGGCAAATAAATATTGCCCTCATTTTTCAGCTGAGAAAACAGGTGGAAAGCAGCAAACAAACAAACAAACAAAACAAAACTGCTCAAGGTCATACCATTGGTAACAAGAAAGACTCAAACACGGATCTACCTGATTCCAAAGTTCACGCTCTTAAATCCTATGCCAGTTGTTTGTTTTTAATTTTTTATCAAAGTTATACAGGTACACAGTTTAAAGAGTCAAATAGTTCTACAAATTTTGTTAAGAAAAACTGCAGTCCCTAGCACCCACCTCCCTGTACTACCCCTCCCCAGAGATGAGACCTCTTTTAGCTGAGTATTTTGGTACTTATTTTTATGTCTATAAATAACATGCTTATATTGCTACTTTTTTTGTTCACTTTTAGGCATTAACTATTATCATGCAAGGAAGATGAGAGGCATTATCTATTAACATGCAAGGAAGATGAGAATTTTCAATTCTCTTTACTACCAGGACCCCATTATAAACATGCACCTCCCATCACTCCGTTCTCCCAGAAGTTAAACTGTAAGGTTGGTTACATCAGTATTTAAATAATTTTGACTAAATATTCATTATTCAGAGCTAAGTCAAGTAGTAAAGTCTGATTTTTTTTTCTTTCACAACTTTTTGTTTTCCTTGGAGTTAATAACTGTCTTGTCTTTTTGTTTGCTTAGTTCTCTATGCATAGTACTTATAACTAATTCAATCCCCAAACTCTTTACCAATTGTTTACATCTCCTTTCAAGAAGTTCAGAAGCATGAGATAGTCTAACAATTTAAACTACCCAAAGAAGTCTCTCTGGAGCCTTCTGACCTGCTCAGATCTGGGCTGGTGTGCCTGGTGTGCACTGCTGTCATCCTTAGATCTTCCTTCATCACCATCCAGGGGAGCCCTTTCACGTCTCTCCTGTACTGGCACTCCTGTGTCCTGTATCCCATGTTTTCATCTTTTTTGATTACTCCCTTGTTTTGGTGGAGCACATCTTCCAGTAGCTTCCTGAGAAAGGGTGCATGGGAAGTAAATTTTTTGAGACCTTGTAGCCTGCAGATATCTTTATTTTACCCTCATCTTTGAATTATAGTTTGGCTGGATATAGAATTCTAGGTTGGAATTTGTTTTTCTGCAGAATATTGAAGGCACTGCTTCATTGCCTTCCAGCTTCTGGTGCTGTTGAGAGTCCGGAGTCCCAGGCAATTCTGATTCTTTGTATGTGACTTGTTTTTTTCTCTTTGGAAACTTAGGATCTTCTCTTTGTTCCCAGTATTCTGAAATCTCATGATGATTGTGCTTTGGATGGGACAATTTCACCCATTGTTCTGAATATTCAATGAGTCCCTTCAACATGAAAACTAATGTTCTTCAGTTCCAGGAAATGTTCTTGAATTACTTCCTTGATTGTTTCCTTCCCTCTGTGTTGTCATTTTTCTCTTTCTGTAACTCCTATTATTTAGATATTGGACTTCCAAAACTGACCCTTTAAGGTTTGTTTTTGTTGTTGTTGTTGTTTTTAAAATACAGTAGTCCCCCCCTTATCCAAGGTTTCACTTTCCACGGTCTCAGTTACCCGTGGTCAACCCTAGTCTGAATATTAAATGGAAAATTCCAGAAATAAACAATTCATAAGTTTTAAATTGCACGGCATTCTGAGCAACATGATGAAATCTCTTGCCATTAAGCTCAGTTCCAGCCCTGGGCGTCAATCGTCCCTTTGTCCAGCATATCCCGCCCGTTAGTCACTTAGTAGCCCTCTCAGTTATCAGATTGACTGTCGCTGTATCACAGTGTTTGTGTTCAAGTAACCCTTATTTTACTTGATAATGGCCACAGAGCACAAGAATAGTGATGCTGGCAATTCGGAAATGTAAAACTGAAGCCCCAAAGTGCTTCCTGTAAGTGAAAAGGTGAAAGTTCTTGACTTAATAAGGGAAAGAAAAAAAAATCATATGCTGAGATCTATGATAAGAATGAACCTTCTGGACTTCCCTGGTGGCGCAGTGGCTAAGAATCCACCTGCCAAGGCAGGGACATGGGTTCAATCCCTGGTCTGGGAAGATCCCGCATGCCACGGAGCAACTAAGCCTGTGTGCCACAACTACTGAGCCTGAGCTCTAGAGCCCGTGAGCCACAACTGCCGAGCCCATGCACCACAACTACTGAAGCCCGCGCGCCTAGAGCCTGTGCTCAGCACCAAGACAAGCCACCGCAATGAGAAGCCCACATACTGCAACGAAGAGTAGCCCCCGCTCGCCACAACTAGAGAAAGCCTGCATGCAGCAACGAAGACCCAACGCAGCCAAAAATAAATAAATAAAAATGTTAAATAAAAAAAAACAATCAGCATAAACACAATTCACTGATTAAAAAAAAAAGAATGAATCTTCTATCTGTGAAACTGTGAAGAATGAAAAAGGAATTCATGCTAGTTTTGCTGTTGCACCTCCAACTGCAAAAGTTATGGGGTCAGTGTGTGATAAGGGCTTAGTCAAGATGGAAAAGGCATTAAATTTGTACAATAAGATATTTAGAGGCAGACAGACCGACCAACCCCATTCACATAACTCTTAATATATAACTGTTCTATTTTATTATTAATTACTGTTGTTAATCTCTTACTGTGCCTAATTTGTAAATTAAACTTTCATAGGTATGTATGTATGTACAGGAAAAAACATAATACATACAGGGTTTCATAGTATCTGCGGTTTCAGGCATTCACTGGGAGTCCTGGAATGTATATCCCAAGGATAAGGAGGTACTAACTACTGTATCTTTTCTCTCCTACTTTCCTCTTCTTTGATTTTTTCTTTTCCATTACAGTTTATTAGAAGATATTGAATACAGTTCCTTGTGCTATACAGTAGGACTTTGTTGTTTATATCTGTTAATCCCATACTCCTAATTTATCCCCCTCCTTTCTCCTTTGGTAACCATAAGTTTGTTTTCTATGTCTGTGAGTCCACTTCTTTGATTTTTTTTTTTTTTTTTTGCGGTACGCAGGCCTCTCACTGTTGTGGCCTCTCCCATTGCAGAGCACAGGCTCCAGACGCGCAGGCTCAGCGGTCATGGCTCATGGGCCCAGCCGCTCCGCGACATGTGGCATCTTCCCGGATCGGGGCACGAACCCGTGTCCCCTGCATCGGCAGGCAGACTCTCAACCACTGCGCCACCAGGGAAGCCCCACTTCTTTGATTTTTTAAATTCTACTTTATGAGAGATTTCTTCAACTTGATTTTCCACACCTCCTACTTAGTTTAAAATTTTTGCTATTATATTTTTAATTTCCAAGAGCTCCTTTTTTGTTTTCTGAAAACTGCTTTTCTTTAAAAAATTACTTCCTATACTTGTTTCATGGTGGAAATATTCTTTATCTGAGTATGTGTTAATGTTAATTTTTTTAATTTATTTTTAATAAATTTATTTATTTATTTATTTTTGGCTGCATTGGGTCTTTGTTGCTGCGTGCGGGCTTTCTCTAGTCGTGGTGAGCAAGGGCTACTCTTCATTACAGTGCACAGGCTTCTCATTGTAGTGGCTTCTCTTGTTGCAAAGCATGGGCTCTAGGCACGCGGGCTTCAGTAGTTGTGGCATGCTGGCTCAGTAGTTGTGGTGCACGGGCTCATCTGCTCTGCGGCATGTGGGATCTTCCCAGACCAGGGATCAAACTCGTGTCCCCTGCACTGGCAGGCAGATTTTTTTTTTTTTTTTTTTTTTTTTTTTTTGCGGTACGCGGGCCTCTCACTGTTGCGGCCTCTTCCGTTGCGGAGCATAGGCTCCGGACGTGCAGGCTCAGCGGCCATGGCTCACGGGCCCAGCTGCTCCGCGGCATGTGGGATCTTCCCCGACCGGGGCACGAACCCGTGTCCCCTGCATCGGCAGGCGGACTCTCAGCCACTGTGCCACCAGGGAAGCCCAACAGGCAGATTCTTAATCACTGTGCCACCAGGGAAGTCCATTAACATTAATTTTTAAAGTTCTCTTCTCTATGCATTGACTTTTCCCTTCTGTTGCTTTTTTTCCTGTTTGTTTTTTTCCATTTGTGGGGGGCAGTTTGGATCACTTTTTTCATGTTACAGGCTTTCTTTAGATGTCTGGTAATCCTTGGTTTAAAGGAGGATTCAAACCATATTTTAAGAGTGGAGTCTTTAAAGCTGATTAGAAGCTCTATGTCTGTAAATGAACCTTGTTGACGGTGAACCATTTAGATGGGGAACACTCAATACTTACATTTTTAGGGCTTTCCCCTCAATGGGATTCTGAAGAGAAGGATTATTCATGCAATTTTGTGCTTGGAGGATGAAGTCTTTTCTATTAGCACTCTGAAAACCGAATGGGGGAAAAGGGCTGGGGTCTCAGCATCCAGTATAGTTCACTTCATGCTCCTGTTTTCAGCACAGTACCTCTGCCTTCAACTGGGCCGGCGCCCCTTTGCATACCTCCAGTCTTTGCCAAAGTTGGGATGGGAGTTTCCCAGCTCTACTCAGTGGGGTAGGGAGTCTTGGGATCTGACTGCTTCTTGGACCTTCAATGCTTTTGGGCTTTCCTCACTGCTAGTTTATAATTCAGTTTTCTCAGGTCTGCTAAGTCACTTACCACACTTCTGTCTGCTTTCCAGCTTCCAAAAATTCATTGCTATTATCTCCTCTCTTGTTCTCCCTATTCTGGTGGGTTTGTACCTTTTTAAAAAAAATTCCTTCATGGTTTTAGTGGCTTTTTGTGAAGGAGCGAAAGTAGATGCATGTATTCAATCCACCATCTTTAACTGGAAGGCCACCATTATTCCTCAAATTTGAAAACTCACAGACTCCCAAGAACATGTCTTTTGACACCAGTTTAAGACATGCTACACTGATAGTTAAATACTATCATTCCAGGCTACAGGCCTACAAACATATTTGACTTGGTTTTCCCAGGATTTTTAAAATAATTTAAATCAGTTGCCCAATTAAAAAAAAATCTAGAGATTTACATAAAAATCCAAACTCGCAGTTTCTTTTCATAATCAGAAGATCTGACAAAAGTAGGTTGTGAATTCCCAAATAGTTGCAATTGACCAGACCTGGATAGTTGCTGCCTCCTTTTAGATGCAACGAGACCTACAGGTTATTGCAGTCATACGCAGCTCACGTCACTGCTTGATCCATGGAGACAATTTGAGTTTCTTACCCCTGCCTCAGTTGGTGCTAATGTGAATGCACTCAGAAACACAAAATAAGCACTGATATCATGGGGCAGTACTCAATTATGAAGAATCATCTAGGTAATTCAAAATATGACTATATTAACTTTTTTGGATACCAACAACATGAAAACAGAACATTTAAAAAATTCTTGTGGAGAACTCACGGACGTTTAATAGTATGTCCTAGGATCTCATCCCATATTTCAATCCTCTGAGAAAGTGTGTACTCCTAATGCCATAAACATATCCTAGGAAGACTAGGAGTGTTCCTGGGCAAAGTTCTTTACCAGAGATGCCTATAAATTTTGCTTCTTTTTAGATGACCTAGGGTTGGACCATTCCATTCTAACCAAGTATTTGGGCAGGTGCTGGAATTTCTTCTCCTGTGCCCTGAATTTTAGGGTTTAGTGCCTCTATTTCTAGATTAGTTCTAAGGGTTTCAAGTCTCTTCTATAATTTATTGTGTATACTCAGTGGTTTTAGTGAGATCGCTGTATGATAAAATCCTAGTGGCTTTGTTTCTGGGCTACTCAGAACATACCAGGGACTTTTTTTTTTTTTTTCTTCCCAGTATCAACTCATTTATTCATTCACTATTCTTTCTTTCTTTTTTGGCCGCACAGCATGTGGGACCTTAGTTCCCCAACCAGGGATGGAAGCTGCACCCCCTGCATTGGAAGCACAGAGTCTTAATCACTGGACCACCAGGGAAGTCCCTACCAGGGACTTCTAAACCATGGTTAGCCAGCCCAGAGTTGCCTATGGAAGTTTTCCCTGTACCTCAAAAGTTTCTCTCAAGTGGTTTGACAACTGAAGATATTAATCATCCTCACCCTGCCCAAGATTTATTCCTAGGTGATCTTGCCAAATCATTGTTCCTGATTTATGTGGTTTGGCACATTATCTGGCCCAGCTTTGATCTTCCCAGGGAAGACTCTGGGAGAAATTCAAAAGCACTGCTGAAGACAAATTAGGATTGGGCTACTGGTATGAAACTGGTTTTCACACAAGTTTCCTTTCTTCAGTAAACTTACCTTGAGGATGCTCATTTTCCAGAGCTGAGTAGTTATCTGAAGAAGTGACCTGGAGAGACAGAGGAACAAAGATTCAGCTTATCTTAGGCTCCATCCATTTGAGCCTAGCAACATTAGGGAAAGGGCTGGTTAACTAATGACTTCCTTGTCCTTCAGAAATATTATCTCATTTAATCTTTATAATAACCCTAAGATGAATACTATTATTAGCCTTATTTTCACAGATTAGGAAACTTAGGTTCAAGAAATATTAAGCAACCTGCCCAAGGTTGCATGGCTGGCAAAGGGTGGAATGGGGATTTGAATACAGATCTGTGCTGTTCCAAAGCTCATGCCCTTATATGCTACCTTGCCTAATGAAGCATTAGGTCTTAAAAGCTGAGACTAGAAAATATGAGCTTAAGGTTGGCCCCAAAAGACTCTCACAGACCTATTTTATAAAAATATGGAAGCCAGAGAGACAATACTGCTTTCCCCCAAACAGCCACTAAGTGTAGTTGTGGGCGCCTGAGTCACTGACGTACCCCTTACCATGAGAGGGGGCCACATCTGGGGAAGATCCCAGTAGCTGACTACCAGAGAGAGTCAAAGTTTGAATGACTGAGGGGTAGATAAGAAGGATAAATATTCTGAAACTAGGGAACTGAGTCCTCTCAGCACCCTTGTGAGTCAAAGGCTGCTACAGCCCAGAGGGTGCTGGTTTTCCAAGTTTCCTTGTTCATGACAGTCTGAGATTAGAAAGTACTTTGAATATAGAGAAACCTTCAGAACCATCTCTGTGCTCCCTCAAGTGGGAACATTTGGAAATTTCATTGTTATCTAGGAACCCAGGAGAGATCATGATAATTTTTGGCGGCTGCAATCAACAGTTTTGGCTCTATTTTGCTCTGTCTGGGTAATATCCCCAAACTAACTTAAAGTCATACTTTACCTCCACAGCTGCTGTAGTAACATGAAGTTAAAGGCCTTGGCTTGAACCTGGGAGGTTGGCTGGTAAACAGGGTCAAGTTGGCAGGACAGCCCTAAACTTCCCTCCTCTAATGGGCCAGGGTGTGGGCAGGGGATAATCTCCCTCTCTTCTGTCTGGGCAGCATAAGGCTATCAGCATGGCCTGGCATTTTGGCAAAACTATCGGAACAACAGCCTCATCACTTCTAAGTGGGAAAGGTCTGTTCAGCAGTAAAGCAGTCTTACAAAGATCTATACAAAGACACAGAAACAGCTACTTCTGTACAAATTATTGTACCCAGCGTATGATACTTATTTACTGCACTGTGCTACAGTTATTTTGTTCGTTATCTATCCAAACAGACTGTAAATTCCTGGAAGCCTGGAACTATCTTATACTTCTTTGTATCACTCCCTCATACCACATAGCATGGGGGTTTGCATATAACTCTCAACTGTTTTGTTTTTTAACTCTCAAATTGATAATGATACACACTAATATGAACAGAGAGACCTAAGATTAAGTTACAGAAACAGAAAAGAGACATACAGCTAAACAGAGACACAGATACCTACATGAGAGTCAGACACAACTGAATATGACTTTATCTTTCTGCCTGTTTCTCCACACAGGAGTGGGGTAATTATGTCCACTCTCTCTACATTTAATAACATAGGGGACTTGTGCAAAATACTATTTTCAGAGACACACCCTAGATCTGACACATAGACTCACAATTTCTTCCAAACTCCTGATCCACATTTTCAGTTGTTTGCTGGACCACCACAGATGTCACAGAGACTCCTCAAATGCTTCAATACAAAACAGAACAGCATCTGTCCCCCCAATACTATTATTCTTACTGTGGGTCCCACCTTTTTTTTTTGCACTGCTGTCTTCCCTGATGCCTAGAACTGTGGTCTTGATTCCTCCAAGAACGAGCTATGCCAACATGTCTGCTTAGAATGACAGAGCAGGGCATGACCTAAACTTGTCCTTAACATCTATCAGCTAAGTTGTTATGTTAGAAATGCCTCAAAGCCATCTCTCTCCTTTCCACTTTCGCAGCTTTAACTTAGCCTTTTACATCCCACTTCTATAGCATTCTCTAAGCTGGTCTCCCTGCCAGTTTAGAGAAGAGGAAGTCTATTTCCTCTTCAATTTGTCTTTCATGCTGTCACCAAGTTCTCTCACCAAGCATCTCAGGTTTGGAAGGGACTTTCAACTCCAGCAACCAAGAACTCACTGCTTTCTGAAGCAGCTTCATCCATTTACAGAAAGCCGTTAGGAATATTCCTAAAGTACACTCACTACCTTGCTCATGAATCTTCCACGGGTCCTCTTATTACAAAACAAAGTTCAAACTTACTGTGGTATGCAATATCTTCAGCCTGACCCCAGCTTACTTTTCCAGTTTCCAGTCATTTCTCCAACTGTGACCAAAATCCAAAGCTCCAGCAACATCAAGCCACTGGCTCACCCCAATTAATCTCTACATGCCCCAGTTTCTATGCCCTTGCTCGCACTGTTCTCTCAACCTGCAATGCCCTCTCGTGGGCTGACAGCAATTTCTCCCTCCTCTATGCTGCCACGGTCCTTTTTCTACATCTTGATGCTAGCATTTATTACAGCCTACCTTAAATAACAGCTGTCACTGACTTGCCCTCACCCCCACTCCAGTTAGGTTAAGCATTTTCAAAGCAGGAGTTTTCTTTTTTCTTTATTTTATTCAATTAACTAATTTATTTATTGGCCAAGACGCGTGGTCTGCGGTATCTTAGTCCCCCCACCAGGGATCAAACCCAGGCCTGGCAGTGAAAAGGCTGAGTCCTAACCACTGGACCGCCAGGGAACTCCCTTTTTTTTCTTTTCAAAACTATTTCTATTCCAAAAACCTAATCCACTACATAAAGTATGAGGGCTAAATTAGAAAACCTATATTAAAATGCTTTTTAAACCTTAATACATTTGTAAGTAAGTAAAAAATAATGTTATTTTGAATTTAATGGAATCAGACCTTTTATTCTTGCTCAAAATTCTCTTAATCTGTAAGAACTTACTCCCTTGCCTGGGTGACCAGCTGCAAATCATTTTACCACTTTGGTCTGGTTTCTTCTTTATAACCTTAGGGACATGACCTCTCTGCAGGCAGACAAAGGGCACAGCAAGGGAATGACCCTGGGCATGTAACTGATCCAAAGAAAAGTGAACCTGCAGCCCTCACACAACTACAGTAGCAGATGATAAAAACCAAGGTAGTTAGAGTTACTCTGCCTGACAAAGGATACATGGAGGGAAGTGAATGGGAAGGGTTCCAGAGTACTAGACAAAGGCTCCTGAGAGTGAGGATGGGTCCAAACAGGTAGTAGGCAACCTGCAGCAACTCTGGGAGGATGACAGGGACCTGCCACAAACCGTCAATGCCTGCCTGCCAAGAAGGAGCTTTGCCAACACCCCTGCTTAGAATCGCAGAGCAGGGAGTGACCTAAACTAGATCAGGGACACAGTGGCCTCGAACACTGAAAGATTCCCTCCTTCAGGGAAACCCCACTTTTCAGTCTCATTAAGGGTATATTACCTCGCTGGACACCTCAATGCAGTATAAAAGTCTTTCAGACGTCCCTCCTGCCAAGGACTGCATGAATCACCCTCACACAACTGGGGACCAGGTGCTACCTGCAAGCGGGGGTCCCTCGGAACCCCCTGCTTCACCCAGGAAAGCTGGCTCACAACCCTTCTCTCTCAGGCAAACCTCTGAAGGGCTCAAGGCGCTAAAAGGAAAGGAGGCCCGATATCGCCAAGGCGTGCGTAGGTTCCAAGGAGGGAGCTAGGAGTCACTGCCCGCTCGGGCGAAAAGTACCACAGACCGAAGGCAGGCACGGGCGCGGCCCAGTCCTAGGAGATGCACTCGGCGAAGGAGCGGAGGGGCAGGGTCACGGGATAGGACAGACACCCTGCTTCTCGTTTACTGGGCACCAGCGCCGGCCCCGGCCTCCCCGTCCCCTGACGGGGGTCTCAAGCTCCACGGCGCCCTCCCGCAGCCCTCCCGCGCTCCTCACCGCCTCCATCGCGAGAGACGCCGGCTGGGTTCTTTCGCTTTAGGAAGCTTGCCCGGGTCGGGAGGCGGGGAAGGTCCCGCCCCACGTCCGGTACCGCGACGCCACTTCCGCCTACGTCAGAACTGACGCAAGCCAAGGGCGGAAGGCCGAGAGCTGACCCTTCCGGCGTGGCCTGGCCTCTGAAACCTCCCTCCCCGCGGTCCTCCCGCACCTCACGGAGCCCACCGACGGCGAGGGTGACGGGACGGAGCCGCTTGTATTTAAAATGTTCTTTTTTTATTTGTCGTTTAAAAACAAACTTGGAAGAAGCAAAATCCAAAACTTGCCCTTTGCC
Organism: Hyperoodon ampullatus; assembly: GCF_949752795.1. NCBI lineage: Eukaryota > Metazoa > Chordata > Mammalia > Artiodactyla > Ziphiidae > Hyperoodon > Hyperoodon ampullatus. The sequence continues at coordinate 54,951,968 of NC_136924.1, forward strand.
TCTTGCAACATAAATTATGTACAGTTCAGAATGATCGCTGATACAAAACATGCCAAGGACAGGGGCGCTGGGGGTGGAGGGAGAGAGGGCGCTTTAAAAAAGGGAATCATTTCATCCGTTGTTACGAAGGACCAACCTTGCTGTACAGGATACACACAACACAAAATAAAGTCTTCACGGGATTCACACTTGTCAGATTTATTTTTTAAAAAGGGGGAGGGAGGGTCCTGGAGGTGAGGGGAGAAGACCGTAAAGGGGAAAAACTGAAAATTGAGTATGTGCAAGTGTAAACCAACCCAAAATACAAACATGGGGCACGGGGAAGGGCGGGGCGGGGGAGAGGGAATTCTGATGCAATTATACAGGCGGGGTACTTTGAAGAAAAAAAAAAAAAAAAAACCAACAACCAAAATTCCAACCTTGTAGCTTGGGTCTGAGTTAGTTTATATAAAAATTAAAAACTGTATAAGGTTTCTTCACTAAATTCTACAGGACTATCAGATACCTAGCATATGCTTACAAAGTCTGCCCCATCCCCTTTTCCCAATCCCAGGGCCCAAGCCCCAACCAGAGCCTGACTCGCAGGAGCCAATCTCCCCCTCCCTGTAGCCTAGACCTTCTTTGCTCTTGGAACATCCAATGGCTTTGGGGGGCAGCAGCCCAGTCTCCCCACTGTCTGATTTAATTACAGTGGTTTCTGTGGGGGTGAGGGGATGTTATTCTCTTAAACATTTGCAGCTTGAAACAGTTGAGGAAGCAGCTTAAAAAAAAAAAAATCTCCCTACCCCCATCAATCCGCAACCCCCCAAATTCGAAAACAAACAAAAACAAACCTAAAATCACAACAGCAACCGTGCTCCCCCTCCAGCAGGCCCGCCCATACACCACCACCAAGCCCACCCCTACACTCCAGACATTTGATTCTTGAAAATATTAATTACAAAATGCCCTTTGCCCACAGCCCCTAGGAGAGAACTGCATATAAGCTTCATCTTCATTCCCATGGCTCCCTACCAGAGAGGGGTCTGGGGCCTCACCCACCCCCTGACCTAACCCTACCCCCAGGAAGAGGTTCAACTGCAGCACAAGCTTGGGCAGAAAGGGGAAGGACAAGGGAGGAGGCAGGGGAACCCATTACCCTCTGGCTCCCCCTGGGGCCAGCTCACTTTTGTGCGTTATAACATAGTCCAACTATACAAAAGGGGGTGGGAATCGCCCAGCCTCTATACCCCCCCTTACAGCAGTCACAGCCAGGGGGTGGGGAGGAGGGGGTGAGGAAAAGGGCGGTAGGTTGGGTAATGGAGGGGGCTCCCCCACAAGGGGAGCTCCATGTGTCCGCCCCACGCCCCCCTACCATTTATAAACTGGTTTTGTAAAAAGAAAATAGATATATTTATATAGAATATATAAAGCACAAAAATTAGTAGTTTTACATTTGCTCTCCCCGGGGCTGGGGGGAGAGGGGAGGGTTCTCACCCCCAGCCGGCTCCCCCATATGCCCCACAAGACTATGTACAATCCCATGTATAAATAGATAAATACCCCCCACCCTCCCCGCGCTGACACTAAGCTCCCCCAGCCCCACATCACCACCCCTTCCCACCAGACCAGCAGCAGTTTGGTGACGGAGGGAAAGTGGGAGCTCCGGGCCACACCCTGCCTCACTGGGTATGGGCATGCCACTCAGGGATAGCCCTCACCCTACCACCCACCCACCCTATCCAGGGGCTGGAGGGCAAATGGGCTCATGATGGGGTTGGGAAAACCGGAGGGAGATATCCTGGTCCTAAGTTTAGCACACCCCTCCTGCCCCCATGTCCAGATGGAGAAGGAAGTCCTAGAGCAACTAGGGGCCAGTCATCCCCAATCTTCATCACCATTAGTCTCAACCACCATCCCGTGCCCGTAATTAAAAACAAAGATGGATCTTTTGTTGTTGTTTTTTCTTCTTCCTCCTACCCCCCTTCCACCCACTCAGAAGAGGGCAGTGAGGTGGGGGAGAGGGTTGGGGCAGTAGGGGGCTTGGAGAGGGTCTCACATTTCAAAACAGCAAAAAATCCAACACTTAAATGAGGTAGGTGTGGGTGCGGGGTCTCCTTGCCCGGCTTGCCTGGCTTGCCCTCCTGGGCAGCGGGGCGCCTCTTTCCCATTCATGTTGCATTTGTCAGAGTGGAAAACAAGGAAACACAACCCATAGAGAGACAGAAACACAGAGGAGAAGAGGGAGACAGAGACAGATTGGGAGGGAAGGGGATGGGGGTGAGGGTGGGGGCAGGACCCGGCAGGCAGGGCCAGGTGTGGGACCCGGCCTTTGGGATTGTCAAGCTTAGTCAAGTCTCTTTGCAGCCTCGAGTTGGGCCAGAGAGGTCGGTGGGAGCAGCAGGGCTGTGAGGCCCGGCCACACATCCTCCTCCCCCCTCCCTGCTGCCTCCCAGATGCTTCTGGGTAGTTCCCAGCCCATATCCCCCTCAAACCTGAGATGCCCAATGGCTGCTTCTGTCTGACCCCTCCTGGAGCTGGGGGCAGAGATGCCAGCCTGGGGGCCAGTGGCGGGGAAGAGGGTCATCCCTGGTGCCCAGGGTGGGCTTGGCCTAGGGCCCTCTGCCCCAGCCTCCTGCTCCAGGGGCTCCGGTCAGCCGGCAGCCCCAGCCCTGGGTCCTGGCTCTGGCTGCTACCTCTCTTCCCCCTCATCCCTTTCAGGGAAGAGGTTGGGGTGGGGGACTCCCCTGCCTGGTAGCCTCAAAGCTTCTTAGTTCATCCATTTCCGACAATTCCAGGCTCCACAGTGGCAGGGGATCTTGTGCTGATCGTCCTCAAAATCAAACTGATAGTCATATGTCAGCTGGAAAGAGAAGAGGGCAGAATCAATGCCAGTCCCCGAGAGGAAGTGGGGGAGGGCAGCGGCCTTGGATTTTGACTTCCGGCAAATGGCAGAGAAGAGGGAGCTGCTTTGTCACTCAATGAAGGATGCTTCCTCTTACCTCCTCTCCTTTGGGGATTCGCCGGCTGGAGATGATGATGATTTTGTCCTCCTTGTCAAATGTCACAACTTCCGCCACACAGTTAGGGGCACAGGAATGGTTAATGTACCTAGGCAGTGGGACAAAGTCAGAAACGCCAAGCAGCTGGGTTGGATGATTCTGGTTCCTTGTTGGCCCACCCTCAGAATGCCACCCTCAGGGACTCGTAAATCCCTTCTTACTCATCCCTCTCTCACCTGGCAGGGCCTCCAGTCAACGTAGCATCAATGACATGTTCATTGTTTATTCGAAACATGTAGATGCCTCGATTCTAGAAAGGCAGAGGTTGCAGAGGAAGGGGCAAGAATATCAGAGAATGGCAGCGGTGGTGGCGAGATCAAGGAGTGGACTTGGGCAGTGGGCTTATCTTCATCTCTTATTCTTCCGTTCTCCTGCCTCTCCCCTCCTCTTCCCACAGCTCTCTACCTGCTCCTCTGGCCCCAATCCTGCCCCCTGCCCCTTGGCTAAGTGTGGACCATGCACCATGATGGCCCCTCTGCCAGCCCATACCTGCTCCTCATAGATTTTCTCCCGCCGGTTGGCCACCTCATTGCGAATGATGGTGCCAATGTACTCAATGACCATTGTGTGCTTTTCTAGGTCCTTGGCTGCATAGAGCCCCAGGCCCTGGATACGGGAGCGAGCCAGGTATACATTGTTCTTCCACTCAGTGCGGAGCCGCCGGTACTGAGATGACTTCGAGTGCACAAACTGCTTGCTGTACGGGGTGTTGGTCTCGCCTGTGAAGGTGCTCTGATATGCCTTGGACATGCTGGTGCTGTTCAGAGTGTGGGGCCTGGGAGGTGATATAGTCCATGACAAGACAGCTCTCCCCCAGACCAGGCACACGCCACCCGCTTCCTCCCTGGGATGTGCAACGCTCCAGTTAGGGGCATGTGCTGCCTTGGGAATGGAGTAGAGTCTTGGCTTTGGTGAGGCAGCAACTCGCTATGGGGACCCTTCCAACAGCCTGGGTGGCAAAGAAAGCCCAGGATGGGGGGGGGGGGTGGGCATGGAGGAAGGGAAGGGGCACTGATTCCCCTACACTGAGCCTGCTCTCCCATCTCCCCACCTTCTACCACCCTCCTGCCAAACCAGACTCAAGGCCATGCTCAAGACCTCTGGGAGGTCTTCCCCAAGCAGCCCGGGCCTGGAATTTAAGCTCATGATTTGTTCAAATATCTGAGTCCTACTTCCTGCTCATACTGGAAGCTCTGAAAATGGGGGCCATGTCTACCACATTGGGCTGGATTTTAATTAAAATCGGCTCTGAATTCATAGCCAAAAGGTAGTATCCTTTCCTTTCTTTAGACTGTCCTCTTCTCTGACGTAACATTGGGCTCTGTGCAGATGGCTCAGTGCAGGGGAATGACTGCTGCCTAGGAGGATGCCTTTTCACCACCCTAGGGCACCAGCCAAATTCTTGCCCATCCCAGAGCAGTGGTTTTCAAACTGGTTCTTTTTTATACAGCAGAAATCTTTTTGTTTTTTTCTTTAACAAAACATTACCGGAACTCCCATACATAAACTAGATAGAAACGGAACTCTTCTGGTTGAATCCAATTTGGGGAAGGGGGAGTTATGCATGGAGAGGGCCAAGTTCTGCCTACTCAGTTTATGTGTTCCAGGGCTTTCTGGAACACACACAGTTTGAAAACCACTGTTGTAGAGCATCAAGGACCAGGGCTGGCTGGGGTAGAGTTTGACGCTCTACGACAGCCTGAGGAGCAACCGAAGGTCTTCAAGAAAGCCCTCCTAGCGTGGATTTTGCCTCCCTCTACCCAGGGACCAAGGTCAGCCTACTGCGGTACACAGCAAGAACAGTGGACCACAAGTCAAGAGATAAGGCTCTGGTCCCAGCTGTGACCTTTGTCTAGTCACTTCATCTTTCTGGGTCTCAGTTTTCTCAGCTGGAAAATGGGGATCATACCACCTGCCCTACCTACCTCATAAGGTTGTTGTGAGGATCAAATGAGATAATGGATGTGAAAACGCTTTGAAAAAAAAAGTATAAAGTGCTATACAAATGTAAGGCTTTATTATTTTTCCTATTATATTCCTAATTATTTATTTTTGACACCAACTCAGCCTGGGGAAGGGAAGGCGAACCTAGCACTCAGGGGGCATCTGTCTGAGGTTTGGGAGAATCACAGGCCCCCTGGAAGCAAAACAGGAAAGGAAGGTGGTGACTGGGTCGTTTATACATTTCATATGATTTCACCACTGTCTACCCAGAACCTCCCCAACGGCCATTCCCAGGGTGCCCAAGATAAGTCTATCTCTAGACGGCAGGTCAACCCAGAATACCTGAGCAGGCTGGGGGAGGAAAGGGATACCCTAGTGATACCTGCACACCCTCTAATCAGGAGGCCTAGAGTAAACCCCCAGTCTCTCCAAGGGAACTCTGATCTGTAACCCCAAACACTTGTAATTGGCCAGAGGGTCCCTGCCAACCCCCCACAAGCTCACCGTTTGTAGTGTGTGAGGATTTTAGGCTCTGATCGAGCACAACCAGTGGGGTTGATCATGAGTGGCAGCTCCATCAGGGGGTGGCGTCCATAGCGGAATAAATAATTTTGACAGCTTTCCACTCCAGGCAGCTGTGGGCACAGGTCATGCTCACTTTAGCCTGAGCACTTGTGGGGCAGAACCAACCTTCCCCGTGCCCACCTGGCCCCACCCCTGGCCCCTTCCTTACTGATTCAGCTATGCGCAGCACGGCGTGCACTGTCAGCCCAAAGAGCTCCTCGCCTTTCAGGTACTCAGGGAAGAGCCGCAGCATGTCAGCCTCTTTTCTCATGGCAGCCACAGGCTCAATGATGCGATTCCACACAGCTAAGAGGCAAGGAAAGAGAGCAGCCCTCAGAGGCAACTTCTGCTCACTGACCTCAGCCCTAACCTCCATCTGAAGCTACATTTGTTTCCTGTAGCCTGCCCACCTTGCTGTTAAGAGGGTGTGTGGTTCTGCAGGAGCCCCTCTTGGCCTCCCAATCTCAGTCTCCCTCAACAAGCCAGGAGGCTTCCCACCCTGGAGGGGCATCAGAGAGCCTTGTGACACAGAAACATGAACCCAGGGCCCAGGATACCCAGCACAGGCATGTTTTGGAGTTGAGAAGACTTGGGTTCAAGTTCTAATACTGGCCATGGGACCTTAAGGCAAATACTTAAATCTCTCCACTACTCAGTTTCTCTATGTGTAAAACTTGGCATAATAATAGTACTCAGCTTGCAGGGTTTTGTGTGAACAAAATAACCTATATAAATTGCTCAGCTTAGTTTATGGCACATAGCACATGCTCACTACAATGTAACTCTTACTGTTACTTTTATCAGTAACACTGAAAGTAAGATCAAGTTTTTATCCAGGGAAAAGCAACCATAAGGAACTCAAGGCTAGAATCAGATTGGGTGAGCTGGAAGACAGAGCCCCAGAACTGTATCCTTTAGATCCACTGAGTTAGGAAAAGGAGCTGACATATGTGTAGTCAGACAAGCAAAATATCCTCAATCACAAGGGAATTCAAAGTGACTGAGCAGTCAAAACACTTTCTCTGGAGATCTTCAAGAGACCTCTGCCTGCCCTAAGTGGGGGAGAAAGATCACTCATGAGGAGCCTGCAGGTCTCTTCTCAACATCGTAAAGGGGACGCTGGGAGACACTTGCCCAATTCCGTATTACCACTTCAAGGGCCCCGTGCTCACCCTGGGGAGAGGCGTCAGTGAAGACCAGGTCCTCCAGGCCCTGCTCCATGACTTTGATCACAAACTCCGGCCGCCCGTTGTTCTCGCCGATGGAGCAGCGGTAGCAGCAGCGGCGGTTGCTAGTACGGAGGCTCCAGTAGATGCGCGTGGCCTCGTAGCCCACGGGGTAGAGGGCGGTGGCACTGTGGAAGTCGGCCATCTGGTGGGGGAGCAGCTGTCCGATGGCGTGGAACACAAGGCCCCCCACACGGAACATGTGCAGCCGCTCCCCCCGCTGAATGATGCTGGCGATTTGCTTCACCTCATCTCGCTCAATGTAGACCCGCCGGAAGACAGCAAAAGAGCTCAGCTCCTGCTCGCAGGGCCCCTTGATCTTATGCATCGGACACAGCATGGTCTTGTCCTTAAAGAACATGCACTTGGCGCGGATGGCGCAGGCAAAATGGTAGACGTTGGGGCAACGCATGCGATTGCAGCTGCTGGTGGCACCAGTGCGCTGGCACAGGGAGCACTTGGTGAGCAGTCCTCGGTGCAGGGCAACCTCCACGTTCATCAGTGCCCCACCCTGGGTCTCATATACCTCCGTGGACCACAGGGCACAGTTGAGGTGCACCCACAAGTCCAGGTCCAGGTTCAGTAGGCGAGCGGGCCCATCCGTGGCCCCATCCCCCTCCTCATGACAGAAGCAGCAGCGCCGCATGTCTCGAGGCACCTTGTCAGGTCGCAGGGCTGTGCCAAGCTGCTCCATAAACTCTGCCACTTCCCGCTCATCCTCCTGCCGCACGCCACCCTTCTGGATGGTCAGCAGCAGCCGGAGACGCTTCCAGCGCACCCCCTTCCACTTCTTGAGGCGAGGGGGCCGGGAATCTTCGCCTCCTTCAGAAGGCCGGGCTCGGGGCTTGGGCCGGGCTGATTCAGGGGATGAGGCAAGTGGCAGAGGCGAGGGGACTGGTGGCTCAGCTGAGGGTTCAGCTGGAAGTTCAGCCAAGGGTTCAGCAGGGGGGCTGGCAGGAGAGGGTGCCAAAGGGGAAGGGGGTGGGGAGGGTGCTTCAGGAGGCGGGGCCGAGAGCTGCCGCACGTCCAGGTTGGAGACGTTGTAGGTGTAGCTGTGCTGGGTGGGTGGCTCTGGGGCGGGGCTCTCCTATGGGAAGACGCCCTGTACCATTACTGCCAGCTCCTCGCTGAACGAGTCACCTCTCTCCTCCCACCCAGATTCCACTCGCCCAAAAGCCCTGTGCCTTCTCAGTCCTAGCCAGACACCCACCCCTTTCCCGCCAACAGACCCACCTGTTTGAGGAGACTCAAGATGTCTAACTGGCTCTTGAGGGTATAGCCGGGCAACACAGCATCAAACTGCTTCAGCCAATCAGGGCCAGCTTCTGGGCTCTTGCCTCCCAGACCCTTTTCTTTCCCACCTGCAGGAAGGAAGGGGTCAGAGCCTCCCACCAGAATCATTCCCTGCAGGTCCCAAGGAGTTTTCCTGCCAAACTCACCAGGGCCCTCAGCTTCCCCCTTCTTAGGCTCAAGGCCTGCCCGGGCAGGGCTCTCTGGGAACAGCACCTCATAGGAGTTGGGGATCTTCATGCTTAGTAGCTCTGCCACTGCCACCATCACACCATTCAGGTTCTGCCAGGGCAGGAAAGGGGATGGGACAGCCGTGTCAGCAGTGCGTGTGGAGTGAGAACCACCACCAGCTTGGTAGGGACAAGGACACTCAGAAGGCAACTCCCCAGGTGGCCATGTGCCATCAGTCTTGCCCCTGTGCCATCCAGCTCCTCATGCATTTCCTTTATGGGCAGCCTCTCCCAAACTGCTGTGGGTACTAACGGGAGCTCCACAGAAAGAGACCTGTGTCTGCTGGGTTCGGGAAATGACACACACTACATCCACTACCTGGAAATTCACAATACACATTAGCAAAGTAAAGGATCTGAAGAGCCTTGTAATAAAGAAACCTGTTTTGCTATTTTAACTGGGATTTCCAGTTTCCTTTGACCACAAAACCCTGATAACATTTTCAAAAAACCAGAATTCCACTCAGTGTGACTGGCGACATGCTGTTTTGTAGCACTCGTCACATTATACACACTCTCCTATTTGTTGACTTGTGTCTTTACCACTGAACTGTGAGCCCCTTGAGGGCAGGGACCCCTTGTGCTACATTTTTCCTAATCCCACAGTCCAGCTCAGGCTTTCATACACAGTAGGTCCTCAATACATAGTTTTAAATGATTGTATTTATCCAGAGAAGCTCCCGGGACTGCCCACTGACCAGCATCCCCTTGGCCTCCGAGGCACCCCCAGGAACGTACCTTGGCAGCAGCGGCAGAAACTGTCAGCATGACTGACACCTCGCTTCCTTTGCCCTTTTCCCAAGTTGTGGCAGGCAGCTTCCCAGGGGCCTCCAGCTCCAGGGCCCCATAAGGTTTGTTATCTGGGAAGACTGAATGAGAAAGAGGGACCTGTGTAAGCTCCAGCTGCCTCTCTCCCCAACCTCTGACAATGCAGCCCGGCCTGGCCAGGACTGGTTCATGCCCAGAGCAACCTCTACCTGGGATGCTGGCCCGAGGAATGATGGGGATGACAGGGGAGAGAGCCCGGTCGTCCTGCTCCCACCGGCCTGAGCCCAGCTGAGGGAAACGAGGGGCTTCCTCCCCCAGGATGCTCTCGGGGGACGAAGCTGGCACAATGCTGTCAGGAGAATCGCTGTCCTCGTCACTCTCCATCCTGTGGGCCAAAAGCAGACACCCTTTGCTAAGGCCCTACAGATGCCACCTCCCAAATCTAGAGATTAGTAGATGTCACAGCCCTGCTTGAAATCTGTCACTGTCCAAGGGAAAAATAAGGCGACCTGCCCGCACCCCAATTCCTCATCCCCATTTCTGGCCCCACCCGCACCTGACATCCTCAGTCTGATTGTGAGGGGGCGTAGGCAAGGCGGCCAGCAGGTCTAGACTCTTCACCTCTGAAGCATCTGAGGGGTAGGTGGGAGAAGAAAAGTCAGGCTGAGGGTGGCCAGAGCCAATGGTGCTTTCTCCCACATGTTTCAGGTCTAACTAGTACAAGACCTAGCTTAGCTATCATGACCACTGTCTACCCATCCACCCACCTACCAGTTTAGGGCAGACAACCTATATTTATTGAGCCTTTCTAAAGAGGTACTCTGTGAGTACCTTCTTTGTTTATAGTTTTTTTAGCGACTCCATTAGGCGAGCACTATTTTTATTCCATCGTGAGAAAACTGAGGCTCACACAAGTCAATCAATTTGGCTGCAGTAACACAGCTAAATCAAAGCAGGAGCCAGAATTCAAATCCAGATCTGACTGTAGTTCGTACCCACTGGGTAAGGAAGCTGGGCTATTCCCTGTAAGCGAAAGCTTCATAAATACTCTCCCTGTCCTGCTGCCTTTGCTCTAGACTCCAGAAGCCAACCCTTGCCTCCAACAAATCAGTCCTGAAGAGGCCCTTCTTATCTCAAGGACCCTGTAGTGTATGCACACAGAGCAACACATAACCCACTCTTACCTTAAACTGTACCACATGACCCCAGCCACCCAGACCTAGCAGAGAAGGAGAAGCTCACTCCGTTCCTGACTTACCCCTCAGCGTCCCTTCAGTATCTCGGGCAGAGGTGGCATCCTTGGGGTGCTCCCCCAGCTCTTCAGATGGGGTGACGCCATTCACCATCTTCTGCTGCACCGATGGGGGTGGGGTGGGGGGCAGCGACGAGGGTGGTGTCGGCGGGTTACTCAGGTTATTCTGGGGGTGGGGTGGGGTGTTGTGTGCAAGATGGCATAGGGAGACTGACATGATCTCCTGGCCCTACACTATACCAGCCATTTCCACAAGTCTGCCACCCCCATCTCCACCTCCCCAGGAACCTTATCGTCCCCAAAAGGTATTGCCATTTTTCTGACCTTGGTAAGCAGCTGGGAATAGTAGTCAGGGCCTGTGGGCAGTGCCCCACTTCCAAAGGCCCCCCTCAGCTGGCACTGCCCATTGACTGGGCAGCCGCTGCCAAAGGGAGCAAAGAGGCTAAAATTGGCGGTGATGGTAGGCTCCGTGAGGGGCAGCAGGGACAGCTCCTAGGAGGGGCAAGATGACAAGGTTGGAAACCTGCAGCGTGTACATCTCTGCTACTGCACAGTTGGGGGCCAGGCTGCCCCCTATCCTGGGACGGGACCAGGGGACTGGCTCCTGGGGGTCACCTGTTTCAGCTGTTTCAGCAAGGCCTCGCTGGCCCTGACCCCGTCCTCCTTCCGCATCTTCTTTCGGGAGCTCACCAACCTGTCGCTTGCCTTCTGTACCCTCTTGGGCTTCGGTGTCAAAGGCTTCCTTGCTGCTGTATCCTAAACCAGATAAACCCACAGTGAAGGCCGCTGTCCCCCTCGGAGTCCTCACCTCATTTCACCCAGACCTGTTCACTCTGCCCCCGGGCTCCAGGCCCTGCACTGTCTGCTCCACTCCAGCTACAGTACTCACCTCCTTGTTGCTGGGGGTACCCTGTAGTTTCTGCTCCAGCCCAGCCAGCTTGCTGTCAATGTGCCCGTTGATCTCAGCTCGCAGCCCCTCGGGCCCCCGCCCAGTGCTGAGTTGCACATTCTTTGCTCGTAGAAGCTTCTGCAAGAGCAGATGCCCGGCCTCTGAGCGAGGGCCTGCCAGCAGGAGGTGGTTGCTGGTACCTGGTGCCCCTATTGGCTCCCCGTTGGCCTCCCTCTTCACTGCCTGGGCTCCCAGGGCACATGGCTCTTCCCGAGGCTCCTGCTTGATGCTGAGATGGGGTGGCTCGGGTACCACCTGCCCGTTCACCTGCTCCAGATGCCCAGGTACCAGGCTGCTTTGGTCCGGCTTCTGGGCTTCTGCTAGGTTGTCTGGGGGGTCCCAAGGTCCCAGCCCCTTGCCAAAGAAGGTATCTGCAAGCTGGGCAGCAGCAGGTGAGACCCTCCCAGGAGGCAGCTCCAAGGGTGGCCCCTGGGGTTTTGGGGTTCCTGGTTGGGTGGTAGGGAGCTGGGCCTCAGAGGGAAGCTGGGAGCTGGGGGAAGGTAACTGTGAGGAAGGTCTCTTTGGCTCTTGGGGGCTGGATGGTGGAGGTGTGGGAAGGACAGGGCCAAGGACTGGTCCTGTGGATAAGGCTCCTTGTGGGGCGGGGAGCCGGGGTGGGCCCTGAGGTCGAAGCCCTGCCCCCAGCTCCTGAAGAGGGCCTGTCTGGGATCCAGGGAAGCCCCCAAGTTGGGGTTGGCGGCCCAGGAGGCCCTGGAGGGGAGAGGGCTGGGTCCCAGGCTCCTGGTAGGGTGGGGCCTGGCGTACTGCCTGACTCTGCTGTAGCTGCCGCTGCATGAGGAGTGCCTGTAGCTGCTGCTGCTGCTGAGGACTCAAGTGCCGCAGCTGTGGGTTTTTGGCCAGGACTCCTTGAAGCTGTGCTCGAAGCTGACCCACTGTAGGCATGACCCCAGCCCCAGGCAGGCTCTGCCCAGACTGGGGGACAGATCCTGGTTTGGCAGGCTGTGGCCCTGCATTATTTTGCATGGGCCGCTCTAGTCCAAGGGGCTGTTGGGAGCTCAGAAGGTTCTGGGTCACGGGTCCAGGCTGTTCCCCTAAGGAAACAGAAGACTGGGCCAGCACGTGGGGCATAGATGAGGCCTCAGAAGATGATCCACTGCCTGGTTGCCCATGGCTTCCCACACCCGCTGTGTGGAGCAAGTTAACTTGCTGCTGCTGTTGTCCTGGGAGCCTCAGAGGTGGCTGCAGCTGCACAGAGTTGGGCTGAGGCTGGGCCTGGGGTTGGACAAGGAGGAGTTGTGAGTCCCCGGAGAGTGAGGGCTTTACCTCCCCTGGTTCAGTGGCCACTGACTCTGGTACAGTCCCTACTGCTAACGGCCCTCCCTGATGCGTGGAGGGCCCCTCAGTGGCCTCTGGAGGAAGAGCCGCCTCTACAATGTTTTGCTCCTTGCCCGTTAGGATGAGGGTTGGGCCCAGGGCTCCGGGGCTAGAAAAGTGTTGCAGAGGCTTGGCTGGCATGCCAGGGCCGAGTGTCACTTGCTGCTGTTGCTGTTGCTGTTGCTGTTGCTGCTGCTGTTGCTGTTGTTGCTGCTGCTGCTGCTGCTGCTGCTGCTGTTGAGGAGACAGTAAAGTTCGACTCTGGTTCAAGAGGCCCATCGGCTGCTGCTGTTGTTGAAGCTGCTGCTGCTGCTGCTGTTGTTGTAGCTGCTGCTGCTGCTGCTGTTGTAGCTGCTGCTGCTGCTGCTGTTGTTGTAGCTGCTGTTGCTGCTGCTGCTGTAGCTGCTGCTGCTGTTGTTGTAGTTGCTGCTGCTGTTGTAGCTGCTGCTGCTGCAGCTGTTGCTGCTGCAAGGAGGCCATGGGCTGAGCACTCAGTTTGGGCTGCCCACTGTGTGGCATGAGACCCTGCTGAAGGTGGGAAAGCCCTGCCATGGATCCCTGCTGTTGGTGCTGTTGCTGCTGCTGCTGCTGCTGCTGCTGGGATGTGACCAGCCGGTGTCCCATAAGGCCTTGACCCTGCTGTGCCAGCTGGGGGGAACTTAGCACCCGGGGCTGGGTCAGGATCACCTGTCTGTGAGGGCCCTGGGGGCCCAGAGCTCCAGGGTGCTGTTGCTGCTGCTGCTGCTGCTGCTGCAACACTGCCACCTGGGCAGGGCCCAGCATGCCCTGGGGCCCCTGGGGTGGCTGGGGGGACAGCTGCTGGACCAAGAGGCCCTGATGGCTGCTGGGAGGCAGAAGCCCTTGGGGCTTGGGACCCAGACCCTGGTTTGCCGGTACCCCTGGGCCCTGTTGCTGTTGCTGCTGGATTGCCACCTGTCCTAGGAGGTGCTGCTGCTGCTGTTGCAGTTTCTGCGCAAGCTGCAGGCGTTGCTGCTGTAGCTGCAGCTGCCTCTCCTGTAAAAGCCTCGAGTCAGGTCCTAGGCCTCGAAGAGCAAGGTTGCCAGGGAAAAAGCCCCCTGAGGGGCCAGCCAGGGCCCCAGCCCCACCAGAATGTTGCTGTTGCTGCTGCTGGGCCAGGGTGGTGTTGAGGAAGGGGCCACCAGGCTGTCCAGGTAGTGCCATGCCCCCAGGGGGCAGGCGAAGACCTGCAGCTTGCCCACCAGGGGGCCCCTGCGGTGGCTGCAGCCCGTGGCCAGGGAGCAGCTGACCGGGAAGCTTGGTGAGTAGCCGGGGACTCTGGGAAGGGCTAAGGGCCAATACAGCTGAGTGCTGCTGCTGCTGCTGCTGCTGTTGCTGCTGCTGCTTATTCCGATATTCTGCCATGAGATTAGTGTGCTCCTTCTGCTGCTTCCGGACCTAACATGGGAGGGTCAGGAAGGTCAGCCTGGAGCCTGCCCACCCATGCCATCCCTCTTCCCAGGCTCCTGGTTGCTAGGCTGAAGTCTGCCTTCCCCACCTGATCCAGCTGTTTCTGGATCTTGCTCTGTTGTTCTGTCACCAGCTTGAGCTTCTCAGCATCAGCCTCTGGGAACTCACGGCCAGCCTTTTTGGCAGTGCGCTGCTTGGCGCACAGAGCTTTCCGGGACTTGCGGTGCACCCCAATCTGCTCCTCTAGCACCTTCAGTTGCATCTGCAGGAGCTGCTGGGTGTGGAACAGCCACTCCTCATACTGCCGCTGGTCAGCCTCATCTGGGAAAGGAAGCGGGCGGGTGTCAGGTGATCCCAATCCCTCTTTCCCCGCACACCCCAAGCCCCTTCCTTGCACACTCCTCCCCATCCCCATACTCACTGATCACTCCCTGGGCAAAAGTGGGTGGATTGGGACGAGGCTGGGAGGGGTCACCGGCACTCCGCTCCTGTGACGAGAGAGACAGCTAAAGGGTCACTGTTCTGTACCAGGCCCTAAGAAGGGTGGCCTGATGGCATAGGACCCAAGCTCCCACTCCCACCTGACCATTTATTTACCTGGCCACTCCCAGCTGCCACGTGGTTCTGCAGGTCACTGCCGGGCCCCCCTGAGAGTCTCTGGGCTAGCAGGGACACTTGCTGCCTGGAGTCCACCAGAGCAAAGAGGATGTGTCGGTGATGGGGAAAGTTGAAGGGCAAAGAGGTGGGACAAGAAGGAAGTAGATCAGGAAGAACAGGGGAAGGACTGGAAAAAGAAAGGGCCAACCCTCCCACCCTGCAAGTCTTACCTGTTCATACCAGGTGCCACTCCAATGCTGCCCTGAGCCATCACCTTCTTGATGCCTTTCAAAGCAACCATCTTGGCCTTTGCAATAGGATCAATGATATCTTCTGCAGCAAATTTGTCCAGGTCTGGAGAGGGAGGAGCCAAGTGAGCTGGGCACTGAGGTCAATGCCCCATTCCAGGTCTGCTGTTCCAACACCCTGACCTCCACTAAGCCAAGCAGAACAATGGTATGGCATGGTGGAAAGCCCACTGGACTAGGAGCCAGGCAGCATAGGTGACACTCAGTTCTATTATTCACAGGACATGTGGCTCCGTTTTTACTTGCACAGTGCTAGGAAAAGGTACTCAGTAAATATCTGTTGAGCCAATATATCAATGTCATTTCACCTCTATGGGCCTCAGTTTACTCTTCTATTTGATAGAGATCACGATTCCTTATTCTGCTCACCTCATGGAGCTACTGACAGGATCAAATGTGACCAGAATACGAGTACACTTTATGACCTAGAAAGCATTCTTCAAAAGTAGTGTTCTTACGGCAACTAAGCGCAGCCCAAGAACCCAAGATGTGGGCACTGTGCCAAAGCCCAATGCCAGAGCTGTTTTGGCACAACACGCATCACCTACAGACCATTCTTCTGCCTGTCCAGGATGCTGGGTAGGAAAAGAGAAACCAGCAGCCACCAAAAACTTAAATCTTCCTAAAATCCTGTACATTGTGTATTTCTCCACTGCTCAGAAAGCTTAACTGACTCCCTTCTTTTTTTTCTTTTTTTGGCCCCGCTGAGCGGCATGTGGGATCTTAGTTCCCCAATCAGGGATCGAACCCTCGTGCCCTGTATTGGAAGCACAGTCTTAACCACTGGACTGCCAGGGAAGTCCCCTGACCCCCTACTATTAAGAGGACTAACCCAACTCCCTCTCCTGGTTATTTTGAGGCAGTAAAACAGTTAAGAGGATATGAGGGCCAGGGTTCAAATTCCAGCTCTGTTAGTTGTGTGACCTTGGGCAAGTTAACTTAACCTCTTCTGCCTCAGTTTCCTTTTCTATAATCCAAGGTAATAATAGTACCCATTTAATGTGTTTGTTGTGATGATTAAATTATACAACAAATGTAAAGTGCTCAGCACCGTGTCTGGCATGGCAAACAACCATTATTCAATAGATGCTATTGTAATTTGAGGTCTTCTTCAATCTGCGCCTTCTTCTTACCTCTCCATAGCTACGGTAGCGCCCCCTCACTTCCCTCCGCAAAGCCTGCTCCAGGCTAACCATTGTCTCCACTCATTGTCTCCAAATATACCCCATCGGCTTTCCTGCTGCTAAGTCTCACTAAGTCTTTTCACCAACCCGGTTGCTTTTTCTTGCACCACTTCTCTCCAAGTCCTAATCTTTGGGTCTCACCACAGCTACAAAGCCTTTGGTAATCAGACTTCATGCATCTATTCCATTCATTCATTCAACATCTGAATGCCTGCTGTATGCCAGGCACTATTCTCCCTTAAAAGCTACAGTGCTTCTGCTTACACCACTCATATGGAATTTGGCCAAAGCTCTTTTGTGTCCCATCCCCTTTAACTAGGGAGGATCTTGGGTCTGCAGCCTCAGTGAGCATTTAGTGGTTAACAGTGATAAGCCAGCGCCCCCAGATGAGGTTACCTGTATCCGGGAAGAAGCTGTTAGCCAGCTGCTGCTGCATTGCCAGCTGCTGTGGTTTCATGCACATGGAAGGTGGCATAGTACCCATGGGCTTCTGTGCCAGCACTGGCTGTGGGCTCTGCTGGGGCACCAAGCCTGCCTGTCCCCCATGCTGCCCACTTAGCATATGCCCTTGGTTGGACACCATGGTCATGGATGGGGCCAGGCGCTGCTGGAGGGCATGAGCTGGTGGCTGGGTGGGCATCAGTGGCTGGGCCAAGCCTGGCTGTCGGGAACCTCCAAGTCCCAGGGCAAGCTGCTGCTGGGCGCCAGCCAAACTGGGAGAAGAGCCCTCATGTGGCAAAGACACAGCCTGGGCAGGGCCTGGGGTGGACAGTAGGGAATGCTGCTGTTGCTGCTGCTGCTGGGCAGGCTGCAGCTGTGCTGAGAGCTGCTGCTTCTTCTGCAGCTCCTTCTTCTCATGTTCCAACAGGTCCTCGATGAGCAGGGGCAACTCACTGGCTACCAGTGAGCTCTCCATCTTGTCCAGCTCATCCCCAGATGCATGTCCACCGGGCAAGGTCAGGGCCCCACTCTCTAGCTCAAACTTCTCCAGCAGGGAGGACCCTCCTGGGCCACTCAGTGGGCTGGGGGTCAGCAGGTGAGCTGGTGGTCCTCCTGTGGTCCCAAAGGGGACCTTCTCAGCTGGGTGCCCACTACTGGGAAAAGGTCCTGTGCCCATTCGAGTGTCCCGGCTGCCCACCACACTCTGTCCTGGCTTCAGCCCCAGGCCTAGGGAAGTGGTGGCTGGAGCTGGCTCTACCTTGGGGGTGGTAATGGTAAACTGGCAAGGGGAAGGGTGGCGCCCACCCTCCTCCAACTTGGGCTTCACCTCGGGGAGCACTGACGCCAGGCGGGGCTCAGAGGCATCAGCAGCGGGGGGAGGGCGCTCCTCAGGGCCCAAGGGTCCTGGCTCCACCCCCCGCAACAGAGCCTCCCGCTCAGCCTTTTCATTGGCCGACTCCACCAGCCTCAGATGCTCATTGAAGATGTCCTTCTTGTCCCCGGTGTCCAGCTCAGGGTCAGTATAGGCCAACAGGTCAAACTCATCCCCGTTGAGCAGGTCGTCCAGGTGGGGATCATTGGTCTCCAGGTTTTCCAGGGTGCCCAGCTCATCATCTCCCTTGGCCACATCCACACCCAGGCCCAGGTGAGCAAGCTCCTCATCATCCTCCAGGGCCTTGTGGGCATCAAAGTCGTCATCCAACTCAGGATCCTCACAGGGTAACTTCCCAGCTTCCAGGGCCAGAGGAGGGCGGCCAAGCTCAGTGCCTGAGGGGGGCCGGCTGACTAGCTCCAAGCCAGCGGGCGTGTTGGGACCCTTGGTATGGGGCGTTGGATGGAGGCCGTTGTTCAGTTCAGGGGCCGGCGGGGCTGAGGGTTTCTGAGGAGGAAGGCCTGACACTGCTAGGCCACGAAGCCCTTCAGGGGCCAGTCGGTGAGAATCCTCAGTTACAGGGAAAAAACGGGGTCTCTGAGGGGGGCCCTGACCAGGAAACGGAGGCACCCCCGGTCCCAGTCCTTTCTGTACATTGTGCCGCAACTCAATGAACTGGGCAGGACCAGCTGGGCCAGGCACTGGCTCACCAGGGCCAGGCAGGCGGGTGGGAATTCCCGCCAAGGGGGCACCTATGGCTTGGCGGCCAAGTTCAGGCCCAGGAGTTGACGGAAAGCGTGTTGACATGGCAAGTCGCATGGAAGTTGCTGCTGTTGCCTGTTGTTGCTGCTGCTGCCACAGTTGCTGCTGCTGCTGCTGCTGCTGCTGCAAGGGCAGGGACCCAGGATACGGTGCTCGCTGATAGAAGGCTTGGGAGCCTCCCACCAATTGCCTGGAAGAATATGCAATAGTCAGTAAGGCGGAAGCAGGATGAAAAAGAGCTAGAACACGGGCTGCCCTAAGGAAGGAAGGATGGAGTTCATGCAGTGAGGGGGAAGGAATGGGGAAGAGAAGTTAAGTGATACGGAAGAAGGATTAGAGAGACAGGAAAGTCAGAGGCAGCACACAATGGAGGTACAACATGTTCCCTTGATTTTCCCCCAAGGCACCCCCTGGAGCCTCACCGGCTGTTCACATCCATAGAGGAAGGGGTGGCTGGTGGAGGTGGCCGGGAGAGTCGGTCATCACTGGGGAAAGCCCCTGGCCCCAGGATGGGGCCACCCAGCTTACTTGGGGGCAGCCCCACAAGGCTGCTCTTGTCCTAGGAGAGATGAGGGTAGATGAAGTTGGGGCCACCTTCAGTATCTTGGATCCACTACCCCTTGCCACTCTACCTACCTGGGTGCCAGCAAAGGGGGTCTGGCCTCGACCCAGCTGCTCAAAGGCAGGGCTACTAGGCTCAGCACCCCAGCTGCCCGGGGGCCCCACTGCTCCGGCAGCTGCCGCGGTTTCCTTCTCCTGCCGAAGGGTGTTGCGCTGGATCTGCTGCCGAATCAGCAGCTCCCGTAGTCGTTGGCGCTGCGCAGAGAACAGAGAAGAGGGGTTAAGTCCATTCTACTCAAACCAAAGGGCTGGCACAGAAACAGAGGAGACGTGGTGGGGGCTCAGGTCCAGGGTGTCGACTCACCTGTCGTTGCTTCTCCAGCTCTGTCTGACTGAGGCTGGACATGCCTGCGTCCTGGGTACCTGGAAGTTCAGGTGCCGCCAAAGAGCTGCCCATCCCAGCCCCTGGGTCTTCTCGCTTCTCAACTGGAGAGGTGATGCCTGCCCGCTGTGAGGCTCCATGGGACAGGTAGGGGAGGGATCCATCGGGTGCAGGTGGTGGAAGGACTGATGGGGGGCGCAGTGGGGACAGCCCATAGCCCTCTCCTGTGGACCCACTGCTGGGTCCCAGAGGGCTGCCCGATGGGTGGAAGTTCCCTGTGGCTACTGTGTAGTTTGTGCTTTGAGGCTTGCCCAAGGTAGGGCCGGGCCCAAAATGGCTGTTGATCCCATGGGGTGGAGGGAGACCAGGCTGAGGGACAGGGGGCTTTAGCGAAGGCTCCCCTACTGCCTGAGGGAAAGTGAAACGCATGGGAGAAGGGGTGCCTACAAATGCACCAGTCCCAGGGGACCGGGCAAAATTGGGCGGCTGCACACTTGGGACCTTGGCATGGAGCTCACCTGCTGGCCCTGAGGGCAGGGCTGCTGGGAAACCCCCAGCCCCCAACGGAGTGTGGGCTAGAGGCCCAGCCTTGAAGGCAACTTCAGGGGGCTGGGGGCGGGGTGGCTTATGCAGTGGGGCAAACGGGTCCCGGGACTGAGGGCGTGAGGGCGGGCGGGAATAAGGGTCAGGGGACTGGAAGCGAGGGGTAACAGGGGATGGGCAGAAAGCCTCAGCAGACAGAGGACGGGGTGTCAACGGGGACTGGGAGCTGGACTGGGACTGGGGACTGGCGGGCACTCGGGAGAAAGGGTCCGAGGGCAGTGAGCGAGGAGGCAGGGCACAGCAGCTCTCAGGGGGTGGGGGTGGGGGCCGAGGGGTCAATGGGGGTTGGGCATAGGGGTCAGGGTAGGGGCCAGGGCGAAAGATGTCCGAGTGGCTGGGAGGAGAAGGGGCCAAAGCCTGGGCAGGGGGCGGCTCCTGGGGCCTTAGGCCCAAGCCTGGGCTCTGGGGCTCTACCTGAGATGCCCGAGGGGTCAGGGGGGCTTTGAAGACATCGGGTGCCTTTAACTCCAGGCCACCCAGATGGGGGCCTGAGGAGGGTGAGTCAACAAAGCCCAGGTTTGGGGGCCCATAGCTGGGAGAGGATGCCCCAAGCTCTTCCTTCTTCACCTCTAGGGCCTTCCGAGACTCCCCGAAAGGCAGGGGCGACAGCAGAGGCTCAGAAGCCTTGCCTCCCCCTACCCCTGGGCTCTCAGGCACAGCCAGGTTGTCCAGTGAGGGGCAGCGGGGTTTGAGGAAGGGGTCAGGTGTGGAGGGCTGGTGTCGGGGGGTGCCAGGTGGGGTGGTGTGGAACTCCCCTGGCTGGCCGGTCCCAGGACGAGATGAGGCGCCCAGCGTCGCGGGCTGCACGGGGGCCCCGGTCGGACTAGGATAGGGAGGATAGGTGGGTGGTGCCGTGGGGAAGCGGGGCTCCAGAGCGTAGGCGGGGGCCAGTCCAAAGGGGTCCTGCGAAGGCACTTGGGCGGGCACCTGGGGTGGGAGCTTGAGGAAGAGCTCACCGGGCGAGTCGGGGCCGGGCACCGTGCCCGCCGGCGGCTTCAGGAACCCATCCGCAGAGGTAGACAAGCCGGCGGGGGTAGTGGGGCTGCCAATGAAAATGGTGGGGGCAGCAGCAGGAGGCGGGCTGCCCAGTGCCCCTGGCTGGGGGGGAATGCGGAGATGTAGGGCCGGTCGGTCAGTCTTACGGGCCATGTCGCCCACCTTGGTCTGCTTGTTGATCTGGCTCTCAGCCTGCTACAGGGGGAGACCAGGCACAGAGCAGTCAGGCTGCTGTGGGCAGCCCCTATGTCCCCGCTACCCTTAGAGAGCCCGCCCCACTACAGGCCTTGGATGGCACGGCCCAGCCTGGACCCCACTCACCTTTTGCACCTTGTTGATGCGGTGAGCTGCCCGGTTATCTTTGGCCTTTTGCTGAGGAACAGAGGACGCAACCTTAGGCTAGGACGCAACCTCACGCTCAGCCCCCAGCCCTCGCAATGTCACTCACACTGCCTACCCAGAAGCTGATCCCTACTGGCCCAGCTGCTTTGGGAGTGGGGAATGGAAAGAACTGAGGCGACCTTCCCAAAGTCACCCCGCACCCTCAGCTCCCACGCTGACCCAGGCTCCCTCTGTCTCACCAGGTAGGGGGCTTTATCAGCAGCTGGAACTTTTCTCCAGAGCTTCATGATTTGTTTGCAGCGGCTAGACCAGTCTGGAGGGCAGAGAGAAATGTGTTAGAGGTGACCTGGCAGGTGACCCCTGCACGTGCCATGTTACAGGTTGTCTCCCTTGCCCTCATCCCACGGGTACCTGGGTAATCTTGCTTGAGATTGGGGAAGTTAATGTTGGCATAGAGCACAGGTGAGATGGTGGAGAGCTGGCCCAACTCCTCGTCCTTCTCCCAGCGCTGAAGACTCCGCTGGTTGTAGGAGAGCCCGTCGCCCTCACCCTCTGTGGTGGGCGTGGTCGGGGTGGAGGGCGTGGTGCCCCCCGAGCCTGTCCAGGGGCTGTCTGGCTCACCGGGCTCCGGGCTAAAGAAGCCCCCGCGCTCCCTGGGGCGCAGGGGCAGAGAGTCACAGAGGGCAGGGACGCCAAGCCCAACCCCAGACAAACTGCCCAGAGTCCCCAGGCCACTGCCCTGCCCCAACAGAGGACGGTCACTAACAAAGGAGCAGAGGGAGGTGTTGCTACAGCAGCACCCAAGAGTCCAAGGTTCCCTCCCTTGGCATGGCCCCAGTTGGAGGGAAAAGACTACCCACGGGGGTTAAGCATAAATACCAACCTAGAATCCAGGAATGGGGACTGGCAAAGGCCCGGGTAGGAGTCCATTGGGCTGCTGGAGGGGAGATTGCCCAAAGGGAGTCCACCTACAAGAGGCACAGGATCAGCGAAAGGAGTAAGTGGCCCATCCTGGGGGCAGGCTTGGCCATACCTGCCCACCCAGTTTTCAAACCACTCCTATCCGAATCACCTTGAAGAAAGGGCCTCTGTAGCGGTGTACGGCTGCCGTCGAGGCCAGGGGTTCCACAACCCAGATGCTGCTCTCGTTCAGAACCCAGAACATCCTTGAAAAGCTGCTGCAGGTCCTTGGATTCCATCTTGGGCAGTTCTGTGAGGGATCGATGAAGGATGCTGCTGAGGAAGACTGGGGAGTTGAAGGGACACCACAGGGCTACAAATGGTCACGGCCAGGGAAGGTGCCCACGACTCCCCACTAGAGAAGCTGTAGAGATGAGAGTCTCACATGTAGGATGCTCTCCTTCTCCCACAGAGGACCCTTATACGCAAGGAGTGCGGGTCACAGCCTCACCTTCTGTGGGAATCCTGTCTAAGTCAGAGCTAAGCATCCCTTCACCCGGGGTGCCTGGCTTCTCAGGGTCACTAGGCACTGGGGATGCCTTTACGCCGCCATCCTCAGGTCCTGCAATTGGCAGGAGAAACCCATCAGCCAAGGCCAGTATGGAGGTACCACACTGGCCACCCTGAACCACAGAAGGCATGGAACACTTTCCAGCCTCCATCCCTGATAGTGCTCAGTGGCAGAACAGGTTGACAGAAGCAAAACCAAGACGGCACACAGTCCTCCCAGCAGCCCTCACCTGATGTATCAGCCTTGCTCTCAGGACCACGGGATTCTTCATCTGCAACATCCGGACCATCATCTCCTATGAGCAACAGTCACCATTCCAATCAGAGATGCCCTACACGTGATGCCCCGAATAGGACCCCAGCTCCAAGGCCAGGGCCCTTGGCCCACCCTCAACTCCTGGAGACCAGCCCATTTCCCACTAAAATCTCTTACCAGCTTCTAAGCACAGAGTGAAATTGGACCCCTTCAGACCACCTTACCCCCACACGACTGACCTTTCTGTGAGGTCGGGAGCTCCTTCCTATCTGAGCCTCCATCCCCCTTGGCTTTTGGGATTCCTAGTCCAAAGCTTGGCCGGCCCACCCCAACTGCAAAAAGGGCCTTCCGGCTCAGGTCCAGCAGCTCCTTCCCAAAGAAGGCTTCCTGTGGGAGGAGTCAGGGAGAAACAGGCTTCTTCATGCCCTGCAGGACCGACACTGCCCTTGCCCCTCGGAGCCTAATACCCACCTGCAGATAAGCAGGGAACATGTCCTCTAGTTTGCTCTTCTTGCGCCCTCGCCGCTGCTGCTTCTTCTTCTCATCCCCGTCAGCTAAGCTCTGGTCCACAGAGCCCTCTGCAGGCAGGTCGGCAGGCAACACTGGGGACCGAATGGGAGGTGTCTGCCTCTCTGAGGACAGTGGGCATGCTGCTCCCAACTTGGCCTGGGGAAGCTTTCTGCCTACTCTCTCCCCAGCACCAGTTGGGCCCACTACTCTCTTGGCCCTCTGAGTGAACTCCCCTCCCCAGGCCTCCCTGGCAATGTCCCACAGGTCCTGTGATCCCCACCTTCTCCCAGGCCCCACTGGAGCCCTCACCCGTCTCACCCTCGTCGGGCTGCCCATCCCCACTCAACACCTCCGCCTGTGCAGCAGGCCCCTTTTTCACACGTGTGTGGGATTTCCGCTGTCGCACCATGAAACCACCAATGCCTATAAGGAGACAGAGCTGAGGCTGAGAAGCCGCTGGGGACCTGGGGAGCTGCCCCTCACCACCCCAACTCTGCATCCCAGGGCCTCACCAGGCCGATAGGGTTTGCGTTTGCGTTTTTTGCTTTCCTCGGTCTCCTCTTTGCCAGGCTCTCCATCAGGGCTGACGGGGCCCTCTAGTTTAATTTCGCATTCCATGTGCTCCACACCACCTGTGTACAGGGACAGAAGAGATGGAAGCAGGTCAGAGGCATGGACCCTTTTAACCCTGTCATCCTGCCACCTAAGAACAGAGCTGAGTGCCCTGCCACAGACCCATCTGGACAAGACCAACAGTGGCTTCAGGGTGACTGGGAGTGATAATGCAGCTCCTACCCAACATTCAACTCTCACAGGCATGCTCCCATTACTTTGGCACTCCCTGAGATTCCTCAGCCTGACCTTCACCCTTGAGCAGCTCATCAGTGTCCAGGTCTCCATCCTTCTTGTCATCAGGGCCGAGGGCATCTGAAGGCTCAGAACCCTCCAGCCCTGCCTCGCCTGGGAGGCCAAGCCGTCCCCGCCGCTGGCGCCGCTTGTGCAGGGGTGACATGGTCAGGTTACGCAGCACAGCCATGCCAGTTTCTGTCAGCCACACACCCTCGAAGCGGAAGTACTGGGGCTCTGCACAAGGGGGAAGAGCGTGTGAGCCCTGACGGAGGCCCCAAGGAGCGCAGAACTCCAAGTTTCGGCCTAAGTCCCTAGCTGGGACAACAGCAGCGAGAGAGAGACAGACTGACGTCCAGACTGGGGTCTGAGGGCTGGAGAGGAGAGACCACCAGTGGGCGCCAGCTAAGGCCCGAGCGCTCCCTCAGGTAACCAGGGGGACCAGAGAGACCGCTCCTGCCGAAGCCGGACTTTGCTCATGATTAACCCCCAGTTCACCAAATATATTCTCTAGCTGTCTGGGGCCAGGAGGGCCCCTCCTTGCCGAATGCCAGCTCACAGTGCCCCAGATGCCAGGAGCAGTGCCCACATCATGATGGAGGTGGGAGAACCCCAGCTCCTTCATTAAGGAGAAAGCTGTGTTCTGTGCTCTCTGGAGGCGAGATTCTAGCTGTACAAAGGCCGTGTTGCCTGGTGGAAGGAACTCTGCCTGGGAAACTGGATGCCTCGGTTCTCGCCATAACTTCACCACTGACCTATGGGGTGACCTTGGGCAGGCCACTCAACCCCCCTGGGTCTTAGTTTCCTTCTCTGAAAATGACGAGATAAAGTTGGGGGGCTGGAGCTGGACTAAGTGTCTAAGGTCTCCGCTGGCTTTGGCATTCGGAATTTCTGTGACTCACCCGGCTCTTTCACCTTCATAGGCACCAACTCTGGAGGCGCAACAGGCACTGTGGAGAGGACAAAGCAAGGCAGCTAGAGGCCCTGTCCCAAAGCAAGGCACCCTGCCCGACCCCTCCTCCCCTCTCCCCCGCTCCTGGTACTCACCAGCAGGCTTTACCACGTAAGGCTGGCAGGAGACACAGTCAAAGCCCTCATCAGCCGCCTGCTCCACGTCATCCTCTGTGAAGAGGCTCTCGCAACCAGCATGCATCCACCTGGGAGAAGGGAGACAGGAGGGGATAAACTGAGACAACGCAAGGCTGAGAACAGCGAAGAGGGGGCTTGTATGAGGGGAAAGGGGCACCCTCACCGTTCACAGTGACGGCACTGGATCAGGAGGTCCTCTTCCACGTACGGGGCATGACAGATCGGGCAGGTCACCAGGCTGGCGCAGGGCCCGCAGTGCGTGTAACTGTTCTGCCATTCACAGTGGAAGCCAGGGGAGGCGGCCCCACACTGCATACAGGACACACACCTGGTGGGGGCAGAAAGACAGACCCTCAGCACCTAACCTACCCAAAGCACCCAAAGCCGCCCGGCCTTCTAAACCCCGCCTCTGCCATGTATTCAACATCACACCCACTCAAACATTTCAGGCCCCTCTGAAGATCCCAGTCTCCTTACCACTTGCACTTCCAGCCACCCTTGGGCACGGTGAGCAGTGGGGGGTCCAGGCAGTACGTGTGGTAGCTAATGTCACAGTCATCACAGAGCAGCAGGCGGGAGGGGTCTGAGGCCTGGCCGCATACCTCACACACGATGCACTCCACGCAACGCCAGCCCTTCAGCAGCATCACCTTGGTGATCTGGTGCAGAAGATGGCAACTCCTCAGGAGGTGATGCGGAGGGCAGGGCAGACATCTCAGGGGAGGGGGGGGACTTACACAGGTGAGGCTGGAGGACCCCAGTACCCAGGCCAGACCTCCACTTGAGCACAGGGAAGCTACACAGAGCACCCTCACCCCAAAAATAGTGGATCTTAAACTTGGGCTTCCAGGGATCTCTGCTGATCAGAGAACAGCCTCACCAGGCCACTGCCTCATTACGATCTTTCACTAGCTAAGTCCCCAAAAAGACTGTGGATAGAATTAGGTTGTATTTCCCCCAGTTTTTCTTGAACATGTAGGACCTGCTACTGCTGCAAGTTAGTGAGTGTTAGCAGTGGACAAGTTCTAAATTAACATTAATGAAAACCCCAAAATGACTGATCATACTTGAGTCAAAAACATTGCTTTCTCTTTGTGGACATGTGTTTGATTCTGATTTTACATTTTATATCCAGACCATAACATGTTTTCTACTAAGTAAAGTTCTCACAGTTTATATGATGGACTGAATTATACTAGCAAGTCATGGTCTACCACAAAGACACTCGTAAAGACCACTATGGTTTCCAAAGTATTTTTTCCCAAGATGAATTTGACAACCACTGGAAACTGATAAACAACTTCCATGACCAATGGCCACTTTAAGTAGAGTGGCCAGGACGGGGAACCAGGATAAGCACTAATGACCCCACCCTCCAGGCCAGACCTCTTGGGCCCTGAACTCACCTTGCTGTTGACACAGTAAGGGTGATAGCACTGAGAGCACTGGGAACAGGCAAGGAGGTGGCCCTCTGCCCCCCGGCCAAAGCTGCCACATACCACACACATGTCCTGGGGAAACACACAGAAACCCAAATGTCCAACCTCACATCCTCAATACCACTCAGTCCCAGTAACTGACTACACCACTAATCTGAGAGGAGGGAGTCAAAGAAGCAGAAGCCCATCCCCAGCATTAGGACACGGTGAGCCATCACGGGACCCCATTCCTTCCTAGCATGCCTTGCTCATCTGATCAGGTAATTTGAAATGATACAGCCTGACATGGGTAACGCTAATGAGAAGTGAAAAGATAAGATGGGTAAAGACGGGTCAGGATGAGACAGTAATATATGTGACAAAATTCTACAGCTTCGAGATTACTCGTGTTCCCTAGACGCTAAGCTTCGATAGGGCAGAAACCATTTCTGCCTTTTTCACTGCTACATCCCTAGCTGCTAGCTCAGTGTCAAGCTCATTCTCTGGAATGCCAGAAGTAGGTCCCTGGTTCTCCCCATTTACCCTCCCACCGAAACACACATATCCAACTGTTCAGTCTGCCAGGTCTCACTGCTGAAGATGGGACTACAAAAGTCAAGTATGATACCTGCATTAGGACAAACTTGTCTGTGTTGGAGAAGAGAACCACAGTATTTTGCATGGTGTCATCATCATCATCTTCTTCCTCCTTGCTGGGAGAGCTATCGATATCAGCAACCTTATAGGCAGAGAGTTGTGGAAAGTGAGGCAGCTAAATCTGCCCCAACTAAGCTGCTTTCCTCTTTGGTGTTGGGGGAAGGCGGCATAAACCCCTGGCTAAGATGAAAGCCAGGAGCCAGGACTAAGAAGCAGAAGAACACCCCAGCTCCCAAACTGGGCCTCAGCCCAACATCAGATTTCAGAGAAGCCTGGGGGCCAAGAGCACAGAAGGAGCACGGACATAGCTGGACAGGCCCTAGGCTAGCAGGCAGGCAGGTGAGCGTGCAGGGGACTGGCAAAATTTAAAGGGTGTTTAATCTTGAAGGGGCCAGCTGAAGCATGTTTGGGGGATGGGAGGCCTCTCCTTACTACCAGAGTCTCAATGGAAGAAGTAGTTGATTTTAGCCGGGCCCGTCCTCTCCCACGTCCTCCGTGTGCTCCTCCACGTGGCCGGCGTCTCCCTGGGAAACTACTGCTGCGACCCTGAGTGAGGAAAGGGGTCGATTACAGGAAAAGTCGAGGGCTAATATGCTGCATCCACAGGCTTGGAGGGAAGCGAAGAGACGAAGGGACAGAGTATGGCAGGTAACAAAGCCCAAAAGTCCCAGTCAGGGCCAGGGAAAAAGCCAAGCTCTCAGATAGCAACAGGTAGGTAACTCTGGTCCAAACCACTCCACATCTTCCAAGAGTGGTCAACGTGGTACAACAAGAAAAAATACTGGCTTGAGAGACCTGAGTTTCTAGTCCCGATTCTATGGTTGAGTTACCATGAACCTGGGCAAGTCACGTCCCCCTATATATCAGTATTCTCCTTGATAAAATAAGAAGATGCACTCAAGGATCTCTGACAGTCCAGGATTCAATAAGCCAGGCAGGAAGGTATCAGTGACACAGGACTATACCCCTGACAGTGGCATGACACCAAGCGCATCCAGTGGCTGGATAGCCCCTTACCTGTTTGATGCGGGAACGAGCCGGGGAGCTGCGCCGCCTCCCCTTGTCCCCCTCCGCTTTGCCTCCTCCGATAGCTGTCCCAGCATCACACAACAGCGAGTCATCAGTCTCTGGCAGTGAATCCGTACAAAGTCGCAGGGAGCCCTCATCTCGGGCTGGACTAACGTCTGTAGATACCCCCAGCTCCATGGACAAGGAGCCACCCCCCTCGGGGTCGGGAGAGCCCAGCAGGGGCTCTGAGCCAGGAAAACTGGCACTGGCATCGCCCTGGCTCAGATTGGAGATCTCATTAACGATGTCAGATTTGATGAGAGTAGGTGGGGTAGGGGCCACTGGTGCACGTGGCTCCTCTTGCTCTTCACAGGGTGAGCCCTGCCCTGCCTGCTTGCATTCTGGGCCATAGACCTCCATAGGGGTCACAGGGGCCAGCTCCTCGGGGTCCAGGAGCACAGGGGAACCCTTAAGTTCACTAGCCAAACTGCCAGGGGTCTGTCCGGCCTCTGGATGTGATCCAGGAGTGTCAGTCCCATCCAGAGGGGCTGTATCTTCCCCCAGGCCAGAGAAGTCATCCAGGGCTGGGGCAGGGCTGGGTGCAGGGCAGGAAAGGTTCCCCATGGGAGAGGGGAGAGGACTAGTAGGGCTGGGTTCCAAGGCTGGGCACTCAGGTTCTGGGGCGTTCTCAGTCTCCATCTCATGTGGCTCAGCCTCATCTGAGACCTGCACTGCCTTCTGCATGGGACTCAGTGGGGAAGGAATAGACAGTGGCAGAGCAGGGGGAGAGCACTGGGAAGGAGGGGAGTTTGGGGGAGGCAGGGAATGCTGGAGGAGTGGGGAACAATGAGGGGGAAGGGGCTCCATCAGCATGGGAGAGGCCGGTCCTACCGGGGAGCCTGGAGATGGGGGAAGGATCATAGGGGGTACAGGCTCAGGGTCAGTGCAGTTAGCTTCTGGTGGAGGGCTGATAGGTGTCTCTAGGACGGGGGCAGCCAATGGCGACTCAGGGTCACTGTCCCCTTTGGCACCAAAGGGGTACTCTAACTCTCCCAAAGGAGACAGGGCCGGCGGGGCCACTGCTGTGATAATGGGTGAGAGCGGAGGAGGAAGAGGATCTGGAGAGAAAGAAAAAAAGAGACGCTCTTAGATTAGATATGCCATAAAGAGTTAAGACTGTCCCAGAGTAAGAGGGTACTAACATCCCCGTACCTGGTGGCAACAGCTGAGGTGACAAAGATGGCTCCCCAGATGGGGACAACGGCAGCTCCTCGGGCAGAGGGGACAGAGGTGGCTCCCCAGGCTCAGACAGGGCCGGCTCTCCAAGCAAAGGGGATAAGGGTGGCTCCCCAGGTGGGAGGAACGAGGGCAGTTCCTCAGGTGCAGGGCATAGGCCTGGCTCCTCAGAGGGCTCTTCAGGTCGAGGGGATAGGCGCGGCTCCTCGGGCACTGGGGACAACTGCGGCTCCTCGGGCACTGGGGACAACTGCAGCTCCTCAGGCGTGGGGGACAGGCACAGCTCCTCAGGGCGAGGGGACAGGCGCGGCTCCTCAGGCTGGGAGGACAGATGCAGCTCCTCAGGTGCAGGGGACAGACGCGGCTCCTCGGACGCAGGGGACGGGCGCGGCTCCTGGGGCGCAGGGGACGGTCGCGGCTCCTGGGGCACAGGGGACAGACGCGGCTCCTGGGGCGCAGGGGACAGATGCGGCTCCTGGTGCGCAGGGGACGGGCGCGGCTCCCCGGGCCGGGGGCAGAGTCGCAGTTCCTCAGGCAGTGGCGATAGGGGTGACTCCTCCAGGGGTAGGGACATAAGCAAGTCCTCCGGTGGCGGGGAAGCAGGTGAGTCTTCAGGTGGCGGGGACGTGGGTGAGTCCTCAGGCGGTGGGGACAGGCGTGAAGCCTCAGGTGGCGGGGATGTGGGAGACTCCTCAGGTGGTGGGGACAGGGGAGATTCCTCAGGTGGTGGGGACAGGCGTGACACCTCAGGCAGGGGAGACAGGCGTGATACCTCAGGCGGGGGGGACATAGGCGAGTCTTCAGGTGGCGGGGACATGGGTGAGTCCTCAGGTGGTGGAGACAGGCGTGATGCCTCAGGTGGTGGGGAGAGAGGAGACTCCTCTGGTGGAGGGGACAGGGGCGATTCTTCAAATGGTGGGAACAGACAAGATGCCTCAGGTGGTGGAGACATGGGTGACTCTTCAGGTGGAGGGGACATGGGTGACTCCTCAGGTGGTGGGAACAGGCGCGATGCTTCGGGTGGTGGGGAGGTAGGCAATTCCTCCGGTGGAGGGGACAGGGGAGACTCCTCAAATGGTGGTGACAGAGGTGATGCTTCAGGTGGTGGGGATAAGGGTGTCTCAAGCGGGGGAGATGCGGGGGACTCCTCTGGGGGAGAGAAGGGTGACTCCTCCAGTGGAGAAAAAGGTGATGCCTCAGGTGGGGGAGACAGAGGAGACTCCTCAGGCGGTGGAGAGAGGGGTGAGTCCTCAGGCGGTGGGGACAGGCGCGATGCCTCAGGCGGCGGGGATGTGGGTGATTCCTCAGGTGGTGGGGACAGGGGCGACTCCTCAGGTGGGGGCAGCAGTGGCATCTCCTCATTTAGGGAGGCCTCCAACTGGGGCTCAAGTTGGGCCCCTTCTCTACCTGCAGACATAACACACTATGTTCCTACCTAGTTCAGCGGCACTCCACAGAAAGTACAGGGTCTGGGGCAAAGCAGAAACTGTCCCTTGCCACACGATAGAAGGGGATTACTTTCAGGGACCCTCAAACCCTACTCACCTAGTGGTTTGGCTTCACATTGCAGGGGCCCCGGTTCCTTGGGTTGCATAGAGGTCACGTGCCCACCCTTTGGCTGCCCTTGGCATGCAACGTACAGAGCATCGGGCTCATCAGTGGGGGTATCGCCAGGCTCTGGGGGTGAGAATCTGCAGAGGGTACAGGTGAGCAGGCACCATGGCTCTCATCAGCTATCAGCTCCTCACGAGAGCACACTGGGGCGAGGCACGAATGCTATGGATTGTACTGCCCACCTGAGGGCCCTCCTCTCAAAGTCAGCTTGCTTTAACACGAGCCCTGCCAATCTCAGTACTTCCGATCCCCCAGACTGATCTCTGCCAGTCCACACCACTTACCTGCTACAGACCGGGGGGTGCTGCTCAGCAACAGAACTGACAGGCTGTCCTCCCTGGGCTTTGTGACAGCGGTGACAGAGCGAGTAGTTCTCAAACCACTCAGAGTTGGGGTTCAGCTCTGCTGAGCCTGCCCCACAGGCCCGGCATACCCGGCATGCCTAGGGGAAGGGAACGGGCAAAACGGGCACTTGTCAGACAGCCAGAGACTGGAGGAGAACACGGGACTCGTCACAACAGAGAAACTCAGGATGCTGTAGGAGGCAGACTTAGGGAAAGTAAGGCAGGAGGATCAGGGGACACTCACCTTGCACTTCCAAGAGTGAGCAGGCAGTTCCTCCATAGGTGGTTTCAGGCAGAAGGTATGGTATCCTTTGTCACATGTCTCACAGACCAACATCTTAGAGTCATTCCCAGGTTTCCTACAGGGGCACAGGGCACATAACAGGGTCCTCCTTGCCCTCATTTTCAACCTCAACCTGTGCTTCACCTAAGGTTCTCTCCTGCCCTCCCACTCTTACCTGCAAGCTTGGCACACTTTGCATTCAGGGCACTGCCAGCCAGCACGCTTGCGGGCAGTCAGAGCAGTGTCCAGGCAGGCCCCGTGATAGTGATGCCCACAGCTGGTACAGAAGAACAGGTCACACAATTCCCCTGGCCCCTCACATACTGCACAGCGAGCCTCCTCTGCAGTGGGAAGGGACGGAGGACACAGGTCAGCTGTGGATTCCTTACAGGACTCGGCACAGTGCTGCCTACATGACAGGCACTCCACAGACACAGGGTGAACGAATAAGAAATAGTTACTAAGCGTCTGCCTAATATATGCCAGGCACTGCTCTAGGCACTGCAGACACCATGCTAAACAAGACAGGCAAAACCCCTGCACGCACAGAGTCCACACACATTTTAGTGGGGCAGACTGACAGTATGTCATTGTAGACTTCTGAGTGCGCTGCAGAGTACAAAACCCCCAGCACCCTTGGACCCTCATTTGCCCTACGTCCAAAGGGCAGGACTTCTCACCCAGATGTGTGGCCCCCTCACTGTGCTCCGGGCATAGCAGCTGCAGTGTTTTCATGGATAAGAAGGAACCGCTGGCAGTTGCACAGGGGAAGTGGTAAAGACGTGGACATCCAGGCGAGCGGCAAGGGATGGAGGCACCGAGTCTGGTGCAGTGGGAACAGCGCTGCCAGGGTGGAGACAAAGCCTCAGTGCTAGCCAGCTCTCTCCAGAGCAACACGTCAGGCACTGGCTCTGTCCCAGTATGCCCCCTGCCCTTCTCATTCCACCCTGACTCTCGGAAGCCCACCAGCCCTGCCCACCCTGCCCTGGGCCTACTCAATCCCCTGGCCCGGCCCCACCTGTGAGATCCCTGAGAAGATGGCCTTGTCCACACCACATAGTTCTGGGCCCTCCTGCCCCCACACGCCTGCCGACCACGCAGCACACCAATGGTGAGCCCAGCAGGACCCTTCATAGGGGGAAAGGGGGAAAGAGTTAACAAGAACGTCATCACTGCTTCAGGACCACTCAGCCCCTTCCCTGTTTCCTGCCCAAGTCAGCTACCCCACTTCCCTTCACTTACCTCCAGGTTCTCCTAGGTGGGCAGGTGTCAGGCCCTCAGGGAAACCAATCTGTGATAGGTCCTCACTGGGCAGCGCTGCCTCACTGGGCCCTGGGTTCCCCCCAGGGGACACCACTGAACACCGCGGCCAGTCAAATGGCAACTCAAAGCGCCGTAGCTCCCGCTGCCCATGTAGACTGGGCTCCCCGCAGTTACAGAGAGCACAACGCCGCATTGGACCCCCACTGTGAACACACAAGCATCAGCACCATGCTGGCCCCTGCCCACAGGTACCCCTAAACAACCCCATGACTTGCACACCTATGCTTCCCACTCATTGTCCTAAATTTTCCACCTTGAAAGCCCCAGACTCTCAAATCAAATCCTCGTATGTCCTTACATCCTCATTTCCCCAAGCTAGTTACCTGCAGTCCTGGGGAGGCTCCTGAAGCCTGGGACCCCCAGAACTGGGCACAGAGCCCTCCCCCACATGTGGTTTGGGAAGGTCTGGCTCAGTGGCACCTGACTCCTCGGAGGCTGCAGGTCCATCAGCTGAATGAACAGACAGAGAAGTGTGCATCAGCCATTATCCTCTATTTAATACTAGTCCACTCATCAGACCCATGAGATTATCCAAAACCCTTGGTGGATAACAGTGATGGCATTTCGACTTTTGTCCCAAAGAACAAAGTCCTTCAATTACCCGTCTATTAGACGGACTTAGCTCTTGTCCTTGTGCTAGGACCAGAAATCTAAGATTGTCTGGGTAGAACAGAAAGCTGCCAAGCAAACCCAGAATGTGCCCTACTCACCTGCTGGTTCTGAATCTTTATCCTCACCAGGCGGCTTCGGGCTGTCCATCCCTCTCTCCGACTGGGCAGGGCCCTCTCGGGGAGACCTGTCAGACCCAAGAGATATCTATTTGTCTAGTAAATCTTCCCACTAAACACTTTCCCCCAAATCCTAGGAAGAAGGCATCTAATGTTATCTAGACCCTACAGAAATCAGAACAAAGCCATACCTACAAATTCCTGCACTAATGACAAGGCAAGTCCCTCTCCCCAACCACAAGCAGGCAAGTGCCTGCTTCCTCCCCAGATAAACACATACCATCTTCTCCTACTC
The DNA here is from genome assembly GCF_949752795.1 of Hyperoodon ampullatus. NCBI lineage: Eukaryota > Metazoa > Chordata > Mammalia > Artiodactyla > Ziphiidae > Hyperoodon > Hyperoodon ampullatus. Next base: position 54,986,119 of record NC_136924.1, read on the forward strand.
TGAATTCTGAGAGGATCCAGTCCCCTTTCCCACTTCCCACCTCCTGTCTAAGAGTTCCCAGGACAATAGCATCCAACTAGAAGCACATACAATCCACATCTAGTATCACTCTTTGCCTCATGACTGAGTTCTTGGCTTCTGGTGGGCCCTATCCCTTGGACTTTTTCCTCAGGTCTTAAGTCAGCTACCATCCTAGAGGCCTTTCAGTGCCAACCCAGGGGCAGTCATAACAAGAAGTCTGAGTCCAGCTGAAATCCCTCTCCCTGGGGTCTTGCAGGACATAGAACACAATACTGGAGCTAAAGCCCATCTCTGAATGGATCTCCCCCATCTCCACTGGTTTCAACCAGAACATCCCAATCACAACAGAAGAAACTCCCCAATTTCCACCCACTGCCCATCTAAATCCAACTCAGGCCCACCCCCTGACCCTTGCCATGACTGAGCTCAGGATCTCATCCAGCCTGAAGGCCTCAGGTCGTTGCCCTTAGCAACACCAACAGCCCTTCCTCCTCAGATGTCCCCAGTAGTTAACAGAAGTGGGCCTTAAGAGTTACTGAGCATGTGTAGCCAGGCCTGAGGCTAGGCATGCTGGGAGTTGTAGTCTCAGGAAGCACACCACCACTTGGAGCTGTTCTAAGCGGGGCAGGACAGAGCAAAGTAGCTTCCTTCCTCTTCCGTCAAGCGGGGTTTCAACACACACTATGGGGGTGGCGGGTAACGGTCCCCTCTTCTAAGATATGCCTGCCTATCCCAGAGCCAAATGAAACACATTAAAGTTATACTTAAGAAGGTCAAGAGCCTTATACCTTTGGGTATATTCTCCTAAACCTCAGATAAAACTAAACACAGTACAAAAAAGAGAGAAGTAAAGAATAAGAATTACAGAGTTGAGGGAGAGGAAAGAGGTCCCATAGAAGAAGGGAGAAAAGGACAGGTATAAACAGCTCTTAGTGGGAAGGGTAGGGGCTTAAGCAGAGAAACAGAGTATAGTTTTCCTACAGAAGGTAGAGGGGAATCCCTAACACAAAACTCTAAATAAAAGTTTGAGAACTGTATCTCTCACCTTCTCCACTCCTCTTGTTTAACCAGAGGGACCACACCAACCTTAGTAAGGACAAGCCTCTCTTCCCAAACCAAATACCCCAGTCAGCCACTTGGGGTTGAGTGACTGGGGCAGATGAGACAGTGGGGAACCCTCAAAGGTGCCCAGGATCCATAAATCAATTACCTAAGAACCACATTATCAGTCCTCTTTCCCTGAGCTAACACTCCATTTCCAGAGACTGGCAGTGGGCCTCATGTAACATGTCACAGGAAGGGAAATTTTACTTTACTTTTTTCCCCCTCACACTATTAGATTCTACTAGATTGGGAAAGTGAAATATCACCCGATACCTGTTACCTCTATTCCCAGATCACCTCTTTACCAAACCTGCCACCCACACAATCACACCTGAAAGGAAAGCTGGGTGGTCATCTAGCCAGCCCACAGAAAAGCTGCTCTGGAACTTCAAGGGGCCGCCGAGAAGCCTCCTATGTGAATTAGGGGTTGGAGGTCAGGGCACCAGCCAGGCTCCTCTTCCTATTCAGTCATTCAAGGCCTGACCACACCCAGAAGGCTTCAAAGTTTCCTAAATGTGTGCAACTTTTGCTGTACCTTACCACTAAATGCTGCCAAGATCTTCCAACTGTTGTGCTCTCAAAGTTAAGGCTAAAGGAGTCACAAACATCAAGAAATGAAAAGCAACAGTGATAGTACAGTGGGTGGGAGGAGGACTGCCTCACACAAGGCTAGAGGGACAAATTCCTCCGCCCTCCCCCAAGCGCAGCCCTCTCAAGCTGGTAATGCTGGCACTGCTTGGGGAGCTACAGAAACCACCTTCGTCTAGCCTTGGGCAACAGTAGCAACATCCTCCAAAGCTGCAGCCTCATTCATGGCACCATGGAAGATGAGAGATAAGCAAAGGGTTGAGTGTCCTCCAAGCTGAGGAAAAAGAATCTAGAGGCACTTCCAAGAAGCCCCATTTCACTACCCTGCAGTCTAGCGCCTGCACCCCAATGCTGAGTGCCAGTTGTCAGGCCCCTCCTTAAACAGATCTAAACAAATAAAGACCATAGGTTCCCCTGTCCCATCATTCACAGCCAGAAACCACACATACACACCAAGGGTTTTTTCCCTGGATCTAAACTGGGGTAATGTCTGGCCAGGCTTCCTCAGGGGAACTAGGGATCCCAGAGAAATACAGATCTAGGGAGTAAAACCGTGGTGGGTTCCCTTAACCCTAGGCCGAAGAGGCCCAGAACAGCAAGGAAAAAAAGCAGGGATTCATCTCAACCCACTTTCCTCCCTGCCTCCATCCCAGACCAAAAGCTTTAACTCCATTTTCCCAGCCAAAGGGGAAATGGAGACTTGGAGAGGTGAAAGGCTGAAGCAGGCCCTTGAGTGAACAGCTCTTCTGTAGGACTCAGGACTTCCTGGTTCCCAGCCTGAGACTCAAACCACACCTCTCCCCACCCCCATTTTGGGTTGGCCCTCCAGGGAAGAATCCAAATGGCAACAGTGGCCCTGCAGACCCTCCGGACTACCCCCTGGGTCATCCTAGGGTCAGCCACAGCTAACAAGGAGAGGTATCTCCCAAGGAAGTTCTTCAGGGACAGACAACAGGAGAGGCCCTCCACAGGAGGCAAGTACAGACAGCATGGGCAACAGCTAGCCTCATTCCGGCACCCCTGTGCCACCTCTCACCTCAGGATTACCACCCAGAAATCTTTCAAGGGCAAATCCCTATTTTCTCCTTTCCAAGACCAGGCTCAAAGAGGTCTAGCCTATGTATGGTGGAGGGAGTAGAGTGAAGGAGCAAAATACACCAGCCAAATCCCTGCTGGGCAGCATGACAGCTGTGAGAGGGGCTGTCCCAGCCCAGGGTCAGAGGCATGAGGCTCATGCTGCACCCTTCGTGCAGTCACATACACACCACTTCTCCCCAACACCTCCTGCCAGGGCTGAAAACACTGGCTTCAGCAGACACAGCTCTGATCAGGTCACTTCTCCTCCAAAGAGATATAGGCCCCCCTATTCTGCACAGTTGGGACAGGATCACAGGACCAGTTAACATTCCCTGATTGAAAAAGGTTGGAGAGGTCTGGGAGGGGCCTGCAAGATTGGCCAGGGACTTATGGGCAACCAGCTCTCCACACCAGGCCCAGAGAAAGCGGGAGACAAAAGCCATTTTTTTGCAGCCCACATTCGCAGGGAGCAAATCTCAACGGCCTCCTCTATAATCCCCTAGAGATTATGTCCATCCGGAGAGGAGGGGAGGCAAAGCAGGCTAAGACAGCACTAGGCCTCGCTAGGGTCACTCTGCCAGGCAGGGGTAGTTGAAAGTTGAACAGCAAGGCCACAGCTGCCCCCAGCCCCGCCTCCTTCTTGCCCCGGCCACCCCTTCATCACAATGGTGAGTTTCCACACACTCTCCCCTTTGCACAGTGAAATAAGGCCTAGTGAAGGACCCAGGGTTCCCTGAGTCTCCCAAAGACTGCTCTGGGTGCCCGGATGGGCAAGAGCAACCTTAAAGTCCAACCTGGCAGTAAATCGGACCTGACAGTGCCACCCTATCCCCGCTCCCAAGTTGTTCTATTCCCAAGGCCCACAAGGAACCCTGAAGGAGAAGCAGCTGACTGGGATTGGTGCTGGCATCAGGGCTTGGGTCCTAGTTTGGTAGAGCTCCCCCCAACACAAAAATAAACAGGCAGAGAGGCTTTCTGGCCAGGTTCCCAAACTCCCGTGGTTCCCTGAACCCCCCAGTCTTTAAAGAGGCACACCCCAGGACACCAGGCCTCGGTTGTGCTCTGGCGACTGGCTCGGGTTCCCTTGACAGACCCTGCCAAAGGAACCCTCTTCAGCTCTGGCACCCCTTTCTCCAACCTACAGGCCAGCTCCGGCCAAGATAGTCCATCTGGCTATGCCCCCAGTCCAACCCTTTCTGGGCCCTGGCCGGGCGGACTTCACTCACCTCTTCACAGGGCGATCCAGAAATCCTCATTCGAGAACATGGCCAGAGCCCGGGCCGCTCCCCGACCTCCAACCGTCAGAACGATCACAGCCGCCCCCCGCACGGGGGGGCTGGGGGGGGCCAAGAACGGTAAATCCAGGTCGGAGTGGCCACCCTCCCCCGCCCAAAAAAAAGCAAGAAGCCAAAGAAGGGTTCTCTGCCTCGGGTTCCAGCAGTTTAGGTTTCCATGGACAGCCCCTGGGCGGCGAATCCCGAGCGGACACAAAGAGAGCACCGGTGGCTTTGATCTTGGGCGAGCAGGATCCGCATCCGCGTCGCCGGGCGGCCTCTCAGTCCTAGGGCTGGGCCAGCGCCCCGACCGCCCGTACCGGGCTCGGGCGGAACGTCGAAGCTCTCCAGATGGAACGTCGAGGCGCCTCCCCAGCAGCCCGGAAGGAATGCCGCGCCGCCCCGCGCCGGGCCCGGATGGAACGTGAGACCCTCGCAGGAGCGCCGAGTCCCTCTCCCCGCTCGGGCCGGCGCCCCGGGGCCGCGCGAGCTACGGCGACACGGAGCCGGCGGGGCCGCGGAGCTGAACCTGACACACACCCCAGCGCCGGGCTCCTCGACCCCGAGCGCTCGCCCTCAGCGGCTTCGAGCCCCCCACCTTCTGCTCCCCCCGGGGAAGGGAGGAGGGTAGGTGGGCGAGGAAGAGGAAGGGGCGGGCGGTGCGAGCCCTCTGCCCGCTCCCCTCCGGCCGCTCCAGGCCCTGCGCTCGCCTCCCTTCCCCTCTGGCCTTGGGAGCTGCCCCGCCCCCGGCCTGGCCGGCTCTGATCGGCGGCACCCCCTCGACCCCCGGCTGGCTGCGATCGCGGGGGGCCTAGAGGTGCATGGCCCAACCCCGGCTCCCGGCGCCGGGGGGTCAGGAAACTGAGCGGAAAGTGGGGAACGAGGCAGCCATTTGCAACCGGAGAGGAAAGTAGTGCAGCGCGGCGCCGCTCCGCCTCCCCCCCCTCCGCCTCCTGTTCGGCCGGTAGGGTGGTTCCTGCGAAGGGGCTATTTCCTGGCCCGAGATCTCGGCAGTGGTCGTGGAGATTCAGGAAGCCTCCGGCGCGAGATCCGGGTGGCCCTTTTGCCTGGTGAACCCCACTCCAGAAGGGGGAGAAAGGAGAAGACGCGGCCCTATTTTGTGTTGGAGCGGGGCGGCGGAGGGATCCGGCCCTCTCGGAGGAAAGGCTGTGACTCTGCAGTTCTACGCACACGCTAAGGGATCCCTCCGCCACGGGTTAACCCCAACTGCGCCGGGCCAGCCGCTGTGCAGACACGTGGGAAAGAAGCCCCCCTCCTCTTCGCTCCGGCCCTAGAACTGCCTCCTTTACCGCCCGGCTAGTAAAACTAGGACTCCGGGCACTTTCTAATTCCGTTTCCCTGGAGTTATCGGCCCCTGAAACTCCAGCTGCCCCTTGCCTTGACCAGGAGCAATCTTTCCCGGGAGGGGGATGGAAGAAGAGCCAGGAGGTTGGCCGCTGCTCTGCATCCTGGGAACTGGAGTCCGCAAATGGAGAAAGTGAGGCACGGCGCCTAGAGCTGCAAAGGGTGGGTTCCTGCCACGTTCGGGGGCCTGAAGAAAAACGGAACGAGTCCCTAGTCGTTCCTTCTGTCTCTCAAATCCCCTCGAGAGGAAAGAGGACTGTTAGTGCCCCCACAATCACCTCCCCCATCAAAACATAAATGTAGAGTTTCCCCTCCTTTGCCGGTGCTCCCACCCCCAGCCCCAGTCCTTCTTTCCTAATCTTCAGGGCCTGTGTGACCTTCTTAGTAAACATGTAACCCCTTTTTAGAGAGCATGTAACTTGTAGCCTTGCTGCTACCTGGCCGGAGTACTGTTATTCTGGACAAGATCCCAGCATACAGGCACCCCCCCCCCCCCATTAGTCTGAATGAGAAGGGATTGGAAATGACTTCTCTGCATTAACTCTATCCACGGGATGGACAGGAGGAGACAAATTAGCAAATGTGCTAGATACTTTATATATTCTTAGTTATTCCTCACCCTCGTTATGAATTACATGTAATTATGTCCATGTTACAGATGAAGAGATTCAGACTGAAATAGGTAAAATTGCTCAACAAACCACATGAAGTGAGAAGTAGAGCCATGCATGATGCAAAACAATGGCCATGTTTTTTCTGGGATATGTGTGTGTATTCATATATATGTATTTATTTTATTTATTTATTTTTTTTTAAGATGTGGAGAAAGAGGCAGGCAAGTCAGGTGCAGGGCTGGTTTTGTGGGAAGGGGTTTACAGTGCTGTCCAGTAGAACTTTCTGCAATGATAGAAATGCACTATACACTATCTAATATGGTTTAGCCACATGTAGCTATTGAGCACTTTGAAATGTAGGTGGTGCAACTGAGGAACTTTTAATTTTAGTTAATTTTAAAACTAAATTAAATAGTAATATGTGACTTGCGGCTTTCATATTGGACAGTGCAGGAGACCTAAATCCCTACTGGCCAGAGTCACAGGAGGGATCAGATATGTCCTGCGCTAGCCACACGCTGACATATGCTCTTCACTGACCAGGCCTATTTCAGCAAAAAAGTCCAGCAGTGACCCCACACCTGGCCCACCTATAGTGGAATAAGTTCACCAAGAGTCAGAAGTTGGAAAATGGAAGGGCTCTCGCTACTCTGCACCCAGAGGCAGAAAGGCAGACCCTCACCAGAAAGACCTCAAATAACACAATAGCCACTATCTCTTAAGGGTTTATTATGTATGAGGACCTATGCTAAGTATTTCATAAATCACTTCAGTTTAATTCTCACATCAGTCCTATGAGGAAGGTTTAACTACACTTCATAAATGAGAAACTGAGAGAGGTTCAGAGGCTCAGAGAGGTTAAGTGTCTGCCCAAGGTCACACAGCTAAGTGGAAGAGTAACTCTTTTAACCCAGCCATTAACCACCATTCTTTACTACTATCAGGCCTTGAGATTATTTGATACACTTCTAGAAAACCTCAGACATTTGTTATTCTATCTCAGACCTCATGGAAATAACAGCAGGAGTGTAGGTACCCTTAATGAGAATTCCAAGTCAGATGTACAAAAGGACCTAATTTTAGTGTAGGGAGAGAGGGTGTTTACAACCCTAAAGAGACTCCTAAGCCCCCAAGAGATTGCTCTTTGGAATATGGTCCTTCCTGCAGCCCTTAATTCTTTTTAGATTCTAGATCAGAGATGCAAAAGCAGCTGGCAGGACTTTTGAAAACCAGCATGACAAACCGTCATCCCCAACTGTAAGCCCAACTAGCCTGGAGCCAGGCAATAACAAGGTCACAGCTAAAAATCACACCTAAATTTTGTCCATTTTCCCCAACTAAGTGTATTGACAGAGTTGGCAGGAGTGCGTCCCCAGCTGGCAGGAGAACTCTATGCCCTTCCTGTGAAGGATGCCATTCAGGTAACCCTTATAAGTCCTTGGAGGAGGTATTAGGCCAGTTAGGCCCTAGGGCTGCTGGGGAGGGGTGCGGGGTAGAGGCAGGTAGGACCAAATTTTCCTAGCCAAACCCATCCTCCTACCGAGCTGGCGGGTCAATAAGAAAAAGCAGAAGCAATAGCCTTTGACACCAAAAAAGGTAGCACAACTCCAAAGGTGTGAAAGGTATGAAAGGAGCAAAGAACATCCATTTTAATGAAAGGCACTTGGGGAGATGGAGAGCGGGGAGTGGGGATTGAGCAAGGGCATTATTTCTTACTTTATTCAACTCTTAAAAAGCTGAAATCATCATAACACTTTAGTCCCTGCCTTCACACTACTTCACAATTCTTACATCATTAGGAACAAGGGTCTTTCTTCCTCCACCCAAACCCTGTCCTCTCTGAGTTCCAGCAAATGCCAAGGCCCCGCAAGGGAAGCTATGTCAGCATGTGGCAGCCGGCCACTAGAGGGTGGTGTTTCTGTAGTTAAGGGGATTGTGAGAGCCTACAAATTTGGATGGGAGTGGCAGTCAATAGGTTACCTGTATAGGAGAAGAGTCGAAAAGAAAGGTGGGAAAGATAAGTAGTAAGTCTTAGGGTAATGGTCCTGAATGAGTGAGGGGTAAGGAATAGGAACAAGGTAGGAGGAAAGAGTTAACCCTGATTCTCTACCAAAGGCCATAGTCATCACTCCTTAGAAAAGGAGATATTGGCCCTGAGCCCTCCCCAGATACAGAGAAGTCAACTACAAAAAGATTAATCAGTTTATTTGCATATATACATTGTCACTCCGGGGAGCCAGCTCCACTTCAGGAGTCCGCAGCTCCCCCCACCCAGCCAACACCCAAAACCTGCATAGGAGACTGGGTCCTGAATAAACAATGCCCAGGACTCATATCCCAACTCCATAGGTTATAACAATTCATTTATTTAGCAAAAACAGAGCTAGAGGACAGTGCCCATGAGACGTCCTTGCCTCTTTGTAAACATCGACAACCAGGCCACTGGAGCCCAGGTAAGTGTGCAAACATGAGGGTACCACACTGTGTGCCCAGAGGGCCAGGGACACAGCTGGCAACCAAACAAACCCGTGAAGTCCTGAGGGCCTGCCCCCCCAAGCCCTCACTGGAGCCTGGCAAGTGCCAGGGGCAGAATCAAGGCAGCTACCCCATGCTCAAGGGCTCACATGAGATGGCAGCGGCGCTCTTGCCCATATGAATTCTCTACCCGAGCAATCTCCTGGATGACTTTGGTGAAGATGCCTTGAGTCAGCTGCAAGGGATAAGGATTCAGGGCAAAAAAAATTGTTTAGTTCACTGCCAATACCACCCAACTCTGAGGTGAATACCCCATTCCCCCACCATCCCCACCACCAAGCAGTGCCATAACACTGCTACCGCCACCACCTTCCTAATCTTCAGGCCCAGCACCTGCTTATCTCGAGCAGATGACTCCATAAATGTCGCTCCCCAGGACTCTGCCAGCTTCTTCCCCTCAACAGCCTGGACCTCCCTAGAAGCAAATTTGGGACATGAAAATGAAGGACAGCAATGGCCCCATGTTCTCTGCAAAATCTTTACAGGAGCCTAGGACTGAGGCTTGAAATATGAAATGATAGTTTTTGAAATAGAAGGGTTGTTTTGTCTTACCCTTCAAGTTAGAAATTAAGAGGTAAAATGATTGGTTCAAATCAGTGGCAGAGCCACGACAAGAGCCTGGCTCATTCCTAGTCCAGCTCACTTTCCTTCGCCTTAAGCTACAGAGATTTCCATACCTGTCTGGAGAGAGATCTGCCTTGTTCCCCACCAGCACCACTGGCAGCCTGGGAGGAAACAGCAGTTACTACAGGATCCCCTCTGTTCCCCATGGACCCCAACGTCCTTCACATCAGAGCTGGACAACTCCCCATCAAACCAGACAGGATCTATGTCCTGACTTTCTCCTTAATTTGGATCAATACACCCCTCTGTCCTCCCTCTCCCCTAGGGTCCACACTATGTCTTTATCCCCCAGAGCCACATACCGGGTTTTCCCGTGGCCTTCATGTAGCTTTTGGTACAGACTCTCAATGACTTGGAAACTTTAAACACAAGAAATGAATCTATAACTTTATTCTGGGACAGCCCTCAGATCCTCCCAAGTCCCCCACTCACAACCTTGGTCACTTACCTATGCATAGAGGTGACAGAATACACAAGCACATAACCATGGACCCCAATGATGAATGAATAGGGCAGAATGCTGTACTCATCCTGACAAGAAATAGAAACATCAATACCTAGATCCACAGCACTCAGATAGCCAAGGTTGGTGGGCTGTATCCTGGGGACCCTCCCTGTGGCACTCCCTACTCCAGTCACTTCTGTTCAACAAGTATTAATAGAGTAGCTCCAATCAGCGCTGCACACTGAAATGCTGCTAAAATGTTTTTCTTTTAATCCTACTTTACAGATGAGCCTCAGAGGCTACCGGACTTCATCTCCCAGGACTGAACTGCCACATTTAGATACCCTACCCCAAACTGGTACCTGCCCTGCTGTGTCCACCAGGTGTAGGTGAAACTCATCTTTGCCAAGAGTCACTATCTTGCTGTAAGCTGAAAAGAAAAGAAAACTTGACTGTGAGGTGCCTTGTAGGACTAGCAATCTGTGCCCCTATATATTGACATAGATGGGCCAGGTCTAGAGAGCTCTCCAGGAAACTGGAGAGACAATGTTAGGCTTCTTATTGTCTACATACACACCATCCTGGACTCAGTATCCTGGAAAATCCACACTCTAGCTCCACTCAGAACAGGATTGCTAGAGGAGATTAGATTTAATGTCTAATTAAATCATCCCTCTGGCACCAGGAAAATCCCAAACTATGGACTTGGATGAGGCACCCAAGCCTTCCCTACCCAATCCCTAGGGGAGAAGTCTACTCACTATTCTCCACAGTAGGATCATAGCCTTCCAGGAACTCGCCCTCCACAAACTGATGTGCTAAAGATGTCTTCCCTGTGGGAAGCAGAGGTAATTTTATCCAAATCACCCATCCATATTCACATCCTCTGTCCTTTCGGGCTGTGGCCCTGGACTAAAGGGGACCCCAAATTAGCATGCCCCATGCAATGCTTTCCCTTAGGCTACCTTCACCCTCTTTTCGCCCTGGGTCGCTGCACCTTGGCCACCGGATGCATACAGTAGCGCCGCAGGAAGCCTTTCCCGCCGCCTTTCCCCACCCCACCCCACCCCTGGGAAGATCCGGGATTCCTTAGGACCCAGGCAGTCCTGCACCGGACACCTGAGACTTGCCCCACCCAGACCGCGCCCCCGCCATCAAATCCTGACCCCACCTCCACCCCCCAGAGAAACGCTGAGGACCACCGCGGTGATCCAGCAGTAAAGCCCACGTTAACTCTTACATGCTCCAGCTTCCTGCAGCCTTCCACACTACCACCACCCCAGCCTTTCCAACTCCAACCTTTCAATCCTCGCTCTACAAGCTGATTCTAAGGATGCCACCATTCCTCCCTGGGTCGCCTACCCGCGGCAGTGCGCCTCCTCTGGCCAAAAAGCCGCGGTGCATCCGTGCTCTCCCCAAGACCGAGACTCACCTACGGAGCGGTATCCGAGGATGACCACCTTCCTGTAGCGAACTAACGGCATGGCAGGAGCCGGCCCCGAGGGGCTTGCAGAACTTGGGGCTGAGAGAGCCCCAAGAAGAGAAAGTCGAGTGCAGGCAGATGTAGCAACCGGCACAGGAAAGCCGCTCACCCTGAAGCTGCCAGGGGCAAGATAGAGGGAAACCAAAACAAGCGCCGCGCCCGGAGCTGGCCACGTGATCACAACACAGCAAGACTAAGGCGAGGGAGCCGGGCGACCGGGGAACTACACTGCCGCGCCGCTCAGGGCTCCGCCCACCAGGCCGCTCGCCATTGGTCCACTAGAAAGAATAGGGGCGGGGCCGTTGGCAGAAGCAAAGGGCGGGCCTCACGTGGAGCGGGAGAACCAGGAGCTGCGCGTGCGCACACTAGACCCGGTTCATTCATAAAGAAACAGAAAGGAACCCGGGGTCCTAGAGGTGTTTGCGCCTTTGCAACCTAGTAAAAGCAGCTGCAAAGAATCATGGATGGATAATATCCGTTGTGGCTGGGCTGGAATTTCTGGTCAAAAGATTCTAGGTCTTCCTTTTGCAAGGTCTCCGGCGTCCTTGGGTAGGGAAAAAAAGGCCAAAGTTGCAATATATTCCCTCCGATTCCCCCAGACTTCAGCCCCAGATATTTTATTGTCGGGTTTCCACAGTCTTCCAGGATTTAACTTCGGAACTGCAAATCTTATTCCTGGGAAAATTGTTAGAATTTGTGGCCAAGTCCTCTGAGGTTTAGCTGTCATCATTATCAGTGTTTTATTTATTCAACAAATATTTATTAAGCGTATACTATATGTTTTAGGCATTTCTCTATCTTTGAAGATAGAGTGAAGAACATGAGAAGATAGAGCGAAGAACATGACAGATGAGGTCTCTGAACTCACAAAGCTTAAAACCTAGTTGGGAAGAAACAAACTTAAACAAGTAAGCATTAGATAGTATTAAGTGCTATATAGAGCAATGTGATAAGAAATAACCAGTTTAGATCAGTGACACTTCCTTTCAAAAGAAGCCCCATTTAAGCTGAAGTCTGAATGACAGTAAGGAGCCAGCTAGCAAAAGATTCAGACAGAAGAATCCATCAGTGCTATGGTGCTAGGGTGGAAATAAATTTGTTAAAATCTAGAAAAGAGAGAGAGAGAGAAAGCCAGTTAGCCTAAAGCAGATGAAATCTAAGAGGATGGCAGGGGCCAGGCCATGTAGAGTAGTTTGGACTAATTCTAAGTACCTAGAAAGCTGTTGATTATGTTACTAAGTAAGTTGGGTCATGACATGATCTGAATTGCGTTTCTAAAAGATCTCCCTGGCTGTAGAGAATGGATTGGGGTTTGAGAGAAACAGGAGCAAGTGGAGCAAGCAGGAAGATCAGCTAGGAGACTGTTACTTGTAGTCTAGGTGAGAGGTGAGGGTGGCTTGACTAGAGTGGTAGAGATGAATGAAGCTGAGAATTCAGCCTCAAAACTGAGGCTGAGGTTAAGCTGGCTTGCTTGCTGAAGGATTGGATACAGGAGGTGAGGGAGGATAAAGAGGAAAGAAACCTAGATTTAGAGTGCTACTTTGTGCCAGGTGCATTTCATTGTCATCTCATTTAATATTCTCCACAGCCTGAGGTTGTTAATTGGCATTATTAATTCATTCATCAACAAATATTTATCACACAACCACCATGTCCCAGGCACCCTTCCAGGTTCTTAAAATAGAGCCATGAACAACAGGGACAAGGTCTTTGCTTACAAGGAGCAAGTATTTTGGGGGAGAAGACCAACAATCTACAAGCAAACAATAAATGAGTTACAGTTAAAAAGTAATAACTGCATGGGCTTCCCTGGTGGCGCAGTGGTTGAGAGTCTGCCTGCCGATGCAGGGGACACGGGTTCATGCCCCGGTCCGGAAGGATCCCACATGCCGCAGAGCGGCTGGGCCCGTGAGCCATGGCCACTGAGCCTGCGCGTCCGGAGCCTGTGCTCCGCAATGGGAGAGGCCACAACAGTTACAGGCCTGCGTACCGCAAAAAAAAAAAAAAAAAGTAATAACTGCAGGGACCTCCCTGGTGGTTCAGTGGTTAAGACTCCATGCTCCCAATGCAGGGGGCCCCAGTTTGATCCCTGGTCAGGGAACTAGATCCCGCGTGCCACAACTAAAAAAGACCCCGTGTGCCGCAATGAAGATCCTGCGTGCTGCAACTAAGACCCAGTGCAGCGAAAGAGAGAGGGAAAGAAAGAAAAAAGTAATAACTGCAATGAGAAAAAATAAACAAGACATTAGTGGGCTAACCCACTGAGAGTAACCTGGGGTGTTACACCTCTTTTTTTATATGATATCCTAGGAAGCTGACGAGGTAACATTTGTGCCTGAGACTTGGGTAATGGGTAGCTATTATCACTGTTCTCTTTCAGTTGTGGAAACTGAGAGTCATACAGGTAGCACACAGAAGTTGTTTCTTTTGGAAGGCCCTGATGAGGTGGGTGTGTAGGAGTTAGACTGGATTAGAGGACAGGCTTTATAAAACTATAGAACCAACTCATGCTTTAAAATGTCCAGATTGGGGCTTCCCTGGTGGTGCAGTGGTTGAGAATCCGCCTGCCAATGCAGGGGCACAGGTTGGAGCCTTGGTCCGGGAAGATCCCACATGCCGTAGAGCAACTAAGCCTGGGCGCCACAACTACTGAGCCTGCGCTCTAGAGCCCATGAGCCACAACTACTGAGCCCACGTGCCACAACTACTGAAGCCCGCGCACTTAGAGCCCATGCTGCACAACAAGAGAATCCACCGCAATGAGAAGCCTGAGCACGACAACGAAGAGTAGCCCCTGCTCGTCACAACTAGAGAAAGCCCACGCACAGCAATGAAGACCCAACACAGCCAAAATAAAATTATTAATTTTTAAACAATGTCCAGATCTACAAAAGTTGTTTCAAAGAGCCACCTTTTTAAAAATTTTTATTTATTTATTTATTTTTGGCTGCATTGGGTCTTCATTGCTGCGCGCAGGCTTTCTCTAGTTGCGGCAAGCTGGGGCTACTCTTCCTTGGTGCGCAGGCTTCTTATTGCAGAGGTTTCTCTTGCTGCGAAGCCAGGCTCTAGGCACACGGGCTTCAGTAGTTGTGGCTCACAGGCTCAGTAGTTGTGGAACGTGGGCTCTAGAGTGCAGGCTCAGTAGTTGTGGCTCACAGGCTTATTTGCTCCGTGGCATGTGGGATCTTCCCAGACCAGGGCTCGAACCCATGTCCCCTGCATTGGCAGGTGGATTCTTAACCACTGCGCCACCAGTGAAGTCCCCAAAGAGCCACTTCTTTTTTTTTTTTTAATGTTGGGGGTAGGAGTTTATTTATTTATTTATTTATTTTTGCTGTGTTGGGTCTTCGTTTCCGTGTGAGGGCTTTCTCTAGTTGTGGCAATCAGGGGCTACTCTTCATCGCGGTGCGCGGGCCTCTCACTATCGCGGCCTCTCTTGTTGCCGAGCACAGGCTCCAGATGCGCAGGCTCAGTAGTTGTGACTCACGGGCCTAGTTGCTCCGCGGCATGTGGGATCCTCCCAGACCAGGGCTCGAACCCGTGTCCCCTGCATTAGCAGGCAGATTCTCAACCACTGCGCCACCAGGGAAGCCCTAAAGAGCCACTTCTTAATTTGGCCTCAGAAAGGAACCCAAATACCTTTTCTACTGGGTAAAGGAAGTTCCCTGCAGACCAGCAATTTTATGCTGGATTATTGGGCTTGAATGATGTTGGTGGTAGTTCCAGGTTAGGTTTTAAGCACTGTAGGATAAAACAAAGAACTGGATTCTATTCAATAAAAGTTTATTCATCTCCTACTTTGTACCAGGCAGTCTGACCATGTTTTGCACACTAGGGATATAAAGATAAATAATATTGATAGATGATTTTTATGCTGTTTGTCTTTCCACATTAACTCTCTACTCTTTTCCACCCAGATCTGTGTCCAGAGGTAGACCTTGCCCCTTGGATTCCAGTGGGGTTCAGCCAAAGAGGAGTACTCACAGAAGATCAAATGGAAGGAAGAGAAGGTCTGTTCCCACACTGAAGGTCACAGCACCTCTCAAAGCACTCCCCCAACCCTAACACAGACAGCTCTCAGTGTTCTGTTTCCAGTAATTCCCTCCCCTTACCCTTCAGGCCTACAGTAATAACAGCCTCTCTGATACTCACCCGGAGGTGTTGTTCTATCCCTTTTGCTTCCCTACACCTTGCCCACACCTTTGTAAATAATCTCTTTATTAAATCATCCTCAAACTCTCTTGTTTTCAATCAAGAAGAAGGCAAAAGGACTAAGGCAAAGGGCTTTCTCTTGTAGTTTTTTCTGGATGAGAAGATCTCACAGAAGATTTTCACCTATGTCTTCTTGAACAGAACTGTATCATATGGCCATCTCTACCTGCAAAAGAGCCTGGAAATTTTAGCATTTTCTTTTCCACCCTCTATAGTATAGGAAGGTAAAAGAGAATAGGAACAAATGTTTACTGAGCCATTCTACAAGACCTGCATATCTTGGGACCAAGATATTTGTTTGTTAAATATGTCACCGTAAAAGGTAGGGCATAAACGGTTACTTTGTAAAGATCAGAGGTAGGGACTTCCCTGGTGGTGCAGTGGTTAAGAATCCCCCTGCCAATGCAGGGGACATGGATTGGAGCCCTGGCCTGGGAAGATCCCACATGCCACAGAGCAACTAAGCCCGTGCACCACAACTACTGAGCCTGAGTTCTACAGCCCGTGAGCCACAACTACTGAGCCTGTGTGCCACAACTAATGAAGCCTGTGAGCCCAGAGGCCATGCTCCACAGCAAGAGAAGCCACCACAATGAGAAGCCTGTGCACCGCAATGAAGAGTAGCCCCCGTTAGCCACAACTAGAGAAAGCCTGCCTGTAGCAACGAAGACCCAACGCAGCCAAAAATAAATAAATAAATAATAAATTAATTTTTAAAAATCACAGATATGCAAAGATCACCAATATAGGATAAAATAAAGGAAGCAAACTATCCTAATGTTAGGTAAATAAGCTTAGAATAAAATTTCTAGTGACAGCATCATACATTGCTCTGTCTCAAACCACTGAGATAAAATAAAGATGAAATGCTCCCAGAAAACTGTTTTAAGTATCTCTATGAAAAGTGAAAACATTTTTACTATGTTCCCTTGAAATGATGGGTTCCACTTTACAGATCTTCAGAGATTCTTGATTTTCCACAGTTTTGGTAGAGAAAGGCTTCACCTCCCTGCTGATGTATGTTATCGACTGTTGCATAACAAACTATATCAAAACTTGGTGGTTTAAAACAATAACAATGTATTATTTCTCATGATTTTGTGGATTAAATTGGCAGTTCTTCTGTCGTCTCTCCTGGACTCATTCATGGGGCTACCAGAGGCCACAGACCCTGTTGAGTAGCCCTCTCTTTCAACTAGACACAGTTGCAGCTCTCTTGAGTTCTTGTAATCCTTCCTTCCCTTGTCCCTTCAGGCCTAGGGGTGAGCACCTCTGAGGACTCCCCACTGATGCCAGACTGAATGCTTCACCACGCTTGTAGATACTTCATTACTCTGTCCACACCTTTATGAATATCCCTTTCATTATATGATCTTCAGTTTCCCATTTGAGTATGCAATCTGTTTCCTCCAAGGATTCTGAATGATACACCTCTGAATGTTATAGTAGGGAAAATTATCAGGCAAAATTATATCATCTCACATTACAGTATAAGTAGCTAGAAGCATGGAAGAAATTTTTCTTCAAAAAAAGAAGAGAGAGAGAGAGAGAGAGGAAGAAAGGAATTAAGGAAGAAAGAAAAGAAAAGTTGATTGATTCTGTCTGGAAGGATCAGAGATTCCACATGATAACTGAGCTGAGCCTTAAAGCTCAAGAAGGCCCTAAGCAAAAATGCAAAATGCTGGGATGGTGAGGAATAAATTAGGAGTTTGGGATTAACATATACACACTACTATATATAAAATAGATAACCAACAAGGACCTACAGTATAGCACAGAGAACTATACTCAACAACTTGTGTATTTCTTTTTATAAATTTTTTTTTTTTTTGGCTGTGTTGGGTCTTTATTGTTGCCTGCGGGCTTTCTCTATTTGTGGCGAGTGGGGGCTACTCTTCCTTGTGGTGCGCGGGCTTCTCATTGCGGTGGCTTCTCTTTTGGCAGAGCACGGGCTCTAGGCGCATGGGTTTCAGTAGTTGTCTCTCGTGGGCTCTAGAGCGCAGGCTCAGTAGTTTTGGCACATGGGCTTAGTTGCTCTGCAGCATGTGGGATCTTCCCGGACCAGAGCTCGAGCCCGTGTCTCCTGCATTGGCAGGGGGATTCTTAACCACTGAGCCACCAGGGAAGTCCCTATACTCAATATCTTGTAGTAACCTATAATGGAAAAGAATCTGAAAAAGTGAATCAGTATATATATATATATATATGTATGTATATATGTATGTATATACACACACAACTGAATCACTTTGCTGTGATTTCCTGAAACTAACACAACATTGTAAATCAACTATACTTCAATAAAAAAAACTTTTTTAAGGCAAAATGCTCAGAGAAGAGTGAAAGCACAGTGTGTCTGGAAATACAGAGTGGACCCTGTACCTGGAGCATTCTGTGGAGGGGAGCTATGTGTGGAAATTCAGGCTGGAAATTTGACTGGGATCACATCAGGGAGGGCTACAAATGCCAGCTTTAAGAATTTGGTCTTGGGACTTCCTTGGTGGCGAAGTGGTTAAGAATCCACCTGCCAGTGCAGGGAACACAGGTTCGAGCCCTGGTCCAGGAAGATCCCACATGCCAAGGAGCGGCTAAGCCCGTGTGCCACAACTACTGAGCCTGTGTGCTCTGGAGCCCACGAACCACAACTACTGAGCCTACGTGCCACAACTACTGAAGCCCACGTGCCTAGAGCCCGTGCTCCGCAACAAGAGAAGCCACCACAGTGAGAAGCCCACGCACTGCAACGAAGAGTAGCCCCCGCTCGCCGCGACTAGAGAAAGCCCGCACGCAGCCATGAAGACCCGACAAAGCCAAAAATAAATAAATAAATAATTTAAAATTTAAGGGCTTCCCTGGTGGCGCAGTGGTTGAAAGTCCGCCTGCCGATGCAGGGCACACGGGTTCGTGCCCCGGTCCGGGAAGATCTCACATGCCGCGGAGCGGCTGGGCCTGTGAGCCATGGCCGCTGAGCCTGCGTGTCCGGAGCCTCTGTTCCTCAATGGGAGAGGTCACAACAGTGAGAGAACCGCGTACCGCAAAAAAAAAAAAAATTAGAAAAAAAGTATTTGGTCTTTATTCTGTACCCCAGGGTTTTCAAAATATACAACTAGTGCTATGTAAGATGACTTAGGTAATACACAAAAGAAATCTTTTTTGCTATGTAATTTTTAATGTGTGGTAGGAAAAACAAGAGCTATAATGCCCAAACGCTGACTTCACAAATATTGTTGCTTAGAAGAGGTTGAAATTGGTAGAAAGAGAAGACAGTGAAATTAGAGAAAAATATTAAACAATTATATGGGTGGAATGGGTCTATATGGACATAGTCATGAAAATAGTACAAGGTTTGGGAAGCACTGCAATAAGCAAAGGGACCTTTGATGTTTCCTTGGTGGGAGTGTTATGGGGAGGGCAGCACCATGAAGACAGCTGTGCTTTGTAAGGATCATGCTGGCGACCCTGTGGAGGAGAATGTACCGAGAGAGAGACTGGGGCTGGAGGCAGGAGCACTGTTAGGAAGCTGATACCCAGGAGGAGAAAGATGAGGCCCTGGACCACAGTAGCAACAGAGAGGATAGTGAGGACTCACACAAAGTGCACTCCAGATTCAAGTTAAAAAGTTGATGACCTGATTAATAGAGACAAAATTCCATTTATAAATTTGGAGGACAGGGGAAGAACGGGAATTGCTTAGTGGGGGCATGGGGAGAGTACTGAATTAATGCACTGGGTTTTTTGTGTGTTTCTTTTTTGTGGTACGTGGGCCTCTCACTGTCGTGGCCTCTCCTGTTGCAGAGCACAGGCTCCGGACACGCAGGCTCAGCGGCCAAGGCTCATGGGCCCAGCCGCTCCGCGGCACGTGGGATCTTCCGGGACTGGGGCATGAACCCGTGTCCCCTGCATCGGCAGGTGGACTCTCAACCACTGCGCCACCAGGGAAGCCCAGTGCACTTATTTTTGACGTGTGGATTTTGGGGCACCTCCCAGATGTTCACATGTCGATGGGCCACTTAAGGATATGTGTCTCTAGGCACTGCCCAGAAAAATAGCCAGGATACACGTGCAGGCATGTTCCCTACATGTTCCATATGTCTGGTTCTTTCCTCACTCTTACACCTATTCTTGAATTCTGTTATCATGGAGTTTGATAAACACCAACCCATTTCAGGAAAATGAGAAATACTTAGCTCCTCTCACGGGACCTTGCTCGATCCAGGAATCACAACCAGCAACTTCCAAAATAAGTGAATTATAACATATTAGAGCTGGAGGACCTTAGTGATCATCTGGTACAGTTATTCTAAAGGGTGAGGACACATAAGAGTCACCTGGAGGGTTTGTTAATGCACAGATTGCTGGGACCTACACCAGAGTTTTTGATTCAGTAGTTCTGGGTAGGGCCCAAGGATCTGCATTTTGAGCAAGTTTCCAGGTTATACTGAGGTTGCTGGTCTGGGGACTACACTTTGAGAACCACCGATGTAACACAACTTCTCCAGACTACAGGCTGAGAAACTGCAGCCTGGAGAGGTAAAGTGCATCATAGCAGCAAAACATATTGGAAAGAACATGGACTTTGCAGTCAATCAGACCTGGTTTCAAATCCTGGCTGGCTTACTATGTGATCTCGGGCAGGTACTTAACTGCTCTGAGCCTCAGTTTCTCTTCTATGAAATGGTTAGAACAATAAGATAGTAGATGTTTGTCATTCTTTCTGGCTGCCACAGAAAGATCGAGTTCCAGGGTGGATAGTGGCCGTGGTGCCAGCAGTGCCCTCCAGCATCCAGTCAGGGCATTGGTCTGCAAATTGCACTGTCTAGTGTTTAGTGGCAGTTGCCACAGTGCCCCTGTTGGCTTGGTTCTATGATTTGAGGCATTGTTTCTGTCTGTACAACCTTGGAACCCAGACCCCCCAGCCCTCCTGTGACCTGCTTAAATCTTTCTGGAATCAAATACTTATTTTGCACAACTGTTGTGAGAAGTAAATGAGATAATGTATGTGATATCCCTATCACTCTGTTAAAAAATAGTTGGTACTCATTACATTGAAGCCATCATAG
Organism: Hyperoodon ampullatus; assembly: GCF_949752795.1. Lineage (NCBI taxonomy): Eukaryota > Metazoa > Chordata > Mammalia > Artiodactyla > Ziphiidae > Hyperoodon > Hyperoodon ampullatus. The sequence goes on from NC_136924.1 coordinate 55,006,521, forward strand.
TAATTATCGTTATTAGTTTGAAAATGAATTCGCAGTTTGGCCAGAGAGGTATGCCCAGAGGCAGATGGTCTGGATCCCTCCCTGGACATCACTGAGAAAGATGATGCTGGGAAGAGCACTCAGTCTAGCCAACTTGGGAACTGGACTTGCTCAGGACCTCCAAAGGCTCATGTGCTAGGGAAGCCTCACAATAATTCATGAACGCCTGATTTGGGTTCCCACCACGCCAATGTGTGTATCTGTTGCTTTCCCTTTCCACTACTGAGGAAGTCTGTGCATCCTCTATCTAGGGCACTCCCTTTTCAGCGAGGTACCAATTTGTTGCCTGATGAGCAAAACATGAGGATAAAAGAAGAGGACTAACTCTGTGAAGGTATTTTGGCCAGGACACGTGGAGGCCCAAAGAACCATCCCTGCCCCACCAGTGACCACATTCGGCACTTCTCTCCCCAAGATAATTCTGGGCACATGGTAACAATTCTGACTGACTGAGTTGCCCATTTGCCACATTCCGTTTTGGATCAATAGATTGATATTCGTTGATCAATGACTTTTTCTTTCATTTTAGATACATTAATATCAAGCCGATGTAGTTGAGAGAAATCTTTTTCTTCTTCTACCTTACTCTTCACTTCCTCTTTGTCCAATCAACCACCAAATCCTATCAATCCCACAAACACAAATATTTCCTGAAACTGTCCTTTCCATCTCCATTGCCACCTCTTTATCTCAACCAACATCATCTCTCATTATCTCATTATCCTTTTTGCTTGCTCTCCTCCCTGGGCCAACTCCCTTCTAACTCCATTCTCCACTTAGGAGCTAGAGTGATCTTTTTAAAACCCAAATTTGATCAGGCCACTCCTCTAAGCTAAAACCTAATTAATTTAATCCATTAAAATGACTGCCTGTTTCTCTAGAAAACTGTCAGAAATCCCCAGCATAGTACAATGCCTAATAGTATTTGCAGGGGCTTTAATAAATATTTGTTGAAGGGAGGGAGTCAAGGCTCTGGACCTGAGAGGAACTGCCTTGTCCCTTTGTGTGTTAATTTGACTTGTTTAAATCTCAAAGTACCTCCTTGTTTCCAACCTCTTGGAAACACCTCATTGTAGTAGCCTCTGGCATCTCTTACAAAGTGATTTTCCTCAAGGTCACACAGCTGGTGCATAGGCACCAAATAGAATATACAGCCCTATTATTCTTCACTGTGGAGCCACCGTTATGTGAGAAGCAATCACAGTTGAAAAGTGACAACCATCAGTAGCATGCTTGATCCTCCTGCACACCACCAAGTTTCCAGGCCTCGGTATAGAGTCTTTCAGAGATAAAGGAAATCCACCTTCTTACCCCACCAAAGAAGCCCCTTCATCTTTAGACAATTCTACAAGTTACTGAAAATGAGACTTTTCAAAGAATAATCCATCCTAGCCAGTTTATCAAAGGATAGAGATAAGGAGGGAAAGGAGGTTGTGTGTGACAGAGAGACCCACACCCTCCCTCATGTGGTGGTGCTAAGGTGCTTTGGGCCAGCTGCCTCCAAGAGAAGAGGAAGGTGGGTGACTTTGACTCCAGCTTAGTTCAGGGAGAGATTCATGATATCTAGCCTCAAAGATTCTACGAGCTACTATAGACTAGCCAGGGACTAGAACAAGGAAAGGATGTGTGTGGAGGAAATGGGATTAATCCCAGCTCACATGTTGGGTGGAATCCCAGCTGCTGCAGCTGCTGAGGGCTTAACCAGCTGTTCCCTGGGCAGCTGCAATGTTCAGCCCAGACCTGGCTCTCAGGGTGGCAGCTCTGTCTCAGCTTAGGGCCATCAGCTCCAAGCAAAGTCAAGCCTCCATGGAAAGAATCGCTGGAAAGCAAAAGAGAATAGCAGAAAAAGAGTCCTTAGTTCCAATAAATCCTGTTTGGACACCATGTGGTTTGAAAGCAGACCACTGTGTTCTTAGGTTTTGTGGTCTCAAGGAGGGAAGTTGAGAGACAGTTGGGGTTCAGGTTTCAGAGAGAAGCAAAGCCAGGGCTTGAGGTACCACTTTCAGTTCTGTTCCTATCTTATCCTGTCCTGCTCCAGTTTCCCTACGCTGCCCCCACCTCCATCTGTTCCCATAACACGCTCTGTGTAGGGACGGGGGCATTTCCTACTTGTGGTCAGAATTAGCGATACTCATATGCTCAGATGAGAACCAACCTACTTAGGGATAAAGATGACCCAAAAAGCCCATCCAATTGGCAATTTCCTTTTTTATTTATTTATGGCATGTGGGATCTTAGTTCCCTGACCAGGGATGGAACCCTTGCCCTCTGGCGTGGAAGCACAGAGTCCTAACCGCTGGGCCACCAGGGAAGTCCCAGCAATTTCCTTTTTTTATTTTTATTTTTATTTATTTATTTTTTCTTCTCGGTACGCGGGCCTCTCACTGCCGCGGCCTCTCCCGATGCGGAGCACAGGCTCCGGACGCGCAGGCCCAGCGGCCATGGCTCACGGGCCCAGCTGCTCCGCGGCATGTGGGATCCTCCCAGACCGGGGCACGAACCCATGTCCCCTGCATCGGCAGGCGGACCCCCAACCACTGCACCACCAGGAAAGTCCAGCAATTTCCTTTTTTTAAAATGCAAGTTTGACTTTTCCCCTCACCTGCTTCAAATCCTGCAATTGCTTTCCAACTTCCAGACAGGATTGAAAATCCTTAAAGTCGACCCCATCTCCCGCTCACTATACTGAACTTGTCGACGCTCCTCAGATTCATCTTACTGTTGCTCCCCAACTCCAGGCCTTTGCACATGCTGTTCCCTTGGCTTGAACAACTCTTACCTATCGTACAGGTCTCAGCTTAAATGCCACTTCTCATCTCTTTACCACACTCAACAACCTTCTAACCACTTATGCCTGTCTCACCAGATGACCTGTAAGAGCGATGCCTGACTTTATTGTCCTATGCCCAAGGCACAACACAATATTTGACACATAGTAGGCACTCAGTAAACCCTTGTTAAAGATAGCACTTTCTCATGGGAGATGTTCATCATTAACCAAGTCACATATAGAGACAATAACAGGGAGAGGAAGTTTTAAATGTGATAATTGGCCACAAAATCCCCCACAGGAAAAGACCCTAACCAGCCATAGGCTGCTTCCCATAGACAGCTGCCTCAGTTACCCAGACAGGGAAGAAAGTTTCCTCCAGTATAGCACGGACTACAAAAGCACAGTCAGGGATAAACATCTCAAGGCTCTAGGTCAGAAATGCTAATTTTTCAAGCAGAGTTGATTATCTTCACTAAGGACCCCATCTTAGCACTGGCCTCTTCTTATTTCAAACATTTCTGGAAGCTTATATTATTCTGCCAGAGCTGCCATAACAAAATATCACAGACTGGGTGGCTTAGACATCAAACATTTATTTTCTCATAGTTTTAGAAGCTAGAAAAATCCAAGATCAAGGTTCCAGCCAATTTGGTTTCTGGTGAGAGCTCTCTTCCTGGCCTGCAGACGGCTGCCTTCTCACTATGGCCTCACATGGCCTTTGGTTGCACATGTGAAGGGAGAAAGCAAGCTCTCTCCTATGTCTTCTTGTAAGGACACTAATCCTGTCAGATCAAGGCCCACTCTTATGACGTCATTTAGCCTTAATTACTTCTTTAGAGAGCCCATCTCCGAATACAGCCACATGGGCATGAGGGCTTCAACATAAGAATTTGGGGGGAGACACATGCATTCAGTCCATAACAAAGCGCAACATTCCCCTCCTCTAATTCAAAAAGAGCTGAGAGTCTTCTCATGCTTTCTGGCTTGGTGTACCAACCTGCTATGGATGACTGCCAGAAAGTTGCACCCACGTCTGTATTTCCTTAACTGGTAGCTAGGTAGCTTTAGTTAAGGAAGCCAGTCATCCAGGCAGGAGGAAGAAGAGCCAATGAAAATGAGAGAGAAATAACTGTCAGAAAGCTAGACTTACTAGTGACCCAATGAAGGGAATGAGGAAGAGTCAAAACCAGCTTAAGGTCCCATAGGATGTGGCCCCATCCATCAAGGCATTCTTATTTCATTATGCCTGCCCCAATTTTCCTCATCTATAATACAATCTCATAGGGTTATTGTGAGGACCAAATGAGAAAGTATGTAAAGTGCTAAAACAGGGCCTGGCCTGCAGTAACTTCTCAGGAAATTTTAGCTACATATAGTTACACTTCCCAATTTCCTACTCTAACCAGCCTGCACATCTTCATCCCAGATTCCAAGTCCTTGTTCATGTTGGTACTTCTGTCTGGAATGGCCTTTCTAGTCTCCTCCACTTACACAGGCTACAACATCCTATTCAGGCCCTACTTTCTCCACAAGGCCTTCTATGTACAAATATGACATTTAGCACCCATTCAACTCATCTTGATTAAGTAACAATGTTGCTTTGGCAGCTAACAATATTATACCTTTAAGAAGCTATTTCTTAATTTTGGTGTGTTTTTCAGTGCCTAATACGGTGCTACACTGTAGATGTTCAGTAACTCCTGCTTTTTTTTTTTTTTTTGTGGTACGCGGGCCTCTCACTGTTGTAGCCTCTCCCGTTGCGGAGCACAGGCTCTGGACACGCAGGCTCAGCGGCCATGGCTCACGGGCCCAGCCGCTCCGTGGCATGTGGGATCTTCCCTGACCAGGGCATGAACCCGTGTCCCCTGCATCGGCAGGCAGACTCTCAACCACTGCACCACCAAGGAAGCCCAACTCCTGCTTGAAGAAAGGAAGGGGAGAAAAATCTGGATTCTGGGCAATAAAAAGGTCACCTGAACCTTAAAGCAGTGCTTCTCAACTCCGGTTTCCCAGTATGCGGAGAGGTCTTGCCAGGATGATCACAAAATGCTCTGCAATTCTCAAAACAAGATTACTTTTAATTATACTTTAGTTCTAAAGCAAACCTAAATCTGTCACACAGCACCTTCTGAAGAACGGAGTGTTATGAAATCAAACAATTATAGGGACAACACAATCCCCAAAGGTCTGGGAACCATTGATAATGCTGCATCTGGTAGAGTGGTAAGGACAGAAGCAGACAGACAGCAGACAGCAGCAAAGGCAGTGAGAAATGGGTGCAGAGCATATAAAACTCAATGGCGTCTATTCCACATTGGGCACATACACTGATATTGTCAACAATCCTGTCAGGGAGGGATCATTATCTCCAGATCTGCCTGACTTCCGAGCCATGCCCTTTCTTTCCCTAATCCTCCTTGCCAATTCTGTTAATGAGAAGGGGTGCTGCATTTGGAGATGTTGTGTGGCCAAGTAAATATGCCTTCCTGGCCATCTTCATAGAGATGGTACTTTTTGCTGCTTGAGGGAAGGGAATGGATTTTATTTTAGGAAGTTGGGAGGGCCTCAAGGGGACAAGAATAAAGAGGGATGGAAGTTGGGGGTGAGAGGTGAGCCTCAGGCCTGGGGAGTAATCTACAGGATGTAGTTTAAGGGAAACCAATTAGTTCTCCTTGTCCCCAGATATCTCCTGCCCAACATATTAAGGTGCTAGGAATCAGCACCGTTATGGTCTTATGGTTTAAGGCCTTATTTTCAGCAGGCCTTTAAGATATATGCATTACATGAAAAGAATAGTGAAAACAGGCCTATCAACATAGAAATACTAATTAGTTTATCAGATTAGTCATCACCTGGAGTGACATGACAGTAGGGCATCAGGATCTGATAGAATGAGACAAGAGCAGGTTTAGAAAGTAGGAAGGAAAGGTCCACAGCTTGGACTGTGTTTCTGAAATCACTCTGAAAGGGGGAGGGTGGTGGTAATGGGCACCTGGTGTGGATTAAGGGAAATGGGAGGTGGAAAGATACTAAAGGTAAACTTAGCCTGCTTCCAAATGTCGGCTTTATCAAGCACTACCTGGAACCCTAAGTATGCTTTCACCTCCAGACACTGAACTCAAAGTGTCACAGGGTGAGGGAGGTGAGTGGGCAACTTGGATGCACATGGAAATCTGGAATACTACAGGCTACAACCATACCTCCAGCTTCCAGGAGCCACAGAGCTAAACCAGGTGCAAGGGATACAAAAGTGTCACTTTCCAAATGAGAGGCAGGTGGGCTCCTCACCAGCCCCTGATACCTATGGCTAAGCCCTGGCAGCTTAACAAGTACCATCCACCATCTCTTGCATCCTGGGAGAAGGCTCCTCTGCACAAATCCAGTCCACCCTCTGCGCAGCATTTTTCCTTTGGCCAGGAAGGGAACCGATCCTGATGGCCACTAGAGGGCAGTATATAGCAGGGACCCTGTGCAGGAAGAGCATAGCCGCTACAGGGAAGGCTGGGCTGCTGGTGGTACAGCCGCCAACCCCTACCATCCCCCAGGCCCTGACACTCTCCTTCCAGTGCAGTCCAACTTCCTCGGAGCTTCCATTCCTAACTCAGGGGCACCTGCCTGCCTGGATTCCAGGTGTCTGCTGCGTTGGACCCAGAGGTTCCAGAAACATCCAGGCCAGGAAAGCAGAGCTAGAAATAATGGGATAGGGGAGAGGGGAAAGGTGGAGGAAGCCAGTAGAAACAACCAGGACAGGTGATCAGGAAGGGGGCTCAGGTTTTAATTCCTATGTGCCCTTGCTTGGAGAGCCTATGCCCCCTCTACCCCCATACATCTGGGTTCAGCCCATCAGGAGGGATTGGTTCTAGCCCTCTGTCCAGGTTCTTTCTCTTGATCAAGAGTGTGTGGGGACTATCAGTTATGAATTAGCTAGGGATTCCCAGGAGTCATCAGTTGGTCCAGTTACATCTCCCCCCCCCAAAAAAAAATCAGCCCCATGTAGACCCCTTACACCACAGTAGGATAGGTATTACAGTGATTCTTGAGGGAGGGACCAGGACTGCAGGCTAACAATTGGGGGCCAGAATTCTTTAAGTATCAGTACCCACAGTGGCCTGAGCCACCTTTGGAGCCCCTATGAACAGAAAAAGGACGTTTTTTGGTTTTCTTGTTCCTTGGGTAACCCTGGTCCCTCCAGCAGTCGGTATGCAAACATGTGGGCAGAATGCTAGTCCTCTCTGGGTGGGAAAAGGAACTAGCAGCCTAGAAAAGGGCAGACTCTTCTGGTCTCTGTTGCTCTTCGATTGGGATGCCTCCTCTGAGAGGAGGAAGCAGGGTGGGACGACCTGCTGGGGAAGGAGAGGGGAATGGGAAGTAAAGTATGGTTCCCTTTCTCCGTACCCCGCTCCCCCAATCTGGAGGTAAATCACCATCTGAATAGAGATGTTTCCCAATAAGCTCCTGGAAGCCTTCCCTTTATTAGCCCACTTGTAGGAAAATGTCAGATGTCAGATTGGCTTCCATGTCAGATAACTGTTAACGCCTTGCCCCAGCCCCTCATCTTGCCAGGTGGGGCAAGCAGATTATTATATTACAATTTATAAATAGAAAATAAAATAAAATAATCGGGAGGGGCTGAGGCACTGGGGAAGAAGAGGAGAAATAGTCCTCGGCGACGAGTACCCATCATCAACCCCACCTACCTAGGACCCAACCTCTCAGTTAGAGGTTGCCCCTAAACCATCGCGTCCATTTTTCTCCCTATCCCTCCCTCCCTCCCAATCAGCATCGTCTGCTGCCCACATCTCCAGATCTCAGCCCGTACACTCCCGTTTAGGCGGATGCCAAGAGGTTTCTATGCCTGGAGCGCTCAGTCCAGCAGCTCCTCCGCCAAGCGATAGAGGAACCGAGAGTACCAATGCATGCCAGTTGGCTGGACGGCCCCGCCCGGAAGCAGCGCCCCCAGCGCGTGCAGCAGGCGCAGAGGAGCAAAGGCGCGGTGCGCCCACTGGTGACTCTCCAGAACCGCGTAGCACGAGGCCAGGACATCGTTGACCAGCAGCGTCCCGTGCGCTGTGAGCGGTGCGAACACGCCCACGGCTTCTTCCCGCGCCACTCGGGCCACGCGGGCAGGCCGGAGGGCGTCCCCGCCTGGCGCCAGCACCGAGTCCCCCGCGCGCAGCCGGCGCGCGAACACCGGTGCAAAGTCGCCTGGCTCGGGCGCAGGCCCTCGAGCGGCGAACACCAGGTGCCAGGGAGTGAGCAACAGCTTGCGCGGGGGCCGCTCGGTCTCCACAGCCACGAAAGAGGCCCGGCGCTGCAAGTCCCGGTCCAGGAAGAGCAGCACGGGCGTGGGCACCACCCGGCCTGCCGCGTCTGCCGCCAGCACCCAGTCACCGCGGTGCAGTTCCCGCAGCCCCTTCCGCTCGCCGCTCCGCAGGCGCACGGTGGCATTTCCCGGAAAGCAGCCGCCTGCCCTGACCGCCAGTGAGTTATCTGGAGGGGACAAGCAGAGAGAGGATTGAATGGAGACCAGTTCCAGAATGTTAGTACAGATTGTCAAAGACGTGGGTCAAGCCCAGCGCAGACCTCACCAGTCCCGGAACAACATGCAAGTTCCCACGGATCTGGTCCTAACCTGGACAGAAACGGAAGGGGGGTTTACAACACTAACGCCCGCTTGGGGTCCCCTAGAGTCGCAACAGGGCTGCGCACCCTCAGTTTCCCGGAGAGACCTCACCACCCACCCCGTACTGTACCGGCTTTGACAGACACGTGGACGTGGTTGCGGGACTCGTAATAGACCCAGTCGAAGCCGGCTTCCACTGCCAGGCGCGCCAGCAACCCATACTTATTGCGGTCGCGGTCGGACGTGGTGATATCCAGGGCACGTCCTTCGTAGTGAAGTGAGTCCTGAGCGTGGTGGCCGTCCTCGTCCCAGCCCTCGGTCACCCGTAGGCGCACTCCGGGCCACATGTTCATCACCGCAATAGCCAGCGCGTTCACCCGCTCTTTACAACGCTGGCGGGGAATAAAGGAGTCAGTCTCCTCAGTACCATTACCACCAGCATGGGGGCTAAAGCGACCTGGACGGGCGGGTTACTTCTTCTTTGTTTTCCCGACACCCCTCCAGTCCCTCCCAGATTTTGAGTGTCCTGAGGAAGTGAGAATCTGAATGGGTGTAGTCGCTAATCAATGCTCTCCAGAGCGTCGTTGGCGAACTGTGGGGTCACCACCGAGATTGAGAGGGAGCGCCCAAACCTAGTTCTTTCCCCCACTTTTAATTTCCGCCCCTCATCCCTAGTTGTTCTGGGACCTCAGTTCAACCTGGGAGAGGGCAAGAGTGGAGAGAGCGGGTGTAAACTCGGTCAGGGAGGGGTTGAGCAGCCCGGCTCCGCGAGAGGAGCCCCTGTTTTGGCCTGGCCCCCGCCCCAAGCCCCGGCTGCCCTCCCTCCGCCTGATTCATCTTTTGTTTCGTTGCCTTCCCTGGCACCGGGCATCGCTTCCTTCCTTCCTTCCTCCTCCTCCTTTCAGCCCCTAGCATTAACCCTTTCGTGGTGCGAGTGCCCCCCACAGAGGTGCCCAAGCGGAGCCGTGCGGGATCTAGGCTGCTGGAAAAAGGGTTGGGGTGGCGGGGGCTGTGCGAAGTACAATGGCCATTCTCCCGGATGACTTAACCGAGCGAGAATCCCGGGCCGAGGCCGGGGACGCGCCGGGAGAAGCGGACTCAGCAGCTCCATCCACAAAGGCGCTTTTCAGCCGCCCCGGCTCAGGGAGAGGAAAGGGCAGAAAGCCGCGCCCCTCATCCCAGCTCCGGCCCGCCGGGTCCCCTCCCCCAGCGCGGCCAGCCCTCCCAGTTCCAGCTCAGGCTCCGCCAGCCCTGAGAGCCCCCCATCTCTCCGTCTCTGCTCCGGAGGCAGCGCAGAAAGGCGTGGGAGTAACACCTGAGAATAACGCGAGCAGCCCTTGCGCGGATCTGGGGGGCCCCCTGCAGGGTGGGAGTGGAGAGGAGGAAAAGCAGCAGCGGCTGGAAGCCTGCGCCGGGGGAGTGAGACCACGGTTATCTCGGCCGCTCCTGTCTGGGAGCCGGAGACCTTGGCGCGCACCACAGCACGGACCTCGCGGGAGGAGGCACAGAGAGGACAGCTTCCTTTTCTTCTCCCCGCTCTGACCTCTCCTCGGACTTGGTTTTCTCCTAACTGCCAGAGGGACGTTTCCCCCTGCCCTTCTTCCCGAGTCTTCTACACCTCCGCAGGGTTGGAGAGGAGGGGAGGGGGAAGACAGGAAAAGTGGTAACTCCTTCCAACTTTTTGTCGTTTTGTCCCCTAAGGAGGCCCTGAGGCCTTGACCTGCGGGGGCAGCAGCCCAGTGCAGAGCCAACTCAATGGAGGCCTTTTGCAGCCAGGGTGTGGGAGATAAGCAGGACCGAGGGGGGTTCCCAGGCCTGTCAGAGCCTCTCCTGGGCCTATCCCTTGTTCTGCCCCCTCTGCTGCAGGTGGAAACCAGAGGAAAGGGCCAGGATATTCCATCCCTGGCCAGGAGGGAAGGAGTATCCCCTTCCCAATCTCTGGGTAGGAGGAATGCTTCAGGGCAAGAGCAAGAAGGAATTCTTTCTCCCCTGGACAGGTTTTCCTAACAAAATAACCTGGAAAACTGTGGTAGTTAATCAGAGGAAATCCGTACCCCTCCCTCTCCCCCCACCTCCCCACTCCATACACAATTAGGTGGTGTAATGGAAAGTGTATAGGACTTAGAATCAGGAGTCCTGAATTCTAGTCCCAGGCATGCCACTAATTAGTTTCAAGATTTCGATTAAATCACTTTTCCTCCTGGGGCCCAGCTCTCATGTAAAAATGGGAGGCAGGGGTGGGGGCGTGGTGGGGTGGAAGAATGTGACCTCCAAGTTCCTTCCAGCTCTGACATTTGAGATCACAGGACAGAGGTGGTCCTTCACACCTCACCCTAGGTTGGTTAGGTTCTGGTCTGCAGCAGATGCTTAATACATGGTAGTTGAATTCATTTTAACCCTTTAAGTCCAAGGAATCCCCGAGCTACACTGAGTTTGAGGGACACAGGAACCCTTTGATTCTCAGGTGGGTCCATCTGTTCTTCCCATCAAAGATCACTTTTCACTCCAGGACAGTCGTTTAGACTCTAGAATAGCTTTACCTTGGTTCTGGGATGCCTCCCCCACGCCAAAGACAATTCTTGCCCAGCCCCTCCTCAGGTAGCTGGCCTGATGACCTGACCCTTGGTCACCCCTTTCCCAGCCCCTTCAGTCTCTTTGGCCCACAGAGCTTTAACACAATCAGGTCAGGAGCCAGGCTAAGGGTAGAGCTTTCTGTCTGCTGCCTAGCCAGCTCCTGGCCCCCAGCTCACCCCAGCCCTTCCTGCCTGGCTCGGTAGCTGACCCCCGGTCCACGCCTCAGCCATTTCCCGTCTCGCCTGCCGCCATCCTCCTTTCCCCGCCCTCCCTGTCTCTCCCAGCTTCACTCTCACTAGTCCCTTCTCCCCCTCCCCATGCAGCCTCTCCCTGGATCCCTCCTGATCACTCAGTACAGCCAGCAGAGGGGTGTGTGTGTGTGTGTGTGTGTGTGTGTGTTTTGGGGTGGGGGGCGGGTGAGGGGTGAGGAGTGTAGGTAGGTCCTTGAGATCAAGGTCTCTATAGATGAAGTCCAGCTCACACCATCCCCCGTCCCCTCCGCCAGCTGCCAGAGGAGAGCAATTGGAGGTGCCCTCGAGCAGGTGGGGAGAGGCACTCCTTACCTCGGTCATCAAGCGGTCTGCACCACTGTTCTCCTCATCCTTGAAGATGATGTCGGGGTTGTAGTTAGGCACCAGGTCCCGGAAGCGCTCAGAGCCTCTTGTCACCCTCCCCTCGGCCGGCCCACTGGCGCCCAGGGTCCGCTCGGGCACGCTGGGCACAAATTGCTTGTAGAGCAGCGGCACGAGCTGCTTGCGCACGTATCGGCGCCGGCCAACCGGCCCCCGGCCCGGCCCGCAGCTCTGGGCCGGCAGCGCCAGAAGTGCCAAGCAGCACAGGGGCACCAGACTGGCCGGCAGCGCCATGGATGCAGCGGACTCGGGCCAAAAGGGAACGTTCTTGTCCTCACCAGCTCGCTCGTCAGTTGGGCATCTCCCCCTGCACCAGAGAGCGCAGCAGGCAGAGCTGCCCCCAGAGTGCCCTAGAGCTCTTGTGGCTCAGCACACCTGGCTGCTGCTAGCTCTGCCTACATACCCCCGGGGGGTCTGGAACCTGCTACTGACCGGCCATCATAGCAGGGAAGGGGGGTCGTGGGTAAGTGCCAATCCTGCCGGGCTCTGCCGTCAGGCTCCGGCTCTGCCAGAACGCCGGGGCTCCGCCTTAAGTGGCCCCTGGCCCCGCCCCCCGCCCTTCTCCCAGGACCGTCCCGCCCCCTACCACCGGGGCGGGGGCTCTAGTCGGCCACCGCTGGTCCACTTCGTTTCCACCCTGGAAACCAGGCAGGCACCTGCCTAGGAAATTCTAACAGCTGTACAGTCCTTGGCTGCCTGGATAAGCATCCCTCTACCTCTAAGCCTATGTGTGGCACCAAACCACCCTCCTCTGATACTCGAATTGGATTTTTGCTCTCCCCAAGCCTACCCTGGCAGGCCATGTACCCCGCTATCATCTAGGAGCTATGGGATCCAATTTCTGCCCAAGGCCAGCCAAGCCCTTTCGGCACACAACCAGAGCCTCCCTTCTGTGGTCCTCCCCCAACCTCCCCCACTTCCATCTCTCCTCCTTAGCAGTAACCAAGACTGGAAGGGCTGGATACCAGAGGACCATTTTCCCTGGTAGCTTTGCAGTCTTCTGCTGGGAGCTTCCCCAGAGTCAGGAACAGAGCTTCATACCTATAGTCTGGTTTAGGACTTCAAACTTTTGTCCCCTCTCTTATCCTTGCCAAACACCCAACTTGTGGATTGGAAACTGCTGGAGGGCAGTGGGTACTTAGAGTCATAGTCTCTAACAGGCTAATGATCTCTTCCCTTTACCCTCCATCTGGTCACCTCTTTATCTTTCTCCTTCTCTGCCCCTGCTGGAGCCATTCGGGTCTCATCTCAGAGGCTTTCAGCCTGCAACACTTCACCCATTAATCTACTATCATTTAGAAATCTTTCTCTAAGAAGCCTTCCCTGATGTTCTGACACTGGACCTCTATGTTTCCTTGAGAACCAGTAATTAACTGCCATCCATTGTGGTATGGTATTAAAATTATGTCACCCCTACTACACAAAGCAGTTCTTAAGCACAAACTTAAACACAATCTTAGCTGAGCACCTGGCCTGTAGTAGGGTGCTCAGTAAGTATTTGTGGCACTACACTTTTTTTGTTGTTGTATTCCATACTCACTCCTCACTCAGCTCCATGGCTAACATTCACAGTAACTTTGTGTACATTAGAAAAACGCAGCCCTTCCTCAAGCCACCTGATTGCCATTTGCAAGAAAAGTCATAGTAACTACATATACAGTGACTGTGAGGTGAATGGTGCCCCTAGCAGTTGTGCAATGTACAATCTACATAACCATGAGCGGAAACTTTGCCTCTACCCCCAACATAGCAGGGGGGCTTACAGAGTATTCAAGGCACTGATAGCCTCGGGAAAGATGGAGTTAGGCTCTTCTCTGAGAATCATAAACCCTTGTCAGGCAGCCACTTCTTTTACTCTACATCCAATAGGCAGGTCAAGGAGGAAAGGGCTGGTGTAGGGGGGAAGGGGATATTATATAGGGGGATGTTATCCCATTCCTACACTGATGCCCACCGACCCCCAATAACCCAGGCACAGAAATAAGGCCTGGGCATAGGGAAAAGTCAGGTGACCAGCCAGCTTTAAGGAAGGCTAAGGGAGGAGGAGCTTCCCACTGCCTAATTGTATGGTCTAACACCAGACCCAAGTCCCCAAAGGTCACTGAGGATGTGGATGGAGGGGAAGGGAAAGGATGGTGGGAAGGACCCCTCTGTTTCTCTCTGTAGACTCAGGACTGGTGGGAGCAAAGCTGTTCAAATAGACACAGAGACAGGCCCTTTAAAAAAACCAAAGCAAACCCTGGAATCAACTTTATTGCTGATGATTGTGGCCTCTTCCTCCCTATGCCCCCATCTCTCCAGTGGTCCATAGCTCCTCCAGGATAGCACAGGGCTTAGGCTCTGCTGGGCCAGAGGCAAGGGAGACAATCTGCCTCCCAAGTCTGCCCCCAGCTCAGTCCCTTCCCTGCCCCCACCCCACCCTATTGCACATCAAATCATGTAAACATGGCTATGGGCATGGCCCGGAACAGCAGTGAGGCAGATTGATGTGTAAACGAATTTGGGACCAGGAGCCAGACCCAGTCACCCAGCCCCACCTCACGCTGGGGCCCAAAGTTGAATCTGGAAAAGCAGGGGGGCCTGGTCCCAAACTCTGGCTCAGATGATGCAACAGTGCAGACAGCTCAGCTCCCCTCTGCCACCCACCCTCTCAGATTCCAGGTCCTGAGGTCCACCCACCCGTGGGCACCCCTCCAGGCCTGGGCAGCAGATGGCAGTGTCCAGTTTTCTCCCTCCCACCCCCAGCTGGAGGTCACTGGTGCTGGGTCTTCCTAGATGCCCGGGGGAAACCAGAGACCGGCAACGGCAGTCTGTCCAGCCCTGCGGAAGAGGCAGGGTGAGCAGTCAAAAGCGGGGTATAGGTTCAGTCCTCAGGGATAAGACAACCAAGCCACAGAATGGGTGGATGAGGTACGCTGCAAACAAAGCAGACGGCATGCCATCTCCCCTGCTTGGGATGACCACTGTTCCAGAGGGCTCCACCCCACAACCCCCCTACCAGCCTCACCCCCACTCCCTCTCACCAAAGGCCCGGATCAGCTCTGCCCGCACAGCTGCGGTGAAGGTTTTCACCAAACCGAGAGTGGTGAGGCCCGCGAAGGCTGCGTTGTAGAGGAACACGATGTAGAAATTGCCCAGCCAGTTGAAGCGTCCAAAGTCACCCAGAAGGTCCAAACGAGTGAGCCCTGAAGTACAAAGGCTAGGATGGGAGGTAGGCTCCCCAACCCTTCCCTGCCTCAGAGCCCAGCTTTCTGCTGCCTCCTGGTGGCCACATCTCAACACTGCAACTGATCGGTTAGCTTCTATTCATTAGTTATTCCTATCTCCCAAGCTCTGTCTCAGGGACAGTTCAGGGCTATTGAAGAAAGTGTCAGCAGCTAGGCTTGCTTTAACTTCCCTTCCAGAGTTTGGCATCTTCTCCTCCCATGAGGGGTCCCCTCTGGCTCCAGGAGTCCTGAGGAGCATCCTGGGCCTGCTACTTGTTCCTGGGCCAGGAGCCTACAAGCCAAATGTCACCAAATGGTTTTTTTAGTAGACAGAGTAGTGTGGAGGCTAAGAGCTCTGACTCTGGTCATGGCTGCTTTGTTTCATATCCGAACTCCACCCTATCTAACTGTGTGATCTGGAGCAAATTCCTTAAATATCTGTGCCTCAGTATCTTCAACTATAGAGAAAATAATGGGACTGTGAGAATTCAATGAGACAACACACATAAAGCACTATATGTGCCACGCACTATTCCAATACTTACCGAGCCCCTGACAATAATTATATAATCATCATAAATTAAAATTCTGGAGCCCTGCCCCCTCCCACTTAAAAAATATTCCTACCAGCATCCAACCTAAAGGAACTAACTGGTGGACCCACAGGCCAAGTTTCCTAATTCGCCATGGCATAAGTACAAATGGTAGAGTAGAGAGAATATGAACTTAAGAATCAAATAGAACTGATTTAAATACTAAATCGTGTACAGTATATGGATGACGATGGTGGGGAGGTGGGGAACCTATGCAACTCCCCTACTACCTTGGGTGAACCAGTTACACTTTTGAACATTTTTACCAGGTAATGCTAGATCATAGCTAAAGAAGGGAGAAAAACTGAGCATGTTATTTGATGCCCAGTGTGTAGAAAAAAGCACTGGACACTGGACTGGGGTTCAGGAGACAGAGGTTCTAGCCTGACTTGGCCTTGCTTCAAACAAGCTGTATAACTCTGGGTAAATCAGTTAGCTTTTCTGTTTCTCATTTTTTTTTTCTTTTATCTTAGTTTGGCCATGCAGCGCGGCAAGCCAGGATCTTATTTCCCCCACCAGGGATGGAACCCGCACACCCTGGAGTGGAAGTACGGAGTCTTAACCGCTGGACTGTAAAGTCCCTGTTTTTCGTCTTTTAAATGAGAATGTTGGGACTTCCCTGGCGGTCCAGTGGTTAAGACTCCGTGCTTCCACTGCAGGGGGCGAGGGTTGATCCCTCATGCCACAGAAAAAGAAAGAACTGTTTATCAGATGATCCACCGCAAAAGAATATTTGGGGGAAAGTGGTGCTTCTCCACCAAAAAAAAAAAAAAAAAAAAGGAAGTAAGTAGGGGAGAGGGGAGGCTGTGGGATGGATGTAGCAAATGGAAAAAGTATGAGCTTTGAAGCAACACTCCTCTGAAGCTCAGCGTAGCATTTTATAGAGCCTCTGTTTCTCCATCTGTATAATGGAG
This sequence comes from Hyperoodon ampullatus, assembly GCF_949752795.1. Taxonomy (NCBI): domain Eukaryota; kingdom Metazoa; phylum Chordata; class Mammalia; order Artiodactyla; family Ziphiidae; genus Hyperoodon; species Hyperoodon ampullatus. The sequence goes on from NC_136924.1 coordinate 55,022,875, forward strand.
ATAATCCCTCCTCATAGGTTGTGGGAATTAGAGAGAGCATGAATATAAAGTGTCTGCTTAGTACCAGTAGGTACTCAAAAAAAGCCAATTCTCTTACCTTCTTTTGCTACTTACCCAGGGTTCGAGAGAAGACAGGAAGTGCTGAGCTTAGGACCAGGAGACAGACACAGTTCCCAATTATCTGGGTGGGATTAAGGAAAGGGCAGGTCAGGGTAGCAGAGCTGCCAGCACCTAGTGCCCAGGCACGCCCCCCAGGCCAGCTACCTGCGTCATGGCTGTGTCATGCCATCTGGGCCGCAGTCCCCAGAAGAGTGGAGAGCTGTAGAATCCCACGACCGAGGAAACCATCAGGTAACTGTCACTGGGTTAGGGAAGAACTGGTCTGCTCCCAAGGATTAATGCCTCATCTCAAAGGGAACAGACCTCTCTCCCCCAGCACTCCTTTCAAATCAAGTCTTTCCCTTCCTTCTGAACCCCGGGTTGGCCAAGTCTTGCCCCCTTCCCTATCACTCCCACTGTAGCTCTGCCCAGCAACCCAGAGGAGACAGGTTTGGTGAAGAGAGGCAACGGTGGGTTTCCAGAAAGATACAAGATGAGTACGACCTGAACGACGGCACCAAAGGAGCCCAGCTTGGAGAAGGAGACCTGGCCCAGGGAGGCACCCTGAGAGATGGAGCAGTGTCACTGTGCAGCACGCCCCACCATCATCAATGCCACCTGCACCCAGCCTACCCTCTGGCCTCAGCTTCTGCCCCCTCACCCGGCCTTTCTTAGGCCCTCCCCAAAAGATATGGTGGGAGGGCAGCCCAGTACCTGCATGCCCCGGGGCATGGCAGCCTCGTCGACGAGCAGCTCCAGGATGTGGATGGCCACAATCAGCACAGACAGACCCTGTGTGAGGCAAAGTCATGGACTCCCATCCCTGTCCCAGCCCACGGTTGTATCCAGAGTTGAATGTTAAGAGCAGACACTCTGGTCCAACACTTTCAGTTTCCAGTTAGCTGTGTGGGACCTCCTGAAGGCTGATGCTAGCAATAGAGCACCTTTAAGGGTATTATAAGATGCACCCTCTCCAGATGGAAGGATTGCAAAAAGGCCAAATAGAAAAATATACCTCTTCCTCCAAACAAATAAGACTTATTCCCAAGTCCAGGATGTAGCAAATGGGGGGATGGACTGGATTTCTACCCTTATTTTCACCCCAGAGCAAACCTGCATAACTGCTTAGGCCCTGTGTGGGCTTGGGCAAACTCCTTAACTTCTCAGTTTCGTCATCTACAAAATGGGGACTGATGTGCTCAGCACAAGGCGGGACACAAAGTAGATACTCAATGAGAGGCAACTACTATTATTGATGATAACCAGGTCCTTGCATCTCCTCCCTGCTCCCTGAGAAGGTCTAAGGTACTCAAGGGCCTACTACCTCCCACCCACACCAAGGCTGGTATCCGTACCGTCAGTACCAGCAAGCACAGCAAGGCCAGTGGGTAGCCCAGGTTCCGCTGCCAGGCTGAAGCCTTCCGCCGCTTCTCTGTGCAGGGATGGGAAGCAGTTAGCAAGGGCCTAGAATGAGGCTCTATTCTCCTTGGGGAAAGCAGGCATCCCAGTGCCTACCAAGCCACATACCCAGCAGGACCCTCTGTGTCTGCAGAGCTAGGACCTGTCTGTGCAGCAGTTCCATGTCCAAGGGCAGCCAGCAGGAAGTGGGATCTGAGGGCAGAGAAGATGGTGCTGTCCCCGAGTCCTGCACAGGCCCTGCCCAAGCCACGCTCACCATCCCAACTGGGAAGAGCTGCGTCTCACTGCAAATCCTGCGGGTCAAAGCTGCCTCCTCAAAGGCTGAGCAGTGCAGTTGCTCCTCCAGGTCCTCCAGCAGCTGTGGGCAGGGGAAAGGGAGGGATGGGCTGTCAGAGGCTCCCTGAGCCCAAAGGCCCCAGGAGAACCCTGCTCATCTCAGGTCTCCTTTGTCCTATTCCTTCCCCTACCCTCATTCACCACCCTGTGGCCAGGAACTTTATGCAGTCCCCTCCCAACTGCCTTGTGTTCTGCTTTGTATGTCTGGTGACCAGCTCCAGGTGATGAGGGTCAAGGATACAGGAGCCAGCGAAGGCTGTGGCCCTCTGCAAGGTGTGCACTGCACAACTGTAGGATTGCTTCACTGTTTGGCTCCAGCTTTGCAGGAAGCCCCCCCTGCAGGATCAAAGGACAAGGAGCACTACATACCCGGGGCTTGACCAGCAGCTTCCCAGTGACCGAGAACATGCGGGCGAGACCTAGCGGAGTACACACTGTGGGGACAGGAGCCAGTCACCTGCCAGACCCTTCTCTCTACCGCTTCCCCCACCCATCCTTCCATTCCGTCTTCCACCCTGGTTGCTCTGGCCTGAGGACCTTACCCATTCCCTCCCAGGTCCTGAACACTCACCCAGGAGTAGCAGGACCCCGAGGAAGGAGATGCAGGAGTAGAGGTAGGGTAGGTAGTACTCCCAGAAGTCTAAGGGTAAAAACAAGTACGTCAGCCCATCTCTCTCCTCCTGCTTACTGGGGGATGACAGGCCTCAGAGTCTAGGCAAAGGCACAAGACAAAAGCCTATAGGGGCTAGGAAAGTAACGTAAATGAGGAAAGCTGGCCAGCAGAAGAGGGAGTGGCAGAGACTCTAGCAAACTGGAGATCCTAAGCCCTATCTAAAGGGCACAACCACTATTTGGCCCAAGTCACTGGGGCCTAGTGTGGCCAGATCCTCAACCTTGTCAAGCAAAGCCAGAAACCTGGATGTTAATGTGAAATCTCCCCGTTTCAATGGACTCACATTTTTTTAAATCATTGCATGGGCCCAATGGAACACTTCTACAGGTTGGATTTGGCCTGAAATCCATCAGTTTGAAACTTCAGTCTAAGGGAGAAGGGTCCCAAACTTCTCCACTTTAGAGGGATACAGTTGGTCCAGGCAAGGGAACATCAGCCAGCTGAAGAGTCACCCAGCCTGCAGGGTGGGGAGGAAGCTGGCCTTCTCACCACAGAGGGACTCCGTGCTGGCTTTATTGTTGTCCACAATGGCTGACGCCACCCACACCATTCCCAGCACCAGCAGAGTGAGGAGCATCAGCATCACCACTGTCTCGTAGACCCGGGCCAGGACACCCTACAGGAGGAGGCAGTAGGTGGGGGGGTGGGCAGTGTGGGGAAGGAAGGAGACGGCAGAGATGGCAGCTTGGCTGGGGAACCAGAGAGGACCGGATTCAGGAAGCAGTGGAGGGCGTTTCCCTCTTACTTTGCTAAGTCACTCTGTCCTCCTACCCCACAGTCCGGGATCATTCCCTCTACTGGATATCCTTCATTTACAGTCCCCCTCTCCAGATCCCTTCTGCATCCTTGTCTTGCCCTGGGAGGCTGACCCCGAGGTCTGTGTCACATAAGCTCTTTGCCCTCTGGTTTCCTGTTCACCTTGCCCAGTGGGAAGGGCTGGCAGGAGAGTGGAAGGTAGGAAGAGAAAGAGTCCAGGGTATTTTTTTGTGTTTCCTCCCACCTTGGGCACCTTTGACACTAGCTCCTCTCCTGGGTGGCCACACCTCCCCAGCTTCCACTATCAGTGGGTTCCAGAAATTATTTCTTCCTTTGGCTCCCACAGGCTTAGGGGTGGTAATGACTTCCTGTTGTCACTAGTGCCTCAAGCACCTTAGTGCTGATTAAACCTCTGCAAATAGTCTCTTCATTAAAATCTCTTCAGTTGAACCATCTCAGTGGAATTCTGTCTCCTGTCTGCACAGATTGATCGATACATTCCCCCACTCACCTTTTTGGAGCCAGCGAAGCCCTCAGACTCAGTGAAGAAATATGCAAAGGGCATGAGGAAGATGAGGGACAAGTTGGAGAAGAGGAAAACGAGGTTCCAGAGGCCTAGAGCAAAAAAGGAGAAGCAGAGATGGTCATTAAGGGGGGACCCCAACCCACTGGGGACTGACCCTGTGGCAGGGAAGGCGGGCGGGATGGGGTGCTCTATGACTGATTAGCCCAGGCTGTGTCTGCCCTACCCTACCTGCTCCCCATCCCCACCCTCAGCTGCAACCAGGATCGATGTACCATGGATGAGGGAGCCATTGAGCCACTGGATGTAGTAGTTCCGAGGCAGTGAGAGCAGCACCTCGTTGCTGATGATGGAGAAGGGCAGGAGCAGGACAGCACCCAGGGCGACTGCCAGGGTGAAGGTGCACAGCTCGAGCCTGGGCGGAGAAGGAGGAGTGCCTCTGATTAGCTCAGGCACTCACTTCCCTGGGCTCAAGAAGCCCCATTCGTCCCCACAGGCACTTGTGACTTCTCCTAGAACCAGCTGTAGCCGTGACAGACCTAGGGAAAGAGCTGTCTAGCTGGGGCTCTACCCACTGCCTCCCCACCCTAGCCCTTCCCTCCAGGAAAGACTTGGCATGTGCGATGGGAACACCTCAGGCATTTATGGGCAACTGGTCGCCTGCCATGTCACTTGCCCAGACTGTCCCCAGGAACGTGGTCTTCCCGCACTTGCCTATAGGGTGTGCCGGGCATGATGCCAAGCTAAGGGGCCTGACTTCTCTGCTCATCTCAGGGAAGTGGATTTCTGAGCTTGCCTTCTTCAGCCTGGACAGAGCAGTGTCACTCTGTATGGCTATGCCCTATGGGAAGGTACTAAGGCCAAGGGGGGACAAGGGGAGCTGAAACCCAGCTTCATAGCCAAGGCCTGTGCCCTGGGCTGCATCAGCTGAAAAGAAGGGACAATTATCGAGCTGGTCCCTGGGAGGTGAGAGCGGGGGTTGCCTTTTAATCTGTTGCCTGTTGAATCAGAGGGGTCATCTCTATATTTTTCTCTTTAGGTGCTGGTGAATAATAACAGCCTAGAGTAAGGGCCATCCTCTCAGAACTAAACATGCCCTGCCTTTGGGAGTTCCACCTTCCCCATCCCCTACCATTTCCATCAGTCTGTATTCCCACCCCACTCCCTCTCCAATGGCTGCTGGGAGGTGAAGCCAAGCTGGAGCCACTTCTGGTGACTTAGGCCCGCAGAAGAGGCTGCTTGAAGCTCCCGGCCTAACCAGGGAGACAGGAACAGCAGCTTTTCCAAGCATCCTCGGGATAGCGTAAAGCCAGAAGAAGCCAGAAACGGGGCGGAAGCAGAAACTCTCTCTTCTGACACCTTACTCTTCCCCAGCTCCAGGGGCCTCTCTAGATCCCAGCTTCTAAAGGCTACTAGTGCCAGGTGCTGAGGCAACGACACTTACGCAATCTTGTTGACTGTAGCATCTTCATCATCCGCTACAAAAGACAGAGGCATGGGGAAGAAGCAGGCCATCAGTGTGCAGCTCGGGGAGCCATCTGTGTTGCATTGTACTCTCCTGCTCCCTCCTGTCTCCTGAAAGAAGGGCCTGGGCCCACTGAGGCAGAGCTGGGCAGGAGGCCCTGGGAGAGCTCACACTATGAACCCTACAACCTATTCTCTGGCCAGGGTGGCAGCTTAAAAATCAATGGTCCCAGGTGGAGAGAGTATGGACCAGAAATTCCCCCACTTCCCTCCTTCCCCAGCTCTCCTCTATCATAGGTTCCTCTTTGTAAGCCGCAAATACAATGAATGACTGGTCTGTGAGGTTGGTTACATCAGTGGCTAGGTATAGCAAAGGGAAATGGCAGGGGCACAGGGGGGGAGGGAGAATCATGGAGAAAGTCCTCAGGGAAATCACACTGAGGACTAGCTGCCTTCTTGGCTGAGGGCGCATAAAGCCGTCTGGAGGGGAGGAAAGGTTCAGGCCAGGACAGGAAGATCTGGACAGGCTGGAGCTAGGAACTGGGGTAAGTGTGTCCCTCCCCTTAACCACACAATGCCTACAGAAAGCTTTAATCTGAACTCTCTACCAAGAGAAAGGTCACCATCACCAGGTCCTGGGGCCCCAGTGGTCAGGGAGGTCTCTGGTCCTGGGCATAGGAGCACTAGGAGAGGAGATGACAGAGCGTGTGCCCATGATAACATTCACCCTGCAGTTGCCTGCTTTAGGTTCACAGAGAGCTTTCACATTAGCCATCATATCTGGTCTACACAATGACAGTGGACTGGGTAGAGACTGTTAGGCTCATTTTGTAGAGGATGAAACTAAGGGTCACAAGAGTTACATTACTTGCCCTATGGCTCTGTTAGTTGAGGGACTTCCATCTAGACTTTCCACTCTACCACCTTGTCTCTGCCTGTGGAGGGAGGGAGGCAGAAGAGGCAGAGGCTCCGGAACAGCCACCTCTCCTTTCCCAGCAGGCACCATAGGCCTCTTCCCTTGAGGCTGGTGCCATGGCAACGGGAACACTGGCAGAGGGCAGGCAGAAGGGAGGGAAGTCACAGGTACCTGTGGTGAAATCAGCAGGCTTCTTGAAGCGGGTCAGGGCGATGTGGCAGAGGATGTAGAGTGTCGCAAACAGAAGTGTTGAGATCTGTGGCAGAGTGTGAGCGAGATGAGAAGCTCTAAGCCCCACACATTTCACAGCCCCAAAGGCCTTCTCTCTTAATTCCACAGGGACACCTTCCCAAAACTAGGCTCCATACTTCCAGGGGTTCCATCTTTCTCCCCAGTACTTCCTTCTAGTCAAGGCCTCAGGGGCCTACAAGAAGCATCAGACAGGGGCTGTCCCATGCACTTGGGAAAACAGCACCATGCCCAGCTCTACAAGGGTTTTTTCCTAGGAAAAAAATAGTTCCAACTGAACCCTGGTTGGTAAATTGTCAGAGAAGACTCCTAGAGATGCATATATCCACACACCTGAAACAGGCCACAGAACCAGAGGGAATTTACTCCTAGCACATTATTGGAAAAGGAAGCAGGTTTGAGGGGAAGAAGGGGATGTCTGCATTGTCCTGGTGCTCCACCCCCCTCTTCCTCCACTCCCACCTTGATCCAAGCTCTAGGAGAAAATAAGTAGGAATCATGTTCCTAGACCAACTCAGAGCTTCTACTCTGTTTATTCAGGGGCCCTGAAAGATCAGGTCTGCTCTGGGCCAAACTAGAGCCTCTTTGATGCCCTGTCCTTAACAGTAGGCTTTAATTGGGGCCCCACATCTATAAAGTTTCTAGAGCTGGCATCAGCCCCTTTAAAAGCTATCAATCCCTGGTCCCTACCTAAGGTGATTTGCAACTGCAGGGTAGGCCTCAAAGGGTCTGTCCCATGCCCCTGGGTGACTATTCCTCCAATGGACAGTTATGGCAGGACTTGGCCAGGTTATTCTACACATGCATGCATCCCTACTCTACCGCAAGTAAGCTGCTATTGCCCAGGGAAGGATCCACTGAACAACTTGGCTCCACAACCAGGGCCAGAGAATCTTGAGATGTTATTGTGTTTGAAGTAGGCAGGATCAGGGACTTCCCTGGTGGTGCAGTGGTTAAGAATCCGCCTGCCAATGCAGGAGACACGAGTTTGAGCCCTGCTCCAGGAAGATCCCACGTGCCATGGAGCACCTAAGCCCGTGCACCACAACTACTGAGCCTGCGCTCTAGAGTCTGCGAGCCACAACTACTGAGCCCACGTGCCACAGCTACTGAAGCCCGCACATATAAAGCCCATGCTCCAAAATAAGAGAAGCCACTGCAATGAGAAGCCCGTGCACCGCAACAAAGAGTAGCCCCCACTCGCTGCAACTAGAGAAAGCCCGCATGCAGCAACGAAGACCCAACGGAGCCAAAAATAAATAAATTTAAAAAAAAAAAGAAGGCAGAATCAGTCTCATAGGTGTTCCAGTCCCCGAGAGGAGCTGACCCTACAGGGAATCTGCATACAGCTCTCTATGCAAAGAGAGAAGCCACAGACCCCAGGAGAACCAAGGGTCCAGGACAAAACTGTAGCTTTTAATATCAGGGAAGTAGGGTAGAATGAGCCACTCAGATTGTAACTGCAAGATTTTTACTGTCTAGTGCTCTGCCCTGGACTTGCTTAATAAGCAGGAAGGTGGGAGGGCTCAAAAGGTCAGACTGGAGTTCCACGCAGTTCCATGCAGTTCCAGCAGAGGCTAGGTCATTGCCTAGAGCAGGGGATTGGAGCCAGGTGGGGGAGGTACTAGAAGCCTTCAGGCTGCCCTTGGCCAGCACTGATGTCCTCAGCTAATGGGACTAAAGGATGGGGGAGACATCCAGGAGGCTGCTTCTCTGTCCAAGGTCTCATCCCTCCCTGTTCTCTAGGAATGTGGGTCTCTGGCTCTAAACTGTCTCAAGGCCTGGGTGTGCCCACGATAGGCCCAACCCTGTCATGTGGAACTATCCACTAAGAAACACACAAGGAGCGCTTCCTGAAAGCAGATCTGGAGTTCTACACATGGACAGATATACTCCCTACTTTTCAGTCCTCACAGATAAGGGCAGACCTAGTTATGCCATGGCTCACTTTAGCCCTCCTCCAATCTGAGGCTGCCCAGGGCAGACTAGGGCCAAGTCTGAGAAAAATGAAGGATGACCCCATCAGTGGGTTCTCCACTCACTAACTTCTATTCTTCTAAACCCTTCCCTTTCCCTTTAGTATTTGGGGGTGAGGGCTACCCAGGGGAGCTCCAAGGGAGGAGACAGAGGAGAAAGGAGAGAGATGAGGGTTCAGAGCAGGCCTGAGAAAGATGAGATCCCCTAAACTCCACTGGGTGCCCCTGGCCCAGAAGTGAGGAGTCCCTTGCTGTGTGGCAGTTTCAGCTGTTACTCTAGGTGGCAGTAAGGAAAGCAGCCAGGTGCCCTCTGTAGCACTGGGGGAAACCACTAACAGGAAATCCCTGAATGGCTGGGAAGCTAGGAAACTCGGCTTGCAGGATTTCTAACAAACACCAATAAGGGGGAGGAAAAGAAAGGGAAACTTTAGTTGTTCTCCATTTCTACACAGTAGAATCCACCTCAGCAAGAGTACTTTCTTCTAAAGTGGGAAACCCACCAAAGTCCACTGTTCGTCTCCCCTTCATCAAACATTATTTGGGTTTGAGGGGTAAGTGCAAATAAGCCTCCCCCCAGCCAAACCCATCCCTCTCCAACCATCTGACTAAAACCGGAAGGCTCACCAGACTCCCAGACACACGAAGACCTGCACTCCGAACACGGGCAGGGGTGGGGGACAGGAAGGGGGGGGAGGGGCGACGAGTGGGAGGAACGGAAACTGATCGGCTTTGTTTATCGCGCAGCTACCCAGCTGACCCGATCTAGGGATTCGCCAGCCCGAGCACTGGTCGGACCAGGGCCCTTCGTCGTTAGCCCCTGGACCAAGCAGCGTCTGCCGGCACTCTGAGCCCAGGTGGTCTCACTCCGACCCGGACTCTCCCTCTCCCGCGACTCCCGTTCCTCACTTGGTCCTACCCTTCCTGCCCGGGTCCCGCACTCACAATGCACTCGCGGACCCTCTCGTGGAATAGCTGCTCTCGCACGGATAGCACTTCGTAGTCAGCTGCTTCCATACTCTGCTCAGCATGACTGGGGCGGGGGTGTCTCCGGGCCCGGGGAGGACCAGCGGGGATGAAACCGCCGCTGCCAAGCACCCGGACCCAGCGAAGGAGCCTTTTCTTGCAGCCTGTGACGGAGACTCGGGGTAATCTGGGGCTCAGATTCTGTCGTCTGGACGCCCTTCCCTTAAAGGGGCAGGCACCCGCGGGCCTCGTTTTAAAGGGCCCCGGCCCCCCGCTGCTCCCTCCCCTTTAAGGTCAGGCTTCCGTAGAGTTTCAATGCAGACACCCGCCGATAGGCACGCTAAGAGGAAGCGCAAGTCCAGGTTCTATTTTACTAGAGGCAGAGTGACAACACAACGGATGGGCGGGATCATTCCAGGGAGCGGAACTCATTGGCTCCTACGGAGCTGCCGCTCTTCGCTAGAGGAACGCTGATAGGCTCGCCCCGTGGAAAGAGGCGGGATCTTTGGGGCTTACGGGTGCTCGTTGTAAAACTAAGCAACTGTCTTTTTCACCTCCCGAAGTTGATAAGCAACGAGTGTGACCTTGGTTAAATAAGCCATTTGGATCAGGCCATCCAGGTGGAATGTGAGAGCACCATAGGGTTCTGAAAGGTACCGCTGCTCAGTAACAAAAGGCCCGTAGTAGCATTTTCTTTTTTTTAAATTTAATTTATTTTTTTATACAGCAGGTTCTTATTAGTTATCTATTTTATACGTATTAGTGTATATATCTCAATCCCAATCTCCCAATTCATACCACCACCACCATCCCCTCCCGCTTTCCCCCCTTGGTGTCCATACGTTTGTTCTCTACATCTGTGTCTTTATTTCTGACGTGAAAACCGGTTCATCTGTACCATTTTTCTAGGTTCCACATATATGCGTTAATATAGGATATTTGTTTTTCTCTTTCTGACTTACTTCCCTCTGTATGATCTAGATCCATCCACGTCTCTACAAATGACCCAATTTCGTTCCTTTTTATGGCTGAGTAATATTCCATTGCATAGTAGCATTTTCTGAAAGTGTTTATTGTGGGGTGAGGAACTCCAAGGAGTTTTCACTCAGTCACTTTTGTGGGAGCCCTAGTGTGTGCTAGAACAAATACCAAAGAAAAGTGGATAAGAAACTACAGAAATATCCATCTGAAACTTTGTGAGGAAATGCCCACAGGGGATCATGGGCTGAGTCAAACATTAGCTGACCACCTACTATGTGCCACTCACTTTATAGATTTTATCTCATGTTACCCAGGGAAAGGTATTATGATTAGCATTTTAGAGATTAGAAAATGGTGAGAGGTTGTCACAAGGGATGAAAGTTACCTTCCTATGACCTTGATACATGTACTGTTTGGGAAGTCCCACCTTCATGGAGTTAAACCCTTCCTCTAAAATGGAGGGAGCAGTACAGGGAAACTTAAAAGAAGGGCTGAGTTTTGCAAAGCCCCCCACTGAAGAATAAGAGCGCAATTCTAAAGGACTAAACTGTGTCCCGTTACTATCTGAGCAAGAGTCAGGGGCCAGAATGAACAAATCAATTCTGTACTCTTGAAACAGGGCATGTACTTTTATCTCTATTCTGTTTCCCCAGTGATTTGAAGTAGAACCTTGGGAAATAAAAAGCGTATACTTGTATATACATACATATTTGTATTTGTGTGTATGTTATATATAATATACTACACATGTGTGTGTATGTATATACATATACCTATACATATACATATACATATATATATATAATATGTCTTTGGTAGTAGCAAGATAATGAGAGGACGTGAATAGCTGATTTCCCTTTTAGCAACCAAGCTTGGAGAGAAGAGAATCCAGTGGGGAGAGTGGGCAGAGATAGAAAGAGAAGATAGCTGGCTGGGTCCTTGGCTCTATTGCAGGGAAGGAAAGGAGAGCACAGGGAGGTGGCTTGGGCCTATTGCATGACCCTGGTGCTTAAATCTTACCTTTATCTCAAGCCAAAGTACTTTAACGATCTTGTTAAAACACAAATAAGATCTGTCCCTGCTCAAAATCCCTCAAAAGCAATCCATTTGCACTTAGAAATTCACCTGCCTTAAAGTAAGAATACCAAGCCCTGGGAATTCCCCAGCGGTCCAAGTGGTTAGAACTCGACACTTTCACTGCCGAGGGCCCAGATTCAATCCCTGGTCTGGAAACTAAGATTCCACAAGCCTCGAGGCGCTGCCAAAAAAAAAAAAAAAAAAAAGTTCCTCAGGAGTTACCAAATGGTGGCCTCTGGGCTGCATTAGACATGCTGTGTTTTGTTTGGCTCACAGAATCTTTAATAAATTTGAACAAATATGCCCTTGTCAGCCCAGCTGTGCATTTGATTTTGTGACCTGTGAGCTAGCACTGCTTCAACTTGGCATCATCTTCATCCTGACCTTTGGTCAGTTCCTGGTGGACCCTGCGAAGCTCTTTCCTTCCCCAGGGCTCTGCACTTGCTGTTTCCTCTGCCTGGAAGGGCTCTCCCCTTCCCCTGCTTCTTCCCTATTCACTTTTGGTTGGCTCTGGTCTCCTTCAGGTTTGAGCTTAAATGTTACCCCACTGCCTTATCTAAAGCAACCTATTTTTGTAATTTCATTTATCACAAGTTGCCATAATTTAATTTGTTTGCATTTGTTTGTTTCCCCCGTATAGGCTCCTAAAGGGAAATAATCATATTTGTTTTGAATGTGGTTACTTCCTTAGCTCTTAGCCCCATGCCTAATTCATGTAGGTGCTCAAATATTGGTAAATGTAGTGAGAAAGATGGCAGGCATTGCTAATTATCAGAAGAGCTGGATTCTGGTTCTAGCACTGTCATCCTGGGCTATGCTTGATCTCATTTGCAAAACTAGAACACCCTTAAGATTACTTCCAAATCTATGAATCTAATGCTCACGGTCCTTTACAGTTTACAAGGTGCTGTGACATCACCCAAGTCACAGACTATTACATCTGATTCTTTCAACAGTTGGCTAACATAAACTCTGCTTAGAGACTTATCATCATCCAGAATGTACAACTGAAGTGAACTTTAAGAGGCAAAATATCAATAAACAAATAAACTGGAAACCTCATAGTATAAGACAAACTTGAGCTCAGAACTGAGAGAAAGAATCCAGAAGACTTCCCTTGAGAAAGTAGTTTTGAACCCAGCAGCAATCTGATTTATTTGCCCACAGGTCCTTGAGTCCTTGTTTACAAATCCATTGGAAGCACAATAACTTTTTTCCATTGCCTGTGTTTAGAATTGGTGAAAGCTTTTGTTTACTAAATTACCACTCAGAACACTATGCAAAAAGACACTACACATTCTCTTTTTAAACTTACCAAATCTCGTAAAGTTGCAGGATACAAAATTAATGCACAGAAATCCCTTGCATTCCTATACACTAACAACGAAAGATCAGAAAGAGAAATTAAGGAAACAATCCCATTCACCATTGCAACAAAAAGAATAAAATACCTAGGAATAAACCTACCTAAGGAGGTAAAAGACCTGTACTCAGAAAACTATAAGACCCTGATGAAAGAAATCAAAGATGACACAAACAGATGGAGAGATATACCATGTTCTTGGATTGGAAGGACAAATACTGTGAAAATGACTATACTACCCAAAGCAATCTACAAATTCAATGCAATCCCTATCAAATGGCATTTTTTACAAAACTAGAACAAAAAAATCTTAAAATTTGTATGGAGACACAAAAGACCCCGAATAGCCAAAGCAGTCTTGAGGGAAAAAAATGGAGCTGGAGGAATCAGACTCCCTGACTTCAGACTATACTACAAAGCTACAGTAATCAAGACAATATGGTACTGGCACATAAACAGAAATATAGATCAATGGAACAGGATAGAAAGCCCAGAGATAAACCCACACACCTATGGTCAACTAATCTATGACAAAGGAGGCAAGGATATATGATGGAGAAAAGACAGTCTCTTCAATAAGTGGTGCTGGGAAAACTGGACAGCTACATGTAAAAGAATGAAATTAGAACACTCCCTAACACCATACACAAAAATAAACTCAAAATGGATTAAAGACCTAAATGCAAGACTGGACACTATAAAACTCTTAGAGGAAAACATAGGAAGAACACTCTTTGACATAAATCACAGCAAGATCTTTTTTGACCCACCTCCTAGAGTAATGGAAATAAAAACAAAAATACACAAATGGGACCTAATGAAACTTAAAAGCTTTTGCACAGCAAAGGAAACTATAAACAAGATGAAAAGACAACCCGCAGAATAGGAGAAAATATTTGCCAACGAATCAACGGACAAAGGATTAATCTCCAAAATATATAAACAGCTCATGCAGCTCAATATTAAAAAACAAACAACCCAATCAAAAAATGGGCAGAAGACCTAAATAGACATTTCTCCAAAGAAGACATACAGATGGCCAAGAGGCACATGAAAAGCTGCTCAACATCACTAATTATTAGAGAAATGCAAATCAAAACTACAATGAGGTATCACCTCACACCAGTTAGAATGGGCACCATCAGAAAATCTACAAATAACAAATGCTGGAGAGGGTGTGGAGAAAAGGGAACCCTCTTGCACTGTTGGTGGGAATGTAAATTGATACAGCCACTATGGAGAACAGTATGGAGGTTCCTTAAAAAACTAAAAATAGAATTACCATATAATCCAGCAATCCCACTACTGGGCATATACCGAGAGAAAACCATAATTCAAAAAGATACATGCACCCCAATGTTCACTGCAGCACTATTTACAATAGCCAGGTCATGCAAGCAACCTAAATGACCATCAACAGATGAATGGATAAAGAAGATGTAGTACATATATATACAATGAAATATTACTCAGCCATAAAAAGGAACAAAATTGGGTCATTTGTAGAGATGTGGATGGACCTAGAGACTGTCATACAGAGTGCAGTAAGTCAGAAATAGAAAAACAAATATTGCATATTAACGCATATATGTGGAATCTAGAAAAATGGTACAGATGAACCGGTTTGCAAGGCAGAAATAGAGACACAGATGTAGAGAACAAACATATGGACACTAAGGGGAGATGGTGGTGGTGGTGGTGGTGGTGGTGGTGGTGGTGGTGGGATGAATTGAGAGATTGGGACTGACATGTATACACTAATATGTATAAAATAGATAATAACCTGCTGTATAAAAAATAAATTTAAAAAGACAATCTGGTTAACAAAATAGATTGAAATCAATCTGAATAAGTAAATAATAATAATAATAAACTTACCAAATATCCCTTTGTCCAAATCCTATCTACTTCCAAGCCTCAACCCAAATATCTTTTCTTCCATCTTTTCTTGAAGGGATTTCCCCCTTTTCTAAACTCCCGAAGCAACGTCCAGTTGTATAGTTCAGTGACCAGTTAGACATATATGCACTGTCTCGGACCATTCATTACCTTGAGATGTTATTTAAATCTTTTGTGTTGTTTAACTTTACCTCCATTTATGTGTTTTCTCCTTTCCTCTCCCCTTAGAGAGTTGGAAACCTGTATTTGGCTTCTAATTCACCCCTTTCATTCCAACACCAGTTCTTAACCCAGTGCAGCTCTCCCAGTGAACACTTGAAACAATGTTTGTGGATTTGATCTGTCCAGGAGATAAATTACCTATTCTTAGTAGGGAAGGGGCCATCTTGACTGTGGAGAGTAAATTTCAATGTCCTCAAGCAACACAGGGAAGGGAACTAATCCAGACTGAGCCTCCTCTAAGTGCTAAGCATTAACAGATACTTTACAAAGATTAGTTTATTTGGTGTCACAAGAATCCTACAAAATAGACTTTATTTTTTTTAATAGATGAGGAAACAGTTCAAAGAGATTAAGTATCTTGTACAAGGACCTACAATAGTAAGTTGTGTAACTGGGATTTGAACTTGGTCTCCATGACTCCAAAGCCTCCTTTTTTCCCAATATTCTGCAGTTGCCTCTTAGTAGATATACACCCCTAGTTCTGTATTCCCTTCATTACTCTACTGCTTAGATACTTAGTGTAATAGAAGGCTAAACTTGAACTTCAGTATCCTCAAGAACCCTGGTACCTTCCATTTGTATCTAGAGGGCTCAATGTTCTGCTCCTTCCTGTGGAGCTACCTTTGAGCTTCCAAATGATGAAGACTTATTGCTGAACAGCACTTTGAGAGGAGCAGACAGAAGGCCCAGGGCCACCCATCCCAGAGGTGACTGGGATGGGAGAGGGACAGAAAGGGGCATTAGGAAAAGTTGCTCTTTTCTTTAAATGAATACTTCAAAAACTTTTCATTCAGATTATAGGTTATTTTCATTTTCTCTTTGCTTACCTACATGTCCTAATTTTCCCACAGAAAACACAATAAATACGGAAAAATTCCTGCTCACTCTAAGAATACCATGGACTGAATATGTCTCCCCAAAATTTATATGTTAAAACTCTAACCCTCAATGTGATGTATTAGGAGGTGAGGCCTTTGGGAGGTAATCAGGTTTAGATGAGGTCAAGAGATACAGCCCTCATGATGGGATTATCTTTTTTCTTTTTTGGGGGGGGGCACTGCTGCAGGATCTCCCACCAGGGCTTGAACCCATGCCCCCTGCATTGGGAGTGTGGAGTCTTAAACACTGGACCATGAGGGAAGTCCTGGGATTATCATCTTTATAAGAAGAGGAAGGGAGTAAAGATTTTCTTCTTCTCCACATGAGGATGCAGCAAGAAGACCGCCAGCCATCTGCAAGCCAGGAAGAGGGCTCTCACTTGACACTGAATCTGCTAGCACCTTGATCTTGGATTTACCAGTCTCCAAATCTTTGAGAAATAAATGTTTGTTGTTTACACTATCTGATCTATGGTATTTTGTTATAGCAGTCCAAACTAAGACAGGCTATAAACCTTCTCCCTTATCTCTGATGGAAATTGGACTAATTCCTAGAAATAGACCAGCAACTTTGGAATTGCCCTCTTGTCTAGATTGCCAGGGAAGCCAGAAAACCAGAGGTTCCCATTAGGCAAGGCCTCTCTGGGTCTGAGAACTTTTGTTGTTTTTGTTGTTGGCAGGGGTGAGGGAAAGCGTTTAAGAAACATGTTTTGAGAGATTCTGTTCCTTTGTTCCTACCTATCTCTGACTTCTCCAAAAATACTTGAGAGAATAGTCATAATTAAAGATTGGCTTGAGACACCAGAAAAATTTGTGAAATCTTAGACTCTGGGAATCTTAGAAGGATACTAGAAGTCTTCAGTTCTGCCTGTTTGTCCTTCATGACATGGATGGCGCTGTGGTCCATAGTTGGGCCTAGCTAATTATTACAGAGTGAGCTGCAGTGTTCTTCCTCATGCTTTACTGTGCCCTCTGGGTTTTAAGGAATGAGTCTGCTGCCATTTCTGGACAGCAACTCTTCATGGGTTTCTTTTGTAATCTAAACATCCTCATTTCTCTGAGTTGCTTTACCCAGTACCCCTTGCCATTCTACTTACCCCTTGGAGGAAACTCGCTTGTCTGTCCACATCCTTCTTGAGGTGCCCAGAACTGGGTAACAATTTGCATAGTAGGGTGACCAGTGAAGAGGATAGTGGGAACGCTCACTTGCCTAGCTTTACACAGTGTTGTATAGAAGGAATGTCTAAGGTGACATCAGCCTGTTCTGGCAGCTGGGTCACACCTTCACTCATGGCACACATGCATTTGATCAATGTGAGCCAGTAGAAGTTCCTGCATGCTAGTATCATGAGACATTAGAGCTGAGACCTTAAAGCTGGGCCAGAGAGAGGCTGAAGGACTTTTTTTTTTTAATGTTTATTTGGCTGCCCTGGGTCTAAGTTGCATCATGTGGGATCTTTGTTGAAGCACGTGGGGTCTTTTAGTTGCGGCATGCAAACTCTTATTTGTGGCATGTGGGATCTACTTCTCTGACCAGGGATCAAACCCAGGCCCCCTGCATTGGGAGCATGCTGTCTTAGCCACTGGACCACCAGGGAAGTCCCTGAAGGATATTATTTATGAAGAACCTTTAGAACAGAACAGCAGCTTTCCCCTTCTACCTCCATTTGATATCACTGTCCACCCTATAGTGTCTTCCTGAGGCATCTTAGATCTTTGGGCCTGGGGAAAAAAGGAAGGTAGCATAGGGACAGTCATCTCTAGCTTTCAGAGTTAAAAGTATGAATCTGCTTTTGCTCAAAATTAATTCTTAGACTATGAAAATATATAATGGAGAATCTGACCTAGTCTTACCTAGCCTTCAAGGCCTTGAATAGGAGACACTTGGGATTTCATCATCAAAGGAAGAGAGTATGAGTTAACTGGGCAAAAGTGGTGGGATGAGTTATGGTTGTAAAAGGTAAAAGGCAGAGAGAAGAGAAGAGCGTTCGAAGGCCCCAGGAATGAGGTGATGGGCTTGATTCCATCACTGCTGGACACAGTAACATATAGTAGTCAGTTGGGAGATGGGTTGGTCAGTTGAGGGATGGGTGGGTGGGGTAGGGTATTTATTTTGGCAGAGAGGAAGAAGCTGGCCCCTGAAACACAGTGATATCAGTATCTACATGATGGTGTTCACGTCATCAGGTGGTTATTAATTTTGTATCAGTATTGAGTTCAGTTTGATCTGGCAACATGCTCCTCCATTATTACATGTTGACCCCAAGGCCATATTTTTAAACTCATTCCACCCTGGGAAGCACCCTATAGGCAGGAGCTGAAGTCAAGAGCTCCAACAGTGTGGGGATTCCTGTGGCTGACAGATTCACAGTGACCTAGCAGGAAGCTCAGCTGCCTCCAGGAATGGACAGAACAAAAAGTGACAAGCCCTTGAATGCCAGGAATGCCAGGTCAGTCACTTCCTGTTTGTGGTGTAGCTTTTAGGCTCAGCTCCAAAGTGACAGGGAGAGCAGAGTTCACAAATCTGAGCTTGACTTTTCTGGGCAGAGAACTCCTTGTCAGTGGTGCCATCTGCAGGGCATTAAGGAATTTGCCAGGAATTTGATGGGACTGGGAGGGGAAAATGGCATATCTCTCCTCCCTCCCTCAAACTCTTAATCTGAGCATGTCCCTAAATCATAGCCCTGGTCCTCCATAGGGCTAAAAGACCCCTATTTCTTGTGACTTTTTGGCAGGCAATATTTAAGGAACCTGGTCCTACAAGGTAGGACCAGGGCTGTGGTATCACTTCCCTTCTTCCCTACCAACTGAATCTGTCCTCTGTAAAAAATGAAGAAGTGGGCTCCTCCCATTTTAAGGTCACCTCAGTGAGGTTGAGAATGCTGGGTTGTGAAGGCATTTAAGCATTATATTATGGTGTTAAAATTTTGTAAAATGTGGACTTCCCTAGTGGCGCAATGGTTAAGAATCTGCCTGCCAATGCAGGCGACATGGGTTCGAGCCCTGGTCTGGGAAGAGCCCACATGCCGTAGAGCATCTAAGCCTGTGCACCACACCTACTGAGCCTGTGCTCTAGAGTCTGAAAGCCACAACTACTGAACCCGCATGCCACAACTACTGAAGCCCACGCGCCTAGAGCCTGTGCTCCGCACCAAGAGAAGCCACCGCAATGAGAAGCCCGCGCACCACAACGAAGAGCAGCCCCTGCTCGACACAACTAGAGAAAGCGCACACGTAGCAATGAAGACCCAATGCAACCAAAAATAAATAAATAATTATAAATTAATTTTAAAAATGTTTTAAATGTGGGTGGGTGTAAATTGAAGCTGTTGATGTTGTTAAGGTTAATAATCATTATTATCAGTATCATCACCTTCGCCATCTCTAAGTAAACCCTTCTTGGGCTTTATTTATTTCTATTTCTCTTCTAAATAAATGGTTCATTCTTCCTTGGCAGTGGCTCTGGTGTCCTGCTGAGCAGAGCTGTCAGGTCCTGGGGTACCCTGCCCCTCACTTCCCAAGCTTGGACACACAACTCTAAACTTACAAGTCCTTCCAGACTTGATTGCCCTATTTGCCACCCCTCAACTCCCCACACGCCTGGAGAAAGACAGGATGGAACTCTATAGTGCAAAAGGGGAAATAGGCCCGGAAGGTTCAGAGAGCCCGACTAGTGACAGAACAAGGAATCAAGTGTCTCAGGCAATCTGTTTCCAAGGCCTCTCTACCCTGAGGCTCAATTTCTCAGAGGGTGCTAAAAGACACTTGGGCCTGGAAAGAAAGTGAATGTGTTTTACAAACCCCTAGAGTTTGCTGTTTACATTAAAAAGAGCAATAAAGAATCTGGCTTGAGTGAAATAAATTATCATTATTTATTTTTACTTCCATTAAAGCACTCTGTGAGCCCTAAACCTTACCAGGCACTGTGATTGCTGCTGGGGGAGAGATGTAGATAATAAGACTCCCAATCCCCCCACCAAAGGAATGCTTGATGGCATTTCCTGGTTGCCTCAGCATTTCAGTATAGCCATTTCCCACCTCCATGTCCCACACTTAGTATCTCATATTACCAAAGGCTTTGACTACTAGTACCTGCTAGTTATCGTCTTGACCTATAAGATTGGGAACAGAGGGGACAGAGGGAAATACTGAATTTGAGCAGCAAGTCAGATCTACAACCAAATAACTGGGTATAAAGGGGACTGGATAGTTTAGGAGTGTAGATAGGAGGTGTCTGTTCTAAAAAGCAACCAAAGACACTGAAATTGGGAGTTTGAATTGTAGAAAATGGAAAATCCCTTCCCTCTAAACTATAGGTTTCCTCTCTTTTAAAAAATGAAATATTTCAAGCATACAGGAAAAAAGGCTAATATAATTGGTACTCTATTTGATAGAAACATTAACCCTTAGGGTTTTGTATATAACTCCCACTGATCCTTGCCTATCATTGTATAGTCTCCTCCCACATTGAATAGGACTGACATGTGTAACGAATAGGATATTGTAGAAATGAGTGTGACTTTCGAGGTTAGGTCATAAGGCTTTGTGGTATTCAATTTACCTTCTCTTAGCTCACTCTGGGGGAAGACTGCTCCCATGTCGTGAGGACACTCAAGCAGCCTTATGGAGAGGTCCACGTGGTGAAGAACTAAGGCCACCTGCCAACAACCAGCACCAACTTGCCAGGCATGTGAGTGAACCACCTTGGAAATGAAACCTCCAGCTCCAATCAAGCATTCAGATAACTGCACCCTCAGTCAACATCTTTACTGAAACCTTATGAGAAATCCTGAGTCACGACCATCCAGCTAAGGTGCTCCTGAATTCCTGACCCTCAGAAACTGCATGAGGTTTTATATACAAAAATATAGGTTTTTTTAATACACATACATTAAGCCACAAAGTTTTTGGGCAATAGATAACGGCATTGCAAACACCTATGTACCTACCACCCATCAGTCCTAACGCTTTATTTACTACAGATCTTTTCTTAAAAATACAAACACCCCTCCCCCCAAACAAAAACAAAAAATAAAACATTATAGTTGAAACCCTGGCTTCTTCTCTATCCTGCCCCTGCCTTGCGCCTCAGAACTCCTAAAAAAAAGCACCATGGCACACTGGATACCTAGTGTGTGCTTTTCCTGAAAAACTCTATTTTCATTTCCCGGGCTCCAGCCTAGTTATCTTTCCCTCTTATATTGCAGAAAAGAACAGTGACTTTCCAAAGGTTCTTTAGTCATCTCTCAAGATGGTCGTTCTCCGAGAGTTCAACAGTAACTCAAAATCCTATCTGCATTTGGTCACTAATTCCATTAGGGTTCCCCTCAGTGCTTTAAAGCCCTGGGATCTGCCTTCCCCTGGGACCTGTGGTATCTGGCTATATGAGTGTTGCTGTGCCACCCAACTGAGCTTTCTCTCTGAAATGTCTATAGACTGATTTTTTCAGTTGAGGACAGCTATTTTTTAAGTCTATAGGATTTATGGACTAGGGAAAAAACTGATAAAATTTTGGTCTTCTCTACTCTTAAACCAAAACATCAATGTCTTCAGACCTTAATAATCCCTGTGCTTCCTGAATTTGAAATGTACATCTTCTTGGAGGCAAATGAGATGCAGAGGATTTAACCTATCTCTACAGTCAACTTTAGATGTAGCCAAACTATATACCGGAAAGAATGTGAACTACGCCAAGTGCTATAAATTGTAAACTTTTATCCTAACCTTTGCAAATGTTGCCATTTCATCCCTTGTAAAGCAGCCACTCAGCCGCTTTCCCACACATGCACATAGCTTACTCCCCATTTTTTTCTATACTAGGATTTTTGATCACTAGCATTCTGATCCTGCAACTTTTCTTCTCCCATCCTCCCTACAGGTGGGAAACAGCTTTTACATCTTCCTGCTCAAATATTCTCCAGCCTGATGTTTACCTGTTCAAGGGTCACTAATTTTTTGTTCCACTGATAGGTAAGCAGGCCTCTTTAAACAGCAGTATTTGTAGCATATTAAAAACTACTTCCCATACCTAACTTGTAATTACCCAATAACTTAAAGATCTAGATTAGCAAAACCACTCTCATCTGAATTTACATTTTCTCAAGCCCCCTGACCTGGATTTCAACACTGGTTGATCTAAGAGTGGATGTATGTGTAACTGATTCACTTTGCTATACACCTGAAACACAACATTGTAAGTAAACTATACTCCAATAAAAATTTTTAAAAAAATTAGGTTGTACATCTGAAAACAAAAAATCTTGGTTAAGGTGAAGTTAACAGACCAGTTTCAGAATCCAGCTCTTCTGTTTTTCCAGACCAATGTGCTCCCCCCCCCCACACCCCATAGAGATTTCTAGAGTGAAATCCTTGATATTACCACCCTGTTGCAGAGACTTTCAGGTGTAGGAGTGGTAGCACATCTTGAATTGGAGAAACCAATTTAGAAGCACAGAACTCTTTCTTTCTTAAAGCCTTTACTTTTCAGACATGACAAAAATCTTACAGGTACACATGGAAAAGGAATACATGATCACAGTTGAAAGTGAAGACAATCTAGTCAGAAAGCTTTTACTCCTGTCAGCTAATGTTGAAGCTGAAGTTCTGCATATGACATGCTGCAGGGCTGAAAGGAATGGTAATTAGTATTCTTCTCCTTCTTCCTCTCCCTCTCCTTCAACAGAATCCACACCAACCTCCTCATAATCCTTCTCAAGGGCAGCCATGTCCTCACGGGCCTCAGAAAACTCTCCTTCCTCCATGCCCTCACCCACGTACCAGTGAACAAAGGCACGCTTGGCATACATCAGGTCAAA
The DNA here is from genome assembly GCF_949752795.1 of Hyperoodon ampullatus. Lineage (NCBI taxonomy): Eukaryota > Metazoa > Chordata > Mammalia > Artiodactyla > Ziphiidae > Hyperoodon > Hyperoodon ampullatus. The sequence goes on from NC_136924.1 coordinate 55,045,484, forward strand.
CTTGTGGTCCAGGCGAGCCCAGGCCTCAGCGATGGCTGTGGTGTTGCTCAGCATGCACACAGCTCGCTGTACTTTGGCCAGGTCTCCACCAGGTACCACAGTGGGAGGCTGGTAATTAATGCCAACTTTGAAGCCAGTGGGGCACCAGTCCACAAACTGGATGCTGCGCTTGGTCTTGATGGTGGCAATGGCAGCATTGACATCTTTGGGAACCACATCGCCACGGTACAACAGGCAGCAAGCCATGTATTTACCATGGCGAGGGTCGCATTTCACCATCTGGTTGGCTGGCTCAAAGCAAGCATTGGTGATCTCTGCTACAGAAAGCTGTTCATGATAGGCTTTCTCAGCAGAGATGACAGGGGCATATGTGGCCAGAGGGAAGTGGATACGAGGATAGGGCACCAGGTTGGTCTGGAATTCTGTCAGATCAACGTTCAGGGCTCCATCAAATCGCAGGGAAGCGGTGATGGAGGACACAATCTGGCTAATAAGGCGGTTAAGATTCGTGTAAGTTGGGCGCTCAATATCAAGGTTTCTACGACAGATGTCATAGATGGCCTCATTGTCTACCATGAAGGCACAATCAGAGTGCTCCAGGGTGGTGTGGGTAGTGAGGATGGAGTTGTAGGGCTCAACTACAGCTGTGGAAACCTGAGGGGCAGGGTAAATGGAGAACTCCAGCTTGGACTTCTTGCCATAATCGACAGAGAGACGTTCCATCAGCAGGGAGGTGAACCCGGAACCAGTTCCCCCGCCAAAGCTGTGGAAAACCAAGAAGCCCTGAAGACCTGTGCACTGGTCAGCCTGTTACAAAAGAGGAATAGAAAAAACATAGTTATTGCTCTTTGTGATACCATCATAGTAATCATAATAAATATTTTCACTTTTCATATTAACTCCAAAGATTTAGGTTGTATTCTGACAAGAAACACTTTTTAAAAAATGGAGACCTTCCTTAAATTACTCAGCATTTATTAAAAATATCTTTATTAATATTTATAAAATGACATCAATAGTTCATATTTTAATTGAACTTAAAAAAAATCTTTAAAGGAATAATTAACCTCACTCTTTATTACATTTCAACTCTGTGTTTGAAAAAAAGACTATATTTCAAATATCTCCCTTAGACTCATTAATTTACTTTATTCTTCAGAATAAACATACCAGTTTCCGAATTCGGTCCAAGACGAGGTCAATGATCTCCTTGCCAATGGTGTAGTGACCTCGGGCATAGTTATTGGCAGCATCTTCCTTGCCTGTGATGAGCTGCTCAGGGTGGAAGAGCTGGCGGTAGGTGCCAGTGCGAACTTCATCTGGAAAGGGAAAACGAAGCAGCCACCCATCACTAACAACCTGCACAAGTCTGCTCGACCCCAGGGCATCAATAGAGCCCCCAGGATACACCTCCTGTTCCGGACCCCTGGGCTCTCATTAGGATTACTGAGGTCAACTCACCAATGACCGTGGGTTCCAGGTCTACAAACACTGCCCTGGGCACATGTTTGCCAGCGCCTGTCTCACTGAAGAAGGTGTTGAAGGAGTCATCTCCTCCTCCAATAGTCTTGTCACTTGGCATCTGGCCATCAGGCTGGATGCCGTGTTCCAGGCAGTAGAGCTCCCAGCAGGCATTGCCGATCTGGACACCAGCCTGGCCAACGTGGATGGAGATGCACTCACGCTGTGAGAGGGAGGAAAAAAAAAAAACATAAAAAACCAATTAGTGGGGCTTCCCTCGTGGCGCAGTGGTTGAGAGTCCGCCTGCGATGCAGGGGACATGGGTTCGTGCCCCGGTCCGGGAAGATCCCACACATGCCGCAGAGTGGCTGGGCCCGTGAGCCATGGCCGCTGAGCCTGCGCGTCCGGAGCCTGTGCTCCGCAACGGGAGAGGCCACAACAGTGAGAGGCCGGCGTACCGCAAAACAACAACAACAAAAAAAAACCAATTAGTGGTGACTGTGAAGCAGAACAAAATGTTTATGGAAACTTAATCTTACAAATTTCCTTTCAAAACGAATTACAGTGTAATGCTTTTTTTTCTTAATCTAGGGGAGAAGGGCTATACTTTTGATCTCCATTAGTTTTAATTAATTTCCTTTTCCCCTCTAAATTGGGAAGGCCTCTTTCCAGACCAAGAAAAGACCTTAGTCATTGCTTCCTCCTTTGGAGGATCAAGATAGGGAGGAGGTCATCCATCTAGCGCTCAGGCCCCAGAATCCCATTTTAGAGTAAGTGGCCAGATTTCTGGGCAGCTCCCAACACAGGAACCACGTGGCCAGAACAGTGCAGAGGAAATGTCTGGCTGCAGGGACGAGGGGTGGGGCTCTGCGGCAAAGGATGAATGAGCAATTCCGGGTGCGCGCGCCCGCGCCCTCCCCCCACACCGCGGTTCGTGGAGCCGCGCAGCTGCAGAGGCTCTCAACAGCCACGTCTGCAGAGGCGCAGCCATGCCCAACCATCCTCCGCTTCCCGTAGGCACCGAGTTCAGTCCAGCACTTCCACATGTGTCACGACGCAGCAGGGGATTATCGGCAGCCCAGATCTGGACCAAGATCCGATTTCCGTTCCCTCAAAACCCCTCACCGCTACCACCTGCTCCCACACGCATTCCTAACACAGCAGAGAGCAGGGAGGGACAGATGGCCTCTACAGGCTCTTGGGAGCTAGGTGCCCTAATACACTGGCGTAGCGCAGTACACCGATAAGGAGTCCTTCTCCACATTCATCTTACTGTTTTTATTTTTTAAAAGAAAGAACTCGGGGTAACAGGAGACACGCCCTCCAGCCATAGACCTACAGCGCCGCAGCGCGCGTGCGCACTGCAGTGGCGGGCTCCCGTCCACTCCCTGGCGGGAAGGTAACGGCCGCGCATGCGCTTTTGTATCCAGCTCCTTCCCGCCTCCGCTTTTCGTGCTGAGGAGGAAGTGAGGGCGGGGAGAGCCGCGCGCGCGCTCGCCAAAGGCTGGGGGGAAGAGGGGGATGGGAACGCGCGGGAAAAGAATGCAGCCTTGAGGGCACCACGCCCAGGAGTTAAGGGCTAAATGAGAGCCCCAACCACGGTGAAGGAGAGAGTGTCCCGCCATCCCCTTCCAGAGTCCCAGAAAAAAAGGCGGTGGGCTCCCTCCGTTCCCTCTTCCCGGGCCCCAGCGGTTCTCCACAAACGGGATTTATCTACTCTCATCCTCGGCCCTCGCCTCGCTCTTCGCCCTCCAAATGAACAGCGGTGGCGCCAGCCCTCTCTAGCTAGAGGCCCTCCGCGCTCCCCCGGTCTCGCTTTCCCCGTTTTCCTGAGCGAGGCCGGCAGTACACTTACCATGGTGGCTACGGGTCAGCAGGCGCAGGCAACAGGAGTAGACACCGGGTCCCGGTTACCGTCCTCGACAAGCTAAGAGTCGAGGTAAGTAACGCACTGAGGCGGGGGTGGTGCGGGAGCCACTTAAGTAACGGTCCGGGGAGGGGCTGGCGGGCACAGGCGGTGCCATAGACGCAGGCCCCTCCCCCGGCCCGGCGTACCCACTCGGCGCCCGGCTCGGCCGCCGCAGAGGCGGGCTCCTGGCCCCGAGCCCTTCCCCGCGCCGGGCGTGCGGGGCGGGGTCCGCCGCGCCTGCGGGCCGCGAGCTCCGGTGCTGCAGTCTTTGGCGCATGACCGCCAGGGCCTGGGCGGGGGCGGGGGCGGGGGCGGGGGCGGGGGTGGGGATGGGGGATGGGGCGCAGGTTCGGAAGAAACCAACATGGGAATGGGGGCTCGATTGCTTTAATTTGGACGAATCCTAAGATCGAAGACGTCCACACAGTTTTAAAGATGAAGCACCATGAAATGGAGAAACTTCTGGTCCAGATAGCTCAGCTGATTATTTTCACGTTGTCACCATTTGTCAATGAGTTTTGTTTTTCTCTTCCCAGTTCCTTCAAAGGCAGTACAGAAAGCATTTACCTGATAATGTGGAGGAGCAAGGTTTAAAAAAAATAGTTCTATTTGGTTTACTTGTTATTTAAACTAAAGCTACCAAACAGTATTTCAGGCATTCAAAGAGTGAGCACCTAAGCACTGAATATCTAAGCTGTTAAAAGGGTAGGGTAGGCCCCATTTTTAGACCTAAGCCAACCAACTTTATGAAACAGCTCTAGGGTCTTTTAGAAAGAGGGATTTAAAGACACACTTCAAATTTGGTAGCTGAATTGAAGGAGTAAGGACAGAAACTTGGGGAGGGAGGAAACTTTGATTCTGAAAGGTATTTAGGAAGTAGGGATTCCTTGTGCTATTTAGAGTTTTGTAAAACTTTTTAAATTGAAGCATAATTGACAAACAATGTTACATTACTTTCAAGTGTACAACATAGTGATTTTACATTTATATGCATTGTTACCCTCAAAAATAAAGCAACCAGTTATTTTACCAGCAAGGTGGGTTTATTCAGGAATAGCAGAGAATCACAATTTGGGACAAGCAAGCAATGGGGAATCATAGGCAAATCCAGAGAACAAAGGAGAGTGACTTGCTTTTATTAGATTTTAGGAGGAAATTGGGGGGGGACCGTTTGAAGAGAAGTTCTCTGGAGAAGAATGAGAGTTCAAGATTGTGGCGGTTTCTCTCTGGCTGCAAGTGGTGGTTAGAGTGTTGTTGCTGAAGCTGAGAGGGATCTTTCTTCCTTCTTTTAAAAGCAGGAGGTGAAATTCCTATGTGAAAATGTCCTCCCTTGTACCAGAAGAAAAGTAACATTCTTATCTTCCTTCTTCCTGCTGATTATGCAGACTGCAACTGGTGCTACCTGTATTGAGAGTCCCCCCTTAGGGCTTCCTGACTCCATTTAAAATGAAGTTTCCTTTATTTATGTTCACATTTACCCCTTTTGATCAAGACCTTTCCTTAAAAGGGGCTTCCCTGGTGGCGCAGTGGTTAAGAATCCACCTGCCAATGCAGGGGACATGGGTTCAAGCCCTGGTCCAGGAAGATCCTACATGCTGCGGAGCGACTAAGCCCGTGTGCCACAACTACTGAGCCTGCGCTCTGGAGACTGCGATCCACAACTACTGAAGCCTGCGTGCCTAGAGCCCGTGCTCCGCAACAAGAAAAGCCACCGCAAAGAAAAACCCGTGCACCACAATGAAGAGTAGCCCCCGCTTGCTGCAACTACAGAAAGCCTGCGCACAGCAAGGAAGACCCAATGCAGCCAAAATTAAATAAAATAAAAATTAAAAATTAATAAATTTAAAAAAACCCAACTCTATATCTTACCAAGGTCTTAAGCATTGGAGATCATCTTAAAGTGTTGAGCTAAGTTGGGTAAGTCATTTCTACAAAGATTTAACAGGCAACAGGCACAAAGCTTAAAAATGATTATGTGAAGCATAATTTAAATTAATATAAGTTCAGTTTGTATGATGGTTCTAAGCCAGGAGCCCACACCTGAAGGTAATCAGCTAAATAGGTCAAAAGACCAGGCAAGGGCCATCAGGTGGAAGTTGTAACGAATGGGCTTGTTCCCTGATTTTGTGTAACTTGAGTTTCTGTTTTTCCAGAGGCACTTAGCTATGCGCAACAGGTGGTATTTGCTGTCGTACAAATGCCTCCTTGCTCAGCAAGTTGATAATCAAAGGCCATGCAGTTATCCAAAATTACTTTAGTCAACGAGTCAAGTGGTCATTGTTGGGTTGCTATTTCTTTGGCTGTGGAATCAGCTAGCACTCCTGATGTTCAGGAGAAATCTCTGATCATGCATTTCATTGGCACTTATTCTGACCCAAAGGAGAAAGGTTCCCCCCTTGGAGGCATACTTGGAGTCATGTATGCCTCCTTGAAGTTCTTGTTTAAGGTGACCATGGAGGCTTAATGGGGTGGAACAATGGGAAGCTTCAAAAACCTTACTTTGTAGCTGTCATCAAGGAACACCAGGTGAAATTAGCAGTAGCACTTGGGAAAAGTGAAAAAAAATTCATTACAGTATGGACTAAAGGTTCACTATTGTTGTGAACAGATCAAGGTTTCTGGTGGCAAACCCAACAATTAGATAAGTTTTCCCCTTTTGTAATAGACTGAGAAATACAGATAAGAGCATTTCTTCCCAAGAAAAAGAGGGAAAGGATAAGGTAGGAAGTAACAGTGGGAAATGGTATACAGGCCTGGTCTGGTCATCTTGGGAAAGCTGTCTCCTTCAGCTGTCATCTGCTTCAGTTCCTGGTCAGTTTGATTCAGAGGTCTCCAGTGCTTGTACAGGACTGGATGTCAGTTGGAGCCTTCTTTAGCTGTGAAATGTGTACCCAAAGCTTGGGTCTCAAGTTTGACCATTCACCTGTGTAGTGAGGAGGACCTATTATAGTCCCTTCCAAGGAGATTTAAGGGCAATTGTTGTTTTTATTGATTTGAAATCAGAAGGGTGAGAGAAATTGGAAACGTTAGTTTGGAGATTTGTAGTCAGATATATGATGAAACTAGAAGAGTTTAGGATCCAGTCCAGCTCAGGTGTATAACCTTAAAGATAATTAGCAGGACAAGAATCTAGTATCTACAAAGGTGCAAACAATTTCTCTCTTCATAATTATCCTCCTTTTTGTCAAAGATAATCATAGTAAAACTAATTTTGTTGTATTAAATTTGGCCTGATTATTTACATAAACACAGCGAGAATAGTGATTGATCATATAAGCTCTTTTTAAGCTTATCTTGTTGGAAGCTTGAAAGCAAGGTACTAGGCCAATTTTTACAAGTAGTTCCTTAAAACTGTCTGATTATTTCTGAGTCTATGTATATCTCTCTTGAGTATGATAAGCTAGTCAAAGCCTTGGTAAAATAGCCAATATTTCCAATTGTTTTCTGTTACAAGGAGAGTAGAATCTTATTGAACTTATGCAAATACATATATAGTGATTAACAATAAGAATAATATGAGTCTCTGAATTCTGGAGGGATCAGGAAGGGAAAAAAAAGATATATATTTGATCTTTGCTTACAAAGATATCTTTTACCAAATTGCTGTAAGTCATAGACGCTTAAGAGAAAAAGTTTGCTTAAATCTGGAAAAATAAAACATTAGAGAAACAGCATAAGAAGTCAAAATTTATAATCATCCTCATAGGTTCATTTAGTCTCCTGTAATTAATTCTTGTTGATCTTGATCTTGGGTTAGCAACTTTATGAATCAATCAGTTTGCCATTAAAGTCTTAGAAATTTTTATCCAGTTCAGTGTTATGATCTTAAAGTTATCAGAAACCTGCATTCCAGGGACTTCCCTGGCGGTCCAGTGGTTAAGACTCTGCACTTCCACTTCAGGGGGCACGGGTTTGATCCCTGGGTGGGGGAACTATGCACGGCCAAAAACAAAACAAAACAAAACAAGAAACCCTGCATTCTAGAGTACTTGTCAAGGTCTTTCCCATGAATCTCCTTGAAGATGAAATTCCTTCAGGTTGTGGGAACATTTTTGCAAAGCATCAGAGTAAAGCAATTGCTATCTATAAATGATAAAAGACTTAAAAATAGCAAAAGTTAAAGATCTAAGAGTTCATTATAATGCAGTTGGCAAGAGAATTTGGTTATTTCTGTGACATACAACATTTAAAGATAATAGCTGAAATTACAAATGATAATGTTATACCAGGACATATCAGATTCTCAGGAATGTCATATGAAACGTATACCTATACAGATATAATGTAAAGAAGGCTTAGTATTATTTCTTTTTTTCTTTTTTTAAAAAAATTTATTTATTTAATTTATTTATTTTTGGCTGAGTTGGATCTTCGCTGCTGCACGCGGGCTTTCTCTAGTTGCGGTGAGCAGGGGCTACTCTTCGTTGTGGCGCATGGGCTTTGTTGTTCCATGGCATGTGGGATCTTCCTGGACCAGGGATCGAACCCATGTCCCCTGCATCGGCACGCGGACTCTCAACCACTGCGCCACCAGGGAAGCCTGCACTGGCTTATTTAAATCGAAACTTTTTGGTGAGATAGCCAGGAGGCGAAATGTGAGGAGTATAAAAGAACTAAGTTCTCAACTAATATGGTGAAAAGTAAATAGGTAATGTCTAAAATTGATAAATCAAGACATAGCTGCATAGACACTTTATTTAGAAATAAGTAGGTTAATTCCAAGGGAAATGGTTAGATGAATTGCGGGTAATTGCCTCTGGTGAACAGGTCTAGAGTAGAGGAGGAATGATACAGGAAAACCATTGTTTTAAAATAACAGTACTAGATTTGTGGTTTTTGTAAATTGTTTATTGAAATATAACATATATGTAACAACCTTCATACAGAAAAGGGTACAACTCATAAAAGTACAACTTGATAAATTAACCTAAAGTGAACAAACCTGTGTAAATTAGCGACCAGATCAAGAATGTTTCATTTTTAAGCCATGTACATATATTCTTTGACAGATATTTAAAATTAATAATACTAAAGAGTTAAGATATCAGGAGAGATAAAAATGCTTTTGATAATACTGCTTTTGAAAATACTACTAAAATCTGGAGCAGTGCTGTTCAATATGGTAACCTCTAACTACATGTGGCTATTGAACACCTGAAATGTGACTAGTCTGACTGAGGAACTGAACATTTTATTTTTGTAAATTTTAATTTATTTAATTTTTTTCAGTGCTTTTTCAATTTTTATTTTATATTGGAATGTAGTTGATCTACAGTGTTGTGTTAGTTTCAGGTGTACAGCAAAGTGATTCAGTTATACATATACATATGTATTCTTTTTCAGATTCTCTTCCCATATAGGTTATTACAGAGTATTGAGTAGAGTTCCCTGTGCTATACAGTGGGTCCTTGTTGATTATCTATTTTATATACAGTAGTGTGTATATGTTAATCCCAGCCTCTTAATTTATCCCTCCCTCCCACCTTTCCCCTTTGGTAACCATAAGTTTGTTTTCTACGTCTGTGAGTCTGTTTCTGTTTTGTAAGTAAGTTCATTTGTGTCATTTTTTAAGCTTCCACGTGTAAGTGATATCATATGATATTTGTCTTTCTCTGTCTGACTTACTTCACTTAGTATGATAATCTCTAGGTCCATCCATGTTGCTGCAAATGGCATTATTTCATTCTTTTTTATGGCTGAGTAATATTCCATTGTATATATGTACCCTATCTTCTTTATCCATCTATCTGTTGATGGACATTTAAGTTGCTTCCACGTCTTGGCTATTGTAAATAGTGCTGCAATGAACATTGGCGTGCATGTATCTTTCTGAATTATGGTTTTCCCTGGATATATGCCCAGCGGTGGGATTGCTAGATCATATGACAGCTCTATTTTTAGTTTTTTAAGGAACCTCCATACTGTTCTCCATAGTGGCTGTACCAATTTACATTCCCACCAACAGTGTAGGAAGTTTCCCTTTTCTCCATACCCTTTCCAGCATTTATTATTGTTTGTAGACTTTTTGATGATGGCTGTTCTGACAGGTGTGAGGTGATGCCTCATTGTAGTTTTGTTTTTTTGGGGGTTTTTTTGCGGTATGCAGGCCTCTCGCTGTTGTGGCCTCTCCCGTTGCGGAGCACAGGCTCCGGACGCACAGGCTCAGTGGCCATGGCTTACAGGCCTAGCCGCTCCGCGGCATGTGGGATCTTCCCGGACCAGGGCACGAACCCGTGTCCCCTGCATTGGCAGGCGGACTCTCAACCACTGCACCACCAGGGAAGCCCCTCATTGTAGTTTTGATTTGAATTTCTCTAATAATTAGCAATGTTGAGCATCTTTTCATGTGCTTTTTGGCTATCTGTATGTCTTCTTTGGAGAAATGTCTATTTAGATCTTCTGCCCATTTTTTGTTATTTTTTTAAAAAATATTTATTTATTTAGGCTGTGCTGGGTCTTAGTTGCAGCATGCGGGATCTTTGTTGCAGCGTGTTTAGTTGCGGCATGTGGACTCTTAGTTGTGGCACATGGTCTTTTTCTTAGTTGCGGCATGCGGACTTCTTAGTCACAGCATGCAGACTTCTTAGTTGTGGCATGCAGACTTCTTAGCTGTGGCATGCAGACTCATAGTTGCTGCATGCATGTGGGATCTAGTTCCCTGATGTGGGATCTAGTTCCCTGACCAGGGATCGAACCTGGGTCCCCTGCATTGGGAGTGTGGATTCTTACCCACCCACCCACTAGGGAAGTCCCCTTTTTTTGTTGTTGTTGATATTGAGCTGCACGAGCTGTTGTATATTTTGGAGATTAATCCCTTGTTGGTCACGTTGTTTGCAAGTATTTTCTCCCATTCTGTGGGTTGTCTTTTTGTTTTGTTTATGGTTTCCTTTGCTGTGCAAAAGCTTTTAAGTTTAATTAGGTCCTATTTGTTTATTTTTGTTTTTTATTTTCATTACTCTAGGAGGTAGATCCAAAAAGATATTGCTGTGATTAATGTCAAAGAGTGTTCTGCCTATGTTTTCCTCTAAGAGTTTTATAGTATCCACTCTTACATTTAGGTCTTTAATCCACTTTGAGTTTACTTTTGTGTGTGGTGTTAGAGAATGTTCTAATTTCATTCTTTTACATGTAGCTGTCCAGTTTTCCCAGAACCACTTATTGAAGAGACTGTCTTTCTCCATTGTATATTCTAATTAATTTAAATTTAAATAGTCACGTGTAGTGGCTACCATATTACACAGTGAACATCTAGAGACTTGAGTATTTAAAGTTTCTATACAGAGAAGAAAGGAAAGCTCAACTTCCTCAGGTTAAATGAGAACTGGTAACAAGGCATTTTGAAAGTAATGAAAATAAAGTACCAATAACAATTAAAGAGGATTAAGGAGAATATTTAAGTAGAGATTAACCATGATCTGAATTTATGTATATGAACTATAGTCTATAAGAAAGGAGTACAGATTCAGAAAATAATTTAAAAATTGAGAAAATAGGGCTTCCCTGGTGGCGCAGTGGTTGAGAGTCCGCCTGCCGATGCAGGGGAAACGGGTTCATGCCCCGGTCTGGGAAGATCCCACATGCCGCCGCGGAGCGGCTGGGCCCGTGAGCCATGGCCGCTGGGCCTGTGCGTCCGGAGCCTGTGCTCCGCAACGGGAGAGGCCACAACAGTGAGAGGCCCACATACCACAAAAAAAAAAAATTGAGAAAATAAATTACTACAGTATTTACAAAGGAAATACTTTTTTTTTTTTTGGCCGCGCATTATGGCATGCGGGATCTTAGTTCCTAACCAGGGATCGAACCCATGCTCCCTGCAGTGGAAGCGCGGAGCCCTAACCACTGGACTGCCAGGGAATTACCACAAAGGAAATACTTAATAGGCTGATGTTTACCCTGTGAAAAGAAAACGAAATCTCAATATTGACTGGTAAGATTTGTGGTGATTGAAAAAAACTTCCTTCTGCTTTTCTATATTTAGCAAAATTTCTTTAATCCAAATGCATTACTTTTTAAAAATTTTTTATAATTTATTTATTTAATTTATTTTTGGCTGCATTGGGTCTTTGTTGCTGTGCACGGGCTTTCTCTAGTTGTGGTGAGCGGGGGCTACTCTTCGTTGCGGTGTGCAGGCTTCTCATTGTGGTGGCTTCTCTTGTTGCGGAGCACGGGCCTAGGTGCGTGGGCTTCAGTAGTTGTAGCACGTGGGCTCAGTAGTTGTGGCTTGCGGGCTTAGTTGCTCCGTGGCATGTGGGATATTCCCAGACCAGGGCTCGAACTCGCATGCCCTGCATTAGCAGGTGGATTCTTAACCACTGCGCCACCAGGGAAGCCCAGTACAATTGATTTTTAGTTATTGATTTTGTACCTAGCAACAACCTTGCTAAATTCTTAAATTCTAATAGCTTAAGTGAACATTTTGGGGGAAATTTTTACATTATATAAGCATTCTGTAAGTTTTTTTCTGACACTAAATACATGGTGTTTTCCACATCAATTCTCTCTTTTTTTCTTTCTTTCACTCTTTTTTAGATTCTGTTCCCATACAGTCTATTACAGAGTATTGAGTAGAGTTCCCTGTGCGATACAGTAGGTCCTTATTAGTTATCTATTTTATATATAGTAGTGTATATATCCACATCAGTTCTCTAATTCTTTGACACCAACTGGAAGTTCAACAAGTCATTTCAATTCTGATACCAGCTATATGGAGTTCTTGCAGACTCTACTGGTTAAGGACTCAATCACACAGACTGTCATTGCTTCAGATGTCGGTCACAAGTCCCAGTTTGCCATCTGTACTTCTGACCCACAGGCTATGAATTCAGGGGTTTCCATGACCCTTTCAGATTCAATAATTTGATAGAAGGATTCATGGAATTCAGGAAAACACTTTACTTATATTTGCCAGTTTATTATAAAGGATATCTTGGGAAGAGCCAGAGGGAGATACCTAGGGCAAGGTGTGGGGGGAGGCATGCCCTTTCCTGGTACACCACTCTCCCAGTACTTTGATGTATTCACCAGCCCAGAAGTTCTCCAAACCCTTTCATTTAGTTGTTATGGAGATTTTATTACATAGGCATGATTGATTAAATCATTGTCCATTGGTGACTGAACTCAATAGTCAGTCCTTCTCCTCTCCCTGGAGGTGAGGTGTGACTGAAAGTTTCTGCCCTCTAATCTTGGTTTGGTCTTTCAATGGACCAACCCCCATCCTAAAGCTATCTATTACCACCCCCCACCCCATTATCTTATTAGCATACAAAAGACATTCTTCTTACTCAAGATATTCCAAGGACTTTAGGAGCTCTGTGCCAAGAAATGAGAGACAAAAACCAAATACTTACTTTTTATTATACCACAACCATTTAATTTGCATTTACATTTATTCTTTTGCATTCCTTATTCCTCTTACTTGCTTTTCTTGATTTACTCACTGGGACCTTCATTAGAATGATCAAAGAAGTGGTGATAATGAGCATTTTCCCCATGTTCCTGCACTCAGAGGGAATGGTTTTAATGTTTCATCTTTAAGAATGATGTTTGCTGTAGTTTTTCTTATAGATGTCTTTTATCAGATTAAGGTTTCCTTAATTTGGTGAAAGTTTTATCATGAATGAATGTTGAAGTTTAGCAAATGCTTTTTCTGCATCTATTGAGATCCTCTGATTTTTCTCTTTTACTCTGTTACTGTGGGAAGTTATACCGATTTGTTTCCAAAAGTTAAAATGACCTAGAATTGCTGTGATAAGTCAGACTAGGTCACAATGTATCATATTTCAGAATATATTACTAGATTCAATTTGCTAATATTTGCATGGATATTTACATCAATGTTTATGTGTGAAATTGGTTGTAATTTTCCTTATATATTTTTATCTTTCAAATTTTGGTGTAAGAGTTTGATAGATTCATAAAGGAATGTGCCATCTCTATCTATTCTTTGGAAGAGTTGGTATAATATTGGAATATTTTTCCCTTAAAATTTGGTGCGGCTTGCTAGTAGAGCAGCCTGAGCCTGGATGGTGCTGGTGGTATTGTTATGGGAAGATTTTTTTTAAACTTCTTATCAGTTTCTTTAGTGGTTATGTGATTATTCAGATTTTTAATTTCTTCTTGAAGTTTTTTTCTCAGTTCATCTTTAAATACAAATCTATTGGATTAAATCTTCATAATATCCTAGTTTATCTTTTAAATGTGTATGACTTCTGTGGTGACAGCTCCTTTTTCTTTTTTTTTTTTTTAATTCTTATTTTTGGCTGCATTGGGTCTTCGTTGCTCTGCGCAGGCTTTCTCTAGTTGCAGCGAGTGGGTGCTACTCTTCGTTGTGGTGCGCGGGCTTCTCATTGCGGTGGCTTCTCTTGTTGCGGAGCATGGACTCTAGGCACGTGGTCTTCAGTAGTTGCAGCACGTGGTCTCAGTAGTTGCCATACACGGGCCCTAGAGGGCATGGGCTTCAGCAGTGCCGCTCGTGGGCTCTAGAGCACAGGCTCAGTGGTTGTGGCACACAGGCTTAGTTGCCCCACAGCAGGTGGGATCTTCCCGGACCAGGGCTCAAATCTGTGTCCCCTGCATTGGCAGGCGGATTCTTAACCACTGCGCCACCAGGGAAGTCCCTACAGAAGATGTCTTAATGCTGTTCTCTACTGTAGCTGTAGAATAAAATATTCTACTTAATAAACCCAAGTAGGGAAAAATCCCTGCATCTTATCACAGATGTAAAAAGCCATCCCAGTGGAACGATCATATTGGATCCCTGATGAGTATAGAGAATATGTTGTGCAGCACAATAGTGTTCCTTCAGGGAACATTAATTATAACTAATACTTCTGTCTAACAATGGATAATATTGCATTTAACATCATCAAATAACTATAAAACATTGTTGAAAGAAATTAAAGATGATCTAAATAAATGGAAAAATGTTTAAGTATCGGAAGACTTACTATTGTTAAATGGCAACATTCCCCAAATTGATATACAGATACAATACAATCCCTATCAAAACCCCCAGCTGACTTCTTTGCAGAAATTAACAAACTGATCCTAAAATTTATATGAAAATTCAAGGGACCAAGAATAACCAAAAAAACTTGAAGAAAAACAAAGTTAGTGGACTCATATTCCCTGATTTCAAAGCTTTCTACAAAGCTACAATAATCAAGACTGTGTGGGACTTCCCTGGTAGCACAGTGGTTAAGAATCTGCCTGCCAATGCAGGGGACACAGGTTCAAGCCCTAGTCCGGGAAGATCCCACATGCCTCGGAGCAACTAAGCCCGTGTGCCACAACTACTGAGCCTGTGCTTTAGAGCCCACGAGCCTCAACTACTGAAGCCCGAGTGCCTAGAGCCCGTGCTCTGCAACGAGAGAAGCCACCTCAATGAGAAGCCCGCCCACCACAATGAAGAGTAGTCCCGGGCCTCCCTGGTGGCGCAGTGGTTGAGAGTCCGCCTGCCGATGCAGGGGATACGGGTTCGTGCCCCGGTCTGGGAGGATCCCATATGCCGCGGAGCGGCTGGGCCCGTGAGCCATGGCCGCTGAGCCTGCGCGTCCGGAGCCTGTGCTCCGCAACGGGAGAGGCCACAGCAGTGGGAGGCCCGCATACCGCAAAAAAAAAAAAAAAAAAAAAAAAAAAGAGTAGTCCCACTTGCCACAGCTAGAGAAAGCCCGCATGCAGCGACGAAGACCCAACGCAGCCAAAAATAAGTAAATTAATAATAAAAGACTGTGTGGTGCTGGCATAAGTATAGATATATGGAATAGAATTAAGAGTCCAGAAATAAACTTGCACATTTATAGTCAATTAATTTTTGACAAGATTTCAAGATAATTCAATGAGGAAAAAATAGTCTTTTCAACATATATTGCTGGGCCAACTAGATATCTATATGTAAGGGAATAAAGTTAGATCCCTTCCTCACACATACACAAACATGTATACATGCATTAACTCAAATTGATCATAGACCTAGTGTAATAGATCAAACAATAAAGCTCTTAGAAGAAAACATAGAAGTAAATCTTAATGACCCTGGGTCAAAGCCTTCTTTGATATGACACCCCAAGCACAGGCAATTAAAAACTTCTGTGTTTCAAAGGACTCTATCAGGAAATAGTATGGGGACTTCCCCAGTGGGCCAGTGATGAAGACTCTGTGATCCCACTGCAGGGGGCGCAGGTTCGATCCCTGGTTGGGGAACTAAGATCCCACATGCTGCGTGGCCAAAAAAAAAAAAAAAAAAATTATGTATTTAATATTATCCATTTTATTCATTCTCACATAATGGGATAAAATATTTTAAAATTATAAGATATTCATATCTAGAACATGGAAAGAATTCTTACAACTCAATAATAAAAGACAAATAATCCAATTTAAAAATGGGTAAAGAATCTGAATATACATTTCTCCAAAGAAGATATACAAATGGCCAATGAGTACATGAAAAGGTGCTCAACATCATTAACCATCAGGGAAGTGTAAATCAAAATCCCAGTGAGATACCACTTCACACCCACTAGGATGGCTACAATAAAAAAGAAAGATAATAAGTCTTAGTGAGGGTGTAGAAAAATTGGAACTCTCCTACACTACTGGTAGGAATGTAAATGGTGCAACCACTTTGGCAAATAGTTGGGCAGTTCCACAAAATATTAAACATAGAGTTACCTATAAACCAGAAATTCCACTTCTAGGATTATATCAAAGAGAAATGAAAACATATGGCCACACAGAAACTCATACACAAATGTTCATAGCAGCTGTAGGGGAGCTGCTATGAAGCTGCTTTTACTCTTCTAAGTTCTTGGCTGGAGTTCTGTAACAAAAGACAGATTAGTAAGAGAAAAACAAATAGAAGTTTATTAACACATATATCTCATATATACATGGGAGAAACTCAGGAATAGTAATTTAAAGGTTTGTTTAAAACTTGGGCTTATATAGCATCTTAGCAAAGGAACAAATTTTTAGAAAAGTGACAGACAAAGAGAGGATCTTGGGTCTGTAGGGGTGGCAAATTGTGGGAAGGTAAATATGTGGGGAACTAATGGAAGATAAGGGCTCATCAGTAAAGTTTGCTGTAGAGAACCTCTGGTGCTGTCTCTGGGCTGATAAAGGTCTGGAGTTATCAGTGATTAACTTCTGTGCAAATTTATGTCCTGCCTGCTTTTAGGCAAATGGGGGAAAGCAGAGAGCTTTTTTTGTATCTGCTTCTTCTCAGTTGCCTTCAGTTCAAAATAATCTTTATGACAAAGTGGCATGTTTTGGGGTGGCAAATTCTGCTATCTTTCACAGAATTATCATAATAGCCAAAAATTGGAAATACCCCAAACACCCATCAACTGATGAAAGGATAAAGAAAATGTTGTATCTCTATACAATGGAATATTATTTGACAATAAAAAGAAATGAAGTACACACTACAACATAGATGAGCCTTGAAAACATCATGCTAAGTAAAAGAAGCCACATATTATATGATTCTGTTTACAGGAAATGTCCAGAATAAGCAAATCCATAGGTACAGGAAATAGATTAGTGTTTGCCATAGGCTAGGGGGAGGTTTGAATGGGGAGTGACTGCTAAGAGGTACAGAGTTTAGGGGTTTATTTGTAGAATATGAAATTGTTCTGGAATTAGATGGTGGTAATGTTTGCACAACCTGGTGAATATACTAAAAGCAAATTGTACACTAAAATTGTACACTAATTAGTGAATTTTATGGTATGTGAAGTATATATTGATTAACAAGACAGAGAAATTGCTATGTTTTAAAATTTCTTGCCCTACTGGTGTTTCCTAACCCTATAACAGTCTGGAGTACTTTAAAAGAAATATTTCAAAAATATGTCTACTTGGGATTTCCCTGGTGGTCCGGTGGGTAAGACTGCATGCTCCTAATGCAGGGGGCTCAGGTTCAATCCCTGGTCAGGGAACTAGATCCCACATGCATGCCGCAACTTAGAGCCTGCGTACCACAACTAAAGATCCCGAGTGCAGCAACAAAGATCCCACGTGCCGCAATTAAGGTCTGGCACAGCCTAAATAAATAAATAAATAAATATTTTTAAAAAATGTCTACTTGACTTTTTTTTTTTTGTTAAAGGAATAAAGGGCTTCCCTGGTGGCGCAGTGGTTGAGAGTCTGCCCGCCGATGCAGGGCACACGAGTTCGTGCCCCGGTCCGGGAAGATCCCACATGCCGCGGAGCGGCTAGGCCCGTGAGCCATGGCTGTTGAGCCTGCCCGTCCGGAGCCTGTGCTCTGCAACGGGAGAGGCCACAACAGTGAGAGGCCCGCATACTGCAAAAAAAAAAAAAAAAAAAAAAAAAGGAATAAAGAAGCCAGTTACACCTACATATTGTGTACTCTATTTATTCACTTATTTACTTATTTCTTTATTTATTATTTTCCCCCAGGACTTTATTCTGTGTGCATGGTGGGGAAAGGGAGGTGAGGGAAGGGAGAATGGAGCAAGGAAGACACCCACCCGTGCTGCACTGGTGGGGTGGTAGCAAAGATTGTTGCCTTGGAGAGGAACATGGCAGGGGAGAGGACCTGTGGGTTGTTCTCTGCAGCCCCAGATGCCCAGAGTGGTGGAGAGAGGAGGAGGGTTCATGTCCATAAGGAACCGTTGGCTGTTGGGGAAACTTTCCTGCCAGGTCAGGCACAGCACTGAGGGGCGTGTTTGGAGCTTGGGTCTTCTTTATGAGTTTACTAATGTTTACAGAACTGCGCAACAGGAAAATGGAAGACTGGGGGCAGGTGAAAATCGAAAGCTGGCCGGAAGGGCATGGGGAGCCCCTGATGGGAAGGTGTGCCTGTGGGCTTTCAGGACTCCATTATATGAAATGTCCAGAATAGGAAGCTGTAAAGAGACAGGAAGTGAATTAGTGGTTCTTTAGGGGTGGGGGTTGCCTAGGTTACAGAGTTTCTTTGCGTGGGGGGTGGGATGATGAAAATGCTCTAATATTGATTGTGGTGATGGTCGCACAACACTGAATATACTGAAAATCATTGAATTGTACACTTTAAATTGTATGACGTGAATTATATTTAAATAAAATTGTTATATTAGGGAAAAAAACCTACAAGGGATAAAGTTTAGGGGCAGGCATTAACCTTGGGGTAGGGAGAATGGATGCTAGTCTATCACTGTGTACTCTGATTTTAATGTCTCAGGATACTTGAAATAGCTACCCAAAATGTCATCTGCTTTGCCTAAGACATTGCTTAAAATTCTTCTCCTGGTGTTTTTTTTAAAAGTCAAATCTTTAGTTCCTAAAAATTCCCTGTTTAAATGCCAGTACTTTAGTAAAAGATGATATTTTAATTAATCAGTTACTATTTTTATAGATACTAGTAGGCTGTTGATAGAAATTAAAGCTTTGGGTAAGAGAAACAGAATGGGGTATTAGAGTATGGGTAAGGGTTGAGAGTGCCCAGTACCAGAAAGTGAGGTGCTGAATAAGGATGTGAGACTCTTCAGAAGAGAACTTCATTTACATCAGAGTATTCCTAAAGTTGGTGCTATTATTTATGACTACATTGCTTAAACCCTATACTCTTTTGATAAAATTAAGATTTTTTGCTCTTTACCAAAAAAACTGAAAGAATGAGAATTGCTCAGGCTCAAGGTTGCAGGTGAGACATTTGCTTAACACCTTTTCTTAAAATACATTTTGAAAATGTTTATTTATTTCATTTATTTATTTGCTTTTTTGGCTGCATTGGGTCTTAGTTGTGGCGTGTGGGCTTCTCTCTAGTTGTGGCACGTGGGCTTTTCTCTAGTTGTGGCATGTGGGCTCCAGAGCACATGGGCTCTGTAGTTGTGGTGTGCGGGCTTAGCTGCCCCGTGGCAGTTCCCTGACCAGGGTTTAAACCAGCGTCCCCTGCGTTGGAAAGCAGATTCTTAGCCACTGGACCACCGGGGAAGTCCCATGATTAGCACCTCTAATGTGTTCTTTTAAGTAAATTACTTCCTAATTCATTGCCACAAAGTGATTTATAAGATAATGATTTGGAGAGGTTCTTAACTGGGAGTGACATCTAGAGCATGCTAGCTATCAGCTATAAATAGACTTGTAAAACTAAGAGAGTACATCATTGAGAATACCCTGGATTTTTTTTTGACACCCAGCCTGTATAGCCAGTATAAACAGTTTTTTAAGTTCAAATCAGAAAAATTCCTTTCTTTTTAAACATTTCATCTTTCCTTTGTTCTGTATACTCATTCTAGAAAATTCAGACAACTTAGAAAGTTATGATGAAAGTAAAATTTACGTGAAATCTTGTCATTAGTAAAAATACTGTAATATTTGATAAAGATCCTTTAGGTATCTCTCTATGTATGTACATATATGTACATAATTTTATGTAAATGGATTTATACACACTATATATTGTAGAAAAAGAAGACTTGGAATTGTATTTGGTTATGAATCTGTTAGAGGCATTTCTTTTCTTTATTTATAATTTGCAAGCTTGCCAAGAGAAAACTAGATCCAAGATCTGTGATTTTTCTAACTGGGGAATCTATACAGCATATATGGTTATTGGTTAATTAATATAAAGCTAGTAAGATCATCTTAATAGCTTATTTGATTAACACTGGTACAATTTATAAACTAACAAAAATCTGTTATAGACATATTTGTGACTCTCTTTAATTCTCTAAATCATATTGTAAAATTTTGCTGTTAGCCCAAGTCTTGGAGTGAAGGGGCTACATTCCAGAGTGGTAAAGATAGACTCTGTAGCATAACAGTTTGACATACATACACACAAAATCCTTGTCTCTTTACATGATCTGTCAAGAAAATTGTTATAACAGAGAAAGTCTGAACACAGACAACAGAACATAGTCAAATTTAATCTTACCTAAGTCCTTCACCTTAGCCTGAATAGCCAGATAAAAAGGATCTGTATTTAGCTTTCTGAGTAGTAAATATTCTTATCCTTCAACTTTCTTACAGAGAAAGGCAATTTATAGCATAGTGTCTAAATAAACATAGTGCCTACATAATTGATA
The DNA here is from genome assembly GCF_949752795.1 of Hyperoodon ampullatus. NCBI lineage: Eukaryota > Metazoa > Chordata > Mammalia > Artiodactyla > Ziphiidae > Hyperoodon > Hyperoodon ampullatus. Next base: position 55,065,887 of record NC_136924.1, read on the forward strand.
TTTACCCAAGCCTTAGAAGGATGAGGAAGTCTGCTCTAGAAGAGCAGACCCCCTGAAAGCACTTTGTCTCATGATGCCACTATTCCCTGTGTTGTATAAAATGGTCCACAGGAACTTTTATTCATTCTGTATTAAAAAAAATCTGGTATGGTGCCATCTATGATATATGCTCTTTGTCAAGTGCATGCTTAGATGACGTGTGCAAACGCACACATGGAACCTTTTGTGATTTTGATTGGAATTGCATTGAATCTATAGATTGATTTGAGAACTCACATTTTATTAGGTGACTCTTCCAACTCACAGACTAAGTATATAATTCCATGTATTTAAGTGTGTTTTAGTGTTTTTCAATAAAGTTTTATTAAAATATGTCTTGCATATTTTAGGTAATTTTATCCCTAGGCACTTTGTATGTTTTTTGATAGTTATGAACAATATCCTTTGTAAAGTTAAAATTTCTAATCATTTTTGGTATATAAAAATGTAGTTGATTTTTGTATTTTTTTTGGTTTGTTTTTACAGTATCTTTTATTGGTAATGATGGACTTGAGGTAATCAACAGTTCAACTACAGTCTATAAAGGGTTTTTGTAAAAATGCATTCATTTTCTGATAATAAATAAATCCAGACTCTGTACAGTTTAGAAAAACTATGATGGTGGCAAATAGCAAAATAGAAAGGTAATAAATCTTGGGTTCAAAATGAAATGATTAAATCAAAGAAGAGTGTTAAACATATTTTTGGAGTCCCCTCATTGGGGAGTCATGTAACGGACACCATTCCCTCTCAAGGCTCTTGAGTGGACACTAGAATAATGTCGACTTTAAAGCCTTCTCCTCCAATATCCCCTCTGTTTCAATTTTTGATTATGAAACAAATCCTTTCGGCATGAGATGAAAAGATAAAAGTGCAGATTTGTTCAGGTGGAATTAGTTCATTTAGATATTTTGGTGTCCTAACAATTCAAACTGAAATTAAGGGCTTCCTACAGCATTCCTATAAGCTTCTGTAAACACAGCCAAAGGCCACTCAGAAAGATGAAACATTTTTCCTATTTCTGTAAATATTAAAGGGATTGAAAAATCAACACCTAGGAAAAAACAAGGCATAAATTCATCAGCACCAAGTAGAAAAGATCTTCAAATGGAGCAGGTCTGTTATGTGTCCTGATATCCTTGTGTTGATGAATAGGTTCACAATCTCCCCTCTAGGAAAAGTCCACTGCCTAAGGTTAACACCTTTAGGCAAAAGGTAAAGCCCAGCAAATGACTCCATTATACATTTTGATTCATCCATAGTTTTTTAAAAAAAGGAATTTCAAGATTTTGGCACTCCTTTAAGCACATTTTCTTTGGAGGACGTATGGTTTCAGGTTAGAGTGTCTTCCTTCCCTACTTCATTATTTGTTAAAGTGGGAAGTATCAACTTTATTACTAGTAGTTTCAGCTACCATTTCAAAAGTTGCACGTAGTCACAATACAACAGTTTACGTTTAAATGAGACCCTAGTAGTAGTTAAAACTGTTCACAGGTGGCCATTACAAAATCCTGGTAGTCTTTCTTGCCTATCAGATATGATTAAATTGTTGGTGGCTAGAACTCAAGTCACATACAGTCAACCACATTATTGGATCCACGACCTACATCTGGAATTTGCCTAGTTAGGCACACACAGCTACACCTGCTCCAGCTCTGCAGTGAGACACAGATCCAACAAGCTCCCACCTATTCAGCACTGGATCAAATGCATCTACTGTATTTAAGTATGCATTGCCATTATGACCACCAACTGCAAATATTTTGCCCATCACTGTTGCGATCCCCACTCCAACCCCGGGAGTGGTAAGGGCTGCTACATAATCCCACTTGTTGCTTCGAGGATCATACCGCTCAACTGAACTCAGAGGAGAATTATCATCAAAGCCACCAACAACATGTAAGCAACCATGGAGCTCACTAACTCCATTGCCTGCTCTTCGCTGACCCATTCCTTTAACTTCTCTCCATTTATCGAGATGTGGATCGCACCACTCCACACTAGATAGAGAAGCTACTCCATCTTTGGCACCTACTGCATAAACATGGTTCACAAGAGCCACAGAGTCAACTCCTCCACGGGGAGTATTCACTGGTGCCACTGTACTCCACTGATCAGATTCTATGTCATATCTCTCAACATCGTTGACGCAAGTGTTGTCATCTAACCTTCCAATTGCATAAATTGGGCCTCCCAAGGAGGCCAAGGCCATTCCTCGCCTCTTTGTGTTCACTGATGCCTTCATCATCCATTTAATAGTGAGACAATCAAACATCTCCATACTACCTAAATGTTCATTTCCATCATGTCCACCCACTGCATACACTTTACCTTCCACTGAGATTACACCCACATGTCGCCTTCGACTGTTCATTTCTGGTCCAAAGAACCAGCTGTTTTTGTTGATAGAATAGCATTCGATACAGCGAAAGGGGTCACCTGATCCACCTTGACCACCTACACAAAATAGCACACCAGCAGTATGTTTTCTTGGGGTAGTCCGAAAGGAGTATTCAGAGTCAGGTACTGCCCTGCTACTCAAGTGAAGGTGGTAATTTCTTGCTTCATCCAATAAATCTCTACATTTTAGGTTTTGTTTGACAATCTGTTCTTTTGCCACAGCACCCATAAGAAAATCAACTGGCAACAGCGGCAAATGAACAAAGTGTTCACACTCCACCACTTCAGGAAAATGCTCACAGGCATACTGATCCGCCATGTCCATTAAGTCTATATGATTGTGACTTTCTGCAAAGGCTCTTACGGCCAGACAACTGGAGGGATGAAAATGTGACTTCACGTATTCACAACAAGCTCTAGCCATCAGTTCAACCTTCAACGTGATATCACAGAGTTCTCCATTTTCATAAAACTGAAGAAGAGAACCATGAAAATCTTTCCAAGCTTCATTTGCTTCAAAGATAAAGGAGTCTTCTCCATCACCAAGTGAAGATCTGTTCTTTATTTGCTGGTGCTGTTGCCTTTTCCCCTTTGTGAAGCGATTCCTAGCTTGTTTTGCATTCATAGATTCTGAAACCATTTGTAACACTCTTCTTTTAATACAGCTCTCTTCTCAAACATCCCATTTATTATTTTGTAAAGGATGGGGAAAAGGCAGAACGTAGATGCAGTTCACTAAACTTCAGACATTTTTCAAAACCTACTTAACTGCCATTGTCCAGTTAGCTCAGTCCTCAGCTCGTCCCGCCGCTCGGTTCCTCCCGGCCTCGCCAAGGCTGCAGCCACGCTACCAGGTTCCCGCAGCCCAGAGCGGCGCCGTACCAGCCCCACGCGAGCACTCGACGGATGCGCACTCTTTTGAGCCTTTGTATATTTTTGTATCCGGCAATCTATAGTATTTTTTAAAGTATTGCCACCTGTTGTTCTCTTTTCTCTTCTGGAACTGCCATTATTTGCGTATTAGGTCTCCTGGATCTATCCTCTAAGTCTTGTATTTTCCATCATGATTTCTGTTTGTATTTAAGCTCTTTGCTTTGAGATAGTCCTTCTGCTTAATTTTCCAGCCACAATTCAGACCTGGACAGTAAACATTCTCTCCTTTAATTCATCTGCAAATTGTTTTCCTGGAAGATCATAGCTTTTCATTCCATAAATTCTTTATTTTTACCTGTTCTCATATATCCTTAAATGTCAGCTGAATATTCTTTAGGATTTACCTTCTTATTTACCCTTTTTATTGCTAAATTTCTTCTTGCATATCTCTGCTTCCATTTAGGATTAGTTTTCTTTTATTCGAAGAATTCCCTTTAGTATTCCTTTAATTCAGGTCAGCCAGTGGCAAGTTCTCTCAGTTTTTGTTTGAAAATGTATTTAATTTGTCTTCTTCTTTTTTTTTTGTCTTTATTTTTGAAGAACATTTTTTATTGAGTATAGAATTCTAGCTTGGCAGTTATTATCTTGCAACACTTTGAATGTGTCATTCCATTATCTTTGGCTTTCATCACTTTGTTGAGAAGCCAACTGTTAGCCTTACTGTTGTTCCTTTGCACAGCTTGCAGGATCTTAGTTTCCCCACCAGGGATTGAACCCAGGCACCCTGCAGTGGAAGCAAGGAGTCCTAACCGCCGGGCCACCAGGGAATCCCCGTTCTTTTTCTTTTTTATCTCTGTGAGCTTCAGTCTAGATGATTTTTCTGACCTGTCTTCTAGTTCACTAATTATCTTTTTATTTGTGTGCAGTGTGCTGTTAAGCCCTGTTGAGTTCTTAAATGTGATTTTTTTTTCAGTTCTAGAATTTCCATTTCATATTTCATACAGTTTCCTCTATGGACTTTCTCCATCTTGTCATTTAATTTCTCAAACCTATTCATTATGGTTATTTTAAAATTCAAGTCTGATAATTCCAGTATCTGGCTCTTCTGTGGATCTGTTTCTCTTCTCTGATATCTCTTCAGTTTTTGTCATTTGATCTTGTCTGGAATACTAGTAATTTTTTGTTTAATACTAAAAATGGTTTATGAAAAATTAAAGAGATCGTTTGAAGCCCTGAATGGTGTAGTCTTCTTCTTGCAAGGGTTTGTTTTTGCTTCTGACAGTCAGTTAGGGTAAGCTTAGACTCTCTTAATCAAGCCAGGGATTTTGTAATGAGAAGTTGAGCTTTAGTATTTATAGGAGCTGGTCTCTCCTTAGGTGTAGGCCTTTGAGGGTTTCAACTAAAAGTAAGGGGTGGTTGCCAGGTTTCCTCTATCTTGTTAGGTCTTGAACCTCCAGTTTTCCCCCCCCCCCACAAGTTCTGTGGGAGGAAGGAAGACCAGTTTAGTTTTTCAGCCATTTAGCTACTGCTTTTTGCTCAGCTTCTCAAACTTTCATTACTACTTTTGAATCAGTAATGCTTTAAGGGGAAAAGAGGCACTGAATGTCAGGCTTATCTCTTAGAACTTCTTTTCTGTCTGAGATTTTAGCCCCTCAAGTCCTTGCTGCCTTGGTACCTCTCTGATATCTACAAATAGATTTTTTTACTTTAAATTTTGTTCATATTTTCCAGTTGTTTTCTTGCTGTAGGCTTGGTCTGCAAGAAACTCCACCATTACTGAGAGCAGAACCCCCTATGGAATAACTTTAAAAATAAGACAATTAAGCAAAGCAGTGATACTCAGAGCCTACCTTAAGTTATTTGCCTTTATGTAAATATTGTGTCAGTGTCAGCAAAGATGATTTTCTGTTTACCTTTGAGATGCCTTGACTTTCAAGGACATCAAGTGAATTTTTCTTTAAAAATCTCTCCTTTTGTTGGTCTTATTTCTGCTATATCTGTTTTCTTTATTCTCTCACCCACTACTCCCTTCATAATTCTGAGAGTCTTCTAATTTGACTTAGATAAGATGTGTCTAAATTGTCCCATTAAATTATCTCTGCAGGTGATAAAATGATGGCTCACTCTCTCCCTTTAGCTCTAGAGAATAAGGCAATCATCAATGAGACTGAGTGAAAACATTCCTTAGCCTGATTTCCCAATACTAAATCTCAAGTAATCTTTTTAGTTTTTATATACTTGTAATAATAGCTTGATAATGTATCTTTGTAACAAATTTTCATGTGACTAACAAGCCTACAAAAATTTCCTATTCTCTAGAAGTGTCTAAAAATAATAAAATGTATTACATGATCTTGCCCCATCTAGCCAAGGCTAACAGACCCGAAGGAGAAATTCTAACCCAAACTGGGCCAGTCAGATCATCACTGCCAGAAATTTGATGTTTGTGACAATTAAATATAGGGATAGAGTTTTTAGATCTGAGTAATATGATACACAGCCTCTAAGATGGGGCCTCCATTGTACCCCTTCTTCTAGTATTCATGTCCTATGTTCTCCCCTTGACAGTAGGCTAGGCCTAGTGAGTCACTTCTAACAGACTACAGCAAAAGTAATAAGATGTTGTTTCTGAGGTTAGGTTGGAAAAAGACTGTGGGTTCTGTTTTGAGGACTCTCTTTTTCTCTCTTGCTCACTTGCTCTGAGGGAAGCCAATTGCCAGGTTGTGCTGCCCTTTGAAGAGGCCCACGTGTCAAGGAACTGCATGCAGGAGGTCTCCAGCTAACAGGCAGCAAGGAACTGAGGCCCTCGATTGAACAGCTGTCCAGATACTAAATTCTGCCAACAACCGTGGGAGTGGGCTTGGAATAGAATTCTCTCTCAGTTGAGTCTTCAGATTAGACTGCAGCCCTGGCCAACAGCATGACTGAAACCTCATGAGAGATCTTTTCTAGTAGAACCCATCTTGGCTGCACCCATATTCCTGACCCTCACTTCATCTCTTCAACTGCTTGCTGCTCTAATCTTTCCATTACAGCATTACAACTGATTAGCTTCCTTGGTTCTCACCTTGTTTTCTTGTGTTTCCTTCATCAAGGGTTTCCCCATGAGTTCCAGTATGTAACTCATTTGGTTTGCTTTCTTGTATATTGTCACTGGGCTGGGTCATTCCTTCTGTGATATGCTGCAGCAAGGATTTCTATGAATGCCACCCAGAATCCTGGGTTTGTCCTTCCTCTCTAGGTCAGACCTTGGATATCTTGGCCTTCAACATCCTGGACACTTAAAGTAACATTTAGCTGTTGTTTCCCTAAATAATGCCTAACATGGGAGCCAATCTGCCTAGCAGGCCTTGCCTGGGTTCCTGATGTATTCTCTTTGAACTATCTGGGTACCTTGCCTGATCTCTTCAAGCTCCTTTTTCCAGGGTTAACTTCCCTTTGCCGTACTACCTTGGACCCTTCTGATTCATTATGCCTATTACTCGATAGGAACTGGTTGTCTACAGTATTATCATTATCCTTCCAACCCTCTTCTCTACCCCACCCCATTTATCAAATGGAAGCCATGCCCTATGTCTCAGTCATTTTTTATCCAGACTCTACCCAGGTAGATTGTAGCTCAGGTTCAAATCACACTCACTTCCCACCATGGGTGCACTATTTATGATTACAGTTGAATACATTCAGCTGGTTTATGTATGCAACTATATTTTAACGACATTTTATGGTGTAGAACTTTGGGGTTTTTTTTTGTTCATTCCTCTGCATATAATTTTTGTGTGTATACTTTCACATGTTCATATGTGTATTTTTTTGTGAAGAGTGTTGAAGAACCTTCAAGTACTACCTAAACTTGCTTCAGAATAGAGGAGTGATGGTCCAGTAAGTTTTCTTATTTTTCACCTTAGGTTGTCAGTTGCATTAGATTGCTAAAGCATATGACCTTTCATTCAATTGCCAAATTCAGTAGCTATAGTCTACTTACATAGGGCAAAAGATTATAATCTTAAGCACATTGCTGATAATATCTATCAAAAACACTGAAAAAAAATTATCAGGTGTTTCCTAAGGAGTATTCAGTGTTTCATTCCTCTAGTGGTTTTAATTGTTTTGGAGGATCTAATGAAAACTGTAGGGACTTCCTTGGTGGTGCAGTAGTTAAGAATCCACCTGCCATTGCAGGGGACACGGGTTCGAGCCCTGGTCTGGGAAGATCCCACATGCCGCGGAGCAACTAAGCCTATGCACCACAACTACTGAGCCTGTGCTCTAGAGCCCACAAGCCACAACTACTGAGCCCACATGCCACAACTACTGAAGCCCGTGAGCCTAGAGCCTGTGCTCCACAACAAGAGAAGCCACCGCAATGAGAAGCCCGTGCACCGCAATGAAGAGTAGGCCCTGCTTGCTGCAACTAAAGAAAGCCTGCGTGCAGCAACGAAGACCCAACACAGCCAAAAAGAAATAAAAACAAACAAACAAAAACTGTATATTTTCTCTCCAGATGTGTGGGTAAGCCCTGTATCAGATATCTATTGCTGTGTAACAAACTACCCCAAAATGTATTGACTTAAAACAACAATTATTATTTTTTATGGTTACGTGTGTTATGGACAGTTCTGTTCCATGTGGTGTCATCTGGCTAACTCATGTAATTGCATTCAGCTGGGATTTCAGCTGGTGCTGGAATGCCTAAGACAGTCACATTCCCATGTTTGGGGTCTTTGTGCTCGCTGTTGGATGGGGTGTCCTGTTTTTTTTCCACATGATGACCTCTCTGAATGAAAACAAGCTGCCAGACTTCTTAAGGGCTTGACCTAGATCTGGTGTAGCTTCTCTTCTGTCACATCCTATTAGTCAAAGCAGTCATAAGGCCAAGTGAGTTTTAAGGAGGAATGGACTCCACCTCTTGATGGGAGACATAGCATGTACCTACAGGGATGAGAGAAACAGTTAGTGGCTAACTTTGGCGATAGTCTACCATGAGTGTATTCACACAGAATTTTGCATACAACATCAGGGAGTTCACCAACCCATGAGAATCCTTTACGAAGTACCTATGTTTTGTTTGTTTCTAAAATATTTGTTTATTTATTTGGCTGCAATGCATCTTAGTTGTGACACACAGGATCTTCATTGCTGCGTGCAGAATCTTTAGTTGCGGCATGCGAACTCTTAGTTGAGGCATGTGGGATCTAGTTCCTTGACTAGGGATTGAACCCAGGCCCCCTGCATTGGGAGCACTGAGTCTTAGCCACAGGACCATCAGGCAAGTCCCTAAAGTATCTATGTTTTCCAGAGTCCTAGGTTAAGAATCTCAGCTTTAAAATATAAACCAAGTATAGTGTATCCCAGAAATGCAAGGTTGGTTTCATATTCAAAAGGCAATGAACCCAGTTCACCATATTAGTAGGATAAAGGTAAAAACCCATGTGATCATTTCAGAAAAAAATTTTGACAAAATCCAATATCCACTTATAAAAATAAAAATTCTCAGCAAATTAGGAATAGAAAGAAACTTTAACCTGATAAAGAGCATATATGAAAAACTGACAGCTAACTTCATGCCTAATGGTGAAATAGTAAACATTCTCTAAGACTGGAAACAAGATGAGGATATCTGCTCTCACTACCTGTAGTCATCGAGAATGACCTCCTGCTTTAGATACTCTAAGTTCTATCTCTGAATTAAGCTAGGTCATCAAAGGCCTACTTACCTGGACTGCACGATATAGGCTTCTGGTGGAATTACATTTTTTTTTCTGGAATGTACTCTAGTGTGATGTACAGTCTATATTGAAAAATACATAATATGACTCATATGAGGTTTTTTTCTTCTTAGATTCAACTTTATTTGGCAAAACTCAGAAACTAATAACCAATTCACTTCCCCCTACCTCCTCTTTGAAGAAGGCAGTTCTCCAGAGACAAAAATTCTGTGGCTTGGGGATTATCCACCATCTCCAGGCTTTAGACTCAGGCAGCTGATGGCCTGGTGGTCAGGCCTCCAGACCCAAAGCTCTCAGAGGCAATAGAAGAAAGGAAACTCATTTCAAAGACAGTGAAGCCTTCCCATTCCTCCTTCCCCCTGCCCACAACCTCCCACACTCCCAACCTAAATAAAAAGATAGTAGAGGACAATGTATGAGTGTGAGAGATACTCACATACAGACCTTCCTTTTAGCTAAAAAGCTGCAAAATCCCTCCCTGGAAGGAGGACAATTAGAAACACCAATCAAGGTTTGGTGGCACAAGGTGATAGTCGGAAACATGTGAGACTGGTAAAAATCCAGGGAGAAAATATTTCACCTTCAGCCCATTCTCAGGACTCTAGTGAACTTATATTAAAAATAATATAAGACTCCAAAACATTGCTGATGGGAGTGAAAATTCACATCATCAGATAGAATCTGGTAGCACATTAGAAGAATGAATAATCACCATGACCAAGTTTTTTGTATTGGAAATGCAGTGATGACTCAGCATTAGAAAAGCTTTTAGAATAATTCATTATAATGTGCTGAAGGAGAAAAATCATGTCAGCCTCCAAATATTACTGGAAACACATTTAATAAAATTCAATATCCATTCTGATAAAAATTCTTAACATTATATAAATAAGATAGAAATTCTTATATTGAGATATATCCTCTCCATACATTTGATTAAAAAAATTACAAAACATATGTTGTCTCAAGGCTAAGAGTTACATTCCAATTAAAGATAGAGAAAAGGATAGGATGAGCACCATACTTTTTAATATGAAGAAATTGTTGCATACAATATAATTATAAAATTTATATAATGGTCTCAAAATATTCTTTTTGCTGTCAATTTTTTACATTTTGATTTTCTCAAGATTATTATAACCTCATAGATTAAATAGCAAGATAAATGTGGTTTTAAAAAAATATTTATTTATCTATTTGTTTGCACTGCGTCAGGGGGGCTCCTTAGCTGCGGCTCATGGGCTCCTTAGTTGTGGCATGCGAACTCTTAGTTGAGCTGTGCATGTGGGATCTAGTTCCCTGACCAGGGATTGAACCTGAGCCCCCTGCATTGGGAGCTCAGAGTCTTAACCACTGCACCATCAGGGAAGTCCCAAGATAAATATGTGTTTTTTTTTAATAAATAAATTTATTTATTTATTTTTGACTGTGTTGGGTCTTTGCTGCCGCACCAAGGCTTTCTCCAGTTGCAGTGAGTGGGGGCTACTCTTTGCTGTGGTGCGCAGGCTTCTCATTGCAGTGGCTTCTCTTGCTGTGGAGCACAGGGTCTAGGCGTGTGGGCTTCAGTAGCTGTGGCATGCAGGCTCAGTAGTTGTGGTTCATGGGCTCTAGAGTGCAGGCTCAGTAGTTGTGGCACACAGGCTTAGTTGCTCCGTGACATGTGGGAATCTTCCCAGACTAGGGCTTGAACCTGTGTCCCTTGCATTGGCAGGCGGATTCTTAACCACTGCACCACCAGAGAAGTCCCAATAAATGTGTTTTAATACTAACAACCCAATTTAAGAGTGAGCAAAGGACTTGAATAGACATTTCTCCAAAGAAGATACCCAAATGGCCAATAAGTACATTAAGAGATGCTAAACATCAGTAATCATTTGGGAAATGCAAATCAAAACCACAGTGAGATACCACCTAACACCCACTAGAATGGCTACTGTAAAAAAAAAAAAAAGAAAAACAAGGGGAGTTCTCTGGTGGTCTAGTGGTTAGGATTCCGTACTTTCGCTGCTGTGGCCCAGGTTCAATCCCTGGTTGGGGAACTGAGATTCTGCAAGCCATGCAGTGCAACCAAAAAAAAAGAAAGAAAGAAAAGAAAAGAAAACCAAAAACAAAACAGAAAATAACAAGTGTTAGCAAGGATATATATAGAAAATGGAAATTTTATACACTGTTGGTGGGAATGTAAAATGGTTTAGTCTCTATGGAAAATAGTGTGGCAATTCCTCAAAAAAAATTAAACATAGAATTACCATATATTATGATCCAGCAAATCCACTTCTGGGTATAAAACTCAAAAAATTGAAAGCAGGGTCTGGAAGAGATATTATATACCCATGTTCATGACAGCATTATTCACAATAGCCAAAATGTGGAAACAACCCTAATGTCCATCAATGAATGAATGAATGGATAAACAAAATGTAGTATATACATATAATGGAATATTATTCAGCCTTAAAAAGGAAGGAAATTTTGAAAAGGAAGGAAATGTTGGCTATATTATAACATGGACGAACCTTGAGGTTGTTATGCTAAGTGAAATAAGCTACAAAAAGACAAATATTGTCTTATTCTATTATTTGAGGTACTTAGAATAGACAAATTAAGAGACAGAAAGTGGAATAAATGGTGTTACTGAGTCTAAGCTTATACTGCTTGCCATACCACAGGCCAATAAATCAAGAGACACTTTGGCACAAGGAATAGCGACTTTATTCAGAAAGCCAGCAGACTGAGAAGATGGTGGACGAGTGTCCCAAAGAACCACTTTCCCTGAGTTAGAATTCAAGCTTCTTTTATACTAAAAGGGGAGGGGGTGTGGTTGGTTGCTGCAAACTTCTTGGTGCCAGAATCCTTTGTTGTTGCAACTGTCCACATAGGTCTGGTCACAATTTTCCTATAAACCTCTGACAAGACAAATGTTATTCTCTGTTATGCAACTTTTTAATTTTTTAATTGAGGTGTAGTTGATTTACAATGTTGTGTTAGTTTCTGGTGTACAACAAGTAATTCAGTTATATGTATATATTCTTTTTCATGTTCTTTTTCATTATGGTTTATTATGGGATACTGAATATAGTTCCCTGTGCTATATAGAGTAGGACCTCGTTGTTTATCTATTTTATATGTAATAGTTTGTACCTGCTAACCCCAAACCCCTAATTTATCACTCCCCCACCTCCTTTCCCCTTTGGTAACCATCAGTTTGTTTTCTATGTCTGTGAGTCTGTTTCTGTTTCATAAATAACTTCATTTGTATCATATTTTAGATTCCACATATAAGTGACATCATATGGTTTTTGTCTTTCTCTTTATTATTTTTTTTCACTTTTTTTTTAAACTGTTTTTATTTTTGGCCATGTCACATGGCTTGTGGGATCTTAGTTCCCTGACCAGGTATCAAACCTGGGCCGTTGGCCGTGGAAGCGCAGAGTCCTAACCACTGGATGGCCAGGGAATTCCCCTGTCTTTCTCTTTCTGACTTACATCTCTTAGTATGATAATCTCTAGGTCCATCCATGTTGCTGCAAATTACACTATTTCATTCTTTTTTATGGTTGAGTAGTATTGCACTGTGTATATATACACCATATCTTCTTTATCCATTCGTCTGTCGATGGACATTTAGCTTGCTTCCATGCCTTGGCTATTGTAAAAAGTGTGGCTATGAACATTGCAGTGTGTGTGTCTTTTCGAATTAGAGTTTTCTCCAGATATATGCTCAGGAGTGGGATTGCTGGATTGTATGACACCTCTATTTTTAGTTTTTTAAGGACCCTCCATACTGTTTTCCATAGTGACTGTACCAATTTACATTCCCACCAACAGTGTAGGAGGGTTCCTTTTTCTCCACGCCCTCTCCAGCATTTGTTATTTGTAAACTTTTTAATGATGGCCATTCTGGACTGGTGTGAGGTGGTACCTCACTGTAGTTTTGACTTGCGTTTCTCTAATAATTAGTGATGTTGAGCATCTTTTCATGTGCCTATTGACTGTCTGTATGTCTTATTTGGAGAAATGTCTATTTAGGTCTTCTGCCCATTTTTTGATTGGATTGTTTTTGATTTTTGTTATTGAGTTGTATGAACTATTTGTATATTTTGTTCTGAAACTTTTTATCTCTATAGGAATAGAAAAGATTTATACCTTTGAAAGTAAGAGCATTGAGAATGGGCTGTCCTGTATATTTCAGGCTATAGGCAACATTCTTTTTGTTTTTTGCTTGTGGAATCTTAGTTCCCTGACTAGGAATTGAACCCGTGCCCTTGGCAGTGAAAGTGCAGAGTCCTAACCACTGAACAGCCAGGGAACTCCCGCAACATTTTTTTTTTTTTTTTGGCTGCTTTGGGTCTTTGTTGCTGCACACGGGCTTTTCTCTAGTTGCGGTGAGCGGGGGCTACTCTTTATTGCGATGCGCAGGCTTCTCACTGGGTGGCTTCTCTTGTTGCAGAGCACGGGCTCTAGGCGCACGGGCTTCAGTAGTTGTGGCTTGCAGGCTCTAGGGTGCAGGCTCAGTAGATGTGGCACACAGGCTTAGTTGCTCCGTGGCATGTGGGATCTTCCCAGACCAGGGATCGAACCCGTGTTCCCTGCATTGGCAGGCGGATTCTTAACCACTGCGCCACCAGGGAAGCCCAACATTCTTAACTTATAGAAAAAGTAATAGAATACAAAGGTTAAAGTAAAAGAAACAGATCCAATATGGAGTCAGATTTGTTCTTCTCTATTACAGTGGTTGCCAGAGGCTAGGGGAGGGTGGAGTGGAGAATTATTGTTCAATGGGTATAGAGTTTTAGTTTTTCAAGGTGAAAAGAATTCAGGAGATTGGTCGCACAACAATGTGAATGCACTTAACACTACTGAACTGTACACTTAACTAATGGTTAAGATAGTAAATTTTATTCTGTGTGTATTTTACCACAATTAAAAATAAAGTAAAACAGGGAATTCCCTGGTGGTTCAATCCTGGTTGGGGAACTAAGATCCCACAAGCTGTGTGGCAAAAAATAAAAAATAAATTAAAATAAATGATATATTAAAAAAGTGTTTTAAAGTTATTTAAATTCTAATCCTAAAAATATTTCCTTATAAATTTATAAAATTTATTTTAAATTTATTTGTGGCAGTTTATTTTGTGTTGAAAATAGTTTGTAATTGAGAAAATATAAAAGCCAAAAGTTTAAAATCTCATTCTTGAAAGTTTATAAACTGTTTAAAAATGCTGTGTCATCATCAATGTGCTCCTGCTTACGTTCTATTTAGTATCCATATATTTGTTCCTTTTTTTCCTCAGTTTTTGTTGTTCTGTGTTTCATTTTTTTCATTTTGGGTACTTTTTATTGATATGTCTTCAATTCATTAATCTTTTCTTCTGTGGTCTAATCTACTGTTCATCCCTTTTTTTTTCTCACCTCGCTGTGTGGCATGCGGGATCTTAGTTCCCCGACTCTCTGACCAGGGATCAAACCTGTGCCCCCTGCAGTGGAAGCATGGAGTCTTAACCATTGGACCGCCAGGGAAGTCCCCTGTTCATCCCATTTAGTATTTTTTTTTTAAACCTCAGATGTATTTTTCATCTCTAGAATTTTGATTTGGATTGTTCCTCATATCTCTACTTTCTTGAACATATATCATATAATTATAACAACTTTTAAGGTTTTTGTTTACTAATAACATTAATGAATTATTTCACTTATTCTAATATGTAATAGTTTCAAAATAACAATATCAGTATTATTAATAACTATATGATTACTGAAAACAGCTTGGTTTTTTGGAGTTCCTTTTCTTCCTTAGGCTATATACTTACTATGGATATACAACGAAATTACACTCTTTTTTTTTGGCTGCCCTCCCCCACAGCTTGTGGGATTTTAGGTCCCCGACTGGGGATCGAACCTGGGCCCTTGGCAGTGAAAGCACAGAGTCCCAACCACTGAACCTCCAGGGAATTCCCAAATTACTATGTTTTTAAGTCACTTGAAATAATTTTCCAGTTTGTAATTAAGCCACCAACTTCATACTTGGTTAGATTCACTGGTTTCATTTTGCTTTTAATTATTAGATATTTTTTCCACCTTGATTTAATTCTTTTGTATGATACATAATATACAGTCACATGTTTCTACAGTCAAATGATACAACAAATATCAAAGAAGTCTGGTTAGACCATATTCCCTTCCCCTACAGGTAATTTAAAAAAAAAATATTGGTTTATGCTTTCCATTGTTTATTTGTTTATTTTAATTGTAGTAAGATATGCAAACATAAAATTTACCATTTCAACCTTTTTAAAAAATTGAAGTATGGTTGATTTACAATAATATACAAGTTTCAGGTGTACAACATAGTGATTCATATTTTTATAGATTATCCTTCATTTAAAGTTATTACAAAATATTGTAAATTAACTATACTTAAAAAATAAAAATTAAAGTTATTACAAAATAATGGCTATATTTCCCTGTGCTGTACAATATATCCCTGTTGCTTCCATTTTATCCCATTTGTTATTATTATTATTATCATCATTTTATTTATTTATTTAACATCTTTATTGGAGTATAATTGCTTTACATTGTTGTGTTAGTTTCTGCTGTATAACAAATTGAATCAGCTATACATATACATATATCCCCATATCCCCTCCCTCTTGTGTCTCCCTCCCACCCTCCCTATCCTACCCCTCTAGGTGGTCACAAAGCACCGAGCTGATCTCCCTGTGCTATGCGGCTGCTTCCCACTAGCTATCTATTTTACATTTGGTAGTATATATATGTCAGTGCCACTCTCTCACTTCATCCCAGCTAATCCTTTGCCCTCCCTGTGTCCTCAAGTCCATTCTCTACGTCTGCATCCTTTTTTTTTTTTTTTTTTTTTGCGTTACTCGCGCCTCTCACTGCTGTGGCCTCTCCCGGTGCGGAGCACAGGCTCCGGGCGCGCAGGCTCAGCGGCCATGGCTCACAGGCCCAGCCACTCTGCAGCATGTGGGATCTTCCCAGACCGGGGCATGAACCCGTGTCCCCTGCATCAGCAGGCGGACTCTCAACCACTGCGCCACCAGGGAAGCCCTACGTCTGCGTCTTTATTCCTGTCCTGCCCCTAGGTTCAATTCAGTAGCATTAAGTACATTCACATCACTGTGCAACCGTCACCACTATTCATCATTCCAAACAGATGAAACACTGTATCCAGTAAACAATAACTTCCCATTATATGCTTCCCCCCAGCCCCTGGGAACTCCTATTCTATTTTCTGTCTCTGTGGATTTGACTATTCTAGTTACCTCATAATTGGAATGAGACACTATTTGTCCTTTTGTGTCTGGCATATGAATGATGTCCTCAAAGTTCATCCATGTTATAACGTGTGTCAAAATTTCCTTCTTTAAGGCTGAATAATATTCCATTGTATGTGTATTACATTTTGTTTATTCATTCATCAATTGATGGACATTAGGATTGCTTCCACCTTTTGGCTATTGTGAATAATGCTGCTATGAGCATGGGTGTACAAATATCTGAGTCCCTTCTCTCAGTTCTTTTGGGTATTTACCCAGAAATGGAATTTCTGGATCATATGATCATTCTATTTAATGTTTTTAGTAATTTTTACATTTTTTATTTTTTTTTGTGGTATGGGGGCCTCTCACTGTTGTGGCCTCTCGCTGCAGAGCACAGGCTCAGCGGCCATGGCTCACGGGCCCAGCCGCTCCATGGCATGTGGGATCTTCCCGGACCGGGGCACGAACCCGTGTCCCCTGCATCGGCAGGCGGACTCTCAACCACTGCGCCACCAGGGAAGCCCCTCTACATTCTTTTTTAAGCTAAACAAAGCCATTATGATCTCATGGATTTTAACAAATTTTGTATGGTTCAATACATTGCAGTCAGTATTGTTTTCAATACTTACGTTGTACCATCAATGAGAGCCCCTTCAACCTGACTCCTGTGTCCCTTTGATTTGACTTTAGTCTTTTATATCTTCCTTGCTTTCTGGAATGAGAAAATACTTGGGCTGAACTTGTATATTTCCTGCTCCAGGCTTGGAATTAGTCATTTCTCTAAAATGTCCTGCTTCCTTTCAGTGAGAAATGATATTTAGCGACCACCATCTGAGTGCTGGAGATACTACTGTTACATTGGTTCTAGGCATTTTCAGTGGACAAAGCTATAAAAAAATTTTTTCTTTCATAATAGAGAATATATAACAAATTCACACTGATATTTACAATTGAGATTAGGATCATAGGGCTTTTATTTAACTTCTATGATTTTTATATTTGTAGCTCTTTATCCTATGTTTTACTCATTCAACCAATAACCATTGTACATCTACCGTATCCCTCATATTTTGCTGTGTGCTGGGAATGTACATTAAAAACTGACATTTGATCTAGTTGCCAAATTTTGGGGGGGGCCGTGCTGTGCAGCATGTGGGATCTTAGTTCCCCAACCAGGGATTGCACCCATGCCCTCTGCAGTGGAAGCGTGGAGTCTTAACCACTGGACCACCAGGGAAGTCCCTCCACATTGTTTTTTATCTGAATGAGCAAGACCTTTTACTTTTGTACATCAGATCTGTTTGCATTAGCTTTAGTTAAAACTACTGAGCAATTCTGAATTGGCTTTCAAATTAGTTGATCTTTTTAAAAAAAAAAATTTATTTGGTTGCACCTGGTCTTAGTTGCCGCAGGTGGGCTCCTTAGTTGCAGTTCGCCAGGTCCTTAGTTGTGGCATGTGAACTCTTAGTTGCGGCATGTGAACTCTTAGTTGCAGCGTGCATGTGGGAATCTAGTTCCCTGACCAGGGATCAAACCCCAGGTTCCTGCATTGGGAGCATGGAGTCTCATCCACTGCACCACCAGGCAAGTTCCTCAAATTAGCTGATCTTGGCTTATTTCTTCTTCTTCATTATCTCCATTAACTTACATTAAACTCAGATTCCAGTACAATTCTATTACACCCCTTAGTTGGCAGTGTCAAGGAAAAAACAGATTAAATAGGCAGTTAATACTAAAAAAATCTTTTCATTATCACTGGGTATTATCCCAGAACAAGATAATGTGATGGCACAAAACTTGCTGTCCTTGGGTTCTTAGCCTTTTGGTCATTTGGACTGGCAGCTGAACTCTATTGTTGACAAAACCCCTTGGTCCAAAACTGTTTCATTCACTGTGTTGGTTGTTGATGCCTACTATTACACTGTTAGAGTTTTCTTCTTTGAAGTTATTGGCCCATATTAAAATAAGAATATCCTTGGAGAGTTAAAGTTCAGGCATATAACTAACACATTAGAGTGAATAAGTGTATCAGGCTTTTCCAGTGTGATATTCATCTGAAAATAAGTTTGGAGAAGAAAGTAAAGCACTAGGTCTAGCATAGTAGGAAATTGCTTGGAGAGAACAGACTACTTTTGAGATCCCAGGGCAGGGGAAGCATGATGGCACTAGACACTTGCCAAGGAGATGAGGGGCATGAAAATAAGCTTATAAGACCTGATGATGCATTTAGAATATTCACCATTTTATGTTAGTTGTATGAGACTCAGCAGTCAACCAGATTTGGGTTGTGCATTGGCAAATATCAATTCTCAAAGTACTAGCAATTTAAGTAACTATTATAATGGAGTCAAAACTTAAGAGTAGCATGGATGTTATCTAATGGTAACCTTTACCGCCTTTTTTTTACATCAATTTTTAAAATTGAAGTATGGTTGATTTACATCTAATAGTAATCTTTAGATATGCATGGTATATTTTATAAATAAGTTTTATAATATACTAAGACAATTTAAAATTAAAAAATAAATCATTGCATAGAATATGTATAAACCACAGTCAATAGTTATTCTTTCTTCTCAATCTACTGAAGAGATGAAAATTTTCAGACACCCAAATAGAAAGCACAAGACTGAGCTCATTTAAGACAGGGAATACTTTATTCAAACCCATCAGAGAAATGGATAGCTTGGATCTATAACAAAGCATCGTGTTTTAAAGCATAGGTCAGTAATTGTACATGAGAGTATACACTGCTACATACAAATTAACTGATCAGACCACAACTTTTCAATGTTTAAAACAGAATAAGCTTCCCTGTAAAAGCAGCACCTTTGTGACATTTTAACTTTAGTATTCCTCTCCTTCTTCCTCTCCCTCTCCTTCAACAGAATCCACACCAACCTCCTCATAATCCTTCTCAAGGGCAGCCATGTCCTCACGGGCCTCAGAAAACTCTCCTTCCTCCATGCCCTCACCCACGTACCAGTGAACAAAGGCACGCTTGGCATACATCAGGTCAAACTTGTGGTCCAGGCGAGCCCAGGCCTCAGCGATGGCTGTGGTGTTGCTCAGCATGCACACAGCTCGCTGTACTTTGGCCAGGTCTCCACCAGGTACCACAGTGGGAGGCTGGTAATTAATGCCAACTTTGAAGCCAGTGGGGCACCAGTCCACAAACTGGATGGTACGCTTGGTCTTGATGGTGGCAATGGCAGCATTGACATCTTTGGGAACCACATCGCCACGGTACAACAGGCAGCAAGCCATGTATTTACCATGGCGAGGGTCGCATTTCACCATCTGGTTGGCTGGCTCAAAGCAAGCATTGGTGATCTCTGCTACAGAAAGCTGTTCATGGTAGGCTTTCTCAGCAGAGATGACAGGGGCATATGTGGCCAGAGGGAAGTGGATACGAGGATAGGGCACCAGGTTGGTCTGGAATTCTGTCAGATCAACATTCAGGGCTCCATCAAATCGCAGGGAAGCGGTGATGGAGGACACAATTTGACCTATCAACCTATTCAGGTTAGTGTATGTTGGGCGCTCAATATCGAGGTTTCTACGACAGATGTCATAGATGGCCTCATTGTCTACCATGAAGGCACAATCAGAGTGCTCCAGGGTGGTGTGGGTGGTGAGGATGGAGTTGTAGGGCTCAACTACAGCTGTGGAAACCTGAGGGGCAGGGTAAATGGAGAACTCCAGCTTGGACTTCTTGCCATAATCGACAGAGAGACGTTCCATCAGCAGGGAGGTGAACCCGGAACCAGTTCCCCCGCCAAAGCTGTGGAAAACCAAGAAGCCCTGAAGACCTGTGCACTGGTCAGCCTGTTACAAAAGAGGAATAGAAAAAACATAGTTATTGCTCTTTGTGATACCATCACAGTAATCATAGTAAATATTTTCACTTTTCATATTAATTCCAAAGATTTAGATCATATTTTGACAAGAAACAATTTTTTAAAAAATGTAGACCTTCCTTAAATTACTCAGCATTTCTTTATTAAAAATATCTTTATTAATATTTATAAAATGACATCAAATAGTTCATATTTTAATTGAACTTAAAAAAAAACTTTAAAGGAATAATTAACCTCACTATTACATTTCAATTCTGTATGAAAAAAAGAGCATATTCCAAATATCTCCCTTAGGTTCATTAATTTACTTTATTCTTGAGAATAAACATACCAGTTTCCGAATTCGGTCCAAGACGAGGTCAATGATCTCCTTGCCAATGGTGTAGTGACCTCGGGCATAGTTATTGGCAGCATCTTCCTTGCCTGTGATGAGCTGCTCAGGGTGGAAGAGCTGGCGGTAGGTGCCAGTGCGAACTTCATCTGGAAAGGGAAAACGAAGCAGCCACCCATCACTAACAACCTGCACAAGTCTGCTCGACCCCAGGGCATCAATGGAGCCCCCAGGACACACCTCCTGTCCCAGACCCCCGGGATCTCATTGGGGTTACTGAGGTCAACTCACCAATGACCGTGGGTTCCAGGTCTACAAACACTGCCCTGGGCACATGTTTGCCAGCGCCTGTCTCACTGAAGAAGGTGTTGAAGGAGTCATCTCCTCCCCCAATAGTCTTGTCACTTGGCATCTGGCCATCAGGCTGGATGCCGTGTTCCAGGCAGTAGAGCTCCCAGCAGGCATTGCCGATCTGGACACCAGCCTGGCCAACGTGGATGGAGATGCACTCACGCTGTGGGAAGGAACAGAGAAAAACTGTAAAATTAGTTATATTAGCATTTTCAGTTTTCAGTAAATTTCTAAAACTAATATAGAAGTATTCTTCAAATTTATTTGAGGTCATATCCATAACACAATAGAAACAGTTAAGGAAAACCACCTGCTGTAAATGCTGCAGATGCGTGTGGTCTGAATAATAATGTTGCACTGTTTAGCACATGGTGCAAGCCCATTGTTCCAACAGCCATGCTTGAACAGAAGATTTCTCATATTTAAAAAATATTCAAAGCACAGAATTTGTAAAATGAAGTAAATTCAATCAGTAATTAACTGTAATCAATATTACTGCCTCCTTTCCCTTTAAATAAAGATGAGCATTTCTGCTAAATAGGACTTGGTATTCCAACATGGACATCTGTACTGCAGCTGAGGCTGGAAGCCACACCCTTTTGCAGTCTTTCTGCAGAATCCATCAGTACTAGCGGGTTAGAAGCTAAACAAGGAATGCCTCCTGCATTGCTGCATTGCTGCATTTGCTGTGCCTGGTGCCAGCCTGTACTGTCTGCTACATTATTTAACAGAGCAAGCTCTATTTCCAGCAACTGCCTACATGATCTCATTGTGCTATTCTGCCAGTTTTCCTCCTCTGACCCAGCCTGGGACCATATGCCTACACTGAAATGAATTAATGAAGATGCACTAGAACAAAAGACAGCTGCACAAGAGTATGTCTTCTTTGTCTGCAGCATTTTCATTACTTAAAAAAAAAAAAAAAGTTTTCCCAGAATCTTCTCCACTGCAAAAAACTGAAATATTATTAGTATCTTTAAAACAATGGTTCCTAAATTACAAATAAATAGCACATCAGAAGCTACCAAACAAGGAATAAAAGCCCAGTGAAAGGATAATGAAATATTATTTAAAACAACAAAATAGTATTTTCATTCTGAGATTCTGTAACCACCACAGAATACAGAATATTCATACAGAATATTCATACTCATTACATTCAACAGAGAGTGTCTTCTCTATATGGCTTCTATGGCTACAGCTTCCTTTGTCTATCCGTTGTCTATTCACTGACAAATGGGGGCGGGGGGGGAGGGAAGGGCGTTTCCCTGGGTCCTCCGCAATACAGCACCCTGGCTCACAAAATCGGCTTTCTCTCTCGCTGAACGTGCGGCCAAGACGGACACACACGAGTCAGGGCTGGGCGGCCCCACACCAGACATTAAAGGACTTGTCAAGTGAATTGTGATTTTGCTCCTCAAGAAAAAAAAAATTTCATCTAAGCTTTAACAGTGAATGAAAAACCTTATAACGCCTACGGTTCTGCAAAGATGAAAGGCTTATTAAAAGTCTTCTCCTGACAGAGGAGGCTTAGTGAGGGCGAACCCCGCCCTGTGGTTCCAAGGCCAGAGAAGCAAGAAACAAAACAACTCCGCCCCTGCGCCGCCTTGACGCCGGCCGCCACGGGTTCCAACAGAAACTAACCATTTTCCACGTTAATACATGGGTATCTTTCTAAAACGTCAACGAACTGGCGAGAGATTTTTTTATATTAACCCGAAGCTCCGCTTTGTCCCTTTCCTTCTCTCCCCCTCTTCTTCCCAGCAACACCCACCGACCCCCGACTTTTTGGTCGACTCCTCCTCTCCCTGTCCCTGGGGAACAACGCGAGGAAGGGCTCTTCGAGTCACACGAATACCGTGCGCACACACAGGGGCCGAGCAGGCGACGCCAATATCGCCTTCCCTGCCCCAGACCCTTTCATCACCGACAGATGAGCTGCTTGCTGCAACGAAGGGCTCGGATAACAAAAACTCCCTCCGCGCCGCCTTTGTTCTCCCTCACTGTTCCGCTGCGCCCTGAACGCGGTTCTGGCTGGGCTCCTGCACCCCGCACTGCGGCGGCGGCCGGGCTCAAGGATTTGGGGCAAATCTCAACCTCGCAAATAAAGCGTAAAGCTACACTGATCCAAACGAGTTGTAAAGAAAGAAGGGCTCAAGATTTTCCAAGTAGACCCTGGGAGGCTGACCCCACCCAACGGTCACAAAGAGCCGGAGAAAACATTCTTACCATAGTTGCTGTTTTGTGGCTGCCGAGCAGATGGCGGAGAGGAGGAGGAGAGGTTGCTGCTTCTTACAGCGCGACTCTTAGGCGGTCGATGTAAGAGAACCTGCGGCACATGGGCGGATGCGGCTCCCTATATACAACTCGGTCACCATGGGGATGGGCTGGGGCCTTTTCCTGTTGGTCCAGACCCCTCAATCTGCCCAGAGAAGCCATGACAGAAGAGTGGTGATTGGTGCAAGCGACATGGGATGAGGTAATCTCTCACCCACCCCTTTTTCCCTAGCATCCATAGACTGTTTGCATCCTTCAGACAAAGAGACCGTGCAAAAACAGTCAGCCGAACATCCATTATGGGGTGGGGTTGGGAAGGCGTGAGGGGAGGGAAGAAAGAGAACTGGAGTTGGATGATTTTATATTGTTTAAACCTCAAACTACAGTTAAAATTACCAATGTAAGAGTTTTTTCCCCCAACATGAAATCGCAGAATTTGAGATGAGATATTTAATGGAAAATTATTCCCAGCCCCTCCCTCAAAGTATACTAAACTGCATTCGGTGAGGATTCAACATCTCTAATTGCTTTAAAAATAAAGTAGAAGAGAAGATGGGAATGGCTTGGGTAAATGTAAATGTAATTTTTTTTTAATTTAAAAAAGATTCAATAATAGGACCATCCAAAATGGTTTCTCAGGTTCAAGTAATTTATTTTTAGACCTTCTTTTGCAACCCTATCCCTAATAGTTAAACAAAAACAGAAGATGGAAAGAATAATCATACTAAATATGGAAGCACACAAGTAGTTCTAACATGAAGATAATTAAGATCTAATGAACATACCATACTTAGTCTGCTAGAAATATTCCTTTACCAGAAGTCTATGTAATATATTTTATGTAGTGTATTGTTCCTTAAAATGAATCATCTTTCCTATTATAGAACTGAGAAAATACAAAGAGAAAGAACTGAGTTCAGAAGCTAGTACTACCTGTGCATGCAGTTATATTCTGCATTGTTCTCTCTTCTGGAAAGAGAAAATTAAAAAGGAGGAGAGCTGTATAGTGTAAAAAAACCATTTTGTAATATTGTCTCCTTCCACAGACGACCGTGTAGATGTCAGCTCAATAACTGCATTTCTTTTTTATGTAGCTCTTATGTGAATTCAGTAAATTTTCCTCCTCTAAGATAGGGCTTTTAACTGTGGGAATTGTAGCCAGCCTCATACTGTTGCTATTCAACTAGAGACTCTGGTGGTTGCTCAATTGCCTCTTGGGACAAAAGGCTTTGCTTTCAGCCCTAGGAAATGGATTGCAGTAACATTCTTTTGCTATTTAGAAAGGTTCCATTGCCAACAAGGATGTGGTATGCAGAATATGACACTGACTGGGTACCATTTGATGTTGCTAATGAAATTTCATAGGTAAAGAAGTTTGTTATTGCCACCAAAGTTGAAAATTTGTATTTTGGTGGATAATTTTTCCTTTTGGTTTTTAGCAACAGATTTTCAGCATCTGCAGCACCATTTATAGTGCTCTGCAGAGCCCATTCATTCCTGCTGGGCTGGCAGGCAGTGCTTGGGCGTGGGAGGGAGGGACTTGAGACAGCTGCTGCAGGTTGTGGTGTGACAGTGGCGACCATGGATTTTTCTAGCCTGAGAGCCACAGCTCTGCTTTACTTGTTCAAATTTGCTGTGGTAGTCATCCCTAGAAAAAAATGAGACCCGACACACAAGTAATTTTGTCTACTTCTTGCATATTTTACAGGAAAAATAATCTTCATCATCTTGTCTCTATCCCTTTAGCAAATAAAAGTATATTTCAGTAAAGAGACAGAAGGGTTAAGGATGACTTGAATACTTTTTACTGAACCAGGAAATACACTTAACAAAAGTAAGAATTAAATGGCATAGGGAAGTATAAGGATTAATAAGTAGCTCACTGAAAATACTTCTTTCAAAAGTTTAATAAAGAAATAAATTACACACAACTGGACCATGGTAAAGTGTACAAATCTCCTTTTTTGGAATAAGAGGCACAGTCTTGAATTTTATTTTCTTTACAATACGAAAGCAATATGTCATTTCCCCAATAGTCTCAGTTCTTTACTGCAATTTACAGAGGATTAAATAAAAGAGAGGAGGGTTCATGCAATTGATTCTTTGTAATTCTATCTCAGAAGCATTCATGAAAATTAGGATTTTTTCCCTCCCCTTGGACATAAGTAACAGTAAGATCTAGGTCAGAAATAGACTATGTGAGCACTGTTAATCTTAAATATATAAGTGGGAGAGGAGGGGAAATAATAATCTATTCTTTTTGTTCCTGATTATCTGACTTAATAGCATACAAGCTATGGGAAGCAAAAAAAAATTTTTTTACTAGATCATTTTTTAAAAAATTATATTTATTTTTGGTTGTGTTGGGTCTTCGTTGCTGTGTGCAGGCTTTCTCTAGTTGCAGTGAGCAGGGGTTACTTTTCGTTGAGGTGCAAAGGCTTCTCATTGCAGTGGCTTCTCTTGTTGCAGAGCACGGGCTATAGGCAGGTGAGCTTCAGTAGTTGTGGCTCGTGGGCTCTAGAGTGCAGGGTCAGTAGTTGTGGC
Organism: Hyperoodon ampullatus; assembly: GCF_949752795.1. NCBI lineage: Eukaryota > Metazoa > Chordata > Mammalia > Artiodactyla > Ziphiidae > Hyperoodon > Hyperoodon ampullatus. The sequence goes on from NC_136924.1 coordinate 55,091,573, forward strand.
GCATGGGCTTAGTTGCTCTGTAGCCTGTGGGATCTTCCTGAACCAGGGATCGAAGCTGTGTCCCCTGTATTGGCAGGCGGATTCTTAACCACTGCACCACCAGGGAAGTCCTACTAGATCATTTTTTTATATTTACTGCCAAATTCTTTAACTTACATCAGTATACATGTATAAATATTCTACTAATGTATTCTTTCTTGTCCACTGTAAAATTAGGATAAAACATTTTTTCTTTCATAATATTTGTGGAATTTAAATTATTTATTTGGGTGTCTACATCTCCTCTCCATTAAAATGTGAATCCTAGTCACAGATTGCCTAGCATATGGTACACATCATATACATGTTTGTTGAATTAAATGAATGATTTCTGTCTGTGCATATTTTCATAACTATTATCATGCTTAATAATTTAAAGGTATTTAATAAAGTATTTTACCTTGCTTATTCAATAAGCATTTACTTGCTGTCTGCAATAAGCCCTGGACCATCCAGTGTAGCATGGAGAATTCAGAGGTAGTAACATGGTCTCTTTTCTCTAGAATCTTCTGGTCCAATCAAAGTAATAAAACAAGTAGTTTTGAGAATGGCATGTGTTTCTGTGTGTGTATGGGGAGGAGCCTTGTAGAATCCATCGCATGACCCCATGTATCATAACTGATGTAGGAAACAAGGGAGTTGTCTAACAATTTTTCTACTTCTTCACCTCCTATTTATCCCTAAATACATTTCAGTCTAGATTCTGCTCCTACCACTTCTTGAAACCAAATGCCCTCTCCATTTGTTGCTAAATCCATTGGACACTTTTTGGTTCTTGTTGACCTGTGATAAGCTTTGTCACAGTTGACTGTTATCTCTTTCTTTTCTTTTTTTTTTTTGCGGTACGAGGGCCTCTCACTGTTGTGGCCTCTCCCGTTGCGGAGCACAGGCTCCGGACGCGCAGGCTCAGTGGCCATGGCTCACGGGCCCAGCCGCTCCGCGGCACGTGGGATCTTTGCGGACCGGGGCTCGAACCCGTGTCCCCTGCATCGGCAGGCGGACTCTCAACCACTGCACCGCCAGGGAAGCCCTGTTATCTCTTTCTTGAGACGCTTTGTGCCCTTGGCTTCAAAAATTCTCTATTTTCTGTGTTTCCCTCATACTTCTTTTGTTTCTTCTCGGTTTCTCCTGGTTCTTCCTCTTCTCCTAATCTTTAAATGTTGGAGTTCCTCAAGGTTCGGTCCTAGACTTTTTCCTAATTTTATTCTATGGATCTTGCCCTAGTGTTTGGTAAGTGTGTTCGCTCCCAATGCTGCAGATCCTTTCTATATGCCGATGGCTCCTTGACATCTTTTTTTTTTTTTTTAATTTTTTAAAACATCTTTATTGGAGTATAATTGCTTTACAATGTTGTGTTAGTTTCTGCTGTATAACAAAGTGAATCAGCTATATGTATACATGTATCCCCATATCCCCTCCCTCTTGCGTCTCCCTTCCACCCTTCCTATCCCACCCCTCTAGGTGGTCACAAAGCACCGAGCTGATCTCCCTGTGCTATGCGGCTGTTCCCACTAGCTATTTTACATTTGGTAGTGTATATATGTCCATGCCACTCTCTCACTTTGTCCCAGCTTACCCTTCCCCCTCCCGTGTCCTCAAATCCATTCTCTACGTCTGTGTCTTTATTCCTGTCTTGCTTGACATCTTTTTTTTTTTTTTTTTTGCGGTACGCGGGCCTCTCACTGTTGTGGCCTCTCCCGTTGCGGAGCACAGGCTTCGGACGCGCAGGCTCAGCGGCCATGGCTCACGGGCCCAGCCGCTCCACGGCATGTGGGATCTTCCCGGACCGGGGCACGAACCTGTGTCCCCTGCATCGGCAGGCGGACTCTCAACCACTGCTCCACCAGGGAAGCCCTAAAATCTTTTTTTAACCCAAGTGATTAACTCATATGGATGAACAACCATATAGGCTTCACATGTTTATTCATTGTTTTCTTTCTGGAAACATATTGATTGCCTTCTAAGGTGCTTATATTGGGCCAAGCATAGTCTAGGGTATTAATAGGTGCTTGTTTGGCTAAGTTTTAACTGGACATAATGCATTCTGATAAGTCCCAAGGAAGAAGCATGGCATGATCCTGTGCAAAGAGATATATATTACTTATAATCTCCAGGTCTTTGGGGGGTGGTGTAGTGTAGAGGATGCATGAAGCCTTCCTGGAAGAGGTGATACTTGGGGCTGTCTTGAAAAATGAATAGGAGTAGTAGGTACAAATGCAGAGGAGAGTCCACACGCAAATACACAGACAACTGGGTGAGTTTCAGAAACTGGAAGTGGTTTGTTATGGTTTGTTACATAAAGTATAAGGGGATTGGGGAGTACTGGTCTGGAGGATTATGCAAATAATTGATTATGAAAGGACCTTATTCCAAACTCAGTGAGAGCCATTAAAGGAAAGAGGAATAATGAACTTTGCATTTCAGCAAGATCCTGACTGCTCTGTGCAGAGAGAATAGATAGAACAAAGTTGGGGATGGAGGAACACGAGGCCGGGAGACTGGTTAGAAGATGGCTGGTTATTTGATGATAACACTGATTTAAGGAAGTGGTAGAGGCAATGGAAAACAGTGGATATATTTGGGAAATATATGGAAGGTTGAATCTAGAGGAGCTGATGACATGTAGGAATGAGGAGCAGCAAGGAATGAAGGATGGGGCTGCTGCCTCCAGAGCCAGGCAGCCTTGGGCTTAATTCTCCTTTTTGTCATAATTTAGACCAGATTAGAAAGACCATTATGGATTTAAAGAATGGATTGGAAGCATTTGAGATGGGAGACAAGGAGACTAATTAGGAGGCTATTGCAATCATCCAGGCTTTATGATGAAAGTCATGGGGATAGAGGGAAAGAGAGTGGTTGGAAGGAAAGTGATGGATTTGGGGGATATTTGGGAGTTTGACTTACCCAATTTGGGAATAGACTTAGTAAATTAAAAACAGAAACTTTCCTGGTGGCGCAGTAGTTAGGAATCCGCCTGCCAGTGCAGGGGACATGGGTTTGAGCCCTGGTCCGGGAAGATCCTACATGCTGTGGAGCAGCTAAGTAACTAAGTCTGTGCGCCACAACTACTGAGCCCGAGTGCCTAGAGCCTGTGCTCTGCAACATGAGAAGCCACCGCAATGAGAAGCCCCCACACCGCAACGAAGAGTAGCCCCCGCTCGCCACAACTAGAGAAAGCCCACGCACAGCAACGATGACCCAATGCTGCTGAAAGTAAATAAATAAATAAAATAAAATAAAATAAAATAAATAAATAAATAAATAACAGTAAAGGACTTCAAGAGAAAGCAGTGTCAGAAAAGGACACACAGATGCACTGGCCAAGAAGGAGAGAAAGCAGAAGACATTGATGTTATAGAAACAAAGGAAAGACAGTGTCAGCATAGAGTGCTGAGTAACATCAAATACTGTAGAGGGGTTGTTAATAAGGACAGTAGAGTGTTCGTTGGATTTAGCTACAAGGAAATAAGTATACAGCAAGGGCGTGGCCAAAAGACATAAAACATGTTTTCTGGCCCGGAGGAGTTAAAGGTCCAGAGAATGGAAACTATGTTGAGTGCTGTGAGAGAGAGGTCAGTGCAGGAGCTTTCAGACACAAAGAACTGCGTCACATTTCCCCACTTCATCCCACTATGGTGTACACTGCCTCTGCATCCTTTTGAAATGACCATACCTGTCCACCTCATGCTGCCTTCCTCATGTAGGTTTGATTGTAAATGGATAAATTCAAACAACTAAGTTTCCCTTGAATTCCACAACAAAAACACACCTCAAATTCTAAATTTAAGCAAGGAGATGAATATGATTATGCTGACATGCTGAATTTACATTTATCTTTTTTTTTTACATTTATCTTTATTTTAGGGTTCAGCACTGATCAAGGTATTGAGTGAATTGGCTCTCATTAAGTATGGCCTTTAAAGACTATCTGCTGCATTCCACTTGGCAAAATTTCAAAGTAAGGTCTAGGTAAGAATATGACCCCACACCTGAATTCAGAGTTTTATTTAAAGCTTAACATTCACTTTTTCAACCTCTGGTCAACAAATGCACTATTACTAAATAATAGTTTTTTTCTGGATAATGGTGGTTAAGAATTATCTGTGGTGATTCTGGTACCTGAGTTTCATCTGTTTTGGGAAGGACATTTATATGTAGTATAGCAGAGATAAATATTAATGAATTTCTGTTCCAGAAGTAAGACTTATAAAATGACACATTAAACACGTGTACTCTGTAATATGAAAAATCTATCTCTGGTATTGTAGTGCAATGTTTTGAGGTCACTCGTTGATGTTCAGTCATTTACTGAACCACTGTTTTTAACAAAGTATTTATGTACTGAGATACACATTTTAATTTGTAATTTTGTTCTGGTACATTGAGGAGGTGCTTTACCCAAGTCTACTGATGGAATCTGACATTTGGAAAAAGGGGACAAAACTTGAAGAGGCTCAAAGGCATCCTTCGACGAGAAGAAAGAGAAGGAAGTGTAAAAGACAGCAGGTAATCTCAGTTTTCCGTGAAACACAATTTATAATTTAGTTGCATTTCATTAACCCAAATTACATACACTCACAAGAATGCACATTGAACTGCCTCAGTCCTGCCCCTCCTTTACCTCAAAGCAGATGGAAATTAGGTGGCAGACTGGGAAGGTTGCCATGGTGTACTGGCTACAGGGATTTAATAGCAATCAAAAAAAGCTCCAGAGTCCCTTCCCCCAACCATCCAAATGTGTGTTTCTCTTTTTTTCTCTCAAGTCCTTGTCTTAATTAATTCCATGTTATAGAGAAATCAGGGTGAGATTGATTTACTAGTGAGAAAAAATTTTTACTGCCTCCAAAATTGTTTATAGATGCATTGATATTGTTAGAAGTAAAATACTGATGAATTACAACTGGTCCATTTTTATGTAGAGCTAGACACACAAAAAGTAAGAATTTATTTTTTAGAAGTCTTATGCAACATGCCCCCATCTTTGAGACTTATATTTCTTACTGGTTTTTATCCCCCAGGATGACCTGCAGCCATCTCAAATTCAATATATCTAAGTGAAATTAGTTATTTTTCTCCATTACTCTCCTCAGTATTCTATACTCTCAATTATTCTATTCTCAATATCAGTTCATTGTCACCATCTTTCTAGTCTATCAAGCTAGATTAAAATAATAATAACTTCATATAATATTTACTATGTGCCAGGTGCTATTCTTAGCACTTTATATATATTATTAACTGATTTAAGTTAATCCCAACTAATCACTAAATTCTGTCAATTATATTTCAAAATTGTCTTAATAAATATTTGCAGGATTAACAAATGACTAATCATCTAAAGCTTGACCAATTTTATTAGCCAAAGGGCTTAGCTCAAGGGGAGGATGTGGCAGAATATTTAGGAATTGGTCTTTGAGCTTCCTCTTTTTTTTTTTTCTTTTTTTTTTTTTTCTTTTTTTTTTTTTTTGCGGTACGCGGGCCTCTCACTGTTGTGGCCTCTCCCGTTACGGAGCACAGGCTCCGGATGCGCAGGCTCAGTGGCCATGGCTCACGGGCCCAGCCGCTCCGCGGCATGTGGGATCTTCCCGGACCGGGGCACGAACCCGCGTCCCCTGCATCGGCAGGCGGACCCTCAACCACTGCGCCACCAGGGAAGCCCTGAGCTTCCTCTTTAAGCATTACATGTATAAATCCATGAGCCAAAATAGGAGAAGATAACCCTTTGTAACATATTGGAATCATCCACTACACCAGTGTTTCCTAAATGTGCTGAAGTAACTCGGGTGCTAGTTAAAAATACTGATTCCAGTTCCTGCATTGAAGAGTCTGATGCAGTAGGTCTAATTCAGTAAATAGTATTCTCTTAGAATTAATAATTTACTGCTTGGAACTAAAGAGTTTTAATGCTTTGGAGTAGTGTGATTCAGTTACTTCTAAATTCTGATAACCCCTGGATAAATCGACAGAGAATTACTCTCCAGACAGTCGTAATCCTGAAAGACGCAACTCCCAGTGTTGTCCAGCTGCAAAAGGTTTTGGGAAACATTTCTCCATCTTCCTTTAGATTTAAAAATCAATTATGCATGTGCAGAAGAGAGGAAAGGCTGCTCAGCCTAAAAGATCATTTCTCTATTCCCCTTAAACATTGATTATGCATGTGTTGAAGAGAAAGGATTAGAAAAGGCTGCGGTTTTTTTTCTTCATCTGCTTATAAGAACAGCAACCTGTTATTTAGTATACAGATTATAAGAGATGTAGAGGTTTACTCAAGGTAGCATGCCCTGAAATAAGTCCCTCCTCATGGTAAGATTGTCTCTGGATTTAGCATACTTTACTAAATAAGCCCAGTATTAATATTTTTAAATGATTTCAGTATTTTTAGGTATGTAAGAGAGACTTCACTCTCACCCTTCGTGTTACTAAGCAACATATCATACAGTTGCCAGGAGACAGACTAGCAAGCTTGGGGGTTGTTCAGTTTTCCCTCATCACTTTGCATACCACATGACTGTACCCTAGAGAGTTTTGCAGCCTTAGAGAAAAGAGAGAAAAGTTAATGGCCCATAGAAAGGATGGAAAAAGAGACCAGGATGAGGGAATAGAATAAGGAAAACAGCAAGGTATTTGAGAAGAGTGTGTGAGGTTGGCCGAGGAAGGCTATTATGCAATTTCCTTAAATGAGTCATGAAAAAACCTTAAATTGCCAGTGCTCTATTTCATATTCTGTATGCTTCTATCCTTTCTAAAAGCATATTAGACAGTAAACTTGGAGAAGAGCTTTCAGATAATATTCCTGAATATTTTCAGAAGGGTGGAAACCAACTGTAACTCTTACAGAAGACTGCCAATTACAAACACATTAAGCAAGTCATACATTATTTAAAATTCCAAAGTCAGATATACAACACTATTTCCTTCCATTTCTCCCTCAAAATAGTAAAAAAAAAAAAGATAGTACTAAGAGGGAGGTTATAATATAAAAGTTCTTGGACAAATTTAGGAACAAGGTGGTTATATAGGCTCCTGGGCGGTATGTATTTCTGTACAAAATTTAACAAATCTAAATAAAGAAGGGAAAGAAGAAGCTATTGTGCTGTACCTAGAGGACTCTTGTATCTGAAATAAGAAACCAGGCTCTAGGTTTCATTGTGTGCATGTGAAAGGTTGAGTCTTTGTGTCTCTGTGGTATTTACTGTTGCTGGCAACCAGGAAGCTCCCTAGCGATTGTTGCTAGGTCCTCAGTGCCTCTGTTTGCCTGAAACCTGAATCAATGCCAGAAAGACCAGAGATAGAAATCGTTGCGCAAAATCCAGAGCCTGTTGTCCCCAATGGTCCTGCTGCAAACAGTCCATCTTGTGTTCAGTGAAAATCAGTGTAAAATGGAGACTGCACACACAGAGTTCATCCTCAGCTTGCTCTTCATGAATGCCAGTGCTCTCAGTGCAGAGCACTGAGAGGACCCTGGGGGGATGGTTTAGTAAACTAAGGTTCATATTCTGGTGTCACCAGCTTTGACTAAATACACAGTAAAGAGTCTGAGACAGGGAACACAGACAAGACAGATTTCGTTAGATTTAGATGACTTCCTATTCTGAGGTAGGGTGGTCCCCTTAATGTTTGCTGAAAGCATGACACTGTGGTGACCACAGAAGCCATGGTGCAAATGATGGCACCATTTCAAATAGGAATCCAGAAGATTCTGATAAAGATCCATGTCAGCTATAGTCAGTATCTTGTAAGAATATATATATATATATATATATGTCTGAATCACTTTGCTGTACAACTGAAACATTGTAAATCAACTATACTTCAATTAAAAAAAAAGATCCATGTCAGCATCATCCCCAGAATAACGGACATTGTCTCTTGAAATTAAACATCAGCTCTAAGATGAACCTCACAATCAATACAGCCCACTTACTTAAGCCATCCTGTACAGATGCAGGCTTTAAATTTTGTTTCCTGTGTAACACCTGCCCAGTCATAGACAGTTTTAGCTCTGAATTTACCTGGAAACAATTATAAATCTGGGGTGAGATTTATTATAATGCTAAGACATAATATCTACTTAAAACCAGGTATCTAGCCTCCAAAAGTAGGACTGAGAGTTACTTATTATTGTCATTATTACTAATTTTTGAGCACCTAATCAAGGCTAAGGACTTTGTATGTATTATCTAACTTAATCCTTAAAATAATTCTAGGAGGTAGGTACAGTTATATTCACTTTTTTCCTCAGTTGAGGAAACTGAGGTTCAGAGAAGTTAAATAATACGCCCAAGGTCTCTCACAGCTAATAAGTGGCAAAATGATAATTTAAACCTGGACCTATCCTGTTCCAGCTTTTGACTCTGAACTACTATTCTATGTATTCCATTTAATAGAGAATGCTTTTCATGTGGGAATAAATTGTGTAGTACATCATTGTGTCAAGGTGAAGAGTATAGGCTCTGGTGTTCCTCTGTCCCCTTGTAGGGTAGTTGAAACTCAGAACGTCTGCTCTCTCTGTGGTTGGCTTTGCCATAATGGCCCTACCAGGACAGTCCTCCAGAGCCCTGCAATTCCCCATCCTTGCATTTCCCCAAATCTAGGTTTTTCCATATGTAATAACACCTAGTGGAGTCTTTAGATGGATGGTTCAGATTGGGCTCTGCAGTCCCAGTCCAGTCAACCTGGCAGTTCTTTATCAGTGTGAGGAAGGCTTGCCTCTAGAGCCTTCCTGTACTCACCTGATCTCTTCTTCTCATTTCCTTATCTAATAAGAACAGGAGATCATTTTTAGGGGCTGTTTAGTCTGAATTCTAATTTAGAAAAGAAAGCCTTTTAAAAGAACAATCTGGAAAGCTGTAACATTTTACATTATCCAGAGTGGTTTAGTGCCTTGGAGCCACATTGTCTCAAAATCTTCATTCCAGGGACCTCCCTGGCAGTCTAGTGGTTAAGACTCTGTGCTCCCAGTGCAGGGGGCATGGGTTCAATCCCTGGTCAGGGAACTAAGATCCCACATGCTGCATGGTGTGGCCAAAAATTTTTTAAATAAAAATAAAAGGAAAATATTTTTTTAAATCTTCATTCCAGAATAAATCTTTCCTTTCTCTTTGCATAACCAACTCCATTGAATTGATATTTCAAAGCAAAGAAATATTTGGTGATAAAAAATATTTTGTTTAAAAAAGCTTTCATTCTTCCATACACACTGGGCAAAAAGCTTGAAATAGTTACATGCAGGTGGTGTGCGGTGGTCTGCTTGTAAGGGCTCGTGAGAATTGATTGTATGTACCTCTTCCCAGTTCTGTATTTAGTGATCAGAATCACATTGGTAGCTTGAAATTGGTCATGAGGGAAGAATTTACACCATGGAAATTGGCCAGTGCTACAAATCGGGGCTTTTTTTCCCTCTCTGAGAGCTAGTTGTTAAACATTTACTAGAAAACTGCTAAGAGAGGAGTTCTCAAAAAGCAATGCATCAGCTATTTAACTTCAGTGAAACATAGTCAATCCTTGTGTTACTGGCATAATGTTGCTGAACTTCTCCTGTATTGTATAAATGAAGTCCTCAGCTCAGTGATGTGTACTAGTACAAGTATTAAATGAGGGCATACAGCTTATACCCTTCAAGCATAAGACTTGGTAGAAATTATGTTCAATATTTGACACAGGGCAGGCTATGGTACGATCCACATCTTGTCAGAATGTTGGGTATATCTGGGAATGTCTAAGAGTGAAAGTAAAAGCAGGTTGCAGGGACAGCATAATTTCTCATAACAGCATCTGTAGGTAGCTTTTGGATTCTGAGATGATAGCCCAAAGAGTCTTTATTGAAATCTATAGATGATAGGCCTAGTCTATAGATGATGGGCCTATGTGTGAGAAGCCTATGACCCAACTTAGAATGGTAACTGTTAGAAAAATGGAATTTTCTATTGCTAAATGATGTGAGAATATTTATTTCTTAATTTATTACTATGTGCCAAATATACACATTTTACAGATGACAAAATTGAGGCACAAAATGTTTATAAGTAAGTTGCTGAAAGACACCAAGTATATATTAGAGCCAGAGTTCAAACCCAAGAAGTCCAAGTTCTAATCCTTTACAGGCCTTCTGTTATATTTTTTTATGTTAAATATAGATCAAGATTAACATTTAGGTTTAACATAATATATAGAATACCACTAGTTCAGTGTTTTCAACCTTTGACCATCGACCCATTGTAAAAAATACATTTTGCATTCATATTATATATCCGAAACAGAATAATACTCTTACTATGCATAATATCATCTGGTATTTTCTACCTAAAATTCTATTCTATTTCACCTTTTAAATGCTGGCCACAATTCACTAAATTGAGTTCTTGAGCTACTAATGAGTAGTAAACCTACTGTTTGAAATTCACTGTACCAGATTTTTGTATATGTGGCTCCATGCCATGGCTCAGTTTACTACTGGTACCTTATTTTATTTATTTTTAAATTAATTTATTATTATTATTATTATTTTTTGTGGTACGTGGGCCTCTCACTGTTGTGGCCTCTCCCGTTGTGGAGCACAGGCTCCGGATGCACAGGCTCAGCGGCCATGGCTCACGGGCCCAGCCGCTCTGCGGCACGTGGGATCTTCCCGGACCGGGGCACGAACCCGTGTCCCCTGCATCAGCAGGCGGACTCTCAACCACTGCGCCACCAGGGAAGTCCTGGTATCTTATTTTAAAACAGAATTTCCAATACTCTTATTTCCTTTCCAGTTACCCTATGGTCTAGTAGCAAAGTCCCTTGAAGATGGACATATGATTTTAAAAGATCTAAGAGGTGGGCTTCCCTGGTGGCGCAGTGGTTGAGAGTCCGCCTGCCGATGCAGGGGACACGGGTTCGTGCCCCGGTCCGGGAAGATCCCACGTGCCGCAGAGCGGCTGGACCTGTGAGCCATGGCTGCTGAGCCTGCGCATCCGGAGCCTGTGCTCCACAACGGGAGAGGCCACAACAGTGAGAGGCCCGCGTACCACAAAAAAAAAAAAAAAAAAAAAAAGAATTTATATAGATACTCCCCCCTTAAGGAGATGGAACATACCTTACCACTCCTTAAGTGTGGGTTGTGCATAATAACTTCCTTCCAAAGAGTACAGTATGAAGAGGGAGGAGAGGAGTACCTTTACGGTGGAAAAAGCTGACAAACATTACCTCAGCCTAGTGATCAACGTTAACATCATCGGTGATAAGTTGTGTTGATAGCATGAACCTCTGTTACGATGCGATGAGAACTGCATTTTACCACTGTGGTCTTCCTCTTCAAGCCCCACAGTCCCAGGGTAATCATGAGAAAAACATCAGACAAATCCCAATTGTTGGGCAGTCTATAAATATCTGACCATAACTCCTCAAAACTGTCAAGGTCATCACAAAGAAAGTCTGAGAAACTGTCATAGCCAAGAAAAGTCTGAGGAGACATGTTGACTAAATGTAATGTGGTATCACGGATGGGATTCTGGAACAGAAAAAGACATTACATAAAAGCTAAGGAAATCTGAGTAAAGTATGGACTTCAGTTAATAATAATGCAGCAATATTGGTTCATTAATTGTAACAAATATACTAATGTAAGATGCTAACAGTAGGGGAAACTGTATGGTGTATATGAGATTTTTCTCTATACTATCTCTACAATTTTTTCTGTAATCTAAAACTATTCCATAACAAAAAGTTTATTTAAAAAAAAACAATTTCCCACTAAAAAGAAGCAGAGCTTTTTGGAGAAATGGCTAATTCCTTGTCTGGGGAATAAAATGTACAGTATGAGCCTGAGATATCTTGTTATTCCAGAAAGCAAGTAAGTTCTCAAAAAATTAGTTGGATTGTGTCAAAAGGACACAGGAGCTAACATGAAGAGACTCTTCTTGGTAAAAAATGGGACACCATAAGCATTCAAAAGAACAATTACTGCAATTGATGGAAACACAATGATCATATTTTTAAAATCATGATTTCATGAAGAGATTTTACAGAAAGAAAGTGAAAAACATTCATCGCTATATTCTGAAAATTGGCAATATAAAGGGAAAGAATTAAGCTTTATCCTATCTTTTCCATATAAACTATGTTTCAGGCAACCAAATAGCACTTCTTTACAAAATAATTTTAGCTGATAAATGTAGGGGAAAGTCCAGGATTAGAAAATCACTCTTGCAACTCAATGTCAAATCATTGATTCAGGCAAAGATCACCAAAGGATGATACAATTACAAGAAAGATTGATGGAGAATTTTACAATGGAGGGCTCAGATAGTCACAACCTGAACCTACTGATGAGTCTTAGTATCACTAACAGTTGAATAACCAGAAAGTGTGTGCTTTCTGATGTGGTGCGGTATGAAGCGCACAGCACTACCTATGATCTTTGAACCTGGATCTAAGCAAGCCTTAGCACTAGCTTAAGATTTACAGGAAACATGGAGGATAGAGAGACAAGTTAAAAGAACCATTAAGAAGCAAATAAACAAGAATGGCCCACATTCTTTTAATTATTCAACAAGACAATGGCATGGAGATGAAAGGGAAAAGAAATGGCTTTAGATGAAAAGAAATGAGACATAACCAAAATAATGTGTTCCCCTTATTTAGATTCAAGTTGAAACATGCTGATTATAAAAATGAATTTTTTTAGATAATTAGGGAAATCTAAAAATGGACCAAGGAATTGTTATCAATTTATTAGGTATGAAAATGGCATTGAGGTTATGTAAGAAAATGTTCATATTTGTTAGAGATGGATATTGAAGTATGCAAGGGTGAAATGACATGAAGTCAACTTTAAAGTAATAAATCAAAAATGAGAAAGGGGGCTTCCCTGGTGGCGCAGTGGTTGGGAGTCTGCCTGTCGATGCAGGGGACGTGGGTTCGTGCCCCGGTCCGGGAAGATCCCACATGCCGCGGGGCGGCTGGGCCCATGGGCCATGGCTGCTGGGCCTGCACATCCGGAGCCTGTGCTCCACAACGGGAGAGGCCACAGCAGTGAGAGGCCTGCGTACCGCAAAAAAAAAAAAAAAAAAGAGAAAGGGATAGATGAAGCAAGTGTTGCAAAATCTTGATAACTGAAGTATCCAGATGATGGGTATATAGCAGTTAATTATACTATTCTCTCTACTTTGGAATTGTTTGAAAATAATCATTAACATTTTTGAAAAGCAAGTTGCAGAAGACCTACACCATATTCCATTTTTGTAGCCAGTGTGGTGGGCTCTATGATACATTGCCCAGATCTCCCTTTACTGAGGGCTTGTTGCCCCAGCTGCTGGGCGTGCTGTTGGCAGATGCCCTCAGCTGTCAGCCCCTTCAGAGACTGCCTCAGCTATAGAGAACTGCCTCACCCAAAGTCATGCCACTTCCTGAGGTGGCTAGGTCCAATGACTGACTGATGTGGCAGTATAAAGCCCTGACCATCTCAGCCCAACTTAGTACAACTCTGAAGGGCCATTCTTGCTCCAGAGAGCTCTGTGGGGTTGGCTAAGGCAGCTGTGGGGCCTGCATGACAACTTGACATCTCTCTGTCTAATCCTGCCTGCTCCCTTTCCCCCACTTCCCCAGATGTTGATCCCAAGGACAAGCCTCAATAAACACTGTGCATGCACTATTTACAGTAATCAAGACATGGAAGCAACCTAAATGTCCATTGACAGATGAATGGATAAAAAAGATGTGGTATATGTATATACAATGGAATGCTACTCAGCCATAAAAAGAGAATGAAATAATGCCATTTGTAGCAACATGGATGGACTTAGAGATTATCATACTAAGTGAAGTAAGACAGAGAAAGACGAATACGATATGATATCATTTATATGTGGAATCTAAAATACGACCCAAATGAACTTATCCACGAAACAGAAACAGACTCACAGACATAGAAAACAGACTTGTGGTTGTCAAAGGGGAGGAAGAGTGGAGGAGGGATGGACTGGGAGTTTAGGATTAGCAGATGCAAACTATTATATATAGAATGGATAAACAAGGTCCTACTGTATATAGTACAGGGAACTATATTCAATATCCTGTAATAAAGCATAATGGAAAAGAATATGAAAAAGAATGTGTGTGTGTGTGTGTGTGTGTGTGTGTATAACTGAATCACTTTGCTGTACAGCAGAAACTAACACAACATTGTAAATCAACTATACTTTGATAAAATAAAATTAAAAAACAGAAAAAACACTGTGCATGCTAAATTCCGTCTCAGAGTCTGCTTCCCTGGGAATCCTACTTGTGACAGTCTAATGGGTTGAACTGTATCCCCCCCTAAAATTCATATGTTGAAGTTCTAACCTCCAGTACCTCAGAAGGTGACCTTATTTAGAGATGGAGTCTCTAAGGAGGTAATCGAGTTAAGGTGAGGTCATTAGGGTGGGCCCTAATCCCCTGATATTTTTATAAAAAGGGAAACTTGGACATATCTGAATTGTGGGAACATGTGCAAAGTTCTCTTGCAGTTTGGCATTACAGGTGAGGGAAGTATGGAGGGCTTCCCTGGCAGTCCAGCGATTAAGACTCTGTGCTTTCACTGCTGAGGGCGCAGGTTCAATCCCTGGTCCGGGAACTGGGGAACTAAAATCCCGCATGTCACACAGCGCGGGGGAAAGAAAAAAAAAGGGCTTCCCTGGTGGCGCAGTGGTTGAGAGTCTGCCTGCCGATGCAGGGGACACGGGTTCGTGCCCTGTCCGGGAGGATCCCACATGCCGCGGAGCGGCTGGGCCCGTGAGCCATGGCCGCTGAGCCTGCGCGTCCGGAGCCTGTGCTCCGCGGCGGGAGAGGCCACAACAGTGAGAGGCCCACGTACCGCAAAAAAAAAAAAAAAAAAAAAAGGATAATAACAAGAGAAGGAAGTATGCACAAGCACAGAAATCTGTGTCCCTTCATAAGGACCAAAGTACAGATAGGAGACTTTCTTTGGTAACATTCACTTCTGGTCCTTCTGGGTTTCTTTCATGGCCAGTGGAATGTGACAGAGGGGAAAAAAATCCCTGCTTCCATTTTTAATGCTTCAGGAAACATGTTGCTCATATGAACTCAATGGTGAATCACCTGAAATGACTCATTTATGTAGTTTTGAGAAGAGATTCAGATTTCTTTAATTCTAATGTTGACGGCAGTAGGAAACAATGTGCTTGACCTCATTCTACATCTTGCCGGAAAATAAGATTAATGTTTACCTCAGAACAGTAATATGAGGCTTAATGTTTCAGAGGAGGTTTGTGACGAGTAGTGTTTAAGATATCCAACCTGTCTGGGCTGCAACTGGGATTGCCTGTTTTCTTGTTTAGCTAAACAGGAACCCTATTTTGTTCTTCCTTTAGTACCAGCCTGGGTGCCTGGTATTCCCCCAGAGGCCAACAGTCCTGGACCTCTCACCTTTTGAGGATGATAATTAGGGTTCCTGAAGCCGTAGCCAGGTAGGTCGCTGCCTCTGCCCCTTGTGTGGTTGCGTTACTGGAGGGTATGCCTTCCCTGCTGCTCAGGTGAAGAGCCCTTCTTCCACAACTAACACTTTCCATACCCAGGAGGGTCGCTTAGGGCTGAGCAGCTTCAAAAAGGCAATTAACATAAAGTGGGAAAGCAGTCCAGTCTCAGAAACTTGGCAACCAGAGGAACTGCAACTCAAATTACACATCTAAATGTTGGGAGTAGGGAACAATGAAAAGCCACAATTGCTTAGTGGACATTTAAAACCTATTTTCCTAAAGCAACAATCATGTCTCTTTTTTTTTAACCCAAGGTAAAGGACACTGTTGAAGCTCTTCTCAGAAAACAGGTGGGATTGAGGAGATTTATTTATGACTTACTGGAAGCACAAACAGAAGCTTTTATTGTTGATAGCTAGGCTGGGTGGATGCCAGGAGACACATCCCAGAGGAGCTGTGCTGCCAAGCACTGACACAGAGAGAGCTGACCTAGTCCTTTTTTATGCTGACTGCCTACCCAGAAATTATATTAGAGAACCGTATTGAAAGACCCAGTCATTTAAAACAATTATGGAGACTTTAGAGCAATCCTAATTCTAAGGAACCATTTGAAGGGAAATAGAGAAGCAATATAATCATTAGCTTTATGTGGAACTACTGTTCAGCTTGTGTAGGGAAACTGCCTTGAGACAGCTCTACATGGCCAGGCATTCAGTATCATCATCCTTCCTGCTCCTTTGAAACTACAAATTTAAATTCAAGCTTTCAGCAAATGCCTCCTAGACACATCCAGGGGAAAACGTTGTTGTAACCAATAATTTTAGGTTTGGAAATGTTTTTCAGATTCTGAAGTGAAAGTCAGAGGGAGAAAGGGACAGTGTGTGCATGCTGGGAGGTTTTGGGGAGAACGGAGAGGGAGGAGGAGGGGAGAGAGAAAGATCAACTTTTTAGGTAAATAGTAATTTACAATGCAGGATACTGCATAGATTTTCTCAGACTCAACAGAATCATAAAATGCCAGGGCTGGAAAGAGTTTTAGCGATGATTTTCCTGTCCCTCACTGGTCATCTTACTGATGAGGAAAAGTGGAGTGACCTGTCCAAAGAGGCAGAGCCAAGTGGTGGCAGACCTGGGCTGAAAGCCAGGTGTGCTCACTCTTCTCATGGCATCCTGACCTCCCATCACATCTGCATTTGATTCCCACCTTGCCTGACAGCTCTGGCCCCTCATCCATCAGAGGTTTTGGACAAAGGGAACAGTCAGCAGATGGGATTGTGATTCAGTGCAATTGCCTTCTAGCCTTGTCTTGTATCATCACATCCTAAAATAAATAAATCAATTCTGATTTTCAACCAGCTCTTATTTTTTTAATCTTTCATTTGGAAAATATGACACTTAAGTGTAAAAGAAGAGGAATAGCCCCAAAGAATTTTTTTACAAAGCAATTCACATTCTATGATCTTTTTTAATGGTATGGATCACACACACATCCCACAACTGTCTAGGTAGTATCATGTGCTGCAGTCTCATATCCCCTCCCCCTCCAACAATAATTTTTTTCTCTGTAGCAACCTGAGTCCCAAGGATTTTACCAGGATGCAGTCCAGGGACCACATGGGACTTAAGGTGTTGGCTCTTCCAGATAAGCTGATTGAAGCCATTTAGCCTGTAGAGTATTGGGAGGAGGGGCATGCATGGTAATTGGTATAATATAAAATATAATAATAGTCTGTGTCTAGAGCTCAGCCTTGGGTCTTTAATTACCTTCTTCTCACCTTTATTATTGTCTTGTACTCTACTAGACATACTGTCCCCTCAACTACCAACAGGCCAATACAGTAATTTATGTTTATTTCTTTGAGGTACACACAATCAAAAACAAAAAAACTATGCAAATATGGACTCTTTAGTATGAATTCTTAGCAGATGGCTGATACTTGGCACCCAGAATACTCCAAGCATCTGAGTTTTATCTTGTCATCTAATGCTCATTCCCTATTTCCTTATGAAGTGAGGGAGATAATCCTCTTGCTTTCCTCACCTGGTCTCCAGGACCCAGGTGAGAGCATATATAGGGGAAATGGTGAGATGCTCCTCAAAAATGGGGAAGTAAAATTGTCCAGATAAATGTTTAAAAATAATTAGTGTCTGTACAAATACACCCTTTTTGTCTTAATACAAGAGTTTCTGATTCTTTTAGGCATCTAAAAGAAATTTATATGTAACCTAATAAATCAGCAACAATTAATTTTTAGGCATCTACTCAGTGTTCACTGATATGCTGAGCAATGTGGAGGGTAATAGTAATAGCTAATGTTTATTGAGTTCTTACAACGTGCCAGGCATCTGCTGAGCGTTGTACGTGAGCTGCCTCATTTAGCCTTATAGCCACTCCTATGAGATAGGTACTTTTACTATGTTCGTCTTAAATATTAGGAACTAAGGCACAGAGGAGTTAGCCATTTGCCCAATGTCATACAGCTGGCAAGTAGGAGAGCCAGGATTTGAGCATATTTTGATTCCAGAACTTATGATCTTAAGGAACTATAAATCATGGTTCCTACCCTAAGTAACTTTATAGTCTAGTTGGGAGAAACATGACTAATACACCAAAAATGTATACCACATGTGTATTGTGCCTTTGCCAAGACTGTTCCCTCCACTGAGGAGGCCAAATTGCATGTTCAAGGCCTGGCTCATATGTCATCTAAGGGCCTTTTGTCTCCACCACGCTGGAGGCGGTCTGCCTTCCAGGGTATAAGAGGTGACATTTTTTTTTTAGAAACAGACTTTTTCTTCTTTTCTTTTAATAGATTTATTTATTTTATTTGTTTATTTTTGATGTATTAGTCAAAAATAAATACATTAATGTCATGAAGAACCTAGGGGCAAAACAGGAATAAAGACACAGACCTACAGAATGGACTTGAGGATATGGGGAGGGGGAAGGGTAAGATGTGACAAAGTGAGAGAGAGGCATGGACATATATACAGTACCAAACGTAAGGTAGATAGATAGTGGGAAGCAGCCGCATAGCACAGGGAGATCAGCTCGGTGCTTGGTGACCGCCTGGAGGGGTGGGATAGGGAGGGTGGGAGGGAGGGAGACGCAAGAGGGAAGGGATGTGGGAACAGATGTATATGTATGATTGATTCACTTTGTTATAAAGCAGAAACTAATAAATAAATAAATACATTAAAAACAGAAACTTCCCTGGTGGTGCAGTGGTTAGAAATCCACCTGCCAATTCATGCGACACGGGTTCGAGCCCTGGTCTGGGAAGATCCCACATGCCGTGGAGCAACTAAGCCCGTGCACCACAACTACTGAGTCCGCGCTCTAGAGCCCGCGAGCCGCAACTACTGAGCCCGTGTGCTGCAACTGCTGAAGCCCGCGTGCCTAGAGCATGTGCTCTGCAACAAGAGAAGCCACCACAATGAGAAGCCTGTGCACTGCAACAAAGAGTAGCCCCCGCTTGCCGCAACTAGAGAAAGCCCACGCACAGCAACGAAGACCCAACACAGCCCAAAATAAATAAATTAATTAATTAAAATTTTTAATAAAGTCTGTTTCTAAAAAAAAAAGTGTCACCTCTTATACCCTGGAAGGCAGACCACCTCCAGTGTGGTGGAGACAAAAGGCCCTTGAAGAGATGACATATGAGCCAGGCCTTGAACACACAGTTTGGCCTCCTCAGTGGAGGGAACAGTCTTGGCAAAGGCACAAAGTCTGGTGGCATGAAGGACAAAAATCCTAAATGCCAGACTAAACTCTGGGAAGATCAATCTGTTTGTGGGGTATAGGGCACTGGGAAATGCGCCTAAGTAGGGATAAACTATATTTAAGGATAAGACCCATTTGGAAACTATTATTTTAGAGATATGTTGAGGAATGAAGTAAGTAAAACTTTTAAATTATCTTTCAGAGTCCAGTGAGAAGTTAGTCCTAGACTTTTTAAAACAATCTTATTGAGATATAATTCATATACCATACAATTCATCTTTTGAAAGTGTACAATTCAATGGTTTTTATTTTTATTTTGATATATTTTTAATAAATTTATTTATTTATTTTGGCTGCGTTGGGTCCTCATTGGTGTGCGCGGGCTTTCTTTAGTTGCAGCAAGTGGGGGCTACTCTTCGTTGTGGTGCGCGGTCTTCTCATTGCGGCAGCTTTTCTTGTTGCAGAGCACCGGTTCTAGGCATGCGGGCTCAATAATTGTGGCACATGGGCTTAGTTGCTCCTCGGAATGTGGGATCTTCCCAGACCAGGGCTCGAACCCATGTCCCCTGCATTGGCAGGTGGATTCTTAACCACTGCACCACCAGGGAAGTCCCTTCAGTGGTTTTTAAATATTCACAGAGTTGTGCAACCATTACCGCAATTAATTTTAGAACATTTCATCACCCCCCAAAAGAAACCCGTACCCATTTCCACCCTTTGCCCCAGCTCCTGGTAATTTACTAATCTACTTCTATCACTATGGAGTTGCCTATTCTGGACATTTCATATAAATGGAATCATATGATATGTGGTCTTTTGTGACTGGCTCCTTTCATACATGCTGGATTTTGCAACTCTATGATTTGTCATTAAATAACCAATGGTTATACATTTTCAATTGTATTAGGAAGGAATAATAGTAAATATTCGGAAAACAGTCAGTGGGGCAGGATGATAGTGTAAGAATAAAGACCCTGGGCCAGGAATCAGGAGGTTTGAGTTCTAGACTTGTTTCTGCTTTTAACCAGGTGTGTGATCTTGGGCAAGGCAGCACCTCTCTGGGCCCCAGGTCATCATCTGTAAAATAAGAGGAATGGGATTAGAACAGTGATTCTTAGCCTTTAATGTACAGCAGAATTGCATGTGAAGCTTTTTGAAAAATATACAACCCTGGGACCTCATCCCGAGATGTTTCAAGAGTCCTGAGGTAAGTTTGTTGCTTGACAAAAGTTAAGAATTTCAGGGCTTACATGTTCTTTAGGTTTCCTTCTAGATCTGAAAATTTGTTTACCTATGAGGTTAAATTTATTTACTAATGCATTTTGCCTAGACCCATACCTGTGGCTTTTGGTCAAGTCCCTCTGTCTGTGGTCAGTAATTACATCAAATGGAAGGTCCTTATGATGATGCTCTGGATGCAGCAGTTGCTGGTGGCAGTGGTCCTGGGCGCCTGACTTGAGCTCATTGTGAGTCATAGTAAAACTAAGAGCAATTTGCCTTCCCAAATGCTTCCCACTTTACCAAGGACAGAAATAACTGAAAATAAGGAACAAGCTATGTGAGTAAATAGCATACGTATAGTGTATTGCTAAGCACTGAAATCTGTGAATGTGAATGTGCGTGTGCGTGCGTGCGTGTGTGTGTGTGTGTGTGTGAGAGAGAGAGAGAGAGAGAGAGAGAGAGAGAGAGAGAGAAGAGAGAGAGAGAGAGGCAGGGGGAGGGGAAAGAGAGAGAGAGAGAGAGAGAGAGAATGCTTGACGTTTTAAAAGCCGATAGACAGCTGGTCAAATTCCTAACCTGTGAGGCTACTTTAAAAAAGATGGGAAGAGATACTGAACACTCTTAAGGGGGAAGTCTTGAGTTCCCTATATTCTGTTTACATGAAAAATGTAGACATTTGACCTTCTCCTTGAGTATTAGCAATTTGTTGCTCCCATTCTTTTTTATCTTTCTTCAGCTGCCAAACACCTTCTTAAAGCAGGAGAAGGGGAAGCTAAAATTACAAGCCTGGCCTCCACTTAAGAAAAAATAGAGAAAGAAACCTCGCAAATGTAAATGAGTTAACATTCACTATTACCTAATATGCAGTGTTCAAATTAGCAGGGAGAGTTACTTGCTTCCTAATTTAGATTAGTTACAAAATCAACCTTCAGTGCATGTTTCTGTGGCCATCTTACATCCCTCCTCAAAGCTTCACTAGGTATAAAATAATTTTATTCTATAAACCTTATAACACTTTTCATTTTGAGTTTACTGTGTCTGATGATTTTCATGTCCTATTTCCCTTCATCCCATTTATCTCTATGCAAAATTTTCTGCTGTATAGTTTTTCACATTTTGATATCTCTGAAATCAGGAAGCATCTCACAACCAATTGTATCTGAAATTCAGTGAAATATCGTAAGTTCTTTCTGAGTGAGCTTTTTTTACCTCCTACCAGCCACTGAATGATGTTCTTCCTTCCAACCATTTGGTTCTAATTCATAAATCACATAAAAGTCTTGCCTTATTTTTGTGAAACGATTTGATATTAATATAATTCCAATAGCACTCTGATGTATATATTCATAAGAAGTGGCACATAAATCTACCTTATTTTAATGACTATATGATATTCCATTATTTGAATATATCATAATTTTATT
This sequence comes from Hyperoodon ampullatus, assembly GCF_949752795.1. Taxonomy (NCBI): domain Eukaryota; kingdom Metazoa; phylum Chordata; class Mammalia; order Artiodactyla; family Ziphiidae; genus Hyperoodon; species Hyperoodon ampullatus. Next base: position 55,113,436 of record NC_136924.1, read on the forward strand.
AGCCAGTCCCTACTGATATTATAAATAATGTTCAGATAAACATACTTACCTAATTATTTCCCTAAGATACATTTCTAAAAGTAGAGAATGATTTCTAGTATTAATAGTAATACGAGTGCAGCAAGCTTTCCTGACACTATGTTTTCATGTGTTAACTGGGCTATAAACCTTTATTTCTGGTCTAATGATGATCATTTCCCTTCTCTTATTCAATTTTTTAGTGTAGTAAAACATATAACATAAAGTTTACCATTTTAACTATCTTTAAGTGTACAGTTCAGTGGCATTAATTATATTCACATTGTTGTGCAAACGTCACCATCATCCATCTCCAGAAGAATGACCTTTTTTTTTTTTTTTTTTCGGTACGCGGGCCTTTCACTGTTGTGGCCTCTCCCGTTGCGGAGCACAGGCTCCGGACGCGCAGGCTCAGCGGCCATGGCTCATGGGTCCAGCCGCTCCGCGGCATGTGGGATCTTCCTGGACTGGGGCACGAACCCGTGTCCCCTGCATCGGCAGGCGGACTCTCAACCACTGCGCCACCAGGGAAGCCCAGGATGATCTTTTTTAAGGCTATATATTGCCAAATTGCCCTGTAGAAGTAAATAATTGCTGTTCCTCACAACAACTTATTTATCTATTAAATACATTTGTTGAACAGTCTCGTGTGTCGAGCAATGTACTAGATACCCATAAATATTATATTAGTTAAGATGGTTTTGTTGCAAATGACAGAAAATCCAACACAAACTGACAAGCAATAGTTTTCTTTCCAAGTATGGCTGATTTCAGTTCTTTTTCCATCACCAGGACTCTGTTCTCTCTCTCTCTCTCTCTCTCTCTCTCTCTCTCTCTCTCCTGGTTGTGTTCTCTCCAACTATTGCCTTCATTTTCAAACATATTTGTCTCTTGTGGTATGAAAATAGCCCTGCGCCTAATGACCATGTGTGGAAGAAAGAGAGAGAGAGAGAGAGAAGAATCCCTCTTCCAGTAACTGAAGACAGCCCTGAGATTTACTGATTGGAAAGGCTTAGAGCACATGGCTCACCTAAACCAGTGAGGCCACAGGAAATGGAACAATAACTGGCTGATTTAGGCCTGTGTCTTGTCCTCCACCCTGGGGCAAGGTGTTGGGGGAAGCTGCATCCAGATCACAAAGACCAAGAGCAGAGAATTCACAGAGAAAATCAGGCATGTTGCCAGAAGAACAGGAAGGGACACTGTGGTGACAAAAACAATGTCCACTTCCAGTCAGGAGTAGAGTGAGGATATCATATAAGAAACCATATCACACATCTATAAAAATGCAGTTAAAGAAGAGAGGAAGTGAAGTTTTGTTCAATATATCTTTTTTTTAAAGCATATATAGTGCCATGTATTGTACTAGGTACTGATGCTATAAATATGTTAAAAAAAAATTCAGCCATGGCCTTCAGGAAATTTATGCTCCAATGAGGAAACAGACACATAAACAGATCTAATAGGCTGAGTGTCAGGAGAGATGGGGGTGCCGCAGAAGCCCAGACAAGGGCACCCACAGTCTAGCCTGAGAACCCAGGAAAGGCTTCCTGGAACAGATGACACCTGATTTGAATCTTGCTGTATGACATGAAGAAAGGTAGAAAGAGACTTTAAGGTAAAGAGAACTTCATGAAATGGTTGGAGGGGAATTATAAATAGTTCAGTATCCAAAAACTAACATCTGTTGAATGCTACTATATGCTAGACACTCCTATATGCCCTTTTCCTATAATATTGATGTTTCATATAATTAATATGTTCAGAGAAGAGTGAATATCTGGCATCCTGGAAGGAAGGTTCATGAAAAGGAAAACAAAATAAAACAAAACATAACAAAAACAAACAAATAAACCCAGAAAGATCAGGCTGATAAAAGCAGGTTGGAATCAGATTATGGAAGGGCTTTCAATATCTATATTATACCTAACTCAGTAGGTATTAGGAGCTAATGAAAGTTTTAGGGCAAGGGTTTGACATGATCAAGGCCGTACTTTATAGACATTTTCCAGATTTGATACCTGCAAGATGGCAGAGAATGGAGAAAATTGTATTTGGAAGACTATTGAAGAGGTTCCAGCCAGAGGACAAGAGTCCCCTTCTACCCTCCTGACTCTCAGACACTGCTGACTTTCTTGTAAACTCTCTCCACAATGCCCTCTGGAATCTTTGCTTCATTGGACCAACCTTATATTCTTAATCTCTACAGAGTATACTCTTCTCCTCCTTGCCCTAACTGAAACTTTTTTTTTCTCTCAGGAATTCACTTCTACTGAGCCCCCTTGAGCAGAGGTAATTGATCATCCCATTGGACCAGAGCTTGCCCATTTGAAAACCATTTCTAGCCACCTCGCTCCTCCTGTGAGGACCATCCAGCCCTCCCTCATCTTCCAGGCTTCACTTACTCTCCCCTCTTACGTTATACTCTACTGAAAGTTCTTTGGCAATTGTCATTTAGATGCTAAATCCAATGGGTTTCATAATTTTAACTTGGGGTATTTGATTCTATTGACTATTGTTTCTTGACAGATTCTCTAGAAATTATTTTTTCCTGTTTCTCCTCATACACCACTGGCCATTCTTCTTAATCTCTTTTGCAAGTTCTTCCTATCCCCACTTCTTAAATTTTATTTATTTATTTATTTATTTATGGCTGTGTTGGGTCTTCGTTTCTGTGCGAGGGCTTTCTCTAGTTGCGGCAAGTGGGGGCCACTCTTCATCACGGTGCGCGGGCCTCTCACTCTCGCAGCCTCTCTTGTTGCGGAGCACAGGATCCAGACGCGCAGGCTCAGTAGTTGTGGCTCACGGGCCTAGTTGCTCCGTGGCATGTGGGATCTTCCCAGACCAGGGCTCGAACCCATGTCCCCTGCATTGGCAGGCAGATTCTCAACCACTGCGCCACCAAGGAAGCCCCCTCTATCCCCACTTCTTAAATGTAAGTGTGCCTTGGGCTTCTTCCTCAGCCATCTTCCCTTCTCACCTGCCATGCTCCTCTAACGGTTTGAATCACCACCCAAGTGTTGGTGAGCTGACAGCTCACAAATCCACACCACCAGCCCCAGGCTCTCTCCTGAGCTTTAAAAATTTACGTGTCTAACTGCCTACTAAGCAGCACTAAGTCAATGTTTCACTGAAAGTCCAATTCCACATTCCTGAAAGAGTAAACTCTTTCCCTCTCCCCAGGCACCCAAGCAAAACCTAGAAGTCACTTCAACTCTTCAATTTCACTAACCACTTATAATCAGTCACTGAGTATTGTTAATTCTGCCTTTTTACTGTCTCTCATAGCTCTCTTCTCTCCGTTTTCAGCATAACTTCTTATTTATTTATTTATTGGCTGCATCAGGTCTTAGTTGCGGCACACAGGAACTTCGTTAAGGCATGCAGCTTCTTCATTATGGCATACGGGCCTCACTTTAGTTGCAGCACAAGGGCTTCTCTAGTTGAGGCGTGCAACCTCAGCAGTTGTGTTCTGCGGGCATAGTTGCCCCACCTGCATGTGGGATCTTAGTTCCCTGAACAGGGATTGAACCCGAGTCCCCTGCATTGAAAGGAGGATTCTTTACCACTGGACCATGAGGAAGTCCCTGTTTTCAGTATAACTTCTTTAACTTAGGATCTCATTATCCTTTGCCTAAAATGTTAGCTTTTTATTTTGAAGATTTTCAAATATACATAGAGTATAACAAACTCCTACATATCCATCATCTGGATTGAATAACTATTAACTTTTTGCCATAGCTACTTCATGTATTATTTCTACAATGTTTTAGAGCAAATCCAGACATCATGACAACTCACCCATAAACACTTCAGTATGCTGTTTTATTATGTTACCACAGTAGCATTTTCACACCCAACAATATTAGCAAGACTGCCGTAATATTATCTAATATCTCTGTTTTTCTTCCAAATTTTCTCTTTACAGCTGGCCTGTTTGAATCAGGATCCAAACAAGGTCCACACATTTCATGTAGTTGAATCCTCTTGGAAAGTAAAACAGTTCCCTCTCTTTGATCCTTCCCATTGAAATTTTAAAATTTTAATTAATTAATTAATTAATTAATTAATTTTTTGGCCACACTGTGCAGCTTGCAGGATCTTAGTTTCTCGACCAGGGATTGAGCCCAGACCCCCTGTAGTGGAAGTGCAGTCTTAACCACTGGACCACCAGAGAATTCCCTCCACTGACTTTTTGAAGAGACTGAGTCAGCTGTCTTGTCTCACCTAAATTTTTGTATTGTCTATTTGCCTTGGGTCTTGCTTCTTCCTACCTCTTCCCCATTCTATCTTCTACACTGCCATTGGAGCCATCTTTCAAAAATGCAGTTTGGATCACGTTACTTCCCTGCTTGAAACTCTTCAAAGGTTCCCATGAGCTGCCACAATAAAATCTAAACTTCTTCCTTTGTCATATAATGTTTCACATCATACTAAATTTCCAATTTCCAAAGTTTATGCTTCCTCATACGATGCAGACCAAAATTTTCTTTTTTTCCCCCCCAAACGCCAGGCTCACTCTCTATCTGAATGCCGTGTACTTGCCTTACTTCCACCTGGAAAATAACCTTCATTTCCCAAAGCTCAGCTCAAGTATCACCTCCTCTATGACATTTTCCTGATTCCTTAAACCCCAACCGAGGCAAATTGACCATCTCCTCCTTCCATCCTAGTCCCCACAGTGCTCTACTGCACGTAAGTGTTTACACTGCTGGTTCCTTCTGAGGCTCCTTGAGGCTGGGTCCTACTCTTGTAGCAGTCTTATCAGCTCTCAGGGGCTTAGAAAAAAATGGGCTTTTATTAAGTGCTTGTGAGTAAGTGAATGAATGACAAATGAATGGGTTTACATTCCAACCTGGGAAACACTAGATTTGTTCAAAGAAGAAATTCCTAACGATCTCTACTGCTCACAGCTCTTGGGGCTATGTGCACAGCCAGGCTTAAGTCAAAGACAGGCCCACTCATATTTGAGTGCAGGGCCCCAGACCTTTAGCCTGTTGAATTTCATCCTGTGCCCCTACGAGAGGCATGTGGCATTGGGTGACTCAGGTTCTATTACAAGACCATTGGATTCTTAGTAAAGGGAAGCATTTCTGAAAACATAGTCCTTGGGTGAGGGGAATTCCTTCCTTGGAGAAAGAAATTTGATTTCCTGGCCAATAAGGCTTATTATCAACCATAGGATAAACTAGGAAAAGGCATGTTAGTGACAAAGCTGATTAGCAAGCTGTTGTTCAGCACTGTGTGTTTAAAGTTTATGAACAAATTTCATAACACTGCATGTCACTTCCTTCTTTTGGCCTGTGTTTTTCAGCCTTCCAAACAAAGATACTGGACTAGATGATCTCTAAGATCATTTCCAGCTCTATAAGTTTATTATCTAATTCTTACATAATACCAGTATAACATGTTTTTGATATGATAAAGTTAATTATTGATGGAATTTCACAGACATAGAAACTGAGGGCAGCGGGGCAAGGGATCTGCTTCAGAAACGTGCAGGCAGTGCCAGGGCCTGAATCCTTCCTGAGCTCTGTTTTATGAAGCAATCGATATTTCCTGCTCCTGGGTGGAACTGCAGTATCTTTCCCTCTAGAAAAGGTGGTCTGTTTTTCCCCACAGGCCTGCAGAAAAAAAAAAAAACAAAGGTCAGAATATTAGTATGAAAATTTTTACCGTACGCTTATTCCACCCCCACAGCCTACTAGGGTTTGAATCTCACGGTATTGAAAGTAAGAAAAGTTAGTGGTGCTGAGACTGCCAGGGGTTAAGTAAGAAGGAGGCTGGAGGAGAAGGGGAACAGATTTGAGCTGCTGGGAATACCCTTCTGTGTTTGTGGACTAGGATGGGGGTGGGGCACTAATCCCAAGGGCATAAAGACAAGGTCAGCCTCATCTCTTCTCTCTGTTCTTGGCAAGGGCCAGTCTAGCTAGAAAGAGCAATCTGTCAAGTCTAATTAGCGTAGAAGAAAGTGAACAATGGGCCCCCAGCTCTAAAATGACAGCCCAGTTTAATGGTGTGGAGGAGCCTGGGAGGGATGTGTGCTTTGTGTGCTTGGAATTGGTTCCTTTAAATGAATCCTTTCTGAACTCAAACTGCAAAACAACTTAAACTGGATTCTTATTTAGTTGACCAGAAATCTTCAGGTCCCTGCGCCTTTTAACACAGGCACATCCAGCAAAAGCAGATGAGAACCCAGCTCTGTTTCAAAGGTGAGGCTGTAATTGAAAATAGTTACATCATGCAGTGCGGACATGGTGCTGTGTGTAGGCAACTGATATTTTTTTAATTTGTTCATATTTCTCTTTTGTGTTTAATTATATTGGTGATAGTATTTCTCTTATTATTTTTGCAACCCTTTTTATTGTAAGGTTTATAATTAGATTCTCAAATTTCAGAACAGCCTGAAATTTTAGTTGGACCACAAATAAACACATTTTAAGGTGCAAAAATATTTAATGCATTTTTGGCTTATACTTTAAATGGTCCCTCTGATTTGTATATCTTAGTTCTTGCATCAAAAGTAGGTTTTACAAGAAAAGAGTATATTTTATAAATAGAATCAAATAGATATATTCCTTAAAATAAATACATGAATACAGGTTATTGAAGCCTAAAAACTATGCATGTGCATAATCTAAAGCTTCAAATAATGGAGGCCCATCTATTATCAGCAAATATTATACTGACAACTAATGGCTTGTTAATTTAACTCTGCCTCATTGTGGGACATTCAGACATCTTAAAGGTGTATAAATAAATAATTCTCTGAAGTGGAGGAGAGAGAATGGGAAGAGAGGAAACACAAACACAATTTATAAGTTTCAGTCTGCATGATTTTGCTGTTCTTTCCTGAGCATTATTTCGTTTAATGCTCAAAGCACCCTCTGAACTATGTTACTATTATCTTGATAGTTAAGGAGCCCTGAGAGATTAGCCCAAGGTTACAGAGAAATGCAGAGTCATACCTTGAACCCAGGTCATCTGGCTCGAAGCCTAATGTACTTCACAGTTCTGTATTTCTGGTAGAGTCAGACATTACATGTTAAAAATCGTCCAATTGATAATAATGATGCCAACATGAGGACTCTCTTCTAATCTATCGGTCTCTTATGGACATGAATGTGGCAGTGGATTTTAGTCTGTGTATTTGTACCACTTATTATACTGCATATTGCTAACCTTTTATGTTCTAACACCATCACTTGTTTCTTTCCTGTCCTCTTTTTTTTTTCTTACATACACATTATTTGAATAAATTATCTCGTAGAAAGATAAAGTCTGCCAATGCTATGTACCTCACCCTGGACCCAATCCTCTCCCCAGAGAAATCGGTTATCATTTTGGGGTGTAACCAACTGTTTATATGTGTGTTTGCATAGATGTGTGTGTTTATATTATATTGTTTTGTATCTTTCCAAAACATAAATGGTACCATTGTTGTACTTTTTACTCTGCAACTTGCTTTTCTTTCTTTCTTTTTTTAACTTACTATGCCTTGTGGAGATCTTTTCATGGCAGTACATTTAAATCTAATTCATTCTTTTTAATTGTTACATCACTTAGCATTCCATGCACTCTCACTTTTACTGTTTCCTCTCTACCTTGCCTCTGCTTTTGAAATGGCTTAGTGGCATGGCAAGTCAACATTTAATCATATTTGTATTTATGGGGCAGGTAGAGACAAGCACAAGCTTTATGACTCACTGGAGTGTAAATAAGTAAGAAAGGAAGGAAACATAGGAAGTGCATACCAACACTCTGAGCTAAGAGGCCTAGGGTAGGCACAGTGTTATCAGAAGATTTGTTGCCTCTCAGCTTCTGAATTTTAGCATTTACTTTTTTAAAAAACCCACCCTTGGGCTTCCCTGGTGGCGCAGTGGTTGAGAGTCCGCCTGCCGATACAGGGGACACGGGTTCATGCCCCGGTCTGGGAAGATCCCACATGCTGCGGAGCGGCTGGGCCCGTGAGCCATGGCCGCTGAGCCTGAGCGTCCGGAGCCTGTGCTCTGCAACGGGAGAGGCCACAACAGTGAGAGGCCCGCATACCGCAAAAAAAAAAAAAAAAAACCCACCCTTTCTCCAGAAATCTATTCCTTATATATAAGAGATAACAGTAACGTACTTGACAGCATGCTGTGAGGATTAAATGAGATAACATATAGGAAAGAACATCAAAACCATGCAAACTGAAATGTGTACGTTATGAACCGTGTTTGCTTACCATCTTCCCTCTTTCCCTCCCACTTCAGACATTATGTTGTGAGACAATCCCTCAAAGAAGGGCAGTTAATAAATGGAACTATGAATGTCATTATTAGATATTCTGGAGCAGGGATGTACCTAAAAGCATGCACCTTGGAGACTGATCTCTGGATTCAAGTCCTGATGTGGTTATTTATTAGTTGTGTGACTTAGGTAATATCTTGTCATATGTAAAATAAGAGTAGTAATCATAGTAAACTTAGCCTGTGAGATTGTGGTGAGGTCTAGATGAGATAATGTGTATAAAGTATACAGTTTCTGGCATACAGGGAAGTCAGCTGCTGTCATCATTATCAGAGAAGCTGCAATATCCCCACTTCCATTTTCTGTCTACAGAGTATCACTATCCATTTTCTTCAGATGTGACAATAAAGACAGGCCTAATCTCAGGATTAAAGCACAGCCATTGTTCCTTTTATATATATATTTATATATATATTATATATATATATATATATATATATAATTTTTTTTAAGCAAGTATTCCCTGAGCACCTACTGCATGTCTAATACCCTGCTGGGTATGGTGTGAAGCATAAAGGAAGTGCAAGACAGGGCTCTTGCCCTCAAAGTGCTTGTTAGTTATTAAACTGAAGTACCTTAATGTATGAGGTTAACACTGGAAAGAACTTTGAACCTGTCAGATGAAAGACATTCTGTAATATGCTCTCCAGGTAACAGATAATAACATAAACACAGGGTAGTATTATGACTATACATGCCCAGTGCTATTTTATCAAAATTTTCTGTTAATGACAAACATATGTATAACCTTTAACACCTGCTTATTCGTTTCTTGTCTAGCTTCAGAATCATTTTAGAAGCTTACCTGTAGGACTTGAGCCGTCAGATCATACACTTATGCTGGGTGGTTTCCTGGCTGGGGGTTGCTCTCACTTCCTCTTTAAAGTGCTGGAAAGAATGAGGTCCCCAGGAGCTGGTAGAGAAGAGCTGCTCTCCACAGGACCCAAGGCTTGGTTAAGTACAAATGTGCAGATATTGTGTTACTCAGGACAAAATAGCTGATATTTAGTGGGCAGATAAAATCCCCAAAGAGTCAGAATTGTCTTAAAGAGCCTGAGGATGCTACTTGAAGGGACTGAAGGGACTTTATTTTGGGGGGTAAATTCCCAGGAAATGAACCTACAGTATTTCCAAAATGTCAGCCTAGTCCTAAGCCCAGTAAGCTTTCTCTGACCAACAGAGCCCATTTTCTGTTGCGTGTGCAAACCCATTCCAGCCAGCCCAAATTGAAATTCCAACTGGATATAAAAGGCCACCTCAGCTGTCAAGCACAGAAGCCATGTGTGGCTTTTGGTTTAAGAATCAGTCCAGGGAGCAGATGCTCTGAGTGCTTGGGGAGTGGCAGGCCTAGTCCTGACACAAGAACAAATACCCTTTGTCTTGATTCCACACGTAAGTCAGGGATAGAAGTTTTGAATGTTTTTACCTTTAAAGGAGCTAGAGTAAATCATTCTTATGAGGAAAAAATCACTTGTAGTGTAAAAAGGTGTGATTTCTCAGAGAGCCGTTTTACTGCTGAAGGGATTCCTAGCAGACAAAAGAGTATGCTCATTAAATCATATACCTCTGTGAGGAAGAGATTCTTAAGAGTAAGGTGCAGGACATCTATTATTAGGTTAAGAAGGATTCAAAACACTGTCTCTACCACCCCTTTCTGAAGGTGATCTTTTTATTTTTATTTGATAAAGAGAGGCACCTTTCTGAAATTTTTGCCTAGAAACCCAGAATAAAACTTACAGCATGTTAGAATTCTAAAAACAGTTTGACCCTGCATTTCACAGTCAGAGTTCAGGGCTCCAAAATATGCTGTCCACATCTTTATTGGGAATTAACTTCTTTTGCCCTCCTCTGAGACATGTAAGCAGCTGTTGTATTAGACTTGAGAGAGAGCCCATTTTCCAAGGAAGAACAAAGAGAAAGCGGGCACCCCTCCCCCTCCGAAAAGCCACTTTGCTTTGTCTGAGCCGACTCCCTCTGAGGACTGCAGCAGGGGAGGTTCAGAGCCTTGTCCCTGCCGATTACTTTAATACCACTTGGTTCAGCAGTCCTGGGGATGTGGGGAGATGTGTGCTTGCCTGCACTGCATTAATGTTATCAGCTGCCCTGTTCATGTGTTCTCTCCCCGGAGGACACTTTTATAACACAGTAACACTTAGGGAGACATTCCTCTCCTTTACTTCTGTTTCTCTTTAGATAAACAAATGTCAGGCATGTCTTGGATGCTGTCCCTAACTCAGTCAAGTTACTGTGTATCCATTACTCTTTGTCCTCGGAACACTGAGCTCTCAGTGTTCATCTGATTGGGTCCAGATTGTGAAGGCTAGAGTAGTCGTGAACAGGACTTGGGGGGCCCAACTTTCCTTCTCTACGACCCTCAAGAAGCTTCTCTTCCAGTTGGGTTCCTAATTTCTGGTGCTGCTGCTCAAAAGAGAGGGCATGCTTTGCACTAGAGCCTATAATTAATGCCTACAGCTATGCCTTGATGGGAGACAGGAATTTTCATGTCAGAGAACAGGGACCTGATAAACAGCATGACTAGTCCAAATGAAACCATCCACCTATGGGCTTTCACTACCTTACAAGAAGAAAAATGGAAATGTACAATTCTTCCGCTTAAGGCACTGAATCTCTGCAAGTGGAAGGAACGAGAAGGTTATTAGCGCATCATTCTGGGGAACGTGAAGGACAGGGCTCTGTAGTCTCGAGAAAGCATCAGCTTAATGAAGGGCAACATAAAGCTCTACACCGCATAAAAAGGGGGAAGCTGCGCTTTGGCATCATCTTGCAGGTTACAGTTCCCAGCAATCACGCTGGCTCAAGAGCAGAAGCGCAACCGTCATCTTCTTTCTGTGGAATTCAGCCATAGGTGGAGAAAGGTGGTACCACAATTCTCTCCCAGTGGATGATGATGACGTTTTCTAGGCAGATGATTGCGGAGGCTCCTGTCAAATGAGTGAAGAGAAAAAGGAAGTGGGGAGAGGAGGAGGGACTCTAGAAATGGAACTGCAACAACCCTGGAATAAAAATGAGGGGCCATAAAAAGAAATGATAAGCATAATCACCTTGAAATTCAACCCTCTGCCCTTTTTTTCCCAACTTGCTTCTGATAACCTCTTTTACTATTTTGTAAATAACTTAAAGCAGGATGGGAAAAATGAAAGAGAGCCCCTATCAGGTTCTATTTTTCACTCTCCTTTATGATTGCTTTAAAAAACAATTATACCATAAAAATCAAATCCACCCTTTTTTTTTTTTTTTTTTTTTTTTTTGCATTACGTGGGCTTCTCACTGCTGTGGCCTCTCGCGTTGCGGAGCACAGGCTCCGGACGCGCAGGCCCAGCAGCCATGGCTCACGGGCCCAGCCGCTCCGCGGCACGTGGGATCCTCCCAGACCGGGGCACGAACCCGCGTCCCCTGCATCGGCAGGCGGACTCTCAACCACTGCGCCACCAGGGAAGCCCCAAATCCACCCTTTTTAGCTTTAGGAAGGTATTAACAACAGCTAAGCCCTTTGAAACATTGTATCCCCAAACCACGACGGGCCTCGAAGGTGTCTCTTCTCGACAGAAAGACTACTCTGGTTGTGCCCATTACTTTCAGTTTTGTTGGGTAGAGGGCATAACGTGCAGCATCTTGAGTGCAAACGTGTTTGAAATGTCTGTCGGACCAAGTGTCGGGGGAGCCATGCCGCAGCCTCCGACGAGATCCGCGCTTTCTCCCTTTTGACCAGCAGGCGGCGCTGTTTTCCGGGCGCCCAAGGCCGCCGCCCCGCCCGCCTCTAAGGTCACTTCCGCTGCGGCCCCGCGAGTCTCTGCCCTGCCACGCCTTGTTGGTCTTTTTCGAGGCAGTCTTTCTTCACCCAGCGCTGCCTACTGACGTTTCTGAACCACTGTGCTCTTGTGACAGTTTATGCTACTTGAAAACTTGCTTCTTGAGTCCTTTGAGACAGTGGAAATTCTTTAAAAAAAACATGTATTTGGGATTGTGTAATCACTGATTATTCTTTAAACGTCTCAAATACATTTCAACTTAGCTAAGTAAAAAGAGCTTCTGACCCGACAAAGAAAGCAATATATGTTGGAAATTGGAGTGGTTAAAAAACAAATTTTCCTTCCTGTTTATTCCAGACTCTTCTGCAGGTTTAGAGAGAGGGTCGCGAAAATTCAGCTGCGGCGCCATCTGCTGGAAGCGCCGCGACGCTGCAAGACCGTGCCGGGGAAGGAGAAAACGGGTTGCAGGTGAAGGTGTGGCCTTTTGCCCAGGAAAGCCTCTGCCACCAAGGTAGCATTTACATGCAGTCCACTTATCTAAAAAGAAACTAAAATGACCCTACAAGAAAATGGCCTCAGTTTTGAGGAGCCTTCCGGCCTAAATGAACTGGCATATGTTATATGGGTGTTCTCAGGAAAACCTGGGGCTTTAGGAGAAGAGGAGGCTTCGTACTCCCGCACGATTCTCAAGTGCAAAGCTGAAAACTAAAACTGTATTTTCCACCAGTGCACACAGAGACGTATCAGGCACAGGAGTCACAATGTATCTGTTCTCTTGAATGGAACCGATTTTGCTGAATGGAAGGAAATTTAAAAGCTGAAGAGGGTGACAAAATTAATCTGGGACTGGGGAGGTGTTAAAATGTGGCCTTGGCCGTGGTTTGATATAAGGTCACTAAACCCTGCTACCATTTTCCAGACTCTTAAGTCAGTTCTGATTTACTTGATGATTTTTCTGTTTAGCAGGCTTCAGGCTCTTTCCACACAAGGGTCTAAACCCGTTTGCAAACACATTTATATTCATACTTCAAAACAAATCTCAATTCACCATTGCTGGAAACTTTGTTAAAGGCCATAATTAGAAAACTCTTGGGGAACTGGAAGAAAGCAAGATTTAGAGCAGAATTACAGTTGGCCCACACGTCTGGAAAAATACGGTATCATGACAGGAAACATTTGTAATGGAAAAATGTTATCAAACTGACCCTCCAGAGCTTGATAATAACATTCTAACAAAAATGAGTTTTTGTTTTCTGGGATGAGCTTATAATGGTTTTCCTGAAAAAGATGAAGTAGCTTTACCAACAATATAACCTTTGGAACCTAACTGGTTATGTAGTTCTTGGGGTCCATGTCATGTGACTTCCATATACAGTCAGTGTTTTATAAAGACATCCTTTGGTGCTTCGATAACTAAGCCCTCATGGATGAGACCTACCTGATTCTACTGCCACAGTGAATACTTTTATAGAGAAAATGTTAACCATATGGATGCTTGAAGAAAATAAACTAGGAAAACAGGATGAGAAATAAGAATCCATTGTGATGATGCATGGAGGGACTGTATCAGAGAACTAGAAGATTGAGGATATTTTCTATTTTGAATGAGCAAAGAGTTACTGGGTACCAAATTGTTACCAGTAGAGGAAATATTTTTTAATTAATTAATTTATTTATTTATTTATGGCTGCATTGGGTCTTCGTTGCTGTGCGGGCTTTCTCTTCGTTGCGGTGTGTGGGCTTCTCATTGCAGTGGCTTCTTTTGTTGCAGAGCACAGGCTCTAGGCGTGCAAGCTTCGGTAGTTGTGACACACAGACTCAGTAGTTGTGGCATGCAGGCACAGTAGTTGTGGCGCATGGGCTTAGTTGTTCCGCAGCATGTGGGATCTTCCTGGACCAGGGATGGAACCCATGTCCCCTGCGTTGGCAGGCAGATTCTTAACCACTGCGCCACCAGGGAAGCCCAAGTAGAAATATTTGATGGCTGATGCCACATCTATCATACCTCTCTTCTACCAATGTATTTGTGAGGAGTGTCATAGAAATAAATAGCTTGATAACAAATCAGCAGTGTGAGTGGTGGCGTGCAGTGGAATTGAGCATCCCTTGGTGAAGGTACTTTCAGGGTCTCTGGTTTAGGACAGTGCAGGAGGGTATCAGAGGTGGAGCAGTGAGAGCCAGATAACTTAAGCCCTCGTGATCTCTTCTTTCACATGGCACAAGGCAGTCCCTGGAAACTGAATTTTTCTCTTCTATGGTTCTCTTGTTTCATTAGCTTATTTGTTTAGAGGGTGCCTGCACCCTCAGAACAGAGCCCCATGTACACACTTCCCGTGACTTTCTTCACAGATGTCTCAAGAGTATTCACTGAGCACTATTTCTGGTGAACCCAATATAAAAAGTCTACACATTCCCCCAGCAATTGAGCTTGGGGTTCAAATATTTTGTGTTTGGCAAAACGCAAGGGAAATTTTTTCTAGAGATGACCTCTCCCTTGACTTTCAGCCTGTTCTAAATTGGGCTTTAGAGAGAAATGTGACCATTCTTTCAAAAACATGAAACAGATTGAACTTGGTAGAAGTTTCTATCTGGACCCTAGAATTAGGTAAGTGTGTCTCTCATGGTCAAAATCCTGACTTCACAGAGGACTCGCCTTAACAATGTCAATGAAACTCACTTTTGTTCTCTCAGCACCAATCAGTCCTCTTCTCCTCACTCCCTGCAAAATGTCAAGCTAACTCTTGCTCCTCAGTGGGTCTTGGCTTTCTGGACACTTCCTCCAAGACTTCCTTGACCTTTCCAGGTGAAGGGAGGGTGTCTCTGCTGGTTCCCAACACGTTGTGGTTCCCCATCATAGCTCTGTCATACCATATTCCATTGCTTATCTGTCTCCCATACTAGACTCTTAAGTCCTGTGAAAACAGGCTAAGGCTAGTATTATGTTCATTTTGCATCCTCAGTGCCTAATTATGCTTCAGTCCAAGCAGATACTAAGTTTTCAACATACAGAGATGGAAAGAAAGGGTATTTCTGATGGAGGAACTGACATGAGCACACACACAGGTATAGACTTGGAAGAATGCCCAGGAGCATGAGTATGGTTTGGCTGAAGCCTGAAAGGGACTGACAGGAGATAAGATGAGAAAGAGTCTGGGGTGGTTATGAATATTGTGAATGTTAGTTTAAGGCAGTGGTCATCAGAAGTTGAAATAGTTGCAAATGGTGACATTTTTGGTGTATTGTATATCGGATAAGTACTTTGAATATATTTTCATTAACAAGGCGGAGTCACAGATCTAGCCCATTTCACTTAAGGAAAATATCACTGAATTGGCAAAACTGGTGTACATGGTCAAGCTGGGCAGTTAAATAGACTTATTTTCTATCAGAAAAAGTTTAGCTCCATTTTTAAATTAAAAACACCATATTACAGGGCTTCCCTGGTGGCGCAGTGGTTGAGAGTCCGCCTGCCGATTCAGGGGACAAGGGTTTGTGCCCCAGTCTGGGAAGATCCCACATGCCGCAGAGCGGCTGGGCCCGTGAGCCATGGCCGCTGAGCCTGCGCATCCGGAGCCTGTGCTCCGCAACGGGAGAGGCCACAACAGTGAGAGGCCCGCGTACTGCAAACAACAACAACAACAAAAAAAACCCCCCACCATATTATGGAACTTCCCTGGTGGTCCCAGGGTTAAGAATCTGCCTACCAATGCAGGGGACGTGGGTTTGATCCCTGGTTGGGGAACTAAGATCCCACATGCCGCAGGGCAACTAAGCCTGCAAGCCACAACTACTGAGCCCGTGTGCCGCAACTACTGAGGCTGCATGCTCTAGAGCCCGAGCACCACAACTAGAGAGAAGCCTGTGCGCTGCAACAAAAGATTCTGCATGCCTCAACGAAGATCCCATGTGCCGCAGCTAAGATCCGACACAGCCAAATAAATAAATAAATATTTTAAAAATTAAAAAAAAAAAGAACCCAGTATATTACTTCAAGGTCTTCCACCACCTCACTTGTGACTTCTAATTCTAAGATAGTCACTGTGCAAGGCACAGAGGCTTGCCAGGAATTTGTTCAGGGAATGAAGAAGCTGCTGCTCTGTCCGTGTTTCTTACTTGGCTCTCAAGAGATTCTCCCTCAGGCATAATGCATTCTCAAATCATCCCTTGCTTTGGTGACAAAACACAGTTCAGGATGGCTGAGGAGTGCCTTTCTGTTGTGAAGGGTCAGAGCGATTGGAAAGGGGAGGCTGGAAAAGAGAAATCAGCTCAATGTCAGCCATGCCTAGGCAGATCACTTTCAGGAAAGGAAACGTTTGGTACTTCAGAATCTGGAAATTAAGCCCCTTAATACTATCTATGCTATGTACCCTTAAGTTACCTAGATCCCAGTTTGAAGACTGTGGTTTTAAAAAACCTGGATCTTGGACTTCCCCAGTGGCACAGTGGTTAAGAATCCGCCTGCCAATGCAGGAGACACGGGTTCGATTCCTGGTCTGGGAAGATCCCACATGCCGTGGAGCAACTAAGCCCGTGTGTCACAACTACTGAGCCCACACTCCAGAGCCCACGCGCTACAACTACTGAAGCCCACGCTCTCTAGGGCCCATGTGCCACAACTACTGAGCTCGCATGCTGCAACTACTGAAGCCCACGTGCCTAGAGCCTATGCTCCGCAGCAGGAGAAGCCACTGCAATGAGAAGCCCGCGCACCACAACGAAGAGTAGCCCCCACTCGCCGCAACTAGAGAAAGCCTGTGTGCAGCAACGAAGACCCGACGAAGCCAAAAAAAGAGAAAAAAAAAAAAACTGAAAGCTGCATTTTATCCTACAGAACAGTGGTCTCCAGAGTGGAATATACAAGAGGTACAAAAAGGAAATATTACAAATTCTGTTTATACTTTTTTTTTTTTTTTTTTTTTTGGTACGCGGGCCTCTCACTGTTGTGGCCTCTCCCACTGAGGAGCACAGGCTCCGGACGCGGAGGCTCAGCGGCCATGGCTCACGGACCCAGCCGCTCTGTGGCATGTGGGATTTTCCCGGACTGGGGCACGAACCCGTGTCCCCTGTATCGGCAGGCGGACTCTCAACCACTGCGCCACCAGGGAAGCCCTGTTTTTCTTTTTAAATGTCATCCTCTTAAACTTTCTATGTTGGTAGATGTTTACAATTTATATAAAATGAGCATAATTTTTGACTGCAGGTGAGAGCAAGGAATAGTGCCAGGCATCGGGGAAGATAAAAAGAGGTATTCCCTGCCTTCAGAGAGCTGGCAGCCTAGCCGACACATGAAAAAGCAAGTAACAATAGTGAATGCTTGGCTAACTAAAGGGAGGACAAAAGAGAAAAAATTTAAAAGAATGTGGAAAGAGCAATTGTTTTTTATTCTGTTTTTAAAAATGCATTTCCTGCAGAAAGAGCTGAATTTTCAGTAAGCCCCTAAAATGGTGATAGTCTTGCCACACTATTTTCATTTCAAATTCCAGGCATTCTATTTGGTCATGTTTCTTTTTCTCCATCTTTAACCACCAAATTGATGTTTTATTTCTGAGTCAGGGGACCATGCTCTTCAGTTCTTAGAAGAAGAAATACCTAAAAATGTGAGATTAAAAAGGATTTATCCATAGTCCTGGTCTTTCAGAAGATATCAACATAATGGTTAAAATGTGCAGGGAAAAAGGAAGTTAAGGGAGTAATTTCAGTAGCTTCCCTATTTTTAGAAATTCTGCTATGATCAAAATTTCCCAGGGAGAGGGATTTTTAACAGTTCGCAAAGAACATCATAAGGCATAATGATACATTATAGTTGTGTATAGTAGATCTACTCTCAAAGGAGTTTCATGATCTCATCCTTGCATTCCCACCATTTATGTCTCTATTGAGTGTAAGGGTGATAAAAGAGGTCAAGAGGCATCCCAGATTCAGTCTGAACAGA
The DNA here is from genome assembly GCF_949752795.1 of Hyperoodon ampullatus. Taxonomy (NCBI): domain Eukaryota; kingdom Metazoa; phylum Chordata; class Mammalia; order Artiodactyla; family Ziphiidae; genus Hyperoodon; species Hyperoodon ampullatus. The sequence goes on from NC_136924.1 coordinate 55,131,445, forward strand.
AGCTCAGGCCTCCTGACAAAAACTGTGTTGGAAAAGAACCCTGAGGTGTCCATCCAGGTGCTTACTCAGACCCCACCCTCCTCACAATAACTCCATAGGCATTGTTTTAGCCATTTAACAGAATAAAAGAAAAGAAAAAAAACAACAAGACTTGGAGAAGATAAGTATACTTGCCGAATACACAATTGCTAAGTGGCAGAGCTGGAATTCAACCAATGTCTCCTTTACTCGAAGCCTGTTTTACTTCCTGGGAGGCAACTGATAATTTTTGATGGGACAGTCTCAAAAATGTGGTAGAGGTAGAAGACAGATAACACAGGGTTTAGTCACTTATTATTCATTTTTCAATTATTCATATTTATTGACGAGGGTGGGACTTCCAGGTGTGGCAGAGTGATGAGGTGGGCAAATCAACTCGCCCCCAAAAGCAACTTACAAACACGGAAAAAATTGGTGAGAACCACCATTTTAGCACCTTGAAAATCGACCAAAGGCATAGAATAATCTGAGAAGTGTTTGTGCTTGAACAACTGCTGAAATTCAGTAATAACAGTGGGGCTCTGTGGCATCCTTGCTTGAGGATGCTTCCATTTTCCAGCCCTCTCCCCAGCCCAGTCAGCATGGAGATTTTGCCAGGATAGGGGGGATGCTGTGAGGACTGGCAGCTTTGCTGCCACAGGGCTCACTTGAATTGGAGCAGGAGAGGGCCAATGGTACTACTAACCTGAGGTTGCCGTTGTGGCTGGGGGAAGAGTGCTCCTGACTGAGGTTGTGCACATTTGCAGCTGAGAACAGAGGATCTAAGATAGCCACATACTCCTGTCTGACTTTGAGGATTTGAGCATGGAGGAGCTGTGAAAGGGCCCAATGAAAAGTAAAAGTAAAAGCCCAAATAGAATTACAAACAGCCTGAACTTTAAATGTGTTCCCCTGCCCACACACCCATTACCAGAGGACAGAAGCCAATTTCTGTCCCAACACTAGCTAACCTTTAGGCTACTTAGACACAGGAGTGACCCCTAGGAAGCCAGAGTTAAAAATAAAAACAAGAAAAAATCAACTGAGCAGAGAGATCAACAGCCACACCCTTCAGAGGAGACAGATTTCATAGATTTAACCAAGGCATGTTACTAAACACACAAACACAAAAGACAGCCTTAAGGGAGAAATCAGAATCCAGAGTTGCTACAATATAGTATTTAAATATCTAGCTTTCAAAAAAAAAAAACTAGCTTTCAAATAAAATATGCAAAGAGATAGGAAAGTATGACTCATTCTGAGGGAAAGAAAAAATCAATAGACTCTGTCTCCGAGAAGTTGGATTTAGCAGGCAAAGACATCAAAGCAGTTATTATAAATATGTTCAAAGAACTAAAAGAAATCAATGTTTAAAGAATCAAACGATATTAGGACAATAATATATCAACAAATAAAGATGCTCAATAAGGAAACACATAATTTAAAAATTTAAAAATGTAGTTTCTAGAGGTGTAAATAAGCAATACTTGAAACAAAAAATTCACTAGAGGGGCTGAAAGGAAGATTCAAGATAGCAGAGAAAAAGAATCAGTGAACTTGAAGAGAGATCAACCGAAATTATCTACTGAAGAATAGAAAGAATGAAAATGGAAGAAAAGTGAAGAGAGCCTCAGAGACTTGTGGGACAACAGACCAAAATATGTGTAATGGGAGAGGGAAGAAAAGGTCAGAAAAAAAAAATGTCTGAAAACTTCACAAATTTGATTAAAAACGTTAATCTACACATCCAAGTAGCTCAACCAACCCAACTAGGATAACTACAAAGAGATCCACACCTAAACACAGCATACAAATTGTTAAAAACCAACAACGGAAAGAAAATCTTTAAAGCATCAAAAGAAAACCACCATCATGGGACTTCCCTTGTGGCGCAGTGGTTAAGAATCTGCCTGCCGGGCTTCCCTGGTGGCGCAGTGGTTGAGAGTCTGCCTGTCGATGCAGGGGACACGGGTTCAAGCCCTGGTCCGGGAAGATCCCACATGCCATGGAGCAACTAAGCCCGTGCACCCCAACTACTGAGCCTGTGCTCTAGAGCCTGCGAGCTGCAACTACTGAAGCCCATGCACCTAGAGCCCGTGCTCCGCAATAAGAGAAGCCACTGCAATGAGAAGCCCGCACAGCGCAACGAAGACCTGATGCATCCATAAATAAATAAATAAATAAATAAATAAATATATTTTAAAAAGAGCTTAAAAAAACACTATATTGATGGGTTATAACATGCACATGTGAGATATAACACTTAACAATGTATTATTATGTAATACAGATATAACTATATGATAAATAATATTAAGTGTTAATACAAGGGTATATTTGAGATATATATTATAGCACAAAGGAGGGGCTGGGATAGAGTTACATTGGAGCAAAGTTTCTATATTTTACTGAAATTAAGTTAGTATTAATCTGCAATAGATAGTAGTGAATTAAGATGTATATTATCCCTATAGTAACCATTAAGAAAATAATTTTGAAATATATGATCGGGACTTCCCTGGTGGCACAGTGGTTAAGAATCTGCCTGCCAACGCAGGGGACATGAATTCAAGCCCTGGTCCAGGAAGATCCCAACATGCCACGGAGCAACTAAGCCCATGTGCCACAACTACTGAGCCTGCACTCTGGAGCCTGCAAGCCACAACTACTGAGCCCGCCAGCCACAACTACTGAAGCCTGCGTGCCTAGGGCCTGTGCTCCACAACAAAGAGTAGCCCCTGCTCGCCACAACTAGAGAAAAGCCCACACGCAGCAACGAAGACCCAATGCAGCCAAAAATTAAATAAATAAAATAGTTGGCTTAAAAATAAAATAAAATACCAATATTTGGAAATAAAAAGGGGACATCAATGTTTACCCTACAAGAATTAAAATATTGGGACTTCCTGGTGGTCCAGTGGTTAAGAATCTGCCTGCCAATGCAGGGGACATAGATTCGATTCCTGGTCCAGTAAGATTCCACATGCCACGGAGCAACTAAGCCTGCGCACCGCAACTACTACTGAGCCTCCATGCCATAACTAGAGATAAGCCCTCGCACTGCATTGAAGGTCCCGCATGCCGCAACTAAGACCTGATGCAGCCAAATAAATTTAAAAAAATTTTTAAAGAGTCTAGGAGAGACTTTCCTGGTGGTTCAGCGGTTAAGATTCCATGCTTCCACTGCAAGGGGCACAGGTTCGATCCTTGATCAGGGAACTAAAATTCCAGATGCCACATGGTGCAGCCAAAATAATAATAATAAAAATGAATTGTGATAAGAGTTTAGGAGACCAAGGAGGAAACACAATGGCAACTGAGAAAGAGCAGCCAGGAGGAAAACCAGAAGGGTCCCGGAAACCTAGTGAAGAAAGTGCTAAGTGAAGTGTTTCACAGTGTCAAATGATGTTGATAGATTAAATAAAATGAGAACTGGGAGCGACCATTGGATTTGGTAATGTGGACGTCATGGGTGACCTTTGGAGAAGTGGTGAGGGTTAAAGGCTGATTCCAGCGGGTTCAAAGAGTAGGAGGAGGAAACTGGAGGTATTGGTGGTAGATAATTCTTTGCTGTAAAGATGAGGAGAGAAATGGGATAGTAGCCACAGGCAGAAGTGAAATCAAGAGAGGTTGTTTTGGAGATGGAAGAGCATATCTTAATGCTAAAAGTAAACGTAGAATAGAGGGGGGGAATTGATGCAGGAGACAGAAAAGAGAATCACTAGAGTAATATCCTCGAGTAGGCAAAAGTGAATGGGATATAATATACAAGTGGAAAGGTTGGCCTTGAATAAGAGCATGGGCAGTTTATTGTCAGTAGCTAGAAGACAGGCAGAAGTGCATGGGGACAGTCACAAATAGGTAGGGTGTTAAGAAAAATCACCCCAAATTTGGAAATAGGCTAACAGGATTACTGGGTATCTTTTTAGTGAAGAGCTGTGCTCCATCCAGCAGGCCCTTTGGGGATTATCTCATTTTCTAAGGGCCACTACCTTTGCTTGACTTTCTACTTATTATTGATTAGGATATTTAACAATTCTGTTTCTTTTCTTTAATAAACGTAGTTATTTATTTAATTTTGGCTGCGTTGGTGGGCTTTCTCTAGTTGTGGAGAGCGGGGGCTACTGTTGTGGTGCGCGGGCTCCTCACTGTGGTGGCTTCTCTTGTTGTGGAACACGGGCTCTAGGCGTGTGGGCTTCAGTAGTTGTGGCGCCAGGGCTCAGTAGTTGTGGCTCGCGGGCTCTAGGCGTACGGGCTTCAGTAGTTGTGGCGCACGGGCTTAGTTGTTCTGCGACATGTGGGATCTTCCCTGACCAGGGCTCGAACCCCTGTCCCCTGCATTGGCAGGCAGATTTTTTTTTTTTTTTTGATCTTTAACTATGTGTCTTTTTTTTTCTTTTTTTTTTAAATTAGTTTCTGCTTTATAACAAAGTGAATCAGTCATACATATACATCTGTTCCCACATCCCTTCCCTCCTGCGTCTCCCTCCCTCCCACCCTCCCCATCCCACCCTTCCAGGCGGTCACAAAGCACCGAGCTGATCTCCCTGTGCTCTGCGGCTGCTTCCCACTATCTATCTACCTTACGTTTGGTAGTGTATATATGTCCATGCCTCTCTTTCGCTTTGTCACAGCTTACCCTTCCCCCTCCCAATATCCTCAAGTCCATTCTCAAGTAGGTCTGTGTCTTTATTCCTGTTTTACCCCTAGGTTCTTCATGACATTTTTTTTTAATTCCATATATATGTGTTAGCATACGGTATTTGTCTTTCTCTTTCTGACTTACTTCACTCTGTATGACAGATGGCAGGCAGATTCTTAACCACTGCACCACCAGGGAAGTCCAACAATTCTGTTTCTTATAGCAAACTTATAGCAATGCAAATGGTTCTTGTCTGAGAGAAATACAAATGATTTCTATCCTATGGAAAAGATAACCTCACAAGTTATGATTTTTTTGTTTTCTCTTGTAGGGCGTTAACCAGTTTTGTTTCTACCTAGCAATCTTTTTTTTTTTGGTTGCGTCAGGTCTTCGTTGCAGTGCGTGGACTTCTCTCTAGTTGTGGTGTGTGGGTTTTCTCTTCTCCAGTTGTGGTGCGCAGCCTCCAGGGCACGTGGGCTCTGTAGTTTGCGGCACATAGGCTCTCTCGTTGAGGCACGCGAGCTCAGTAGTTGTGGTGCACAGGCTTAGTTGCCCCACGGCATGTGGGATCTTAGTTCCCCAACCAGGGACGGAACCCACGTCCCCTGCATTGGAAGGCAGATTCTTTACCACTGGACCACCAGGGAAGTCCCTCTACCTAGCAATCTTATTCTAATATTTTTAAAGCACCTTTCCTGATGAAATATATCAACTCCTATTCCTCAAACGCTCTTTGCACCAGCTTTATCATTTTACTGGTTCCTTAGTCAATAAATCTTGGGCACATATTTTTTTCTATATTTATATGAGTCATGATTTTAACTTTTTTTTAAATATTTATTTATTTATTTATTTATTTTTGGCTGTGTTAGGTCTTCGTTGCTGCTCAGGGGCTTGCTCTTGTTGCGGCGAGCGGGGGTTACTGTTCGTTGCGGTGCACGGGCTTCTCATTGCGGTGGCTTCTCTTGTTGCAGAGCACGGGCTCTAGGCGTGTGGGCTGCAGTAGCTGCAGCACACAGGTTCAGTAGTTGTGGCACACGGGCTTAGCTGCTCCGTGGCACGTGGAATCTTTCTGGACCAGGGCTCGAAGCCGTGTCCCCTGCACTGGCAGGCGGATTGTTAACCACTGAGCCACCAGGGAAGCCCGATTTTAACTTTTTGAAAATTATATTTTAACAAGGAAGGCATAGTACTAGTTGGAGCTGTGGACAGTCTCTTCTTATTGCTTCTATTTTCTCAGTGAATAAAGATGCAAAGTTATGAACTGAGTGAGAATGGAGGAAATTTGGAGGGTTTGAGGGTCCTGAAGAAGATATAAAAAATTTTTAGGAGAGTAGGAAAGTGAAGATATTAAGGGAAATATAGTATTACTGCTGAGCAATGGAAGACCCACTGGAGGTTAGTGGTGATGAATTTTAAGTGGATCTGTCAGCATGCCATAGCCATGCCTGCAGGCATGGGGTAGGTAGGGTTAGATTTAATCAGGTTTGAAGTTTTGCTAAGTGAGCACAACAAGGAAAATGGAACTAGGGATTTGCAGGTGTAAGCAAGAGTGTAATTATAGTGATGGACTATGGAAGGAGAGATGTGAGGACATAAGGGGGTAAAGGACAGTAAAAAGGTGGTAGGATCAAGGGCTTGTCAGTCTTATTAAGCAGAAGGGTTGTTGGATTGGTTTTCTCTTACTGGAAAGGTAGAGGTGGTGGTTGGATAGTGGGATGCTTAAAACTGAAAACTTGAAGTGATGGGGTCAGTGGGGTGGGGATACTTATTAGAGCTAAGAAGTAAATGGGAGTATGAAAAGAAAAGCCATAAGTGTGAATAAAAGGGAAGCGATACAGGATAGTAACTCAGGCAGGAAATGACACTATGGTGGTTTAGTAGTAGTTTGTGTACACAAAGAGAATTAAGGGTCAAGCAAAGGGGTTAATTAACAAAGCAAGTTCTCAGAGGCTGTGAGCAAGAATAAAAACTAGGGCACAAGTGGATGGGATTAGTATTAATAAAATTGGAGGGGACCCTAATGAGATAAGAGGGAGGATAATATCAGGTACAAGAAAGAAAGACATTTTGTGGAGGATAGGATGAAAGCTATTGGAGCTCAGGTTAAATCCTTTAATCCTATCACTAAATTAGGAATCTAGGTTATCTGCTAGGAGTGAACAGGTACATGTAGATTAGGAGCTTGAAGGATAGAGAAGCAATTGAGCATTTCATTTCTTGGGAAATGAGTAAAAGAGATGGATGAAAGAGTCATACAGTAGTGTGGGGTGAAGAAAATTATGAGAAGTTCAAGTCTTTGAGGAAGGTGATAGATTAGTTTAACTTCCTGTGTCTCTCTGTAAAAGTGGAAAACACAATGAGCTACTTATGTGGGTTAATTAACATAATTTACACAGGTTACAAAATTGATCACATAGAAATTTTGCTCATGTTTGTCGTGATAAGCACCACAGCAATGGGTACTTTAAATCCTTCTTGGGCTCCAGATCCAGATCCCCTTACTTACTAGACCTATTTGTGTGTTCTGGTGGTGTCCAAAACACTCTCTACTGGAAGGCCAAACACAATCTCACTTCAGCCTCACATCAAAAAATAAATAAATAAACAGGGCTTCCCTGGTGGCGCAGTGGTTGAGAGTCCGCCTGCCGATGCAGGGGACATGGGTTCGTGCCCCGGTCCGGGAAGATCCCACATGCTGCGGAGTGGCTAGGCCCATGAGCCATGGCCGCTGAGCTGTGCATCCAGAGCCTGTGTTCTGCAGCGAGAGAGGCCACAACAGTGAGAGGCCCACGTACCGCAAAAAAAAAAAATAAAAGAAATAAAATAAATAAATAAATAAATAAATAAATAAACAGAAGTAACCCCTGCCCTCACCTCCTCTGGTATTTCCTATCATGATTACCAGCCCAGGCTCCAGAGATAGAAAATTCAGAGCCTTTCATGTCCCTCACTCTCCAATCCAATTAGACACCAATTTCTACAGATTTCTACATTGTAAACACCTCTCAAATCTTGACCCTCCTATTAGGATTGCTCACAGACTGTTGTGAAATAAAATTCATATTTTATGACAAGACAAGAAAAATTTAAACAAAAAAATTCTTCCCTGCCCTTTGGCCTCCCCTCTCCCCACTGTGCATTGTGTATCTGCATCATGTGTTGACTAAACCTCCTCCATCAGGCTGGAATACCTGCTCAACCATAAAGAGGAACATTCTCCTAGCATCAGCAAGATAACTCCTTAAAAGATAGCGTTCCTTCTTGATCTTGTAAGGGGTCACATGACCCACCACAATGACACCTAGATATAGATTATGTAAACTATCAATAATACTTCATTTGATGCATAGCCCTCTGTCTCAAAAAAACATATATAACTCTGCCTTGACTTCTAATGGGCAGAACAGTTCTCAGAGCTTTCTGAGATGCTCTTCCTGGGTTATAATCCTCAGATTTGGCTTGAATAAAATTTTCCATTTCTTTCTTAGATCAACTGATTAATTTTTCATCGACATTGTCCAAAATCTTAGGAGGTTCACATATTCCAAATTGGGGCATAAGGGAGTGAGGCAGATTGGTTGTGTTCTAATTCCAGGCATAGTGGGAACTAGCTCTCCCAGGTCAAATTCTCACACACCCTCGGATGGCTAGGCTCTAATGGGCTTATAGTCTCCAGTTCCAATTTGCACAGGAGCACAATCTGTGGTATCATATCAATACTTGGGGCCTTGTCTTAAAATGCATCTTTAGCCTAGATTTCTTTCCTCAAGATGATTTCATTTTGGGTCTCAGTGTCCTTTTCTGCCACTGGGTTATTGGCAAGCACTCCTAGCTCTACCCAGACTGGATTCCCTCATGTAGACACTTGAGGATCTGGGTTGGAAGTTCTGGTCCCTTCCCACCCTAGGATCCTTATGCCTATTGATTCATTTCCTACTTCACTTCTCCACTTGGATGCCTAATGGGCATCTCATCCTTAACATGTCCAAAGCAAACCCTGACCGCCCTGCTTCTTACAACCCTTAAACCTGCTCCTTCCAAAGCTTTCCTCATCTTAGTATCAACTCCATTTTTCCAGTTGTTCAGGCCCAAACCCTTGGAGTCATTCTTTTGGTTTTTTATTTATTTATTTATCTATTTATTTATCTATTTATCGATCTATTTATTTATTTATGGCTGTGTTGGGTCTTCGTTGCTGCACGGGGGCTTCCTCTAGTGGCGGCGAGCCGGGACTACTCTTCTGTGGTGGCTTCTCTTTGTTGCGGAGCACAGGCTCTAGGCGTGCAGCTTCAGTTGTGGCACTCAGTAGTTGTGGCTCACGGGCTTAGTTGCTCCGCGGTATGTGGGATCTTCCTGGACCAGGGCTCGAACCTGCATTGGCAGTTGGATTCTTAACCACTGCACCACCAGGGAAGTCCCCCCTTGGAGTCATTCTTGATTGGTCTTTTTCTCACTACCCAAATTCAATCCATCAAAAACTCCTATCCAGAATCTGGCCACTTCTCATCATCTCCTCTGTAACTACCCTGGGTTCCTGCTCAGATTATTACAGTACCTGCTTAACTGGTCGCTTGCTTCCATTCTTACCTCCCTACAGTCTATTCTAAGCATGGAGGCCAGAGTGACTCTTAAAACAAAAGTCTAATTTTGTCATGACTTTACTCCAATGACTTCCAATCTCATTCAGAGCAAAAGCCAAATTCCTTATGGTGGCCTCTAAGGACCTACGCAGTCTGGACCCCACTCTCTCTAACCTTGTCTTCTACTGCTTTTTCCCTGACTCACACTCTCCAGCCATTCCCTCTGCCTGGAATGCTCTTCCCCCAGACACTCACATGGCTCAGCTCTTCCTTCAAATCAGAGAGGCCTTCTTTGCTATATTAGGTAAAACAGCACTCATTACTCTCCAGCTTTCTCACTCGGTTTTATTTTTCTTCCTGCATCATTTCTCTTCCCCAAATGCAGTATGAACTCCTCGAGAGGCTTTGTCTTGTCCTTAGTTCCTAGTACAGTGCCCAGTGCACACTAAGGGCCAGATAAATATTTGTTGAATAAAACAAAGAATAATGTAATTTTGCATTTCTAGACAATCTTAACATTTTCAGGGCACTATATGAAGTAACTAAATTGTATAAGGAAGCTTAGAAGCTATATTTTATTTTACAAATGATGAAACTAAAATCCACTCTGTCAGTTGTGCTAGAACTAGAATCCAGATCTCCCAAATCCCAATCCAAGGATCTACTTCCGAGACTGTTTTAAAGAAGGTATTATCCTGCAGGTGGGGAAACTCCGATGCAGTACAGCTGGAAACCTTGCCAAAAGTCACGTTATCTACTCACACTAGAAATCAGAATTCCCAGTTCCTAGTAGTTATAAAAGCTCTGAGAGTTTACATGCTTGTCACTAAGGAGTCAATAAAGTCATTACTTCAATATTTTGTTATCCTGATCTTTGCTTCCCCTACCTACAAGTGTCTTTCCCTTTGTGTTTTATTCCATCCTTGTCTCTAGAGATCAGAATGATTATGCTTGCTAAGTAAGTAACTGCTACTTTTTCTGATACCTGGACTTTTTCTTCTTCAGCTTCCATAACAACATGCTTGGGGTTAGGCTGTGTCTCCGTTCAGGCTGCTATAACAAAATCCCATAAACAGAGTGGCTTATTAACAACAGAAATTTATTTCTCACAGTTCGGAGGCTGGAAATCCAAGTTCAGGGTGCCAGCATGGTCAAATTCCAGCGAGGACCTTCTTCCGGGTTGCAGACTGCCATTTTATTGTAGTATCCTCAAATGGCAAGAGAGCTCTCTGGGGTCCCTTTTATAAGGGCACTAATTCCATTTATGAGAGCTCCACCTCATGACCAAGTTACTCCCCCAAAGCCCCACTTCCAAATACAATCACAGCGAAGGTTATGATTTCAACTTAGGAATTTGGGAGGATACATTCAGTCCATTGCAGGCTCCCTGGGCCCTGACCAGAGACCATGAAACCCCTCAATTCAATCAAGCAAACCAGCATCAAGGAAACAGTTTTCATAACTTGTTAGGTGACCTACATTCCAGGTTTTTTTTTCCCCTTTGAAACAACTTTGGTTTACTATCAGTCATTTCAGGCACAGTAAAGGGGAAGAGCAGCCTGAATGTAAAATTTGTTTCTTTGTTGTGAAGACAAAGAATTCCCTCCTTCTCCTTTTCTTTTTCCCACAGTATGTGAACCTGGCTTTTTCCCTTGGGTTCAGTACAAATAAATGGAGCTGCTGAGGGAACAGGGTAAGCAAGTTGATTTTTGTAGTTACAGGCTGTTCCACATAAGCCATTTACAAGGTCAGTAGGGACCACAGCTTACCAAAACAAAGAAGTATGTAATTTTAAATGAGGAACTCTTGATCGATCAGAAACAAGCAAAGACCTTCCAGGGTTTCTAAGTGGTTTATATTCCTGACTATATTGGAACAAAATATGCTGGAGAGTAAGGAAAAAAGAACACAGACTAGAGGATCAAAATATTAAAGTGCTACAAAGATAGAGTTCTATGAGTACAGCCCATGTCTGTTAGAGCTCTGTGCCAGCCTCTTTCCTTCACTGTGTCTTATAACTGAATGTGATCATTACAGGTTTGAATGATTTGGGGAAATAAACATGTAATTAAAGTTGTAGACATAAAAGTGGTTTCATATTAATGTTTTTGGAGAGAAGACAGTGGTTAAGAAATGGGAGCCTTAAAACCAGACTCCTGAGGAAAGGGGTGAGGATCCCAAAGAGGAAGGCTGGACTACAGGCAGCATGGGCTGGCATGTGCCTTTATATAAGTTACTTAACCCCACGAACCTCAATTTCCTCTTCTGTAAAATGGAGGTAACAGTAGTTTCTACCTCATAGAGTTATTGTGAAGAGTAAACAAGTGAAAGCATGTAAACTCTTCTGTCTGGGGATGAAAGCCCAGAGTGGTGACACTGGTACTAGAGGTTGAGATGCTGGGGTGGAAGGGTGGGTAGTAAAGGAGTTGGGGGCTTTTATAATCCAAGAAATAAAAGGACTGGAAAAGAAGGCATTGATTGGGATTGGAGGGGCTAGGAGGTAACCCTTTCATAGCCCTGAAAGCCTGAATTGGGAGGAGAGGCCAAGCTGGGCTTTTGGGCTTTGGTTGGCTGTGAGGAGAGGATTCATCCAGAAGCCAGGAAATGAATCAAGCTCTGAGATTAAAAAAAAAAAAAAAAAAAGTCCTTTTTATGCCAGAACTAAAGAACTAAGAGAAATGTCCTGACTTAGACTAGTGTGGAAGCAGGGGCAATGGTAAATGTTTAACAACCAGCTGAGAGTGGAGGTGAGAGCCTACTGTGTACTATTCACCAATTTCCATGGTGTAAATACATCCATCATTGTTGATTTCAAGCTACCAACGTGATGTCCAGCTGGCTCACAAAATTCCTAAAAACCTAACAGTTGGCTCTAGCAGGCTCTAACACACCAATGAGTAGGAGGACTAGAACAAAAGAATCATAAAGGGTTCAGATTAGGGAGCAGCCCACCGACTTGTAGTGGGAGAAACAGACAGACACTGGAAAAGACCAAATGCTTTCAGCCAAATTAAACTAACTTCCTGAGTAATACGAGACTGTTTTCATCTCTAAATTTCCTAACTGTGTATAATTTATGCAGTGATATTCCCTCGTACTGAGGTACTATTGGACTAATTAGGTAGAAAAAAACAAATACTTAGTGTACTTGAAAACGGCTGGCTGTGTGTCCTGGGAGGAGGGGGAGGGGCAGTTAAAGACATACCAGAAAAAGTGAAATGGGAAAGATTATCCTGAGATTCACAGTCTCTAAGTGAACCCCCCACCATCTCAGCTGCTGGCAAGAAGTTATAGTCACAGGGAAAGACGACTCTCAGAGGCCCTTCCACTTTGGGCTGCCTGGGTGCTTTTTAGGTACATGAATAAATAAAATTATTAAATAAGCATTGCTATAAATAGAAAAGATTTCCGGACTCCAGGATATGGTCTACTTACTGGAATAATAATGTAGATGATTGAGGAATATGAGTAGCTCTTTTTAATTTTCTGCAAGAGTATTTTACCTGTCTATCCTAAAGGGATAAGGGAGGAGAATCAAGGGAATGGTTATTAACTACAGGAAAGATTAGAAAAAGCTTAGGGGGGCTTCCCTGGTGGCGCAGTGGTTGAGAATCTGCCTGCTGATGCAGGGGACACGGGTTCGAGCCCTGGGCTGGGAGGATCCCACATGCCACGGAGCAACTAGGCCCGTGAGCCACAACTACTGAGCCTGCCCGTCTGGAGCCTGTGCTCTGCAACGAGAGGCCGCGATAGTGAAAGGCCCGCGCACTGCGATGAAGAGTGGCCCCCGCTTGCCACAGCTAGAGAAAGCCCTCGCACAGAAACGAAGACCCAACACAGCAAAAATAAATAAATTAATAAAACTCTTTAAAAAAAAAAAAGAAAAAGCTTAGGGTAAGAAGGATTGGCTGTAGAATATAAAGTGGGAATACAGGGGAAACACAACCTACTCAGTTGCTTCATTTGGTCACTGTGAGGAAACAATCCCCAAATATTGTATTTTTAGGGACTATAAGGCAGATGAGAACAAACCAAGTGATATCTCAGTGGAAATAAGATGTGAAATTTCAGAGATGAAAGCCAGTCCTCTCTGGTAATCTCCTAGAATGGAGCTCACATTTCACCTAAAGAGTCCTGATGGAAGAGAAGGCCAAAATACTGCTCCAGTCATGGGGGAGGAGAACTTCGAAAGAGTGTGTAAGCAAGTTATAAAGGTTGCAAATATTTGCAGAAAAAGAGCAATAAATGAAAATTAAAGGATCTAAGGATTATTTTTCCCATAAAAGAAAATAACATATTACCTAGAAGATAATGTCCTGCTCTTCTGTATTTACAAGGGGTAAAAAGACGAAGAAGAAGAAGAAGAAGAAGAAAACTGCCTCAAAATATACAGATGTTTTTAAATGCTTGTCATAAAGAAGGTGGCTGACTCTAACTGCAGTAAGGATAGCTGCCCTTTGGCAGTCTTGAAAGTCAGACAAATTCTCTTTTTTCTTGTCATGTTAGCCTTGCCTTAAGAAAAATTCAACAAGTGGCTTTTCTAGGACATCCTTTCCTTGTGAACTAGAGCCAGTAGCAGGCTAATGTAGGGCCAAGATGTAAAAGAGGGAACTGCCATTTTAGGCGTTTGTTCTGGGTTCCACCTCTTGTGGTTCAAGGTAAATTATTTCAAGTCTCAGGACCTTATTTCCCACAGTTCCAAATAAATACCCCTGTTAAAAACTTATTTTTGAAAACTCTTTCAAGGCACTATTGGAATAGAAAATATTTTGTTCTAAATTGCTATATGAGCACAAAATATCCCCATGCCATTATTATTTGTAACATGTAATTTGTAATTGGACCGAAATAAGTTCTTCAGTATTACTGGAATCCTAGTATAGCAATCACGAGTTAGACTGAAAAAAAACATAAGGTTTGGTTATATCTGAATTCTTTTCTCTTTACTAATGTTGTGGACATCCTATATGCAATGATTTAAAGCCCAAGCTCTGCATGCCTAGAGCCCGTGCTCCACAACAAGAGAAAGCCAGCGCAATGAGAAGCCCACAAACTGCAAAGAAGAGTAGCCCCCGCTCGCCGCAACTGGAGAAAGCACACACGCAGCAAGGAAGACCCAACGCAGCCAAAAATAAATAAATAAAATAAATAAATAAAATTTAAAGCCCAGGCTCCCCTGGGCCAGAGTAGATATGCAACACTTCTTTCCCTAAAGCATTGTAAGACTCCAAGAAAAGCCCCATGTGTAAGTATGTATCTAATGTACTCGTAATTCTTAGAAGACCTGGACTGAATGAAACATGTTTTTGACTTTGCTCATTTTTGTACAGCTCACATGTACAGCAGAAGTCTCAAGTCACAGTATTACAGAATATTAGGGCTGGAAGAGGCCTTAGAGATGACCCTGTCCATTCCCCTCATATTGCACACACAAAGCCTGGGGTCCAAGGAGGAGAAATGCCTGTCCAAAGTGATATTGCCAAAAACGGCAGAGCACTGGCTCTGTTAATAACTCAACCTGTTTGTGGTGAATTCTGAAAACTGTCAACTAGAAAGTAAGCCTCTCCTCACTTAGTAATTTTTAGAACCATAAAGACCTGTTTACGTAGAGGTTAAATTTTTGTTTTGTTTTTTTGCGGTACGCGGGCCTCTCACTGTTGTAGCCTCTCCCATTGTGGAGCACAGGCTCCGGACGTGCAGGCTCAGCGGCCATGGCTCATGGGCCTAGCCTCTCCGCGGCCTGTGGGATCTTCCCGGACCGAGGCACGAACCCGTGTCCCCTGCATCGGCAGGTGGACTCTCAACCACTGTGCCACCAGGGAAGCCCCAATAGAGGTTAAATTTTTACCTGTCCACCCAGGAAAAAGATTGCCCACCCCACCCCCCAAAAAAATCTAGTAGGGGGAAGAAAACTTAAATATGGATCCCAATGCTTAAAATGATTGTTTTAAATTAATTAATTTATTTATTTATGGCTGTGTTAGGTCTTCATTGCTGCACTTGGGCTTTCTCTAGTTGTGGTGAGCGCGGGCTGCTCTTCGTTGGGGTGCGTGAGCTTTTCATTGAGGTGGCTTCTCTTGTTGCAGAGCACAGGCTCTATGCGCCTGGGCTTCAGTAGTTGTGGCACGAGGGGTCAGTAGTTGTGGCTCGCAGGCTCTAGAGCGCAGGCTCAGTAGTTGTGGCACATGGGCTTAGTTGCTCTGCGGCATGTGGGATCTTCCCGGACCAGGGCTCGAACCCGTGTCCTCTGCATTGGCAGGCAGATTCTTAACCACTGCACCACCAGGGAAATCCTTAAAATGATTTTAAAATGCAAGAGGATGAATCTTCATCTCTAATTTTGTCTACCTCCACCAACTTAGTACCACTTAGTCCTTTACTATGTGTATGTATTCTGTATTATGTATCTCATTTAGCCTTCACGACAGTGTATCCACCTATGAATTATATATTATCCCCATTTTATAAGGGAGGAGATTTAGAGACATTAAGAAATTTGCTCAAGGACCCACAGCTAGAAAGCAAAACAAAACAAAAGCCAGAACCCAAACTGAAGTAATCAGGACTGCAAAGCCCTTAAACATAGTGTGTTTCCTCAGGGGCAATCTGCTTGAATATGAGGAGGTAGGGAGTTAGAGGAAGAAAAATAAAGGTACTTCGTTAATGAGTCATATGAAAACAGAATCTAAAAATAAAATGCCTATTATTTGAAAATTACCACACTGAACTATTCCCATCCAGGTTACTAGAGACTTCTTTTTCTTTTTTTTTTCACACACACACTGTATTTTATTTTTACAAGAGATAAATAAACTGACACCAAGCATTGTAAATGGATGACCACAACAAAAGCAACAATGACTGCAATTACCAAACACGAAGCACACTCACACTATGTCATAATATTGACATTCAGTCCAGTAATCCTCCACTGTAACAGCTCCTTTACTTTGCAGTGAAAATTGGTTTGTATATTTTTGCCTCTGAGTCATTGTGGGATTTTTTTTTCAAACAGAAAGTCACAAAAATTATAATCATCCTCATCAGTTCACTCAATCCCATGTAATTAATTTTTTTCATCTTAGCACTTTTATGAATTCATCAGTTTTCCATTAGAGTTCTGAAAATGCTTATTCATTCAGTTCAGCAGTATAGTCAGTTTCCAGAAACCTGTACTTGTCAGAGTCTTTTCCATGAATTCCTTGAAGATGAAACCCTTTTATAGGAACATTTTTGCAAAAGCATCAGAGTACACCCAGAACTGTCTGTAAATTACTAGTGACTTCTATGTGGCTAAATCCAGCGGTCATTTTTGAGTTCTCCTCTTGCTTGGCCTATTGGTAGCATATGACAGTGGTGATCACTCCTTGCTTGGTTTCCAGGACCTCACACTCTCAGGTTTCCTCCTAACTCATTGGCTGTTCCTTCTCAGTGTCCTTCATGGTGTCTGCTTCCTCTCCCAGAACTCAATCCTTGGTCCTCTTCTCTCTTATTTCTATAGTCATTCCCTTAGTGATCTCGCCCCATGTCATAACTTTAGGATGGCACTTAGAAGTATATCTCTACCCAGATCTCTCTCCCTTGAGATCCAGACTTTCATATCCAGCTATGTCCTGGGCGTCTCCACCTCTACGTGGACATCAACATCTGGACTTAACGTGACCAAAGACAAACCACTCATGTTATCCCCCTCCAAGCCTACCCCATTCCCAACATTTTGCATCTGTTGATGGCAAAACCATCTCTTATTCATCCAGGCTAAAATCCTGGAGTAATCCTTGGCTTCTCTTTCCCTCACATGTGAGCCTTCAGGAAATCATTCTGGCCCTATCTTCAGAATGTAGCCAACTCTAACCACTCTTTGCCACTTCCTCTGCTACCACTCTGGTCTGAGTCTCCATCATCTCTCAAAAGGATTACTGCAGTGAGTTATCATCCTGCTTCTACCTGTGCCCTCCTATAATCTATTCTCAACACAACACCAGAGGGATATTAAAAAAAAAAAAAAAAAGGTAGTCAGGTCATGTCCCTACAATGTTTTGAACCCTACATAGGCTCCCCGTGTCAGGGTTAAAACCACAGGACTTTGTAGTGGTTTACATGAAGCTACAAGATCTTGTTCCCATTGCCTCTCCAACCCTCATCTCCTACTATTCATCTCTTCCAGCCAAGCTGGCCTCCCTGCTCTTCCTTCCAGGAACACTCTTGCCTGGGGGCCTTTGGTGCAGCTGCTCTATGTTCTGGGACCACTCTTCTCCCAGGTAGTTGCTTGGGCTAGTCCCTCAGGACCTTCAAGTCTTTGTTCAAATCTCACTTATCATTAAGGCTAACCTTGACCATCTTGTTTACATCGCAACCTCCTCCCACATTCTCCCCTCCCAACATTCTCATTCCACTTTACTTTGCTTGTTTTTCTATAGCACTTGTCACCTTCTAACAAATTATGTAGTTTACTTTTGTGTGTGTGTGTGTGGTATGCGGGCCTCTCACTGTTGTGGCCTCTCCCATTGCGGAGCACAGGCTCCGGACACGCAGGCTCAGAGGCCATGGCTCACGGGCCTAGCTGCTCCGCGGCATGTGGGATCTTCCCGGACCGGGGCACGAACCCGTGTCCCCTGCATTGGCAGGCAGACTCTCAACCACCGCGCCACCAGGGAAGCCCCTAGTTTACTTATTATATTCATTGTTTGTCTTTCTTCCCTATCCTCCTCTAGAACATTCACTCCATGAGGCAGAGATCTGTCAGTTTTGTTCACAAACTTTTTTCCAAGCACCTAGAAACTGTGCTAAATATATATTTGTGGAATGAATTAAAAAGTTGGAAAGCACTAATTAAAACTAAAATATCTAGCAACAGACTGATATGCTAGTTATTTCAGATTTCAGAATATCCTGCCACACAATAGGTGCTCAATGAGCATTTGATGAATGAAGGAACTATGTACTGTAATTTGAAAAGGAATCTCTGCACATATTTCCACAGCCTCCATTTTGTGTGTATGAGTTGGAGTGTATCTTGACTTCTGCCTATTGCAGTATCCAAAACCTATTTTGCCTTTTTCTACTTCAGGAAAAAGCCCTGTAACATATTCTACTATTCAGTCACTTTTGGTATCTTTCTTTCTTTTCTTTCTTTCTTTCTTTTTAATTGAAGTACAATGTACAAAGTACAATGTTGTGTTTCAGGTGTACAGCAAAGTGATTCAGTTATACATACATATACATATAATTTTTTTTTTAGGTTCTTTTCCCTTACGGGTTATTACAAAATACTGAGTACAATTCCCTGTGCTCTACAGTAGGTCCTTGTTGGTTATCTATTTTATATATAGTCGTGTCTATATATTAATCCCAGCTTCCTAATTTATCCCCCCACTACTTTGCCCTTTAGCAACCATAAATTTGTTTTCTTTGTCTGCATGAGTATTTCCATAAACTCTGTCACCCAGAGATGGCTGCGGAATTTAAGAGCTAGGATAACATGATGAAGCTGCAGAGAAAGAAAAACAAATGAAATAAAGGACGCTTCTGAGGAATAAACTGTTGCAGGGATGGTCAGAGTGAAACTGAGCAGCACCCTTTGGGGCCCTCCCGGCTTCAAAAGCCCATGTCCCCCGTTTCTTATTTGTAGAAAAAAGAAACCCAGGCCTTTCCTGAGTTCCAAAGAGCAGGCCCAAGCAGTTATTGATTAGGACAATAGAGTCACAGGACACCTAGTTCCTCCTGAAGGGATAAAGATAACAGCCTGATGCATATCTTTGAGTTGTTGTACAGAAACTAAGACCCCCACCAAAGTGGAGGATGGTAGATACAAGCCAACCACAAGCACATAGACCCCAGACTGGTTGGAATCAGAAGGCTGAGATTCCAGAAACATCACCCTTTTACCTCACCACCTACCAATGAGAAGGTGGTCCAGGAGCTGATCAAGCAACCTACGACCCTCTTCCCTAACAGTCTTTAGTTATTTATTTATTTGGCCACACCACGAAGCTTGTGGGACTTAGTTCCCTGACCAGGGATTGAACCCAGGCCTCGAGAGTGAGAGCGTGGAGTCCTAACCACTGGACCACCAGGGAATTCCCTCCAACAGTCTGTAAATTCCCTTGCCTGGAAGCAATTGGGTAGTTCCGGTCTTTCGAGCACCAGCCATCTGTTCTTGCTTAGCCCTTGCAATAAATCTACTTGTGCTCCAAACTCCCATGTTCTGGTTTGTTTGGCCTCAGTGTGCCTGGGACACAGAAACTTGGGTTCCATAACAAGAGTGGTATATTTAGGATGAGGTAGTACAAGGTAGTGAGGGCCCAAGCGCAGCCCCACCACTCCAGCTGTGTGATCTTCAACTAGTTTAATTCTTCTTAGCCCTAGTTTCCTCACCTGTAAAATGGGGATAACTCACAGGGTTTGTCCAATGGATGAAATGTGATTAATATAGTCTGAAAAACAAACAACTCTGAATAGTATGCAATCGAAGAATAAAAGCTAATATAATGAACTGAAAAACAAAACAACAACAACAACAAACCTGCTTTTGCACCAAGTGGAAGGAGGTTGCTGTTAGGAACCACAAGGTTCATTTAAAAGAAGGTAAATTAATAAATAAATAAATAAATAAAAGAAGGTAGGAAAATGAATAAAGAAAAGCAACAGGGCTTCCCTGGTGGCGCAGTGGTTGAGAGTCCGCCTGCCGATGCAGGGGACACGGGTTCGTGCCCCGGTCCGGGAAGATCCCACATGCCGCGGAGCAGCTAGGCCCGTGAGCCATGGCCTCTGAGCCTGTGCGTCCGGAGCCTGTGCTCCGCAACGGGAGAGGCCACAGCAGTGAGAGGCCCGCATACCTCAAAAAAAAAAAAAAAAGAAAAGCAACAAAAAAGGGTGAGAAGTGCTCGCTTCGGCAGCACATATACTAAAATTGGAACGATACAGAGAAGATTAGCATGGCCCCTGCGCAAGGATGACACGCAAATTCGTGAAGCGTTCCATATTTTTATAACAATGAAAAATTTTTTTTAAAATGGTGAGAAAAAGGGCTTTGGGCCGGTTGGCGGTAATTAGGACCTGGAATGGGGAGCCAGGCCTTCTCTCTTGGAAGTCCCTCAGCTGCGAGGGGAGCGGGCGCCAGGGCCCCGCGTCGGCCGGGCCCGGTGGGAGCTGTTTTGCCGGGCCGCCCCTCCAGGGTCCGGGGTCTGAGGCCCCGGGGGCGGGGCAGACAGCGGGAGGAGCCACGCTCCTGGGGCTCCCGCCGGGGCTCCCGCCGGGGCTCCCTTTAACTCGGTGCCTTTTTTCGCGTAGGCGTTGCCCCCTGACGCCTCCCGCACCCACTGAGAACTCTGCAGACGCTTCGCCCCCCTCCTCCTTCCAGTCACCGTGTCCACCCTCCTTCCCACCCCACCGGCCCATTCTCCGGCCCCAGGATGCCCCCTCCCCTTCCGGGTTCTTCTGGCTTGTTCCGTAGAGTTCGTTTCGAACTTTTGAACCCACCAATCAGCGCCATGCGCCCCTCCTCTCTCCGCGGGCCGGGTAAAATCGGGCATCCGGCCGGGGACCTTAGGCTCGGAGGCGGGGCCGCGGAGGCCAGGGCGGGTCCGGTGCCCGCCCTTCCGACACGTGGCCAGGGTCGGGGTATATAGGATCCCTCGGGGCCGCCTTCCCTCTCACTACTTCTCCCCCGGACTCCTTGGTAGTCTGTAAGTGGGAGAGCTTCGTGGACGTCCCCTCGCCTCCTCCAGCCCCGCAGAACCCTACAAGTCTCAGTCATGGTGAGTGGGGTCCCCGGGCGGTGGCGTTGGGGGGAGAGTGCGGAGTCCGAAGGGGCGTCGGGACCCCAGTCCACTTGGGGCTACGTTCCGGACGCCTCCAGGCAAACTGGCTTCTGGGGCTTCCCTGGTGGCGCAGTGGTTGAGAGTCCGCCTGCCGATGCAGGGGACGTGGGTTCGTGCCCCGGTCCGGAAGGATCCCACATGCCGCGGAGCGGCTGGGCCCGTGAGCCATGGCCGCTGAGCCTGCGTGTCCGGAGCCTGTGCTCCGCAACGGGAGAGGCCACAACAGTGAGAGGCCCGCGTACCGCAAAACAAAACAAAACAAAACAAAAACCGGCTTCTGGTGGCCATGCGGAAAGCCGAGTTCACCCGGGAGACTCCTCTTCCGGCTCGAAGACGCAGCCTGGGCACTGCCCTCGGTGGAAGTGGAAAGCCCATTTATTTGATCCTAGATGGAGGGCACCCGTCCCTCCAGGGCCCGCTACCGCCCCAGGAAGGCCAGGGAGCCTTCACACTGGCTCCCAAGGTTGTGAAACCTGAAAATCCCTCCCATTTCCCCAAATGATCTCACTTTCCCACTGCCTTACGCACGGGACCCTGGAGCATCTCGTGTGCTCCCGCACGCTAGGTGCAAACATTTCTAGGCGTCGCCTCTCCAGCGCACTATGACTCACTGCTGAGTCATCTGTGGCCAGACTCTGGCGAGAGCTTTCAATTGCACCATCCTCACCTGTTGTCGGGCTCTGGGGAGCGCTTCCGTTCGCACCCATCCTCACCTGTGGCCGGGCCGGGGTGGGGTCGGGGGAGCGCTTCCGTTCGCACCAATCCACCTGGAGGGATGTAGGCAGACTCCTCCTTTGAAGGGAATTACTGTCACGTTGTTTAATCCTGCATTTCTCGTGTTAATTTAGTGGGGTGTTTATAGCTGAAGCTTTCTACTTACAGGTTTAAAAAAAAAAACAAGTCCGTAAAGAGAGACTTTCTTATAAAGTCACAGAGTAAACTAGTACTGACAAAGTTTTCTTAGTTTTAAAGAAACCTCAAATTACACACAACTTGAGTATTTTCTATATAGCTTCCAGAGGTATTGGAAACAAGTATCTGAGGAAATATCTGTTGGAAGTCTACCTAAAGTAGGCCGTGTGTATCAATTGTTTCAAAATAATATCTTTTTAAAAAGCAATGCAGTGAATAAATAGTTACCTCTTTAGGGACTACCACAGTTATCAAACATCTGTATGACTGTAACAACTTGCTTGAGTGCTTTTTACCAGGCAAGACCAAAAAGATACTGGTAAAAACGTGTTTCAGAAAGTAGTGGGGTAAAACAACTATACCCCAATAAAAAAAAGAAGAAAAAAAAAAAGTAAGAAGTGGGACTGTTTAAAGGGCAGGAGAGCAGCAGTAGCAGCAGACCTAGTAAGGCATACACTGGTTAGATTAATAGTTTTTTTGGTTTTTTTTTTTAAACAAGGGACAGGGGCTGCTTATCCAGTTAAGGCTATACTAAGTGACTCCATCATCGGTGTCTCACTTCATCTCCCGAGTGGCCAGGGGAGAGTGGAGGGCAAGCAGTGGCCACAGTCTAAACCATACCGTTGCACAATGAAAGAAACTCAGAAGGCTTCAGTAGAAATGCTTCATTAGAATGACAGGATCATCTCAGATACTTTATCTCCTTGGGGCCTGGGGCTGTCATGGACAGATCTCTGGTTCTCTCCTGCTTTCTAGGGCTGTGGAATGTCCAAAGTCCAGTTAAAGGTAAACATGATGCAGTTTTAAATAGTCATGGGTTCATTAGAACAAACAACTCCCCTTTCTCCCACGGCCCTAGAGCTGGGCAAGTAGAGGCAGGTAATAGTGAACTTGCTGATGAGGGGTCAGCAGACCATGATTGTTTTATGGGCAGTGTAGGTGAGAAGGAGGGGACCATAAATCAAAGAGTGAGTGATTGGGGGCTTTATCTTGGGTTATGAAGCTAAGCCCTTTGAGATCGTAGGTGGTGTTGAATTTTCTTTAACGAGATTCCTATTAGCAGTTTTTAAAAACTTGAAACCCTCTTATTTGGAGAAAATGTAATGGGAGATATTTGGTGTTGATATTTGAAAGACCTCAGTCTCCAAAGCCGCTAATCTGATTTATGATGGAAATACAATAAAAATTCTTTTTTTTGTTTTTTCTCTTAAGTCTGTGGGTGTAGACTCTATGTTCACTGCCTTATTTTACTAAGCAGAAATGAGTTTGGTAACATACTAACATCGTTACATTTTTGAAACTATAGACTTTTCCCCCACGTTGCCAAAGATATATGTACATTCTACTAGAAGACAGCTAATTTCTTAAACTATTAATAAAGTCTTGGTGACACTTCTAGCTTTTATTACCATGTGTCTCCGTCCCCCTCCCACCTTCCCCACCACTCTCCCCTCAAGATGCGTTGATAGTGAAGGAAAATGTTTTTCCTTAAGATTAAATTCTTCCACAGGGTTAAAAGGCTGCCTCTGACCACAGTTTTTAAAATACAGGTAACTGCTGCTTATCTGGTGTTTTCTCCATGAGTCATATGGCTGTAGTTTGCTGGTTTAAGCTGGTTTTAAAGGGATAGTCAGAAGCTCTTCTCTTTAAAGAATAGGATTAAAGAGGGACGAGAATGAGCTCTAGTTACACAGTCATACAGAGAATGAATCAGCTGGAAGGAGAAATTTTGCATGCCTTTAAGGAATCAGAGGCACATTTCCCAGGAGTTGGGGAAAATCTATTGCTAGAGCAGCTTGTGTCATTCTGAAGGTAGAAACCTGACCTTGAACATCTAGTGTGGCTACAAAGCGAAGGTCTGGTCTCTGGTCTTGCCTAGTAGTTCATTAACGTATCTGGTTTTCCAAAGCATTTTCTCTGAGTTAGGCTGTTGCTTGTGAAATAGTCCCTGGGCAGGAGTGGCCTCCAGAAAGGTGCTGATCTCTTCTGAAGGTTAATAGTCATTTATGGTGAATCATTCCGAAATGTCCCATCTGATGTGTTATATTCTGACATTTCCTTTCTTCCTCTCACAGCGTGAGTGCATCTCCATCCACGTTGGCCAGGCTGGTGTCCAGATCGGCAATGCCTGCTGGGAGCTCTACTGCCTGGAACACGGCATCCAGCCTGATGGCCAGATGCCAAGTGACAAGACTATTGGGGGAGGAGATGACTCCTTCAACACCTTCTTCAGTGAGACAGGCGCTGGCAAACATGTGCCCAGGGCAGTGTTTGTAGACCTGGAACCCACGGTCATTGGTGAGTTGACCTCAGTAACCCCAATGAGATCCCGGGGGTCTGGGACAGGAGGTGTGTCCTGGGGGCTCCATTGATGCCCTGGGGTCGAGCAGACTTGTGCAGGTTGTTAGTGATGGGTGGCTGCTTCGTTTTCCCTTTCCAGATGAAGTTCGCACTGGCATCTACCGCCAGCTCTTCCACCCTGAGCAGCTCATCACAGGCAAGGAAGATGCTGCCAATAACTATGCCCGAGGTCACTACACCATTGGCAAGGAGGTCATTGACCTCGTCTTGGACCGAATTCGGAAACTGGTAAACACAGTACTTTATTTAAAGTGGATGAGAGTTTTCTCTTACAGTTTTGAGAGACCAAACTGCAAGAATCATTCTTTGCACACTAAAATGAGCTTTATACTGCCCACTAAATAACTGGACTTCTAAACCAGATGGTCCTGAGTTATGGGACAACTATTTGGGGTGGGGATAGTGTTCTTTTGCCTCTTTCTGTGTCTTACAAGGCAGATTTGGGCAATTGCTCATTTAGTGAGGGCAGTTTACCTGAAGTCAAGTGAGTACCAGGACACCTTAACCGTTTTACTGACATTTAAGACCATTAAACATCCTTGTTCATATTAATCAGGCAGCTTCCCAGCTTCAGGCTGAGACATCCCTTTTTAGGTCACCTTAGTCACAGTGAGTAGGTGGCTGACTGACATGTAACTAATTGATCAAATTCATAAAAATTGGACTGCTGACATGTTATTACAGAAAGTTCATAGTGAAAGAAGCCAGTGTAACACTGACTAGAAATAGCTGACACTGGAAACTTCCAACAGCACTGAAAGTGGAGTCAAGGGAGCTCCCTTGTTACAGAAGCAAGTATAAGTCATTGGAACTTTGAAAGTATTAAGATATAATCACAAAAAAGCAGTACCCTCGTTTTTCTACTAGAGCTCAGGGCAGTGTGGACTGGCCCTGTGGCAGAAAAATCTAAGGCAACTATTCACATCGGTAAAGTTGGTAAGTGTTCTGTTCGGATCATTTTAATTAAGAGTCTGGCAGTCAGATGACTCTGCTCCTTAGGCATGTGGGCAGCTTGTAAGTAATTAAAAATCAAGAATGTAGGCCTGGGTGGAATAGCTTGTCGGGAAAATCACATTATGCTAAGCCCAGCAACAACTGGTCTGTTTTAAAAAGAATGGCCTTACATCATTCATTGCTTCATACTTTTTCAGATGTTTATCATAGTCTTCCCAGCAGAACTGGGCTAATGGTTCCTATGTTTGCAAATCAAGCTTCAGCTACAAGTACTGACTTGGAAATCAGGACCTGCCTTTAGGGACAGGTAAACCTAGTAAAAGCCATTGAGGGTTCTGGAGTGAAGTTCATTAACTACCAAAACAATTGCATTTGTCCTTGGTGTTATTACTGTGTCCACATGAGGCTTAATGGGTGAAATTGGTAGACTAGGGCCTGCCCTGGCATTGATCTCATTCAGAGTACGGACCCACAGGAGAAGTGAACTAGGGGCTCGGTAGAGAATGTCCACAATCTCTGAGCACCTTGAGAAGTGAAGACTGTCAACAATACTTTGTTTGAAATGACAAAATCATCCTTTCATACAATAGCCAGAATAGCTCAGTTAAGTGGCAGAAAGCCCCAATGACACAAGGACATGGAATTGTGACAGTGAATCGCCTTTCCCAGAATGAATAGACTTTCTGATCACTAGTGTTTGCTGTGCCGAGCACTGTTCCAGATACTCATTTAATTCTCAACAACCTGAAGTAGGTTACTATTCTCCTCATTTAATAAACGAGAAAACTAAGATTGAGAAATGAATTTGGTCAAAGTCACACGGCACGGAATGGGTAGAGCCAGATCCAGGCCTGGCCTCCCTCCAGCACCGGGGCACTGGGTCGTGGCTCTTCTGTTGTGTTCCAGCTCAGAAAGCAGCTTCCGAAGTCTGTAAGACATCCACTGTACGGGGCTGGTGGTCCCAGGCCTGCTGTTGGTAGCTCTCCAACTGATAAGAGGTTGCCTTTGTTCTGCGGTCACAGCAAGGGCACCAGAGGTTGCCCTCCCAGTCACCAAAACTGGAGCCCTGCATCCATTCTAGACCTCATGATTCCTCTGCCTGCAGAAGTGAAAACAGTTCATTTAAAATAGCCTTTTAACAGATCCCCTCCCTCCAGGTCCCAAGAGTTGGTTGTGAAAAGTTTCTCTGAATCACTTAGCACTTAGAAGCTCTTTAGGACTGCTTTCTTAGCAGATATTGTTCAGAAGATTTTTTTAAAGATCTCCCTCAATGTGATTATGGATTCAGAGAAGTCATTGCACCTTTCACCAAGGCTAAAATTAAAACTCCTTTCTTTTGCAGGCTGACCAGTGCACAGGTCTTCAGGGCTTCTTGGTTTTCCACAGCTTTGGTGGGGGAACTGGTTCTGGGTTCACCTCCCTGCTGATGGAACGTCTCTCTGTCGATTATGGCAAGAAGTCCAAGCTAGAGTTCTCCATTTACCCAGCCCCTCAGGTTTCCACAGCTGTAGTTGAGCCCTATAATTCCATCCTCACCACCCACACCACCCTGGAGCACTCTGATTGTGCCTTCATGGTAGACAACGAGGCCGTCTATGACATCTGTCGTAGAAACCTCGATATTGAGCGCCCATCATACACTAATCTTAACCGCCTTATGAGCCAGATTGTGTCCTCCATCACCGCTTCCCTGCGGTTTGATGGAGCCCTGAATGTTGATCTGACAGAATTCCAGACCAACCTGGTGCCCTATCCCCGCATCCACTTCCCTCTGGCCACATATGCCCCTGTCATCTCTGCTGAGAAAGCCTACCATGAACAGCTTACTGTAGCAGAGATCACCAATTCTTGCTTTGAGCCAGCCAACCAGATGGTGAAATGCGACCCTCGCCATGGTAAATACATGGCTTGCTGCCTGTTGTACCGTGGCGATGTGGTTCCCAAAGATGTCAATGCTGCCATTGCCACCATCAAGACCAAGCGCAGCATCCAGTTTGTGGACTGGTGCCCCACTGGCTTCAAAGTTGGCATTAATTACCAGCCTCCCACTGCGGTACCTGGTGGGGACCTGGCCAAAGTACAGCGAGCTGTGTGCATGCTGAGCAACACCACAGCCATCGCTGAGGCCTGGGCTCGCCTGGACCACAAGTTTGACCTGATGTATGCCAAGCGTGCCTTTGTTCACTGGTACGTGGGTGAGGGCATGGAGGAAGGAGAGTTTTCTGAGGCCCGTGAGGACATGGCTGCCCTTGAGAAGGATTATGAGGAGGTTGGAGCTGATAGTGTTGAGGGAGAAGAGGAGGGTGAAGAATATTAACCTGTCTGCTGTCATTTTACACTCTTGTCTCGGGACTGTCTTATTTGTGTTCTGTGGAGCTGCCCATTGTGGCCCTATCTTGTCAATAAAAGTGATATTTCTGTTTTCAGTGTCAAGCTGTATCATAGTAAATATTTGCTCTGGTTATTCAAGGCCAGTTTGGGATGGAGGAGGCTGGCAGTTTCCATCTTATCATTTGCTCAGTGTTTCAAGTGGCTTCTGTGTACTGTGCCAAGGGGTGTGTCTATTTCACTTAGACCTGAATTGATGACTGGTTATAAAATCATTTTGTGAGGCAACAGGCTCACACTGGGCCAGTGTTTTTCAGACTTCAATGTGGATGTGAATCTCCTGCAGGTCTGAATCTGTAGGTCTGAGGTGAAGCTTCAGATACTGCCTTTTTTCTTTTTTTTTTTAAAGCTCCCAGGTGTTCTTGGTCAGCTGAGACCATACGCGGAGTAGCAAGGGGTTAGGTAAGACAGTTAATAAACGGTGGAGCCAAAATTTGAGTCACCAGCCAGGCTGCCGGAAGTATTGCCGTCATTATTCATAAAATATTGGAGTCATATGGGAAGGGCTTGGAATTGTGCTGATTTATCCCATACTTAGCCAAAACCTACAATGGCAGATAAGATTGTGCTTTAAGAAGTTACTGCTTGGGGACTTCCCTGGTGGTCCAGTGGCTAAGACTCCGTGCTCCCAATGCAGGGGGCATGGGTTCAATCCCTGGTCGGGGAACTAGATCCCACATGCCACAACTAAGAGTTCGAATGCCACAATTTAAGATCCCAAGTGCTGCAATGAAGACCTGGCACAGCTAAATAAATAAGTAGAAGTTAACTGCTTGGAGAAAGTGGAGCACGCCGAGACACAAAATTACAATAGTCTCAGGTTGTTATGGTGTTGGTCCTTGACCCAGTGTATGTCATTGGGAATATTTGAAGTAGGGGAATAATAAGGAAAACTGAAGGAATGTGTGTGTAAGAAAGATGGGAGAGGTGAGCTCCCTAATTCGGACCCTCTTCCGAGAACCTGTTGGAAGCAGTGTGGTTCTTGAGGGGGGGGCAGGAGGCAACTATGAGAAGGTGAGGGTGGGGGAAGAATGCACATGAATGTGTGGGTGGCTGCAGAGCTTGGTGATTGGTGCTCAGGGACCAGTGGTGTGGCCTATAAGGTTGAACCAAGCAATGAAAAATGACAAGGATGATCAGAGGGCCAGGTCATGCCGAAGGGAGGAGCCAGCTTTGGTGCTTAGGTGCTGGCCTGAGAGGGGGGGCCAAACAAGTGGCAGGAGCTGGGGGTGGGTGCAGACCTGTTCACCTGAGCTTATTCTGATGATGCTCCG
The DNA here is from genome assembly GCF_949752795.1 of Hyperoodon ampullatus. Classification (NCBI taxonomy): domain Eukaryota; kingdom Metazoa; phylum Chordata; class Mammalia; order Artiodactyla; family Ziphiidae; genus Hyperoodon; species Hyperoodon ampullatus. The sequence goes on from NC_136924.1 coordinate 55,160,399, forward strand.
TTACCATCTTTCTTTTCCTCCTGGTGTTTTCACCCCTTACCCATTGCTCACCTCTGCCCCCTTAGTCTTCAAGGGGAGCATTTTATTTTTTTAAATATTTATTTATTTATTTGGTTGCACTAGGTCTTAGTTGGGGCAGCTGGGCTCCTTAGCTGTGGCATGCGAACTCTTAGTTGTGGTATGCATGTGGGATCTAGTTCCCTGACCAGGGGTCGAACCCAGGCCCCCCTGCATTGGGAGCGTGGGGTCCTATCCACTGTGCCAAGGAGAGCATTTTAAAAATGAACATTCTGGGGCTTCCCTGGTGGCGCAGTGGTTAAGAATCCACCTGCCAATGCAGCGGACACGGGTTCAATCCCTGGTCCGGAAAGATCCCACATGCTGTGGAGCAACTAAGCCCGTGTGCCACAACTACTGGGCCTGTGCTCTAGAGCCCATGCTCCGCAACAAGAGAAGCCACTGGAATGAGAAGCCCGCGCTCTCCACAACTAGGGAAAGCCTGCGCATAGCAATGAAGACCCAACGCAGCCAAAAATAAACAAACAAGTAAATAAATAAAATGCACATTCTGGAAATTCCCTGGCAGTCCAGTGGTTAGGACTTGGCGCTTTCACTGTCAAGGGCCAGGGTTCAATCCCTGGTTGGGGAATGAAGATCCAGCAAGCCATGCAGCACACCAAAAAAAAAAAAAAAAAACCACATTCTGTCTTGGAGCATAGCACAGCTTCCAGCCTGCGCTGTTTCAGCTTTGTGCTTGGAAGGGTCTTGCAGCATTCGTCATGAGAGCAACCATGGTCTTACAGCCTTCAGGGCGAGGCCCAGCCCAGCCCCATCCTTGAGTACAAAGTCAGCTATTGCTACTCAAAATGATGGGCCACATTCCTTCTGCAGCCTGAGCATGGGAGTTCTGGGGTGAAAATGAACCTTGGAGTGGCTGGTCACCCCAGCTGTACTCAGAGACCTTCCTGACCTGGGGGGGTATCTGCTGACTGCCACAGTGCGAGCTCTGTAGGGAAGAGGACATTCGGGTGTGAGAAGGAACAGATAAATCATCCAGCTTCAGCTGAGCATGATACCCCACAATACCTGAAAGGTCCATTCTCTGAGCCCACATGTACCAAGCTGGGTACCCCGAAATGGGATTCAGGCCTTGCCGATTATCATCCCTCAGCCTTCAGAACAGGCTGGTGGAACCTAAAGAGCCTGAAGCCCCTGGGCCAGTCACCCGTGGCCAGTAGCGAGCCCCTCCAATGACCTCTGTAAGCCTTACAAGTGAATTTTCTTCTGCCAAGATGTGAAAAGGGTTGGAAACCTTTAAGCAACCTCTACGGTGTGTGTGGGGGGGAAAGAAGGTGAAAGAAGAGTTTAGCTGAGAAAAAATATTCCGGTAGAGCAGAGCCTGGAGAATTGAAAGAGCAAAGTGCCAGAGGTTGAGGAGGGATCTGTCCTTGCAGTGATGATTTCTCCCTCCTGTGCTGGCGAGAGAGTGAATAGAAGTTAGCCTGCAGCAAGAACATAACCCAAGGTCTAGGTCATTGCTTTGTGGATGACAATCATCTGATCTGCCCTTGAGCACAAATGGCAAGTCTGGGCTCAGAACTGCAGCCATTGCTGAGGCCACTGAGGCTTGATGGGGATAAATGGAGAAAGCCTAAGAGGGTGCAGCTCCAAGACTGGCTAGGGCCCCAGATTCTGGCTGTGCAGCTTGTATGCTGCCCTCACCTGACCTGATCCGTGGAGCAATCTGCTTCCACCCCACGGAGGCTGCCCACCCTGGGAGAGGCCAGTGGGCACCCCAGCAGAGCTGTGGTTCAAGTTGGGGTGAGGAGGAGAGAATGGCTGCGAGGACCAGTGTGCTGGCTTGTCTAACTGTCATCCCAGGTGTTTGGGAGGCAGCTGGCAGATGTCTCTGCTCCAGTTGGAATCTGTCAAACAGCCCACTATCAGGCCAGAGGTGGCCAGGTGGGGTAGAGCTTAGAGAGAGCCTGTCTTCAGGCCTCTGACTTCTGGAAGGTGTGTGGCAGCCCTGCCTGGGGTTGTGGGAGGGAGGGGAGGAGGCTCTGTCAGGGTGGCAGGAAGACCCTTTCACGTCTTGGGCGTTTCATGATCTTCACAGCACCTGTGAGGTGATGTCATCACACCCCTTTCCACAGCTGAGGAAATCAAACCTTGGAGCGATTAAGCATCTAGCTTAAAGCTACAGAGCAAGTGGCCGAACTGAAATCTGAGCCCAGAACTCTGACTCCAAAGCAGCACTCCACTCTGCTGAGCAGCCTCCGATCACCCCGAGGGGAGGGGAAGTCGTCACCGTGCCTGGCAGCCTTTCCAGTTCTCAGGGAGAAGGGACACGGAGGCCAGCCCTTGTGTGGAGCCCTAGGTGGAGCCACCGTTGGAGAAAGGAGTTCTCATTCTGCTATTGTCAGATCGCCTCCCAGGAGCCCCATTCCTGGGACCAGGTGGCAGCACACTGATCCAGAGGGGCAAAGTCAGCTGGTTACCACTGTCCAGGCAGCAGCTTCCTAGTGAGGGGGCCTTTATTTCAGGCCTCCTTCTGATCTCAGGGAATCAATTCTCAGATCGTAGAGATACGTAGTCTGTCCTTGGTGGATAGCTGCTACCACCTGGCTGGACTCGTGCAGACAGGACAGCTCTCACCTGGAGCATTGCTCCCCTAAGCACTGGGGCCAGGATGGTCAGCTCCTGTCAACCAAGGCCACAAGGTGAAGCTGGCAGAGATGACCCAGGCAGATGGCTCCTGCAGCCCACTGCCAGAGTATCTGTCTGTCAGTCACAGGGCAGCAGAAGGTGAAGGGAAAATACACCCAGTGTGTTAGGGTGGGGAAGGTTCCCATCTTCAGCCCCGTGAAGAAAGTCCCCTTTGCTGACATCTTATTAGCCTGTCACTGCCCCATTCATTGCAAGAGACTGGTGTCTCTGAGTTTGTCAGCCCTGATCAGGTTCTGGAAAAACTGTTATTTCCTCATCTGATGGTCCCTCTGATTCTGCAGCAGGAGAAGACTATTCAGGAGCAGAGTCTCACAGAACTAGAGACATGTCTTTAGTCATAATACAGGAAATGCTTTTGAACACTGGTCTCCCCACCAGAAGACTTCTTTTTCTCTCTTATAAAAAAGAGAACAGAATATAAAGCATTCCTAATTACATGAGAATTTTGTCTACATTCACAGATTAGTTTAATTCATTGGGGACGTGGGTATAAATACAATCTCATTGCTGTCACACTTCATCCCCTTCCCCCGCTCCACTCTGTTCTTATTAAATATTTCATTTGGCTCACTGGAGATGTCTAGCCCAACAGTAAACTAATACTGAAATGTCTTTGACAAAGGTAATCATGGCCAATTATACTATTATAACAACTATTGCAGTTTTTAAGTTTAATTCATTCGTTATTGTTGAAGAACCTGTTTGGTGCAAGTCACTGTGCTGGGTTCTATAGGGAATATATTTAGCTTTTTTGTCCCCATCAGTTTTTAGAGACATTGCAGAGGCACAATCCTAATTCAAGGCAGTATATGCCGCATGTCAGAAGAGGTGGGCAACTGTGGCAGCCACTATCGCATATCAACCCCAAAGCCATTCCCGGCTGGTGGTTTTATTTGCCAACACACCCTCTGGGCCGTTCCACCACCAGGGCAAATCTTAGTCTAAGCTCATCAACGTAATTCCAGTTCTCTTGCCTGAGACTGGTTAAGGAAGCAGCAGGTGATGCAATTATGCAAATGAGAGGGGAGGTAAAGTCTTCTGGATGGGGGTTGATGGGAAGATATTCTTGGAAGAATTTCCTTGCTCTTAAACAGGAACACAGTGGGGCTTCCCTGATGGCACAGTGGTTAAGAATCCGCCTGCCAATGTAGGGGTCACTGGTTAGAGCCCTGGTCCGAGAAGATCCCACATGCCGCAGAGCAACTGAGCTTGTGTGCCACAACTACTGAGCCTGAGCTCTAGAGCCCGTGAGCCACAACTACTGAGTCCACGTGCCACAACTACTGAAGCCCGGGTGCCTAGAGCCCGTGCTCTGCAACAAGAGAAGCCACCGCAATGAGAAGCCCGCACACTGCAACGAAGAGTAGCCCTGGCTCGTGGCAGCTAGAGAAAGCCCACGTGAAGCAATGAGGACCCAACGCAGCCAAAAATAAATAAATAAATAAATTTATTTTTTTTAAAAAGGAACACAGGGGGCACTTCCCTGGTAATCCAGTGGGTAAGACTTCTCGCTCCCAATGCAGGGGGCCTGGCTTTGATCCCTGGTCAGGGAACTAGATCCTGCATGCATGCTGCAACTAAAAGATCCCATGTGCAGCAACTAAGACCGAGTGCAGCCTAAATAAATAAATAAATAAATATTTTAGAATTAAAAAAAATAATGAAATAGCCTGCTTGTAAAAAAAAAAAAGATTTTCTCTTTTGAACCTTTGGCATTATTTTGTGAGCACATGATACTTGAAGTTGCCACAGTTATCTTGTGACCACAACTGCACAGATATGAGGACAAAAGCTAACATTCCCAGCCTAACAGAACAGAAAGATACAAAGAACCTGGGTCCTGGATAGGATGTTGAGCCCCCCAATAACTAGTCCTGAAACTTCTCTCCCTCTGGATTTTTCATTATGTGAGATTATAATCCTTTTATTGTTGGGTCATTTTGAGTTGGGTCTTCTATTGCTTCCTGCCAAAAGTATTCTAACTAATATAAAAGCCTCATGCAATAGTTCATAGAAGAGTTTAGTGAAATAATAATAAAAATATTAAGACCCTTTTAAAATTGTGTAATCCCCTTTCCAGTGCAAACACTGGCCTGGGAGAGTAAAGATCCCATGCCTCCTTTCCTTTCTTTGGTTTTTGACCTTCCTCTGCCTGCAGTGCCTGGTCAACCAAACTGATCTGCTGCTTCCTTTCAGTCTTTTCAGGAGTCTTGGATGGACTTAAGCCACAGATTAAAAGCACACAGAAAACATCTGCAGGCCTGAAAAACCTTCTTCCCTTTTACATGCAACGGTGAATGGAGCCATAGCCTGATCTGTGGATCAGAAGATATAGATACCTTCTGATACAGAAGACTAAGGAGGCCCACTCTGGAAGAACCAGCTCCTCCGAGGAAGCCCAGCCAGAAGGAGCTCAACCCCAGGGCAGTCACAAATCTTCCAGAGCCTAAGGAGCTTTGAGCTCCCCTTGTACACAAGGGGGTGGTACTGGGGGACTCTTGGGACAGGAACCAGGCCAGGTTCTGGGGGCTCCAGGGTATGAACAGGGGTCATTTGACCAGTTATTCTCTTGTGTGGGGGACCCTTGGATCCTTGAGAGAAAAAAGCCTGAGAGGCTTTTTCTCCTTCTCTGGCCCATTTGGTTTCTTTTACTCTCCCCCACTGCTCCCCTCTCTCCCCACCCTCATCTTCTCCCTCCACTTCCATTTCTCCCTTCCCTCTCTCACTCATCTCCTCCTTCCCCATCCTCATTTCCTCCATCACCTCCTTTCCCTCTGGCCAGGTGCCAACACAACAGTGTGCGGCAGAGAGAATTCACCTGGAGAGTGAGACAGCTAACAGAGGCTGACAATTGGCCCTCAATGGCTGTGAGATCCACAGGCTCTGAAAGCTCGGGCCCAGCCCGACCCAGCTGTCAGATGAGCACCTGTGCGGCCTGCAGGCAGAGGGCAGACAGGGCCGTTTGTAGGGCATCAGACTCTTTGAACTTGTCTGTTCAGCTGCCACCTGGCCTCTCCCTGCAGGAGGTGGGGGGAACATAGATGGCAGAGTGGTATGATTGCAAAAGGGAGTCTCCTGGTGGCTGGCCTGAGGGGCAGGAGCCCTGTCCTGTCTCATCTCAGGCATGAGCATGCGCTCAAGAAATTCGTATCAGGCACAGTCTCTTATAAGAGACCTGCAGAATCAAGTGGAGACCAGGGTGAGAAGCCCGGGTTCTATTCTAATAAGTGGTGTGACTAACTCTGCTCCTTCTCTGTCACACTTACCCAGTAGCCAGAACCACTGCCTTGCACCATAACGATATTGAGGACAATGGAACTAACTCACTAGAAGGAAGGTTGTGGACATTATGACACTTCACCCCTAAATGCTCCTGCAGGCACCTCCTAAGAACAAGAACCTTCTCTTATACAACCGCATTCCCATCTTCACACCTAAAAGCGGTAATAATCATTCCATAGCATAGCATACACAAATTTCTCCAGTGGCCTTTTTCTTCTTCAAATCTAGGATCCAATTTAAGTTTGAACATTGAATTTAGTTGTTATATCTCTTAGTCTCTTGTCTAGAACAATCTCCCACTGTAATGGGTTGAATGGAGCCCCCCCCCCAAAAGACATGTCCATATCCCAGAACCAGTGAATATGACCTTATTTGGAAAAAGGGTCTTTGCAAGATGTAGTTAAGGACCTTGAGATCGTCCTGGGTTACCTGGGTCCCCAAATCCAGTGACAAGTGTCTTTATAGGAAGGAAAGAGAAGACATAGACACAGAAGAGGAGAAGGCCATGTGAAGGCAGAGGCAGAGATTAGAACAATACAGCTGCAGCCAAGGATCTCCCGGAGCCACCAGAAGCTGGAAGAGACAAGGAAGGATTCTCCCCTAGAGGCTTTGGGAATATGCCTTACCAACATCTTGATTTTGGACTTCCAGTCTCCAGAACTGTGAAAGAATAAATTTCTGTTGTTTTAAGCCACCACGTTTGTGGTAATTTCTTAGGACATCCCTAGAAAACTAATACACTCACTTTTTAAAAAAATGGCTTTGACTTCTTAGAGCCTAGGAATCATCTGACAGAATGTCCCAAATCTGAAATAGTCTTCAGATTGACCTTTTAACGTCATAAACCTGATCAAGTCATTCCTCTGCTTAAAACCCTCCAGTGGGGGCTTCCCTGGTGGCGCAGTGGTTAAGAATCCACCTGCCAATGCAGGGGACACAGTTTCGAGCCCTGGTCCAGGAAGATCCCACATGCTGCAGAGCAACCAAGCCCATGCGCCACAACTACTGAGCCTGCACTCTAGAGCCTGTGAGCCACAACTACTGAAGGCTGCATGCCTACAGCCTGTGCTCTGCAACAAGAGAAGCCACCGCAATGAGAAGCCTGCGCATTGCAACGAAGAGTAGTCCCTGCTCACCGCAACTAGAGAAAGTCCATGCACAGAAATGAACACTCAACACAGCCAAAAATAAATAAATAAAATAAATTTATTAAAAATAAATAAAAATAAAATAAAACCCTTCAGTGGCTTTTCATTGCATTTATAATCAGCTATAGAGACTTCCTTGGTGGTCCGTGCTCCCAATGCATGGGGTCTGGGTTCGATCCCTGGTTGGGCAACTAGATCCTGCACGCGTACCGCAACTAAGAGTCCACATGCCACAACGAAGATCCCGAGTACCACAGCTAAGACCCGGTGCAGCCTAGATAAATAAATAAATAAATACATACATACATACATATTAAAAATAAAGAAATAAATTTATTTTAAAAATGAATTTAAAAAATAAGCTATAAACCCTTTCCTCTGATTTAGAAAGCCTGTGGTCTGACTCCTCCCCACTCCTCTCACGTCACCTTCCCTTCTCTCCTCCCACCCATCTCACTCCAGCCTCACCTTTCTACAGTCCCGCAAACATGCCAAGCTCATCTCAGACTTATCCCTGCCCAGGTGACAACCAAATACAATTCTTTATCTTTGAGTCCTGGATCAGGGGGAAACAGCTATGAAGGACATTATTGGGATCATTGTAGGGGTAGGGGATATGAATATAAACTATATATTAGATAATACTGTTGTATCAATGTTAAGTTTCTTGGGGGGTTAATAGTACTGTGGTTGTATAGGAAAATGTCCTTATTCTTAGGAGATGCATGCTGAAGTACTTAGGGGTGAGATAAAATGTCTGGAAATTACTTTCAAAGGAACTGTGGCAAAATATTAACAACTGGTAATTGTTATACCCTGGGAAAAGGTATATTGGTGTTGATAGCAATATTCTCTTTTTTAAAAATAAATTTATTTATTTTTGGCTGCGTTGGGTCTTCGTTGCTGCACATGGGCTTTCTCTAGTTGCAACGAGCAGGGGCCCCTCTTCGTTGCGGTGCGTGAGCTTCTCATTGCGGTGGCTTCTCTTGTTGCGGAGCACGGGCTCTAGGCACCGGCTTCAGTAGTTGTGTCACTCAGGCTCAAGAGTTGTGCCGCGGGCTCCGTTGTTCCATGGCATGTGGGATCTTCCCGGACCAGGGCTTCAACCCGTGTCCCTTGCGTTGGCAGGCAGATTCTTAACCACTGCGCCACCAGAGAAGTCCCAGAATTCTCTTGACTTTTCTCTGGGTTTGAAAATCAAAATAAAATGGCAGGGGAGAGGGGGAAATGGACAATTTAAAGAAAAAATCTTAATCCAGGTATGCTCAGATTTAAAAAAAAATTTTTTTTGATGTGGACCATTTTTAAAGTCTTTATTGAATTTGTTACAATATTGCTCCTGTTTTATGTTTTGATTTTTTGGCAGCGAGGCATGTGGGATCTTAGCTCCCCGACCAGGGATCAAACCAGTACCCCCCTGCATCAGAAGGCAAAGTCTTAACCACCGCCAGGGACGTCCCTTCTCAAATTTTCATGTGCATTAAAAATCACCTAGGGGGCTTCCCTGGTGGCGCAGTGGTTGAGAGTCCGCCTGCCGATACAGGGGACGGGGGTTCATGCCCCGGTCCGGGAAGATCCCACATGCCACAGAGCGGCTGGGCCTGTGAGCCATGGCCGCTGAGCCTGCGCGTCCGGAGCCTGTGCTCCGCAACGGGAGAGGCCACAACAGTGAGAGGCCTGCGTACCGCAAAAAACAAAACAAAACCAAACCTAGGAAGTTTGTTAAAATGCAGAATTCTAGGGATTCAGAAGATCTAGGTGGAGCACTGAAATCTGCTTTTTGATGGGCCCCCAGGTGATTCTGAGTCAGGTCTCTAGGCTGAGGAGGAAGGTTCACTTAGCATCCTGTGGCCATAAGCTGCTCTCCTGTTCTCCAGTTGACCGGTAGCTGGTTGGAAGGGTCAGGCAGGCAGATGGATGGAGATGCAATTTTACAGTGAGGGCAGGACAGGAGATTGTGGACAGAGTAGAGGATAAGGGGGGAGTTGAGGACAGACCTTGCCTCCTTCCCTGGCTTTGGGCTTCTGGGGGTGCAGAGGAGGTTCCTAGAGCCCAGGGGAAGAATGAAATCAGGGCTCAGAAGTCCTAATACCAGTGCTGCTATTCTATTTTACACACTCTTGGATAATTCCCCTCTTTATTTTATTTATTTATTTATTTTAAAGAATAGGGAAGTGCTTCTTTTTTTAAAACTATTTATTTATTTGGTTGTGTCGGGTCTTCGTTCCAGCATCCAGGATCTTTAGTTGCGGCATGCGGACTCTTAGTTGCGGTGTGCGGGATCTATTTCCTTGACCAGGGGTCGAACCTGGGCCCCCTGCATCAGGAGCATGGAGTCTTAACCACTGGACCACCAGGGAAGTCCACTCATCTTTAAAAAGGAGGTCATAATAAATAGTTTTGGAGCATCTCCCAAATTCCAACGTTCCTGAGCCTTGAGTGTTAAACTCAATAAACGTGGATGGATTCAGACTGCAGACATGTCATTCTAGCATCTGGCCAGAAGGTGGCAGCAACACACCGCTCTATTTTCCTGACTCGACAAACACGGGAAAAAATTTTTTCAGGTGCCTCTGGGTTCTCTTCAGTTTAACCAACAGCTGTTTGACTTCGGTCCTGTGCTAGACACCACAGTCACAAAAGTGGATAAGATCTGATGGCTGCCCTCAAATATCATATTGTCAGGGAGCAGGAGAGTCAGACATATCAACAGATTACTAGTTTACTAGCTGTGTGACGTTGGGCAAGTTGCCTAACCTCTCCGTGCCTCAGTTTCTCCAACTGTAAAATGGGAATAGTAGTAGTACCTATGTCATAGGGTTATTGTGAGGATTAAAAATGATAACACGTGTAAAATGCTTAGCATAGTGCTTGGCACATAGGAAATGTTAGCTATTGCTATATTATACAGTGAGAGAACTGATGAGATGGAGAAGATACCCAGGGTGCTCCCTAACAGGGAGGAGTGGAGCCCCCAAATGGAGATAATGGGGAAAGGATTCCATGCCGGTGGAGCCACTCTGCCAATAGGGACCCTGCAGCCAGACCAGCCTGGGAGAGCCCACCTCGAATGGAGCTGGACTCCTTCTGGCTGGGGCTCATCTGGGCTCCTGCAGGCCCAGAACACAGAACACCAGCAGGCCCTGACCAACCAGGACGTGTCTTCCTGGAGAGGAAGGCGTAATTTGCTCACTGCGCAACCTCAGACAGGCAACTTTGTCCCTCTGAGCCTCAGTTCCTACCCAAGTGATGGGAAAGGGGCTCACAGGACCTGAGGGATGGTGCCAAGTTCCACATCTGAGACACTGTGGAGAGTTAGCTGTAAAGTCAGCCAGTTCAGGGGCAGCAGGGACCTAGAGCTAGGGATGCAAAGAGGAAGCAACAGGGAGGCAAAGAGATCTTGGGGAGGACATTGGAATTTCCCCAGGATGTGGAGTGGAGGTTGAGCCAGTCCTAGACCTCAAGGGGCAGGGAGATGCCAGCTAACCCTTAGGTACAAGAAATTAGGGTTATGTCATTGATTCTGTGTGTCTGTTTCCCCTCTGTCACATGGGAGGGGAAGAAGGCAATCAACAGTGTTGAGCACCTGCTGTGAGCCTCACAACATGCTAATCGCTTTATGCATAATACCTCATTTAGATCTCATGACACCTCTGGAAGGAAGGTATCGTCATTCCTATTTTACAGATGAAGAAACTGAAGCTCAGAGGGGATATGTAACTTGCCCAGGGTCACACAGCTAGTAAGTGCCCAGTCTGATGGCCTTATCTCTTCTCCCATGACCTTTCCCACCATTCCACCTTAGCTGCTCACTCCTTAGAAACACCCTGGGAATCTTTTTTTTAAATTATTAATTAATTTAATTTATTATTTTTGGCTGTGTGGGGTCTTCGTTGCTGCACATGGGCTTTCTCTAGTGGCGGCGAGCGGGGGCTACTCTTCGTTCCCGTGCTCAGGCTTCTCATTTCGGTGGCTTCTCTTGTTGCGGAGCATGGGCTCTAGAGCATGGGCTCTAGATCACAGGCTCAATAGTTGTGGCGCACGGGCTTAGTTGCTCCACAGCATGTGGGATCTTCCCAGACCAGGGCTCGAACCTGTGTCCCCTGCACTGGCAGGTGGATTCTTAACCACTGCGCCACCAGGGAGGCCCCATCCTGGGAATCTTATCCATAAATACCCCAGCTGCAGAATCACAAATTCATGCACCCTGCTCTCTGAAAACAACTTCCTAGCCTCTCAGTGCCTCTTTCAGTTCCTTGTACTGTGACTGTTCTTTGGCCTTGCCTGGAAGTCCAGCTATGGGCCTCTTTACTCTCCCAATACCCCACCCTCTCTTGTCTACACACCCCTCCTCATCCAGCTTTGAGTCCATGGCCTGCCATTTAGCAGCTCTCTTGCCAGTAACCTAAACTTCATTGCTTACCTGCCTTGCAAACCTCTGAATACAGTGGTTATTTCTCTTTGAGCCTTTGCCAGAGCAGTCAAGGACAGCAGAAGGAGGAGGGGTAATAATAACGATGGCGAATACTTATATGACATGCGTTATGTGCCAAGCACTAAGTGCTTCACATACTGGAACTCAATTACTCCTCCAGCACGATGGGCTGGGTACTATTATTATCATCCCCACTGACGGACAAAGAAAATGGAGAGAATAGAGGTTAAATCACTCAACCAAACTCAAAGCCTACAGCTAATTAAGTTGAGGAGCCATGATCAAACCCACGCAGTCAGTCTGTCCAGAGTCCGTGTCTTGATCAGTATACTATTTGCCCAGTGCACTGAGGCCACCCTTCCCTCCTTCCATCAGCCAGGAAGTACTGGGTTCCTGCCACCCCGGTCCAGCACTGCTCTTGGTGGGGACAGTCCAAAGGAAGTCCAGATCCTTCTTCACTGTACTTGGGGGCTGACAACTTGTAATAATAGTAGTAATAAAATAAGCTTAAGTTTTCAGCTTTTATTATGTGTGTCCTAAGTATTTTACATGTATTTATTTAACCCTCCCAACAACACTATGAGATGGAAACTACAACTTTCCCCCTTTTGCTGGAGCACATGAGAGGACATAGTAATGAGACTACATTTGTACAACAGAGTGTTGGAATCAGATGGGAAGCTTGGTAGCTGGATGCCAGAGCCCTGGCTCTTAACCGGGACCCTTTCCTACTTTTCTCCCGGCCACAAGACCTCCCAGGCCCAGCTCTTTCTGAGGACGGGGGAGGAGTCTTCTCTGCATTGCCAGCAGGCCTGGTTCCCAAACCCAGGCCAGACCCTGGCCTTGCAGCTCGCAGAGCCCTGCCGAGGTGGTCCTGGTTCCCTCCACTCTGAGGCTTCTGGGTGGTGAGCTGGGAGCTTAAGCAGGAGAGAGGATGGGAACCCCACTGGTAACTCCCCGGGGCCAGCCCTAGAGGCCTCTACTCTTAAAGGCCCAGGTCTGCCCCCAGTTCCCTATAAAGATAAAGCTTGAGCTCGTCCTCCCCAGGCCTTACCTGTCCCTTTGCGTGAAGTACCAGCTCAGACTCCCAGTTTGTACCCGGAGGACAGCAGGCAGGGCAGGGCAGGGCCTAGGCTGCAGTGGATGGGGCTTCAATGGCAGCTGGGGCTCAGAGCCCAGGGCTGCAGCAGAAAGCACCTAGCTTCCCCACTCCCCTCCTCACACCTATCAAGTCCCCTCCCCCTAACCCAGGCAGGACCCTACCCCTCCCCACTTCCAAGAGCTAGTGGCCACCCGCCCTGGTTTATCCATCCCACCCCTCTCTCCCATCCTCCCTCTTCCCATTCCCCTGGCAACCAAACCAGATTCATCAAGGAGAAGCACCTGGCAGCTGTTCAGGGAGAGACTAATAGCCCAGAAGGAAGGAGGGGCCTGGAGAGGAGAAGGCAAAGGCGGTAGGGATGTGAGCGTGAGGGCGTTGGCCCATCTCAGAGGACACACAAAGGCGGGGAGGCCCCTCTGCCCTGCAGTGCTGAGGGGAAGGCCAGCCAGGGAGCCGCCCTCCTCATCCCCTCAGCCAGAGGTGCAGCCCGGAGTCCCAGACCTGTTTCCCCAGACGCCCAGCTCTTGTCCTCAGGACCAATCCTACACGGACCTGTCCTTACTGGAGAGCCCCGGAGTCCCCAGCGGCGGCAGCCCCTTAGCTCCTGGCAAGCCCAACAGGCCTCAGCACCTCGACTCCTGCAGACCATCCAAGCTGCCTCTGTCCACTCCTGGGCAGCCTGTGCCTGCGTTCTGGAAGCCACTTGACGTGCAAAGGCCAGACATCAGCCTCCCTGCTAACTCTGGGGTGGGGGAGGGTATGAAGGGCCCTGTGGTTGGGTGTGTCTAATGTGTGTGCACATAGGTGCACGGTGCTATTACGCATATGCATCTGTGTGTGTGCACAGGCTCGTGGCTCTGTTCTGGGCCTTGTTCTCCTCTTTCAGTCCCTGAGCCGATGGGGATGGGCACTTTCTCTTTCCCCTTCTCTTCCCATCCAGCCCCACCTATCGCTGGGTACCTGCAGCTCCTCAGTACTGGAAACCGGTTCCTGCCAGTGTGTCTCTCAGCCTTGGCAGCAGCTGCTACCCTTCAGCCCCCTCCCCTTCCTACTTCAGGAATCGCCCCGGTTCCTGTAAGGCCGTGACTGAGCAGCGGTGGGCTGGGGGAAGGGAGAATCCGGTAAGCCAGACAGCACACGCTAGCTCACTCAGTTCAGCCTCTGGCATGGCACAGACCCTCCCAAGTGGGACCCAGAGCTGGGCCTAGTCACCCTCAGCCCCCTCTGATGTGCCCACCTTGTTGGGGCCTGGGGTAGATTTGGGATCTGTGTCTTTAAGGCTGAGACATCAGCAGGCAACCTCCTGGCCAAGTGTCCAGGGGAGGGGGAGGGGAAGAAGCAAGTCCATTAGCAGCAGAGCTGGCGCCAGGCAGCAACCCTTCACAGAGCCCTGGGGATTTCAGGGAGAGCAGCCCTTCCTCACCCACCTCAGCTGTCTCTGCACTCCTGTCCCCCAGATCTCCCTGGGTGTGGTGACAGAGGGGGCAGCTGACAGCATTTGAAAGCAGAGCCTAGCCTTCAGGGGCCATGTGGAGGCACAGCCTCTGGGGCCTAAGCCAGGCCAATTCTCCCTGCACCTGGGCTACATCCTCCCTGCCCATGTGCCAGAAGCCTGCCCTTTAACATCCAGTCCACCTAGCCCCCAGTTTTTACCAGCTCTTTCAGGCAGGGACCCCAGTTCCATTGAGGCCCTCCCACCCTAGGCTCCAGCTCCGGGTATTTGCTGGAAGGCACTGACCCCCCCAACACCCGAACCCCGCCTCCCGCCTCCCTGTGGCCTGTGGTAGCCATCCCTGTTTCCTTCCCCACCAGCAACTGGGGGAATCAAGTAGGCAGGGCGCCGGCAACCAGGGAGGGAGGGTGCGGCGCTCCTGCAGCTCCGCAGGGGTGGGGCGTCCCCCTCCCCACATAGCCCCACCGTCAGGCCAGTGGGAGGAGCAGCCCATGCCCCCCCTGAGCCCGCAGGGCTATAAAGCCGCCTCGCAGCGGTTTGCGGCTTCTTCCCAGCGCCCGGACAAGCCCTGCCAGCGGTGACTGCCCATCCTCGGCCGCCATGAGCCACCCGTCGGGCCTCCGGTCCGGCGTCAGTTCCACCTACTACCGCCGCACCTTCGGGCCACCGCCCTCGCTGTCCCCGGGGCCCCTCTCCTACTCTTCCAGCTCCCGCTTCTCGAGCAGCCGCCTGCTGGGCTCGGCGTCCCCTAGCTCCTCCGTGCGCCTGGGCAGCTTCCGCAGTCCCCGGGCAGCCGCGGGCGCCCTCCTGCGCCTGCCCTCGGAGCGCCTCGACTTCTCCATGGCCGAGGCCCTCAACCAGGAGTTCCTGGCCACGCGCAGCAACGAGAAGCAGGAGCTGCAGGAGCTCAACGACCGCTTCGCCAACTTCATCGAGAAGGTGCGCTTCCTGGAGCAGCAGAACGCGGCCTTGCGCGGGGAGCTGAACCAGGCCCGGGGCCAGGAGCCGGCGCGCGCAGACCAGCTGTGCCAGCAGGAGCTGCGCGAGCTGCGGAGGGAGCTAGAGCTGCTGGGCCGCGAGCGCGACCGGGTGCAGGTGGAGCGCGACGGGCTAGCGGAGGACCTGGCGGCGCTCAAGCAGAGGTCAGGGGACAGGGCCGGGGCTGGGCGGCGGCCGTCGAGGCGGCCGCCAGAGGGAGTGGCCCGCCTCGTCCACCTGGGCGTGTGCAGGCAGCATCCTCGCCAGCGGGCAACACCCCCAATCTCCGTCTACCACTTTGCTGAGTCTCTGGGGAGGGGAGGAAGGGGGAGTTACTATGTCTCCCCTGTGTATAAAGGGGCCACATCTCAGCTCCCAGCAGGTTAAAGGGAAATATGGGGCAAGTCCATCAGGCAGCCTGAAGGCCCCTCCTCAGAGTCCTGGGCAGTAGCAGCCTCTGACCCAGATCCTGGGGGTCGCGGTCTTACGGCTGGGCGGTGACCCCGGAGCTCAGCTTCTGCACACTCCTCCCACCAGGCTGGAGGAGGAGACTCGCAAGCGCGAGGATGCGGAGCACAGCCTCGTGCTTTTCCGTAAGGTGAGCTCGGTCTCCCCATTCCTACCCCCGGCCTGCGTATCCAGGGTGGCATCTGTGGGCAAAGGGAGGCGACCAGAAGCCTCCAGAGGCAGACAGGGAGGGCCAGGCTCTTCGTCGACCTAAGCAACCCCTCCCTGCTCTCGAAACCCCACTGCCACCCCGTGAAGGACGTGGACGACGCCACCCTGTCCCGCCTGGAGCTAGAGCGCAAGATTGAGTCTCTGATGGATGAGATTGAGTTCCTCAAGAAGCTGCACGAGGAGGTGGGTGGACCCGGGTGTCAGGAGGTTGGGGGTGGTCTCGTTGGAGCTGGAGTACAAGCTCTGGAAGAGACTGGCGAGTGGACCTGAGGAAGAGAAGGGAGATTCGTAGGGTAGACGCAGGCTCTCAACCTCCTCTACAGGTGGTTTGACTCACACCCCTGCGCCGCCTGGTGGCGAGAAGCGGAGCTGCACCCCCGTAACCTGGCCAGAGGCTTAGTACGGGCGTGGCGCGGGCCGTGCAGTACCAAGCGCGCTGCACTCCCTGGCGCCCCCTTCTGTTCATTCAAGTGTTTCTTCTCTTTTCTGTGCGCCAACCACGCGGCCCGCGTGGGGTCTGCGCGATGAACTCGGCCTCTCGCCCTGGGCGGCAGGAGCTGAGAGACCTGCAGATGAGCGTGGAGAGCCAGCAGGTGCAGCAGGTCGAGGTGGAGGCGACCGTGAAGCCCGAGCTGACGGCGGCGCTGAGGGACATCCGTGCCCAGTACGAGAGCATCGCGGCGAAGAACCTGCAGGAAGCAGAAGAGTGGTACAAGTCCAAGGTGCCAGGGCACGGGAGGGTTTGGGAGGACCTGGAAGGGTGGGGAGCTGGGGGGGAGGGCGCATCTGGTCCATTCACGTCCGGGTTGCCCTCCTGGCCGCAGTACGCGGACCTGTCCGACGCCGCCAACCGGAACCACGAGGCCCTGCGCCAGGCCAAGCAGGAGATGAACGAGTCGCGACGCCAGATCCAGAGCCTGACGTGCGAGGTGGACGGGCTTCGCGGCACGGTGAGTACCAGGCTGCGCGCCCCCGCCCAGGGGGTGGAGGATGAAGGCTGCTCCCCCCATTGACGCCCCCTCTTCACCCCCAACCCCCAGAACGAGGCGCTGCTCAGACAGCTGCGGGAGCTGGAGGAGCAGTTTGCCCTGGAAGCCGGCGGGTACCAGGCGGGCACCGCACGGCTCGAGGAGGAGCTGCGGCAGCTAAAGGAGGAGATGGCGCGACACCTGCGAGAGTACCAGGAGCTCCTCAACGTCAAGATGGCCCTGGACATCGAGATCGCCACCTACCGGAAGCTCCTTGAGGGCGAGGAGAGCCGGTGAGGGGCGGGTCGGATAGGGTGTGGTCAGGACTGGGGAGGGGGGAGGAGTGGGGGGGAGACCAGCGGCTCAGCGGAGTAGCTGACCGAGTGCTTCGCCCCCAGGATCTCCGTGCCAGTCCATTCCTTTGCATCCTTAAGTATAAAGACGACTGGTGAGTCTTTCACGTCTGACTTCCAACTGTCTGTCCCCTTGTCCATTTCTGCCCTGACTGGACTCTGACTCTGCTCAGGGACTGGTTCTCTCCGTGAACTTCTGAGTCTTGGTCTACACTCGCCTTCGCTCCTCAGGCTCTGCCCCTCCCCACCCCTCCCTCACCTCCCAGACGGAGTGAGGACTTAAAACAAGAGAAATCCCAAGCCTCCTCCCTTCCACCTCTCATCTTGCTTTTTCCAGTGCCTGAGGTGGAGCCTCCCCAGGAGAGCCACAGCCGGAAGATGGTTCTGATCAAGACCATTGAGACCCGGGATGGGGAGGTGAGATGGGTCCCTTGAGCACAGGACCCCATCATTTCTCATAGTATTTCTGAACCCCAGCGTGGCTGCAGGTAATCTTAGGGTGTTTATGGGTTAGTGATTCTTGGGGTGGGAGTGAGACAGGGAGATGGAGGTGGATGGTCAGGGAGGGGGGACACCGTGCCACAAAGGAGCTGGAAGGAGGGTGGTGCTGAATGGTTTGTGCCCCTCACATGCCTCGGCCCCCAGCAGGTGGTGACAGAGTCTCACAAGGAGCAGCGCAGTGAGCTGGACAAGTCTTCTACTCACAGCTACTGAACTTGTTGGTCCAGAGCTCCCTGGCCCTGCCCTAGGCCTCTAAGCCCCAATCCTAACACCAGTCCCGAGCTAGTCTCCTCCCCCTCTGCATGTGTCCACCAGATGGCTCCAGTCACCCCTTCCCTGGCCGTGGCCAAACCCTACCCAGCACCACAGCTGGGCCTCTCCATGCCCACAGAGACATGATCCATATGTTTCTCATTTCTTATCTTGGTAAGAGTCTATATGTTCCCCCATTTCTTGTCCTGGTAAGAGTCTATATGTTCCCCCATTTCTTGTCCTGGTAAGAGTCTATATGTTCCCCCATTTCTTGTCCTGGTAAGAGTCTATATGTTCCCCCATTTCTTGTCCTGGTAAGAGGCTGACCATCCCCAGGATGAGTCTACTCCTGCCACGACCCCAAGATCAGTGGGTGGGTCAGGGTCTGAGTTTCACTTTTAAATCAAATAAAACTGCTATCAAGGGAACCCTCTCCAGTGGTGATCATTTTGTAATGTATAAAAGTATGGAATGACTATGTTATACACCTGAAACTAATATAATATTGTAAGTGAATCATACTTCGATTTTTAAAAGATCATAGAATAGTAAATGGGGGGGGCGGGGGGGACCCTCCCTAGTGCACTTGTGTCTGTGTCATGGGAGCGTCAATGCAAAGGAGGCTCAGCGGTATTTTCCCCCTGCCTCAGGTCATTTCTCTTCTGACTCCCACTATCTCGGCATCTATGACTCCTGTCTACCCTTCTGGTTTTCCTCCTACCTCTCTGTCCGTTCCTTCTCAACTTCTGTGCCCCATCTGCAGCCCCAAATGTCCAAAGCAGAGCCCCTCACCTCGCTTTCCACCTTCTGCAGTCATGTTCTTCCTTCTGGATTCCCCGCCCTAAGATGAAGGCACCACTAGGACTTTCGTGGCCCAAATTAGAACTCACCTCATCTTATACTCCTTTCTTTTCTTCACCTACCCCCAATTCTGTTAATTCTACTTTATAACTCTTCCAAGGCTGTCTGGTTCTCCCCATCCCCACTGCCACCACCCTAGTCCAGGCCACCATCATCTCTTTTTTTAAAAAATTTTTATTTATTTTTGGCTGCATTGGGTCTTCATTGCTGCGTGCAGGCTTTCTCTAGTTGCGGCGAGCGGGGGCTACTCTTCGTTGCGGTGTGTGGGCTTCTCATTGTGGTGGCTTCTCTTGTTGTGGAGCACGGGCTCTAGGCACGTGGGCTTCAGTAGTTGTGGCACACGGGCTCAGTAGCTGTGGCTTGTGGGCTCTAGACTGCAGGCTCAGTAGTTGTGGTGCACAGGCTTAGTTGCTCCGCGGCATGTAGGATCTTCCCAGACCAGGGCTCGAACCCGTGTCCCCTGCATTGGCAGGCTGATTGTTAACCACTGCGCCACCAGGGAAGTCCCGCCACTGTCATCTCTTGCCTGGGTTACATTGTCTGCCTCGGTGGTCTTTTCCCCTGGCCTGGCCCTGCCACCCACCTAAACCTATTCAGCACACTTAGCCAGCAGATCAGATTCTGCTACCACCACCCCTCCCCTTGCTTGAAAATGTCTATTTCCATGCTGTCCTCCAACTCCATTCCATCCTACCCTTGCCTTGAAGTCAAAATTTACTTCTGAATTTAGAATGATCTTCTTCACTCAGTTATAGTGCTAGGTGCAGGGAGTAAGCCAGAGTCCCTGCTCTCAAGGAGCTCACAGTCTGGGTGGAGGACATAGATAAATAAGCATACAATTCCAACCTCGTGATGAGTGATGTGATTGGGATAAGGAGATGGTGTTGTGGGAACACAAAGAAGAGCACCTAACCCAGCCTTAGGGTAGAGATGGCTTCCCAAAGGAGGCACCATCACAGTGAGCGCTGGAGAATGAACAGCGGTTATTCAGGTGAAGCAGGGAGAGGAGGAGGACTTTCTAGGTAGCTACATCAGCCAGAAGACAAGAGGGAGCATGTCTGGAAAGTGAAAGTAGTTCTACGTTGCTGGAATGAAGGCTAGAAAGGAAGGAATTGCATTGAGGCTGGAAAGATGCAATGAGGGCCAGGTCACCGAGGGCCTTATATGACATATTAAGGCACTTAGAATTTATTCTAAGGAAAAGGGAAAGAACAGGGTTTAATGGGTGAAGTATTCAGATCTGCATCTTAGAAAGGTCACTCTGGCTGTGGAGTTCAGACACAGTTGGAAGGAGATGGAGGACAAGTTCAGAGACTGTGCAGTGAAACATGCAAGAGATGGTGGTGGGCAAAGAAGTGGATGGATTTGAGAACTATTCGGGGGGTAGAATCTGCAGTTCCTAAGTGGGGATTGTCAGTGTGAGGGCAAGGGAAATAGCAAAGATTACCCAAGGTTTTGAATTGAACAACCAGGCAGATGGTGGGACTTTTCACAGAAGCAGGGAAGATTGGTATAGGGGGACAAGGGGGCCCAAGACAACAAAGTCAGGTTTAGACTTATTGAGTGTGAGATGCTACAGAACAGCCAAGGGGAAGGGCTGGCAGGCATTTGGGTCCACGGGTCTGGAGTTCAGGTGTGATGGAATATTTTGAGATGCTGAATCTATCAGGATGCTTTCTGCTACAAGTAACATACAACCTCATTTTTTTTAAAGAAAGAAAGTAAACTACCTCATGTAACAAGGAGCCAGAGGTAGGTGGGCTTTGAAGTTGGTTGATTCATCAGCTCAATAATATCACGGACCCAGGCTCTGTCCATGGTTCTGCTCAGCCTTCCTCCTTGGAGGGAAGTTTCATCCTCGGGATGGTTCTCCTCATTGTCTGAAGGTGGGTGCCAGTAGCTACTGCGTGACACTTCTGTCTTCATATTCAGTGGAAGAAAGAGAAACCCCTCCTCCCAAGTATGAGATATAAATCCTTTCCTTCCGACCGTCTGGCAAGGATCCTTAGTGTGTCCTCCGCTCCTGAAGCAGTAACAGTCATCAGGGGAAAGCCACTCACTGACTTGGGCTAATTGTCTGGTATGGAATGGACATTGGGGTCAACCACAGTGTCCACTGCAAATATTACTCAAGCTTCCCGCCATTTTCACCCTCCACCCCTTGCCTTCTCTCCTTTTCATTCAATAGCATTTCTTATCTCAGAGGAGAAATATCACTGAAGAAAAGCAGACAAAAGCTTTGGAGTTTCAAATATTTAGATTTTCAAGTGAGCAAAATTTCCAGTTTGGAAACTTTCACATCAGAGTCTGTGGCCTATGATTTGTACTGGATAGAAGAAAGAGTTTGAGCTGGGTTTCTCAGGTGTCCCACCTGAGAAAAAAATGAAACCACTCAAGAACGGTGTATTAAGTGAGAAAAGAAAAGTGACTTGGGGAGACTCGTAGAGGAGCAGAAGAAGTGAATCTTGAGAATTAACTGGCAGAGAGGTAGGAGGCCTCAGGAAGCCAGGGCAAGAGAGGGCTTTCCAGAGGGAGTGGCCAGCTGCGTCAGAGGATGCTGGGAACCCAGGTTAAGTAACAGGTGGGAAATGTGGGATTTATCGGCAAGGAAGATGTTAGACCTCGGTGAGGGGCAGCTTCAGGGCAGGGTAGGGTCAGAGACAAAACATGGTCAACTGAAGAGCGAATGAGAGATGGGGAAGTGGAGAGCAGACTACTCTCATGAGATGTTTGATTGTTAAAAGAAAAGAAAGAGCCAGAGCCAAGAAAGATCTGTGTTGGAGAAGTGAAATTTTGAAGAAAGGAGAGGCTGCACCAATCGTTTTCAAGCTGCGGGTCATGAAACATTGTAATAAAAATTATTGGGTCAAGACAAACATTTTAAAATAAAAGGGATAGAAGACTTTAGGGCATGGTGAAACTTTTATTTTCAGTGTATATATGTGTGTTCTGGGTTTTCATGTAAAATACATTTTTTTTATCTTGGATTGCGGGGGGAAAAATTGAAAAAGACCAGACTTGAACGAATTTAAGTGCTGGGGAGAATTGAAAGAATCAATCTGTCACGCATGGATCCAGCCACCTATTGAAATTATACAACCTCAGACTTGGCTGTGATTGAAGAGTTTTAGGAAAACTCAAAATCCAATTCTAATAAAGGGATCTGATGCTAACCTCAAGAAGACAGGGCTGGGATTTGACTGTGATTAAGAAAGCCTATACCGTATTGACTTTATTGTATTCTGCTTGTTGGAAGAGGGGAAGTAGTTTTCATGTCATCTGTAAGAAGGTCACCTCAAAAGTGAGGACGTGACCACATCTACTTAGCAGTTCCTAGAGTGAACCAGTTGTGATGGGTATCCTGGACCCCAGGGAGGTGCCCACTGTTGTAGTGGAATAATTCCTCAGGGGCCACCTGCCGTGGGTGGAAAAGGGTGTTCAGTTATCTGAGTTGCGAAGAAGACAGACTAAATGAATAGCTCAAGCAAACGGGAGTTCATTGTGAAGTCACACGTGGAAATAAGGGGGACAAGAATTGCAGCTGCCTGGGGTGCAGTGGGAGTCATTTCACAGGAACCCAGAAACACCTGTGTGACACGGGCTCCGCAGCCCTGTCAGGCCTCACGGAGCATGACAGGTGACAGGAAGCCCCCTCCACTGCAGGAGCACAAGGCTCCCTGACCGGTGCTCTTACTGCTTCTACTGCTTCTGTCACAATAAGCAAATGACCTCACCCTCTGCCCTGGCTCTTGCTCACTCACAGTTTCTTCTTACTTGTGGCTTCAATTGTCCTACGGCTTCCATGACCAGATAGCAATTGCGCACTGACTTCTGGGGCTTTCTTTGGCTCTGCTCTCACTTCCTATCCCAGAAGATGCCCACTTTACCAGCCTTGCCAGGTTCATCCACACTCTCCACGTCCTCTACGAGACACATGGACAGATACCCAAAGGCTGATGGGCTTTAGTCCCCTGTGCACTTCCACTCCCATGGTTAATAAATGTTGTTCAGGGCTTCCCTGGTGGCCAGTGGTTGAGAGTCTGCCTGCCGATGCAGGGGACATGGGTTCGTGCCCCGGTCCGGGAAGATCCCACATGCCGCGGAGCAGCTGGGCCCGTGAGCCATGGCCGCTGAGCCTGCGCGTCCGGAGCCTGTGCTCCGCAACGGGAGAGGCCACAACAGTGAGAGGCCCGCGTACTGCAAAAAAATAAAAAAATAAAAAAGTAAAAATAAATAAATAAATAAATATTGTTCATGCATACCAAATGTTGGTTGTATTTGTTCCTAAACCTTTGACACTTATACTTGTCATAGAATCCCAGTGTTTAAGAAAATATTTTTTTAACTAATGAAAGAATGTGAAAAGTACAATTTTAAGAATCTGCATTTAAATCTTGGATCTTCTACTTACTAGATGCATGACCTTGGAAAAGATACTGCACCTCTCTTTGCCTCTGTTTCTTCATCTGTAAAATGGAGACAACAATAGTAGCTACTTCCTAGGCTTGTGAAGATTAAATGAGATGATTCATGCAGAGTTGAGTAGACTTGGCACTCTTGTAGGCAGGAGAATGAGGTGACATGGTTCAGAATATGGCCTCCTGAACTGCTTCCCTCAGCAGGGTCATGTGGGACCCGTCATAAATTGTAAACCAGGGATCACAGTTCTAGTTATCCTTCAACAGTATAAATGTCAAAGGTGTTTTCTGTTTCAAGGGGACAGCTTGAGCATGTGTTGCAGACTTTCCTCATAATGTATTAATGTCTTATTGCTGTTGTAACAAATTACTACAAACTCAGTGACTTAAAATAACAAATTTATTATCTTACGGTGCTGGGGGTCAGAAGTCTAAAATGGAACGACGGCTCTGTGTTCCTGCTGGAAGCTCTAGAGGAGCCTTTTCCAGCTTCTAAAGACTGACTGCCCGAGTTCCTTGTCCTGTGGCCCTCTTCCATCTTCAAAGCCAGCAGTCACATCACTCTGATCTCCACTTCAGTACTTCTCTGACTGGTCCTCCTGCTTCCCTCTTATAACAGTCCTTTGTATTACATTGATGAACCCAGATAATCTAGGATAATCTTGCCATCTCATAATCTTTAATTTACCCACATCATCAAAGTCCTTTTTGCCATGTAATAAAACATTCACAGGTTCTGGGCATTGAGATGTGGACACCTCTTGGGGAGGGCATTATTATGTTTACCATAGTCTGCCCTCTGGCCTCCACAGATTCATGTTGGTCTCACATACAAAATAGATGTACCCCAAAAGTCTCAGTTACAGGAGCAACTGAAGTGCAAAAATCTCATCTAGGTCTCATTGGCTCAAAAGTCCCAAATTTCTTCATTTAATCATCTAAATTAGTTATGGGTAAGGCTCTGGGTATAACTGATCCTGGGTGGAAATTACTCTCCATCTGTGGACTTGTGAAACTAGAAAACAAGTTATTTGTTCCTAAAATACAATGGTGAGACAGGAATAGGATAACAGTTATAGACTTTCCCACTCAAAAAGGAAGAAAATGGAAAGAAAAAAGAAGTTTCTGAAGCAATGTCATAGAGAGTGAAGTAAGTCAGAAAGAGAAAAACAAATGTATATTAACACATATATGTAGAATCTAGAAAAATGGTACAGATGAACCGGTTTGCAAGGCAGAAATAGAGACACAGATGTAGAGAACAAACGTATGGACACCAAGGGGGGAAAGCGGGGGTGGGTGGGGGTGGGGGTGGGATGAATTGGGAGATTGGGATTGACATGTATACACTAACATGTATAAAATAGATAATTAATAAGAACCTGCTGTATAAACAAATAAAATAAAATTCAAAATGAAAAATCCAGCTGGGGAAACAATGTTAGGTTTCAAGGCCTGGGAATAATCCTGTCTGGTTCCTGGCTCCACCTTCTAGCCTCACTGTCCTGCCCTTGGAGTCATCTTTCCTTTTCCATGTGTTTTCATCAGTTTGTTTCCTGGTTGTATAATTCTGGGAGTCTGACAGCTTTCTTTAATTTTGCCCTCTCTCTGTCCCTTTCACTACAAGCTGGCAGTGTCTCTGCTTGTAGGACATCCTTAAGAACTGTGTGTCTTTCCTGTGTATGTCTCTAGGATTTACTCCATTAGACAGAGGAACTTTTATAAATCTTTTTGCATAATCCCATTTCTATGCTTGGTTTCTGCTCAGATGGCTAAGGAGGTCCATGAGTCACAGGGCTAATCTCTCCAAATAGCCCTTTGTGTGACTGAATACTCTGACCTTTGATCCTTCCTAGGCACTAACAAAAGATTGCCCAGGTACATCCTTGGATTTCTCTTCAGAGCACACTTTCCTGACAGTGAATGACCTAATTTTAGCATCTTTTGCAATATGGCTAGGGTGAGAATTCCCAAACACCATGTTCTGATTCCTTTTTTTTTTTTAACATTTCTTCCCTCAATTTATCTCTTTCCTTTCAGATTTTACTGTAAGCAACAAGAAACCAGACGTCACCTTCAAAACTTGGCAGCAAGGGCTTCCCTGGTGGCGCAGTGGTTGAGAGTCCGCCTGCTGATGCAGGGGACATGGGTTCGTGCCCCGGTCGGGGAAGATCCCACATGCCGTGGAGCGGCTGGGCCCATGGGCCATGGCCGCTGAGCCTGCGTGTCCGGAGCCTGTGCTCCACAACGGGAGAGGCCACAGCAGTGAGAGGCCTGTATACCGCAAAACAAACAAACAAACAAACAAAAAACTTGGCAGCAAAGATAAATACCCAAGTTCATTGTTACAAATTCTGCTTTTCACATAAATGTAAGACTCAATTCTGCTAAGCTTTCTCCTACTAAATAAAAAATATCCCCTCTCCTCTATCTTCCACAACATGTTCCTCATTTTCTTCTGAGCCCTCAACACTAGCAGCACCTTTAACATTCATATTTCTACCAACAGTCTCTTTGTGATGATTTACATATTCTTGAAGGTAGTATAGGTATTCTGTACCATGCTCCTCGCTTCCTTCTGAGCTAAGAGAGTTAACATGCATATTTCTACTAACAGTCTGTTCAAGACAAGCTAGGTTCCCCCCACCCCACCTTTTCTCCCCCACCGCACCACGTGGCATCCCAGTTCCCTAACCAGGGATTGAACCCACACCCTGAGCAATGAAAGCACAGACTCCCAATGACTGGACCATCAGGGAACTCCCCCCATTTTTAATAAATAGTTTATTTATCCAACAGTTTCAACCCTGATATTGAAGCCTGTTGCAGAGTTTCTATCATGCTCCTCAAAGTTTTTCCAGACTCTATCCATAACCAAATTCTAAAGCCGCTTCTACATTTTAAGGTATTTGTTACAATAACACCCATTTTCAGACATGAAAATCTGCACCAGTCAGGGTTCAACCAGAGAAACAGAACCGTAGGAGATATATATTAAGAGACTTATTGCAAAGAATTAGATTCTACAGTTGAAGGGGCTTGCTAGGCAAGTTCAGAATTCACAGGGCGGCTTCCTGTCCTGGCAGCTGATCTCCCTGCAAAGGTGAGTTATTCAGGAGAGAGCACCCAAGACAGAACAACAGTCTTTTTATGACCTAGCCTTGGAAGTGGAATTCCATCACTTCTGTCATACTCTACATCCAAGCCACCGTAAAGGGGAGGGGTTTACACAAGGGCATGTCCACCAGGTAGCAGGGATAATTGTTGCCTATCTTAGAGGCTTTCTGCCACAGGCACTGATTGGTTGGAAAGGTAAACTACAGTGCAGAACTCTTGACAGAAGGGTTCTTCTGTGGAGATGAGGAGTAGCACAAAGGATGTTCCGTGCCCAAAAGGGTGAATGCTAGAAGCAGCAGACCAGGAGCAATAAACAAGATGATTAAATCAAAGTAGCAAGAATCCATTGGCTTGACCCCTCAGCAGTGATGGAAGCCATTGTCCTGCTCCTTCCCTGTTTTCACTGAAAATGGGCTAACAGTGAAGTTAACATGTGAAGCAGCACCCTCCTCACCCCATGTGGGCTCTTTAAGAGAAATGGAAGACAGTCTAACCAGTAATAACAGTTACAAAGGTGAGCACACAATTAAAAATCACTAAATATTTCTAGAAAGCCAAGTCTGTGAAAGAAGATAAACCTGACTTTAAAAGTAAAAAGAGGGATTTCCCTGGTGATCCAGTGGTTAGGACTCCACGCTTCCACTGCAGGGGGTGCAGGTTCGATCCCTGGTTGGGGAACTAAGATCCCACATGCCACGTGGCATGGCCAAGAGAATTAAAAAAAAAAGAAGAAGAAGAAGAAGAAGAAGGCAGGACAGGTAGGAGGAAAAGCATTTTTTAAAAAAAGAAAGTCTTTTCCAGAAATGGATGGAAAAGCTGATCCTCAAATTTGTATGGAATTACAAGGGCCTTGAATAGCCAAAACAATCTTGAAAAAAGAAAAACAAAGTTGGAGGACTCACACTTCTAGATTTCAAAACTTACTACAACGAAAGTAATCAAAATAGTGTGATACTGGCATAGGATAGACATATACACCAATGGAATAGAACTGAGAGTCCACAAATAAACCCATACATCTATGGTAAATTAATTTTTGACAAAAGTGCCAAATCCATTCAAAATACTATGACTGGGTGGCTTAAACAACAGAAATGAATTTTCTCACAGTTCCAGAGGTGAGAAGTCCAAGATCAAGGTGTCAGCATGGTCAGCTTCTGGTTGACTCAGGGCTCTTTTTCTGGCTTGTAGACAGCTACCTTCTCACTGTGGCTTCACATCAGATGGGAGTAAAGAAAGAGCAAGTTTTCTGATGTGTTTTCTTATAAGCACACTAACCCCATCGTGAGAGCCCCACCCTTATACCCTCATGTAAAACTAATTAATCTCCCAAAGGCTCCATCTCCAAATACCATCGCATGGGGTGTTAGGTATTCAACGTATGAATTTTGGAGGACACAATTCATTCCATAGCACTCCCTTTCCCCACAATACAACCTCCACCACAATCGACATCCTGCACCACAGTGTAGTATTGGATTTTTCAAGTGAAAGATAAATAAATGTATATCTCATTTAAGCCACTGTTACATGGAGTTTCTCCTAGTGGATCCAGCCAGTGTGGCTGGATCACAGTGAGAAAACAGAGGTGTGAGATGTGGTTGGAGAGGAGGAAGAGCAGGAGACAATACAGGACCTTGTAAACCATGATACTCTGAAAAAACTGGTTGATTCTGACTGCAACTGCAAAGGTCTCTTTATTTATTTTTTTTTTTCAAAGGTCTCTTTAGAATAAACCGTGTTACAGTGTTTCCTTTTCTGCAGAAGAAATGGACTGATAAGGTATCACTCCTGTTACTGGATTAAGGTCTGTCTAGTCCTGGAGATAATTTATACATTTTATAACATACAACAAAATTCTTTTATCTCTTGCCCAGACTAGTATACTTGCTACTTTTAAAGGTTTCTGTTAGAAAATAGAAAATGGGGGCTTCCCTGGTGGCGCAGTGGTTGGGAGTCCGCCTGCCGATGCAGGGGACACGGGTTCGTGCCCCGGTCTGGGAGGATCCCACATGCCGCGGAGCGGCTTGGCCCGTGAGCCATGGCCATTGAGCCTGCGTGTCTGGAGCCTGTGCTCCGCAACGGGAGAGGCCACAACAGTGAGAGGCCCACATACCGCAAAAAAAAAAAAAAAAAAAAAAAGAAAATAGAAAATGCTTGCTTCTTGTTTCCCCTTTCTTTTCGGTTATGTTTTATTACAGGATATTGAATATAGTTCCCTGTGCTATACAGTAAGACCTTGTTGGTTAGCTATTTTATTTATTTATTTATTTTTTTTGCGGTATGTGGGCCTCTCACTGTTGTGGCCTCTCCCGTTGCAGAGCACAGGCTCCGGACACGCAGGCTCAGCGGCCATGGCTCATGGGCCCAGCCGCTCCGCGGCACGTGGGACCTTCCCAGACCGGGGCATGAAACCGTGTCCCCTTCATCAGCAGGCGGACTCTCAACCACTGTGCCACCAGGGAAGCCCAGCTATTTTATACATAGTAGTGTGTATCTGTTAATCCCAAACTCCTAATTTATCCCTCCCCCACCCTCCTTTCCCCTTTGTTAACCATAAGGTTGTTTTCTATGTCTGTGAGTCTGTTTCTGTTCTGTAAATAAGTTCACTTGTATCATATTTTAGATTACACACATAAATGGTATCATATCTTACTCTAACTTATTCACTTAGCACGATAATCTCTAGGTCCATCCATGTTGCTGCAAATGGCATTATTTCATTCTTTGTCATGGCCAAATAGTATTCCATTGTATATATATACCACATCTTCTTTAACCAGTCATCTGTTGATGGACATTTAGGTTGCTTCCATGTCTTGCTTTTGTAAATAGTGCTGCTATGAACATAGTCTTGCATGTGTCTTTTCAAATTAGAGTTTTCTCCGGATATACACCCAGGAGTAGGATAGCTAGATCATTTGGCAACTCTATTTTTAGTTTTTTAAGGAACTTCCATACTGTTTTCCATAGTGGCTGCACCAATTTACATTCCCACCAACAGTGTTTAGGAGGGTTCCATTTTCTCCACACCCTCTCCAGCATTTGTTATTTGTAGACATTTTAATGATGGCCATTCTGACTGGTGTGAGGTGGTGCCTCATTGTAGTTTTGATTTAGAAAATGCTTGCTTCTTAAACGAGGAAGGGAAAGTTGCAAATGGTTGTCATCATTGTCAGTCATTTCTGTGCTAGTAAAGATTATAAAAGGGGAATACTAACACCCTTCTTCTAGGAAACGGTTACCAGGCCACGTCCATAGGACTTGACCATAAATGAATGTCTCTTTGTTACCTCTTTTAAGACAAAGGAGTCTCAAATATTTGAAATGAAAGACTAAACCTCACCACCAGAGGGCTAAGAAACCACTGTAGGTTATGTCTGATAATTATTTAACACTTGGGTATATTAATTTTTTTTTTTTTTTTTTTTTTTTTTTTTTTTTTTTTTTTTGTGGTACGCGGGCCTCCCACTGTTGCGGCCTCTCCCGCTGCGGAGCACAGGCTCCGGATGCACAGGCTCAGCAGCCATGGCTCACGGGCCCAGCCGCTCCGCGGCATATGGGATCCTCCCAGACCGGGGCACGAACCCGTATCCCCTGCATCGGCAGGCGGACTCTCAACCACTGCGCCACCAGGGAGGCCCGGGTATATTAATTTTTAAAAAAGCAACTATAGAAAAATCCTTTTTTGGCTGATCTCTGTCTCTTTTTATTGCAAAATTTTAAATCTCAATTCATTACTTGGAGTCTGGCAAAGAGAAGAGAGACTACCTTATTTTGGCAAGTTCCTAAGATATTTGGTAAGTACAATAGAAAGCCTTTGATGTATTTTAAAGCAGGTAAATGCCATAGTTTATAAATGCCAGTCTTGAACTCATGGTTTTCAATACATTTAGATATAGAAATACAGAAGTAAATGTGCTGAATTTGTGCATGTACGCGTGTGGGTGTGTGTGTAGATTACATGCCCCAGCTCTGTCTACTGAGAGGGCCTGAGGGGCAGAAATATCCTAATAGCAATGAGCACAGCTAGTGTCCAGCTCGTGGTTTCTAAAAAACATTCTCCTCTTAAAGGAACGAGAGCTCCTTGGAGAAATGGCTGATTCCAGAGCTGATGCAGGGAAAGTATAAATTGAGCCTGAAACATGTTTTTGTGCCAGAAAGAAAAAAAAATGCTAAAAAATGATGAATGCTAAAGGATACAGACATGCTGAAAGGATACAGTGGAAAACCAAATCAGAGACGACTTGTATAACAGAATAAATAATATTAGTAATGGGATAACAATTCACTGAATATATCAATAATAGGTATTTATGAATCCATGGTGATATAATTAAGTAAATAAAGTGAAAGTTTGTTGAGGAATGGAATATTTACATAATTTTAAAGTACTCTGCCCCAAATATTAATTACAAAGGGGAAAGAGTAATTTACAGTGAAGAAACCTGGCAGATACCACTTTAATCAAGTAATCAAAGTTACAGGAAAAATGGAAACGGGCACCACCTGATAGAACGCAGTAGAAAGAAAACAGCATCATTTCTGTGACAGTCCTGCCAGAGATGCATACCCTATGAGGAAACATCAGGACAAACCCAATCTGAAGGACATTCTGCAAATAACTGGCATGTAATCCTCAAAAGTGTCAAGGTCACGAAAGTCAAGAATGAAGAACCGTTCCACATTGAAGGAGACTAAAGAGACATGACAGTTAAATGCAACACGTGACTCTTTACCGGATCCTTTTGCTATAAAGGATATCACTTAGAAAACTGGCAGAACTTGAATGGGGTCTGCGGGTTAGATGGCAGGAGTGTATTGGTGTCCTTTTCCTGATTTTTAAAAAATATGTATTTAGGCGGTGCCAGGTCTTAGTTGCAGCACACGGGATCTTTAGTTGCAGCATGTGGACTTCTTAGTTGTGGCATCTGAACTCTTAGTTGTAGCATGCAGGATCTAGTTCCACAACCAGGGATCAAACCCGGGCCCCCTGCATTGGGAATGCAGAGTCTTACCCACTGGACCGCCAGGGACGTCCCTCTTTTCCTGATTTTGATGGTTGTGTTGTGGTCATGTAAGAGAATGTCCTTGTTAGCAAGAAATATGCACTAAAGTACTGGGGGAAGATAAGGCAACATATTGGCAATTTACTCTCAAATGCCTGAGAGAAAAGGGTTTGTGTACTACTCACACAACTTTTCTGTAAGTTTGAGATTGTTTCACAAAAAAAGGTGAGAAAAAACAGACTGGTCTTTGGAGAAACTGTAGATGGTTTCCCACAAGTCAAGGTTGCCCCTGGCACTGTGACTGTTTAGTATAACGTTGGAAGTTCTGTACAACGATGCAAGAAAACAACCAACAAAATCAAACAAAACAATGAAAAACTCAACAAGGTTTAAGACTGAAAGGGAATTTATAAAAATGTTTTGATTTGCAGAAGACATTAATTATGTCTATAGAAAACCCAACAGAATCAATAGACAAACTAGGAAAACCAAGAGTTCATTAAGGTTGCCAGATAGAAAATCAATTATATTTCACTACAGATCTAAAGGATATATTTGCAATGTTTAAAGCAGACGTGGAATTAATATGCAGAGTATACAGTGGAATCTTATAAGTCAACAGGAAAACCAATAGGAAAAAATGCACAAAGTATACGAGTAGGCATTTCACAGAAGGAGAGTTCTATGGGCTAATTAAGAATATGAAGTAACATTCAAACTCACTAGTAATCAGAGAAATGCAATTTAAAATAACCAAGAGTCCACTTGATACCCACTGAATTGTAAACATTAGAAAGTTGTATAATATCAAGTGTCAGAGAGGATAGAGGTAATAACTTTCAAGTAACATTGTTAAGAGTGCAAACAGCTTCAGACTTTCTGAAAAATAATCTGGAGGTACTTAGTGAAATTAAGTTTGCATAAACTTCATGATCCAGAAATTCCATTCCTGGATATATGTCCCAGAGAAATTCTTTTTTTTTTTTTTTTTTTTTTTTTTTTTGTGGTATGCGGGCCTCTCACTGTTGTGGCCTCTCCCGTTGCGGAGCACAGGCTCCGGATGCGCAGGCTCAGCAGCCATGGCTCACGGGCCCAGCCGCTCCGCGGCATATGGGATCCTCCCAGACCGGGGCACGAACCCGTATCCCCTGCATCGGCAGGCGGACTCTCAACCACTGCGCCACCAGGGAGGCCCCCAGAGAAATTCTTGAACACGTTTACAGGGGGCAACGTAAGACAATTTTCTAGCATTGTTTGTAGAAGTAGGGAATGAATAAGCAAAGTATGATGGATGCCTACCATGGAATCCTATGCAGTTGTTAAAAGCAATGAACTAGATTATATATAGCAATAAGGATGGATTTTAGAAACAGAGTTGACAAAAAAAAAGTAAAAATAAAATCATATGGAGGAGGGGGCTTCCCTGGTGGCGCAGTGGTTAAGAATCCGCCTGCCAATGCAGGGGACATGGGTTCGAGCCCTGGCCCAGGAAGACCCCACATGCCACTGAGCAACTAAGCCCGTGCGCCACAACTACTGAGCCCACGTGCCACAACTACTGAAGCCTGCGCGCCTAGAGCCTGTGCTCCGCAACGAGAGAAGCCACGACAATGAGAAGCCCACGCACCATGACGAAGTGTAGCCCCCGCTTGCTGCAACTAGAGAAAGCCCGCGCACAGCAGTGAAGACCCAACACAGCCATAAATAAATAAAAAACAAACAAACAAACAAATCATATGGAGGGAATTCCCTGGTGCTCCAGTGGTTAGAATTCGGCGCTTCTACTGCCGGCCCTGGTTCAATCTCTGGTCAGGGAACTAAAATCCCACAAGCCATTCAGCACAGCAAAAAAAAATCATATGGCAATGCCATTTATGCAAATTAAAAACTTATACACTAAACAACCTGTAGTAGGTTGAATAATGGACCCCCAAAGATGTCTACATCTTTTTTTTTTTGCGGTACGTGGGCCTCTCACTGTTGTGGCCTCTCCCTCTGCGGAGCACAGGCTCCGGATACGCAGGCCCAGCGGCCATGGCTCACAGGCCCAGCCACTACGTGACATGTGGGATCTTCCCGGACCGGGGCACGAACCCGTGTCCCCTGCATCGGCAGGCGGACTCTCAACCACTGCGCCACCAGGGAAGCCCAATGTCCACATCTTAAGCCCCTGAATCTCTGAATGTTATGTTATACGGCAAAAGAGATTTGCAGATGTGGTTAAGGACTTTGAGATGGGGAGATTATCCGGGATTATCCAGGATTATACGGGTAGGCCCAATGTAATCACAAGGTCTTCATAAGAGGGAGGCAGGAGATCACAGCGTGTAGTATGTGATAACAGAAGAAGTTATATTACCAAGGCTAAGCTCGTACTGCTCGCCACACAGTAGGCCAATAATTGAGAGACGAGTTGTTGGGCAAGGAATAACAGCTTTATTCAAAAAGCCGGCAAGCCGAGAAGATGGCGGGTTTGTGCCCCCAAAGAACCATCTCGCCTGAGTTAGAATTCAGGCTCCTTTTATTCTAAAAGGGGAGGGAGTAAAGTCAAATGCTTCCTGGTTCCCATCTGCCTCATGAGGGGATCTGTTCATTTCTTCCTCCCTGCAGTCATTCACAGGTGGACCTGGTCAAACTGTTTCCTGTGAGCTAAACAAAGGTATTTTAGCTTAATGCTCATTACCTGGGGAGCAGGATTCCCAGAGATGGGCCATTATGTATAATTTAAGCTTATAGGCAACACCCCTTTAGTGATTAACTTGTAATAGAATACAAAAGGTTCTTCCCTATTACAGTTAGAGTGATGGAAGTAGGGGTCACAAGCTAAGGAATGCTGGCAGCCTCTCGAAGCTGAAAAAGGCAAGCAAACAGATTCTCCTCTGAAGTCTCAGAAGGAATGGAACCAGACCAAATTTTAGAATTCAGACCCCCAGACCT
The DNA here is from genome assembly GCF_949752795.1 of Hyperoodon ampullatus. Classification (NCBI taxonomy): domain Eukaryota; kingdom Metazoa; phylum Chordata; class Mammalia; order Artiodactyla; family Ziphiidae; genus Hyperoodon; species Hyperoodon ampullatus. The sequence goes on from NC_136924.1 coordinate 55,194,618, forward strand.
GTAAGAGAATAAATTTGTATTGTTTTAAGCCACTAAATTCGTGGCAATTTGTTACAGTAGCAATAGGAAACAAATATACAGCCCTACATATTTTATAAGCACACATGCATAGTTAAGAATTTATATCAATCACATTAGAGTGGTGTCTGTGGGGGAGAGCAGACAGGGAGTAAAGGGGGATTGATAGAATAAAACAAGAGAGGTGGCTTGCATCTCCCCATATTCGAGGTCCAGCAAAGACAAACAGAAGCAGGTTGCTCTGACTGCTGTATAGAAAACAGGTTGGACGCTATGACAGGCATAGCAGATATTCTGAACATTGGCTCTTTGAAAGACTTTTATGATATAAAATCAGTCTCCTTGTACCTCGATTCTGTGAAGGTGGTGCCCTGAGGAGCAGGCATAAATATTTTGTTCCCAAAAGGCATATCGCTCATGGTAAATCACTCAATTTCTCTTACGAATTCGATTAGTGTGACTCCAAGATCTACTCTGCGTAGCCTGACAAACTCAAGTTTCCAGGTCTGTGAACTTGGACCTGGACTGTGCTGACTACCTTAAAATCATGTAAAGTCACTGTGCAGCCAACCTCCATCCTGGTGCCTCCCCATCCTTCAAACTTCAGCCTTATTCCTCCATGTATCCCAAATGTGTGATAAAGGGCCTTACACACAGTAGGTGCACAATATCTGTCAGTAGCCATCCCTGCTAATCTAGTAGTCAGGATCTAGCACATTCACAGTACCTGTTAGTGGAATGAGGGGACTGTCCCCTTCCTTCCAGTCAGACCATCTTTCTAGTTTTATTTCCTACTATCCTACGTTCCATCTATCCCTAAGGACTTACCCTTCTCTGAACACTCCAAGTTTCCTTGCCTTTGCAAGTGCTGTTCCGAGTGACTAGAAGAGCCTTCTCTCTTTTAAACAGGAAGTTCAAATATTACTTCTTTTTGGAGGTCTTCCCTATCTCTCCAGGTATTCATTTGATCAACTATTCATTCATCCATTGACTCATTCAACAAATAGTGAACACCCTTACAGGGAGGCACAATGCAAGGCATTGAAAATATAATGTAAGGCAAAAATAAAAGGTCACCACCTTCATGGAGGTCTAGCAGGAGAGATCAGGTTTAATAAACATGATATATTAGGTTCACATTGGTGAATATACAATTACCAACTGAGATACATGCTCTGAGGAAACACTGTTCTTTGAGAGCACACAACTAAGGAAACTTTTTTAGATTAGGGTGGGTTGTGAGTAGAGGGGTTCAAGGAAGGCCTCTACAAGAAAGTAACAGCGAACATCCATTTGGAGGCATGAATAGGCAAAGTGGAAGGTATTCCAGACAGAGAGACTAGAAGGAACATGACAAATTTCAGGGATTGGAAATGGCAATGGAGTTGGAAAGCAGAGCACAAGGGGGAAAGTGGTACAAGATGGGGAGTATGAGTGGGGAGAGGTCAAGGCACAGTGGTAACATGACCAGATTTGCATTTTGGAAAGATTACTCTAGCTGCTATATGGTGAATGGATGATTGTGGAGAGCAAGAGAGAATGGAGGGTGGGAGGCTTTTGCCATCCTCTAGGTGAGATTAGGGTGGAGATAATGAAGAGGAAGAAGGTAAATGAAATCTAAAGGTAATGAAAAGGTGTGAAGGAGAAATTGGAAGGGGAGCGCTTGTATAATAGCAAGCACGAGTCAGGGAGAGAATCTACCAGAGTCCTGTACACTTGAAACCATCGCCCATTTCCCATTAGAGGTTAACCCCTTCCATTCTAACCAGAGTGTTCTAGGTTCCCTCATTTTCACACCCCTGCCTGCCAACAACAGGCCACACCTCTCCCCAGTCCTCCAGGCCTGTTGTGTTGAGTTCCAATGACACTGTTTTGAGCCTTGTTTTCTTATCTGTGAAATGGAGACCACACCTCACCATTCGTAAAGGTGGAGAGAAAAAACGATTGTTTCTTTTTATTTTTGTTATTGTTAGCCTCAGTTCAATTTTTTCCAGCCCTCTCCGCCCGTTTGGAGGCAGTTCCTCGGCCTAGGCACAACGTACAGACGTTTCCTACACAGCTTGACGCCGAACTCTGATCAGAGTCGGCTGAGTGGCTCGAGACAGACTCCAACACCGTCAGTTAGCCTCATTCAGAACGCCAGCTCTTCCCACAATGCCGCGAGACTGGTCCTTCCCGCACCAGTCCCGAGACCTCGCGAGAGTACCCGGCGCCCGTTGTCTCCCAGACTCCGAGCCCACGCCTTCGCCGGCCTCAGAAAGGTTTCCTCCTTCTTCCTCCACCCCGCGCTCCGCTCTCGGATTGGCTGGTTGAGTCGGGTCAGTTTTTTTCCTGGCCAGAAAGCGGCTCGACAACTAGTCCTTCTTTTGGCCCCGCCTCCGGAGCCTGCGGATTGGACAGCTGAATCCTGTGACATACTCCTCCGCAGGAGCGCAGACAAGCCAATCAGGAGCTTGGCGTATTTTACAAACTGGGGAAGTATCTGCAGCAGAAGCCGAGAGAGTCCGGGGAAAAAGCGAAGAAAGTGGGGGCGACGCTGAGGGGTTCCGGGGGAGGTGCGGCACCGGGATCTTGGAGGGAATGAGGGCTGCGGGGGCTCGTAGGGAGGAGAAGCAGTTCGGGGTCCTGGGGCTAAAGAATAGGCTCAGAGTGTTAGGAGGAGACACCCAGAAAAGAGGCCTTGCAGGCGCGGGGTCCTCTGGGCGCATGGATTTGGGTGGAGGTGGGAGCATCAGTGATGTCAGAACCGAAGCCCCGAACCGGCTGACCTTTGATCCCTGATCCTGCCTTCTTCTCCGTCTCAGTTGTAGTCGTCATGACTACCCTCCAAGCCACGAAGGATCCTCTCCTCCGGGGTGTATCTCCTACCCCCAGCAAGATTCCCGTTCGCTCTCAGAGACGCCCGCCTCTCCCCACAGTCAAACCCAGCGCCCTGGACCAGGAGAACCAAGATCCACGGGTAAGAGGGGAGTGGGGGTGAAGACAGTAGCTACAAGGATGCAGCACACACTAGCAATGCACCCCAACGCTGAGCCCCAGCTTTTTGTTCTCCCTTCCCCCAGAGATTGGTGCAGAAGCTCAGTAGTCAACACCCGCTCGTTGACTCAGCAGGCCCCAGGCCGAAAGCCACACATCAAACAGAGCAATCGGAGAGATTGGTGGGGTGTACTCAGCTTCGGAACCCCTTGGAGGAGCTCACGCCTAGCCCTGGGAGACAAAATGTGGGACCTAGGCCCCCTCCCCAGACAGGTACCTGTTGGAGGCTTGAAAACAGTTTCTTTGGCTGGGTAGGAGAATTGGTTGGTGGCAGTGGGGTTTGGGGGCTTTGCAGTCCCTGGGTCTCCTGCTTACTATAATTCCTAGTCCCTGCTCCTGGAAAGCTCTTTGCTCTTAGAAGCCCTTTGCTTTCTTCAGCAAAGTGTCATCTCTTCTAAAGCCTTTTCCGCCTCTCCCAGTCACAGTCAATTGCTCTGTGTTCGAATGCTTTGCTGTACTTCTTTTATAACATGTCCATACTTTGACTTGAGTCTGTTACCTCTCTGTAGTTTGATGATAGCTTTCCTGAGTAGGGGGGCTTTGTCTTATTTATCTCAGGGTGTCAGTGCCTAGAATAGTGTCTTACACAGAGTAAAGTCCCATGAATGTTTGGTGAGCTGAGTTCAGTTATATGAGTCTCTTCGGCTCACTCTTGCACCTCAAGGTAACTCTGCTAGGCTCCCTGACCCCCTCAGCCTCCCCGCTTCCTGTTCCTTCTCACCTTTCCTTCTCCTCTTCCCTTGCAGAGGCTCCAGGGACCATAGAGTTTGTGGCTGACCCTGCAGCCCTGGCCACCATCCTGTCAGGTGAGGGGGTGAAGAGCTGTCGCCTGGGGCGCCAGCCCAGTCTGGCTCAGAGAGTACTGGTTCGAGGGAACCAGGGAGGCACCATCCGGAGGGGCCAGGTAATGAGGCAGGATAGGAGGAGATCAGGCTGGAGTAGGCTGAGGAGGGAATCCTGAGCCTATACTGATAGCCTCTCTTGGGGTCCTAGGATGCCCGGGCCTCTGCATACTTGGCTCCCAGAACCCCCACCCACCGACTGGACCCTGCCAGGGCTTCCTGCTTCTCCAGGCTGGAGGGACCAGGACCTCGAGGCCGGACCTTGTGTCCCCAGAGGCTAAAGGCTCTGGTGAGTGCCCTTGAGAGGCTGATACTCAGTGCTTCTGGGAACTCCTTCCAAGGACAGAGCTGGGCCTTAGGAGGGAAGGTACCTCATGATGAGCCAGAGGGTTGGTATGGAGGCCGATGGGGCTGTTGGTGAAGACTGAAGGTTTGAGGCCTACCTCTGACTCTGTTTTTTCTCTTGCTCCTATGGCTCAGATTCCACCTTCAGGACCTTCCTCTCACCCCTCCGCTCCTCCCGGTTTCCAGGAGCTAAGAAGAGAGACAGGTGGCAAGAGCAAGTGAGGAGAGGGTCATTTGGAAAAGAATGATTCAATGTCTGATACAGGGGTCCCTCAGAGCTGGGGCCTTCCAGTAGCTTTAGGACTTCCCAGCAACCCAGGGCAGAAGGGGGAAATCTGTGATTTCTCAGGGTGAGCCCTTGCAATAGGGGTCAGGCCTTCATAGCCAGGCCTCAATATGACATCAGTTTCTTCAGGTTGTGGGAGAAGAAGGGGACAGAACTGAGAGGTGCCATCTCTTTTGTTTAGTGTCCGGAGCATAGACCGTGGCAGTAAATGGGATTTGGGGTTGATTCCTGACCCTTAGTACTTATGATTTGTGCAAGATTGCCTTACTCTCCGAGCTCCAGTTTCTTTTTTTTTCTTTTTTTTTTTTTTTTTTTTGGCTGCGCCACTGTGTGGATTGTGGGATCTTAGTTCCCCAACCAGGGATTGAACCCGGGCCCTCGGCAGTGAAAGCACAGAGTCCTAACCACTGGACCGCCAGGGAATTCCCACTTCAGTTTCTTTAATCTGTCAAATGAGGATAATGTTTGTATTATCATTTGAGGTTATCGTGAGAATTAAATGAGATGATGTTTGTAAAGCACTTAGCACAGTGCCCAGCTCATACTTGGTACTCAGTGACTGCTACCTGCTGTCCTTACTGTCATCAGGACTTCAGTGAGCCAGGCCTCAGGATTGCTTCTGGAGACCCTTGTCAAGCCTGGTGAGTGTGTCTGGCCATGGGGAGACAACAGGGGCAGGGAAGCTGCTTGTAGGGAGCAAAACAAGAGAAAGCTCAGCAGGCTGGGGCGGGAAGGCCATATCAGAAGGAGACAGAGAGGAAGAGATCTTCTTGATAGGCCAGAGGTTGGCCCAGTTGCACGTGGTCCCCATTTCTACCCTTTCTCTGCCACTTCCTGTAGGATTTACCTTCCACTCACTGTTCTGTCCTCAGCCCCTAAGAGCCATCGCCACACCCCTAGCCCACTCAGGGTATTCAGATTAATGATTTACTATTGAAACAGTGCTGGGCTTCAAAGGGATGCTGGATGGGTCCCCACCCCTGATGGTGCAGTGGGGGCTGTCAAACTGGCATACCCTATTCGGAGGTTGCAACCTCCGACTAGGGTTGCAGAACCCTGTGCCAGACTTTGATGGGTGTTCCAGACACTGCAGCAAATTTCCTGTCTCCTCCTAGCTTCCTCTCTCCCTGAAGGAGAATATGAAGTTGTCACTCACTCAGATGAAAGAGGAGGGGGCCCCCTCGGTCTGGCTCAGCGAGTACCATTAAAAGAAACCCGAGAGATGACACACACCAAGGTGAGCTGGGACCTTCCTCCTCTGTGCTGGGGGAAGGGCACAGAGGAGATACATGGGGAGATTCCCCAGCAGCAGCGGCACTGAGGATTGTGGGTAGAGCCAGGCAGTCCCAGCCTGGATCTCAGCATGTTAACTGGGTCCTGGTTTGCCCCAGATGGACCCAAGCCCTCTCCAGAGTGGTACTGGCCTCTGTTTACCAGGTGTCCGGGGCCTGCGAGTGAGAGGTCACAGTCTGGTATACGTTTGTATCACCATCAGATCAGTGCTGAGAGTAAGACAGATCTGAGAGTTCATTCATTCACTCCACAAGGGTTTATTGACCAGCTACTGTGTGCCAAGCAATGTTCTAGGTTCTGGATATACAGTAGGAAATAAGTTCACATTCTAGAAGGGGGAGACAAAAAATAAACACACGCGTAAAATATATAGTAGGTCAGATGGTGATAAGTTATCTGTTTAAAAAAAAGAAAGTAGGGCTTCCCTGGTGGCGCAGTGGTTGGGAGTCCGCCTGCCGATGCAGGGGACATGGGTTCGTGCCCCCGGTTCGGGAGGATCCCATATGCCACCACAGCGGCTGGGCCCGTGAGCGGAGCTTGCGCGTCCGAAGCCTGTGCTCTGCAGTGGGAGAGGCCACAACAGTGAGAGGCCCACGTACCGCAAAAAAAAAAAAAAAGAAAAAGAAAAAGAAAGTAAGGCACTGAAAGGGAAGGAGAAGTGGAAGGAGGTGATGGGTATTGTAGTTTCAGGTAGGTCGGTCAGAGGAATCTCACTGAGGTGCGGCTAAGTGAAGAGCAGAAAGAGTTGAGGGAGTGAGCCATGTAGATAATCTGGGGGAAGAACGTTCCAGGCCACAAGAACTGCAGATGCAAAGATGGCATGTACCTGGTGTGTTTAAGGATCAGCAAAAAAGCGAGCCTGAAGCAGAGTAAGAAGGAAAGGAAGTGAGAGGTTAGAGCAATGACAGAATCAGTTTGGGTAAGGATTTATAAAACAGTGTAAGATTTTGGCTATTACTTGGAATGAGTGCAAAGCCATGGGGAGGGGGGATGAACAAGGGAGGGACATGACTTGATTAGATCTTAAAAGAATCACACTGGCTGCTGAAGTGAGGACAAGAAAGCAATGCCAAGCGGGAGGGATCACTCTTCCACCTTGTTCTCCACAGGACGGCCGTGACTCCTGCCTGATGCCCTCCCCTGGCCAAGTGATACCACCTGCCATCACCCGGCCATCACCCTTTGGACGGGCTCAACGTGTGCCTTCCCCTGGCCCCTCAGCTCCAGTTTGTATCCACAACTCCTGGGGGCTGGGATCACTGCGAGGTCTCGGTTTTGTCCCCGTCCAACCACCCCCATCTCTCCCCAGACCTCATATTCAGTGTTGCGGCGTCTCGCCAACCGCCCCAAAACCCAGTTCACACCCCTCCCATCGGCCCCCAGAGCTCAGCAGGTGAGAGAGGGCAGGGGAGGTAGCTGGCTTAGGCCAGGGCTGGGGGAGGAAGGGGATGGATGGGTACAGGGAAAGTCATGGCATCTCACTTCTGTCCCAGGCCCAGTGGTTGAGTGGCCTCTCCCCTCAGCCTTGCCCTGAAGAGCCTGCCCTGCCCTGGGTAAGTATCTGAAACCTTCCCATGCTGAGACTCCTCGCTCTGTCCCGTTGGCCTGAGGCCCAGCAGTTGTGAAGCAAGTGGGCTCTCTGGAAAAGCTGCCTAACTCTCCAACTCTCCCTGCTTCTCTGCTGCGCCTCCTAATCCAAGTCTAGGGCCACTCAATTAAGGACCTGATCCCTTCCTCACTAGTTTGAAGACTCAAACTAGTCTTCTTCCTACTCCAGCCTGGCTTCCTCATGTGGCCCCTCTCCTCCCACGTGGCAGGAGCAGATTGCAGTCCGGTTATTTGACCAGGAGAGTGGTATGAGGTTGCAGGAGCGTCCTGGGAAGCCACCCGTGTCAACTCCTTATGGACCCCATCCCAGTAGAACCCCCAATCTCCAGGAGCTGAAGATGCAGGTGGGCTGGTGTGGGCAACAGCTTTGATGCCTGATGGGCAGTGACAGGGCTGGGAAAGCGAGAAATGGGTGGGGGGGGCATGGAAATAGGACAGTGTGGGTACAAGACTTGCACCCACTTCTTGACATCACACTCTGTCCCACCCACAGCGCATCAGTATCCTGCAACAGCTTTTGCGACAGGAGGTAGAGGGGCTGGTGGAGGGCAAGTGTGCCCCCCATAATGGAGGCTCCTCTCTGGATATGGTTGAACTTCAGCCCCTGCTGGCTGAGGTTTCTAGAACTCTGAATGCCCCAGAGAATAAATCTGGGGCTTTTCATCTTCCTGGAATGTTACAGCACTCTGGGCTGCCCAAACCCTACCTTCCAGAGGGGTGTGGGGAACCAGAGCCCTGCCCTGGAGCAGAGCCCGAGGTAGCCCTGCCCTGCCCTCCAGCAGAACCAGGGCCCCCAGAGTCCCACCATAGGAGGGGGCCTGAGATATCAGAGCCCTCCACCCAGGAACAGCCTGAGGCATCAGAGCCCTGCCCTCTGGGAGAGGCTGGACCCCTTCAGGCCTGCCCCCAGGGACAGACAGGACTCCCAGAGCCCTCCCCTAGGGTAGAGCCTGGGGTATCAGAGGCCTGCTCCCTGGAACCCAGAAGTCCAGAGTCCAGCCCATGGCCCTGCTGCAGTCAGTGGGCTCCAGCGACCACCAGCCTGACCTTCTCCTCCCAACGCCCACTTTGTGCCAGCCCCCCTATCCACTCACTCCAGTCTCTGAAGCCCCCAACAGGCAAGGCAGGTAAGGAGTTGGTTGGAAGGGGTTGTGAACAAAGGAGGTCCTCGTCTCCCGCTGGGAGCAGGGCCTGCCTGCACCAGGTGATCCTACGCTTTCTTTCCCCTACCTACCTTGCCCCAGTCTGGCTCTCCCGCAGGAAGAAGTGGGGGATGCACCTTCAGCCCTGTGCTCCTAATTGGCTTGGCCCTTGGTCGGGGAGTGGGAAAGGGCAGTATATGGTGGGAGTCTAGGACTCCAGAGTCTGCCCTGATCTCTCTGTGGCCTTTGGCCCTCAGGCCGCAGCAATCTGGCCCCTCGAACCCTGGCCCTGAGGCAGCGCCTCAAAGCATGTCTGACCGCCATCCACCGCTTCCACGAGGCCCGCCTGGACGACGAGTGTGCCTTCTACACTAGCCGAGCCCCTCCCTCAGCCCTCACCCGGGTCTGCACCAACCCTGTGGCCACATTGCTCGAATGGCAGGATTCCCTGGTGAGCCTCCGGTCCACAGCCAGCTATGCCTGTGGGAAGTAGGAAGTGGGGCAGGGGGCCATCCTCGGCTCCTTTACAGAGGTCAGGGGGAAGAGCTGGTTACAGTTCAAGGACAGCTGGGCTGTGACGAGGTCTTCTCTCTCCCCAGTGTTTTATTCCAGTCGGTTCTGCTGCCCCACAGGACTCTCCGTCATGAGGCATACGCCTCCACCCACTCCTGTCCTGCCTTGCAGCTTCCTTTTAACCCTTATTTATTTTCCACACCATGTACTGGGAGCTGACACCCTTTTGTCCTTCAATAAAGTTTCTAAAATGTCCAAATGTCAGTTTTCCTCTGGTCCTATCCAGGCCAGCTACTGCTGTTGCTCCTCAATTGTCCACATGGTGGCAGTGTCCTCCAGCTTAGAGGCCAGCCCTGGGTTCTCAGGCTTCCCCAGGCTCCCTCGCCTAGAAGCTGTCCAAGTCATCCTACTCCTGCTCACCCCACCCTCCCAGCAAGCACTATGAGTGAGTGTTTTTTTTTGGGGGGGGGGCGCGAATGTGGGCCTTTGGGGAGCTGCTTTTCTCCTTGCTCCCAGAGATCTTGGCCACTCCCAGGAGCCGTCAGCAACTCCTGCATTCCTGCATCGCCTAGAGTTCCCTAGAACTCTCCCCCTGCATCAGCAGAAAGCAGAAGCACCAGACCCATACCTCTGGTATCCTCCCTTGCTAGTGTCACTCTGGTTGGTGTCTCCCTACAGTGTAAGCCCTCAAAGCTCTCCTGAAGCTGATACCCTTCCCCGTATCAGAGTAGAAACCCTGGGCTACTCCCCTCCTCTGCTTCCCTAGAGGCAGGCCTTGCCAGGAGTAATAAAACCTTTGCCTCTGGCAGAGAGTGATAGGGTAGGGGTCCTTGAGAGGAGTGAGGAAAGGGTCAGCCACTTTCCCCCACTCTGTGCACCAAGTTAAGAGGCACACACATTCTCCCACTTCACTTTATTGAAGAGGCAACAGCAGCTGTAGCCCCAGGGCCTAACCCCGATGGGGGCGAAATGGGGACTGCAGGATGAGTTTTAAATGCTAGGAAAGAATTCACTGGTTCCTCCAGTTCACAGGGAGGCTGCCAAGGCTAGAGCCTGAAGCCTGAAAATGGAGATGAGGGGAGGAGGGGATGGCAGAGAAGTTGTCATGACAGAGGACCAGCGCCTACCCGCCCTAATGTCTCCTCTCCTCCCGCCTAGAAGGGCTCCTTCTGTTTCTGTTGTCTCCCTCCCCAAAAGCCAGGGCTTCCCTTCTGTTTTCCGCTTTCCGTGCCTCTGTGCTGCAGTTAGTGAAGCTGTTTCCTAGCTCCCGAGAGAAGAGAGGGCCACGACCTGCTCCCCCCTCCTGGCCCGGCTTTCACAGGCACGTGCACGGATGCTGGTGGTCCCTTCCCGAGCAGCTCTGCTCCTCCGGCCGGTTTCCTCAGCTCCCCAGCCACTCAGTTATACCCCGGAGCACCAAGAGTCCGCCCATTAAAGGCCACCTCCGGGAGCGGGAGGGTCTGTCCCACCCCCAGTCTCTCAAAGGATGGGGTGGCGCCTTGGGTGGGGCAAGCTGAAGGTGGGTGAGGAGGGGAGCGGAGCGGAGGTGGGTGGGTGGGGGATGGGGCCCGACTCAGTCCGGGTAGATGATGAAGCCAGAGAAGGTGCTGTACTTGTTGGTGTTACCGCCGTGCACCTTCCCGCCGTCCAGCTTGATGAAGACTTCATCTCCCACATCCAGGTGCAGGATAACGCTGTTGCTGGCGTAGTCATAGTTCTGGTCCGCGTCCTGAGCAATGGCGCTGGCCCGGACCTAGCGAGGGGGAACAGAACAACCCACTCACGCCCTGTGTGGAGCTGGGGTGATGAGGGGTCGGCCGAGGAGATGCAGCTGGGCCTGTGAAGGTGACGCGAGGGTAGCAGGCTGCAGGGTTTGGGAAGGACAAGGTGCTTCGCAGGCACTGGCATTCACTAGCTGCTGGGACCCGGGCAAGTTTCACGCCTTCTCTGGTCCTTAATTTGAGCTATAAGGTAGGAGGTAGTAATAGAACCTACCTCCTCAGGCTGTTAGGATTAAATGAGTTACTACGTGTGAAGTGTGTTACAAAACAGTGCTTTGCACAAAGAAAACGCTGTATAGGTTTTGCTATTATTATTATTTAAAAAATAAAATTAGGGCTTCCCTGGTGGCGCAGTGGTTGAGAGTCCGCCTGCCGATGCAGGGAACACGGGTTCGTGTCTCGGTCCGGGAAGATCCCACATGCCGCGGAGCGGCTGGGCCCGTGAGCCATGGCCGCTGAGCCTGCGCGTCTGGAGCCTGTGCTCCGCAACGGGAGAGGCCACAACAGTGAGAGGCCCGCGCACCGAAAAAAAAAATAATAATAAAATAAAATTAGACTGTAGGATAATTTCTAAGATTCTGAACCCACTCGGACCTTCTAAACTTGTGCTCCCTTCCCCCAGAGATAGGGCACAGGTGTGTCTGTGCGTGTGTAAGCAAGGGTGCAGGCCGTGGGAAGGTGCCATGATGTATCCTCGCCCCTCCTCGATTGTCCCTCCTAGTGCCCGCGGGTGCCCCGACGTGGGGGTCGCCTTCCGCCCCAACAGGTAGTGCCTCTTCCCCTCTGGCCTCGCTGCTGCAGGTCGCCTCACCGACGCCTCAGCGTCGCAGCCAGCCCCTCCCCAGTCCCCCTCTTCCTGTCACGCGGGGGCTGGTTATTAACTGATTAATTATTCATCATTATTCTAATCACTATTTACAGTCCCCAAAGCCGCAGCGCCTGCACCGCAGAATACAGAGTGGGAGCCGCGCGGCCCCCGCCCCCTCGGGAACCTACGCACTCTAAATACACACTCCCCCCCTCCGCCCCTCACAGACACGCCGCACAGACCACACACACCTACTCAGTGCCACAGGCAAGCAGATACCGCTCTACTCTCACACCTTCGCACCCCGCACCCACAGACACACTTGCATCACGCACACACACGCTACAGTCTCACACACGTACACTCTCACTCCCTTTCCCTGGGTTCCTGGGGCGGCCCTGCTGGGAGAAGACCTCAATGTAGTGCCTTCGGTTCTTGGAGCAGAAGGGTACTTCAGCGGTGGCAAGACCTGGGGTTCGGACAGGTGGGATAAGCAGGCCTGATGCGCCACGGTCAAATCACCCCATCGCGCACGGGGCATTCGGAGGTCACAGCTCAGCCCTAACCTTACACCCTGCGGCTTGCGTGGCCCAGGCACATTTCCCTAGCCCCACCTCTGTGGCCTCTGGCTCCCCCTAAGCGTGTCCCGGACCTTGAGCTGAGTCTTTGGGACTTTTCTTCCAAGCTAAGGCAGCAGTGACTCCGACTCTGACCACAGGAGCAGGGACCAGGCCGGGGTCCAAGGCTTCTGCTTTATCTGTTCTTGCCTCTTCCCTTCTCCCAAAGTCGTTCCTGCAAGCCGCCTGGCTGGCCCCTGTGCTGCCTCATTTTCCACCTCTGCCTATGGACTCAGTATTAGCTGAGGGTAAGGCCCACTCTAGAATTGACCCCAGGCCCTGGGGCTAGTAATAGAGTTGCCTGGAAAATGAGACAGTGTTTTCTTTCTTTTTTTTTACCTTATCCTTGAAAATCCAAGCTTAATGACCCCCACACGGGAACAGCTATCAACTGCCCACGGCGTGATACCCGGATTCCATTCTAAATCGAAGGAGCCAGACTCCGGTAACTTGCCCATCAAGTGGCTGGGTAACCCAAAGGCCAGGAGGGCTGCCCAAACAGGAGAAAAGAGGCTAAGAGGCAGGGTGAGATACCAAAGAGGTTTGGTGTGTAGTTGCCTATAGTTGGAGTGTGAGGCTCTGAGTTTTAATTCTGACACCATTCCTAACGTCCCATGAGACCCTGGGTAGGTCGTTTTCTTTCTCTGGCCCCCCAATTCCTTTTGGACTAAATGAAGCGATTTCTAAGTTCTTGGCAATGCCGCCTTCTTGGATTTAGTGACGGTGTTTGGGGAAGAGGTTCGGGTTGCGTAATGAATGCAGGGAGAATTAGAAAGCTACCCTGTCTGAGGCTGGGTGGGAGAGGGGCAGCTCACCTGTCCATTCTTCATCAAGTCCGCCCACATGCTGGTGCCGTCACCGCCGCGCATAAGCACATGGTAAGCGAAGAAGTAGACACCCGGCATGGGGCAGGTGAACTTGCCACTGGCCACCTCGTAAGCGTTGCCCACGTTGGTCACCACGTCGTCGAAGCGCAGCACTTCGTAACCCTCGTGTGGCCGCCGCAGGCCGGCATAGAAGGCAATTCGAGGCACGTAGCCGGCAGGGGGCGCCACCCCGCCGGGGCCTGGGCCTGGAGGGCCCGGGGGACCTGGCCTGCCCGGCTCTCCTGGAGGTCCTCTAGGACCTGGTGGTCCCGGGGGCCCTCGCAGGCCTGCCTTCCCGCGCCGGCCCACCTCTCCCTTGGCGCCCTGAGGGAAGGGGGGTACGGAGGCGGGCGCGCCGTCGGGTCCTGGGCCTCGCGGCCCGTGGGGGTCGCACACCATGCGGCAGCGACCCAGCATCTCGTAGTGCGCCGGCCCGCGGGAGCTGTGCACTAGCAGCGGAATGGCCACCAGCAGCAGCAGCACCATGGCCACCCCGACGGCCGCGCCCGCCACCCTCTTGCGGCGGCTCAGCCGCGACGCGGCCAGGGCCAGCAGATCCTCCTCACTCTTGGGTGCAATGGTGGCGGAGGCCCGGGGCTCTCCGCGGGCCCCAGAGGCGGTGACCGGGCTCGGGCCTGGGTCGGGATCCCCCCGACGGCTGCGCCCGGCCCCCCCGCCCCTGTGGGCTCCCGCCTCAGTGGTGCCGTTCCCCAAACCTTCCGTCAAGGCGGAGGTACCCCCGTTGGTTGGAACAGGGACAGCTCCCGACAGTTCAGAGTCCGTGGTCCTCTATTACCCTCTCGTTCAGTCTAACGTTCCCAGGCGCCTGAAATCGGTGGCTTCTCGGACGGCCGGTTTCTTACAGATCTAGGATGCCTGCCCTCCGGACAGCTGCTTTCTCGAGGATGGCGGCGCCTAGGTCCCCGGCTACCCAGACGGATAGCTCCCGGCCGGAGCTGGGACTACCCTCCGAGCTCTGGACGTCCGGGGCTCTGCGCTGCGGGTGGCGCCCACCGGACGCGACCTCCTCGCAGGTTTGCGCTCTGGCTCTTGGTGAGCCTTGACCCACCTTTCTACCCTAGCCGCGGCCCCAGCCCCTGCTGAGGCCCTGGCCCCGCGTCTCTCTCCAGCTAGCGCTCTCCCTCTCTGCGTCCCTAACCTTCCTCCCCTCCCTCCCGGAGCGGCAGTGCGGGTGGTGTGAGCCGCGACGCGGCGGGAGCCGCTCTAAGAGGCCGCGGCGGGGGGGGGGCGGGGGGGGCGGAGCGACCCCTGGCGCCCAGAGAGGGAAGCGTGGAGGCGGGGCAGGCCACGGCCCCCACCCGCGTCCCCCCAGCCTCTCGGTTCCTGACCGGCTCTAAACCAATTCTGCAGGGATTCACTGCCCTCACCCTATCCTTACTTTCACCCACTACCCTGAGTTTGGTATTCCCAGAGCCCGGAGGAGGCCAGAAACGGGGATGGGATAAAAAGCGGTGGAGATGCACACACACAGAAGACAGAAGTGGATTCCAGAGCTAAAAAGAGCCCTCCCCGGCTCCCCCCACCTCAAAAAAAGAAAAAAGAAAAAGGAAAAAGCCCACGAGCAAACAAAAAGGACTAGAAAAAAATAGAAATTCGCCACTCAGTGCCCGTGACCGAATAACATATGGTAAAGGGTTCAACGGGTACGGGTTGGCCTGAACTGGAAAAGGCAAATCTCCAGGCACCTCTACCCTCGACCCCCAGTGTTGGCGGAGGGGGCCGCAGAGCAATCGAGAGAGTGAGGGAACAGAGAGAGTGAGAAAACAGACCAGCCTGGGAAAGCGAGCAGGAAACCGACAGGAAAGCAGAGGAGCTACAGAGAAATCAAAGGGATGGAAAGCCAGATAGAGACGCAGAGGCAGAGACAAAGCTTGAAAAAGAGACTAAATGACAGCCCCAGAGGGGGAGAAGGAGAGACAGAGACGGAGAGAGAGAGACAGGAGCCAAGACAGGTTGACAGATCGAGAGAGAAATGTAAATGGCGCGCTGCAGAGAGACACCCAGGTCCGTGTTCGGACTCCAATGTGACATATCAACTGTGGGGACGACGCGGAGGCGGGGCGCTTCTTGGAGCAGTGTGGTAGGCTCTGGGCCTGTGCGTTGTGACAGTGTGCTGGCAAGTGTGGATGTGTCCATGGGACCCTGGCCTTGTGTGTCCCTGGGTGAGTGGGACTGTGGATTGTGGGTTGCCTTTGTGTGTGTATGTGTGAGGGCTGTTTGAAGGGAGGTTTTATATTTGTCTTCCTCTTAGTCCCTAAATGTGGAACCCCATGAATGTCATCTTTCTTATCTCAGGACTGAAGGGTAGAGAGTTTACTGGGGAGAAAGAGTCAGAAGGCAGCTCTTGCCCTGGCAGCCCAGCCCAGGCCCACCCCTGCCCTGGTCCCAGACCTTGTCCAGCCCCAGGATCTCTGCCCCTTCACCCTTCCACAAAGGGCTGTGGTTAGATGGAAACTCAGAGAAGTTGGACCCCACATAATAAATGTTTGGGGGAGGGACTTGAAATTTGAAATTGGTTATGCAAAGTAATATAACTAAAACGCAGTTTCAGTGCTAGGCACCCACCTGTGAGGGGGGGCTGTGTCTGTCATTCGGGTGACCAAGAGGAAACACAAGCTTTGATAGGTCCCTCTCTGTGAGGGGTCTGCATCCTTCCTCAGGGTCTCACCCCTCTGGGAGAAATTTCTTGCTCACGGGGACTCCAGGGCCAGAGGCCTGGAGAAGAGGTTCCAGGACTGGCAAAAGTGGGGTATTTGGAGGCCCTGGAGGTGGACAACTGCAAAGGATCTCTTAGAGACTAGGGTAAGCCAGTACTGTAATGTATAAGAGTACATTATGTAAAATGGAGAGCGCAGGGCACATCAGGGCGTAATTATTGGGTGGAAGATGATTTCCTCATCTCTTGTTTCCTGTACTCCTTCCCTGCCCCTCCCAGCCCATAATGGTGCAGGAAGAAGGAGGTTGCTGAGGACGGGCCTGTGTGGAGGGAGGCCCCTACATGCTTGAAAGGGTTGGGAGAGAAAGGATTGGCAGTCAGTGGGGGAGGGGCCTCCTCCAACCATAAATACAAATTTTATTCAAGGTCTTTGTTGCCATTTGTCTTCCTCGGGGGGCTGAGGGCCATGTCGGCCCGTGCATGTCTAATTCCGAATCTGCTCCCCTAGGCTGGATGATGGATGGATCAGAGAGGAGAGAGCAGGCCAGGGCTCACACTGACCTCCCCACCCGATCCTCCTGCCTCATCGGCCCCAGGTCCTGCCATCCCTCTCCCTCCTCCTCCCCCCTCTCCTGCCACCCACTCACTAAAGGCCCCCTCTGCTCAGCCCCGCTCCCCACCCCTCTCTCCTACTAACCAAGAACCTCTTTTTGAGCCCCTCACCTCAGCCCCTTTCAGGTCCTAGCCCTCTTCTCTCGGAGTTTCCCTTCTCCTCCCATCCCCAGCCCAGGCTGTGAGCTTCGGTGACCAGCAGGGCTGCAGGCGGCAGCGGGTGTGTATGGTGGGGGAAGCAGGCTTAGCTCACAGGGAGCCGAGGGGCCAGCTCCATGAATTTATTCATGTTCTGTTGCTCTTTCCCCACGCTCTGGAATGAAGCTGCCAGCTCACCAGGTCCTTACTGCTTCCTCTGCAGTTGTCAACATTCGGCTGAGAAGGGACCTGGGTAGGGTCAAGGCCAGCTAGTGCTCCTGGGGCCAGAAGCCAAGTGTCTGGGCTCAAGAGGAAATACTGGGGCCCAGGCTGGGGTCTGGGACAATTTACCCAGAGCTCCTTGGGCAGCCAGACTGGGAGGCCCCAGGGAGGTGGTGTGGTTGGGAATGGGATGTAGGCAGGGAGGTGTGCTGCAGGACATAGAATGGGCAGTGGAGGAGGGGAGAGGAGAGGAAGACTTTGAGTTCCCTAGGCTCCCCTATTTAAAAGCACAGCCCAGTCTGAATCCTGCCTTACCCTCTGCCCTTGACTCTGCACTAACCCCGACCCTAATCCCAAAGTATACACTTGACTCCTCTCCAATCCTAGAATGAATCCTAACTCCATAACCTGACTCTAAATAGAACCCATCCTCACCTGTCCTGTCCTGGAACCTAGGGGTCTCCCAAGAGTTTCCCCCAGGGCTTAGGGCCAGGTGTGTGTCAGAGTTCTGAGGACCAGACTTTAGATTAGCATGTGATTAGCATATGATTTGCATGTGATATGTGCCTTCTACTCTGAGGAAGTATTCTTGTTAAAATTTTATGAAGTCTAGCGGAAAGGTCCTGGCTCCTTGAAGTTTTTCTCTTTTTGTTCCTCCTTCCACACTCCTTGTCACTGACCCAGACCCCTTCAAGGGAAGAAAGGGAGTGAGGAAATGAGCAGTAGAAAACTCATGGGGGGAAAGATCCTGGTAGTGTGATCTACCCCTGTCACTTGCAGTATAACCTCCACAAGCCTCAGTTTCCTCATCCATAAGAGCAGAGGAACCAGCTGGCTGATGTTACAATAAGATCTAAGGAAATGCACTCCACCGCCCGCCGCACCCCGCACTCTCTCCTTCCTCACCCTTCAGGGCCATCCATAGTGTGGTTCTTCTTCACCTCCCTCCACCCCACCCATACACACACTCTGGCTCTCAGCTCCTACATGCAAGATCACACAGAGCTGGAAGCAACCTGGGTTGCCTGGTACCAGACCCCTGGTATGAAGAGAAAGGAAAAATGCCCACCTGAGAGGACAGGGAATAACATGGATAGGGAAATAACATTATTGAGTGCTTACAGTATTTTAGAGCTTTTACTTGAGAGTTACTGCATCCTCGATGCATCCCTGAGAGGATGTATTGTCTCCATTTTACAGATGAGGAAACTGAGGCCTGGAAATGAGAAATGCCTTGTCCTGTATCACCTTGTAAGTGGCAGCCCTAGAACTGGAGTTCCGATCTCCTGGCTTCCTTCTCACTGCCCTGGAGAAGAGAAATGACACCCAAGGCAGTGGAAGGGTGAGAGAAGCAGGGCAGGAGTGGGGAGAGAGATTTGAATTGGTCTCAGGGGAGACCTATGTGTGTGAGGCCAACGGGGCAGGGCCTTGGCTCAGGGTGTCCCCCATCCCCCACCCCCAGTGCTGACACACAACAGGTGCTGGGTTGTTAGCTAAAGGATGTCGGCTGAAGTCAGCTGCGGAGAAGAGCTTTTCAGTCCGAAGAGGAGAGGGAAGAGAAAAGGGAGGGAGAAGGAAATGAAGCGAACTGCAGAAAAATGTGCTCAAGAGGCAAAAGGCAGGAAAGCTGGCCAGAGTGCTGAGGACCGCTCTCCACTCACCACCGGTGGGAAAACAGTAGCGGCCCAAGAGCCTGCACACACTTTGCCCTCTGGCGCAGAGGGTCGACAGGCCCCAGCGAGGGGTGAGAGAGCAAGTATGCCGCCGGGCCTAGGGCTTCTACTCATCCGCCGCACGGATCCCCTGGCACCGCACCTCAGTGCAGCCTTAGGTTCTAAGGGCCGCCGCCAGAGCCCACAGGGCTGAGAACAGGCTCCTGGCTCCACAAGGAGTGGCTAGAGATTGCTTCCAAGGTATCTGTCAGGCCAGCCCTTGACCCCTGGCCAGGTGCGGCTCCCCGCCATAGCCTCTCTCTCCACCTCATTTTGCTCCCCTCTCCCCGCGCCGTCCACCAACTCCAGCCTGCAGTTAATGAAATGTGGCTAGCGGCCGCACAGACAGCTGTCAGACCCCTCATTTCTCCTCCGGGATATTGGATCCCACCCTGGGAGACCGACAGGTGAGCAGAGGAGAGGTGGTGCGGGGAACCGAGGGCTGGGCTCCGGCTGGTGGGAGTCCGGAGCGCAGGAGGCAGCGCCAAGCTGGAATCTTCGAAGGCTCTGCGAAACGAGGTCGGCCGTAGCATGCTTTCTGCCCGGGGCCCCTACCTCTTTCCTTTTCTCCACCAAGCAGGAGACTTCACACACCCCACAGCCACGGCGCCCTGACCCCCGTCGATGCGGGACTCCTGGTCCCGCACCCTAGAAGGATCTGGCCCCCCTTGTGCGCTGCGCATAGCGGCTCTGAGCCGGCTGCCGCGGCCCCGTGCTTCCTCCCACCTCCTTCCATCTCTTCCTTCTTTCTCCCCCTCCTTCCCGAGCTTCCTCCCCGGCGGCCGCGGCCTTTATTAGGGATTCCGCGGCTGTCGGTCCCGCCATCCATCCTGTCCGCCGGCAATTAGGCGGCCAGACAAAGAGCAGCTTCGGATGGATGAGGGTCCCGGCGGATCGGAAATGTGAAGGGTCAGCGCCGCCGCCCGCGGCGCACCCCGCTCCCCCTCCGCATAATCACTGGCCGCCCGTCACTCAGCAGGCCTCCCGGGGAGCTCCGGGGCCGGGGCTGGGGGAGGGCGAGGGCGGGACTGCAGCCTAGGCGCCTAGGGCATGGCGAAGGCGGACCTGCAACAGGGGCGCCTCCTGCTGGAGAATGGAGGACTGCGGGAGGCCGGAGGTACCTGGAGGAGAGAGAGGGCAGGACATGGCCCCCCACGATCCCTGAAGGCGGACTTGGGGACTGCTGCCTGGGGGCTTCCTGTACAGAAACGGGGACTTCAGCTGCGGGAGAGAGGAAGATGGTGGCCAACGCGCCCCCTGCTGGGAGGCTGCGGGACGAAGCCCTAGGGCCTCGGGTCTGAAGAAGTGGAACCGAGCCCAGGACGAGCCCCCTTAGGGTCTGTAGCCTGGTGCGCCTCCTATTGGAATAAAATGCTACTGCGCTTCTATACCCGGATCTCTTAAGTGAAATCCAACCCATGCACATCAAATCCAGAAAAGCTGCAAGGCTGGGCGAGTCCGAATGGAGCCAGAGGAAGTTCAAGGAGTCCGGTTTTTACTGCGGGTTCTTTGGCGCTAGCTCCCAGCTGACAAATCAACATCTCAATCTGACAATTATTAGTCGAGCTGGGGGGAGACGGGCTTTCGCCGCCTGGGCCGCTTAGCCCTCCCTGCGGGCGGCAGAGAGGTGGGCGGTGCTGGCAGTGATGAACGACTGGTGGGGGGGCCGGGGCCCCGAGCGTTCATTCATTACTCGACTGACAGGCGGGCGGCGGGCCGGGCGGGCCGCGAGTGGACGTGCCGGGAAAGAGGCAGTGGCAGGAAGGAGAATAAGGGAGGCGTATAGCAGCCCCACTGCCCGGTCAGCTCCCGGTTCTTCACCTCGACCCTGGTACTTGACTTCCTTAAGCTCAGCCTTTTACCTGTTGGAGATGGCCATGGTTGAAGAATTTGGGGAGCGAGGACGGGGACCTAAGCCCTCTGCTTAGGTTAGGCGATTGAAGATCTAAGATGTCAAGACGGTGTAGACAGGCTTTAAGACTAGGCGCTTGTACCTGACCTAGGAGGAACCGTGCATAACTGCGCACGCAGAGGTGGTGTGTTGTGACAGGGATTGATGGGTGTGGGTCGCGTGTGGGGGTCAGTGATTGTGTGTGTCAGTGTTAGGGACGTGTCGGCCTGATTTTGTCAGTGGAGGTGTGTGCTGCGTGTGTCTGAGGATGAGCTACCACCTCTCCCTGTGTGACTGTGCCCCCCCACACACATTTGCTGTCAGCTCTCTGTCTCCAGTTCTGTAGGAAACAGCAGTGTGCACAGTGACAGCTGAGGTGTGCTGCCGGGGGTGGGGGGGATAGATGTTAACTGTGAGGGTGCTGGCTTGGACAACTGCTCCCTTCCACCACCTCCACCCCAACATCATCCCTTTCCCAAGCTTCCTGAAAGTAGTGGATGGTTTTTTCCAAAGTCTGGAGACCCAGTTGCTAAGTCCCGGGGAAGGAAGTGGTTACCACCAGAGTTTCCTACAGTCCACATACATATCCACATATACGCAGTCGCCATCACATATACAGTCTCCAATATAAGATGTGAGCCATAACGCATCTGGCTTCCCCAGGCTGATGGTGGACAGAGAGAAAGAGGTAGATCTCAGGACAGGAAAGTGCAGACCATTAGACCTCTCAAAGAGCCTATCTCTTTGGGGCCTGGGCTATTTTGCTTCTAGGACCCTTACCTTTTGGATTTCAGGTCCAGTTACTAGTGGACACCTTGGGAGGATAATGCTAATTATATTCTAATTCCTTTCCCTAATAACTCTCTTCCTCCACCTGGCTTTGTCTCCACTCTCCTTCCCCACTCTCAAACACACCAAAGGGAGACCTTCCCAGTCCTGAATCTCCTGGGTATATAGGGCAGGGAGTTGAGGTGATTCTGGGTCTCTGGTCTCCTGTTTTTTTTTTTGTTTGTTTGTTTGTTTGCGTTACGCAGGCCTCTCACTGTTGTGGCCTCTCCTCTTGCGGAGCACAGGCTCTGGACGCACAGGCTCAGCGGCCATGGCTCACGGGCCCAGCCGCTCCGCGGCATGTGGGATCTTCCCGGACCGGGGCACGAACCCGTGTCCCCTGCATCGGCAGACGGACTCTCAACCACTGTGCCACCAGGGAAGCCTGGTCTCCTGTTTTGTTCAGTGTGTCTTTGAGCCACCTTCCCTTTGCCTTGCTCTTCTTTAAACATAGAGTATCTCTTGGAGCCTCTATATTTTTGTCTCTGCACCCCTCCTTGTGTCTGTATGTCTCTACGTTTAGAAATCTCTTCCAAATTTGTCTCCCTACATTTAGAGGTCTCTCTTTGTTCCCCTGGGGCTTCTCCCTCTGGGAATACCCCAGCGCAACAGCGAGGCCCATGGGGATGGGGAAGGCCCCGTAGGGCTTCCTTCCTGCCCCCATCCAGAGGGGACTGCAACCTAAGGATGGCTAGGTAATGTCAGGGCCCGGCCACAGCCTGGGCCTGGTAGCTTCTCATTCAGGGCACAGGCACCTGGTCGATGTCCTGCTGTCCGCCCCCCCCCCCACACACACACACACTCCCAAGCCGCCCTCCTCCAAGCCCCCGCCCCCTCCACCCGCCTGGAAAAGGCAAATTTGACATTTTTAAATCCCGAGCCTTAGAGGGATCGATGCGGCCCGGGGGCCCCGCCCGGGGTCGATATTCTTGATTGGCAAGCGGCCGCTGAGCGGAGCCGGAGTGTAAATCACCCGAACTGGGGGAAGGGGCGCGGGAACCAATAGCTTCCCAGGCTTTCGGAGCTAGGCGAGGTCCCGGCCCGGCCCAACCCCAGGGCAATGGAATGAGGAGACCTATAGACCTTAGAGACCGAGAGGCAAGCCCGCCCTTGGGCTCCCCACTCCCCAGCGCAGCTCTAACTCTGCGGGCCGGCTCTGGTCTCGCTTCAGCGGCCGCCACCCTCCGTTGCCCCTGGAGCCGCCGGGGAGGCCGGTGTCGGAGCCAGCCATGCGGCGGCTCCTCTCCGGCCGCTCCCGCGGGGCCTGGGCTTCAGCGGCGGCTGTCACGAAGCTGACAGGCCAGGCCGACCGGGAAGGGGAGGGTGGCGGGGGAGAGGTGGGGGGAAGGCTGGCGCGGATCTGGCTCACAGTGGGCGCGCAACAGATGTTTGCGGAATTGAGGGACAGCAAGGTGGCGTGGGCACCGAGCGGCGCGGAGCCGGGGCTGCAGGCGCGGGCGGGGCGGGGGGCGGCCCAGACCTGTCGGAGCTGAGAGTCTGGCCATCCAGCGGGGATGAGCAGGCACCCGAGGGCGCTCTGGGGAGGCCGAGCTGGATAGACCCCCTCTCCATGTGACCGGGGTAGCAGAGAACAAAAGAGAATGGGGTGAGAAGGCAAGTTCGGGCCCCACCTACAGCCGCCTCCGCCGCTCCTGCCCTCCAAGCCTCTCAGTTCTCTCTTGGGGAAACCGAGGCAGCCGAGGCTGAGAAGGGCCAGGAAGGTTAAAAGCGATGTCAGCGACGAGGCTGGGGCAGCAACCAGAATTCCCGCGTGGGTCTCTGGATTCACCTGCCCGCCCCGGGTCCGCCCTGGGTAAATACACCACCACGTCCCCACCGCAGCTCAGACCCTTCCTTCCCGCTTCAGCTTGTCAGATCCTGCGCCCGTTTATAGAACAACAATTTGGGGAAAACAATCCGGGCCGAGTGACGGCCCCGTAATTGTGACAAAGTGAGTGCGGGCGGCTGGAGAGAGCGCTAGGGCGGGAGCGCAGCGGGGCGAGGCGGAGGTAGGGGCGCCGCCAGCTCGCTCTGCCGCCCCCTCGTTCTCATTCCGGTCATCTCCCATCCCTCTCCTTGACTCTTCTCCAGTTCTTTTTCTCTCGGCTCCCCTCGCCTTCCTTCGCTTGTTCCTCCATCGCTCTTCCCTTTCCTCTCGGTAACGGCTTTTCTCCCGCCCCCGCCCCGCCGCAGCCCCTCCCCCGGTGCGCTTTTCCCTCTCTCACTTCTCCCTCTCTCCTCCGCCCTTCACTTGTTTCTCCATCCTCTCCTCGTGCTCAGTAGCCCCTGGGGCCCTGGCTCTCACCGCACAATCCGCTTCTCTCCCGCCCCAGTCCCGGCTTCCTGATGTCGAGCCCCGAGCCTCCTCCCCGGTCCTCACTTTCTGGGAGGCTAGCGCAGCCGGGCACACGGGGGTTCCTCCTGCCTCACAGCCAGGGGCGCGCGGCGGCCCGGGGGCCCAGGCGGCCTGCGTTTTCTCTCCCCCTCCCGCCGCTGCCTCTCCCACCCCTCTCCCTGCGCCCGGAGTCAGTTTGTTTGTCCAGCGGCGGCTGCCGCCACTGGAGCTATTTGTCGAGCTTAGCGCGCTGCTGCGCAGTGCCTGCCCAATTAAGTCTCATTCATTATTCAGCGCCCCCGTCCGCCCCCGCCCCCCAGCTGGCGGCTCCAGTGTCGCTTTGAGGCCCCTCCCAGCCCTGGCCCCTCAGTGAGCCCTAGGGGGCAACATGGGGAGCCTCGTTCCCTCGCCGGGGGTGGGGGGTGGATAAGGACTGAAGGGGCTGGGAATGTAGGAGGGGACAGAAGCATTCGGCCGACTGCGGGGAGGCGACATGGGTGAGGCCCACCGCAACCCCAGGTCAAAGCTGGGGGACCTTGGAGATCCACGCTTTTCCTTTACAGAGGAGGAAACAGGCCCAAAGAAGCGGCAAGACTTGACCAAGGTCACGTAGCAGGGTTGGAGCCCGCGACATTAAAATGAAGGCATCTTGCATCCCAGTTCGATTCCAGCATCGAGGCGTGAGGACGCAGACTATCCTCCTCGTGGAGAGGCCCTCACCCCCATCCCTTTTTGCTCCTGGTTCTCCCTCTCACCAAAGTCAGCGACATACAGCTGACTTGGGGTTCCTGGGAACGGGAGGCTCCTCAGGTCTCAGGCTCAGATCTAGACGTAGTGCCCCTGACTGGCAGGCCTGGAGGCGGGGCAGTGAGGCAAACTCAGGGGGAGAGCCCCTCTCTGCAGCCTGTCCACTGGTGTCTCTGCCTTAGGGGAATTGGAAGTGGAGCCATCCAAGGCAGCCTTGAACGGCAATGGAACAGGGAGAGAGGACTGCAGCCTGAGGTGAGGGAGGAGTCACCCTCCCATTTGCGGGGGTGGAAAGGGGAGATCAAGGGCTTGTTTTTGCTTTTATAGGGGACCGCCCTGGGCCGCTTTGCCCGGGCATCTGGACAAGGTGAGTCTGGGGACCCGCCCGGCATCTCCGGTCCGCAAGCGGCAGCGCCACCTGGCGGTTGTGGTGTCGCTGTGTAGGCGCTCTCGGCCTGGAGTGGGAGCCCTGCGCCAGCCGGGGTGAGCCTGGGAAGGCGGAGTACGCCGGGAACACCTTAAACCGAGTTTACCCGAGAGGGCGGGCGAGAGGAGCCCCAGCCTGAAAGGTGATCCCTAAGGGGCCAGGGAGGGTCTTGGGGAGGGGCCTGGCCAGGACGGCCCGACTTCCGTGACACAGCAAACACAGAAAGACAAAGTCCATTTGGATGGAAGTGGGAGCGGAAAGAGAGGGGCCATTTTGACTCTGTGGTCAAAGGAGATGACTGATCTGATGGGGTCTGGGAACCGGGGTGCCCAGGTACTGCTGCTCACCCTGGGACTAGCGGGTGCTGGCTGGTGGTCAGGAGGCCCGCTCTGTGTAGAGGGGAGAGACTAGCAGGGGCACTTTACATCTGGTTTGATATTCTGGGCATTCATCGCGCCGCTGTGGAGAGACTTTACAAATTTGCCCTGGAAGGAGGTGGTTGAACTGCAGGGTGCCAGGGTCTAGGTCAAAATGTAGTTTTTCAGAGCTGGAGGGAACTCAGGACTTCTTTCAAGGTTGACTTGTGGGAAGATGTCCTCGTCTGGAGAGATGGGAGGCTGGAGAGGGGCTAAAATTTCCGCCAAGTGTCTGAGGGCAGCCACAGTCGGAGCTGGGGCCGGGTGGAGCGGGCTGTGTGGCAGGGGACTTTAAAAATGTGTAGGAACTTTCGGGGACATTGTATTCACTCCGATTCATTCCACCTCTCCCCCACACCCCACGAGTCATTCCAGGAGGTCAGTGGTCTGAGGGGAGGTCTGAAATTTAAGCTTCTGCTTTTTTTTGTCCGTGTTCTGAGTTCTCAGTTACTCAACTGAAAGCATTTCAAACATTCTTCTCCCCTAAATTTGGAGTCACTGTGGTTGTAAAACACAGAGATGAGGTGCTAGACCTAAGGGTATGGGAGAACCACAATTTCAGGGACACTCAGGAAGATCTGGACTTGACTAATATTGGAAGGAGAAATGGTTACTGTGTGGGGACCTGGATATAATCTTACGACTGCTTTTTTCCATGTCTTAGGGTCTAAGGATAACTCTGGGGCCGTGACTGCCATGATTCTCACAGATGATCCCAGATTTTGCAATTCTGAGCAATGGCAGGTGCCACTGGACTTGTTCTGAGACCCTTTTCCTAGAGGATGGCCAAGGGGCTCCTGATGACCTATGCCCTCTGGGCTGTAGGGGGCCTTGCTGGGCTCCATCAGCTGTACCTTGGGTGGGACAGCCACGCACTGCTCTGGATGCCCCTGGGGGGCGGGGGGTGGGGGCGGAGAGGGATGGCCTCGGTTGGCTCTGGGAATTCTGGAAGCTCCCGAGCTTTGTTGCTCAGGCCAACAGACCCCAGCGGCAGAGGCAGAGTTCAGGAGGGGGGACACACCCTTTGAGTACCATTCACTTTGCTGCCCAGATGATAGTGGGCATTTATTTTGGCCTTGTGGCTGTCATTAGCCTCTCCTTCATGGGCAGCTTCTATATTGTGGGCCTCCCACTGGCAGTTGGCTTAGGGGTTTTGCTGATGGCTGCTGTTGGTAACCAGACCTCAGACTTTAAGAACACTCTAGGAGCAGCATTTCGTACTTCCCCTATTTTCTATGGCTGCCCCATAGCCATCCTGCCCATCAGCTTGGCTGCTGGCATCACAGCCCAGAAGCATTGCCTCTACAAAGCTTCAGTTGGGTCAGAGATGCTCAGTGTGAGGCTCTACCGCCTGGGCTTGGCCTACCTTGCTTTCACATGCCCGCTAGCATACAGTGCCCTCTGCAACATGGCTGCCACCCTTAGCTATGTGGCAGAGACCCTTGGCTCCTTCTTCAGTTGGTTTAGCTTCTTCCCCCTCCTTGGGCACCTGATGGAGTCTGTCCTCCTTTTGCCTTACTGGGTCTAGAAGCTGCTGGTGGGAGAACATGGCTTCAGCAGTGGCTACTTCCAAGAGTGGTAAAAGCTCTATGAGTTTGTTCACAGTTTTCAGGATTAGAAGTGTCAGTTGGCTTACCAGGTAAGTTTTCTTCCCTCTCATTCCTGTCTGGAATGGCTCCGGAAGTTAGGCGAAGCCTTTTTGGAAAAAACAGATTTATTTATTTACTTTTGGCTGCCTTGGGTCTTCGTTGTTGTGCGCGGGCTTTCTTTAGTCACGGTGAGTGGGGCTACTCTTCATTGCAGTGTGTGGGCTTCTCATTGCAGTGGCTTCTCTTGCTGCGGAGCATGGGCTGTAGGCTCGCAGGCTCAGTAGTTGTGGCTCACGGGCTCTAGAGTACAGGCTCAGTAGTTGTGGCGCCCGGGCTTAGTTGCTCCGCGGCATGTGGGATCATCCCAGACCAGGGCTCGAACCCGTGTCCCCTGCATTGGCAGGCGGGTTCTTAACCACTGTGCCACCAGGGAAGCCCTAGGCTAAGCCTTATTGGAGCAGGTACCCGTAATGTGGAAGTACTGTTTTCATGTCTGCTGGGTCAGCCCCCAGAAGGGTGTCCTGGCTTCTTTGGGCTTCTGTGTGCAATGGGTGAAGGTTCAGAGGCTCTGATATGGAGTGGGGAAAGATACATGTATATTATTTACTTTTTATTGAGGTATAACATATATAGAGTACAATAATTTTATATAGATACTTATGTAACCACCACTCCAATGAAGGTATGGAATGTTTCTAGCACTAAGAAGGTTCCCTCATACCCCTTCCCAAGCTATACTCCTTTCCTGGGAAAAAAACTCTATTCTGACTTCTATTACCATAGATTAGTTTTGCCTATTCTTGGGCTTCATATAAATGGAATCACTCAGTGTGTACTCTTTTGTGTCTGAGTTCTTTCATTCAACATGTTTGTGAGATTTATTCATACTGTTGCATGGGATTATAAACTGTGTGTTTTCATTGTTGTATAGTATCCCATTGTATGAATATATTACAGTTTATCTATCCACTTTTGTCAATGAACATTTGGGTGGTTTCCAGTTTGGGGCTATCCTGAATAAAGCTGTTATAAACATTCTTGTACATGTCTTTGGTGGACATATATGCTTATTTCTCTTGCAAGGAGGGGATCTTGTCAGGGATGCCAAGTTCCAGGTTGGAAAATGAGCATCTGTGATTAAAAGCAAATCCTGGTTCATGCCATGAGATCCAGAGGTTGTCCATGTTTCAAAAGGCTGGAATTCTAATCTGAGGTTCTGTGCCTTTCCCACCAGCAAGTGGAAGCCAATTCCAGCCTGATTTAGGAAGGGAGCAAGGAGAGGCTCAGGAGCCCTGACAACTTATGAGGTTCTAATTTGTTAGCTTGTGTCTCCCTAAGGTTTTGGGTCTCTCAGAGGGGGCAACAAATGAAGAAATACATTGCAGATACCTGGAGCTAGTGAAGACCACAATCGGCACCAGGTGGAGGAAGCTCAGAGGAACTTTCTGGAGATCCAGGCAGTGTATGAAGTCCTGAGTCAGCCCAGGAAGCCAAGGGGATCCTGCAGGTGAGAAGAAACTTCCCTTTGAGGATGGACACTTCCTGGCACAGCTGAGCAGCTTGTCCCAGCCCAGCTTTGCCCACATGAGGCATCCCAGCAGTGTTTAAGAAACTGTCACTTGCAGTGGAGATGAGAAAATCTTAAAGGGGTGAGAAAGCTTTTGTGGTAGAAGAATGTATTTATGTTTTGAATTTCTGAATTCTTGGCTATCGTATTCCTGATTATTTTTTCCTAAAATGAGATAATGCAATGAAAGACATATTATAAAACCAATAAAATATCTTTTAGAGTCTATGCCACATTATTTCACCCCTGGTACATTGATGGATGACGGAGGAAGTTTACTTAACAATTTTTTTTTTTAATGTGCAAAGCACTGAGTTAGGTGATTGAAGAAAAATATGAGGGTTCTAATATTTCACAAGGTGTCCTGTGACAAGACGGATTTGATCTATTCTGTGGGCTACCAAGGGGTAAGACTGGGGTTAAGTTTCAAAATTTCAGAAAAATATTTTAATTCCATTTATAGGAGAACTTTCTAGGAGCTATACTTTTCCCAAGAAGGAACAAGCTGCTGTGGGGTAGGGGGGTAGGGTGTAATCCCCCTATCACAGACTCTTCTGCTTGGTGTATTGTGGAGAGCCCTCAAACTTTACATGGGTGGTTAGACTGGCCAGGTCTTCCTGAAACTTGGGATTTGATTCTGAGCTACACACCTTGCTCCCTTGTTGTTTATAGTCCAGTGGGGGATGATAACACAGGTACACAGATATCAAAGTCTGCCTCATTCAGTGTTCTGAACTGTGTCCTAAGAGGTGTAAATAGAATGCATTAGAAAATTGCAGAAGGAACAGATGACACTGTTTTATGGGAACTCATGGGAAAATTCATGATTTTATATCTCATATGCCTTTATGGGGACTTTGGGGAAACCCTAGGGAACCAATAACTTGAGCATCTCAAGGGGGCCTTATTTAATTCCCAAGTGTGGAAGGAACAGCCCAGGATGCCTCAGTTTGCAGAGGAAGACTGGAGACCAGGAATGCGATGTTAAAATTATGTACACTTACTCCACCTTTCTTGCTTTTCTTTATTTGTGTGTACAACACTCAGTCCTTTTCTTTTTTCTGGAAGTTAACTCTGAGTGGTATATGTATTCTTTTTTTAATTTATTTTATTTGTTTATTTATTGGCTGCGTTGGGTCTTCGTCGCTGTGCGTGGGCTTTCTCTAGTTTTGGCGAGCGGGGGCTACTCTTCATTGTGCGCAGGCTTCTCATTGCGGTGGCTTCTCTTGTTCGGGAGCACGCACTCTAGGCGCACAGGCTTCAGTAGTTGTGGCACGCGGCTCAGTAGTTGTGGCTCACAGGTTCTAGAGAGGAGGCTCAGTAGCTGTGGCGCACGGGCTTAGTTGCTCCGCGGCATGTGGGATCTTCCCGGACCAGGGCTTGACCCCATGTCCCCTACCTTGGCAGGCAGATTCTGAACCACTGCGCCACCAGGGAAGCCCCAGTATATGTATTCTTAAAAAGTAAAATTATTTTGGCTAGTTTTCCCTACTGATTAAAAAAAAAAATGGTCAGATCAATTGAGAGGAATGAAATTTGTAGATGTGGTTTTTTTGCATCCATATATAAAAAAATTTGCCAATGAATTTATATACCATGATTTTAAGACCAAATTAGGGACTTCCCTGGAGGTCCAGTGATTAAGACTCCACGCTCCCGATGCAGGGGGCCCTGGTTTGATCCCTGGTCCGGGAGCTAGATCCTGCATGCTGCAATCCCGGCGCAGCCAAAAAAAAAAAAAGGACCAAATTAACTTTCACACTTTTTTTTTTACTATTAATTTACTCAAATGTTTCATCATATCAAGTTATTTTTGTTTTTTTGTCAGTATTTTTAAATTGAAGTATAGTTAATTTACAATGTCACACCTTTTTAAAGTTGTCAGAAATTGATATACATTTCCTTTGAAGAACATAATTTGTCAAATTATCATGTGGCATTTTCATAGGATATTAATTAGTAATTTATTAACATGTTATGTAGTACTACATCTGCAAAATGTAGTACTACAAAATTTTAATGAGACATTTTCCTAAGCTATTAATTAATAATTTATTAACATGATATGTAGTACTACATCTGCAAAATGTAAATATATTAAAAATAGTCTAGGGCTTCCCTGGTGGCGCAGTGGTTGAGAGTCCGCCTGCCGATGCAGGGGACCCGGGTTCGTGCCCCGGTCCGCGAAGATCCCACATGCCGCGGAGCGGCTGGGCTCGTGGGTCATGGCTGCTGAGCCTGCACGTCCGGGGCTTGTGCTCCGCAACGGGAGAGGCCACAACAGTGAGAGGCCCGCATACCACACACACATACACACAAAAAAATAGTCTATAAGGAAAAAGAAACAAAAGAGTGATTGAGGTTTTACTTGATTTGGAAAATTATTTTACTGTTCTTAAATTTTCTTATGAGTTTTTGTTATAAAAATATTTTTTAATTTATTCAAACGGGAACTATTGATGAGCAGTTTCTATTTTTCCAACATGAGCAATGCTACAATAAATATCTTTAAATATGTGTATTGGTGCTTTTTGTTTTTCTAAGGCTAGATTCCAATAAGTGATAATGCAGGGTCAAACAGAATGTATGCTTTAAATTTTGATTGATACTGTATCAGGTTACTTTTGGAAAAGACTGTAAACAATCTACACTTCCACCAGCAGTACAAGTGGCGCTTTCTTTGTAACCGGTATGGACTGTTATCTTTCTTTTAATTTTTGCCAACATGATGGGTGAGAAATAGTATCTGATGACTTCAGTTTGCCTTTCCCTGACTCCAAGTAAAGTTCAGCATCTTTTCAGATGTTTATTGGGCCCTTGCATTTCCTCTTCAGTGAATTGCCTGATAATTTTATCTACCTTTTTTTTTTCTTAATTGTGTTCCTGTTTATCTCTGTGAAATCTATTTTCTTGATATCCTTGCTTGTTAGGAACCTTAGCACTTCATCGTATGTGTTGGAGATATTTTCCCCCAGTTTATGGATGGTCTTTTGACTTTAAGCTTGGGTTTTAGAGTCAGGAGGATTAGGATTAGGATTTGAATCTGGTTCCATGATTTTTTAGCTCTGTGATCTTGGGTTTCTTTAGCCACTTAGAGCCTTAGTTTCCTCTAAAATTGAGATAATAGTACGTACTTTTTTTTTTTTAATAGTACGTACTTTTAAAGAGTTGCTGTAATATAGAAGCTAGCACATGTAGAGTAAGCAAATATAACTAGTAGTTCCCTTTCAAACTCTTTTCAGCCTATGTAAGGAAATAGTGCTTGAGTGTCTAGTGAGTTACAGGTATAGAATGAAGGTTCTACCTGTAAGGATGAATTTTCCTAGAGTGTATTAGTGTATTTTGTATTAAAAAAAGTTCCTCTTGGCTTCCTGTAAATCTGTGTATGAATGCTTGCAAATAATGGTTAGAAAGAAATAAATAGGAATGATGGATTGCATTGTGATGGTAGGGTTACAAATGCTCCCCTCCCCTTCTCTAGACTCTCTTGTTTTATAATTAAGAAAATTCCAGGACTTCCATGGTGGTCCAGTGGTTAGGATCTGCGCTTCCACTGTAGGGGGCACGGTTCTATCCTGGTGGGGAGCTAAGATCCCAAATGCCTCACGGTGCAGAAAAAAAAAAAAGAAATTTCCAGTCTTTCTTAGCTGTTTATGGGGAACCAGGGAACTGGTTTGGGTTTGGTCATTCTCGGACTATCATTTTAAAATTGGGCGGAGCTCCTCTGGGCCAGTGATTATAGCAGAAGGCCTCAGAATGCGACAACTCTGAGGGTAAGATGAATTTAATGGGAAGGAGATAGGGAACTGCTTGTAAGATGCCCCTTTTTACCTGCAGATTCTCCTTGCAGAATTCTTGTCATCCTTTGACAGATTCATTTCAATTAGGGAGGCTGTTTCCTGACATCTGGAGTCTCAGTCCTTCTATGCAGAAAAGCAGAGGTATTTATAGTTTATGAAATGCTGCAGCATAGGTCTGCTGCCCAACTCTTACCCCCATTGGTCACTTCAGTGTGGATTGGTATGAAGCTTTCCATAGGAGAGAGTTTGTGCGTGTGGGCTGGGTTACTAGGTAAGAAGTGAGAAAGAGGTTAAAGAATGTTTACCTCGGCTTCCCTGGTGGCGCAGTGGTTGAGAGGCCGCCTGCTGATGCAGGGGACGTGGGTTCGTGCCCCGGTCCGGGAGGATCCCACGTGCCACGGAGCGGCTGGGCCCGTGAGCCATGGCCGCTGAGCCTGTGCATCCGGAGCCTGTGCTCCGCAACGGGAGAGGCCACAACAGTGAGAGACCCGCATACCGCAAAAAAAAAAAAAAAAAAAAAAAAAGGATGTTTACCTCTTAGTAGGAAAGACTGTTTGATTAAACCATCTTTAGATTTCATCTTCCCTCTTGTCCTGGCCTGTGAGCAGGTACTGAAATTGAGTGCTTCCCAGGATCAGGCTACCTACCCACCCCCAGAGGACATCTAGATGTTCATGTATCTAATAGCCAGTGGTGTAGCCCAGCCATTTTTTGAAAACAAAGAAATGGCACAAATCATATGAATTTAGAACTTCTGGAAGGAAATTCTGCTTTGCTACCAACTAGAATATTATAATCACTAAGACTTTTCTGGGAATGTGCTTCCTAAAGGACCTGACATAGTGAAAATCAGCTGAAAGCAGAAATTCACTATAAAATAATTATTTTTAAAACACGAACTAAGATATTAGCAAGTGAGAGGTCTTCCGTATTCTCTACCTGGGTTGCGGTAATGAAATCCAATGGTGCTGTACTCTCCCACTCCCACGAAGAAGAAGTGTATAGACCCTTTAGAGAGTTGGAAGGGAACTGAGAAGGCCTCTTCCCCAAGTACCTATCCACAGCAGGATCTTGAGAATAGCTTGCCTCAGAGATGACCAATTCTGGCTTTTGATTTAATTGGAAATCCCCTACCTGTCCCACCTTTTGGACATCCTTAATTGTTGTTCTTTTATTAGACTGAAATTTGAAATTTCTTTCTAGATCTGCCATCTCTCTCTCTCTCTTATTGTTATTATTTTGGCTGCATCACGCCGCTTGCTGAATCTTAGTTCCCCGACAAGGGATTGAACCAGGGCCCAGGGCAGTGAAAATGCCGAGTCCTAACCACTGGACCGCCAGGGAGTTCCCTAGATCTGCCACTTCTTGCTGCAAAGAACAAAAACCAACAAAAAACCCATTCTTGATAAGAACCTGCCCTTCACCTCATACCCTTCTAAAGCTTTCCTTTCTAGATTAAACATTGCCTTGTTTAAGGAAGCACTGTAATTTGGTAGAAAGAGGATGATTGGAGAAGTGACAAGGTGGGGTTTTGCTTCTGCCTCTTGCATGAACAGCCTGCTGACTTCGGATGAGCCACTTTACCACTCTGGGCCTCAGTTTTTTCCTTGTAAGGTGAGGAAATTGGACTTAGATGACCTTTAAGATTGCTTTCCACACTGGATTCTGGGTTTCTAACTGTTCAGCTGAGGCTTGTGAGAAATGGTTTGGTTTTTCATCTCTCTGCCCTCTTGTGGACACTGTCTTGGGAAGAAAATAAAATATTTAATTGCTCAAAGAACAATATAATAGCCACCCCCCTATCAAAAATTCACCTGTATTGAACTGTCAGTTTTCATTTATTCATGATGTCTTTTAGTCCTCATCCGTAAATGTACATGTCATATCAGGAATATAATTTTATAGTTTTTCCCCTCCCTGAATCATAAGCATCATAAGCATTTATATATATTACTAGGAAGACTTCATATATATACATATATATATATTTTTTACTGAGACATAATTCACATAACATAAAATTTACCCTTTGAAAGTAAAAAGTTAAGTGGTTTTTAGTATATTCATGAGGTTGTACAACCATCAACACTAACTGCAGAACATTTTTACCACCCCAAAAAAGAAACCCCATACCTAATAGCAATCATTCTCCATTCTCTCCTTGCCCCCATCCCCTGGCAACTATGAATCTACTTTCTGTCTCTACAGATTTGTCTTTTCTAGACATTTTATATAAATGGAATCATAAATGTCTCCTTTTCTGTCTGGCTTCTTTCACTTAGCACAATATTTTCAGGATTCATCCATGTAGTAGTATGCATTATTATTATATATTTTTATTTTTTTTCAAATAACATAATTATACTGTAATGCTATATAATATTACCTTGGGAGACATTTAAGCTATATATACACACAAATATACACACACACCCACATATATATATTTGTTGTTATAAAGAATGCTGCATCGATATTTTCATGCTTCTAATTCATCTATTCTCTTGAATTATTTCAGAATAAATTCCCATGCGTGGGATTACTGGGTCAAAGGGTATGAACATTTTTATGACTGTTGTCAATATTGCTTTTAAATTGTGGTGCCCAGAACTAAATGCAATTCTCAGATGTGTTCAGACAGAACAGGGTACTGTGGAGCT
Source organism: Hyperoodon ampullatus (assembly GCF_949752795.1). Classification (NCBI taxonomy): domain Eukaryota; kingdom Metazoa; phylum Chordata; class Mammalia; order Artiodactyla; family Ziphiidae; genus Hyperoodon; species Hyperoodon ampullatus. The sequence continues at coordinate 55,229,394 of NC_136924.1, forward strand.
ATTAAGTTCTCAAGGTCTGGACAATATATCATCCTTTAAATCAAGCAGTCTAAGAATTTCTTAGCTTGTTTTTTGAGGGGGTGGTTTGCTCATGGAGCTTATAGCCAACTAAGGCCCTTAGGTCTTTTCCTAGGCTCTGTGTCTTCAAGCTGTGTTTGCATCTACTCTAGGACCTAGGAGGCTTTTGAGGACTCTCTGGATGGAATTTATTTATTTATTTGTTTGTTTTCTTTTTTCTTTAACAGTGGGTGGTTCTAACAAGCTAGCAGGTCTAGGTTTACTGCAGTCTTAGCTGAGGACTGCAGATGGCGCCTGAAGGCTGTCACAAGGGTAAAATATGTCCCTTCACTTTTTTTTAGTATCTGGTAGTGGTACCTCCTTAGTTGGTTCATTACCAAAGTTCAGTCCCCTCCTTTTGTTGGGAACGTGAGAGAAACTGTGAAGTTGTCTTTGGGTGTTATTCAGGTCAAACTCCAAATGGAGTATGTTTTCTAGATGTCATTTGATCTCCTCAGAAACTCTGGTGAAATCTCATGTTAGAGCTTCCCTTGAACACGAATTTCATGCCAGTTCACACCCTGAGAAGCTGCTTTTTTGGTTTCTCTTCATGTTCCTTGCCATCTTTTTCTCTTAGTCATTCCAAGGAATTGAAACTTGTTCAACTAACTGGTTTTGTTTGTTTGTTTTGCTAAGATGGGTTTTGAACAACAAACGCAGAATATTTACATAGGGTTCCAGCTAAATGCGGTTTCATTTCTTTCTTTCTTTGGCTGTGTCGGGTCTTAGTTGCAGCACGTGGGATCTTCATTGCTGCGCACAGGCTTCTCTCTAGCTGTGGCGCACAGGCTTCTCTCTAGTTGTGGCGCGCAGTCTCTAGAGTGTACAGGCTTAGTTGCCCCACGGCATGTGGGATCTTAGTTCCCAGACCAGGGATAGAATCTGCGTCCCCTGCATTGGTAGGCAGATTCTTAACCACTGGACCACCAGGGAGGTCCCCCCCCTTTTTTTTAAATGACTTTAGTCAAGGTCAATTTTTTTTTGTTAATATTTATTTATTTTATTTATTTATTTTCCTTACTTTTTTGGCTGCACCGGGTCTTAGTTGCAGCACGTGGGATCTTCGTTGAGGCACGCAGGATTTTTCCTTGCGGCACGCAGTCTCTTTGTTGTGGTGCTCAGGCTTCTCTCTAGTTGTGACGTGTGGGTTTTCTCTCTCTAGTTGTGGCACACAGGCTTCAGGGTGCGTGGGCTCTGTAGTTTGTGGCACGCAGGCTCTCTCATTGAGGCACTAGAGCTTAGTTGCCCCGGGGCATGTGCGATCTTAGTTCCCTGACCAGGGATCGAACCCGCGTCCCCTGCATTGGAAGGTGGATTCTTTACCACTGGACCACCAGGGAAGTCCCGAGGTTTCATTTCAATAGTTTGTTGCTCTCTTCCTTTTCCTTTTCCTTTCCTTCCCAGTTCTCTTCTTTCTCTCCACCTCTCATCCATCTGCTTACTTGCAAACTATTAGAACTTTCAGCAAGACCTTGGATTTTCTGGATTTAAACCTCAGTGATAAGTTTCAATAGAATAGAGAAGTGCCCTATGTGGGAAAGTTGGAAGGGAATGATTTTAACCCATTCTGTGCCAGACCTTAGGTCCATTTCTGGGCTAAGAAAGGCTGTGGGGAACATTCTCTGCTGCGCAGTGACTAAATTAGCATGAGAGCCTGGCTTCCAAGCATCACTTAAAGGGGCATTTTCCTTACCATCAGGAGGTCAGGCACCTTTCAAATGATTTAGTATCAGGAAAGGAATGAGAAGGGTTTAGAGGAAATATAGATGTCTTCTATTCATATATTTCCCAATCACAGATCTGAGGGCCAGTGAGGCTCATGTTACTCCCCCACCTCTCCTTCCTACCCATAACCACCAGTTTGGACTTGGCTTCTGTTGCTACTTTCTCTTTTTCATTCCTGGGGTCCACAACAGAGAGTGTAAGTTTACTGCTTTTCTGTGTAGTTTGGGTTGGAAAGCACTTGCTCATTTTATATTAAGTGACTGGGAACTCTGCCTCTTAGCAGGTGATTTTTCTTGTACAGCCAAGAGACTGATCATTTCAGACCCATCTCCCTTCAAACTCCAATTCTTTTCCAGCGGTGTGTTTTTTGTTCTCATGTTTATGTCTTTGCTGATGTCACTCTTCTTTTCTATAATCCTTTTTCCCCTCTGCTAATCCAAATTTTTACACTTCTTTTATGATCCAGCTTAAGATTTATCCCTAAATGATGCCTTTGCTGATTAAGTCCATCCCCAGTAATCTTTCCTCCTTGAATTCCTTCAGCAATCTTGTCCAGTTTGTACCATTCTATCAAGCATTTTCTTACATGTTGCCATATAATCATTCTCTATCTCACGTTTTTAAGTCTTGTCTCCTTGACTATACCAAAGCCCCTTGACAGCAGGACTGTCTTCTCTCAATGCAAATAACAGGACATTTACTCAATATGGTAAATTGCTACTTAAGGGAGTTCAGGTTTTTTGAGCATGAGCCACCCGTTTCTTTGCTTGGTCTTCCAATAAACCTTTCCTCCAAAAACCAACCAAACAAAAAAAACCCTGCTATTTAACAATTTAGAGCCTCAGTTTCCTCATTTGTTAAATGAGGACAATGATGCTTGCATCACAGGGTTGTTGAGACATTCAAATGAGATGTGTTGAGGGCACTTTATAAACCATAAAACATTTTACAGAGCGTGGCATTATCACTTTAAAAAGTGGTGACAGACTGTATAAGTGAAAGAGCATGCTGAAATTCCATGCATGAACTTTCAGTAAAGCAGTATTAGTTATATGTCTCACACATAGAAACAAATTCAATTTCAAGTTTTTAATGAACCTGCAAGGCACATTCACTGAACTGAGTGTTTCAAATCTGAGTTTTGGTTCTGACATTGCCACTAATTTCATGATTTAACAATTCAACCTTTGACAATTTAAGGCCTTTTGTAGCTCTAAACGTCTGATGCACAACTGAATTTGGGTATGTTACCCACGTCTTTGAACCTCAGTTTTGTTATCTATAAAATGGGAAATTACAACCTAATCAAACCCCTTTAATAGAACTTTATAGAGTGGCTGTTCAAAGAAACATTAATCCTGTACAAAAAGTTTCCTTGGGGGAAAGCTGCACACTATATACTACATTCCCTTCAATATTTTTTAAAATTAATTTTTAATTAATTAATTAAATTTTTTTTTTGGCTGCGTTGGGCCTTCATTGCTGCACGCAGGCTTTCTCTAGTTGCAGCGAGAGGAGCTACTCTTTGTTGTGGTGTGTGGGCTTCACATTGAGGTGGCTTCTCTTGTTGCAGAGCACGGGCCCTAGGCCCGCAGGCTTCAGTAGTTGCGGCACACGGGCTCGGTAGTTGTGGCTCTGGGCTCTAGAGTGCAGGCTCAGTAGTTGTGGCGCACAGGCTTAGGTGCTCTGCGGCATGTGGGGTCTTCCCGGACCAGGGATCGAACCTGTGTCCACTGAATTGGCAGGCGGATTCTTAACCACTGCGCCACCAGGGAAGTCCCTCCCTTCAATATTAACAATGCACGTTATCATGTTAAATGCTCTGGGAAGTAAACCAATTTATTTTTATTTTACCCGGTATTTCCCAAACTTACTTGGACCTGGAATAGTTTTTTCAGATAACATCTATTCAGCATCCCATGAAACTGAATTTCTAAGACACACAGTGTGGACTGCCAACATAAATATTCTTAGGTATCAGAGGTAGTCCAAGCAAAGGGAAAAGTACACCCTTATGAGATATTCCCTGCTGGTCTTCATGCTTGTGGTTTGCAGCTTCAGCTTTAGTCAACAGAGACTTTAACTTCAGGTTCTTTTTTTTCCCTAATAAAAACATGGAATCTGACAATCCATCACTTCAGATACAAAATATCAACTCAAAGAAAAGTTCTGATCTCAAGAATCTATTGGAAAATATTTTAAATTAGGTCATGTTAATTTCTGCAGAATATATCTGCCAAGGTGATGATTGTGTCATGACTTATCTTTAGTTCTAATTTTGCCTCAGTCATTAGGTAACCTGGGATAAATCAATGCCCTTAAGCCAAACTAAGACATATGGATGTTATTTCTAAATAGTCTTCTGTTGTAATCCATAGCAGTTACTCTAATCATTTCAAAAATTTTGTTGTTTTTGTGTTTTCTTCAGAGTAGGTCACAGTATTATATGTTGAATTTATTACAGCATTTCTTTCCCTCCAATATAATTTATAGGCAGATTTAAAACAATTTGCCACTATTTTAAAGCAGGCAATGCTCACTTTGTTTTATTGTGAAGTATAGCATATAAAATGGAAAATGTGTATGTAGTATAAAGAACAATGATAAAAATAATCTTTATAGCTCAGGGTCAAAAAGGTATTTTTGAAACATTTGCTCAATGTCCTTTTAGAGAGGTTGAGTGCTGCACAGAGAAAGGGCAAAGGTGGACCATGACTTGCAGTACCCCTCTTGCAAATTCCATTCAACAAAACATATGCTCTGTGTGACCCACCCTTCTTGGAGGACCACTATTTCTTTTTTTCTTTTTTTCTTTTTTTGCGGTACGCGGGCCTCTCACTGTTGTGGCCTCCCCCGTTACGGAGCACAGGCTCCAGACACGCAGGCCCAGCGGCCATAGTTCACGGGCCCAGCAGCTCCGCGGCATGTGGGATCTTCCCAAACCGGGACACGAACCCATGTCCCCTGCATCGGCAGGCGGACTCTTAACCACTGCGCCACCAGGGAAGCCCGAGGGCCACTATTTCTTGAGTAAAGTCCTTGTGAAGAGACTACCCTTACTGTCACCCCAGGGACTTAGCAAACTGTTCCTCTCAACAACACTCAGAACTCTCTTTTAGAGGAGATATGATTCCATCTCATTTGATTTCCAATGATGTTTTGACAGCTCTTATAGATCCAACCTAGGCATGCTCCTTTATCCACCTCCCTTCTCTTTGAGTGGCATATCCACATACAAAAACTCTCTCCCAATAGATCAGGGACTCTCTTAGGAAAGGTGTCATGTCTTTCCTAATAGACTGTAAGGTTTCCAAAAGTGGGGATTTAACTTTCCTCCCAAAGAAGAAACTATTGGCTTGGCAAGCAGCACCAGGCCCTCTAATGAAGGCATTTCCCAAGTGACTTTTGGTAGGTGAAACCAGTTATGGAATAAGATCTTGGATCCTATTGGTTCAGGCCCCATTCTTTAGTATGAAGTTTCCTATTAACCAGGGTAATATTATCCCATTCCTACACTGTATGGGAAGGAAGGAGAAGTATGGAATAATTAGTCACTCATTCCTCTTTGTTCCTATACTACTTTGCACTTTTCTGTTTCAGCACTTATCACATGTTATAGTTAATTATTTACTAGCTTTTATCCTCCATTACAACTGGATACTCTCCTTGAGGATAATGATCTAGTTTTGTGTTTTTTTAAATTTTTATTTATTTATTTATTTTTGCCTGTATTGGGTCTTCGTTGCTGCACGTGGGCTTTCTCTAGTTGTGGTGAGCGGGGGCTACTCTTCATTGCGGTGCATGGGCTTCTCATTGTGGTGGCTTCTCTTGTTGGGGAGCATGGGCTCTAGGCACAAGGGCTTCAGTAGTTGTGGCACACGGGCTTAGTTGCTCTGCAGCATGTGGGATCTTCCCGGACCAGGGCTCGAACCCATGTCCCCTACCTTGGCGGCAGATTCTGAACCACTGCACCACCAGGGAAGACCAATGATCTAGTTTTATTCTTTGCAAGTGACCCACACCTAGAACAATGCCTCCCACTCACGGGGTGGTCAATTTAGTAAATGAAGAGAGAGCAGGTATTTGGATGGTTTGCTTCTATTTGAATCTTTGAAAGAAGATTCAATAGTAAGCAACACATGGTGTAGTGCCTTAACTAGTTGGATGACCTAGTCTTCTGTTTCTTTAGATCTGTAAATGATATATGGTTGTATTAGGTTAGGCATTATTAACTAGGGGCCAGTGGGCTCCAGAGGATTTTTGACCCTTCCACTCCATGCGAGGTTAAAAACCAAAGGACCAGATGACTTTGTAGAGATCTACTAGTACTGCAACTCCAACAACAAACCTGTGGAAACCAAAACTACATTGTGACTGTGGTGTCTGTACACACTCATATATACTCTCTGGCTTGTTGTTGGTGCCTGTCCAGAGCCCCTTATGCTTTGGCCTCAAAAGATAAGGACATGGGGACAGATTCTGATTAACCTTTTCACTGCTGATTGTCTAAATGCCCAGCCTCTAGCCACTCCCAGCAGATCGCTGACCAGTTGGCAGTGGGGTGAGTGCTTCATACATGGAGGATACTGGCTGGAAAGGCGCGCAAATATTAGAGATGGTTCTGGCCCCGCCCGGGGTGCTTGGGAATCTAACCACGAAGACAGAAGAGTATTTAACAGAAAGATTCGGGCAATGTGACCACAGCCGCGTAGGGGGATGCAGACAACTTAGTATGCCAGAAAACCGACGCAGAAATGGACTTGGGCAGTGTGCCTGGCGGACTAGGCTGAGAACCCTCAAGTTACTCCCGAATTTATCTTGTGCCGGGCCTGGGAGGCGCATCCTCCCGCCACCACTCCGCATCTGCCTCTATGGATTCCCAGGAGGCTGAGCGGCCGCGAAGTCCGGACGTCCGGGCGTTTCCCGCAGCTGGTGGCTCTGAAATGGACTTTTGGAGTAAAACTTGGGTCGGGAAGGAGGCAAAGTGGAAAATGGTGTTAAGTCGTCGGGGCGGAGTCGTAGTGCCGAAATGGACAGCAGCCTGGGAAACAGAATCCCGACCGGGACCTAGTGAGAAAAGGCCCTCGGCAAGGTTCCCCTCCTGGCGTCTGCCTTCGGCAACCTCCGGAGGAGTTTCGGCTCTTTCCGGCAGTTCCAGCTCGGGCCCTCCACTCCCAGCGCGCGCTCTCTCCCCACCCCACGCCGCCCAGCTCCTTCTGGGCACTGGCCATTCTGCACGCGGGCGTGATCTCGTGTCCCACCCGTCCCCACTTCCATCTAGTTGGTTCCCGACCCACTCTTCCAGCCCCTTCCCTTTGTCGTTCTTCCCAATCCCCGGCGACGTCTGAGCTCCCTGAACTCGGGCGCGCGATCTGGCGGGCGGTGCGAGGTGCGAGGGACCCGGTCACCATAGGAGCGGCAACCCGACGGATTGGAGGCGGACTCTAGCCCCACGCCTGTACGCGCGCAGGTCCCCGGCTCGCGGGCCGCCTCGCGCTCGGGCCTCGCTCGCGCTCCCGTTGGCTGCAACGGTCTCGAGCTCGGCGCGCCGGGGTCGCGCCGGCGCGAGCACGCGCCCTGTGAGCTGGCTGGCTGGTGCGCACGCGCCCGAGTGGGCTGCAGGGCGGGGCGAGGAGCTCGAGCTCCGGCGAGGTCGGTGTGGATCGGCTGGCCCTCCGGGCCTCAGCCGTGGCTGCGATTCCCAGCCCGCCGCCCCGCAGAGGAGGGAAAAGAGGAAAGGGGCGGTTGGGGCGGGGCGGCGTCCGGCTCCGGGAGAGCTGGGGGAGGAGCGCGGCGGCGGCTGTAGAAGAGGAGGAGGAGGCGGCGGAGGAGCTCCTTTCCTCTTCTCAGACCCGGGAGCGTCCCGGACGCAGAGCCGGAACTGGGGGACGCGGCGACTGCGGGGGCCTGGGGTAGGTGAGGCTGAGGGTGCTGGGTGGAGGGGTTGTTGGGGGATGAAGCGGGGCACAGAGGTGCAGAGAGCGGGCTTGAGGGAAGGCACAGGGGGAGGGGGCAGTTGGTGGGGGTTGGGGTACCGAGAGGAGGGGGACGTGAACCCTTTGGGACCTGGAGTGCCCAGATGGTGAAAGGTTTCTGTGGTCAGTGGGGCGGGCCGAAGCACAAGGGTCCGAGTTGGGGGGTTTCCGGAGGCATAGGCCAGGGAAACAATGGAGTGAGGGGGGACTCTGATGTGAGCGTGTGGGGTACTGGATTTTAAGAACCAACGAGGGATCGAAAGGAGTGAAAGAATGGATCATTTGGTATGAGAAGTACAATGAACTGGGAATTCAACGGGGATGCGTAAGGTCATCTGCGTGGGTGTCCGACGTATTTAGGATTTGGGGGCAAAGTGGGATTTAAAAATAAGAGATGGGGGCGTTCTTGGAATGAGGGGGCGGGAAACGGAACGGAAAATAAAGCAAAGTGGGGCAGAGACATAAAATATATGTGGTTTGGGCTTGAATTAAAGCAGAAGGATAAATCCAGTTAGAGAGTATAAGTTAGGTGGACTGGAGTGGCATTTTTCTCCTAATTCATCCAGGATGACTGGGTTCTTTTAGAAGGTGGATCTTTCTCTGGCATGTCCCTCTACCAAAGAGTACAAGCCGCTCTTTTAATAATTGGTTATCATTTATAGTTCATTTCATTGATAAAGCATGCTTGTAATATTTATTTTCCCTCTCTACGTAATTTACCTGCGGTTAATGAAGCAGGAGAGGACAGATCACTAAAAATAGGCATCTTGCTTTGAGTTTGGTCATTGATAATGCAGAGTTTAGGGTGTTTGGTCATTGATAATGCAGAGGTTAGAGTGTTTGGAGGAGAACCAAGAGTTTGCTTTCATTTAGACCAAAAGGTGATGAGCAGCCTTGATAAAATCTAAGTTATTTGTACTTTGTTAGAATTACAGTTTCTCACTGAGAAATGATCGTGTACCATCTGCTACTGGTTTTATGCTTGTGGGAGAGAGTTTGGGTTCTGCCTCAAGAAATTCTTGATGCTGATTTCAAATTATCAGGCTGCCTTGTACCTTCCAGTTTGAATTAAGGTGATTTGAAAATATTGTGGGAAGGTATATTTGGGGTTATGATCTTTGCATTTCCTTGATACTTGGATTTCCAGACCCAATTTTGAATGGCACTTGGTACAAGATTGCTGATTTTGAAATTGTAGTTACCGTTATGTGTTCATAAATAGTCCACATTAAGCTTTTTATTTGGGGGAGCATTAAAGTTTTGCTGACTCATCTAAGATTTCTGCGAAGTTTTCGGTTTACATTTCTCAGCTAGGTCTCGGATAGTGGCATTATACTATTTTATAAAAGTCCAAAAATAATGATCTAAAGGTCACTTTTCTTCTATGTTATAAAAACTGAACAAAGCAAGGAGTGAGTGCAGTTTCCTCATTAGTGATAATGAGGCTCTTTATTGACCTCTTACGGTAGGCTAGGCAAGGTGCTAAGATTGTTTTGTGTGTATTAGCTCATTTAATTTAATCCTCACTATTATTTCCTATTTTATAAATTAAGAGATTAAATAACTTACTAAGGTGACAAAACTAGTAGTAAATAAAGCTGAATTCAGACCCAGCTCTGTTTGATGCCTCCTTCTTTATATCTTTCCTGTTGTTCTGCCTGCTTTCTCCTCCTGATCTTGGTTGAAGTACAAGCAGCATGAGTTGGTTGAAACCTGGGTCTGATATAGTGATTTAGACAAAGATTGGGTTGATGGGCTACATCTGTAGAGTTTATGGAAGGTTTATTGCCCCTGTGATTTAACAGATCTTTGGGGGCCCAGATAATAGGCAAAAACATCTTCTTGCTAAGGTTTGTCCTGTGAGCACACTTAATTTTCTGTTCAGTCTGGTGTACTGCTGAAGTACTGTGCATACGTGGCACTCTTCCTTGTAGAAGTCAAGGCAGCCAGTTGTGGAGCCCAAACCAATTAACTCTGGAAAACAGTCGAAAACTGCTGAGTGCTCAAGTGCCCTCCAAGCACCTGTTGAGTCCACAGTTGGTACTGGCATTATGTCTAAAGATAGACAGGATCCTCTTAGAAACCAGGAGTAAAACAACTAGAACCGAGAGAAACAGCTGGAGCCTGAGGGAGGAGCCAGAGCTTAATGGCCAAAACATCAGCATAGCCTGTGGAGGCTGATCCAGGAGCAGCAAAAGCTACAGATACTAGTGAATTGCAGGAGGGGAGGGAATTTTTTTGTTGTTGAGCATTTAGGTATTCTAGAGACTGAACTCACTGTGTTTTATATATATTACTTTATTAGATCTTCAAACAGTCCTTATAAGGTAGTTGTAAGCATTTTTCTCATATTTCAGATGAGGCTTAGAAAGGTTAAGTAACTTCATAATGGTGGTGAAAGAAGTTTGTATTTTTATTATTTTTTTAATTATTATTATTGTATTGCTGCTTGCAGTTCCATTGTAGAGCCACCATATTAAAACTGGGAACTTAAAGTCACTCTTTAGAATCCACTGTGCTTCTTTGTTAGAAGTAAAACTGATTATTTCAGTCTTGCTGCTTACATTGGAGACTGGAAGGTAAAGCTTATATTTTTCTGACTTAATTGTTGGGAAGGGGAGCCCATTCATTATTTAGCAAACGACCTCCTACAGAATATAACTCACCTTCTAATATATCTTCTCATTTATATATACCAATATATGATATTGATATATATATCTGTAGCAACATGAAAATGGCATGTCCATCCCTCCTATTCTGAGGTCTTGACATTCAGGCAAGTCATCTAGGCTCTGGAGGATGACAGTGAAGCATGCTTGTTGCAGACTCTTACCACTTTTCTTGATATGTTTTTGCCACAAAGGTTTGACCATCATTCTTGCTTGGCTACTTAAAAAAAAGTTGTGGTAAAATATACATAACATAAAATTTAAACCAATTTTTAAGTCTACACTTCAGTGGCAGTAAGTACATTCATATTGCTGTGTAACCATCACCACCGTCCAATTCCAGAACATTTTTATATTCCCAAACTGAAACTCCTATTAAACAATAACTCCCCATTCCTTTCTTCCCCCAGTTCCTGGCAACCACTATTCCACTTTCCATCTCTAGGAATACTATTATTCTAGGTACCTCACATAAGTGGAATCATATAGTATTTGTCCATTTGTCTCTGGCTTACTTCACTTAGCACAGTGTCTTCAAGGTTCATCAGTGTTTTAGCCTGTGTCAGAATTTCATTCCTTTTTAGGACTGAGTAATACTCCATTGTAAGCATATACCACATTTTGTTTATCCATTCATCTGTAAATCGACACAGGTTGTTTCCGCCTTTTGGCTATTGTGAATAATGCTGCTGTGAACATTGGTGTACAAATATCTGTTTGATATCTGTTCATATGGTAATCCTATGTTTAATTTTTTGTGGAGGTTTGGTGGCTTTTAAACGGTGGTTGTATTGTGTGTTCACCTGAAGGCAGTACTTGACCTTATGTTCGAGGACTACGCTGTTTCCTCTACTGTCTTTTTCTGCAGTTTGCAGGACACTTGCACTGGAAATGATTCAAAAGGAAGTGATTTATCCAGTGTTCATGGCTCTCTCTTAGCTTCTGTCTAATTATATTTATGTGTCAAGACATCTGGCAAGCACATGAAAATACATTTCAACTTAGCAATAAAAGTACTTTTGAAAATCGTATAGACGGTTCAGTTGATGAAGAAAGTGGGAGTTTCTGTTCTAAAGTATGAAATGTATCCAGTGTGGAAGGAACCATTTGTTATATACAGATCTTTCCAGTCATGCCTATAAATGTGGATGATCATTTTAAGAATGTTATTTGTATGTATATTTGAAAAATGTGTCAGTAGTGTAGAGTATCTTCAGTTCACTTTGCTGCCTTTGATTGAAATTTAGGGTGCTTTGTTCATTTTAAAATGTTTTACATGTATGAGCTGTTGGTTATTGCTTACCTTCTATATCCCTTCTTTATTCATTGAAAAAAGTTTGAGTGCCTACTATATACTTTAAATATTTCAAGAAGGTAGCTGTAATACAAGAAGTTCTGTTTGAGTCCATTTTTTCTCCTTCCCTGTATATGTTTGAGAGAGAGAGAGTTGTCACATAGTACCAGATATAATAGATTGAAATATCTGCAGGCTGACAGTGAACTGTCTCTTAGGATGGGTCTAACCACCAATTTCATTTTTTCTAATTGCCGCAGGAGGTTAATTATGCCTGCATCTTGCTCCTTGAGTTACTGGGTTACAAAGGGACTTCAGGCTCGCATGCCATTTTCTGGGAGCCTCATAGGAGTCTTAGTGAGCTCACACTTACCTTGGAGGTGGTCTGTTGGTTCTGAAATATTTCCAAAAGATTTAAAGTTTATATACACTTTAGGTTGCTGATGTTAAGGATTGGCCAGAAGCCAGCATTTACTCTCTATGTTCAAATCCACCATAGCGGCTGGTTGTGGTGGGTTCCTGAAATATACATCCATCTTCTACACAGATTCTGCAGCAGCAGCCCCAGACCCTTAAAATATTCTGTAGGGTCTGAGAACATAACCATCAGCTTAAAGGCAGCTCCTGCAGTCATTGTCCTATGACTAATTTGTGGTTAGGGTTACACAGGGATTCTTACTAGTTCGGACCTTAAATGACAACCTTCGATTGTTGGTAAGGATTTTTATATTACTTAATTAACAAGATGACATGATTACTAGTTGTGGAGTGTGTGTGTGTGTGTGTGTGTGTGTGTGTGTGTGTGTCGGTGTTCATTTTTAGAGTTGGCTAAAGGGTGTTGGGACTGAGAAGTAGGTTTGTGGTGAGGCCATTATATGATTATAGATGGGTCATGTTAGATAAGTGAAGATATCTTTTGTACCTGAAGATGCTGCCAGTGATGTTACTTCCTGTTGACGTGTATAGAACTGCAAAGACCTGTTTGTAAAACCTGCAGTCTTTCCTCTCTTGATTACATGTGATCTGTCCAGTAGTAAATGATCTGCTGCTGTTTTAAGGCTACCATCAGTAGTAGAGCAATACTTTTCTTTAAATTATCTACTTAGTCTCTGATTACAACATGTCAGTGTGGTCAGCCTACTGCTGGCTCTTCCTGGTTATCTTCTACTGTTACACTGATTCAGAATGTACAGTAGTGTGTGGTGGAAGTGACTCTTCTGCTCACTTTGTTTGGTTATCCTCTTATATCTTTATAGTAAATTGCCGTCATAGCCTACCTGCATATGCTGCACAAGTGCTCAGGACAAGCATCTCATCATTAGAAGCTCCCTCACATTTGATGAGAACAGTGAAACTCGTTTATAACTATGATGGAATGACAGGAAATAAGGGTGTTGCAGGACCTGAATAGTAGATGGTACAGAACCACCACAGACTAAGGCAGCCATTTAACTCAGATGCAAACTTGATGTTTTGTTACACCTTACTAGTCAGTACACACTAGGTTTCTTGAGCTGGTTATCTAATTCCTTGTTAAGTTGACAGTACTTTAAACAAAGCTTAGTTGGGTAATCTTTTTCACCTCTGTCTCGATTCAAACGTTGTATTTTTTGGCTGTGCTGTGAGGCTTGTGGGATCTTAGTTCCCTGATCAGGGATTGAACTTGGGCCCCAGCAGTGAAAGTGCTGAGTCCTAACCACTGGACCACCAGGGAATTCCCTGGAGGTCTTTTAAAAGTTACTTGAGGGCTTCCCTGGTGGTGCAGTGGTTAAGAATCCGCCTGCCAATGCAGGGGACACGGGTTCGAGCCCTGGTCTGGGAAGATCCCCCATGCCACGGAGCAACTAAGCCCATGCGCCACAACTGCTGAGCCTGCGAGCCTAGGGCCCATGCTCCACAGCAAGAGAAGCCACTGCAATGAGAAGCCCGCACACAGCAACAAAGAGTAGCCCCCACTCGCCCCAACTAGAGAAAGCCCACACGCAGCAACGAAGACCCAGTGCAGCCAAAGATAAATAAAATAAATAAATAAATTTATTTTTTTTAAAAAAGCTATTTGAAATTTGTCATTTGTCTGCCAGCCGATAATGTTATGATGATCCAATAAGTTAGACTACACGGTATTTTGTGATGTTATTCTAATTTGGGAGTACAGGAAACAACACAACAACAATGATTACTAAATTTGTGTTTGGGCATCTAACCTGTTGAAGTAGAAGAAGCTCTTGAAAAAGGAGGGATATTTGGCACCTTCATCCTGTTACCTGAAATCTTAACATTTAAGTAAGATTCAGTAGAATTACATTTGATTTTGACATGATTACAGTTTTGATTGGGCAGGAAAGCTGAGAACACATGATTCTCTCACACTCTACTGGCTAATCATTTCCACTGCAAAATAGCCCCAAGTATATTATTAAACTTTGGCAGCTGAACTTCTTGATGCCTGAAATGTGGATCTGCTGAGTGGTGTTAGTTATGATCAGGCCAATACCAATAGTATATTTATAATATTTCCATGTTGTAATATTTTCTTCTAATTTATACTTAAAGTAAGGAAGCTGTACAGCATGTTCATTAAGAGCACAGAAGTGGTAGTAGTATCAGGTAGGAGTTGCTAACAAGTTGGATTATAGATAGATCGGCATAAAATTTTAATTGTTCGGGAGAGGACCTGCAAAGGTCCTACATGCTGTCAACATTAAGAAAAAAGACCACAAATCTGGCTCTGAATCTCTGCTTCTCTGCAGAGATTCTCTGCAGATCTCTCCTACTCCCTCTGTGGATTCGGTGAAGTCATTTAATTTCTCTGAGCCTGTGTTTCTGAACCTGCACAATTGGTGTAGTAGTACCACAGAATTGTCACGACTATTGGATTCTTTTTTTGATGTGAAATTCACATAACATAAAATTAACCCTTTTAAAGTATACAGTTCAGTGGTATTTAGTAAATTCACAGTGTTGTACAGTCATCACTCTATAGTTCCAGGACTGTTACATCAACCCCAAAGGAGACTGGATACCCATTAAGCAGTCTCTCCTCATTCTCCCCTCCCCCCCGTCTCTGTTAACCACCAATCTCTGCGAATTTACCTCTTCTGGATATTTCAAGTAAAAGGAATCATATAATGTGACCTTTTATGTCTGGCTTCTTTCACTTAGCATAATGTTTTTGAGGTTCATCCATGTTGTAGCATGTATCAGTACTTCATTCCTTTTAATAGCTGAATACTATCCCACTGTATGAATATATCATATTTTGTTTATTCATTTTTCTGTTGATGGGCAGTTCTTTCATTTTTACCCTTTGGCTGTTGTGGATAATGCTTCTTTGAACATTCATGTACCAGTTTTTGTTTAAATACCTGTTTTCAGTTCTTTTGGTTCTATACCTGAGAATAGAACTGCTGGATCATGTAGTACTTCTGTACTTTTTGAGGAACTGCCATACTGTTTTCCACAGCGGCTGTACCATTTTACATTCCCACCAGCAGTGTACGAGGGTTCCAATTTCTCCACATCTTTGCCAACACTTGTTATTTTCCTTTTTTCTTTTTGGATTGTAGCCATCTTTGCAGGTGTGAAGTGGTATTGTGAATTTGATTTGCGTTTTCTTACTAGTGACTAGTGATATTGAGCATCTTTCATGCACTCATTTGTGTATCTTTGAAGAAATGTCTATTTAAGCCCTTTGCCCATTTTTAAATTAGATTGTCTTTTTGTTGAGTTATGACCATTGCCTTTTAATGGTTATAAAACACTTAGATCAGTGAGTGCATGTAGTATGCACTTAATAAATATTCGTTATAATTATTTTTGCTACATGTGACCTGAGTTGAAATGAAACGTTGCCTACCTTTCCCAGATAGGAGTGGAGAGGCAACAAAACCTATCATTTATTGTCAATAAGGGTTTGACTGTGTTAGTGTTGATAATTTGCTTTTTTAAAATTTTTTATTTATTTATTTATTTTTGGCTGTGTTGGGTCTTGCTGCACGTAGGCTTTTTCTAGTTGTGGCGAGTGGGGGCTACTCTTCATTGTGGTGCGTAGGCTTCTCATTGTGGTGGCTTGTTGCGGGGCACAGACTCCAGGCACTTGGGCTTCAGTAGTTGTGACACGCGGGCTCAGTAGTTGTGGCTCACAGGGTCTAGAGCCAGGCTCAGTAGTTCTGGCGCACGGGCCTAGTTGCTCCGCGGCATGTGGGCTCTTCCCGGACGAGGGCTCGAACCCTTGTCCCCTGCATTGGCAAGCGGATTCTTAACCACTGCGCCACCAGGGAAGCCCTGGATCTTTACAACTTTTGCTGATGTTATGTGTGTTGTACTATTTTATGTTTTTTTTTTTTAATGGATGAGGGGACTATTTTATTTATTTATTTTGAATTTTTGAATTTTATTTTTTTATACAGCAGGTTCTTATTAGTTATCCATTTTATACATATTAGTGTATACATGTCAATCCCTATCTCCCAATTCATCACACCACCACCACCCCCGCCACTTTCCCTATTTTATGTTTTAATTTGCGTTCTCTCCATTGTTAATGAGTTTGAGCATATTTTAATTTGTTTATTGTGATTTAATTTTTCTCTGTTGTAAATTATTTGTTCATTACTATGGCTTATTTTTCTATTGAGTTGTTTGTTTTTTTAAATATCTATTTATTTTACGTATTTATTTTCCTTTTTGTCTGCATCAGGTCTTAGTTGTGGCACATGGGGTCTTCGTTGAGGCATGCGGGTTCTTTTGTTACGGCGTGTTGTCTCTTCATTGCGGCGCTCGGGCTTCGATCTCTAGTTGTGGCATGTGGGTTTTCTCTCTGTAGTTGTGGTGAGAGGGCTCCAGGGCGCGTGGGCTCTGTAGTGGAGGCACTCGAGATCAGTAGTTGTGATGCACGGGCTTAGTTGCCCTGCAGCATGTGGGATTTTAGTTCCCTGGCCAAGGATTGAACCCGCGTCCCCTGCATTGGAAGGTGGATTGTTTACCACTGGACCACCAGGGAAGTCCCGGTTTTGTTTTAAATTGAGTTATAGGTATTAGTAATACGTGTGGATACTAATCCTTTGTCAGTATGCATTGCAGTTATTCTCCTAATCTGTGGCTCTTCCTGCCTTGTTTTTTTAAATAAAACAACTTCATTGAGGTGTAATTGACACAGAATAAACTACATGTGTTTAAAGTGGACAGTTTGATAAGTTTTGACATGTACCTGTGAAACTGTCCATTACCCCCCAAAAGTTTCCTTGTTTTCTTTGTCATGCCCTTTCTCCTCTACTTCCCTCTCCCCTCCCCCAGGCAATCATTAATCTGCTTTCTGTCCCTAGATTGATTTGCATTTTCTGTTTTATATAAATGGAATCATACTGCATATACTAATTTTTTGTGTATGGGGGTCTGGCTTCTTTCACTCAGCTTAACTATTTTGAGGTTAACCCATGTTTGTGGATAGTGTGTATCTATTGCAATTTTTTCTTTTTTCTTTTTTTTTTTTTTTTGCGGTACGCAGGCCTCTCACTGTTGTGGCCTCTCCCGTTGCGGAGCACAGGCTCCGGACGCGCAGGCTCAGCGGCCATGGCTCACAGGCTCAGCTGCTCCGCGGCATGTGGGATCCTCCCAGACCGGGGCACGAACCCATGTCCCCTGCATCGGCAGGCGGACTCTCAACCACTGTGCCACCAGGGAAGCCCTATTACAATTTTTTTTAATGCATTCAGTAACCAGCTGATGGACTTTGGATTGTTAACAGTTTTTAACCACTACAAATA
This sequence comes from Hyperoodon ampullatus, assembly GCF_949752795.1. Classification (NCBI taxonomy): domain Eukaryota; kingdom Metazoa; phylum Chordata; class Mammalia; order Artiodactyla; family Ziphiidae; genus Hyperoodon; species Hyperoodon ampullatus. The sequence continues at coordinate 55,246,882 of NC_136924.1, forward strand.
AAAACTGCTGGTGAACATTTGTGTGCATGTCTTTGTATGGACATTTATTTTCTCTTGGATAAATACCTAGGAGTAGAATGGCTGGGTCGAATACTTTAACTCCTTTAATTTTTTAAGAAATTGTCAAAGTGCTTTCCAAAGTGATTTTGTCATTTTTACACCCCTATCAGTCTGTGAGAGTTCCAGTTGCTTCACATTTTTGCCAGTACTTGATGCGGTCAGTCTTTTTAATTTTTAAAAACTTTAGTCCTTCTAATAGTTGCATAGTGGTACCTGATTGTTTTAATATGCATTTCCCTAATTACTGAGGAAACTGAACAGCTTTTCATGTGCGTCTTTGGTGAAGTGTTTTAAAATCATAAACCCATTTAAAAAATTGAGTTGTTCATTTGCTAATTGTTGTTTTGAGAGTTCTTTATTCTGGATACAAGTCCTTCATTAGATATATGATTTGCAAACATTTTCTATCACTCTGTGCATTATCTTTTCTCATAACAATGTCTTTTCAAAGAACAAAAGTTTTGTGCTTTTGGTGTCATGTCTAAGAAATCTTTGTCCAACCCAAGGTTAAAAAGTTTTTCACTTCTGATTTCTTCTAGAAAACTTAATAGTTTTAGATTTTACATTTAGATCTGCAATCCATTTTGAATTAATTTTTTTATATAATACCAAACTATGGATGAAAGTTCATTTTTTGCATATGGATATCCAATTTTTCAGTACTGTTTGTTGGAAGACTGAATTGCCTTTTATCTTTGTCAAAAATCAGTTGTCTGTATATGTGTGGGAATGTTTCTGGACCCTCTATTCTGTTCCACTGATCTTTGTGCAAGTACCACATGGTCTTTGATTACTATAACTTTATAATACATCTTGAAATCAGGTAGTGATCACCCTCCAACTTCTTTTTCAAAGTTGTTTTGGCCATCTAGTACCTCTGCATATTCGTATGGATTTTAGAACTAGTTTGTCAGTTTCTACAAAAATGTCTGCTGGGATCTTGGTTGAAATTGCTTTAGCTCTATTAAATCAACTTGGAGAGAATTGACATTCTAACAATATCAAGTCTTCCAGCCCAATAACAAATATATGTGTGTATATATATCCATTTATTTAGGTCTTTAATTTCTCTCCACAATGCTGTGCAGTTTTCACTGTATAGATCTTTCACATCTTTTGTCAGGTTTATTCTTTTTTTTAAATTGTTGAGTCTTTTTAAAAAATTTTTGTTGGAGTATAGTTGATTTACAGTGTTGTGTCAGGTGTACAGCAAAGTGAATCAGTTATATATATACATATATCCACTCTTTTTTAGATTCTTTCTCATATAGGTCATTGCAGAGGATTGAGTAGAGTTCCCTGTGCTATAAAGTAGGTCCTTATTAGTTATCTGTTTTATGTATAGTCGTGTGTATGTGTCAATCCCCATCTCCCAATTTATCCTCCCCCCCTTCCCCCCTGGTAACCATAAGTTTTCTACATCTGTGACTCTATTTCTGTTTTGTAAATAAGTTCATTTGTACCATTTTTTTAGATTCTAAGTATAAGCGATATCATATGATACTTGTCTTTGTCTGACTTACTTCACTCAGTATGACAATCTTTAGGTTCATCCATGTTGCTGCAAATGGCATTATTTCGTTCTTTTTTATGGCTGAGTAATAGTCCATTGTATATATGTACCATATCTTCTTTATCCACTCCTCTGTCGATGGACATGGTTGCTTCCATGTCTTGGCTATTGTAAATAGTGCTGTAATGACAGATTTATTCTTACGGGTATTTTTTTTTATACTATTGTGTTTTGTTTTCTTGGGGTTTTTTTTTTTTTTTTTTTTTTGGCTGCACCACAAAATTTGTGGGATCTTAGTTCCCCAACCAGGGATCAAACCCAGGCCCACAGCAGTGAAAACGTGGAGTCCTAACCACCAGACCGCCAGGGAATTTCGTGTACTGTTGTGTTTTTAGCTTCAGTTTCTGATTGTTTATTGCTAGTCTATAGAAATACAATTGATTTTTGTGTACTGATTTTGTATTCTGCAACCTTCCTAAATTCACTTAATCTAGTATGGTTTTTTTGTAGATTTCATCAGACTTTTTCATACAAATAATTATGTCATCTATGAGTAAAGACAGTTTTACTTCTTTCTTTTCAGTCTGGATGCCTTTTAATTCTTTTTCTTGCCTGATTGAGCTAGTTGGAACCTCTAGTACAGTAGAAAAGCGAAGTAGTAAGAATAGATATCCTTGTCTTGTTCCTGATCTTAGGGGGGACCCTATCTTATTTTTAAACCTTCTTTTAAAATGTTTTTTTCAGGTTGTTATATTATTTCTTATTCTTGGGGTGCAGTCTCTGTTGGCTGCATCAGCTGATTTCCTTGTGGGAGGTTTGTTTCTCTGTGTTTGTTTTTTCTTTTTTTTGTAGTTTTTTCTTTAAACACTGAACTTGGGAATTCCCTGGTGATCCAGTGGTTGGGGCTCCATGCTTTCACTGCTGGGGGCCCAGGTTTGATCCTTGGTTGGGAAACTAGGATCCCACAGGCCACATGGAGCAGCCAAAAAACAAAAAAAAAACAAAAAAACTGAACTTAAGTCCTGTGTGTCTCAGATTGTGGAAGCATCTCTACTGTACAGTTTTTCATTTGCTTCTGTTGTGGTCCTATTTCATTCTTTAGTTTTGAACCTTATTTATGATGAAGTGTCAGATTGAGGTCCTTGTACCATACGTGTAGTGTGAATTTAGACTTCACATCTGTGAATGATGCAGGCCTGGGATCCATTTTCTTCCAGGTAACCTTTTCCATCTCTAGGCGCAGGTGCAGTGCTTGCTGTTCTCTCAGTGAGCCGAGTGTTTCTATTTCCTGTTTCATGGATGGAGTAGTCCTTTGTGTTTCTTGAATTTATACCCAGTTCAACTTGTGGGCTTGGCACAGGGACTATGGCCTAGATTCCTTTGCAGTTCGTAGGCATTAAGGCATCTGTCTGGTTTAGATATTCCTGTGTATCATTTGGCTTCAGCTCTGGACTACTGTAATAGCCTTGTTTTTTTTGGCTGAGCCGCACGACATGTGGAATCTTGTTCCCCGACCAGGGATCGAACCCACGCCCCCTGCATTGGAAGCGCAGTGTCTTAACCACTGGGCTGCCAGCGAAGTCCCCTGTAATAAATAGCCTTTTAAATGGGCCCCCCAGATTCCACTCTTATACCCCTAATAATCCATTCCCAACACAGTGATCGTTTATTTGATTTAAATTTTAGTGCCTGTGTTGTCACCTTCCTTGGGCACCATTCCTACTCTCTGGTTACTCTGGCTTTTTATTTTCCCTAATGCCCTGGCCTCCCACTCATGTCAGGGCCTTGTACAAAGGCTGTTCCCTCTGCCTGGAATACTCTTCACCACCACAACTCTTCCTTGCCATTGCCTCTTCATCTTTGGTTCTTATCTCAGATATCACTCTTGATTTCAGAAGTCTTTCCTGACCCCTCAGATTGGTTCAGGTTTTCCTGTCCTTGTGTATCTCATAGCTTTATTTATTTATTTATTTTCGGTACGCGGGCCTCTCACTGTTGTGGCCTCTCCCGTTGTGGAGCACAGGCTCCGGACGCGTAGGCTCAGCGGCCATGGCTCACGGGCCCAGCTGCTCCACGGCATGTGGGATCTTCCCGGACCGGGGCACGAACCCGTGTCCCCTGCATCTGCAGGCAGACTCTCAACCACTGCGCCACCAGGGAAAACCCCATCATAGCTTTATTTTAATGGCATTGATCACAGTTTCTCTCAGATATAAACTGTCTTAGGGTAAAGACTTTGTCTTGCTCATCATTGTATTTCCAGCACTGACAAGAATGCTTATACAGGTAGATGTACAAAAAAAATTGTTAAGTGGATGAATATATTCACTGAGTAATTTCCTCCATTAGACTGTAAGCTTCGAGAGGGTAGGACATTTTATTTTGTTCACTAGAGTATTTCCCAGTGCCTACAGAATCTGGGATATTATAGGTGCTCAACAAACATTTGGTGACTGACGAATTGAATGAATGAATGAATGAGTGAGAAAACTAGTTTTAAATAAGGATGGAGGCCAGAGTAGGGTCATTTAATAAAGAATTTTATTTGCAATGCTGAGAAGCTTAAATTTTAGACTCCCTGGGGAATTTTAAGCAGGAGAGTGACATGTGCAGGCTTACATTCAATCTAGAAGGATCCCTTCAGCAATTATGTGGAGGATAGTTGGAACATTATAAAGCTCTTGCTGTAATATAGGAAAGAGGTCAAACCCTGATATAAGGTAGCTGGAATAGAGAAGACAAATTCAAGGAAATTTAGAAATACTGTATGTTAGATTAAGATAATGACTGGATTAAGGTAGGGGAAGAAGGGGAAGAATCTAGCATCACTTCTTGAGTTTCTTCTTTGGGAGACCACCTAGAGTAGGCACTCTAAGAAGAAGGGCAGGTTTGGGAGTGGATGAATTTAATTGAGACGTTAATTTTTTTTTTTTAACTTGGGAAATCTGGATAATTTTATTGATTTTTGGTAGATTTAGCTGGATTATGGATATTCTTTTTTCTCCCCCTCACACATACTTAATCCTTTATGTGTAAATATACAAAACCTACCACCCCTTGTTTTTTAAGAAACTGATTTGAGTTAAGCAGTTCTTTTACTAGGGACATGTTCCATTTGAGTTTCCTGTGGGATATCCAGGTGGAGATGTACATAGGTAATATGGAGCTCGGTTGAGTAGGTCTGTTTCTGTACTATTCCTTATAATTTCAGTTAAAACAATGTGATGGGCACCAGCACCCATACATAGGCGTGGACCGGCGTGTCCTTGGGCTTAGAGAGAGGGACGTTCGGCTTGCGAGAGGGAACCTCTTAGTCATGTACGGAGAAAGAACGATTTAAAAATGGGTGATGTTGAGAAGGGCAAGAAGATTTTTGTTCGGAAGTGTGCCCAGTGCCATACTCTGGAAAAGGGAGGCAAGCACAAGACTGGGCCAAATCTCCATGGTCTGTTTGGGCGAAAGACAGGTCAGGCTGTCGGATTCTCTTACAATGATGCCAACAAGAACAAAGGCATCACCCGGGGAGAGGAGACGCTGATGGAGTGTTTGGAGAATCCCAAGAAGTACATCCCTGGAACAAAAATGATCTTCGCTGGCATTAAGAAGAAGGGAGAAAGGGCAGACTTGATAGCTTATCTCAAAAAAGCTACTAATGCGTAATCGTTGGCCACTGCCTTATTTATTATGAAACAGATGTCTCATGACTTTTTCTTTTTTTTCTTTTTTTGGCGGTACGCGGGCCTCTCACTGTTGTGGCCTCTCCCGTTGCGGAGCACAGGCTCCGGACGCGCAGGCCCAGCGGCCATGGCTCACGGTACCAGCCGCTCCGCGGCATGTGGGATCTTCCCGGACCAGGGCACGAACCCGTGTCCCCTGCATCAGCAGGCGGACTCTCAACCACTGCGCCACTAGGGAAGCCCTCTCATGACTTTTTATGTGTACCATATTTAAATTGATCTCATACACTAGAATTCAGATCATGAATGGCTAATGTAATATTTCTGTCCTGATTTAAATAACATTGGCTTGTGGCTAAACGAATATGGTCAGCTTTTTGAATTTTGATAGTAATTGCAGTTCAACAAGTACTATCACTGTTTTCCCTTTCTAAAGAGATGATTAAACTTGAATAAGGAATGTTAAACTTTTCAGGGATATGGTGAAGCCTTCTCAAACCCTATAGGAGATTGATTTTATATTTAGATTTCTATAACTGATTATATTAATATATTTAAATATTGAGAAGCTCCCTTCACTGTCTCATAGAACAGCAAGAGTCACCTGTGTTTCAATCTGTGTTCATTTGCCTGTTAAAGCAAGGGCTGAAGATACAATGACAATGTCCACTTTATCTTTTTGGTCTTAACTATGCCAATTTAATTAAAATTCTCTATCTTAAAAAAAAACAAAACCAAACCAACCTGATGATTTTTTCTTTTTTTTATAGTTTTTTTTTTTTTTGGCCGCAAGGCATGTGGGATCTTAGTTCCCTGACCAGGGATCAGGGATCAAACCTGTGCCCCTTGCAGTGGGGGCACAGAGGCCTAACCACTGGACTGCCAGGAAATTCCCTACTTTTTCTGTCTTAGGCAGTTTTAGCATGCTTTGTCTCCCGTCTTTGCAAAGCTGTAGTAGAGTTTTCTTCCCTTTATTTTGTCCTTCTTTTTTGGCCCTTGCCAGGTAAACTTAAGGGATTGCTGACTTCTGACCCCTGCATTTTTCTCATGTCCACATACATTTTCCTCTCTCCTCTCTTTTTCTCAAAGATCATTTAATTTTTTTCCTTTTAGGGTTCTTTTCTTTTTTTCTTTTAAATTTATTTATTTATTTATTTATTTATGTCTGCGTTGGGTCTTCGTTGCTGTGTGCAGGCTTTCTCTAGTTGTGGCGAGCGAGGGCTACTCTTCGTTGTGGTGCGTGAGCTTCTCATTGCAGTGGCTTCTCTTGTTGCGGAGCACGGGCTCTAGGCGCACAGGCTTCAGTAGTTGTGGCCCGTGGGCTCAGTAGTTGTGGCTTGCGGGCTCTAGAGCTCAGGCTCAGTAGTTGTGGCGCGGGCTTAGTTGCTCCAGGGCATGTGGCCTCTTCCCGGACCAGGGCTCGAACCTGTGTCCCCTGCATTGGCAGGCAGATTCTTTTTTTTTTTTTTTTTTTTTTTTTTTTTTTGCGTTATGTGGGCCTCTCACTGTTGTGGCCTCTCCCGTTGCGGAGCACAGGCTCCGGACGCACAGGCCCAGCGGCCATGGCTCACGGGCCCAGCCGCTCCGCGGCACGTGGGATCTTCCCAGACCGGGGCACGAACCCGTGTCCCCTGCATCGGCAGGCGGACTCTCAACCACTGCGCCACCAGGGAAGCCCGGCAGGCAGATTCTTAACCACTGTGCCACCATGGAAGCCCTAGGGTTCATTTTTATCAAAGTTACATGTATACATAGTTTTGTGGGATCAATTGCTTGTAAGTTCTGTTGAGGTCAAAGTGTTCTTGGAGTTGGGGTGCTAGAAGGAGCAGTCTGCAAAGATGGGAAGTGGTGATTGGAGAGCGGGATGCAGATGAAGTGGAGACTATGGAAGGACTGTAGTTATCATATTGACAAGTTCTAGGATATTGACTAAGGGAGTGAGTGGCTAAAGTAGGGTAGAGAACAAGATCATTGCATGTGAGGAGGTCAAGGAACTGAGAGGTCAGAGTGTCACAAGAGTCATCTAGGTGAACATTTGAAATCACCTGGAATTATGACAGACCAGTGAGGTAGGAACCAAAAGCTTTGAGGCTTGAGAAGAAGTGACCCAGCTTATCCAGATAAATGTAGCAGAGGGGTGGGGAGGTGGAGGTATGGTCTGACAGGGGCTTTTTTTAGGAAGGAAGAAAGGGGAATAACCTGGAAGCAGAAAGAAGGTACAAGGTGAGTACCTCCTTCTTCTACCCCCAGGCCCAGTAGTATAACAGGTGTGGGAGAGAAAACAACCACAGACAGGACTGTAGAGAGAGCAGTGGCCTCAGCAGTTAGATTTCAGTTGGAGCAAAAAGGTGAAGGGACCATTCAGACAAGAGGTTGAAGATACAGGGGATTTTGCTGATGAGTTCCAGAGGATATGATGGAAGGATTTCAGGAATTGAGGGACGAGTGGGAGAGAGGGCTGGTTCATGAAAGATGAGGATGTACTTAGCCATATGGGGATGAGAGTTGGAGGAGTTGGAATGACTCCAGAGTCCCGGGATTCTTGTAGTGAGTGATATAAGTAGGGTTAGAGATCATAATGAGATTAGTCTTGATGTTTCAAGGCAAATTGTAGTATAAGTAGATGCAGGATAGAGGTATGGGAAGAAGCTGCAGAGTAAAAGAGTTCCTTGACTACTGGTGCTGGTGTAGAGGCTGGGGGAATGCAGAGCTGGAGCTCTGTTACTTGCTTTCTACTCCTGGGGCCAAAGGGATCTGCAGTAAAAAGCTCTTAATCCATCTCTTCAGAAACTAGAATTCCCTGTTCTATTTCCTGTTGTTTACCTTCCCTGCTTCTATTTTCTCCCCTTTCTTACTGAAAAGTAGAATATTTGGATGTTTTTAGTACCCTATTCTTAAATATCCTACATATCCTGGAAACTGGTAAATGACACTGTTACTAGCTTGCTGGGGAAATGACAGCACGATTACAGTAAGGAAGTGGGGAGGTGTAGCTTTAGAGTTGGAAAGGGAAGGGAGGGAAGAGGTTTCAGGCAGAATTAGCTTTCAACTCCTTCAATCGGACCAAGGAAACAGAGGAGTTAGAAGAGGGAAAGAGTAAAGAGTTTGGCCTGTGTCCTGGGAGGGGAGAGGAAAGTACTGTTTGGAAGGAGAGAACAGATCCTCTTAGTACCCAAGGATCTGTGTCCTGACAGGTTCCTGAAAGAGCTGTTGCTGAATGGGGGACTCAACTATTACTGGATTCACTCATTTCAGTGGATATTTCTTAGCATCTACTATGTGCCAGGCACTGAATTAGATGCTTGGGAGATCATGTGGAACAAGTAGACAGGTTCCTCCTTACCTGGATTTACAGTCTAGCAGGAAAGACAGTTAAACAGAGATTACAGTTTAATGTGAAAGCTCTGATAGAAGTAGTGAGGGCTTTTTGGATTGGAAGCCTGTAGAAAAAGCACTGGATCCGTCTCAGATGGGGGTAAGGAGGGGAAGAGTGCAGATTCCTGAGTTAGTGACATCTGATCAGAGACCTGAAAGATGAGTGGGAATTAGCCAGGCAAAGAGAATAGGGAGGAAAGTTACATGTCCAGTTACATGTTTGCCTCTGCAACTTCCAAACCTTATCTTAGCCAGGGCAACAGGGCACAGAATAAGCTATTCTGATTACTGTTTTTATCCCCAATATTCCTGTACAACAGGGGTTGGCAGACTGCTGCTCATAGGCCTGGCCTGCTGCCTGTTTTTGAATGGTCGGCCAGCTAAGCATAGTTAGCACCTCAAACTGTAAGCCAAGAATGGTGGCAAAATTCAAACCCAGATGTCTTAATCCCAAGTCTGTTTTCATTCCACTGGTCACATTGTATTATAATTAGTTGTTTATGTTTTTATCTCTCAAGAAAGGCTTGAGCTTTAATGATGGCTTGCTTTTTCTTATATCTACCATTTCTAGCACAGGGCGAGTCCCAAGTAATGTTTATTAAATGACTTTCATGTGTGTAATTTTATCTGCTCCCTAACAAATCCTGTGAGAATAACGCATACATAAAATATTCAAATAAATTATGTTTACTCTTTTACATACCATTTCTTCCATTTTTATTAGCAATATTTTTAAAAATATGTCATTTAAAACATTAATAACATTAAATGTCGCTAATGATAATTAGAAATATTTTGTGCTATAACAAACACTTTCAGGAATTGCTGACTTAATGACATATAGGTACAGCTGTTTGTTCTTAGAGTAAATGTACGCGGCCTTCCGTATCTGTGGGTTCTGCATGGATGGATTCAACCAACTGTAGGTTGAAAATATTAAAAAAAAAAAAATTCCAGAAAGTTCCAAAAAGCATAACTTGAATTTGCCACGGGCTGGCAACTGTTTACATAGCATTTACACTCTGTTTACAATTAATTTACATAGCATTTTCATTGTATTAGATACTAAAAATAATCTAGAGATGATTTAAAGTATCCAGGAGGATGTGTGTAGGTTATATGCAGATACTGTGACGATTTATATAAGGGACTTGAGTATCCAAGGATTTTGGTATCTGCAGGGGTCCTGGAACCAATCCCCGGAGTGGATACTGAGGGACGACTGTAATCTCGGAATGCTGGATATTTCTAGTTTTTGTCAGCATTTTATAATTTCTATGTATTCCTTTGTCAGCTGTCAGTTTTAGCTGCTGTCTTCCACCCCCTGGCACCACCATTTTAAACTTGCTGCTTCTATCATTTGTGAATTCAGAAACTAAAAATCTAATCTTATTAAAACTGTGTATAAAGTAAGTAAATAGTCTTGGGGATAATACCTGTGAGTAAAGTGAAAACGAGGTTTCACTTTTTTAAAAAATTTATTTATTTGTTTGTTTATTTATTTATGGCTGCACTGGGTTCTTGTTCCTGCACTCAGGCTTTCACTAGTTGCAGTGAGCAGGGCTACTCTTCGTTGCGGTGCACGGTCTTCTCATTGTGGTGGCTTCTCTTGTTGTGGAGCACGGGCTCTAGGCGCGTGGGCTTCAGTAGTTGTGGCTTGTGGGCTCTAGAGCGCAGGTTCAGTAGTTGTGGCTCACGGGCTTAGTTGCTCTGCAGCATGTGGGATCTTCCTGGACCAAGGGTTGAACCTGTGTCCCCTGAATTGGTAGGCGGATTCTTAACCACTGCGCCACCAGGGAAGTCCAGGGGTTTTATTTTTAAGGATTTTATAACCCAGTTGGAGAGATCAAACGTACTGGGAATAATCATAATGTAAAAGTATATTAACTCCAAACTTGTATATCTCATTGCCCACCTAACATCTCTATGTGGTGTCTGTTACGCATCTCGAACTTAATATGCTTCCCCCAAGATTTTCCCCACAGTCGTCCCCATAACAGGAAATAGACTCTCCTGGTTACTCGAGCCTTAAACCTAGTTGATGCTTTTCTGTCTGTAACATTTCACATCTAATCTAGTTTTACCCTTAGGATACATGCTGAAGCTGATCACCGTTTCTACTGCTACCACCAAGATTCAAACTGCCGTTCTCTCTTTCCTGGATTATTGCATTAGCCTTCTGACTGATTTCTCTATTTCTGCCCTTATCTCTGTACAGTCTGTTCTCAGCAGACATCCAGAACAATCCCCTAAAAAGTAAGTCAAGTTGGGTTGTCACCCCTTTGCTCAAAGCCTTTCCATCGCCAACAAGGTTCTGACAGTGGCCTTAAAAGATTGTACAGAACCTGGCCTCAGTTTACCTCTCTGGCCTAATTTCCTATGACTCTTTCCTCTGCTCTTGTCCCTGTAGCCACAGTGACATCCTTGCTGGTTTTTTTAAGATGCCAGGTTGTTTCTCCTTCAGAGCCTTTATACTTGCCATTACCTCTCCCTGAAATGCTTTTTCTATGGAGGTAGCATGGCTTTTCCTCTTTCTTTTGGTGTTGAGCTCAGTTGTCATCTTATCAGTGAAGTCCTGAGTATCCTTACCGCCTTGATCCTGCTTTACTTTTCTCCATAGCACTTATTAGCATCTGACAGGCTCTGTGTGTGCAGGTGTATTTTCATTAATTAATTAATTAAAAAATTTTAACTTTACTTAAAAAAATTTGTTTCACTGCTGTCTCCCCATAGGCATAGAACAGGGGCTGGCAAGCTAAAAATGGCCTGCTGCCTGTTTTTGTAAGTAAAATTTAATTAGAACATAGCCATGCACATTCATTATTATGTTGTCTGTGGCTGCTTTCACACTACAACAGCGGAGTTGAGTGTTGCGACAGAGACTATAAGGCCTGTAAAGCCTAAAATATTTGCTGTCTGGCCCTTTACAGAAAAAGATTGCTGACCCCTGGGCTAGAACAGTGTCTGGTACCTAGTGGGTGATTGAATGGACATAATGTAAGTGCTCATTGGCAGGGTACAGACTGTACATTGCTACTGAGGATATAGATTAATATTTCAAAAGTTGTTATTAGACTTTAATAATTGGGGAATATGTCAATCATAATAATGTGTTCTAGCTGAAGCCCTTGAATTTATTATGCTCATTACTACCTGATAGCAGAGATGTGCCAACTTTTTGAAGGCTACACCTAATTTGGAGTGATAGTGTTCCAAAGGCACAGGTCCTTTATTTTTAAAGTTTTAATTTTTTTTGCCACACCATTCGGCTTGTGGGATCTTATTTCCTCTACCAGGGATTGAACCTGGGCCCTCGGCAGTGAAAGCTGGGAGTCCTAACTACGGGACCTCCAGGGAATTCCCCAAGGTCCTCTTAAATGTAACCTTTTATAATAGTGCTACAGAAAGGACTCTAAATAATGAGTAGATGGTAGTGTTGGTTGCATGCTGTGAAAAACATGAACTTAAATAAATGAATATAGCTCTCATTTATGCTAAAGGATGGGCATATGGAAGAGACAATAATAATAATATTTGACTTTGGAATACATTTTTGGATTGCAAATGGATTAACCTGATTATTCCAGGTACTTCTAATAGTGTTTTAAGTAGCATAATAAAATCAAACTGGAATAAAACCAATTCAGAAGAATCTGGAAAATTGTATTGTTTCTGGCATCCTGTCTTTGTCCAAATCGTACCTTTCTAAAAGCTGCATCCAGGGGATAAATAATATCAGTCACACAAAGCACCTGTGTGGAGAGGTGGAGAAGATTTTAGAAGTGTTTTGTTTTAAAAGGCCTTTACTGGAACTGATCTCAGTGTAGAGGAGGAGTCTTAAATCTCCTGCTTAGTGGACTATGATACTGTATGCTGAAAAAGCTAAGTTAAAAATGATGAAGAATTATAGGGTCAGGGCTGGAGGAACCTTTTTTTTGTTAAAAACAATGGAGAATTATAGGGTCAGGGCTGGAAGAACCTTTTTAAAAAAATATTTATTTATTTGGCTGTGTCAGGTCTTAGTTGTGGCACACAAGCTTCTCTCTAGTTGTGGCGCGTGGGCTCTAGAGCCCGCAGGCTCAGTAGTTGCAGCGCATGGCCTTGGTTTCCCTGCGGCATGTGGGATCCTAGTTCCCTGACCAGGGATCGAACCCGCGTGCCCTGCATTGGAAAGCGGATTCTTAACCACTGGACCACCAGGGAAGTCCTAGAGTTGGAAGAAACTTTGTCCAGTAAATATTTAAATGTGCCCTAGCCACTTCGTTAGACACAGATACAGAGGTGAATAAGACAGTCACTGGCCTCATGAGACTTATTATCTAATCCTCATCCCCAGTCCGCACCTCACCTCATTTTATGTTGTGTGATGGAAACTAAAGCTTGAGAGATCCAGGACCTTGCCAAAGGTTTGTAGCTCATTACTGATAGAATGGATCTAGAATGCATATTTCTTATATGGGGAATAAAAGCAAAATATTCATTTATGCAGAGTTTCGAGTGCTTACTAATGTGCTTATCCCTGTACTAGGTGCTGAGGGATCCAGTGGTAAATATAATGGCCCCATCTCTTTGATGTAGAGCTTTAAGGAAATTTTTTGGGGAAACCAGAATTTTTCCCATTATATTGCATTATACTGTTTAGTCTTTTATCTCATGGAAAGGTTAGGGGCTCTCAAAAATTCATTCTTTAATGTGACTTAGTTGAATGAGTTTAGTCTTTTTCTGACACCTGAAGTCAGTTTTATTGAGGGACTTTTCTTTTTTTTTTTTTTTTTCTTCAGTACGTGAGCCTCCCACTGCCGTGGCCTCTCCCGTTGCGGAGCACAGGCTCCAGACATGCCGGCCCAGCGGCCATGGCTCACGGGCCCAGCCGCTCCGTGGCACGAACCTGTGTCCCCTGCATCGGCAGGCGGACTCTCAACCACTGCGCCACCAGGGAAGCCCTATTGAGGGACTTTTGAATGAGAAAGGAAGAATTAGGTAGTTGTGGACTCTCTGTGGAAGAATAACCTTTACTTATTCCACAGTTTGTATAGAGCCTAAACTTCTGCCCTGTGAGCAAGAGAGAATCTTTCTTCTCCCTTTGTATTAGATGACTTTCTGCTATCAGGACCCAGAACCCAGACTGATACTTAAAATCAGCCATATTATGGGTTAAATAGACTTCTGCACACTGACCTCTTTCCTTTTAGTTACCCGAACTTGGGTATATGTAATGTATATACTGGATATGTATATACTTGGGGGTATATGTATTACTTAGTGCTCAAAGAATCATATCTAAAGCAGAACATATATTTTATTCTTTAAAATTTCTTCTCAAAGTGATTATATTTGATTTTTTCTTTATTCTTTAAAATTTCTTCTCAAAGTGATTATATTTGATTTTTTCTTCTCAATGCTTGCTTGCTAAAAAAAAAAAAAAAAACATGTGACAGTCTAGGAAAGAGTGAAAAAAGGTGAATTAAACTGCTGCTAAATAATTTAGGATGTTTTAGTTATTTGTTTTCATAGAGGATTAAGGCTTTTTTCCTTAAAATGTCTAGTTGGAAGTGTTTATACAATGGAGAAAGTAATTACGTTTTCAGAGTAAGTTATCTTGACCTCAGGCCTCTTTACTCTTCCTATTCCAGAGTACCTTCTGCCATTCTGCTGGGTCCAATTAGTTCTTGGCTCAGCTGTTTTAGTTTCACTACAGAAGTTGAGCTTAACCATGTTTATAATCTGTGAACATCATATTCCATTGTTTCTTTTAAGAGCTAGAATGTTAAATTCCCTGCCAGTGATCTAAAACATATTGAATTGTATATCTTCAGATGCAAAAGATTTATTTTCTCTGAACTTAGATCATGGCATTTAACAATGAAGAAACCTTAGAAATAGTGGTTATTATATATTAGTGACGATTATTCTAGTTCTGCTGCAGGTTTTTTCTAGTTCTGCTGCACTTTTTAAAACACTACATATTAGTGTTATGTTGCAGAGGAGGTAGTATGACTACCAGTCTCAAATTACTTAGTTATTAAAAAACATTTGTAAAATAAGTGAAATAATATGCTAGGAAGCAGCAAACCATTGTGTGTGTGTGTGTGTGTGTGTGTGTGTGTGTGTAAATGTAGGTGCTTTCAAGTAATGTTTAAAGTTAGACTGACATACAGTTTGAAACATAATACTCGTCACATTGTAGTTGTATACATTTAAATCAGCCATGAAAATATTTTTTACCATGGTCAAATCAAATATTTCTACTGTGGGAAGAAGAAGGAGTTGGGGGGAGCATAAAGATGCTGTTTTATGTTATTTGGTTGGTGATATAGAAAGGCAGGCTAAGTTTCATCTCCTAACATTTCAGGCTAGGGTCTCCAGGCATGTTGTTGCAGTTATCTATTGCTAAGGAACAAAACCACTCCAAATTTGGCATAGAACTCTTATGCTTCCGGGTGTTGACTGGGCTCAGCTAAGTGATTCTTGCATGAGTCCTCTTATGTACTGGTAGTTAGATGGGCCTGGGGTTATTTCGGAGGCTTCCTACCCGACTCACATGCATGGCACTTGAGCAGGGAAGTCCAAATAGGTAGAAGCTGGACTACTTGGGGATCCTTGATATCGCTCCCTATTTCTGTGTAGTCTCTCCAACATAGGGGCTTCATGGTAGCCAGACTTCTTACCTGGAGGCTTAGGGCTCTAAAAGTACTTGTTCCGAGTAAGAGAGCCAGAAGGGAACTATATTGTCTTTTATGACCTAAATTCAGAATCAGTGTCAATTTCCACTGCATTTTATTCATTAGAAACAAGTCACTGGGGCTTCCCTGGTGGTGCAGTGGTTGAGAATCCTCCTGCCAATGCAGGGGACATGGGTTCGATCCCTGGTCTGGGAAGATCCCACATGCCACCGAGCAACTAAGCCCATGCGCCACAACTACTGAGCCTGTGCTTTAGAGCCCGCGTGCCGCAGCTACTGAAGCCCACGCGCCGCAGCTACTGAAGCCCGCGTGCCACAGCTACTGAAGCCCGTGCACCTAGAGCCCGTGCTCCGCAGGGAGAAGCCACCGCAATGAGAAGCCTGCGCACTGCAATGAAGAGTAGCCCCCGCTCGCTGCAACTAGAGAAAGCCCGTGCGCAGCAGCAGCAGAAGACCCAACACAGCCAAAAATAAATAAATTTTAAAAATAAATTTATAAGAAGAAAAGAAAAAGAAACAAGTCACTAAGGCCAATCCATATTCAAAGGGAAGGGAATTAGACTCCACCTCTTGCTGGGAGGAGTGTCAAGAATATGCAGACTTATTTCAAAGCCACTTTAGTCTTCTCTCTGGCTACAAATTACCGTATTTATCTTCCTCCACATGCAAAACACAAGCACTCCTTCTCAAAGCCTCCAAAGTCTTATCTAGTACAGCATCAGGCTCAGGCTAGAGATCCAGGATCTTGTAATCTAAATCAGATCCGGGTGCAGATAAGGCTATTTGGATATATTAGTTCCTTGGGTATAGCTCCTTGAGTACCCTTGCCTTCACTTTGAAGACCTGTGGACTAAAGAATCACCTTATCTTTCTCCATACCCAGCCCCCCCCAATATGCAATAATGGATGGGCCTAAGATAACAACTGTAGACACTCCTGTTCAAAAATAAAGAAAAAATGTAAAGAACACAATAGTCACGGTTCTGAAATCCAGCCAACATATTGCTAGTTGTGTGATTAGGGTTCAGCCCCTACTGCCTAGGAACCATCCTCTACGGCTCATGGTTTTGCCCTTTGGATTATCATTCCTTTTCCATAAAATGTATTCTCTGTTTGCAGGTAAGTAATTTTCCCAGCCTGTTTCCTGCCCACAGAGCTTTGGACAGGGTGGGGTGGGGGTCCCAAAAGCCTTTTTTCATTTTGTACTGTCTCTGTCCTTTTTAGTCCAAGATGACAATGTTTCTGAACGTAAAATTCTCTGTTGCTCTTACTGAAGGGTTTACTCTATTAGACAAAAGCCACATTTGCACATTGATATAACCCCTTCTCTCCGTTAGGCTTTGTAGAGGAGAAAAGTTTTCCTTGACCCTCTTAGGGTCCCTGGCTGGGTTTGAAAATTAAACTGGCAAAGACTGATTAAGAGGAGAAAAGTATACAAATTTATCTGATGTAAATTTTATGTGAAATGGGAGATGTAAATGAAGACTCAAAGAAATGTTTGAACCTGAGTATTTTTATGCTAGGTTTAATGAAGAGTGGACAGTGTGGAGAAGTGATAGATCAAACAGTATGAAGTAAGTGTAGTAATCTGGGGGAAATTTAGTAAGGCCTGTTTGTTAGGATTCCTTTCCTTGTCCCTTTGTCTTTGGAGATACAGATGCTCCCTTCTTCCAGGTATAGGGAGGGTACCTCTTACATGAGGGTTTTATGACTTGCTTCAGGGGAGAAGGTGGGGGGAGACCCCCACAGAGTGACCTTCCTCTTTCTGATCTTTTCTCAAGATTCTTCAGCTTAAAATATTCAATATGCTAGGGTGCCATATTTTGGGGTAGCATGTCCTGAACCCTGTCAGCTTCCTTTAAGCCTTTTGTGGGACAACACCTTTAATATTCTTAGAAGTCCTTATGTTTGAAAGCATCTGTGAGACTCCACCTTAAAATCTCTTTGGAGTCCTAACTAGGGGTAGGCAGACTATGGCCAGTGATCTAAGATTTGTTTTTACTATTTTTTTTTTTTTTGGCCACACCGTGCATCTCGCGGGATCTGGTTCCCTGACCAGGGATCGAACACATGCCCCCTGCAGTGGAAGCATGGAGCCCTAACCACTGGACAACCAGGGAATTCTCTGTTTTTAAATTTTAATTTTTTTTAATTTTTATTTATTTTATTTATTTATTTTTGGCTGCGTTGGATCTTCGCTGCTGTGCGCGGGCTTTCTCCAGTTGCGGTGAGCGGGGGCCACTCTTCACTGCAGCGCACAGGCTTCTCCCTGAGGTGGCTTCTCTTGTAGCGGAGCACAGGCTCCAGGCTGAAGGGCTTCAGTAGTTGCAGCTCACGGGCTCCAGAGCGCAGGCTCAGCAGTTGTGGCACACAGGCTTAGTTGCTCTGCGGCATGTGGGATCTTCCTGGACCAGGGCTCGAACCCGTGTCCCCTGCATCGGCAGGCAGATTCCCAACCACTGCGCCACCAGGGAAGCCCCTGTTTTTATATTTTTAAAGGGCTGTTAAAAAACAAAAGAAGAATGTTCAACAGAGACTGCGTATGGCCCTTAAAGCCTAAAATATTTATCTGGCCCTTTATGGGAAAAGTTTGCCAACCCTTGGCCTAAACAAAAATTTAATCTTTAGGCCATGTTTCCCTGACACTGCCTTGGATTTGATCTTTGCCCAGAGGGCATTTCTTAATTTGAGAAACGTTTGCTATATGGGGAGCCTGGGAATAAGAAACATTTATTTTTGGATCTAGCAAGTCCTGACTCCTTTGTATGTCCTCTATATTCCGCTTGAAAATTATATAATTCCTTCTTTTCTTATCTCTCTCTACCTGTACTTTGTGGCACACAGCTAAAAAAAAAGCAGTTGATACTTTTGACATTCTGCTTGGAAATCTCTACCCAGATCCATCAGTTCATTAGTTATATTTTCTGTTTTTCACATTACTGCAGGTGACAGCTTTGCTAAACCTTCCACCATTATCTAATAAGATTCTCCTTTTCTGTAGCTTCCAATAAGGCTTTCCTCACTTTCTATTTTTTTAATGTTTTTTAAAATTATTATTAAATTTATTTATTTATTTATTTATTTTTGGCTGCCTTGGGGTCATTGTTGCTGCGAGCGGGCTTTCTCTAGTTGCGGCCAGCATGGGCTACTCTTCGTTGCAGTGCGCGGGCTTATTGCAGTGGCTTCTCATGTTGCAGAGCATGGGCTCTAGGTGCGTGGGCTCAGTAGTTGTGGCTCGTGGGCTCTAGAGTGCAGGCTCAGTAGTTGTGGCACATGGGCTTTGTTGCTGCATGGCATATGGGATCTTCCTGGACCAGGGCTCGAACCCGTGTCCCCTGCATTGGCAGGCGGATTTTTAACCGCTGCGCCACCAGGGAAGTCCCTCCTCACTTTCTTTTAAGCCGAGGATTAGCAACCTTTTTCTGTCAAGGGCCACATCATAAATATTTTAGGCTTTTTGGACCTTATGATCTCTGGCACACCTACTCAACTCTGCTGTCATAGTGAGAAAGCAGCCATAGACATAGACAGTATGTAAGCAAATGGGTGTTACTGTGTTCCAATAAAATTTTATTTACAAAAACAGGCAGCAGGTTGAATTTTGCCAGTAGATTGTAGTTTGGTGATCCCTGTTTTAAGTCTTTGTTGACAGCTTCCTACCAGTGTCCTTAAGACCCTTCAGGCTTTCACTGACACTTTCAAGGCCCTTCTTGCTTTCTCCTGCCATCCAGTCCCAAAGCTAAACATTTAACTTTTTGTTATGGAAGTAACCTACTCCCTATACCAAAATCTGTATTGGTTATCTTTTGCTGTGTAACACACCATGCCAAAATTGAGTGATGTAAAACAACACTCCTTTTATCTTTCATGATTCTGATGTTTGGGCTCAGCTAGGCAGTTCTTTCTCACGGTTTCTCATGAGGATGCAATCAGATGATAGCTGGGGCTGGAATCATCTAAAAGGCTTCCTCACCGAAGTCTGTTACGCAGTTAGAGGCAGATGGTAACTGAGCCTGGGGTCATCTCCAAGGATTCCTCATTCACAAGTCTGGTGGCAGAGCTCGGAAGACTGAAACAGCTGGCACCCCTCGGACGTCTCTAACCCTCTGAGACCTTGTCCCATGGTTTCTGCAGAATCAGGGATATAGGGTGGCTGGATATCTTATATGGTAATTCAGGACTGCAAACTTGCCTGAACTGGAAAGGTGCCAAGCAGAGATTTTATCACCTTTTATGACCTAATTTCCGAGGTTGCTCAGTGTCACTTCTGCTTCATTCTCTTTGTGGGGAGGAGAATTGGACCCTACCTAATTTTTTTTTTTTTTTTTTTTTTTTTTTGGCTGCGCCATGTGGCTGGCGGGATCTTAGTTCCCCAACCAAGGATCAAAACCAGGCCCCCAGCAGTGGAAGTGTGGAGTCCTAACCACTGGACCGCCAGGGAATTCCCAGACTCTGTTTTTTTGATGGGAGTAAAATCAAAGAATTTGCAAAGATGTTTTAAAACACAAAATGCCCCACACATACACCTATCAAAAAATTTTGGAAGCTAGCAGGGCAGGCTTTCTCTTTCCTGTTCATGGGGGTGGTGGAAGTAGGAGATCACCTCCCATGATTTAATGTTGAAGAATGGATTTGTCAAGAGCTGTGGAAGGAGACTTCACAGTAACAAATACCTCTTTTCTTCAGTAGAGATAGAACATGGGAACTTTGGACTTGGCATTTTTTTCTCTTTCTCTTCTTTCTTCTGTGTGAGAGTAGGTATAACAGTGCCTCCATCCCAAAAAGAGAAAACAAAAGGAACAAAGAAAGAAAGAAGAAAAACTCTCAAACTATTAAAAATTCTGCCACAGAGATTTGTTTGAATTGATGAATAACATTTTTCCAAGGGTTAAAAAGTATGTGTACCTGTTTGTCATTTATACTTTCAGTTCAATTTAGCTAGCTTTCTTAAGAGATACCTTTAAGGGAGATTTTGAAAAGGGGGTAGGTGATAGCAGTAATTTTAAAGTTGGGGACTCTAGAGCAGGTGGTAAAGCAGGTTATAAGAAACTTTGAATAGCATTAGGGAATGGTCTTTAGAAGCACTCTACTGCCTGACCCCATCTGAAGAGACTTTGCTCACCTTAGCACAGTGATCTGGCTCCGGAGGTAAAATATTTGGAAACCTTGGGGTATCTTATGATATATATTTGTAGAGGCTATTGTGTTATTTTTTCCTTTTCTCTCTAGATGAAAAGAAGGTGGCAGTGAATATATTTTGCTTTATTGTTTATGGTCAACCAGGCAATGTGAATACTGCATTTTTGTGTTCTTCCCACTTTGTTTTCTTTTTCTTCCGGTGTTTCTTTTTTTACCTTGCTCTCTGGATTTGTACATCATGAGAAATTTACCCAAATTCTCTGATGATCTGAAAAAAGAAGATGGCTTAGTGAATAGGAAGTTGTTAAAGAAATAGCTGCCTGCCATATTGCTCTTCCTACTCTGGGAAGAAGAAATGCCTGTATTTAATCATCTACCTTTTTTTTTTCTTGGTATCCAGATCTATACATTGTTGAATTGGGGGTAGAGAGAAAAGCCTATTAACTTTTATCTTAAACGATTCGGTTATTTTCTTTACTTGGTATTTGAACAGTACTCTTACAAAGCTTTAATAGAACCCTACAACACATGCTCGAGGTTTAAGAGCCTCAAGAAGAGTCAGAAAAGTTTTGGAATGAGTTACATTCCCAAGGAGGAGGACAATACGTACCTTATTTTGAATTACTGAAAATGGTGAAGACTTCCCACTATAGTTCTTTAACTTCAGTTGCAACTTGGAAGTGGTGACATCTCTTTTGGGGCCTGGCATTTTGTACCTTTTCCAGTTGTTTTGTTTATCCGCATTCTCTTTACTTCTAATTGACACACATTACCATCTGAAATGTTCCTGTTGGTTTGGAGGGAGTAGAGATGGGGAGGGAGAAGGAAGAGTTAACTCTTCATGCGTTTTAATCGGCCAGTATTTACTTAACTAATTTCAATTGGATGAAAACTTATCTTTTAGAATATTTAATGCATGATATGCTACATGCATTATCCATTCATATTAAGAATTATAGTAGGGCTTCCCCGATGGCGCAGTGGTTGAGAGTCCGCCTGCCGATGCAGGGGACACCGGTTCGTGTACCCCTGGTACACGGAGCGGCTGGGCCCGTGAGCCATGGCCGCTGAGCCTGCGCGTCCGGAGCCTGTGCTCCGCAACGGGAGAGGCCACAACAGTGAGAGGCCCGCGTACCGCAAAAAAAAAAAAACAAAAAAAACTTTTGGATCAGAAAAAGCATTTGTCAAATGTAGATTTATAGCTTAATGTGAAGATGTACCATCTTTTTTTTTAATTGAATGTGAATTTTATTTTTTTAATTAAATTTTTATTTTATATTAGAGTATAGTTGATTTTCAATGTTGTGTTAGTTTCAGGTGTACAGCAAAGTGATTCAGTTATACATATATCCATTCTTTTTCATATTCTTTTCCCATATAGGTTATTACAGAATATTGAGTAACCATCTATTTTTTTAAGTGACTGTAATTAACAAAAGTAGTTCAGACAAAAGATTCTAAGCATTTCTGAAATGATGAAGCTCTGTTCTTGAGACAGTGCTTTGTTTATACTATGCATTAGGGGGAAAAAGCAGCTGGAAATATAATTTTCAAAGAATTCTTTTGTGAATTATGGGCTCTTTCAAGAATGATCAACAATGACTGTGCTTCTTAGAGTCTTAAAATTTCAGAACTGGGAAGAGACAGGGCCCAAGTTTTGTCTGGCCTTCCTTAAATATGTGTATGAGTGGAAAAGGATGATTCCTTCCCTTGAACTTTTGCATTAAAGTTTTCATCTTCCATGGTATATACTACATGTTATATAAAATTCATTGTTAAAGGATTAAAAAGTTAGAATAATGATTTTCATATAAATGTAAAATGAACACATGTAAAAGATGTTATTTAACTCATTAATTAATGGGAGAACCTGTAAGATGTTAAAAGTAGTTCAAAGGAGAATTCAAAGTACTGCACGTGTATAGGATCAGGTATGCTGAAATGAATTTACAAATCTATGCAAAACTGTCTTTTTCCATAGGGACATGGGGAAAATCATTCCTCTCTTACTGGACAGAATTTGTTTGTAAGTGTATGGACAAGAATCCTTTGAACTGCTATCATTTAACTATAACTTACAATTATAAAACAGCTCAAAGGTCATGAAGAATGCAGACCTTGTAGAATCAGGTAACTAGGGAAGGTGCACATTACACAGTGCCTAGTTTTCCATTGAAGATGCCAAGTGATCTTGGTTCATTTCAAAGCCTCTCACAGTCTTTCATAAAAGAACAAAATAAATGGGTCTGCATTCTGGTTTTTTTTTTTGTTTGTTTGTTTTTGGTTTTTTTTTTGCGGTACGCGGGCCTCTCACTGTTGTGGCCTCTCCCATTGCGGAGCACAGGCTCCGGACGCGCAGGCTCAGCGGCCATGGCTCACGGGCCCAACCGCTCCGCAGCACGTGGGATCCTCCTGGACCGGGGTACGAACCCGTGTCCCCTGCATCGGCAGGCGGACTCTCAACCACTGCGCCACCAGGGAAGCCCCTGCATTCTGGTTTTTGACAACAATCCTATGTCTGTTAGTCTTAGGGACTTAACTCTCATTCCTTGTAAATAAAGTCAGTTTTCAAAATGAAAGAAAATTAAGTTATTCTTAGATGGACATTTTCTGGTATTTTGATCAACATTAGAACACTTACTCAGGTTAGTGTTGAATTTTGGACCATTGGCAGATACTTAAACTGTAGCTTTGAATGGTTAGGTAGCAAGTTCAATGAGACTACCAAGTGCATAATATTTTGTAGATATTCAGTTAGTAAAGAACAATAGTAATAATTTGAAGGAAAGTGGAAGTCTGCTGCCCAGTTTTAATTCTTAAAAGTGTATATTATTACACCTTTAGCAGCTTCCCAATGTTAAATACTTTTTACCTGGGCAGTTGAACCCAGGGGGAGAGGGCACAAAGTTGGCATTATCTACTCCAAATTCATGCTGTCTGCTTCTAACTGGACCTTTGCTGCTTCATGACCTTTTTATTCCTCTCATATTTATTCTCTTGCACTTTCCTGATTTTGAAGCAGCAGTGTGGTATCGTAGAAAGAGATAGAATTTGTAGTCTTACAGACCTGGGTTTGAATCACCACCCTACCACTTACCAGCTGTTAGATCTTGGGGAATTCTCACAGTCTCAAGTTCTTCAATTAAATGAGTCATAAATACTAAATAGGATTACATGAAATTTGTATATAAATGATGTAATAGCACATGGTCGGCAGTATTAGTTTTCTTATCTCTTCTTCTCAGGCCTTCAAGCTTCCCTGCTTTCTCTCTTGTTTCTATTACTGAAATAATTGGAGTCATTTGGTATGACCTTCCTCATCTTCCCCTCTTTTTTTTTTTTTTTTTTTTTTTTTTTGCGGTACGCGGGCCTCTCCCTGTTGTGGCCTCTCCCGTTGCGGAGCACAGGCTCTGGACCTGCAGGCTCAGCAGCCATGGCTCACGGGCCCAGCCGCTCCGCGGCATGTGGGATCCTCCCGGACCGGGGCACGAACCCGTGTCCCCTGCATCGGCAGGCAGACTCTCAACCACTGCGCCACCAGGGAAGCCCCCCTCTTCTGTCTCTATACAGAGATGTATATCTTTCTGTGTTTTTTGTTTCAGAAGTATGTTTCTTTTACCTCACAAGGTTGTTGTGAGGATTAAATAAGATAATGTGTATGAAATTGCTTAGTACATTTCCTAGTACATATTAGGCATCAAAGGAAGATTAATTGGATCTGAATGTAAGGTTAATTTTATCTTTGATATTACCTCTCCTTTAGGTTATTTTCTACTTCTGTAAGTATTACTCTTCTTTGTAGTATTTTTTATTTTTTGAAATTTTATTTATTTATTTATTTATTTTGACTGCGTTGGGTCTTTTTTGTTGTGCGCGGGCTTTCTCTAGTTGCGGTGAGCGAGGGCTACTCTTCGTTGTCATACATGGGCTTCTCATTGCGGTGGCTTCTCTTGTTGTGGAGCATGGGCACTAGGCATGTGGGCTTCAGTAGTTGTGCCACGTGGGCTCAGTAGTTGTGGCTCACGGGCTCTAGAGCACAAGCTCAGCAGTTGTGGCACATGGGCTTAGTTGCTCCGCGGCATGTGGGATCTTCCCGGACCAGGGCTCGAACCCTTGTCCCTTGCATTGTCAGGCAGATTCTTTTTTTTTTTTTTTGCGGTACGCGGGCCTCTTACTGTTGTGGCCTCTCCCATTGCGGAGCACAGGCTCCAGACACGCAGGCTCAGCGACCATGGCTCGTGGGCCTAGCCGCTCCGCGGCATGTGGGATCTTCCCAGACCGGGGCATGAAGCTGTGTCCCCTGCATCGGCAGGCGGACTCTCAACCACTGCGCCACCAGGGAAGCCCCTGCAGGCAGATTTTTAACCACTGACCCACCAAGGAAGCCCTTCTTTGTAGTATTAATATGTTTGATTTTTCCTTCTCCTTTTTTTTTTTTTTTTACATATACATACATCCATTCTTTTAAAAATTCTTTTCCCATAAAAATCATTACACAGTATTGAGAAGAGTTCCCTGTGCTATACAGTAGGTCCTTATTAGTTATCTGTATTATTTATAGTAGTGTGTACATGTCAATCACAATCTCTCCCCCACTTCCCCCCTGGTAACCATAAGTTTGTTTTCTGCACCTGTGACTCTATTTCTGTTTTGTAAATAAGTTCATTTGTACCTTTTTTTTAGATTCCACATATAGGTATAAGTGATATCATATGATATTTATTTTTCTCTGTCTGACTTACTTCACTCAGTATGACAGTCTCTAGGTCCATCCATGTTGCTGCATATGACATTATTTCATTCTTTTTTATGGCTGAGTAATATTCTATTGTGTGTATGTACCACATCTTCTTTATCCATTCCTCTGTTGATGGACATTTAGGTTGCTTCCATGTCCTGGCTACTGTAAATAGTGCTGCAGTGAACATTGGGGTGCATGTATGTTTTCGAATTATGGTTTTCTCTGGGTATATGCCCAGGAGTGGGATTGCAGGATCATATGGTAGCTCAATTTTTAGTTTTTAAAGGAACCTCCATACTGTTCTCCATGATGGTTGTACCAATTTACACTCCCACCAACAGTGGAGGAGGGTTCCTTCCTTCTCCTCTTTCAAAAAGCATTCCCTTTTAAGAGGTAAACCCTTGAGGGGAAAACCCGTTTTGATTGGCCTTGCTAGAACTCTGGGTAATACTCTATTTCATTCATTCCTTTATTGTCAGACTGCTCAGTTGAATAGGTAAAGGGTTTGGCTGCCACTTTCCCACCACCTGCCTTCATTAAACCCCTGCATTCTGATATACCATAATTTTCCCCTGAATCTGAAACAGCACCCTCCCAATCAGACTCACACAAGGCTTAGAATGTAGTAGGCATTCAGTGAATATTAGTTGAATAATGAATGAAATGAGAAGCTTTAGAGTACTATCACTGAGGGCTCTCTAATGCTTTCGATCAATGCTTTTAAAGAAATCTGGTAAGAAACCATTATGCCGGAATTCAGTCTAACTGGATGCTAATGTATAACAAGAATTTTTTTTTTCAGAAACCCGTGGTTTGTATCAGATTCCAGAAAGAAATTTTACTAACTGTGTTTTAGAGAAAGTGTAACTCTCAAGGCAAATTTATTAGCAAAAGCATCTTTTCTGTTTTCTTCTATCAAGAGCACTCAGACTGTTGTTTCTCCAGTTCAGTGATACTCAGACCTTGGTCCTTGAGCCCCAGGTAGTCCTTTCAGCAACTGTCTTCTTCTAAGACCTTTATTGTATTAACCAGACTATGCTGAGATAGGGTAACTATGCTGCCATTTTGTTAACAATGATAGCTAATATGGCACCAGAGGCATATTCTTTTATTTTATTTATTTATTTAATTTATTTTTGGCTGTGTTGGGTCTTAGTTGTGGCATGAGGGATCTTTTGTTGCGGCGCGCGGGCTTCTCTCTAGTTGTGGCGTGTGGGTTTTCTCTCTCTAGTTGGCGGTGCATGGACTCCAGAGCACGTGGGCTCTGTAGTTTGCGGCTCATGGCATGTGGGATCTTAGTTCCCGGACCAGGGATCGAACCCCCGTCCCCTGCATCGGAAGGTGGATTCTTTACCACTGGACCACCAGGGAAGTCCTGGCGTATTCTTTTAAATATAGCATCTCAGCTTTGGTGAATTTGATTTCTCTTTTGCCGTTTTAATAAGTAGACTTCTTTACAGTTAATTTTTTTTTTTTTTTGGCCATGCGTCTGGTGGCATCTTAGTTCCCCAACTAGGGATGGAACCCATACCCCCTGCAGTGAAAGTGTGGAGTCCTAACCGCTGGACCCCCAGGGAATTCCCTACAGTTAAAATTTTAGCTTTATCTATCTAGTAGATAGTATTAGTTTGCCAAAAGTAATTAGAGCAAGCTTTCTTGGATTATAGTAGAAGTCTTCTTATTCAATACCATCCAATCTTATACAGTTTACTATTAACTGAAAAAGTTGGTTAAAGCAAGATATGAAAATGATACATACATATCATAAGCATTTTATTTTTGCTTAAATAAATGTACATTTGTTCACCAGTCTTTTGATATATTATGTTATGAGTCTGCTGATGAGAGTTCTTCATCTATTTGGCATTAATTGCACCCCGTGATGCATTGCTTACAACTTCCAATTACAGTTTTTCTAAGTGGAGTGAGAACTCTTAAAGACTTGAAGCAATGAGTATAGACTCCTCCTAGATTTCTAATTTTTCCCCAAGGTTATTTATGTCTCACCCACACTTAAGTTGAGGATTGGGTTTTTTTTTTTTAATTATTTATTTGGTTGCACAGTGTCTTAGTCGCAGCACGTGGGCTCCTTAGTTGTGGCATGCGAACTCTTAGTTGCAGCATGCATGTGGGATCTAGTTCCCTGACCAGGGGTCGAACCCGGGGCCCCTGCATTGTGAGCACGGAGTCTTATCCACTGCGCCACCAGGGAAGTCCCGAGGACGGTTTTTCAAATGATTTATATTCAGTTTTCCAGAGCCTTCAACTTAGTTCTCAAAGAAATAGCAACTTTTCTTACATTCGTAGTTCATTAATGTATTCAGTATTTCATTACAATCATGTAATTGTAATTATGGACACAACTGGAATTAAGTAGGTTTGAGAACAAATACATCAGACTCAGTATAGTATAGGGGGAGCAGAAATGCCCCGATGTCAGTGTTACCTGTTAGCTGCCAGTGTTCAGCCAGGGATATTGGTCAGTGCCTGGCAGAGGGAACGAAGAGTATCAGTTAAATTGCGCCATTAAGAGGCAAAAGGATGTCTTTAGTTTATTTTCTTTTTTGTTAAAGTTTTATGTACTATACATAAAGTAAAATACAAAATGCTTAAGGGTACAACTAGATGAATTTTTTCACAGTGAGACCTGTATAATAAGTACTCAGATCATGATAATAGAATAGTACCAGGATCCTAGAAGCCTTCCTGTACCCTGACCCAGTTTCTTTCCCACTACAGTTGTGACCTCTGTCACTATTGATTGGTTTGGCTTATGTATGAACTTCATATAAATGGAATCATACAACATACACTCTTTTGCATCTGACATTTTTCTCTTAGCATTGGTTTTTTTTTAACATCTTTATTGGAGTATAATTGCTTTACAATAGTGTGTTAGTTTCTGCTTTATAACAAAGTGAATCAGCTATACATATACATATATCCCCATATCTCCTCCCTCTCGCGTCTCCTTCCCACCCTCCCTATCTCATCCCTCTAGGTGGTAACAAAGCACCGAGCTGATCTCCCTGTGCTATGCGGCTGCTTCCTACCAGCTATCTATTTTACATATGGTAGTGTATATATGTCCATTAGCATTGGTTTTGAAATTGATGCATGTTATGTCAGTAGCTCGCTCTTTTTCTGTATTGCAGTATATAGTATTCTGTTCTGTAAATATATCACAATTTATTTATCCATTCTGTCATTGATAGATGTCTACGTTTGTTTCTAGTTTTGGACTCTTAAAAATAGTGCTGCTATAAACATTCTTGTACATGTCTCTGGTGCACATATACGTGCATTTTGTTGAGCATATACTTAGGAGTAGGACATCTGGTTGTAGGATATGCTTATGTTCAGCCTTAGTAGATTTTACTAAATAGATTTTTACACTCCCACTCACAGTGTGTGAGAATCAGTTATTCCACATCCCTCGACGGCCCTTTAAAAAAAAACTTTAGCATGTAGGGTTTTTTTTTTTTTTGCGGTACGCGGGCCTCTCACCTCTGTGGCCTCTCCCGTTGTGGAGCACAGGCTCCGGACGTGCAGGCTCAGCGGCCATGGCTCACGGGCCCAGCCGCTCCGCGGCACGAACCCGCGTCCGCTGCATCGGCAGGCGGACTCTCAACCACTGCGCCACCAGGGAAGCCCACCATGTAGTTATTTTTATCATTTTGTTTATGTCGTGTATTTGGTTTTAAAAAGTATCATATAGAATATTCATGAACTCACCATTTAACCTGAGAAGTTTAATATTGAATACTGACAGTCTTACATGTTCTCCTCTCGCCTTTCAAGGTAAATACTATTCTAATTTTTTTTTTTTACTCTTTCCATTGCCTTTTCAAAAAATAGTTTTATCAGGTGTATATGTGTGTCTAAATAATATGTTGTCTAGTGTTAGTTGTATTTAGTTTTTTTTTTTTTTAAAGAATATGTGTATGCAGTCTGGGAATTGATTTTCTTTTTCTTTTTTTAATGCTTTACATTATATTGCTAAGATTTATCTATATTGTTGTGTACAGTTGTAATAGTTGACTCATTTTTCTCTGCCATATAATACTTCATTTAGTGGATTCATCACAGTTTATTCATTTCCTGTTGATGACATTTGGGTTGTTTCCATTTCTTACTGTTACGAATTCTACATGTTTTCTGGTGTGCCATGAGCAAGAATTTCTCTTGGTACTTAGGAATGTAATCTCTGGGTCATAGGATTGATAAATGTTCTAGTTTACAAAATAATGCCTATATTCCAAAGAAGTTATACCAATTTATACTCCTATCATCAATAGATCAGAGATGAGAGCCTTTTCATTATGAGAGAATTTAAAATTATACCCTCAGTTACTTTTAGAGGTAGTTACTATTTACATTTTCTATTTTTTGCCTGTGTTTGGTAACGTGTTTTTTAAGAAATTTGTTACCTACGTTTTCAAATGTATTGACATAAGGTTGTCTCTATTTTTGTCTTGTATTTTAATGTCTGTAAGACCTATACTTTCTAAAAAAAATTCCTGATATTGATAATATTGATATTTGTGCTTTCGTGCTTTTTTTTCTTTTTCCCTTCTTCTTTTAGGAGTTTCTTGCTGGGTCAAGCAATCAATTTTTTCTTTCATAATTTTTTTTCTTATTGCATTAAAATTTTTAAAAATCATGGTAAAATACACATAACATAAAATTGACCATTTTAACCATTTTAAAG
The DNA here is from genome assembly GCF_949752795.1 of Hyperoodon ampullatus. Classification (NCBI taxonomy): domain Eukaryota; kingdom Metazoa; phylum Chordata; class Mammalia; order Artiodactyla; family Ziphiidae; genus Hyperoodon; species Hyperoodon ampullatus. Next base: position 55,276,780 of record NC_136924.1, read on the forward strand.
TGTACAGTTCAGTGATGTTAAGTACATTCACATTGTTGTACAACTATCACTACCGTTCATCTCCAGAACTTTTTCATCTCCCCAAATTGAAACTCTGTACCATTAAACAATAATTCCTCATTCTCCTACCCCACAGCACCTGGCAACTTTGTCTCTATGAATTTGACTACTCTAAGTACCTCATATAAATAGAATCATATAGTATTTGTCTTTTTTGTGACTGGCTTATTTCACTAAGCATAATGTCCTCAAGGTTTATCCATATTTTACTATGTGTCAAGTATTGGCACATAGTAATTTATCTTAAATACTTATTAATTAATCAGTTAATAATTTTTTCAAGTTAGAAGGTGTATTAGAAATCACTTTTTCTGGGCCTCCCTGGTGGCGCAGTGGTTGAGAGTCCGCCTGCCGATGCAGGGGATGCGGGTTCGTGCCCCGGTCCGGGAGGATCCCATATGCTGCGGAGCTGGGCCCGTGGGCCATGGCCGCTGGGCCTGCGCGTCCGGAGCCTGTGCTCCGCAGCGGGAGAGGCCACAGCAGTGAGAGGCCCGCGTACCGCAAAAAAAAAAAAAAAAAAAAAAAAAAAAAGAAATCACTTTTTCTATATGCATGAAATTTTCCTTTATGGATTAGAATCAGTGAATATAGCTCTTAATTGCCTTATTTTGTTTTTGCCTAATAGCTGCCTCCATTCCCTTGTGCTGTTTGTGCATCTGTGCTTTGGGGAGATGGGAGGAATGGAGTTTACATGTGTGTGGAGGGGGTGAGGATTAAATGATCAGTATTGTTTAAAACCATTATTGAAGAATTTATACAGCTGAGGATAATTTGGCTTGACTGGGCTTGGGTTACAGCCACCTGCATGAGGAGGAGGGTACAGACAACTCACCACGCAGCTTGCAGTGAAGTAGGAAAAGACAAACTTGTATGTATTCCTGCTCTGCTCCTTTTGAGCCCCCTCTGCTCCCACACTCACAGCTGCCACTGATGACTAATGTTAAGCAATTTGGAGGGTCCTGTGTCTTTTAATAGTAGTAAGAGGAGTTGTGCTATCACATGGTTTCTGATTTTCCACTTAGAATGTATTTTAAATTTCCAGAAATTCTATTTTATTCCAATTTCCAATTCTGTGTTGTTCCAATTCAAGGTTTATATTTATAAAAAGGAGTTTATTGGTTTTTCTAAATGAAAATTCCATTTTCCAAATTAAAATTTTTGGTGATCAGACCTTATAATTATGGGAGTTTTGGGGTTAGAATGACATATGGATTGGAAAGTTAGTGCCAATGAATAAAGACTTTGTTGAGAAAACAGACTTATGGAAATGTCTCACATTCACCTTTTTGACCTAAGGAAATCATCTCCTTTGTTCCTAATTATTTTTTAGAATATATCATTGCATTACTTTGGGTCTCTCTCCTTTTTCTTTTTTTTCTTCTCCTTTTTCATATTCCTTTATAAAGCTAATGAGAATAATTATTGGCAAACTGATGATATTGTGGAATAAGAACTCTTGGTTACTTTCTCATAACCAAAACCTTTAAAAGTCAGGAAAAATATTTTTATTTTGAACTCCCCATTTTCTTGTTTTTGGTTATTATTCTGCAGGTCTAGAAGTTAGTGTTTGTAGGTTCTTACTGACATTTCTTGAACCCGTTGATTGGATTTCTAAGTTGAAACAAATGTTATTTAGGTTAAACTGAGGGTTTTCAGCTTTGGTTTAATTTACTAGGAAGGAATCTTTTTTTAAAAAAGCATTACAATTTTTTTGAATAGATAAGATGCTTGTATGGTTCTAATGCCAAAATAGAAAAAGGCTGATTGAAAAGTCTTTCTTACCCTTGTTTCCTATTTTTTCAGTTTCCATTCCTCAACAGATCATCACTGTTGCTAGTTTCTTGTTTATCCTTCCAGATATACAATATTTATGTATATATGATAGTATAAATATATTCTCCCCATCATATTCATTTAACAATATATCATATCAATACGTAAAAGAACGTTCTCTTTCCTCAAGACCATTTGCATAGTATCTCATTGTATGAATAAACCATAATTCATTAACCTAGTGTTCCATTGATGGACAATTAAGTTGTTTCCAATCTTTTGCTCTAATAAATAGTTTCATTTGATAACCTTGAACATACCTTTCCACACATTTGCAGATATGCTTGTAGGGTAAATTCCTAGAAATTATTTTGCTGGGTCAAATAGTATATATATTAAAAAATTTTTTTTTTGGTATAAATTTATTTATTTATTTATTTTTGGCTGTGTTGGGTGTTCGCTGCTACGCCCGGGCTTTCTCTAGTTGTGGCAAGCGGGGTCTACGCTTCGTTGTGGTGCGCGGGCTTTCTCTAGTTGCGGTGAGCGAGGGCTACTCTTCGTTGTCATACATGGGCTTCTCATTGTGGTGGCTTCTCTTGTTGTGGAGCATGGGCTTCAGTAGTTGTGGCTACTTGGGCTCAGTAGTTGTGGCTCGTGGGCTCTAGAGTGCAGGCTCAGCAGTTGTGGTGCACAGGCTTAGTTGTTCCGTGGTATGTGGGATCTTCCCGGACCAGGGATCAAACCTGTGTCCCCTGCATTGGCAGGCAGATTCTCAACCACTGCACCACCAGGGAAGTGTCTGTATTTAAAATTTTGATAACTACTGTCTAGTTGTTTTTCATAGGTATTGTACAAATTTACATTCTCACTTAGATGTGAGGTAGCCTGTTTTCTCCATAGCCTTACTACCAGTGTGTGTAATCATTTTGGACATTTGTCAGGGTAAAAAACAGTGTTTTAGTAGTTTCAGAGTGCATAAAATAGGCTAAGTATTTTTTAATCTAAGTATAAACATACAGTCCTCCCTCAGTATCTGCTGAGGATTGGTTCCAAGACCCCCCACAGATACCAAAATCTGCAGATGCTCAAGTCCCTTTATATAAAATGGCATAGTATTTGCATATAACCTAAACATTTCCTCCTGTATATTTTAAATCATATCTAGATTACTTATAATACCCAAAACAATGTAAATGTTATGTAAATAGTTGCTGGCGTGTGGCAAAATCAAGTTTTTCTTTTTGGAACTTTTTGGATTTTTTTTCCCTTGAATATTTTTGATTTCGGTTGGTTGAATCCGAGAATGCAGAAACTGCAGATATGGAGGACTGGACTGTACATGGTATAAGAAGTCAAATAGTGGGCTTTCCTCATGGCGCAGTGGTTAAGAATCCGCCTCTCAATGCAGGGGACATGGGTTGGAGCCCTGGTCCGGGAAGATGCCACATGCCACGGAGCAACTAAGCCTGTGCACCACAACTACTGAGCCTGCGCTCTAGAGCTTGCGAGTCACAACTACTGAGCCCAAGTGCTGCAACTACTGAAGCCCACACGCCTAGAGCCCATGCTCCACAACTAGAGAAGCCACCGCAATGAGAAGCCCATGCACCACAATGAAGAGTAGCCCCCTCTCACTGAAACTAGAGAAAGCCTGTGCGCAGCAATGAAGACCCAACACAGCCAAAAATAAAAATAAATAGGGGCTTCCCTGGTGACGCAGTGGTTGAGAGTCTGCCTGCCAATGCAGGGGACACGGGTTCGTGCCCTGGTCCGGGAAGATCTCACATGCCGCGGAGCGGCTGGGCCTGTGAGCCATGGCCGCTGAGCCTGCGCGTCCAGAGCCTGTGCTCCACCACAGGAGAGGCCACAACAGTGAGAGGCCCGTGTACCGCAAAAATAAATAAATAAAATAAATAAATAAATTTATTTTAAAAAAAGAAGTCAAATAGTATCACAAAGCTTATAATAATTTTTTTAAAAAAGTCTTCTGCTTTCTCTGCCCTCTCCCCGACGATTCCCTATTCTAGCTGTCCATGGGTAATTACGACCATTTATTCTGGTATTAAATTCCATATTTCTTCATAGCATGGCTGTACTGACTTTTTAATCTTTTTAGGGGCAATCCTATTATGGAAGATGAGCATTTAGTTTTCTTATGTTTCCTTCCTTCCTCATCTGTCCTTCCTTTTTCCCTGGTTCTATTCATAGGTACATTTTGTAACAATCTGTATTTTCAATTTAAAATAACTATAAGTACCTTTGTGTACAGCCCAGTTTACCTTTTATTTGCTAGTGTTGTCAGGTCCTTATAATGCATGGCAGTGTGAAAAGTTATATACCCCAAGACTTGAAAATTATACCTGCTATATCTTTAGAGTACTTTGGATCATTCTGATTTCCTAATTGTACATCACCTAAATTTGATGGATTTGCCATTCTAAAGCTCTAACAATACCTGAAATTATGACCTACTGCTAGTAACCCATAGTCTTGGTAAAGTTCCCATTAGTTTTTGTTAAGTAACTTGTATAATCTGTGATTCTTAAAACCTTTTAGTTTTAGGAGACACATCTTTCATTGCAGTTAATATCAGCCAATGTTTATTGGCTGGTTGTCAATAAGTGTCAGGCATTCTTTTAAGTGCTACATCTGTAGGAACTCATTTAAACCATATAACAGTCCTGTGATGAAGATGCTAGCATTATTTGCATCTTACAGATAAAGAAATGGAGACACAGAGAAGATAAGTAGCTTGCTTGTAGTCATTTAGCTAGGAGACGGTGGAGCTGGGATGGGAACGCAGGCAGTCTGGCTTTTAAGCCCTCACTTATCAACTCGCTATACCGCATCTATACTAAGGCTATATATTCAACCTCAGTGGAGCATGTGCTTTGGCTTGGATTTCCATGAGCAGTGATGGATTTATGCTAATCGTCCACATTTAACATTTTTCATCTCTTTTTCTTTTTTTTTCCAAATCAGTATATTCCTGAAAATTAAGAAAAAAATTAAAATATGTAATATAAAATTTACCACCTTAGCCATTTTTTTTTTTTTTGCGGTACGCGGGCCTCTCACTGTTGTGGCCTCTCCCGTTGCGGAGCACAGGCTCCAGATGCGCAGGCTCAGCGGCCATGGCTCACGGGCCCAGCCACTCCATGGCATGTGGGATCTTCCCGAACCGGGGCACGAACCCGTGTCCCCTGCGTCGGCAGGTGGACTCTCAACCACTATGCCACCAGGGAAACCCCATCTTAGCCATTTTTAAATGTACAGGTCAGTAGTGTTAAGTATATTTACATAGTTGTTGAACAGATCTCTAGAAATTTTTTGTCTTGTAAAATGGAAAATTTCTGCAGGCATCCCTTCATTTTTTTGCACTTTGCTTTATTGTACTTTGCAGATATTGCATTTTTTACAAATTGAAGGTTCATGGCAACCCTGCATTAAGCAAATCTCTCAGTGCCATTTTTCCAGCAGCATTGCTCACTTTGTTGTCTCTGTGTCACATTGTGAGAATTCTCCCAATATTTCAAACATTTTCATTTTTACTGTATTTGGTTTTTTTTGTCTCTCCAAATATTTATTTCAAGTAGAACTAGGAAGAGAACCAAATGTAAAATAGTTAAGTAAAAAACCTTGATGAATACACTCATTTGGTCATCAAAATATGAAAAGCTGAAAATAATATTACATTAGGTACCTTGATTGAGAACAGTGTTATTCTATTCAAGTAATAAGCCCAAAGCAGTCCCCAACTAAGAGTTAAAGCTTGTCTCTCTATTCATACACACGGCCCTTAGACAAGAATCATATATGTTTTTATCCAGAATGGTCCCTCCACCCAAATCCTTGTCTTTTTATTTTTGTTACTTTTATGGAAATTATTCAGTGTGTTTGTGTGTTTTTCATAAATAATTTTTTTTCAGAATGCCACTAAGCAATCACATCAACCTTGGACAATATCTGAATCATTTTTACAAAAGTGGAAATAGCCAAATAAAGGGTCTCAGGTTAAGTGAGGGGCGTGGGTGAGTTATTAATCAATATGGACTAATTTGTCATTTGATCAGCATAGTGACATTGCTGAACATGCTTTGAAAGTTGGCCCCACCTGATAACAACCCATGTGGACACAAACCTGTTGGTCCTAGAATCCTTTCTCAAAGGTATAAATGAGGCACAAAGAATCACTAGTAGAAGGATGAGTAAAAGATGAGTCTTTGCCAGAGTGGGGTGCTGGCCAGAGAAAGTCAAGTCCTTGTATACCCAGTTGAAAGGCAAAGTGTCCTGGCGAGGCTGTCCCCAAGGGCTGTCCCGCAGGGCACATGTAAGATGGATCTGGTGTAGGAGAGACAGACTTACTGGGATGAAGGGCACCCAGCATCCTCCGGAGAGTCAAGGTTGGGGAGCAGACCCTTACCACCAAGGCCACTGCGGACTCTGGGTTGCCGTCCTGGGTTTGTCAGCCGGTCTCTGCCCTTTCCTCCTGGGCTGTCTTCCGCCTCCTGGCACTGAAGGTCAGAGGGCTGGGTTTCTTCTTCCTGCTCCTCATCTGAATCTGACTCATCACTGTAGAGGTGAATGGTGGCTTGCACAGGGAAACTGGCCAACACCTTCTGCCCGGAATTCTGCAGATACTCTTGATGCTTAGAAAGAGGTAAATAAAGTCTTACAGGATGCTGAAACCCAAAGGCCCCCACTTCGATCCAAAGGTTTGTTGGTCACCTCCAGGCTCAAGCTTAACAGTATTTGATAAGCTCCTCTTCCTCTTACTGTTGTCATGATGTCCCAAGCACTGTGAGGGAGCCCAAGATGGAAAGATGAGTCGGACACAGTCCCCCAGTTCATGCATTTTAAATCTCACTTCTAGTTCTGGTGGGCTCAGCATCCTGGAGGGTCAGGATCCAAGGTCTCCATGGTGTTTGGCTCTTGGGCCCTCGAGGTGGCGGTGGTCCCCGGGGACCATCCCCCGGGGCAGTGACAGACGCGTCCCCGCGCCTCCCGGGCTCCGGCGGCCACCTCAGGTCTGATGGTGCCCTTGGAGCCCGCGCCCCTCCAGCGGCGCTCACAACCGGCCGCGCCTTTAACCAGTCTGGCGAGGGCACTCACCCTACTGTATTTGTTATGGTGATCTGTGATCAGTGATTTTTGATGTTACCACTAATTGTTTTGGAGCGCCACAAACCACGCCCATATGGGAGGCAGATTTAATGGATAAATGTTGTGTGTGTTCTGACTGCTCCACCAACTGGCCATTCCCCTGTCTCTCTCCCTCTCCTCAGGCCTCCCTATTCCCTGAGACACAACAGTACTGAAATTATAGGCATATTTTGTTTTATTGTGTTCTGCTTTATTACACTTCACAGATAATTGCATATTTTATTTTATTTTTTACAAATTGAAGGTTTGTGGCAATCTTGCATTATCAGATGATGGTTAACATTCTTTTAGCAATAAAGTATTTTTAAATTAAGGTACGTACATTTTTTTAGACATAATGCTATTGCACACTTGATAGACTACAGTATAGTGTAAACATAACTTTTATATGCACTGGGAAACCAAAAAAATTTCTGTGACTTGCTTTATTGCGATGTTCACTTTATTGCAGTGGTCTGGAACTGAACCTGGAGTATCTCCAAGGTATGCCTGTACCTATGAAATCATAATATCGCATTTCCCTCTCCCTACAGCCCCTGGCATCCACCATTCTATTTTCTGTTTCTATGAATTTCACTACTTTAGATACCTCATGTAAGTGGAATCTTACAATATTTTTCTTTTTTATGACTGAAACTTCATTTAGCATAATGTCCTCAGGGTTCATTTACATTGCGGCATGTATCAAGATTTCCTTCTTTTTAAAGGCCAAATAATATTCCATTGTATGTATATGCCACATATTGTTTATCCAGTCATCCATCAATGGACATTTGGGTTGTTTCCACCTCTTGTCTATTATATTGATAAATAGTGCTACGGTGAACATGGATGTGCAAATATTTCTTCAACATCCTGCTTTCATTTCTTTTGGATATATACCCGGAGGTGGGATTGCTGCATCTTATGGTAGTTCTATTTTTAAATTTTGAGGAAGCTTCATATTATTTTCTATAGTGGCTGCACCATTTTATATTCCCACCAGTAGTGCACAAGAGTTCCAGTTTCTCCACATCCTCAGCAACACTTATTTTCTGGGTTTTGTGTGTGTGTGTTGTTGTTGTTGGTTTTGGTAGCAGCCATCCTAATGGGTATGAGATGATATGTCATTGTGGTTTTGATTTGTGTTTCTCTAATGATGAGTGATGTTAAGCATCTTTTCATGTGTTTTTTGGCCATTTGCATATCTCCTTTGGAGAATGTCTGTTCAAGTTCTTTGCCCATTTTTAAGTTGGTCATTTATTTTTCTGTTGTTAAGTTGTAGGGGTTCTTTATATCTACTGGATATTAACCTCTTATCAGATAAATGATTTACAAATATTTTCTCCCATTCCATAGATTGCTTTTTCACTCTGTTGATTATTTCTGTTGATGTATAGAAGTTTTAAATTTTCACATGGTCTTGTTTGTCTATTTTTGCTTTTTTAACTGTGCTTTTGGTGTCATATTCAAGAAATCATTGCCAAATTCAATGTCATGAAGCTTTTCCTCTGTGTTTTCTTCTAGGAATTTTAGATCTTATGTTTAGGTCTTTAATCCATTTTGAGTTGGCTTTTGTACATGATGTAAGTGATGGGTCCAGCTTCATTCTTTTGCATGTAGATATCCAGTTTTCCAAACATCATTTGTTGGAGAGACTATTCTTTTCCCATTGAGTGGTCTTGGTGCCTTTGTTAAAAATTATTTGACCATACATGTGACAGTTTATTTCTGGGCTCTGTATTCTATTCCATTCATCTAAATTCAGTCTTTATGCCAATACCATACTGTTTTTTGTTTTTTTTTTGGCCGCGTTGGATCTTCATTTGCTGCATGTGGGCTTTCTCTAGTTGCGGCGAGTGGGGGCTACTCTTTGTTGCGGCGCCCAGGCTTCTCATTGTGGTGGCTTCTCTTGTTGTGGAGCACGGGCTCTAGGCGCGCGGGCTTCAGTAGTTGTGGCCCACAGGCTTAGTTGCTCTGAGGCATGTGGGATCTTCCCGGACCAGGGGTCGAACCTGTGTCCCCTGCATTGTCAGGCGGATTCTTAACCACTGCGCCACCAGGTTAAGTCCCCAAAGTCTACTTTAGATTAGTACTAGTTTAATTCTATAAGATAGCTTGTCTTTCCCCCTCCTTTGTGCAGTTATTGTCATATATATCATTTGTATTTGTTATAAACCCAACAATACAGTGTTGTTATTACTGCTTTATACAATCTTGTCTTTTAAATAATTTAAGAGAATAATTTTTATTCTTTTTTTATTGGAGTATAGTTGCTTTACAGTATTGTGTTAGTTTATACTGTACAGAGAAGTGAATCAGCTATACGTGTGTGTATATTTATATATAGGCCCTCTTTTTTGGATTTCCTTCTCATTTAGGTCACCACAGAGCATTGAGTAGAGTTCCCTGTGCTATACAGTACGTTCTCATTACTTATCTATTTTATACATACTATCAATAGTCAGCCTCAATTTCCCAATTCATCCAACCCCCCGCCCCCATTTGCCCCTTGGTATCCATACGTTTGTTCTCTACGTCTGGGTCTCTATTTCTGCTTTGTAATTAAGATCATCTATACCAATTTTTTTCAGATTCCACATATATGCGTTAATATACGATATTTGTTTTTCTCTTTCTGACTTCACTCTGTATGAGAGAATAAAATTTTTAAAATGCATTCTTTTATATTTACCCATATATTTACTTTTTCCAGTGCTCTTCATTTCTTTGTGTAGATTCAAGCTACCAGCTGATGTCAGTGGATTCTCTAAGTTATTGGGGATGTCTTTATTTCACCTTCAGTTTTGAAAGACAGTTTAGCTATCTGGATACAGAATTCTTGCTTGACAATATTTCCTTTCAGCATTTTGAATATGTCATCTCGCTGCCTTCTAGCCTCCCTTGTTTCTAATGAGAAGTTAGCCACTAGTTATATCTTTGCTTCCCTGTAAATAATGGGTTGTTTTTTTCTTACTACTCCCAAGATTTTCTGTTTGGGGCTTTCATCAATTTTACTACATGTCTAGGTACGGATTTCTGTGTTTTTGTAGTTGTGGTTCATTGAGCTTCTTTTTTTTTTTTTTTTTTTTTTTTTGCGGTACGCGGGCCTCTCACTGTTGTGGCCTCTCCCGTTGCGGAGCACAGGCTCCGGACACACAGGCTCAGCGGCCATGGCTCACAGGCCCAGCCGCTCCGCGGCATGTGGGATCTTCCCGGACCGGGGCACGAACCCGTGTCCCCTGCATCGGCAGGCGGACTCTTAACCACTGTGCCACCAGGGAAGCCCCATTGAGCTTCTTAATGTGTAGATTAATTTAAAAAATCAGTTTGTATTATTTTTGGTCACTTTCTATCCTTTCTCTCCACTTCTTCTGGAACTCCTAATTCGTGTATGTTGGTACAGTTGTTCCACAGGTCTTTAAGGCTCTGTTTGTTTTTCTTTATTCTTTTCTCTCTCTTCAGATTAGATAATTTCTATTGCTCTTTCTTCAGGTTTATTTTTTTTTTTATTTTTATTTATTTTTTTTTTTTTTTTTAAAGAAGGATATTAATTTATTTATTTTTGCTGTGTTGGATCTTCGTTTCTGTGCGAGGGCTTTCTCTAGTTGTGGCAAGCGGGGGACACTCTTCATTGCGGTGCGCGGGCCTCTCACTATCGCGGCCTCTCTTGTTGCAAAGCACGGGCTCCAGACGCGCAGGCTCAGTAGTTGTGGCTCACGGGCCTAGTTGCTCCGCGGCATGTGGGATCCTCCCAGACCAGGGCTCGAACCCGTGTCTCCTGCATTAGCAGGCAGATTCTCAACCACTGCGCCACCAGGGAAGCCCCAGGTTTATTTTTTATTCTGCTCTAGTATTCAACTCTAGAGTTCCATTTGGCTCTTTTTTTATGATTTCTGCTTTTTGTTGAGATTTTCTATCTGTTTAAGGCATTGTTCATATAATTTTCTGTAGTCTTTTAAAGCACTTTGATGTCTGTGTTTGCTAAGTCTGGCATTGAGCCTACACAGGGATGTTTGCAATCACATGGGGTCTTTTTTCCCTTCTCAGTTTGGGTCACAGTTTCTAGCATCTTTACATCTCATAAATTTTTGTTGAAACTGTGGACATTTTACATAATATGTTGTAGCAATTTTGGATTCTGATTTTTTTCCCTTTCGAGGGTTGTTGTTGCTTTGTTATTATTGTTGTTTTTTAAGTAACTTGCCTGGACTCAATCTGTAGAATCTTTCTCCTTGGTGTGTGACTGCTGATATCTGCTCAGTTTTGTTTTTGTTTTTTTAATTTCTGTTTTAATTTTTAAGTTTGGCTTCCTGGAGTGACACCTGTATCTGCATTGCTTAGTGGTCAGTTAATGATTGGTCAAAGATTGTGCTAAACACCTTGAGCCAGTAAGGCTTCCTCTCTCTGCTGATCATTGTGTGTGTTGGGGAAGCTCCTTCAAAGTTCAGACAGTTTGGGCTTCCCTGGTGGCACAGTGGTTGAGAGTCCGCCTGCCGATGCAGGGGACACAGGTTCGTGCCCCGGTCCGCGAAGATCCCACATGCCGCGGAGCGGCTGGGCCCGTGAGCCATGGCCGCTGAGCCTGCGCGTCCGGAGCCTGTGCTCCACAGCGGGAGAGGCCACAACAGTGAGAGGCCCGCGTACCGCAAAAAAAAAAAAAAAAAAAAAGTTCAGACAGTTTAAAAGTCTGCCCTAACTTTTACTTTCCACTGGGCCCTTTTGTGTCTTTTCTGCCTGTGTATGCAGGCTCCTGGTGGACCCTTTCCAATCTCTCCAGTGCAGATGTGTAGAGCATTTATCAAGGTCCCTTAAGTTTCATTTCCAGATTTCCTTTTTTAATTTCTATCTAGTCTGCTGGTTCATTGCTTGCACTATGACAGCAACCTCAGGCTAGCTGAGCCCTTGGTCTTGCTTTTTCATTTGCCACCAAGAATGCACACTCTTACTGACAATGCAGTTAGGCGTGGGGTTTTTCTGTGCTTTGCTTTAAATCAAGTCAGTCCTCTCTGTCAGTGAAGCTGCTGGTTTTCATGGCTTTCGCCACCTTGGTAGAACTACCTTTCCCACTGACTTCTGGGGATGGGAGTAGCTTTAGGCAATAATGCCACAGACTCTCTCTGTTCTTACCCCAAGTTCAGTAGTTTCTCATGAATAACCACAGAGAAGGTAACATTTGAGAAAAGACCTGAAGGAGGTGAGGAAGTAGTCCATGTAGATATCTAGGGGAAGAACATTCCTGGCATAGGCAACACCTTAAGGGCCTTAAGGTGAGAACATATCTAAGTTATAAAAGGGACAGTAAGGAGGCCAGTGTGGCTGGTGTGGAGTACCTAAGAGGAAGAGTAGTAGGACGTGAGGTCAGAGAGATAAAGCGAGGATGGGGACAGGGTGTTAGAGCAGATAAGACCTTTTAGGCCACTCTAAGGACTCTGCCTTTTACCGTGAATGAAATGGGGAACTGCTGGAGGGATTTGAACAGTGGAGTTGGGACATAATGTCTTATAATTTTAAAAGCAGCTATGTGAAATAGAAGCCAGAGAGTGGCAGAATAGAAGGCTCAGGATGCCAGTTAGGAGACTATTGCAGTCTTGATTATATCAATGCAGGTAAGAAATGATTGTGGCTTAGATAAGGGTGGTAACAAGTGGAGATGGTAAGAAGCGGTCCAGTTCTGGTGTATGCAAAAGGTAGAACAGATACGATTTCTTCTGATGGATTGGCAGTGGGGAGTGAATGATACTGGTCCCTTATTTTAAGGGAATTTTCCTGTATATTATCTGTGAATGTTTTTTCTGTTCCCTTTATTGAGTCCTATGTTTTCTGAGTTTATTATATTTATTCTAATTATCCTTAGATTGGATCATTTTTATGTTCTAATATTGTCTTCTAATTGCTTTAATATGGTTTTATTTTTAATTCTGAAAGGCTTTCTCCACTCCATTCATTCTGTTTTCTCTGTATCTCTTCTGTTTCTTGCTATTTCTGATATCTTATTGAATCTTTAATTGTGGTGTTTTGTTTTTCAGGTTTTCTTCAGCTTTGCAGACATCTTTCTTTTCATTCTATTTATTCTTAATCATTCTTTCATTTATTTCCTAGCTCTTATTTTATGGTATCTAAATTCTTTTTTTTTTAATTAATTAATTTATTTTTTTTAAAGATTCAGTGGTTTTTTATAAATTTATTTATTTTTTTTTTTTGTGGCTGTGCTGGGTCTTCGCCTCTGTGCAAGGGCTCTCTCTAGTTGTGGCAAGCAGGGGCCACTCTTCATCGCGGTGTGCGTGCGCGGGCCTTTCACTGTCGCGGCCTCTCTTGTTGAGGAGCACAGGCTCCAGACGCGCAGGCTCAGTAGTTGTGGCTCACGGGCCTAGTTGCTCCACGGCATGTGGGATCTTCCCAGACCAGGGCTCGAACCTGCTAGCAGGCAGATTCTCAACCACTGCGCCACCACGGAAGCCCTATTTGTTTTATTTATTTGTTTTTTTCGCTGCGTTGGGTCTTCATTGCTGTGCGTGGGCTTTCTCTAGCTGCTGTGAGGGGGGACTACTCTTCGTTGCAGTGTGAGGGCTTCTCATTGCGGTGGCTTCTCTTGTTGTGGCACACGGGCTGTAGGCGTGTGGGTTTCAGCAGTTGTGGCCTGAGGACTCAGTAGTTGTGGCTCACAGGCTCTAGAGCTCAGGCTCAGTAGTTGTGGCACATGAACTTAGTTGCTCCGTGGCATGTGGGATCTTCCTGGACCAGGGCTTGAACCCATGTCCCCAGCATTGCCAGGCAGATTCTTAACAACTGCACCACCAGGGAAGCCCTGTATCTAAATTCTTATTTGAAGTATTCAAATAAGTATTCAAGGGAGAATCTGCTTTTGGTTTTGTGGGATTAGATTGTTTTCCAGGTTGGATTCTTCATCTGCTGCGTAGTAATTTCTTCTCTCTCATTGTCTTTCTCTTTTGTTATTGGAGATTTTATAGTTGCTGTGTCATTTTTATTGATCTTCTTTATGTTTTATGTGGAACAGTTCTGTTTATACCTTTTGTTTGACAGAGATCGTTGAAATATCCTTGGTATGTTTCCCACCTAATTTGAGGCCTATCCCCACCCAGTCTTGCTTATCAGCTATGGTTAGTGGTTGATTGTTGCTTTCATCCTCTTTTCAAGCTAAGGGCATGAAGATAGAGAAGAGCTTGCCATTGAAGAGTTTAATCATTTTTGGTGATTTGAATTCTGTTCTTTTTCCTAAAATCTCATAAAATGTTTTCTATCAGGCCTACTTTATCCAGTGGTAAATTCCATGTATTAACATAAGCTTTGGCAGATTCTCCCAATGTGGCTTAATGCCCTGGAAGATGACAAACCCCAGAGGTTCAGCCTCCTTTTCCTGAGGTCCCATAGTGGTTTATAGAGTTTTTTTTCCCCCCACACTGTGCGGCTTGCGGGATCTCAATTCCCCGACCAATAATTGAACCCAGGCCCATGGCAGTGAAAGCGCGGAGTCCTAACAACTGGGCCACCAGGGAATTCCCTAAGAGGCTCTTACTCTTGATGGATTTTTTTTTTTAAACTTACCCATGACTGTCCCTTTCATTCTCCTCCTTCCACGTTGGAAAGTATTTCATATAAGGTCACTCTCATTTCCTTCTTGGGTTGCATTTTTTAAAATGTTTATCCTATCAGGTGTCCAGGTATAAGAGTTCTATGATCCTCCTCATGCTTTCTTTACCCAGAAATCTTGGACATGTATTTTTTTTTTTTTAATTTCTTTATTATTTGGCTGCGTTGGGTCTTCGTTGCTGCACACAGGCTTTCTCTAGTTGCAGCAAGCGGGGGCTACTCTTGGTTGTGGTGCGTGGGCTTCTCACTGCAGTGGCTTCTCTTGTTGCGGAGCACGGGCTCTAGGCACACGGGCTTCAGTAGTTGTGGCACGTGGGCTCAGTAGTTGTGGTTCGTGGGCTCTAGAGCGCAGGCTCCGTAGTGTGGCGCGTGGACTTAGTTGCTCCGCGGCATGTGGGATCTTCCCAGACCAGGGCTCGAACCCGTGTCCCCTGCATTGGCAGGCGGATTCTTAACCACTGCACCACCAGGGAAGTCCCTGGACATGTATTTTTTTTTTTTTTTTTTTCAGTACGCGGGCCTCTCACTGTTGTGGCCTCTCCCGCTGTGCAGCACAGGCTCTGGACGCGCAGGCTCAGCGGCCATGGCTCATGGGCCCAGCCGCTCTGCGGCATGTGGGATCTTCCTGGACCAGGGCACAAACCCGTGTCCCCTGCATCGGCAGGTGGACTCTCAACCACTGCGCCACTGGGGAAGCCTGGACATGTACTTTTTAAATGTTCAGTAATATGGAAAAAAAAGCATTTGTATCTTTGCAACTTATAAAAGCCTTCTGTAGTATTGACTAATCCAAATTTTGATGTTTCAGTTTTCCTTATTAAATTCCCCTTATCCTCTCCCCTCCGCACTCACCCCCTTCCCATCCCAAGTGTCTTGCAACTATATGTAAGCTGGGAAACCTGAGGAGCAGTTAGATAAAGGAAATTCTAGAAGAAGAGAAAAGACCCTTGATTTGGATAGGAAGTGCAGGTGGTAAGAGAGATCTTAGGGAATGATAAGAAGTAATTATTTTAGTCTGTGAAGCATAGATGGGGATAAGTTTTTTTTTATATCTTTATTGGAGTATAATTGCTTTATAATGTTGTGTTAGTTTCTGCTGTACAACAAAGTGAATCAGCTGTAAGTATACATATATCCCCATGTACCCTCCCTCTTGCGTCTCCCTCCCATCATCCCTGTCCCACCCCTCTAGGTCATCACAGAGCATCGAGCTGATCTCCCTGTGTGATGCAGCAGCTTCCCACTAGCCATCCATTTTACATTTGGTAGTGTATTTATGTCAGTGCTACTCTCGCACTTTGTCCCAGCTTCCCCTTCCCCGCTCCACGTCCTCAAGTCCATTCTCTACATCTGCGTCTTTATTCCTGCCCTGCCACTAGGTTCAGCAGTACCGTTTTTTTAGACTCCATATATGTGCATTAGCATACGGTATTTGTTTTTCTCTTTCTGACTTACTTCACTCTGTATGACAGACTTTAGGTCCATCTACCTGTTACGTTCCTTTTTATGGACACTTAGGTTGGGGATAAGATTTTGAGTTAGATACAAGCTAAGAAGAGTAAGAAAACATGCTTTCTGAACTAAGAAGTTGGTTTGATTCTAAGATTAAAGTTTCTTAAAGGGCAAAATATTGCTTTTTTTTAAGGTTTACAGTGATTTCTAATTTTTTGAGAAACTTTTTTTTTAAATGAAGTATAGTTGATTTAAAATGTGTTAATTAAAATATTGCTTTTTATAACTATATTCTTTCTAGAGTACTTTCTTTTAATAACTAGTTTCATTTAGAAAAAGTATAAAATAGGGCTTCCCTGGTGGCGCAGTGGTTGAGAGTCCGCCTGCCGATGCAGGGGACGCGGGTTCGTGCCCCGGTCTGGGAAGATCCCACATGCCGCGGAGCGGCTGGGCCCGTGAGCCATGGCTGCTGAGCCTGCACGTCCGGAGCCTGTGCTCCACAACGGGAGAGGCCACAACAGTGAGAGGCCCGCGTAACGCCAAAAAAAAAAAAAAAGAAAAAGTATAAAATAAAGCCTGTGGATATCTCTTAGAAATTTTCTACAACTGTTACTGTAATAGTGAATATGTGTGTGTGTGTGTGTTTTCCCCCCAGAATCTCCCTGGAAAAAGAGACATGAATGTCTGCAATGAGATTTCCTGACAAGAAGTTGGTACGAGAGAAGAAAAGGAGATTGACAGCTAGTGAACAGAATTTCGAATAACCAGGATTTTTATATTTATCACCTCCAACTACAGCCTTCTGTTGCCTGTTTTTAAATCAGAGATCACTACAATCAGAACCAAGACGAGGCAAAAGGATACTTTTCTTCTGTGTTTTTTGAGATTAAAAAAACCTGAAATGTCTAGGAAACAAAACCAGAAGGGTAAGATTCCATGTGGGCATAAATTGTTAAAAGCATAGTTGTGGAGTATTGTTCACCATTTCTATCTGTACATAGTTTTGAGTGTTTTGAGTGATGTTATGCTTTTCCTCACCTAGTGCAATACTACTGATAGTTATAACTTATCTTTCTGTCATGACTGCAATTAATTTTAGAAGAGTATGGAACATTCACAGCTTTATCTGTTGTGCCTTTAACTACCTAAGGATTTGTGGATATTAGATTATAGCTTTTTGTGTTACTAGTTTGGGAATTAATTCATATAACAATTGCTTTCTACTCTTATAAACTTATTAATATACTTTTAGGAAAGCCAAATGCATCTTGAAAGTGCACTTTTTGGAGAGTGAACATATGTTATAAGGTGTAGGAGATAACTTACTACAGGATATTCTATATCCTGTGAGTTGATGTTTCTTCGGAGGCAGGAAATGAAGCAAGAGTAAATGCTTCTAGTCATCGATTCCTTCTTTAGCTTTCCTTCTGGGATTATGACTCTAGCTTTTTGTATAAAGTAAAATATAAGTTGCAAAGAGTCGAGAAATATCAAGAGTAGTTATAAGGAGGAAGGGACAACAAAGACTATGAAGTCACTTTTTCAGCTTTCCAAGAATAGCTGCGAAAATGTAAAGGGACAAATAGCACTAGAACTGTCACACATAACTGGAATATGTTTGTTAAAAGAATGACCATAGCTATCCTGGATTTTTTTCTGCTCACTCAATTTAATTTTCAATTTAAAGTTAATGTTCTTTAATTCAAAACAAAGCTGTAGACCCAGGTCTCACGTTAAATATGAAGGAAATGCTTTAAAAAATTTTTTTAATTGAGTATAGTTTATTTACAATGTTGTGTTAGTGTCAAGTGTACAGCAGAGTGATTCAGGTATATACAGACACACACACACACATGCATACCTACTATTCTTTTCCATTAGGTTATTATAAGATATTGCGTATAGTTCCCTGTGCTATAATTAGGCCCTGTTGTTTACCTGTTTCATAGGTATAGTAGTGTATATCTGTTAATCCCAAACTCCTAATTTATCTCTCCCCACCACTATCCCCTTTGGTAACCATAAGTTAGTTTTCTACGTATATGAGTCTATTTATGTTTTGTAAATAAGTTCATTGTATCATTTTTTTAGATTCTACATATAAGTGATATCATACGCTATTTGTCTTTCTCTGACTTAACTTCACTTAGTATGATAATCTCTAGGTCCATCCATGTTGCTGCAAATGACATTATTTCATTCTTTTTTTAATGGCTGAGTAGTATTCCATTTGTGTGTGTGTGTGTGTGTGTGTGTGTGTGTCACATCTTTTTTATCCATTCATCTGTTGATGGACATTTAGGTTGAAGGAAGTGCTTTTAAACTTAATTTTGACTGGCCAAATCAAAAATCTCATTATAAGAAAACAATATACCACAGCTCCTTGTGGTTTTGAAAGCTGTAGTTTCGTTGTATAGAAAACCTGTATAAAGAAAATCTGAGATCTAAGGAATGGTTAGATTACTAAAGAAGCTGAACTCTTCTGTGGAGTGAGATTTATCAACTGAAAAGTTTTTAAAATTTCATCTAAAAAGTTTAACATTTAATTTTTCCTAAAAAAGTTAACTTCAGATTGCTTTGACCTTTTAAAAACTATAGAGTCTTTGTTTATTTCATGCCTGTGTTGTTCCAGAGCTATAAAAAAAGTATCATTGCTTTCTATAACTGCTATCCAGTTGCTGTAAAATGAATATAAATTTTAGATCACATCATAGGCATTAAGTGCTAACAAATTTCGATTGAATGTAGCCCAGATTTACACTTAGTTGAAACAAAAGAAAGCTTATATGTTGTTAGGACGTTCTCTGAAACAAATATATACATATATATAACTGATATTTGAACCCCCCAAAATACAAAATATTTATAAAATTCTATCTCATTTAATTCATTTATATATTTAAAATTTCATAGTTTTGGGTTTTATTAGTCCAAATAATTATACTGACTTTATCAGCTTAGTTAAAATACATTAAAAATATAGATACTGTGGTAGTTTCTGTTCTCTAGTGACAGCTCATTTACTAAGTGTCATTTTGTAATGAGTTATGTTTTTATTCCACAGTAGACCATGTTTCCATAGTTTCCTATATCAGTAATACTGGTAAATTTCTTATTTAATGAAATATTTAGTGGAGTTAAACTTGTATGCCTTAAATTAAGGTCAATTTCAGCTGCAGCTATTGATTGCTCCAAGCCTTTTAGCCAACACTTAGCAGAAGTCAGATCAGTGCTTCTCAAAGTATGATCTGTGAACTAGAGAAATATTTTAAAATGGAGACTGTTTAGAAACTTTTTTTTTATATGGACCATTTTTAAAGTCTTTATTGAATTTATTGCAATATTGCTTCTGTTTTATGTTTTGTTTTTTTGGCCGCGAGGCATGTGGGATCTTAGCTCCCCGACCAGGGATTGAACCAGCACCCCCTGGAAGGTGAAGTCGCAACCACTGGACCCCCCAGGGAAGTCCCTAGAAACTCTTTTATAGTGATTTGACAGTGCTGTAACGTCCAAACCCTTTCAAAACAGTTTTATTGAGGTATAATTTAAATACTATAAAATTCATCAGTTATAAATGGACAATGTTATTATTTTTAGTAAAAAAAAAATTTTTGGCCTCGCCGTGAGGCTTACAGGATCCTAGTTCCCCAACCAGGGATTGAACCCAGGCCCTCAGCAGTGAAAGCACTGAGTCCTAACCACTGGACTGCCAGGGAATACCCTGTTTTTAGTAAATTTATGCAGTTGCACAACCATCACCACAATACTATTTTAAAACACCTTCCTCACCCCCAAAAGTTTACTCTTACCTGTTTACAATCAATTCCTGCTTTCAACCCCAGGCAAACACTGATCTACTTTCTGTGTCTTTAGCTTTGCCTTTTCTAGAGATTTCATATAAACAGATTAATACAATATGGTTTTGTGTCTGGTTTCTTTCACTCAGTGCAATGTTTTTGAGGTTCCTTAATGTTTTTTTAATGTATCAGTAGCTTGCCCCTTTTTACTTCTGAGTAGCGTTAAGGCATAAAAAGGAAAAACCCTGTTTCTTTTTACACTCTGCTACTCATGATGTTTGTGTGACCAGAAGTGTGGATGTTCTTCCCACATTGACCAATTCTCTGATACCAGCTGGGTGTCCCTACAATCCAATTCAATTCTGACACTGTCTACTTGGAGTTAGCGTTAGATCCCACAGGTTAAGGGCTCAGTCCCTCAAGACTGCTCCCACTTCAGACACCAGTCACGAGTAGTGGATTCCCAAGTTATCCACCCCTCTGTCCAACTTAGCTACAAACGGGTGGTTTCCACGACTCCCTCCTCAGGTTCAGTAATTTGCTATAATGCTCACAGAACTCAGGGAAACACTTACTACTTTTACTGGTTTATATACATAAAAGAGAATGTGATAAAGAATACAGATGAACAGCCAGATGAAGAGGTATATAGGGTGAGGTATGGAAGGGTCCCCAGTGCAGGAGATTCTGTCTCCGTGAAGTTGAGGTGTACTACCCTCCTAGCACATGGATGGGTTCACTAACCTGGAAGCTCTCTGAACCCCATACTTCAGAGATTTTTTTCAAGGTTTTATCACATAAATGTGATTGAGTATTATTAACTCATCTCTAACTCCTCTCTTTTCCCTTACCCAATGGATGGGGGTGGGGCTGAAAGTTCCAAGCCTTAATTATGGCTTGATCTTTCTGGTGACCATGCCCCCACCCTGAAGCTGTCCAGGAACCCACCAAGTTGCTTCATTAGAACTAAAGACGCTCCTATCACGCAGGAAATTTCAAGGCATTTATGATCTCTTAGGAACTGGAGTCAAATACCAAATATTAGAACAAAAGATGCTCCTAGCACCTTTATTGCTTAGGGAGTTACAAAGGTTTTAGAAGTACTTAGCCAGGAACTGGGGATGAAGACCAAAATATCTATTTCTTATTATACTACAATATCACAGGTTATATCACATTTTGTTTATCCATTTACCAGTTGATTATTCATTTGGATTATTTCCAGTCTTGACTATTATGAATAATTATAAATTAAGAACATTTGCTTACAAGTCTTTGTGTGGACATGTTTTTGTTTCTCTTGGAGAAATACCTAGGAGCAGAATTGGTTAATTTTCAAAGAAATTGCCATGCCAGACTGTTTTCCAAAGTGGCTGACCATTTTATAATCCCACCAGCAATAGATGTTGGTTTTGGATGCTTCATATCCGTGCCAACACTTGGTATGGTGTCTTTTTTATTACAGCTATTTTACTAGGTGTGTACTGATATTTCATTGTGGTTTTGATTTGTACTTCCTTAATGACTAATAATGTTGACTATTTCTTCATGTGATTATTAGCCATTTGTATATCTTTTTGGGTGAAATGTCTATTTAAATTCTTTATTCATTTTTACAAACTGGGTTGTAGGTCTTCTCCCCCACCACAATTTTTTTAATTGAGGTATAGTTGATTTATAATATTATATAAATTTCAGGTGTACAACAGTGATTCACAATTTTTAAAGGTTATACTCCATTTATAGTTGTAAGAACTTTTTATTCTGAATACAAGTCCATTATCAGGTACATGATTTGCAAATATATTTATATATTTTCCCAGTCTGTGATTTGTTTTTTCATTTTCTTAATGGTGTCTTCCCACCGCTCCCCCCACTGCCCCCCCGCACCCACACCCGCACCATGCGGCTTGTGGGATCTTAGTTTCCCGACGAGGGATCGAACCCGGTCCCTTGGCAGTGAAAGTGCAGAGTTCTAACTACTGGGCTGCCAGGGAATTCCCAATGGTGTCTTTTTAAAAGTGAAAGTTTTAAATTTTGATAAAATCCAGTTTATCTTTTCTTAAAGTATAGTAAAAAAAAAAAAGTATAGTATAATAAGTAAGGTGTAGAGTAAATCCTCCAACCTTTTTTCCCCCAAAGCTTTATTGGCTATCCTGGTTTCTTTATGTTTCCTTAGAAATTTAGAATCAGCTTGTCAATTCATACAAAAATATCTGCTTGGAATCTGATAGAGATTGCATTAATCAATAGATCAATTTGTGGAGAATTGTTATCTTAACAATAGTGAGTCTTTCAATTCATGAATGTAGCATATCTCTACATTTATTTAGATCTACTTTCTGTCCGTAATGGTTTATAGATTTAAGCGAACAGACCTTGCAGTTCCTTTGTTGAGTTTATTCCTAAGTAATTTATTCTTTTTTTTATTTTTTATTTTGGTTGCACCAGGTCTTAGTTGCATCAGGTAGGCTCCTTAGTTGCAGCTCACCAGCTCCTTAGTTGTGGCATGCGAACTCTTAGTTGAGGCATGCATATGGGATCTAGTTCCCTGACCAGGGCTTGAACCCGCATCCCCTGAATTGGAAGTCGGATTCTTAACCACTGTGTCACCAGGGAAGTCCCAGTAATTTATTCTTTTTGATGCTGTTGTGAGGGAGACATTTGATTTTTGTTGTTGTTAAACTCACTTATTAGTTCAAGTAGCTTTTAGTAGATAACTTAGATTTTCAATATATAATGCTATGTCCTCTGTGAATAAAGTTCGTTTTCCTCCTCTCTTCCATTCTAGATGACCGTAATTTCTTTTTTCTTGCCTTTTGCATGGGCTTGAACTTCCAGTACATTGTTGCAAAGAAGTGTGAGGGCAGGCATCTTTGCCTTGTTCTCACTCTTGAGGAGAAGCATTTAGTCTTTTACCATTAAGTAGGATGTTACCTGTAGGTTTTTCCTAGATGCCCTTTATCCGTTTGAAGATGTTCCTCTCTTCTTATCTTGCACCTTGCTGAGTTTTTACATGAATGGGTATTGGGATTTTGTCAGATGTTTTTTATGTATCTATTTCAGTGGTTCTCAAACAGGGATGATTTGCCGCCTAGGGGATATTTGGCAATGTCTGGAGACATTTTTAGTGGTCACAGTTTGGGGCTAGGGTTCTATTGGCATCTAGTGGATTTAGGTCCAGGATGCTGTAAACATTCTGCACTGCACAGGACATCTCCACACAACAAAGATGTGCTTGGCTTTATTTAAAGTGTCAATACTGCTGAAGTTGAGAAACTCTGATCTATTGTTATGATCATGTGTTTTTGTCCTTTATTTATATAGAGCATTATATTAATTAATTTTCATATGTTAAACCAATTCTGCATTCCTGGTATGAATCCCACTTGGTCATAGTATGTATCTTTTTTTATGTTACTGGTTTCTGTTTGCTAATACTTTGTCATAGATTTCTACACCTGTATTCATGAGAGATATTGGTCTGTAGTTTTCCATTCTTGTGATGTGTTTGTCTAGTATATGATTCATTCTGGAGAATATGCCATGTGTGCTTTAAAAGAATGTGTATTGATTTGTTGTTGGGTAGAGTGTTCTATCTATGTCAGTTAGGTTGGGTGATCATGATGTTCAAGTCATCTATATCCTTACTAATTTTCTGTTTAGTTGTTCTGTCATTTACTAAGAGAAAAGTATAGAAGTCTTCAGCTGTAATTGTTGAATTGTGTATTGTTCCTTTCTATTCTGTCAGTTTTTAATTCACATATTTTAGGACTCTATTATTAAGTGTATATAGATTAATAATTGTTATATTCTGCTGATGTATTGGTTTTCTTATCATTACAAAATGTTCTTTTTTATCTCTAGTAATATCTTTAAACTTTTAGTTTTTCTGCTAGTAATATAGCTGTTCCAGCTCTCTTACAGTTACTGTTTGCAGGGAATATATTTTTCATCCTTTTACTTTCAATCTGTTTGTGTCTTGGAGTCTAAACAGTGTCTCTTGTAGGCACCATATAGTAAGATCTTACTTTTTATCTTGTCTAACAACTCTACCTTTTGATTATTTAGTCCTTCACATTTAAATTATTTATCAGTATGATTGGGTTTATGCCTGCCATCTGTTGTTTTCTATATGTCTCATTTTTATTCCTTTGTTACTCCTTTATTTCCTTCTTTTGTGTTAAACATATTTTTTAGTGTGTTTTAATTTCTCTGATTTTTTTTTTTTTTTTTTTTGGCTGCGTTGGGTCTTCATTGCTGCATGCAGGCTTTCTCTAGTTGCAGCGAGCAGGGGCTACTCTTCGTTGTGGTGCGCAGGCTCATCATTGCAGAGGCTTCTCTTGTTGCGGAGCATGGGCTGTCAGTGCGCGGGTTTCAGTAGTTGCAGCACACAGGCTCAGTAGTTGTGGCCCTCAAGCTCAGTAGTTGTGGCTCACAGGCTCTAGCGCACAGGCTCAATAGTTGTGGCACACGGGCTTAGTTGCTCTGCGGCATGTGGGTTCTTCCCAGACCAGGGATTGAACCCATGTCCCTTGCGTTAGCAGGCAGATTCTTAACCACTGTACCACCAGGGAAGTCACTCCTCTGATTTTTTTAAAGCTATTTTAAAAATAGTTCTTTTATTAGTGATTGCTCTAGGTTGCAATATGCACCTTTAACTTACCACAAGCTACTTCAGGCTAATACTGACTTAATTCTGGTAAAATACAGTAACTTTGTTCTAGTATAGCCTCATTGCCTCTCCTCCTGTTTCGTTTTGTTTTGTTTTATTCTTCTTTTTACAGGGTAATGTTATTTTATTTTGTTTTAAATTTTTATTGGAGTATAGTTGATTTACAATGTTAGTTTCAGGTATACAGCAAAGTGAATCAGTTATACATATACATATACACTCTTTTTTTTTTTAAGAGATGTTACTCTTAATCTGAAAATAGTACTTCAAGACCAGTAAGAAGTACACGAATCATCTATTTAAAAAATGGATAATATATTTAAAAAAGCAGTTCTCAGAAGATGAAAAGCAAATCATAAATAAACATATAACAAGCTAGTCAACCTCTTTTATACTCACAATAAGAAACTGCTTAGCCCATGGGCTTTGCAAATGTTAAATGATGTAACCCAGAATTTCAGAGGATGTGAAGAAACAGGCTGTCTTTACTGGCTAGACTGTGAATTGGTTACATCAGAAGAGTAGAAGCTTTCCATGATCCTGAAAAGAGGTTTTTAAAAAAATTAATCCTTCCCTACCAGATGAGGTAGGGGATCCTTCCCTATTCTACTGAATAATATATAAGCCCTAGTTTGTTGTCCAAACATTTGTTTGTTTCTTATTTTTTTAAAAATGCAGTAAAATAAATATGAGTTTCAAACAAGCCTGGGGAACTGGCTTCAAAACACATGCAAAGCCGTGCAAGAATCACAGCAACATTTATAATCAGTTGTTGCAGACATTAAAACAAAAGCTGAGGCAAGACTCATCCTCAGAGGGCTGGAACCCAAGCCAGGCTTGTCACTTGTGACTTCCACCTTGGCCTGAGTGAAGATGTAGACACGTTGAGAATGAACAGAGTATTTTCACTCAGAAAGACCTGAATTGGGGACCCATTTCCCTCTTAATGGGAAATAATAATAGTTTCTTTTTTTTAAATTAATTAATTAATTAATTTGGTTGCACCGGGTCTTAGTTGCGGCAGGCAGGCTCCTTAGTTGTGGCAGGCATGCTCCTTAGTTGTGGTTCCAGGGCTCCTTAGTTGCAGCTCACTGGCTCCTTTAGTTGCAGCACGTGGGCTCCTTAGTTGCATCATGTGTAATCGTTTCTATTTCATAGCAGTGTTTGAAGTTCAAGAGATGACAGTGTACAGAAATAAGATATGCATATGTTATTTGTTTAGATATCATCTCATGAATAATACTATTTAACACAAAATATTTGGAGACACAGTTCTAAGGGTTTATGTATATTACCTTGTTTACTTCCTCACAAAAATACCCTCTAACATAGTTACTTTTCTTACCTCTATTCTACAAATGAGGAAACTGAGGCACAGGGATATTAAATTATTTCCCCAATGCCTCAGAGCTACTAAGGACCAAATCTGGAATTTGGTGCCAGACTGGGATTTGGTATCCTTAAATAGTCTGCTATATTGCTTCACTTGCCAGGCTTACAGTAATAGCTTCATAACCAGCTTAGCAAACTGCAGTTTCTCCTTCTGTTTTGTACTATTATTTTCACATATATTATATCTATGTATGATATAACTATATATGATAATTCTAACAATATCATGTTATTTATTGTTTTAAACAATTTTATACTTTTGGGAGAAATTTGGAGAAGAAAAGAGAAAAATATATATACATAGTCTCTCTTTTTTTTTTAATTAATTAATTAATTTACTTATTTATTTTTGCCTGTATTGGGTCTTCATTGCAGCGTGCGGGCTTTCTCTAGTTGCGGCGAGCGGGGGATTCTCTTTGTTGCGGTGCGCAGACTTCTCATTGTGGTGGCTTCTCTTGTTGTGGAGCATGGGCTCTAGGCACGGGGGCTTCAGTAGTTGAGGCACACGGGCTCAGTAGTTGTGGCTCGCGGGCTTAGTTTCTCCACGGCATGTGGAATCTTCCCAGACCAGGGCTCGGACCCGTGTCCCCTGCATTGGCAGGCGGATTCTTGACCACTGCACCACCAGGGAAGTCCCCATAGTCTCTTATATTTCCCCAAATATTTACCATTTTGAGTACCCTTAATTCCTTCCTCTGGATTTGAGTTCCTGTCTGGTTTTATTTCCTTTCAGCCTGAAGAATTTCCTCTAGTTTTTCTTGTAGGGCAGATCTGACAGGAATGGATTCTTTTAGCCTTTTAAAAACTCTGGAATGTTTGTATTTTAACCTTCATCTTTGAAGGATAGTTTTGCTGGATATAGACTTCTTCTTGGACATTTTTT
Source organism: Hyperoodon ampullatus (assembly GCF_949752795.1). Taxonomy (NCBI): domain Eukaryota; kingdom Metazoa; phylum Chordata; class Mammalia; order Artiodactyla; family Ziphiidae; genus Hyperoodon; species Hyperoodon ampullatus. The sequence continues at coordinate 55,303,565 of NC_136924.1, forward strand.
TTTCTTTTAGCACTTAGAATATGCCATTCCACTGAATATGTCATATTATTCTTTGTTTGTGATGAGTCATTTTTCTACTGTTGCTGTTAAGATTTTCTCCTTGTCTTTAACAGTTTGACTGTGATACAGCTTGGTATGGCCCTTTTGGGAATTTCATCAAATGTTGGCCATAATTTCATCAAAAAAATTTTTTTTCTGCTCCTTTCACTCTCTCCTCTCCTGCTAGGAATCCTGTTATATGTATAGTGGTAAGCTTGGTGTTATCCCACAGGTGATTGAGGCTTTGTTCATTTCTCTTGTTTTTTTTCTACTTTTCAGATTGTTATTTCTGTTGATTTCTTTTCTTTTTTTTGCGGTACACGGGCCTCTCACTGTTGTGGCCTCTCCCATCGCGGAGCACAGGCTCCGGACGCGCAGGCCCAGCAGCCATGGCTCACAGGCCCAGCCGCTCTGTGGCATGTGGGATCCTCCCGGACCGGGGCACGAACCCGCGTCCCCTGCATTGGCAGGTGGACTCCCAACCACTGTGCCACCAGGGAAGCCCATCTGTTGATTTCTTTGAAACTTCACTGATTCTTCTGCCATCTCAGATCTGCTATTAGGTCTATGTAGTAAGCTTTTCATTTGGGTATTGTATTTTCAGTTAGACTTTTTAGCTCCTTTTCATAGTTTCTATTTCTCTATTGAGATTCTCTATTTGCTGAGTTGGTATGACCATTTTCCTTTAATTCTTTGAATATATTTATATTAACTGTTTTGAAGTCTTTGTTAAGTGCACCAACTGAACCCTCTCAGAATAAGTTTCTATTGACAGGTGTTTGGGTTTTTTCCTGTATATGAGTGAATCTTTCTTTTCTTAAAGCTTTTTAAAAAAGTGGATAGTTTAGATAATATATTGTGTTAACTCTGGATTGGTATTAATTTTCTGAGGGTATTTAAAGAATTAGCCTGGACTTAAAACTGAAGAATCTACCTCCTCCATGTGTACAGCCACTAGTATATCTGCACATTTTTAAATTCTAATTTTTATTTTTTAGCTTTGTTTTTTTAGGGGTTGTCCCTGTGTCTGCAGTGTTTAGTGCTCAGCCATTGATTTGGACCAAAGCTGCGCTCAAACATCTCAAACCTATAGACTCTTATCCTCCGTTGATTGATCTATGTGGGTTGGGGAGCACATTCAAAATTCAGACAGTTCTCAATTTTGACTTTTACTTTCCACTGGTCTCCCCTGTACATGTACAAAGTTTCTCATTTAGTTAGGGATGAGTAGAAAGTTTATCTAGCTTTTCTTTTTTCTGTTTTTTTTTTTTTTTGGCTGCACCATGTGGCTTGCAGGATATCAGGTCCCCAGTCGGGGATGGAACCTGGGCCCTCTGCAGTGAAAGCATGGAATCCTAACCACTGGACCGCCAGGGAATTCCCTATCTAGCTTTTCTATGGCTCTTTCATTTCCAGGATTTCCCTGTTAAATTTCCTATTTGGGGCTTCCCTGGTGGCGCAGTGGTTGAGAGTCCGCCTGCCGATGCAGGGGACGCAGGTTCGTGCCCCAGTCCGGGAAGATCCCACATGCCACGGAGCGGCTGGGCCCATGAGCCATGGCCGCTGAGCCTGCGCGTCCGGAGCCTGTGCTCCGCAACGGGAGAGGCCACAAAAGTGAGAGGCCCGCGTACCGAAAAAAAAAAAAAATTCCTGTTTGTTTACCACTCAGCCAACCAAGACTCCAGCTTCAGAGTAGCAAAGCAGCAAGTTTTTCTATTCATTTCCTACTGAGTTCTTCACTTGAGCTGATGGAGCTATGAGGTTTTGCCCTCCTCTCCAGATCAAGGTAGCTTTCTTTGGCAGTAAAGCTGCTGATTTTCATGGTTTGCCCTGCCCTGATAAAGCTATTGTTCCCCAGGGAGCTGGGAATAGGAGAATGGAAGCAGTCCTAGGCAAAAAGGGTACAGACTCCACTGTTTTGACATAAGGCCCTAGCAGGTTCTCAGTAATTCTTTGTGTGCCTTTGGTTGATTTCCATAGCCCTGAAATGGTTGTTTTTGGCAGTTTTGTTCAGTTTAATACTTGCGTTTTAAGGAGAGGACTTGCTGAACCCCTCATGCCATCCTAGCCCTTCAGCCCAGTTTTATTGTATTTTATAAAAGCATTGGTCATCAAAGGATTAGAAATTAAAACAACTAGTTCTTTACCATAGATTGTTTGACTAGCACTGAGTTAAGTAGTGGCAACAGAGAGTGGGTCTTTAGACCTTAAATAGTCTACTGGTTCATGTGGCTTACTAGTTAACTAGGTAAAAAATGTTTCTGCCAGAAATCTCCTGTGGGCCTTACCCTTGGTTTATGTATACTGTTTGTTGGATACCTAAGTGTCGAAAATCACGAGATAAACAAAAGAACCTGTGAATAGAACCTAAGGCAAATATTTGAGAACCTATCAGGTTTATAATGTGAATTTATAGTGGAATAGATATACATAACTTTTTACATTTTCTTGACTGATCTCTGAATCCAGCAGTGCATTATAGAAAGCCAACTCTAGGGGTAACCCAAGGTTGGGAATATAGGCTTAGTTGTGATTCCCACAGGTTACTAGTGTATCTTATATTATTCCTAATTGGCCTTTAGAGACTAGAGAAGGGTGAGACCAAACGTTGTAATTTTTAAAATATTTTAAGAGTACTGATTTTGTCAGATAATTTTGTCTCTCAAACTTAGCCATGTATCAGAATCATCCTGGATATGGAAAAAAAAAATTCTGAATCACTCTTTCTGGGGGTGGTATGTTAGACTCCTTTTAACAGTCAGGTTTGCTAATATTGTTCTAGACATAAAAGCTGTTTGCCTATCAGTGTCTAACTATATCAATTTACACTGATAAGAGCAAATTCATAAGTGTTTTTTTGTCGACATCATCTTGCATTTAAATTTGGTTCTCTCTCTTCCTCTTTTCTCCTTTGTAAAACTATTCAGCTATAAAATACCTCCACATTTGATATTTAAACCTCCGAAATACTACAACAGCTCACTCAAATTTCGTAGTTGATCATGAATGACCATTTTTTTATCCTGTGGTACCATGCTATCACTTAATTCCTTTGGTACTTTTCGTCTTATACAGAGCTACCTATGTGTTTCTCTCTTCCCCTCCCCTCCACAACTTTTTTTACCTTGTAAAACTGAAATTCTGTACCCACTGAACTGTAACTCCCTATTCTCCCTTCCCCCAGCCCCTGAGAGCCACCATCCTACTTTCTGTCTCTGTGAATTTGACTTCTGTTGATAACTCATGTAAGTGGCAGTCCCTTGGGTGAAGCAAAGAGAATAGAGCAGCTGAGAAGCTGAATGCTGACAAATCCTGGAGCCAAGTGGACTGCAGTTGATATAGAAGGCCTTCTGGGGTGTGAGGGGGCACTTGTGATCCCGTTTGCTCTGGGATAAGTTTGAGGTAATGTAGGTGCCTTGGTACAAGCAAACAAATTCTCTCTGGAAGAAGGTAACCTCACAAATTACTTTTACCATAAATTTTAAAAATAGAGTGTTTAGTACACAATAAAAAATAATTAGAAACATGAGGCAATGAAATAATAACAATATGGAACAAGAAACAATAGAAATAGAAATGATACACAGGAGACCCAAATATTGGAATTATCCAAAACAGACTTAAAATAACTATTCTTAAAAGGTTCAAGGAAATAAAGACAACTTGGAGAAATTCAACAGAGAACTGGAAATATTGAAAATCCTACAATCTTGCAAGGATCACATGAACTAAGTTCTCAACAGAAACAATAGAAGCCAGAAGACAGTGGAATGATATCTTTAAAGGGCTGAGTAAAAATAGCTGCCAGTCTACAGTTCTATACACATCATCTACAGTAAAAATATCCTTCTGGAATAAAAAGGAAATAAATGGTTTGAACAACAATAGAACACCAAAAATGAACCAAAATAGAAATCATCACTATCAGAACCCCATTGAAAAAAGTGCTAAAGATATTCTGAATACAGAAGAAAGACTACCCAGTTGGAAGGTTGGAGATGCAAGAAGGCATGAACAGCAATGAAAACCACAAATTTGTGGGCAAATCTGAATGAATATTGATTGTGTAAAACAATAAGAATGTTTTATTAAGATTTAAAAATATATAAAGAATAATACAAAATCGATGGCCCATAAGTTTGGAGGGGCATAAGCTTTCTTGCTTTGTCAATGAAGACGGTAAAGCTACCAACTAATATTAGAATTTTCAAGTCAATAATAGATGTTACAATCTCCAGGGAAACTATTAAATTGAAAGCATAGTTACTACATGCTACAACACAGATGTACTTTGAAGATATTATGCTAAGTGAAATAAGCCCATCACAAAAATATAAATACTGTCTGATTCCACCTGTATGAGGTATCTAGATTAGTAAAATTCAGAAAAACAGAAAGAATAATGGTGGTTGCCAGGGGCTGGGGGATATGGGGTGTTGTTGAATAGATAACAGAGTTTTAACTTTGCAAGATGAAAAAATTCTGGAGATTGGTTGCACAACAATGTGAATGCACTTAACACTACTGAACCATACATTTAGAAATGGTTAAGATGGTAAATTTTATGTTATGCTTTTTTTTTTTTTTTTTGCCACAATAAGAAAAAAATAGTGACTAAGCAAAAGAAAACTGTTCTGGATATGGATGTATTAATATCAACCAAAGTAGACTTTAAGGCAGAAAAGCATGATTAGGGATAAAGGAGGAGCAGTTCATAATGATAAAGGATTTAATTTAACAGAAAAATTAATTCTAATAACAGCTTTAAAACAAAAATTGACAGAATTTAAAGAACTATACAAATTCACATAGTACATTCTTTTTGAAAAAATAAATTTTCCTCTGAATTTTGCAACTCTATCCTAAAATGACTATTCCTCATATTAGACAATTATAAGGATACATAAAATATATATTTTTTTAAAGTAAAAAAATAAAATAAATTTTCAAAAATTTATTTATTTATTTATTTATTGGCTGCATTGGCTCTTTGTTGCTGAGCGTGGGCTTTTCTCTAGTTGTGGTGAGTGAGGGCTGCTCTTCGTTACGGTGCGCGGGCTTCTCATTGTGGTGGCTTCTCTTGTTGTGGAGCACGGCCTTTAGGTGCACGGGCTTCAGTAGTTGCAGCACACGGGTTCGGTAGTTGTGGCTTGTGGGTTCTAGGGCGTGCGGGCTTCAGTAGTTGTGGTGCATGGGCTCAGTAGTTGTGGTTTGCCGGCTGTAGAGCACAGGCTCACTAGTTGTGGTGCACGGGCTTAGCTGTTGCACGGCATGTGGGATCTTCCTGGACCAGGGATCGAACCCGTGTCCCCTGTATTGGCAGGCAGATTCTTAACCACTGTGCCACCAGGGAAGTCCCAGTCATAGTACATTCTTAACACAGATCCCTTAGTAACTGATAAAACAAGCAAATGAGGGATTAATAAGGATATAAAAGATTTGAATCATATGATTAGCAAAAGTAATTTGCTAATATTTAATTGCCATATTTAGAACAGTACCTCCAACAACTGTTTGTTTATTACTTTCTTTTCCAGTGCATCTAGAACATTTTCAAAAATTAACTATATACTGGGTCATAAAGCAAGCTGCCACAGTTTTTAGATAGTTAAAATAATACAGGTTGTTATGCACACAGTGCATTTAAGCTAGTTATCCAAAAGATAATTAGAAAGTCTCCAAATGTTTGAGTATTAAGAAATATTTCTAAATAACAGTTGGATCAAAAAAAGAAATCAAAATAGAAATTAGTATTTTAAACAGAAAAATAACAAATTTATATATAAAAATTTGTAGGATACAGCTAAAACCATGCTTAGAGAGAATTTTTTTTCAGCTTTAAGTGTCCAGGCATATCTCGTTTTACTGCACTTTGCTTTATTGCATTTCACAGATACTACGTTTTTTATAAATTTAAGGTTTATGTCAACCCTGTATTGTCAGATGATGGTTCATAAAGTATTTTTTAAATTAAGGTATGTACATTGATTTTTTTAGACATAATTAGACATAAATGCGCATAGACTACTGCACACTTAACAGACTATAGCATAGTGTAAACATAACTTTTATATGCAGTGAGAAACCAAAAAATTTGTGTGACTCACTTTATTGCAATATTCACTTTATTGCAGTGATCTGGAACTGAGCCTGCAATATCTCTGAGGTATGCCTGAAAATAGTCTGCAAATCAGTGAGCTAAGTGTCCATCTTAGGAAGTTAGGAAAAGAAAAACAAATCATCAAAAATGTAAATGAAAGGAAATAAGATGATCCATGAATAATAGAGTTCTAATATTTATGATAGTTCTTTTTCTTGCTTTATTGTAGTTGCTAGGTCTGCCAGTTGACTAGGAGTAGTGAAGCAAGAAAGTTAACTATGTGAGAGGATGCATGTGTTAATTATCTTGATCTTGGTAATCATTCCACAGTGTATAAGCATATCAGATCATCACACTGTACACTTTAAATATATACAGTTATATTTGTCAGTTATTCCTCAGTAAAGTTGGGAAGAATAAAGAAGTAATGAAGCAAGCATCTTGTCTTGTTTTCTGGTCTCAAAGGAAAAGCTCTCTCAGCATTTCACCCTGTGTTGATGTTTGCTGTGGGATTTTTGTAGATACCATACATGGAAAGTCCAAAAGAATCTAAACTACTAGAATTAGTGATTTTAACAATGTTGCTGAATATAAGATCATTTTACAAAAGGCAGTCACACCTATTTATATCAGCAATAAGTAGTTAGAAAATGAAATATAGAAATAGATGCCATTTACAACTGTACCAAAAGTATAAAGTAGAAAGAAATTTAATGAAAAATGTGTAAGAACACTATCAGAAAATGATAAAGCATTATTGAAAGAAATGAAAGGACATTTAGATAGAAGGATATACCATATTCATGGATTGGAAGACTCAACATCTTGAAGAAAACAGTCCTCCAAAATGGATTTATAGATTTAATGCAATTCCCATTAAAAAAAAAACACATTTTTTTTCTGTAGCTTGACAAAGTGATTCTGAATGTATATAACAATGCAGAGTGCCAAGAATAGCCAAAGAATTCTTGATGGTCAGAGAATTTGCTGTGTCAGATATTAAGACACCATAAAGCTACAGTAATTAAGACTATATAGGATAGGGACTTCCCTGGTGGTCCAGTGGGTAAGACTCCGTGCTCCCAATGCAGGGGGCCCGGGTTTGATCCCTGGTCAGGGAACTAGATCCCACATGCATGCCACAACTAAGAAGTCCGCATGCTGAAACTAAAGACCCCACATGCCGCAACTAAAGATCCCACATGCCACAATGAAGACCTGGCACAGCCCAGATAGATAGATAGATAGATAGATAGATAATAAAAAAAGACTATGTGGGATAGCCTTAAGATAGAATTATAGACAAATGAAACATAGAGCCTAGAAACAGATCTATTCATATATGGAGTTTTATTCATTTAAAAGGTAATACTGAAGAACATTGAGGAAAGGATGGTGTTTTTTCTGTTAGTTCTGAGACATTTAGAAATCCATATGGAAAAAATATATAACTCTTGTTCCTTACTTTACTGCGTACCTATAAATCAATTCCAAGGTTTAGGTTATAGACCCAAATGTGAATGGCAAGATAACAAAGCTCATAAATGACAATTTAGAAGAATATCTTCGGGCTTCCCTGGTGGTGCAGTGGTTAGGAATCTGCCTGCCAGTGCAGGGGACATGGGTTCGAGCCCTGGTCCGGGAGGATCCCACATGCCTTGGAGCACCTAAGCCTGTGCACCACAACTACTGAGCCTGCGCTCTAGAACCCGCGGGCCACAACTACTGAGCCCACGTGCAACAACTACTGAAGCCCGTGTGCTTAGAGCCCATGCTCTGCAGCAAGAGAGGCCACCGTAATGAGAAGTCCATGCACTGCAACGAAGAGTAACCCCAACTCGCCACAACTGGAGAAACCCACGTGCGGCAACGAAGACCCAGTGCAACCAAAAATAAACAAACAAACAAACAAATAAATAAATAAACTTATTAAAAAGAAGAATATCTTCAAGACCTAAGAATAAGAAAAACTTTTTTTGTTTTTGTTGTTTTTACTTTTTTCCTTAATAGCATTTTTTAAGTGTTTTAATAGACTATTTTTTAGAGCAGTTGTAGATTTACAGCAAAATTGAGCAGAAGGTACAGAGATTTCTCATATGCCTCCTGCCCCTACACATATATAGCCTCCCCCATTTTCAACATCCTTCACCAGAGTAACACATTTGTTACAATTGATGAACCTATACTGACACATCATTATCACCGAAATTCCATAGTTTACATTAGTATTCACTCTTGGTGTTACACATTCTTTGGGTTTGGACAAATGTACGATCACATATATCTACTATTATTGTATCATTCAGGGTAGTTTAACTGTCCTAAAAATCTTCTGTGTTCTGCTTATTCATCTTTCATTCCCCTCACCTCTGGCAACCACTTATCTTTTTACTATCTCCATAGTTTTGCCTTATCCAGAGTGTCATATAAGTGGAATCATACAGTATGTAACCTTTTCAGATTGCCTTCTTTCACTTAGTAATATGTGTTTAAGATTCCTCTGTGTCTTTTCATGGCTTATTAGCTCATTCCTTTTTAGCATTGGCTAATATTCCATTGCCTGAATGTATCACAGTTTATCCATTTACCTACTGAAATACATCTTGGTTGCTTCCAATTTTTGGTAGTCATAAGTAAAGCTGCTCTAAACATCCACGTGCAGGTTTTTCTGTAGGAATAAGTTTTCAGCTTCTTTGGGTAAATACTAAGGAGTGCAATTGCGGAATCATAGGGTGAGAGGATCCTTAGTTTTGTAAGTGCCAAATTGTCTTCCAAAGATGACTGTACCATTTTGCATTCCCACCAGCGATGAATGAGGGTTCCTATTGCTCCACATCCTTGCCAGCTTTGGTGTTGTCAGTATTCTGGATTTTGGGCTATTCTAAGAGATGTGTAGTGGTTCTCATTTTAATTTGCATTTCCCTAATAACACATGATGTGGCACATCTTTCATATGCTTATTTGCCATCTATATATCTCCTTTGGTGAGGTGTTTATTAAGGTCATTGGCCCATTTTTTAATTGTGTTGTTTCTTATTGTTGAGTTTTAAGAGTTCTTTGTAATTTTGAGTCTTTTGCAAATATTTTCTCCCAGGCTGTGGCTTGTCTTTCATTCTCTTGACAGTGTCTTCTGCAGAGCAGTTTTTAATTTTAATGAAGTCCAGCTTATCAAGTCTTCTTTCATGGATTGTACCTTTGGTGTTATATTTAAAAAGTCATTGCCAAACCCAAGGTCATCTAAATTTTCTCCTAAGTTATTGTCTAGAAGTTTTACAGTTTTGCATTACAGTTGGGTCTGTGATCCATTCTAAGTTAATTTTTGTGAAGGGTATAAAGTCTGTGTCTAGATTCATTTTTTGGCATGTGGATGTCCAGTGGTTCCAGCACCATGTGTTGAAAAGACTGTCTTTGGTCCATTGTATGCCTTTGTTCCTTTGTCAAAGATCAGTGGACTATAATTCATATATATGTCTATTTCTGGACTCTCTGTTCTGTTCCATTGATCATTTTGTCTATTTTTTTCACCAGTACTACACTGTCTTGATTGCTGTAGCTTTATAGTGTGTCTTGGAGTTGGTTAGTATCAGTTTTTGAGCATTTTTCTCTTTCATATTATTGTGTAGGCTATTCTGTGTCTTTTGCTTCTCCACAGAAACTTTAGTTTGTCAATATTCACAAGATAAATTGCTGGGATTTTGATTGGGTTTGCATTTAACCTGTAGACCTAGACCAAATTGGGAAGAACTGAAATCTTGACAATGTTGAATCTTCCTATCCATGAACATAGAATATCTCTCCATTTATTTAGTTCTTTTATTTCTTTCCTCAGAGGTTTGTAGTGTGTAGTTTTCCTCATATATATCTTATACATACTTTGTTAGATTTATACCTAAATATTTTTTTGGTATGCTAATGTAAATGGTATTGTATTTTTTATTTCAAATTTCACTTGTTCATTGCAGTTATATATTAACCTTGTATCCTACAACCTTGCTATAATCACTTATTCCAGTTTTTAATAACATTTCAAAATTTTTATTATAGAAATTTAAAATTTTTTGTATAAAAGGTAGAGAAAATAGTACAATGAACTCCCATAAACCCATAACTCAGGTCCATAATTAACAACATGTGTCCACCCCCAGTGGATTATTTCTAAGCAAGTTTTTTTTTTTTAATTTATTTTTTGGCTGTGTTGGGTCTTCGTTGCTGCACGCACACTTTCTCTAGTTGCAGTGAGTGGGGGCTACTCTTTGTTGTGGTGCGTGGGCTTCTCATTGTGGTGGCTTCTCTTGTTGCAGAGCACGGGCTCCAGGTGCGCGGGCTTCAGTAGTTGCAGCACGCAAGCTCAGTAGTTGTGGCACACGGGCCCTAGAATGCCGGCTCAGTAGTTGTGACACATGGGCTTAGTTGCTCTGAGGCATGTGGGATCTTCCCAGACCAGAGATTGAACCTGTGTCCCCTGCATTGGCAGGCGGATTCTTAACCACTGTGCCACCAGGGAAGTCCCTCGAAGCAAGTTTTTGACATCATCTCAGGGAAGGACTTTTTAAATAGATATAAAAATCACTAACCAAAAGAGAAAAGAATTAATGTCAATGTATTATTACATTAAAATTTAAAACTTCTATTTATCAAAAGGCACAGTCAAGAGAGTAAAAAGGCAAGTCACAGAGAAGAAATTTGCACCATGTTTAAATGATAGAAAACTACTACAGATCAATAAGAAAAAGACAATTTTCCCTCCAAAAACTGGGCAAGAGTAGGCATGTCAGGAAAGAGAGTATTAAAATGGCTAATAACATATATAAAGGCACCGAGTCTCTTTAGAAATGAATGAAATGCAAATTGAAACCAGTAGTAGTGAGATACTACTACTCTTGCACTAGAAAGGCTAAAATTAAAAAGAATAACAGTGCCAAGAGTGTGAGTATGTGGAGCAGTAGAAACTTTTAAAAACTGCTAGTGGAAGATTAAATTTGTGCAGCTACTTTGAAAACCTTTTTGATATTATGTATTAAAACTGAAGATATGCATACCCTATGACTTAACTTCTGTTCCTGGGTATACTCAAGAGAAATGCATTTCCAGGTACACCAAGAGACTTGTACAAGAATATTCAAAACAGTGTTGATTGTATTGTCCCAAAACTGGAAGCGACCCACTTGTCCATCATTAGCAGAATAGATAAACAGACCATAGCATACTCATACAACGAAATACTTTTAGCAAAGAAAATGAACAAACTACATTTACTTGCAAGAACACGCATGATCTTACAGTGTTGAGCAAAACAAGTCATGCACCAAAAATAAAATATGTACGGAATTATTCCTTTTAAAAGTAAAACTATACCCTAATGTTTAGTCAAATGTGCTTAGGGGGTGTCAACTATAAAGAAAAGAAGTTTGGAGCGTGGTTACCTTTGGCAGATGGTAGGAGATAATGATGAAGGGGGTCATAAGGAGGACTTCTGGGGTACTAGCGTTTTATTTCTTAACTGGGGTAATAGTATTTGGGTGTTTATTTTGTGGTAAATGATCAAGCTGTAATACTTTTATGTGTGTGTGCACTGTAAATGCACATACACATAAAGTATTCCATTCTATAATTGTAATTTCATACATAATAATTCCATATATTTCACAATAAAATTTTTTTAAAAGACATTTCATTAAGGCAGAATGGGTTTAAAGAAGTGTGCTACTTAGGTAGCATGTTTCTTACATTCACAAGTGTAATGCTTAAAAGCTAGTGTCCACTTTGTGATAATTGTAACAACTATTTAGAAATAGAAATATTTATAATCAAAGTAGATTATTGATCCATAAGTCAGTTTAAGAAAGAAAAGCTGACAGATTTTAATTCTTATTTGCATGAAGGTTAATGAATGAAGAGTGACAGGTTTTGCAGTGCTGTGTATTATGAGAAAGGTCATCGTTTTGTTGGAGACAGAAGCATGCAATTAGGATTGCCTTGTTCATTTCTGTACTTTGAAGCAAGGGGGATGAGATTGGGTGGAGAGGGAAGACAGTCACTGTTTTACAGTGCTAGAAGGAACATCCAAAACAAAGTCTTTTATAATGACAAACAATATCTCTCAGATCTAAACTGAAATTAGTTCTACCACATATGAAATGAAATGCAGTTAAAAAAAAAAAATCGCTCCTCCTTACTCTCCTTCAGATTCTCAGGAATTCTGCCAACTAGTGTGCACTGATTTAGTATTTGAAGGTTTGTTTTACTTTTAAATATCACAGTTCATAAGTGTTTTAATTTTTTTGACATATGAAATTGAGTTTCTTTCCTGGATTAGCTGGCAGAATTTTTGAGAATCTGAAAGACGATGAGGAATAGGAAAGAATTTAAAAAACAAAAATAAAAACCTATGCATTCAACTCACCCAGTGCACGAAATAAGCCCAGAACTATGGTATACATTGTAAGGACATCCAAGAGTAGTGATCCCATAAAATAGAAGATCCATTAAACAGAGAAATATTAGTGAAACCTAAAAAGAGGGTTTGACTTGTAAGAGACTGAATATAGGCCCTTAGCAGTGGAAAGTATGTTTTTCTTCAGACTTAATGTTTTTCTTCAGACTCAGCTCACACAGAGGCATATTAGAAGACTTGATTTATTCATAGACTGACTTTCTGCTTTTTAGATTATCTAGTTTCCTTGATTCTCCCCCTGCCACCCCCGTTTTTACTGGCTGTTCATCTTTTAGCCACATCACAATTTATTTCTTCCTTTCACAAAAGGCTGGGAGAGATTAACAAGTAGAAAGGTAAAACTCAGTCAGTCCTTCTCACTGCTTGGAAATAAAGAAGGACTTAACTAGATATTTTACTTTTTATTCTATTTTAGTGCCACATTCCTTTAAAAAAGCCTGAAAGTTGGCTGTAAACAGATATCAAAATAATCATCATGTGGCTTCATAATTTTCTAAGTAACTATTTGAATTAATGTAATCCCTGGAACTACATACAAAGTTTTGCATATAAAACATTAACTCAGAGATAATCTAGAATCAGCAAATAACATGTACTGATCTTAGTAATTAAGGATTTGAGTTCTTTATTTTTAAAAAAATCAGTTTTTAAGTGGTTTAAATTTTTTTGACTTATGAAATTGAGTTTCTTTTTTGAAACAGCTGGCAGAATTCTGAGAATTTGAAGGACAATATGGAGTAGGAAATAATTTTTTTAATTATGCATTCTATTTCACATGTGGGAGAACTAATTTCAGACTAATGAGAGATGGCATTGAGACAGAAGTTTGGCATTAAAATCAATATCATTGTCTCCTGGCTATTCTCTAGAACACATTACTAAGAAAGTTTTGAAACGTGGACTGAATTTCCTATCTACCATTCAACCATCGAACCTTTTAAATAATGAGACACTCAAGAACTTTTGGAACTTAAAAAATAGAAGCTTATTCTGTTGCATCTGCTTGAAACCTGGGAAAATCTATTGGTGAGAGTAAAGTAGGATTTAATTGCTTGCATAATAAAAACCGTGACTTCCCATCAAGCTCTGCCTTGAAAAATCAGAACTTATTCTAGATGTTAGGAAATTTCCCAGTGTAAGCGCTTTGTCTATAAAAAGAGGCACAACATACTTCAGAATGTAGCTGAGTAGCAAAGGAGCAAAGTAAAGAAAAAATTTAATCAGCTCTTAAGACTAGATGACAAGGGAATTCCCTGGTGGTCCAGTGGTTAGGACTCTGCGCTTTCACTGTCGAGGGCACAGATTCAGTCCCTGGTTGGGGAACTAAGATCCCACAAGCTGCACAGTGCGACCAGAAAAAGAAAAAAGACTAGATGACAAGTGAAAGCAGAAGTAACAGGAAGATAAAAGGCTGCTTTCTTTCATTGAAGACCCACTTAGCAGATTGACTGGTAGTTGAAGTGTGGATTTTTCTGGACACTGAAGCCACATTAGTCATCCGAAATGGCTAGGAAGACCAATCGATGAGACTCCTTACAACCTACTAAGAGGATTGGCAACTAGGATGGAGGTTTCTTAAATAACTTTTAAACAACTAAACATATAAAAGTGCTAGCATTTCAGAAAGCTACAATAGTATACTATAGTAGAATTACTTAAAGCAAACTAGAAATCTTACAAAATGGCATTTTGACATAGTTGCCTTTCTAAATTTCTCATCTCTGATTTGCTTCCCTTTTAAGCCTGATTCCCCTTTATTTACACATATCCCCCCCTTTTTAAATAAGTATCTTATTTCTTACCAAAACAGTCATAATTCTTCTAAGCTTAGAAAGTAAATTGACAGAAGAGAGAATTACCACCTAGGAAACTGAAGTTGGTGGCATCTTCAGTTTTGAAGTTGTAAATACACTCTAGGCTTTAGCTAGTAGTGCCTGTGACAATAACTTTCTTTTCCTTGCACTCACATTTGTGCAACATAACCTGTCCCTATGTTTGCCATTAGTGCACATGAAGAAACTGAACTCCACTTGTAATTTTAAGGGTGATTTATATGTGGGTTATTCTCAAAATTGGCATGAGAAAAAGCAATTGCAAGAGACTAGTTATCTTCTTTTAGGTGGTTGAGTACTGGCTGTGTTCAGTCTAAAGGAGAACTTCAGATTGTTTAATTGTTCATAAGATACCACTTCTGGCACTTAGCCTCTGCTTTTGAGTTTGCTTTTTTTAATTTTTAAAAGGAAGTTGATACAGTTTGAGAAAATATGACAAGTGATCATCACACTTGTTAGGTTATCTGTATGTCTAGGGTTCTTCACCTCTGGGCTTACCTGCATTTCATTGGCTCTTAACTCTATGGCCTGTCTTTGGCCATGGTGAAATGTGAATAATTTTGTTATCCAACTTGTTTCATGTATGTATGAGGAACATCAGTGAGTAATAACAAAAATCTGAGATCCTTAGAAGAAAGGTGATATACCACCTTTTTGTTAAAATAATGGCAACTTGAGAACTAGTATATTTGACGAGTTATGGCACTTTGTGTATAGCATAAAACTTGGACTCTGTCCTTGATTCTGCAGTAGGTTTCTTACTGTATAAGTTTGGGTAAAGAATAGTACCGTGACTGACTTTTCTCATCATTGTAAAGTGAAGAGAAGGTATTCTGGAAGGGATTATATTTCCACCTTTCTCCTCACTTGTCAGATTGGATAATATAATAATTTGCCATCATGTCAATGAAAAAAAATACATAAACAATCTAAAACCATAAGTTTTTAGTTGTTAAATTCAAAGACACAAATGCATTAGCCCCTGTAAGAATCCTTAGACTTACTCCATGTCTGGGTTGAGCCCCCTCTATGCTTCTCTCTACTGTAAGCAGCCTGGAATTTGGGGGAACAGACTTTTCCATGAAGGAAACAATCTTCTCATTGATAATCAGATTGAATTCACTTTAGTACTTTCAAAGAGCCTTACTGTGCCTTAATAATATTAGCTCTGCTAAATCTTTTTAGGTAGGACCCTAAATAGTAAAGCTTTCAACAATCTCCACCTTGGGCTTCCCTGGTGGCTCAGTGGTTAAGAATCTGCCTGCCATTGCAGGGGACAGGGGTTCGAGCCCTGGTCTGGGAAAGTCCCACATGCTGTGGAGCAGCTAAGCCTGTGGGCCACAACTACTGAGCCTGCGCTCTAGAACCCGCGAGCCAAAACTACTGAGCCCACGTGCCACAACTACTGAAGCCCGTGTGCCTAGAGCCTGTGCTCCGCAACAAGAGAAGCTACCGCAATGAGAAGCCCATGCAGCGCAACAAAGAGTAGCCCCGCTCACCACAACCAGAGAAAGCCCACACGCAGCAACGAAGACACAATGCAGCCAAAAAAAAAAAAAATCTCTACCTCAAAATAGTGTTATGGTGGGCATCTAGTATATGTATTTAGTACTGTGCAATTTAATAAGCTATGCATAGTTGCTATCGTTATTAGAGAGATTTAATTTTTACTGGTCTCTTGCACTAGACTATAAAACTCAGAGCAGGAACCATAGACGTCTTGTTTGCCAATGTATCCTCAATGCCTAGCTTGGCTCATGGTAGGTGCTTACCAAATATTTTTTGCAGAGATTAATTTGGAATCTCAGTAAGGGATCCTTACATTTAAAATTTTACATTAGAAAACAATGCTATTTTCTTTTCTTAACATTCTCTATAATTAGAACTTAAATTTTTTAAAATTGTGATAAAATTTATATGACATAAAATTTACTATTTTAACCATATTTAAGTGTGCAGTTCAGTGGCGTATTTTCACACTGCCATGCAACCATCACCACTGTCCATCTCCACACTTTTCCAACTTGCAAAACTGAAACTCTGTTATCTATTCAACAAGATCTTGCTTTCCCCCTTCCTCCCCAGCCCATAGCAACCACCATTCTACTTTCCCTTCTTTTAATTTGACTCTCTAGTCACCTCATATGGGTGGAATCATACAGTATTTGTCCTTTTGTAACTGGCTTAATTCACTTAGCATAATATCTTCAATATCTTTTTGAAGCTTCATCCATGTTGTAGCATGTGTAAGAATTTCGTTCCTTTTTAATGCTGAATAATATTCCATTGTGTATATATATATATATACACACCACATTTTCTTTATCCATTCATCTGATGATGGACACTTTGTTTCTTTTACCTTTTGGCTATGGTGAATAATGCTGGTATGAACATGGGTATACAAATATTGGATTGGCCCAAAAGTTCGTTCGGTTTTAAGTAAAACTAAAAGACACATTTTTCATCTTCACCAAGAATTTTATTGAACAATGTATTCACTAGCCGCATGAACTTTTTGGCCAACCCAATATTTGTTCAAGTTGCTGCTTTCAGTTTTTTGTGTGTATACCCAGACATGGAATTGCTGTATCATATGATAATTCTATCTTTAATTATTGTATTTAAGGAGCCACCATGTAGCTTTCCACAGCAGCTATACCATTTTACATTCCGTACATGAAAAGGTGCTTAACATCACTAATCAGGAAAATGCAGTCAAAACCATAATGCGATATCACCTCACACCTGTTAGAATGGTTATTATCAAAAAGACAAGAAACAACAAGTGTTGGCCAGGATGTGGAAAAAAGGGAACTCTGTACACTGTTGGTGGGAATGTAAATTGGTGCAGCCACTATGGAAAACAGTATGGAGGTTCCTCAAAATATTAAATATAGAACTACCATATGATCCAGCAATTCCACTTCTGGATATTTATCCAAAGAAAGCAAAAACATTAACTCGAAAAGACACATGTACCCCCATGTTCATTGTGGCATGATTTACAATAGTCAAGATATGGAAACAACCTAAGTGTCTATTGATGGATGAGTGGATAAAGAAAATGTGGTGTATATATACAATGGAATATTATTCAGCCATAAAAAAGAAAATCTTGCCATTTGTGACAACATGGATGGACCTTGAGGACATTATGCTAAGTGAAATAAGTCAGTGAAAGACAAACCATATGATCTCACATACATGTGGGATCTAAAATTTGAAAATAAAAGAGCTCATAGATACAGAGAACGGATTGGTGGTTACCAAAGATGGGGGGTGGGGGGAGCACCAAATGGGTAAAGGGGGTCAAAGGGTACAAACTTCCAGTTATAAAATAAATAAGTCCTGGGAATGTAATGTACAGCATGGTGACTATAGTTAATAATACCGTATTGCTTGTTTGAAAGTTGCTGAGAGAGTGTATCTTAAAAGTTCTTATAAGAAAAAAATTCTAACTATGTATGGTGATGGATGTTAACTAGACTTATTGTGGCGATCATTTCACAATATATACAAATATCAAATCATTATGCTATATACCTGAAACTACATAATATAAAGTTACATATATGTCAATTACACCTCGATTTAAAAAGAAATTTGCTCAAGTCTGGTTTGATATATGTGATAGATATTTCTATGTTATCCTCATTGAAATAACTTTTGCCTGATTTTTGAAGCCAGTGAAAAGAATAACAAAGTCTGCAATATTTACAGATATGTCAGTGATCCTGTAAATAGCATACTTTTTCCAAAATGTTCCTAAATCTGTGCTATTTGAAATAATTCCAAGAAACCTGTGAGATGGTTCCTGATAGAATGAAATAAATGATAATAAGAAAGCTCAGTGTCAAGGCTTCCTCATATCCTTTATGAATCTTGCCTGAGTATAGTATTTAACTTCATTTTTTTTTCTTTAAAAATTTATTTCTGATAGAGTATACATGACCTTCTATCATAGAGTAGTTATAAAAGGATGAGATCCTGCCTTATTTCCTACCAATGGAATTAAGTAAATCTTAGGCTTTCTTTGCACGAAAAAATAAGAGAATTGTTAAATCACTAAATGTTGTTGGTGGGAATTAAAAATGACTTTCCCTATCATGTTGAGAGACACTTAAGCTCCAGTTCATCGAAGCAGGGTTTTGAATCTACTTGAGCTGTTGGTTTAAGTAAAAAGAGGCAATATTAGCTGGTGAGTAGACAAGTTAAGATGTTAAATTATTGCTGCCCTTTTTGGTGAACTCATGATTTAGAATATAAATACAAAATGGGCATTTGTGCCCTGGGAGGCTGACTTGTACAGACTACAGGTCAGACTACAGGTTTCTTGCCCTTGGGCTTCTGGTTGAGTTTGGCTATTGGGCAGCATAGACAGGAGACCAGAGGCAAGGAGGAGAGTGGGGTAGGAGTATCTGTTCCCCCACTCTTTCCCTGAAGGGTCACTGTGGGCTTACTGTGTCCTTTGACTAAAGGACTATTATCCTATGGCTGTCTCCACACCAGATGAAACAAAGATGAAAGAGCCTGCTCTCTCTGGGTTCCAGTAATTGCTCCCTCCTTACCTTCTTTAAAACCTCCAGTAGCAATATACGTTGCTATTATTAGCCAAGGAGTACTGTGCTCTGTCTTGTGGTTTCCCTACTCTCTACCAGCACCTTCGAAAATAGTCCCTTCATTAAACTCTCTTCAGATTTCCCAGTCTAAGTGTGCTGTTTGTTTCCTGCTGGGATCCTGACTGAAATAACTGCTTTATGTATTTTTTTTAACATCTTTAATTGGAGTATCATTGCTTTACAATGGTGTGTTAGTTTCTGCTTTATAACAAAGTGAATCAGCTATACATATACATATATCCCCATATCTCCTCCCTCTTGCGTCTCCCTCCCACCCTCCCTATCCTACCCCTCTAGGTGGTCACTAAGCACTGAGCTGATCTCCCTGTGCTATGTGGCTGCTTCCCACTAGCTATCTGTTTTACATTTGGTCACGTATATATGTCCATGCCACTTTCTCACTTCGTCCCAGCTTACCCTTCCCCCTCCCCATGTCCTCAAGTCCATTCTCTACATCTGCATCTTTATTCCTGTCCTGCCCCTAGGTTCTTGTGCTTTATGTATTTTTAATCATTGTCCCAACTTGTATGCCAAATAAACCCTAATAATACTTATGCTAATTTGAGGGGGCAGTAACTGAAGGTGTTTGCAGAACTACCCTTTGTTTTCCTTGCACTTGGTTTCATCTAGCATGTTGTTAAAGGAAAAAAAATAAAAAGTGTTAGATGATGTAGAAATTAGAAATACCAATAGTTCATTTAAATATAGATTCCAAAATGCTGTTTTACCTTAAGTATCCCCTCTTTTCCCTAAAAGAGATTGCTGGTTTGATTCCTTAATAAGATTACTGATGTCCTTTGTTTCATCTCAGTGCTCATTAATGTGTCTTTGGGAGAGAGTACAGTTGACCCTTGAACAACATGGGGGTTAGGGGTGCTGACCCATGAGTGCAGTGGAAAATCCTTACAATTGGGCCTCAGTGTCCACAGTTCTGCATCTATGGATCCAACCATCCGCAGATTGTGTAGTACTGTAGTATTTACTGTTGAAAAAAATCTGCATATAAGTAGCCCCAGGCAGTTCAAACCCATGTTGTTCAAGGGTCATCTGTACTTACAACTGTCAGGTTATATCATCTGAATAACCTAAAGCAATTCTGAGAAGGTTGCTGGGTAGTATTTTGTCTATATAAGATTTTTATCTGTACTGTGTCTCTTTTCAATTAATAAAGATAATTGGGAGTTAACCATATTATGTCATCATCTGGAAAACTCAGGCTTTGAATACTGAGTTTGTGTAAATGTGACCTGATTTTTCATTCGGGGAACCATCATGATACTGCCAATATTACAGAGGTTAAATCTAACTTAATTCACAGTTCAATGGTAATTGGCAAACATAGTTTCTCTTTGAATGACATAGGCTCTATTCATATCCCCTTTTCCACTCTTAGTACCAAAATATTGTTATCATTCTAACTTATAAATTATCAGTCTTCCACAGCAACTAGGAGGTATTTTAAAACACAGGATAACAACTGAGCTGTAAAAGAGGCTTTAATTAACTGGGACAAAGTGAGAGAGTGGCATGTACATATGTACACTACCAAATGTAAAACTGATAGCTAGTGGGAAGCAGCCCCATAGCACAGGGAGATCAGCTCGGTGCTTTCTGAACACCTAGAGAGGTGGGATAGGGAGGGAGGGACGGAGACACAAGAGGGAAGGGATATGGGGATATATGTATATGTATAGATGATTCGCTTTGTTATAAAGCAGAAACTAACACACCATTGTAAAGCAGTTATACTCTAATAAAGTTGTTAAAAAAATTAAAAATTAAAAAAAACCATCTGAAATAATAGTAAAAGAATTTGGAAAGTGCACTAGAATATTACTGTATTTTTTATACCCCCATCTTATTCCGTTCAGACTGCTGTAACAAAATACCACAGACTGGGTAGCTTATAAACAACAGAAATTTACTTCTCACAGTTCTAGAGGCTGGAAATCTGAGATCAGAGTGCCACCATGGTCTGATGAGGGCCTTCTTCTGGGTTTCAGACTTCCCATTGTGTCCTCACATGGTGGCAGGGGCTAGAGAGCTCTGTAGAATGTTTTTTATAAGAGGACTTATCCTGGGACTTCCCTGGTGGTCCAGTGGTTAAGAATCCACTTTCCAATGCAGGGGACGTGGGTTCAAACCCTGGTCGGAGAACTAAGATCCCACATGCCGTGGGGCAGCTAAGCCCACGCGCCACAACTACTGAACCCTCACACTCTGGAGCCCGTACTCCGCAAGGAAGAGCCCACTGCAGCCACATAAGTAAATAAAATTAAAAAAAAAAAAAAGAGCACTAATCCCATTCATGAGGACTCCACTCTCCAAGGGCCTCACCTACTAATACCATCACTGTAGGATTTCATATATGAATTTGGAGGGGAGGACACAAACATTCAGACCACAGCAACCCCTCTTCTCAAAATTTCCCCTTTTACTTGCTTTGTTGAAATTCTAACCCCCAAGCTACTCCCAAATATGGTGCATGGATCTGCAATATTGATACCGCTTGGGAGTAAAAACCTCGGGCCACACGCCAGACTCCTGAATCAGAACCTGCATTTTAACTGGAGATTTCCCCAGATGTTAAGTATACACATCAGAATTTGAGAAGCACTCTAACCATGTCCTAGGATCGCATCTCATTAGATTAAACAAAGTTGTCAAGTGTTAAAGCTGAGGTAATTTGTTGATCATATAGTCACTGGTAAAGAAACTGATTAAGTTCATAAATAGCCTTTTCTTTATAAGTGCAGGGAAGCCAAACTCTTTTCTGTAATTACTTACATTGAGCTAAGTTTTCCCATTTGTGCTGGTAATGTAAACTCAGGTACATTGCTTTATCAAGTATTATATTGGGAACACAAACAAATGTGTTCATGGAGTTCATAGTCTAAGAACATGGTGTGTGTGTGTTGCAGTCTGGAAGATGGAAAGTACTTTTATGTGTTGTTATTATTAATGCCACAGAAGCTCTCATTCTCACATTTTCATATTTGTTAGTATTAAATTTTACCTTGAGGGACTATTTACTTACAACATTTTTAGAGGGTCTTCTAAATTAAGATAGGATAGTTAACAAAGATACCAAGGATTACTGGACAGTCTAATATAGGTGATGTACTTAGTGTTTTTCTCAAGCTGTGACAGTTTCTATTAAAATCAAATTAACTTTATAATTTTAATGCAAATGTAGTTACCAGTTATCTCTATAATAGAATTTGCAAAATAACAACTAACTTCTTGTTAGCTGTTTATGGGAGAAAAGCAGCTAGTATTGGCCCTTCCATTTTACGGGATGGATTATATGTTAGCTTTGGACCATGTTGAATATATTTTTTCCTTCTCATTGTTTCAGATTCATCAGGATTCATTTTTGATTTGCAGTCCAATACTGTACTGGCCCAGGGAGGAGTTTTTGAGAACATGAAAGAGAAGGTATGACTAGTTACTGTGGATAAGAAACTTGAATGTTTTGTTAAAATTTTGGTACTATAAAATCAATGGCTATACAAACTCATTAAGAAAGTGAAATTTTTTTTTTTTATTGTTTTTTGTTTTTTTTATTAGTTTCTGCTTTATAACAAAGTGAATCAGTCATACATATACATCTGTTCCCACATCCCTTCCCTCATGCATCTCCCTCCCTCCCACCCTCCCCATCCCACCCCTCCAGGCGGTCACAAAGCACCGAGCTGATCTCCCTGTGCTCTGCGGCTGCTTCCCACTATCTATCTACCTTACGTTTGGTACTGTATATATGTCCATGCCTCTCTCTCGCTTTGTCACAGCTTACCCTTCCCCCTCCCCATATCCTCAAGTCCATTCTCAAGTAGGTCTGTGTCTTTATTCCTGTTTTACCCTTAGGTTCTTCATGACATTTTTTTCCCTTAAATTCCATATATATGTGTTAGCATACAGTATGTGTCTTTCTCTTTCTGACTTACTTCACTCTGTATGACAGACTCTAGGTCTATCCACCTCATTACAAATAGCTCAGTTTCGTTTCTTTTTATGGCTGAGTAATATTCCATTGTATATATGTGCCACATCTTCTTTATCCATTCATCCGATGATGGACACTTAGGTTGTTTCCAGCTCTGGGCTATTGTGAATAGAGCTGCAATGAACATTTTGGTACATGTCTCTTTTTGAATTATGGTTTTCTCAGGGTATATGCCTAGTAGTGGGATTGCTGGGTCATATGGTAGTTCTATTTTTAGTTTTTTAAGGAACCTCCATACTGTTCTCCATAGTGGCTGTACCAATTCACATTCCCACCAGCAGTGCAAGAGTGTTCCCTTTTCTCCACACCCTCTCCAGCATTTATTGTTTCTAGATTTCTTGATGATGGCCATTCTGACTGGTGTGAGATGATATCTCATTGTAGTTTTGATTTGCATTTCTCTAATGATTAATGATGTTGAGCATTCTTTCATGTGTTTGTTGGCAGTCTGTATATCTTCTTTGGAGAAATGCCTATTTAAGTCTTCTGCCCATTTTTGGATTGGGTTGTTTGTTTTTTTGCTATTGAGCTGCATGAGCTGTTTATAAATTTTGGAGATTAATCCTTTGTCAGTTGCTTCATTTGCAAATATTTTCTCCCATTCTGAGGGTTGTCTTTTGGTCTTGTTTATGGTTTCCTTTGCTGTGCAAAAGCTCTGAAGTTTCATTAGGTCCCATTTGTTTATCTTTGTTTTTATTTCCATTTCTCTAGGAGGTGGGTCCAAAAGGATCTTGCTGTGATTTATGTCATAGAGTGTTCTACCTATGTTTTCCTCTAGGAGTTTGATAGTTTCTGGCCTTACATTTAGGTCTTTAATCCATTTTGAGCTTATTTTTGTGTATGGTGTTAGGGAATGATCTAATCTCATACTTTTACATGTCCCTGTCCAGTTTTCCCAGCACCACTTATTGAAGAGGCTGTCCTTTCTCCACTGTACATTCCTGCCTCCTTTATCAAAGATAAGTTGGCCATATGTGCGTGGGTTTATCTCTGGGCTTTCTATCCTGATCCACTGATCTATCTTTCTGTTTTTATGCCAGTACCACACTGTCTTAATTACTGTAGCTTTGTAGTATAGTCTGAAGTCAGGCAGCCTGATTCCTCCAGCTCCATTTTTCGTTCTCAAGATTGCTTTGGCTATTCGGGGTCTTTTGTTTTTCCAAACAAATTTTGAAATTTTTTGTTCTACTTCTGTGAAAAATGCCAGTGGTAGTTTGATAGGGATTGCATTGAATCTGTAGATTGCTTTGGGTAGTAGAGTCATTTTCACAATATTGATTCTTCCAATCCAGGAGCATGGTATATCTCTCCATCTATTTGTATCATCTTTAATTTCTTTCATCAGGGTCTTATAATTTTCTGCATACAGGTCTTTTGTCTCCTTAGGTAGGTTTATTCCTAGATATTTTATTCTTTTTGTTGCAATGGTAAATGGGAGTGTTTTCTTGATTTCATTTTCAGATTTTTCATCATTAGTGTACAGGAATGCCAGAGATTTCTGTGCATTAATTTTGTATCCTGCTACTTTACCAAATTCATTGATTAGCTCTAGTAGTTTTTCGGTAGCATCTTTAGGATTCTCTATGTATAGTATCATGTCATCTGCAAACAGTGACAGCTTTACTTCTTCTTTTCCAATTTGGATTCCTTTTATTTCCTTTTCTTCTCTGATTGCTGTGGCTAAAACTTCCAAAACTATGTTGAATAAGAGTGGTGAGAGTGGGCAGCCTTGTCTTGTTCCTGATCTTAGTGGAAATGGTTTCAGTTTTTCACCATTGAGGACAATGTTGGCTGTGGGTTTGTCATATATGGCCTTTATTATGTTGAGGAAAGTTCCCTCTATGCCTACTTTCTGCAGGGTTTTTATCATAAATGGGTGTTGAATTTTGTCGAAAGCTTTCTCTGCATCTATTGAGATGATCATATGGTTTTTCTCCTTCAACTTGTTAATATGGTGTATCACATTGATTGATTTGCGTATATTGAAGAATCCTTGCATTCCTGGAATAAACCCCACTTGATCATGGTGTATGATCCTTTTAATGTGCTGTTGGATTCTGTTTGCTAGTATTTTGTTGAGGATTTTTGCATCTATGTTCATCAGTGATATTGGCCTGTAGTTTTCTTTGTTTGTGACATCCTTGCCTGGTTTTGGTATCAAGGTGATGGTGGCCTCGTAGAATGAGTTTGGGAGTGTTCCTTCCTCTGATATTGTTTGGAAGAGTTTTAGAAGGATGGGTGTTAGCTCTTCTCTAAATGTTTGATAGAATTCGCCTGTGAAGCCATCTGGTCCTGGACTTTTGTTTGATGGAAGATTTTTAATCACAGTTTCAATTTCAGTGCTTGTGATTGGTCTATTCATATTTTCTATTTCTTCCTGAGTCAGTCTTGGTAGGTTGTGCATTTCTAAGAATTTGTCCATTTCTTCCAGGTTGTCCATTTTATTGGCATAGAGTTGCTTATAGTAATCTCTCATGATCTTTTGTATTTCTGCAGTGTCAGTTGTTACTTCTCCTTTTTCATTTCTAATTCTACTGATTTGAGTCTTCTCCCTTCTTTTCTTGATGAGTCTGGCTAATGGTTTGTCAATTTTGTTTATCTTCTCAAAGAACCAGCTTTTAGTTTGGTTGATCTTTGCTATCGTTTCCTTCATTTCTTTTTCATTTATTTCTGATCTGATCTTTATGATAAGAAAGTGAAATTTTAAGAACAAAACTGTATGAATGCCACTGTATATCAGAGAGTAACCACCATGAAGGTTTTGAGGAATCAGAGCCTATACGTGCAATTTGCTTTGCATGTATACATATACATATATTTATTCTAAATTCTCTTGAAGACATCTTAATATTAATTAATTAATATTATAACAATATTTATATGACTAAGTGTGTATCTCATTTAGCAACATTCTTTAAAGAACAATCTGAGTAGGATCTTCCCTTTTTTTTTTTTTTAAGACAACCCAATTTTTATTTTTTTATTTTTATTTATTTATTTGGCCATGCCGGGTCTTAGTTGCAGCACGTGGGATCTTCGTTGCGGCACATGGGGTCTTTTAGTTGCAGCATGCGGACTCTTAGTTGCAGCATGCATGTGGGATCTAGTTCCCTGCCCAGGGATCAAACCCGGGCCCCCTGCACTGGGAGCGTGGTGTCTTAACCACTGGACCACCAGGGAAGTCCCAGTATCTACCCTTTCACTTGAAGAGGATTTTCAAGTCCAGGAGACTTTAGAGCAAGAAGAGAAATAAATTTGCTAAGTAATATACCTTTGGAAGAAAAGGTTGTTTTTAGTAATATAACCCTTAATGAGCTATACTGAGAAAAACATTTAAAAAAAGCTTTATGTGTGTTCTCGGTCTTATTTTTAAAGTATATTGTTGATTATGGAGTCATAGATATATATTGGTTCAGTAATATAAACACTTTCACATTTTAAGTTATCAGAATTTTACCTTTATCATTGAATCTGTTATTTTTGCCTGAAGCCCATTTTCTAGTGATCAGTGCTAAGTTTTTTGCTCATTTCAAAAATGTATATTACAAATTTACCCTCTTTGTATTATAGATTATATACCTTCCCATTTGTGTGGTTTTAAACCTTATCATTTTTCAATTAAGCCTGAAACAAAAAAAGTATAGAATGATATGAAAACAAGTGTACTAAGACTTAGATTCTAATACAGATTCTGCTAATTACTTGAACAAGATACTTTACTTCTCTTCGTCTATAAAAGGACTTCCTTTTCAAGCAGTATGGCTGACTAGATACCCTGAAAACATTTCTAATATACAATGCTTACACATGCAGAATGAAAAATAACATACATAATTTTAAATGCATAGCTGGGGAATTCCCTGGCGGTCCAGGGGTTAGGACTCTGCGCTTTCATTGCAGAGGGCCTGGGTTTGATCCCTGGTCGGGGAACTAAGATCCTGCAAGCCACATGGCACACAAAAAAAACAAAAATAAACCAAACCTTTTAATACTATATTTGAACTTTTATTATTGTATATGAACTTATGTTGTAAGAAACAAAATTTCCTAGCTCTATCCACTGAAAGGACCTAGAAATAATGACTCCCTGGTAGCAATAAACACACCTAGCTCTTAGATCTTGGTTTCTAACTACCACTTTCTACCAAAAAGAATCAGGTCTTCTTGAAAAAATAACCAATTTCACATTGTGCAGTAAGACAAGAAATGAAAATTATAAGGATTAGAAAAGAAGAAAAAAAAACTGCTGTTATTTATAGACAATACTGTTGTCTACATAGAAAAACCAAGAAAGCAACAAATTATTAGGAATAATGAAGTCATCAAAATAGCTGGATATAAAATCAATATACAAAAATGAAAACAGAATATGCAATTATTATAAAGTATTTTTAATCTCAAAAGATATAAAATACCTTAGGAATAACTGACAAAATTGGAATTCCCTGTTTTAAAGGGAAATTTGGCATTTCTAATGAAATTATAGATGCCCTACTGTTCAGGTATTCTACTAGTGGTTATACACAATAGAGGCATCCTCTCACTGTTCACAGAAGACCCTTTTGTTTTTTGTTTTTTTTGTTTTTTTAAACAATTTGCTAAACATTGTCATAGGCACTGAGTATTCAGCAAGTAAGCATAATAAGCATAGGAATATTTATTATAACATTTTTCATAGTAGCCAAACATTGGAAAGAACGTAAATGTCCATCAACAGGAGAATGAATAAATTAGCTATATTCATACAATGGAAATGCTATGTAGCAGTTAAATGAATAAGATGCATTTATCAACGTGAAAAATAAATCTAAAAAAAATTGTTACATGAAAAAGCAAATTGAATATAGACATGTACGATATGATACTATGTAATGTAAAACAGTAATATGTATTACCTGTGGATACATACATACATCATAAAAGTACAAAAACATGTATCAAAATAACACCAAATTCAAGGTAGAGATCTCTGTGGAGAGGAGGGAAATGGGATTTAGGAGAGACTTCATGGGCACTTCAGTTGCATATATTTTATTTTATTAAACTGGCTGTAATATAGTGAGTGTTCATTATGTTTTATATGCCTGAAATAGTTTATAATAATTTAAATTATCTTTAAGCATTATTATACAATTAAATGATATGAAGTAAATGTTTTGAAAAATGCTATACAAAAATCTGTTATTGTTGGGCTTCCCTGGTAGCACAGTGGTTGAGAGTCCGCCTGCCAATGCAGGGGACACGGGTTCGTGCCCCGGTCCGGGAAGATCCCACATGCCGCAGAGCGGCTAGGCCCGTGAGCCATGGCCACTGAGGCTGCGCGTCTGGAGCCTGTGCTCCGCAACAGGAGAGGCCACAACAGTGAGAGGCCCACGTACCGAAAAAAAAAAAAAAATCTGTTATTGTTGGTGGTTCGTTAAACTTCCCACCTTTCTCTGTAGTTTGCTAAAAATGAGGAAATGTTGATGCTAAATTAATACCTGATACCTAAATTAAACCACCCTTTCTTGAAATAAAATCTGGCACAAATCTTCTTTTTTAATTAATTAATTAGGTTGCACTGGGTCTTAGTTGTGGCATGCGGTCTCCTTAGTTGTGACATGCGAACTCTTAGTTGCAGCAAGCATGCGGGATCTAGTTCCCTGAGCGGGGATCGAACCTGGGCCCCCTGCATTGGGAGCGTGGTGTCTTAACCACTGTGCCACCAGTGAAATCCCCTGGCACAGATCTGTTTCTAGAAATGTTCTACTTTTCTAAGTTTTTGTTTGTTTGTTTGTTTTGTTTTGTTTTGTTACGCGGGCCTCTCACTGTTGTGGCCTCTCCCCTTGCGGAGCACAGGCTCCGGACGCACAGGCTCAACGGCCATGGCTCACGGGCCCAGCCGCTCCGCGGCATGTGGGATCTTCCCAGACCGGGGCACGAACCCGTGTCCCCTGCATCGGCAGGCGGACTCTCAACCACTGCGCCACCAGGGAAGCCCTGCTTTTCTAAGTTTTGAAATTAATTTTTATGTACTGTTATCACTCATCTATTAATCATTCCCAGTGAGTTGGTTGTATGTACTCACACTGACGCTAAAGAGTGATATAGCTTGTTAAAAATGAAATGGTACCCTTTCTGTTATTCTCTTTATTAGGTCTCAGTTTCCAACTGACCTATTGATATTAGAAGTAAATGAACTTGTCTTCTTTTCCAGATAAATGCAGTACGTGCAATAGTTCCCAATAAGAGTAACAATGAAATTATCCTGGTTTTGCAGCACTTTGATAATTGTGTGGACAAAACAGTACAAGCATTCATGGAAGGTAATCCTAGCTCAATGTTTTTATAAGTTTGTATTTGTTCAAATAGAAGTTGCTTCAGCATTCTATAACATTCATTTGGCAATCTGGTGTTTCATAGATGATACAGCAGACGCCATGATAACATAACATACCATGCCATTTTTAAAGATATCTCTTAAAGCTCCCTATTTCAGCCCTAGAAGTAATTCGTTCATAAGCTATATAATACCTGGAATAAGAGACAAGCTGAGAAGACTCCATCATTTTATTCAGAATGTTCTCTAATGGTAGTTAAGAAGAAATTAGGTGGCCAGTGGTATAAGGGACTTGATTGGAGTTGGGTTTAATAAGAATTTAAGAAACAATGACAAAGTAGTGGTCCAGTAGCTCAGCCACAGATGGCAGATTCAGGGACTCAACATTCTTTTTCAGGCTCCAGTACCATTTAGTTTGGCTCTGGCAAGTGATTCAAATATATGGGTTTGAGTGTCCTTATCTACCATACAAAAAATGATAGGCTTAGCCAAACCTTCTGATTTATAGAGTTGAGGAGTGTTTTACAAACTTCTTTCCACATAACTTGTTTGGGAAAAACTGCCTAAAGCTATCCATCATTGAACAGTGACAGCGACATCAGAATAGGTCTCCCTGTTTCTATTTTCCTGAATTTACCAGTATAGAATAAACATGTCCAAATACTGTAAGGTTTTTCTTCGTCTTCATCTGTTTTCTTTATAATGTTAGTATTTGGGTCTAGGGTAGTATACAGTTCTCTCTGAAACAGTGTAGCTAAGGTGGTGTGTAATCTTCTGGAGGAGGGAGGATACCATACTTGGGCTGAAACCAGTCATCTTTGTATTCAGTCAAAGATATATAAATAAAAGAATCTTTAAAATGGTCAGGCTACATTAGTCTCTTCTTGGAAGAACTCACTGAGGAAATTGAATGGAGAAGGGGGATCTAAATGGGCAGGTATTCTAAAAGGTAAGCATGATATGATTATCTCATTACATTAGCTTAGAGACTTGAACCTTAACTTTTCCTATTGGGAACTTTGGAGATTTTCCAGCAGTTACAAAATTCAGGGACACTAATTCCTGCTTGAGCACGCATGTGGTAGGAGAAAAATATGTAATTGGTTTCTCTTACAGGTAGTGCCAGTGAAGTACTCAAAGAATGGACAGTAACAGGCAAGAAAAAGGTAAAAATGAATTAAATTTAGAAGTGTGATATCAATATTTGTATTATTAAAAAATTTAAGCTCTGCAAAAATATTTGAAAGATTTACATATGCATCTTCAGTTTACCTGGTTAAGAAAAGTTTTCTTCTATGACACTGAAACACAGCTATGTACATAGAATACCACACAGTCTCCTCCATGTGAGTTTAGGCAGGAAGCAGAATGACTCTGCCATGGTGCCATTGTGGAGGGTATTAATATTATTAATATTAATATTAGGCAGGGATGAAACTAGAGAGCATGTCAAGGAAAGCAGAGGTCCTCTAGAGAAAGTGATCTAGTCCAGCGGTTTTCAACATAATTCATATCATAAGTCAGTTAAAATAGTTCAGATTTTTAGGTCAGACCACTTGTGTTGTAATCTCTGATACTAATGAGCTTTGGCTTAAAGCCTAAAGAGGGGCCTTGCTACTATTAGCTATGCAGAGGGGTCTGAAGGCACTTGGGCTGTGGAGTCAGTCAAAACTGGATTTATATCCTTTTTCACTACCTACTGGCTTTATTTCCTGGGAATATTGTTTAACCTTAGTGTGCCTTAGTTTGCTTATCTCTAAAATAGGAAAATAATATTAACAAATGCAAGTACTTAATACAGTGTCTAACATATTAGTTCTCCGTATCCACTTAAAACCAAAGTGCTTTCCCCAAAGGATACTAGCTGGCCTCAGAATGCTTCCCATAGCTCTTTACTCTAAATCTGGTTCCTTTAGGAAGTGCTTGAAGTGTGAATTTCAATCAAGTATCTCTATGAAATCTCTTTAGGGTCTATATTAGGTTAGTGCTGGAGTTCTGGAATACTTTCTTGATGACTCCACATCACGTCATTAGGAGTTCTGTTAAGTATTGATTAAACCAGGCTTGACCCCAATGACCCTTGAGAATTTTTTCTAAGAAGAACTTAATACTACTACAGATTCCCCTGAAGCTCTCTATACCTGTAGCTTTGAATATTTGCTTAACTTCTTCCCATTGCTTTCACCTAACGTGAGTGTGTGTTCTGGAGAACAGCAGCTTATTAATTTATTGGCCCAGGAGAATAGGTTATTAGTGATGTGAGATATGCATGAAGCTGGAAAAGTATGTGTTGGAGACATAAATTTCTTAAAATTTGGAGAAAGAAAAATGGCTTCAGTTTGGCAGTCCCAAACGCCCAAATCTAGTTCAGTTAACTGCTGGGATTAGTTCAATAGGATGTGACCATGAATAGTTACGGGGACAGGTATTATATACATAGGACAGTGATATGAAAACTTAGCCAGTTCACAGGGGAGAAAGTATTTAAGAGAAAGAGATATGAGAGCTGTGGAGAGGAAAAAATTATATCTAGCATTACAGTAGTATTCCTGTTAGGGCCATGAAAGGGGTTTAGGGTAAAATTAATTCAGTCATGTCAGTCTAGCCTTAGAAATAGAATTAAGTATTTCTAGTAGAGCTGTGGTTTGACAAAATAAAAGGTAAAGGATTTTTGTTTTAACTTTAGTATTTGCATAGGTAATATATTCATGTGGCTCAAAATTCAAAGCTATAAAAGTAAATATACTGACATATCTTTATCCCTGGGGATAGTTCCCAGCCATTTGGTTCCACACACCAGAGGCAAACTGTATTATCAATTTCTTATGTATCTTATGGGATATTTTATACATATATGTAAGCAAATATGAATATATATTCTTCTTTTTGCTTGCTCCTTTTTCATGTAATATATCTTGGAGATTATTCCATGTCAATATATAAAGAGCTTTCGTGGTTTTTTTATGAATGTATACTCATCCTACTGTTTAGATGTACCTTAACTTACTTAACCGTTCCCTTATTGATCAACATTTGGGTTGTTTGCAATCCTTTGCTATTATTAACAATACTTCAGTGAATAACATTGTACATATATCATTTTGCATGTGTTAGTATCACCTAGGATAAACTCCTAGAAGTGGAATTGCTGGGTCAAAGTGTATATGTATTTGTAATTTTGATAAGTATTACCAGATTGCTATAGAGAGAGTACCACTTTGCACTCCCACAAGTGATATATGAAAATGCCTGTTTCTTTATACCCTCAACCCTACAGTGTTATGAAACATTTTGAACTTTGCTAATCCAATAGCTGAAAAAATGATATTGTAGTGCAGTTTTTTTCCAAATGTTTTTTTACTGTGATAAAATACACATAAAATTTACCATCTTAACCATTCCAGATCTCTCTCTCTCTCCTTTTCTTTTTTGTTTTTGTTTTTGTTTTTGGCTTTTATTCTGAGTCAATATCTGGACTAATATGCCAACGAATGGTTTATATTTTACTTCTTTTTTTAAAAAAATTGAGGTAACATACCGGATTGACATATACACACTACTATATATAAAATAGATAACTGGGCTTCCCTGGTGGCGCAGTGGTTGAGAGTCCGCCTGCCAATGCAGGGGACACGGGTTCGTGCCCCGGTCCGGGAAGATCCCACATGCTGCGGAGCGGCTAGGCCCGTGAGCCATGGCCGCTGAGCCTGCGCGTCCGGAGCCTGTGCTCCGCAATGGGAGAGGCCACAACAGTGAGAGGCCCGCGTACCGCAAAAAAAAAAAATTAATAATAATAATAATAATAATAACTAATAGGAACCTACTGTATAGCACAGGGAACTCTACTCAATACTCTGTAATGACCTATATGGCAATAGAATCTAAAAAAAGTAGATATATGTATATGTATAACTGATTAACTTTGCTGTACAGCAGAAACGAACACAACTTTGTAAATCAACTATACTCCAATAAAAATTAATTTTAAAAAATTGAGGGGGTTTCCCTGGTGGCGCAGTGGTTGAGAGTCCGCCTGCCAATGCAGGGGACACAGGTTCGTGCCCCGGTCCGGGAAGATCCCACATGCTGTGGCGTGGCTAGGCCCGTGAGCCATGGCCACTGAGCCTGCGCGTCCGGAGCCTGTGCTCCGCGACGGGAGAGGCCACAACAGTGAGAGGACCGCGTACTGCAAAAAAAAAAAAAAAAAAAAAAAAAAAATTGAGGTATAATTGACACATAACATTATATTAGTTTGAGGTGTACAATATAATGATTCACTATTTATATGTATTGTGAAATGATCACCACAATAAGTCTAGTTAACATTCAGCACCATAATGGTATCAAAAATATTTTTTTTGTCATGATGAAAACTCTTAAGATCTACTCTTAGCATCTTTCAAATGTACATCTCCAGAATTCCTTTCATTTTATAAAACTGAAACTCTATACTTATTAAAAAGTAACTCTCATTCCCACCTCCCTTCTGCCCCTGGCAACCACCACTCTACTTTCTGTCTCTATAATTTTGACTACTTTAGATAACTCATATAAGTGAAATCATACAGTAATTGTCTTTTTGTGACTAGCTTATTCAATTAGCATAATGTTCTCAAGTTTCACCCATGTTGTAGCATATTAGAGAATTTCCTTCCTTTTAAAGGCTGAATAATATTCCATTGTATGTATGTATCATATTTTGTTTATCCATTCAACCATCAGTGGACACTTGGGTTGCCTCCATGTTTTAGCTGTTGTGAATAAATGGATGTACAAATATGTCTTGAGACCCTGTTTTCAGGTCTTTTGGGTATATAGCCCAAAACGGAATTGTTGGATCATATGATAATTCTAATTTTTTGAGGAACCACAGCAGCTGTACCATTTTATATACCTACCAACAGCACACAAGAGTCCCAGTTTATCAACAGCCTAACACTTGTTTTCTGTTTTTTCTGATAATAGCCATTCTAATGAGTATGAGGTGATATCTCATTGTAGTTTTGATTTTCATTTCCCTTATGATTAGTGACATTGAGCATTTTCATGAGTTTGACCATTTGTATATCTTCTTTGGAGAAATGTCTATTCAAGTCCTTTGCCTATTTTTTAATCAGGTGGTTTTTGTTGTTGTTGTTGAGTTTTAAGAGTTCTCTATATTATCTGGATATTAATCCCTTAGATATATGATTTGCAAATATTTTCTCACATTCTGTATGTTGCCTTTTTTCTCATGAAGTCCAATTTGTCTGTTTTTTTCTTTTGTTAACTGTGCCTTTGATGTCATATCCAAGAAATCATTGCCAAATCCAGTATTGTGAAGCTTTTGTCCTACATCATTTTCTTCTAACAGTTTTATTGTTTTAGGTCTTACATTTAAATGTTTGATCCATTTTGAGTTAATTTTTGTATAATGTTTTAGGTAAAGGTCCAACTTTATTCTTTTACACGTGGACATTCCAGTTTTCCCAGCATTATTTGTTGAAAAGACTGTCATTTTCCCATTGAGTGGTTTTGGCACCCTTGTCAAAAATCATTTAGGCAGGGCTTCCCTGGTGGCTCAGTGGTTGAGAGTCCGCCTGCCGATACAGGGGACAGGGGTTCGTGCCCCGGTCTGGGAAGATCCCACATGCCGCGGAGCGTCTGGGCCCGTGAGCTATGGCCGCTGAGCCTGCGCGTCCGGAGCTTGTGCTCTGCAATGGGAGAGGCCACAACAGTGAGAGGCCCGCGTACCGCCAAAAAAAAAAAAAATCATTTAGGCATATATGTGAGAGTTTATTTCTGGGCTCTCTATTCTATTCCGTTGGTCTATATGTTTGTCTTTTTTTTTTTTCTTTTCTTAAGTTTTTTGGCCACGCTGTGCGGCATGTGGCATCTTAGTTCTCTGATCAGTGATCGAACTCGCTCCCCCTACAGTGAAAGGGCAGAGTCTTAACCACTGGACCTCCAGGGAAGTCCCTATATGTCTGTCTTTATGTCAGTACTACACTGTTTTGATTATTGCAGCTTTGTAGTAAGTTTTGAAATCAAGTTGTGTAAGTCTTCCTGTTTTGTTCCTCTTTTTCTTTCCTTAAAAAATTTTTATTGAAATGTAGTTGATTTACAGTGTTGTGTTAATTTCAGGCATATAGCAAAGTGATTCAGTTATACACACACACATATACTTTTTTAGATTCTTTTCAATTGTAAGTTATTACAAGATATTGACTATATTTCCCTGTCCTTATTGGTTATCTATTTTATATATAGTCATGTATATGTTTTAAGCCCAAACTTCTGATTTATCCCTCCCTACTCCCCACACCTTTCCCCTTTGGTGACCATAAGTTTGTTTTCTATGTCTGTGAGTCTGTTTCTGTTTTGTAAATAAGTTCATTTGTATCATTTTTTTAGATTCCACATATAAGAGATATCATATGATATTTGTCCTTCTCTGTATGACTTCACTTAGTAGATAATCTCTAGGTCCTCTTTTTCAAGATTGTTTTGGTCCCTTGAGATTCCATATGAATTTTAAGATGGGTTTTTCTATTTCTGCAAAAAATATCATTGGGGTTTTGATATGGATTGCACTGAATCTGTAGATCACTTTGGGTAGTATTGACATTTTAATATTAAGTCTTCTAGTTCATGAACATGTAATGTGTTTCCATTTCCATTTATTTATGTCTTCTTTAATTTCTGTCCACAGTGTTTTATAGTTTTCATTGTACAAGTCTTTCACTTCCTTGGGTTAAGTTAATTCCTAAGTATTTTATTCATTTTGATGCTATTGTAAATTGATTTATTTTGTAA
This sequence comes from Hyperoodon ampullatus, assembly GCF_949752795.1. NCBI lineage: Eukaryota > Metazoa > Chordata > Mammalia > Artiodactyla > Ziphiidae > Hyperoodon > Hyperoodon ampullatus. Next base: position 55,339,732 of record NC_136924.1, read on the forward strand.
TTTACTTTTTAGATTGTTAGTTCATGTATAGATGTACAACTGATTTTTTTTTATTCTTTGGTCCCTCCCCCACTTTTTATTTTTTTGTTTTGAAAATGTTTTTATTTTTAAGTATTTATTTATTCATTTATTTATTAGGCGGCATTGGGTCTTAGTTGTGGCATGCAGGATCTTCGTTGCAGCACATGGGATCTTTCATTGAGGCACACAGGCTCTTCATTGTGGTGTGCGGGCTTCTCTCTAGTTGTGGTGCGTGGGCTCCAGAGCGTGTGGGCTCAGTAGTTGCAGTGCACAGGCTTAGTTGCCTCACAGCATCTAGGATCTTAGTTTCTTGACCAGGGGTTGAACCCGCATCCCCTGCATTGAAAGGTAGATTCTTAACCACTGGACCACGAGGGAAGTCCCCAGAAGTACAACTGAGTTTTGTGTGTTGACTTTGTATCCTGCTGCTTTGCTGAATTTATCTATTTGTTCTAACTGTGTGTGTGTGTGTCTGTGTGTGTGTGTAATCTTTAGCGTTTTCTGCATATAAGATCATATCATCTGCAAACATATTTTACTTTTTCCTTTCCCTCTTAGATGTCTTTTATTTCTTTTTCTTTCCTAATTGCCCTGGCTATAACTTTCAGTACTCTGTGGAATAGAAGTGGCAAAAGTGGGCATTCTTACCTTGTTCCTGATCTTTGAGGAAAAGCTCTAGTCTTTGACCATTGTTCACTGTGGGTTTTCATATATGGCTTTTATTATGTTGAAGTAGTTTTCTTCTAATCCCCATTTTTTAGTGTTTTTATCATGAGAAGGTATTGAATTTTGTCACATATTTTTTCTGTATCAATTAAGATGATCGTGTGGGGTTTTTTTCCCTTTATTCTGTTAATATGGTGTATTACATTGATCGATTTCCTTAAGTTGAACCATTCTTGTGTTCAAGGAATAAATCCTACTTGGTTATGGTGTATAATCCTTTTAGTATGCTGCTGAATTTGGTTTGGTACTGTTTTGTTGAGAATTTTTGCATCAATGTTCATAAGGGATATTGCTTTTTTTTTTCTTTTTGCTGTACGCGGGCCTCTCACTGTTGTGGCCTCTCCCGTTGCGGAGCACAGGCTCCGGACGCACAGGCTCAGTGGCCATGGCTCACGGGCCCAGCCTCTCTGCGGCATGTGGGATCTTCCCGGACCGGGACACGAACCCCCGTCCCCTGCATTGGCAGGCGGACTCTCAACCACTGCGCCACCAGGGAAGCCCGAGATCTTAGTCTTTTTGTTTGTTTGTTTTGTTTTTTGGGTTTTTTTTTTTTTTTGCGGTATGCGGGCCTCTCACTGTTGTGGCCTCTCCCGTTGCGGAGCACAGGCTCCGGACGTGCAGGCTCAGCAGCCATGGCTTATGGGCCCAGCCGCTCTGCAGCATGTGGGATCTTCCCAGACCGGGGCACGAACCCACGTGCCCTGCATCGGCAGGCGGACTCCCAACCACTGCGCCACCAGGGAAGCCCCAAGAGATCTTAGTTTTTAATGTAAGCATTTGTAAATTTCTTCCTTAGCACCGCTTGTAAGTTTTGGTATATTGTATTTTCATTTTCATTTATCTCTAAGTATTTTCTAATTGCCCTTGTTATTTCTTCTTTGATCCAGTCATTATTTTAAAATGTGTTGTTTAATTTTCATAATATCGTAGATTTTCATAATATCGTAGATTTTCAAGTTTTCCTTCTGTTATTGATTTCTAACTTTATCCCATTGTGGTCAGAGAAGACACTTTGTATGATACCTATCTTTTAAAATCTATTGAGACTTCTTTTGTTCCCCAGCATATCATCTATCCTGGAAAATGTCACATGTGAACTTGCAAAGAATATGTATTCTATTGTTGTTAGGTAGAGTGTTCTGTATACTTCTGTTAGATTTAGTGGGTCTGTTGCATTCTTTAAATCCTTTATTTCTTTACTTATCTTCTGTCTAGTTATTCTGTCCATTACTGTGAGTAGGGTATTGAAGTCTCCAAGTATTATTGTAGAACTGTCTGTTTCTTCCTTCAATTCTGTCAGTTCTTGCTCCATATATATAATTTTTTAAAGATTTATTATTTATTTATTTACTTACTTATTTTTGGCTGCATCAGGTCTTAGTTGCAGCACGTGGGATCTTTGTTGAGGCATGCAGGATCTTTCATTGTGGTGCGCAGGCTTCTCTCTAGTTGTGGTGTGCGGGTTTTCTCTTCTCTAGTTGTGGCATGCAGGCTGGGTGGGTGGGCTCTGTAGTTGTGGCATGCGGGTTCCAGAGTGCATGGGTTCTGTAGTTTGCAGCACGCAGGCTCTCTAGTTGAGACACACAAGCTCAGTAGTTGTGGCTCATGGGCTTAGTGGCCCCGCAGCATGTGGGATCTTAGTTCTCTGACCAGGGATTGAACCCGCGTTCCCTGCATTGCAAGGCAGATTCTTTACCACTGGACCACCAGGGAAGTCCCTGCACCATATATTTTGATGGTCTGGGTCTGTCAGGTGGATAAATGTTTCTAATTGTTAAATTTTCTTTCTGTATTGAACTTTTTATTAATGTGTAATGGCTTTCTTTGTCTCTTGTAAGCTTTTTTTATTTAAAGTCTGTTTTTGTCTGATATTACTCCAGCCATCCCTGCTCTCTTTTGGTTGCTATTTGCATGGAATGTATTTTTCCATTCTTTCACTTTCAATCTATTTGTGATTTTGAATATAAAGTGAGCCTCTTGTAGACAGCTTATAGTTAGATAGTGTGTATTTATCCATTCTGCCATTCTCAGTCTTTCAGTAGAGTTTAATCCATTTGCATTTAAAGTAATGACTGATAAGGAGGGACTTCTTTCATTATGCTATTTGTTTTCAATGATTTTAGATTTTTTGTCCCTCATTTTCTACATTACTGTATTTTTGTGTGTTTAATCAATTTTTTGTAATGAAATGGTTAAATTTCTGTCTCGTTTCCTTTTGTGTATAAGCTGTAGCTATTTTCTTTATGGTTACCATGGGGACTCAATTTAATATCCTAGAGTTATAACAATCTAATTGAATTTATACCAACTTAACTTCAATAACATACAAAATTTTTGCTCCTTTACAGCTCCATCCCCACCCTTTTTGGCTGTTGATGTCACAAAATTACATCTTTATACATTGTGTGCCCAAAAATATAAACTAATACTTCTTTTAAATGCATTCGTCTCTTAAATTATGTAGAGAACAAGATCTGGAGTTACAAACCAAAGTTGCGATAATATTAGGTTTTAGACTGATAGTTGGTTTTTTTTTTAATGTATTAAACTTTTAAATCATGTAGAAAACAAAAAGTACAGTTACAAAACATTGTTACAATAATACTAGCTTTTGTAATTGCTCACGTATTTTACCTTTATCAAGTTCTTTATTTCTCCATATGCCTTCAAATTACCATCTAGTGTTCTTTCATTTCATGTTACAGGACTCCCTTGAGCATTTCCGGCAGGGCAGGTCTGGTGGTTACGAGCTCCCTCAGCTTTTGTTTATCTGGAAATGTCTTAATTTACCTCTCAGTTTTGCAAGACAGTTTTACCACATATAGGATTCTTGTTGACAGGTGTTTTTTTTTTTTTTAGCACTTTGATTATATCTGCCTTCTGGCCTCCAAAGTTTCTGATGAGAAATCTGCTCATAATCTCACTGATGATCTCTTATGTGTGACAAGTAGCTTCTCTGTTGCTTTCAAGATTCTCTTTTTGTCTTTTGAAAGTTTGATTACAGTGTGTCTCACTGTCTCTTGGAGTTCATTAAGCTTCTTGGATGTTTATAGTCATGTCTTTCACCAGATTTGGGAAGTTTTCAGCCATTATTTCTTCAAACATTCTTCCCTTTCCCTCCTCCCCTTCACCAGTTTACACGCTATGTTGGTTTGTTTGATGGAGCCCCACAAGTCCCTTAGGCTCTGTTCACTTTTCTTCAGTCTTTTCTTTCTCTTCCTCAGACTCAATAATTTCAATTGTGCTATCTTCAAATTCCCTGATTCTTTCTTCTGCCTTTGAATCCCTTTAGTGATTTTTTAAAAATTTAAGTTATCATGCTCTTCAGCTCCAGAATTTCTTTTTTGATTTCTTTTTAGGTTTTCTAATATTTCCATTTTGTTCATACTTTGTTTTCTTGACTTTTCCCACATCATCCTTTATTTCTTTGAGCATCTTTAAGACTGTTGTTTTAAAGTCTTTAAATTAAAAACAAAAACAAAACAAAAAATGCACTAGGCATTTGAGGAAAAAAAATTCTCCTTACAGAAACTGCTAGCTTAGGAACATATTACGAATCGAAGTTTACATAATTAAAGTGAATCTTTGGATGAAAAAATAAATAAATTCTTTAATATATCTCCCAACGGGTCTTTTTTAGGGAAAGTTTCTGTTGATTTATTTTTTTCCTTTGTATTGGCCACACTTTCTTGTTTCTTTGTGTGCCTTGTGATTTTTTTGTTGAAAACTAGACATTTGAATCTAATAATTTGATCACTCTGTAAGTCACATTTTCCCCCTTTCTCCAGATTTGCTGGTTTTTGTTATTATTATATTTTTAAATTGTTGTAAGCTGTCTCTGAACCAAGGGTCAGCCTAAGGTGTAAACTTAAGGTCTTCTCAGGTCTTTTCTAAGCTTTTCCCTGGGCATGCATTGGTTAGTTTGAAATTTTTTCTATATATGCAGTTGTTTTTTGGGGGTTTTTTTGTTTTTTTGTTTTTTTGTGGTACGCGGGCCTCTCACTGCTGCGGCCTCTCCCGTTGCGGAGCACAGGCTCCGGACGCGCAGGCCTAGCGGCCACGGCTCACAGGCCCAGCCATTCCACGGCATGTGGGATCCTCCCTGACCGGGGCACGAACCCGTGTCCCCTGCATCAGCAGGCGGACTCTCAACCACTGCGCCACCAGGGAAGCCCTATGCAGTTGTTTTTGAACGTCCTAGTCTTTGATGTCCGGCTTCCAAAAGGGACTAAAGAAAAATGAAGTGGGGAGGAAGGGGACCACCCATTTAATTCCCCTGAAGGTCACTTCAGCCAGAGGGGGAGCGGCTTGCAACAGTGGGAGGAGATACAACAGTGGTTGCCTTCCTCTTTGTCTCTACCTTTGTAATCAAAAGCAGCAGTCAGTAATCACAACACGGATCCCAGATATTTGAAGGACAGGTTCCTTTTTGACTGCCCTCGCTTCAGCAAGCTACGTGCCAGCTGTTCCAAGAACAGGTGCACAGCTGCCTGTTCCCTAGCTGGGGGTGGGGGGTGAGTATCTGCTACTGAGCTCAGAACTGAAATTGCCTGAAATTAACCACAATTTATCATCCAAGTCTTCTCCTGGAAATTATAAGCCTTCAACATACTCCAAAATAGTTAGACAGATTCTGCCAGTGTAATTGTTGTCTAGGTGGGGAGACAGATTTCTGATGCAGCATCCTCTGCAGTGCAGATTTAATTTGTCTTTATTAGACTGAAGTTTCACTTCATTCCATATGTTTATATCCTACACCACTTTTTCTGTCGGGTTATTGTTTTGTTTGTTTTTTGTTAGAGCTCTCTCTTTATATTTAGCTCTTTGTATATATTACATTTTTTTCCACATTTTTAATTTATCTTTTGATCTTTCTTATATTGGGTTTTGCCATGCTTTAATATTTTATTTTTATGTGTTTGAGTTTATCCAAAGTATCTTACATAGTTATGTTAGTCAGTACTTGAACATATACAAAAATGTGTTCAGTTTCTGGAAGAGCAAATGAGAAGTTGGTAACATTGGTTGCCTTTGGGCAGCTGGAGTTACCTCTCTGGATTGTGGGGGATGTTCTTTTTCTTTTCTTTTTTTCAAATCTTTAATAACCATTAGAACAAAAAGAAGAAAAGCAAACCAAAACCTGCAGCAGAACCAAGTAACAGTATCCCAGATTCCAGTAAACTGGTTTCCATTCAAGAGGAACAGTCTGCGCCTTCCTCAGAGAAAGGTGGTATTAATGGTTACCATGTCAACAGTGCCATCAATGATACTGAGTCTGTGGACTCACTCAGTGAAGGTATGGAGGCACTTTCAGTAGATGCCAGAGAACTGGAGGATCCTGAGTCTGCCACACAAGATATGCTGGATAGAACAGGTGAGTATATTAACAACAGGTCTTTGAAAAGTTCCATTCTATTGAAAAATACAGGGGCTTCCTGGTTGAGAAACCAATCAATAAATTAAATCTAGTTAGTCTTTTACTTTTTAGTTTTGTTACCTCTTATGTGAAAGAGTCACATTTTGTAATTATCAAAGGCCTAGAAAAATATAATTCTTGTTCCATTGTCTCATATTTTAATTTTAGTCTAAATCAGCCTTATGGAAATCTTCTAATTCAATAGTCCCGTAGTACTTAGAGGTTACAGAACATGATCTTAAGATGTTTTTTTAATTTCACACTTATTAAGGAAAATGATGATGATGAGTTGATGTTGATATTATTATTCTAATACCCAACAATGAGGAATATATAAGCATAACTGTAATCCCATGGCTTTCATTAGAAGTAGACTGTTGGTTTTTTTAGTCCCACATTTGTTTTTTAGTAAAGAATTAAGGTTAGTTTTATTTGTAAATTCAGGTATCTTGTACATTTTGTTTCATTAACCATTTTGATGAGTGCTGGGAAGATATTGGAAATATATTTTTTAAGATAGGCTTTTAAATTACTTGTTTGTTAATCCAGTTCCCCTTGCTCTGTTGCTGCTGGCTTTATAAATGTAATGCCAATTTTAAAATTATGCTGTACTTTTCAGATGTTCTTTTATTGATTAGTTCACACGCACACCCACACAAAGACTTAGAGAAAAACATAGCACCTCAAGCAAACCAAAGATAGTCAATGGCTTTCATTTTTTTCTGAACTAGCTTTCCTCTCATTTCCTAACTCTTTGCCCTTTCTATTCCCTAAAGCTTTTAAAACTCTTCTTTCCCTGGGACACTGTAAAAATCTTTTCCTCGACATAACTTACAGAAGCTTGTCAGAAGGTGGTGATATTGACTCTCTTCACTTCCTTGTGCCCAGAACTACAAGGAAGTTACCAAGGTACAGGGAATGAGCTAGCCTATCTGGAGATGGGTTAACAAAGAATCCTCCTCTTCAATTAGGATGCCTTTTAGGGCTAAGCCAGATGATACTCATAGCCTCACTGACTCTGCTCTTTGTTCTATTTTGTCAGTTGATTCTGTTCACAACCTTTAAAGAGGCATCGTTTTGGCACATTTTTACCTTTTTTCTTTGTGTATATTTAAGACTGCTTGATTTACCCCTAAATTGTGCTCTAATATACTGGCCGCTTCCTTTGACAGGATCCATGCTGGAGAATGGTGTCTCTGATTTTGAGTCCAGGTCTTTGACTGTGCACTCTGCTCAGAATTCTCAACAGAATAGAAATGCTGCCAAATCTCACTCAAGACCTACCATAGGACCTCAGCTTTCAAATCTAGGAATGGAAGATGTTCCACTCTCTTCCACCAACAAAAAGCTAGGTAAATCAGAGGGCTTCCTTTGAGAGAAAACAATAAAATCTGTGTTTTTAGCTAAAGAGGGCAAATTATCTTTGTTCTCATAGGTAAGGTTTCAGAATGGGCAGCAGGTAATAATTTTTCTGTTTTCCAGGCAGTGTCTATCCACCCTTTCCCCATTTTGTGTACACAGTTGGAGTCTGATAGTAGTTTAGATGCTCTACAGTCTTGCTACAATAATGGGGATCGTTTTTGTGAGTGAAAGTCAAGGATGCCAGCATGACTTTTCTGCTAACATTAACCTGTTTGTTTTATTTGCTTTACTGCAACATTTCTGTGCTATTTCCTTCACTTTTATCTCCTGGTTGACTCAACAGTAAAAAGCTCTGCCATCTCTGAAATGACACTTTGAAGAAATATTTTAATGTCTCTTCACAACTTCATGCTCTTACTGATACCTGTAAGACTATAGCTTTAAACAAGGTCATTTTCTCTTAAGCATTTACTTAGCATTGACTGATGGTAGCCATTTGCTTTTCTTTTAAACTATAATAGTTATTTAAATAATCAGCCAATAATTAAACAGATTGAGATAATAGCCCTTCTGCCATACATCTAAGCATGGCAGTTCACTCACCTGAACAAATGAAACAGAGAAATGTAAAAGACACTTGTAACCTGTAGCTCTTTATTGAATTATTTATTCCACATGAGCCAAATTTAATTAGCGAAGCTCTCCTTTTTCATCTTTCTAATATAGTCCTCAACTTGGTGCAGAAAGGCAAGTCTGAGACTATTTAGTCAAGCAAAAATAAAGGCACAGGGCTTGAAAGCTTTTAGGTAGATTTTAAAGAAATCAAGTTGAGATGAGGAAGGATTTAAATAAAAAATTGAAAATCTGTATCTTGGCACATTATAAATTTGTTAGATCAGTTATTCCAACTACCAGTTGTAATAATTTTGACATTGGTGAATATAAAAAGGTTAACAGAACTCTCAGAAACTGGTTAAAATGTGTTGGGTAGGTAAATATATTTCATCTTTATCTACAGTGTTGGCTTACCCACATATAATGCTTCAAACTGTACTACTGAGAGAGAACTTTATCAATTTTGTAATGTCTACATGGTGAATTATATTCTACTAAATCCTGTTATTTAGAGAGTTTTGAAAATTTGGTACCTACTGACATAGGTTTTCTTTTAGTCTTTTTCTCTCTGTGTTTCATTTCATTTTGGATAGTTTCTAAAATTGACGTCTTCAAATTTATTAATCTTTTTTTCTTTAATAGTTTTTAATCTGCTGTTAATCCAATCCAGTGTATTTTTCATCTCAGACATTGTGTGTTTTTTTTTTTTTTTTCATCTCTAGAGGTTCAGTTGGGGTCTTTTTAAATATCTTCCATGTCTCTCCTTAACATGCTTATGCTTTTCCTCTACCTTCTTGAACATATGGTATCTGATTATATTAGCTGTTTTGATGTCCTTACCTACTTGATTCTACATCTGTGTCATTTCTGCACCTGTTTCTATTCATTGATTTTTCTCTTCATTATGGATCAGTCATATTTTTCTGCCTCTAGTAATTTTTTATTGGATGCCAGACATTGTGAATTTCTCTTTGTTGATTGCTAGATATTTTTGTATTTCTTTAAATATTCTTGTGATTTATTCTGGGACTGTTATTTGGAAACAATCTGAAGCTTGCTTTTTTAAGCTTTGTTAGATGGAAATAGAGCAGCCTTTAGTCTAGAGCTAATTACTGAGGCAGTACCCTTCTAAGTACTCTACCTGGTGCCCCACTCTGGCTGGTATGAACATGAACTACTCCTGGTCTGGGTAAGCTCTGAGGATTATTCCCCCTGCTGCTTTCCAGTGGTTCTTTTCCCTGTTTCGGGTAGTTTCTGCGCACCCATGCACTCAGAATCCTCTGTAGATCTTTGTACAATTTTTTTCATTTTTGTGTAGCTTTCTCCTCTCCAGTGTTCTGCCCTGAGAATTCTAGCCACCTTGGCCTCATTGAATTCTCAACTCTGTCCCCTCAATTCAGGAAGACTTCCAGGCTCAGTTTAGGATTTCTCCTCCTTGCATTGCAGCCTGGAAGCTCTCTTATGGCAGTAAGTTGGGACAGTCATAGTCCTCACTTCTTTTGTGTCTGTTTTCTTCGCAGGGGGTTGGGGGGTAGTGGGTGAGAAGTACTGCCTATTGTTCATTGTCTGAAAACCATTGTTTCATATATTTTGTGTGTGTCTGAAGTTTTTTAAACTTCAGGAGGGTAAATCCAATTCCTATTACTCCATCTTGGCCACAATACTTATTTTAAAAAAAAATCTATGAAAACATTAGTTTTTTGTTGAGGAGTGTGGCCATTTAGGAAGTATTCTTAGTCCACGTGACATTTGTTACGTTACATGCTTAGGTGTTCAGATCCAGCTTTCAAGTCACCTGTGCTCCTTTTTATATTGGGGTTTTTTCAAGGTTCTAATATTGAAAAATCTGTGAAAGACCTCCAGCGCTGCACAGTGTCTCTTGCACGATATCGAGTTGTAGTTAAAGAAGAGATGGATGCTTCCATTAAGAAAATGAAACAAGCTTTTGCTGAATTGCAGAGCTGGTAAGTTGAGTTGCTTTTGATATCAGTAGCATTGATCATTGATAAAAAATGATCATTTATAAAAGATGGTTAATCATTCACCAAATTCTTTAATTCCTAACTCTTAACTACTCTACATAGTGGAGAAAGACTTAAAAATCCTATGCTATATTTAGCTTTCTGCTTCATTCTATTTGTGGTCACAGTGTGGGAATGAGTGGTAGAGAGAACTCATAATGCTTTAGGTAGGAATGGGCCTAAATTAATATTAACATTGTTCGGAAAGGGACAAATAATTAAAGAGTAGGTTGTGCATCCTTACATTAGGGTCTGTCTGTTAAACCAGGAATCTGTAACCAATGACATGATGTTTTTGAACAAAGTTATAAAGTAGAAAAGATGTCTTTGTTTTCCTAATGCACCCCACCCTAATGGTCTCTTTTGTGCCCTATTATTAATCATTGATTTATTTTAATTTTGTGTTTTTTAAAAATTCTTTTTTTTTTTTTTTTTAGTTTCTGCTTTATAACAAAGTGAATCAGTCATACATATACATCTGTTCCCATATCCCTTCCCTCTTGCGTTTCCCTCTCTCCCACCCTCCCTATCCCACCCCTCCAGGCGGTCACAAAGCACCGAGCTGATCTCCCTGTGCTATGCGGCTGCTTCCCACTATCTATCTACCTTACGTTTGGTAGTGTATATATGTCCATGCCTCTCTCTCTCTCGCTTTGTCACAGCTAACCCTTCCCCCTCCTCATATCCTCAAGTCCATTCTCAAGTAGGTCTGTGTCTTTATTCCTGTTTTACCCCTAGGTTCTTCATCACATTTTTTTTCCTTAAATTCCATATATATGTGTTAGCATACGGTATTTGTCTTTTTCTTTCTGACTTACTTCACTCTGTATGACAGACTCTAGGTCTATCCACCTCATTACAAATAGCTCAATTTCGTTTCTTTTTATGGCTGAGTAATATTCCATTGTATATATGTGCCACATCTTCTTTATCCATTCATCCAATGATGGACACTTAGGTTGTTTCCATGTCCTGGCTATTGTGAATAGACCTGCAATGAACATTTTGGTACATGTCTTTTTGAATTATGGTTTTCTCAGGGTATATGCCTAGTAGTGGGATTGCTGGGTCATATGGTAGTTCTATTTGTAGTTTTTTAAGGAACCTCCATACTGTTCTCCATAGTGACTGTACCAATTCACATTCCCACCAGCAGTGCAAGAAGGCTCCCTTTTCTCCACACCCTCTCCAGCATTTATTGTTTCTAGATTTTTTGATGATGGCCATTCTGACCAGTGTGAGATGATATCTCATTGTAGTTTTGATTTGCATTTCTCTAATGATTAATGATGTTGAGCATTCTTTCATGTGTTTGTTGGCAGTCTGTATATCTTCTTTGGAGAAATGTCTATTTAGGTCTTCTGCCCATTTTTGGATTGGGTTGTTTGTTTTTTTGCTATTGAGCTGCATGAGCTGCTTATAAATTTTGGAGATTAATCCTTTGTCAGTTGCTTCATTTGCAAATATTTTCTCCCATTCTGAAAATTCTATCTTAAAATATATGTGTTCTGTAGGGGAAATAGGGTTTAGTAGTTAAAGAGGTTTGAAAATACTTAAATTTTTTTTTACTATTGGGCTTCTTAATGCCTTTTCAGTGCTAATCTGCATTGTGAATTTACAAGAGGGAGCTATTTATCGAATATATTTGATTATAGATTATAGAATTGTTGGGAGGAGAAATATATTCTAATTTTTTTATGGAACACTGAAGCTGTTTTAACTATTAGATAGTAAAGTGATAACTAATTTTTAAACCATAACTCCTTTTGGGGGGGGGTATTTGCATTTTATAAGGGACTTTTTTGAAAATGGAAAAGCCCTAAGGACCAAATTAAGTAAAATGATAGGAAGACAAGCAGCTAGGCTGATATTTGGGGATTTAAGACTGTCCATTCTGCTTACTTGTAAGACTTGCATGGATCTGAAATGTGAGAGGACGTTTTCACGAATAGGGAGGACCTACACCACTCTTCCTCCCACCCATCCATCCGTTTTCTTGCCTGTCTATGGGCTGTTTCCTGAGGTCGTATTCAGCCATGTCTCTGTTCACAAACTTAGTCTGGTCACTTCATGCCACAGCAGACAAAAGATAGAGGGAGTGTGGGTAGCCTCAGTCCTCCTGTTTTGTGGAATTGAAGAAGGGAGTGAATTAACGAAGATGTAGAATAAAGCCTCCAAAAAGTTGCTGACCACTGCTTTTATCATTTGCAAAGTGTAGAGTGGTCCATGAACCAAAAAGTACTTTTAGGATAGATAATTCATCTGCTAGTCTACCCATGCTTTGTCCTAAATCCCAAGCTTCCCCTTTCAGGTTTTATAGCTAGAAATTCAATGTCATATCTTCTGTTTTTCTTCTATACATTTTTGCTCTAGCCAGATTACTCATCTCAAAACTTAACGTACACATTTCCTCTTCCATATACTAGTTAAGGCCACTTTTCCAGCCTAATAATGCTCTCCTATATTTTCTGCTTATCTAAATCCAACCAATTCTCCAAAATTCACCTTTAATAAAGTCTAACTTCCCCTGGAAATTTTTCTAGGTAACTGATTTCTCCTCTTTCTGACCCTCTGGGAGAAAGCCCCATGCCCTTTGCTCTGGATTATTATCATATCAGATATTGTTGGCTCAAGAAAAGAATAAAGAGCTAAGAGTAGAGCATCACAACTTTGCCTTGACAAACCTCCGGTCTCCATGATTATTTAGTTTACTGATTACTTAGCCACAGGATCTGATTCCATTCAGAACCAGCCTGAACCAGGAAATACAGTTCCGGGAGAGAGATTTGTGAGTCCTTGTTGACTTGGAACCCAGTCAGGGGGAGCCTCCTTTAATAAATGACAAATGAAATGGTTTCCTGCCTAGAAACTGTGTATTTAGGATTGATTAGCAGGCATAGAAACCAGGTCAATTTAACTTGAGGAAAGACATTACCTGCCCTTTCCTGCTGGTGTAAAGCCTTCTCTCTGGATGATTGGGTTTTTAAACTGGCTTATTTCAATGCCCCTGTAGTTTCTACTTCAAGGTATAATTGGCAAGTGAGCTAACTCCCTTTGGCACTGAACCAGAGCTTGGAGTTAATGTCACTTAGGAAGCCATTTTTTGTGTTGGTTACAGTATAAAAGAAAAGCGTTCTAACAAATATGCAACAGTAAGATTACATTACACCTGACGGGGCACTAGGGGAATTATGCTGATAACTGCTTTCACATCGACGCCAAATGAAAGCTGACATTTACCTGTGGGAAGGTAAAAGCAGAGGCTTCCCAGGATGTAAAACGTCAAATCTGTTCTTATTGGTGATCCAGTAATAATCATCTCTAGACCCAGGTTTACTTTTCTTGTTAATTAATAAAATTTGTCTGACACATTGTTGGAGCTCCTAGCTGACAAGTTTAAGGCTGTTAAGGAGTAGGGTATGAAGTAGAACATGAAGCTGGAGTGTGTAAACTACTTCAGACAGTTGTCATAATATGTGTTGGTGAAAAATGCCAACAAAATACACACTCAGCTTGCCTTTTAAATAAAATTTCTGTTTTATTGAAAGTCAAAAGGTACTTACTAAAAGGAGAAAATGGGTAATAAATTTGGGATTCTACAGCACATAAAGTCAATGTACGCCTGTGCTTAAGACTGAAGTTTTTCCTGGCTGATTCCTCATTCACCTTAGAAAAGTAATCTCCTTTTATTTGAGCTTCTCTTTTCTTCTTATAATAAACTTAACAAAGGCTTTTAGATCCTTAAATTTAAAGCCCATCTATAGAGATGCTGAAAATTTTAAAAATAATTTTATGAATGAAAGCACTTTCAAAAATGTCTAAAAACCGTAGAAATAAAGGAATGGGCTACTGTTATAATGTGTTATCAGAAAGGTACCTAGCACTCTTTAGTTTTAAATTATTCTTCAGTTTTCACATGTTTAGTACATTGATATCTTATTTCTAGTAGTTCTTGCCTCCATGGTTCTCAATATTCTTTGATTTAAAATTCTAACCCTTTAACCATCTGTGAAAATAACTAAATAACATACGAAGATTACTTTACAGTACCAAACATGTTCAATCATACTATCTGATTTATTCATCCAGATTTCTGTCCTGTGCAGAGGAAACTTTATATTTTACTTTACTATTAAAAGGAATTTGAGTCTTAGGTTAAGCTGTTTGCCTAACATGACATCGTAAGTTGCAGACTCAGTATTTGAATCTGTGTGTTCTGACTCCCAGTAACCTATGCTCTTCATCCCACCCATCACTGATGGCTCACTTCCCCACTAAAGCTTGAGAAGAAGGCTAGAGACTCTTGGTGCATATCTCATACGTTATCTCCTCCTCAGCTGAAAGGCTGTGTAACAGAGAAATCCCACTGCAGGAGAATTTAGGGACTAAGGAATTCAATTGTTATAGAATAGGGTTAGAATGAAGAGGACCAGGATTTTGACTGAGCCTATGAACGTCTTTAAAGGATTTTTTTAGTTCAATAAAACAAAACTATAAGAACGACCATTCCATCCAAAATATTTAATGTTCTTTTTATGTTGTAATTCATAAGGGCCTAAATCACTCTTCTTAAGTCACAATTTGGAGTGACTTGCAATTCAGTTATTCTTCAGGTCAGATCTTAGTTGTGGGAAAGGCATGAAGATTTTAAGAGAAAGGTTACTGTGGAGGGGGTCAATTAGAAAAGATTTCTTGGAGGAAATGAATCATTATCAAGCCTTGAAAACACATGGAATTTACACTGGCAGAAAGGGTGGGGATCCTTTAAGAGATATGATATAAGCAAAGGCATAGCAGGGACATGTAGGGACTTCACAGTGTAGCTAGAGCTAAGGGGCAATAGTTGAAAGTAGTGAGAGATAAGTCAGAGGCTAAAGTAGAATGAGAGCGTTTGATGAAGGAATCTGAATTTTGTTTTTCTTTTTTTTAAAGTTTCCTTTATTCCCTCTTATTTTTACTATATTTCCCGTAATTATAACAATTGTTTTAAAAAAATAGAAGTCATATAACTATACCACCTTAACACATAATTAATTTTTTATTTTTTTGTGTTCCCTGTGTCCCTTATCTATAAGCATGGATAATCTTAATAGATATAATCATAGTGAGATTGTAATTTTGTAGTGTATTCTTTTCACTTAAATTATCTTTGATTCACCTCTTTATAACTGCCTGCACTGTGTTAGTATGTGTATGTGTTTATTTAAGAATTTCTAGGGACTTCCCCGGTGGTCCAGTGGTTAAGGCTTCACCTTCCAATGCAGGGAGTGCAGGGAGCTAAGATCCCACATGCCTCACGGCCAAAACACCAAGACATAAAACAGAAGAACAAATTCAATAAAGACTTTAAAAATGGTCCACATAGGAAAAAAAAAGAAGAAGAAAAAAAGGGACTTTGCTGGCGGTCCAGTAGTTAGGACTTTGCACTTCCACTGCAGGGGACACAGGTTCAATCCCTGGTTCGAGAACTAGCATCCTGCATGCTGTGAGGCGTGACAAAAAAAAAAAGAATTTCTAGACAGTGGATCTGGAATGTATAATGATTTACCAGAGTAATATGAGGGCATTTTACTAAACAGATATTCTGCTGAAACTGAGAAATCAACATGAGTACAGAAATTAGAATAATAATTGCTGTTGCCATTTATTGAGGTATTATTGTATGTCAGAAATCTTTATGCACAATATCTATATATAACAATATCATTTGTAATATTATACTCATTTTATAGATGAAAAAAATGGTCACAGAAAAAATAATTTGCCAAAAGTCATACTTGTTATTAAGTGATACTTTTCCACTATATCATACTTCCTTTTTTGTGTCTTACCAGGTATCTCTGTTTGCCTTTATTTTTTCAGTCTTCACCTTCCTAGTCCATATATGTCTCCCTTTAGACGTTGCTATCATATCCAGAGGGAAGGTTCAAAAAAACAAGTCTCAGTTTAGGATCAAGTCAGCCACTCGTTACGTGGCTTAACACTCCAACTGTTTTTCCTTACCAACTAGAAACTTGAACAATGAGCTACTTGGTAATCTAGATTGCTACTGTTTCTTTTTCCCAAAACATATTGTAAAATATCATCGAATCATATGGTCTCTAGTATTACTTAAGAATCGAGATGCTTTGACCACTGGAGAAGAACAGAAAGAAAGGTTTTCCATTAAGGGCCTGTCCCACAAGAACAGCTTATATCCACATTCTAACTTCTTAAAAGCTACTTGAGATTCTTAAAATTTGAAAATTACATTACATGCTTTGTAAAGACCTCCTAACAAAGAGGGACCGAGTTTTCATAAGATCCAAATTTGATTTAATAAGCTGATTCTTTCCATTCATTTTACCCCCAATTGTATAGCTCAACATGATGACCTGGCTGCCTAACTGGTGTTTTTTGTTTCTATTTTGAGCCCAGATATGTGTACCATACTCATAAAACCAGTGTTGGGAATACGGAGTTTTATGAAACCCTTGAAGCATCATTAATTCTCTGCTAACAAAAACTACTGAAAATTCTCTTTTTTGGTTGTTTTATATGAGAAGGGAGAAGTGTCTTCAGAGAAATAAAGGTGTTTGCATTGGCTTGGCTTTGCTTGGATTTCTGCTTTAGTGGAATTAGAATAAATAGGTTTTAGGTTTTCAGCAAATAAAATCAAGTTCAAATGTTTTGTAAGAACATTATTGAGTGGTTTAGAGTATAAACCCTTGAAATAATTAGTTGGCTCAGGAATTGCCAGAGTCGTTTCTATTATAACATTGTTTTCTAATGCAACAACCATAAACCAATGATAGTTAATAGTTTTTTGGTACCAAGGAATTACTGAAGGCAATAGCTTTAATCAATAAGCTACATGTTAAATATATTAATTAAAGGGCTTGTTTCAAATGATGGATATATAATGTATCTTAGAGATATTAATGGTGATGCTACAGGAACAACTATTCTGACCAACTAAATTACGCAAAAGCTTTAGAGTAAGTTGAGGAAATGTGAAGATGGTAAAAAGTCTTGGTAAGGAGGGAAGGAAATAGAGAACATTCAGACATTTACCAGTCTTTTTCCTTAACAGTGACAAGACATCTAAAACCATCTTTCATGGTCAAAGAAAGGATATGGAAATTCTCTGTGCTGTATGAGGCCCAGGCTTAATAAGACCTAGTGTCTTTCTAAACAGAGTCCCAGCAATATTTAGTGGATTTTCATTATCAGTTTCTGAGTCCAGTGTTATCAGATGCTCATCATCATGTATTTCCATTCAGGAAAGCCTTGACAGAACAGTTGCAAGCTTAGTACCCTCAAGTACTGAGTAAGAAAGGTAACAAAGTCTGGCAGTCTGAATGAGCCTTTCATCACTCTCTGAGAGGACTCACTGCTTGTAGCTATGGCATCTGAAAACTATTACCTCAAACCACAGGTACTTTTGAATCTCTTGGCCACAGATCCATACTGGGACCGCCATACAGCTTAGAACAGGTGGAAACTTTAGCTTAAGTTTCCTCATTGTCAGAAAGTTGTATTACACTAAATTACTATTTTTAATTGTAAAAAATGCCTCTGCTATTTATCTTATGCTTAGCCTACGTTCCACCTTTGCACTTTTCTCACCTTCTCTGTTTATTTTGTGATGCGCATGTTTCCACACTTGAACTTTCAATATACAGAAAAGTTGAAGGGATAGTAGAGTGATGGGTGTATTTGCTCTGTGTGTGTGTGTGTGTGTTTTGGTGGAACCATTTGGAAGTTGCAGGCATAACATGCCATCCCTAAATGCTTTAGCATTAATTACCTAAAATACAGTTATTCTTCTACACAACTGTAATACATTATGTGATGTACTTTTAAGAAAGTTCTTAATAGTGTTTTGTGTTGGTCTCAGCCTATCTTTAGTGACGCTCTCAGCTAGGAATGCCTGGGGGCACTCACCCGGGCCCCGTACTGCTTGTGGCCCCTGCCCCCCTATGAGCCAGTGTTGTGGCAGACTGACCCTTGTGCTTCTTACGATTGCCACATGCACCTCAGCAACAACTATCAGGGGATTTTGAAGAAAAAAACAAGGTTTATTACTCACAAGTCGTGGAGGCTGCATGGCATGCCTGGAACCACACAGCAAAGTGTGCCTAAGGAGAGTACAGACCTGGGGTCATGCCTTTATTGGGGTTGAGGGTGGGGTGCCTAGGGTTTTGCGGGTTCTTTATTAGTAAATTTAAAACATAAGAGCAAGAAAGCGTGGGAAGGAAAAGTAGGATCACCCAAGTGGGTCAGTTATCTAGGTCGCCCAGGACCTTCTAAAAGGGGAACCTCATAGGTGGGGTGGCCTGGCTCTTTATGAATGTCGGCAACCGAAAGCTTAATGTTGGGCAGTTACATTATAACCAAAAAAGCTAATCGTCAGGCACTTACACTACATATAATTTAACATTTATTCATTTTTCTATTTTAAAGACTTGTAAAAAATTTAATGAAAAATTGCAAAGATTCATCAGGCTTTTCTCTGAGAAAATATCCCAACAGTTAGCCAATAGATTCCTCTGTTTACTGCTTGGCTGACATCACAGGACCTTTCAGTAGGTGTTATCAATAGATGGTAACATGACAAACAACAAACAAAAAGAAATAGAAGTGCTTACTGCTTTTCAGTGTTTTTTGGCATGAAAGGGTAAGCTTTTGTTTCTTTTTTAATTGGAGTGGTCATACGGTTGCTCACATACTGCCCTGTGAATTTCTTATGAAATGAGTTATTCAAGAAACAAAGGTTATGTAAATGGATGCTAATCATTCTTACAGGGGAAAAAAAGTACCATAGCCATGTAGTAGCTCATACTGACACAAAAAAGTCTTATTGTGACAGTGCAGAACTTTTTTCCTTGCTGAAAAAGTATCATGTGACATTCTACTTTTTCATAATAAAGATTGTTAAGCTGCAAAAATCTTACTTGTTTGCTGAGCTCTTTTAATAAGCATTTTACAAGCTTTGTCAGAGACAAATTTGTCATCTGATGGACACAGTGTCTGCATCTTAAGGTGATTCAGCGACAGAAGAGAGGTAATGATAAACTCGAAGCCTGGTAGCTCCTGTCTCAGATGTGCTTCTGTTTTGCCTTTTAGGTATTCCAAATGCTGCTAGAGTTCTTGGAGCAAAATATTTGCCAAGGTTTGGGGAATGCTTTCTTAGCAAAAGTATTGCTACCCTATCACAATAGTTGTATATTCTCTCTAGTCTGGTGCTTTGGGATTAATATGCCAGCCAAATTTGTTTTGTTACAAGTCTGTGTATTAACATCACGCATAATGATTATCAAACCTGTGTTCTCCAGCACTTTACTATAACAGATTTTGCTCCTTGAGGAAATGTCCCTGCCTTATACTTTTTTGTATATCTCACTGTAGTCTCCATATTAACTACTTTGTGCCAGCATAACAACATATTGAGCTAAATTGAATTAGACTGTGTGTGTGTGTGTGTGTGTGTATGCATATGTGTGTGATTAGTTTTACAACCAGAAACAAGAGGAGAACTTTTATTAACCCTGTAGTTATATTCCCACTCAAAAGGAGAAATTAGAATGAATTTCAAATATGAAGAGATTTGGAACATTTCATGTGTGTGCAGGTATTAAAGTTTTAGTTTTGTGTTTTTGTTTGGGGGGTTTTGTTTGTTTGTTTGCCACCACTAAGCAAAACTGATATGGTAAGGAAAATTATTTTCATCCAGAGGTTTAATCCTAGGGCAGCCTATTATTTCTTTATATGTTCACTGGAGGTGGTGGGCTCTTTTCTAAGAACATAGAAAAGCTTTCCCATGCTTACAAACCATTTACATTTGCAGTGGAGAAAATTCTAATTGACCATTTAATGTTCTTTTTCTGTAAAAAGCCTTCCAAAAACCTTTGATTCCATCTTTTCTGGATTACTATTAAACGTTTACCTGAAACCAGCACAGTATATGTATGTCTTTTGACTACTCTGCATTCTTTTTTTTTTTTTTTTTTTTTTTTCCTTTTTTTTTTTTTTGTGGTACGCGGGCCTTTCACTGCTGTGGCCTCTCCCTGTGCTCCGGACACACAGGCTCAGCGGCCATGGCTCACGGGCCCAGGTGCTCTGCAGCATGTGGGACCTTCCCGGACCGGGACACGAACCCATGTCCCCTGCATCGGCAGGCAGACTCTCAACCACTACGCCACCAGGGAAGCCCCACTCTGCATTCTTAAGACTAAAGCTCCAGTGGACTTGGTGCAACTGTGCTAAAATGTTGAAGATCTATAAATCCTAATCGTGGGTAAATTTATCATGCCCTAGCAGGAGTATTTCCTGGTAAAAATTCATTAGAAGCAAAGCTGTCCAATTTTATAGACCAAAATATAAAATAAAAAATATGCACATATGTAGAAATATGTAATTTCCATGAGGACTTCCGCTTTAGCATCTTATCAAGAAATGTTTTGTAGCTTGCTACTGCCATCTACTGGTTCTCAACTCTTAGATGAGTAGCTATTGGTTTACTGTAATATATAGAAATAAAAGGGAATTAGGTTTCTTTATTGGAATCTTTAAAATAGTCTTTGCTGAGGGTGAGATAGGATTTTCATGTGGTATATACAGTGTTTATTTTGTAGTATGCTTTTAGGGAACAAACTCATAAGTCTTTCTCCACTATTAACAATGTGCTGTATTCCTGTTTGAGTTTCTGATCAAACCTTTTTTCCCTTTGTCATCCCTTCCTAGTTTAATGGATCGAGAAGTGGCATTGCTTGCTGAAATGGACAAAGTGAAAGCTGAAGCAAGTAAGACTGATCTTTATTAAAGCTATTACCTGCCTCTCAACCCCCATAACAAAAGCTCAATATAAATGACACAATAAGAGTTTATATATTTGGTTAAACAGTCTTGAGCAGTTGTACTATGCTGGCATAGGAATCCTTTCAGGTGAAACAACTTTACAAGAACCTGTTTTTCAATATTTCCAAATTTTAATATTTTGAATATAGAGTTCAGTGTCTAAGAGACTACTTCATGGTATCTGCCACCACAGCACCAATTAAGGAAAATAAAGTATCTTGCAGGTGCCTGGGTTTTATTTTGTTTTTTCCTCCAGTGACTGAACAATTCCATTGGATTTTTTTCTACTTGGAAAAAAACCTTTGGCATAATCAGAGGAGACGTCACCAGGTTGCCTACAATTAGTATATACATTCCTGTCATTACCTCTCTCAGAACTTTCTTTGTTTTCTCAGGTTGTAGAAACTTCACTCAGTGTCTGTTATCATTGGGTAGGGAAAAAGTCAATTAATTGAAGGTTCAGGATACCCATGACGAGGGTTCTTTGAAAGCTTACTAAAATGGAGTCTGGAGGAGTAGTCTAACTTGGATAATTTGTGGGGTTTTATACAGAAGAACCAGATATCTGTTTTCTGTCATTTCTATTAAGGGTCAGGTTAAAGATAGACAGCTATATGAAAAGAAGGGAATGCCAACTGCACCTTGTACATGGCATTGATTTGGGGCTTTTCAACAGTTTTCCCTTCGTGCATTGAATGCCAGATTTGTAATTAGGAAGGTTGTTTCTTTAACCTACTCTCAAACTGGTGAGAATGGAAATAGGTTGAGATGATGACTCACAATTAAATCATTTGTGTCTGTGGTCATGGGCCAGAGGAGACAGCTTTGAAGCACTGAGCTGCGTTCAGTTTTGATCCATTTTAATGAAATTTTGAGTACATAACAGAGATGCTATCCATTGTTTTTCAATTTCATTTAAATTAACTGGTATATCCTGAAATTTCAGGTGACAGTTTCAGTCCATTCTTGTACCTATGTGTTCTCTTTTTGAAGTTGAAGTTTCAGAGAAAATAAAATTAGTAAGAAGACATAGCCCCTAAAAAAAAAAAAAGACATAGTCCTTACTGTTGAGAAGATGGTGCTTTTTTTTTTGGCTACATTGGGTCTTTGTTGCTGAGCGCGGGCTTTCTCTAGTTGTGGTGAGCACGGGCTACTCTTCATTGCGGTGGGCAGGCTTTTCATTGTGGTGGCTTCTCTTGTTGCGGAGCATGGGCTCTAGGCGCGCGGGCTTCAGTAGTTGCAGCAGGTGGACCCTAGAGTGCGTGGGCTCATTAGTTGAGGTGCATGGGCTCCAGGGCGCACGGGCTCAGTTGTTGTGGCTCGCAGGCTCTAGAGCTCAGGCTCAGTAGTTGTGGCACACTGGCTTAGTTGCTCCACGGCATGTGGGATCTTCCCGGACCAGGGCTTGAACTGTGCCCCTGCATTGGCAGGCGGATTCTTAACCACTGCACCATCGGGGAAGTCTGAAGGTGCTTTTTAAAATACATCTTTTAGAGGCTTCCCTGGTGGCGCAGTGGTTGAGAGTCCGCCTGCCGATGCAGGGGACACGGGTTCGTGCCCCGATCCCGGAAGATCCCACATGCCGCGGAGCGGCTGGGCCCGCGAGCCATGGCCGCGGAGCCTGTGTGTCCGGAGCCTGTGCTCCGCAACGGGAGAGGCCACAGCAGTGAGAGGCCCGCGTACAGCAAAAAAAAAAAAACATCTTTTATAGAAAATTTTGAACATATTTCAAATAGAGAGGCTAATATAATTAACCCCCAGCACCCAGCCTCAACCAGTTATCAATTCATGGTCAATCTTATATTATCAAATACAGTCCACCCCTCTCATGCTAAAAATCCAAGTTCTCAATGACACTGATGTAATTACTCATTTACCAATAATATCAAAAAGGTGTTTCTTTTTCTTTTCTTTACACATTATAGTTTATTAATTATATGTTCATAGTACTTCACAGTTCAGAGTTTTTTCGCACTCATTCATATGTGATGTTAATATCAACCTTATGGGAGAGTTAGGTTTTTGGATTTTATTTTGTTTTATTTTTTTCATTTCATAAATGAAGAAACAAGTTCCTTGGAAAAATGTGACTTGTCCAAGGTCATATAATTAGGCCCTCTGAGTTATATGATATGTGTAGAAGTCTTTACTTGACACATCTTGAGATCTGTAATTTTATCTTAGAATCCTAGAATGCTGGAGCTGAGAGAAAGTGAATTTGATACAAATGGCAAATAGGTTTTATCTTGAGAGCCAGACCAACAGATCATTTGTATTTGTTGGGCCTTTGTATTGAGAAACTTTTGTATGCATGTTCCTAACATTGGGAAAGTGTGCCCTTATCGATTAACCTGACATGGGTATAAGCAGCCCATGGGTGGCATATATGTGGCAGATTGGACTAAGTAAACTTGCTAAAGACATTCAGCTCTACACCTGATGTAGCTCTTTAAAAATCCTATTTTTTCTAACGTAAATTTGGCTAGTTTCTCAGTAGGTTACAGGATTCTGTGTATAAATTAGGAATTGAGTTTGACTGCATGCCACAGAATGGCCTAAAGAAATGTGAGTTTCTTTTTCTCTCATGAAATGAAAGGTCCAGAGGTAAGCAGTCCAGGGCTGTAGGCAATCTCCAAAATGATACGAGGGACCCAGGCTTCTCTATCCTTCTCCCCAGCCATCCTTACATTGTGCTTATGGTCAAAATATACATCCTATGGCTCCAGTCAGGGAAGGACAAAATGTTACATGCAGGCTAAAACTCCTTTAGAGAGCTTTCTAGTAAGCCTCGCCTCTGAATTCTGCTTAGATCTCAACAGCCAGACTATACCACATGATAAATTTATGTGTAGCAAAGCTAGGAAATGTAGCTTTTTTTACCTAAGCACATTGGTACCCAACAACATTTAGACTTCTGATAGAGGAGAATGGATATTCAGTCACTAACAGTCTTTGCTACAGTCCACCCCTCAGCTACCCCGCAGTCCTCTTTTTGCCAAAATGAGAACACACTCACCTGCTGCTTGATGGCAACACCTCCACAGTCTCCTCTAGTTCACGTATTCAGCTGAAAGTCCAGGACTTCTGGGTAGCTTCAGATCTTCCAACAGCTCTGGTTATGGTATATTGTGGTCTGGCATCCCATAAACTGAAAGAAACATTATTACATAGATAGGGAGAGAAGAGGATAATTATAGTAAAAATTCCCACTTGGACATGCAATGATCAAAGCTTACTGGACTGGAATAGTAGAGTCCCTGCCCCAGTGGTAGAGAAAGTTCCTTGGTTCATTTGGCAGCCCCTAGATCTGCTTCCTGAGAGGATTTCTTTTGCCCTTTGTCCTCTGTAACCCCTGGCTTTCTACTCTGAGAGAATTTTTATTGTCTGTCATTCTTCATGGCCATACCTGAGTTACACATCTGGGAGCAAGCCAGAGAAGATGCTTCTTGAAAGGCTGTAAATAATCTAATGTCCATCATTAGGGAACTTGGTAAATAATTGTTGTATATCCACATAGTAGAATACTAGGTGGCTATTAAACAGAGTGAGGGGAATCCAATGTACTAATAAGGAATGAACTTCAAGACATAGTAAGTAAAAATAGCTAAGGTAAAGGAGGGACCATTGTGAGGGGAAAAAAGAGAGAGAGAGATTGTATATGCAGAGAGTATAATGGAAAAGTATACATAAGAAATTGTTACCAGTGGTTTCCTCTGGAAGTCAGAAATAGGAGGGACCGTTTTATTTTTCATTTTATACCCATTTATTCTAGATGTATTCTTTACCTTGTGCATATTTTTGTTTTAATTTATATGCGTCTTGATAAAATTTTTTTAAGTGGGAAGAGGAGAAAGAGAAATGACAAGTGATGTATGAGTCTTTATGATTCATAAAAAGCATTTACCATGTAAACTGCCTTCAGAGTCCCTCAAGAAGGTGGAAACTGGACCTTTGGTATTTTCACTTTCTGGATGGGTGGGCAGCTAAGCCTTTGGCTGTCCAAGTACATACTGCAAGGCCTATACTTCTAGTTCTTCTTTGTCCTATTTAACAGACCATAAGAGTCATACTCCCTTTCCTCTACAGTGGAAATTTTGCTCAGCCGTCAGAAGAAAGCCGAACTTCTAAAGAAGATGACTGATGTGGCTGTTCGGATGTCAGAGGAGCAGTTGGTTGAGCTCAGAGCTGATATCAAGGTAGAACTTCCTTCTCCTTTCTGCCTTTCTTCTTACCCTCGGGGACTAAAGTAGCAAATCTCCATACTTCATGGCTGTATCTAATATATTTAACTCATGATCTCCTCTTCCCAAACCTCGCCCTTTTCCTGGCCCTTTCCCTTTCTCTGTAAATGGTACTGTCATCTATCCAGTGTCCAAGCTGGAAACCGTAGGGAATTTCTCCTTTTCCCGCAGTTCAGTCTGTCAGCAGACCCTGTCCCTTTGACCTTCTGCAAAATCTCAGATCTGACCTTTTCTCTTTGTCTCTACCACCACCATCATGATCAAGCTACAGCGATCTCTTGCTTGGACTTTGTGGTAGCCTCTTAACTGATTCCACTCCTCCTCTTTGCCACTGCCCTGACCTCCCCACCCCTTCATATCCGTCCCTCGCATTACAGAACCTACTTCAAACTTCCCGTTGCTTTCAGGATAGGCTATAATGCTTAATGGCCTGTAGGGCTCTGTATGGTCTGGCCCTGCCGCCGTGCTTTGCACAGCATCCCCCTTGTCCCCTCTGCTCCATCCATACTCGCTCTTCTTCCCACAGGCATACCCTGTTCCCTCCTGTGAGGGCTGCTGCACATACTCTTCCATCTGTCCAGAACATTCTTTTCCCTCCCCCTGCCACTCCCAGCACACACCTCACTCCTGACCTCATCCTTCCTGACTTTCCTGACGTGTCCCTCCTGTTTGTGCCTTCCTAGCACACTTATAATTGTATGTGCATTTGATTAATCTGTCTTTCCCACTCGATAGTGAACTTTACAGTGACAGGAACTGCTGTGTCTCCAGTGCCCTGGCACAATGCCTTGGCGCATAGTAGGTGTTCAGTAGATAGTTAAATAGTTGGTTGGCCAATTCTGATTTTATAAGAGAAAAATGAGCAATATGAGGTGTTGATTATATTGTAAACTGTTTATAAAGATTACTTGGATTCAACACTCAGATGTTTTAAATTCTTAGATAAAGAACAGTGTTTCGGGCTTCCCTGGTGGCGCAGTGGTTGAGAGTCCGCCTGCCGATGCAGGGGACATGGGTTCGTACCCCGGTCTGGGAGGATCCCACGTGCTGCGGAGCGGCTGGGCCCGTGAGCCATGGCCGCTGAGCCTGCGCGTCCGGAGCCTGTGCTCCGCAACGGGAGAGGCCACAACAGTGAGAGGCCCACATACTGCAAAAAAAAAACAAAAAACTGTTTCTGAGACTAAGATGGGAACCTGAGAGAGGTTGGGTTATTCATGGGTAGCTGTGGACACTAACATTCTAATTAATTGTTTCTAAACCATGAACTGTATGGCCTTCTCTACTCCTGTGCCCTAACTCTGCTCTTTCTGAAAGTGTGAGATTTATTGCCATATTTAAGAGGAATACATGCTGGGGAGGCTATATAACAGCCTTTGTAAAATAAAAGCATAGATGGAAGATCATCTGAGACCTTGCAGGCATCCCTGTTACCATCCTGACCCAGTCTTTCACATAAACCTATGTCGTGTTATTATTCTCTCACTCCTTCCCCTTAGGCTATATTGGGGAGAAATAGTGAAACCAACAATGCAAGTTTTAAATTACCATTTTCTGATTAACTAAGACTATATTGCTAGATTTTATAGAAAGTCTTCCTCGCACTGATGCCAGTCAGTCTCATTCAACTATCTGGGAGAAGCCAGAAACCCCTTTGGAGTTAGATAAGAATTCTGGCTCTCACAGGCTTCATCTGTTCCCCTTCCCACGTGGTTGAAGAGCTGCTAGAAATATTTCTGCAGGCTGACTAAGGATCTGTTTCTCTCCACGTTTTCAGTGTACTGAAGTGGGTGCTGTGCAATTTAAATGTCTTATTTCCAGATCATTTTATTTCCGTCATTCCTGTTATGTCTTTGGCTCAGGAAACCCTAGAATGTGTTTCAGAATTAATCTCAGACTGATATTACATGTCTGAAGGCTTTGTTATAGAGATTCGTGTGCTTTCCTAAGCCACAGTATACTCTGAAGCTTTAGGACTTCAAGTCCCAGAGGTAATTTTTATTTCTCCTGTCCCGTTTATTGCTTCTAGGTGCATCCCGAGGATTCTGATGCACTTGATTCTACCCCTTGAAAATCCAAAGTGGAATTAGGCCACCCCCAGTTAGAGGACTGCTCTGAGTTCAGTTCTTCTAAATTATATCTAGGCCTTTAACTTTTCTTTCTTACTCTCTTGTACATCTGAAAAAATGGTGCCAGACTACCTTAGAAATTGTTTATTGAAATAGACCCCCAGAAGCACTTTATTCCTGACATGTTTCTAGCCCCACTATTTCTATAGTATAGTTAGTTTTTGACCCAAGGGGATGGTTACTTCTCAGCTCAGTCTGCTTAAAAGGATTAAATTACTTGCAGCACAAACTCTTCTCATTTGCAAAGCTGACTTTTCACTTGAATGATTTTCCATCTCAAGAAATTGTTCCTATTACAAGGACTAACAAATCCTACTTTATAAAGCGGTGAAGTGGGTTTACTAAGGAAGTTTATATTAGAGAACACCAAATCATCTATTTAAATTAAGGAATCATTGTTGTAACTTATGAGCATTTCTGCTTCCTCTGCCTGTGTATAAAATGGAATGATGTGGAGAGTAGCTAACAGTGGAGAGAAAGGTGGTCCTCCATCATGAGTTCCTTCTTTCTCCAGAGTTTCTCTTGATTTACACTTAATGACCATTAACATTTCATAAAGCTCCCAAATGGACTTATCTTTGGGCCCTTAAGGAAAATGACTGAAATTTGTCAATCACCCAACATTGGTAATATGATGGCCATGTATGTAGTGAACTTTGAAGCACAAAAAGAAAACAATTGAAAGTAATTGTTTCATCTGTTTATAGCAAGCTATAAATCCCACATATATTGTTTGTCTCACCTGGAGGCTTTTCTTTGTCTTTTCTCCAGCACTTTGTTAGTGAACGTAAATATGATGAGGATCTGGGACGAGTGGCCCGATTCACCTGTGATGTAGAGACCCTAAAGAAGAACATAGATTCATTTGGACAAGGTGAGGTGCTGAGAAATTCAGGGCGCCAGAGATGGTGATAAGAAGACCACCCTCTACTAACTAGAAACTGAAGTGCCGATTGGCTTCTCCCCTGATTCTTCCTCAGTCCCTCTTGGGTTTTGGTTTGTTTGCTTGTGTTTATGAAAAGGAACTCTGAGATACTTAATAAGCCAGTGGACACAGATGCTTTGAGCTCTGAGGATAGGCATTTTTCAGCTCCCTAAATTTGCGGTCATATTTTCTCATCATTTCCCGCTGAGCTGAGAGGTGTTTGGTATATAGTATAAAGAGCATGTGGCCCTGGAGTCAGACCAAGTTTGAATCCTTGCCTCTGCACTCTACGTTGGGCCGCTCATTTTACTCCTCGGTGGAGGTAACAATACCTGCTTTGCCTAGCTCATAGTAGGTGTGTGTGGAGGCGGGGCACAGAGGTGCCTGTGTGGTGAGAGCCTGTAGCGACACATCAGCCAAACCCAGACCCCGAGCTTGGCTCCTACGTTCTTTCTGTCTCGGTGTGAAAGTGAAATAAATGTTGGACCTAAGGCAGTGATTGGGAGCTCAACATTAGCCCAGGCTTAAAGCCAAGGAAAAAAATCTAGGGAGTACTTTTAGACCATTGAATTCTGACAAAACTTGAATTGAAAATATTAGTATTTTTCAGCTAGATTGATATTTTGAATTTGGAGTTATTTTTGCAGAAAGAGCCTTGGGAAGATAGATATTTGTTGTAAAGACTAGTTCTGTTCATATGTAACTCATCTTGCCTCATTCAAATTTTTAAAAAAGAATTTGGCTTTTTATTTAACTTTTTCTTTCTTTTTGAAGTCTGTACTTTAGAATGTTCCTTGCATAGGAAAATGAACATATGGCCCATACTATTGTTCCTAGGCTTAGTCAGCCGCTGGAGCCAAAGCCAGGAGTTTAGGTGGTAGGAAACGCCAAGAAGTCATTAGTTGGTGGGGGGATGGGCCACTTACCAAGCGGTGGGGATTTGGCAGAAGTGGAGGAAGAGGGCAGAAGGGAGATTTTCCTTCCCGTTTACCTATTTATAAGCTTATCTTTACAAATACTCAGATAGACAGTTCTTTATCCTAAATTGCTCATTGTGAGATGGAGAAATAGGGAAAACGTTACCCATCATGCTCTTCTATCATCTGACCAGATATTGCTCATATTTCTGTCTCAGTGTCCCATCCAAAGAACAGCTATTCAACCAGATCTCGATGTAGCTCGGTTACATCTGTGTCTTTGAGTAGCCCGTGTGATGCCTCTGTTGCTTCCTCTTCCACCTGTGCCTCTGCTCCCAGCCTTACAAGTGCTAACAAGAAAAACTCGGCACCAGGGGACACTCATGCAACCACAGCAAACTCCAGTGGCCGGCCCTACCAGCCTCATCGAGAGGTAAACTAGCTTCCACACTGAGCAACTTACGAAGAAATGCTGCCAGGCTGTCACAGCTTAAACACTGACAGCTCAGTACATTACCTTCCTCTCTTTATGCCCATTCCACACCTATTTTGAATCCCTCCAGCCTCAGTTATTTCCAGAGAAAGCATTTGGTATGTATGTTCCAAATCACCAGCCAGTTTAGATTTCCTGTCGCCAAGACTGCTGATTTTCTGATGTTGGCAGTGATCCTAGCTTTGTAGGTAGTAGTATATTGCCTGGTAATTGGTCACACTGGGAGTCATGTACCCATCATGAGGTAGAAAAGCACCACTAGAAAGTTGAAGCATAATCCATAGTTTCTTGTCCTTGGTTTGAAGGAGATACATAAGAGCAGTTCAAGGCAGTGCTGTCAGTAATTCTTCAGACTGGTATTACATTGGAATTGGGGGACAAAAATAAAATCCTGTGCCATAAGCTTTCTGGGTTGTAATGTGAAAGATGTGTTAAATGTCACAGCAGCGTGACTTAATCTGTGGTTCATGATATATAGCAGAGTAGATCATAGTGATGTTTATTTTATTATTCCAGATGTTCCTTATCTTTACAAATGGCTTTCGATCTACAAAATTCAGACACGTGATAAGATACTTGCCCAACTGAGGGCTTGTAACAACCTCAGAGGATACTCTTTCTTCCTTTTCTGCCCAGCTAAAGAAAAGCTCTTCAGTGGAGAAGAGCATAGGGGTGAAAGGCAGGGGGTAAATAGTGAATGATTTATTAATTCTGATTAGTGTCTAGATTGGATCGGCTGATCAAACTCTGTGAGTTTTAAGAGAGAACTGAGTCCCAAGCCTGGGCTACCGCTATTAGGCTTTCAGAATACTCCTAAATAAACTGAACTGGAACAAACGGGTGCCCTAATGCCACAGTGCTCTGAACAGTGTCTTCTTTTATCCTTAGGTGTTGCCGGGGAACAGACGAGGAGGACAAGGCTACAGGCCACAAGGCCCAAAGTCCAATGACCCCACGAACCAAGGGCGACATGACAGTGGGGGTCGTTACAGAAACAGCTCATGGTATTCATCTGGTTCCAGGTACCAGAGTGCTCCATCCCAGGCGCCAGGAAACACTAGTGAACGGGGCCAGACTCACTCTGCAGGGACCAATGGAATTGGAGCCAGCATGGAGGCCAGCCCACCCAAGCCCTCATTCAAAAAGGGGCTCCCCCAGCGCAAACCCAGGACCTCTCAGCCTGAAGCCATGAACTCTTGAGGGAAATTCCAGCTGGCCTGTCTCTTCTATCCCACACAATTCAACTTGGTAACTGGACTTTAGGAAACTTGTAGTTAGATTTAATATCAAAAAGAAGTTTGCGCATTCACTTTTGATGCCATTCTAAATATTTTGGTTTCTTCTCTTCTCGTTTCCGCTTTACCATTTTTTTTGGAAGGGAAGCTGTTTTTTCCTTTGACCTTTCCCGGTGATATGGATTGATTCTGACTGTTCATTTCCACCAGGAATCACCGACACCTGTTGCCAGGTTTCCCAAGGGTAAGCAGTGTTCTTCCCAGTGCTCCAGGCCTTTCAGGGGCCTGAAGAGGCCTTCCTCAGCAACCCCTACTGCCCAGGCTTTCAGGAGGAGATGGATCAGGCAGCTGGTCTTGCTGCCTTTCCAGTCTAAGCAGAAGCCACACGTGCCAGTCAGGTTCCCTGTAAACAACAACATGACCAAGGGAGGCAATGAGGGGGTTGTGTACTGTCCTGGATTAGCCAGAGAAGGGGAAACTGAACTGGTGAAAAGGAAAGAACACTAGGAAACATTTGAGAATCTGCCTGTGCTCCCAGAACGTGCCTGAGATTGACACTCAGATCGGGGTTTCAGTCTCTTGCTTGGCACCGTAGCTTAACCTGCAGTTTCTTCCAAATGCCCAAGCCTTGTTTCCTATTACCTTAGACTGCAAACCAGTCTAGGGAAGTCTATGGGAAAGTAGCATTTAATTAAAGGAAAAAAAAGTGTTTCAGTGTTTGAAGATTTTTATTGTTGTTCTCCCTCTTTCCTGATTCCTATTCTGACCCTGAACCAAATTTATAGCAATATAATTAGTGTTAATCTAAGGTGTGAACCATCAAAAAATTGCCTCTGTCAGTCTTGAGAGTTGAATAAATAAAAACAACTGCATAAACGGTCCCACGTTTGTTTCACAGCAGGAAGTGACTTCATTTCATTATCTCTTTTTCTGTGGGCCTCATGGGGTAGAAGTCACTCGAACAGCTTGTTCGGGGCTTATGAGGGCATCCAATTCCTAAGTCATTTGTCCACTGCTTACCTTCAGAACCAAATTAAATGTAAAAGCCAGGATGAGCAGATGCAGCAGTTCCTCTTGGGAAAAGGTCTGTAGGAGAGGGAATGGTGACTTTCCGAAGGAGAGCCTACCAGTTCAGAAAACCCACAGCTGCCAGCAGCTCACCCAGGCAACCAAAGGCTCTGTCCACACCCCTGTCTTCCACTGCCTGTCCCTTCACAGGAGGAGTGATTTAACAACAGCAGAGCTTTTTCTTCCCCAGCATTTGTTCTCCCAAGGCTGAAGCCCAAGCTGTAAGTGGCAGTGGTGCAGAACTTAGCTGCCTCAGGGCTTCCCCTAGCTCTTTGGCTGAAGATGAGTTGCCAGGGTTCAGGTTGGTTGCACAGATTGAGAAAGAAAGAAAAAGAGTTTGTGTGTGTGTGTGTGTGTGTGTGTGTGTGTGTCTTTCAGTAAAGAAAACAATAGTCAAGGAGTACTAGGAAGCCATTTTCTAAGGGGCTGGCCACCTCATTTGGGGGAATTTATCCAACATCACCATCAGCCTGCTGTATCAGGAAAAAGCCCTGCTTTTCTGATTAATTGCTTACCTACACTTTATAGGAAATCCAGAGATTGAAGTGGCCTTGAAGGATTATGAGGTCTATGCCCATATCCAGGCAAGACTGTATTTAACCACCTAAACAGATGGGAAACCACATGTTTGTCAAAACTGCCTTGAAGTTGAAGTTAAAATCTCCTTATAGAAAAATATTTGAAGACTTTTTTCTATGACCACAAAAAGTTTGAAAATTATGAAGTTTTTTTTTACACATTGTTTTAAATTACAAAAATAGCATTTAAAATATCAAATAATACAGAAATGTAAAAGGAAAAAGTTAGTTTTCCACTTTTCCATTCTGTTCCTCAGGGGTAATAACTGTTAATAATTTGGCATATATCCTTATAAACCTTTTCAAAGCATATATGTGCTTATACACATAGATATGTAGGCTTTTTTAAAATAAATTTATTTATTTTTGGCTGTGTTGGGTCTTCCTTGCAGTACGCAGGCTTCTCACTGTGGTGGCTTCTTTTGTTGTGCAGCACGGCCTCTAGGTGTGTGGGCTTCAGTAGTTGTGGCACGTGGGCTCAGTAGTTGTGGCTCTCGGGCTCTAGAGTGCAGGCTCGGTAGCTGTGGCGCACGGGCTTAGTTGCTCCGCGGCATGTGGGATCTTCCCGGACCAGGGCTCGAACCCGTGTCCCCTGCCTTGGCAGGCGGATTCCCAACCACTGCACCACCAGGGAAGCCTGATATATAGGCTTTTAATTTTTTGTTTTGTTTTTTACAAAAAACGGAGCATACTATATGCATTCTACAATCCTTTTTTTAGATATGTCTAAACCATAATTCATTTAGGATCTCATGTTGTAGATATTCTCCTAAATTTGACATTTGACTTTCTTCAGTGAAGAGAAGTGAGGTTTATCTTAAGTTTGAACTGTGCAGCTCATTCTTTGCTCCCCACAACAGCTCTTCCTTCCAAGAGGAGGGAGGCTCTGTACCCTGGGCAGTTCCTGCTGTGTGTTCAGAGACAACCTTCCTAACCATCATTTCTCCTTCCCTTTCCATTTCCTCTTAGAGATCAATGTCCTGTCCTTTCCCAGCCTAAGAGATAAGATTGAAACTTCAGGTTTACCTTTGTCAGTTATGTGCCACTTGAGAGAGAAAATTTAAATTAGCGTGGCCTCATTATGAACATCAAATATTCCGTAGGCCCCTTATTTGTGGCAGTTTTTTAAATTCACTTTAAAAAAAAGTAATACAGGCTAATTTTTTTAAAGGTACAAAAGGATACATGATGTGAAAGTGAAAAATACTCCCCTACCTTGTCCCACTCCCTAGAAGAAATCACTGATAAGTTTCTTGTTTATCTTTTCACAAATTTTCTAAATCCAAACATGCAAATATGTTTTTTCTTTCTTTTACATAAATGGAAATCATATTATGCATATTCCTAAGCAACTTGCTTTTTTTAACTTGTCCTCACTTTTTATAACTAGTTTTTGTTTGGTTTGAAGAAAAATCAATATATGTAAATGGTTTAAAAAAACAGTTCAAAAGGGTATATGATGAAAAATAAGCCTCCATCCCACTCTGGACTATTTATTCCCTCCCCAGAGGCAACCACTGTTAAGTTTCTTATTTATCCCTCCAGAGATTTTCTATATTTATATACATATATCAGAAGAATGTATGCTGCTTAGACCTCTTTCCATGTCAGTATACATAAATGTACCTTGTTCTTTCTATGGCTGCATAGTATCCAATTGTATAAATTTATCATAATTAGTTTTACCAGTCTCTATTGATGATTTTCAGTTTTTTGCTATTATAAGTATTGATGAAATGAGCTATTTCATCAATATAATACATACATCACTCATTACATGTGAGAGTGTACCTTTAGGATAAATTCCTAGGAGTGGAATTGTTGGATCATACAGTTATTGATAAAGTACTCTTAAAAGGTGCATGGATTCTCACCAATGGTTTTTGGGAGTGCTTTGTACAGTTGCTGAGCTGGAAGCTAAGGAGAGATAAAGATAACTAAAACACAGCCCTCTGTGGGGCTGATAAACTAGCTGGGGCAACTGACACATACAGATCAAAGAGTACAAGGTAATTCTATTGCATGAAAGAGCCTTGCTGTCTCCTGTGAGTATAATGGAGCAGCACTGCTCGCAGGGCCTGTGCTTGAACTAGAACTATACCAGCGGTGATCAGGCATTTGCTCAGTGGTTTATAGACAGGGTGACCTCGTATTTCAGAATCCCAAACCAGGGTACAGTCTTGTGAGTATGAATGTATGTATGGGGAACAACAGGATAAACTACTTTAGGTTGGGAGTGGCCTAGAAAAGCCAGGACACATGGTTATCAATCTGTGAACCTCTACTTTGGAGAAGGTCAGTAGAGTAATGGCTTGTTGCCCTTGGAAATCCTGCCATTCGACCTAACAAAATGAGGGTTTGTCTTGCCTGATCTACAGGGTTCATCCCACCTGGAGAGGATTATATGCATCCGGAATCACACGTAATAGAAGAAATGGGTATCCAAAATGGTACATGTTTGGAGGTCAGCAAATGATACAAGGAGCTGTTTTGTCACTATTTTAACCAGTTCAGAGTACCAGACCATAATGCTGGTAGCCAGAACATCATACTGTAAAGTCAGCCAAGCTGGACTTCTGGTGGCTTGCCATCTGCGCACATTCTTTGCTTCAAACATTGAGGCACCTGCTGGGTGCCAGGCACTGTGCTGAGTTCTGAGGCAAAGATAAATGGTTCCAGCTCTTTCCTCAACCACTTTGCAGGTGAAGGAACTAGAGCTCTTAGAGCTCAGCAGTGTCTGGTGGCTGGGCAGTGTGGTAGAGTAGAAAGACCCTGGACTTTTGAGACCGATACTTGGATTTTAATTCTGGCTTCACAACTTGGTAGCTATGTGACCAACTAACTGTGGGCAAATAACGTAACATCTTTGAACCTCTTCTTGAACTGGGAAGTGGAGACTGGTAACTACTTCATGGAGTGGTAGGGTAGGTATCAAGCAGGTGCTGAGAACAGTACCCTGGTGTCCAAGCTAACCTGTGACTAGTTAAACGTTCACTCACCATAACTCCTTTACTTTTCTGTCTCTCGTGCCCTGTTAAAAAGTGCATGAAAGTCTTCCCTGATCTCCAGCCTTACAGACCTAATTAACCAAAAATAAAAATAAAACCAAAAAAAACCCCAGAAATTAACCAAAAATAAAAAAGTAATACTTCCGTCACCCTATTCCTTCTGCAGCTTTTCTCCTCTGAGTGCATATCCCCCCAGCATGGTGAGCTCTGTGCCCTCGTGTCCTGACAACTGTCAGGAAGCCACCCTCACCCCCGTTTCTGAGCTCTTTGGGTGGCACAGGCCAGATGCTGACGGCACCAACATGGGCAAACAGGGAGCAAGGCTGTGGCAGAGTCTGAGAAGAGCCAGGGAACATCATTTCCCTACAGGTGCTGAGGGAGTTTTGTTACTAGTCTGTGACTCCTTACCAAGGGGAACCGCTATCTGAAGATTTTTCTGGGTGAGGAAACTCACCCACCATCACCACCACCAGCAAAACTGTTCTCCAGCAACACCCCCCCCGCCCCTTCACAGCCGTCAAAACAGCAGGAACAAATACCACCCACTCTGATTCCCCAGGGAAAAGTCAGGTCTCCTTTTTATGTCTCTCTTCAACTTAACCCAGTTAGGCTATCTCTGTAACTAGATTTCAGACAAACCCGTTTTCTGGTGCTGCTAGAACACGCAGCTTGAGAGACCAAGGAGATTTCTCAGACTCACTCCCTTGCTGACTGCAGGCAGGACTGGTAAACTGGCCGTCCGGCAGGCGAGGCCCACAGTCAACTGCAGTGTATCCCCATGGCCTGAAGTCCTGTGGCTGTTCACAGTGGGCACTCATCAAAATGACCATACCGTCCCCCGTTTTGTTTGTTTTTTTTTTGCGGTACGCGGGCCTCTCACTGTTGTGGCCTCTCCTGTTGCGGAGCACAGGCTCTGGACGCGCAGGCTAAGCGGCCATGGCTCACGAGCCCAGCCGCTCCACGGCATGTGGGATCTTCCCGGACCGGGGCACGAACCCGTGTCCCTTGCATCAGCAGGCGGACTCTCAACCACTGTGCCACCAGGGAAGCCCCCGTCCCCTTTTAATAGGCTGTTTACCGAAGGATAGGACAAGGCACCCCAGCGTTGTGGCACGGTAGCAAACTGCTGTCAACCTAGTTAACTCCCAGTTCAGATCTCTTTCCTCCACTTAACTAGCCATGCGATATACAATAGCTTATCCAGGATTCCCTTTTAGAAAGTTTACTGTGGTTTCCTCACACTAGCTAGGATCCTCCACTAAAGGAAAAGGGATGGCCTAGAATGAGACAGCTGAGGGGCGGCCAAGTACTGGAGGCCTCAGAGTATTCCAAAATGTTGTGTTTGTTTTGGTGGGAATGCGGAACCTTCAGCGAGGCTTCGTGCTGAGCTCATTTCTGTGGTCCCAGCACCCAGGGGCAGGACAAGTGCTCAGGGGGACTTTCAATAACAATCACAACCACTTACTAAGCTCATCTCACTCTCTCCACAATCCTCTGAGAAAGGATCATTTCACAAATGACGGAACTAATGCTCTTCGAGATTAGCGCCCGTCCCCCATCCCTGCCCAAGGTCACTCAGTGGCGGAACTAGAATTGAAACCTAGACCAGTTTGACTTGAAAGCCTGAGATTTCCCCACCACACCACACAGCCTGAGAAGGAGAGACGGAGCTGGGGACCTCCAGGAATGAGGCTGGAGAGAGGAGGAAGAGGAGAGGAGACGGGAGGGGCCCTGGACTCTGTTCCTCGACAGCCACCTGTTCTCACGGGCTGCACACAGCAACTGACTCCACCTGCACTTGGGAGGGGGACTTTTTCCGTCTTTTGTGTCTTGAGCGGTTTTTTCCTTTCTTTGCTCTTCCCTCCTCTCTCTCCTTGTTCCTTTTGTAGATAATACTCCCACAGGCCTCCCACGGCAGCTCCAAGACGCAGCCTCCTGAGTTTCTCCTTGTTGACAATGGCTCTGAGCTATCTCTGAACAGGGCTCCTCCTCAACCTTCCCTTCCCTGTGACTCCCCGCTGTGGCCAGTGAGTCAAGAACTGGGGAAAGGGGAGAGGAAGAGGAGATTATAGTGGGGAGCCCAGTGGTCCCTAACCTCCCCACACACCCCCTGCCATGCCCTGTTGTCTTCTCAACTCCCCCCGACCTCCACCTTACCGTCTCCTAAACGTGGGCCCCTGCCCCGCGGGCGTGCACGTGTGTGTGTGTGTGTGTGTGTGTGTGTGCGCGCGCGCGCGCGCGCGTATGCATGGGGAGTGGGTGCGGGGATGGGGCTGGAAGGAGGGGCAAGGAATTCACCATAAGCCAGGTCTGGCAGGAAGACCTGAGGGACTAGGTAAAGTGAAAGAGTGAAGTGGGTTGAGATCTAGACACTCATCTAGACAGAAAAGGCACCTTAAACCAGGCCAGGCCAAAGCAAAGGGTCAGCGGCTGCATCTCTACCCCATACACACTTTCACACAAATTCTTTGAAGGACAATGGGGGAAGGGGTTTAAAGCCCAAAACATTGCTGTTTCATTCTGTGATAAGAAGAATGATCATAACATTCAATAAACGTTAGTATATTTTCTTCCCCCGGAAGTGGGGACCAGAGCACCAAAACAGTGACGCAGGCATTGTGCCTGGAGCTTCTGGAGGAGGCAGCGCATCTTAACCTCTCCGCCTCAGTGTTTTCACCTGTAAGTTGGCAATTATAACAGTGACTCCCTCACAGAGTTATGATAAAGATTAACCGGATAATCCAAGGAAAGCACTTAGCACAGTGCTTTGGCACCAAGTCGATCTCAGCTACGGTAATTCTTTGGGGCACCCCACGTATTCTGTCTACCACCTGCTCACCCTGACCCAAAGCATATGGTTTGGCTTGATGTTCAAAACCAGCACAGGCAGATGAGCTTGAAGACTGACAGTCTGAACACTTGGGCTTCCACGGGAGGATCATCAGGATCTCATGCACAACCCCAGATGACCAGTCCTTGTGAGTGCCACACAGCTAGCCTGGGGTTGTTTCTGAGTCCTCACAGTGGGAGACAGCTATGCTGGAGTGAGGTAGACTCTGGACCTGGGGTTGGGAGTGTGTCAGGGTTGGAACCTTAGCCATTTACCACCTTGGTTACCTTGAGCAAGTCTCTCCTCTATCTCTGCCTCTGTTTACTCATTTGTGAGATGGAGAGTAAGTAGCATCTACTCTGCATATTTCACAGGGCTCCTATAAGATTCAAAATCAGATAATAATATTTACATGTTGCAAATGTCACACACTGTCCTAGAACCTTTAATCTTTTAATCCTCCTAACAACCCTCTGAGGTAGTTATTGTCCCCATTTCACAGAGGAGAAAATTGAGTCACACAAGGAAAATTACAACAGCAAGTGGCAGAACTATATTCGAACCTGGGTAAGTAGCCTGGCTCTCAAGTTGGGTGCTTTCCACCGTAGCCTCATCCTTTCTCTCAAAGTGAGCCGATTCCTAAACTGCCCCAGCTCCTCAGCAGTGTGCTTGAACATCGCCTGGAGGGGCAAAGATGAGCCGTTGGGGGCGGGGTTACTGTGCAGCCCTGGACCCATGTGAGAGGGTGGGAAGTCGGGGGTCGGAAGCAAGATCTGCAGCCTTAGGGTCGTGCTTCCTGGGAGCGGGATTCCAGGATTCAGAGGACTGGGGGAGGGGGACGCTTCCTCTTCTTCCTGCCCAAGCACCAGCTCATTTTAATACAGGTGCCTGGGGCTTTGGCCCTTGTCACAGATGAGGGGTGGGTGGAGCGGGGGACACTCCTTCCTTTCCGATGCTGCTGACTATGGTTGTGTCTCCTAGAGGGGTGGGGGCGCTGAGCCTTCCGCATCACTCGTTCGGGAACAAATTGCTGTTTTGGCCACGGCGGTTCCTCTGGGCGCGGGCGGTAGCCGCGCTCGCTGGCAAATCGTGGGAGGGAGGAGGAGCGGCGCTGGCAGCGCGAGGCTGGTGGGACCGACGCAGCGCCGGAGACCAGTGAGAGACTGCCGCCCAGGGCCCGGCTCCGCACAGCCCGCCGGCCCCTCCTCCCCACCCCCTCGCTGGAGGTGGGGGTCCCTGCAGCCCCCGCTCCCCCTTCAGCGCAGAGCCTAGTTCTCTAGGACTAAAGGCGCTGGGGGCAGCGGAGACTCGGTCCTCTCATTACCCGCCCGCAAAGACCCACTAGCGCACGGTTAGGAAGTTTCCCCCCAGCGTCTGACATCTACTGTACCCTGCCTGTATTTGCAACCTGACCCTTCAGCGCAGCCTGGGAGCGGCAAAGGGGGACAGAGAGAAACACAGGGGCAAGACAAAGGATCTGGGGCGCCCCCATCCCCACACACCTCATTTCCACTCCCCACCCCTCCACCTCCCGGGCACACACGGAGAGCATCTAAACCCTATTTCCAGGACTTCCCACCCTCCTATTTCCTGGCAGCTCCAGCCAGCCGCGGCGTCGCTTAGTGACGGATCGATCCATTCCCTGGAGGGTCAAGTTGAGGCTAAGAATGGCTTGGATGCCTAAAAGCTGGGTTTAGACCCCCTCCCCCAAATCTCCTTTTAGACTTCCCCTGCCCCAACCTCCGCCAACCACCGGTCTTCACCACCTCCACCTGCTAGCCCAGCCCCCTTTCCCATTACATTTTTCTTAGGGGAAATCTTCTAAACCACGCACCCCCCGCTCATCCCCCGCCTGAGCTCTCCTCAGGTCCCTCCGGGGGAGGAGAGGCTGCCAGGCTCTCTGAGAACCCCCATGCTGCAGAGAAAGATGCCTCGCCCCTGCGGCTGAGTCTGCCCGAGCGGGACCAGGCGCTTGCCCGTCGTTCTCCGAGGGGCGGGCGGGGCGGCTCGGGGTGGCCCGGGAGGCCTGCGTAGCGCGGGGAGGGAGGGAGGGCGCCGCTTCCCCTGCCCCCACGAGGTCCCGAGGGGAGGGGGGAATCCCTCGGCGGGAGGCCTGTCCCTTTAAGGAGGCAGCCCTGCCTGGGTGTGCCCCGTCTCCATGGTTACCCCGGTGCTGGCTGCGGGCGCCGGAGGGAGGGAGGGAGGCTGCCGCTTCTCCCCGACAGAAGGAGGTAGCTGCGGGGATCTGGTGCCCAGCGGAGCCCGAGCCGGAGCCGACCCGCAGTCGAAACGGGAGCCGCTGCTGCAGCCACCTCGAGCCGAAGGTGCCGAGAGCACAGAGGGCGCGCAGCCGGGAGTCCGGGAATCGTGGGCGGCCAGGGCGCGAGGAGCCGCGCGCCATGCTCCGGGCCCCGACGGCGGGGACGCCCCCTTGCGCGCGGGCGGCTGGCGGGACCTGCGAGCCCGGGGTGGGCATTGCCCCCCGACGGCTGCGCTAGGGGGCGCGGGGCCCGGCGGGGGGCGGCCGAGTTGGGCGCCCTCCCCCGGCGCTGAGCCCCCGCGCCCCGGAGGGATGGGGCAGGCGGCCACAGCCGCCTAAGATGCCGGCCATGCGGGGACTGCTGGCGCCGCAGAACACCTTCCTGGACACCATCGCCACGCGCTTCGACGGCACGCGTGAGTCCCGACCCTCGCCCCACTGGCTCCCGGACCAGCTGTCCCTGGCCAGTGTTCCCGTCAGTCCTGCACCCAGACACCTCAGCCTGGAGCCCTCCTGCTCTCGCCCTCCCTTCCCCGAGCCCCACTTTTAGCTGGGACCACCGTCTCCTTCCAGACGCCGTTTCCGAAAAATTCAGAGTCAACACTGCCCCGGGCCAGGCAAAATGGCTAGAACTCTCTGGGTTTGGGGGCCGGTCATGTCGTCTGTTCCTGGGGTCGCGAACCCCGACCTAGTCAGTCTAACCCATCCCACCCCTGCGTCTGGCGCTATCCCACCGAGACTACCCTTGAACTGGCGGGGTGGGAAGCGAGGCCAGGAAGCGGTGCTCAAGGGACAGCTTTGGAGGCTAAAAAAACAGGTTTAGAAAAGAGGTTTGCAGACCGAGATGGAGTAGGCGGGACTCCGGAGAGCACTGTGAGTCCAACCTCACCTCACCACCTAAACCCACCAGCCTAAACCCACCGAGCCCTCTAGCCCCAGAAAGATAGGTTTGGGGACTCCCACTAAGACTGGGGAAGTTTGGAGAAGGTGACCAGAGCTTCTGGATCCTGGTTTTCCGGGGCTCTGAGCACTGGGAAAGTCGTGAAAGCCCCCTCCCTTCTCCTCCTCCCTCAAACGCACCCCCAGTGGGGCTTCCCAGCTCTCTGCCTCTGCCTCTGGTTCCTGATATGGGTGGAAGCCCATCTCTGAGACCATCCCCACCCCAGGCTTCTCCATCTGCTCTGCCTGCACTTGGCTCCTGCAGCCTGCTGATTCAGCGCCCCCCACTCCCCAGTACACTCCTGGCTCCAGGCTGCCAGAGCTCAGCTACCGTTCTTACACCCCCATTGTGGATCACATTCACTAATTCCTGAGCCAGGGGCTCAGGCAACTGGGGCTCAAACAGAGTGCAGAATAGATGGTGGCTTGGATTGCCTCTCCGTCCAAGTGTGTCTCGGTGGGAGGAGCCAGATAGCCAACCTGAGTACCTGGCTGGTGAGTGAACCTGGCAGAGGCTGGCGGGGCGGGGGGGAGGGGGGCTGAGGCTGGCCTAGAACTGGTCCTGCGGGTCCTCCGTTGGACGTCCCTAACCCCACCCCTCACCCCAAGCTTCTCAGGCCACACTCCAGAGGGCACAGCGCCCACACGGGGCTGCATTCACCAACCTCAGGGCCCACACATGCCAATTCTTGAATGCACTTATACACGCGATGCTAGGAGTGGGACCTTGCAGGGCACCGACGCACAGGTGACACTCTAATTCCTGTTCATAAATAGCTCCTGTCCTAACCCTCCCCCAACCCCCCATCCCAAACACTCACACACAGGATTCCTGGGATTTGTAACACCCACCCTTTGATTGCAGGCAGTTGGGACAGGAGGGGTAGTAGACCCTGTGCCCCTTCACCCCACACCTCCTCTGAGAGGTGCTCTCTTGCAGACAGTAACTTCGTGCTGGGCAACGCCCAGGTGGCGGGGCTCTTCCCCGTGGTCTACTGCTCTGATGGCTTCTGCGACCTCACGGGTTTCTCCCGGGCCGAGGTCATGCAGCGGGGCTGTGCCTGCTCCTTCCTCTATGGGCCAGACACCAGTGAGCTCGTCCGCCAACAGATCCGCAAGGCCCTGGATGAGCACAAGGAGTTCAAGGCCGAGCTGATCCTGTACCGGAAGAGCGGTGAGGGGCCACCTGGCCGGCCTGCCTTACTTTCGTGGTCTCACCCAGCCTGGTACCCACCCCATCCACAGTCCCTCCTTTCCAATCCCGTCTTCTCCACCTCCCCATCTCATCCCATCTTCCCACATTCCCCCTCCTCTTTCTCCATCCCTCCTCTTGTTCCTGGCCCCTCCTTTCTTCGGTCCTCACCCCAATCTCAGCTGGTACTCAGTTTCCCATCTTGGATTTCCCACCCCAGCAGAAAAATGTCCCCGTCTTACTTAGCAGGACAGATCTATGAACACACATGTCTGACTGTCGTCTCTGCTCTCCCTTGCCTTCCCCCGCCCTGTTGGATCGAGTCTAAGTGTCCTAAGTGGAGCTGGCATGTGCCTTGACCAGGGGTGTCAATGGCCCCTCTGTCACCTTGGCTCGGGCGGAGAATGGGAGCTGGGCTGAATCTGTCTTTGTGCCCAGGGCTCCCGTTCTGGTGTCTCCTGGATGTGATACCCATAAAGAATGAGAAAGGGGAGGTGGCCCTCTTCCTAGTCTCTCACAAGGACATCAGTGATACCAAGAACCGAGGGGGCCCCGACAGATGGAAGGAGACAGGTGGGTGCCTGTGGGGCTGCCGGGTACCTCAAACCTTGGCGGGGCCATGGTGCCCAGTGTGGGTTTGTGGGCCCCCCACCCCGCCTGCACTCACTGACTCCTGCTCTGCTGACTGAGGAGCCTGTGCTGCTCTCATCTCCCCAGGCCCAGGTACAGAGAGCTTGTGGAGACAAAGTTGGACTTTTTTTTTTTTTTTTAATTTATTTTTGGCTGTGTTGGGTCTTCGTTTCTGTGTGAGGGCTTTCTCTAGTTGCGACGAGCGGGAGCCGCTCTTCATCGTGGTGCGCGGGCCTCTCACTGTCGTGGCCTCTCTTGTTGCGGAGTACAAGCTCCAGACGCGCTGGCTCAGTAGTTGTGGCTCACGGGCCCAGTTGCTCCGCGGCACGTGGGATCTTCCCAGACCAGGGCTCGAACCCGTGTCCCCTGCATTGGCAGGCAGATTCTCAACCAATGCGCCACCAGGGAAGCCCAAGTTGGACTTTTAAAGTCAACTTTACTAAGAAACTGAAAGAGACAAATTCCACTAGTGCCCATGAAGTACCATTTTCCCACCGATTAGTGAGGCTGAGCACAGACCCATCTGGTTCCTTGTCCTCCTGCAAACATGTCTGGGGAGCCCTGGCCAAAGCCCTCTTTTAAGTCCTTGTGGTCTTTCCCCTCTTGCATCCTCTAAGGGCTGGGGGTGGCCTTTGGACAGCTCACAAAGCTGTCATCAGAAGCTGCTCCAAGGCATCTTTGCCATTTGGGGGTGTTGGGGGTACTCTCTGTTCCCCATCCCCCGCCTCCAGCCCTGGGCGGCCTCGACTCTGCCCAATGGCCTCCTGCTAGCTCTGCACTCCCCCACCCTGGGAACTACCTCCCACTCCCCTCTCAGGCCTTTCCCTGTGGTGTTCCTCTCTTGCCTTGCCTGGATCCAAACCTCCTTCTCCTAGAAGCGGGCACTGGGGGGGAGTGTCTGTAAGCACCCCCAGGGCTGCCCGTTGCTGGTGTTGGCAAGTGACTCCAGGAAGTGAGAAACGCTGGTGCCCCCAGCTCTAAATAGACTAACGAGTCAGTGAGCCAGACCAGTCCATGGGCCAGCAACTGGTGTCCTACCCGCAAGCCCCTGGGCTGAGGCATGTGAGTGCTTCGCCCATCATTCTCTCCCGCCCCTCTTCTTTTGCAGGTGGTGGCCGACGCCGATATGGCCGGGCAGGGTCCAAAGCCTTCAATGCCAACCGGCGACGGAGCCGGGCTGTGCTCTACCACCTGTCTGGGCACCTGCAGAAGCAGCCCAAGGGCAAGCACAAGCTCAATAAGGTGGATTGGCGCTAGGGTGTGTGTTTGGGGGGTGGGGCAGGGTAGGGGCTGGTTGAGGAGAGGGAGGAGGGGAACCGAGCCCACCACAGAGAGAATGTCCAGGGGGCTACTCAGGCCCCACCAGCACTTTGGGGCTTGTGGTGAGAATGTCACGTGCCTGATCTGTCGAAGGTATGGCGGACAGTTTTGACCCTGAAGTCAGATGGGCCTTGGCTCAATCTTGGCTCCTCCCCTAAGCAGCTGTGTGACCTCACCTAAGTCACCTGAGCTCACCGATCCTCAGTCTTC
This sequence comes from Hyperoodon ampullatus, assembly GCF_949752795.1. Classification (NCBI taxonomy): domain Eukaryota; kingdom Metazoa; phylum Chordata; class Mammalia; order Artiodactyla; family Ziphiidae; genus Hyperoodon; species Hyperoodon ampullatus. The sequence continues at coordinate 55,384,704 of NC_136924.1, forward strand.
TGATCCATAACAAGGGGACTCTGATGCCTGTGTCAGAGGTTGTTTTGAGAATGCAGGGAGAGAAAGGAGGCAGATGCCTGTCCCAGACCCTATCCAAGCTCAGCCTGTGCCAACTTCCTGTCCTCCCTGCCCGGACCTGCCCCGCCTCTCATTCAGGGGGTGTTTGGAGAGAAGCCAAATTTGCCCGAGTACAAAGTAGCTGCCATCCGGAAGTCACCCTTCATCCTGCTGCACTGTGGGGCACTGAGGGCCACTTGGGACGGCTTCATCCTGCTCGCCACCCTCTACGTGGCTGTCACCGTGCCCTACAGCGTGTGCGTGAGCACAGCCCGGGAGCCCAGTGCCGCCCGTGGCCCCCCCAGCATCTGTGACCTGGCCGTGGAGGTCCTCTTCATTCTTGGTATGTGTGCTCTGTGCCTCCCACCCCTCCCTGGGCCGGTGGCCCCCCGGGCTTTGATGGGGGTGGTCTGCATGGCTTCCACTGCCCTCCAGTGTCGCCCTTGCCCTCCCCCGTTTATGACCTGTGGGCCTCGAAGTCAGACCTAGGCTCCAAATATGTCTTCATCACTAATGGGTTACTTGGCCCTGAGCTAGTCACAGCCTCTCCAAGCTGGTTTCTCCCTCCATCACATAGGCACAACAATACCCACCCTCTGGTTTACTGCGAAAACTAAGACAATGCAGGTAAAGGGCCCAGGACAGTGTTACACACTGAGCAGGTGCCCAGGAAAATGTGGCTCCTCCCCACTGGTGCTGACTCCCGCCCCAACTTCCCCCAGACATCGTGCTGAATTTCCGCACCACGTTCGTGTCCAAGTCGGGCCAGGTGGTGTTTGCCCCAAAGTCCATTTGCCTCCACTACGTTAGCACCTGGTTCCTGCTGGATGTCATTGCGGCGCTGCCCTTCGACCTGCTACACGCCTTCAAGGTCAACGTGGTCAGTGCGGCTGGGCTGGGTGGGCTTTGGGGCAGGACGGGAGGGCCGGCCCTGGGGTGACCTCCCCCTCCCCCCACCTCAGTACGTCGGGGCGCATCTGCTGAAGACGCTGCGCCTGCTGCGCCTGCTGCGCCTGCTCCCGCGGTTGGACCGCTACTCGCAGTACAGTGCCGTGGTGCTGACCCTGCTCATGGCCGTGTTCGCCCTGCTCGCCCACTGGGTGGCCTGCATCTGGTTCTACATCGGCCAGCGGGAAATCGAGAGCAGCGCCTCCGAGCTGCCTGAGATCGGTACTGGAGGCTGCCTCTGTGTGTGTGTGTGCGTGTGTGTGTGTACATATGTGCCCAAGGAATCTGTTCACTTGAGGGTGCGTACGTCAGGGAAATGTGAGTCCAAGTGTGTGTCTATCGGGATGCCCATGAGCTGATGTAAGGTGTCAGAGAGAAGTGTGCAAGTCTGCATGTGTACATGCTCATAGGTGTGTATCAGGGGCATGTGTGCCAGTAGGTGCGTGTTTGTAAGGAGAATGAGGGGGCTGGCGTGTGTGTGTGCAGGTGGGAGCGTGACAGAGCCACCACCTCGAGGCAGGCCTGCTCTCCTGCCGGCCCACGTTGTGGAGGAAGCCTGGTGGGCTGCCTGGGGGAGTCTATTCACCCATCATGGCCTCCTCGTGGTCAAGCTTGTGCCACATTCACATTCGCCCACTCCCTGCCCATCTGGGTACCCCACCCCTCTCAGAAGACCTCTCCAGGATTGCTCCAATGCCTGGCGCTTTCCCGCCACCCTCTCAAAAGCTCATCCCCCACCATCTTGGCCCCTAAGGCTCCTTGCCCACTCCTGTCACCTCCGGCAGCATGGTTCTCAGCTGCTTCAGCCCTTCCCCAGCCCGAAATGCAGCCTTTCTCTGCGTCCCACCAGCGTCTTCACTCTCATTTCACCTCCCCTCTCGCAGCTCCTCTCTCTGCTCACCTCCCACTCATGTCTTAACTCCTGCCAGGAGGGCTTCCACCTCCACCTCTCAACCCCAAATGTCACCCTGAAGGTCACAGTGACCTTCTGGGGCCAAACTCTTATCCCTTTGAAGTCCCTGTAGCACCTGACCCTGCCAACCATCTCTCTGCCCTGTGAGGAAGCCTCCTCCTGCCCTGCCCCCCGCCCCCCCGCCTTGCTCTCTCTGGGCGATTCCACTGGCACCACGGTGTGAACATCTCAACTTCCATCCTCTCTCTCTGTCTCCAGACCGTTCTGTTCCAATAATGTCTAACTCTCCACGACCGCAGCTCCAAAATTGGACACACCTTCTTCCTCCCAGGCCCTCCAGCTCTCTGGCAACTTCCCCGTAACTGGCCTTTAGCCCCCGTTTCCAGTCAGTGGGCAAGAGGCCAGCTGCTCAGATGCACCCCCCCCCCCATGACTGTCTGCTCTTGATGGGGTCGGTCACCAGGAGTCCAGGTTGGCCTTAGAAACATGCTCTGATCAGTTCCCAGGGACGAGGAGCCTCCTGCAAATCCTCCCTCCCTCGCCAAGCCCACGGAGACTGGTGTGTAGCCCAGAGGCCCACTTGGATATTCCCCAAAGCTCTAGCTGCCGAGCACAGGCAGTATGTCAGCTCCTTGGCTCCCGCCCTTCCCAGAGGAAGGCTGTGGTGGAGGCGGCTCTGGGGTCAGATGCCCCCAATGAACATGCTCAGAGGACTGGGAGATGGGTAACGGTGATGCAGAGCCCTGACCCCTACGTGGGTGACACACCAAATCCCCAGGTCAGTCCCCTCCCCACACACAACCCAGACACCCCGTGTCTTGTGTCCATGTGGATCCTCCATTCTGACCACGTCACAGGGGCTGCTGAGCTGACATGAAAAACACCTTTGGCTCCCAGAGGGGCTCTGAGCCCCTCCATGGAGAGCATGGGGCTTGTAAGGGGCGGGCTGACTGTTGGGCAGATCACACCCTTGAACCCTAAGTTCCAGAGGGGCTGGTACTAGTTCACATTAGGGGAGTTTCCAAGTCCTTCACATCGGCATCCGCCCCTTCTTTCTCCAGGGAAACTACCCCCAACTGGGTGGGAGCCACACCCAGGCCTCACAAAGTCCACCTTGGGAGGGATGTCCATGGGTGAGAGTGGTGCCTCTTGTTGGCCCAGCTCTGTCTGGTGGGAGGTGCCTTCCCTTTGCCTCCTTGCCTTGGTTCTACTGCTCCATTGCCCCTGGTGTGGACATAGAGTTCCAGCCCCAGAATCCCATTAGCTCAGTGGAGGTGGGCTGGATCTTCAAAAGACTGTGCTAAGCACTGAGGGAGGTCGCTCGGAGCATTCCTCAGTATGAAAACCACCAGCCTCCAGAACGGCCTCTGCAGCCGACACGCCCCACGCAGAGGGGGCCCCATCCCGCCACCAGCTCCGGGGCTGCCAATGCCCCATGACCAAGACTGAGTGAGGAGGGACCCCTCTGCATCCTGCCCTCGTCCTCCTGCTTCTCCACCCTCCAGCCCCCTCCTCCTCACCCAGCTACCGGCTTCACCTCAGAGGCCCAACTAAGTAACGACTAAAGAGTTTTGTGTACTTCCTTGCGTTCTCACAGCACATCTCAAATAACAGGAGGGTGAGTCCTCACCTTGGCTCAGGACTTTACACATCCCCCCAACTCCTTAGCCTGGAGTTTGCTCCCTCAGTGCAGACCCCACATTCTAGCTAAGCCAAGCTACTCGCCTGTACTTGTCTCCAGCTCTAGGTTTAGCCCACACCTTTCCCTAGATCAGGAATGACCCCCTCTCAGTTTGTCTCAAAACTACCCATCCTCTGAGACCAACCACCAGTGTCCCCTTTTCCGGGAAGCCTCCTAGCTCTAGCCAATAGCATGTGGGTTTGAGCCCCATCCCGGGACCCTTGGGTGCTGTGTACCTCTGAGACATCGCTGCAGTAAGCTTCTGGGGGTCCCCCGGCTGCTGGCACACGTGCGTGAGATTGCTGACTGAATGGGTGGGTGGTGAGAGGAGGGGTGTGAGGACCACAGAGAGCAGCAGCGTGTGCGATGTTAGGGTGAGTGTGGAGGAGGGAGCTAGGGAGGGGCACGTGGAGAGGTGGGTCCCACCGAAGCCTGTGATCCTCAGCCCACCCTCTGGACTTCTATGCTAGATCCGCTCTCTCTCCCTTGCTCCCCATGGCCCCCAGCTCTGCCAGGACCCCTGGGACCTCTGTGGACCCTGGGAACCCCCATCTAACACCCTAGAATTCCCACAGCCCTCCAGCTGGGCTGAGTGACTCTGGGCGGCTGTGGGCTCCTGAGAGACCACAGTACGCAGCCCCACCTCCTCCAAGGCCAGACCAGAGAATGGGAGGTTGATGAGGAGACTGGGGCGATCTTTATTCTCCTCTCAGTGTCCCAGGCTGGCTTGTGTCTGCGTGTACAGAGCTGTGTGCACGGCGGTGGCCTGCCTGTCTGTGGCCTCTGAGTGCACTCACCTGTGCGCTCGTGTCCATGCAGGTGTGTCCCTCTCCTACCTGGGTGTCAGTGTGCAAGCGCCGGCGTACCCTTGTCTCTCTCCCAAGCATGCACAGGCCGTGGCTGTGCTCCTAGGACTGTGCTCACACACGTGTGTCCTTGTCCTCTCGACTGCGTCTGTAGCCTTACTGGTGTGTGCACGCGTCCACGTCGGTGTGCCCGAGAACGCGTGCATGAGGTTGGGTGGTGTGTGTGGTTGTGGTGGGGGGGATGAGGCTGAATGGGGGGCGGCTTTCCGGAGCTCAGAGAAAAAGCAAGAGGAGTCTGGGAGGCCAAGGCAGAGGAGGCGGCCCTGGGGATGAGGCTGTGGCTGGTGCAATGAGCCCCCCAGTCCCTCTGCCCCGTCCAGCTGGACCCGCCACCCCGGGATTAGCGCCAGCAGAGGGAGGAGGGTGCAGAGCTCTTCACTCCAGCCTCGGCGCCAGAGACACCGTCGTCGGGGAGATGACAGTCTCGACCTCGTGTGCTTGTCTTGGGGAGGGGTGAGGGGGCACACAGGGGCGCACAGGGCTGGCAGAGGAGGGACGGACATGGCAGGAAGCCGTGGGGGTGGATTTGCAGCCATGTGTGTCCCCCCCTCCGGGGGTACCAGTAGGCACACCTGCGCCCGCAGTGCAGCAGTGCTGTCCTGCCCCCTCCCCAGGCTGGCTGCAGGAGCTGGCCCGCCGACTGGAGACCCCCTACTACCTGGTGGGCCGGAGCCCAGCTATAGGGAACAGCTCTGGCCAGAGTGACAACTGTAGCAGCAGCGGCAGCGAGGCCAACAGGACGGGGCCTGAGCTCCTGGGCGGTCCCTCACTGCGCAGCGCCTACATCACCTCCCTCTACTTCGCACTCAGCAGCCTCACCAGCGTGGGCTTCGGCAACGTGTCTGCCAACACGGACACGGAGAAGATCTTCTCCATCTGCACCATGCTCATCGGCGGTGAGGCCTGCCCCATTCCCGGTCCAGGGCCCACTTCCCCACTCATGCCCTGGGCCTACCCTCCCTCCCCACCCCCCACAGGGCCCCGAGGTCTTTCCCAGAGGTGCTTCTGCCTAGGGGCCCCAAGGAACCCGAGCCCAGGGCCAGGAGAGCCCACCTGGCCGCAGGACTCCTCCCCACACAGCGGCCGGGGGCCTTGCCCAGCGCGGGGCTGCGGGTGGGGAGGACAAATGTGTCCCGCACGGTGTCCGGCCGGGCCAGGCTGGTCCTGGAGGTGACCCCTCTCGCCACCTCCCCAGCCCTGATGCACGCGGTGGTGTTTGGGAACGTGACGGCCATCATCCAGCGCATGTACGCCCGCCGCTTTCTGTACCACAGCCGCACCCGCGACCTGCGCGACTACATCCGCATCCACCGCATCCCCAAGCCCCTCAAGCAGCGCATGCTCGAGTACTTCCAGGCGACCTGGGCGGTGAACAACGGTATCGACACCACCGAGGTGCGCAGGCCTCCAGGGCCGGCCCTTCCAGCCTTTGCTCCTTCGAGGAGTGTGCGCTCGGCCTAAGATTCCCAGGAGCAGCGGGCTGGAGGGCAAGAGATGCAGAATTCTGACCTCCCTGCCTCCACTCTGTCCCGGGCGGCCAGCGGCATGGAGCAGAAGGCAGCCGGGGCGGCTCGGAAGCCCGTCTCCACACTCGCTAGGTCTAGAGGCCCTGCTCACTGACGGCCAGGTCTAAGGCCGGGAGGAGGAAAGCAGGGCTGCCCATGGCGGGCGGGGAGGATAAAGTGATTGATTGAGAGGGAGGCAGAGGCGGCCCCCCTCACTGATTGGACCCTGTGTGGAGCTGGATGCTGTGCGGGGTGGGTGGTGGTGGTGGTGGTGGAATCAAGGCCCCTCCCACGCCTGCCCTTGCTCTGAGGCCCTCGGGGTGGAAAGGGCTGGCGGGAGGCTGCCTCCCACTCTCCACCCTAACCTTCGGCACCTGATCCCACCCGCAGCTGCTACAGAGCCTTCCGGACGAGCTCCGCGCAGACATTGCCATGCACCTTCACAAGGAGGTCCTGCAGCTGCCCCTGTTTGAGGCGGCGAGCCGCGGCTGCCTGCGGACGCTGTCCCTGGCCCTGCGGCCCGCCTTTTGCACGCCTGGCGAGTATCTCATCCACCAAGGTGACGCCCTCCAGGCCCTCTACTTCGTCTGCTCTGGCTCCATGGAGGTGCTCAAGGGCGGCACCGTGCTCGCCATCCTAGGTTTGTGAGGGTGGGACCGAGGACGCCAGGGCTTGCGGGGAGGCGGGTGGAACCAAGGCCCCATCTGCAGAAAACGCGGAGAGAAGACGCAGGCAAGGCCACCAGGGAGAAAAAGCCAGGGTGGGGTCAGGAGTAGCCATGGAGCCCTGGGCAAAGCTCAGAGAGGACCCAGTGACCACAAGGCGGCAACACAAGGAGGTGAACTCAATCTCGCGGGTGCTGGAGGCCAGACTGAGCGAAGGACCAGCCTTCGGTCTGTGAGGGGACAGAGGGGAGCACTTCCTGTCAAGGAGGAAAATCAAATGCTAAGGATGAAAGTGCTGGAAAGAGTGTTCAGGCAGGAGAAAGGGAGGCATGGACGCCATTCTTTTTTTTTTTTTTTTTTAATTTATTGAAGTAGAGGCGATTTACAACGCTGTGTTAATTTCTGCTGTACAGCAAAGTGATTCAGTTATATATATATATGTGTATGTTCTTTTTTTATATTCTTTTCCATTCTGGTTTACCACAGAATATTGAATATAGTTCCCTTTGTTATACAGCAGGACTTGTTGTGTACCCATTCTATGTATAATAGTTTGCATCTGCTAACCCCAAACTCGCAATCCAACCCTCCCCCACCCCCCTCCCCCCGGCAACCACAAGTCTGTTCTCTATGCCTGTGAGTCTCTTTCTGTTTTGTAGATATGTTCATGTGTGTCATATTTAGATTCCACAGATAAGTGATAACACGTGGTATTTGTCTTTCTCTGACTGACTTCACTTAGTATGATAATCTCTAGTTCTACCCACGTTGCTGCAAATGGAATTATTTCATTCTTTTTTATGGCCGAGTAGTATTCCATTATATATATATATATATACCACATCTTCTTTATCCATTTGTCTGTCGATGAGCATTTAGGTTGTTTCCATATCTTGGCTATTGTACATACTGCTGCTATGAACATAGGGGTGCTTATATCTTTTTGAATTAGAGTTTTGTCTGGATATATGCCCAGGAGTGGGATTGCTGGATCATACGGCAACTCCCTTTTTAGTTTTTTGAGGAACCTCCATTCTGTTTTCCACAGTGGCTGCACCAACTTACATTCCCACCAACAGTATAGGAGGGTTCCCTTTTCTCCACACCCTCTCCAGCATTTGTAGACTTTTTAATGATGGCCATTCTGACCGGTGTGACATGGTACCTCATTAGAATTTTGGTTTGCATTTCTCTAATAATTAGCGATGTTGCGCATCTTTTCATGTGCCTCTTGGCCATCTGTATGTCTTCTTTGGAGAAATGTCTATTTGGTTCTTTTTCGATTGGGTTGTTTGTTTTTTTGTTGTTGAGTTGTATGAGCTGTATGTATATTTTGGGAATTAAGCCCTTGTCGGTTGCATCGTTTGCAAATATTTTCTCCCATTCTATATATTGTCTTTTCACTTTGTTTATGGTTTCCTTTGCTATACAAAAGCTAGTATTTGATTAGGTCCATTCGTTTATTTTTGCTTTTATTTCTATTGCCTTCGGAGACTGATCTAAGAAAACACTGATAGAATTTATATCAGAGAATGTTTTGCCTATGTCCCCTTCTAGGGGTTTTATGGTGTAATCTCTTATGTTTAAGTTTTTGAGCCATTTTGAGTTTATTTTTGTGTATGGTGAGAGGGTGTGTTCTAATTTACATGAGGCTGGCCAACTTTCCCAACATCCCTTGCTGAAAAGACTGTCTTTTTCCCATTGTAAATTCTTGCCTCCTTTGTTGAAGATTAATTGACCGGAGGTATGTGTGAACGCCATGCTTGTTCACTGCAACCTCCCCCCGCCCACCCCGGCCAGGCCCAAGAGGGGACATGCTACTTTCCTAGGGAAGGTCCTCGAGCAAGCCCAGGGTTGCGATGGGTGACAGCAGAGCTCAGACTCTGAATACACTTCCCTTTTTGGCAAAAGAAAGAGGTGAAGAAGAGGGATCTATTCCCTAGACAAGGAAGGGGAGATTGCAGTTTCGGAACTGACATGACAATAATGCTGGCCCCAGGGGTCCCGCAGCAGGGCCAGCCCTGTGTCCTGGCCCTTACATGCTTCAACTCATACAAACCTCACAAAACCCAGTGCGGAGGAACGATCGCTATTCCATTTTGCATAGGAGACTGAGGCTCCAAGAGGTTAATGAACAGGCAGGCTAGGGCTAGAACCTGGTCTGCTAACTCTAAACCTCAGGCTTCTTAACATTGTGTTCTTAGGCGCTCTGCTCTGGGGAGACTCATCCCGCAGAAAAGGCGCGATTTCAGGGTGGCGGGCAACACGGGGCTGCAGGCTTCGGGGCTGTGGGAGGCTTTCAGCAGGGACCCCAGAGGGTGGGGACGCTGTGATCTGCGCGGGTCACGGAGGGCCTCACACACTGATGGAAGGCGCCCGGACCACAGCCAAATCCTCAGGCAGCAGCACCTGCAGACTCCCTGTGGGGACAGCTGACGCCAGGAGGGGCTGAAGTTTGTCATTAACCTGGAGAACCAGCAAGACCACACGCCCAGCAGTGACTCTCTTCCTTGAGGAGGATGGTCTTCCAACAGGAAACAGAAGAAAGAAATACCATGGGTCGTTCATGAGTTTGACTTCTGGCCCTACGTGGAGTTAATGCCAGGACTCTGAACAAACAGAGTTATGGCCACTCACATATGGCTGGCAGTCCTTGAGAAATGATGGGGAACTGGAGAGATTCAGAAGGGCAAAAAGGCAGATTTTGACAGTGGCAGACTGGTCACTCCAAAGCAAGATTGTCTAGTGGATTATTAAACAGATGGTTTTCAGCTGGGAGCTGAGGAAGCAGCGTGGCTGGGAGCTGGCATGGGTCCTGAAAGAATCTCTCTTCTCTGATGCCAGGCACCAGGCTTCAGAATATCCACGGTCAGTATTAAGACAGCTTCATGGGTGGCCACCACCTGTGCCATGGCCTTTGCCTCCAGAATTCCCCAGCACTGGGACTTATGCCACCTTTGATCCATCCTGTCCCTACCCACATGTTCCGGATGAACTGTTTCCTCTGTTGACGTGGCCCCTCTGGATGCCCTGGTGGATGCCCGGTCCCCCAGCCCTCATCATGGCCTGGTTTTCTGCTTTGCCTTCACCCCATCCCCCACCTGCCTCCTTAGTTGAACATCCAGGTGCTTCCTGCCTGCTCCTTGCAGCTAAGGCTCACGGCACACCTTGCAGTGTCAATTCTGGCCCCTACCTCTGTGTATGAACTAACAGCTAAGTGTGCAGAGTTAGTTGGGGAGGAAAGAGGCAACACAAAGAGAGGTGAGCTGGGCGACGGTGTAGGGAGGGCCTTGCAGGCCTTGATGAGCTGAGTTGGAGGCTGTGTCTGAGAGGCCAGCCTGGAGGGCAGGCTCTGGTCCCTGAGACCAGTGGTATGGAACTCCGTCCTCGGTCCTGTCCTATTTCTCATTTTTATCTCCCCTCTTGGATGAAGACAAGAAATACATACTTATCCTATTTCCAGATGACACACGTGAGGACAGAGAGCTCATTCATCAGATGATCACACTGAGATCCAAACAGCTCTCCGAAGGAACCAGAAGGATGGCCTGAAACCAAGAAAATAAGATTTAACGACGATGCGTTCTGCACTTAAATTTGAGCAAAAGTCCATGAACATTTAGAGGAGGCCTTTAAGCTCAGTGAGTTCTGCTGGCAGCGTGAGGCAGCCCACAGTGGCGGTGGCAGCAAGCCATCCTTTTCCGTAAGGAGAAGGAAACGCTGTCTAGTCTCGTGAAACGTCTGGCCGTGGGTTGAGCTGCCTCGTGAGGGCCGTGAGTGCCCTGCCCGAGCCCTGGTGGCGTGCCGTACCTCTTGGGAATGATCTGTAGGGGACTCTTTTCGGGAGGTAAGGGAAGGAAATGAACGTTGATTGGCCGTCTATGTGTCAGGAATGTTATCTACACTAACTTATCACCATGTCCCTGATTGGAGACATCCTGTTTCATCATTCTAAGTCACACATTTTTTTCCCCACAATTTAACATCTCTGAGATTAGGATGCGGACTCGAGTTGATGCCATTTTACAATCGCTGTCAGCCAGGTGGCAGTCTCAGCCGGGTGCTGGGAAAACCCTCCATTGACACCTTCTGGTAAGATCGCGAAAGCACCAAAGACTCAGTTCAATACAGGATCTCTCAAATAGATGAGGCACCAGGGCTCAGGGAGGTGAAATAATGCGGCCCCCTGCCTTTTTCACTGTGCCACACAGCACTAACTTGCTGGTTCCACATACTGGTTCCTGGACACGCTCTACCTGAGTCACCTGCAGGGCTTAACAATTGTGGGGTCTCCAGTAGATATTATGATTCTGCAGGTAGTGATGGGCCCCGGGGAGTCTGGTTGGTTTAACTTTCCCGGAGGATTCTGATCCACAGGCAACCTGGGAATCACTAGAACTGGTGTCTCAGATCTGAAATACGGGTGGTTTCAGCACAGTTCTTTGATCCCAAATGTGCTTGAGCACCTGGGTCACAATGCTATTCACCCCAAGCCTGTCTGAGGAGCCAGTGAGGCAGGCAGCAGGGGTCAGCCAGGGCCCGGGCCCCGCTGCTCCCCTCTTGTCCTGGCTGGAGAGGCCCCACTCGACCCCCCTCTCGGGTGGCTGAGGGGCAGGGCTTGCTGACCTCTGCTTCCTCTTCCCAGGGAAGGGTGATCTGATTGGCTGTGAGCTGCCCCGGCGTGAGCAGGTGGTCAAGGCCAACGCCGATGTGAAGGGGCTGACGTACTGCGTCCTGCAGTGTCTGCAGCTGGCTGGCCTGCACGAGAGCCTCGCGCTGTACCCCGAGTTCGCCCCCCGCTTCAGCAGGGGCCTCCGAGGGGAGCTCAGCTACAACCTGGGTGCTGGCGGAGGCCCCGCAGAGGTGAGGGTGCTGGGTCCGTGCGGGGAGGGGCGGGAGTGCCGGGGGGCCTGGTGAGGTGGGCAGAGAAGGGGTTTGTGGGAGTGCCGTGTGAGCACCCCGCACGTGGTGGTGGGGGGGCTCTACGCTCTGCTGCCCCTTCACACTCTCCCACTGTCCTTTAGAGCCCAGCCCAGCTCTGCTCAGCCGCCATTCCCAGCTCTCCCGGCCCATGAGATGGCCTGCGAGTCCAGCGGTACCAGACGGGGAGGCTGTGAGGTCACAGATGAGGGGTGGTGCCCATGGGTTGGGGCCAGGCAGGCTGCACACTAGTCTCCAGGCCGCCTCTGCAGAGAGCCCTGCAGTGCCCCCTGCTTCTTCACAGTGACACAGGACTTCTCTTGAGGGGCTTTTGAGTTTTCCTGCCTTATCTTACTAATTCCAAACCGGTTTTTGGTGCCAGGTCCTCCTGGATAGTTCAGTTAGCCTCAGGGACCAAGTAGAGGGACAGCGTGTCCACACTTGGCTAGCATTTTGAGGGACAGTGAACGCCTCGGGGGCTTGGTGGCTTTGTGGTGGCAGCAGAAAAGCACCCCCTTCCCCTGCCGAGTCTCTTCCTTGGGAGGTGGGAGACACTGGGCATCCTGTTTAACAAAAACAGCTCCTCCCGTCTAGGGCGATGAGACCGGGTCGGGGGGTGGTGAGTGGGACATAGCGGGGGCTCTCCATGATGATTCCCTGTCCCCCACTATCCCCAGGTGGACACCAGCTCCCTGAGTGGCGACAACACCCTCATGTCCACACTGGAGGAGAAGGAGACGGACGGGGAGCAGGGCCCCGCAGCCTCGCCAGCCCCAGCTGATGAGCCCTCCAGCCCCCTGCTGTCCCCCAGCTGCACCTCATCCTCCTCGGCCGCCAAGCTGCTATCACCGCGACGACCCGCACCCCGGCCCCCGCTGGGCGGCAGAGGGCGGCCGGGCAGGGCAGGAGCTTTGCAGGCTGAGGCCGGCCCCTCTGCTCACCCTCGGAGCTTAGAGGGGCTGCAGCTGCCCTCTGTGCCATGGAATGTACCTCCAGATCTGAGTCCCAGGTGAGCGAGCTCTGGGCCACTAAACTCTGGGCAGAGCTGCAGTGATAGGGCTGGGGCCCTGGCCAGGCACACCCCTGCCCTGGATGCCCATCTGTCCCTCCAGCCTCCTCCAAGAAGCCTTCCTTGACTCCTCCTCCTCCCTGCTGCCCCCTTTCCACCGTTCATGCCATGCACTGCTCAGAACTCTCTTGCTGTTTCACCTCATTCAAGTTTGAATCCCCAGTGAAACTGCGAGCTCCTAGAGGAAGGGACCACGTGTTACCCTTCGCTTGGGGCCCCAAGCTTCTGCAGCCTCTGCGGACAGTGGGGCATCTTGTCCCATGAAACACTGCAGTGGCTGTCAACTGATTTGTTGTCCTGGCGCCTGCGTCCACAGGGTAGTAGATGGCATTGAGGACGGCTGTGGCTCTGACCAGCCCAAGTTCTCTTTCCGGGTGAGGCGGTCTGGCCCAGAATGTAGCAGCAGCCCCTCTCCCGGACCAGGTACTGGGGCCCGGGTCCGGGGGGAAGTTGGCAGGGCATCCCCTTTGCCCTGGGAGCCTCTGAGAAAGTGGCAGGGCACAGGCTTCGGGTGCCCTCTTGCCCTCACCCACCTGCATGGTTTGGGCAGGGCGCTGGGTAAGACCAGCACCTTGGTGTTGGAAGGTAGCTGGAATGGAGCTTGGTGAGATCTCTGCTGCCGGGTCTCTGTGTGACCTTGGTTCTTACCCCAGCTTCCCGTCTGTAAAAAGGTGGTTGTGCATGTTAAATGAGATAATGGTGCTGAAACCCTCAGCACTGTGTCTGGCCCACTGGGGGGGGATACAGGACTGGGGAAGCAGAGTTGAAAGTGGCCCCTGGGCAGGCCAGGCGGCCCAGGTAGTGTCCCCTTGCCTGGAGGACAGAACAAGAGACAGGCACAAAGGCCGCTTCCAGAGGGAGAAGCACAAGCCAGTGTGCCCGAGGCCCCCTGGCGGTTTGCACAGAATTCAGCGACTCAGGTAAGGTTGTAAGTGGCTGTTCCTGGCGGCAGCAGGCCTGGCCAGGCCAGTGTGGTCTGCGCTAAGCGGGCAGAGGCCTGGACCCCGCGCTGTCTTCATTCACCAGCCCTGGCTGGTAACCCCACCCTACTGTCCACAGAGAACAGCCTGCTCACTGTCCCCCTTGGGCCCAGCGAGGTGAGGAACACAGACATGCTGGACAAGCTTCGGCAGGCGGTGGGTGAGGAGCAAGGGTGGGGCGCCTGCTGTTGTGAGGGCCCCACCCCACTGACCACGCCCTCCTCCCACCCTCCTCCCTTCCCTGCAGGTGATGGAGCTGTCCGAGCAGGTGCTGCAGATGCGGGAGGGGCTGCAGTCCCTTCGCCAGGCTGTGCAGCTCATCCTGGCACCCCATGGGGAGGGCCCGTGCCCTCGGGCGTCAGGAGAGGGGCCCTGTCCGGCCAGCGCCTCTGGGCTCCTGCAGCCTCTGTGTGTGGACACTGGGACGTCCTCCTACTGCCTGCAGCCCCCAGCTGGCTCTGTCTTGAGTGGGACCCGGCCCCACCCTCATCCAGGGCCCCCTCCCCTCGTGGCACCCTGGCCCTGGGGCCCCCCAGCGTCTCAGAGCTCCCCCTGGCCTCAAGCCACAGCTTTTTGGACCTCCACCTCTGACTCAGAGGCCCCAGGCTCAGGAGAACTCTGCCCCGAGCCCGGCACCCCAGGCCCACCGCCTCCTGAGGAAGGGGCTAGGACTGGGCCCCCAGAGCCCATGAACCAGGCCGAGGCTGCCAGTACTGGAGAGCCCCCGCCAGGGTCAGGGGGCCTGGCCTTGCCCTGGGAACCCCATAGCCTGGAGATGGTGCTTATTGGCTGCCACGGCTCTGGCACAGTCCAGTGGACCCAGGAAGAAGGCACAGGGGTCTGACCGCCAGCCCCAAAGCTCAGTGTTGCCAGACATGCTGCCATCTGCCCAGCCTCAGGGTGGAGGAAGAGTGGCAGCCACCCCTGGGACTCCGTGCTGCCCGCTGGCTCAGGGCAGGGAGCTTGAGAGAAAACGAACAAGGGCGTGGGCCCGGACTCTCACAGGGAGGGTTAGAACTTCTTCAGCCGCAGGCCCCAGGCTAGGAATCTTTGGGCTCCTACTCCTGGGGCCCTTCCTCATCTCAGCTTGCTCCTCTGACGTCTCATCTCCCTCTGCAGGCTGGGGGACAGTGGTCTGAGGCCAAGGAGGGGGTTCTGCTATCCCCTGCATGTGCCCCTGCCTCACCTGTCCCCACATTTTTTATATTAAAAAAAGAATAATAAAAGAAACTACTTTGGAACTCAGTGCCTTGTATTTACAAAAGAAAAATAATAAAGGAAAAGTCTGAAGCTAATCAGCTGGAGACACGGAGCAAAGGTGGGAATCTGGGGGAAAGGGTAGGGGCCTCTGCAGAGAGAGAGAAGGGGAGGGGCTCTGGCACTAAGGCAGCCTGAGGGTCCCAGCCTCTAGGGGCTTCCTCAGGGCCAGCCCCACCCTCCCACAGAGGCTCAGATCAAGGGGCCAGGAGCTGAGTCTCCCGCAGCCCCCTCTGGTTTTTCCAGGAGCCTGAGTTGCCAGCTCCAGGGGTCTGGGAGGGCAGGGGAAACTGAGGCCAGAGAGCCCATGGGTCCTGCCACCACTTCTCACTGTGGTGTGATCTTGGCAGCCTCGGCCCGAATAAGGGCAATGAGGTCCTGGTTGATGAGGAAGACGAATCGCAGGCTGGCAATCTGCGGGCGGGAGAAAAGGGTGGCTAAGGACGGAGGTGAGACTGGGGGCCGGGGCCAGGCCCACACGCTGCCTCACCACACCATGGGGCTCATCCTGGCCTTTCCACCTCACCCCAGCTCACCTCCACCACGGAGTTGTTGCTAAGGCGCCATTTGGAGCCACACAGCACAGGTCGTCCATCGATGTAGATGGGCCGCCGGCCCTCATTGGCAATGAAGAAATCACCGTTGTTCTTCAGCTTGATGACACCTATGGGAATAGAGAGAAAGGGGGTATGATGGGATGGGGGGAAGGCCAGAAGAGGGCCTGAAACCCCCATGTTCCCTCTGCTTCCTGAGGCCGCTACAAGGCACCCAGGACTCCCAAGTTAGAGATCCTAAAATGCCAGCTCCTCAGCCCCACCCAGTCCCTGAGGTTCCCATGGAGACCAAGCCCTAGGGCTGGAGGGCAGCGAGAGGCTGGGAGCAACATCCTCACACACTGCTTCCCGCTGGTACCTTGCTTCCGGGAGATCTTCCAGGCCGGACCCTCCAGAGACAGGTCCACGTCGATCTGGTTATCCTTGGTGGCTCTCCCGAGGGTGATCTGGGGAAATGGGGCAGGTGAGGGCTGGAACCTGAGGAATGGGGAGGAGTCCACACAGGCCCAGGAAAGATGAGCAATCAGGGACGACACAGAAAGGGCAGTGAGGGGAAGATCGACGGAGGAGGGGGACCTAGGAAAGGGGAGGTAGGGGTGGGGATGGGGATGAGGGCAGGGAGGGCTGGGCTGGCCTCACCTCTCTTGAGCGCATCAGGTACCGCACCATGCGGCCCCGCAGCACTGCCAGGGTCTGGTTGTCAAAGTCCGGAGAGCTCATGCCTGGGGGAGAGCAGCTCATGTCAGAGAAGAGCCCACTTTTAGTGCCACAGCATGGAAGGCAGGAGCCAGGGCAAGATCCACTGAGGGAAAGGAGCTAGAGGTCTGGGAAATGAGGGTGAACCCAGCCAAGCAACCACGGGGGCTCAGGGAGGGGCGAAGGGATTTGGAGCACAACCCTGCTGGTCCCCTGGCCTCCTCACCTGTGATGCTATCTACTAGCACCTGCCACTTATGCAGTTCCTGTTCCAGCTGCCGAATCTCTCGTTTCTGGCGCCGGTCAGCCACTGTCAGCTCTGGGGTGAGGTGGGGTGGTAACGAAGGTCACTCTGAGGTCACCAGCACCTGGTACTGTTTCTCTCTCTTCCAGCAGGAGCTCCCACCCCCTCACTGTCCCCACGAGGGCACACTCACCATGTTCTAGGACTTCATCTCGCATGTCCCTGGGGGGCGAGAAGAGAAGGATGAATCAGGCTCCCATTTGCGCTCACCTGCCATCACCATTAGGTGCTACTGGGCTCAGTAGGATCCCTCAGTCCCTCAGCCCAGTGACCCCGTGGGCTGCTCCTCTGGCCTTAGCCTAGCTTCCCTCCCTAGGGTGGGGGTAAGATACAACGGGGGGGGGTGGGGCGGCTGGGGAGGGCTCTTAGCAGGGAGAGCAACAGCTACAACTGGAGCTCCAGGCCGAGCCTGGGCTGGGCTCCGTTCCCTGCAGCAGGAGAGGCAGGGCCGGGCAGCACGGGGAGCTCCGTCCTGGGGAGACACTCAGCTCTCTGTGCCCTGCCTGTGGCCCCAGCCACTCACTTGAGCTTACTGTCATCAATCAAGTCCTCTGCGTCAGAGAAATTCAGCACTTGGTCCCCCTTGGGCAGCGGCTGCACTGAACGAAGGACAGAGGGAGGGTCAGCGCCAATGCTCCTACTCAACCACAAGCTGCTGAGCAGACAAATGAACTAAGAGGACAAACTGTAAAGACAGCCCATGGAGACAGTCTCGTGCTGAAATCAACAAAAGTTAACCTGATACAGGTAACAGCATGCATGCAGATCAGACTGCACGCTACTTTGGCACAAAGCATTCCTGGGATTCGCTGGGGGGGCAGAGGTGGTTCTAGAAAGGGAAAGGAATTAAAATTGACCTTTGGGGCTTCCCTGGTGGCGCAGTAGTTAAGAATCTGCCGGCCAACGCAGGGGACACGGGTTCGAATCCTGATCCGGGAAGATCCCACATGCCGCGGAGCAACTAAGCCCATGTGCCACAACTACTGAGCCTGCGCTCCACAACTACTGAAGCCCGCGTGCTACAACTACTGAAGCCCGCACGCCTAGAGCCCATGCTCTGCAAACGAGAAGCCACTGCAATGAGAAGCCCGTGCACTTCAATGAAGAGGAGCCCCCGCTAGCTGCAACTAGAGAAAGCCCGTGCACAGCAACAAAGACCCAACGCAGCCAAAAATAAATAAAAATAAAATAAATTTAAAAAAAGAAAGTTGACCTTTGCACGGTCTTTTCAGTGTGCAAAGAGCTCTCACTTACAAAGCCTTGAACTACATAGGGAAGGCATTGCTATTAGCTGCACATTACAGATGAGAAAACAGATAGAGGAAGGGTTAAGCTATGTGACTAGTTCAGGACACAGGCAGGAATCAAGGCCCGCTTTCCTGATTCCAAATCCAAACTGCCTCTTCTACCACATCACATGCTCCCAAACATTTTCTGCCACATTCGGCAAGGGGCTGAGAGGCACATGCCTGTCAAGTCTCACTCAGGATGTGTCAGAAGGGAGCCTTAAGCCAGTGTTTTCAAATTGTGGGTCATGACACGTTAACAGTTCATGAAATTCACTTTTTTCAAAAAAAAAAAAAAAAAGAAATGGAATGCAATAATATCAGAATCCATCAGATGTACAGGATAAATATTGTTTCATGAAAGTTTTTCAGTTCTTTTCTGGTCAAAATGTAAAAGCGATTGGGGTCCCCAAATCTGAGAACTCCTGCCTTAGTGTCAGTTGTTCCCAGGACTGCAGCGTCTGCTCAGCAGCAGCTCCGACTAGCTAGTGAGACTGCTGGTTGAGGAGTCTGACAACCCCTGAGGTGTCATCACTGCCAGGGAAGCAAGGGAGGCTGCATAGGAGCCACAAATGCTCCACCACCACCGCCCTCCACCTTAGTTCAGACTGTGGGGAGACGGGGTTGGGGTAGTCACCCTGCCAGAGCTGCCTGAATCCTACCAACCTAATATTCAGCTGACTTGATAGGTAAGCAGTGTATACTCCCTGTTCCTAGGGACTCCAAGAATGAAATAGCAAAGGAGAAACCACGTAAGACAAGCCTTGAAGGGAAAAATTATACCTTTATGTTAACAAATATACACAATAGGGGCTTCCCTGGTGGCGCAGTGGTTAAGAACCCCCCTGCCAATGCAGAGGACATGGGTTCGAGCCCTGGTCCAGGAAGATACCACATGCTGTGGAGCAATTAAGCCCGGGCGCCACAACAAGATAAGCCACTGCAACAAGAAGCCCACGCACTGCAACGGAGAGTAGCCCCCGCTCGCCACAACTAGAGAAAGCCCGTGCGCAGCAATGAAGACCCAATGCAGCCAAAAATAAAATAAACTTGTTAAAAACAAACAAAACAAAAAACCAAATATACACAAGGTAACTTTTAAAATAGTGACAAAGGGGCTAGCTACAGCAGCAAAAATAAACTTTATCCAGTGTCTGTTCTCTCTGCAGGAGGTCAGTGATAGCTGAGCCTGAGGAAGCAGCAGAGATCTGGAATAAAGAGGGCTGCCCACTGGGCACTAAATTCAGAGATCCTCAGGAAGGAAAGATGGGGCCTCCCGTGACCAGATTTCCTAAAATCCTCTAGTAGGAATCTTTTATTATCCAGAAGCTGCAGGGCCTAGCGAGTAAGGTGACAGGCAGAACTGAAGCTTCATTTTCAGAACAGTATGAACAACTACATAGTAGCCAACATGCAATAATCTTTAGGAAGTAAAAGTAAAGTGTGCTTGGACTGTGAAAGTCTGACCCTGAAACCCGAATCTAACTGAAGAGCTTCCTGTAGTTTAATCAGACCGCTTTCCTAGTATCTGTTATTAGGAGAGTGAGAGTTTTGCTGGTGAGGGAAGAGAGGAAGCTTTCTGGCCCTTGGGAAAGGAGAAAGACAGGTGGCCTGGGTTAAAGTCCCTGCAGGGATTTGGGAATGGCCTGAAGGCAGCCCCACAGCACAAATGCTTGGTGGAAGGAGAGGCAGTGAGGAGGAGTGTGGAGAGAGGGAAGGGGCAGAAAGCCTGAGACACAGTGGGTGGGACAGGGGGACGGGTGAGCGGCGAGGGGACTTTCACAGGTCACTCATGTGTGAATGTTACTTGTGAAGAATATACTATAATGTATGTAATGGTAAAACCTGTCAAAAAACGAAAAAAGTCAGGAAGTGGGAGACAACTCTGCCATTTAGTCTTTTTGTTCAGGATTCTATGCAATTTTGGCTACCCTCACCGTGATCCTAAGACCATTCCAGCCAATCTCCCTCCCTCTGGAAGGAAGTGGTTTTTGCTGCAAAGAGAGATGAACAAGACGCTGGGGGCCACGGAGGGATTTGTTACAGGGCACCTGAGGGCAGCTGTGTCCAGCCCCCTTCACACTCACATACACGCACCCTCACTCTGCCAGCTCCTGGGCCCAGTTACCTGTCTGGTCCTCCAACAGGTAATACTGCTTCATGAGCTGCCAATGGGCCTGCAGAGCCTTGGCAGTACGGGCCAGGTAGAAGGCATCAGGGTGTCTGTGCAGCAGGTCCTGGAAGGTCTCCAAGGTGGGCTGGCTGGTCTGGAGGGCAAGAAGCACACTCTGGGCATCTGGGTTTCCTTGCTCCTGTCTCTGCTGTACCATCCGTGCCCCCTGCCCCAGTCCCCAGCAGGAGCTGGAAAAAGTGATAACTACTGCTGCCCAGGAAGCCAGGCTTGGCTCTCCCCGAGGACCTGGTCCACAAAGGCCCTGCAGGTGTATGTGCGTCTCCAAGCAGTGGAACCTCCCCGCAGTCAGTTTTCCAGGTTAGCTGGCTCCCGCCCTGCCCCTCAGCATTACCAGCCCTCAGCCTTACCGATCCTACTTTGCTCAGCAGCTGCTCTTCAGCCTTGCTAAACAGGGCCTTGCTCTGGATGGCGGCAATGGCCTCTGGGTGCAGCTGTCTCATGGCCTGGCAGGCCAGCCTGGGCAGGAGGGAGATAGAGGGCAGGGCAGGGTTGAAGGAAGGGTGTCAAGCAATCTGAGGTTCCTACTTCTCCAAAGCCTGCAGGCCTTTGAGATCCAGAACTCAAAGATCCAGGCCCTCAACAGGAAGAGCCCAAGGCTTAGCACAGGACCTGTGACCTCGTGCATCTGCCGAAAACATCAACAGGCAACTCAGAAAACTCAGCTTCCTGTGTTCAACCCCGTGAAGAGGCTCAAGGGCACAGCCGCCTACAGGCCAGTCCGGAGGGAGATCCTGAGACCAGCTGCTGTTCCTGCCCCAAGAACTTTCTCCTTACTTGGCCAAAGCTGCCACCCACTAGCCACCTCCTCTTTCCCAAGCTGTGCCCTGCCCATTTCCTGGTATATCAGGGCTGTGGCTATAGCTTAAGTGGTGACAGGGGCTGTGGAGTAGAAGATGGATGTTAAGCATTCGACCAAATTCTGATGATGTCAAACGAAGTGACTGAGAAGGAAGAGTGTGTTGTGTATGTGCACAGGTGTATTTGGACTGTTGGAGCTGGAAGAGGCCCTGGTGTTCTTCTGTTCCAACTCCTTCTTCTGGAGGAAGAAACTGTGGGAGGTCAGTGTGGGAAGGCTGGGAGGTGACCGCCCCAAAGCACAATGCACACGGTGGTAGAACAGGGCTCCTGGCACTCATGTGGTGTTTTCTCTCATGCTACTTCCTTGGCTTCCAGGTCCTTGCTCCTGACATCCAGCCTGGATTAGCAGGGTTGGGAGCAGGAAGCAGCTTCCCCCTGAAGCCTGGCAGGTCTCCAGTATCACCTCAGAAGATACAAGGCCCCAAGGAGCCCTGCCTCCCAGGCCCCTCCCCTGTACAATTCTTTCTGTTCAGGAGCCAAATTCTGGTGTCCCCAGTACCGCGCCGCTGCTGGGGCCAGCCCACTCACTTGGAGATGACAGGATCGTAGAGCAGGGCGTACCAGCGCTCCTGGACTTCGCGCAGAGTGAAGCGGCAGCTGAACTTCACGCCCAGGTGGACAGATGTCAGGTCATTGGTCTGCAAGGCCCCAGAGTGCTTTGCTCCAGCCTCAGAGCTGGGAAAAACCCTCCCGTGCCACCTACAGGACACTGCCGGGCTAGATGGGGGGCTGGGAACTGGAGCCTGCGGGGAGAAGGCGAACACAACCCCTGTGGTGGGAAGCACTACCTGCAACACGGCATTGATGAGCAGGAGGTCATCTGCAGGCTTCCAGCGGCCCAGATCCTTGGTCACCTGGAGTGGCTGTTTGCTCTTCTTCACACGTTTGGTGAGTCCAGGGGCTGGGGCTGGGCTGGGTGGCACAGGGGTGCTGGGGGCCTTGGACACCTGGGCAGGGGGCAGGAGCAGAGTGAGCTCATCAGGGCAGCTAGGCCTTCAGGCCTAGAGCTTTGTACACTGTGTGGCAGCTCCAGCCCCACCCAACAACAAGCCACAGGCAGGGGGCTCAGCTTTCCAGTGCCCATCCCTTCCCCCTTCCCACCCCCATCAAAGTACTTCTACACAGTCCTTGACCATATGGGGTCTTCCTTTTGCTGGTGGCGCCCCCCAATGCCAGCATGGAGGGTGGGTGGGGAGGATACCAGGAAAACACTCTTGCTGGTACAGTGTCTGGGGCCAGAGCAATGCCACCTGGGGGTTATTTTTACAGCCAGCAATGCTCGGAACAGGCTGTCTGCTCCCAGAATAGATGCACGCTCTATGCCTCCCACACAGAATGTGATACAGGATGCACTGACAGGGTGGTGATGGGTGCAGCAAGAAAAGCGGAGTAGCGAGAGATGGGCTCCCAGGAGGGAGGCAACTGAGGTGGGCCGGGGCAGCTTGATCCTCTCACAAGCCTCCTCTGCAGGGCTCTTGCCAACTGACAAAGGTTGTGGGGAAACACAAAATCTGGCACTGGCCCCCACCCTTCTCCATTCCCCACGTCTCCCAATCCTCACCTTCTTCTTCTCACTGGAGGAGGGTTCACTCCCCGAACAGCGCCCTGGTTCCACCCCACTGGCCCCCTTTGCCCGGGTAGAGGACTTAGCCAGGCTGCTCTCCACCAGCTCATCGTCAAACTTCTTTCTCTTGATGAACCTGCGAAGAGTCCTACCCAGTGAACGCTCTGTGCCCCATCCCCAGTACCCACTCACACACACCCAGCCCCCACAGTAGAGCAGGTTGCCAGCAGGCAGGATGCTAACTGCTCTGGCTCAGTGGACGGGGCATGGAACTGCTATGCTCCACCCTTGACATGACAGTGTATTGCACCACAAAGATTTCCTGTCCAAGACCTAAGATCTCCCTCCCTCGCTCTCAGTCATTGGGAGGGACTTAGTAGGGACAGGAAAAGCACAAGGCTCTGCCAACAGTTGGGCTCCAGAGGGGCTCAGGGAGCCATTCCCAACAGGGGTGAAGGCATGCAGCAGTCTCAGTCTCTGGCCCTTCAAACCCTAGTACCTGGAGGAGCTTCTCCGTTTAGGGATGGTGCCCAAAGCCTGTGAGGAGGCCCGCTTCTGCCCTGCCAGTGACTCCTCATCCTCTGAGCGGCTGGCAGTGCCTGATGCCATCAGGGATGAATCTAGCAGCCCCTGTGAATCTAGAAAAAGAGAAGTGGTGAACCCAGGCCTCCTAAATGCCTAGCAGAGCCCTGAGCCTCTGCACATGGGACCCCTCCTCAGCCCCCCTCCCCCTACCAGCCCTCTTGGTCCCTCCCCTGCTTCCTTGACACTTGAAGGTTTAAGGTGGGAGTTCCTTGGCCATCCAGATCCCATCTGGGCCCAGACCTTCCACGCTGGGCAGTTCTCCCGGTGCCACGTGTCATGTCGTGCAGCACATGGTGCTCAGGTCAGACTGGTGATGCCGACACACCGGGCTCTGGGCATAACTGCTCCCTCTGCCATCAAAATGCAGCCATGCCAAAGAGCGTCAGCTCAACAGCAAGTCAGTCAACTGTGGCCTCTGCCGAGAGGTACGTGGGTGGTGCTGGCCCAGGGGGAGGTGGCAATGCCCAGCCAGGACCGAAAGACACACGTGCCAGGCACCGGGTGGAATCAGCAGATGCTTGGCGCCTGAGCGTTTGGGGAGCTGGCCCGGCCTCATACTACCTTTGTCCATCCTCTCACAGTCCCAAAGCCACTGGTTCCAAACCACAGGGCTAGAAGGAAGGGTCCCACAGGTTCATCCAAGGATTCTGACCAGGTGAGCTTAGAGGCTGAGAAGAGATTCTGCAAAGGAGAAATGAGGCTCCCTGAAGCTCAGGTTTCCAGCCTCACCTCCTTTATACTGGAACAGGTCCCCAGGATCCCATAAGCTAGGGAAAACACCAGGAGAAGATACACAATATATTCTGCCAATATGACCCTGTTAAACCTTTCGAAACCTAAGCCTTTCGAAGGTCACCGACATCTGAGACAGTGATAAAAGCTATGGACCCTAGAAAAATGTACACATTTTAGGAGGTTCACAAACCACTCTAATTCTACTCATAGCCCCTAGGTTAAGGGCCTTGACTATAAACTAGCAAGAAACAAGGGATTCTTGGCTCACTTTTTCTTTGTCTGCTGCCCATTCTGCTCCCCTCCCAGCCCAAAGCAAGGAAAAGGAAACGGAGATTGAACTCCCACCAGTCCATCTCACTTTTTTTCATTTGAAGCTCTGGCTGAAGATTTAGTGGGTGGTACCTCGTGGAAGCTAAAAAACTCGGCTTGGGAACTGAGCAAATATCAGCCACCCTGGGGCGGGGGGGCCCTCGCCTAAGCCCGGAGAACTCAGGTAGTAGGGACTCTGCGGAGCGCGCCGCTTCGGAGAGTCCCGCCCCTTCTGACCAGGGCGTCTCTCCGCGCAGCGTTCCAGCCCTGCCCCCAGGTGCGCTCCTCGCGCCGTACCATTTGATACGGCTGGGAAACTTGCCACCTGGGGAGAGGGTGAAGGGCCCGATTCCGCGGGTAGACTGAGGCAGGGTCAGCGCCGCCTGCCTTCTCCGGCCCTCCACCCCTCGTTCTCCCCCCAAGGGCACACCCACAGTAGGGGATTAGTCCAGGTCTGTTTCACGGGCTCGGGATAGGAGTGGTGACGAAGTCAGCCCTGCAACTCAAAGGCAAAGCACCGAGTGAACCCCGATGCCCTCGCAGCCTTGGTTTACGCCCCACGGGCCGGTGGCAGGGGAAGGGAGTCAACTCCCAGACCAATTCTCACCCCACCTTCGGCATGCCACCTTTGCGCATGCGTAACTTCTAGGACCAGATTCTGGCCCGGTCCGGCCCACGCATGCGCAGATTTTCGGGGCGCTCCCGGGGCGGGGCCCCAAACCTGGCGGGGTGTCGTCCCCAGCGGCACTCTGGGGAACTCCATTTCATCCCCAACTCTGCTCCGAACACTCAGAGGCGAACCGCAAGGTCTCACCATTCCTAGGCTGCCAGCTCCAACAATTTCTCCGCGGCGACGGCAGCAGCCGCAGGGCCAAAGCCGGCTTCCGTGAGGCCCGTCTACTTCCGGGTCTACGAACCAAGGGCCGCGCAACCCCTTCCGGTTCGCCTCGGTAACGTGCGTAAGGGGGCGTGGCCGTGGTAGCGAAGGTGTCGCCGTTTTGTTAACGGCCAAAATTAAAGGCTTTCCCAATTGGGACAACATATAGGGGGGCATCAGGGATTATAGGATCCAGGTTGGAGGAAGTGATTAAAGGGAAAGGCGAGACTTGGGGCGGGATAGCCTGAGTAGCGAGATGAGGCAACGCTGGAAGGGGCTGGCCCGAGGGTGGGGCCGGGCGGCAGACTAGATTTCGGCTTCCGAATCTTGCAGCCTCCTGAGACATCTAGGACTCTTTGATAGTTTCTCAGGACCAGTTATGGATAGTTTGATTCCACCAAAGGTTTTAGAGAAACTACTCTGTGGCAGGCCCTGTGCTAGGCACAATACGGGGAGATGATGTTGAGCTCCCTCCAGCCGGAGGAGGAGCAGGGAGGTTGATGTCTAAGGAACGGAGGGAGGGCTCTAGGCCGCGGTTCTAGAAGGTAGAGGCCCTGGGAGAAGGAGTGCCCTTCCCATCAGCCCGACCCCACCTGGATTGCTGGAGGCAGCTGTGGGCCCCGGGAGGTAAGACGACCAAAGGAAGCACCTTCAGAGGAGAGTGCCCTGGAGATGGGAGGACAAAACTACAGGAAAAGTTGGGAGTTTGGGGGTGTGAGAGCTGTCTCGAGAAATCAGAAAGACTGTCCTCTAAAAGAGGGTTTCTATTTGTTTTATGCTTCCTTGGAGGGGCACGAAAGGGTAATAGCCTTAGAGAAACATACTGCGGCTCAGAATAAGAAAGATACAATTCCAAAGCTGTCCAGCAGCTAGGGTGGTCCCCTCAGTGGAGGTGTCAAGCACACATCACCTGGACATTGCCAGGCGATTCAAGTGTCAGATGGGAGGGCCCTTCTGGCCCTGACAATGTATGATAGCCTTCTGCTTCAAGAGTCCCCTGTTCATTTGTGATCTTGCTTAATGAGTATTAACCTATTTTATTTCCCCTGAAAGATTGTGTTTTCTGATACAAGGTGTGATGGACTATACTAGACATAGCATAGTAGCTATACTAGGTGAGAGTTATCAGGGAGGTCTCTAAGGAGGTGACAATTGAATTGAGATTTGACAGCTGATAAGGGACCAGTTAGGCAAAGAGCTGGGGTAAGATGACCTAGTCAGAGGGGACAGCATAACTCCAAAGCAGAAAAGAGCTTGGTGAGTTTGAGGAGGAGGAAGGAGTTTAGTGTGGCTGGAAAGGATGATCAAGAAAAAGAGGGAGGTAGATGAGAATAGAGAGGTCATCAGGGCAGATCACATTAGGCCTTGTAGTTCATGGTATAGATTTTGATCTTTATTTTTTTATTTTTGCGGTACGCGGGCCTCTCACTATTGTGGCCTCTCCCGTTGCGGAGCACAGGCTCCCGACGGACGCGCAGTCTCAGCGGCCATGGCTCACGGGCCCAGCTGTTCCGCGGCATGCGGGATCTTCCCGGACCAGGGCACGAACCCGCGTCCCCTGCATCGGCAGGCGGACTCTCAACCACTACGCCACCAGGGGAGCCCCCGATCTTTATTCTTTTTTTAAACAGATTTATTGATTGATTGATTGATTGCCATGCCGCACAGCATGCAGGATCTTAGTTCCCCCACCAGGGATCAAACCCATGCCCCCTGCAGTGGAAGCACAGAGTCTCAACCACTGGACCCCTAGGGAAGTCCCTTTGGCCCTTATTCTTAACGCATTAGAAAGCCCTTAAAGGATGACAAGCAAAAGCATCCATCCTGTGATATGATTTAATTTTTTAAATGATCCCTTTGTCTACTTGTGGAGAACGGATTGTAGGGGGGCAAAAGAGGAAGGAGAGAGATCAGATGAAGAGGCTATTGTAGCAATCCAAGTGAGAGGTAAACTCGGGTGGTTTAGCTGGGTTGTGGGGGCAGTGAAGACGGACAGAAATAGTGACTTTGATATATATTTTGCAGGTAGAACCATAAGGACTTACTGATGGATTGAATATAGGATATGAGGGAAAAGGAAGAATCAAGGATAAGATCTAAATTTTTGGCCTGAGTACCTGGATGGATATGAGACAACCCCCCCACTTTAGAATATATCCAGAATCTGGTCATATCTCACCAGCTCCAACACTATTTCCTGATCCAAATACCCTGAATTCACCTTCTCTCACCTGGACTATTGCAAGACCTCCCTAACTAGTCTCCCAGCTTTCATCTTTTTTTTTTTTTTTTTGCGGTACGCGGGCCTCTCACTGTTGTGGCCTCTCCCGTTGCGGAGCACAGGCTCCGGACACGCAGGCTCAGCGGCCACGGCTCACGGGCCCAGCCGCTCCGCGGCATGTGGGATCCTCCCGGACCGGGGCACGAACCCGTGTTCCCCGCATCGGCAGGCGGACTCTCAACCACTGCGCCACCAGGGAAGCCCCCAGCTTTCATCTTTACTGCCTCTCCTCCAATTTCTTCACAGCAGCTATAAGAAATGGAAATCCACTCATGTCAAGCCTCTGTTCAAAATCCTCCATCCTTGGAGTAAAAGCTCATGAGGTCATGACCTCATCTCCTGCTCCTCTCACTTGGTCTTTTAAAAGTTTCAGTCCCCATCCCCTGCATTCTGTATCCCTTCCCTGCTTTGTTTTTTCATTAGCATTTATTTTCTCCTAATGTGTGATGTAATTTACTTATTTTTTTCCTGTTTATTATATGTCCCCCAGCAGTAGAATATAAGGTCTATGAGGGCAGGGGGGTTTGCCTGTTTTGTTCACTGCTATAGTAGGTACTTAATAAATATTTGTTGAATAAGCATGTTAAAAAAACCTAGGGGAAAGGGGAAGTCTGTGGGAGGAGGAGGTTTGTATAGGCACAGAAATGAAGAGTTCTGTTTAGACATGTTAAGTATGAGATGCCTGTGAGGTATCCTGGTGGAGGTGTTGAGTAGAGAGGTGGGCACACTAGTCCAGTCAGGGAGGAGACCTGGGCTGGAGATATACATTAGGGAATCATTCTCATGAAGATAATGCCAATGCCTAGGGAGAGAGTGTAGACAGAGAATAGGAAGGTCCAAGACCCATGGCTGGGGCACTCCAACATTTAAGTTAAGGTAGAGGAGGAGCCAGCAAAGGAACAAAAAGAAGAGTGTGGATAAAAAGAAAAGTTAGCAGTGGCACCAGTCATCTAACCTCCAGTTAACTGTCTCTGGCTCCAGGGTAATCTTTCACAGTGCAGCACTACCCCTGGGATAGACGTGGCTTACCGTGGAGGCCACGATCATCATGGTTTCTCCTGGATCTTTGCTCAGGGCCCCAGGCTCCTTCATCTGGGGGATTAGGACATAGTGGTTAAGAATACAGGCTCTGCCTGACTTTAAACCTTAGCTCTATCACCTACCATCTTGTGACCTTGAGAAGTTAATATATTTCTTTGCCTCAGTTTGCCATCATCTGTGGGGAAATAATAGTACCCACTTTGTAGGATGGTTCTGAGGAGTAAATCACTCATTGTTTAAACAAGTACGTCGTATATAGCAAGTGCTTAAAAAATGTTAGCTGTTGGTACTGTTCTTAGGGCTTGGGTCTTGGTGTCTCCTGCCAGGTGGTCAGTCTACGACCCAGACTTTGGTAGCACAGCCCCTCCCGGCTCCCATCCACTAGAGCAGGACCAGTTTTTCTTTCACCTAAGGCTGTTACCTTCTGGGCACTTGGTCAGAGGACACAGGATCTCTCTGCTGTTGGCTCAAATATACCTTCTTAGGAAGGCAAGTTTAATAAAGCTGTTGACCAGTACAAAGTTGCCTTCGGTTCACAATGCATTTTAAGTCAACATGAACTCTACTTGATATCTGTACACTTTTTTTTTTTCTCTAAGGGAGGAGAAACCATTTGCAAAGGATGAGTCTCATACACAGACTGAATCTCTCTGAAATATCCCCAAGGTAGAGAATCACAAACTTTATGAAACATCCGACTTATTTAACATGACAAAATGTATATATCTCAGTCCAAAAGCCAGAATCACACTTAATGAGGAAACCTAAATTATTCCCATTGAAGTTAGGTATTCCACAAGGATGGCCCCTGTGACTATTTTTATTTAACACTGCTTTGGAAGTACTAGCCTACTTAATTACAGAAGAGAGAGGAATGAGATAAAAAAACTAGAGAAGAAGAGGTGAAATTACCATTATTTATTTATGATATAATAGCCTAGCTGGAAAATCCAAGGATATCAACTGAAAAACTAATAAAAATAAGACATTTTAGCAAAGTGGGTACAAATTAATATATAAAAAGTCAACGAACAACAGCCAATTAGAAAGTATATGAGAATAAAATGTATCATTTACAATAGCAATGAAAATGTAATGTAACCAAGAGTAATCTTAACAATGTGCTAGATCTAGGTGCCCAAAACTAAAAATGCTATTGAAGGACACAAAAGGAGACATGAATAAATGGAAAGGCATACTCTATTTTTGGGTTGAAAGACTCACTGTCATAAAGACGTCAGCTCTCATTAATCTATAAAGTTAACACAATCTAATACCAACAGACTACATAACCTGAATATAAAGTTCATATGGAAATTTTTGCATCAAGAATAACCATGAACATTCTGAAAAAGAAAGTTAATGAAAGGAGAATAGCTCTATTGGATATTAAACCAATAAAAGCTACAATATCTAAAATAGTAAAATCCAGAGGACACTAGTGCAAGCATAGACGGTTTGATCAAGAGAACAAAATAAAATAAAGAGTCCAGAAATAGACCCAAGACATTTAAAATGTTAGTATATGATAAAGATGGCATTCTCTATCAGTAGGGAAAAGATGGATTATACAGTAAGTGGTATTGAGACAATTGTGTAGCAACCTGAAAAAAAAATAATGTGGTATCTCTACTTTAGTCCTTACACTAAAATAAATCCATATGAATCAATTGTGTTTAAATAAATGTAAAATAGTAAAACTATAAATTTATATGTCGTAGTGGAGAAAATATCTCAGAATAGCACAAAGTTTCCCAAAGCATTAAAAAAGACAATTCTGTCAACATAAAAATCTATAATTTCTGCAGAGCAAAAAACACCATAAACAAAGACAAATGGCAAACTGGGGGAAATGTTTGCAGCTCATACCACAGACAAAAGGACTAATTTGCTTGGTATATACAAAATCCCTTCAAATCAATATGAAAAAGAACAAAAATCCAATAACAAAATGGGATGGTTAACATAAAAGGAAAGATAAATGGCTCTTAGACATATGAAAAAATGCTCAATCTCATACACAAGAAAATTGAAACTACATTTAGATATCATTTTTCACCTATAGACAGGCAAAAAAATCCAAATGTTTGACAACATGCCCTTGGCCTGGTTATGGAGAAACAGGCCCTCATATATGTTACTGGTAGAACTGTAAATTGTCAGTACTTGCCAAAATTACAAATGAATATAATTTCTAATCCAATATACTTGCACACATGCAAAATAAACTATATATAAAATTTTCAACTATAGCATTATTTATGGTAGCAAAAGTTTACAAACAATTCAAACATCTATCACTAGAGAACTAGTTAAATAAATTATGGTCCATCCATACAATGGAATATCATACAGCCAGGCTGAAGAGCTGTCACACAAATCTTTATAGGCCGTGATTAAATTCATGAAAAGCTATTAAAAAGTTTTTAAACGGGCATGGTATGAGATCTGGATTTTAGAAAGATCTCTCTGGCTTAGTATGGAGCATAGACTGACAGAGTAAAACTAGAGACAGGGAGATCAGTCAGTAGCCTAAATTAGGGTAGTCACCAAGGAGAAGACACATCAAATGTAGACTGGATAGGGCTTGATAACAGACTGGGTTTAGGGGTACAAAAGATGAGGCACTGATGATACCCTGGTTTCTGGCTTTGGCAGTAAATGGAGAGTGATAGTTATGCATTGAGATAGGGAGCATAAGTGGAGAAGCTCGTTTGGGTAAGAAGGAAAGATGATGAGTTTTATTTGGATGAACTGAGTTGGAGGTGCCAGTGGGCAATCAGTTGAGATGCTTGGTTGGGTATTTGGGTATACAGCTCTATGACTCCGGGGAGAGACTGGGACTAGGGATAAATTGGGGAATCATCATCATATAGCTGATGTTTGAAGCCATAAGGGAAGATGAAGTCATCTTGGGATATCCTGAGGCATAAGGAGAGGAGAGTGTCCAGGCCCTGAAGCGACCCCTGGAGTACAGGCAGAAGACTATGCACTCCTACTAGAGCCAGAAAAGTGTGGGGAACAGGAGGGAAACCAAGTATCACATGACAGAAGCAAGGGAAGACTGTGGTAGCGTTTTAGTGGTCCATGTCTCTCACTTAGTTATAATATCCTTAAGGACATAAACTGGGTCTTATTTTTGTTTTCTCCCTGTCTGCTCCATCCCCACCTTCAGTCAATATAAGGTTTTGCACATAACTGAGATGTCTGTGAACAAAATAAGGGCACGAATGAGTAAATCCATTCAAAGCTGGGTCTTCATACTACTTTAGTTCAAATCTTCATTACTGTTCCTCTGATTGGTCTCCCTGCATCCATTCTCTAACCTCTCCACATTGCCATGGCTGTCTCTCTAAAGTGCAGATCTAGTAACATCACTCTTTTCCTTGAAAATCATCAGTGGCTTTCCACTGCTGAGGAAAATCCTCAGCTTGGCCTTCAAGCTCATCCAAACCCAATCTCAGCCCAGCTTTGCTCCTGTAACACCTGGCTTCTTACCCATGAACTACGCCACACTGACTACTTTTTGGCCCGTAAACATGCTCTGTGCTTATAGTATTCTATTCCCCCGGATTCCCCACCCCCCTGCCACCTGCGTTAGTTCTATCCATCCTTCAGCTTTCTGTTGAAATCCCACGTAGACCTGAAGGCCTTTCCAGACCCTCACTGCAATGAACGTCTCCTTCTCCTGTTCTCCAATTATTTTGCATCTGTATTACATCACCTGCCCTGTACTGTGTTTGTGTTTGTTACATATGCCAGCTCCCTCCTATTTACTGCCCTGTCTACACACTGGACTGTGAAAAGGGATTGTGTCTCAGTGTCATCATTACATCCAGCCTTCACAGAGTGCATTAAGTAATTGCTGAATAAGTGATGGGTGGATGGGTGGACGGTTAAGTCCTTGGGAGTACAGGGACCTAGTTCTATTTATTTTTATTCCCTCTACAGTGCTTTGCATGTGGTGTGTACCCTGTGTTTGCAGTAAGCTCCTTAGAAGTTTGTTTTATTGAATTTTATACTCTTACTGCCTAGTACAGAGCATAACATCACAGTGGGTGCTCAATGAATGTTTAAGGACTCAATAATTACTCATTTAATTTGCTCTCAGTAGCCTCCAGAGAGGCCAATGGCTTTGGCAAACAGTGTTTGGTATGTGCTTCCTGCCAGCTCTGACAGGCTACCTTTGCAGGCCATTGACAAGCTACGTCATGTAGTATGGCTAACAGACCGAATTAGGGCTGTCATGATGGTTAAGCGTTTAACACAAAGAGATGTGGCTCTCCAGGCAGAAACACAGCCCGGAAGAAGCCTCAGAGGCAAGAGCAAGGCAGCTCAACTACAGAGGGATGGGATCACTTATTCCTTAGAGAAAATTCTGACTTGGTTTCTACTATGTGCACAGCACTGTGTACTGGGGGCAGCTACAGCTGTGAAAGCAACTGGGCACCTGCTCTTAAAGAGTTTAAGATCTGGGGGGATGAGGACAGCCCACCAGTAATCCCAGAACAAACACAAGACTGGCCATTGCTGGAAGAGATGCATGAACAAAGGTTGAGAGAGCCTCCAGGAGAAGGGGGCATCTTAGGGAGGCTTAGGAGAGGCATCTTGGTAGGGGGAATAGCATTTGCACTCATTTCCTAAACTTTCCTGAATGCAAAAGGAATTGTCAGTGTTCAACGGGTCTCCCTGTTTCCCCCTTCCCAGACTTCAGTCTTTTCGCATCACTATGGCCAGAGCAATGCTCTTGAAGGTGAGGTCCAATTATGTCACTTCTCTGCTCAAAATTCTGCAATGGTTTCCATTTTATTCAGAGTAAAAAATGGCTCCTATTCTTTCAGAGTGAATAAAAAGTCCTAACAGTGGCCTACAAGGCCTTATGTGATCTGTCTCCCCAGTCATTCTCCAACACTTTCCTTGCTTTTCTCCTCCCACTCACTTACCTGGCACCAGTCACAATGGAGATACGGCCATTCCTCGAATATGCCAGGCATGCTACCACCTCAGATTGTTCCCTCAGCCTGCACACCCTTCCCCATGGCTCGCTTCTTCATCTCCTTCAAGTCTTTACTCAAGTGTCACCTTGATGAGGCCTATTTTATGCCCTGTTTTAAATGGTAACCTTGGGACTTCCCTGGCGGTCCAGTGGTTAAGACTCGGCGCTTTCACTACCATGGGCATGGGTTCAATCCCTGGTCGGGGGACTAAGATCCCAAAAGCCTAGCGGTGCGGCCAACAACAAAAAAAGGTAAACTCTACATTATGGTACCTTACCCCTCGTTGAAATTTGTGTTTCTCCATGGCATCTTTTACCATCTGACATACTGTGTATTTTACTAATTTTTTATTTGTCTATTTTTGCCCAATAGAATGTAAGCTCTGCGAAATCACTTAAAAAAAAAAAAACTATTTTCTTCAGCACTGTATCCCTAATGCCTACAATAGTGCCTAGTATTAGTTACCCAATAGCTATTTGTTGAATGAATGAGGACGTGATACATCTTTGAAGAAGTCTTCAGGAAGGGCTTTCTGGAGGAGTTCCTAAAAAATAGTTGCCTGAAGAATCATTTACAAGGAGAGATCTCTGAACTGCACAGCTGAGGACCCTGCTGGGGGTGAGTGGTCAAGTGAGGAGGAAGTGGCCCTAGGCTGAAGCCACCAAGAATTGTCTGCAGGATCCAGATGTCCAAAGGATGGGTCAGGAATCCCTCGTCTCATTCCCCTACCTTTGCCATACTAGCTTTCCTCACTCAGCCAAGCACCTTCTCAGATGAACTCCACCCAGCTTAAGCTGTGTCCGTCCTTCAGCAGTTCCGATATTTTTAATTTGGCCCTCTCATTCTCCGGGCCAGCCGAGGCCCTTAAACAAGCACTTTGCTGCCTCCTTGTGGCTCCTGCAGTAAAGGAACTCTTCTGAAAGTGAGGTGACAGAGGCCTACACAGGGACTCTTAGAATGGGGGTTGTGGGAGAGGAAACCTGAATCTTCTTGACACCCATGGAGACCCTGAATTACTGGCAGCTGCCCTCCCGCCCCCAGACATTACTGCTAATAGCGACGACCATCCCCTCAGCAGACAGCAGAGCCCTGACAGGTATGCCAGCTGGACTCAGCTTTGGTTGTTCCAGGTTAGGTCACCTTTGGGGGAAGAAATTTATTTATTTATTTACTAATTTACTTATTTTTGTTTGTATGTTTGTTTATTTAGCTGCGTCATGGGATCTTCGGTGCGGTGCGAGGGCTTCTCTTTAGTTGTGGCTCATGGGCTCAGTTGCCCTGTGGTATGTGGGATCCTAGTTCCCTGACCAGGGATAGAACCCGTGTCCCCTACATTGGAAGGCAGATTCTTAACCACTGGACCACCAGAGAAGTTCCCTGGGGAAAGAATTTGAGGCAACAGTCAGATCCCAGGGCCTACCTTGAGGGGCATTCAAGCCAGTCAACTAGTATATCTAGCCTCTACCTACTCGGCCTCCTCCCAGATCACAGCCAATAGCTTTTAAGGGGTGATGCAGCCACCAGCCAGCTCAGGGCCGGGTGTGTGTAAAGAGAGGAGGGGGCTGGGTGTGACACGAGTAGGAGGGCTGGGCACTGTGGAGAACTGGAGCCCATGCCCTGGAGGACACTGCTTAGCTGAGCCACTGCGCAGTTCCAGCCCGTTACTGTTTCTGCAGGTAACTGAAACCCACCTAAGCTAATATCAGCCCCTAAACAGGGGAGTGTCCTGGAATACCACTGGGTTATCTTGTAGACCTATAAGGCAGGGATACAGCCAGGCCTCAGTAACCATCTGGCTGGCAAAGTTTCTGATAAGAAGACTTCTTACTTTCTTATGTAATTTGTTTTTCTTTCTGGCAGCTTTCAAGATGTTCTCTTTTCTTTGGTTTCAGCAGTTAGACTATGCTATGATTAGGTGTGTTTTGTGTTTATCCTGTTTGGGGTTCTCTGACATTCTTGGATCTGTGGTTTGTTCTCTTTCATTAATTTGGGAAATTCTTGGTGACTATCTCTTCATATATTTCTTCTGCCCCATTCTGTCTCCCTTCTTCTAGGACTTCAGTTATGTGTGTTAGACCATTTGTCATTGTCCCACTCAACTTGGTGATTAGTTTTGGGTTTGCTCAATTGTTCCTTTGTTTACTCTTTATGTTACAGTTTGTTTACATTTCTTCTGACTTAACTTCAAACTCGAAGATTTTTTTCCTCTGCTTTTGTCCAGTTTGTTGATTAACTGGTTGAGGGAATTGTTCATCTCTGATATTAAGGTTTTCACTTCTAGCATTTCCGTTTTTCCATTTCTTTTTTACAGTTTCCTATTCTCTTCTCAAATTCCCCATCTGTGTTCATGCATGTTGTTCACCTTTTCCACTAGACTAGATCCTTTAACATGGTAAATATAGCTATCTCAAAGTCCCCAATTGATAGTTTCATCTTAGCCATGCTCATATTTTTTTTTTTTTTTTTTTTAAAGAAGATGACTCCTCCAATCATAGTCATGCTCATTCTTTTTCTGACTTTTTCTAAGTTGGCCTCCCCAGCACATGGAACACACCAGACCCCGCATGGCTTTCACCTCCCTGGCTCTTTGGTTGGGTTGTTTACAAAAGGTTTTTATCCCTTCCACTTCACCGATGTCTCTTTTTTTTTTTTTTTGGCGGTACGCGGCCCTCTCACTGCTGCAGCCTCTCCTGTTGTGGAGCACAGGCTCCGGACGCGCAGGCTCAGGCCATGGCTCACGGGCCCAGCCGCTCCGCGGCACCTGGGATCCTCCCAGTCCGGGGCACAAACCCGTGTCCCCTGCATCGGCAGGCGGACTCTCAACCACTGCGCCACCAGGGAAGCCCTACCAATGTCTCCTTGAAGGTCACAGGGCTAAAGTAGACCCTTCTCTCATGCCCCCTTTCACATTAGTGTTGATTCCTCATCTTGGCGAACCCTGAGGCCATGAGCCATGTAAGCAGAGATATGGCCAACTCCCAAATCTGGCTTGAAGAAATATGCCAAGAAGTACTCCTTCTCATGCCCTGGCTTCCCCAAGTTTTTTTGAGGCAATATCTTGTTTGACCAAATACATCAACTTTGCTCTGAAAAAAAAAAATGAGGTTCTTGTATAGTATTAAATAACCTCATTACCAGAAAAACACCATATACTATATCTATATATCTCCTTGGGTTTCAACCCAGCTTGGCCATCTATCAGACACTCTGCTTGTTTGCCAGAGAGCTTGCTAGAGGACATCCAAAAAGTCAAAGTCCTCCATCACCGGGGCAGGTCTAGCTACTGGGCACCTTAATTTAAGCACAGTGCCAAAAGCCTACGGAAACATATGAAACCTTTAAAAATGTCATTGGTGGGACTTCCCTGGCTAGGTTAGGACTTCACTGGTTAGGGCTGCACGCTTCCACTATGGGGGGCCGGGGTTTGATCCCTGGTCAAGGAACTAAGATCCCACATACCGAGGCTTAAAGAATAGGTAAGTAAAAATAAATAAATAAATAATGTCATTGGCACCAAAATACAAAAATATATATAAATGTTTATAAAACATAATATTGTCAGTTTCATTATTCTGTCAAATTTAATATTCAGAATATCCTCATCTTATTTACAAAACTTGTTAGATTTCATCTCTATGCATGATGATTGCTGAGAAGTCACAGCCAACTATACATTAAAAAAACTTACTCATAGTCATTTAATTTCCAAAGCAAAGTTATAAAATTCCCTTCAAATTATTTATAAAGCAATACATTTAGTATGAGGGCATTTTAATATGTTGGCTACAATGGGGTGAGGCCTCCAGAAAATAAGCCTGAAAGGCTAGACATGGCCCTTCCCTGACACAGCTGTCCCATGTGTGTGACCTGTATCAGAAATGCCTCTCACCTTCCTCCCTCCGCCAGGCTTCCTTGTGATACGTTGAGCTGTGGCTCAGAAATTAAATCCTACTCTGGCATCATCCAAGGGCCATCAGTTTGCATCCTACATCCTCCTCTTCCTTCCAGAATTTCAACCTTAAGCTGGGAGCAAGGATGGGTGTTCCATTCCTAAGAAACAGAATCACTGGATTGTGGGGCCTCTGAGAACAGGGTAATTTCCTAGCTAACGTTTTATCATGCCTGGTCCCTAGGTCTGGTCTGGCTAGGCGGGAGGAGGGGGAGGGGAGTGCGAGGGAGAGTGAGGATGGGGCGGTGCTCTTAAGCTGTATGAACCAACCAAAGTAGTGTCTTCCCTGAATTAAGACAATTAATTAACGGACAGGGATGGCCTCCTAAGCCCATGCCATCTAGATTTGGAACCTCTGTGTCTCTATTTCTTCCATCTTTGTCCTCACTTCTTAGAGATGCACTCACCTTTGCTCCCACACCCAGTTACACCTGGCTCTGACTTGTACTATCTTCTTTTGTTCTTATCTTCTGAGTTTCACGCTCAACATCAGTGTATCTGTTACTTATTTGTCTGTGTCTCTGATTGATTTTAGAGTTACTGAGCCCTGCTGTGTGCCAGGCACTAATTATGGCCGTCTTGGCTGGTCGGCTCCTGGAGGGCAGACGCAACACTGGGGGATCTTCTGTGACTGGTGTCTAAGTCAGTGGCCAGGTGGTCATGCACCTGGTTCCAAAAATGAGTGAGTTGAGGAGGTGTGGGTTTTAGCAATGAGGCAGAAAATTTTAAAAATAAACACATCTCGGGGCTTCCCTGGTGGCGCAGTGGTTGAGAGTCTGCCTGCCGATGCAGGGGACACGGGTTCGCGCCCCGGTCCGGGAAGATCCCACATGCCGCGGAGCGGCTGGGCCCGTGAGCCATGGCCGCTGAGCCTGTGCGTCCGGAGCCTGTGCTCTGCATTGGGAGAGGCCACAACAGTGAGAGGCCCACGTACCGCAAAAAAAAATAAAAATAAAAAATAAACACATCTCTTTTATTAAAAATATACAGTTTGGGGACTGAAGGAGGAAAGTAGCGTTTCTCAAAGTTCTAGGATTACTTAGCAGTACCCAGAGTGTTTGTTTAAAAACACCAGCTGGACAGGGAGATCAGCTCGGTGCTTTGTGACCGCCTGGAGGGGTGGGATAGGGAGGGTGGGAGGGAGACGCAAAAGGGAGGGGATATGGGAACATATGTATATGTATAACTGATTAAATTTGTTATAAAGCAAAATACATAAATAAATAAAAATTTGAACTAAAAAAAAAATAAATAAAATAAAATAAATAAATAAAAACACCAGCTGGGAATCTGCATTTGGAACAAATTTGAGAATCACTGGCTAAGGCATGGAGCAAGGACTGGGATTGTCTCGATGCTTCTGGCTTTTTAGGGTTCCGGGGAAGGACTCGTTTGACTTTTTACAAACAAGCTCAGCTGACTCCTCTGGGTGTTCCTGGCCTTCCTTTCTTTGGGTCACTGAGGCACTGAAAGTTAATACAGTTACCGGTCGGGGAACAGCTGAAACAAGGCCCTGAGATGTGAGTACCCACCCAGCCCACCCGAGAGCTTCCCTGGTCGTCTCTGGGAGACCAGTCCAGGACTGGGCCCAGACTGACCCAGATGTGGAACTGCTTAACACATTTCTGCCACATCCCAGGGGCTCTGCTTCTTTCCTTGTGAATCTTCCTCCCGTTTCACGTTACAGAATACTTCCTCTTCCCTCCCCTCACTCTTTCCTGCTCCTTGCTACCCATCCACGTTTCTTCCTCTCCACCTCCATCTTGGTTCCTTCCCAGAAACCAAGTTATAAGCTCTCTCTTCTGTCGGCACCACGTTGGAAGCCTGTGAATCCATGCTCACTGCATCTCAGCACACACGTGTGAACCATTGTGTACTTTGTGCAGAAATAGGCTCTGAGCAAGGGAGGGCAGGGCAGTTAGAGTCGAGGTTAAGATACTTCTCCAACTGCAGACAGCACTTGGTGTGTACAGGCACATAGCTATCTTACCTGTCAGACAGAGAGCCCAGGGTAGACATTTGTAAGACAAAGCAGAAAAAAGATCTTGGAGAAGGGCGTCTGCTGGTTTTTGAAGGACATGGTCCCAAATCACAGAGGGAAGATTAACAGCCCTTCCCCACATGCTGAGAGGACACCCCAGTGGGCGTTTGAAGAGACAGGTTGCCAATGCCAGGCAGACCAGGAGAATGGGACAGTTGGTGCGAGGCTGGCCCTAGTTATGAAACTAGCTGGTGCTGTGAACTGGACAGCTTGGCCATGGGAGCTGGTGAGGTCAGCAGGATCGTGAAGAGGTGAGTGACCTAGACCCACACAACAGGTGGGCCTGCAGATGTGAGGTGGGCCAGGGGCAGGCGGCCAAAGAGAGGGTGCACTTTTGGGAGTGGAAGCAGTGTGTCTCCAGAGGCGCACACGCATGGAGAATGCACGAAGAAAGCAGCACGACCACCACCCTAGGGCAGCAGAAGCCTGGGCAGCGGCAGGTTCTCATGCCACAGTAGCAAGATCCCAAGACAATGTAGGCAGCACCCACACTAAAATCTCGAGGACCAGCTTGACACACAGGTAGGTGGTGCCAACCCGGCATGTGGATAAAGAAGACAGAAGCAGCAGGGCTTGGTCTCTACACCTGGTAGTGTGATAAACTGAAAAAACTTGTGTAGAGTTTGAAAAAGGGGAAGAAAATTGTATTCACCTAAATTCCCCTGGAAAGGAGAAACTGTCTTTGCTGGGAACAATATTTTGATTAGTGCTTAAGTCTGAAGCTGAGATCCCAGTGGCGGCATGGGTGTAGGTGGACAGCTCTGCATGAGAGACGGGAAAGAGTTTTTGAATTTTGCATGTTAAACCAAAGAGAGAGGGGAAGAAAGGAGGCTGCTCTTGGGTACTGTTCACTGTGAATCCCTTTCCCTATCACCCCGCTAAATTTTCAGAAAGTTACCAAGATCATGAAATGCTTGGGGTCAAGTGGAGTGTGTATACTTGATATTTATGTGCACATATTCACGTGTGCAGGGTTGCTGCCTCAGGTTGAAACAGATGACGAGCAGAGCCCAGGCACTGGCAGGGATGCAGAGGAAGAGAAGGAGCTCAGAGAGGAGAAATACCACTATGGGGGTGCTAGAGTCAGGGGCAAGTTTAGTCAAATCTCAGCAGGGTGCAGCCCCAGTTGATTTCTGGGTTACCAAATTCTGCCAGTGTTGTTTTGGTTATTCTCAGTTCTGTTTGCTGTATCCAAATCAACTAACACCACCACCACGACCACGACCACCACCACCATGACCACGACCACCACCACCACCACGACCACCACCACCACCACCACCACGACCACCACCACCACCACCACGACCACCACCACCACCACCACCACCACGACCACCACGACCACCACGACCACCACGACCACCACCACCACGACCACCATGACCACCACCACCACCACCACCACCACCACCACGACCACGACCACCACCACCACGACCACGACCACCACCACGACCACCACCACCACGACCACCACCACCACCACCACCACCACCACCACCACCACCACCCACCCACACACACACACACACACACACGGAAACTCTTCAGGAACTGAAAACCAGGTATCTATGTACTAGGTGGGCTATAATGTTAATGTCCAGCTGGGATT
Source organism: Hyperoodon ampullatus (assembly GCF_949752795.1). Lineage (NCBI taxonomy): Eukaryota > Metazoa > Chordata > Mammalia > Artiodactyla > Ziphiidae > Hyperoodon > Hyperoodon ampullatus. Next base: position 55,425,451 of record NC_136924.1, read on the forward strand.
CTCAGGCCCACTTCAGAGCGGAATCACAGCCAAGGACCAGCCTCCTTTGATGCTGCCATGCCACCCTGTCTTCCCTAAGTTCCTGTCAAGAGGATGAGGGCAGCACCAGCATCTTGCAGCCTTGGTTCTGGTTAGGTCTACACTGGAAGGCATCAGTGCCCTCTCCCTGTCAAAGATATTATTGATTGATTGATTGATTGATTGCTGGACCTTAGTTCCCCAACCAGGGATCCAACCTGGGCCCTGGCAGTGAAAGCGCCGAGTCCTAACCACTAGACTGCCAGGGAATTCCCATCCCTGTCAAAGATCTTTAACTGGGGCAGGGCCAGGGCCACAAGAGGCAGCTGGGGTTAGTAATCTAGAAAGGCTCCTTGAAAGAGCCTTGAGTCTTCAGTATTGACATCTTCAAGCCAAGAGAGGCAGAGCTGAACCTTCCTAACCAGAAAAGTCCCTTGTTGGCCCACTGAGTCCTGCCCGCCTCCCCTCAGCTGCTCTTCCCGGGGCAGTTCTTGAAGGCAATAAGGAAATGACAATGCCAAAGACGGGCCCAGTTTATCCTGAGATTTTTGGTCTCTCTCATCTCTCCATACCTGCACCTGGCTCTCCTTGAGCATAACCCCCAGGCCTAGGGCAAGAAACACCTCTTGAGCAATTCATGTGCAGCCCAGGAAGCAAGTGGGAAGGAAAGACTTCTTTCATGATCTTCTGAGACGCTGTGTGGAGTCCTTTGAGAGAACTAGAATGGTGCTGGCATGGGGACCCAAGCTCATGGCCAATGAGGCAGGTAAGCATCTCTCTGTCTGATGTGGTACAGTAAATGAGGTCATTATTATTATTATTATTTTTTTTTTACGATACGCGGGCCTCTCACTGTTGTGGCCTCTCCCGTTGCGGAGCACAGGCTCCGGATGTGCAGGCTCAGCGGCCATGGCTCACGGGCCCAGCTGCTCCACGGCATGTGGGATCTTCCCGGACCGGGACACGAACCCGTGTCCCCTGCATCGGCAGGCGGACTCTCAACCACTGCACCACCAGGGAAGCCCATGAGGTCATTATTAATGTTTGGAAAGATAGCTGTTGGGCGGTTGGACACCGGGAGTGTGTACTCTGGCCCTGCCCTTGGTGGGCAGATCTCCCTGAATCCAGATTAACCGTCTGGCCTTGCATCTTACCAGGCCTTGAAGGACATCAAGTTTTTGTGGTAGGAGGAATGCACATCCAATGCCAACAGCCGGGGAATATCTGGGTACCCCCCTAGCTGGTCCCAGGACAGGCTGGTGGGGGTCTTCTTTTCTACTGGGTGACTGGAGGAGGCCACATCAGTCTTCCAGATGGCCTCCAGCTGGTTCCCCTGTTGGCTGGGGTGTGAAGGTTGAAAGTGTAAGAAGAGATGAGGAGGTAGACTTACAGAAAGGGAGAGACTGGGAAGCAACAAGCTCTGCAGGGTTTTCTTCCCTTCTCAAATAGTTGTCACTGCCTTCCTTGCATCTCTTCCCTCCCCAACTCTAAATCTCACCTCCTTGGGTCTCCTCTAGCTGAGAAGCTACTGGAAGAGGCTGCCGAGACAGCCCCTGTTCCTCCAGGCACATGCCCTGGGCCTGAAGCCCTGAACTGGCCACACTAGGGGGGTGTGGATGTGTCTCTTCTTGGCTGCCCAGAGACTCATGGTGTCTCTCTTTGAGCCCAGGGGTCACATGGTGGGAAGGATCAGGTTGATTTATATGGATGGACCAGTGGCAGGTGCCAGACCAATGCTCAGGGTAGAAATGGGTCCCAGGAGTCTTTCAGTTGCATAGTTTGAAACATACTTGGTCAGCCTGTGCCGTGAAGCCCACACACCACATACACACATACCCCCATCTGGGCCAATGGCCAGAGCTGGGCAGGCAGCTGAGAAGCTAGGTTCCTTGCAACTCATGGGGTGAGCTTTGCCTGTCTGTGCCTTCACTGAGCTGCCAGCCCCCCCGAGTTTGGTCACCCCTGCTCCCTGCCTCCCTCACCCACCTAGCCAGCTGCCCCTGGCTTCCGTGCACCTACTGGGCCATCCGCAGGGGCACACATTGCTGGTGCTTGGTCATAAACAGCTCCAGGTGTCGCTTGCAGGAGGGGCTGCTGGAATGGATGTGCTGCAGTGGATGGGGGAGGCTTGCTTTTCCTTGACTTTGGGGAGGTGACCACAGGGGTGTTCAGGTTAATGTTCCACTCCTGTTGGAGCTAAGAGGAACCAGCAGAGAGGCATCAGGGAGAAAGGAATTCATCCTCTCTCTAGTGCCAGAGGAGGCATTGCCTGACTTGGGGCAGAGCAGAAAGGGTGAGGCCCAGGGAATGCCTCCAATTAGATATGCCTGGGACCTCAGGGTATTGCATTTCCCAGAAATTCCTTGAATTGTTCTTTACTGGTTTAGTTCCTGTTTTCTCCTTTGTTGTGGAGAATCTGGACAATGGGCAAAACAACAAGGAAAAAACTAAAGGAAGCCAGAGCAGCTGGAACTGTGAGAGCCTCATGTTACCGGACCAGGTTGTGTCAGGAATGCTCTCCGTGTCTTGTCATTCAGCCTCTGCCCTGGCCCTGGGGAAGGAGCTGGAGGAACCCTCACAGCCACCTAAAGAATTATTATATATATGGTCCCTTTCCTTCTCAACCTCAAAACCAATTTAGCAAGTCAAGACACCTACAGTCAAGACACCTACAGGAGGTGATCAGGACTAATGTAAGGTGACAGGAAACTGAACTGGGAGAGATCCCCATGGCCAAGGCTCTTCCAACTGCCTTATGCCGGCACTTACACTGAATCCCTCAGGACACTGCTTCCCCCAGACTCTGGCCATGGCTGCTCAGGACTCAGTGGGGTAACCTCCTGGCCCAACCCTAGAGGAGATCTCAGCAGATTCTGAGTCACTGCTGTGGGATTCTCCAATCCCTCCAAGCCATCAGCTAGCCTCCTGTGGACCATGTCAGCACTCGCTGCTTTTCTGACCCTGGTAGCAGGGGAAAGAGTAGAGGAAACTGAAGGCAGACGTTAGAGAATAAAAATAGGTCAAACCCAATGGATTAAGACTCCGAATAACTTTGGACTCTCAACAGCAACAACAAAACCTAGAAGGCAATGAATGAGCAGTGCCTTCAAAATTGTGAGGAAAAATGAATTCTAACCTAGACTTCTGTATCCAGGCAAACTGTCAATTAAGAGTCAAGGGTAGGGGGACTTCCCTGGTGGTGCAGTGGTTAAGAATCCGCCTGCCAATGCAGGAGACACAGGTTCAAGCCCTGGTCTGGGAAGATCCCACATGCCACGGAGCAACTAAGCCCATGCACCACAACTACTGAAGCCCACTTGCCTAGAGCCCATGCTCCATAACAAGAGAAGCCACTGCAATGAGAGCCCACGCACTGCAATGAAGAGTAGCCCCCACTCGCCACAACTAGAGAAAGCCTGCACGCAGCAACGAAGACCCAATGCAGCCAAAAATAAAATAAAAATTAAAAAAAAGAGTTAAGGGTAGGGACTTCCCTGGTGGTGCAATGGTTAAGAATCTGGCTGCTGGGGACTTCCCTGGTGATCCAGTGGTTAAGACTTCACCTTCCAATGCAGGGGGTGCAGGTTCGATCCCGGGTCGGGGAGCTAAGATCCCACGTGCCTTGCGGCCAAAAAAACCAAAACACAGAACAGAAGCAATATTTTAACAAATTTAAGAAGGACTTTAAAAATGGTCCACATCAAAGAATCTGCTTGCCAATGCAGGGGACACGGGTTCAATCCCTGGTCCAGGAAGATCCCACATGCTGCGGAGCAACTAAGCCTGTGCGCCACAACTACTGAAACCTGTGCACCCTAGAGCCTGCACACTGCAACTACTGAGCCCATGTGCCGCAACTACTGAAGCCCGCACGCTCTAGGGACTGCATGCCACAATTACTGAGATCCCACATGCCACAGAGCAACTAAGCCCGTGTACCACAACTGCTGAGCCTGCGCTCTGGAACCCACGAGCCACAACTACTGAAGCCTGTGCACCCTATAGCCCGTGCAGCACAACTACTGAGCCCGTGTGCTGCAACTACCGAAGACCGCGCACCTAGAGCCCATGCTCGGCAACAAGAGAAGCCACCGCAATGAGAAGCCCGCACACCACGACGAAAAGTAGCCCCAGCTCACCGTGACTAGAGAAAGCCCGCATGCAGCAATGAAGACCCAACACAGCCAAAAATAAAAAAATTTTTAAAGTAAAGAGTTAAGAGTAGATATTCAGTAAAGACATTTTCAGACAACCAGGGTCTCAATGATTTTACATGCCAGGAACCCTTTGTCAGGAAGTGACCGGAGGAGGTACTCCACTAAAACGAGGGAGACCTGGCATCTAGAAAGCAGGGGAGGGGCTTCCCTGGTGGCGCAGTGGTTAAGAATCTGCCTGCCAATGCAGGGGACACAGGTTTGAGCCCTGGTCCCAGAAGATCCCACATGCCACAGAGCAGCTAAGCCCGTGCACAACTACTGAGCCTGCGCTCTAGAGCCCACGAGCTACAACTACTGAAGCCCGTGCACCTACAGCCCGTGCTCCGCAACAAGAGAAGCCACCACAATGAGAAGCCCGTGCACTGCAACGAAGAGCAGCCCCCGCTCGCTGCAACTAGAGAAAGCCTGAGTACACAGCAACGAAGACCCAATGCAGCCAAAAAAAAAAAAAAAAAAAAAAAAGAAAGAGAGAAAGCAGGGGAGCTGTCCCCAGAGAGAAGCAAAGGGAGTCGCCAGCACGAGGGTAAAGAAGACAGCTGTGACCAAGCCTGGAAAGCAACCAGATCAGACAAGAGCAGGACAGGGAGACCCACAGGGGAGGGAGAATCTGAGCACAGAGTCGGGACTGCAGGCTCCAACTACCTCCCCTCCAGAAGAAGCTTTCTTGTCCAGCTCCTTTAGAGGCTCCCTCCCTCTCTTGCTCTTCCCATATATGGAGACTGGAAAACTGACCTTCCTTACACTCAGGCTGTCTCCTGCCTTCCCCTCTTCCTGGTTCAGAGGCTTTAATCTGCTCTCTTATTTCCCAACTGCTCCCCCGCGCCCAGGTACACCCCACAGCCCCATGGATCCACCCTGGCCCCATCCCTGCTGGCTGTGCTGACCCCTGAGAAGGTCGCCGGGTGGGAGGCCCACCTTGGGGAACATGGTCACCATGCTGCTCAGGCACTCTCGGTGCCTCTCCTCCAGGTCCCTCTGCTTGTCTGTCCAGGCCTGCAGCTGGAGGTTCTGCAGGTGGTCGACGTTTTCCAGGAAGAGGTAGAGGTTCTGGGCCTTGTAGGCAGCCCCAGCTTCTCACACAACTTGTACATGGTTGATCACTGCTTGTCTGGGAAGAGAGGGAAGTGATTTAGTGGGTGAAGAAGCCTCCTCCTGCCCCCAAGTCTCTGTTAACCAGAGATGACTCTGTGTCTGTGAGAGCTGGGGAAAACAGGGAGCAGAGAAGCAGGAGGTGTTGTCAGGTGAGGAGGCTTGGGCTGGGCTGGAAACAGGAATAAAAGTAAGGCAGGGCTTCCCTGGTGGCGCAGTGGTTGAGAGTCCGCCGGCCGATGCAGGGGACACGGGTTCATGCCCTGGTCCGGGAAGATCCCACATGCCGTGGAGCGACTGGGCCCGTGAGCCATGGCCGCTGAGCCTGCGCGTCCGGAGCCTGTGCTCCGCAACGGGAGAGGCCACAACAGTGAGAGGCCCGCGTACAGAAAAAAAAAAAAAAAAGTAAGGCAAATGGGGGAGCATGTTAGGTGGGTTACGGACAGGGCAGTAGGAAGACAGGAAGAAAGGCTTGCAGGAAAGCTCACTAGAGAGCAGTGTGTAAGTGCTTGACCTCCCACACCTTCAGGGCTGCCCAAGGCTCCGAGGTCAGGTGTCCTTCGCAGGTACCCTCCCTCAGGGGGAACCCTGTCCAGGAGTGGGGTGATTCTCTCCATCACACTTGCCCCATGCTCCTCCTTTCTCACTGGGCTCTGGCTCTGCCGATATATTGCAGCGGTGTGGGTGGGTGCCGGTGGGTGCCAGGGAGGACCTACCAGAGGCTCTGGAAATGTCTGTAGAGGATGTACTTATGGCACAGGCACCACAGCTTGAGCGCGTTCAGCTCCATGGCGGTGGTGGTGAGCTCCCGCCCCTTGTGGAGCAGGTCGTGGGGCAGCCCCAGCTGATCCTCCTCAGTCAGGAGCTGCAGGTTCTTCCTCTGGGCCTCCACGTCCACATGGTATACCTTCCCCTTCAGAGTTACTGGGGGTGTACACAAAGGGGGCTGGGTCACCTTTCGGAGGGATGTCCCCGTGACAGGAAGGGAGGCTGTCTTCTTGGGCTTCGTGGGAACACAGCGGGCCCATGGTTTCTGAGTAAACTCGGCTGAACTCATGGTCCTCTGGTTTCTGGGGGCAGGTTGCTGGGTCTTAGGGGACCTGGGCAAGTGTGGCCTCCTGCCTTGGTGAGCAGATTGGGCCTGGCCTGGGGGAGGTGCCAGTGATGCCTCCTCCAAGTCCCTCCATTGACCGGTGGGCACAAAGCCCATTCTCTCCACGTCCTCTCCTGTCTGCTCCGGCCCCCTCCATGGGCGCCCTTGCTCCTGGGCCGATCTCCGCTGCCACCCCCTTGCTGCCTCCCCCTGCTCCCACTGCCCCGCTTCTGCTGGTGCTCCCGCTCCAGCAGGGCCCACTGCTCTTGCCACTGCAGCCACATCTCCTCCTCCGCCACTGCTGCCGTCACCTCTCCCAGCTGAGTTCCTCTTCCCAGTGTTCTGCCTTGCTCTCCAAGGCCACCTTCCTAGAGCTCTCTGGGGACAGCTGCTTCTGAAAATGGGACTTCATCTGGAGTCCTTCCTTCTCCTGGGTCACTTCCTGGAAGAAGTCCTTCTGGTCTTTGACTTTGTGGCCTGGGCTTTCTGCTGACGGTCTTTCCCATTTCTTAGGAAACTTGTGATCCATGGAGGATGGCAACACAGGCTGAAGATTTTCAGTGTCCTTGCTGCTGTACACATCTGCAATCCTTGAATGCACGGTCATGGTGGAAAGTGGTTGACATGTGGAAGGCCTAGCACTACTATCCCAGGTCATGGCCAGGGGACTTGGGGAGAGTGGTGAAAACTGTTCCTCCTTCTTGGGTTCCTGTTGGGTTTCCTCTATGACTGTTTCTTTCTTTGGGAGGGCCTCTCTCTTGGCAGGGGCTGGGGAGTCAACCAAGATCTTGACTGAGTATTCTACTTGACCTCTAGCAGACTGAGCCTTGTTCAGCTGGAACTCTAAGGCATGCTTCATCAGGAGGAGGTCATGGTACTTTCCCCCTAGAATTTCTACCTGCTTTAGTAGGGTATCTCTCTTACTCTTGACCACTTGGAGGGACTTCTGGAAGTAGAGCCTCTGGCCGCTGAGTTCTTTGGTCATCTCTATTTTCAGGTGCCTGTATTTGGCCTCCTGGCTTCTGTTCTCCTTGTGCTGGAGCATCAAGGCCTTGTTGAGGTTCTCGACCACAGCAGACATGTACCTGATGGCCCAAACCTCCCCCTGGTTGAACATCGTGGAGTCCACGAGTTCCTGCAGCATGGACTTCACCTCGGAGACCCTTATGCAGGTAGTGTGCTTGTCCTGGAGCATCTGCTCTGGGCTCAGTGGCTGAGGGCAGGATATCCCTTTTTGTGGGCTTTGTTTCCACCAGCTCTGCCAGAAGGTGAGTTTGGGCACTAGGAGAGGTGGAGAGAACAAAGGCAATAAACTCAAGGGTTATACTGATTCTCCACACCCTGCTTGGCCAAATTCCCATCCAACCTTCTTAGGGCTTTGGCAATAAGGAGCTGGGGCATTATATGAGGCCAGGGGAGATACTGTCAGGAGAGATCTCTGCTGGGCTCAGAGCTTACCTGTCAGGGTCTGTCAGCTCCACAGCACCTGCAGGACCCAGAGGGGTCTGGACCTATTCTATCCAGTTCAACCCAATTCAGCACACTCCTGATCCTCCATATTTCCCTGGAGTAGAGTGATTTTTCTAATCACGCTACTTCCCAGTCTCAATATCTCTGTTTGGCTACCTATTGCCAACTATCTAAATTCTGGAAGCCCACCTGGCACTTAGACTCTAGATCACCTGGGAAGTTGTATTCTCCTTTCCTGTTACCACTGGACTGTGTTTGTAGAGAATTTATCACATGGTCCTGCAACGGTTTACATTCTTTTATAATGACTAATGTATTTTTCCATATGGGGGTCATGATCTCCTTTGATACTCTGATGAAAGCAGGAAAATGTACATAAACACCGATTGTGCACTTTGTGTTCAAACCCATTCATATGCAAACTTCAGCTCCTCAGGGATGCTCCATGGTCAGAGTTGTATCCCCTTGGATCTACCATGTGTAGAGCTGCTGGAGTGATTATCTTGGAGCATTCATTCATTTCTCATTCAGTGAACATCACTGGCAGACAAAACACTGGCTAACTTTGGATGAGAGGCTAAAGGAAATATGGAAATTAAATGACACTGAAATCAAGCTAGCATTTAGCTAATACCGTCAGAGAGGCCATATGCTCTAACGGTTCAGAGCATGGATTCTAGAGTCAGAAAACTCGGGCTTGAATCCCATCCTTACCACTTGCCTTAGGCAAATTTCCTAACTTCTCAGCACCCCTATTTCTGAAAAATGGGGATAATCATAGCATTTACTTCATGGGACATAAGTAGATTAGACATGTTTAGTACCAAGCACTGTACCAGGTACCTAGAAAGTGCTCAATAACTAATCCCTAAAAAAATGAATAAGACACAGCCTTTGCCCTCCAGAAATTTATAACCTAGTAAGGAAATAAATCAAGTAAACAAATAGCTATATTTCAAGACATAATATGACAAGGATAGTAGAAGAGATTGTCTCCTTCTCCTCCACCTTTCCTTGCTTCCTCCCTCCCCCAGCTATCGACCTTGCTTGACTGGTAAGGAAGCTGGCCATGAAAATCAATGGTAAAATGATAATGTTAGCTCTTGTTTATTAAGCCCTGAGTGTGTGTTCTAAGCACAGTGCCAGATGCCTCACACCACGTGGAACCCTGTAAGGCAGACAATGCTCTCCTCACTTTGCATATGAGGAAAGTGAGGTTCAGAGAGATGAAGTAACTTACCCAAAGTCACACAGCTAGAAATTGGGATTCAAACTCAGGTTTGTCTGACTCCGAAGCCCATGCTCTTGAGTAAGATTAAGAAGCCAGAAAACCTATGCGTGGGGCCTAGGTTTGCCACAGGCTTTCCTTGTGTATCCTTCTCTTCTCTGAGCTTCAATGTTCTCATCTACAAAGTGTGGCAGTTAGATAATCTCGGGCCCCTTCTAGTGCTGAGAGGAGTAATATTTCAAGGTTGAGCCATGTTGTTGACTGGGTACTTCTGGAGTAGCCACAATCAAGAAGGTTCTAGAAGGTCCTCCAGCTGAGTCTCACCAGACTGCTTGGCTCTGCATCTGGGTTTGGTTTAAGGAAAGGATGTTCCTCTAGCTCTAGCTATAAACTCCACCCTTTCTGACCTTCCAGCCTTGTTCCCCCGCACGAGGCCGCAGCTCCAGGGAGCACCAACGAGGACCTGTCTCACATCACACCTTCCTTCAGCCCTGAGGGACAGCCCAGAACTGCTCACTTCTCAGCTTGGGTCCACCACCCCAACCTCTTACCACTGACCATCCATCTCAGCTAAAGCTTTTGTTATGGAGGAGAATCAGAAAGACTCCCATAGACCCTGGTGTGTGACTTCTTTCCTTGAGATGGCATCCACCCCACCCAGCTCCCCTGCCAGGTGCTCCTGGAACTTACTCTGTGCCCTTTCCTTTGTCCTTCAATGAGAGTGGAGCAGAGGGAAATGAGAGACTCGATGCCTACTTTGGTGGCGATGAGGGAGAGAGGCAACACCTTCTCCATCACCTCGATCCATTCATCCAGGGCTTCCTCTTCCTCTTCACTCTTCCTGTTCCTGATCTCATAGGTCAGACTGTCACCTGGAGAGAGAGTGGGAGATGCAGGCTGAGAATAGTCTGTCCTCTAGGGAGCCCCAAATAGCCCTATAGGACAGGGGTTACACCAGCAGGCTTTGAGGTTGGATTGGTTTAACCTCTTATTAGCTGTATGATGTTGAGCAAGTCACTTATTCCCCTAAGCCTTAGTATCCTTGCCAAAAAAGGGTTGGGTATGGATTAAATGAGATAATACAAGTGAAATGATTAACATGAGACCTGCCATGTAGAAAATATGCATAGACATAAAACAGCACTGTTGTACTACAAGGCCAGGAATGTGCCTATCTTGTTATTGCTCTATCCTCACTGCCTAGTCCAATATCTGGACAATTAAATTAATTAACTGCAGTCAACAGCCCTGCTTAGTTCTTGGGAGCAGCTGAAGGACCACAGAACCAAGAGCTCCTCAGGGGCAGGGCAATATGAGCAGGGGTAGGGCATATCCCTATACCATCTTCCTCCAACACTGTAGCATCCACCATACCTCACACCAGACTGAAGTCTCCTGATCAGATAACTCTGATCTTAACGGGGGTAGCATCTGGCTCCAGGGCTGCATGCAGCTGGTCCACACCCAAATGGCTATACCAGTTGCTTACAGCTGGCATCAGTGCTGTTTCGCTCAGTATCCATTCAGTACTTTGAATATCACCCTTGGGTCCCTCTATAAAATAGCTAGTGTGCTCCACAAAAAACAATTAGAACTAATAAACAAATTCAATAAAGTTACAGGATCCAAAATCAACATATAAAAGTCAGTTGCATTTCTATACACTAACAATTACCTATCCAAAAAAGAAATAAAGAAAACAATCCCATTTACAATAGCATCAAAACAATAAAATACTTAGGAATAAATTTAACAAGGGAGGTGAAGGATCTCTACAGTGAAAACCATAAGACCTTAATGAAAGAAATTAAAGAAGACACGTGTAAATGGAAACATAACCCATGTCATGGATCAGAAGAATTAATATTGTTAAAATGTCTATACTACCCAAAGTCATCCATAGATTCAGTGCAATCCCTATCAAAATCTCAATGGCATTTTCCACAGAACTAGGAAGAACAATCCTGAAATTCATACGGAACCACAAAAGACCCCAAATAGCCAAAGCATTCTTGAGAAAGAAAAACAAAGCTGGAGGCATCACACTACCTGATTTTAAGCTATATTACAAAGCTATAGTAAACAAAACACTATGGCACTGGCATATAAATGGACACATAGATAAATGGGCCAGAATCAAGAGCTCAGAAATAAACCCATGTATATACGGTCAGCTAATATTTGACACGGGAGCCAAGAACACTCAATGGGGAAAGGATAATCTCTTCAATAAGCGGTGCTGGTAAACCTGTACATTTACATGCAAAAAAATGAAATTGGACTCCTATATTATACCACTCACAAAAATTAACTCTAAATTAATTAAAAACTTAAATACCAGCCCAGAAACCATAAAACTCCTAAAAGAAAACATAGGGGAAAAGCTTCTTGATATTGGTCTTGGCAATGATTTTTTTTTGGATATGACACCAAAAGCAAAGGCAACAAAAGCAAAAATAAATAAGTGGAACTACATCAAATTAAAAAGTTTCTGCACAGTAAAAGAAATGATTATGAAAGTGAAAAGCCTTAACCTACAGAACGTGAGAAAATACATGCAAACCATGTATTTAATAAGGAGTTAATATCCAAAATCTAAAAGGAACTCACACAACTTAATAGCAAAGAAACAAATAATCCAATTAAAAAATGGGCAAAGGATATGAATAGACATTTTTCTAAAGAAGATATACAAATGGCCAACAGGTATATGAAAAGGTGTTCAACATCACTAATCATCAGGGAAATGCAAATCAAAGCCACAACGAGATAGTACCTCAGACCTATTAGGATGGCTATTATGTATAAAAGACGAGATAACAAGCAATGGTGAGGACATGAAGAAAAAGGGACCCTTGTGCACTGTTGGTGGGAATGTAAATTGGTATAACCATTTTGGAAACCAGTATGGAGGTTCCTAAAAAAATTAAAAATAGAATTACTATATAGTCCAGCAATCCCACTTCTGGGTATATATCCATAGGAAACAAAATCACTGTCTCCAAGAGATTTCTGCATGCCCATGTTCACTGAAGCATAATTTACAACAGTCAAGACATGGAAAAAACCCAAGTGTCAGTCAGTGGATGAATGGATAGAGAAAATGTAGTATATATAATGAAATACAGATAGTCCCCAACTTATGATGGTTCAACTTATGATTTATTACAATGAGGCGAAAGTGATACACATTCAGTAGAAGTCATGCTTCGAATTTTGAATTTTGATCTTTTCCCACGCTAGTGATATGTGGTACAATACTCTCTCATGATGCTAGGCAGTAACAGCAAGCTACAGCTCTAAGAGGCCACAAAATCACAGGCGTAAACAACGAATACACTTACAACCATCTGTATGCATACAGCCATTCTGTGTTTCACTTTCAGTATAGTCTTCAATAAATTATATGAGATATTAAACACTTTATTATAAAATAGGCTTTGTGTTAGATGATCTTGCCCAACTGTAGGCTAATGCAAGTGTTCTGAACACATTTAAGGTAGGCTAGGCTAAGCTGTGATGTTTGGTAGGTTAGGTGTATTAAACACATTTTCAATTTATGGTATTTTCAACTTATGGTAGGGTTATTGGGACATAACCCTATCATAAGCTAAGGAAGATCTATATTATTAAGTCATAACACAGAAGGAAATCCTGCCATTTGCAACAACATGAATGGACCTTGAGGGTATTACACTATGTGAAATAAGTCAGACAGAGAAAGAAAGACAAATACCGTACGATCTCACTTATATGTGGAATCTAAAAAAAGTTGAACTCACAGAAACAGAGTAAATTGGTGGTTATCAGAGGCTGGGAGGTGAGAGAAATGGGGAGATGTTGGTCAAAGGGTACAAACTTTCAATTATAAGATGAATAAGTTCTGGAGACCTAATGTACAGCATGGTGACTACAGTTAATAATACTGTATTGTATACAGGCATACCTCATTTTATTGTGCTATGCTTTACTGTTGTTTGCAAAGACTGCATTTTTTAAAAATTGAAAGTTTGTGCAAACCCTGCATTGTCAGATGATGGTTAGCACTTTTTAGCAATCAAGTATATTTAATGTACATTGTTTTCTTAGACATAATGCTATTGCACACTTAATAGACTAGAGTATAAACACAACTTTTACATGTACTGGGAAGCCAAAAAATTCACATGATTCACTTTATTATGATATCCACTTTATTGTGGAGGTCTAGAACTGAACCTGCAATATCCAAGGTATGCCTATATTTGAAATTTGCTCAGAGAGTAGATCTTAAATATTCTCACCATACACACAACAAAGGGTGACTATGTGAGGTGATATGTTATTGTGATAATCATTTCACTATATACATAGATATGTTTATATATAAAATAATCACATGTACACTTCAAATTTACACAATGGTGTTTGTCAATTATATCTCAATAAAGCTGGAAAAATAAAACAGCTAGTGTGAGTTTGCGTTTAGGTTCTATCTTACTAAAAAATGAGATGTAAGAATGAACCCATGACTTAGGCTTCATCACATATGCACCTAATATCACAATCTATTATGTTTTGGACAATGACATGTTTGCCTCTCTAGGGAATAGAGGTGATACGCTGCGACATGAGTGGGACAATGTTTCACTGGAGAGGCGCTGTGATGTGTCTTTTGTGCCTTCTGCACCCACCACCCTGCACTCCCCTCCCAGCAAATGCTGACCTAGAGTAGGGGAAAGGAGGAGGCTGAGTGAGCTGGGACTAGCATCTTGGCGGGGAAGGCACCCGCCCTCAGGACTGCACCCAGCCTGCAAACTCACCCCAGTCACCTAGCCAGTGGAGAATTTCATACAAGTGCTTCTCTTTAGTCTTAGCATCATTGGAGGATGAGGTAATTTTCTCCAGCAAGATGAATCTGTTCTTGCCCTTTTGCTCTGTCTGGTGAGATTTTGCCCTTTTTATGAAATCATATTCTAATTCTTCCTGGAAGCAGTTGATGACACAGTTGACATTGTCCAAGGTGTCTGAGAGCTGGGAAGAAATATCCTATATAGAAGGCAGCAGATTGTAGTGTTTTTGGGTGTGAACTCTGGTGCTAGATGCCATGTCCTAGTAGTGTGATCTTAGACAAGTCAGTTAATTTCTTGGGGCCTCAGTTTTCTTATTTGTAAAGTGGAGATAATTATAGTACCTATGTCACAGGGTTTTAGTAAAGATTAAATGAACCAGTATTTGTAAAGCACTTAGGACAGCGCCTGGCACATAAAATAAGTGTTAGCTCTAATTACTGTCATCTTGATTATTAAGACCAGCTCAGGGAGAGAATACTAAAAATCCACAGCGAACATTTCTTCAGAATTTCAGAATTTGCTGGGGACTTCTGGACATCTCTCCTCACAAGGATCCAGAGGCAACAGACTAGAAAAATTAGGCCCCAAGAAACCCTCAGGATCAGAGGCTCCCATTAAAAAAATGCACCAGAGGCTCACGTGCAGGGTGATTTGAATCTTTGGCCATTTCCCTGTGAGTTTCTAGGGCTCAGCTTGGGGCACTCTGACAGGTTGCCAAGAACAGACCCCAATCATGAACTCTGGGCCCCTCCTCCTGCCCTGGTAGGACCCACCACGATGTGTCTCAGGGCCAACCTAGGGCTTCCCTGTGGGCTGTCTGCTTCCTGGGCCCATCCCTGCCTCGGGGGCGGTTTGATTCCAGCTCACCCTCCACTAATCTGTCCACAAACCCAGCTTGCTAGGATCCCAGGACCCCTGAGGGCCCAGAGCTGGAATCTTACCCAAATCTGGGCTCAGTTCCCAGCCTCCACATCAGACCCCAACAGAAGGGTGACACCCTCATCTCAAAGGGTTACCTCCTGAGCCCGAGTTAGTTGGGCAGCCTCAATTCTTGAGATGATGGCTTTCACCGACGCAGGGGTCACCAACAGTGGGGGTTCGTCTTTCTCCATTTGGGATCACTCTGTCAGTCACAGAGATGTCCTATGTCTCTGGTACAGGGGCCTGGACACAAGATGTTGGCTGCTTGGGGGTTAAGGACTCCAGGGCAGCTCCTGAGTACCCTCTTCCTAGCCACAGCTCCCTGTAACTGCCAGACATCATGTTCCAACTGACCTTCTTTTCTCCAGTGACATCATCAGGTTGATTGGAAGAATGACTCCCTGTCATCTATCTGCTTGATTATCTAGCTTTTTAATCCATCACCTAATATATATTAACTTGACCTATTGCTTTTTAAAAATCATTAAATGTTATGCTCCCAAACTAAATATTAACGGCTAAAAGTAGGAAACAGCAATTAGAAAAAGTTCTTTTCCCAAAGAACTTTTAATTAAAACAAAATTACAGCCTATCAATAACTAATGGGAATGTATTTCAATTTGCACCAGGGGTCAGGGCTTAACCAACACTGTCACTGAAGGTAATCATCAGTGCCAGAGGCCTTTTTAAAACAAATGATTAAAATGGACATCATTGTATGCCCAGGACTAGAACTTTGCCTGGTATATAGTAGGCACTTAATAAACATTTGTTGAATTAATGAAGCTGTAAGTAAAAATACATATATGTGCAAATTATTCTTCCATGTTACTGAAACATTTAACGGATAAGGAATTAAACATTGTAACTTCAGTTCTTAGCAGTGCCATAGCCGCTTAACAACTTGTCACCTGACACCCACAGGTCTTTTACATACTATCATTCATTCACTTATTCAAAGTTAATTCTTTCATTGCCTCATTTACTCAACGAACACTTATTGGTAACGTTCTATGTTCCAGGCATGGGGCTAGATGCTAGAAATACAAAAAACAGTGAGGCCTAGTTCTGTCTTTGAGGCAGTCACACCCTGGTTTATGGATACCTGTCTATCTATACATCTGGCACTGGATGGTCCTTTAATCCCTTATGATTTCAGAGCATGTTGTAGGTTACAAATAACTTATTTATCCTTACAAACATGTAGAGCCAGCTGAGGCTCAGAGTTATAAGACTTATCTAAAGTTACAGAGCTGGGAAGTACAGAGTCAGGACTTCAACCTGCTTTTCTGATTCCCAATCTGGGGTCCTTTCCCCTTTTCTCCCTTTCTCTCCCTCCCCACTTCTTCTTTCTTTTATACATAATCATACTAATAATTAGATCACAAATAGGTACTTCCTTGGTGGTCCAGTGGTTAAATCTGCCTTCCAATGCAGGGAATGTGGGTTCAATCCCTGGGCAGGGAACTAAGATGCCACAAGCCGCGGGACATCTAAGCTGGCGAGCTCTAGAGCCCACGTACCACAACAAGAGAGCCCGCGTACCGCAATTACTGAGCCCGTGCACTCTGGAGCCTGTGTGACACACTAGAGAGAAGCCCATGCACCACAACGAAGAGCCTGTGTGCCGCAACAAAAGATCCCACGTGCCGCAACTAAGACCCGATGCAACCAAATAAATAAATTAATTTTTAAAAACCCATACATTTATTTAAAAAATGAGATCACAAATAAATGATCTAAACAAGCCAATTAAAAGATATATTATAAGATTCAATTAAGAAAAACCCAATACTCAACTATGTTCTGCAAGAAACACACTTAAAATAAAAAGATACATATACGTTAAAAGATGAATAGAAATAAACCATGCTAATACTAATCAAAAGAAAGCTAGAGTGGTTATATTAATTTCAGATTTTAGAACAAGAAAGATTAGCAAAGATAAAAAGGGAGGGATATTCCATAATGATAAAGGTGTTAACTAATAAAGGTGACATAATCTTATATATATATATAGATAGATAGATATGAACCTAATAACATAGCTTCAAAATACATGAAGTGAAAAACTTATAGAAGTGAAAGGAGAAATGGATAAATCCACAATTAGAGTTAGAGGTTTCAACACTTTTCTTTCAGGAATTGGAAAAAGTAGGAAAAAAAAAAAAAGTAAGGATATAGAGGTTTTGAAAAACACTATCAACCAGCTTGACTCAATTGACATTTATAGAACATCTCACCCAACAACAGCAGGATGCATTATTTCCAAATGCATATGGAATAATAATCTGGACCATAAAACAAATATCAATAAACTTAAGAAGATTAGAATCATATAAAATATGTTCTCTGATCACAATGGAATTAACTATAAGTCAATAATTGAGAGATATCTGGGAAAATTCCCAAATATTTGTAAATTAAACAACACACTTCTATATAATCCATGAATCAAAGCAGAAATGACAAGGAAAATTATGAAATTTTGAACTGAGTGAAAATGAAAACATGACATATCAAGATTTGTAGGATGCTGCCAAAGCAGTGCTTAGAGGAAGAAACTAGATAAGGAAGAACAGAGAAACTCAAGCAGAAGGAAATAATATGGTTAAGAATAAAATAAATAAAACAGAAAACAAACAAAAATGGAGAAAATCAATGCAATTACCAAAACCTGGTTTTTTGAAAAGATTAATAAATTGATAAAGCTCTAGCCAGCTTTTACCAGGGGGAAAAAAAGACACAATTTACAAACATCAGGAATAACAAGGGGACACCATTACAGACTCTACAGTGGGAATAATAAGAGAGTATTATGAAAAAATGTTATGCCAATAAACTTGGTGAATTAGACAAATTCCTTTAATAGATACAATCTATTAAAGCTCAATAAAAAAGAAAACCTGAAAAGCCCTCAATCAACCAAAGATATTAAATTAATAATTAAAAACCTTTCCTTCAAGGAAAACTCCAGCCCCAGACAGCTTTATTGGTAAATTTTTTGCCAAACATTTAAGGAAAACATAATACAACTCTATATAAACTCTTCGAGAAAACCGAACAGTATGGAACACTTCTCAAATCATTTTATTCGGTTAGCATTACCTTGCTACAAAAACCAGACAAAATATTACAAGAAAAACACAGACATAACATAGACATAAAAGAAAATAAAATGGAAGCTGCTGACAGGAAAAAAAATTATCTGCAAAACATGTATTTGATAAAGGACTTGTATCCAGAATATATAAAGAACCACTATAACTCCATTACAAGAAGGAAAACAATCCAGTTTTTAAATGGGTAGAAGATTTGAATAGACACATCACTAAAGAAGATATTCAAATGGTAAATAAGCACATGAAAAGATTCTCAACGTCATTAGGGAAACAAAACTACAACTTGTTAACCACAGTAAAAAGTGTGAGGATACCAAGTGTAGAGGATGTTGGGAAAGTGAAACCCTTGTATATTACTGGTGAGAATGTAAAATGGTACAGCCACTTTAGAAAACTGCTTGGCAGTTTTTTTAAAGTTAAATATACATTATCACACAATTCCCATTCCTAAGTATTTACCCAAGAGAAATGAAATTTACCCAAGAGAAATGAAAACATATGTCCACACACAGATCTATATGCACAAATATTTACAAACAGCTCTATTTGTTATAGCTCAAACCTACAAACAACCTAAATGTCCATCAACTGGTGAATGCATAAACAAATTGCAGTATGTCCATGCAATGAAATATACTACTTCACATTAAAAAAGAATGAACAACTGATACATGCAACAACATGGATAATCTCAAAAGCTTTATACCAAGTGAAAGAAGGCAGACACAAACTACCACACACTGTATGACTCCATTCATATGAAATTCTAGAGATGCAAAACTATAGTGACAGAAAGCAGATCAGCAGATGACAGGAGCCAGATGAGGGAGAAGCGACTGACTGCAAAAGGGAACAAAGAACGTTTCTGAGGGAAGGAAATGTTTTATGTCATGATTATGGCGGTGTTTACATGACTGTACCATTTGTGAAAATTCACTGTGCCCTACACTTAAAATTGGTGAATTTTATTATGTGCAAACTATACCTCAATAAAGCTGATTTTTAAAAATGCAATGTTTTATAATGCCCAAGACTGTGGAGGGATCGTGGGCAGACAGTGCAAGGGGCTGGAAGTTAAGAGGGTATAAGGAGATAACTCTTTCTCTTTTCTCAGGTGGCAAGTCTTCTCTTTTTTCCTTCCCTTTACCCTTGGGGCTGGGATGCTCCCTCCTCCAAGCCCCTCTCCCATGCAGTTCAGGCCAGTAGCAGCACCTTCACCACAGTTCAAGGGTCACACTAGTTGATCACTAGCCCAGAAGAGATGTTTCTAAACCTTTTTTTAAAAAGCAGCTAACCCCCTTTTGCAAGCAGAGCCTTCTGTAGAACCTCACTATCTAAAACAGATAAAAGCAATGTCTTATTAGAATACATTTGTAAGTTCAACTTCATGATATCTCTGTATTATAAAATCATTTGATGTCAACAAGCTTGTTTTGACAAACCCAAAAATTTGATACGTAGGACATTTGAGTGTATATATATTTAAACTACTGTTTTAAAAATATTTAAAATATATTTAAAGTTTCTGGGTAAAAATGGTAGATTGAACACATGTATCTAATTTTGTTCTACTAAAAATATACTAAAACTATAGCAAAGGGATTTTTTTAAGGCATAAGTGCACAAAGACAGGGAAACAGGAGAGGAGACGAGCAAAATACTTTAGGAAGCTGTTAAGCATATGGATGAGTGGTTGCTGACAGACCAGAGAAGGATGAATCCTAAGGCAGAAGTGGGGCAACCATACGGCAAATGGAATTAGTTGTGCCAGATTGCTGACCACCCCAAGAAGGAAGGCCTAAAGATGTGACATCAGAGGTTCCCTGCAGTGAAGCTCTTGGAGACAAGCCCCACCCGTGTACCTCAGCCCACAGAGCACAAACGCTTCTCACTGGGATTTTGGTAACCCATCCTTAAATGTGAGCAGACAACCAGGGATTATAAGACCTTCAAGCAAAGACTCTAACATGAAAGAGATCAAAACCACAGAAAAAGAAATTTAGAGAAAACAGTGATTATGCAAGAGAAGAAAACTTAAACCATCATTAATAGTGTCAGAGATAAGCTACTGCAACTCTGAAACAAAATAAGATGCTATAAAAAGGAATAGCTGGAGAACAAAAATAAAGTGAGAGTAACAAAAGTCTTTAAAATATTGAAAAACTCAGTAGAAGAATAGGAAGATAAAAGTTGAGGAAATCTCCCGAAGACAAAGTAAAAAAGATGAAAAGTAGGAGAGAAAAACAAGAAATGAGAAGGACCAGTCCAGCAGATCCATCATCTGAATTATAAGAGCTCAAAAAAAGAAATAAGAAAGAAAATGGAAGTGAAGAAATCACTAATGGGATGATTCAAGATTATTTCCCAGAAGTTAGGGGCACTGAGTGCCCAGCACTACAAATAACTTCTCTAAGACATATCACTGCCATTTTAGAACACTGGAGACAAGGAGAGGTTCAGAGAGAGGGAAAAGTCACTTACAAAGGATAAGGAGTTAAAAGACTTCAGACATCTCAAGAGCAATGACCAAAGCTAGAAGGTCACGTTGCAATGCCGTCATAATTCCAAAGAAATTCAAGTCCCAGCGAAACAATGGATCGATCATGTCAGAATAGAATAATGGTAATGTCAAACATGCAAAGTTTGAAAACAATTTACCTCCTTTCTGAGGAAGCTTCTGGAAGATAGTCTCCTCCAAAAAGAGGGAATAAGTCAAGAAAGAGAAAGATATGGAAAACTGGCAAATAAAAGATCCAGCAAAGGAGAAAGGCAAAGAAAATGTCCGGCGATGAGAAAGGAGATAGTAGGTTGCCAGATGTGTGTGTGTGGGGGGGGGGAATAAACTCAGATCGGTGCTGGTCATAAGTCTCCAGCAGAGATGTCCTCAAGAAGATGAAGTTGATAGAATATCTCCTGTGCCTAGATAGTCTGAGAAGGGATTTAGGCAACTGGGGGAAGATTTTGAGATAAATACATAGAAAACTAAACAAATGAAAAAAAGACAAGGTAATTATTAATTCCAGGAAAAATAAAAAGTGCAGGAAAGGAAGAATAATCAAAGTTTTCTACATGGTGCAACTCTGAATAGCATATGCAGTCACAGTGTTGTGAGAACTGAAAATTGAACTAACGAAAAGGAGCAATTTAAATTTGGCAGATAGGAGACGAGAATAAGGTATAGCACTGGGAAGAGAGGCAGGGAAAAGAGTTCAATCCTCAAATCTGCCCCTATTACTTGTGAGGACTGGGGCAGACTACAGATGGAGCCTCTCATACACTACATATCTTAATGTTACAAATTAAGGTAATACACTGTTAAATAAAATACCGCTAAACTAACTTCACAAATACACTTTCATAAGGACCTACCTAAAAGGCCAGGTTCTAAATTAGAATTTTTGGACTCCTCAGAGTTCTACAGTAGAAAATAGCAGCCCCTAGCCCCTGGCTCTTGCCTGACCCCCTTCCTTTCTGCCCTTGCTTCTGTCCTGCAATGAGCAAGGCTTACACAGGGTCCTGTGGACACCCCAGCTTGTGCTCACTCCTCTTGCTGTGCATAGCTGCCCCTTGGCTACCCCTCAGGCCTAGGGATGCCCACACTATCAGCAAGGTCTCCCTGGGGAGGAAAGATCCAAGGAAGAAGCTGGTGCAGTCCCAGGAAGCAAGCTGGGCAGGGAATTCCAGGGTCCCAGGTATTCAGAATATCACCTATAAGGTGGGAAGTGGGCTTTGGATGGATATATCCCCTTGGACTCCTCATCCCGAGGGGAGGGACACAGTTGGAGGAGGGCCGGAGATACGAAGGTAAATGCCAGAAGAAACAGTTGAAAAGAGCTGAATATGGCTGCCTCCCAGGAGGGAGAGAGAATGGAGGCAGGGCTCTTCTGTTTTTCTTAACGAATCTTATATAATTATTTGATTCTTTAAAATAATTATATAAGATTTATATATAGACACACAGGTGTCTATGTGTTCTAAAAAATACCTCATTAAAAAAAAGAAAAACTGGGCTTCCCTGGTGGCACGGTGGTTAAGAATCTGCCTGCCAATGCAGGGGATGTGGGTTTGAGCCCTGGTCCAGGAAGATCCCACACGCCGTGGATCAACTAAGCCCGTGTGCCACAACTACTGAGCCTGCGCTCTACAGCCTGTGAGCCACAACTACTGAGCCCACGTGCCGCAACTACTGAGCCCACGTGCCGCAACTACTGAAGCCCGCGCAGCTAGAGCCCGTGCTCCACAACAAGAGAAGCCACCGCAATGAGAAGCCCGCGCACTGCAACGAAGAGTAGCCCCGGCTCACCACAACTAGAGGAAGCCCACGCACAGCAACGAAGACCCAACACAGCCAAAAATAAAAATAAATAAGTGAATTAAAAAAAAAAAACTGTAAAAATAAAATGTGACTGATAAAAGTTTATGGAACCTCTGAACCACTTCTGCTGTGCCTAGAGGTCTCAATAATAATGTTTGAAAACAACAGGACTAGGCCCTCATTTGAGGCCAGCTAGGTATTACAATGAAAACCAGATGAAGTTTTGGAATTCCCTGGTGGTCCAGTGGTTAGGACTCCACCCTTCCACTACAGGGGGCATGGGTTCCATCGCTGGTTGGGGAGCTAAGATCCCCCCAAGTCACACGGCGCTGCCAAAAACAAAAACAAAACACCCACATGAAGTTTCTCTCTACGACGGCCCCAAGAATGACTCTCTCTTCCTTTCCTCCCATTTGTCACCTTTAATTTAGGACTTCTACTTCGTGTTGGTTGTTTTCCTACCTCTCCCCTGCTAGACTCTAAGCGCCTTGGAATTGGACCCAGGTGAGACTTCTTTGTATCTTCAGGACCTAGCACAATACCAAGCACGGAGCACAGGCTCAATTAAGTGTTGATAAATAAAGGAAAAAAGAAACACCTTTACCCGGGCCTTGGACAGAAGGTGCTCGACCTTTCTGCACTCGTATGCCTGGAGCTCTGTAAGTTACTAGCCCTGAGACGTTCAGCAGTCATTAAATAGCTTTAGAATATAATTCCCTTACCTGTACAATATGACAATCCAAACCTGTACAATCTTTATTCCTAAAATAAATTGGGCCCCTCGCCTCACGATTTCACTACTTGGTAGGAGCCAAATCTCAAAAGAAGTAACTTTGGGGTCACGTAAGAAGCCCGTGTACGCCGTACAAGGGCAGGAGTTTCCCGGGATCTGTCTGCTTTTTTTCCC
Organism: Hyperoodon ampullatus; assembly: GCF_949752795.1. Taxonomy (NCBI): domain Eukaryota; kingdom Metazoa; phylum Chordata; class Mammalia; order Artiodactyla; family Ziphiidae; genus Hyperoodon; species Hyperoodon ampullatus. Next base: position 55,448,663 of record NC_136924.1, read on the forward strand.
CACTGCTATTTGCCCAGTGCCTGGAACACTTCCTGGCACATAACAGGTGCTCAGTAGTTGTTGAATGAGTGAATTAATTAAAGTGCTAAAAATACGCATCGAACCAAAAAAACGCTCTGTGAAGTGCAAAGATATCCCTACATTCGGAATGAATACTTGGGTCCAGCCTCTGGTCCTAGGAGCGAGCGCGTGGGATCCAGCCGCTCCGCGCGCCCTTGCAGTCGAGCCGCGAAGGCGGAGAAGCGGCGGGCCGAGGTCTGGAGGCGGCCGGCTGGAAGGGTGGGAAGGGCAGGAAGGCAGGAGAATCGCGGGCGCGTGCTGAGGGGTCGGGACCCAAGCTCAGGCCGCGAACCGCAGCCTGGCGTCGGCCCTCCGGCCGTCACTCAGAGCGCGGAGAGGGCGTGCCCCGTGCCCCATGCCCCGCGCCCCGCCCCCCGGTAGGCGGACCCCGGACCAGGAGGCGCAGGGGCGGGGCCTTGCTCTCCGCGCCGGGGGCGGGGCCGGGCCGGGGCTCTCTGGGCCGGTGGAGGACCCGGCTGGTCGGCGGGAGCGACCGGAGCCCCGGCCACCAGGGCGTGCGACCCCCACTGGCCCCGCCTTCCCGGCTGCGGCCAGCCAATCAGAGCGGTTTTTACTGGTGGGTGGGCCGAGCCGGCCCAGCTGCTCGGAGGCTCTGGCATGGTAACGTCCTCGCGCGGGTGTGGAGGGTCCCGGCTCGGTCCCACAGCGCCCCCGGCGGCCCAGGCCTGGGCCTGGGGGGCGGGGAGGCCGCCGGGGGTACCCGGGACCCCGGGGCAGAGCTAGGGGAATGAGGGGTTAGGGAGAGAAGCCAGGGAGGGGGAGGGGGCGGGGATTTGGGGGAGAAGGGGCGGGGGAGGCCATGATGGAGGATGGCGGAGGGTGGGGGTTTTGAGGGGAACTAGGGTTGCGGGACTGGGTGAGGAGGAGGAAGGGATGAAGCGAAGAGTGCGTTTGTGGAGAAAGGTCGAGAAAGAAGAGGTGGCGAGAGATGTGGGAACCGGTGGACTAGGGGAAAGCTGGGGGCCACAGTTTCCCCTCCTGGGATATTTGGCGTGCGACATGCCCCTTACCCAGACTTAGTGCTTGAACCCTTTGGAAGCCATGGGTGCCCCATAAGACCTCTTGGAGACCCCCTCCTTCATTTCCCCGCATTGTCTCCTGAGGTGAGGAGGGGGCATTGTTTCCTGAGGAAAGAGAGGCTTCCGGCCCCCACGCAGTGCTGGACACTCCAAGAAATGGGAGAGCAGAAGCCCCTTGGCCCCAATCCTGGCTCTGCCGTCAACAAACTCTGTAACAACTCTGTGTGACCTTGGGCAAGTCACTACCTTTCTTTGGGCCTCAGATTTCCTATCGATTAAAAAAAAAAAAAAGGAAGATGCATGGGAATGATATCCCAGATCTCTTTCTGCTCCAAAATGGGGTGGTTCTTGAGGAGAGAGTTCAGGAGAATGGGTTCTAGGACGTCGGGAAGCAAAAGAAAGAAGGACGAAGAGGGAGGCTAGGCCTTCAGCTGGGGCTGCAGAAAATCCCCAGGGATGTGGGGGGATGGTAGGCACAAAGCAAGGCTGGGGCAGGCTAGCCAGCGCCTCTGGAATCCTGTTGGAGAGATGGGAGAACTCTAAGTAGAGGAGGGGTTGAGACCTAACCCAAGAAAGATGAAGACCAGAAGTAACATTCTGTTCATCAGAAGGAGAGTGATGAGATGGCAGGATCAGAGAGAAGCAACGGAAGATATTTTCTAGTATCTTTGGGGAGCAGGAGGAATAATGAGGCTGGTACAGGGGAGTGGGGACTAGAATGGTTTTGAAAACAGGGAGGGAGAGGCTGGTGCTGTTTGGGGCAGCTGAAGAAGGGCAGCAGGTAGATAATTAGAGCACAGGGTAATCAGCTGGTCTCTCAGTCTCCATGATACTTTTCTTTTTGATGATGGCTACCTCCTTCTGAGAGGTGTGCCTCCCAGCCTTCATTTTCCAGCACAGATCCCTTCAGGGAGTGAGTCAGACCTGGCCAACCTTGGGATCCCCTGGCTGTCTGAGGATCCCCTGGCTGTCTGAGGATTTCAGGATTGTGTGAGGATTGGGGTAAAAAAGAAAAGAGGGGAATGAATTTGAGTGTGAGAAATACCTGTGGCAGTATTGTCCTTGCTGGGAGGCCGCTTTGTGGAGTAATTGAAAGCACAGGCTTTGGGGTCAGACTGCCTGGATTCCAAACTTGCCTCTGCCATTTAATCTCTTGGAACCTTGGTCAAGTTACTTGATCTCTCTGAACCTCAGTTTCTTTATCTGTAAAATGGGGATAATAACCTCTCATATAGTTGCAAGGATTAAATGAGTGTTTGGCATGGTATCTGGCTCATAATAAGCACTCAGTAAATGTTATTTTCCCCTCTTTCCATTCTCTTCCTTCTGTCTCTCCAGTCTTCTCCTTTTCTCCTTTTGTTCTTTCTTCTGAATCTTCAGTTCTGAGATGCCCCTCAGATGTGGAGGCTGAGAAAAACTGATTGTATCTTTTGGGGCGGGGGGTGTGGGGGGGAATCCTCCAACTGTCCCAGGTGAATGCATGATGATCAGATGATCAGTTATCTCTTCACTGTCTGTCCCCAGCTTACGAATGTGTTTTTGTTCCAGGGAAGACACATGATCTGCTTCTCTTTCAGCCCCCTTTCCTATATCCCTCTCTCACACGAGTTACGTCTTCAGATTCTCACACAGAAGTATAAGACCTGAAGTTGTATAGGCACTGCAGCAAGTGAGACAGTGGCAGGGGTGTTTCAGGAAAGAAAGCCTACACGTTGCACAGGGGAGGCTCAGGGAAGGGAGGGCTGTGGAAGTTCCATAGTAATTTATGTTCATTCCATTGCTGTGTCCTCTCTGGGGAACTGTCCAAAACAGGCTAGTGTCTGGATCCTGGCCAGGGGTCTCCATTCCAAGTTAAAGTGGTCATATACAGTTAGTTTTTAAAATTGTTTAGGTTTTCCCGTGCCAGTATTTGGTTCTAGTTCACTTTCCCCAGCCACACAGACCTCTGCCAAACTGCCTCTCTCTCACATCACAGTCAGCTTTTACCCAGAGAATTTATACAAATGTACCTGGGTACATGTGCACACACATACACATTTGTCTGTTCTGGGATATTCCAGTATGCAAAAATAAGTTTAGGGGTGAGTCTGCATCTTGTCACAGCACTTTGTATAGGGCCCTGACTAGACACTTCAGAGGAGGCTTAAAGGAGAAAACGCAATCCCTAAATGTAGGGAAATCCCCACCTGAGTAGGGAGACAGGCAGTCCCATGTGAAACACCCAGCAAGCATCCACAGAGTAGCATGTCACTCTGTGCAAAGTAGTGCAGCATTTATCCTGAGGGGACACAGGTAGGAGTGTGTGTACGTGTGGAGGATAGTCATAAAGGTAACCTGAAGGAGGTGACTATTGGATCATCTTGAACAAAATAAGAGACAAAGAATAAAAGAAACACACGGAGTAATCTAACAGTTTGTGCAAAGAGGAGGAGGGGAGCCACTGAGTCAGGGTGAGCCAAGAGTGTGGGATGGGTCTTGTTGAAAGGCTTTGAATGAGATGAGATGAGAGATTCTGTAGGGCAGGCAATAGGGACCCACCACCGGTTTTCAAGCAAGAAAATGTTGGAACCTTCCCGGTTTAACCACATGGGGCTCAGGGGATATGCTAGAGTGAAGAAAACAGAACTGCTTCCTGTGGTAAGGACTGTGCTTTTAAGGGAGTAGGGCTAGAGGGCAGATTGGATACAGCCCTGGGACCAGTTAGTCCCCCTTAGTTTTTTACCGGAAAAAGAGGACTGCCTAGGGTGGTTGCCAGCATCCTCTCCAGCTCTGACATTCTGTGTTCCCTGAATAACCGCTAGACCTTAAGATGGCTTTGTTTTGTGGGATTTGCCAAGACCATTCAGTCAGTAAGTCAAGAAATAATAGCACATACTGTGTGCCAATAGGGGGCGGTGAGGAAAATACAATGGGCATAGGATATTGGAATAAGCAAAAACAGAGTCCCTGCCCCTTAGAGTTTTCAGCCTAGTGGAGGTGTCAGATATTTCATTGATTCTAAGACTCACATTTTAACATTTCTGAAGTCAAGATGCATCTTAAAATCAGTGGAGTATCATAATTTAATTGGCAGCATTTGTTTTTTATTAGTGCCACATAAAATAAGAATACAATCAGAATTGTACAAATAACTGTAAAATTCCAGTGGATAATTGCTGAAGGGGGAGGTAACATGGTGTCTGAGTGTGTAAAAGAGGGCTCTGACTAGTCCGCTGGGTTGGAGAAAGGCATTCCTGAAGAAATGATGACTGCCAGATGTGAAGGTTATGTAGGCGAGTTGTGTGGGCTTGGAAGGAAGATTGCCCCAGGCTGAGGTGGATGTCTGAGGTGGGAGGATTGAGAGAAGGAGCTCAGCATGGGTGAAGTAGGCAAGGCAGTTGGGGAGCAAACGTGCCACAGCCTCCCAGACCCATTAAAGAGTTTTAAGCAGGGGAGTAACGTGCGTGGCCTGAGGTTGGAGTGGATGTCGGGAGACCAGTCAAGAGGCCACTGAAGTAGGTCAGATGAGAAAAGAGGGGTGGTAGGGGTGGAGGAGGAAACGGAGAGAAATAGATGGATTCAATAAATCTTTAGGAGGTAAAATTAACAGGACTCATTGATGTATTGACAAGAAAGACGGAGGTATGGTGAGTGACTCACAGATTTCTATCTTGGACAACTGTATGAATGGTGGCACCAGTCTCTGAGATGGGCGACCCTGGAGCCTGGGAGGACCCAAAGATGGTTACGTAGCGTCTGGGAGGTTAGAGAGGATCCTGAGGCAGCTTGGGTGGGAAAGTGTGGCACAGAGAATTGGATTTCCTCCCATGTTGATTGGTTTCTGACTTCCACGTGGAAGAAAGTTTCAGGGGGCAGGAGCAGGTCTGAATACAGGGCTTAGAGTATGTGATCCCTGAGAAAAGGTGATCCATGTTGGAGTAGTTTGACTTACCCTTCCTTCTCTTCTTAGGACAAGATGGGTGGGAAGAGAGGAAGTGCAGATATTACTAAAAGTAGAGATTAGAAGCATTTTAAAATGCTGAGCCTTCATACCATAGGGATAATTGGGAAAGTAGGGAAATTGGGCAGCAGTGAGCCAGCTCCCACCTTTCTATGGGACTCCTCCCTACCACCCCCCCACCTTCCAAGCAAAGAGGAGGAAGGGCAGAGCCTTTTAGCTGCATCTCTGTGCCTAGTTTACTTTAAAATTTTTTTTGAGAGGGTAAATATAGTCATATTCAAAGTTACAAAAGGGCAAACAGAATTCTCCTTTCCACCTGTCCCCATTCTCATTTCTTGTGTGTCATCTTTTGTCTCCAATTTTTATACAAGTAATAAAACTTTGCTGCACTTTGCTTTTTTCCCCCCCACTTGTTTATGTATCTTAGATTATTCCCTATCAAGACAGTGAGCCTCTTCATTCTTTTTTATGACTGCATAGTATTCCATTTTATGTTTGTGTAAAATTCCATGGTTCCTTGCTGATATTTAGGCTATTATAGTCTTCTGGTTTTACAAATAATGCTGATCTGAAAACCTTGTACACACAGGTAGGGCTATATCTATAGGATGAATTTTTAGAATCGGAAGGTTCTATATAAAGAGGATTTGTTCCTTCATTTGTTCATTCATTCACTTAATATTTGTTGAGTACCCATTATGTGCCAGACACTGTGGCAGACACCAGGAATCCAGCTTTCAACAAGTCAGATACGATCTCTGCCCTCATGGAATGTTATTATTCTCTGGTAAGGGGAAACATATCCAAGCAAACATAATAATTACGAAATTGTATATGTAAGGAAACTAAAAAAGGGATCCGAATAGAGTCAGGAAGGCTTTTTAGAGCAAGTGATATTTAGGCTGAGAACTAAGTGGGGTGATGTGGCTAGCCATTAGGTGTAGGATAGGGAGACCTAGGCTGTTCAAAGCCTCATGCACTGGGACATGAGTTCAGAATCTGTAGGGGAGGTGATGGCCATTGAGTGCGGAGGCTGGGGAGTAAAGCTAAAGAGAAGAGGGAGGGAATGGGAATGGAAGATGTCAGAGTGAGTGACTAAAGATGAGGCCAATAGGGGAGGGGGCTGGTAGTAAAGAGAGGAGAGATAGGGAAACTAGTACTTAGGAAGGACTAGTGACTATGTTTAGAGACCTTTGGGTTGAGTCTCTGTACTGGGTGAATTCAGGTAGGCGAACAGGAAAAGAGGCCACTTCCTCCCTGAGTACTTTGGGGATGAGAGACCTCTGTTTGCCTGGTTTAAGGGAAGCACAGCCTTGCCCACAGGCAGGAGGGTGGGTGAAAAGCCTTGGGAAGAGCCCATCTGTGCCTGTAGTAGAGCCTCCTCCATCTTTTCTTGGCTTTGGCAAAGTGGAAACTTCCAAAATAAAGATGACATTGAAGGAGCTCAGCCAGCTGGCTCTGAGCTAGCAGAAGAGAGAGCAGAGCTACCCAGGGCTCAGAGCTGGGAGCGGGCAGGAAAATGGGCTTGGAGACCCTTCCTCTGAACTTTTGCTCCTTTTTCATCCTCACCCCTCTGCTTCCCTTCTGCAAAAGCCCATCTCTTTGCCCATCCTGGGTCCTATGACTTTTCTCTCCCTCAACAGTCGGTTCCCGATTCTGGTCCCCGGCCCCCAGCAGCGCCTGCCCCCTTCCCACCGGGGCCCCCCATGATGCCACCACCCTTCGTAAGTTTTATGTCTTTCCCTGGGCTTGGCTTTTCCAGCCTGCACCCCCAACTCCCTAGTCCCTAGCACTGCTGCATCACCAGTATGGTTTTTGTGTAATGCCCCCTTCTGTTGCCCTTGGATGAGGGATGGTTTTGCTTGGGCATCGGGGTGGGAGGAGCTGCTTTCAAGCTCTCAGTCCATAAAGTTGACAGTTCTCCCTTTGTCTTTTTGTCCTTGGGACACACAGGGGCTGGGGAAAAGAGAAGTGGATGGAAAAAGACCCCCTTAGTGTGAGGGCAGGGTAGGGCTGCCTTTCTCTTTCACTGCTCCTTGTCTATATTCTTTTTTTTTTTTTTTTTTTTTGGCCATGCCTCATGGCTTGTGGGATCTCAGTTCCCCGACCAGGGATTGAACCCGCACCCTCAGCAGTGAAAGTGCCGAGTCCTGACCACTGGATTGTCAGGGAATTCCCCTTGTCTGTATTCTTTATACAAAAAAGTCAGGCTGGAATAGCACCTGGTGGTCATCAAACTGGGGAAAAAGAGGTAGGAGGCAGGGGACTGGGGGATTTGGGACTGGACACCTGCCTCTGGCCCTGCATCTGAAAGGCCTCTTTGGGGACAGGCATTGAAGCAGTGGAGCCTTCCAGTTGCAGTCTGGTGGCAGTTCCACCTCCCTTTTCCCTCTCCCTTCCCTGCTTCAAGAAGCTGCGTGCTTGCCTCTTATACCCAGAGGGACCCCCTGTTATCAGTCTCAGTGTTGAGGAGGGAGGCGGTTTCATGCCTCTCAAACCGAAACCTTGGAATTGTCTCAGAGCCAGGGTGGAGGGTTGGGGTGGGAGCCAAGTGGCTCTTTCCTGACAGGTGCAAAGCAGTGTCTTCTCTACTCAGGAGCTCTTCCTTTCCTCATTTCCAGATGCCTCCTCCAGGAATCCCCCCACCTTTTCCTCCAATGGGGCTCCCCCCGATGAGTCAGAGACCACCGGCCATCCCCCCCATGCCACCTGGCATCATGCCCCCAATGCTTCCACCAATAGGGGCGCCACCACCACTCACACAGGTAATCCTCCCCCCTGTACCAGGGGCTCTGAAAACCCTTGTCATTTTAGCTGCGGGTAGAGGTGAGAGTGGATATCTGGACTTGAGAAGCTGGGGTGGGGAGGGAGGGAACGTGGGGCCAGGCCCAGGTGGATTTGTCTGCTGAATGGCTGGAGGACACTCTGAGGCTCGGCTAAGAGCCCAGAGCCTGGGGATTGCCTGCAGAGGCGCCCATGTGAGGGTCACAGCCCCGACAGGATCTCTCAGGACCCTTCACAGCCTGTGCTTACCTTCACCTCGGTAGCTGGTTTTTGTCTTCTTTGTATCCATAGATACCAGGAATGGTACCACCCATGATGCCAGGGATGCTGATGCCAGCGGTGCCCGTCACCGCAGCGGTAAGCACTGAGGGGACAGGAAGTAGGTTCTGCCCTGCAGCCCAGTGGGCCTGACTTGGAGAACAGGGACTTGGCTTCCATTCTTTCCCTCTTCTGATCGCATCCACCCTCGGCCCAGCTGCACTCCCCACACTGAGTCCTCCTCTCCAGTCCAGCCATGTACTCAGCTCTTCTGGTTTCTCTCTCTTCCCCAAAGGCACATGCATTCTCTCTTTTTACTCCCCCTGCTATGCCCAGCTCCCTTAAGGAAACACACTCATGCCAGACACTGCTTACCCTCACAGAGTTAGCACTGTGGACACTTGAATACAATTTCCTCTTCATCTTCTGTGTCTCTGGAGGAAGCAGCAGTACCTGGGGATCTCTCTGTACCTTCTTGTGCTGTTGTTCAGTGTAGTAGAGTCTGGGTAGGATGTGGCATTTGGTATTCACTGTGGAAAAAATGTGCCATGGAGGTTTACTCAACAAAATACTCTCACTTGAAAATGAAGAAAGGAACTGCTGTGCAGTTTCCCTCTGGGGTCTTAGAGCCATGGCCCGAGAGGGCAGGGGAAGCCTGTTAGGGAGCAGAGATCCCTGGGAGCAGGATACTTGGATCCTGGCCTGGCCTGCTTCTTCATCCCCCATGGCCTGGGTCTTGGGGGCCACTGGGCTTGGCCCCAACCCTTCCCCCTCCTCTTTCTTCGGCAGACGGCTCCAGGTGTGGACACCGCCAGCTGTGAGTCTTCTGGGGGTCTGTTCCCCCCAGGCTCGGAGGTTGGGGGGGAGAGGGGACCATGGACTAGAGCCCACCCCGGATCATGCCTGTTGGGATGCCAGGGATCCTGGGATGTTGATGGGCCCAGGGGATATTTATTGGGGATGGAATAAGGGAGGAATAGATGGGGATCAGATAGGGGTTGGAGCAAGGACTTAATATGTTTCCTTTGGCTTCTTTTCTAGCTGCTGTGGCTGGGACGGGCCCTCCGGTGAGTTCTTTCAGCTCAGGGGTCTCTGGGTAGAAAGGGGTGCTAATCGTTAAACTTTTGGGGTGAGGAGAAGAAGCTTTGGGAAAGGGGCCTTGACCACCATTCTGTGCACCCTCCCCTCCCCCAGAGGGCCCTGTGGAGTGAGCATATGGCCCCTGATGGGCGCATCTACTACTACAATGCTGACGACAAGCAGTCCGTGTGGGAGAAGCCCAGCGTGCTCAAGTCCAAGGCAGAGGTCCTGAGTGGGGCTTTCTGTTCCTTCCTTTCAGCTGCCCTGACCCTTCCACGTCCTTGGCTTCCCCTGAGTCTCTAACCATACACGTGGTTCCTCTGATCCCAAGATCCCTGACCATTCCCTGACCTCCCTAGGATCTCAGGAAGTCCACCTTCCCCCATGTTGAGCCAGGCCAGGTGGTCGCTAAACACTCCTGTGTCCCCTACTCACTGGGTCCCCTTAGCTCCCCCAACTGTGGCTGGAAGGTATGCCCAGCCCACTGATGTTCCCTGGCCCATCCTCTTACAGCTCCTGCTATCCCAGTGTCCCTGGAAAGAGTACAAGTCGGACACAGGCAAACCTTACTACTATAACAACCAGAGTAAGGAGTCCCGCTGGACCCGGCCCAAGGACCTGGATGACCTGGAGGGTGAGGAGGGGGTGGGCCCAGGCAGGGGCTCTGGGTGTGGCCCTTGCTACCCTATAACCATGTTATCCTTTCCTATTACAGCTCTAGTCAAACAAGAGGCTGCAGGGTGAGTGACTTGCCCACCTTGCCTACCTATCCACCCGTACCTGGGGCCACCTAAGGGGTGGGAGTGGCCTCTCCCCATGATCCCTACTCTGTGGGAGGAAGAGCCAGCTCTCAGTCTCCTTGTGGAGTGGTCTGCTCTGGCCCCAGTCCTTCACAGGATAGAAAGACCAGCCATCCCCTGACCACCTCTATCCCTGCTCTACTGGACACTGCCCTTCCGGCTCACCTGCAGGAAACGGCAGCAGCCACGGACACTACAGCCTCAGCCTCCTCAGCCACAGCCTGACCCCCCACCTGTGCCGCCTGGCCCCACCTTGGTGCCCACGGGCCTCCTAGAACCTGAGCCAGGTGGGATTCAAGATTGCGACGTGTCAGAGGCTGCCCAGCCCCTGGAGCAGGGGTTCCTGCAGCAGCCGGAGGAGGGCCCCAGCAGGTGAGGGCTGCCCCCCGTGGCATTCCAGACACTGGTCTCAGGCTCCCAGCTGGGTTCAACCCTTGACCTCTGCCAGGTTTCTCGGGAAAGGTGTGAGGATCTGGGCATGACCTCTGAGGAGCAGAAAATGGCTTCCCTGGGGAGCAAGAGGGAGTGTCCTGATCACGCAGGGCCCTGAAAGTTATAGGAACTGGGGGACACTGTGGCTGAGTCCCCTTTTCTCCCCAGTTCTGCTGGACAGCATCAGCCACCACAGCAGGAGGAAGAGGAATCAAAGCCAGAACCGGAGAGGTCTGGCCTCAGTTGGAGCAATCGGGAGAAGGCAAAGCAGGCCTTCAAGGAGCTGCTGAGGGATAAGGTGCTGAGAGTGGGGCTCCCAGGGTAGGCCTGGAGGGGGCGAGAGATGGGCAGGCCCCGTGACCCCTGCCTGCTCCATTCCAGGCTGTCCCCTCCAATGCTTCGTGGGAACAGGCCATGAAGATGGTGGTCACCGACCCCCGTTACAGGTAGGTCTGGGCAGGCCCTCCAGACCTTGTTCATGGGGGCAGCTGAGCCAGGGATTCCCCAGGAAACCCCAGGGGGGCCAGAGTGAGGAGAGTGATAGATGGGTGAGTGTGCTGGGAAAGAGAAGCTGGAGAGCCTCCAGGAGAAGGAGGGGAAAGGGATCTGACATGAGACATTCAATAAATGCTTGTTGAATTGAATTGATTTGAATTGAATTAATTGGGGAAACGGGGCTGGATAGGGCAGGGGCCTGACTGCAACTTGAGAACCCCAAAACAAAAGGGCCCAGTGTTAGCAGTGTCTTAGAGCCCCATCTTGTCCCCTCACTGCTTCTTACCCCTCCCCACATCCCAGAGGCCTACCTGTCTTGCCTCCCTGTGCCCTTGGAGCCCCTGCAGCCTGCTGTGCCCATGCATGGACACCTGTTAGTTCTATGAGACCTGTCCCCAGTGTGCCATGACCCTGCTTTGTGGGCTGTGCAGCGTGGTTCAGGCTGACTCCTCTGTCCCCATCCCACTCCCACCCTGTCCACCCCAGTGCCTTGCCCAAACTGAGTGAGAAAAAGCAGGCATTCAATGCCTACAAGGCGCAGCGGGAGAAGGAGGAGAAGGAAGAGGCCCGGCTAAAAGCCAAGGAGGCCAAGCAGACCTTGCAGCATTTCTTGGAGCAGCATGAGCGCATGACCTCCACCACCCGCTACCGGTCAGGGGGCCGGGCTGGGGTGGGGCCTGGGAACCCTGAGAACCTGTGGGCCCAGTCTCTGTTCTCTGCCTGCCTACTCACGGCCCATATGCTCCACAGGCGGGCAGAACAGACCTTTGGGGAGCTGGAGGTCTGGGCTGTGGTCCCCGAGAGGGATCGAAAAGAGGTTTATGATGATGTCCTTTTCTTCCTGGCCAAGAAGGAGAAGGTAACAGTCACTGGGCTGGATCCATCAGTCACAGTCTCATCTAAGACCTTCCATGTCTTTGCTTCCTTGTGGACCCAGCCATTCACTTCTTGCTGCCCCCAGGGTCCCAGCACCTTACCCAGAAGCTGGTGTGGCACCTACACATCCCCCATTTATGCTTTGGGCCTACAGCTCTGGGTGTGGGAGAACAGGAAGGTCTGTGAGGGCTTGGTCTGTAACCTGTTTCCTTCCCCTTTCCGGGGACATGAAGGCCTCGAGTCTGGCCATCCCAGAGTCCCCAAGCTGCCTGCCTTTCCCCAGGTGTTCCTCTACCCAGGCCCACTTGAGTAGCTCCAGCCTGCCCTGCCTCACCCTGACCCTGTGGCTCCCTAGGAACAGGCCAAGCAGCTCCGGCGCCGCAACATCCAGGCCCTGAAGAGCATCCTGGATGGGATGAGTAGCGTCAACTTCCAAACCACATGGTCCCAGGCCCAGCAGTACCTCATGGATAACCCCAGCTTTGCTCAGGACCATCAGCTACAGAGTAAGCCTGGGTCTCCACTCCTTCCTGTCCCTTCCCTTTTCCTCGCTGACCCCTAGCACCAGCCTCAAACCACTCCCCTGCACCTCTTGCCCTCCTGGATGTCTAGGATTCCCCAGCACTTACGCAGTCCAGAACCTCTCTGGACTCTGGAGATCCCAGAATGCTTCAGGACACCTCCTTTCTCCCTCCAGGGTCCACTGTTTACCTGGACAATATGTGTCCTTGGGGGAAGAGCACTGGTGTAGGAATCAGAAGACTTGGAGATGATTTTTATAGCTCATGTGAATATGGTCTTAAATTGCTTGGTAGGGTGGGCCTTAAGTGGTCACAAATGTTGCAATAAGCTGCTGCTGGCCTATCATCACAGGCAGTATCTTCAGATATTCACCTTCTGAAGTTATATCAAAGCCTGATTGATTCCCAGTCCCATAAAAAATGAAATCTCAGATCCTGAGATAACTGATTTTGTATGATGACTTCTAGTAACCAAATTCACAAGAGCTGAATACTTCTAATATTTTCTCATATAATCAAGGAACCCTCCTCAAGAACCATCATTCCAATAGCCTCTCCTGCAGAGTCCCCCTGCTCCCCTAACCCCACCACCCTGGGTGTCCCCAACACCTACAGGGGCAGCATCTTTGAAGCACTGGGGGTTCTGGGTCTGAGAGGGTGTCCCGCTGGTGCGGTGCCCACTGAGGCTTCTTCCTGCGGTTAGACATGGACAAGGAAGATGCGCTGATCTGCTTTGAGGAGCACATCCGTGCTTTGGAGAGGGAGGAGGAGGAGGAGCGGGAGAGGGCCCGGCTTCGGGAGCGTCGCCAGCAGCGCAAGAACCGGGAGGCCTTTCAGGTAGCTTTGCTGCCCTCTGGATCAGAGCTCAGCTCTGCCCCAGACCGTCACCTCTTCACCCATGCCCTGCCTCCTCTCGGCCAGTCCCACTGCTTTCTCTATGCCCAGCCCTGTCCCAGCTCCACAAGGCCTCTCTGTGCCTGCACTTTTGCTCCCGCTGTGTCCCCTCAGCCTTGGGCTGTGCTCCTCTAGGGAGACTAGACATACGCACCACCCAGAAACTGCCAGCAGAGAGCGCCCTACAAGCATGGCTCACCATCTAGGCCAAGTTTATTTCCCTTCACTGGGGAGCCAGACAGGCATAGCTAGCTTGTCCCCCAGCTTGGAGGTGGCATTGGTGTTGGTAGTGGTGGGGGTTACTTGGCTGTAACACATTTGGGAAGTTGAAACCAAGTCATGGGAAGATAATGCTGCAGGCAAGTTTCCGCTTCTTTGCCTCCTGGTCCAGCCCATTTTCCGTTTAAGTCTGTCCCTTTCTGTTTTACACTCTCTGCTTTCACATTGCTCTCTGCCTCCCCATCTGTATCTCTTCATCTCTGCCTCTTGCCTGCATTTCCTCAGTCTGGGTTGTCCCTGCCTCTCTCTGCCAGCTCTTGTCTTCTTCCCCAGTCTTTGGCTCTGCCTCCCTCCCTTTCTCACTCTCCCTGTAACTGGCCTCTCCCTGCTTAGACCTTCCTGGATGAGCTGCACGAGACAGGGCAGCTGCACTCTATGTCCACCTGGATGGAGCTGTACCCAGCGGTCAGCACTGATGTCCGCTTTGCCAACATGCTGGGCCAGCCGGGTAAGGCAGCCGGGCTCCCCCTCCTCTAGCCTGGCTTTCTGCCCTGCCAGCCTCTCTGCACTCCCACTCCCTGGTCCTGTCCTCAACCCCACCCTCAAGCCTTGGGAAGCTGCCGCCCGCCAGGCCCCCCTCCCTCCCTTCCCTGCAGGCTCCACCCCTCTGGACTTATTCAAGTTCTATGTGGAGGAGTTGAAGGCACGATTCCATGATGAGAAGAAGATCATTAAGGACATCCTTAAGGTGAGGGAAGCCTGGGCCTGTGGATGGAGGCAGGCTGGGTGCAGGGCAAGCTCCCAGGACAGAACTCCCCAGTAAGGCCTGTTTTGTGGGAGCACTGCAGCTCGGTTCAGGAGATAGCTACTGTGATCCTTTACTGTGTGCTGGGGACACACAAATGAATAAGATACAATTTCTGCCCATAAGGAGCCTCATAGTCTAGTAGGAAGATAGACATGACAATGGCTCTACAGAGGGGCAAGTGTTACTACAGAGAATCGAAAGAATTGCCATTTGAACTGCACCTCTAAGAACGAGTAGGTGGAGGAGGGTGGAGGTCCTGGGCGTAGCGTCCCACAGGAGCACAGAGGAGCAAGCAGCACAGCTAATCATAAACTGGTGGCCCACAGATAGGTTCCTTCTGCCTGTACAGAGTTTACAAAAATTTGGAATTTGATGCTAACATTTTAAAATCAAGAGACTACAATTAAAATCTGGATCTTCAGCGTCTCTTGGAAATTTGGCTTATCTAGCAGCACCGGGCTGGTTTTGTGAGGCATTCAGTGGACTTGAGCTGAGATGCCACTGCCTTTTAGAAGGAGCCTGTCCTTATCTATCCTCACTCCTCTCTGTCACCTCCGTGATGTGGGAGCGAATTCACCTGCCATTTCCGATCGCACACGCACGTTGGAGAATTCTCAACATCCATGTCTATCAAAGGGGGAAAAGTGAGTGATGGACTAAGAGAGCCCCATGTTTCAGAAAAAGATAACAAAGAGAAGCATGTTTCTTTGTGGAAGTGAAGACCATTCTCATGGGTTTGAGAGGGCAGTGTGGATAGTGGTTAGGAGCAGGGCTGTGAAGGCAGACTGCAGGGGTAAAAGTCCAGCTTAACCACTTACAAATTGTGTGACTTTGAGCAGATTACTTAATCTTTCTGAGCATGTTTCCTCGTCTGAAAAATGGGGAGTATTCCTTCAGACTTCACCTGATTACCAAGGGGAGTAACTTGGTACCTCAGGTGGAGAGGGTCTGAGAATAAAGCAAGGAATGTCCCACTGCACACACATTTCTTTAAAGTCCTGTGTTTTGCCTTAAGAATTCATGCAGGTGTTGCATTTTAATACCGTAATACTTCTCTGTTAACATAAATTTAATATTTTAAAATTACTTACCATTAGGTAAGATGTATCATAATGTCCTGTGGCTTCCTCTGTTTCTCTGGAACCACATGCCCCAGTTGGGAAGGAGAGCCCTGCCTGTAAAATTCCTTGAATGCTAAAATAAGGAATTTGGATTTTTATCTTGTAAGTAATGGGGAGCTGGGAATGATGTGATTAGCTGATGTCTTGGAAAAGCCCAGGTGGTTGTGTAGAGCAGCGCTTGCAGCCAGAGTGCTTGTATGCTTAGGGATAGGTGTGGTAGGACTCGAAGCCTCAGGATACTAGGAGTGGTAGTGGCCAGTGATTAAGATAAATTCTGAGCTTGAGTTATCCTCTTCTGACTCACCCCCAGACCGCTTTCCTGCTGTTGGGGCCATTTGCTAGAAAAATCCGGGCAGCATGGACTCAAGGCAGGGTTCGAAGCATGAAGGGTGAGTAGGGAGACCAGGCAGGAGCTGCTGCAGTGATCTAGGTGGGATTGAGCTCGACGGGGGCAGTGGGGATGGCCAGTGAGCAGAGCTGTGATGTTCCAGTAGTTTCTGAAACTCCCTAGGTCTCCTCAGAGGGGCCTTGGGACAAGCCGGAGGGGGTGGGGGAGTGGGGGGGGTACTTTATGCTCCTTCCTCTCTTTTCAAGTGTAACAGCTTGTTTCTCTTTTATACATCGAGGTTCTGCATGAGATTTTTATGGAAAAAAATGTTTCTGCTGTTAAAAAAGAAAGTTTAAAACCAGTAGGCTAGAGTCACGCAGAAGTAGAACTGACGGATTTTTTTGTGAAACTGAGGGAAGGAAGGAGTGAGTCGGAGATGTCAGGAGTGGATCGATGGTGCCATTGGTAAGGATTAAGCAGGAAGAACAGGGCTGGAGAAAATAGGAATTCCACTTCTGGAATTATTCTCAAAAGCAACCTGGGGCAGGGAGTTATAAAGCACATACCAAATTTTAAATAGGATAATTATATAAAGTAGAAATATCTAATCCAAGGAGAGCTAAATTTTATTGGACTCTTAACTTTTAGCCACAGAGCAGCCGGTACTGCTGATAGGCCTGTGGGAGTCCTATCCTTGCTGAGTCCTGTGTCTCCACACCTCCTGAGAAAGAATCTTTTTTAGATAGTTCCTCCTTCCTCTTCCCCCTTTTGGGCTCCTGCCTATGGAAGGCAGATGAACCCAGGGCTCCCTGAGACCATCTACCAGCCAGGCAGACAGTGATGGTACCTCGCATCCCATAGGGTAGTGCAGAGTCCTGGACTTGGAATAGCTGAAAGACAGAAGATCTGGGCCTGAGAGATCCATGGGAGTGGGGTGGGGGGCTCCCAGGAAATGAATTCTCTTGGGATCTGCTGAATTTGAAGTGTCTGCAAAATATCCAGTCTAGTATGGGTCTGAAAATCAGGAGAGAGGTGGGGAATGAGATTGCAAAGGACAGTGTAGATTGAAAAGACTAACTGCAGGTCTCAGGGGAACAAGCACATGCAAGAGAGGTGGTAAAAGAGGTCGGAGACAGGAGGGGACCCTGGAGAGGGGAGCGCTGAAGAAGTGAACAGAGGACGAGAAGAGTGGGGACCAAGGCGTCCTTGGAGTTGACTCTTGGGACGTGAGCAACCTCTAGGAGAGCAGTGTCCGTGAAGAGGGCAGAATGAGTGCAGCACAGTCTTTAGAGTTGGGTAACTCCTGGCTGTTCATTGGTTGAGACCTCTGCAAGTTATATAATGTCTCTGAGCCTCAGTTTCCTAATCTGTAAAATGGGGATGATACACGTGCAAGATCGTGAAATTAAATAACTTGTAGTCTCTTGCTTATAGTAGGCTTAATAAATGTTTGTTTTCCTTTGCGCTGCATTTAAAGATTTTGAAACAAAGGGAAAGAAGCAGAGGTTGTTAGCTTGAGGAAGGTGGAGAGCAGGGTGGAAAGGGTGTTCCAGGTTAAGTGAGCTGTGTACTTGACGGAAGGAGCCAGTGAAGAGGTGAGACTGAAGCTTGCAGTTCCCTAAGCGAGAGAGATTGGTATGTTTGAGGAGAAGGGCTGGAGAGCATGGGTTGAGGAAGTCCTCTTGGAAGAAGCAAGAAGAGTGTGCCTCTGCCATCAGCAGGAAGGCCGGGTCAAGTTTGAGCTGAGTGGAGGGAGAGGGAGGGAACCTGGGCCCGTGCCCCAGACCTCGCACTCCAGTGGCTTCACTTTCCACTGAGTCATCTTGGGCCAAGTGAGAGAACTCTCCTAAGCCTCTGCTTCACTGGGGTGTTTTGAGACTAAGGTGAGAAGCACAGCGCCAGGTCTGTGTGTGGTATTTTTAATAGTGTTTCGGGAGTTGTACACCAGATGGCCTCTTTTTCTCCCGTGGATGAAGTGATCTGTGTGGGTGTAGTGCTTAAAAGTAGGGGCTTTGTTGTTAGAAAGACCTGGGGTAGAATTCTCGTTCAGCCGTATATTAGCCCTGAAGACCTTGGGCAATTTCGCTAGTTCCTCCAAACCTTGGTTTCTTCTTCTGCATAAAATTAGGATACTAGGACTTGTGCTTAAATTCAGATATGTGAGGATTAAATGAGATAATGTGTGTGAAACACTCAGCATGGTACCTGGTACTTAGTAAGCACTCAATAAATATAGCCGGAGGGTGGGACCTGCAGATGCTGGAATGCAAGGAACTTACTGAGCAGCAGGAGGACCCAGCAGGGGCTCAAGCTTTAAGCCAAAGGGACAAAGAATTAATTGTGAGAAACACACACACACCCTGCACACCCACCCCTGTGATCCAACCCCGCCCCCAGTTCCCTGTGACAACCAAGCCAAGGGTGGGCATGGGAGTCTTAGTTATCAGATGGTGAGGACTTGGACGACTTGGTCTCCAAGTGCATCCCAGTCCTGTGGATCCCTTCCAGGGGAGGGGGCTACTTGAGCATCCTATAGTCTGACCCTTGCCTGCCCTGGAGGCCAGCCAGCTTCAGGTTCGGGCCTGTGGTGCCCCCTGCTTCATGCGCTGCTGTGCCCACAGGACCGGGGCTTCTGCGTGGAGGTGAACACAGCCTTTGAGGACTTCGCCCACGTCATAAGCTTTGACAAGAGGGCTGCTGCGCTGGATGCAGGCAACATCAAGCTGACTTTCAATAGTGTGAGGGGCCGCGTGGGGAGGGGCTGTAGCCAGGGCTCCGTTCTCAAACTCGTCCCTCACTCTTGTTCCGTGCCTTCTCACTCACTGCCCCAGTGTGACTCTTCCCCCAGTTCAGGGAATGATAGTAGGAGCCCAGGCTCCAACTTCCCACCTTTTAAGGTATGTCTGGGTGAGTCGGGGCGCCCACCCTCCTGGGTGACGCTGTTCTGTGTCCTGTCTGTCCTCAGCTGCTGGAGAAAGCAGAGGCGCGGGAGAGAGAGCAGGAGAAGGAGGAGGCACGAAGGCTGCGGCGCAGAGAAGCTGCCTTTCGAAGCATGCTGAGGCAGGCTGTGCCTGCTGTGGAGCTGGGCACTGCCTGGGAAGAGGTCAGGACTGCAGCCTGGCACCAAACACCACCCCCTCAGTCCTGAGGGCAGCGGTGCTTCTCCACCACCGGGGGCCCACCCCAGTCATAGCACATCTCGGGGCCAGCTTCGGCTCCCTTCCTTCCTCTGCCCCAGCCCTGCCCTGTGCTCATGGCGGCATCCATGCTGTGCTGGGGCTGGTCTGATCAGCAGTGCTCTCCTGTTCAAGGTCCGTGAGCGCTTTGTGTGCGACTCAGCCTTTGAGCAGATCACCCTGGAGTCGGAGCGGATCCGGCTCTTCCGGGAGTTCCTGCAGGTACTGGAGGTGAGGCAGAGCTTCTTGTCCCCTGCATCTGCCCCAGGCTCTTGAACACCTGAGGCTGGCCTAACGGAAGCCTCGGTAACCTCTTACCACCAGGGCTCTCCTTTCCTGGACAACTAAGGAAGGGGAGGTCTTAGGGTACCCTGGATAGACCTAAGGCCCTAGCCTGAGAAGAGGAGGCAAAACCGGATTGTAGAATGCAGGGTCCTTCCTGGGGCTAACCTTCCTCACCCCTCCCTCTGCCTCCACCAGACTGAATGCCAGCACCTCCACAGCAAAGGCCGGAAACACGGCAGAAAGGGCAAGAAGCACCATCACAAGCGTTCCCACTCGCCCTCAGTGAGTTGGCGGGTAGAAAGGATGTGGGGTGAGGCTGGATTGTCGGGGGGAAATAAGAGCCACTTTTCTTGCTTTTCCCCTACATCACCTCCCCTGGAGGAAGATTGAGGATTCCTTTGGTCCTGGATTCTCCTCTCTGTCCCCAGTTCCCATACTTGAGGGCCTCTGGAGCCCAGGTAACCTCTGTGCCGACACGTGTCTGCCGATCTCCCCAGGGCTCTGAGTCAGAAGATGAGGAGCTGCCCCCACCATCTCTCCGGCCCCCCAGGCGGAGGCGGCGGAACCCCTCGGAGTCAGGCTCTGAGCCCTCTTCCTCACTTGATTCTGTTGAAAGTGGGGGTGCTGCCCTTGGAGGACGGGGTTCCCCATCCTCCCGCCTTCTCCTTGGATCAGGTAAGCAGTTGGGAGCTGGAGAGGAGGCCTTCAGGGAGCCCCACCCTCTGAGGGTAGAGTGGAGTGGGAGGGCTGCACCTGTCGGAGAGTAAGGAGAACTTCGCGTCCCTGCCCAGGCAGGAAACGGAGAGAAGGAAGGAAAACTGGACTGAGACTTCCTCAGACAGGTCCCTGTCTGTGAAGAATGAGCAGAGAAAAGGATGAGGCCTCCCTTCTCCCATGGGACTTAGTGGGGATTTTTCTGTCTCCAGATCATGGCCTTCGGAAAGTCAAGAAACCAAAAAAGAGAACTAAGAAGAGAAGACACAAGTCGGTGCGTAGGGAAGGAACTTCCGTCCAAGGCCCTGCTATTTTATGAGATGTCTTCACCCGCCTCCTGGGCTGTTCTCCACAGAAACTGAGGAGGCGGGCTCTGGGCTCTTACAGAACAGTCCTGAGAGCGAGACAGACCCCGAGGAGAAAGCGGGCAAGGAGAGTGATGAGAAAGAACCAGAGCAGGACAAGGACAGGGACCTCCGGCGGGCAGAGCTCCCTAACCGCTCCGCAGGCTTTGGAATCAAGAAGGAGAAGGTGAGAGGCAGGCACCCGGCCCCAGCCCAGTCAGCGCTGTGCCCAGGCCTCGGCAGCCCTCGGGGGGAAGCTGTGGGTGAGCTGTGCCTTTGCTCCACCAGACGGGCTGGGACACGTCGGAAAGCGAGCTGAGCGAGGGTGAGCTGGAAAGACGGCGGCGGACGCTCCTGCAACAGCTGGATGACCACCAGTGACCTGATGAGGCACCGTGCCTCGGGTCTGTGTGAGGCTGTGGCCTAGTTTACCCTCGCTGTCTGCCCCAGACTTCTTCCTTAGTTGGGTCCGTGTCCACTTTTCCTCAAGTAGCCCCAACCCCAACACATCATTGCCAGCACCTCCCAGGGTTGCTCGCGGTGTTTAAGGGTCCTCCCAGCTTCCCGGACAGCTAGTGTGGGCCCAGCCCTCAGCCCCAGACCAGCGATTGGTGGTGAATGCCATGTGGGTGGGTGGTGCCAGTAGATAAAATGTGAGAAGGGGCCCCCAGGAAGAGTGACAGGCTGGTGGACACAGCCTGGGTGGCAGAGGGCGGGGTCCTTACCCTCTAGCATCAGTACCTGCTCCTGCCTGCCCGGGCCCTTGGGGCACCACCACTCCTTCCTCCAGCCCCGGGGCCCAGTGTATGTGTGTTTCGTTTTGGTTTTGGTTTTGTTTTTTAAATAACAATATTTATAACGTGGCCAGTGGCTCTTTTGTCTTCTCTGTGTGCTTGCACTGGGGCCGGCTGGAGCTGGACAGGTGCCCACATGGCCAGCAGGGGGCACTGGTGCCTCACGGCGGGCCTGCCTCCCTTTGTGTGGCTGGAGCTCATCTAGCCAGGTTCTCCTCCAGGCTTCCGCACTCACCTCCCCCAAGCGTGGCAGCTCTGCCCAGCCTCCTTTCTATCCCCGTGGCTTGGGTCAGCCTAAAGGGCCAGCTTAGCCCCCCCCCGCCACACTCAGAGGAGACAGAGTCAGGCCTGGTATTTCAAGCCTTTGTTAAGAGAAGGAAAGTCTGGAGTTTATGTACAAGAGAGAAGGAAGTGGTACATGTACAAAAAGGAGTGGGCCCCTGTATTCCCTCCCAGGGGCCGAGAAGAAACCGGCAGGGGACGGAGAAAATAGCTAAGACCGACATGACCCTGCCCCTGCCAACAAAACCTAGCCGGGGGAAGGAGGTGAGGACGTTCTTGGCACACCCTCTCTCTAGGCAGAGAAAACTAGTCCTCTGCCCACCTCGGCAAGGATAGTCAGCCTAGAACGCAAAGGGCCAAGGGCAGGGAGCGTGGCACCTCTCCTCTCCCCTTATCACTAGGGCACACTGCCCAGGCTTAGGAGAGCCTTGCTCCTGGTAGAAGACGATCTGAGACTGGCAGGGCCCCGCCCCAGGGCTCCCTAAGCTTGGACACTTCTGGATCGCAGCTGACCATTGGGTTGCAAAAAGTAAGGGGGAAAAATTGCTTTCTCCTCTCGTCCCTCTGGCTCTAGTGGTGGTGGGCCTAGGTGCCCGTTCATAGCCTAAAGCTGGAAATGGTTTTCTCCAGCCCTGAGCTGACCCTTGAGGAAATGATGTTGAAGACCTTGGGAGCAAAGTGCAGTACTGGAGGCACCAGGGAAGTGCCAAGCCCTGAAAGACCTCGTGCCCACAGTGGCGGCAGGCAAGACGCAGCTTTGAGAGCTAGGGTGGACACTGGGTTGAGAGCAGCATAGCCCTCTGCTGGGCCCTTGGCCAATTCCAGGGCTTCAGGTCCACTGGTTGGACTTGAAGGACTCAGGGTTGAAGTGCTTCTGCCTCCAAGAAGGTCTCAGTGGGGCCCTGGAGCCCGAGGGGGGCCAGCAGGCGGTGCGGCACTCCTGGCTTGGTGGCGAACGACAAGGGGCTGGTGGTGGAGGCCTGTAGGGGAAACAGAGGCCTGTGAACAAACAGGGAGGCTGGGCCAGGCCCACCTTCCGAGGGCCCAGCCGCACAGGCAGGGCCAGCGAAGAGCCAGGCGTGAGGTCGATGAGGGAGAAGATTAAAGAGAGACTGGAGGGGCTGGTCAGGGAGATTTCTGGGGCGGGCTCTGCACAGTCAGAAGAACAGGTGGGGGTTCTAGAGGCCACTGGGGAGTGACAGAAACAAGGTGGACTCCCCAAGATCTAGAAGCTGGGAAGAGACCCCAGGCAGATTGGGTATCAGGAAACAGAGGTCAAGGGTCATCTGATGCCCCTGGGCAGAAGCCACTGCCAGAGCTCTTACGAGGAGACAAGGACAAATGATACCTGGGCCCAGGACCAGAGACTCTCAGCCTCAGTGATCAGCGGCGCGCGCCTGATCCTGCCTGTTTTGGCAACTCCCTACCCCTTGGGTCTTAGTACAAGCCAGACAGCATTAGTGGGAGAGAGAACCACTTCCCTGAGGGCACATGCAGGGGCTAAGCCATGCTTCTCAGAGCATGGGGCATGCAAGGGAAGAAGTATGTGTCCCCATCACCACGGCACTGCCCGAGGATGGTTTCAAGTCATGCAGGAGAGGAGGCGCCTGTGGGACCCAGCAGGACTCCTGGGAGGTGGGCATGCAGAGAGGGCAGCTGTGGTGCCCAGTACCTGTCAAGGGCCCCAGCCTTGGGGGTTAACAGTTTGACTCATCATGATGGGCTGCATCGCAGAAGAAGCGTGAGCCCCGCTTGGCAGTACGGGCCGTGAAAGGGACACTCTTCAGCACTGTGGCCCAGGAGAGAGACACAGTGGTCAGGCCCCATGGGGGTGGGGTGGGAGGAGGAGGGCCCAAAGGGCTATGGTTGGGGTTTGGGAGCTGGGCCCAGTGGCCAGGCACCAGGGACGGAAAAGGGCCCCACCTGTGATGATGTCCTCAATGGTACCATCCTTCCCCTCATAAACAGGCCGGTGCTCCTTGGCCTGGCGCCGCCTCAACTCTGCAATTAGCTCCTGCTGTTGCCACTTGTTCCGCTGGGATGGGGTCTAGAGCCGAGCATTTGCAGGGAAAGGGAGTCACCGCTAACGTACCACGGGGCTGGTTCCTGCCCCAAGATGCAGTCTGAGGATGCCCTTGATTGTGCTCGCCAGCCCAGCCCCCATCATCGCCTAGGAATCCCCTCCCGTAGCCCCCTCTCCATCCCTCTGGACTCCATCATCAGGCCCTCTGGGTGGTCTGTGGGCTCCAGTTCTGTCGCCTCTCCAGCTCTCTGCTCCACCCCCTCCTAATCCTTTGCCGTGTTTTCCAGGCCCCAGTTCTTGGTCCCACCCACCTTGGCATCCAGTTTCTTGGCTTCCTGAGCCAGCTGCTTCTCCCGCATTACCTCCTCCTGCTTCTTGCGGGCTTCGTTCTCTTGTTCTGCTTCCTACGTACCATGAAAGATGGGGGCGGGGTGTGTGCGCGCGTGTGTGTGTGTGTGTGTGTGTGTCACACAGGCTGTGAGCTGTGAGGGGAGGGGCTGACACTGAGGGGGTGGAGAGTGGGTGTCAGTGGGACCAGCAACCCCAGGTGGCCACTCTCTGGAGGGGCACTTCCTGCCCCAAACAATGACAGGAAGGGCCTGGGCCCCCACCCTGCCCACCAGTTCACAGCTAAGAGGCCTATGGCCAGCTTCCATCGCTCCCTCGCAGGACTCAGAGGAGGAGACGGAAAAGGCCCAAGCTTGAAGCCCAGCCCTCTCTCCCTCTACCAGTTTTCTCTCAGCCAAACTCCTCTTTAAAAGCCTCTCTTCTGCTCACCTTGTAAGAACGAATGAATCGGACAAATACTGGGAAGAATACAGAAGGAGGCGTGGTCTTGGGACTCTCACCGAAGTAGCGCACAACAGCATTGTAGGCCTCCTGGGGAGGGGGTGGGCAGAAGGGGTCAGCCCGGTGGGGGAAGGAGAAGCCCGGCTCCCAGCAGGGGCAGGAGGCCCACAGGAAGCCGCAGCCCCCCACAGCCCCTGGGGGAGGGCAAAGAACTAGGGGCTCGCCAAGCCCCCTGGAGTGCGTCTCCAGAGGCAGCTGCCTGCCACCCCCGGCGCCCCCTCTCCACTACGATCAGCCAGCCAGCTGCTTGACAAAAGTTCTTTGACCCAAGAACCAGAACTAAGCCCGCCAGAGGCGCACGACACCTTGGCCACAGCCTCTCCCACCCGCCTCCACCCTGTGCTCACCTCGGCTGTCTTGGCATCACGCTGGAGCTTGTCCAGTTTGCCTTCGTTGGTGCTAAGGAAGTTGCGCAGGACGCTGTTGTCATGTATGCTGCACTCCCGCCGAATCAGCTCCATGCCCCGGCCCAGCTCCTTCACGTCTAGCAGCACGTTCTCCAGGGACACTGTCATCACCAGAGCCCGGGCTGAGGACTACAGCCCAGGACTACAGCAAACTCCAGCCCTCCCGCTCAGCATGGGCTCACTCGGTTCCTCACGCCCCACTCCAGAGCTACCAGCGTGGACAGAGAGGGGCGAACCAAGCTAGCCAAGCTCTCACAGGGGCAAGGAAAAGGAAAAGAGGCCGTGGGCTCATGACCCCGAAGGTAGCAAGGGAAGGTGAGCCGCAGACTGCTGGGCTCCAAAACAGAGCTGCCCCAGGCCTTCCCCAGTTTCACGAGGGGGGCAAAGATAACAGCCACCCTATGTCTGTGGGGGGCTTTATGGGTTTTCTAAGCACTTCACGTACATCACAGAGACACAGGCTCTGGGGCCAGCTTGGGGGAGTTGGCAGTGAAGAGCCACCACTGCCTTTCCCTTCCAGCTCCCACAGCACCCAAGTGGAAAGGGCTGGGTGGGGGCCTGGTGCCTGTAGGAAGGCTCCCTCTGGGGTGGCCCCTGCCCATGGCCCCAGCGGAAAACTTTGAAGTGGTCAGAAAAAAGAAAACAAAAGCAAGAAAGAAAGGCACCCAAGTGCTCCCCCTCCTCATAGCTTCCAGGGATTGTCCTGCGCTGGACACGAGGCAGGCTTGCTGGGCCAGGCTCCCCTCACCTGCTGCAGCTTTCTCCACAAAGTGCAGCTCGTGCCAGAAGTTAGCCAGGTCCGGGTATTTCTCCTTTACCGTCAGGGCGATGAAATGCAGCAGTGTCATCTTCCTGTCAGTGGACTTGGTGTCCAGCAGCTGGTAGAGGGGGACAGGGGTCAGTGCAAGAGGGCTGAACACCCTGGCGCCACAGCCGCTGCCCCCTCCAGCTTCCTGGCCACTTGCTGTGCCCACCATCTTACCAGATCCAGGCTCTGGAGCTTGAAGCCATACACAGCTCCCCGCTTGCTGCTGTTCATGTAGTTCCCCAGGGCAAGTATGATCTGTCCAAAAGAGGCACGGGAGGAACTCAGGGCAAGACCCGAGGGCTCCTTCCTCCTCTCTGTATAGCGCCAGCCCCCCACCCAGGACCTGGGAACTCCCGGCACCTCCATCCCCAACCCCTCCCCACCTCCAACATCTGCTTCAGCTTCTGTGAGGACTTGACGGAGGCAGAGGCTGCAATGATGGCGTTGAGTTGCTGGAAGGCAAGATGAATAGCTGAGTGACCCCATGCCGGGATGCGGCAAAGTCAGGGAGGGGCTGGCAGGGGAGGGGACCAGCAGGTAAAGGGCGGAGGGGCGGCTGCAGACAACCGTGATACGGGTGGGGGCCAGGTGGGGGCCAGGTGGGGGCCGTACCGGCGTGAGCATCTGCAGGTTGTCCTGGAAGTTGCCCAGGAAGGCCATGCCAGCCATTCGCTGGGTCAGCCGCTCCACCTTGCTGAAGAGCAGCATGAAGCGGTCCTCGGCCGCCAGCTCCTCCAGGGGCTGCCGCTCCCGCTCATATTGCCGCAGCAGCTTCACCTCAGCCTCTGTGGGCAGGAAGCGCATCAGGCACTCCACGAAGTCCACGGGTAGTGTCTGGAGGTCAAACCTGTGTAGGAGGGAGGGACCACCTCAGGTCTTGCCTTTGCCCACATTATCTGTCATCCCTTCATTTTCCAGCTCCTACAAGGACTGAGGGTGAGGTCTTGAGCAGCACACAGCCAGAGGCAGAGGACTCACTGTCTCACCTCCAGTAACTCCAGGGCTGGGGTTACTCAGCACCAGTAGCAGTCCTAGGGTCACAGTCCATGCCCTGTTTAAGAACCCTTCAATGTCTTCCCTCTGCAACTACGGAGA
Organism: Hyperoodon ampullatus; assembly: GCF_949752795.1. Lineage (NCBI taxonomy): Eukaryota > Metazoa > Chordata > Mammalia > Artiodactyla > Ziphiidae > Hyperoodon > Hyperoodon ampullatus. The sequence continues at coordinate 55,475,096 of NC_136924.1, forward strand.
AGTCTTAACACCTGGACGTGGCTTAGGAGGCCCAGCCTGCAAGACTCCTGCTCGCCTCTCTACTCTGTCTCTCCTACTCCCCTCCTTACACTAAAGCCAGAGTCAATTTTCAGTCCTCAGGGCACCATGCCTCTCCCTCCAGGCCCTGACCTGGAGTTCATACACATCCTTCAGGTCGCAAGTGAGACATCACCTCCTCCAGGAAGCCTTCCCTCATCACCGAGCTCAGCTACCTAGCCCTCCCTGTTCTCCCAAAGCTGCCTGTACCTCCACTACCTTGGTGTTGTCACCCAGTGTTACTGGACTGTTCCCATTAGACTGGGAGCTCCTTGAATGAAGGTCTGGGCTGACTCCCCAACACCTCACACAGTGCCTGGCACACAGCACAGATGCAGTAAATTCTGGCCAAGCCACTGGATGACTGAGGGAGTTCTGTCAATGCCCTGGAATCCAGGGAAGGCTAGGATCCTAGGTGGAGATCCTAGGTGGGTTACCAACTTAGCTGGGGACCAGGGCAAGGTCAGTGGGAGCCTCACGTGTGGATGGCCCTGCAGATCTCCTCAGCTGAGCGGCCAGCCTTGCGGAGGGTGATGGCTAGGTTCTTGGCACGATTGGCTTCCAGCAGGGTCACCTTGCTGGCAGCCTTTTGTGCTGTCTTGTTCTTGGAGCAGATGAGGTCAAGGGCAGGACCCTGGGCTTTTGTCTTGAACAGTTCTTCAAACTTGTCCAGATCCAGGTCCTGGCAGGAGTTGATGAGAAAGGAAAATGCTGTGGCCTCATCCTACAAGAGGACCCGCTGGCAGCACACCAGCATCAGCTCAGCTCTGGTACATGGAGGGCTGAGTCTGAGGGCTCTTCCAAAGCCAAGAGATCTACCTTAAAGGGCAACCTGGTCCCCAGCTCCCAAGCCCAGCCCTGAGGGCCCCAGGCCCTGCTACCTCCAAGATCTTCTCATCATCAAGTTCGCTAAAGACAGTGCCGCTGATCTGGTTGGGTTTCAGTGCTGTCCAGTTGAAGACAGGCAGCCGGAACTTGGTCTTGATAGGTTTCTTAATGCGAATGGCTAATTTGGAAGGAGGATCAGTGAGGCAGGAGCCAAGGACACACTCCCTCGGTCCCACTAGCCCTGCCCAGAGCCCTCGGGACACTCACCTGACAGGCCTACTGTCAACACCACAGAGGGAGCAGCGCCGGGGAGAGGTGGGGCTGGGGGACACTTGTCTGGGAAAAGAGGAAATAGCACAGTGACCCAGGGGCCAAGAGACTCCCCTCTGTCCGCCCTACCTGTCCTTAAAGACTATCAGGGAAGGAGTCTGCATGAACTCCCTGCCCAAGTGGCTCCCAGGGGTCCTAACTGACGGGGCAGGTCATGCTGTCTCTGACCCACTCTCTCCTGCTTTCGTCTAAGCCCTCTCCTTGGATGTCCTCAGAGGAATCAGGAGCGGCATCTTTACGCTCCTTAAAACAGATCCACATCTGCTCGTAGACATCCCTTCCCTAGTAATCTGAGCCTCCCTCGGATTCTAACCCTCCCTCAGCCTCTCCCACCTGACTTTACATCCTTCCAGCCACATCCCCAGTTTCTCCCTGTGGAGATGCTGCTGACTGGGCTTTTGGTCTGGCCCCACAATAAGGCTGCACCTCTTGCCTTTTACCAGGTAAGGGTCCTGCTTACCTGGTAACGGGGGAGGTGGAGGGGGCAAGGGAGGAGCCGGCGGCGGAGGCAGAGGTAGGGCCTCCTCGGGGGGCGGGGCCGGAGCCAGGAGGTCCAGGTCGGAGGGGGGCATGCCCTCATTCAGTTCCTCAGGGCCTACCCGGGCCAGGGCCTCGCTGCCCACTGACTCTAGGTCCCGGGCGGTGGGCTCCAAGTGGCATCGGCGCTGGAAGGCCTCCTCCTTCTCTTTAATGAGCCGCCGCAGGGTGTGTACCTGGTGGCTCGTGTTCTCGTAAGTCTCCTATTGGGCAGATAGCTCCGTTAAGAAAAGAGCACCTGAAGGCGCAGCAGGCGATGCTCCTGGGAGTGAGACTTCCTACCCAAGGGTCTCTGGGAGGGTACTCAGAGGCAGAGAGCGGCAGAAACCCAGGGAAAACTGGAATGCAGCAGAACAAAAGAGGGGGGCGAAGAGCAAGACTGCTTGGCTGGCACCCTGCAGTGTCCTTCCTCGCTGCTCCAGCCCAGTCTCACTGGTCCCTCAAGGCCCAGGTAGAAGGCTGCCCTTGTGAAACTCTCCTTGACCCACCAGCAGCCTGCTATGGCAGCTCTCAGCCCTCTGTGCCTCAGTCCTGCTCTCATTTCATTTGGTTTGTACAGTCGCTCAATTGGAAGCCCCCTACAGACAAGACCCTGCCTTAGCCACCTCTGTATCCTCCATACTCCCAATTCAGCGCTTCAGACTCTTAGCAGGGGCTTGGCAGATGTGTACTGAGCTCAACAGAGCCAGCATAATTGTATTCCTGTGGAAGAAGAGATGGGTTGGGGCATGATTTTATAACTAACAAAAAGTTAGGTGGGGAACAGAGAAGACACTGGAATGTGAAGAGGCCCTGCTCTCCAATTTGGAATACATGGTGGATATCCTAATAAACAGCCCCAAGTACCTGGGCTATTCTGAGCCTGTTCATTACACTGGGCTGGGGAGGCACGTGGAGGTACGGGTGAGGGAGAAGCAAGGGGGTGGGCTGGCAGGAGGAGACAGGGGCTCCAAAGGTGCCCCACCTGCTCCCACCCTCCTGTGTGTATGTCTGGCCCACTCTGGCTCCAGCTTCCCTCTCCAGCTAAAACATGGGGTGAAATCATCAGCCCACCCTCATTTGAGTGCCTCAGGGGTGAATTAACATCTGGATTCTCGAGGACTTGACATGACTGACATGGAACGAAAAGCAAGATCCCCAGGCCCCAGCACCCAGTACCATTCAGGGGCTCCCTTCCCCACGTAACCTGGTACCTTGATGCTCTCGAGTTCCTTCTCCCGCTGCAGCAGCTGCTTCTCTAGCTCTGCCACACGCATCATGTTCTCATTCTCTAGGTCCAGAAGCTTCTCTGTGAGCTGCAGGATGAAAAGGGCAGGTTTGGGGATGGCCCTAAAGTCTGGGCACTCAGCACAGTCTGAACCCCAGTCAGGACCCAGGCCCGACCCCTCCATGCAGGGCCCCAAAGGCAGCTTGGCCCAGTGGCTTCCCTGTCACTCCTGTGAGCCCAGGATCTGAGACCACATGAAATAGTACAAGGCAAATGGCCACCATCTGCCTCTTTCAAGCCTGAGGCCACCTCACATCCATTCCTGAGGTCAATGTGTGTTCCACCGCGGATGAACCAGTGTCTCAGCCAGAGCATGCGCTAGAGAGCCCCAGTGGATTCTGAGGCTTCCCTGAGGCTCAATCGGGAGGTAAGTAGGTCAGCTCAGGATTCCTAGACTCAGATGTCCCCACTCTCCCCACTCTCAACAGTGGTTCTGGCAGCAAAGGAGGACCACCTACATGGGACACATGCTCCTCCAGCTCTTCCACCTTCTCCAGGGCCACGTTCTTGGTCTCGGCATCCTCCAGCAAACCCCCCACATCAAACACGTTGTCCAGGTATGCCTGGATCTGCACCTGCAGCTTCTCGCTCTCTGTGTGCCTTGACTTCTGGCGGAAAGCAGAGAGAGTAGTAGTTGGGGGAGCCTCCTCATCAGCCTCCATGACCCCTTCCTAGAGCCTAGGACCCAGGGAGCTCCTACTGTAGCCGTGTCAGATTCTCGCCCTGTGGAGCTGACTGACTTAGGAGCCCTCTGCGCAAAGGCCAGAGTCCCAGGTCACAGAAGACAGGCAGGGTGCCAGGAGCATCCGTGACCAGGCTCTTGTAAAAGAAAAACTCCTTGTGATACAGCTAAGCTAGTCCTCTTCCCCGAAGAGCCTCATCCCGTGAGGACTCTAGCCCAGCTCACCTGCAGGAACTCCTCCAGCCCCAGCTTTGTAAACTCATACTGCAGGTGGACCCGGAAGTTCATATCCTCCACCGAGTGCACCACGATATTGATAAACTGCATGCAGGCCACCTGGGGAAGGAGCAGCCCAGAGGGGCAGAGAGAGCCGAGACATGGAGGGGAGGCGGCCGTTAGAGCCAGCATCATCAGGTGGATAATCAAAAGGAGTAAAAAAGGTAAGTCTTTCAGGGAGCAATAAGAGAATTTTAACTTAAAAAACAACAAACTTAATATTCATTTTATGAAGACAAGTAAATTACATGAGAAATAGGTGTAAATGAAGATTTGGATGATTTCCTTTGCACACCAGCAGGTATTCCTTGAGACAACCCTACTAGCTGTATACCCTAGACTGAAGGGAAGTGAAGCTAGAGGAAAAGCTGGGGAAGAGGAAAGCAGCTCAGAAAGGATCCAAATCAGGGACAGTACGGCCACACAAAGCGGGAAAGGAGGTAGACCCAAGACAGAAATTGTCCTGGAGTTTCTAAAAGCTTTCTGGGGTGAGTGAGTGAGTGGACAAGGAGCATTTACTGAATAGAGAACCACTCTAGGTCCTACACAGAACATCAAAGTACGCTGTTGGCCCAGCCCCCGTTTTCAAGGAGTAGGCGGCCCTGCTGGGCATGCACCTGACCCAGGACCAGCCCCTCACCATGAAGTCGATGTTGCTGTCCTCATTCCGGAAATACTCCATCAGCTTCTCAAAGCGGTGCAGCTCCTTGCATACCTGAACAAGCAAACTTTCTCAGTAACAGGATCTGTCCCATGCAGAACCCAAGCCCCTGAGTCCTGGTTCCCAGGAACATCCAGCAAAGGGACTGGTTCAGACCAAGTGTAACCACAATTCTTTCTATGTAACGGGTCACTTGGGACATGACAGAAGAAAGCCTGGGACCTGGCATCTGCTCTGGGTCCCTGAGGGAGCTCAGTAAAGGGTGTGCCCTTAGTCTGGGCTCTGGGTGCCTCTGAGTGTAGGCCAAGAAGAAACACAGGGGTCTGGTGTTGCCGAGCTATTGAAGGAAAGAGGGAGGGTGGAGGAAGGTTGGAGGCCATGGCCAAGGCAGGAGGCTGAAGTCCTAGCGGGGACGCAGGAGAGGGGCCTGGGTGCAGGAAAGCCTCTGTGCTGAGAGGGGTCCAGAGACTCCTCTGAGCCTCTGGCTTCAAGGAGGAAAAGCCATTTCCTGGCTTGAACAATGGATGCTAGGGAAGAGGTCCAAAAAGGAGGAAGAGGTGGGACCAGCAGCTGCAGCTGTATGTTGAGGAATCCTATGTTCAAGCAGATGGGGGTTTCAAAGCCAGGCCCAGAGTCTGGGGAATTCCAATTAGGAGCTCCCTCTCCCCTCACCAACGACAGCCAACACCCCAGGAGGATCCCTGCTTGCCTTCTCCTCCCACTGCAAATATAACTGCCTCGGGTTCTACCAGTGGGTTCACAGCCTCAGAACGAGCTGGGGAGCCTCTTAAAGCACAGATGGCCAGGTCTCCCACGGGTCTGTGCATTTAACACAGGCTCTTCAGGTATTCTGCTGCACAGCAGGTTAGAACTGCTGGACTATAGCCCTCAAGTGAGGGCATCCTTCGCTGGCCAATCAGGAGCTTTCCCGACACAAGATCTAGTAAGACTGAAGTTTTGGTTTTGGTTTAAAAAAGCAGGGGGCAGACTACCTAGCTAAAAGCACTAGGCTGTTAAAATCCCTAGGATGTGTGAGATCACAGGAAAGGGTCCTTACCTACCTGGCTCGCACCTCCTCCCCGCCAAACACACACACACACACACACACACACGCACGCACGCACACGGGTATAGGAAACTGACCTCTTTGAAATTGTCAAAGGCAGCAAGAATGATTTCGTGACCTCCCCGTACCAAACACACGGCTGCCAGGAGCTCTAAGACAAGTGCTTTGGTCCTAAGGGGTGGAGAATGAAGATTAACACCCTAGCCCCTGACCCTGGCCACCACACAGCTCACTTCCACAACTGGGTGAGTCCTTTCAAGAGAGTAGAGACAGCCTCGGTGGTGAGGGAGAGGGTGGGTTTGGGAAAGAAGGCAGGGGAAGGCAGCCTTTCTCCCTCCCTAAGCTGCGGAGACCAGAGGAGAGCAGAACACTCCTCCTCCAGCAGAGGTGAGGGGCCAAACCAAGGCGCTGACCTAGGCCGCAGGACCCGAGGCCAGGCAGGACTTCTTGGCAGGGACAAGTGCAGCCCAGTTCTCCAGCGTCCTGGGCAGAGCGGGGAGGAAAGGGGAGGGAAGGAAAGAACTCACCTTGGATTCTTGTTGTTGAGGCTGAGCGCAATCTCATTGACAGCGTGAGGGTGGGACATGACCAGGTTGAATCCATACTGTAGCAAGGGGAAAGGACAGAAGGAGGGGAGACCATGACGGTGGGGAAGACAGATCCCAGCCGGAGCTCCCTGACTGCAGGCCCACCAGCAAACTCGTCTTGTACAAGCTGGTGCCTTCCTAGCTCTCCTGGTGTGGGAGGTGAGGCAGAAGAGGCAGAGCGCCCGTGGCTAGTGCCGTCGCCGTACCTGATAGTTCATGATGGCTCTGAGACAGAGGATGCAGACGTGGACGTCGTCCTTCTGGCTCACCAGGCGGGAGTTCTTCAGCGCCCTGCGCCCAGGGAGAGTGCTATACCTGGGGGAGAGGGGCTGCTGGTGAAGGGTCTAGAAGCACTTGCCACCACCCAGACAGCAGGCTGCCCCTCAGCAGCAGAAGAAAAGGGGGATGGAGGACCTTGCACCAGCAGCCCAGAGAGATGCAGGGGGTGCAGGTGCAGGGGGCAGGGCGCGCCACTGTTTTCACCTCCCTGGAACAGGTCTTTGTCAGTTAGCTATCCAGGATCCCAGCATTACAACCAGTGCCCAAACCATCCTAAGCCCAGATGTCCTCCAAAATACAACACGAGGTGTGTAGGCCTTCCTAGACCTTAAGATGGGTCCAGGAGACATTCATTTGAGCCATCCTTCCTCTTCCTTCTAGTCACTGCATCTTCAACACACTCACTGGGGCAGGAGCATCTTAGCTCCCATCCCACATCTGTGTCCTAGAAAAGACAGAGCAGACCCCAAAGGCTATAGAAGGGCTAGGGACTACATCTGACTTTGCCCCTAGTGATGTTTCATGGAAAAAAAAGGAAACACAAGTGGTATCTGCTCGTGAATGACTAGAATGGGCAAAACCCAAAGAAGAAGACTAGGAGAAAAGCATGGTTGAGAGACAGAGGCCATGGAAAGGGCCACAGGACCCACAAGAAAGCCTCCCTCTGTAGGAGGGGCTCTCAGAAATCATCCGGTCCGTCCACCTGCCTCTGGGCAGGATGGCTTTTCAGATACTACAGACAAATGAACACGCTGCAGCCTTGGAGGAACAAAAAAGGCCTAAAGGAAGAAGTGAAGGGAAGGTGAGCAGCAGCAGGTTCGGGGGGAGCTGGTCTCCGGGCAGCTGATGGGGCTGCGTGCAGAGCAGAGGGAAACAGACACGAGGGCAGGTGCTGGACCAGCTGGTGAAGACTAAGGCGCTGGGTGAGGACAAGCCCTGCCCAGAGGCCTGGAGGAACGGCAGAGTGAGAATGATGAACGGAGGGGCCCCCAGAGACGGGGAGAGGAGAGGGGAGGGCTGGAACCCCAGATGGGGTGGGCACAGCCGAGGGTGATATACTTACCCAGGACAGATCGCTGGGCAGAGTCAAGGAGACAGAGAGGACAGACCAGAGACAGACTGGCAGGCAGAGGGCAAGAGAGCTGAGCCTGGAAGCAAGAGTGAAGGGAGGAGCATGAGCACTCACCGCTGTCACCCAAGACCTGGACGGGGACGAGGGTGGGAGGCAGGCGGGCAGAGCGAGAGCACACATACCGGAGCACAGACTGGCGCGCAGAGCGAGCGAGGCTGTTGGTGAAGGGGGCTGACAGGGCGCTGGGCGGCTGCAGGTCCTCGATGGACCTGCTCCAGGACCGGAGCTTGTCAAATGCACCATCGTCACCACTCTCCAGAGCCTCAAAGTCAAACCTGGAGCAGGAAAGGACACAAGCGCACACACAGGAGAAATTCAGTGCCAAGCTGCCTGGCGAGCCCACCCCCGCCCTTTAGACGTCTAGGGCAACAAGAAGCAGGGCAGCAGAAGAGAAAGCGGAATTGGGCAGAAGAGACCCAACCCTGGTCAGGAGGACTGAGTAGGGCAGAGTAGTCACCGGCAGCAACCAGGAGGGGGATCTGAGGAGATGCGGGTGCTGACCGAGGCCAGCCGCTGCCCCCCACTGGCCTCCAGGAGTCACCTCCCCATGGGCCCAAAGGGACACGGGGAGCTGGCAGTCTTTCTGCACTCCCAGCCATAGAGGGGGCATCTCAGAGAAGCTGCCGCTCCCCTTGGAGAATCTGCCCTGCAGAGCAGTGTTGGGGAACAGGCCAACTGAAGGGATTACTAGGGGGCAAATGGCAACAGCCAAAGGGGCCTCTCAGTGCCCTGAGGGTGAGGCCCGGGTGGCTCTGGACTAGGTTCACGAGGCCAGGTCTGAGTGGAAGGGAATGGGGGTCCCGAGAAACCCAGAGTGGGACAGGCCTCTATGTTCAGGAAAAGCACCATGGTCTCATACTAGCACTGGGTTTTAATGACCGGGTTTTCTTTCCATGGTTCTACTTGAGGCTTCTAGGTTTTTCTGGTTTAGAGGCTCCTTGGGCTTCAGCTTCCCTCGGGGAAGAAATCACAGGTCGAGGGTGTGAACCGGGGTCCTTAGTCCCCACAGGAGTTGGGATGGTTTCTACGTCACTTCCTGCTCCTGGGACCAGACATCTCCCACCACCAGCAGTTTGGGAGTGTAGCCAGGGCAAGGAGGACAGCTCAAGATCACAAACCCACAAGGCCTTCTCCTTTACATATCCCCACATCGGGATCTACCCGCCCTGAGAAACAAGCCCCACTCCTCTTTCCTGTCCTCTTCCCCCAGTAGGCCACCCAGGACTGAGCAAGCATTTCCTACAGGCTCTTCCCCCAAGGAGCCTTCTGCTCAGACACGCACAGCCCCAGGGTCAAAGGCACAGAGGCCGAGGCTCTCTGAAATAGGAAGCGGTATCTGCAGATGCCTGAGTGTTCCCAAGGAAGCAGGAGCAGACTTCAGGATCCTGTCGATCAGATGCTTAACAGGGCTCTCAAGCAGACATCAGAGGAGTCTGCTCCGTGAATAATAGTATTCCCCAGAGCTGGGATGTGCAGTTTACAAATAAGTGCCTTCACTCAAACTCTATTTGGCTTAGCTCCTTCCCCCTCAACCCTTCCCAAAACACACACTCTTACCTCACCTGCTCCGAGTCTTTCTTTTAAAAACACAGTCAAAGGTACTGCTGTGGACACTACAATACTGAGGTTCCAGTGTATTTTGGTTTCAAGCAGCTGGAATTTGTTTGCTTTTGAAACAAGATATGCTTATTTGGAAAAATAATCTACATCTTTTGCTATAAAAGCTCTGAATTAAAAAAAAAATCGCTTCAGCAAATGTTTTTCATTTCTTTCTATAAAAAGAGTCAGTTTCTTTTAAGGGATAGGAGGATCATGAGGCTTGACTTCTGTAGGGACGGGAATGGGGAGTGGGCCACTCTTGGTTTTAACAGGGGATGACCTGCAAAAAATGACAAAGGCCAAACCTAGGAGAGGCATTAGTTCGAAACCCTAAGGAGATGAGGGTGAAAACCTGCTGAGGAAGGAGAACAGCCCAGGGGCAAGCACAGTAGCAAGAAAAGTGGAAGTTGAGGCTGGGGTTGAGTCCCAGAACCGAGGAGTTCCCCAGGACGCGGGACTTTCAGCGCTAACACTCGGGAAAGTCACGGGCAAACCTGATCAGTCACCCGAGGGCCGACGTAAGTCTTGGGTCTAAGTCTGAATGTGTTGGCCATGCCATGAACGATCAATATAATCCCTCTTTCCATATACTTAGGTAATTATGGTAGGGAACAACACCTTAAATAATAACAATTAACAAATAAAAAGCGGCTACCACAGTACAGACTATGTTCCAAATACTACAACTGCTTTACACACATTATCATCTAATCCTTATGGCAACCCTGGAATATGGATCTCCTCTTACATAAGGGGCCCTCAGCAAACTTGCCTGAGGTCACGCAGACAGTAAAGGACAGAAGAGACCCACACCCGGCTTTGGGCTTTGTCTTAACTCGAAAGCCCTCGTTCCTTCCACTACCCCACACTGCCTTCTCCTCTGCACTAATTCACTTCCAGCTGCCTCCAAACCCCCCACCTGCTTGCAAAAGGCTCCTGAATGCTTCACTTTCAGTCTGCGTCAAAGGTCATGCTCACTGCTCCTGGGGTGACCTGGAGGAACCCTCTCACAACTGGAGACCCAAAGTTGCTTCTTGAAGACTGAGCTCTCCTAAAGCAAACGAATCCCACAGGGCCTCTCTCCCAGAAGCCAGGACATTTCCTTGGACGGCTCCCAGCATGGAGTCTGGATCCTTTGGGCTCGATTCTGAGCTCCCTTTTTCCACATCTCTCCTCCTGCTCCCCAAAATGCACCTTCTACTCCAGCCACCTGGCATTCTTCACTGATCTCAGACAGCCCCTTGGCCGCCTGTCCACCCCTACGCTGCTGCCCGGGCCCTCCCCTCCTGCCTGGGGTTCCCATTCCCATCTTCACTACTGCAAGCTCACCCTGCCTCGTCAAAGCAGAATGGGACCATGTCCTTCCTCACCGTTCCCCAACCCTAGTCCCAGGTGGTACTCACATGACGGAACATTGGGCAAATGACAGGTAATCCACCAGCACATCCAGGCCTTTGTTTTCATCATTCAGAAACTCCCGCACCCACCTGCAGATAAAGGAAACACAGTGGAGGGGTCTGCTAAAGTGGATTGAGGGAGAGGAGGAAAAGGTGTCTCTGACAAAATGACACCCCCTCCTGGATCCTCTGGAACTCAGCACCAGGCTGGGAGAATTCTGAAGATCAAAGCCTATGGCAGACCCAGCCATGGTCACATCACCAGCCTGGACCGCCCCTAGGCAGGAGAGCCAGGGATGAGGAAAGGTACAGGCCTTCCAACACCATGTTAGTCAAACCAGCTTTCAGGAGCCCCCTCCTCAAGGGCCAGGGCCCCACTCGATCATTTTCTAGGTCTCTGGTGTCTAGCACGTGGCTGGGCGCAGCGTCCTGATGTCACGTTCCTGGGAGGAATTGAGGGTTAGACAGAGCATTTACTGTAGCCCTCATGCAGAGCTGTTCCTGACAGAAGCCAGCAGGTCCCCCACTTGACCGAAGTCTCAGTTAAAAGACAGGCAGGGAGGGTCAAAGAGAGTCTGGAACAGAGGCATACTGGGCCAAAAGGCTCTCCACCAAGTTCAAGGAAAAGTATTTTGGGAAGTAGTGAGCAGAGGGATACGGGGGACTTCAGTGTTTTGTCAGGGTGAGTCTGGCAGAATAGGAAAAGGATGTGGGGACAGTCAGGAACTCAAGTAACCCCAGAAGGGCTCTGGCCACTAAGAGGGTGAACCAGGGAGGCAGGAGGGAAGACAACTAGGCACCCTAAAGACAGGGGACCGGGGCATGTTCACCCTTCTGCCTTCAGGCCTTTTGAACTCAGACATTCCTGGAAGGAAAGTCAGGAGCGAGTCCCAGGACTGTTACAGGACAGGCTCATTCCTGGCCTATAGACACACAGGACCCAGAAAGACGTAAAACTCTCGGGATGGACGCTGACTCTCCGGTGCTCTGTTCCCTCCGGGCGTCCAGGTGTCCTTCTAGGCCAGCTGCGCCAAACAGCCCTGCAAGGCCGCTTCTCCCCCGCAGCTGGAACACCAGCGCCATGTTTGATGGCCACACCCCGGGCTACACAGAGAGAGGCCGGGCCAGAGCACCAGGCCCGGCTGAGATCTGGCAGCAGGCTCTGGCTGAGGCTGACTGACACCGGAGCTGCCTGAAGTTAGCTTCCTCTCTGGGGGCCGACAGGCCTCCCGTTTCCTGTCTGTCTGCGCTCCAGCTCCCCACCCCCTTCTCATTTCCTGTCTGAGTCTACACTGCTATTTTCGGGATCTTGACACTTTGAGGAGAGGTTAAAGGGCACTTAGGCAAGGCCGCAAACCAATACAAACCAGGGAGAGGAGGAGCAGGAGAGGCTCTGGAATCCTACTTCCCAGCCCGCCCACTCCAGGCCCGAGTTCCCATCTTTGCAGGCCTGGGGCTGATCCGGCTGCTGCCGAAGCAAGATCCTCCTCTCCCTACCCTGCCCTGGGCTCCTACTGCCCTGAAGCACCCACACCCCAGCCTGACAGCCTGACAAACTCTTCCTGCCCCAAAATCCGGGACGGATCCGGGCCCTCCCACATAACTCTCCCAGAGAAGCCACAGTCCGGATGACAGGAGCTCCTAAAATGCCAGACACTAAGCTGCTCCTGGGAACCAAGGACCAGGTCCAGACCTCTAGCTTGTGTGCCAACTGCCAAGAGGCCCGGGCCTGGGAACCATGCTGCTCTGGCCCCAGCTCCTGGCCAATGGCCAGGGGGGATGGCACCAGGTAGAAGGGGCAGGCAGAGGGGACTGCCCCACACTGCTCTGTGGCCCTCTCCTGAGAAAAGCAGACCCCCATCCTCACGTAGCAGGACTTAATAAGGAAGACAGGAGGGCCTGAGAGAGAAGGGAGCAGGGAGGGGTAAAGGCCCTGTGGAGCAAGGCAGGGTGGTAGATGGCGTCTGGAGCTGCCATCTGTGTCACTCTTGCTCTCTCACGTGGGGTAGCTGATGAGGCTCTGCAGTTTTTCCTTCTGTGAGCTTCACCAAATAAAGGTGAAGGCTTAGTTACACATTTCCAAGCAGGTCAGTTCTCAATGTCGGGTTCACAGATGAGGTGTGAAAGCCAACTCTGGCCATCAAGCACAGCTACTGAGGCCAGGAACTGTCCCTTTCCTGTTCTTTCCTGTGCCATTTCCCCTACAACTGTTGCTGAGGCAGCTGGCTGCATACAGGTAGCCTCCATAAGAACCCCAGGCAGCCTCATTCAGGGAGGGGACAGGAGGGGAAGGCGTATGATGTCATATGCCTTCTACCCCTGCTCTCAGGAAGCCCAGGACCCTGGGGCTGGAACCTGCCCAGAAACCTCCACCCGGAACCCAGGCTCAACTTCTCACTTGTGTAAGCTCTCAATGTTCATGCCAGGCCCCTCAGTCAGGCCTGTAGCCCTGCCTGCAGTTCTCCATCAGGTGTCCCTCACTGTCCTTTGCGTACATACATACACACACACACACACACACACACACACTCTCTCTCTCTCTCTCTCTCTCTCTCTCACTTTCACTATATTTACTCTGGCTGGTTACGGTTTTATAAAACTGAGACCATATCCGTCTTTCACTGTATCTCACGCATTAGCCCTCTGTCTGTTCAGCAGGCCCTGGTTCCCCACTTCTCTGGCAAAAAAGACTCATGTAGTTTCTAGGGGCCCCGTCAATGGGTTGGCAGTACCCTGGTCAGTGAATACGGAAGATGTTCAGCTCCTGGTCCCCACTGCCTTAGATCTTTCCTGGTACTTCAGGAAGCTGCTTCTGCTCATGAACTAAAATTGTCTTATAATCAAGCAAATAATCTTCTGGGTACCAAACAGTCCGTGAACTAGGTAGGTCTTAGCTACCCAATGCAACACACTCCTCCATCCCCAGCCTTCTCTGGGCCTCCCTTGGCCCAGCCCCAGGCCACAGGCAGACTCCAGTCTCAGCTGCTGTGGGAATGTCTTCCACTCAAAGCCACAGGCTGAGGACCCCAGGAGAGGCCCCAAGCTTGCCAGCAGCATCCAGTCAGCAGCTGGCAGAGCTGAGGGGGAGAAAAGCCAGAAAAGGAACAGTCTGAAGCTCTCTGGGGAAATAAAAGCCATTCAAGAGGCAAATCTGCCCCATGGCAGGGAGATGAAACAGGCAAACTATCCTCAGTGGACACCAGGTCCTAAGAGGCCAGGTGAAAAGGCTCTGATGGTCAAATCTGACTCACCCAATGTGGTTGGTACGAAGTGAGATCTCCAGCTCTCTCAGTACTTTGGTTGACTCCTGCACTCTTCTCCTGAACTTCTGTAAACATGGAATTCTCTGTCACTGATGGAGGTCCCCAAGCCAACTTTACAATACAAGCAAAATGGGCAGAAAAGGAAAGGGAAGGCATACAAGAGGGCAGTTATAGTCCTTCCGTCTGTTACTAGCCAGCCACTCCAGGGCCATGGCCTCAGAACACAGAAACCCAACTCCCATTGCTCAGAAGCAGTCCCAACCCAAGTCAAAACGGTTTGCCCCTAAACCCCCCAGGACTGTAAAGGGCAGCAAAAAGGGGCCTCCCTGCCTCGCACTTCACCTTCCGAGTTACGCTGGGGTCCAAGAAGCTCTGGAGTTTCTGGATGTAAGTGTGGGGAGGATTCTTCACCTGGAATCGTTCCTGTAAGGGAAACACGTGTGTGTACACAGACACCCAAGGTTCTGAGGGGAGTGTTGAGGAAGTAGGGCACTCACGGTGTTTGACGTGAGGGGACTCCTGAAGTTAGCACCTGGCCCTTAACATCACCCAAACCATAGGTTCCCCTTCTTGACTTATCCTCAGCTACTTCTCAACTGTTGCCATCTTCTCCTCCTTCAGTTAGTACTCCCTGAGCCTAAAATATTTTTCTACATTAAAAATTATTTTAAGAGCCTGCTGCTTACTAAGAAGATGCGGGGATTACATAGCTCTAAACAGCACCCAAAATAAAGACATGATTCGGAAATGTTGTTCACTTCCTAGCCAGCTAATGGACCGGGGTTAGGAAGGCGAAGGGGAGGGGAGCTAGGCCTTGTAGAAGCCAACTTTCTCAGCCCTGAGCCCAGACTTGGGACTGGACTGGTTTTGCTGTGTTAACACAGCTCAGGAGTGCAAACACACTTTCTGCTCCTTGCCCAGGTCCCAGTCCCCAACAATCCAAGCAACCCCAAATGCTGCAGGCTGCTTTCAGCAAGATCACTGCTCCGTCCCCTTCCACACAGGGCACAGGCTCCCCATTCAACCCCCTCATCTGACCCGGGGGAAAACTCTTAAGCATTCTGGTCCTGTAAGGGCCTCCACAATGGAGATATCTCTGAAGAGTTAGGGGCTGGAGAGGGTCCAGGAGAATGATATAATGTTAGGAAACAGAACCTAAAAACAAATGAAAGAAAAAAAGGAAAGGTTTGAGAAAGAGCTGACATTATGTGACCTAGAAAAGACTGAGAGATTATCAATTAAAGAAACTCAGTACCAAAGGGCTACTGTTCTCCAAACCCCAGGTAGGTGCTCACCATGCTCACCAACTCCTCTTAATGCAGAATTCAAGGAAATGGGCCTTCCCTGGATAAGAAGCAGCCTGGACTAGGTTCTCTGAAGCATGATTCTACCTTAGGTCAAGCAGCATGACTTGGGAAGCAGAGGAGCACAGTAGTCAGCACAGATGGAGTTGGTGGCCTGAGCCCTGGCTCCACCACCTACCAGTGAAAGGCAAGTTACTGAGCCTCAGGTTCTGCTTCTATAAAATGCAACAGTGCCTTCCTCAGAAGGTATTTGTGAGGATTAAATATTTCTATATATATATGTGTGTGTGTGTATGTATATATATATATATATATATATATATATATATATATATATATATATAAAGTGCTTGGTCCATAATAAGTACTCAGTAAATGTTAGCTATTGTGATTTTGTTCAGGGCTTGAAAAAAATTATGTTTATGACAAAACTCCATCAGAAAGTGCTGGGTAAACAGACTGCCTACACTCTGTGCCAGGTGCTTCCACACCTCCCAAGAGGTAAGGAACTAAAAGCCAACTCTCCCAGCAATGCAGACAGGCCTGTCTGAGTTCAGAAACTCATGACTTGTGATCTTCAAATGTGTGCAGGGGAAAGAGCAAGGCCGCAGGCATTAGTTCTTGATTCTGAGCTAAGTGATAATCTCTATTTTCTCTTCTGGCTCTAAACACTTTCATGTAGGGAGAGCTTCCAATCCTCATGTTCTGAGATTTGGGAACAGGAGACTAGAGGACTGGGGCTTCTCATTCCTAGAGGCCTGTAAATAATGGGGAAAATCCTGCTATTTGCCAGGTCTGGAGCAGAGTGAGAGAAAAATGGTGCTTTGGATTTCCCAGCCAGGGACAGCCCTCACCCTGGGGAAAGGCAGAAACAAGCTCTGCTGGGAAAAACACCACACTCCTCCACAGCAGACCCTATACCTCAGACCTACACAAACCTCCTTGAGGCTGCTGCTCACTGGGAAGAAATCAAGACAGTTCTTTGTGGCAGCTAGAGGGGAACTTGGCCTACCAGCCCGGTCTCTGTTAGGAGAGGCGTTTTGGAACAGGAAGTAAGCATGGACTGAGGCCACGCCCAGGCCAGGGTTCCACAAGGAACCCCAGAGCTGCAGTCAGTGCCCACAGTCCTGCTGCCTCGTCCAGCTCAAGACACACCCCCACTTCGGGGCCCACCGCAAACCCCGTACCTGGTCACAGATCAGATCCCACTTCTTCTCGTTGTCATACTGCCGCAGGAGCCGGGCTTTGTCAGGAGGCAGGTTCATGGAGCTCTGAGGAGAGAACCGGAGTCAACAGGGCTGACAGGCTTCCCTGAGGCATGGTCCCTCAGGCTTCACCCTGACACTATGTGGCTGATAAGGAAGGCTCAGAGAGGCATGACCATCCTCCTGCTTCCCCTTCGTATTTGCTTCAGCTTGGTTGAGCAATGTTTTCCAAACCACAGGCTGTGGAATCAATTTAGTCAGTCAAGAGTAACTTTATTTTAAATGAAAATGAACAGACTGGTTATCAGGGGGTGGGGGAGGAGGGATAAACTGGGAGACTGGGACTGACATATACACACTACTATACATAAAATAGATAACTAGTAAGAACGGGCTGTATAGCACAGGGAACTCGACTCAATACTCTGTAATGGACTATACGGGAAAAGAATTTAAAAAAAAAAGAGTGGATATATGTGTATTTATAACTGATTCACTTTGCTGTACACCTGAAACTAACACGACATTGTAAATCAACTATACTCCAATAAAATTTTTTTCTAAATAAAATTAAATTTTAAAAAAAGAAAATGAACAGATTAAAATAGAATAGGATTGAAGATACCAGAATTCATTGCAAGTAGGAAGAATAAATAATGTTTCACGGACTTCCCTGGTGGCGCAGTGGTTAAGAATCCACCTGCCAGTGGAGGGGACGCAGGTTCGATCCCCAGTCCAGGAAGATCCCACATGCCATGGAGCAACTAAGCTCGTGCACCACAACCACTGAGCCTGTGCTCTAGAGCCTGTGGGCCACAACTACTGAGCCTGCGAGCCACAACTACTGAGCCTGCAAGCCACAACTACTGAAGCCTGCGCGCTCTAGGGCCTGCGTATTGCAACTACTGAGCCTGAGTGCTGCAACTACTGGAGCTCGCACGCCTAGAAGCCCATGCTCCAAGGGAAGCCACCACAATGAGAAGCCCACGCACTGAAACAGAGTAGCCCCCACTCACCGCAACTAGAGAAAAGTCCCACGTGCAGCAACGAAGACCCAACACAGCCAAAAACAGATAAATAAAATAAAATAAAATAAGTTTCATGAAGTTTTGTTTCTTTTTATATGTCATGTATACACACACACACAGATCACGCTGTAAAATGTTTTTCTTAACATGGGACCGGGCAAAAAAGTTTGAAAGCTACCAGTCTAAAGTGGCAACCTTCAATCGATTTCCCCCCACGGTCTGAGAGCTGAGCGGGCTTCCTGCACCACGTGTATGCCCATGGGTGAATCCTGAGCCACCCACAGCCTGTCCAGATGTCACAAGTCTACTCCTTTCCCTCATATCAGGATACAAGTGAATGAGTAGAACATTAACATAAAGGTAACTGCTCAAATTTTTAAGGAAATAATTTACAAAATTTCAGGACTTTAATTATTAGTATCAATTACTTATGACACAGCTCCCAATTATTTAAGACACAGTAAAGTGTCCCAACCCCTCGTTGAGACACTCTAACCTAGAGTACAGGACAGACCAGGAGTCATTTTATTTTGTTCACTACTGTTTGCTGAGTGAATAAGTGAATACAAGTGTAAGTGAGTAAAAGCCAAGGCATCCATGGGTGAGCTCCATCCAGACCAGAAGCCCTACCTTCCCCTCCCTTTTTACCCCCGTCCAGCCAAGGCCCTCCTCTAACCAGTCCGGCGGCTGCCTTGGTGGCAGGTCACAGCCCTTGCCTCCAAAGGCAGATCACTCACCTGCACCCCACCCCCAACCCCTGAATCAGATATGATCTCCTACCTGAAGTATCAGAGCTGTCTGACGACCCACGTGACTACCCACAAATCTGGCCTCTTCCCCCAGCACACTCAGGCCACCTGGAAGGCCTTCCTCTCATCTTTCTCTCCTTTACCTACTGCTCCAAGTTCAGCTCTTAACTCCCGGGTAAACGAAGCATGACCACTTGGTTACCTCTGCCCACTCCTTGACATCCTCATCCCTGGGAACATGAATCGTGTGCGCCCGGGATCCCAAGGAGTCACACAGGCCCTGCATTATTCCAAAAGCAGCAGGAGTATCCTGGGAGTGGGGCCTCCATTTTCTAAGAAACTAAAAGAAAATCCTTAAACATCATTTATTTCTGTTACATGTATCTATTTATTATGCATTTATTTACATACATACGATTAAGCCGGTTGTATGCTCATCTAGCTCCTAAAGGACTATATCTATTCATACGATCTCCAACCCCCAATAGTGCCTAACCCTGTGACAGGCACTGAGTGGAGAGTAAGTTGATGGTAAACCTATGGTTAAGATGTCCCGGTTCTGAGCTCTGGGCCCAGCTCCTTGCTGGAAACAGGGTCACTATGGTTCAAAAAAGGAAGTAGCGTTGGGATCCCTGCTCAGTGTTTAGAAGTAGAAGAACTTAGGAATACAGAAGAGGTCAAGAGAAGAAAAGAAGGGGAAGAGACCAACACTTCACACCTCTCCCCATGGTTTCTGCTGCCCTGCTAACCTGCCTGAGCTTCCGCAGGCAAGAGGGGCTAAACGAATCCTCCCCACTGCCGATGTAGCAGGGATGGCCGGACGGGCAAATACAACCCCAGATGTTCTCTCTGGAATTACTTTACTAAGGGCCAATCTCAGCATGTCTCTGTGGATAACAGGACAGGAGCAGGAGGCCACAACAGAACAGGGACCCAAAGATCAAAGGTGGCCCAGAGCAAGTTCTCCCACCTAACCAGGGCCAGGCTGCTGCCAGCTGAGCCCAAGTGAGACCAGGCCTGGTTCTGGCTCTGTGTGCGTCCTGAGATGACTTCACTGTCATCTGCTCCTTTCCCCCAAGTCTGTGCCGTGAAGATAGAAAACAGTTGTCTCCCTTGGAAGAACGCGACCGGGCCGGGGGCGGGAGCTTGTCGCTACTGTGGCAGACATCACATCCCGTCTATACCAACCTCCTCCCTCAGCCACCCACTGTCAGCTGCTGTGGCCTCACACTTCCCCACCAGGTGAACTGGTGAGAAAACGTCCCCCCAGGGCTTCAAAGACAAGCAGAGTCACCACCTTTGGGAACCCTAGCCTAAGAGCATGGAGGAGGAACCTGAGGGACCTGGCCAAACTTTAGATGCCCAGGAGAGAGGGACACCAGTGTATGGAAATGGGTGGCAGAAGCATGAATCAGCTCCAACCACAGGCCCACATGCTCCAGTCCAGAGTTCTGGGTGGCACTTTCTGGACAGTGATGGTGGTCTTCTCTGCTCCTTTGGGGCCGAAGTGTGATGGGGAAGGAGGTGGGTGGGGGAATTCCCCAGCCTCCAACACTCACAAGAAGTCCTTCACTGACTGGGGGGTGGGAGCCACTGGCTAGGGGGCAGGACCAGGGCCTGGCAGTTCTCCCCCTGCCAGACTAGGGCACCGGGGCTTCTGCCTCCACCAGAAAACGTGCGTGAGGCCAGCAGGGCTCAACGTCCTGAGGAAGGGCAGCTTCCTGAGCTCCGGGGACAGCCAGGGAGCAAATCTGACATGATTCCTTCTGGTCTCGGTCAGAGGTTTTGTTTCCTTGACATTTTCCTGCCGTGGTTCCGCAGAGACCTCAGGCTCTCTTGAGGCAGAAGCTGGGCTGAGTTCTTGCTAACTCCTCACTGAGGTCCTTGCTTAACAGAAAGGAGGCTCAGCTGTCCCGGAGCAGGGGGCACTGAAGGCGGAATCAGAGCTCAAGATCAACTTCGGGCTCTTCAGAGTCACAGAACCTCAGTGAGCTCATCCATAAAATGGAGATAATCTCACGACTTCACAGGGTTTTATGAGGATTAAATGATAAATACTTTGGGTCCGTATGTGTCTGGAACACACAGTTCCCTCCCCGCTCTTCCTAGAAACCTTGAGTAATGTTCTGACATCCCAAGGACCTGCTCTTGCTCCTGGATTGTCCCTCTATTGCTGCCTCTGTCCCTCCTCCTTCAGCACTGCTTCTCCACACTCTGGGGACACAGCAATCCCTTACCCCTCCTTTGATCCCTCTCTGGTTTCCTCTAAGCCTAGGAGGAAATGAAATACCACCATCCTTGGGGAGGGAAAGGGAGACCCCAGGGAGATGGGAAGAGACGGGGAAGAGGAACTCAGACTGAAAGCAACTCCGGGACTGATTCCTAAATCAGAGGGAACCAGCCAGAAGTCTAATAATAAAAACCTACAACAGGAAGAAGCAGAAAGGGGTGGATCTGATGCTTCTCCGGCAAGGCCGCTCCGGTTTACTGCCAGTTTGCGGCCAGGCAGAGTCCCCTGCTCAGGGTCCAACCCCTTCCCGGGCTCTGCGGGAGCAAAAGGGCCCAGTCCCCCCAGCGAGGCTTCCTTACTCCCCACCGGACCCCTGTTGGCCCCAGAGAAGCAGAGGAGGAGGGAGGTGGCTCTAGTCGTAGGGGTTCCTTTCCCTTTCCTGCTCTGCACCCCCGGTCAGTTAGCCCCTCCTCATTTCCTTCCCACTGCAGGGGAAGGGAAATGCCGGTAGGGTTGGAGTTTCCTTCAAAGCTGTGGCTCCTGTGCTGGGACTCACCCCTGCCTCTGTCAGTCTCCTTGGGCCAGGCCTGGGGAAAACCCAACAAACAGAAATAGGAACCACCCAAAATTCCCAGCTGCTTCTACTGGTCCCAGTCAATCATGATAAATCTCAGGAATAGAGACAAAAATGGCATAGCTCCTCTGAGGAGAGGGAGAGAGATGTCTGAAACTTTCCTGTGAAGGGGATTCTGGAGGCTTGAGGGAAGGCAGGCAAGGGCTGTCTATTTTGAGCAAATACAGAATGTGAGCTGGTGGTTTTCTTGACGTCTTCCCTCTCAGAACCACCTCCCCACCAAGTCCCCTACAGCTGGCCACTTCTCCCCAGTGTGTCAGCCCCAGCCGCCAGGCTCAGCCCACGGGGGTGGGGAGCCCTGGGAAGCTGAGTCTAGAACTTCCCGAGAGATGAAATGAGGCACTGTCCCGGGCACTACATGCTGCTGAGCCCCAGCTCCGGGTCACAGCAGCCAGCAAAGCCTCTCGGGCATCCACAGATCAGCCCATTATACAGATGGCAGAGGAGAATGCGGTGAGGTCCCAGGTTTGGGAGTCCAGGAGACTGCTGTAGGAGCAGCTGGAGCCCTGTGTTCCCGCCCTGTGTTCCTGCCAGGATCCCCTCACATCTCATGCCCCCAAGTCAATGGCGAAACAGGCAACACTGGGCACAAAGGGCCATGCCCAGCCACCAAAAGGACAGAGTGTTAGGAGTGGCCCGGCCTACTCTCCATGTGTCTCTCCTGGTGGGCAGTAGACGCAGCTGTGGCCAGCTGGGCACTGCTCCCAAAGGGCAAGAGCCCAAGGAGGTGGGAGGTACCGGCCCCTGCTGCCTCGGCCCCCTTGGCGGCCACAGCCAGACCTGCCAGCCCTGCGCAGTAGCAGCTCCCAGACAATGAGAGTTATTTTCAGCCAGCGCTTTAACACAAGCCAGCTGGCCAGTGTGCAGGGCGGGAGTCCTCCTCCACCCAGCCGGCCCAGACGGCAGGCCCAGCCTGTTGCTTACGCTGCTGCTGCCGCCTCTGCGTCACTGTTTGTTTATCTCGTTGTTTCAGCACAGCTCCTCCTAACTGCCCCCCAGAAGTACAATCCTGGCAAAAGGAAACCAAAAAAATCAGAGAGTTTGGTCAAAGGTCCAAGAGCTAAAATTAAGAAGGCCCAGACATGGGAAGCACAGCAGTCCCTGCAAACACCCACACCTTCCCCCAGCCCCGTGACTGGCGGGAGTTACGCAGGGGAGGAAGCAGACCAGGTCGGTGGCCAGGTCTCACTGCAGCTCCCACAGACCGAACCCAAGCCTGGCTTTGCTGGCAACCTGGGAGACGAAGCTCAGGACGGCTCTCCTTGCCTGCCTCCCTCCCATCCTTCTTTTCAGAGCTCAGGTTTGGAGAAGATAACTTGAGACAGAGTCTGGAATGAGCCTGAGCCAACTGGGAAAGGCTCTGGGAGAAGAACTGTATCCTGCAGCAGAAAGGAAATCACAAGAACAGTTCATGACACTTGGCTGGAGGAAGAGGTAGCCCTGCCCATGATGGAGTGGGATGAACACTTCAAGAATAGGAAGGGGTGGACAGCAGTAGTCACCTCCCTAGACTCGAGGCTTCCTGCCCTGGTGCTACCAAACCCCACAGCCTCAATGGTGCAGCTGCCCCTCCCTCCTCACCTCCCTCCATCTGCAGCCCCATGCACAGGGGCTCATGGGTGTGACACAGCTCTAGCCACACACACGGTTTCCTCAAGGCCTAAGCTACCCTACTAGACCTATGGGTGGGTGCTCCTTGACTTAAGTGTCTGTAATGGCTTAGGTCTGGCTTTCTGGTTTTGTTTACTTGAAGCTATCACTTTGGGGACAAGCTGCCAGGGAAAAGCCAGCTTTCAGAGCCCTGTCTGGAGAACGTGCTTCTGTGGTCACTGATGACTCTATAACCAGAAATGACTTGTTGAGCAGTTACGGGCCAAGTCCCTGAGCAGCCTGGAGGAAAAAGAGATGGATTCGCCAGATGTCTCAGGCTGAGCTCTGCAACTCACACCAGGGAAGTCGGGTAAAGGAGAGGTCCTAGAAGGCCAGCATCAATCAAACAAAGAGGTGGCTTTATCCAAATACAGCTATACCCCCCGAGGCCTCTTCTTCACCCTGGAACACTCCTGCGTCGGATCCTGAGCCGGCACAGGAAGTTGGCCATGTCCCCAGTGCCAGCAAAGCCCCCCAGCTCTACCCTCTGCCACACTGTTGACCTCATACCTGACATCAGGTAACCTTGGCAGGTAACCTGGCCCTGGCTACGGACACCTTTCTGGCCTACTCAGTCAAGAAGCACACAGCCTCGGACAGAAGGACTTTTGTTAGCTAGGGGCCCCAAGCCCCAGCTTGAAAAGTCACTGCCACAGCAACTTGATCTATCTGCTGGCTCCTCAGCCCCTCCTCGCGGTTAGCCAGACCCACACAGTCCCCAGTTACGCAGAATGGAAACTATTCTGCTGGGGGCAGCTGGCTTTCCAAAGCTAAGGAGTCTTGGGGCAGAGCCTCACATTATCCTGGTAGCCAACCAAGGTCGACCCTTCTCTTCATGACATTCTGCCCTCCCGCCAGGGGAGACCTAATAGGCAGCACTACCTCACAGAGGACACAACATTTCTGGGGTAACATCCTACAAAAGGCATCTTCTCTCTCCTCAGACCACAGCCCATTACCATTAGGACCCAGGGCGTGTCCTTCCCAGGGTCTCTCATCCATACCTTCCCTTCCCTTCCATTCCCACTGCCACCATCGGATTGGCCCTTGTTGTTCACTCCTGACCTTCTGGGATAACCTTCTAGCTGGCACCCCTACTTCCAACCTGCATGTGGATGAAATTTCTAAACTTCCTAGCACATAAGATAAATCATGTTTCTTTTCAGTTCAGAAATCTTCTCTGACTCCTTACCATTTACACAAGAAAACCTAAACTCCTTGGCCTACTGTTCTTAGCATCTTAAATAAGAGCTTCACACGTAAGATTCTCCCTGGGCTGGCCCCAGCATCTCTGACCAGCTCATTCTCTCCTGGACTCTCTCTCGGAACAGCCACTCTTGCCATAGGATTTGCTTGTAACTGACGTTTCCCCAATCTTCTGAATCCCTACCTATTACTACCTGACTCAAAATCCAACTCTGTGACTACCCAACACAGCTCAGTTCCTCTTCTGAGCTCCAAAGCATAATCATATGTGAAGAATGATATGGCAGAGACCTGCTTGTTATCCCCAACCTCCTCTCACCTTCCTTATTAATGAACCTCCAATGTTCAGCTGAGTACTTAGCAACCCAGAATTAATATATTTGTATAAGCAACAAGGTCCTACTGTATAGCACAGGGAACTATATTCAATATCCTGGGATAAACCATAATGGAAAATAATATAAAAAAGAATGTATATATGTGTATAAGTGAGTCACTTTGCTGTACAGCAGAAATTAACACAACATTGTAAATCAACTATACTTGAACTTAAAAAATAAATTTTAAAAATTAAAAGAATTAATATATTTCTCATCTTCCCTAGCATTCAGGTGTGGCTATGTGACCATGTGGGATGCAAGGAGAAGTAGTGTGTACAACTTCTGAGAAGAGTGTCATTAAAGGGAGGGAGTATACCCTTCTTTTCTCCTTCCTCCGTCCAGCTGGTTGGAATGCAGAGGTAATGGCTGGAACTTCAGCAGCTATTCTGGACCATGAGGTGACCTTGGAAATGAAGTCCAGATGAGTGAAGCAAAGAGGAAAAAAGTAGCTGGTCACTGATACCATGGATCTTAACACAAATTGAATGAAGTCGTATAGTGTCTTTTCATGTGTGTACTTCCTTTATTTACAACTAGAACATGAACTCCTGGAGGGTAGGGGTCATGCCTTATCCTTCTTTGAATCATGTGCAGGTGCTTAATAAATAAATGATTGATCCTGCTACTACCTCTCCCATCACCAAGTCTTTGGCTCAGTCCCTGGTTATTTCTGGAGGGGATTATCCAAATTCTTACAATTGTCCTTGCTATTTCTGGTCCCTCTCCTATAATCTGCCTTATGTGCTACAGCCCAAGTCACTTTCCTTAATGCTGCTTCTCCCTCAGCAAACTCCCACTTCTCATTCTGAGTTTCAACTCTGTCCTTCAGTTCACGCCATAAATCTAAGACACTCCCCAACTCATCTTCTAACCAGACTCATCTTCTTAAAGCCCGCTAGCCCACAAGCTCCTGAGCACAGGGACCATCATCACCAGCTTGTTTATCACTGTAGTAGGTGCTCAATAAAGTTTGGGCAAATTGAATTTCCCCATATATATACTCCTCTTTTTCCTGCCCCTAAGATTTCTACTCTACATTATCCTCAGAGATCATCTCCTTCCCAATTGCCAGCCATGCCCCTCATCCAATCCACAAAGGGTGAAATCCCACCTTCTCTAGCAAATCTTTCATAAGTGAGACTGGTAAGTTCTACACTCGCCCCCTAACAGCATCTCCACACATTTACTAATGCCTTTAAAATATGTTCATGGAGTTGTAATTTATAGCTAATGTCTCTTCACCTTTTCTTGGGTGTTCAATAAATATCCTATCACAAATCTCAGACTGGTTAAAGCACAGAATGAGGAGCCACACTGCCCTGGTATGAATCTTGGTTCCACCACTTACTAGTGTGGCCTTGGGAGACTTACTTAATCTCTATGAGCCTCAGTTTCCTCATCTATAAAATGGAGGCAGAAATAATACTTACTTCATAGGGTTGCTATGATGATTAAAGTTAATATATGTAAAGCATTTAAGTCAGAAGTAGGTAGTAAACGTTACACATAAAGCTAGCTATGTTTTTTTTTGGGGGGGGTGGGGTTTGGATTTCTCATTCAACAATTAGCTGGAAAATAACAATATGCCAATCACTAAGCTAGGAGCTGGGAATATAAAAATAAACAGGACAGGATCCTTACATTCAGGAAGTTTATATCCAGAGGGCAAGGTAGACAAGCACACCAGGGATGAGTGCATACAGCACAGCTGTGAAACAGGTGCACATGGCACTGTAGGATTCCGAGGACACAAAATCTAATAGACAGAGGAGTCGAGTAAGGCTTCCTGGAAGAAATGCTATAGGATTTAGTCTTAAAACATCAAGCAGGAGGAAGGCAGGAAAAGCAATGAAGCAGGGGAAGATGGTGATATGCTAGGCAAGGACATAGCAATTGCAAGTACACAGACACACAAAACACCATAAAAAGTCTGGGAGTCCCTGATTTACAATAATGGAATAAAAGTATATATGAGGAAATTACAGTAGGCAGGGAACAGCCAGATGACACAAGGTCTAGGGAACTAAGGTAAGTAGGTGGGCATGAGTAGGATAATAATGATACTACTATTAAAATGATAAAATAATGACAAAAGCTAACATTTATTGACAAAACTTTGATAAGAACTCTATATGAGGGACATCCCTGGTGGTCCAGTGGTTAAGAATCCGTCTTGCGATGCAGGGGACGCTGGTTCGATCCCTGGTCAGGGAACTAAGATCCCACATGCTGCGGGGCTACTGAGCCCTCATGCCACAACTAGAGAGCCCTCACGCCACAACTAATGAGGCTGCGTGCCACAACTAGAGAGAAGCCCTTGCACTGCCATCAAGAGCCCACGCGCCGTAACAAAAGATCCGACATGCCACAACTCAGACTTGGTGCAGCCCAAAAATAAATATTAAAAAAAAAGAAGAACTTTATACGATTATCTCATTTAATTCTCACAAGAACCCTATGAAGTTGGGACTAACATCATTCCTATTTTACAGGTGAGGAAACAAAGGCTTCGAAAGGCAGGCCGTGGAACTTGCCCAGGGTCACACAGCCAGTACGCGATAGAGATGAGATTTGAATCCAGATCTGACCCTGAGTTTGTATTTCCATACAATGCCTCTTCTGAGACAACCAATTGTTTTAGCCCTTCTCTGAACCTTTTCAAATTGCATGCATCCTTCAGGATCAATACGATCAATGTTCCTCATGAAGCCCCCTCCAAACAACCCAGACCTCTGCACACTCCTTCCCCTGAACTTCTGTGGGGCTTCATGCCCTTGCTTCCCATCCACAATTATATTCAATCATTCCTTCAATACTAAATACTAGTGTCTTCTAGGCATCATACACTGTGCCAACTGGAAGTCCTATTTTGCCTTGCGATAACTCTTGTAAATTTACCAAAAAAGGGAAAACTATGGCTTATAAACGTCTACTCTGGGCCAAGCACTATGCTAGATCTTTTAATTATAAGATTTCACAAAAAAAATTACTGCACTCTCATATTACTACTCACATTCTGTATTATTTCCTGAACTAGACTGTAAGCTTTGTGAGGGCACGGACTTCCCTTGACCACACCTGTTCCTAGACAAGGACGTCTGACACACAGAAAAAGCTTAATAGGTGCTGTGAGCTGCCTGTGTGGATGGCAGAGGCCGGCTGGGGGCAGCGCTCCATCTCACCCAGTGTACCAGCTGGGGGCCCGGCTTGGGCTTTCTAGGAGCCTCATAAATCCAGGAGCTTATTATCAAAACATAAAACTTAATGAATCCCTTCCTACATCCAGACTACGTGTGGGAGGGGCATGACTCCTGCTTTACGTCCCAGCATGGGCTCACATCTGTCACCAGTCGTATCAGCTGGGGAGAGGCACTTCAAGTCCTTTGTCTCCCCTTGCTTTTTCAATTGCTCTCAAATGGAGGCGCATCTCAGTGCCTCAGTGCTCCTCTCCTCTCTGGGGAGGAGTCGTAAAGACCCCAGTCTGCTCTTGATCCACAAGCCACCCTCCCAACATTGTCCCTCCTCATGTCTTTAAGGCCAGAGCTTGACACAGAGGTTATGACTGCCCACACCCTACCCCATCTTTGAATGCCCCAGCTTTTTTACATCTCATTTGACTGTCCAGCTAAAAAAACACCTCTTTGGAAGTAGCCTTCTGAGAGCTACCACCCCAGAGAGACCCTGAATCTTGTCTGCTTCTCTCAATGTCTGGTGTCCTAGGTGCCATATTCACTTGGGGCCACAGATGGGGAGGAAAACATTACTGAGCGTCTCTTATATGCCAGGCACTTTTCTCACAAAATCTCACTTACTGTTCTTAACAACCAGTGGAGGTAAGTGGTATTATGCCTGTTTAACTGGTGAGAGAATTAAGAATCTGAGACCAACTGGCTCAAAGTCATAAAGTGGCAGAACCCAGATTCGAACCCAGATATGTGGCCTCCAGTAGAACTTTTGCCAGGACATGGCTTTTCCCACCATACCCTGCCATCTCCTTACAAAGAAACTAAATCTCCATTTCTAATTTGGGAAGGTCCACCTGTATTTGTCTGACTGGCTTTGGTTGATCATTAAATGGTGCCTCCCTGTCCATCAACACTGGGTGAAACTAGCTGAATGAGGTATGTGTGCCCAACACCTGAAGTTCAAGGCTTCTGTCTCAGAGTAAGAAGGACACCATGCAGAGCAAAAAGACAAGGGAACTCCCCTCTTGGACACCACAAGGTGAAAATTCCCTCATACCTGAATGGCATTTTAAACATTCAGAGAGGGGCTTCCCTGGTGGTGCAGTGGTTGAGAGTCTGCCTGCTGATGCAGGGGACACGGGTTCGTGCCCTGGTCTGGGAAGATCCCACATGCCACGGAGCGGTTGGGCCCGTGAGCTATGGCCGCTGAGCCTGCGCGTCCGGAGCCTGTGCTCCGCAACGGGAGAGGCCACAACGGTGAGAGGCCCGCGTTCCGCAAAAAAAAAAAACAAACAAAAAAAACATTCAGAGAGCTATAAATAACAGCATGGGCTTTGGAACAGAGACGACCAGATTTGAATCCTGGTACTTTTCATGAGACAGTGGGAAAGTTACTAGCCTTCTCTGAATCTCAGTTTCTTCATCTATAAAATGTGAATCATAATCTCTACCTCCTATAAGAATTAAGTGAAGGGAGGAAAGAATGAAAAGGAGTTTGCATGGTGCCTGGCCCAGGAGAAGGGCTCTATAAATGGTAACTGGGATGAGCTACTCCAAAGAGTTGCAGGTGACTCAAAGATAGCTTCTAACCACATACATAAAATATAATTTCACAGTACTTTAAAATGCATAAAAGAGAGAGTATATACATGTAGCTGAAGAGTATAGGTTAAATATATTTATTTATATGCTTATTAATTCTCTAGGTTAGAGCAGTTGCACACACACCCCTCTGAAAGGTAAGACTGAAAACACCAACAGCCACCCAGAGGATTCACAGGAAAGCTGGGACCAGAACTTGGGGGGACAGAATTGAGGCACTGACTAACTAAGGTGCTCTGCTGAGTGATCTGGGACAATTCCTCTAACCTTTGGAGTGAGATTTTGCAAAGAAAGTTGTTTTTCGTGTTCCGCCTTATCTCAAGTCCCTCACCTCCCCGCTGTCTCCCAACTTCTGCAGGTTAAACCTGCCATCTGCAAACCTGAGGTTTGATCTACCACAAATCTGTGTTTTCGGCCCCCTCAGCTAACGAGTCTTCTCAACAACTGTTTCTCTCCTTGTGACCTTGCATAAGTCTCAGGAGTTGTCCCTCCCAGTCCCTGAAGGGCTGTGCTGTCTGTGGGAATATAGAGAGAGGCAGGAGAATGTT
The DNA here is from genome assembly GCF_949752795.1 of Hyperoodon ampullatus. NCBI lineage: Eukaryota > Metazoa > Chordata > Mammalia > Artiodactyla > Ziphiidae > Hyperoodon > Hyperoodon ampullatus. Next base: position 55,504,778 of record NC_136924.1, read on the forward strand.
TTGGCCCCAAATTTTATTTGACCAATAGACACCAATGACTCTCAAATATGCATTTCCATCTCAAACTAGAAATCTGGGTATCATCCTGAATTCCTCCCTTTTCCCTTATCTCTACCTTTCCAATGTCAAATCTAATCCATCATTGAGTCTCCAAATTTAATCTTTTAAACTATTTATTGAGTCTGTCCTATCATCTCCACCATGCAAACCAGCTCTGGGTCAGGCTCCCATCATCATCACCACACTATAAGGCCTCCCACTCGGCTGCCCACCTCCAATTCTGATTCCCCTCCCATGGCTGCCACACTGACCCACTCACACCTCAAAATCTGACCATGCCACTCTCCAACAAAAAGCATGAAGTATGGTCCATCCGCGTGGCATTCAAAGCCCTCCTTACTACTCTAGCCATCCCCACCCCGCCACCACTGTCTGCCTTACACCTTACACTCCAAGGGCCCCGCGCAGCTGCGGGAGGATTCTCTGAATACATCGCTCTGTCTCACCCTGATGCTGCCACTCTACCTGCTTTCTCTTCCACACTTCTCTCCAACTCCTAATTATCCCTTTAGCCAGCAGAGATTTCCTCCTACAGGCAGTATTTCCCAAGCCCCTCCCTGTGCTCCCCAGATGCTCCTGCATGTCTACACCATTGTGCTTCCCAAGCTGAAGACTGCAGTTAGATGTTTAATGTGTTTGTCTTCCCCTCCAGACTGAACTCCTAGGGGCAGACACTATCTCAGTCATCTTTATTTCTCTGGCACTTGACACAATCCTAAGTGCTCAATGAGCGCTTGCTGAGCGAATCAACACCGTGCTGCACTCGGGAGTCTCTGAGGGCTGGTACTGCATCCCTCTCCCTTCCTTGTCTCCAGGCGAGGAAGATGACACCTGCACCGTTCTCAGTTCGCAGCCTCCAGAGGCCCTCCAGAGTCCTGAGTAAATTTTCACCTCGCCATAGGATAAGGCTGGAATAACCTCTCTGCCTTCTCACCTCCAAGACAGTTAGAAGCAGCTAGTAGTGCTTTTACAACATTATGACACCATTTGACATTTCCCTACAGGCATCTGTAGGCACCAAGTACTAGATGGTTTCTTTACAATTCTTAGAGGGAATCAACTGAGAAGCCAAATGCCACCCAATACTGTCTGGCTGGCTACCCTTCAATTCCTGAGGTTTTGCTCACAACTTTTAACAAGGGTATTCTGGGGAAATGAAAGATAAACGCTTTGGGAGCTCACCAGGCCCTGCTGCCCTGTAAAAGCATAAGAGATTCTTAATTCCTTACATACGATGCCAGCAGTAATTAGCCAAGCCCAAAGGGAGCAATTGATAGTTGCTATTGCACTGTCAATCTGGAACTCATGCCAGATGCATCAGAAAATAATCTGTAGACGTGAGCACTTTACAAGGGACTCACCAAGTGCCCTGACTGCCAAGGGCCTGAGGATAATGACTGTGTGATGCTGATTCTGCTGAGCGGCAAGTAAAAACAAAATAACCACAACCACTAGCAAGAAGTCTGTCCAAAGTAAGGGGCCCAAGCATACTCTGGACACAGAAGGTTCAAACTAAGATGCTCCTTCCCACTTAGCTATCTTTCGTCCATCAATTCTAGAACATTGTCTGGGCCTCACTCTGAGGCTGGTTTTGAGGGGAAGGGAGTCTGTGATCCCTTCAATCTGCAAATGAACCCACATAACAGTGGCCACCACCACCCCAGAGTTCAATACAGTCCCAGGAGCAGAGGTCTGGACCTCGGTAGCCCTATGCTGGCTATTCTGGCCTTGGTAAGTTCCCCAGTCCAGAAGACTCTTAAAGGCCGATCCTTCCATGGCTGTACTAGAGATGATATGTGCTAAAGGATAGGCCAAGGGCTACGTTAGTTCCTGGAGATGCTAAGGCCCGTGCAGAGGTCATGACAAGCCCAACATGGAGTAGGAAAGCCAGGTGACTAATATGTGGTGTGCAATTCAGTGATTTTACAACTTTGAGGTACACAGAACCAGTCTCTTACCCATCAATAATAATCCATATTTCTTGAATATTTTCGCTGGACTCCTTAATACCAGACCCCTGACTTTAAGAGGTTAGTGGTCTTAGAATATTTCAACTTAAAATTTATTGAGCGGGCTTCCCTGGTGGCGCAGTGGTTGAGAGTCCGCCTGCCGATGCAGGGGACACGGGTTCGTGCCCCGGTCCAGGAAGATCCCACATGCCGTGGAGCAGCTGGGCCCGTGAGCCATGGCCGCTGAGCCTGCGCGTCCGGAGCCTGTGCTCCGCAATGGGAGAGGCCACAACAGTGAGAGGCCCGCGTACCGCAAAAAAAAAAAAAAAAAATTTATTGAGCACCCACTATGCTAGACACTGCCCTGGATCCTTTATATATGTTATTTAATCCTCACCAAATCCCTAGAAGTATTCTTATCCTGATTATACAGATAAAGAAAATGAGGCTTGAGGAAGTTACAGCACTGGCCCAAGGTCACAGAGCTAATAAATGGCAGAGCCGGGATTCAAATCCAAATCCATTGAGCCCCGAAGCCCCTGAAAAAGGCCTGGTGAGCAGCAGTCACAGGCAGAAGGAACCCCTGCACTCCTTGCAGCTTCCCAGGCCAGACTTCTTAGTCCTCCTCTAGCCAAGAACACACAGTGACTTCAGGAAATCTTGAGAGGATCAGGCTGGAGAAGCCCTGGAAAGACAAGTATCTATTTACAGTTAATCAGCACCCTGCCCAGCCCTGCAGACAGTTCTGACCAGTGGAGCCAGGAAGAGGCAACCACAGGCTCTGACTGGGCCCACCTGGGCTAGGAAGCAGCCAGGCCCCCCGCTGAGCATGGACCTAACCCTGCCCTGCTCAGGGAGCCCCTGTCCTGGGGGGCTCTCAGGAGCTGGGGTCCAGAGTCCACAGAAAGTTGTCTTCACAATTTCACTTTTCTCCTGTACTTCAGCCCCTCAAACTGCCTCTTCATTAAAATAGTGCCCCTCTTACTCGCCACCCCTTTACCTTCTTTTTCTCCATGGCACTTATCCCTACTCAACGTTCTATGACAGACCTGTATATGTGTTTATTGTCGTCCCCAACAAAAACGTGAACTCCGTGGGGCAAGTCCCTTTGTCTCTTTTGTTCACTATGGGATCCCTAGTGTCTAAAATAGAATAAACACTCAATACATTTGTGTTGAATGAATAAATGAGTGATCACTCAATCAAACATTTAAAAACTCTACTTCCCTCCAAGTGGGTTATATGAGAGGCAAGACTGAATAATGCCAACCTCCCAGGAAGCGACATCAAACCTGTTGTTGGACCCTAACTTCCCTTCGAAATATCTCCCTAAAGCTCACCCCCAGGTCCAAAAACCCTAACTCACTGCAGAGCAGGTACTCAAGGGAGAAAATGGAGCAGCGCTTAGGGAGGAGACACATTTCTCCTCCAGTTAAATACAGCCCAGGACCCCTGCAAATTAAAAGCTCCCTCTTTACTGAATCCGCTCAGCTTTAGTTATAGGTCACACTTTTTATTTTTGTAACCAGCCAACCCACCAAATTATAGGCTCAGACCATGGACAGGCACGCCAAACACTGGGGCCAGCCTAGCAGAGGCACTGCCCTTTCTGGGCCGAGGAGGGTGTAGGAAGGAGGGTTGGACACCAGTCAAACCTGAAAGAGCGAAGGGCACGACGACTCTGCTGGGCAGAGTTGACTGAGGAGCCTGATCTCACTCAGGCCAACACGGTGCCCAGAGGGAAGCCAGATTCCAGGGCTCTCCACACGGCAGACACAGTGAACTCTTAACATTATAAAGCAGATCGGGTCACTCCCCAAACTCCTTATCAAGGCTGATAAGGTTCCATGACCTGAGCCCTGCTTACCTTTCTTCTGCCTTCCCCATCTCTTTAGCATCCTTGCTGACCAATCTGGCATTCCTTCAGTTCCTCGAATGTGCAAAGTTCTTTCCCATCCCAAGGTTTACTCTCTCTTCCTAGAAAACCTCTCATCCAGATCTTTACACATGGCTATGAAGATGAATGGGGGGTGGGGGGCAGGAAGGTGGAGCTGGGTCTGCAAGACTGGAGTAGAGAGACAACTAAGGAGTCTACTACAATGGACCAGGCAAGACATGAGGATCCTCTACCCCAGCAGGTGGGGCTCCTGGCTGCCCTTCATATATCTGGCTAATTCTTCCTCTTTAATCCCCTCCCACACTGCTCTGGCCTTCAGTCTTCTCTCTCCTGATCCACACCTGTCCCCTGTAAGACCTGACAAAGTCCATGTCTTCCTGACAGCACTGCCTGATCTGCAATCCCATGCCATGTTAATCCTTCCCTAACCCTCTAGTCCTTCTGTGCTTGGAGCTGTGTGGCACCTCATCACTTCATGATCTCACTTGGTCTTCACAAAAACATGTGATTGGGCAAGACAAATATCCCCATGTTATGGATAAAATAACTGAGGCATATAGAGAGCCTCACGGATAATCTGAGGACACGCACTTGTTTTAATTCTCTAGTTGTTCAAAGTACAGTTCTATTTTGTCTCTCCAACTTGCATTATCTTCTATTTCTTTGGTATTCTCCAAAGCACTCGAGAAAGTGCTGTATATACAGGAGGCACCTAAGACCTGTTTCCTTAATAAATCAAGAAAGGAAGGAAAATGAAATGAAAGTAGAAAGTCTCTCAGAGATTCCAAGGCTGCCTCTGGCCTTCATTTAGAGGGGAGCCTTGGTTATACTCTCTCGTAACAACCTGTTCTTTGTCTCCCGAGGACATATAACTCGTAGTTAAGTATTAATATCTGCATTCCCATAAACTCCATGAAGACAGAGGTGATATTTGTTTTTCACCACTGTATACCCAGTGCTATCACTGGCACACAGTAAATAAACAAGGAAATACTTGTTGAACAGTCAAAGTCCTAGTGGGATAGCTGGGATTCAAACCCAAGTCTGGCTGACTCTAAAGCCCAAATCTTCCCACCACGCCTCTTAGCAAAGGAAGACTTGTTCTACTTTCCCTGTGTTCTGCCGTAATGTACACAATCCCCACCAAAGCAGTACTGAAGGCGTGGGGGTGGGGGTGGGGGTGGGGGTGGGGGTGGGGGGGAGGGCGGGTGGTGACCCTGGAAAGAGAAGGAGATTGTGGTTAAGGATGTGGGTTTTGGAGTCAAACTGCTTGGATTCAAATTCTGACGTCACCACCTACTAGCTGTGTGATCCCAGGTGAGCTATTTAACCATCCTGGCCCTCCATTTCCTCATCTATAAAATGGAGATAATTATAACTACTTCATAGTTATGGTGATTAAATGAGACAATGTGTATAAAGAGCTTTGCCAGATGCTTGGCATACCATTAGCACGCAATGAACATTAGCTGTGAAAATGATTAGCTATCCATATTTCTGGGAGACAAGAATCTAGAGAACATAGTTTCCTTGGGGGTTGGGGCTGCTGAACTGACTTAACTTTGAGAAGCTTAGCTGCAGTGAAGCCCAGAGCTCGTTTATTCTCTTTGCTGACTTCACCTGCTAAACTGAGGCTGGAGGTGCAGCTTTCACTAGCCTAGAAATGAAAACGGGCTAAAAATATACAACCTGGCTGTGTCTGAGAGACCAAGGTTGGGCCTACATTTAAGAATTTAAAATATGCCTCAGGGCATAAGGGCATCTCTTAGGATTCCTTCTACTATGAAAACTAGTGCCAAGCTCAGTACAGGGCAGGGAATGACCTCACTGGTGTCCTTTCCCCCTGTTGCTCTCTTCTTTTGGGTCAGCACAGGGAGTAAGAGAGAGGAGCTTTCTTTTTTGCAATAAAAGTTGAGTCCTCCTCCCCTATTTTTATTCCTCCTTTTCCCTTAAAGGAGGAACAAATACATGGGTACATACTGTTAAAAAATTAATCAACTCAAAAGCTTATAGAATAAAAAAGGAGTCACTGTTCAGCCCCCAACCCTATCCATTCCCCTCTGTAGGTCACCACAGGGACTAACAGCTTGGTGTTGACTGTTCCAGGCCTTTTTTCTAACATTTACATACAAACATGTGGCTTTATAAAGCATTATATATACTCTTCTTTTAATTCCCTTTTTAGACGATTATATTTATACATACACACACACGTATCTTCGAGATTCCCATCAGCCACAACCATTTATTGAGTGCCTAGCTGGTGCCAGGTATTTGGCTGGACAGTGATAAGCATACAGAAAGTCTCCACCCTCATGGAGTCGATAGTCTGGGGAGACAGATAATAAGCAAGTAATTAAACAAATAATTTTAAAATGGAAAATAATACAAAAGAAGTTAATAGGATGCTAAGAGAATAATAAAGAAGAGAGGCCTCTCTGAGAGGTGGCATTATTAAAACTGAGCCCTGAAGCATAAACTAGATTGAGCCATTTGAAGATCCAGGGACAAGGCATTCCAGGAGAGGAAACAGCTTGTGCAAAGGCCCTGAGACAAGAAAGGAACTTGTCCTGAACTAAAGGAAGGCTAATGTGGAGGCTGGCAATCAGGAGGGTGAGTAAGGTTAAAGAAGTCAGCAGGAGCCAAATAATGCAGTCTTAAGGGCCAAGGCCAGGAGTTTGCTTTTTTTTTTAGTGCAAAAGGAAGCCATTAAAGATTTCTAGGTAGGAAAATGATGCTATTTGACTTATACTTTAAATTTGGCTGTTTTGTGAATGGCTGGGAGGATGGAGAAAGGAGCAGTAGAGGAAATTGGGAGGCCAATTGTTTGGATGTAATACAAGCCAGAGTTGACATCGGCTTAGACTGAGGCAGTGGCAGTAGAGATAGAGAGAATGGGTAGATCTGAGACATATTTTGGAGATGGAATTGGCAGAGTAATAGACTGAGTATGGAGAAGGAAGAAGGAAAAATTAAGGATAACTCCCAGTATTTGCCTGGAGTAACCAGATGAATGGAAAAGAAACAGATATGGACAGGAAATGGACAATCAGGTTTTTCCCAGGTGTTTACTGTTAAACGATGCAGCCCTGAGGATCCTTTCCATGCACCTTCATGCCCATGTATAAACAGTCCTGTAGGACAGTTTCCCGGAAGTGAGATGACCAAGTTAAAGGGTATGCACATTTGAAACTGGTAGACCCTATAAAATGTCTTCTAAAATGTCTGTACCAAATTACACTACCACTAATGGTGTATTAATGTACCACTAATGACAACCATAGACATTGTCAATCTTTAAAAATTTGCCCAGATGATTAGTATAAAAGTGTATCATTGAAATGTTCATTTCCTTGATTTCTAATGAGGTTAAGAACTTTTTATTTAACTTTTAATTATATAACTGACATATAAATACATTCTCCTTGTAAGAAATGTTAACATTATAGATAAAACTAAATTCCCTTTGACTTTCCTGTTCTTATTATGATTCCCTCCCTACATTTCAGAGGTAATCATTGTTATTAGATTTACTTGTATTCTTTCAGAAATTTTTCTAGGCAGCTTAAAATATATATATATATATAAAATCAAGGATTAAGCACCTTTTAGAAGTTGTGGACTTCCCTGGTGGCACAGTGGTTAAGAATCCACCTGCCAATGCAGGGGACATGGGTTCAATCCCTGGTCCAGGAAGATACCACATGCCGCAGAGCAGCTAAGCCTGAGAGCCACAACTACTGAGCCCACACGCCACAACTACTGAAGCCCGCACGCCTAGGGCCCGTGCTCCGCAACAAGAAGCCACCGCAGTGAGAAGCCCACGCACTGCAACAAAGAGTAGCCCCTGCTTGCCACAACTAGAGAAAGCCTGTACGTAGCAACGAAGACCCAACACAGCCAAAAAAAAAAAAAAAAGTTGTATTTCTAGCAGTCCTTTTAGCATTAACAAAAAAATCTAACCAAAAACTTTTACTTAAGGCCTCTCTAAGTGACATCTAAGCTGAGACTTTCTCAAGGTTACTTAACCCCTCTGAGCCCTGTTTTCATCACCTGTAAAACAGAGATAAAAACCATATTCAAAAAGATACATGCACCCCAATGTTCACTGCAGCACTATTTACAATAGCCAAGGCATGGAAACACCCTAAATGTCTATCAACGGAGGAATGGATAAAGAAGATGTGGTATATATATACAATGGAATACTACTCAGCCATAGAAAGGAACGAAATAGTGCCATTTGCAGAGATGTGAATAGACCTAGAGACTGTCATACAGAGCGAAATAAGTCAGAAAGAGAAAAATATCGTATAATGTCGCTTATATGTGGAATCTAGAAAAATGGTACAGATGAACAACTGCAAAGCAGAAATAGAGACACAGATGTAGAAAACAAATTTATGTATACCAAGGGGGGAAGGGGGAGTGGGATGAATTGGGAGATTGGGATTTACATATATACACTAGTATGTATAAAATAGATAACTAATTAGAACCTACTGTATAGCACAGGAAACTCTACTCAATGCTCTGTGGTGACCAAAATGGGAAGGAAATCTAAAAAACAGGGGATATATGTATAACTGATTCACTTTGCTGTACAGCAGAAACACAACACTGTAAAGCAACTATACTCCAATAAAAATTAATAAAAAAAAGAAGTAAAATAACTGCCTTACAGTATTGTTGTCAAGTTTAATGAGATAATACATGTAAAAGCATGTGGCATATACCCGACAAATGTTGAATTCTCTTTCCTTAACCTATACAAGTTAAATCTAGGCATTTGGTGGAGACCAGAAACTGAGCCATTCCTGTAAGGATGAGATGGGAGACTCCACCCAGAAAAAAACTTTTTTTTTTTTTTTTTGGCTGTGTTGGGTCTTCGTTTCTGTGCGAGGGCTTTCTCTAGTTGAGGCGAGCGGGGGCCACTCTTCATCGCGGTGCGCGGGCCTCTCACTATCATGGCCTCTCTTGTTGCGGAGCACAGGATCCAGACGCGCAGGCTCAGCAGCTGTGGCTCACGGGCCCAGTTGCTCCACGGCATGTGGGATCTTCCCAGACCAGGGCTCAAACCCGTGTCCCCTGCATTGGCAGACAAGACTCTCAACCACTGCGCCACCAGGGAAACCCAAAAAACAACATTTTTTATGTTTTTCTGAAAAAAACTTTTTTTCATAATAAAGCTCCCAAAAGATCTGAATTTTTCTTCAAAAATTTTGGTATGAAATATTCTGAGCAGTCAAAACAAGTATAGGTAATTTTTGTTTGTTTGTTTGTTTGTAAGGTAGAAAGCAAAAGGATTTAAGCATAGAAGTAATTGCTAGAGACTGGATGTCGAAGTCGTCTTTAAGGCACACCCTGGGAAGCTACAACTGCCTGGATATTTCCAGAGACCTTAGGCCTGATGGAGAGAGTTGTGGCTTTGGGCAGATAGTACCTCAAAACATAGGATATGACCTAACTTTTGGGCTTCACTGCAAGGATGCCACAGGTTCCCCTGGCTTGTCAAAGTACATCCTGTCATCCCCACCTGGATGTTCCTGGAGGTTGAGGGTCTGGCTCAAAGGGGAAGACCTCACCACAAAATATCCTTAGTCAAAGTTAAATTAAGGCATCATCAGAAATCTACAAACAACAAATGCTGGAGAGGGTGTGGAGAAAAGGGAACCTTTTTGCACTGTTGGTGGGAATGTAAATTGATACAGCCACTATGGAAAACAGTATGGAGGTTCCTTAAAAAACTAAAACTGGAATTACCATATGACCCAGCAATCCCACTAGTGGGCGTATACCCAGAGAAAACCATAATTCAAAAAGACACATGCACCCCAATGTTCACTGCAGCACTATTTACAGTAGCCAGGTCACGGAAGCAACCTAAATGCCCATGGACAGATGAATGGATAAAGAAGATGTGGTACATATATACAATGGAACATTACTCAGCCATAAAAAGGAACGAAATTGGGTCATTTGTAGAAACGTGGATGGATCTAGAGACTGTCATACAGAGTGAAGTAAGTCAGAAAGAGAAAAACAAATATCGTATATTAACACATATATGTGGATTACAGAAAAATGGTACAGATGAACGGGTTTGCAATGCAGAAATAGACACAGATGTAGAGAACAAACGTATGGACACCAAGGGGGGAAGCAGGGCGGGGTGGGGGGGATGAGTTGGGAGATTAGGATTAACATATATATACTAATATGTATAAAATAGATAACTAATAAGAACCTGCTGTATAAAAAATAAATTAATTAAATTAAATTTTTTTTTAAAGTTAAATTAAGATGTCCAAGGGCCAGAGTATCTCCCTCTGGATGGCAGTCAACCAAGTTTCAACAAGCTCTCTTTTTTGGAACCACCAACAGAGGCATTATTTTATCTGAACTGATAGCCCTTTTGTAAGGGCTCCATTCCCCTTACAAAAATATTGAGTACTGTTTGTGTCAAGGAGCTCTTGCTGCGGCTTCTCCTCGCCCAGCTCTCCCTTCCCATTCCTCTAGGCTCAAAGCCAGGGATTCCCTAGCAGATCCAAGAACGGGTTTTAAACCCCCAAAGGACTGTATGTGTGCACAGAATTAGGAGTCACAAGTTTAATCAGATTTTCAAAAGATCCAGAAGCACTGTTCAAAAAGCTCTCAAACATATTCCCAACCTAAAAGAACGTTTACCCTGGCTTGAGGAGCTAATGGGGTTAGTAAAGGTCAGCAGTGAAGTGTGTATACCCCAAACTGCTCCTTGACAAGTTTTAGGGTAGAGCCCACAGTACAGAAGGAACCAGGGAATCAGTCCTTAGACCTACAGACAGAGGCAATAAAAAGATGGAGGTCCACTTCTTGCTTGAAGGTGTAATAGGAAATGGGAAAACCAAGAAAGCACCAAAAACTGTTGCTCTGCCTTTACTTTTACTGCTCTTAAAGTTTCATCCCCAACTGGGACACAAGACAACGGAGGTACAGAAGAAAATCCAGGGACTTCCCTGGTGGTGCAGTGGTTAAGAATCCACCTGCCAATGCAGGGGACATGGGTTTGAGCCCTGGTCTGGGAAGATCCCACATGCCGCGGAGCAGCTAAGCCCGTGCGCCACAACTACTGAGCCTGTGCTCTAGAGCCCGCGGACACAGCTACCGAGCCCACGTGCCTAGAGCTCATGCTCCGCAACAAGAGAAGCCACTGCAATGAGAAGACCGGGCATCACACAAACAGTAGCCCCCACCTTCGCAACTAGAGAAAGCCCGCACACAGCAACAAAGACCCAACGCAGCCAAAAATAAAGAAATAAAATAAACAAATTTATAAAACAAAAGAAAATCCAAAAAAGAGAGGATATATGTATATGTATAGCTGATTCACCTTGCTGTACCATAGAAACTAACACAACATTGTAGAGCAACTATACTCCCATAAAAATGAAAAAAAAACCAAACACAACACCTGGCTTCTCTGGTGGCGCAGTGGTTAAGAATCCGCCTGCCAATGCAGGGGACACGGGTTCGAGCCCTGGTCTGGGAAGATCCCACATGCCGCAAAGCAACTGAGCCCGTGCGCCACAACTACTGAGCCTGCGCTCTAGAGCCCGTGAGCCACAACTACTGACCCCGCGTGCCACAACTACTGAAGCCCACATGCCTAGAGCCTGTGCTCCGCAACAAGAGAAGCCACTGCAATGAGAAGCCCGCGCACTGCAACGAAGAGTAGCCCCCGCTTGCCACAACTAGAGAAAGCCCGCACGCAGCAACGAAGACCCAATGCAGCCAAAAATAAATAAGTAAATAAATTTTTTTAAAAACAAAAAAACAGTTATCCAAAAAAAAAAAAAAAGACAACAGAGGTACAGATTAGTAGAAGATAATTCTCAGCAGAAGCGCTATCACATTTTGGGTAAGATCATTCTTTACTGTGTGGGACTGACCCAAATGCTGTAGGATGGTTAACACCCCCAGCCCTCGGGCACTAAATGTCAGAAGTAACTCGCCCCTCCCCACTCCAAGTCAGTGTGATAACCAAAACATCCTCACTTGCCAAAAGCTCCCTTCTGGGACAGTACCTCCCCCAACTGAAAACCACTTTAAGTGATGGGAATAGGGGTGGTATACACTGGGTAATGTATATGCCACAAACATTTAACTGTAGAACCTTTATAGATTATAAACTATTTTCATTACGTTGTCTACTTTAAACATCTTCAAAACCCTGTAAAGTAGGTATTATCATCACCAATTTCATAAGGATGAAATTGGCTCAGAAAAGTTATAGACTTTGCCTGAGGTCATCAGCTGGGGGAAAAGAAAAAAAAAAAAAAGGCTATCAAGCTGGACCAGAACCCAAGTCTTCTGATTCCAAAACTGATGTTTTTTCTTTCAAAACATCTTAAGCTTGCAAGAGTCTCAAACCAGCTACTTCCTTCCAGGACATATATCTTTTTTAAGGTTTCATGGGAAATACTGGGAAGATCTAGGGACTGGCTCTCCAGCTCCCTGCAAGGAAGCTGGTAAAAACTGAGCGGAAACTAACTCTGCTCTAAACCGTAGCTAGTCCTTAAAACAAGATAACCATCTCCGAAAGTACCCAAACACAAGGCTCATGCCCAGCTCTTACTTAGAGATGGCATGAGCAATTGGAGGAGGGCTATGACACTCTCTAGTCCAGATCTGAGTAGAAATGAGCAAGCAGGGGAAGAAGAGAGTATATTCCTTCCCCGTTAATGTTTTTAGGGACCCAGAGGCAGGACCACCAGCCCATCCAGCTCTGTCAATAACCCGGGTGAGGGTGAGAAGGTGGTAAAAGAGATGGGGAGGGAACGAGGAAAGAGATGAGGACAAGAATTGAACTATCGTGAGCATACAACAGCCTAAATCCTTCCTCTACTTGCAAAATTTGTCACATAAGTAATTCTGATATCCCCTTGTGGTTCTGAACATTGTTTAGAACACCCTTCAAGTACCTCAAAGTACTTTATAAACTGAGAAGAGTATGCATATTAGTAAAGTGGGGGGGAAACTGCTCCGCCAAAACCATATCCAGGTCCTCCCCTACCCACCACACAAACTTCCAACCCACAACTTCGTTGTAAAGTGATGGAAGACAGAAAGCGTAAGAGATTCTGGAAAGAGGATTCTGAAAGGTGAAAACAGAAGAAGTAGAGAGGAGTGTGGGAGGCACAGACGACCAGAGTATTTCAAGGACAGAGAGGCAGCCTAATACCTTTGTATCTTTCTTGGGGGACTCATTCTCCCATGGAAGGAAAACAAGATAGAAAAATGTGGCTCTGCTGAGGGAGGCGGAGAGACTGGAAATGGGAACTCAGGGATTCTAGCTGCCTAGTTCATCTCTATTCTGGAAACCTCTTCTTCATGGATGACAACCTCGAAACCCTTCAGTTCCCAAGTGGTGCTATTCAAAAAGAGGGGGCCCTAGAGTACCCAGCAAGGAGCAGGGGGCAGGGGCTGTGTAGAGACAGCACCCTCTCTTATCTTCAAAGAAAAAGGTCCTTCCTCTTCTCTGAAGTGCATTTCCGAACTGGAATGAACCCCCGGCCTTTCCCTGGCGCTGCTTCAGCTCAGCGCAGACTTAGGAGAAACATTCCCCAGAATGGAGGTGACCAGCCTGGCTGGGCAGATAACATGCTGACTTCAAGCCGCCAGCGCTGCTGTCCCCTGGGCCGACTACAGTCAGCTCTGGGGCAGATTCTTTGGTCTCAACCACGGAACTGGGGCCCTGCCTCCGACCAGCCTTCCCAGGCAACCCCAGGGGCAGGGGAGGATCTGTGGTCTCATTTCCTCTCCACCTTGGCTTCTTTTTTCACTTCATTGAAGATTAGCTATTTCCACCACAACCAGTTCCTGTTCTCACCAGCTGCAGCGGTTGTTTCCCCACAGACAGAGCTATGAAGCACTGGTGTGGCTGCCACCTGGACTGTCCCAGCTGCAGAAACAGACCCAGTAAGTCCTGAGCTAAAGGGCTTTTTCATCCCAGATAAAATAGCAGGGAGAAGAAATTAAGGGGCAGGAAGCAATTCCAAGAACTCTCCAGTGGAACTCTCCAGTGGATACACTGTTATCCATTTCATTATTATTTTAATCTTACATAATAGTTATATATGCTTTCATATATGAAAAATATTTTATAATGAACAAGTGTGGAAACATATACATTTATTACATAGAAATATGTATGTATAATAAATCCCAAGCAGAGAGCTAAGAACACATAAAAAAGATGGCCAAGTGCTCGCTTTGGCAGCACATATACTAAAATTGGAACGATACAGAGAAGATTAGCATGGCCCCTGCGCAAGGATAACACGCAAATTCGTGATGCGTTCCATATTTTTAAAGATGTTAAAAAAAAAAAAAAAAAGATGGCCAAAACACTTATGATGAAATGTTAAAAGAAATACAAATTAAAACAAAATACCATTGCTCACTAATTAAACTGGCAAAGGTGTTTAAAGTTAAACCATGCAGTAATGGTTAGCTTATGGAGAAAGGGAGACACACTATCAGTGGAAAAGACAACTGGTACAACTTTTTTAGAAGTCATACTTCTCAAAGGCCTTTAAAAGCAATTTATCCCAAGGAAATAATCAGAGATGCAAACAAATATTTATGCACAGAAAATTCATCACAGTGTTAATTATAGTAGCAAAAAGTGGAGACAGAGAGAAATATAAGGCAGTAATAAAATACTGTATTATGGAATACTTTACTAGCCATGAAATCATAAGACTGAAGAACATTTAGACAAATGAGAAAATGCTTCAAATAGTAAAATTAAAAATCAGTTTACAAAACAATATGCACACTATGACTCTAATTGTTAAAATATATATAAGTACATCAAAATGTTAATAGTAAATGGAGAGATTACAGGTGATTTTAATGCTCTTTATACTTTTCCATATGTTTTATACTTTTCACACTTTTTACTTCTAAATTTGCTTAATAAATATGTCTTATTTTCATAATCAGGAGAAAAGAAGCTATCCTTAATCCTGCAACATCCCTTTAAGGACACTCACATGAATTACTCACTTTTTTAAAAAAATGTGGGGCTTCCCTGGTGGCGCAGTGGTTGAGAGTCCGCCTGCAGATGCAGGGGACATGGGTTCATGCCCCGGTCCGGGAAGATCCTACATGCCGCGAAGTGGCTGGGCCCGTGAGCCATGGCCGCTGAGCCTGCGCGTCCAGAGCCTGTGCTCCGCAACGGGAGAGGCCACAACAATGAGAGGCCCGCGCACCGCAAAAAAAAAAAAAAAAAAAAAAGTGGAAATATGTATTTAGGACCTTAAAAACATTATATCCTACAATCTAGGAAGTTCAACTTGGGGTTTCTATCCCAAGGAAAACTCTAACTATTGAAAAGGTACACCAAGATGTTCATCACAGCATTGTTTATGATGGCAAACGAGGCAAACAACCTAAATGTCCAACAATAGGAGGAGAGTTAAGTAAACAATGGTACATTCACTTGATGGACCATTGTACAAGCATTTAAAAATGTTTACAGTGACTACCCTGGGAAAACTAATGAAATAACAAAAGCAAAAAAAAAAAATCCATGTTGGATAAATATATGTGTGTGTGTATACATACACACACACACACACACACACACACACGTTATTATCACAACATTGTACAAAACCCTGTGCAGAGGGCTCCCCTGATGGCACAGTGGTTAAGAATCTGCCTGCCAATGCAGGGGACAAAGGCTCGAGCCCTGGTCTGGGAAGATTCCACGTGCCGTGGAGCAACTAAGCCTGTGCACAACTACTGAGCCTGCACTCTAGAGCCCGCAAGCCACAACTACTGAAGCCCGTGCGCCTAGAGCTTGTGCTCTGCAACAAGAGAAGCCACCACAATGAGAAGCCCATGCACTGCAACAAAGAGTAGCCCCTGCTCTCCGCAACTAGAGAAAGCCTGCGCGAAGCAACAAAGACCCAACACAGTCAAAAATAAATAAATAAAATTAATTAATTAAAAAAAAACCCTATGCAGAGACAAAAACATGAAAAGTTTTAACACACATTGTTGGGCTTCCCTGGTGGCTCAGTGGTTAAGAGTCCGCCTGCCAATGCAGGGAATACGGGTTAGAGCCCTGGTCCGGGAAGATCCCACATGCCGCAGAGAACCTAAGCCTGTGAGCCACAACTACTGAGACTGAGCTTTAGAGCCCGCAAGCCACAACTACTGAAGCCTGCGCACCTAGAGCCTGTGCTCTGCGACAAGAAAAGCCACCACAATGAGAAGCCCACGCACCGCAGTGAAGAGTAGCCCCTGCTCGCCACAACCAGAGAAAAGCCTGCACGCAGCAACGAAGACCCAATGCCGCCAAAAATAAAACAATAAATTAAAAATAATAATAATAAAAAAATAAAACACATTGTCTCCATTTGCTAAAGGAATGGAGAAAATATGGACTTTTTCCTTCAACCCAGATCTTCAATCTTTTCTTCTTTCTAAATTGCTCAAACTTGTTTTTAGAGAATGAGTATTACTTTAAGAGAAAAAAGGAAAAAAGCTGAGTTTCCCTTTGAGCCATGAAAACATTCCCAAATCACAAGGAGTCCACTGCATCAGTTCCATCTCCCTCCCACCTACCCCTACACCTCCCCAATCTAAAGCAGGGTCGTATGGGAAAGTCAAGGAATGAGGTTTCTCTCTGTGGCCTAGGGTCTTCTCAGTGGGGTCTCTAAACGAGGGGGTTGCTCTGACAGCTGTCAAGGGCCCTTGCCCTCCCCCAAGTCCTATCCCAGCCTGAACTAATTCACCACAATCCCCAGGGCTGGGAAAAACATTTCCACCATGGCGATTTGGAACTTGATATTTAGTCCAAGTTTTTCCCAGCCCCTTTCTATGTCAAAGGAGGCCTCTCAAAGCCTCTTGACAACTAGCACCCAGGCCAGCTTAGCTCCCACATCAATGCTACACTTATAGCAAAACACCAAGTCATCAGTCTTCACCAGGGAAATGTGAAAGCAGGGGCCACGGCAGGGACAGCCCGTCACACAGCCCCACCCTCATGCCCTGAGAGCCTCCTCCTGAGGGATATCCAGGGCTTTTTCTGGCTTTAGAACCTTTAGACTTCGTTTCAAATCTGTAGTAAGCCAGTAAACAGAAAAATCAGGGCGCAAACACAGCAAAAGCAGACAGCTATTCTTTTAAAGCCATTAAAGCCCTCTGCCTCCCCTCTCTATCTAAGGAAAGGTCAGTACTGGCCAGCATACTAGCTTCTGAGCAACTAAGGTAGTAGACTAGTCGGGACCAAAACACAGAAGGGGGCTTTACCGGACCAGAGATCGGCTCTCATCCTGGTATTAATAAAGAGGAGCTCCAATAACTGACCATCCTAAACTTCTCAGTCCTCAACAGAATAGGGGCTGCTGCCAAGACAGGGGGTAAGGAAGGATCCCAAGGAAACAGTGTAACACAGCAGCTTCACAACCTTTTTTTTTTTTTGCGGTACGCGGGCCTCTCACTGTTGTGGCCTCTCCCGCTGCGGAGCACAGGCTCCCGACGCGCAGGCTCAGCGGCCATAGCTCAGGGGCCCAGCCGCTCTGCGGTATGTGGGATCCTCCCGGACTGGGGCACGAACCCGTGTCCCCTGCATCGGCAGGTGGACGCTCAACCACTGCGCCACCAGGGAAGCCCCACAACCTTTTTAATATCAGGGCACACCTAGAAAATACTATTTGCACAGTAAGTACACAGGGTAAATGGTGGAAGCTGATCCAGCCAGACGGGACCAATCTGGGACCTGAGCTGCTGCCAGGGCTGAGGGGATCAGTATCCCAGCATACCAGTAGGAAAGCCCTGGGTTAGGGCACTGGGCTGGGGTAGGACTATGTCCTGCACAAATCACCTCATGGCTTCAGACCTCGAGCTCTCCAACCTCGGCTGACAGGCTGTGGGTCAGATCATGTGTCTGCACCAGAAAGCTGGGAGCCTGTGGTCTTGACTCAGCAATGATACAACTTCCCCAGCCAGGGTGCTTTTCAGGGGGGGTTTCCATAGATACATTGGGACTGGGGAAGCCCTCCATGTAACAGCAGCAGCATATCCTGAGTCTGGCTATACAGAATGGGGTAACTGGTTTCATCAGATTTCTGAACTTAAAATACCATTTTGGGAATACAAGTGATCTCAGATCTGAGTCACTGCTGAGAGTTACACATTTAAAAACTACCATTTACCAAGCATATAGTAGATACCAGACTCTGCTAACTAAGTACTTAACTTCTAGTTTCGTTAAATTCACACAATAACCTCATGTGGCAAATACTATTATTATCCTCATTTATAAGAGGAAACTGGGACTCAAAGAGATTAAGTAACTTGATTGAGGTCAAACACTTTTCTAACTGGAGACTGTGAGAAGCCAGTTATTTGAGCCCACTTTGACTTGAAAATCCATATGCTTAACCAGGACACCAGTACATCACTTCAGCAAAACCAACAAATAGCTTGTCCATAAACCAAATCAATCTGGGGAAGAAAATGGTGTAAAAGGAGCAACCTGTCTGACTCTTTTACACAATCAAGAAAAGAAACTAATCTATATTGAGTACCTACTGGGTGCCAAGCACCTTATATACACACCTCACTTAATTCTCAAAATCCCACCAGGATGGGAATCATTAGCCCCATTGTACAGATGAGCAAATCTAGGCTCAGAGAGGTTAAGACAATTGCTAAGACACAGCTCCTGCTTTTTCTACCGTACTATGCTTCTCCTGACTGTCAGGAAATATACCTGAGCCTGTTCCAGGGTCAAATATCCAATAGTCAGTACTGTTCCCAAAGGATAGTGGAAAGGGCATGTTTTAGGAACAGAGGAAAGAGGGATCTTTAAGAGTCCCTAGCGAAGAACTCAAATCCCCAAGAAAGCATGATTTCCCTGTGTTAGAAAACTGAGGTAAAATCTCCTCCTTTCCTAAGACAGCTAACTAGCCCTGGCCTGCCCTGTTCCAACTCCCCATTAGCAGTGGCTCAGGCACACAGTAACAAGGCCAAAACAAAAGCCACGAGGAAACAAATCAAAACTTTATGCTGAAAGTTAGGCTTACAAGTGGGTGGTACGGTCCCCGGTTTGACCTAGGCTCTCTGGCTAGTAATCAGGATACCATACGCATTTTGTAAATATTAAGCCATTAATCTGCCAACTAAACAAATGTGTCAACCAAACTCCAGTGAGGACATGACCAACTCTGGTTCTGAGCTCTCACAACAAACAGCCTGGTAGCGCCTACCTAAGGCAGCCCCCTACCCAGTCCACCTCTGAACATCCCTTTACATCCCTTTTTCTCCAATTTCTGTAGCTACCTCATGCCACTCCATGGGGGTTTTCACACCCCCACTGGAGGGCAGATTCCCTCCCACTCTTTTCCCCCAACAGTTGAGCTCTTGTTTGCAAGGGCACTAAGTCCCAGGCTCTCCTCAGCCTCTGAGATGGCCACAGCACATTAGTAATCACTGACTCACCCCATCCCCCTGAGGATGCTGGGGGAAAGGCAGAGGGCCACAAGACATGTGGCCCAGATCCCTTTGGCCCTTCACAAAGCTGATGGGCAGATAGGTGCCAGCTTCCCCCTGGAACCCCGTGAACCCTCTCTGATCTGGCTATGGTGCCAGTGGGCTGATGTCAGGCTCTGCACCATCAGAGAGGCCAGGATCTCTAGACAGCTTCACTGGTGCCAACAGATCTAATCTTCCTATTCCAAAGCAGATGAAATCCAATAAGGCTGCTAAGTCACAACTTAACCGTCCTCACAGGCAAAGGCAAACTCAGCCCTTCAGGCCATAGTAACAATAACGGCAGCATTAACACTGCCTCTTAGAGAGTTCTTTGAGGAACTGGGAACTATTTCCCCAAGTTTCTGTGCTCTATTTCCCCAAGTTTCTCTAAGATTTACCTCTGTTAGCAAACGTTCCTTCACCTAGCTCACTTTCTTTCTCCAAAACTTCATTTTTAGCTCCAACATATTCTCTGCCTCCATCTCAGTGATACCAGCTCAGATGCTCTCTGTCCACAGAGCCACCGACATCAATGTCCAGTTCCCACATCAAAGAAGAATCCCAAAGTCAGCTCTAAAAACTCATCCATACAGATCATTTAGGAACCTACAGAAAGACTAAAAAGCAGCACAGGCAAAAAACACAAACCAGCCACTAGGGCTTAACATAAAAGGGGTTGTGCGGGGTGGGGGCGGGGGGGAGAGGTAGGATGGTTTGTGTATTGTTTCAATTGGAAAAATACACTAGTGAAATGGCTTATCCACATGTTCAGCTCTTTTAGGCAAACCCACTGTAACTTTGCAGGATGCCTGCAGGCCGTTCTGAAAACAAGTAGAATGGCATCACTCTTTATTCCACCCCCTTCACGAGCTGCCAGTCCCCCTCCATTCCCCCTCCTCTCCCCCAAACATCTGGTCTGGGCTGGGAGTAGGACCCACTCCCTGGAAAGCCTCCATGTTAACATGAGAGGCGGTCTCCCCAGTCAGAGAACCCGGACTTAGGCTGGGGAGTGGGCCGGCCCTGAGCTTCTGAATTCCCCCGCACCAGCCAAAGGTTTAGGAATGAGAATCCTAGGGACATGCGGAGACTGTCAGGGAAGTGAGGAGAAGTGCGAAGGGCGGCAGAAGGGGAAGGGAAGAGGAAGAAGTCTGGATCCTGGGGCGGTCCCGGGTTGGGGACCCCTCCTCCTAAGTGTCCAGCGGTTGAGGCGTCGGTCGGGAGGTCCCCGACGGGGCTGCTCAGAGGTTCCTGGTAGGCGCTGGGGGCCGAGACCCATCGGGGGCCCTGACTGAAGGGGTGGGCCGGACCAAGGAACCCACCCGGGGCGCTGGGACCTGCGGGGCGGTAGGAGGGGGAAGGGACTAGGCTCAGCTCTCACCAGCACCAAGGCGAACCTCTCTTCCAGCTCACAGGGCTCAGGCATCGGCATTTTGCCGGGCGGCGGCAGCAGCGAGACAGAGGGAGGCTCGCCCTGGCTGCCCTCGGCGCTCTCCAGGTTGCCCATAGCGGCGGGGCCCCCTCGGGGGCCTCAGCCCCCCACCTCCACGCCCGGGGGTCTTTGGCGCGGCCGTTCGGACCCGACTCCTCCCTCAGCGCCGGCTACCCCAATCCCGACTCCTCCGCCGGGTCGGGGGCTCCTCGGGGTCCGGCAGGAGGCGGCGCAGCGGACAGCGGCACCAAAGCGACAGGAACCACGGCCACGGCTCTAGCTCACACCCGCGGCCTCGCCGCTCTCGGCGCGCCGCCCCGGAGCTGCCCCTCCCCGCCCCCCGCGTTCTTTCCCTCCCCTCCCCACCTCGCTTCCTCCCACCCACTCCCGGCTGGGACTCCCGCTTCCCCCCCGAGCGCTGACTGCAGCCGCGCGCCTCGCGCCCCATTCATGAAGGCCCCGCCTCTCGCCCACGGCCCTCTCGGCCGGCCCGCCCCGCCCTGCCCCCGCCTGCGCCCGATTGACTGCCGCAACTGCCAATCACAGCGCCTCCGGCCCCCGGCTGCCTCGCGCCTGGCGCTTGGCGCACCCTGGCGGCCCTGGTGCGTATCTAATCATCGCAGTTGCTGACGCGGGAAACAGCCCTTTTCCACAACAGCTCATAATGTGTACAAATAAGTAAGATATAGGGTACAGTGTGAAAAGATAACGACGAGAGAAGTAGAAACAACTAGGATGCTCAGAAGTGGGAGAGAGACCACATCTGTTAAAGAGTCATGGTAAGGGAGATCATATTTGAACCGGCCATTTAGGGACGGGGAATACCTTAACTGACAGAGACAGGTGAAAAGGCATTTAGGAGGAGAGGACCTTACCAACGTTCAGGGGTTGATCTAGTTGGAGGTGAAAATGGAGGGGCAGGAGAAGAATGCTGTTCTGGACTAGGTCTGATGGGTGGGTCATCATTTATGATGTGATGGACATCTGTTGTTTCTGCTGGCCAAATCTACATCCCTCTTCTTCAAGTGATAGCACCCCATTTCCTTTTAGGGAACTACATTCCCCTGTTCTCAGTCTACGTAGAGCTGAACTTCACCCCCATCCCAGGAAGCCCCATGACCCAGGCCTGGCCAGTCACAGCATTTTCTTGCTCTACCTTTAGAGACTGTTTTAGGGATTGACACTTAACCCAAGCCAGAATATAAAACTCATTTCTAAGGCTTTCACTGGAATAATCAGGAAAGAGGCACTCTCTTCCCATTAAGGCTGCTGGATTGTGAGAATGTAACTCTGGAGCTGCTGGTAGCCATCATGCCATTACCCGTAACACCTCAAGCCTTTTTGAGAATGAAGTCAATGCAGAGGAAAGCGAAGCTAAGAGATAGAGTTCTAATAGCATGCTGAGAACCTGACTCCAACCATTTTCATTCATTTATTCAACAAATATTTACTGAAGAGTTCATTATAGGTCAGATACTGTTTTAGGCATTGAAGATACAGCTGTGAACAAAAACAGGCATACAGGGAATTCCCTGGTGGCCCAGTGGTTGGGACTCTGTGCTTCCACTGCTGGAGGCCTGGGTTGATCCCTGGTTGGGGAACTAGGATCCTGCAAGCCGCGCTGCACGGCCTAAGGAAAAAAAAAAAGAAAAGAAAAAAAAAAGGCATACATCTTGCTCTCCTGGAATTTACATTCTGGGTAGGAGAAGAGACAAACAATAAACTAAATAAGTAAAATGTACAGATGTTAGTGATCCATGTTAATACAAATAAAATTGAAAGGGGATAGAGGTGGAAGGGTGTTACAATTTTAAATAAGACGATCAGAGCAGACCTCACTATTAAGATAACATTTGGATAAAGATCTGAAGAAAGTGAGGAATTAAGCCATGTGACTATCTGGAGGAAGAATGATCCAAACAGAGGGAATGATGGGTACATACTATGCCTGATGTGTTAGAGGAACAGAAAGGAGGCCAATGTGGCTGGAGTGCATTGAGCAAAGGAAAGAGTAGTAAAAGATGAGGTCAGAAAGGTAACGAGAAGCCATATTGTGCGGGGCATTGTAGGCTGTTGCAATGACTTTGGTTTTTCTCTAAGTAGGATCAGTAGCCATTGGAAGATTTTGAGCAGAGGAGTGACATGATCTAACTTATGTTTTAAAGGATCTTCTGGCTCTTGCATGGAAAATAAATGGAATAGAGGCATGGGCAGGAAGACCAGTTAGGTTAGGTGAGAGATGATGGTAGTTTGGAGTGAGGTAGTAGCTGTACAGGTAGAGAGAAATGGTCAGATTTTCAATGGATTGAAAGTAGAACCAATATAATTATTTGACAGTTTGGAATGTGGAAGGCGAATGAAAGTTAACTCCAAAGCATTTGACCTGAGCAACTGGGAGAGTGGAGTTTTCATTAACTGAAATGGAGAAAGATTGTGGGAGGAGTAGATTTGGTGAGGGACAGCCAGAAAGGGAAGATCAGGAACAGTGCTTTGGCCATGTTGAGCTTGATTCGCTGATTGGACATCCAAGTAGAGTTAGCCACCAGGCATTTGGGTATGTATGAGACTGGAGATCCAGGCTGGCAATATCAATTTAAAAATCATCAGGGGGTACTTCCCTGGTGGCGCAGTGGTTAAGAATCTGCCTGCCAATGCAGGGGCACGGGTTCGATCCCTGGGCCAGGAAGATCCCACATGCCGCGGAGCAACTAAGCCTGTGAGCCTAGATCCCATGCTCCGCAACAAGAGAAGCCACCGCAGTGAGAAGCCCTCGCACCGCAACAAAGAGTAGCCCTCACTCACCGCAACTAGAGAAAGCCCGCACGCAGCAACAAAGACCCAACACAGCCAAAAATAAATAAACTTACAAAAATTATCAGGACACTTCCTTGGTTGCGCAGTGGTTAAGACTCTGAGCTCCCAATGCAGTGGGCCCGGGTTTGATCCCTAGTCAGGGAACTAGATCCCACATGCCGCGGAGCAACTGAGAGTTTGCATGCCACAACTGAGCCCGCCTGCCGCAACTAAGACCCAGCACAACCCCCCCCCCAAAAAAAATTGCTTAAAAATGAAAATCATCAGCATATTGATGCAATCTAAAGCTGGTAGGTTCTACTTTTTTGTAAGTCAGTCTGAGTTAGGTTTCTGTTGTTTACAACCAAAAAGTGAAGTCCCTGTCTTTGCAAACCATTGAAACTCCCAAAAAGCTCAGCCTCCTCCATTCAGTTGGACAAATCAGTTAACTCACATCTTATGCCCTCTCCTCCTCCCCCCACCCCAAACACACTTTCCCAATTGCTGTAGCAGACTCTTCTAGGACAGATGAGTTATAGCACAACTGAAGACTTCCACTAGACAAAAAATTTAGAATTCAAGAGAGGAAATAACTCATCAGTCATTTATTATGGATTCTCAAGGAACATGTAGCAGAAAGGAGAGACTTGACAGTAAACAGCAATGTATTCACTTTGGTGCAGTTTCTTTGTCCCAAACCTTTTATTTTTGGTTTTATTTGATCACCAAATATACATACTCTAGGATCTTCTGGAGTCTGCTAGATTACTTCTTTCATTGTTAACTCTCTGCTCACCCACCTTCAAAGCTTTCTTACTTTATACAGATAAAGCCAAAACTTAATCTGGTGTTCAATGATCTGTATCATCTCCAAACCCCAATGCCCCTTTAATCTACGTTTCCTATCTTACCTGGCTCTAATATTCAGAAACCCTTTACTTCAGCTGGAAAGGTCCATCTCCTAACATTAGCTGTGCATTCTTATGTCTTCAGCTTTGTTCTAGACAGAATAATGGCTCCCCAAAGTACCACATCCTAATCCCCAGAACCTGTGAATATGTTATTTTATGTGGCAAAAGGGACTTTGCAGACAAGATTAAGGATCTTGAGATGAGAAGGTTATCCTGGATTATCTGGGTGGGCTCAGTGTAGCCACAAGGGTCCTTAAAGGGGGAGGCAGGAGGGTCAGAATGAGAGGAGATGTGACAACAGAAGCAGAGGTTAGAGTGATGCAGGGTCACCAGCCAAAGAATGCAGCAGCCTCTAGAAACTGGAAAAGGTAAGGAAGCAGATTCTCCCCTAGAGCTTTTAGAAGGAACACAGCCCTAACACTTTAATTTTAGCCCTGTAGGACCTGTTTTCAGACTTCTAACCTCTAGAACTGTAAGATAATAAATCTGTATTGTTTTAACCCACTAAGTTTGTGGTAATTTGTTAGAACAGCAATAGGAAACACATACACTCCTGCTGTGTCCCTGACCTGGATTTCTGCTTTCTTCTGTGCGGCCTATTCAAATCCACCCCCACCCCAGGTTCAGCATAATCTTTGGTATTTAACAAAATGCAACAAACTCTATTGGATGCTTATCACATGCAAAGCATCTGGCTAACTACCAGTAGATAAAGACGGCAAGATACAAAGATGAGTGAGAGACTCCCCCCTCCCCACTTCAAAAGAGCTCAGAGTCTGGAGCAGAGGCGGTCAGGTAGAGAGGAGGAGGAGTAAGGACGAAGTTTGAAGGCACCAGATAGGATAATTGGTGTTATTTTAGTGGATACCAGCTTTTAAATCCCATCCTGGATTTCTCCCAGATTTAAATGATCATAATTCTTATTTCCTCTACTTTTCCTTTGGAACTTAATTCAGTGATAATATTACTGAGAGTCTACTACATGCAAGACACTGGGCTAGGTGCCATGGAGGATACCTGATAAATAACTCGTGGTTCCTCTACTGCCTTTTGTTGTTTAGTTTTTTTGTGTATGTCTTGTCTGGGTGGTGGGGTTTTTTGGTTTGTTTATGTAAGACATGCGTATTCAGTACCTGCTTTGTTTCAAGTACAAAAGAAGATTCAGTGATGAATAAGTGTCTTTCAGGTTCTCAGAATCTAGTAGGAAAGACTCTGAAAATAGTGTTTACAAAACGATGTGGTAAGTTTTGTAATAGAAGGTTGTGCAAAGTGCTGCCTAAGGCTTCAGGGAGCAGATGACATTTGATCCAGGGCTGAAGGATAAATAGAGGTGCCAGTGGAAAAAGTGAGACAGTGTGAATGAGAAGGTGATGGAAGGAGGGGTGATCAGGAAGGGGAAAAGGCATTTCAGGAAGGAGGAACCATACAAGTGAAAATGGAGAACTGTGAAAAAAGCACAGAATGTCTGAGCACTGGTAAGAATTTCAGTGAGTCTGGGGCATAGGGTATGTAGTGGGAGGACAGGAGACAAAGCTAGAAAGGCATGGGAATCAAGTTTAGAGGAGTCTCATGCTCAGCTGAGTCTTTTATGCTGTAGATAGTCCTGTGTCCTAGTCAGTTTTTTGTTTTTTTTAAATTAATTAATTTATTTATTTATTTATTGGCTGTGTTGGGTCTTCATTGCTGTGTGCGGGCTTTCTCTAGTTGTGGTGAGCGGGGGCTACTCTTTGTTGCGGTGCGCAGGCTTCTCATTGTCGTGGCTTCTCTTGCTGTGGAGCACGGGCTCTAGGCGCGTAGGCTTCAGTAGTTGTGGCACGTGGGCTCAGTAGTTGTGGCTTGCAGGCTCTAGAGCTCAGGCTCGGTAGTTGTGGCGCACGAACTTAGTTGCTCCGCGGCATGTGGGATCTTCCCGGGCCAGGGCTCAAACCTGTGTCCCTTGCATTGGCAGGCAGATTCTTAATCACTGCACCACCAGGGAAGCCCCATTAAGTATACACTTTGGAAGGATTCCTTTAGCAGCATTTGAGAAAACAGAGAGGTCTGCAGAGATGATACGGAGAAGACAAGGGCCTGAACAGAATCAGGATGGGGGATGAAGAGAAGTAAAACAGGCTAGGGGGGCGGGGGGGAGGCGGAGATTACATTAGTCTGCTCAGGCTGCTGTAGTAAAATACCAGAGACTGGGTGTCTTAAACAACAGAGATTTATTTTCTCACAGTCTTGGAGGCTAGAAATCCAAGATCAAGGTGCCATCAGGGTTGGTTTCTGGTGAGACCTCTCTTCCTGGCTTGTAGATGTCTGCCTTCTCGCTGTGCCCTCGCCTGGGCTTTCCTCTGTACTCATATGGAGAGAGGGCTCTAGTGTCTCTTCCTCTTCTTAATAAGGACACCGTCCTGTCGGATTAGCACCCCACCTTTATGACCTCCTTTAACCTTAACTGCCTCCTTAAAGGCCCTGTCACCAAATACAGTCACGTTGTCCACGTACAAATTTGGGGAGGACACAATTCAGTCTATAACAGAGATATACCTGCCATAGAATCAACAAGACTTAGGTACCTATTTGATAATAGTGACTAATATTTTTATAGTGCTTTATAATTTACAACATTGTTTTTCACATCCACTATCTGGTTTGACCTTCACAACACTGTGGGAGGGAGATACTATCATTATCCTCATTGCATAGATGAATAAACAGACTAAAAGAAGTTAAATAATATGTCCAAGACCTTATAGCTAGTAAGCAGAGACCCTGGCACTGAACCTGGCTGTGGACTTGGAATCCCATGCCATTCTGATTCTCTTGTGAGAAGTGAGGGGGTAAAGAGGACTGAAAAGTTGAGGCCAGCTTGAGGTTGCCTTACCCTTAGTCTCTAGGGAAGCCCAGGATCTCTCTTAGGTCAACTGCGTCCACCCCCTTACTCAAAATGCTTTCAAACTCCTGCCTCCGCCTGCTCTCTCCCCATCTAGGAAGCGCCTACATTATCCCCAGCCGCCTCCTCTAAGGTCTTTAGAGACACACATCTGCTCTGTCCTCTCTCTCCTGGGGAGGTATGTGTGTGTGTGTGTGGAGGGGATGTGAATACAGAAATTTAAAACTTTTTCATAATAACTTAAACTGTTATTGTAGAAGGATCTTCCCCTTCCTCTTGGCTGGCTAATTCCTATTCATCCATCAAAACTAGGCTTACAGGTCACCTCTTTCATGACTTCTCCAAATTTGATGAGAACATGTCTATGAGCACATAGTTTCCTAATATATCTCTGTCATCAGATCATGAATCATCAGATTGTGTAAGCTCCTTCAGGGCAGGCTGATATTCTTAGTATCTAGCAACAGCACCCACTTTGTGTCTGTTACATGCTCATTGAACAAATGAATGATTTCATACATTGTGACATTCTTCCCACACCACTGAGCCCTTTTACTCTTCATCATTCCTCTCAGATACAGTCTGACTGCTTGTATGACTGAGGGTTCAATGCAGGAAACAAAAAAGCCCTCCAAGTAGTACAAGGATATGAAGACATAGGTGCTTACAAAATCAATTGGAAAGTCTAGAGGGGCCCACTCTGGGCTGAAAACTCTAGCAATGAGCTCCAGAACATGATAAAAGTGCTCTGCCAGGGAAGGTGCTACCTCTGCCATAGTCAGAGAGGGTGGGGCACCTAGAGGTCTCCACTGATGATGGAGCTTGAGAACAAGTGGTTGCCAACTGTCATCCAAGGATCTGGAATCTATGATCAGGACACTGCCGCTGCTACACTCTGATGCAACCACCTCTCAATATTTGCAAAGCTTGAGACGTCACTGGATTACTGCAGTAGAAACAGATCACATCTCTATGGGCTTGCTTGCCTGGAGAAATAGCCCAGGCAGCAGCATGATGGCCTTTGTCTCACTTCTGCCTTCTAAATCTCACCTGCGTACATCTGACTGGCTACAGGGTATTCTGAGAAATATAATCCTTATCTTTTCAGCCTCTGCAGTATAGGAAAGCACACTAGAAGGAAAATACATGCTGGGAATGTGGGAATATATGCTGAATGCTAATAAACTATATCCACTACTCTGCTTGTGTGAAAATCCACCCAATGTCTTAATCACCCGCAACTGGGTCTCTTCCTCCTCCCCCACCCCCCTTGCCTAGGGCCCCTCCCGGTGACTGTCTCTGGCCCTGTCTCTTCAGTCTTCTCCTTCAGGCTACAGTTTACCCTTTTCTGTGACCTGTGTGAGGCAAAATTTCTTAGTTATCCTTAGCACAATCCTTAAAAAGACAAATGGATATACTGGACTTCATCAAAATTAAAAACTAATGCTCTTTGAAACGTATTGTTAAGAGAACTAAAAATAAGCCACGAACTAGGAAAAACTATTGCAAATCACATATCTGACAAAGGACTTGTATCCAGAACATAGAAATAGCTCTCAAAAATCAATAATAAGAATGGAACTTCCGGGCTTCCCTGGTGGTGCAGTGGTTGGGAGTCCGCCTGCCGATGCAGGGGACGCAGGTTCGTGCCCCGGTCCGGGAAAATCCCACATGCCACGGGGTGGCTGGGCCCGTGAGCCATGGCCGCTGAGCCTGTGCTCCACAACGGGAGAGGCCACAATAGTGAGAGGCCCGTGTACCACAAAAACAAAAGGGGGACATGGGGAAGTTTGGGGGGACAATGGATATGTTCATTATCTTGATTATAATGATGGTTTCATGTCAAAAACTCACGAAATTATACACTTTAAATGTGTGCAGTTTATTATATACCAATTATACCTAAATAAAGTTATTTAAGTATTAAAGCAGAGACATTTGGACTAGGGGGAAAAAAACCCTATACGCCTTGTGTATATTCACTTACGTGATTTGTTGTTGTTTTTGCCACACCACGTGGCTTGCGGGATCTTAGTTCCCCGACCACGGATCAAACCCACCTGCCCAGTCCACCCCCCTCCCGCCCCCCCACCCCCTTCCCTCAGGCCCCAGCAGTGAAAGAGCGGAGTCCTAGCCACTGGACCGCCAGGGAATTCCCTCACTTCCCTCACTTATGTGATTGTTTGATGTCTGTCTTCCCCAGTAGAGTGAAAACTCCATAATGGCTGGGGCCGTGCCTATTTACATCTCTAATGTTTAACATAGAATCTGGTGCATGTTAGGGATTTGACAGATATTTGTTGAAGAAAGAAAAGAGAGAGAGAACAGTTGAGAATAACTCCAAGTTTTAACCCTGAGTGAAAGAGAGAATGCGTTGTTGTTGATAGATGTGGAGGAATGAGGAGGAAAGGCAGAGATGGTACAGTCTGAGAGGGTGAAGGGGATCCAGGTAACGCTGTGCCAGCAAAGCCAAAGGAACACGGAGTTTCAGAGAGGAGAAGAATTAGGAAAAAGCCTTTGGATTTTTGGATTCAGCAGTTAGAAGGCATTGGCTTCCCCGAAGACAGTGATTTCAGACAGAAGCCAGGTTGTTTTTCCTTCCCCCAGTCTTCCCCAAACACAAAACACAAAACTTCCCTATACAGTAAGATATCCATTTGGTTCCCTCCGTCTTCACAAGTGGCCATTTTAGCCCAAGCCCTCATTCTCTCTCACTTTTTCTGTTCCAATAGCTTAACTCCTTTCTTGGATGCCACTCTTGTTCTCTTTTGTTAGAATGTTGGTTTTAAAACCCTAATCAGGTCATGTGCCTAGATCTTCCACAGAATCTCCATGTCATTTAGTTCCCCTCTTTACCCCAAGGATTGGCACCCAAATGTGTTCAAGCTGTGAAACTCTCAAGCTATGTCACATTATCAGCTGGAATCAAGAATGGAAACTAAGTAAGGGTATTAGTTATATATTTCTGCCTAACAAATAACCCCA
Source organism: Hyperoodon ampullatus (assembly GCF_949752795.1). Classification (NCBI taxonomy): domain Eukaryota; kingdom Metazoa; phylum Chordata; class Mammalia; order Artiodactyla; family Ziphiidae; genus Hyperoodon; species Hyperoodon ampullatus. The sequence goes on from NC_136924.1 coordinate 55,535,208, forward strand.
AAACTTTGAGGCTTGAAACAAAAACAACCAAAGCAACGTTTATTATCCTACAGTTTCTGAGAGTCAGGAATCTGGGAGAGGCTTTGCTGGGTGCTTCTGACTCAGGATGTCTCATGAGGTTGCAATAAAGCTATCGACTGGAGCTCCAGTCATCTGAAGACTTGACTACCTTTTTTTTTTTTTGGCTGTGTTGGGTCTTCGTTGCTGCACTTGGGCTTTCTCTAGTTGTGGTGCGCGGGCTTCTCATTGCGGTGGCTTCTCTTGTTGTGGAGCATGGGCTCTAGGTGCACGGGCCCAGTAGTTGTGGCTCGTGGGCTCTAGAGTGCAGGCTCAGTAGTTGTGGTGCACAGGCTTAGTTGCTCCGCAGCATGTGGGACCTTCCCGGACCAGAGCTTGAACCCGTGTCCCCTGCATTGGCAGGCATATTCTTAACCACTGCACCACCAGGGAAGTGGTGTATTTTATTTTTATTTTTTTCTTTTTTGGCTGCGCCACATGGCTTGCGGGATCTTAGTTCCCTGACCCTCGCCCTCGGCAGTGAAAGCACAATTCTTAGCGACTGGACCGCCAGGGAATTCCCTTGACTCCTTTTAAGATGCCTCACTCACAAGGCTGTTGGCAGGATGCCTCAGTTCCTTGCTAGTTGTTGGCAAAAGACCTCAGTTCCTGACCACCTGGGCCTTTCCACAGGGCTGCTTGAGTGTCCTCCTGACATGGAAGCTGGTCATGAGTGATCAGAGAGAGAGCAGAGAGGAGGCTGCAGTGCTTTTTCTGACTTAGTCTTCCTAATCTTCATCACTTCCACTTTATAGGTAGTCCCCAACTTACCATTGTTAAACTTACAGTTTTTCAACTTTATGAAGGTGTGAAAGTGATACATATTCATTAGAAACTGTAGTTAGAATTTTGAATTTTAATCTTTTCCTAGGCTATTGATATGCAGTACCATACTCTTTCCTGATGCTGGGCAGAAGCAGGGAGCTGCAGCTCCCTGTCAGTCATGTGATCATGAGGATAAACAACTGATACACTTACAACCATTCTATACCCACACAACTGTTATATTGCTCATTTTCAGTATGGCATTCAATAAATTACATGAGATATTCAACATTTTATTATAAAATAGACCTTGTGTTAGATGATTTTGCTCAACTGTAGGCTGATAATATAAGTGTTCTGAGCACATTTAAGGTAAGCCAGGCTATGATGCTGGGTAGGTTAGATATATTAAGTGCATTTTCTACTTAAAATATTTTCAATTTTTGATGAGTTTATTGGGATATAGCCCCATTGTAAGTTGAGGAAGATCTATATTCTATTTATTAGAAGCAACTCATTAAGTCCAGCTTGTGCTTGAAGGGAGGAGAATTAAGCTCCAGCTCTTGAAGGGAGAAGTGTCAAGGAACTTGTGGACCTATTTTAAAACCATCACAGTAAGGCAAAGAAAAAAAGATATGTTGAAGCCTTAAGGAAGAAAAGATTTGTGTCATTAGTTGTGAATAGTGATGCAAGAAGTCAGTGCAGTAAGCAACGGTTATACAAATGTAGTGCCTTTCTACTGAAATCGAGTCCCCCTAAAACCGAGTTTCCCTGTGGAGTTTATGATTAACCTCTCTATCCAAAACTTTATTCCCTTTCCGGTCCCCTCTGACCTCAATCCTGTACTAACTGAGTGCTAATCAGTCAGAGTCAGATGGCTAAAATTGCTGTTGTCAATAACAGCATTAATGACTAAAACTGCTGTTGTAGATAATATCACTACCGTACAAACTCAGATTGTTTCTCCAGGGCAAGATGAGCTAACAGACCCCCAAGCCATGGACCACCTGGCCAGAGACTCATAAACCAGAGATACCCTGGCTTCCAAAACTATGATTAAGAAGTGTCACAGAACTATCACAAGATGATCATTAATCCCAGCCTCTTTGCTCTTACCCTTTAAAAAGCCCCTAACTCAGAGACTGAGTGGGAAAGGATCTGAGGCTTGTCTCCCACTCCCTTACTTGGCACCCTGCAATAAATCCTTACTTTGCTGCAAACTCCCGCTGTCAGAGGTTGGTTTTCTGCACCTTGGGCACAGGAGCCCTTTGCTCTGTTTCACTACCTGCACTACATGACAGAGGCAGGACCAGGGAAAGCAGATGAAGAGGTTGGCCAAGTGTTTGGGGCTTGGAAGTGGTGATGGGATAGCAGAGTGTAGACTTTAGAGTGCTGGGAGATACTAAAGTAATTGATCTGGAACGCAGACTGAAGCTCCACAGTAAAATGGAGAGAGTTAATTACTTCTAAGAATGAAGCATCTCTCATAGCTCTTTACAGAAACTAACTTAATCTATTTGAGTTTCAGATTCCTCATCTGTAAAATGGAACTAATAATATCTGCATTACCTTCTCCACTGAGTTGTTATACAGATAAAGTGAAATTACAGATGGAAAATTACTCTGAAAAGAGTAAAGCATTCTTCTAATACTCTTGTTACTGTTAATCGCTGCACTCTGAAAAGTTAAAAGGGACTGAGTTGATAGTAAAAAATCTTGCAAACTATATTTTTTAGTCTTTTTCTCCTGCCAGTCTTCAGTAGTAACAGCCCACAATACTGTAATTGGAAAAGGAAAGCTCAATTTTCTTCACTCCTGTCCTCCAGATGTCAGTGGAAATGCAAATGAGATCTGGGAAGTGAAAAGCCTCCTCCTGAATCTTAAACAGAATGTTGAATACTCACACATTTATAGATGATGATGTGGATTTTAATGTGGTTTTTCCTGTTAGCTGCTTGTTCTCATAACCATAGAGCAGAACAAGGTCAGTGAGTTTGAAGGAGGGAGTGGCGTTATAAAAGTAGACAAGGAAAGGTGTAAGATTCAGAAGACGTGACCTCAGGGAAGCCACGTTTATCGCCATTTGTTGGGGAACCACTCAGCCTCCCTACGGTTAAGTTGAGAGTAGGGCCCCCAGTCATTCCAAGTTGTCCTGCTTCTGCTCCTCTCCATCCTTGCCCTAGGCTGAGGAATTCAGCCTGCTTTTCACCTCCTCCCTAACTTCTGGGATGAAGAATCTGTTGCTGCCTTCCCACCTCCTCCCCACCATTTCTTAATCTCCCTTAGCCCTTAAAGTCAAGTACAACTGCTATTTTCTTTCAAATATTTTATTTTTTAAAAAAAGACAAAACTTTACAAAATTGCATTAACATGCAAATACATGCCGATTTTACAGTGAGAGGAAGTATAGCTTAACGATTAAAAGTACGGGCTTCAATGTGGTACATATATACAGTGGAACATTACTCAGCCATAAAAAGGAATGAAATTGGGTCATTTGTAGAGACATGGATGGATCTAGAGACTAGAGTCATACAGAGTGAAGTAAGTCAGAAAGAGAAAAACAAATATATATTAACATATGTATGTGGAATCCAAAAAAATGGTACAGATGAACCAGTTAGCAAGGCAGAAATAGAGACACAGATGTAGAGAACAAATGTATGGACACCAAGGGGGGAAAGAGGGTGGTGGTGGTGGGGGTGGTGGGATGAACTGGGAGATTGAGATTGACATGTATACACTAATATGTATAAAACAGATAACTAATAAGAACCTGCTGTATAATAAATAAATAAATAAATAAATAAATAAATAAATAAACACATGGAAAAAAAAATGATTGAGGGACTTCCCTGGTGGTCCAGTGGTTAAGATTCTGTGCTCCCAATGCAGGGGACCCAAGTTCAATCCCTGGTCAGGGAACTAGATCCCGTATGCCGTGACTAAGAGCCTGCATGCCGCAACTAAAGATCCTGAGTGCCACAACTAAGACCCAGCACAGCCAAAAAAAAAAAAAAAAAAGTATGGGCTTCAGAATGAGGTATCCAGAGCTCAAATTTGAGCTCTGTGACCTTGGGTGAACTGAGTCTTAATTTCCTCATCTTAAATGTAATACTTGCTCCTGCCTTGCAGGGTGATTGCAAGGATTAAATTAGTTTATAATATAAAGCATCTTAAACACTGTCTAGCATACAAAAAGCAGCACACAATACATATTAACTAGTATTATTACAGAAAGCAAATAAAAAGAAAAAAATTAACCTATAATTACATGTTTTGCTTCTGCTCACTAATAAAAACAGACAATAACATTACAAATATGAGGAAGTTACAGGGTTTAAGAGATCTTCCTGAGGTCTTTTGCTTCTTGGTTAATATTTGCATATATGCTCTTTGAAATAATTGGAAACCCAACAGAATTTTCCTTCAAATTTATTCCTGTGGGAGGAGGTCACTTAGCTTTCTCTTCTCCTGCCATGTTCCCTGCCTAGCCCTCCATCCTATACCCCAATTCTGTCCCAGGTTTAGGGCTGGCAATCATCCCAATTTGCCTGTTTTACTTTTAGCACTGAGAGTCCTGCATCCTGGGAAACCTCTCAGACCCAGGTAAATGCTCCCTTAACTTTAGGTTGGACATATACACACTGAGGATCTTCAGGTGAACTGGGTGATGGCCATTTCCCTGGGCCTCGGTCCTATATAGAAACAGTCTCTTTGAGCCATTTCCTAAGAATATTTCTATGCTTTCTAAAAGCCAGGTTCCAGGCCCTCCTGGGAGGTGCCTTTTATGTAACTGAGCTTGGCATTGGTGGGTAGAATGGGAACCAAAGGGTAGACAGTGATGTGGACAAATAAAGCAGCAAAGGGGAGAAAAACAAAGTCTAATTTAGGAATCTTGTCAGTTTAAATTTCACAATGTTGTGGGACTTCCCTGGTGGTGCAGTGGTTAAGTCTCCATGCTCCCAGTGCAGGGAGCCCAGGTTCGATCCATGATAAGGGAACTAGATTCCACATGCATGCCACAACTAAGAGTTCGCATGCCACAACTAAGGAGCCCAACTGCCGCAACTAAGACCCAGTGCAACCAAATAAATAAACAAATATTTAAAAAATTTTTCACAATGTTGTAAAAGGATCTAGATATCAGATAGTAAATACTCCAAACATGGCAGCTATGGCTGAGTGTCTTAAATCACATTTTAAGATGTTCCCCTTTATTTTCCCCCTATTTTCGCCTATCAAGCAGTTACTTTGCTTTATGCTTATTGCCTTGGGGGAAAATATGGCAAGTAGGACAGGGTCGGTGTACAAATAATGCCTGCCAAGCGTTTCGCTCATTGGCAAAATACTCAAGGGTGTGGGCATAGTGTCTTGGCCAGATAAGAAAGGAGAAGGCTCTTCATTTCACCAAACCAAGAAGAATTTCCCTCCCCTGGATTAGAGACAGGACGGAGGGGAGGTCTGTAGGGGCCTGAGAGCCGGGGGTGAAGCAGGCAGGGTTTTTAAAAACTATTTGTTTTATATGCAAACCTTGTCTGCTTCATCCATTCATATTCTATCTTGCTAAATTGGATTTCATTGACACAGACCCACTCAAAACAGATGCACTGCACCTACACCTAGAAAAAAAAGGATTTTTTAATATTTAAATTTTCATTTTCTTTCAATTTGAAAAGTTTGGGAGAAAAAAAAAACGAGAAAAATGCAGAGAATAAAAATAAATGCCCACATTCCCATTGGTTAGAATTAATGAATGTTAAGATTTCATAACTTTTTCTTCAGATAATTTCTCATAAAGATAGTATATTATAGGGCTTCCCTGGTGGCGCAGTGGTTAAGAATCCGCCTGCCAATGCAGAGGACACGGGTTCAAGCCCTGGCACGGGAAGATCGCACATGCCACAGAGCAACTAAGCCTGTGTGCCACAACCACTGAGCCTGCTCTCTAGAGCCTGTGAGCCACAACCACGGAGCCCGTGAGCCACAGCCACTGAGCCCACGTGCCACAACTACTGAGCCCGTATGCCTAGAGCCGGTGCTCTGCAACAAGAGAAGCCACCGCAATGAGAAGCCCACACACTGCAACGAACAGTAGCCCCCAATCGCTGCAACTAGAGAAAGCCCGCGTGCAGCAATGAAGACCCAACGCAGCCAAAAATAAATAAATAAAATAAATAAATTTATTTTAAAAAAGATAGGATAGGGCTTCCCTGGTGGCGCAGTGGTTGGGAGTCCGCCTGCCGATGCAGGGGACACGGGTTCGTGCCCCGGTCCGGGGGGATCCCACATGCCGCGGAGCGGCTGGGCCCCTGAGCCATGGCCACTGTGCCTGCGCATCTGGAGCCTGTGCTTCGCAACGGGAGAGGCCACAGCAGTGAGAGGCCCGCATACCACAAAACAAAAAAAACAAACAAACAAAAAAAAAGATAGGATATTATAAATATGTTGAAACTTCCTTTCCCTAATCTAATTCACCAAGCATTCTCCTCTGAGACTCCTATTGTCACGAATCTAATGTTTATACAGTCCGTTTTTTTTTTAAACCTTTGCTATGTATATATTTAAGCAATATATATTATTGTTCTGGGTGTTATTTTACATTTAAGTCAATTGCACCATTTTGCGTGTAACATTATCTAATTCGTTTTCATTCACATTGTGTTCAGGAGGAGTCCATGTTGATACATATAAACGTACTACATTTGTTGTAGCAGCAGCACGGATTTTCACTGTATTAATCTGTTTTTCAACCTTTCTTTTGTAATTTCCCCCAAAGGGAAAATTTCATTAATTATGAGTTATTAAATGAATAACATTTAATTTTAATTTCTCCCAACAACAGAAATTAAATACTAAGGAATAAGATTTTTGTTCGATAGGATTGAACTTTGGAGGGTCAATACCATAGACCACATCTAATTTTTGGCATCCCTAAGAACCAATTTTCACCCCTTTCAGGGTGATATTGCCCCAGTTGAGAATGCATGGTATAAATATACCGTGTTTCTAATTTTTTTCTTTCAAGAAATGTTGCAATAAATAGCTTTAATTTTGTATCTTTATACATATGCCTTAAAATATATACCTAGAAGTTATGAGGTATGTTCCTTTCAGCTTTGCCGGATCTTGTCAAATTGTCCTCCAAAATGTTTATGCTAGTTTTTCCTTACACCAATAGCATATGATTTCCTGTTTTTCCACTTCTTCACCGATACTGGAGTTGTCAGACTTTTTGATTTTGTCAATCTTGTGTAAAATGGTATACCATTGTTTCAATTTGCATTTTACTAGTTACTAGTGAGAATGAACATATACTTTTCAGTGTTTATTGGCCATTTGGGTTTTCTCTTGGGTGAACTGCCTGTTTACACTCTTTGCCCATTTTTCTGTTGGTTTGGTCTTTTTCTTACTGATTTGTAGAAAGACCACATTTATCCATGCCACCCCAAACTTGGCATAAACCAACAATCATTTGATTAGGCCTGTGGAGTCTATGAGATAGGAATTTGGATAGGGCACAGCAGGGTATCAGCTGGGAAGACTTGAATTGCTGGAATCCTCTGGAGGCTGGACTCATCTGAAGACTCCATTGCTCACACGTGTAACATCTGGGCTAGGATGACTCAGACGTTGGATTCCGTTGCAACTGTTGGTGGGAGAACCTTTACATGGCCTCTTCAAATAGCTTAGACTCACAAGCTAGCAGCTGGGTTCTAAGAGAGTCTCCAGAGAGTATTCCAAGTAGAAGTGCTCCAAGAGAAACAGGCAGAAGCTGCACAGCATTTATGAGCTAGTCCTGGCAGTTATACAGCACTACTTCTTCTGTAGTCTATTATGGGAAGCAGTTATAAGCTTGTCCAGATCCAAGGGAGAGGAAATAGACTTAATCTCTTGATAAGTGTCAAGCATTCAAGGCCATTTTAGAAAAACCACCCCAATTATGGCTCCAGATCCAGCAATTCCACTCCTAGGAATAGACCGAAGAGAAATTAAAACATATGTTCACACAAAAGCTTGTACATGAATGTTCACAGCAGCATTATTCATAATAGCCAAAAAGTGGAAACAACCCAAATGTCAATGGATGAATGGACAAACAAAATGTGGTATTGCCGTACAATGAAATGTAATTCAGCCATGAAAAGGAGTGAATTACTGATAACATGCTACAACTTGAATGAACCTTGAATATATTATGCTAAGTTAAAGAAGTTAGACACAAAAGGCCACATATTGTATGATTCTAATACAAGAAATGTCCAGAATAGGCAAATTCATAGAGAAAGGAAGTTAATGGTTGCCGACACTGTGGAGAAAGGAGAATGGGGAGGACTGCTCACGGGTACAGGGTTTCTTTTGGGGGTAACAAAAATGTTTTAGAATTAGGTAGTGGTGATGTTTGTGCAACCTTGTTAATATACTAAAAAAAAATACTGAATTGTACAAGCTCCAAAAGGAGGAATTTTATAGTATGTGAATTATATCTCATTTTTAAAATGGATTACCAAATCTATGAGCCTATACGAGGTATAATGACTTATTGATGAAGATTTAGACTAATGGATAGCAATCAGTTTATTGTACACATCAGAGGATGTGATGATTTTTCAGTGTCCAGGTATCATCTCTTCTTGTTCAGGTTCAGAAATCATGTTCTTCATGTTCTTTACTGTCAAATGTGTCATTGCTGGCTAATTTCATATCTCCTACAAGGAGAAAAGTAATAGTAACACTTTTTAAAAAACTGATGTATAGTTGATTTATAATATTGTGTTAGTTTCATGTGTACAGCAAAGTGATTCAATTATATATATTTTTTCAGATTATTTTACATTATAGTTTATTACAAGATATTAAATATAGTTCCCTGTGTTATGCAGTAAATCCTTATTGCTTATCTATTTTATATATAGTCGTGTGTTGATCCCAAACTCCTAATTTATCCATCCCCCCCCTTCCCCTTTGGTAACCATAAGTTTGTTTTTTAAGTCTGTGAGTCTGTTTCTGTTTTGTAAATAAGTTCATTTGTATCATTTTTTAGATTCTACATATATAAGTGATATCATATGATATTTGTCTTTATCTGACTTACTTCACTTGGTATGATAATCTCTAGGTCCAACCATGTTGCTGCAAATGGCATTATTTCATTCTTTTTTATGGCTGAGTAATATTCCATTGTATATATGTACCACATCTTCTTTATCCATTCCACTGTCGATGGACATTTAAGTTGCTTCCATGACCTGGCTATTGTAAATAGTGCTGCAATGAACATTGGGGTGCATGTGTCTTTTTGAATTATGGTTTTCTCTGGGTATATGCTCGGTAGCGGGATTGCTGGGTCATATGGTAATTCTATTTTTAGTTTTTTAAGGAACCTCCATACTGTTCTCCATAGTGGCTGTACCAGTTTACATTCCCACCAACAGTATAGGAGGGTTCCCTTTTCTCCACATCCTCTCCAGCATGTATTGTTTGTAGACATTTTTTTTTAAACCTTATTTTTTTTATTTTTTAATTTTTGGCTGCATTGGGTCTTCGCTGCTGCACATGGGCTTTCTCTAGTTGCGGCAAGCAGGGGCTACTCTTCGTTGCGGTGCACTGGCTTCTCATTACGGTGGCTTCTCTTGTTGTGGAGCACATGCTTAGTTGCTCTGCGGCCTGTGGGACCTTCCCGGACCAGTGATTGAACCCGTATCCTCTGCATTGGCAGGCGGATTCTTAACCACTGCACCACCAGGGAAGCCTGTTTGTAGACTTTTTGATGATGGCCATTTTGACCAGCGTGAGGTGATACCTCATCATAGTCTTGATTTGCATTTCTCTAATAATTAACAATGTTGAGCATCTTTTCATGTGCTTTTTGGCTATCTGTATGTCTTTGGAGAAATGTCTATTTAGATCTTCTGCCCATTTTTTGATTGGGTTGTTTAGTAACACTGTTAATACAATGCCAAGGGTCTTTGTACTCAGTTTATAGTGAAACAATATAGATATTCTTGTTCCTGTAGTTCCCTTATACTATTTGTTTTCTCCAGGTTATATCATTACCCATGACACCACATTATCCACATGTCACCCATGACTCTCTCAAAAATTATTACTGTGCTCTGTTTATGGTGACCACAAATGCAAGTCTTACCCAGAATATGCAAGAAAATTTGAACAATAATTTGTTTTATGGTCATGTTAAATTTTCATTCAGAATTTTATACCATAAGCATAGAACAACACCTCTTCTAACCATATCTTCTCTTATACTCTTTAAACCATAATCACAGCATTCCCAGACTGTGATCTCTTTCAGTGTTAACCACATCCTTACCTTCCACACATCATGGATAGAGCAAGAGGAATGATATCATTTGTGCATGCCTCCTTTGGCATGACTTAAGACTGACATGGGTGAGAACATTGTATCACCACAGCATTCAGAAGCAAAAGAGGACATTAGTTGGGAAGGGCCTGTTGGCACTGTGGAGCAACAGTCTCAAAAGCACCCAGAAGTGATCTTGGAGGAGGAAGTGGGGGCTACTCCCAGAGGACTGCCTGACATACGTCCCAGAGTCTTTGGAGGAGATGGAGTGACTACCCTGGGTGCCAGTGGTAGGGTGGGCAGGGGGTGGGGGTGGAAGTGGCTTGAGTGTAGTGATGTACAGGATAAAAGATGCCCGCTGTCATTCTGTTGTCCTCTGGTGCTATGGACCTCACACAGCTCCACAGTCAGAACACTGACAGGAGAGGATCAATACAGGAACCCATACATACACCTCAAGCCCAAAGGTTAGTAGAAGACTGTTGGTAGCCCAGAGGCCTGAGCTCATCTTCTGTCTGACCCCCAAGTAGGCATGTCAGCATGATCCTGGAGACCCAATCTCATGCGATTCCGCAAAAGAAATACTGTGCTGGCTAGCACGAGTGATCGGCTCACCAGGATGCCCTCTTGGAATTGAGACCTGACCACAGGGCCTTGGGATAATGCCACAGGCATGAGTTTCAGAGTTTCTCGGGCATCCTGGAATTGGAGAACCCCATGAAGGGGAGAAATTGGGACAAGGGCTCAGCAGGACCTGGTCTGGGCTGAGCCTTGATGGCACTACTGGCCCAGGTTGGTCCCAGGCACATGAGGGAGACTTAGAAAATTTCCAGGAAGGCCTTCCAAAGCATGAGGCCCTCTGAGGCACAAGACCCAGGACAGGGGCCTGGGAATAAGGGTATTATTGTAAGTGATTGCTCTGCAACTGTGAAGATAAGTTGTAAAAAGAGCTTCCACCTAGTTCTCTCTATCACTGGGATTGCTCACTCTGGGAGAAGCCAGCCCTCATGCTGTGAGGACATTCAAACAGCCCTATAGAGGAGCCCATTTGGAGAGGATCTAAGGCCTCCTACCAATAGCCAGCACCAAATTGTCAGCCATACCTTGGAAGTAATTCCTCTAGCTCCAGTCAAGCCTTTGGATAACTGCATCCTTGGCTGACATCTGATTGCAACCTCATGAGAGACCTTGAGTCAGAAATGGAGGGAATAATCTATGTCATCAATGATTGAATAAACTATGCCGGTCAACACTGTACAGGCCAAACTCTTAGCAACCTCTTGTTCTAGGTGGAGAATTCAATATTAGCTTGACAGAAGATTTCTTGTGGCTTAAGTATGGCAAGGAAATAGCTACTGCTGTACCTGAAAGAGCCACACCAGTACAAAGGTAAAAACTTCTGCAGCAACCTGTGTGAATTGATGACCAGGAACCAGATAGGCCCTGTTCCCAAGCACTTTAGCCCCCAGAAATGTGGCCGAAATTAGGGTGGGGTAGGGAGAGAAACCTCAAGGAAGACTGATAATGTATTTTCTCCCACTCCAGTGGAATAAGGTTCAGAGTAAACATTAGGTTGCACTATAGAAAATAAAATGTTTATTGCATATCTGCATTTGTGTACTGAGAATCATACCCTGCCCATTTGTATTCTTTACTGAAAAGATAGTTATTCTAGCCTTCTAGGGAATCCCCTGGCGGTCCAGTGGTTAGGACTGCGTGCTTTCACTGCTGAGGGCCCGGGTTCCTCCGGGTTCCATCCCTGGTTGGGAGATGCGGCCAAAAAAAAAAAAAAAAGCTATTCTATCCTTCTAGAAAGCAGTTTCCTAAATCCTGCATTCTGATTTGATCTTCACTGATCAAATGCTTAATCTAAATTTCTTATTTTGCGAGAACATTTTCTGTCCATGGGCCTGTTTCCTTATTTGTAAAATGAGGGGCAGGGTTGGATCTATGTTTTGTGCAGCCCCAAACATCTACAATTATAAGGCTGTATTTAAGAAAAAGAATAAAAGATTATGTAATAAAGTCAATATTTATTTAGAATAAGAAATCATTACAGATTTTTAAATGCTGACAAAACCACAAACATAACACAATTCAAAAACCCACATTATTATTACTAACTGGCCTGTCAACCACGATATGCTTTTTTATCTTTTTCTACTTTTTTTGGCTGCATACTCTTTGCCTCTTCGTATGACCATGTTGTATTATTTTTATAAGATATTAAGCGATACTAGAAAGATAAATTAGCAAAAAAAAAGTTTTAAAAAAAATTGATAGTGCAGAAACTTTTTTTTTAAATCAGTCTTAGAACTCCTTACTATAAGTTCTTGCGCAAGTATTGCTTCTTGTCCTCGGGGAGCTCCAGTCCTTTGATTTTCCTTGGCTTAGTTTCTTCAGGGCTGCCAGAGCAACTCAGCCAGATAGCCACACTCGTTCCCCTCCCACCCACTGCATTAATACCCACCTCCCCCAAGCAAGGTGGATGGGGAGGTGGTCCTTGCAACCCGCTGGCCCCGCCCAAGACCCCAGAACCACCACTTAGGCTTAGAGGGTGATCTCCAGGGTGGGGTCCGTGCGTCCGATGCAGGACTGGGGCTGCTAATTCCTCCTCGAGTTCCTGGAGGATTCGCTGAGCCTTCTAAGCTTCACTAGATTCACGGTAAATTGGCCCTTGTGAGAGCGCTTTTCTAGGTGTTCTCTGAATCTCTTTCCCCTTTAACATTCCATGACCAGCCTAAAACCAGAATCCCGGGACTTTGCGGTGCTATCCCACCGCGCGTATTGGAGGCTGAATTACTTGCCCCGTGTCTTGGGTGGGGCCTGCCCCTCTTCTTTTTGTCCACTAGAGGCGGCTTTGGACCGCGACCCTTTCCTACTATGAGGGAAGAAGGCGGATATCTTTCGCTACGACGCTGGTTGGCGGCTAGAGTCTTGATCGACACGGGCGTTAAGCAAATGGCTCGGAAGTAAGCAGCCGTTGTTTATGCACGTACAGCCAATGGAAAGGCAGAAGTGCAACCAACGGCCAATGAGGACTTGCCTTAAGCGGAACGCTGGGGCGGGGCTTCCCTCGAGGGGCGGACGCGAGGCAAAGAGTCCGGAGCAGACCCTGGGAGAGTCAGAAGCACATCCGGTGGTAAGCGAGCTGTTTGGACTCCTGAGCGGCGGGTCAGAAGGTACGTCTGAAGCTAGGATTGCGCAAACCGGGAGTGAGAAATGGAAAGAGGATTAGCAGTTGTTGCTTGAGCAAGAGTGGGAGTAGTCTCCGTTTTCGGACTGACTGCATCCTGGGGAAAGTGGGCCCTGGTCGACAACTGGACTCCGGAAAGCTAGGCGGGGAGGGGAGGAAAACGACAACTACTACCGCGCATGCGCAACTGTACCGGAGCGGGGGAGGGGCGGGGACGAGTCCAAGGGGTCTCTGGGGGTCGTCGAGGCGCGGATTCTGCACGCTAGCACTAGCGCAGGCTCCTTCTTGGCCTTCCTCCCCCCCCCCCCCCCCACTGCGCGTCCCTCCTCCTCCTCCTCCGCCCGGTGTAGACGGCCCAGGCCCAGCCTTGATCCCTTGAATTCAGGGCACGTCCCCCGCACCTTCCTTCCGAGGAGAATGAAAGCGAAACCTTACGGGTTTGTGGTCATCGCCGCCCCACCCGACAGATCCCTGGCCTGCTGGGGGTCCTCTGGCCGGGCCCCATTTGGGTGAGCGGCGGGTGCTGGGACTCAGGAGGGCCTGGTCCGGCAGGCTGCCCTGTCACGGCGGGGCGGGTGATGTCACAAGTCTCTGTGACCTGCGAGGCTCCTTATTTACTTGGAAGCCAACAGCAGAGGCGGGAGGTGAGGAGAGACCCGGGCCAGGCCTGGCTTGCCAGCCCCCCAGGGCAGCCCCGCTCTGGTCTGATTGGTTACCTTTGGACAGGTGAGGTGGCTTTGGCTTTGCTTGGTCCTGGGCCTTGTGGGCGTCTTTCTTAAAGTCCGCTCAGGAAAGGCGTCGTTGGGCGGTTGCTTTTCTTTTTTTCTTGGACGTACGTGCTGGAGCTGTGGTATTTTTGTGTGTTTATTAAGTGAGGAATTGCAGCCCGGTGCCAGCCCAAGTTGCATTGCCTGCCGCATGAGCCTTCCATTGACCAAACAACAAAAAAAACCTTTCTGAACTTGAGTCTCTGTTCCAGCAATAGTTAAGTTGTGAATGTGTAATCACTAGAAGAGCTGACTGTGCCTGAAACATAGACAAAAATTACAGGGTTAAAGGTTAATGGCGAATGGGCTTTTCTAGTTACTTATTTATTTCAAGTTTATCTTTTGGTTGCATGTGTAGTTTAAGAATTAAGTTCAAGAAAGATAAAAGTTTCATAACTGCATTTCTTACGGCTTCTGCAAACACATTTCTGTAATTATTTGATTTACCCTCTTTGGTGTTTTATTATTCCTCCTTGTCTAATATTTTTTTTGGCCTGGCTTCAAGAGTATGTTGACATTTAGATTCTCTGCCATTTTCCTCCAGTGGGGTCAGAATGGTTGAATCCTTGAGAAACGCAGTCTGTAATTTGGATTCAGAGTTTCCTTCTTCCATTATTCATTTTGTTGTGGAAACCTGGCTTAGTACCCTCTTTCTTCCCTTCTCTCCCTTCCCCACTATTGATCCAGTGAAGTCTCGCTCTCCTAAAAAGGAAAGGTAAAATTAATCCAGATATTTGGTCAGCATTTCCACATCTTTTCTTGATTTATGCATATGGTTCGTACTTAGAAATGCTGAAAAATGCAGAAAAGTATAATAGGAATCAAAATATGTTTGTTGTTGTTGTTTTACAATTTCTCTTGACCTATAGTTGAAACTGCTTTAAGGAAAACTTGCTTTTCTGCTGTAAGGTGTAATAGTAGAAAGAGCACCAGGCTTGAGAGGTCAGAAGACCCCTAACCTGATTCTGGCTCTACTATTTTTTTAAAAAAATTAATGAATTTATTTATTTTTGGCTGCATTAGGGGTGTTCGTTGCTGCGCGCGGGCTTTCTCTAGTCGCGGCGAGCGGGGGCTATTCTTCTTTGCGGTGCGCGGGCTTCTCCTTGCGGTGGCTTCTCTTGTTGCGGAGCACGGGCTCTAGGCGCGCGGGCTTCAGTAGTTGCTCCGCGGCATGTTGGATCTTCCCGGACCAGGGCTCGAATCCGTGTCCCCTGCATTGGCAGGCGGATTCCTAACCACTGCGCCACCAGGGAAGTCCGTGGCTCTACTATTTATTTCAACTCTCTGATGTTGGTCAGTACTAATGTCCATTTAATGTCCATTGTAAAGTGTTTAGCACTTCATAGTAATTTCACACAGGTTTTCTTATTGGCATTCAATGAGCTTAGTAGAGCAGGTGTTAGCTAATCATCCTTCCAGATGAGGAAGCCTAGATGACCTTAGGTAAAATGATTTCTCCAAAGTTATGTGGTAGAATATGGCAGGACTTGTGACTCCAAATCGAGTGCTCGTGCCACTATTATGCTGCCTTTTTGAACTTACTTTTTAATCTTTAAAGTGGGACTAATCATTCTTGCCCTTTCTTCATGTGTGTGATGATCAAAGGGAATAGTGTATATAATAAAACACTTTGAAATTTGTTTAATTTCATATAAATGCAGTCAGTGGTACTGTTATAAAAGGTACTATTGCTAGCCTGAAGAGTTTCACTTTATTTCATAAACTACCCAAGGGTATTAGTCTCCTCTGGGAAAACACTGAATATTCTCTTGATGCACTATCCTGCTAAATTTTCCTTTGCTACTTTGACTTGGCGGTAGAATCTGCTAGAAGTGTCTTTTACTCCACCTTGTTTTCCTCTAGAGTTTCTAACCAAATTTCATGAAGTAGCTTTTATATTATACATACTCATTTTTGTTTTCAAAAACAGTATTCGAACCAAGGAGAGAAAAACTGTAGAGACTGGCTTTTAGGGCCACTTCAGTGACCCTCTATTAAGGTAGGCTCCTCTCTGAGCCAGCTGGGGAATGCTGATTTGTGGTCGCAACACTTGATTAGATGATGGGGGTCTAGATTTACTCTAGAGACTTAAGTGTGGGGGGTGCTTACTGTGAAAAGTGTGAGAAAAGTTCCTGAAGAATTAACTGGAATCCAAAACACTTGGGAAAAAAAGAGCTTCAAGGATGAGGGCTGAGTGGGTGTGCTGTTTGTCCTAATCTATGTCTACTCTCATTTGGGCTAAATATGGTTTTTATTAGGCAGGGATTGCTGGTTTATACTGGAGGATGATTATGTATTTAGGACATTGGGACCGTTCTGCGATTCAGTTTGTCAAACAGTTGTGCTTATAGAGAGGGAGATTCAACAGTGTCCATTTGATGCAAAAAAATAATAATAATTTATTGAAGGAAGTAGGCATTCCATCTCCAGTTACTGGTTTGGTTCTGAGGCAGCCTCCTAGAGATTCAGGGTTACCTAATCCAGGGATTTTGGTTCAAGTTAAGGGATGGGCTGGGACATCTAGAGTCCAAATCTAGGACAATCAAAGCCCAGCCCTAGTCGAGACAGAATTTCTTGGATTTCCTGAAATCAAACTGATCTACCTCCTAGGGGTGGCAAGGAAAGCATCAAGCTAATAAACATTTACTTCATCAAATTCTCTACCACATCACATTATCACTTAGTGGTCATTAGGCTGACTCAAAACACCTTTGTGGTCCTGGGGGACAGGAGGTACAGTGTAAATGTACCAGCGGAGAGGCATGCCATTTAAACAAAAGTCATTTTAATCAGTAGTAAGATTTACCAGGTTCCTTCAAATTCCAGTTTATAATTTACTTAGATTCCCCCTCCCCCCCATTTAATTTTACTCTCTCATTAGGGTAAATATGCCTTCAGGATATAGCTAGCTGTGAGTTAGTGATTCAATTATATATATATATATATATATATATATATATATATATATATATATATATTAACATCTTTATTGGAGTATAATTGCTTTACAATGGTGTGTTAGTTTCTGCTTTATAACAAAGTGAATCAGCTATACATACATATATATCCCCATATCTCCTCCCTCTTGCATCCCTCTCCCACCCTCCCTATCCCACCCCTCCAGGTGGTCACAAAGCACCGAGCTGATCTCCCTCTGCTATGTGGCTGCTTCGCAGTAGCTATCTATTTTACGTTTGGTAGTGTATATATGTCCATGCCACTCTCTCACTTTGTCCCAGCTGACCCTTCCCCCTCCCTGTGTCCTCAAGTCCATTTTCTACGTCTGCGTCTTCATTCCTGTCCTGCCCCTAGGTTCTTCAGAACCATTTTTTTTTTTAATTCCATATACATGTGTTAGCATACAGTATTTGTTTTTCTCTTTCTGACTTACTTCATTCTGTATGACAGACTCCAGGCCCGTCCACCTCACTACAAATAACTCAATTTCGTTTCTTTTTATGGCTGAGTAATATTCCATTGTATAAATGTGCCACAACTTCTTTTATCCATTCATCCATCGATAGACACTTAGGTTGCTTCCATGTCCCAGCTATTGTAAATAGTGCTGCAGTGAACATTATGGTACATGACTCTCTTTGAATTATGGTTTCCTCTGGATATATGCCCAGTAGTGGGGTTGCTGGGTCATATGGTAGTTCTATTTTTAGTTTTTTAAGGAACCTCCATACTATTTTCCATAGTGGCTGTACCAGTTTACATTCCCACCAACAGTGCAAGAAGGTTCCCTTTTCTCCACACCCTCTCCAGCATTTATTGTTTGTAGATTTTTTGATGGCCATTCTGGCTGGTGTGAGGTGATACCTCACTGTAGTTTTGATTTGCATTACTCTAATGATTAGTGATGTTGAGCATCCTTTCATGTGTTTGTTGGCAATTTGTATATCTTCTTTGGAGAAATGTCTATTTAGGTCTTCTGCCCATTTTTGGATTGGGTTGTTTGTTTTTTTGATATTGAGCTGCATGAGCTACTTGTAAATTTTGGAGATTAATCCTTTGTCAGTTGCTTCATCTGTAAATATTTTCTCCCATTCTGAGGGTTGTCTTTTCGTGTTGTTTATGGTTTCCTTTGCTGTGCAAAAGCTTTTCAGTTTCATTAGGTCCCATTTGTTTTTGTTTTTATTTCCATTTCTCTAGGAGGTGGGTCAAAAAGGATCTTGCTGTGATTTATGTCATAGAGCGTTCTGCCTATGTTTTCCTCTGAGAGTTTTATAATGTCTGGCCTTACATTTAGGTCTTTAATCCATTTTGAGTTTATTTTTGTGTATGGTGTTAGGGAGTGTTCTAATTTCGTTCATACATGTAGCTGTCCAGTTTTCCCAGCACCACTTATTGAAGAGGCTGTCTTTTCTCCATTGTATATTCTTGCCTCCTTTATCAAAAATAAGGTGACCATATGTGCATGGGTTTATCTCTGGGCTTTCTATCCTGTTCCATTGATGTATATTTCTGTTTTTGTGCCAGTACCATACTGTCTTGATTACTGTAGCTTTGTAGTATAGTCCGAAGTCCGGGAGCCTGATTCCTCCAGCTCCGTTTTTCTTTCTCAAGGTTGCTTTGGCTATTCGGGGTCTTTTGTGTTTCCATATAAATGGTGAAATTTTTTGTTCTAGTTCTGTGAAAAATGCCATTGGTAGTTTGATAGGGATTGCATTGAATCTGTAGATTGTTTTGGGTAGTATAGTCATTTTCAGTGTTGATTCTTCCAATCCAAGAACATGATATGTCTCTCCATCTGTTTGTATCATCTTTAATTTCTTTCATCAGGGTCTTATAATTTTCTGCATACAGGTCTTTTGTCTCCTTAGGTAGGTTTATTCCAAGGTATTTTATTCTCTTTGTTGCAGTGGTAAATGGGATTGTTTCCTTAATTTCTCTTTCAGATTTTTCATCATTATCGTACAGGAATGCAAGAGATCTCTGTGCCTTAATTTTGTATCCTGCTACTTTACCAAATTCATTGATTAGCTCTGGTAGTTTTCCGGTAGCATCTTTAGGATTCTCTATGTATAGTATCTTGTCATCTGCAAACAGTGACACTGTTACTCCTTCTTTTCCGATTTGGATTCCTTTTATTTCATTTTCTTCTCTGATTGCTGTGGCTAAAACTTCCAAAACTATGTTGAATGATAGCGGTGAGAGTTGACAACCTTGTCTTGTTCCTGATCTTAGAGGAAATGGTTTCAGTTTCTCACCATTGAGAACGGTGTTGGCTGTGGGTTTGTCATATATGGCCTTTATTATGTTGAGGTAAGTTCCTTCTGTGCCTACTTTCTGGAGGGTTTTTATCATAAATGGGTGTTGAATTTTGTCGAAAGCTTTTTCTGCATCTATTGAGATGATCATATGGTTTTTCTCCTTCACTTTGTTAATGTGGTGTATCACATTGATTGATTTGTGTATACTGAAGAATCCTTGCATTCCTGGGATAAACCCCAATTGCTCATGGTGTATGATCCTTTTAATGTGCTGTTGGATTCTGTTTGCTAGTATTTTGTTGAGGATTTTTGCATCTATGTTCATCAGTGATATCGGCCTGTAGTTTCCTTTCTTTGTGACATCTTTTTCTGGTTTTGGTATCAGGGTGATGGTGGCCTTGTAGAATGAGTTTGGGAGTGTTCCTCCCTCTGCTGTATTTTGGAAGAGTTTGAGAAGGATAGGTGTTAGCTCTTCTGTAAATGTTTGTTAGAATTTGCTTGTGAAGCCATCTGGTCCTAGGCTTTTGTTTGTTGGAAGATTTTTTAATCAGTTTCAGTTTCAGTGCTTGTGATTGGTCTGTTTATATTTTCTATTTCTTCCTGGTTCAGTCTCAGAGGTTGTGCTTTTCTAAGAATCTGTCCATTTCTTCCAGGTTGTCCATTTTATTGGCATATAGTTGCTTGTAGTAATCTCTCATGATCCTTTGTATTTCTGCAGTGTCAGTTGTTACTTCTCCTTTTTCTTTTCCTTTTTTTTTTTTTTTTTTTTTTGCGGGCCTCTCACTGTTGGCGGCCTCTCCCATTGTGGAGCACAGGCTCTGGATGTGCAGGCTCAGCGGCCATGGCTCACGGGCCTAGCCGCTCCACGGCATGTGGGATCTTCCCGGACCGGGGCACGAACCCGTGTCCCCTGCATCAGCAGGCGGACTCTCAACCACTGCGCCACCAGGGAAGCCCCTCCTTTTTCATTTCTAATTCTTGAATAATACGTTTTTAAAATTAAAATACAGAGCATATGTAAATTAGGCCTATGATAAATGTCTTCTAAAACTAGATTTTTTTTTTTAACGTGGACCATTTTTAAAGTCTTTATTGAATTTGTTACAATAATGCTTCTGTTTTATGTTTTGGTTTTTTGGCCACTAGGCATGTGGGATCTTAGCTCCCACAATCCCAGGGGGACCAGGGATTGAACCCTTAACCCCTGCATTGGAAGGCAAAGTCTTAACCACTGGACTGCCAGGGAAGTCCCTAAAACTAGACTTCTAAAAGGGAAAATCATCACCTGTAGCCTGTGAAGGGTGTGTTTGGAACATTCATTAAATGATTATAAACAACAACAAAAATTTAAGAAAAGGGGGAAAATCGTGCACTGAGGACATGAGAGTAATGAATTACACTAGTAAAAACAATGGTTAATATATTGAGCTGGTCTTATGTACGAAGCACTATTCTTAGCACGAAGCACTATTCGAAGCACTATTCTTAGCACGTTGTATTATCTCACTTAGTCCTCATCTGTATGAAGTAGGGAATATTAAGTGTTATTATTTTACAAATGAGGAAACTGAAACCAGTGAGGTTAAGTGCCAGAAACTTGCTCCATCACACAGCTAAGAAGTAGCCAAGATTCAAACACAGCAAGGCTGTACTCTTAACCACTGTGCTAGGGACATGGTTGTAGAGTCTACAAACTATTCAGTAGAAAGAACTACTAAAAAAAATTAGAATTCCCCCACCGCCACCTTTTTTTTTTTTTAACCACATGAGATTTTTCTTCTCTCAAGTATCAATTTGGTCCCTTTGGGTGTGTGGGAACAGGATTCAAGATGGTTGAATTACTACAACAGGAATGAAGAACCAATATAATTCATGCACTGAATGTTTAATTAAATGTGTGAACAATGTTTCTTTGGTTTGTTTAATGTTGTTAAATTGTATACACTGAGGCAGCTTCTGGGCTGGCTCCAGGAGCCAGCAAGCTTTTCTTTGTCAAAGGCAAGGATTTTTAAAAAATGAATACTAAGTGCATGATTGTTTTGTATAGCTTTTGGCCACTTGGCCATGTTTCATATGCATTGTACTTAATAGGTGTTGGAATAAGATTGAGGAGA
Organism: Hyperoodon ampullatus; assembly: GCF_949752795.1. Lineage (NCBI taxonomy): Eukaryota > Metazoa > Chordata > Mammalia > Artiodactyla > Ziphiidae > Hyperoodon > Hyperoodon ampullatus. Next base: position 55,556,645 of record NC_136924.1, read on the forward strand.
ATTTTTTTTTTTTAATTTAAGGCTTGGCTGTTGATAATAATATTTTGTTTTAGGACATGGGTAAGGAAGATTCTTAGAAAACAACAATAGATTTAACAATATGTAAGAAGACAGAGGTGTTAATTGATAAGAATATCTGTCCCCTCCTACCTGCCCCTGCTGCCCTTTCCTCCTCAAACAAAAGCAGACCCCAGGAATACCTAACTCAAAACAATGTGTTTACTTGAGTTTTTCTATCTTGATAAACCTATGCAGTAAGGGTTTTTTTGTTTTTGTTTTTTTGGCAGCACTAGGTCTTTGTTGCTTCACGCGCGCTTTCTCTAGTTGTGGCTAGCTGGGGCTACTCTTTGTTGCGATGTGTGTGCTTGTGGTGGCTTCTCTTGTTGCGGAGCACGGGCTCTAGGTGCATGGCCACCAGTAGTTGTGGCGTGCGGGTTCCAGAGCACAGGCTCAGTAGTTGTGGCGCATGGGCTTAGTTGTTCCATGGCATGTGGGATCTTCCCAGACCAGGGCTCGAACCCGTGTCCCCTGCATTGACGGGGATTCTTATCCACTTAGCCACCAGGGAAGTCCTATTGTGCAATATGTTTTTTGTTTTGTTTTCGGGTGGCTCTGGCAGAGAGGTTGGCCTGGGGAACCACGGATGGTGACACTTCCAACAAAGCTTGAGCAATATATGCATGACAAATTTTGACAAGTTTTGGTATCCTGCCTTTCAAAGTACGAAGGCATAAAATGAGTCTCTAAACTAAATTAAAGGAATTTGGTTATGTAACACCTGAACATTTACTTCTCATTTACAAATGCAGTACAGGCATATTTCCCATGAGTCTCTGAGGCACTGTCCACCTCCCTATTTTAGATTTGAGTATAGAACTCTGTATGAGTTGGGGTCCAGGGTGAGACAGACCAGTGCTGGTATCCGTTCCGTAATGGGCTTCAGTGTATGTTAGGGGGAGTCCTATAATGAATAATTTTTGAGTAACTTGTAGTATACGTTTTCCCTTTATTTTGGTAAAATATATATAACATAAAATTAATCATTTTAATGTACTTTTACATTTATTTTTATTTTTTATTTTGTTTATTTTTTTGGCCACGCTGCACGGCTTGCAGGATCCTAGTTCCTTGACCAGGGGCTGAACCTGGGCTCTCGGCAGTGAAAATGCAGAGTCCCAACCACTGGACTGCCAGGGAATTCCCTGTACTTTTTTTTTTAAACCGAGATTGTCGCCTAACTATGGGGGCCCCTCTGGAATGTTAGCCGAGTTACTTGGTTAATGGTTTTGAATACTTCAAGCCCTGTTGAGAGCTGTCTGTCCCTGTGGGCTGAAAATACTTTTGGTATGGGAGCTGCTATTTTTGAGTTATGAATGCAATTTAATCTTGTTTAGCTGAGTTTGCATATGAACCATTGAAACGTAGATACCTTTTCTCTACAGCTTCTGAGCACAAGTAGTTGAGGCTAAGATAGAAAACTGGTAAGTTTAGTCTATCTGGCAAAAGTTATAAGAACAGTTTAACTCATTACTTATCTGTATGTTAGTTCTTGTTTGTCTGGAACAGACCAAGAGCAAACTGTCGTATATTTCCTTGATTCTAAGACCTAACTTTTTTCCCCTCTAATTTTAACAGTTCTGAAATTATGTCATATTTATTAAATGTGTACTTTATTGCATTTTTCCCCATGAAGCTGCTGCTACTAAAATTGCTGTGTACCTTTGCATCCAGAAAATTTGGTGATTACATACTTCACTTAAATTTTAGAGTTGGTAGTAATGTTGGAAAACTGGTTTTAATTAATTTTTTAATCATTTTAAATTGCAAGGCACTAAATCATGGAGAAATTCATATTTGACACCTCTGTTCCTACCCTCACAACCTTTGATGGTTTTGGTTTTTCCATCAGCAGTTGTAAGAGAGACAGTCAATACCCCCTGGGAAATGCCAGAGAGCAAACTGCCATTCTCCCCTCCCACAGTTTCCATTCAGTGGGGTCTGGTTACAGAGTGTTGCCCCTTTCTGACTAATAATCCCCAGGATATTTGAGGATTTAACACACACACACCCCCACACACACCTGAACTCTTGAAATTGGAAGCAGGAGGCACTCTAGCTTTGTTGTGAATACTGAGAAACTTGGCTCTGAAGGTTGCTTCGGTGCTGTTGCAAGTTCTGTCTAGGGATGTCATTAAGGCTGTTAATGGAAGCTTTAAACAAAGACACTTTCCAGGTGCTGGATTCTGCCACCCTGTAAGTGTGTTCTCTAGAGGACGGATTCATCATGGTTATGGAAGGCTTTGGTTGGCTGTGCAATAGCCTGCAACCATTGCACCATCTAGATCAAGAGGGCCCAGAACCCCGTGACTTGGAGGTGAGAGGAACGGCTTTAGTAGGTTCTGCAGCTTCTCACTGTATATATCCTTAAGAACAAAACTAACAATACAGTTGAGGTGAGTAGGGATGTTGGTGAGAAAGGAAAGAGGAAATCAGAGAGAGCAAGCCAGCCATTGTAATTGTTCCATATATGAGAGAGAACCTCAGGAAACAAGCGGTAGTGATGCTTGTGACTCTAAGGATGGCATCTTTCCACTGGCCCAGGATTCCTCGGGAAGTCAGTTTGGGGATTGTAACTTTTATTGCCTGGATTAATTTTGCTGAGTATTGGGCTAGGTGCTGATAGAATGGGTGTGAGTAGTAGGCCTGTCTTTCAAACAACTTAGCATTAATCCCCTCCTCTCCCCCGTTTTTGGCTGATTTGAAATGAGTGGGTATTATGGGTCTAATAAGAATCTGGAGGATTGATATTTAGGAAGGATGAAAGCTCTTGATTAGATTTTTAGTTCTGTAGGTTAAATGTGTTTATTTAGGATTGCATTGAGGTAGGGGAGGGAGCAAAACTTAAGATCATGACTTTATGGTATTGATGTAATGTAACCTGGTTGTAGTTCAGTTTTAAAATGCCCTTTCTGACAATTGGGACAGTTGACAAGATCTGAATAAGGTCTGTAGATTAGATAATGGTATTGTATTATTGTTAATTTACTGATTTTGATCATTGTTTTCAGGATATACAGGGCTTCCCTGGTGGCGCAGTGGTTGAGGGTCCGCCTGCCGATGCAGGGGACACGGGTTCGTGCCCCGGTCTGGGAAGATCCCACATGCCGCGGAGCGGCTGGGCCCGTGAGCCATGGCCACTGAGCCTGTGCTCCGGAGCCTGTGCTCCGCAAGGGGAGAGGCCACAACAGTGAGAGGCCCGCCTACCGCAAAAAAAAAAAAAAAAAAAAAAAAAAAAAAGAAAGAATAGAAATCAAATGCTAGTAACGAAACAGTTTGGGGAGAAGAAGATGGGTTCCTCTGACCCCTTTAAAATGGTTGTGTATGATTGCAAATGTATTCTAGAAGGAAATATATAAAAATGCAAATGGTGGTGTTAGGGCAGTGGGATTTTAGATATAACTTTCATTTTTCCAAACTTGTATGTTGCTGTTTTTCATAAGAAAGTTGTTTGTTATTTTGTGTGTCCTTGTATCTTTAAAATAACTTTTCTTATTTCCTTGATTCCACAGAGTGGAGGCTGTGTCCCACAGACTAGCATCATGAACATATTTGATCGGAAGATCAACTTTGATGCACTCCTTAAATTTTCCCACATGTAAGTGCTTTGACCTTAACTGTACTTCCATATTACATTTCCCTTTATATCTTGTTTCTTTTCCTTTTCCTGGAGTATTAACTTTTGTACGTATAAACTAACATATTAACTTTGCTAGAATCCAGAGGATCTGATAAAAGCACCCAAAGTCTAAGGGCTGCGGTGTGGTCGCTGGAAAGCCATTTAGTTATTATAGTTTGGGTAATGATTGTTCATAGTTTGGGCATTGGGGCTTTCCTCAGCATTTAAGATTTTCTGTTTGTGAACCTAGTTTTCAAAGCATTCTTTTTTTTATTGTGCCAAAACTTTTACATATTCCCTGGGAAGAAGAAGGAAAATTATTCTTAGCTTAGAGATGAGATTGGTCCTAGAGTAATGGCCATTATTAACATTCTTTCCTAGAACCCCCTCGACACAGCAGCACCTGAAGAAGGTCTATGCCAGTTTTGCCCTCAGTATGTTTGTTGCGGCTGCCGGGGCCTATGTCCATGTGGTCACCCACTTCATTCAGGTAAGAGCAGTTTTCTCCTCTAGTTGCTGTGGCCCAGATCGCATTAGGAAGAAACTAGTTCAGCAGGGTGGTACAAGCCTATGTCCTTCCTTAATACTTCTCAGTAGTTTGGGATCTGAACCCAGCCAGAGCCAGTTGTAAATCAGGACATGCAGAACCATTTAATTTTTCTGGCAACTCTGCCCTCTCTAGATACTGAAAACAGGATGTTTTGGCCCTGACACTGAACAGTGTGCTGCTGACACACAAGACCCCCACCCACTGGGGAGACGTCTGCGTACTGGGGTGGTTTTGCACAGTAACTTTTTTATCTTTTCTTCCTCTTTTTTTTTGCCTGAATGACTGTGTAGTACTTGGATACAAAACACTGATTGTATGATTATCAGGAGAGACAGGGTTGAGACCTTTAAGGATTTGGCCCATTTTATTCTTGGAGAAACTCATTTTCCTTTGTTGAGTGAGAGTTTGAGTTTGGCTAGAAGCAATAAAAGGGATGGTTGAGGAATACTCGAAAAGTTTGAAGCTCACAAACCAAGACTTGTCCGTTTTGGAGTGACCTTTTTAATGTAAGTACAGGGGTGTACCTGTGTTGGCATTTGCCCCTGCTGGGAGTGGCATGATCAGGCATCCCCTTGCTCAGGCACCTCCTGGCAGAGGTTGTGTGAAATATTACTCTAGACACTCAAAGATAGGGCTTTGATCCCTCAAGTTCAGACTAAAACATATTCTACCTTTTAGGCAGAAGTGGCCCTTTTGGTTTCTGGTTGTGTTTTGTTTGTTTTTTTAAGTAATATAGTGAAATATAGTCATCCTCATTATTCATGGATTCTGTATTTGTGATTTACCTACTCAGCAAAATTCATTTGTAACCCTAAAATCAGTTCTCACGGTGCTTTTGTGGACCTTTGCAGCCATACACAGAGTGGCAAAAAATTCGAGTTGTCCGTTGCACCATGTTCTAGCTGAGGTTGGACAAGGCAACACTGCCTTCTTTCAAGCTCTCATACTGTAAACAAGTGTCTTTTTCATAGTCTATTTAGTGCCACATTTTCTGCGTTTTTATAATTTTTCTTGGTGATTTTGATGTTTAAAATGGCCTCAGGCATAGTGCTAAAAAGTGCTGAGTGGTATTGCTAAGTGCAAGACTGTGATGTGCCTTATAGAGAAAATACGTGTGTTAGATAAGCTTTGTTCAGGCATGAATTACAGTGCGGCTGGGCACGAGTTCTATGTTGATGAGTCGACAATATATATCCAATGAAAGAGCTTAAACCTTTATTTCCTCCAGGAGCATTTGTTCAGTATCACTGATTCATTGCTTACAGTGGCTGTATAGAGCAGAACTACTGTGAAAACTGAGGATTGACTCTACCTTTAAAAGAAGGAAGGAACTTTGGTGTCCACATACATCCTTGATGATTTTCCTCTCTTTCTAATGCTTGTAACTTTTCCCACTTGCTTTAAAACAAAAAATTTTTTTCTTCTTATAAAACTAATGCATGTTCATTGTAGAGAATTTAGAAAACAGACTAATGAGAAGAAGGAAATATAAAACCCCATCATCCTAAATTAACATTTTGGTTCTTACTCTCTGTCTCAGTTCATTCAGGCTGCTATAACAGAATACCATAAACTGGGTGGCTTAAACAACAAACGTTTCTCAGAGTTTGGGATGCTGGGAAGTCCAAGATCATGATAGGTGCTGGCAGATTTGTTCTGTGGTGAGGGCCAGCTTCCTATGTCAACAGTCATCTTCTCCTGTGTCATCACATGGTAGAAGGGGCAAGGGAGCCCTCTGGGATCTTTTTTATAAGGTCACTAATCTCCCTTTGTGAAGGCTCCACCCTTATGATCTAATCACCTTTCAAAGACCCCACCTCCAAATACCATTAAATTGCAGGTTAGGATTTAAACATGAATTTGAGGGGGTGGGCACAGTCATTCAGTTTTTTTTGTGTGTGTGTGTTTTAAAGTGATCAAAAAGAGGTCATTCCTACTTGTTCTGCAGATTGGAATATGCTTCAAGCACTTGTCACTTTGATTCATCTTTTCTGTTTCTTGGGTCAGACTTATAATTTGACTTGGGCAGTTACACTTAATGGACTGCCTCCAGCATCCACCATGGTCCTGACCTTGTCCTTCAAGCTTCTGGTTTTTCTCCTCAGCCCTCACTGCCTTTTCTGCTGCCTCCAGGTTAGAAACAAATATTAGGAAGTCCAGGTGAATATTTGAACCCAATAAGGTCTCTTGCAAAATAAATTTGATACTTTCAAGTGTTTAATTATTGACTGCATCTAACAGGCTGGCCTGCTCTCTGCCTTGGGCTCCCTGGGGTTGATGATTTGGCTGATGGCAACACCTCATAGCCATGAAACTGAGCGAAAAAGACTGGGACTTCTTGCTGGATTTGCTTTCCTTACAGGTATGTTAAGGGATTGGTTTAACTTTGAGGGAGGGACACTGTATTTTTAGTATCTCTTTAGATTAAGGCCCAAGATATATATTTATTCTGATGCACCCCAACTGGCACACTGTACCATCCTATCTTGTATTTGAGTGTGCCTTGTGTTGCTTTCTTATTGCATGTAGGTGCATCTTGCTTCCCCATCTAGAGGGCTCTTTGTGACTAGTGTCTGTGACTTCTACTTTTGTATCCAAAAATAAGCATTTGTATGCTTGAATGAATGACGTTTAAGAGCTTAGGTAGCATAACTTGTTAATGGTGGACATGGGACTAAACTAGGCCAAGAATCTGACCTAGTTGAACTCAACTGGCAACTATCATAGGAGCATCTCTTCTGAATCTTGTGGACAGTTAATTAAAGTCATACATTGAGATCCATCCTACAGGGCACTTTGCTGATTCTCAAGAAAAGAATTAAAAGCGCAGATCTTCTAGAATTGTCATTAAGGAAAACAGGTCTCAAGGTACATAGTAAAAATACTTGCAAAGCAACATTTGAGTTAGTACAGCTCGTTCTGAGTGCGTCTAATCTATACAGTGTTGAAGAAATTGTAGAAAGGAAGGGATTTAGAGATTTAAGATTTTTAGATCAGGGAAAGCTAGTTTTTGAAGGTACTAAAGGGGTGGGGTTATCAAAAGGAGAGAAAAACCAGAGTAGAGGAGATGTTGGAGCTGGAACAGGTTGCCGCTGCACCCTCCTGTTGGCAAGTGTCCACCTGCAGAACCGGTCTGGCCTTTTCTGCTACAGAGGGAGTCAGCCTTCATGACTACAGGTTGTTGGCCACAAGGCACTGCTTTGCTCTTTATCCTTTTCATCTAATTCCTGATCTGGCCTACATTACAGTCTCACATCACTGCTTTTCAGAGTTTTGCAGCCTTATAATTTAGCTGGAAAATGTTTGACATGCCTGCTTCATTTTTCCTAATGTCTATTCCTCCTGGGTCATCTATGATTTTCAGCCAAGGGGACAGTTGTGCAGGTCTGTCCATAAATAACTCAGTCGAGTATTTGTTCTCTGGAAAACAGTTAAGGATGGAAGAGAGAAAGATTTAATTACGTTAGTCCACTTGTTTTGTTGTTTTCTAGGACTGTAGGCATGCCCATGCTATTGATGATCAGCTTTTGGATGAGAATCCTCTTCAGAAATTGGTGTTAATGCTGTGTTCTGCGGCTTTTTGTTTTCTAGGAGTTGGCCTGGGCCCTGCTCTGGACTTGTGCATTGCCATCAACCCCAGGTAACTATGTTAGTAGTGTCTTATGAATATACCTTCTAAATATACCTTCTAAATATAGGTTATATACCTGTAGCCCTTGATACAATGGTCTTTTCCCTTAACAGCATCCTTCCCACCGCCTTCCTGGGCACAGCAATGATCTTCACCTGCTTCACCCTGAGTGCACTCTATGCCAGGCGCCGTAGCTACCTGTTTCTGGGAGGTATGTGTGGACTGGAAAATAGGGAGAGGGTCTCCACTTGAGCCAGAATTCTCACTAGGACCTTTACCCTCACCTCCAACTTGTGACTGTTGGGTTGAAATTGAAAGCCTTCATTTTGGGGGGAAAGTAAAGAATGGCCTTAATGGGGTTGCCTTGCTTTGCTTTGGCTTTTCTCAAGATGGCTTTTTGTCTTTTCTTACAGGTATCTTGATGTCAGCCATGAGCCTGATGCTCTTGTCTTCTCTGGGGAATCTTTTCTTTGGATCCATTTGGCTTTTCCAGGTGAGATTTGCATATAACTTTGCAGCAGCCATTTACCTTGCATTTCTTTTTCTTGCTTAATAAGTCTATCTTAGCCAAGATAGACTCAGAATTCTCATCTTTGTGGGGCAGTGCTCTTGAAGCCTCACCACTCACCCTCCCAGGACAGAGCCTTCTGCTACAGGTGGAAGTACAAACTGAACAGGGGTTGGGCATTGCAGTGGATATGGTTTGCTCAGAGATCATTTTTCTAAAGCCAGTCCAGCAGTGGCTCCTTGTTAAAATGATTGAAGCTCTTCCAGTGACCTGAAAAAATAAGTGCAGAATTGTGCCTAGGGAAGTAATACGGTCTTCACTGTGGGCTTCAGTTCCCATGAATGTTAATGTCTGTAGGGTTAGCGTTCGATGTACTTTCAAGCGGCCAAGGGCCAGAAAGAGGTATGGCTGTTTTTTCTCTACAATGTCTACCACATGGTAACCTCATCTCATTCTTCTTTTGTTAGGCAAACCTGTATGTGGGGCTGGTGGTCATGTGTGGCTTTGTCCTTTTTGATACTCAGCTCATTATTGAAAAGGCTGAAAATGGAGATAAAGATTATATCTGGTGAGTGTGAAACCTGGTCTTTAATGAGTATGAAGCGGGGAGGCATAATCTTCCTTTCGACGACCCTTTTCTGATTCTCTGGGATGATCTTTTGCTTGGCTCCCCTTTCTTTCCACATCGGTAGGAATAAGAGTGGACCAGATGGCACTGGCTGACTTATGTGGCCAGCCTTCAGGGGCATACGTGATAGGATATCTATGGTTTTGGAACTGTGCACCAAAAAGCATCATTTCCCTCAATTCCTGAAAGACATCAGATTTTTAAAAGTTGGACTAATAATATGTATTTAATTATCCATACTTTGAATAGTGGTTACCTCTAGGCAGAGGAGAGGGAAAGGGATCTTTCACCTTTTACTCTTAATACTGTTGTATTCTTTAAGCCTTTAACAATGAGAAGAAGATACGCATATAATTTTTTTAATGTAGTAATCCTCTCAACATCTCAGCTAGTTAATGGTAGTTCCAGGGTTCAGACTTAGGCCTCTGCAGAGTCTAAATTTTCTTTTCTCTATGCTCCATGGCTTCACTGAGTTGAAGAGGATCTCAGACACTAGAGTTGTACTTAGTTGGTGGTGGAGTGCTGGTGAAGTTGACTCTTGGGGTTGGGGCGGGGTTTCTGTGTTCTGCACCTTTGTGGGCTTGTGGATAAAGGAAAGTGGGAAGTGCAGTTTGTGACCTGGTTCTTCTCTTTCAGGCACTGCGTTGACCTCTTCTTAGATTTCGTTACTCTCTTCAGAAAACTCATGATGATCCTGGCTATGAATGAGAAGGTTAGCACCACCCAAAGATGAAAGACTGGCTCCTGAGCTCAGCATCTGTGTGTACTTAAAGCTTGAGAACTTGCTCACACTGTGTGGGTCCAGGGTAACTGTAAGGCAGGCCACTGAGTAAGAGTTCAACTAGAAGTCTTTAGCTGTTGGAGAAAAAGGAACAAGTAAAAATCATCCTTTTTTTTTTTTTTCTTTTTAAAATGAATCCCTGAGATTAGTTTCAAAAGGAAAAGAGCTTTAGTGGCAACAAGAAACAGTCTACTATATGAGGAATTTAAAGGTTGTAAAGATAGTTGTGACTCAAAAAGATATCCTAGAGGATTTATATAATACCACCAGCTTTTGTATATATATTTTAGAAATAGGCCAATTTTACCCATTTGTTAGTCTTAATTTTTTTCAAGAGAGGCATTCTATATAGGGTTAGTGAGTGGCAAACATCATCCACTCCAGTAGTAGGGGAACAAATGAAAGCACAGGCCTTTCTTAACAGAATGTAAGGTGGAATGTGAGTCGGTGCAGTGGTGATGGAAGCAGTTGACCAGATGGGATTGGTGGTCCTCTGTCTGGTCCGTACCGCGACTGGACTGAGGACCAAGCAGGTCCTCCAGTTTCAGTCAAAACAACATCCTTTTCATCCATGTAATGATACCCTGGGCTTCCCCCCAGTGCAATGAAGAGTTCAACTGGACTGTATTATTTCGAATGTTGATTTATGCCGAGGATTTATGCTTTCTTCTTAGGCCTAATGGGAAGTTGATCTTGGCTTGGTCTTGGCCTCTCATTTAGTTATTTTAGGGTAGACCGCTGGTCTGCAGCCTTCAGTGGTTGGTATCTGAGCTGTCGTGGTTGTGAGTAGCCAGGAGTGGTTAGGCAGCCCACCTAGCTACTCATGGGGTAGCAACGGGAACAACTGCTTAACCTTGATTGTTGTCAAGTCTGTAGCAACTTGGGAGACCTCCAGCAGAAGATGGTTAAGATTTAGTTCCTCCTATACTGAAGGAGCATCTCTCCTCCCTTTTTACTGTCCGGATCCCTTCCAATCACTAACCAAAGGCAGTGAGGTATCGGCTGACTCAAGAGTTTTAGCTTAAATGTTAATGCTAGAAGTTAATTGGGTAATTTTCCTCCATTTCTAGGATAAGAAGAAGGAGAAGAAGTGAAATGACCATCCAGCCTTCCCCAATTTGACTTCCTCTCCCTCCGCCCCTCATTTCCTCTTTGCACACATTACAGGTTGCGTGTTCTGTGATAATGAAAAGCATCAGAAAAGCTTTTGTACTTTGTGGTTTTCTCTATTTTGAATTTTTTGATCAAAAAACTGATTAGCGAAATATAGTTTGGAGTTTGGCTTCATATTTTTGGGGTTCTTCCCCGCTCCCTTTTCTGCCATCCCCCATCCCTAGCCTCTTCCTCTGCTCAGGCAGCCAGTCCGCCGTGATGAGGAGCGGGATCCGCAGAGGAAGCAAACTCCAGGAGTCCGCTTTACGACTGAGCTTCACCAGTGGACCTGAGCTGTTTGGTAGAGACGCCTTGCTCGGCCCTTCTTCCCTCAGCGTTGTTTGCTTTATGCGCATTTCCTATGGGACTAGGCAGTGTGTTTTCCATTGGAAAGATGTTTGCTGGTCCCATTGTTACTCAGGCTTATTATGTCTGAGCTGCCAACCCCTACAGAGAACATGAAAAGCCTCTTCTGGTGGATGCTTTGCTTCCCCTGAGCTGCCGGAGTCACTGCTGGTCTGGCATACATGCCGTTCTGCCTTGCTGTTACGAAAGGAGTGTAGATTTGTGTAGGTTCCCTTTCCAGTCCCTTGTCTGGCCCTCGGAATCTGCCTGCTTTCCATCCGTGGGGTGGGAGGGTTTCAGCACAAAGGGAAATTCTTGTCAGGCATCTATGAAATGGCTGATTATGTATGGCAAGATATAATGTAGAGTTCCCAGACTTGCCCTTTTTTTTGGTTAAATTGATCACTACCTTAGTTACTGAGTGGCCTCTACCAGGTGGCTGTGATTAAGGGTCCCGGGAGAGGAAGGATAGAGAAGGGGCGGCATGGCTGAGCCTCTGAGGTAATTGTGACTAATCCTGTCAGACCCAAATGAGGGCCTGTTTGGGGCAGGGGAGAGTAGTATCTCCCCCATTAACTGAGTGGGTCTTTGTTCACACCAGTGGCACGGGCCGTGATGGCTTGGGAGGCAGCATTCATAACAGTCCTTAGGTGCGTTTTTGTCTTATCTTGGGCACTAATAGGTAGTGTCAGGCCAGAGATTTGGGGCAGTAGGTAAATGTCCATTTTACAGATGCACTTCAGGTTTTGGTCTGTTCACCTGTTTCTGGAAATCTGCAGCCTTCTTTAGGCAGGGGCTGGGCAACCAAACCTGCAAGACTTCTGCTTTCCTACAGCTCTGTGTTTGCAAGTGTAGGGGGGCAGTACTAATGGGGTCACCAGCTCCTTCCCTGTGAGCTGCCACAGCCAGCTGGCACAGAAGATCAGGCACCCTTGGGAGTATTTGTGGCTCTGGCTACTCACAGGGCTTCAGAGTAAGGGGAACTGAGCCATTGAAAACTCATTGCTAGTAGGACACCATTTTTGGCTTTCCCTGTTCACAACCAGTACCCAGTTTGACCCAATGGCTACTGGTTCACAGTGCACCACATCACTGTGCCATCCCATGAAACAGTTTTGTTCCCAGGCTGTGTGATTTCTGGAGTGGCATGCGACTCGGAATGGCTCGCTTCTGCAGAGGATGCTGCCCTCTGATTTAGCTGCTGTCTCCAGCCTGTGGCTTGAGAATTTACTAAAAGGGATTTCCTTCCCATTCAGCCCCCAATGGCAACTCTCCATACATTTGTTGATTCTCTGCTAGGCCTGAGAATCTGAGTTACATCTCCTGAAGCCAAACTCCACCTCTTGTGCTTTTTTTGCTTGGGATGAGGAGTTTTTCTTTAGAAACAGTGCCAAGAATGACAAGATATAAAAAACTACTTTTAAAGAAAATGCCTAACAGGTTTTTAATACAGTAATCACTGTAATTATCACTTTCTTTTCTAGTTCCTTGGTTTCCAGCTCAAGCTGCATTCTCTAACTCATACTGTGAAGACAAAGGTGTTTTTGATTCAGAAATATATGGAATCTACATAGTCTTAATTTGTAAAAAATAAAGAAAATTCCTTAACCTTTCCTGGTGTAAGTGTGTGTGAAATTCAAGGCCACAGCTGAATGGGGGGTTTGGGGTGCTGTCTGACTTCTTGTTCTTGGGGCTGGGAGTAGGACAGGAGTAAGTTCGTTCTAGGTATGAATAGAAATAAAGAGACCCCCACTTGGGCCTCTCAGTCTGTAGCCCCAGCTTGCCACAGATGTTGGGGATATTCTCTGTTCCATACACAGCCCAGGCCTTTTTCTGGTCCTCCTACCCAGCCTTTATCATAGGGGGTTCATGGTAGCAGCACGTGTAGTTCCAATATACAGCCAAGCTTTGACATTTGGGGATGCATAATGGAAAAAGCATGACAATTCCCTCATTTTGCAAGTATCGTGGTCTGCAGTATCTGTGGTCACCCACTGGGCCCGGCTCTATTCTCGACGGTAGGAATCATCAGTGAAAATATAAAAATCCTTGTCCTCATAGAGTTTATATATGTGATTATAAACCAAAATTTGCATTACAGTCAGGTTACTCCATTTTGTCACGCTTGCCCTCTGGTTGTCACCCTCATTGTAAACAGCTTCCTGTTACTCTGACTCCTGGCTGAGGCCCCAGCTGAGGTGGAGCGGGAAATGTGAGGTGTTTCAGGTACTATCTTCGCACCCTCAATCTTTGTAACCAGAGCAGGACAGTGAGCTCCCTTTTAGTCTTCCGAACCCAACTAGCCCACCAGTCACAAATTAAACGGAAGAGGTTAACACACAGCTCGTTCCACGCCTAGCAGACCTGCAGGCTGAGCTAGAGCGGGGAAGGCATCGGTGGGCAGCGGAAGTGGAAGGATGTCTGTGCTGGGAGAATAGATGGTCTGTTGTGTGAAGCAGGGGATCAGATGGGGGCGTCCACTTGGTGTCAGGTAATGTGCTCCATGTTGGGGCTAGAGGTGGATATAGTTACTGCTTTCTAGGCGTGGCGGAGCAGTGCAGGAGAGCTACACACAGACATTAAGTTCTTACAGGTAAACACAGGGCCATGGACAACAGAGACAGCCCTGCTCCTGGTTCAGGGAAAAGTGTTGATGATAACCTGAACTAAGGTGAACTCTCGAAGACTGAGTCAAGTGAGACAAGGGATGAGGTTAGAAAGGCAGTGGTAGGAGTGGGTGTTTTCAGGTCAAGGGATTAGTATGAGAAGAGGCACAGGAGCATGATTCAGCATGGGGAGTGCTGGGAGTGCAATTGTGGGTTGTAAATTTTACGGATTGGACCAGTAGGAAATGAGAAGGAGGGGGTGAACGATAACTGAGGGCCTGCTGTTTGGTGCTATGGAGCTGGCCTTGTCCTGATGGCAGCAGAGACCATTGAAGGGCTTCTTGAGCAAGGGAATGGTCAGATTTACGTCCTCACACCTCAGGTGACTAGAGAGTAGACTTGGGGAAGGGGGCTAGTTGAAAGGCAATTATACACTAATGCCCAGATGTGGTCTCTCTCCTGTCTCACTAAAAGGAAGCAGAGCTCCTTGGAGAAATGGCCCAGGAAATGTACAAGATGAACCTGGAACATAATGTTATGCCAGAAAGCAAAGGAGCTGTCAAAGATGACTACTGTAGTATCGTTCAAAAGGACTCAGGGGCTAATCTAAAGAGGCTCCTCCTGGCCGAAGATGGGATAATTTGAGCATCAATAAACTCAAAAGTTCATGATATTTTAAAAATATTGGTCAGCTTTGATGGATGCAAGAAACCAGTCACTTCGTCAATAAACAGCAGCATTTATCCTTTCTTTTCTGTATAAACTGTACTTCAAGGTAATCGAAAAGTAAGTAAAAGTTTCTCTCTATAGAAGCACTCCAGCTATTACATGAAGGAATTATAGGATTAGTATCACTATTTTAATCCTCTGACGAAATAATGAAGCTAGGAGATGATAATCAATAGCCACCAACATCATATTAAGAGACAACCTGACATATGCCTCCTGATGGAAGTAAGCAACACTTCCAAAAAAAAAGTTGAATCTCAGGCATATTACATTCTAGATCAAGTACCAGTTTACAAGGAAGACGGGTCAGAGGACTATGTTAAATGACATAATGGGGATGCAAGCAGCAAAATCTAGTAAAACTCTAAGGACAAACAACCTAGATTCCTTTTTAAGAAAAAGAAAAGGCGAAGAAGGAAGAATGAAATAAGAAAAAAAAATTGAGGGAAAGGAACCTAGAGGTTAAGACTTACGAGCCAGTTCAAGAAAATGCAATGTGAAGACCTGAATTGGATCCTGATTCAAATAAACCAACTGTAAATGAGAGAGAGAGAGAGAGAGAGGGAGAACTGGGGCAATTTGAACCTGTGGTAACCATTCTCCAGGATGCCCACCCACCCACCCCTCAAAAATCCTGGCCTCCTGGTATTCATACCTTCTACATGGAAGCAGGCTGGTACATAAAATGGGACGGATACTGCAGAACTGTGTGTGATTTACGAAGCTTGGTCATGAAGGGCATTGCAGCTTCCTCCTTGGCTCTCTGGTGCACTTGCTCTGAGGGAAACCAGGCATGGGTTCTGAGGCCGTTCAAGCTGCCCGGTGGAGAGTTCTTGCAGAGAGGAACCAAGCCACAGCCAGCACTGGATTGCCAGCCAGTGTGATTGAGCCACCTGGAAAGCAGATCCTCCAGGAACTGTCAAGCTTTCAAGTGACTGCGATCTCAGGAGACACTGAGCCGGAACTAGCTAAGCTGCTCCTGAATTCCTGACCCACAGAAACTGAGTGACAATAAATGTTTATTGTTATTTTGAACCACTAACTAACTTACACAGCAATAGATAACTAATACCAACACGGACTAGATAGTTGAGGATTTAAAGAAGTATTGTTAATGCTAAGTATATAATATAATTAATATAAATACTGCTAATCATGTAATTGTGATGATATTCTTTAAAAGTCATCTTTTAGAGGTGCATACTGAAATATCTATAGATGTATTAATATGCTGTCTGAGATTCGCTTCAAAATAATGCAGTTAGGGACATCCCTGGTGGCGCAGTAGTTAAGAATCCGCCTGCCAATGCAGGGGACACGGGTTCGAGCCCTGGTCCCAGAAGATCCCACATGCCATGGAGCAGCTAAGCCCGTGCGCCACAACTACTGAGGCCTCGTGCCGCAACTGCTGAAGCCCGCGCACCTAGAGCCTGGGCTCCACAAAAAGAGAAGCCACTGCAATGAGAAGCCCGTGCACCGCAACAAAGAGTAGCCCCTGCTTGCTGCAACTAGAGAAAGCTTGCATGCAGCAACGAAGACCCAACGCAGCCATAAATAAATAAATAAATAATGAGGTTGGGTGGCAGCAGAGAGTGGAGGGTATAGGTGAAGTGAATGGTCATGAGTTTATATTGGTCGTAGCTGGGCAATGGACATATTCGCTGTACTATTCTACTTTTTTGTACGGTTGAAATTTGCTATAATAGTTTAAAAAAAAAGGTACTTAGCAATGGTCCAGGCAAGAGAAAAGATGGTCTGAAATAGAGCAGTAGTTATAAGGATAGGAATGTAGACAATGAAATAAAATATTCAGGAGGTGAAATGTCCAGGCCTTAGTGAATGAATAGATGCAGAGAGGAGAGAGAGAAGAATCTAGGGTAACTCTCAGGTGTCTTGGACGGTCCTACCAGCCACTTGCCAGCTCTGCAAACTTGGGAGAATCAGTCAGCCTTTCTGTGTCTCATTTTCCCATGTGCAAAATGGAGGTAAAAACAGACTTACCTCATAGGATGATTATGAGGATTAAGTTAATTAAAACATGTAAAGAAAGCACTTAGTGTGGTGTTTGGCACATAGTAAATCCTCCAAGCGTTAGCTCTTCCATTGGGGACGCCCAGGACTGGGGGTGGGATGGCACTTTTGGTTTTGAACATGCTGAGAAGGCCACCATCAGGGATTTCCACAAAGGTGCCAGGAGCCCTTTGCATATAAATCTGAAGCTCAGGAGAGAAGTCAGGGATAGACATGTGGAAGATTTGACACATTTTAAACCCATACAAATGAGTCAGCTCCTTGAACAGACCACCAAAAAAGATACACAAATAGCAAATAAGCACATGAAAAGCTCTTAAACCTCATTAGGTATTAGGCAAATGCAAATGAAGTCAACCATGAAATACCACTATACACTGATGAGAATGGCTAAAAATTTTTTTTTGTTAATTGTGATAAAACCAAGTACTGATGAGAATGTGGAGCAACTGGATCCCTCACACTGCCAAGTGGTGAGGTAAAATGGTACAACCTCTGGAAAACAATTGGCAGTTTCTTATAAAATTAAACATGTATTAACCATACAACGTAGCAATTGCACTACTGGGTATTTATCCTAGAGAAATAAAAATTTGTATCCACGCAAAAATCTGGACAGAATGTTCAGAGAAGCTTTATTTGTAATAGCCAAAAACTGGAAACGATCCAAACATCCTTCAACGGGGGAATGTACAAACTAACTAATACATGCATGTAAATACGTGCAGAGTAGCGATGGAATGCTACTCTGCAATAAAAAGGGAAAGCTATAGATACATACAACTCAGGTGCATCTCAAAGGCATTATTTTATGAAGATTGAGTGAGCCCAGTGGAACTCCAGGAACCTCACCATTTAAGGAGCATATGGAAATCTTTTAAATCTGTGCACTACCCTCAAACTCAACTCCTGCTGCCTAGGTGCAGGCCCTACTGAATCTTGCCTGGAATATTGCTCCAGCCTCCTTACCGGCCTCCCAGTCCCCAGCCTTGGGTCTCTCCCGTGCACTCTGCACACTATTTCTAGACGAATCTTTCTGATGGCGAGCACTGAACTTTTCAATGACTCATTTTTGCTGTCAGGATAAAGTCCAAACTTCCCATCATACAGTCAAGTCTCCTGCTTACCTCTGTCCTCTTATCTTTTAGTCCTCCAGCCATAATAAACTCATATTTATGCTAGAGTGTTCCGTTTGATCCCTCACTGCTAGGCCTTGGTATATTTATTTTTCTGCCTAGAACTCTCACCCACACCCACTTGGCCTGACTCATCATACCCACCCTGCAGTTCTTAGTTTTGATACCACCTCTTCTAGGAAGCCTTCTCTGAGCCCCCAAGACTGGGTTTTAGCCCCTTCTGGGGCCTCCACAGCATCCGGGCACCATCCATCAGAGCACTACCCACGCTCTCCTACGATCCATCACCCAGTGACTGGCATCACGCACTAGAACTGTGAGTCTCAAGGGCTGGGACATGCCACATTTATCCCTGGGTCCCTGGTTTAGTTAGCTCAGTGTTCACACCTACTAGGTGCTCAATGAATGTTCCTTGTGTCAACAACAGTGTGGGTGCATGAGGAAATGAATGAATGAAAGGGGAGGCCCGGCGTGGGGCGGAAGGGCCCCTGCAGAGTGTCCTGAGTTCAGAAGGGGCAGGAAGAGAGAGGCAAACCAGGCCCAGAGTCCCTTCTGCGCCCTTGCCAACGCTGCCTGCCTTGGGACTGGCTGTGGGAAAAGTGCCCACCCTGAGGTCCAGCTGGGGCTGGACTGGCGAGGGAGGTTCCAGGTGAAACAGACTCTGACAGGGACAGTTTATGTCCGTCCAAGTCCACGTATTCATGTTCTCTGTACTTTGTGCAACGCGTGTATTGGGTGTGGGGAGAGAGTAGCCAGGATGCCGTGTGATGGTCACCAGTGGTGAAGGGAGGGCTCCCTGCATCTCGTCTTCTCGCCACAGGGTGGCACTTCAGGCCTGCAAAACCTCTTAGATGGGCGCTGCCGCTATTGCGCCACCTGGTGGCCATGTATTTTCCTACTGTTCCGTAGTAAATGATTTTTTTCTTTTCAAGTTGAAGAATCTCAAACAAAGAACATATGCGGCATACTTGAATTTGAGGCTTTTAAATAACTCCTTGGATTGCTTCTGCCTTAGAGAAGGCCCCCAGTGCTACCTTGTTAGCTACCCTACGAGTTAACGACGGAAACCCGATTTTATGGTGGCTTCTGCCACCTTAGGCCCCAGCTGCCCTCTGCTCAGACTCTTCCCTGCCCACTCGCTCTCCCGCAGGAGTCATCCGCGGCACTTATCAGAGACCCGTGTTCAACTGTGCTCCTGTGGATGGTCCTCCACCACCCACTCCCTGGTTCCTCGATCTTCACCCCTCCCAGGACTTTCACTTCTGGCTCATTTCAGCTAGCCTCAGAGTATAGAAGTCAGTATAGAAGTCTACTCTTCCACTCTCAGCCCACAGCCCACATCGTCCCAGCTCTCGCATGCTCTCTCCCTTGCATTCTGGGTGCATTGAAACTCCAGTCCTGCCCCTTAACCCCTCCGCTTTATCCTGCTCCTTTCAAGGCCCCTCAGGCATCACCTCTGTCTTTGTTTACTGCAGACTCTGGAGCTGGACTGCCTGGGTTTGAATCACAGGTCTTCCACAGACAAGCTTTGACCTTGGGCAGCTTACGTAAGCTCCCTGAGCCTCACTCTTATATTAAAATGGGGATTAAAATAATACCTACCGGGGCTTCCCTGGTGGCGTAGTGGTTGAGAATCTGCCTGCCAATGCAGGGGACACGGGTTCGAGCCCTGGTCTGGGAAGATCCCACATGCCGTGGAGCAACTGGGCCTGTGAGCCACAACTACTGAGCCTGCGCGTCTGGAGCCTGTGCTCCACAACAAGAGAGGCCGCGACAGTGAGAGGCCCGTGCACCGCGATGAAGAGTGGCCCCCGCTTGCCCTCGCACAGAAACGAAGACCAAACACAGCCAAAAAAAAAAAAAAAAAAAAAAAAACCTACCTAAAAAGGTTGTGGTGAGGATGAATTGAATTAATATGTGTGAGCACTTAGAACAGTGCCTGGCACACTGTAAATGCTGTGTATGTGTTCGCTCTTATATGTTATTATTATTGCTCAAGCTGGAGTCTATGGCGGATGACACCACCAGCCACCTCAACAAAGCCCATCCTTGCACTAAGCCCACAATCTTCCTTTTCTAGTCCTAGAACCAGGCCTCTGCACCCTGCTAAGAGAAGAAACAGGAACCACAAAAATCCCACTTTCCTGCAGATTGTGCCACTGGACATTTCTCCTTCTCAGCCTCCATTGGGCTCCAGCCTCCTTTGAAAATTCCTTGGCTTGTCCTTACCCTGGTCCCTCTGCTCTGTCTGCAGTGACCATTCTACATCGTCACCACTTTGCCCATGCACATGGTATGAAATTCAAAAGGTATAAAAGGTTACAGTGAAAAAAGAGTCCCTCTGTGGTAACTTGATAAACATGCCACCATATTTTGTAGTCTATCCTCTTGACACGGGATGACCCTTTGTCTCCCACACCCTGATCCTCACAGCCCTGCACATTCCCTGCTCTGTTCCCGTCTCCCGAAACCCTTCCACTGGGCCCTCTCAAGCTCATGGCTCTTCATCAGCAAACTTCTCATGGACACAGCCTCTTCAAATGTTCCCTTTGACCTCCTGGCTCTCCCTGAGGATGCCCTCCCTGCAGATCTCTCAAGTGGGCACTGCTTTCTCTCCCTCAGCCCCTGTGCCATGAGGCCAGTGGGTGTATAGGCACCCCCTGTACTCCTCAGTGCTTTCAGACCGTTTTTCTTCCCTAAAGTCCCTCAGCTTTGAATCTCATGTCAACGGACTATTCCACCCACCATGCCCCTCTTTTCCACTTGTCTATCAATCTCTGGGTTACTTCCTCTTATTTCTTGAGGTTTTGGTTCCTGCCTCACTGTCACCCCCTCTGATGCTAATTCTGTCCTAATTCTGAGAGCTCTCAATATCTACAGAGGTAATCCTCCCAATACCTTGGCCTCTGCATTCCATGACCTCTTTTCCAATGACCTTGCCCTCTACCCTATCTGAGCTACTCACTTCCATGGTCATCCCCTGGTCCTTCTCATTACCCATAACTGCAACCCTTCTGTATTAGTGTCCCAGGGCTTCCGTAACAAAGTGTCACAGATTGGGTGGCTCAAAAACCAGAAATTAACTTGCTCACAGTTCTGGAGGCTAGAAATCCGATCAAGGTGTTAGCAGGGTTGCTTCCTTCTGAGGGCTGTTGAAGGAGAATCTGCTCCTCTCAGACCTCTCCCCTAGCTTCTGGTGGTTTGCTGGCAATCACTGGCATTCCTTGGCTTGCAGATGCATCACCCTGATCTCTGCCATCATGTTCACGTGGCATTCCCCCTGTGTCCAATTTTCCACTTTTTATAAGGACATCAGTCATTTTGGATTAGGGCCCACCCAAATGACCTCATTTTAACTTGATTACTTCTGTAAGGTCATTCCCCAAGGTACTGGGGTTTAGGACTTCAATATTTTTTAAGGAGGGGAGGGACACAGTTCAACCCATAACGTCTCCCATTCTCCCATAATCTCCATTTCATGCATCCCACCCTCTGACTGTCACCTCTTTTCTTCCCAACATCTTTCCAACTCCTTCCCCCTAGTACTTTATCTCCAAAACTCTTTTGATTCCACCAGGACCTTCAATCTACTGATTCTACCCCACTTCATGCCTCTCTCCTTTATTGCTCTCTCTTCCCGCTTTAACCAGTGTAAAGCCCACAGCCAGTTAACGGAATCGCTTCTATGCATGTATCTTTGATTCCCTTGCCTCTCTCTCTTTGTTGCACTTATTTGGCAAATTGGCAGCCCTGGCTAATCCAACTTGCTCCCTATTCTGTACCTAATATGGCAGGAGAAAACCCCCCAACACATTCATATTAGTAAGTCTCACTTTTAATTCCTAATCACCTCAAGTGGACCCTTCATGCTGCCTGGTAATCCTACTATATTCTCTAACCTATTCACTAACTTTTGAGCTCCTAGACTGCTACTCATTCTACCTCCTCTCTTTTCAAACCCCCAGCAACTCTTTCTCCCATCTTTCCTCTTGGCCAATGACCGTGATTATTTCCTTGAGAAAATAAAAGCAATCAGAAAATTTCTTCTGGGACTTCCCTGGTGGCTCAGTGGTTAAGAATCCACCTGCCAATGCAGGGGACATGGGTTCGAGCTCTGGTCCTGGAAGATCCCACTTGCCGTGGAGCAACTAACCCCGTGCGCCGCAACTACTGAGCCCACGCGCCACAACTACTGAAGCCTGCGTGCCTAGAGCCGGTGCTCCGCAACAAGGGAAGCCACTGAAATGAGAAGCATGCACACCGCAATGAACAGTAGCCCTCGCCGCAACTAGAGAAAGCCCACGTGCAGCAACGAAGACCCAACGCAGCCAAAAGAAAATAAATAAATAAATAAAGTTTCTCTATAAGTAGACACCACCACATACACTCACCTACCTGCCTTCTTGTACCTGTGGATGCTGCTTAAGTCCACTTGTGCACTGAAGCCCATCAATTTCCTCTTTTCTCTCCTGCATCATCAAATTTTCTCTGTTTTGTCATCCCCATAAGAAAATGCTTTAACTTCTATCGTTAAGAAACCCTCTCTTAGGGCTTCCCTCGTGGTGCAGTGGTTGAGAGTCCGCCTGCCGATGCAGGGGACACGGGTTCGTTCGTGCCCCGGTCTG
This sequence comes from Hyperoodon ampullatus, assembly GCF_949752795.1. Classification (NCBI taxonomy): domain Eukaryota; kingdom Metazoa; phylum Chordata; class Mammalia; order Artiodactyla; family Ziphiidae; genus Hyperoodon; species Hyperoodon ampullatus. The sequence goes on from NC_136924.1 coordinate 55,579,043, forward strand.
GGAAGATCCCACATGCCGCGGAGCGGCTGGGCCCGTGAGCCATGGCCGCTGAGCCTGCGCGTCTGGAGCCTGTGCTCCGCAACGGGAGAGGCCACAGCGGTGAGAGGCCCGCGTACCCCCCACCAAAAAAAAAAAGAAACCCTCTTTTAGAGCCTGGGAACAGCAACTCCTCCATAATAATGAGCACACCCAGCCCCCAGATCTTGGTTTCTAGAGATTGTTCCCCACTGAAAGAAACCAGGACTCTTTGGAAAAATGGCTGATTTCAGGGCTGGGTTTGGGAAGATGAATCTTGAACATGTTACACCAGAAAGTATGTACTCAAAAAGAATGATGGAGATTTGTCAAAAGACAAAACAAAACAAAAGCCAGTTTTAAAGGGATCCTACTGGCCAAATCATGGACAATTTGAGCACTGAAGTAAATAATGGTAGTAATGGATTATAAACCATTGAATAAAATAGGACACCATGAGTCCATACTGATATAAATAAATGCATAAATAGAAAGTTTGATGAAAGTGAAATATTTACATAGTTTCAAAGTACCTTCCCACTATGTTCTGTGCTGTTTCTGCTTTATTTCCTCTGACCTCTAAAGAGATGGAGTATCCCAGGGCTTGGGACTCAGACCTTTCCTCTTCTGACTCTCTTGGTGATCTCATACAGTCCCCTGGTTTTAAATAACATCCATATGCTGATGACTTACCAATTTATATCTCCAGCCTGGGCTTCTTTTCTGAACTCTAGACTTCTATAACCCACTGCTTACTCCACATTTTCCATTGGTTATTGTCCAATAGACATCTCAAACTTAACACATCCAGTACTTAACTCCTGAGCTTCCCTCCCTCAAGTCTGCTCTATCCACAGTCTTTTCCATATCAGTTAATGGCAACTTCTTCCTACCAATTGCTCCAAAAACCTTAGTCATCCTTTTTTTAAAAAATGTATTTATTTGTTTATTCATTTTTGGCTGCTTTGGGTCTTCATTGTTGCGCACAGGCTTTCTATAGTTGCAGCGAGCGGGGGCTACTCTTCATTGCTCTGCAGCATGTGGGATCTTCCCGGACCAGGGCTCGAACCCATGTCCCCCGCATTGGCAGGCGGATTCTTAACCACTGAGCCACCAGGGAAGCCCCCCTCGATGTAGTTTTGATTTGCATTTCTCTAACAACTAGGGATGTTGAGCATCTTTTCATGTGCCTATTGGCCATCTGTATGTCGGAGTTATCCTTGACTCTCCTCTCTTCCCCACATCAATTACATTATCAAATCTTGTTGTTTATAGTGCCTCTGCCGTGGAACAGGCCCCCATCTCTCACTGGAATTGCCCAAGAGGCTTTCTTACTGGTCTGCTTCCATACTTGCCCTCTACGGTTTATTCTTATCACTCTCTAATTGCTCCCCATTTCACTCTGAGTAAAAGCCAAAGTCCCTACACTGGGCTCCAAGACTCCAAGGCATGATCACTAAATCCTGCCAAATTGGCTAAGAATAAAAAGTTTGATACTGGGCTTCCCTGGTGGAGCAGTTGTTGAGAATCTGCCTGCTAATGCAGGGGACACGGGTTCGAGTCCTGGTCTGGGAAGATCCCACATGCCATGGAGCAACTAGGCCCGTGAGCCACAACTACTGAGCCTGCGCATCTGGAGCCTGTGCTCTGCAACAAGAGAGGCCGTGATAGTGAGAGGCCCGCACACCGTGATGAAGAGTGGCCCCCGCTTGCCGCAACTAGAGAAAGCCCTCACACAGAAATGAAGACCCAACACAGCCAAAAATAAATTAAAAAAAAAAAAGTTTGATACTACTCAATCATGTAGAAGATAGTCTCACTTATACATTGTTGATGAAGCGCAATTTGTTAATACCTATAAAAGTTTTTTAGTTAAGCATATTCTATAATGCAGCAATCTTATGGAAATACACAAGAGTGGCCAAAGACACATATGCAACGTTCATTGCAGCATTGTTTGTCATGGGAAAACGCGTAAACATTGCACACCCATACAATGGAAGACCGTGTAGGATAATGGATATTCATGGGCTTTGGAAAGATCTCCAAGATACATTAGTAAGTGCTAAAAGAAGCAGATCAGTAATTATAGAATAATCTCATTGTCTAATAAAAGGTCAACATAAACATACTCTGTGTGTTTGCGTGTGTGTGCATTTAAAAAGCAATTTGACGGAGCTGTCCCTTAGAGCTATCTGAGAGACTGTCTCCTGGGCTTGAAGTCCTCAAAATGTCTGCCGAATAAAACATAATTTTCAAGGAAAAAAAAAGTGATTTGAAAGGAATTCCAATCAACTTGGGTTATGTCTGGGGAGTAAGACTGGGAGTTGGAATATGAGAGACTCTTCCTCTTCCTTATATGAATATTCTATTCAATCTCAATTATTTTTTAAACCACGAACATGCACTTTTATAATCTATGTCTTTAACAATTACAAAAGAAGGTTTTTTTTTTTTTTTTTGCGGTACACGGTTCTCTCACTGCTGTGGCCTCTCCCGTTGCGGAGCACAGGCTCCGGACGTGCAGGCTCAGCAGCCATGGCTCACGGGCCCCACCGCTCCGCGGCATATGGGATCCTCCTGGACCGGGGCATGAACCCGTGTCCCCTGCATCAGCAGGTGGACTCTCAACCACTGCGCCACCAAGGAAGCCCACAAAAGAAGGTTTTTAAAAAAGGTCTTCCTTACCCCAAGATCAAAGAAATGCTCACCTATACTTACTTTAAATTCATATGTCTTAAAAAAAATTACTTATATGCTTGAATTAACTCACCCAGGACTATAGAAGGGGATATATACCTAGAATTTGCTGCAGAGAATGACTGTTTCCTTTAAAAACTTTTGATAAAGGAAACAAAACACTATTTGTAGAAAATCTAGAAGAGGGTAAAGAAGAAAATAAAAACCACTGGCAACCCACAGAAAACCTGTTAACATTTTGGGACATTTCCTGCAAGAGACAGGGTACCCATTAAGGTGGAATCTGGAACCTTTTTATAGTCTTTTGCTGATGACTTGATGCCATTTGTGGGGGACAAGGAAGGGGGGTCTGGAAGTTTGGGCTTCTTTTGTTTGGGAAATCCAGCAGAAAGGGTCATACACAATGGTAAGGCAAACATGCACCCATTGTTCATGGAGAAAAAAGTGAGGTCACCTTAATCCTGCAAGCAGATGTTGCAAACTGAGATACGAAGTGTCCTGCCATAGTGAGGATCAAGTGGTCTTTTAGCCAAACCCTTCCCTGAAGTACAAAGAGAAATTGGTTTCCCAGGAGTGTCTTGAACTCACCTGTGTGTCCCCTGCCACAGAATTATTTCAGATGGAATATTCTGTTTGTGTGGAGGGCACACACAGTCATGTGCGCCAGGGGTGGCTTGTCTGGGCTCAGCACCCCTTAGTGGCACGCTGGGGGACCTAGGGACGAGAGCTGCCCACCTTGGAAGAGTTGGTAGGGAAGGGCTGGCTCCAGGTACCAGGTGTGGCTGATGCTACTCTGCCCTGGTGACTGGCAGTGAGCTTTTTCTCAGGTGGCCCACGCTGCCCTGGGGCCTAAGAGGCTACCTTGCATTTGCAAACACTGCAGGACAGAACCCAGCAGCAGACTGAGCAGACCCTGGTGACAGAAACATGCACGGATCCTTGGTCTCAGCTTGTAGGAGGTGGAATCCAGAGTTGAACCCACCATGCCAAGCTCCTTCCCGGAAAGGAAGTAGGATAAATATCCTGTAGGCGAACAATTCTGTTTTAACAAGGAAATGAGGTAATCCATCAGGTTCAAACAGAATAAAGGGCTTAAGAAACCAAGAAATAAAAAGAGAAGGAGGTAGACTTCTTTGAGCCCGCCTGGCAAGAGGCAGAGATCAGCAGCTTGGGAATAACATCCTTAAGCCCCTAAAAGCAGAAGGGACAGTGGGATAGCTACCTGGAAGCAGAAGATAGAAGAAAATGCGATCCTGACATTTGAAGAAAATCAAGACGTCTGACTCGACCCTTCTCTAAGTCGTGTTAATTTCCTCAATGATGACATCAACTAAGGGAAACAGGAGGGAGAACGGCCAGGTTGGGAGAGGGGTGGGAAGAGCAGAGAGCTGAGGAGAAAGCTGGTCTGGTCCAATTTCCCAATTGTCCATAGATAAGGAAAACCAAGGCCCACAGAAGGGATGTAACTTTCCCCACAGAACCAGACTCAGTGGCTAAGACAGACTCTTGACGCCCAGTCTAGTGCTCTCCAGCCCTGCCCTTCAGAAGTGATCCAAGGCCAAAAAGGGAGGAGGAGATTAAAGTCCTGGCAGAAGAGAGCAAAGTTACACACCCAAAAAGAATCACTCCCACCAGGCTCCATCACTTCTCAGCCTTGGAAAATCACTGAATGGTTTTTTTTTTTTTTTGGCTGCGCCATGTGGCATGCAGGATCTTAGTTCCCCCACCAGGTATCGAACCCATGCCCCTGCACTGGGAGCACAGAGTCTTAACCACTGGACCACCAGGAAATTCCCCCATTGAATGTTTTTGAGCTTCAATGTCTTCATCTATGAAATGAATCAGGAGGCTGGCAATACAGTAGGTATTTAACGGGGAGTTCTTTCACTGCTCTCTGGACCATTCAGGGCTGGAGAGACACTGCTGAAAGGAGCTAGTATAAAGGGAGGCATTAACAACCTCCCCGCCCCTGACCTTCCTTGGGCTGGGCAGAGCACAGGACAGCATCCAGTGGTATAACCGAGTTGTGAACAGGCCCAGCACTACTCCCTGTCCAAGCACCCCTGACCTCAGCTTGGCAAGCCTGTGATGTCAAGAAAGATCATGTATTCAGTACAGGGGCCCCTACCTCCATGATGAACTGTCCAGAGTCCCAGCCACAAGGCCAGGGGTGTTCAGCATGCATGATGCCCAGGTGGCCTCCAGACGGTATGTCATGGGGAGGCAGTGAGTGCAGACAACGGCAGGGGGGGTGCTCTAGACGAGTCACCCCACATCTTGCAACCTGGGCCGGAAGGAGGCCTTCCTAGGCCCAATTTGACTGGCCAATGTGAGATGGGCTGGGGCCCACCTGGGTCACCTTCAGGTCACTGTCCAACTCCACACCCAACAGGAAATCCAAGGGCTGGAGGGTGACAACCACCCACCCCATGGCCTTCTCACGTCACACGGAGACCCTTCCACACAGCCTCATTCCTGGCCTCCCCATCCTAAAGTGAGAATTTGAGAGCCAGGGGAACTTCTGGCTGAAATCTGAGGTAGAAACAGGGGCAAGAAGCTCTGAGGAAAGCCCAAAGTCCGTGGAGAGACTAGAAGGCAGCAAGTTGGAGGCCCAGTTGCACCTCACTTCATGACAATGGGAGGCTGTGGACACTTAACTCTGTCTACCCCTGGGCCCCTGAAGCTCAGAGTCTGCACGTCCCACCTGAGCTGGTATGTCCAGGGTTTGAGCGCACGCCCATAGCTGCCCTCCCCATCTTCTTCTCTCTGAGGGGCAGCCCAGCCTTCTGCCCTGCCCAAGCCCTGGGCCAGGGGAATTTCCCCACCCCCAGGCACCATTCCAGGTCTAAACAGACCCCACTTCCCCAACCCTTAGTTACCTTCTAGGGTGACTCCAGCCAGTGGCCCTGGTGGAGGGAGCTGCCTCACAAGGGAGCCTGGAGTCCTGCACCCTGGTGCCCACGCAGTCTCCACCTGCCTGTCCATCCCTGAGTCCTCCCACAGAATGAGCTGAGTCAGGGGCAGGGAGGGGCCTCCACGTTTTATTAGGGATACGGCAGAAGCAGAGGCTGGAAGCAGAGCAGCCGCGTTTTTAACAACAGATAAATTAACCGCAGTGCGGGGATGGGGGGAGGGGGCGCGGGTGGGTGGAGAGTGGGCCAGGTGCTTTAATATAAAACAACAACAACAACAAAAAAAAACCCAAAAAAGACAGACAAATGGGCCCCAAAGACATGGGGCAGGAGAGGGCAGCACCATCCAGACAGCGGGGAGGGCCAGGGCAGACGGAGAGAAGGCAACTTGACCCCTCGCCCCTGAACTCCACCAGCACGGGGCTTCTGAGGCAGGGGAGCTGCCAGGGTGGGTGGAGATGGCACGGCTGGTGGGCAGGAAGCCCAGCACCACAAGATGGCTCAGCCTGAAGTGGGAGCTGGGGGCCGGGACACAGCGGCCTTGAACCCCCAGTCCCGCAGAGGAAGAGCCTTACTCTGGGTGAGAGAAGGGACCAAGGGTGGGGTCTCTCCCTGAGCTGAGAGCGGTCATCTCCTCCACAGCAGCGGTGGGCAGTGGGGTGTGCCGGGGAACCCCTTCACCTTCTTGTCCATCTACCTGCTTGGTCCCTTCAGGGAGGGGCCCCACGGGCCCCGAGGGGGCGGGGCGTGAGGCGAGCGGGCCCAGTCCATGGTCTCCGAGGCCAGAGCGGGGCGTGGCCGCTGCAATCGCTCAGCCCTGACTCCCGCAGGAGGACAGCGAGTCATAGAGTGAGTCACTGAGAGACTCTGAGGTCTCCAGCCCCGGGGGACCCCCACTGGCCACTCTCCCTTCCTCGCCCACGTCCGATGTGCTGGGGGTGCGGCTACCCCCAAACGCTGGGCCCTGGGGCGCAGGAGCTGGGCGGCTGGGCTCCAGGCTCCGCTTTCCGTCCACGTCCACGGGCAGGGCCTGGGGAAGGAGGGAAGGCTCGGGAGGAAGCTCCTCTCACCCCTCCCCGCCTGAGAGGCTCTGCCCACCTGACGGGGGCGCTGCAGAGGAAGCGCGCTGCAGAGGAAGCACGCTGGAGGCGCGACTGAGCACAGTCCTACAGTCCCACCAAGGTTCCGGAAGGGAGAGAAGCCCTTTCCCCAAGAGGGGTATGAGAAGGCGGGGGATGGGGGGTGGGGTGCTGCCCACTCAGTCCTCCTCCCGGACAGGGCTGTACCTCACCCCATGTCATTCCCTCCTGCCCTCCAGTGCTGTTCCCTTTTCCCCTTCGGCCATGCTCACCATGGGGGTCCTGGGCAGCCCCTCCAGTTGTCGGGGCGGGCATAGGAAAGGGTCAGAGGAGCCGCTGGCTGCCCTCGCGTTGGGGAAGGTCCAGTTCTTGGCCAGCTGGACAGGAGCAGGAGGGCCTGGGTCTTCACAAGGATCTATCCGGGGACAAGGGGAAGGTGGGTGGTGGGTGGAGCTCCCAGAGAGGCCCACCCCCCTGCCCAGGCACTCACCGTGGGGACAGGTCTGATGGCCCCGGTGGCCCGGAGCAGCTGTGAGCAGGGCGGGGAAGGCCGGCATGCTGGGGTGCCGCCCGCTCACCAGCAGCTCCTCTATGCCAGGCACCTCACGCTCCAGTGTGTGGGCACGGCGGGGGACTTTGGTAAGGGGTGGGGGCCGAGCTGGGGGCACCCCGGCCGGGGGCTCCAGCCGTGGTGGCTTGGTCTTGGGAAGATTCTTACTGGGGGTCCCACTGCTGCCATGGTCTGGGGGCGGGAACGTCCCAATGCCACTGTCCAGAGTTCGAGTCAAAGAGCCACAGGCTGGGGAGGGGAGGGGAAGTCAGGGATGTGAAGCTGCAGGCGGCTCAGCCCCTCTGCCTTCTTATGGCTTTCTGCCCCTGCCCAGGTTCCACCCTTGGTCAGGGACCCTCCTGGCCCCACCGGCTCAGTCATCCCTGCCTGCCCTGCCCCACCTCCCCTAGTCCTGGGGAAGAGGGCAGGGCAGGTACCCTATAAGGCAGGGAGGGATTTATTCCTGTGCAGCCCCAGTGCCCACTGATGCTTGGCACCAAGTTGCTATAGGGCCTGGCACCTGCTGTGGTGACAGGAAGGAGTAAAGCGAGCAGGGGGTAAGGGGCAGGTCCCAGCCTTGGCCCTTGACCCTGCTGACCTGTGAAATGTGAGGTGGGCACTGGCTCAGCCAGACTGTCCTCTGAGGGCATCTCTTCCCGCCTCCCCGGCTCGCCGCTTGGCTGTACAGGGTACAGGAGACCTCAGAGCCCATTCCTCCTCCACCCTAATCCCCTCCATCAGGACCCTTGGAGTATGGGTCTGAGAGTCCTGGCAACCTGCCAGCCCTCAGGAGGCCCTCTCCCCTCCCCATTCTCCTCGGAGACCAGAAAGGCATCCAGCAGCTTCCAGGCCCCAGGGAAGGGGAGCCCTCCAGGCGGTAAGAGACCTGGCAGGGCCACAGAGCCAGGCCCTCCACCCAGCCCCCGCCCCAGGAACTTACCTTCCCAGGAGGTTTCCCGCAGCCCTGAAGAGGGCCCACCAGGCCATTTCGGGGCCCACAGGCCGGCCAGGGGTTCTTGGGGTCAGAGGACACTGGCTGGAAATCGCCATACTCAGGTTTGGGCTCCCGCCAGCTCTTGGGGGGCAGCTCCTTGCCATCCACCCTGGGGGCGGCAGTGCAGATTGCCATGAGGGAGGCCCGGGCCCACTCATACATTCTGGCCTCCCTCCCTCCAATGGTGCTGGGCCTAGTGAGGCACCCACTGCCCCCTGCCCCTGGGGAAGAGGACATATCACGGTGGCTTCCCACATCAACCTCTCCTGACACCAGGAACAGGCCAAGACCCCAGGGAAAACTCCAGAGGATCAGCAGGGGCAGGGAATATGGGAGAACTCCCCCAAAGCTACCCAGGGTCAAGCCTAAGAGACCTCTCCGATAATGTCTGCCGGTAGAGAGCGGACACGGTCACATCCTGGTCCACATGCGACACACCCTGCCTACCCCAGCTGACTTTGAGTGCACTTGCTGTCCAAACCACACCCTACCTGGAGCCCGATTCCTGAGGACATTCTGCCTTACCTGGACCAGAAACAGCAACCCCAAGATGGGGTAGCCCCTTCTCTAAACCACAGTTCCCTTTGCTGAGTCTGTGGCAGGTGCCAAAGGGCAAGATAGGACGGGAGCCCTCCTTTTTCTACAGGATAGAAAACCCCGGAGGGAGAAGACCTGCATCAGCCGTTAGGTACTAGCACTCCCTTAACTACTGCATGCTGCACCTCAGACAGGCTGCCTCATCTGACTCAAGACAATCCAAGAAAATGTGGACTGTTAACTCTTCTCAAATGAGAAACTGGGTCTCAGCAAGTTGAATGTCAGCCAGCCAGAGAGGAGGGGAGCTGGGGCACAAACCCCTGGCTCCTTGTTTGAGGCCCCAGTCTCTCCTCTGGGCCAGGCCACTAACCCTCAAGATGCTTTGGTGCCATTTCATTTGACCTCCTACACCTTTTGACCTCTAGGAAGGCCCAGTTCCTGGGAAAGGCAGTCCCAACCCCAGGGATGCCCGTGTAGAGAAAAGGGCCCCCAGCCACCAAGCCCCTGCCAGCTGGTCCCAGGTTCTCACCTGTTAAGCAGCTGCTGCATGAAGGTGTCTGCACCCTGGTACATGCCGGCCAGCTGGCCCTGCACCTGCCCCAGGCCTGCACTGGGCCCTGGCGCTGGTCCCCCGGGCCGTGGCTGGGCCCTGCTGCTCAGGTAGGCCTTCTCCTCCTCCAGTGCCCGGCGCAGGTCTTCCGCCTTGGCCATCAGCTTGGAGATGTTGAGGCTCTCGGCCTCCAGCTTCCGGGCTTCCATCTTGACCTCCTTCCGGAGCGGGGAGCCCCCGCCAGCCCCTTCCTTGCCCTTGGCGGCCTCTGTGCGGCGGTTCAGCGCTGGCAGCTTACTCTTCTTAAGGCCGAACCAGCTGGCGATGCTGCTAGCGTTGCGGTGCTTGGCCTCGGTGCCGGGGGCCCGCTCCTGGCCCTGGAGCCGCAGCATGTTCTCCTCGATGCCCTTCATCACCTTCTCCTCAATGGCCGAGTGTGGGGCCCGCCCCTCAGGGCCTGGGCCTGGGTCGGCAGGGCCAGATGCTGGGGGTGTGGGCTGGGCCGTAGTGCCGCCGCAGTCTGCCCAGGGTGGGCCCTTCCCCTTGTCAGGCTTGGGGGGCTCCTTGGTGGCTGGTGGGGCCACAGGTCGGGGCACCACCTTGGTGGGCGACTTAGAAGGCAGCTTTGTCGGGCTGCCATGGGGACTCTTATTGGGCTTGCCGAGGCTGGGGGTTGAGGTTGGCACTTTGGCAGGGGTGCGGGGTACCTGGGGGCACAGGGCCCCTGCCAGCCGGCTCTTGGCCAGCTCCACTTTGGTGAGGCAGCTCCTTGGTGAGACAGGCTCCAGGTCCACCCGGGCCCCCATGGAGTGGGAAGAGTAGACTCGGGACCCAGGGTCCCCCAGGAGCCCAGATTCCTGTTGCTTCAGGCTGCTTGTGCCTAAGGCCACGGCCCCCCGCAGGGCCCCCTTGGCTTCTGGCTGCTCAGGGGGCCTGGAGGCAGAGGGCGCTGTGTCTCCAGTGCTCTCCCCTGACTTCCCTCCTCCCCGGGCCTTCTCAGGGCCAGGCCTAGCTGGCACACCATTCTTTTCTGGGCCCTGGGGCCCCTCGGGGCCAGTCTTCAGTTTTCCCAGGGCTGCTAGTCTGTCCCGCAGAGGTGTGTAGCCAGGATCCCCAGGTCGCCGGCCCGGCCCCTGGCCAGGTTTCTTGGACGAGCTGCCCGGGGTCCTGCGGCCAGGGTGGGGAGACTCCGAGCCTGCCTTGTCCAAACTCTTCTCCTGGGCAATCTCATAGGGGCAGGATTCTGGGTGGCAAGGGCTGGAGGGGACTCCAGGGCTTCTGAGGACCTCAGGGGCCCGTGGCACCTCCAGAGTTAGTTGTGGGTAGGTGGGGACCTGCAGTGGGGATGGAGGTGGCTCTGGGGAAGGCCCCCTAAAGGTGCTCCGGGAAAGGTCCAGAATGTTCTCGTAGCAAGGAGACACCACTGGTCCCGGGGAAAGCGTAGTGGACAAAGCTGGCTGGGGAGGTCTGAGCTGTGCAGAATCTGGGGTTGTGGGGCAGGGTGACGGGCTGGTGGGCAGACCCTGCACCCCCTCTGGGGACAGCTCTCCTCCGCCCAGACCCCGGCGGGCCGGCAGCGGGGAAGGGCTGCCATCTGAGCCACTGTTCCGACAGGGGATTCGGGAGTTCCGGGGGAGCTGGGGGCTGAGCTGGGGGCCCCCTGGGCTGGGTACCTTCTCTGAGGCTGGAGGCAGCTTTAGAAACTTGAGACCTCTGGCTGGAGAGGGCAGAAGGGGTCCTTGGGCTTCCCCGGGAGAAGGGGAGCCAATTTGGAGCTTGCTTTTCACCTGAGATGAGGAGTGGGGGTGGCCAGACCGTGAGCCCAGGGGGGCGTCCCCTGCACCCATGAACACACTGAGGAAGGGGAGGGGCCCCTGGCCCTCTGAGGTAGCACCAAAGCCCGGCCTGTGGGCCTCCGGGGTACCCCCTCCCCAAGCTGATTTGGGGAGGCCTTTGGACTTGGACAGCTGTGGGGGCCCCTGGTCTGGGGAGGATGGCTGCCTGGGACCTGGCTGGTCCCCGCCGAGTGGGCACGCAGCCCCGGCCAAGAAGGCCTGTAGGTAAGACTCCGTGTCCTCAAGGAGCTGGCCCAGGTTCAACTGTTTGCGGGCCAGGGCCCCAAGCAGGGTGTCAGGGCTGGGTGCCTCGTTGGGGTCACCTGCCTCATCAGAAGAGGAGGAGGAGCTGCTGCCTGGGACGCAGGGTGGCCCGGAACCGGTGCCCTGGGCCTGTGGGGAGCCCCTACTAGGGCCCCAGGGCCGCCCAGCACTCTCTTCCTCCCCTGGGCCCCCTAAGAGGCGCTCCCAGTGCAGCAGGCCTCCCAGGCTACCAGGACCTAGTAGCAGGTAGGGGGCCCAGGGAGAGGGTTCAGGCTGAGGTGGGCCACACAGCTCGCCATTGATGGGCTCTGGTGAGCCGGAACCCTCGCCTGGAGGCGGCCAGGGGGTGGCAGGTGAGCACAGAAGCAAGGGGTCAGTCTCTTCCAGGGCTCTCAGCACCTCCAGGATCTGGGCTTTCTTTCGAAGGAACGGGGATAGGGCCTCCAGCGCTGGGGGTGGGGCGGCCGGGGGTCCTGGGCCTCCTGGCCGCAGCTGCTGCTCCCAACACACCTTGGGGGAGAAATGGCGTGAGGAGGAGACCGTATGCAGGCTGGGCACCCGAGCTGGCATCACTGGGTATGCCAGGAGCAGAGCTGGCCTGGTCTGTGTCCCCAAAAAGGAACTGATAGCTTCTGGGATACGCTGGAAAGCTTCCTCAAGAGTCTCTGAGTCCGGGTTACCCCAACTGTCCTTCCTGGCACACCTAGGGTTGGGTGGGCACCCATCTCCCTTTCTGGTTATCTCAGCACCACTCGCTACCAGTATTTGCGGGTCAGCAGGGCTGACCACCTACAACCCTCGTATCTATGTTTGCCCCAGGGGAGGGAGGCCTGTCCATTTCTCAGGCTCCAGAAAGAACACAGACTCAAGAAAGGGATGTGATGTGGCCAAGTCCTAAGTCAGTTGCTGCAGGCAAGCCCGGGCCTCCTCAGGTCAGGCAGCTGTCCTGCTGAGCCGATCCCCGTGGAGAAGCAGACTGGGAATGACTCCATTGCAAACCCTTTCCTGCTTCTCCCAGGCCCCTTCTTAGGCCCCGTCTAATCTGGTACAGTGGTTAACTACATGGGCTCTGGAGCCAGATTGTAGGGGTTCAAGACCCAGGTCCACTGCTTAACTAGTTATATGACTTTCAGCAAGTTATTTAATCTCTAAGCTTCATTGTATCACCTGTAAAATAGGATGGTGATTATGATTAATCTCACAAAACAAGATGAATGAAACCAGATATGCAAAAGAATGAATGAATAATAGTTCTGGACTGGGATAAATAAATATGTGTATGATTATAAATTTATGCCAAAAATTACCAAAAAAAAAAAAGATAAATGAGATCCAGGTGTCCAGCACAGTGCCTGGCTCAGACTAAGAGCTCAGTAAGTATTAACTGTGAGTCTGACTGCTGTACTATAACGCCTTTGCTCGTGAGACTAGTGGCTGGGGGTGGGGATCTGTTTTTCTTGGTACGAGGCTGACAGCTGAGGGCTCACACCCAGCCTGGACAAGAATCTGTGTGCCCGGAAGCAGCCCTTCCCCTGGGACTCATTAGGAAACAGCCGTGGAGCACCGGCTGACGAGCCCGGAGCCAGCGGAGCCACAGACCACAGTGCCCAGCGCTCCTACCTCTCTCTGCCCAGCACAGCGCCCCAGAGGCAGCGAGGTGGCCGGTCCCTCAGCGGAGCTCAGGGAGGGGGAGGCTGGTGGCTCTGAAGGCAGCTGGAGTGGGGCGAGTGGGATCTGCAGGGGAGAGGCGAGGTTAGCACAGGTGCTGTCCGTCCCAGGTCCCTACTCCCACAGGAGGCTATGGCTTCCCATCCAGGGGCAGGGAAACATTCTTCCAAGTCTGCTCCTTGGGTGACGTCTCCCGGCCCAAGGTGTGGCTCTCACCACTTGGTCAGAGGAGCCTCGGGAGACCACAGCACAGGTAGATTGAAGGAGTGCAAGCCCAGGTGGCCGGGAGGTGGGACAGGGTAGGGAGATCTGGAGAAAGAGGAGTGCTCCTGGGCCAGCAGGCAGTGGCAGGCCTAACCCAGGTGTCCAGCGAGCCTCCAGGACCCTCTGCTTTTCTGAGGGGCCTCCTCCCTGATTACAGAGAGGGTGAGCCTCGAGGCCCCTTCTTGTTCTGACTACCCGTGACCCAGCATCCATAGGGTTGGCTGAGACTAACGGAAGAGGCATTTGTTACCGGGTCCTGGAAAAGAGATGGTGGGAGTTATCACTTCTGTCTCCCCTGAATGGCCTCATGTGAAGTCTCTGCTCTGAGGATTACAAAAGTAGTATTGTTTCGGCTGCACCACACAGCATGTGGGATCTTAGTTCCCCAACCAGGGATCAAACCTACGCCCCCTGCAGTGGAAGAGCAGAGTCCTAACCACTGGACTGCCAGGAAATTCCCACAAAAGTAGTACTTAATCATGGATCACTTCTCTCTCATTCCCCTTCTGCTAGGCATCTCGACTAGATACAAGTCAGCTTTAACTGTCCCCGTCTCATTCTCCATGGCTGTTAAATCCTGTCTCTGTGGTGTCTCTGCCTCCCCTCCAGCCTGGCCAGCTGCAGCCGCTCCCGAGGCCCATGATCCTCACACCTCTGGCCTGGACACTGCTCAGTATTTCAGTCTCTCTGACCTGGCTGGGTGGCTTTTCAATCTCCTGTGCACAAGGCAGCCTAAAGCATCTTTTTCTTTTTTGTCTAAAGCGTCTCTGTGCTCATAGCCTCCTCTGCCTGCCCACTGCCTCCAGAGACAAGTCTGAACCCCTCTGCCGGCGTTCCGGCTGGGCCTGCTGGTTCTTCCCTGACGCCATCCCCGGCTCTCTGTCACTCACTCTTTATACATCCTTTGCTCAAGTCCAGCTAAACAACTCTCGGCTCCCTAGGATTCCCTGCTCTGTTGCTTCCACAGGGAACCCCTTCTCCCAGACCCCTAACTGCAGTCTTTTAAAATCTCCCATCCATCAGGGCCCAGGTCTGACGTCACCTCCTTCAAGGAACCCTCCCCACCCCATCTCTGATGGCCTCTCTGCCCCTTGGGCTCTTGGTCAGCAGTGTCACACTCTGTAGCCCTGCCTTAGTGTCCAGCAGCCCCAGCTCTCAGCGGTTACGTTCGCTCTGCACAGGCCACAGCTCTGTCCAATTCCATACCTGTTGGCAAAGGCACTGCTCACAGTAAGAGCTTAATTAACATTTGCTCAATGGAGCTTCCATCCTAGCAAAGCACAACTTGGAAATAACATTAATAATGACAAATAGCCACCAGTCATTGACTATCTACTACGGGCCAAGCACTAGATATTATCTCATTTAATCCTCACAACAACCTGCAATATAGGTATTTTTATCCCCATTTATAAGGGGAAAAACCTGTGGTTTGTGTGGTTAAATAATTTACCCAAGGTCGCACAGCTAAGAATTAGATAAGTTAGGGACCCAACCCAAGCTTATCTGAGGCCAAGGTTCGTGCTCTTTCCATTATGTCATGTTACTTCTGGGGAAGATAAATCTATGGTCCCAAACTCCAAAGTTCATTTAAAAATTCCCAATTCAAATCCCAGAATTCATATAAGTAAAAAACAAACGATTTCAGGATGATCTACACCTCTGTTATCATCAGTCACTGAGAAGGGTGTGGACAACAGGGTAAGCTTGGCTGGTGTGGGTCAGGCCTCTGGGGATTCCTGGGTCAACCCTACAGCAGGGACGGACCCAGGGCAGGGGGAGCTGCAGAGTCACTGCTGCTGATTCACCCAGGTCTGCACCGGCCTGGTGAGACAGGGGCTGCAGAAAGGCCATGGTGGTGAGACGCTTCCTCTGCCAGGGGTCAGGTTTCCCAGAGAGCTGAGGGCATCCTGCTCAGGATCTGGGGGCCAAGAGCTGCCTGGTTTGCATCACAGACACACAAATTCAGACACACACACAAGGTGTTTCTCTTCTTGTCAAGGTCGGGGTGGGTTGGCGGTGTGCTGGTTGACCTCAGAACCCACCGTTCACCTCAGGTACCTGGAGCTGCTCCTGATCCACCCAGGTCTCACCCCATCCTTGGGGCTTCCTGACACAGTGGACCCCAAGTGACATCTTAACTGAGCCCAGGACTCATTCCCAGTAGCCTCCTGCTTCTCCTGGGTAAGGCAGGTTTCAGGGCTAGAAGCAGGGACAGCGTCTGCAGCCATGCTTGGGTCAGTGGGTGAGCCCATGCAGCTAGGCATGCACAGAGTCATCCAGGTGAAGTGCCCTTCCTGACCTCTCTGTGACACCAAGCACTGGGTGCCTTACACACCGCCCCACCCCTGCCCCACCCCTGCCCCTGGCCAAGAAGGCAACGCAGTGGCCAAAGGGGCCCCTTGGGAGCTCGAAGTAATTGCATTTCCAGCCTCCACCCATCTGAAGGCGGAAGAAGCAAGGATCTCCTCTGTCAACAAGAAGGGATACCATCCAGCTGGGCGGGGAGCACCTGGGAGGTGGGGGAGAGCCAAGCTTAAGGGAACTCAGGAAGTTTCCCCCTCATCTAAGGCTTAGGTCTATCAGGCTAGGTTGGCCTGCCCTGGATGGCCACAGCCCCCAGAATGGAGGGCAATGGCTGACGGCCTACTTCTGTAGGTGTCTGGGAGAAGAGAGGGTGATGATATTGACAGGGCTGGGGGGAGGCAGGAAGCCGAGATGTGAGGAAGGAAGGAGAATCTCTTGTGCCCACCTGAGGGAGGGAGCCTGCTGTGAGCTGAAGTTTCTGCTGAAACAGGGCGCTCAGCATCTGGTTCTGCCGTTCCAGCTCAAATACCCTCTTCTTCAGCTTGATGCATTCCTCCCGCAGGTCCTGCCACCCCCAGGAGGTGGAGGAAGACAAAGAGAGGATGGTGGGGAGAGGGAGAGTGGTATAAGCACAGTCGCCTTCATCAGAGCAGCGGGCACTCCTGCTGGGCATGCCCTTCTCTTGCAACCTCCTTCTATGAGGGAGCTGACCCTGCCTATGTTTATGGCTATCACATCTTCTAGGGATGGTAAATTTTCTAACGTTTACCACCCCTTTACCATTCCCTTTGGCAACTTTCACAATCCTGGAGCCAATCCCCTGCCTCTTAGGAAGCACATGTCAAAGAAGGGCCCATATAAGGCAGAGGAAGACCTGGGGGTCAGAGTGGCCCACATGTCAAGAAATTACCCACACTACTTGAGTAAATATTTAGATGTCACCTTATGCTTACACATCAACATTGCTATCAGGGCCATCGCAACCTGGAGAAACTAGCTGGGTCCAGGATAACAGAAGGATTCAAGCCCAAATCAAAGTCACCATAGCTCAGAGACTTGGCCTTACCTAGCCAGGTAGAACAGTATGGACTGTCCAAGACAGAGAAAAGGGACTTCACTGGAGGGCCAAGACACCATTTCCACCCTCCTCTATTCCCTATCTAAGCAGGTACAGGAGTCCACAGGAAGGACCTCCCCTGCTGTACCTAGGGCCTCCTCCCAGGGCATCTGGGCTCAGGGCAGAGGGTGAGAACGTCTCTTGTGGCCTTTTACCTTTTGGTTCAGCAGCGCCTGCACCACATGGTTGGCAACCTGGGGACAGAAAGGCAGAGCTGAGGAAGAGCTGTCAGCCAACCCAGCCTCTGCCTGGAATCGACAAGCTATCCACCCCGTGGGGAGCATCAGTTCCACAGACCTCGTCCAGACAGCGCTCGTAGGTCTCCCGCTGGTTTTCATTGGCCTGGGCGAGTGCCGAGTTCTCTGCCTGCAGGAAAGAGGAGGAGGGCAAATAGGAGGCTAAGGGATCATTCTTCCCCCGGGCAAGTCCCTCCTGGGGAAGGGGAGGCAAGGAGCCTACTAGCTCTAACCCTGCCCCAGCTCTTGGCTCTGGTCTGATTCTGCCAGGGGGAGGCCTGCAGACCCAGGGCATGAAGAAGGCAGAGCTGAGATGGCTGGTTTTTTGTTACCCCAACTTCAGTCAGTGAGGCTGCAGGGGCTGGGGAGACACAGCAACCAGGAGGACCGAAGGTGGGAGGTACCAAAAGTAACCCTTATTTCCCTGGGGAGAGGTCAGAGGAGCCTGGAGAGAGGAGGGCAGGGTCTTAGGAATGTAGTAAAAGGCCTAGTTTAAGGATCCATGTCTTTGTCCCTCAACTCCCGAGACCCTTCTTTCTGTGGCCTCTGCGGCCGCCCCTTTCCTAGAGCAGGGGCATGAAAGCAGGGGAGAAGAGGGGTAAAGAAGGGAGACATTCTGGGGGTTAGGATGGCCCCAGCCTTGCGCACGCCTCTTGTCCTGAGCTGGCATGCAGGCTGCAGAGCGAAGAGCAAGGAAAGGGGTTCTCAGAGGGGCTCAGCTAAAGAAACGTTCAGCTCTGCTCCAGCCTGGCAGAGCGGGCTGAGAGGAAGGTCCCCCGCACCCCAGAACCCACCCAAGCTCCCCAGGGCTCTGGCCAGCACTGCTGCCCCCCCGCCGCCCCGTGCCCCACCTCCAGCTCCCGCAGCCGGTGCAGGAGCTCCTGGCAGGTGCCCGGCTCCATGCTGCCCTCACCACCCTCTCCTGGCTTCGGGATTCCAGGGCTCGCGGCCGGCTGGTCCATGGCCTCCGACATCAGGCCCTGGGGACAAGTGAGAGAAGCCCCGCAGGCTACTCCAGGGCACGGGGAGGTGAGCGGAGGGGGAGGAGGACAGAGATGAAAGTTGTCAGTATTCTCGGAGTTTGGATCAGTGTGACCCCCGTGCCACGGACACTGTAACAACTCAGGGTCAGGCTAAGACTCCTGCTCACGGGACAGATACATAGACACACTTTTCCCACCTCAAGAACAGAGACCATTGTTTTATAAAACCCATAATTGCTCTCGCCCTCTCACAGGTCACACAGACACTGGCCAGGAGCCGAGAAACCTGAATTCTCCACTCTCCACTGACGCTGGCCTCAGACTGGCGCCCGGTATCCTCTCGGGCAGAGTGGGAGGTGGTCTGCAGGCCTCCAAGACTCCCTGCTTGCAGCGAGGCCCCGGGGGACCAGCCTCTGTGCACGCTGGGCCCTCTGCAGGGGTCTCTTGACACCTACCCCCCTACCGCTTGGCCAGCTCCTTCCTATTCATTCTCCAGGGCCCCCACTCCAAGGCCGGGTCAGGTACTGGTCCCGCACGGCTCTGTGACTGTCCCCCAAGACTGTCAACTCTGCTAGGGCAGGGACACTGTCTTCACTTCACTGTCCACACTCACACTTCTTGGTGTGATACGTGGCGTATAAGAGACAGACTGACAGCCGTACAGACTAGTGTGTCATTGCCTGAGCACACAGAGCCAGGGTTCTGACCTGTATCGCATTATATGATCCCTGCCCCCCGCCCCCAAACTGTTGCCATAGTGACTGGCTTTACCTGACTATAGACTTCACCTTCCATTTGAGTTTCAATTTCTCAGCTAGAGGAAAGTACTCATTTCCTTCCTCCGCACAAATATTGTAGAAATTTCCAGTAGATGGGAAACCCTTCCTAACATAAAAGGTGGGAGGCCCCCAGTCTACCACCAACGACTTGCCTCCCTGACCCACTGCAGCCCCCACAAAAGGGGCTTAGCACTTTTGGACCAAGGAAGAGAGGAGCTCTCGGCAGCTATCAGGCATCTGAATGCCCTTCCCTCCCGTGGGGCACAGGGGCTGCCTCTCCCACCCCAGCCCTCCTCCTCCAGTCCCCACCACCAGCGCACACCGGCTCCACAGCCTCTCACCTGTCTCTGCCTTCTCACCCAGGCTGGCACACTCATGCAAGCAGCCAGAATGGTCACCTTGCCTGTGGAGACACAGAGGGAGACAATGTCAGCCAGGCATTTATTGGGTTCCTGCTGCCTGGCATCCTGGGCCATAGGGATAAACAAGCCAGAGAAAGCCCTGCCTTTATGAGGCTCCCATTCTACTGGGGGACGCAGGTAATACCAGATAAACCAATGAACAGACATCAGGTTCCAAGAAGGCTCTGGAGGTGACAGCAAGGCAGAGACCTGAATGAAGGCTGGATGAAATCCTGGAATGGGAAAAGCATTCCAGGCAGAGGAAAGAGCCAGTGCCAACATCCCCAGCTCTCAGCCAGAGGGGAATGAACAGCCACACAGCCCTTTCAAAATTCTTCTTTAATCTTCATAACCACAAAGGGAATTAAGTGCTATTATCAACACCTATGTGTGAGATGAGGAAACTGAGGCACAGGAAGCTACACCACATACCCAGAGTACATCCTGTGTGCTGGCGCTTTCTCATGCATCATCAATCACATCTGATTCTCCTACTGACCTTGTAAAAGGAGGGCGAGGCGGGGGTGCCAGCCTGGTCTGAAGCAGGCTCCAGAGGCAAAGGATGCTGCCCACACCACAGGGCAGGTTCACAAAGCACAGTGGACGGGCCTGGGTCCCCCCTTCCTATGCAGCCTCTCTGTACACACACGTTGTACTGTGTGCTCTGTGTAGTTAGTCCCAGTGCTCACGGAGCTTTGCAGTTAGAGAGATCTGGGTTAGAGTCTGACTCTGCAAAATCTGTTCCTCACCTGTATAATGGGGATAAGAATACTTAGTCCAAAGGGTTGTTGGAGCATGAAGTGAGATAATGTATGTAGAGTGTCTTGCATGGACTCAGTAAATGGAGGCTTTTCATGTTTTGGAGCCCACTGCTACTTCAGTGGTTCAGTCCCAGGCCCGTCACCCAGGGGGTCTGAGCAGGAGGGTCTCCTGAAGATGTGAGGTGCTGCCCCTCTGCCCTGCCCTCAGGGGCCTCCTCCTCTTCAACCCCGTCCCTGCCAGCCCTCCAGCTGCAGGGCCAGCCCAGTCCTCATTCTTCTCTGCATGATACCCTAGAAAGAGAAAGGGTATCAGCAGAAAGGGAGAATGCTCCTTTCTGGGTGGGATGCGGGAGGGAGAGAGAACAAGCATGTGTGCACAATAATGGGAAGGGGGCTTCTGAAAACCAGAATAAAAGGAAAAACTGTGTAATGCTTATTTTTAACACTCTGCCACAATCTAAAGTCCTTTGTTATTTTAACATCATAAAAATGTATCAACTATAACTTCATTTTTCTTGCAACATTATCATGTTTGATATATTTAGAAATGGACAAGCCTCGAAAGAAACGAAAAAATTTCAGGAAAAATCCTCCTTCCCACATACACAAATAGGGGTTAAAACCAAAAAAAGGCCTCGGGTTACCTCCACCATTGGACCAGTTCCAGGCCACCACACATCACCCACCTCTGGGCCACCATCCTCTTGCCAGGCAGAGGCTCCCACTGCTCTCGGAGAGGCCTGTCCCCACAGATCACCAGCGTCCCCTCAGCCCCCTCACCACTTAGTTCCCCAGTGGATACCTCCAGGAATAGAGGGGCTGGGGTGGGGAGTGTGAAAAAAAAACGGGATGAAGGAGGGGAGTAAGATGAACAGGGCAGTGTCTGGAGGCCAGAAAAGGGAAAGATAAAACAGTAGAAACCTCGAGTCTTTGTTTTC
This sequence comes from Hyperoodon ampullatus, assembly GCF_949752795.1. Lineage (NCBI taxonomy): Eukaryota > Metazoa > Chordata > Mammalia > Artiodactyla > Ziphiidae > Hyperoodon > Hyperoodon ampullatus. Next base: position 55,599,933 of record NC_136924.1, read on the forward strand.
TTCACACAACAAAAACCAAACTAAGGGTGAAGGTGGTTTAGGAGGGTATCTTCTCCTAAAAAATAAATAAATAAATAAAAATAAAAAGCATCCAGCTTAGGCATGAGGCCCAGACTGCGAGGGCTGGCTGTGCAGTAGGTATATGTGGCATTGCGTGTTGAGGAGGGCAGGGACCCAACACACCCCACAAAGCCAACTACTGCTACCCTCCTGATCTGAGCCCCTGGGGATCCCAGGGCAGGGAGGCCTGAGTCCCACTGTGACCTAGGGGAGACCCTCCAAGGGACAAGCCCCCTAAGTGCAACAACTCTGTCATGGGGGTCGGTCTCCGTATCCTGAGCAGGGCCTGGGAGAGGCTCTGGAAGGCAGGCTGTGACTCAGCCCCACCTTGGGGAGAAGTTTTCTGCCCTCTGCCAAAGTGGTCCGGCCAACTCAGGGCGACGGGTTTTCTCTGTGTCTGCAGGGCAGACAAGCAGAGGGCCGGCAGGAAGCTGTCAGCCTGGGTTGCTGAGTCACTCGGAAGAGGCCTGCATTTAAACTTGGCGCTGGGGAGACACGCATGCTGTGAGCAGGGTGAGTTTGAGCTCAAGATTTCTATGGTGAAAAGAAAACTTCCTGCGTCTTTACCCTCCTCTAGAGAAACATTAAGATCGAGAGAGATAATACCACCTCTAGCTCCCAATCTGAGGCCAATTAGGAAATTGGCCCTTCAGAGTCTGGGTTTTCGACCCAAATCTCATGAGAAAAAACAAACAAACAAACAAACAAAACTCAGGTCGGTTCCCCAGTGGCTGTCCCTGCAGGGTCAGTGGAACCCACCTCCCCAGGGCCGAGCACCCTCGTCCTCCCTCAGGCCCCACAACTGCTACTCACAGCTTCTGTGCTCAGCCCACCTGGAGCCCAGGAAAAGCCCTGGCCTGGGTTTTTCAGGATGGCCCTGGTTTCAGGCATTCCTCTGGTGGTCCCACACCATATCCCAGATGGTGGATGTGGGTCTGGAACACATGATGCTGGCCAGGATGGGTAGGGATGGAGCTGCAGTGGGTGGGAGCTCGAGCTTGAATGGGAGGCTTCTCCCGCCAGAACTGCCAACGGGCAACCCCGCCCCGCAAAAGCCTGATTCAGAGGGAGGTGACCTCAGTGCCGAGGGGAGGGAGGGGGAGGAAGGGAGGAAGAGCAGAGCCTCTCTGGCCCTCCTTCAGAGACAGGGAAGGGGGAACAGCTGCTCAGGGGGTTTCTGGGTAACCCGGGGATGAGGTGGGTGCAGCCCCACCCCTGCGTGAATCTGGGTGACCACTATCTCTTCAGCCTAGTCACTCATGTAAGGCCCCCCAGCCCGTGGCGTCTCAGTCAGCCAGATCAAAGGAGTAGAGCCTGCAGCTCCCACCTCCCCAGCCAGGGCACCGGCAAGAGCCCTCCCTAAACTCAGAGTCCAGGCCTGGGAGGAAGGGGCCAGAGAGATGGCAGCAAGCCTGTCCTCCAGGCTCCCTTACCCTGGCCCTTAGCCAAGGCCTTTGGGCCCTGATGAGCCCCTCGCTCACCAGCTGTTTCCCCGGGAGTCCTCTAGGGAAAAAAGGGGCCAGGAGGTGGGGGAGGGGTGGGCAGCTGTGGGAAGGCAGAGATGGAGCTCACTTTAATAACAGAATCATCCGTAACACAACCATTTCCCCCCTGCTCCCCCGCCATCCCCCAGCTGCTTTCTGAAATCCCAGTCACACCCAAAAGTCTACTTGTAAACAGCAAGTTCTTCACCCACAGCAAACACTCCTTTCCAGACAAGATCAGCCCTTGCGCTGCCCTGGGGTGTGGGGAGGAAAATGAGGACTGAGGCCCCAGGGCATTCCTAGCCTGCAAGTGGCCACCTTAATCTGGCCTAAAGCATCTTTTAGCCCTAAGTATTCCAACTGGTCTCCTCCCCCCTCAGGGAAAGAGGCAGACAAGAATTTCCTTTCCTCCTCCTGACAACTGGCCCCAAGACACAATAGCCCTTCTGAGAGGCAAGTGTCCATGGGGAAGGGGCCCACTGCACCCCTCCTCCAACTTCCTCTTCACAGGCACTCCAAGAACCTCCAGACCATGGTATAGGTTCTTTCAAACTGACAGTAGGCCAGTCCCCTGCCTTTCCAGGCAGGGCAGGAGGAAGGGCAGTAGTGTTATGAGCTCAAAAGGCTTATAGATTTCAATACCCTTTATCTCTCCTCCCCCAGATCCTCAACGTTCCCTGTTCACAGCATAACCCAACAATATAAGCAACTGCTGGGGGTGGGGAGAGGGAAGGGGCTCGGACAGACACAATGGGTTTATTTATAGGGGCACACACCGGGGGTTCTGCAGCCAAGAAGCCCAGGCCCCACTCCCAAAAGCCCAGCAGGCCCATCCTAGCCCGGCCAAGGGTACTGGAAAAAGCCTCAGACCAGAAATCAGAAGGCTTATAGTGCCAACAATGCAATTTATTTGCTGTGTGACTTTAGGCAAATCACTCAGTTTCTCAAGGATAAGTTCCTTCATGCCAAGTGGAGGTTGTTCTAGAACAGTGGTTCTCAAAGTGTGGTCCAGGGACCCCGAGGACCTTTCAAGGAATCAAAAGGGCCAAAACTACAGGGTCAAAACTATTTTCACAATATCACTAAGACATTATTTACCTTTTTAACTCTCATTCTCTCATGAGTATATAGTGGCATTTTCCAGAGACTATGTGATATGTGATAACACGACAGATTGAATACAGAAGCCAATATGAGAATCTAGCTGCCTTCTATTAAGTCAGACATGACAGATTTGCAAAAATGAAGAAAAATGCCATTCTTTTCACTATTTTTTGTTTTGGAAAATATATGATTGTTTTTCATAAAATATGTTAACATGGGTTTATTGTTACTTTTAAATGAATTAAATAAATGTTTAAAACTCTCAGTTCTAATTTGTATGACAGTAAATGTCAATTGGTACAATCTATATGAATCAAAGCTCTTTGGGGTCTTCAATTTTTATATTGTAGAGGGGTCCTTAGACTCAGCAGTTTGAAAAGAATCACTTTTCTTAGAACAGTGTGGTCCAGTAGACCTTTCTGTGATGATGAAAATGTTTATTCCATGCTGTTCAATATGGCAGCCACCAGCCACACATGGCTACTGAGCATCTGAAATGTGGCTAGTCCAACTGAGGAACTGAATTTTAAATTTAAATAGCCATATGCAGCTGGTGGCGACTATACTGGACAGCGAAGTTAGAAGATCCCTGGGATTCCTTGACTTGAGCATTCGAGGTCAATGCTTCTTTCCAGTCTAGAGTAGGGAAGGGAAGGACAGGACTTAACACTCCTGTCCCCAGGCTTTTGCTCACACTATCTCTCACTCTATCTCTCACTCTCTCTTCACCAAAGGAAGGCCATCTCAGCCACATGGGCAGTCCTGCTGGCACTCTTACCAAGGCTTAGAGTTGCTCTCTCATTCTCTGCAACGACTCACACCCTCTCCAATCGCCTCAAACTTCTGGTCTACCACCTCCCCTCGCTTCCCCAGCGGATTGAAGCCAGCAGAGGGGAAACCCCTCAAACCTCCCACCACCACAGTCCCAGCCCCATCGGAATCCTTTGTACTTCCTTCTCTCCTCCTGTTACAGAAGAGGGGCTGCCCTTTTCCCAGGCAAGGCCAGTCGTTCCTACCCCAGACCCTCCCCATTTATGTCTTCAGGGTCTACTTCCTGAAGGGATCTTTCCCATCTACCTTTATAACTTCTCAGGTACCTTTCATCTTAAAAATAATTTCCCCCTGACATTTCTCCAGATACTGCCCTCTTTTGCCTTTCACAGCCAAACTTCTCAAAAAAAGCCATCCTCACTTCTCACTCCTTCCTCAACCTGGTCCAACTTCAGCAGTAGCTGCCACAACGCTAAATCCTACAATATTTTTCAGTCCCCATTGCCTTCTCAAGCACAAATGCCTCTGGTGGCACTTCCTGCTGGACTATGTTTTTTAAAGCTTTGAGACATAGTTCAACTCCCACACAACTCACCCTTTAAAGTGTACAATTCAGTGGTTTGTAGTATATTCACCGATATATACAATCATGGCCATTGTCAATTTTAGAACATTTTCATTACTCCTTAGTTACCAGACCCTCATACCCAAACCAAGGCAACCACTAATCTATTTTCTGTCTCTATAGATTTCCCCATTCTGGACATTTCATATGAATGGAATCATACAATAGGTGGTCTTCTGTGACTGGCTTCTTTCACTCTGCATAATGTTTCCAAGGTTCATCTCCGTTGAAGCATGCCTCAGTACTACATTCCTTTTTATGGCCACGTAATATTCTATTGTATGGCTATGCCACAATTTGTTTATCCATTCAGCTACTGATGGACATTTGAACTGTTTCCACTTTTTGGCTATTATGCATAATGCTGCTCTAAGCAGTGTACACACCAGTGTACAAATTGTCTGGATGGATGTTTTCATTTCCTCTTGGGTATACACCTAGCAGTGGGATTGCTGGGTTGTATGGCGACTTTAGGTTTAACTTTTTGAGGAACTGCCAAACTGTTTCCCAAAGTGGATGCACCATTTTAGAGTTCCATCAACAATATGTGAGGGCTGCAATTTCTCCACATTCTCACCACTTGTTATTGTCTGATTTTCTGATTCTAAGTCACCTTAGTAAATGTGAAGTGATTTTTTTTTTTTTGGCTGTGTTGGGTCTTTGCTGTTGTGCACGGGCTTTCTCTAGTTGCGGTGAGTGGGGGCTACTCTTTGTTGCCGCGTGCAGGCTTCTCATTGCGGTGGCTTCTCTTGTTGCGGAGCACGGAAACTAGAGTGCAGGCTCAGCAGTTGTGGCCCACGGGCTCAGTTGCTCCGCAGCATGTGGGATCTTCCTGGACCAGGGCTCGAACCCTTGTCCCCTGCATTGGCAGGCAGATTCTTAACCACTGCGCCACCAGGGAAGTCCTGAAGTGATTTTTATGGTTTTGATTTATATTCCTCCGATTGATGATGTTGAACATCTTTTCATTGGCTTATTGGCAATTTGTATATCTTCCCTGGAGACAAGTCTATTCAGATCCCTTTGCCCATTGTTTAGTTGGGTTATGTGTCTTTTTACTGTCGAGTTGTAAGAATTCTTTATATATTCTGAACACAGGTCCCTTACCAGATATATGATTTGCAAATGTTTTCTCCTATTCTGTGGTTGTCTTTTCTGTCTTGATAGTGACCACTTCCTCCTGGACAACGTTTCCCTTGTCTACCACTCTCTGCAGCTATCTTCCACTTCTTCTTCTGTGTTATTTATTTGTGAGTGTATGTGTGTATACCTTAAAAACAAACAAACAGGCATAGCAGCATGTTCTCACTGTTCTACATCATTCATTACCAAAACAATTATAAAAAAAACCCACACGTGGTCCAGGGGGTAAGACTCCACGCTCCCAATGCTGGGGGCCCGGGTTCAATCCCTGGTCAGGGAACTAGATCCCGCATGCATGCTGCAACTAAGAGTCCACATGCCACAACCAAGAAGTCCACATGCTGCAACTAAAAATCCCTCATGCCGCAACTAAGACCTGGTACAGCCAAAATAAATAAATAAACAAATAAATATTAAAAAAAAAACAACCCACAGACTTTATCTGGATCTTAACCAGTTTTTCCACTGATGTCCTTTCCACTGGTATTCTATCCCAAGATCCGATCCAGGATCCCACATTGTACTTAGTCACCATGACTCCTTAGTGTCCTGTGATCCATGACAGTTCTTTGGTCTTTGTTTTGGCCACTCCAAGCAGCTTGCAGGATCTTAGTTCCCTGACCAGGGATCGAACCCAAGCCCTCTGTGGTTAAAGTGTGGAGTCCTAACCACTGGACCACCAGGGAATTCCCAGTCTTTGTCTTTTATGACCTTGACACTTTGGAAGGTAACTGGTCAGTACTTTGGAGAATATTTCCTAATATGAGTTTGTTTGATGTTTTCTCCAATAAGAATGAGGTTATGGATTTTGGGAAAGAATATCACAGAGGTGATGGTCCCTTCTCAGTGCATTCTATCAGGGGGTGTGTATACATGATGCTGAGATGTCTTATTACTGGTGATGTTAACCTTGATCACTTGGTTAGGTGGCGTCTACTAGTGGGTTTCTGTACTGTAAAATGAAAACATACTTTTTCTTTTGTAATAATAAATACTTGGGGGGAGGACAATACTTTGTGACCATGCAAAATCCTGTTTCTGCTTAAATTTTCACCCACTCATTTTAGGATTCATCAGTGGATCTTGCTTGCAGCAATTACTATGGTGCCCTAACAATAATTTTCGATTTTCCTCATTCCTTGTAATTTATTAATTGGAAGTTTTCTGTAAGAAAAAGCTGTCTCTTCACTCCCATTTATTTACTTAATTCCATATTTGTATGAGTATGGACTCACAGGCATTATTTTATTCTTTGGATTTTAATCCAATATTATCATCACCACTTACTTTACTGCTTAAATTCCAGCTTTGGCCATGCTTTCAGGTTGGCTCCTGTGTCCTTTCAACATGCCTCCATTAAAAAAAAAAAAATGTTTATTTTTTAACATTTGCTTACTTTCTGGCACGAGAAGATGTTCCAGGCTGATCTTGTATTCTCCCTGCCACAATCTCTTTTCCAAGGGAGCTCTAGCAGAGCAATTTTCTTACTAAAACTGTAAATCTGATTGCGTCCTTCCTGCTTCAAATCTTCCCATGACCTCCTACTGCTTTGGGGACAGATGAAAGCCCTCAACATGGCCCTGGAAGCCCTGCCCTGGGCTGGCTGCAGAGCAACATTCTTCTGAAAAGCTGTCCTGGACTGATGTGGCCCATGTTGATCTCTCTTCTTCAAGTGCCTCCTGCAGGATCAGTATTTCAAACTGTAATGCGTCCTGTTCTCTAGTACTCCCTGAGAGAAGGGGCAACTTCCATGCTGTTAGAAGGGGAGCTCCCTGAGGAGGGGCCCTGCTTGTATTTCCTTTTTCCCCCCCTACTTCCTGCCAGGGCACTGCTCCCGCCAACGAGGCTCTGAACTTGGTGACCTCCTTTCATTCCAGACAGAAAAAGACCAGAAAGACAGGACAGGTGAGAAGGTACAGTGGACTCATCAGGTTCCCTTAAAGCTCCCCAGTGACGGCCCCCAACCCAGTGGCTCTGAAGGTCCATATGACAAGCCACACTGAGAAGTGAGCAAGGACATTTTCAGATTTGTCCCGAACATTGATATGACCTTTTCCAAGCTCTCAGCCTTCTCCCAGGTCTCAGTGATGCCCTCTGGCAAAGGGACTAATCTATTCATTCTGCAAATATTCTGGACGGATCACTCAGTGGGAGGTACAGGGCTGGGTACTGGGAGGCAATTTAGAGATGGGTCAGTTCTTTTCAGACTTCTTGGAGCTTTCAGACTAGTAGGGGATGTAAGACATGTAGGTAAATAGCTGTATGTGAAGGAGGTTCCACAAGAGAAGTCTTTGGAGAACTTTAAAAATCAGGAGCAAAATATTAAGCTGGAACAGTTTTTCAGAATTTGAGCATCTAGGGAACTCAGCCTTTATAGACAGATAGGGTTTAGCTACAAGGAAAAGGGAAGGGGGTCATTCCAGGCAGCAGGAGGCAGAAGTCTCTGGGTGTGTATAGAAACAGAATGACTCAGTGCAGCTGGACTGAAGGGCATTTGAAGGTGAGTGTTTCTTGGTCCCCTGGCCCATGCCAGTTACCAACTCATCTCCTATCTCCTGAGCGAACAGGAGAATCAGCATCTTTTCAACATCCTGGGTGTAACCGGAGACATATGCTGGGTCCCACAGGAGGAACAGAGGCAGAGAGGCTCCTGGAGACAATACCAGAGCTGACAACTGGAACTTCAACTATCTGTCCTCCGATCCAAGAGAAAAAGGGCCTGGGAGGCTGCACAGCCTATTGGCTCTCAGGCTGCACCTGCAGGCCCCAAAGAGTTGGGCATATACTCAGCCAGCACCCCCATGCTCAGTCCCTAGTGCTCACTCCCCCAGGCTTCATATCCTGGCCTCTTTCTTCAAAGGGAACGGGCTCTGGCCAAACAAGTGTCTTCCTGTCCAGGCGGCTTTACTGTTGACTCAGTGGGTGCCATTTGGCCAGAGCCCATAGGTGACCTCTTAAGCTGCCAGCTCTGCTCTGGGAGGAGAAAGTAGCTCTGGTTCACCCACAATTCCGACTAGGCTCTGCTCGTTTGTGCCCATAAATGGGAGTCAGGCTTCCTTGATTCCAGTCTGGCTCAGCCATACTGCATGCCCCTAGGTGAAGCCTAGAAACCCCCAACTCAGTTTTCTTATCTGTCAAATGGGGTGAGCTCTCTCTCTGACTCCTCTCTTCCCAGAGGGCATAGAAGAGAAGGATGAGATCACGTCTGGAAATAGACTGCATCTGAGAAGAGAGGTCCCCTTGTGTGGGGTGGGGGACGTGGGGGTGAGGAGCCCGGCAGGGCCTTTAGGGAGAAGCCCTTGGATTTGATGCTGCCTTCCTCCTATGGGCCCCACAGGCTTCCCAGGAAAGCAAGGGGCGGGGGGTAGAGAGGAAGGGACAGCAAAGCCAAGAGCTTTAGCCTTCTTGTAGCCCCGGGGACAGGAAGTGAGGTGCCGTCTACAGAGGAAGTGAGAAGCAAACACCCCCCAACTTCCCTTCAGCCTGCAGTGGAAAGGAAGGCTCTAGCTTCAGGAGACCACAGGCCCAGAGCTGGGGAAACAGAAGGCAATGGGATGGAGGCAGGGGAGTAGGCATTTTCAGCACCATCTGGTAGAGAAAGGGGCCTCTTGTCTTGGACACGGTAGAACTCAGGGGGTCCAGGACATCCCACAGACTGGGGTAGTGGGGAGAAGAGACACCACTGAAGTCAAGTTGAGAAACCCAGCTTCCCAGGTCACGTGGTACCATTTCTGCAGCCCTGGCCCCAGACTCCTGCCCCAGCTCTGTGCTGTGTCATATGCCTGCCCCTAACACACGCACATCCCTCACACACCAAGGTGGGTAGGGCCTCTGATTATCCGGTCTCACAGTACTTGTCCTTTTTTTGCCGCCTCCATCACAGCTGTAACTTTATAACTGTTTAATTATTTGATTAATGTGGGCTTCTGGGATCACCACTGTATCCCCAGAGTCTGGCACCACACCTAGTACTTAGCAAGAGCTGGCCATAGCTTGAGAATTCCTTGGTTTTGGCATCTGAATGAAGTTTGGTATATGAAGGTAAATGAACCCTGCTCCTGGCCTGGGGTCGACTGGGGGACCCTGAGGTGGGTGGTGAAGGTCAGAAACCAGAGTCCCGACATGGTGGCAGAAGAAATCTCTGTACACGCAGATACTGCCAACTGGTGACAGATGAAGACAGTATATTCTATTTGCTATCTTTTGGGCAAGGGGGGCAAAAATAATATATACTTGTGTTTATTTTTGTTAAAAAACAAGGGATACGTAAGAAATTAATAAGTGATTATCTATGGAGGGAGAAGGGGTGGAGCGGGGAGTGAGATTTCTCAATGTATGCCTTTTTGTATCATTCTGATCTTTGGACTATGTAAAAAAAAATCTAGTGAAAAAATAAAAGAATATAAAAAAGAAAATGTTAGAAGGAATAACCACTTGACCAGGTGATTTCTAAAGCCCCTCCCAGATGGGGCCATCTACTCTCTTCTTCCCACGTTAGGAAGTAAGGACCAGGCCCCAGGACAACGGAGGGGTGAGGAGGTCTAGACAGATGAGTGTGGGGTCTGGCCAAGGAACACCAGTGTCTTCACTCTCTTTCTTCCCAGCAATCTCTCCCCGACCTAGGGGAGAGGCCCCCCCAGCCCCCGCTGTGGTGGGCATTGGTAGCAACAAACTATTCAGAAGTTAGGGGACTTCCCTGGTGGCACAGTGGTTAAGAACCTGCCTGCCAATGCAGGGGACACGGGTTCGATCCCTGGTCTGGGAAAATCCCACATGCCACAGAGCAACTAAGCCCGTGCACCACAACTACTGAGCCTGTGCTCTAGAGCCCGTGAGCCACAACTACTGAGCCCACGAGCCACAACTACTGAAGCCCGCGCGCCTAGAGCCTCTGCTCCACAACAAGAGAAGCCACCGCAATGAGAAGCCCGTGCACTGCAATGAAGAGTGGCCCCCAGTCGCTGCAACTAGAGAAAGCCCGCGTGCAGCAACGAAGACCCAACGCAGCCCAAAAAATTAAATAAATAAATCTCAAAAAAAAAAAAAAAAAAAAGTCAGGGCTACTTCCATCTGGATAAGAGCTGGGTTCATTCTTACTCCTGGGAAGGGGGTAAGGTCTGGCCAAGGGCAGAGGCAGAGGTGGGAGCTTGGGCACGGGGAAGGTTTGGGACAGGTAGGGGTAAGGTAGGGTAAAGGACTCCTGAAGTGCCTGGGGCTTCCGCGGGCAGGTTCTGGGGGTGTCTCAACAGATCCTCACACAAAAGGGCCAATTACAGCCCTCACATCAAGCCAGCTGGGAGTGAAAAGAATCAGCCCCTGGAACAGCAGCTGCTGAGAACCCCAGGGCTATACCCCAGGAATTCCAGGGCCTCTCACATTCCCCTCCAGGAAAGACCTCATCATTCTCCTACCCAGAGGGTCTTCAGGGAGGGACAATTTCAAGCCCTGCATTATAGTGAGAACTGCAGACCAACATCCCAAGCAGCACTCACCACTCAAGTCTTGCAGGCAACAGCATGAGCAGCAGAATGAAGCGTCTCTCCTTCTAAAATACCTATACTTTTTTTTTTTTTTTTTTTTTTAAAGCTTAGCGAGTCCTGGAGAACTCCCAGAGCTTAAGGACCAGCATAAGGTTCAGGGAGCTGTGCCTGACTGGGCTCTTCTCAGCAGCTGCTGGATTTTTAGAAATCAGGAAGAACAGCAATGATAATTCACCTTAATAACAACCTGGCCTCCTCAGGCCTCTTTCATCTGTGTGACTCCCAGAGTAGGGAAAACATTAATTATCAAGCAGGTGCCACACCCCAGTGATGATGTCTTATTAATCCATCAGCACAGACTGGGAAACTGAGGCCCAGGGAGAAAGATCTGGCTCACATGGAGCTAAGGATATAGGTGCCGAGGGCCACTGGGCAGTGAGGAACTAGAGTTGCTAGCTCCATATCTGTCGTGCTTTGGGAAGGTGCTGAAGACAAGGGCACTTCTTTCAGAGTCAGCCAGACCTGGGTTTGGGGTGAAGGTGAGGAAGACCCCAAATATGTGCCCCAAGCCCCCTCCCCAGGCTGCCAGGGCCTGGTGGAAGCCTTGGCAGGGAGTCCAGGGTTCTGATCTTGAGCCAAAACACTACTCTTCCAAAGCACTGTAAAGCAGGCCAACAGCTGCTTTGAGCATCTCCGCCATCTCTGCAACATGCACAGGCACTACAGGCTAAGTGAGGGCTCAGCTCTCCAAATAGCCCCATGTGACAGGCGCAGTCCATGAACTGGGAGCAGGAGGCACCTGGCAGCCAGGTGGGTAGATCAGATCAAAATCATGTCAAGTGGGGAGACTGCTTCTTTGGGACCCAAGCCCATCTCGGCAGCCCCCACCCACCTTTGGCACTGACCTTAAAATAATGAGATCTTTTCTACAGCAAGGCCTGCCTAGTCGGTCACTGCTTTAGAAACCGGCAGAGGAGGCTCAACTGGTCTGTGCCTCCTCCAGGAGAGGAGGGGAGGGTGGTCACAGAAGACCAAAGATCTTTCCCCACTGTGGCCGTGGAGGGAAGCAGCACACGCTTGAATGTGGATGAAGTGTAAAGATGGAGGCACTGCTTATGCAGATCCATCTGCAGCCTACTACGTGCTTGGTACTGTGAGAGATGCTGGGAACAGACACAATCTCAGCTCTGGGGAACCATAAGTGCCAAGCCAGGGAGCAACCAAAGACCTTGTCTTCCAACCCTCCAGGGTAGGGCCTGGGGAAAAATATTAAGGGTGTTATTCTAAGGGATTTGAAGTTGTTTTTCTTCAGCATGTTAAAAGAGCTGACCAGAGCCCATGGGGGACCCTGAGATAACACTCTGACCCCTAATGGCTTAGCTCTCCACAATATCAGGTTCAAGAACTGCCCTCTCTGCCTTAAATCTGGCCAGGCCCCCTCATGCACAAGAAATTAAGGCAGAATGGTACAACGTAAAACACTAGACCAGAGTCAGGAGCCCTGCCTCTGACACTCATCATTGTACAAATCACATCCCCCTCTAGACTTCAGTGTACTCCAAACCTTTTTTTTCCAGTTTCCCCATTTTTAACATGAGGGCATTGGACTAGACTGTCTCTAGGATTCCATCCAGCCTGTGACTCTATGTTGTTTTGATGTAGTGGCAGATCCCAGATTGATTTACATAAATTTGCATGTTCAATCAGAAATTCCAAACCCCAAGTACAGAAAATCCAATCAGTCCATTAGTGCAGCCAGGCTGGGGCTGGAGGAGTCTGCCAGGTTTGGGTGAGGACTGTCAAAGCAGACAGTGGTAGTGGTGGTGAATTAGGGGAGGAGCCGGGGAAGCAGGGGCAGAAGCGGCATCTGTTCTGAGAGACGTGCTTCTGGTAACCCAAGGCTGATGGGGCCAGGGACCCCTCTTTCGCTATCAGGCAAGAGTCCTTTCTCCTCCTGCTTCTAACGGGGCCTCTGGCTGGCTGGCCTCAGAGCCACACCCCAAGAGGAAACGGCAGCCTCTGCCTAGCAACAGCCACATCCTTCACTCTGACAGGGACTCCACTGTTAACCACTTTCTGGGAAACTGACCTTCCTGGGAGCTTCCATTCTCCATCCCAGGGGTTTCTAGCAGTGAGGAAGGTTTCCTCGGGGTCTAACCTAAATACCTCCTGCTGTAGCTTCACTCTCATGGCAGCAGGGCCCAGGGAAGGGGGCTCCTGGGGAGCTAGCAGAGGGAAAAGCAATGCAGGAGAATGTGCTCCACATCCAACCGATCCCATGGCCTTTTTAACCACCACCTCTCCTTTGACATCTCCCTCAGCACCTGGGAGACCGAGGATGAAAACAAACAAGGAGAACGTGAAGGCCTTTGGTTCTTGGGCTAGAGAGCAAGTCCCAACCTGGAGAGTCTGACTCCTGAGAAAGCTCTACCCCACCAGGAAGGAAGGAGTCTGGGAAAGGTGGGGTTGCGGCAGCCTCTCCCTGCTGCTGCCTGGCTGGCGTGGCAGGGTCTGGGAGGCTGGCTGGGTGAGGGCAGCAGGGAAGATTCCTTACGCCCCTTGCCTGGGAGCTGGGGGTGTGAGTACAGAGGTGAGGTGAGTAGGGCCAACGAGTGGGATGGGCAACAGCAGCGGGGCTCTCCTTGTCCTCTTCCCATAACAGGGTAGATAAGTGTGCTGCACTCCCTGGCCCAGATCCTAAAACAAGTCCCAACAGCTGAGATGCAAACTGTCTCCTGGGAATCTGCTTCCCCTGCTGGCCCTTGGCTGCCTCCTCCTCTCTCAAACCCTCCCCAAAGGCACAGCTCAAAGACTGGCCTGCCAAGATATCTCACCAGAGTCCTTGATGGGTGGGCCAAACCCCAGCCAGCAGGAGTTCATACTCCAAGGCACCAGGGGTGAGCAGCACAGTGGCTATTCTTAGGCAGGATAAGGGAGTCTGCGCCCCTCCACCCAAGGTTCTACTCCTAAGCAACTTACCTCTTCAAACTTAGCCACCCTGCTGGAGGACCTTACTCCCCTCCAATTTCACTCATCAGTGGAACCACACAATGTCAAAAAGTGGAAAGGAATAGTAGAGCTTTCTAATCCAACTGCTGAATTTTACAGATGGTGGAAAAGAGCACCAGGGAGGCAAACTCCCTTGGCTAAGGTCACACAGCAACCTATGAAGAGCAGGGACCAGAGCTTCTGACTCCCAGTCCACAGTGATAACAGCTTGGTCCTCATGCACACTGGTTTCCGCTTGCCTATTGTAGAAGGGCCTTTTCCCCTGCAGCCCAGGCCATCTGCCTCTCCAGGTTCTCACTCTCTTCCAAAGGCCTGAGCTGGAGAGGCTGGAGGGCTCACACAACCTCATGCACAGACCATAGACTGAAAACAAAGTTGAACCAAGTGCAGATATCTTCCTAGACAGGGATGCAAGTGTTTCTCTGAGGTAAGAAACCCACTAACCCCACGTTGTTCTTAGAAAGACAGGAACCCAATAAATATGAGAAGTGAACTTTGTGTCTCCTTTCTTGAAAGACAAGGAGTCTCTGAGTCAGCTGGCATATCTTGCAAGAGAGGGTCTGCAACAAGGCAACTGGGCTAGGTTCACTTTCCCCAAAGTACTGCCCACAGAACCATTAGACACTGACCCTTAGCTACTGTGCTCCAGGACCACACCTGTCCCAGGCATTTGTTTCCACCACTATCTCTGGCAGACAACTGTGCTTAAGCAGGAGGACCTGTGGGGGAGGGAGAGCAGTGGTAGGGAGGGCAAAGAAGCACTGCCTTTACAGCCAGACAACCGGGCAGCCTAAGACCCCTGGCTACTCAGGAAGGAGGCACTTAAGAAGTAGCAGCTGGACAGGCTGGTGGAGAGCGCTGAGACACCTGGAAAACCAGGCCTGTGGGAGGTAAGGGTCCTCCGTGCCCTTGGGGCAGTGCCAGGGCTGGAGAGACCACGGGGGCTGGGGTTCAGACAGCCGCTTTTCTAGTCGGCCTAGGCCAGTGGAGTGTCGGGCACAGATAAATTCTCTGCATTCTTCTGGCACCGCAGCCAGGACCCAGAGAGCCTTTCCTGCAAGAGCTGTCCTGGCTTCACTCCCTGCCCAGCCCTTCTCCCTTCCTCAGCCTCTCTTTAGTGTTCAGCCCGCCCGGCTACCCTTCTCCTTCCCGCAGTCCCTCAGAGCCACTGAAGGGTCGTTCCGGGAGACCCCGATCTCTCCGCCTCCCCCCACCTCTCCCACACCCTACCGCCCCAGGCCACAGAGACAGCAAGGAGTGCGAAGAGAAGCCCGAAGCTCGTCTCCGCGCCTGCGCTTTGGGGAGAGCCTCCCCCGCGCAACAACCCGGCACCGCTAAGCGGCACCCGTACGACGGGATGCGGGTGGGGTGGGGTGCGCAGCTGGGGCAAGGTCAGTGCTTTCAAAGGGGGCGGTAGACCGGCCCCCGGAACATCGCCCTCTCCGGAAAGTTTCCCTTCCGGGGCCACGGAGTGTGCGCGAGGATGGCGCGAGGGGCGGGAGGGGGTGGGGTGGGGGTGGACAGAGTCGCGGCTGGACCCCTCGGCGTGAGGGAGGCGGGAGGGAGGGGAGGCCAGCGAGGTCCGGCAGGAAGCCGCGCCGCCCTCTCCGACCCAAGGCTGCCACGAGAGCCTTACCCTCCATATCTCTCACCCCCAGCCCGGGCACAGACCCCCCACTCGCCGCCCTTTAAATCGCAAGTGGGCCCAGAACTCACCGAAATCAGGTGTTGAGCTGGGCCAGGGCAGGCCGGATCCGCCAGGTCCATGGCCGCGGCTCGGGGGAGGGGGGCAGAGAAAAAGGGGGGTGCTGGGGCCGCCTCTTGATGTCAAGGCTTTAAAGGGGCCAGTGAGCCCCGCCCCTCGCTCAGACCCCGCCTCCCCCTCCCGCGCAGCCAATCCACTTTCACCCTGGATACGCGCCCCTCCCAGCCCCCTCCAGATGTTCCCAGGACGAGAGCTAGGTCCGCCCGGCCCGAGCGCGCCGCTTCCGCCCTGGAGGAAAGGACCTCCCCTCCCCCCTATAGCGAAACAGACTTCCCAGACCTGGCCGGGTCGGGCCCGGTAAACCTCCCCAGTGCCGGGGTAGGAGAAGCCGGGCTGGGCCGAGCGGGGGTGGAATGGGGGGCATCTATAGCAGAGAAAACTAAGTAGGTGCACGCGGACCCGTGGGCATGCGCGTCTGCTTCTGTAGGGCTGGGCGTGCACGTGTGTATGTGATTGTGAGCGTCGGTGTTTGTAATTTGCCTTCCTGCATACGTGTTGGGTGTAAATCTAAGGGAAGAGGCTTGAGTGACTGCTTGGCCTTAAATGCTCCCATCTCCCTTTTCTTCCTCCCAGATCGGGTCCTTCCAGCAATATGGAAACCTGGGCGCTGGGAACAGGCTCTGCGCCTCTCAGAGCAGTGCTGGCCTTTTCCTCACTGGTTAAGGAAGAGGGGAGGCTGACCAGAAAAAGGATACAATCTTGCTTTCCGCCACTTGCTGTCTCAGTGGGGGCGAGTTCCTTCCCTGCTGAACTAACTGCGTGCTTGAAGGAGGAAAAGCAAACAGCCCACCTAGGCCCCAGCAGGGCCTCAGAGCTCCCTTCGGTATTCTCATTGGTCCTTGGTTAAACAATTATTTGCCCTTGTCTGGATACCATATAATCTTCACAATCTGCCCCTTAGTGCAGGTTCTGAAGGGGGTTCTGCAGAGAAATACAAAGGGATCCGTAGCCACAGGCTCTGCGCATTTTATTAAAATTGCTTCTATTGCGGGTATACACAGGATGTATTAAAGCACCATATTATCCAATAAATGAACATAAAAGCTCAGGGAACATAGAGTGCTCAAATTGGCTAGAATTGACCAAGAGTGTCTCTCTGAAGGAGGCTCCTTAATTTAAAATGGGATTTGAAGGGCAGAGAGAACTTGAATAGGATCCAGGTGAATTAAGGACACAAGGAGATTCACGTAGGAAAGAGCAAATTATCGGCATGGGACAGTGAGCAGATAATGTTGGTAGGGTGGGAAGTGGGAGAAGTTAATGGAGGAAGTTTTGTATGGAGGAGATCAGAATAAGGATATGGATTTGACAGGCCAGGTGATTTTAAAAAGTCATTTTGGATTCTTGAGTATAGAGGTAGCTTGATGAAGAGTGCCTGAGGATAGTGATTATTGGAGCCTAGAAGATGTCGTGGAGGTTACTCCCACCAGCTCTCTCACCTTTGCTTTAAAACAATTTTTAAAATTGATTTATCCTTAACATACAAGAGAATGCACAGATCTTGGGTGTTTTGTTTGGTGAATTTCAACAATAATATATACACTTATGCAACCCCCCAAACAAGATACCGAAACATCACCCCAAAGAATTCCTTCATTCCCCGTATAGTCGATTACCCTGCACCTACCAACACCCACCCCCTGCAACTTCCTGGATTTTATCACCATGGTTTTTTCTGTTCTTGAATTTCACATAAGTGGAATCATACAGTATGTACTCTTTTGTGTCTATATTCTTTAGCTTAGTAACGTTTTTGAGATTCAGCCATGTGTAGTCTATTCTTTTATATTGCTGAGTAATAGTCCATTGTATGAATATATTGTAATTTGTTTATCCATTCTCCAATTGATGGATATTTGGGTGTCTCCAGTTTGGGGCTATCATGAATAAGGCTGCTGTAAATATTCTTGTGCAAATCTTTTTGTGAATGTGTTTTCATTTTGAGAAAGCTCACCTTATTCCTTTTCTTTTTTTTTTTTTTTTCTGTGGTACGCAGGCCTCTCACTGTTGTGGCCTCTCCCGTTGCGGAGCACAGGCTCTGGACGTGCAGGCTCAGCAGCCATGGCTCATGGGCCCAGCCGCTCCGCGGCATATGGGATCCTCCCAGACCGGGGCACGAACCCATGTCCCCTGCATCGGCAGGCAGACTCTCAACCACTGCGCCACCAGGGAAGCCCCTCACCTTATTTCTTGATTATAGCTAGTGGCATCTTTGGAATCCTGCAGCACTGATTAATTCTATTCATTCAATCATCTAACATTTACTGAATAGGAATCCATGTCCCAGTCCTGGGTTTACAACAAAAATTAGACATGATCGTTTCCTCCAAGGGCTTAAAAGTCCACTAATCTGTTGCATTCCAAAACCATGGGGTAGAAAAACCTAAAGAGTCTGCCAGGCATTTCTAACTATTTTTGGATGTTTCCAAATAAATAAATTTTGAGAAGCAAACAAACCATGTAGATTATTTTTTACTTTACATTCAGATGTTCGCCCCTGTTTAATAAACACAGCTGGAACATCTGCACTTGTCAGAACAAGTACCTATTCTCCTTAATTTAAAGGCTCTTGCACACTTGAAAGTTTAGACATTCCGATTTGGGCAGATTCTCTATGCTTCACAGACCTTTATCTTCACTGACAGGAGGTGAAAGAAGTATAGCTACCATTGCTCCATGCTTTCTGTCTTTGATGAGGCCCAACACACTTTAATTACCACACTTAGTGGTATTGTTCACTTATTAAAAATTACACTGAAGTTCCAATGTTGGTTTTCCACCTTGTTATATACCACTAATCATAAATTGTTCTTTACTTGAGTTATCTATGTTACAAACCAAGCTAGGCCTTTTAGGTCTCTGGTTGCTGCAAGCTGTTGGTAACAAACCAGTTTGGTGGCATGGTCTAACGGAGCAGATAGTGCTGATGAATGACTGGTAGATGGCATCTCAGAGAACCATGCCCTCACTGCTCACATCACTACTTTGAATGGGGTCCTCTGCTTCAATACTATGTGTTCCTTCATTCAGTGTTGGAGCATCTTCATTCCTCAGTTTGGCATTGTAGCCATTTGGCTACTGTGTTACATTGGTTGATGAACTGACCCCAGTTTAGAATTCCTGACATCAGGAGATGGTCGGGTTGGTAACTGACCTCTCAAAATATTTTAATAATCTGACTATTCTCCAGGTTGCATTGACTCTGAGGGCATTCTCTTTTTTTTTTTGGCCACACCATGCAGCATGTGGGATCTTAGTTCCCCAACTAGGGAGTCTTAACCACTGAACCACCAGGGAAGTCCCCTGAGTGCATTCTTGATGTCTTTCCTGCTCACTAAGAGGAAGAAAGGAGCTGGGAAGAGGCTATTATTTGGTCCATTTGCTGAATAGGAATAGATCTTTGCTAGTGCTGCTTACTTCTACATAGGACAACATGTTCCTTGGGTTCTGACACTGCTTACTCCTACATAGGACAACATGTTCCTTGGGTTCTGACAGCATTGCCAGTATGTGCCTTGAAACCTCATACTTGGTACAGATATGATGGATCTGCTTAGGTCCTTGAACCCCTTCCTCCTCATTTTCATTATTTGAAAATTCTTACTGAGTCTTTACTGTATCCCAGTCACTGTGCATATAGTATTAGCTACCTAATAAAGAATTCATGTGGGGTATGATAAGCAATAAGATTGAAAAGATAAGTAGTGGGATGATCATACTTTATCCTAAAAGCAATGCAGAGCCTTTGAATGGTATTAAGCAAGGGGGTGTCATGATTAGAACTGCATTTTTAAAAGATCGCTGTGGTTGCAGTGTGGAGAACAGATAAGAGAGAGCAAGATTGAAGTCAGGGAGACCAGACAGAAAGTTTTTGTAGTAATTGGGAAAAATGAGAAACGATGTACTCTGGACTAGGAAAATGATAGTGATGATGGAGAGGAGATGACTTCGAGAAATAAATAGTATTAAAGTCAGGAGGTCTTGGGATTGGAAGTGGAGGGAAGCAGAGTGCTAAGCCAGACCTCTGGGCCAATCACTGAAATATCAAACACCTGAAGAAGAGCAGGTTTGGGAGATGATATACTCTCTTCCAAACATGTTGACAGTGAAATGCCTGGGAGACGTCCAAGTGGAAATGTCTATCCAAGAGGTCAGAGCTTCCCAACTGTTGTGCCTCAGGAAGAGGTTACAGATGTGCTGCATGTTGATCTTCTCAACCCTCAGAGCAGCACAAGCTCCCTCCCAACAGACAGCAGTCTCAGTAAGGTGGACTGCCACGAAAACACCATCATTTTCTGTGCATGCCATGATGTGGGAAATGTTGGGAAGTACTAATATATGATGATGTTGGATAAATAATTCTGAAGCTCAGAAGAGATATCTGGACTAGAGATATCTGGACTAAGACATTTGTGAGTCATCAGAACATCAGATCATAGGTGGTAACTAAAGCCAGGGAGTATGGGACTTCCCTGTTGGCACAGTGGTTATGAATCCGCCTGCCAGTGCAGGGGACATGGGTTCGAGCCCTCATCTGGGAAGATCTCACGTGCTGTGAAGCAACTAAGCCCGTGCACCACAACTACTGAACCTGAGCTCTAGAGACCCCAAGCCACAATTACTGAAGCCTATGCGCCTAGAGTCCGTGCTCTGCAACAAGAGAAGCCACCGCAAGAAGCCCGCGCACCGCAAGGAAGACCCAATGCAGCCAAAAAAAAAAAAAAAAAAGAGAGAGAGAGAGATTAAACAAATTTTCAGGTGTTATCTGCCATTATCATTTTCTGTGAATGTCTTTTTCTAATAGATATATAAGAGTTGGTTGTATTATAATGAAATTTGCCCTTTGTCACATATATTGCCAAGTGTTCCTAGTTGGGAGTTTGTCATGTGAGTTTATTGGAATTTTTTTTCCCCTTTGCCTTAGGTAGTCAAATTTATTGATCTTTTTCTTTATGGCTTTTGTTTTTTTTGTGTGTTTAGGACGTACTCCAATTTTTTAAATTACCTTTTTTCTCTAGTATGCTTACGGTTTTCTTTTTACTTTAAATATTCCATCCAGCAGAGACATGGATGGACCTAGGGACTGTCATACAGAGTGAAGTAAGTCAGAAAGAGAAAAACAAATACCGTATAATATCACTTATATGTGGAATCTAGAAAAATGATACAGATGAACTTATTTGCAAAGCAGAAATCAAGACACAGATGTAGAGAATGGACATAGGGCTTACTGATGGGGGGAAGGGGGTGGGATGAACTGGGAAATTGGGATTGACATATATACACTACTATATATAAAATAGATAACTGGACTTCCCTGGTGGTCCAGTGGGTAAGACTCCATGCTCCCAATGCAGGGGTCCTGGGGTTCAATCCCTGGTCGGGGAACTAGATCCTGCATGCCGCAACTAAGAGTTTGCATGCCGCAACTAAGACCTGGCGCAGCCTAAATAAATAAATATTTAAAAAAAAAAGCACAGGGCTTCCCTGGTGGCGCAGTGGTTGAGAGTCCGCCTGCCGATGCAGGGGACGCGGGTTCGTGCCCCGGTCTGGGAAGATCCCACATGCCGCAGAGCGGCTAGGCCCGTGAGCCATGGCTGCTGGGCCTGCATGTCCAGAGCCTGTGCTCCGCAACGGGAGAGGCCACAGCAGTGAGAAGCCCACGTAATGCAAAAAAAAAAAAAAAAAAAGCACAAATGCCTTAACGGGAAGGGTTTCTCTTTAAAATAAATAAATAAATAAAATAGATAATAAATGAGAACCTAACTGTATAGCACAGGGAACTCTACTCAGTGCTCTGTGGTGACCTAAATGGGGAGGAAATCCAAAAAAGAGGGGATATATGTATATGTATAGCCGACTCACTTTGCTGTATAGCGGAAACTAACACAACACTGTAAAGCAACTATACTCTAATAAAAATTAATTTTAAAATATTTTAAAATAATAAATATTCCATCCAGAATCTATTTAAATGGAAAAGACCACTGTTATTTCTCACTGCTGCTCAGAATGACATCTCCATTCTAGACCAGCCAGTCCTTTCTGTTTTCAATGGACAAAACACACATTCCTGTGTACCTTTGCAGAGAGGTTCCTCTCTACATGGCTCATAGGGCATGCTCCTGTCCCTCTTGTTATCATTGCAGAAGCTATACAGCTGTCCGTTGGAAGCCATAGGCAATTGGTTCCAAGACCCCAATTGATACTAAAATCCATGGATGCTCAAGTTCCTCATATAAAATGTACTATTTGCATATAACCTATGCACATCCTCCCTTATACTTTAAATCATCTCTAGATTACATATAATAACTAATATAATGTAAGTGCTACATAAATAGTTGTAAGTACAATGTAAATGCTATGCCGGAGGTGCACAGCAAATTCAAGTTTTGCTTTTTGGAACTTTCTGGAATTTTTTTCCCCAAATATTTTTGATCCATGGTTGGTTAAATCTGTGGATGCAGAACCTGCAGATATGACTTTCAGGGACAGCTCAAATCCCATACGCTCCAGAAATTCTTCCATGCCCATTGTAGTCCACAAAGATTTTTTCTTTTCTGAAGCTCACATGATCACATGCTACCATGTATGAGCCTCTCCTTTTCTCCTCAACTTTAACATAGTTGCTAAAAGAATCAAATCTAACCTTTAGAAGTCCCGGTTTGTTTAATTGATTTTTCTTTACCCTCCACAGCAGATAAAAGCATGCTGGGCGTATGGAAGGAACTTGATAAATTACTTTTTGATTTGCCATAAATGTGTAGCATTAGCCACATGTGGCTAATAAGCATCTGAAATGTGGCTAGTCCAGACTGAGATGAGCTGTAAGTATAAAATACACACTAGATTTTGAAGATGGTATTAAAAAATAATACATCTCATTAATAATTTTCATATTGACTGCATGTTGAGATGCTAATTTTTTAATATACTGGATTACATATCTATATATTTAAAGTATATCCAGGACCATTCTTCATTCTTGTCCCTCAGTAAGTCTCTTGTCATGTTTGGTGTTGGTTCCTAAATTAGGCTGTTTTGAGGATAGATAAAGATGATCTTTTCTTGAAGCCAAAGATAGTCTTACTATCTCCAAGGGCTCTCCCAGGCCATTACACAATCATTACCTTCTTGGTACCGAGACCTCATCGTTATAAGCACTATTTACACATCTTTTTTGAAACTAACAGCTACAGACTTCAAATACAACAGTTCCTCCCAACACGTCAGGTAACTGCTCAGCCAATAGAAATGTTGGAGGGAAGAGGTCAGGTTCAGATGCTGAAGGATCTCCCGAAGCTTTTACTGATCAAAGATTCCTCAGTTACCCATGTAGATGGAGCCCAGCCTATTCCTTTGGTCACTGTGGCTGTTTTCTGCCATCAGGAGTTATTTGGGACTGCTGCTGCTTGGCTTGTAGCCTAGTCTCATTGTAGTCAGAGTCCCTGTGTTAGTTTCCTGTTCCTGCTGTAACAAATCATCACAAACTTAGTGGTATAAAACAGCACAAATTTATTCTCTTACAGATCAGAAGTCTAAAATCAAGGTATTGGCAGGGCTGCATTCCTTCTGGAGGCTTCTGGAGAGAATCCATTTCCTTGCCTTTTCTTTTTTTTTTTTTTTTTTTTTTTTTTTGCGGTACGCGGGCATCTCACTGCTGTGGCCTCTCCCGTTGCAGAGCACAGGCTCTGGACGCGCAGGCCCAGCGGCCATGGCTCATGGGCCCGGCTGCTCCGCGGCACATGGGATCCTCCCGGACCGGGGCACGAACCCCCGTCCCCTGCGTCGGCAGGCGGACTCCCAACCACTGCGCCACCAGGGAAGCCCCTCCTTGCCTTTTCTAACTGCATTTCTTGGCTTATAGCCCTTCCTTACATTTCTCCAACCTCTTGCTTCTGTCATGACATCTACTGTGGTCAAATCTCCCTTTGCCTTCCTCTTATAAGGACACTTGTGATTACATTTAGGGCCAACCCTGATAATCCAGATTAATCTCTTGATCTCAAAATCCTTAACCCTTAATCAAGATCCTTAATCTACACAACTGTACACATCTCCAAAGTCCATTTTGCTATCTAAGGTAGCGTTCACAGGTTCCAGGGATTAGGATGTGGACATTTTGCAGGACCAGTATTCAGCCTGCCACAGAACCATATATATTTCTTGGCACTGCCTTGGTGAAGGGAGAGAGCACCAGCAGGGTCACAAGGTTTCAAAGTGTCCTTAAATTAAGATCTACAGAGAAGTAGGGAAATTCACGTCTATAATCACTGTTATCACTCTGCGACCATCATAAACTTCATTTCCATTAGCAACAACCACTCTCTCCCTCCCAGCACTGCTTCCTTTAAAACGCTCTGTAGGCTGAAGTTGAACTACTTATTACTCCCTCATCTTAAAAAACAAATTATTTGAAATAGTGAGATGCATGTTTTCTACAGAGATGAGATGTTTTTCTCATGTCTTTGATCTAACAGGCATGGTTGTGGTCTGTAGCATGCTTAGAATGTAACAGCAATTTAACAATCCATATTCTGCAAATTACCATCATATCCTTTAGCACATTTGGGCATAAGAAAAGGAAGGTCTTGTTATTTCAGTTGTACAGATGAGTAAACTGAGGCTCAGAAAGGTTAAATGAATTGAATAGGGTGGTCATACAATGAGTTACTGGCAGATCCTGATTCCAAACCTGATGTTCTTTTCACTGCTCTGTTCCCAGGCCAAACTCAATCCCAGAAGGCTGAGGAGGATCTAACTGACCTTGGGATCTTAACACATCCTAGAGTTGGCCTTGAAATTCCTACCTCCTGAGCATGAAACCCACTTTTTTGAGGTCCTACCCAGAAGTCAAAGCTAGGGGCAGGGCTTCCCTGGTGGCACAGTGGTTGAGAGTCCGCCTGCCGATGCAGGGGACACGGGTTCGTGCCCTGGTCTGGGAGGATCCCACATGCCGCGGAGCGGCTGGGCCCATGAGCCATGGCCGCTGAGCCTGCGCGTCCGGAGCCTGTGCTCCGCAACGGGAGAGGCCACAACAGTGAGAGGCCCGCGTACAGCAAAAAAAAAAAAAAGCTAGGGGCAGATTGGGAATTCAGGGGAAGTCAGGGTTGCTGGCAAGTCAAGGGTACAGTAAGAGGGTAGTTAGGACTTATGGAGACGTAAGAGTGTCTACGTTTGCTGTATGTGCCTATTTAACTGGTAGGCAGCAGCAGAGGTGCTACTAGGTACTCAACCTAGAATTAGGCCTGATTTCTGCGAGGGGAATTCCAAGAACATCAGGGATAGCTAAGAGTGGCCTGGCTGGGTCTCTTATTCCCAGTCTGAACACATAATTTGAGGAAGCACAGTAACTCCAAAGCCCATGCTCTTTTACACTGGCTCTCTGGAGTCTCTTCTCAGTCTTGATTTCCATGAAATTTCAAGGCATAGTAGCCAAGGCCCAGTCTCTGCAGCCACACTGCCTAGGTAAGCCCAGCTCTGCCACTTACAAGGTATGTGACCTTGGGAGAGTCACCTAACCTGTGTGTGCTTCAGTTCCAACATCTGCAAAATGAGGATGATAATAGTATCTACCCCATAGGGTTAAGGATTCTAAAAGTTATGTTATCTGGCACACGGTGCTATATTATTATCTTTTTCTGTTTTCTTTTTTTTCCAGTTTCTAACCAGACCTCTTTTTTTTTTTCTTTTTAATAAATTTATTTATTTATTTATTTTTGGCTGCATTGGGTCTTCGTTGTTGCACACAGGCTTTCTCTAGTTGTGGCGAGCGGGGGCTACTCTTTGTTGTGGTGCGCAGGCTTCTCAGTGCAGTGGCTTCTCTTGTGGAGCACGGGCTCTAGGCACATGGGCTTCAGTAGTTGTGGCACGGGGGCTCAGTAGTTGTGGCTCACGGGCTCTAGAGTGCAGGCTCAGTAGTTGTGGCACAAGGGCTTAGTTGCTCCACAACATGTGGGATCTTACTGGACCAGGGCTTGAACCCTTGTCCCTTGCATTGACAAGCAGATTCTTAACCACTGTGCCCAGTATCCTGGGCAGTCTTTTACCCAATCATATATCTCCCTTTTCTTCTCAGTACTTGAATTTGGGTGCATTTCTTTTTTGTTCACTCATATATTCATTCAACAAGTAATTCTCAGCTGCCAGCCATGTGTCAGACATTGAGCTAGGCTTAGGTATACAAAAATAAGTTGGGCTTGAGGAGCTCAGTCTCCTGGTGGTAGGGAAGAGGCACAGAAACAATTATAATATGATGAGGTAAATACTGTGATAGAGGCCTCTATGCAAAGTCCTCACTAGAATATAGTAACAGATGCAAACTGCTATAGGAGTTGGGGAAGATTTTTGAGAAAATGTAACATCTGAGCCATTTTTAGGACAAACAGTTGAACCACATTGCAAAGTGGGAGAGTTGGGGGAGAGAGAAGGGAAGCCGGAGTTTGTGCTAAGAAGTTCACTGTGGCTGATGTGTAGAGGAAAGGCATGAAGACTAGCACTGTCCTATACAACTTTCTGCAACAATGGACATTTTCTATACCTGTGCTGTCCAATAAGGTAGTCACTAGTCACATAGGGCTACTGAACACCTGAAATGTGGCTAGTAGGACTGAGGAGCTGAATTTTAAATTTTATTTCATTTTCCTTAATTTAAATTTAAATAGCAAGCGGCTACCTTATTGAACAATATTGGTTTAGGCACTGGATAAAGGACAGGACTCCAGGCACTAGGAAACCACTGAAGGTTTTTAAGCATAATACTAGCATAGCTAGATATCTGAGAAAGGGAACACTAGCAGCAAGACAGGATGGATTGGAGGGTAGAGGACTTAACATAGAAACCTTTGGTAGGCATCAGCCACGTGGATGAAATAAGTGGAACTTACATGTTGTTGATAGAATTCACTGGACTTTGTGACTATTTCAATGTGGGAAGTATAAATGAGGAGAATTAACTGAAGTTTGTAGCTTGAGCAATGGGTGGATGCCAACAATTGAGATAGGATTAGGTTTGGAATGAGGGTAATGAGTTTGCTTTTGGGATATGTTGAATTTGAGGTGCCAAAGAACTATCTAGGGGAATATGACTACAAAACAGGAAAAATATTAATCTGGAATTGTGAAGGTGGGGCTTATAACTATTGGGGGTTATTAGCATATAGGTAGTTGTTAAAGGTATGGGAGTGGAGGAACTCATCCCAGGAAAAAAATGTAGAAGAGGACTGGATGGACCCCAAGGAACCCTAAGCATCAAAGTGTGGTCTGTTTCGACTTGCATCATAATCATATGGCATGCCTGTTAAAAAGATTCCTCATTGTGAATGTATTTAATGCCACAGAATATACACTTAAAAACAGTTAAAACTGTACATTTTATGTTACATATATTTTTCCACAATAAAAATTGCAAAAAACCCCAAATCAAACCAAACCAGAATCCTAAGCCCCATTTCTGACCTGAATCAGTTTCTAGAGATGAATCCAGGACTCCCCAGGTAATGCTTATGCAAATTAAAATGTGAACCAATTGCTTAAGGTGTAGAGAGAAACTAAGAGACTGGAAGAGAATCATGGCAGAGAACCAAAGGGAGGGTGATTCAATAAGGAAGGAGTCAATAGTGTTGAATGGTTTCATGGCCCAGGAGGAAGACTGAAAAGAGGCCTCAAAATATGGCATTCAGGTGGCCATTGATGAATGGGAGATGAGGGAGCAGAGGCGGTGGCATGTATTCTTTCAAGGGCTTTGCTCATGTATGGTGAAGAGATGGAGATTGCATAAGGCCGAGAGGGAGACAGGACACAGGAAAAGTTGGTGGTTTTGAAGGTGAGAGAGAACTCAGCATGTTGGTAGGTGGACAGGAAGGTTCAATGAGGCCAAGGAGACACCAAGGGGATCCTTAATAAAATACAATTTGGGAGAGGTAGTAGAGGTTGGGATCTGGAACTTAGGCCAAGGTTATTTGGGTAAAAGCTCACTGGGTAAGTTTAGAAGTGAAAACAAGGGAAGATGAAGGGGTTCAAGGCTGAGGGCAAGAAAAGACTTCCTGGGGCTTCCCTGGTGGCTCAGTGGTTGAGAATCCCCCTGCCAATGCAGGGGACACGGGTTCGAGCCCTGGTCCTGGAAGATCCCACATGCTGCGGAGCGACTGGGCCCGTGCGCCACAACTACTGAGTCCGTGAGCTTAGAGCCCGTGCTCCGCAGCGAGAAGCCACTGCAATGAGAAGTCCGTGCACCGCAATGAAGACCCAACGCAGCCAAAAAAATAAATAAAATAAAATAAATTAATTTAAAAAAGAAAAGACTTCCTGACACAGTAAACAAAAATGGCACTAGTTGGTGGTTAGGTCACCTGCTTAGATTAATGGAGCAGGAATAGAGTCAAGAGCCTGCCTGCAGAAGGGTAAAAGTCTGGAAGAGTCACTAGGATAAAAGTGATCAGGAGCAGCAATATAAAAAGACTGAGAAGTAGTATTAGAGTCTAATTGAGACTGGAAATGGCACCAACCATACAATTATCCTGCACAAAATAGAAAAATTGGTTTTCCTAAATGAAGGTTTTGGTTCCATCCTCCTATTATTTAGGAACTGCTCTGGCTTCTGCTCTCTCTGCATAAAGTTCAAATTCCTTAGTAGGAACTTTTACTAACTTCAAGAAGTCCAACCTCTAATTGGTGGTTCAGACTTTCTTGTTCCCTGTTCCTCCTTCTATAACATCAACTCAGAAAATAATAGGATCTTAGAGATTGTGAAGCTCATCAATCCAATCTCCCTTCTTAGTTAGGTATGTTTTGTTTTTCCATCTTCTCTCCACCAAATCTTCTCTATCTTCCACTTTCCCTTGAAGTGGACTCATGGGTGTTTTAAAAATCAACACCTGCCAGACATCAGTGACACCTATCCCACAGCACTGATGCTGTAGCCATCCAATTGTAGGCTGCATTTTGTGTAGGCTTCTCTGCACGTATTCCCACCCCGATACTGGTGTATGCCCCCCACCTCCATACTGGTGTGCTTTGACAGAGGACACTGACAAAAAAAGTCCTGAATTAACTTACTCGCTGGCATGTTTTCTGTTTTGAGCTTGGGTGAGGTTCTTTTTCTTGAGTTGAAACCTCCATGGGTAGAGTGGTTAAAGGCAGAAATTTCTTTTCTACTCCAGATTCACAGGGCATTCTCAACCATACTCAAGTCACTTTTATTATATATAAAATATAATTGTATATATTCTATACAATCCCACTTCATTCATTTCATTTGTACCGATTGGATTTTGAGTTCATAATTTCATCTTTTAAACATCTTTTAAATGCTAGTCGATGCATCTTGCTTAGTACTGTATCTTAACTGCTGTGCTCAGCCTGGGCATGTTGGAAACTTGACCTGCTCTGGAAAGATGTTCTTCCTACCAAAGCTTCTCCTTTAGCCAGGCCAATGACTTTTCATTCCAGATTGTACTGTGAGGTTTTGTCTCATAGACAGGATGAGTTAGTCTAGAAGAAGCCTGAAGAAGGCAGATCAGATTTAAGGAGCCCAGGGAGGGACATTCTAAGGCTAACCTGGTCTAAGTCTTCCTAAATAACCACCAAAAGCAGCCCTTTGCATATCCCAGAACCAGGATCACTTCCTCTAGGTCATTCCAGATAGGACAGATCATTGCCCCACAGGTATATTCTCCTCAGGGATCATCCCCCCAAATGAGGAAGATGCTGATTCTTTTAATTGCGTGTCCTGGACATTTAAAAAGCTTCTGCCAAGTTTTTTTTTTTTGCGGTATGCGGGCCTCTCACTGTTGTGGCCTCTCCCATTGCGGACGCGCAGGCTCAGTGGCCACGGCTCACGGGACCAACCGCTCCGCGGCATGTGGGATCCTCCCGGACCGGGGCACGAACCCGTGTCCCCTGCATTGGCAGGCGGACTCTCAACCACTGCGCCACCAGGGAAGCCCATCTGCCAAGTTTTAAAGCTGCCTAACTATCAGGAGTTAAGGAGAATGAACTTAATTCTTTGTATAAAAACCCCTTTCAATATCTCTATCCTCCCTCCCATCTCATTGCCTCCAGAATCTTATTCTGTTCCTTTCTTTCCCTTCTTCTATCAGTGATTCAGGGATCGGATGAGTCTCTGTGGCTTGTTTTGCCCTGAAGAGCAGAAGGCTTCGGTCCCAACTGGTGTTGCCGAAGCAGCATACTAATTCCATGCCATGGTCCTGGGTCAAGATCTGCACAATCTGATTAGCCATATCACCTCGGATAGCTAGGGAGCGGAAGTGGTCAAAATCATGGAGGCCCAGCTTCCGGAGACGCCTTGCAGCTGCCCGATAACACTTCCAGGGCTGTGGTTCCACAAGGAGGTAGCAGCACAGGGAAGAAAGGTGGGCCAGGAACTCCCAAAGGCCTTGGTCCCCATGGTTCAGATGAATCCACATGGTTATTGACATGCAGAAGCCAATATCAAAAACTGAGCGTCCAAACTGGCTTAAAAAAGAGCTCAAGAGAACTTTCCGGGTCCTGTGATTCATGAAGTCCAGGGTGATAAAGGTCAAGCCATCAGGAAAAGGGCATTCTTTTTCAGCTCGTTCCACCAGGACTGGATCTATGTCGCAGCAGAGGAGATGGAGTTCTCTTGAGGCATCTGAGCAGGTCTCCCCATCATGTAGGGAAAGGAAATGTTTGTATAGAGCCACACTCAGATCCTAGAGGAATCCAAAAGAGCTTTGTCATTGCAGCTCTCAACCAGTGAATGGAAGAGAAACTTATATCTCTTATCCTCCCATTGAGACTGCCACTTACTCCTGGCATTATAGGATGTAAGGTTGTTAAACTATAGCCTAAGCAGGCTGCCCCCCAAAAGTTTTCCACAAAGCAGGCTCTCAGCGCCCTCCAGGAGTCTCAGACTGTAATGCATCATCTCCATACTTTCCTGACACTGATGGGTTGGTTGTGTGGTTGAAAGTTACAGCCCAATGGATGCAGCAAAGGAGTCCAGAGCAGTATTTTCCAGCTTAAGTAATATGCTGGTAAGCTCACTATCTTTTTCTTTTTTTTGAGTATCTCAGACCCCAGGGAGGAGGAAAAGATTTCAGGAGCATAACCAGTGCTCCTTGACAGGAAGGTGAGGAACAGAGCAAGGACCATCTTATAAAAATCTGCTTCTCAGACCTGTGGTTGGGAAAGTCTGCATTCCAAAGTCTTCATTCAGCCTTCACTCTACAGCTTCAGTTTTGCTACATGTGTTATGTTTCACTGCCCCCTTCTGAGACTTATTCTGCTTTTGCATCCATTACCTGCTGACCTCCTTCTAGCCAAATCCAATGATTTGTGATTTTCACCATCTTAGCACCTTTTTGACTCTTAAACAAGTCATTATTTCCTTTCTCTAACTTTGACTTCTACAACCATTATAACTAACTCAAATTCATGTTCTAATCTGTTCTTTTAAGGCATTTTTATATTCACTACCTCATTTGCTCTGTGCAACAATCCTGTGAAGAAAATATTTATGCCCTTTGTGCAGGTGAAGAAAGTGTGGCTGGAAACAATCCAGATGTCCAATAATAGTAGCATGGATTAAGATGGAATACCAGATAGCAATTAAAAATGAAGGAATTCAGCTCAGTGCAGCAACATGGATGACTCACACAAATACATAATGCTGAGTAAAAAAGCAAGACAAAAGAAAATACATGGCAAGCTTCCATTTATATGAAGTTAGAAAATGGACAAAATTAAACTACACTGTTTATGGATACAAAAATAGCAAGCTATAAAGAAAAGCAAGGAAACAATAATAGTAAAAGTTGGGCTCTCTGGGTGGAGATGGGCGTTTATGAGCAGGGAAAGGCATATGGGAGACTTCTCGGGGCGCTGACAATGTTTTATTCTTGATATAGACAGTAGTCATAAAGATGTCTGCTTTATAATAATTCATAAAGTATGAATTTATGTTTTGTGCAGTTTTCTCTATGTGTGGCATAGTTCACAAAAACCCTGTATTTTAAAAATTATGGTTCAGAGGCTAGTGACTTGTCCAATGTCACATGGTTACTACATGGCAGGATTTAGGCAACATTAAGTTCTTTCCTCCATACCAGGCTTCTCATACTTCAATAGGCTTACACATCACCTAGGGATCTTATTAAAATAAAGATGTTGATTTAGTAGATCTGGGTTGGGGGCGGAGATTCTGTATTTCTAATAAACTTCCAAGTCATGCTGATGCTGTAGTTCAAGGACCACATTTTGAGTAGGAAGATTATGCTGCTTAAAAATTTCTCCCCATCTTTCCATTTATTTCTCTGCCGTCTTCCCCCTCCTATCTGATCTTGGGTGTGCCCCATGTTTGACCAGTCATTTCATCACATCAGTCCCTCCTCTACCACATCTCTTAATCCTCTCCATCCTCAATTCGCCAATCCTAGAGACCCCTGGAAGCTTAAAAAAGAAAACACAGACTCAAGGGCGCAATCCCCAAGATCCTGATTCAGTAGGTCTAGAGTAGGGCCTAGGAGTTTCTAAAATCTAAAATTCTAAAAACAAAGCACCCCCCCAAGTTATCGCACATCTATATTATGAAGCTGCTAAAAAAGACTGTAGTGACATGGGTGATCTCCAAATTATTAAATGAAAAGCAAGGTGCAAAAGAGTGTGCTATTATTTGTAAGGTGTATACTCAAGAAATTATAAGCAGCAGTTGCCATTGTGTACGAGAAGAGGATTTATGGTCAGGAGTAGAGACTTGCTTTTTACTATATGCCCCTTTGTATTTTGAATTTTTTTGGGGGGGGTCTTATCAAGTGCAAGCATCTTTTCTTAAGTGCAAAATAAAAAACTCCCTAAATGTACAGCCAGGTTTGGGAACCACTGCCCTAGTTAACTGCAACTATGTCCTGGCCCCTAAGGTACACGTATACTACTTTCAACTTTAAAATCTCCTGTAGTTTCCTAATGCTTTTCATGAAATCCCAAGTCTTAAACCCAGTCTCTTTTCCCCTTTGATCTGCTATATCATCACAGTAGAGAAATGCTTGCAAGGGACAGCCAGACACCCACCCATCTGCTCATTCCAGCTTTTTAGCCTGTGTCCAAATGTCTCCCTCCCATTTACCAGCCGTGTGCCTACAGCCCTCAACCCTCTACCAAATTCTCTTCTGCCTAAGGCCAGAAACACGATAAAATTCTCCTCATCCCCTCCCACTCCTGGTCTGGAATGGAGTGAGGGTACTAACTTTTTTAAGCATTTGTAATCATAGGGTCAGAATGCCTGCTCCTCTAGGATATCCTAGTGGCTACAAATAGGTGTCAGAGAGACATTTCGCTATTTTGCTTGCGGTTTGACTATAATCATTCTTACGCCTAAAAATACTTTGCGGTAAGAAAATGTGGCAATGCCTTCCTCCCGCAGGATGTTTTATTTTTCTTTCTCGATCTTCTTCACTGTACTCGGCCAACTGATTGCTTTTAAAATAAATATCCACTTGGCTCCAGGGTCCATTCTGCACCGTTTCACACTAATCTTAATTCCAGGCATGATTCTGTCACCCTTGGCTCCCAGTAAACCAATCCCAACCCCACGCTCCCAAACTTGGGTCTCGGGAAGTCCCCTCTCCCCCAGCCAGGTCGCCAGCCACGCTGGACAGGAGGCAAGCGCTGGAAGCCCAGGCACAGTGGCCCTTCCCACCCGGCGTTCTGCCAGGGGGCCGCAAGCGCGGAGGCGGGGACGCACGAATTCGGAACGTAATTGAAAACGATTCCTCCCCAAGATTCCTAAAAGAGATAGTGCTGGGACCCTAGAGATGAGGTAGCAGCAGCAGCACGGGGTCGAACACTACGCCTTTAAACTCATTTTGGGAAAGTTGTGAGGGGTCTGGTGCCACGCCCAGGCCGGAACCCCAGTGGATGTGAAGGCTGCCAACCTCTCGGCTCGACCGACGTCCGATCCCTCCCCCGTCACTCACCCCGGAGTTACACCCCACGTCGAGCCCCAGGATCGGCCTTGTCTCGGGCCTCTGAGGGAAGAGCCGGCGAAGCAGCTCTGGAGGCAGGAGGCGGAGCCGTTGCTCTGGAGGGTGGAAGCGGGAATAATGAGGGAAATTTCCGAATGGGGCGGCCCCGGGTTCCAGAACTCGCGGTTCTTCTTCCGCCGCGGTCTTTTCAACGCCCCCGGTGGCTTGCTTCATGGACGCCGCCATTAGTCTCAGTCTGGCCTCGGGGTCCCCTCGGAACCGGAAGTCGGGAACCTGCGGGCTCGGCGAGCCGCGGTCCGGGCTCCAGCGCGCCTGCGCTGCATGGCAAAGGCGAGTGACTATAAAGGTGGCCTACCCTGAGCCAGCGCAGAAGCTTGGGGTTTGCGCTGGCGTGTGGAGCCATCGCCATAACCTGGGAGGTGGTTAGTAATATTATCCCGTTTTTCTGGTGAAACAAGCTCAGAGAGGTTGAGTGACTTGCTCAAGCTGACATAGTTTCAACTTGGGCTACCCAGAACAAGGAATTTGTTGGTACTTGGAAGTCACTTTTGGTCCACCTTCCTTCCTTTACAAATGCATGTGAGATCCAGAGAGTAGGAATTACTTGTCCAGGGTCACACGCGAATCTGTGACGCTGGAACTTCACTCGGTTCATCCTGCGATGCCAGGAACTATGGGTCACTCGAGGTGCCAGAAGACCCAGATGGCCCTGCCTGCCACATGGGTCAGGTGGACAGGGGCAACTGTAGACTGTGAGCTCTTGAGAGACAAGGACTATGCCTTACGAGCCGGTACTTAAAGAGTGCTTACCAGGCGCTAGACACCTTTCTAAGCCCTTTACACGTATTTATTTAATTCTCACACCAACCCTGTGAGGAAAGAACGGTAACTAATATCCCTTTTATATAGATGAGGACATTGGGGCACAGCGAAGCTAGTAACTTGCCCAAGGTGTTGCAGTTAGAAAGGATAGTACCAGGATTTGACCCAGGCACTTTGGCTCCAGAGGATGTACTTGCAACCATTATGTTATTCTCAGCCTGAATCCCTTATACCTGCCATAATGCCTGACCCAAGGATGCTTAATTAAGTATATGCTGAATGAAAACTCAATATCTACAAATGGTATTGAGAAAACTGGATATTCATATGCAAAAGAATGAAAGTAGACCCTTACACAAAAATCAACTCAAAATGGATTAAATGTAAGACCTGAAACTGTATATCTCCTAGAAAAAAAACCATAGGGGAAAGGCTTCAAGACTGATCTTGGCAATGATTTCATGGATGTGATGCCAAAAGCACAGACAACAAAAGCAAAAATAGACAAGTGGGACTACATCAAACTAAAAAGCTTCTACACAGCAACAGAAACCACTGACAGTAAAAAGGCAACCTATGGAATGGGAGAAAATATTTGCAAGCCATTTATCTGATAAGGGATTAATTTCCAAAATATATAAGGAACTCCTACAAATCAAAAGCACAAAAACCAATAACTTGATTTTTTTTTTAATGGGCAAAGGACTTGAATAGACAGTTTTCCAAAGGAAGACGTACAAATGACCAACAGGTATATGAAAAGATGTTCAGTGTCACTAATCATCAGGGAAATGCAAATCAAAACCACAATGAGATATCATCTCACACCTGTTAGGGTGGCTATTATGAAAACAAAAACAACAGACAAGAGGTATTGGCAAGGATGTGGAGAAAGTGGAACGCTTGTGCGTTGTTGGTGGAAATGTAAAATGGTGCAGCCTCTATGACAAACAGTATGGATGTTCCTCAAAAAATTAAAAATAGAACTACTACATGATCCAGCAATCCCATTTCTGGGTATTTATCCAAAAGAATTGAAATCAGGATCTCGGAGAGATATTAGTGCTCACATGTTCATTGTGACACTGTTCACAATAGTCAACACGTGGAAATGACTTAAATGTCCATCTGCAGATGAATAGATAAAAGAAATGTGGTATATACATACAGTAGAATATTATTCATCTTAAAAAAGAAGGAAACCCTACCATATGTGACAAAATGGATGAACCTTGAGGACATTATGCTAAGTGAAATAAGCCAGTTACAGAAGGACAATTACTGCATGATTCCACTTATATAAGGTATCTAAAATAGTCAAACTCACAGAAGCAAAGACTAGAATGGTAGTTACCAGTGGCTGGGGTGAGGGGAAGGGGGACTTACTAGTCAACTGGTATAAAGTTTCAGTTATGCAAGATGAATACATTCTAGAGATCTGCTGTACAACCTTGTGTCTATAGATAACAGTACTGCACTGTACACTTAAAAACTGGTTAAGAGGGTAGAGCTCATGTTAAGTATTCTTGTTGCAATGAAATAAAGTTAAAAAAAAAAACCCAAACTCCATACAGGATGCAAGTAGGCAACTAAAGCCAGGTCTGATTTGGGAAAACTGAAAAGGAAGAAAGAAGAGAACTGAACTGAAAGAGACCTGGTGGAATGGAACTAGGCAAAATGTGGGCTGAGCCAGAGATAAGAAAAAAAACTGAGCTGGTAAGAAACTGTGCTGAAGGGGCAGGATGGGGCATGGCATTGGCCTAGGTAGCAGGTTCAAGTCAGCAGCCAGGATGGGCCAGAATATCCAGCAGGTTCAGCCAGGGGTCTGCAGAGTTGTGCTGACCTCTCCCCACCTGACCAGCCATCTTCAGGGGGCCTCCAGCTTCATGAGGCCAGCGATTTGCCGAACTTCTTCCAAGGACTGAAGCATGACTTCTGCAGACAGTACCATCAGAAGTTAAAATAGGCCCTGTCCCTTTTCCTCTCAATTTTTACTTCATACTTTCATCTCTGTCTGACCTATCAGACAGAGAGGACATAAGTTAATGACCAAAAGTCACAGTGGGATTGAATTTACCACAATATTCTGCACAACTTCTAGAAAAAGGGGGGCAGGGGAGGGTGGGGGAACAGCAGCACCACCATTTCTCTCCCGTGTCTGACAGATTTTGGTGAGCTGAACTTACCCCTTTTTGTCACTAGATGACGCTAGCACAAACACTCGGCAACCCTTAATTTCCAAAGAGCAGGGATCACCTTGCTTTTGTAGGCAGTTTTTTCTTTGCCTGTTTAAACACAGTATATATATATTTGCCAGTAAAGAGTTTAATTTCATCAAGGACACGGGCATGGTTTTTGAGTTCTCAAAACACTGTTCACCTGAAAAGAAATAGGCAACAGTCCTAGGTGGTGAATGGCAGGCTCCTCATGACCCTGGGAGCCTCAAGAAGTAAAGATAGGAGTGGGCCTGGTAATGTTATTGGGGACCTGAAATGCCTTAGAGGTGAGCCCATAAAGAGGCATTAGAGTTTGACTCACTCCGGGGACTTTTTGAACCTGTGCCCATTTTTCAGAGCCTGATCAGCCCAAGTGACCTGACAATGCTTAGCTGGAGCCTGGGGCCTGAGTAACCAGCCCTAATACCTCAAATAGCTGTAATAGCACCTAAGAGCATGCTCTGCACTGCAGTTGGCTAGATTTTGTGGAGCCTGATGCTTATACAATTGTGCGGGTGGGCAATGCTTTAAAGAAAAAAATTACAAACAAAGATAGGTATGAAAGTGAATATTTACAATGAGAAAATAAATCACAACAAATTACAATTTTTAAAAAGCTGACAAATACCACAAACATCACAAAAAATCCCATAATAGTTTGATGAATCAAATCCCATCAATAGTTTGATGAATCAAATCAAACTTGAATATTACTATTTTCTTACATTTTTTGGCTGCATACTCTTTGATTGCTTCTTCACATGGTAATGATTTGAAAATACCATTTTACTAAGAGGACTAGAAAGATGATTCAGTCTTATCAAATTTGTCTTTTTATTATTTGATCATTTAGAAAAGTTTCTTTCAGGTTCACAATTTGCTATTGGCAATGTCATGTAAATGTTTAGGTTTGTTATCAAATTGGGGAAAAACCTTGATCAAGTTTCTTTCATCTAGGAGCTATACAATCTCAGAGCATTTCAAATTTTCTTGTGCAGGGACTATGTTCTTCAAATTGACTACGTTTACTAGCCAATTTGTCTTTGAAAACCTCATTATAAATAGTGAATTATGAGTTTTTTATTATTTGCATTGATATCAATAATTTGTGTCAAGTCATCAAAAGGTGTTAAGATAGTAGTTTTGATAATTTGTATTTTGAACAGTTCTTATCAAAAGAGAAAAGAATGCATATATAATGATATTTGCTGTGTTATTGAGTATATTGCTGACACAACAAAACTTGTTTTGACTGGATGTCAATAAGCACAGGATCCTCTGCTTATATTTTTGTACAGCTGACAAGCGGAAGAGTTTTCTTCAGACTAGCTTCTGGCCTCATACATTTCTTTTTTTTTTTAAAGAAAATGTGTTTATTTTCTCAATATATATTCTTTTGTTAAAATTAATTTTTATTGGAGTATAGTTGATTTACAATGTTAGTTTCAGGTGTACAGCAAAGTGAATCAGTTATACAAATACATATATCCACTCTTTTTTAGAGTCTATTCCCATATAGGTCATTACAGAGTACTGAGTAGAGTTCCCTGTGCTATACAGTAGGTTCTTATTAGTTATCTATTATATATATAGTAGTGTGTATATGTTAATCCCAATCTCCCTATTTATCCCTCCCCCTGCCTTCCCTCTTGGTAACCATAAGTTTGTTTGTTTCCTACATCTGTGACTCTATTTCTGTTTTGTTTAGGTTCATTTGTACCATTTTTTTAGATTCCACGTAGAAGTGATATATGATATTTGCCTTTCTCTGTCTGACTTCGGCTTCATATATTTTCAAAACTTGATTTTCTTCTACTCCCACACACTTCTGGTGCCAGGTGCAGTAGGACACATTTAGACCTTGATTTGAACTCTGGCCTAGCACCTTCAGGTTGCAACTTCAGGTGAGTCAGCCCGGTGGGCAGATAAGAGATTCCTGGAGCTATTCCTTCATCTGGGCATCAGGAAATAGTTGTAATAGGTCAACTATGCATGGAAGTGACTGTAAACCATGTGAATAGATCCCAAACAGAGCATATCCCCAACTAAACTTCCCCTTAGCTGGATTCCAAGAATGCCTGTGGCCATTCCAGTGCCATCTAACACAAGGGGAAATGTGAAGGAGGGAAGTCAAAGTGGAAACAGCAGTCGTAATCAACTGCAATTAAAATACCTTAACTTTGTCAAATTGTGTAAAATCAAATGACCTTGTAAACACTTAGAAAAATTTGTAAGGCCTTGGAAGGGTCCTGGGTATGAGTGAGGACCCTGAAGGTTGAGTTACATTAGCTTCATGGTAAATCCATCTCTGTCCTGCACAGAACATGTATCCAAGTACAGTTAAAATGAAGAAGTATATGTAGAATTTGAAATAACCAAGTTAGGAGCTATTCACATGCATAATGGCGTCTATGGCCTCCCAAGGAACCTTGCGCAGCTGACATCCTGGCCCATGGTCCAGTCCATCCTACCCTCCCATCCTGTCCCTCTCTAATCACACCCCAGAGCTTCTGCTCAGTTCCTGCTCTCCCACCTCACTCACTACCTCCAGCTGGGGTTTGGGGGGCCTCAGAACTGATGGTTAAGCAGGAATTTAAGCATATTTTAAAATATTAAATCTCTTTTCTCCCAGAAACAATGTTCCAATAAGGGACTCATACCTGGACTTTTGGAACACAAACCATCTATAAATGGAGAATTTACTTTTTATTATGGTTGAGAAATTCTGCAATTAATCCTTGTAGATTTTTTTTTTTTTTTTTTGCGGTACGCGGGCCTCTCACTGCTGTGGCCTCTCCCGTTGCGGAGTATAGACTCCGGACGCGCAGGCTCAGTGGCCATGGCTCACGGGCCCAGCCGCTCCGTGGCACGTGGGATCTTCCCAGACCGGGGCACGGACCTGTGTCCCCTGCATTGGCAGGTGGACTCTCAACCACTGTGCCACCAGGGAAGCCCAATCCTTGTAGATTTTTAAACCACTTGGAAATAATATCCATACAATTTATATATGTATGGATATGTAAACCTCTCATTTTCAGATGAGGAAACTGAGACGCAGGAGGTAAAGGCAATTTCTCCAAAGCTGGAACCGAATTAGTGAGGGTAGGTTAAGTGCTGTAACAAACAACCCCCAAATCTCAGTGGCTTACCACAATAAAGGTTTATTTCTCCCTCATGTCTCAATTCAATGTGAGTCAAGCGTAGGGTGGAGGGGGCCTCTGCTTCTCAGAGACTTCATGGACCCATCTAGAAGCTTTAAAAAAACATCTGGAAACATTAAAAAACATCTGGAAACATTTCACTGGAGGCAAATAAACACATGAAGAGATGTTAAACATCACTAGCCATTAAGGAAATGCAAACTAAAGCCACCATGAGCTATCCCTATACATCTATTAGAACAGTGAAAATAAAAACATATTGACAACACCAAATGCTTGAGTTCTTGGATGCAGAGAAATTAGATCTGTCATGTATTGTTGGTAAGAATGTCAAATGGCACAGGCATTCTGGAAAATAGTTTGGCAGATTCTTAAAAACAAACAAACAACAACTGGAATTGGGAGGAATGAGGATTAACTGTTAACGGACATGGAGTTTCTTTTGGGGGGACAAAATGTTCTAAAATTAGATTGTGGTGATGGTTTATTCATACCTTCTAAATATATGAAAAAAATATTAAATTGTACCCTTTATTTATTTATGTTTAAATATTTATTTATTTATTTATTTATTGGCTGCATCGGGTCTTAGTTGTGGTGCACCGGCTCCAGAGCATATGGGCTCAGTAGTTGCGGCATGCGAGATCTTAGTTTCCCGACCAGGGATTGACCGGTCTCCCCTGCGTTGCAAGATAGACTCTTAGCCACTGGACCACCAGGGAAGTCCCTAACTTGTACACTTTGAATAGGTGAATTATATGGTATGTGAATTATATCTCAATAAATCTGTTCTTTAAAAAATGAACATACACTTACCATATGACCCAGCAATCACACTCCGGGGCATTTATCCTAGAGAAATGAAAACTTATATCCACACAAAACTTTTATGTGACTGTTCATAGTGGCTTTATTTGTAGTAGCTAAAAATTGGAAAGAACCAATATGTCCTTCAGTAAGTGAATGGTTAAACAAACTGTGGTACATCTATAGCATGGACTATTACTCAGTGATAATAAGGAATGAACTACTGATACCTGCAACAATTTGGATGGATGTTAAAGCATTATGCTGAGTGGAAAAAAACTCAAAAAATACAAACTATATGGTTCCATTTATATAACATTTTCAAAATGAAAAAATCATAGAAAAATGGAAAACAGATCAGTGGTTTGCTAGGGTTAGAGGGGTGGATGTGACCATAACATCGTGGCTTAATAGAGATGTTTGTGGTGGTGGAATGGTTCTGTATCTTGATTATAGCGGTGGCTACATGAATCTATTGATAAAATGTCACAGAACTATTTACACACATTGTACCAATGTTAATTTCCAAGTTTAGGTAGTGTGGTATAATTATATAAGATGTAATCATTGAGGGAAACAGTGAAGTGTACAGGGGACCTCAGCATACATTTTTGTGACTTCCTGTACATCTATAATTGTTTCGAAATAAACAGTTAAAAAAATAAGAGGAATTATTAGAGAATCAATATAGGAAGCAGTTACACCCTCACCCTCTCCACCACCCAATGTAGCCATCTATGCCCCCGCCTGCCTCTAACCCTGGCAGCAAAGTGGACAGGGTAAAATAGAGAATCTCTGGTCTGTAGGACACCAGCCCACTGGAGGCAAGGATAACCTGCTGCAGGCTTAAGTGAAAGTTTACACAGTGAATGTTGAAAACCCCAGATTTCTCGCCCTACCACTTTCCAGATAACTGGCAGCCAGGGTTACACCCTTCAAGTGGGAGGTCTGGAGGGCCTACTTGGGGAAACTTTTTACTTTTTTCTTTTTTTAATTTATTTATTTTTTGGCTGCATTGGGTCTTTGTTGCTGCGTGAGGCTTTCTCTAGTTGTAGGGAGCAGGGGCTCCTCTTCATTGTGGTGCGTGGGCTTCTCATTGTGGTGGCTTCTCCTGTTGCGGAGCATGGGCTCTAGGCACACGGGCTTCAGTAGTTGTGGCGCACCGGCTCAGTAGTTGTGGCTCGTGGGCTCTAGAGTACAGGCTCAGTAGTTGTGGCACAAGGGCTTAGTTGCTCTGCAGCATGTGGGATCTTCCTGGACCAGGGCTTGAACCCTTGTCCCCTGCATTGACAGGCAGATTCTTAACCACTGTGCCACCAGGGAAGCCCTGCTTGGGGAAACTTACTGACATCTGGGGTTTCTCTAGGGAAACGGCCCAGCCAGGACTAGTGAAGCTCACAGAGACAACCCCACCACCAGCTCAGAGCTTTTTAGTGCCCCAGTCATTCTTTTATATATATATATATTTATTTTTTAAATTATCTGTTTATTTGGCTGTGTTGGGTCTTACTTGTGGCACATGGGATCTTCATTTAAGCATGCGGGACCTTTCACCGCGGTGCGTGGGCTTTCCTCTAGTTGTGGTGTGTGGGTTTTTCTCTCTCTAATTGTGGCGCATGGGCTCCAGAGCGCATGGACTCTGTAGTTTGCAGCTCACAGGCTCTCTTGTTGAGGCGCGTGAGCTCAGTAGTTGTGGTGTATGGACTCAGTAGTTGTAGCGCGTGGGCTTAGTTGCCCCGTGGCATGTGGGATCCTGGTTCTCTGACCAGGGATCAAACCCCCATTCCCTGCATTGGAAGGCAGATTCTTTACCACTGGACCACCAGGGAAGTCCCCATTCTTTTTTAAATAGATTCCAAGTGTATGTGAAAGTAGAGAGAATGGTATGATTTCCATGTACCTGCTACTCAGCTCCAACAATTATCAAACATACAGCCAATCTTATTTCTTCCATACCTCTATACTTTCACTCTGTTGGTGCCCACCCTCTTTAAAAACCAAACCAAAACAAAACAAAAATAAAAACCTTACAGCTTATTTGTTGAAGAAATTAGATATTTCGTCCTGTAGCATTTCCCGTATTCTGGATTGTAGAAGTCATGTAATAATTTTCTCAACTTTTGTATTCTATATAAACTCTCGGTTAGCTCTAGAATCTTGTTCAGATTGAGATTTGATTTTTGGCAGGAAAACTACTAGGTGGGGATGTACTTCCTATTGTATCTCATCGGGGGGCCCACTCTTAAAGTAGAGCAGATGACCCTAGATCATCAGACATTTGAGGAAAGTCTCTAACATGAAAAATAGAGTTCAAATAGCCTAGAAACAAGTCAGTCAGAGCAGCAAAGACCATGCAGGGAGAAGAAAAATATCCCCCAAATCCTAAAATACTAACATTCTCTACGAATTAAGAGAGATATTACATCCATGAAACAAGCTAGAAAAAGAACATTGAATCCAAGTGATGGTTATGTTTACCATAAAATTCTTTCAACTTTTCTATATGTTTGGAAACTTCTCACAGCAAAATATTGGGGAAAAAGAACATTTAAAGAACAAAAAGAAGCCTTGGGAATTAAAAATATGATAGCAGAAATGAAATACTCCATAGAGTAGTTGGAAGATAAAATTGAGGCAGTCTTCTACAAAGTGGAGCAAAAAAGGCAAAGATGGAAAATAGAAGACAAAAGATATAGTCTGCCTTAGGTGGTCTGATATCCAAATAATAGGAGTTCCAGAAAGAGAAAGCTGAGGGAACTATCAAACTATCTGTCAAAGAATTAGCAAATAAATCAAAGAACTAGCAAAGAAATAATTCAAGAAAATTTCCCAGAACTGAAAGGCCTATCGGTTGTATAATGGATAAAAATAGTTTCCTTTCCATCCTCCCTCCCTTTCTCCTTCTTTCCTCTTATCATCCTTCCCTCCTTCCTTCCTTTTTTCTTCCTTTATTTTTTTTAACTTCCCTTTGCGGTATATTTTATTACACAATTATGTAATTTTTGGTATAGAAAAATTAGTAAATCCAGATAAAACAAATACAGGGACTTCCCTGGTGGTCCAGTGGTTAAGAATCCTCCTTCTAATGCAGGGGACGCAGGTTCAATCCCTGGTTGGGGAACTAAGATCCCACATGCTGTGGGGCAACTAAGCCTGCGCACTCTAGAGCCCACGCGCCACAACTATAGAGAAGCCCGTGTGCCGCAACAAAAGATCCTGCATGCCACAACAAAGATCCCCCATGCTGCAACTAAGACCCGACACAGCCCAATAAATAAATGAATATTTTAAAAAAATACAGTAAAGTGGCAGGGTACAGAGATCTGTTGTGTCTCTATACACTGACAGTGAGCTAGTAGAAAGAGAAATTGAGAAAACAATTTCATTTACAATTGCAACAAAAAGAATAAAATAGCTAGGAATAAACTTAACCTAGGAGGTGAAAGACCTGTACACTGAAAACTGTAAGACGTTGAAAGAAGTTGAAGAAGACACAAACAAATGGAAGGGAATTCATCCTTATGGACTGGAAGAATTAGCATTGTTAAAATGTCCATATTACCTAAAGCAATCTACCTATTCAATGCAATCCCTATCAAAATCCCAAGGACATTTTCCACAGAAATAGAACAAAAAAATTCTAAAATTTATATGGAACCACAAAAGGCCCTGAATAGCAAAAGCCATCTTGAGAAAAAAGAACAAAGCTGGAGGTATAACACACCCTGATTTCAAACTATATTACAAAGCCACAGTAATCAAAACAGCATGGTATTGGCAGAAAAACAGATACATAGATCAATATAAGAGAATTGAGAGCCCAGAAATAAATCCATGCATGGGTTTATGGACAATTAATTTATGACAAAGGAGCA
Source organism: Hyperoodon ampullatus (assembly GCF_949752795.1). Lineage (NCBI taxonomy): Eukaryota > Metazoa > Chordata > Mammalia > Artiodactyla > Ziphiidae > Hyperoodon > Hyperoodon ampullatus. Next base: position 55,644,221 of record NC_136924.1, read on the forward strand.
AAGACCATACAATGGAGAAAGGATAACCTCTTCAACAAATGGGGTTGGGAAAACTGGGCAGCTTAAACATGAAATTAGACTACTACCTCACACCATACAAAAAAAATCAACTCAAAGTAGATTTAAAGACTTGAATGTAAAACCTGAAACCATAAAACTCTTAGAAGAAAACATGTATGTTTTCTGTATTTGTCCCTGTATTTGTTTATTATTTGTTTTATCTAGATTTACTAATTTTTCTATACCAAAAGTTACATAAATTGTGTAAGAAGGCAGTATGTTCTTTGACATCAGTTTTAATAATATCTTCCTAGATATGTCTCCTCAGGCAAAGGAAACAAAAGCAAAAATAAACAAATGGGACTACATAAAACTAAAAACTTCTGCACCCTCAACAAAACAAAAAGACAACCTATCAAATGGGAGAAGATATTTGCAAATGATATATCCATTAAGGGGTTGATATCCAAAATATATAAAGAACTCATACAACTCAGCAACAAAAAAACAAACAACCTGGTTAAAAAACGGGCAGAGGAGCTAAACAGACATTTTTTTCAGAGAAGACATACAGATGGCCAACAGGTACATGAAAAGATTATCACTAACTCATTATCACTAACTATTTGGGAAACGCAAATCAAAACCACAATGGATATCACTTCATGCCTGTTAGAATAAATAACAAGGCAAGAAATAAGTGTTGGCAAGGAGGAGAAAAGGAAGCTCTTGGGCACTGTTGGTGGGAATGTAAATTGGTGCAGCCACCATGGAAAACAGTATGACAATTCCTCAAAATATTAAAACTAGAAATGATCCAGCAATCCCACTTCTGGGTGTTTATCCAAAGAATAAGAAAATGCTAACTTGAAAAGATATAAGCACCCCTATGTTCATCACAGCATTATTTACAATAGCCAAGATATGGAAATAGCCTAAGTGCCCACCAGTGGATGAATGGATAAAGATTCCCAGAGTTGAATACTACTCAGCTATAAAAGGATGAAATCTTGCCATTTGTGACAACATGGATGGACTTTGAGTGTGCTATGCTAAGTGAAATAAATCAGATGGAAAAAGAGAACTACCACATGATTTCACTCATATGTGGAATATAAAAAACAAGCAAACTGTTGGTGGGAATGTAAATTGATACAGCCACTATGGAGAACAGTATGGAGGTTCCTTAAAAAACTAAAAATAAATTATCATATGACCCATCAATCCTGGGCATATACCCTGAGAAAACCATAATTCGAAAAGAGTCATGTACCACAATGTTCATTGCAGCACTATTTACAACAGCCAGGACATGGAAGCAACCTAAGTGTCCATTGACAGATGAATGGATAAAGAAGATATGGCACATATATACAACGGAATATTACTCAGCCATAAAAAGAAATGAAACTGAGTTATTTGTAGTGAGGTGGATGGACCTAGAGTCTGTCATACAGAGTGAAGTTAAGTCAGAAAGAGAAAAACAAATACTGTATACTAACACATATACATGGAATCTAAAAAAAAAAAAAAGGTTCTGAAGAACCTATGGGTAGGACAGGAATAAAGATGCAGACGTAGAGAATGGACTTGAGGACACGGGGAGGGGAAGGGTAAGCTGGGACGAAGTGAGAGAGTGGCATGGACGTATATACACTACCAAATGTAAAATAGATAGCTAGTGGGAAGCAGCCACATAGCACAGGGAGATCGGCTCGGTGCTTTGTGACCACCTAGAGGGGTGGGATAGGGAGGGTGGGAGGGAGATGCAAGAGGGAGGGGTTATGGGGATATATGTATACGTATAGCTGATTCACTTTGTTATACAGCAGAAACTAACACACCATTGTAAAGCAATTATACTCCAATAAAGATGTTAAAAAAAGAAAAAGAATCAGCCTGCCAATGCAGGGGACATGGGTTCGAGCCCTGGTCCAGGAAGATCCCACATGCTGCGGAGCAACTAAGCCCGTGCGCCACTACTGAGCCTGCACTCTAGAGCCTGTGAGCCACAACTACTGAGCCTGTGCGCCACAACTACTGAAGCCTGTGCGCTTAGAGCCCATGCTCCGCAACAAGAGAAGCCGCTGCAATGAGAAGCCCATGCACCACAACAAAGAGTAGCCCCCACTCTCTGCAACTAGAGAAAGCCCACGCGCAGCAACAAAGACCCAACGCAGCCCAAAATAAATAAATTTATAAAACAAAAACAAAAACAAAAGAGGCAAACAAAAAACCAAACCAAACAAAATAAATGAACAAACCAAATAAAAACAAACTTGTAGAGAAAACAGTAGTAGTTACTAGCTGGGAAGGGGCAGTGGTGGGGACAAATGGAGTAAAGAAGATCAACCATATGGTGATGGATGGAAACCAAAGTTTTGGTAGTGAGCATGCTCTACGGGATACAGAAGCAGAAATGTAGTATTGTACACATGAAACTTACATAGTGTTATAAACTAATGTTACCTTAAAAAAACTTAAAAAAAAGAAAAAGAGGAAAGTGATCTATGTGGAGATAAGCTGAAACTATCTTAATATTCTGTCCCTATGAAACTTTCACCTAAAAGTTTAGCATTCATTTGATGATTCTTGCCTAAATCAATTATTACAAAATGGTAATTTTCTAATTCTCTCATTCCATCTATATTTATTCATTGGCAGTTTACTATAAGGAAGAGCCATAAAATATATTTTAAAAAATAAAAAATGGGATTACACTCTATATAATACTTTGCAATATGCTTTTTAATCTAATATTATACAATACTGTGATTCTGTGTAAATATTTACCCATATTATCATTCTTAATGACTGCTTAGTAGTTCATACAATAAGTGTACCACAATTTGTTAAACAGTCCCGTATTGTTTAATATTTATGCTTCCAAATTTTCACTCTTATAAACAATATCCCAGTGGACAGTCTGTATCCTTTTGGCATTCGTCCAGTTGTTTATTTAGGATAAATATCTAGAAATATGATTTCTGGGACACAGGGTATATACTTCTAAAAGTCACTTGATAAATATGGCCAAATTATCCTCCAGAGTTGTTTCCCAAACACAGATCTGATCTTGTCATTCCTCTACTTAACCATCTACAGTGTTCTCACTGCCTACAGAATCTAGTTCCATCTCCCTGGCAGAGTGTTGCTTGGTTCCTCATATCCCGACTCCTCTCCATGTTTTAGTGTCTTCTCTTTCCGTTCCCTTCAAACCCCCTGTGCTCCAGCTAACACCAGACAACTTGCCATCCCCTAACACATTATAACATTCCATGCCACCAGGCCTTTGTTTCAGCTAATCCCTTTGTCTGAAAGGCCCTCTTCTCTCTTGTCTGCTTGACTAAAATGTGCTCATCTTCTAAGCTCAAAGGTCTCTGAGAAGACTTCTTTTTTTTTTTTTTTTTTTTGGCCACACCACAGCTGTGGGATCATAGTTCCCCAAGCAGGGACTGAACCTGGGCCCCCGGCAGTGGGAGCGCAGAGTCCTAACCACTGGACCGCCAGGGATTTCCCACTGAGAAGCCTTTTCTAATTCCCTATCTAACTATAATAGAATGGCACTTACTATATTGGTTACTTCACTGACATCTCCATACCACTATGCTGAGTTCCTTGAGGACAGGGTGTCTGTCCTCTGGTGATGGACATGTGCTGTTTTTGCCTGCTTGGCATTCAACTGTCTCCTGGGAACCATACTCTGATTTTCCTTTGGGGAAATATCCCTCACTTCCCCAACTCCTATCAATGAGTGTGGCTCCCGGGATAAAGAGATGACCTAGATCCAGTCAGTCAGTGCATTCCACCCTAGTGCCATAGTGATTGGTCCAGCAGAGAACTTCTGAACCAAGGAGGACCAATTAGGGTCAGCCAGGACTTCTGCTGGAATTGCTGGGCCAGAGAACTCTTGGAACTCACACAGAAGCACTTTTATCACATTCCACCGGTCAAAGAACTTGGGGTCATTGTTTTAAACTCCTCCACTGTATCCTCAGGCCTCATGCAAAATATACCCAACCTTTCCTAAGACCCCCAAAGTCTCATCCCACTGCAACATCAGGCTCAAGCTTGAGGTCCAGAATCACATCTAAACCAAGTCTATGTGCATTTGAGGCTCTTCAGGTTTGGTTCCTGGATAAAGCTGGTCTCAATCTGAAAACTTCAGAAGAGAGTTATTTATCCCCATATCCCACCCCCCACCACAGCATACAGTAGGGGGACAGGGATGGGAAAAACCACAATAGTTGCTCTGGTTCAAAAGGGAGGAAATGAGAGGGATACAGCAGACACTGGTTGTAGCAATTTTGAACTCTGGGCACATGTTGCCCATTCCTTGACTAGGGCCCAAAGTTGCTCTCTGGCAATGATTCTCTGTGGCTCTTAACTGCAGTCTCTGGCCTTCTTGGTTTTGCCTTCTGAGTCACCTTCTTTTCCATAGGAAGTAGCCCACGTTGCCTCTGAATAGTTTTCTCAGTCTAATTCCTGTCCATAGAAGTTCAGGAGTCCAGAGGCCTCTTCATTTTGTATTGTTTCTGTCCCTTTCCATTTGAACTGGTGGTGCTACTACAAATACAACTGTCTTAGAAACTCTGTGGTTTTTCTATGAATCTTATTGAGGATCAGTCCAATAAGTGACAACAGTCACACTCATAAATCTTTTGAAGACAAGGCCTTCTCTATCTTGGGCCCCCAGTGAGGCTACTGAAGGCTAATATCTTTAAGATCCTTAGTAGCCCTACTGTTTATCAGAGCCGGTTTGCAACAAATGTGTTTAAGATCCTAGGAGTGCTTCTGTCTATTGGAAAGATTCTGGGGCACCATCTTGGATCTTTCTAAGGTCTTAACAAAGGGTTGTACAGTCACACCTTTGGCTTCATCTTTGCTAGCAGATCATGTTTTCCTGACAATGCCTTGGATTTGATCTTTGTCCTGAGGCCATTATTACTTTGAGAATTCTTTGCTGGCTGGAAAGACTGTCCCTAGGCTATTTATATCTCCTCCAAATTTTGTTTAACAGAATAGTTCCTTCTTTAGGTTTTCTCTCACTATCTGTTTCTTGTGATAAAAAGCCAAAACAAGCCAACTGACCCTTTCAGCGTTCTACCTGGAAATCATCTTAGCCAGATCCATCAGTTCATTAGGTTTTTTTTTCTATTTTTCACATGAGTGTAGATAAAAGTTTTGCTAAACTTTCTACCATGACATAACAAGGGTCTGTGTCCCTCTGGGTTTCAATTCTATTTTCCTCAATTTCCTCTGAACCTTCATATGCAGTCTCCTGGAAGCCCTTCAAGATTTCCTTAACAGTCTCATTGAGACTTGTCAGGCATCTCCTACCACCTGGTCCCAAAATCAATGCTGTGTGTTTGAAGTTTTGTTATGGCAGTGCCTCACTTCCAGGGAACAGATTCTGTTCCAGTTATCCGTTGCTGCATAGCAAATTACTTCAAACTTAGTGTCATAACACAACAATTTTGTTGTACTCACAGATTCTGTAGATTAGGAATTTGAACAGGGGACATAGGGGATGGTTTGTCTCTGCTCCATGATGTCTTGGGCCTCAACTGGGAAGACTCAAATGTCTAGGGGCTGGAGTGAGAGAATCTACTTCCAAAATGGCTTCCTCCCTCACATGGCTGCCACTTGGTGAGCATGGCTGGAAGACCGGACTCAGCCTGGTCTCTTGGCTAGAGCACCCACACATGCCTCCCTAGAATGGTGGAAAAAGGAGCTAACGAAGGGGCACAGAGCACCTACCGTGTACAAAGCACTTCCATAGCCGGCAGAAGACAGGAGAGGGAGAAATCACCAGGAGTGTTGCAGAAGAGAAACCATACCCAACAGCTCCAGACCATTTAGCTGAGAGTCCCAAGTAAATGTGCTTTAAAGTGGCCCCAGCAGGAGAGCAAGCACTGAGGAGATGGGGAGCTGTGGAAAGGGGAGGCCTCTGAGTTGGGGTGGGGCCTTTGAATTGTTTTCTCAGCTTGCTTCCTGTCCACAGAAGTTCAGGAGTCCAAAGTCCTCTTCATTTTGAGACAGGGTGAGGTTTGCTCCTTTTGGCAGGGTTTTCCCAGAAAAAAGAGCAGAGACCCCAGGAGGGGTTGAGGAGGGTGGGCTGGGAAGAAAGGATCTTAGCCGTCTGTGTGTGGGGATGGGGGTAGGGGACAATCAGTGAGCGGGCAAACACAGGTTTGCTGAGAGTAGCCAGACTTGAGTGAAGACAGATGGCAGGTGTAAGCCAGATCAGGTCAGTTCAGCTCTGGAATTTCTCCAGTCTAGCTAGGGGGTCTGGGAATGGGAATGAAGAACCTCAGTGTGAAGACCATTCCTGGGGTGGGGAGGATGTACACGAAGGTCACCACTTGAGGCAGCAGCTGCCAGAAGGGTGGTTTAGTGGGTTGAATAGTGACCCACCCCCTCCAAAGAGAAGTCCAAGTCCTAACGTCTGGTACCTGTGAATATGACCTTTTTTGGCAGTAGGGTCTCTGTAGATGTAATTAAGGATCTCAAGAAGAGATCATCCTCCTAGATTTAGGGTGGGCCTAAATCCGATGATAAGTATCCTTATAAGAGAAAGGAGAGACGGATTCAAGACACAGAGACACAGAGGAAAAGGCCAGGTGAAGACAGAGGTAAAGATTGGAGGGCAACCGCAAGCCAAGGAACACCAAGGATTGCCTGCAGCCACCAGACGCTAGGAGAGAGACACGGAATGAACCCTCCCTCAGAGCCTCCACAAGGAACCAGCCCTACCGACACCTTGATTTCAGGCTTCGAGCCTCCACAGCTGTGGGAGAATAACTTAGTTCCGTTGTTTTAAGCCACCCAGTTTGTGGTAATTTGTTACAGCAGCCCTAGGAACTAGTGAAGACAGAATGGGTAAACAGATACAGAGAGACCGAAGGGCTGGTTGAAAGCAGGTGGTGGCTAAGGAGCCCAGTGTTGCCAGCTTGGGCTGCCATCCCTCCTTTTGTACCAGTCCAGGCCCCTCAGCCTTCATTCACTTCCAGCCCCGACACAGAGGCCTCCCCTTTCCACAGCTCCGCATCTCCTCAGCACTTGCTTTCCTGCTGGGGCTACTTTAGAGCACATTTGTTAATACTTGGGACTCTCAGCTAAGTGGTCTGGAGCTGTCGGGTATGTTTTCTCTCCTGAAATGACCATTGGTGATTTCTCCCTCTCTTATCTCCTGCCGGCTACGGAAGTGCTTTGTACTCAGGAGGTGCTTAATAAGTGTTACTTATTCTTTCTTCAGAGTCCTCGAACTATTGCCCTGGTCCTTTCCCTGCTCCAGTTGAACTGATACCAAAACCTTGTCAGAGGCAAGATAAGGTCTCCCACTGCCCCAGTGTGATGTGTCCCCTCCCACACGCCACGCTCAGCCCTGAGCTCCTCAGAGGAACTTGGTAATGTAACCCCACCCCCAGTCACTCACTCGTGTATAAACTTGGACAAGTCACTGCACCCTCTGCTCCGGAGTTTCCTCTTAGGTAAAATAAAAGGGTTGGAGGGGGTTCGTTCATTCATTCCTCCATTCATTCAAAGGCTGTTTATTGACGCCATTTGCCATAAGACCTATGAATTCAAGCGTGAACAAGACACAGTTCATGCCTTCAAGCAGCTCAGGTCTTATACGAGGAGACAGGAGAGGTTAAAACGCAGCTAGAGTGGCACAGAGCAGGAGGGCTCCGAGGAGGGAGTGGCCAGGGCACCTGGGGGAGGGATTGAGAAAGGCTTCATAGGAGAGGCAACTCTAAAAGCTGCTGTGCTTGGGGATCCTTCCAGGTACAACCTAGGCTTGCCTTCTAGGGAACCAGATTTTGGGTCAAAATAAGGAAGAATCTTCTATCAGAACCGCACACAAAAGAACAGGCTTCCATGGAAGGCTTCCTGTTGGGAGAAGCCTCTGTCAGGGCTGTCACAGGTGCAAGGATCCAAAGGGCCTCCACCAAGGGTCTATATATATCGACAGGAGGGCCAGTGTGGAACGCGGAGATTTAATTCTCACTTAGCTACACTAGAAGCAGCAGCTCTGGCGTGAACCTCTCACACTGCCTCCCCCACACACACACACACACTCCCTGAGCCATCCGAGCAAAAGGCAGGCAAAGGAGAAGGTTCGGGTGTCATTATTACTTTTATTCTTATCTCCTGTCCGTAATGGACCAGGAAGGTGAGGCCAGGGAAAGGAGCAGCGCAGATCCCAGGAAACTTGGAGGAGCTGAGGCCTGAAGGGCTTGTTTCTGGGGGGGTGTCTCTGCCCTCGGACACTCGAGAGAAAGCTCTGGGCCTGGGTGGCACAAGGGTGTTTCCAACAGACAGGTAAACAGTGTCTGAGATACGACAGTGGCTGGACTAAAGGGAACAGCAGGAGGCTGAGGCAGAGAGTGGTCTGGGGTGATCCGAGAAGAGCAGGGAATGAAGGCCAGTGGCCAGATCCTGCCCGCAAACCTCAGGCCACACATCCTTCTGCTTCTCGCCTGCAGAACCAGGCCCTGCTTTTCCTCAGGCAGCCACCGAGGGGCAGCAAAGTGCTTGAGTGAAATCCCAGGTGGGCCAGGGAGGGAGAGGCGGAGCGTTTTGGAACAAGGGTGTCTGTCTGATCCTGATTCCCCCAGGAGCCAAAGATGAGGATGGGAGAACCAAGATTCCAGGGGCTTCCCCAGGCGATACAGGAGCCACACCTGAGCCTGGGAATCGGTGCTAGAGGCCAGGGACTTGTGTGTACCTGTCTGGCCTCCCATCTACAATCCCCAGGAGAGGATCTTTTGCTCTGTTTTCCCCTCAGTAAAAGAGACCTCTGACCTGCATCACAGATGGTCAGATTCTTGGCTGCCTGCAGTTTTATAAAATCCAACCCACCCCTTCCTGGGCAGGGAAGCAGGCCCCCCTCCTCCTCTGCAGCTTGTGGCACCTGCCCAGCTTCGGTTTCTCTGTTTCTTGTAAGCTTGCATTCCTGTTCCCCACCCTTCCTCCTTCCAAGACCCATCCAGGTGTCCCTGGGGTGCCTCATGGCTTCAGTGCAGGTGGAACACAGGAGCCTCAGCCCTGGCTCTGCTGCCAGCTCAGCATGTCCTGGACCCCTCTCAGGACCCAGAATAGGAGACTCCGCAGCATACTCTGCTGTGCGATGGCCCTGAGTTGCCCTGTCACATTGTCTGTTGCTGAGTGCTTGCCTTCCCCTTCACGCTTTTGGAGCTCAGCCTTGGAAAAGCTTCTCAATCCCCAACTTCTGCATAAACTGTCCTAGGAAGAGGAGGGCTTTGACAAGTGGATTCTGGGAAGCATGACCAAGGCCCAGGCTGAGAATTATAGGGCAAGGGGTGGGGGAAGTAACCCCTCTAGCACTGGAACTGGAGATTGGGAGAGGAATCGAGGGGACCTCGGAGGAGAGGTGGCAACTGGATAAGGAAGTCAGTGCAAATAAATGTTCTGGTGCCTGTCCCTGCGGCACTCTGGCCACGGTCTTCCATCTTGCTGATAGGAAAACTGAATCACTGTCAGTAAGAAACACTTGCTGAATACCATGAGCCCGTTGGCAATGAGGCTGGAAATCAGACCCAGAATCCTGCTTCCCAGCTTGTGTTTAGAAGGTGGAAACTACAGAGTACAAAATCTGGTGGTGGTAACTGGGGTGGGGTGGGGATGGAAGGCCAGGGGTGGTAACGAGGACAACGAATCCCCCGAGCTGTCAGGGCCTGACCATCCAGTCTCATTCCAGCCCCCATCCAGTCTATTAGCTGTATGACCTTGGACCAAGCCTCTCCATCACTCGGCTTTCCTCTCTGCAATGGGGATGCGCTGAGTACTACCTTCATAGGGCTGCCGTAATGGATTAATTTAGACCAGCACGCAGGGCGCATCCCACCTGTGCTCCCAGTTGCCTTTGTCTCACACACCAACACCGCCATCCATTCTTGGTTCCCTCTCTCCTCATACCCAAGATGGAACAAAACTTCACATGCTTCTGCAATATTTCTTACAAGTTGGAAATAGGAAGGGCGGAGAGGGAGGGGTCAGGAACACATAGATAACATACCTAGTCATCCCCCCACCCCCAGGGGCAAACAGAGCCACCGGCAAATGGGGAGAGAGGCAACCCTGGAGGGAGAGGCCAAGGAAGGGTCCAGTTATCCACTCTGCACCTCCCTGACTCCACACAGTAACTTTCCACTGGCCCAGTTAGCCGCTAGCAAGGGCAGGCTGCACGCTTCCCCCAGGTGTGGCCCCCTGGTCCACTCCCCAGCAGACTTGCAGGGGGCTGGGTGGCTGACGCACACCCTGCCTGAGATCTCAGCCGCCCAGAGGCTGATAAGGAGACCCGACCCCATCACATGCGGACCAGGTGGAGGGACTTGCCCTGGTTGTTAACATCAGCTGGACGGCTTCCAAATTGGAGAGATGAGGAGATAAGGAGTGAAACGGCCTAGACCTCTGGCCTGAGTGGCCAGAGAAGCTAGGAGAAGGGACATGGGCACTGCCAATGGAGGCCTCAGGAGGCCTGACTGGGGATAAGCCAGCAACTGGCAGAGGATGGGGGAGGTTTTAGGAAGTGAGATGGGCAGAAAGACCATGGGGAAGGGCTGGAGGCAGGGCCAGATTCCCTCCTGATGAGGCTGGCTCAGTTGCTAGATAAGCCTCCCTTCCCTAGAACACCCAGTCCTCCAGGGCCCAAGCCTTCACTCAGCCTCAGGCCTGTGGGAGCAGCCTGGGAGTTTAAGAGGTGAGTGGATGTTGGTTTCAGTCCTGCCACGCCTCCCGGGAGGATGCAGGTCTGGGTGAGTCGGCGGTGCTGCAGAGCCCAGGCCTCCCAGTTGGTTGGCTGCCTGCTCCCACCTCCCTTGGAGTCTCAGGACAGGTCCCCACTCAGTAGCAGGGCCCCTGCCCCCACCTCCTGCCCCAACAGCTCTGTGTCATGACCCAGGAGGGTAAACCAAGGCAAGCACAGACGGCACTGGCTTCCTGCCCCTCTCTCTGCTGCAGGGCTCAGGTGCCTAGAACAAGCCGCTGGTCCCAGAGCTGAGAGAAGATAGGCAGCCTGGAACGGCCATCCTGTTCACCCACTATCCCCGTCCACCCACTGCAGAGCACACACATCTTGTCTCCCAGTTGCCCTCCCCACCCCTTTCTTACCGAATGTCAAAGCCTAACCTGGAAGGAGGGAGAGGAGGCAGGGGGTGGGCACAGGACAGTGTGCCCCATAGTCCCACAGCTGTGGCAGCCTCAGGAGGAATCATGGTGGGGCTGCAGGCCTCGGCCAGGCTTCCTGGGATCTTTTTCCCACCTCTGAAATCCTGCTGGGCTTCTCCCACTCATCCCTTGGGTCCTCAAACCCAGAGGAACCTCCAGCCTCGACTATCTCAGTTTGGGAGATATAACTGGGGGGAAGGGGCGGCACAGGGGATGGTGTGACCTGGGTACCGCAGGGCCCCTGATGGCATGGGTACAAGCTGCAGAGGGTGAGGATGAGGGCTGGCTGAGGGAAGTGAGCAGGCTGGCCAAAGGCTGGGCTGGAAGCTAGCTTTATATCTGGGCTGGCAGGAGCATGGTGGGGGGGCGGTGAGAGGACCAGCAAGGGGGCATTCTCTGAAGGAAGGAGGGGTGGGAAGGGCTCCTCATTCCCGGTTGGTGCCAAAAAGCTGCAGGAAGAAGGTGAAGATATAGATGATGTCTAGGTAAATGTTGAGGGCTCCAAAAATATACTCCTCAGGGCTCAGCGAGTGGCGTCGGCTACCCATCAGCAACTGGGTGTCAAATGCCAGGAACTGAGGGAAGGGGGAAGAGAGAGAGAGAGAGGTCAGAAGGTCTGGTCACTGTGACACTGACCAAGGGAGCCCAGTGTCCCAGCCCAGGCCCACCCCCAATTTTGTTATCACGGGCTGCCTGGCTGCTCAGTGACCCTCCTGTGACAGCGCAGAATATGGCACTTTCCCAACACCTTCCATCCCTAATTCAACACTTATTTACTGAGCACCTACTATGTGCCAGCCACCAATGCCGCAAAGAACAAGACAGACAAGATCCCCGACTTCGTAGAGCTTAGAGTCTAGCAGGAAAGTAATTGTTAGTATGGTGAGTAACAAAGAGAAACACAAAGTGCCACAGGGGGCTGATAACAGGAACCTGACCAACGTGAGTGTGTCAGGGGTCAGGGAAGGCTTCCTGGAGGAGGGGACCTTCAAGCGGAGGCATAGTCTTCTTGCCATTCCCTCAGGACCCTACTCTTAGAGGATGAACGAATGCTCCACGTAACAGTGAGCAGGGAGCAGGCACTTGTTAGGTGCTTTATAGACATTAGCCTACTTTGTCCTAATAACGTCCCTATTGAGTAGGGATTCTACCTTTCTTAGAAGAAACCAAGGCCCAGAGATGTTCAGTACTTAACCAAGGTTACACAGCTGGGAAGTGGCAAAGCCAGGATCTGCACCCAAGCAGGCTGGCTCCAGAGCCCCCTCATTTAACCATTCTGCTTTGCAGCTTATGGGCAGCACCCAGGGTTAATGTGTTTCCTACCAGGAAACAGGCTCCCCCGAGAGCCCCAGTGACTTGCTCAGAGCTGCAGAGACAACGAGGAACACCATGCCATGCCTGCTTTCAGGGGCTCACCACTTAGTGGGGGACACTTACAGATGATTACAATAAAACCTGGTAAATGCCATAATTAGGGCTGATTGGGCAGGAGGAAGGTGGCCCGGGAGAGGTGACACTTTCCTTGGGGCTTGAAGTATGAGTAGGAGTTTGCTAGACTAAGCAGGCCTGGGGAAGCCCTGGAGGTGAGGGCGGTGGTGTGCAGAATGAGGAATTCACTGTGGCAGGAGCAGTGGGGCAAAGGGATGGATGGACAGAGGCTGGAGCCCAGGGGCCAGAGGCTCCAACAGGGAGCAGCTCCAGCATGTGGGACATCAAGGCATGTCACCCTTGAGGGCGGGGAGGTGGGCGTGATTACAAGTATGGGCTTGAAAGTCAGACCGACTTGGATTCCAGTCTCAGCTCTACTACTCACTAGCTCTGGGATCCTGGGCCAGGTTATTTAGTCGTTCTGAGCCCGTGAGTCCACCTCGGCAGAAGGGAGATGAGTGTGCTTGCCTCCTGAGGATGTTGTGAGAGTGAGATAATGTGTGCAAGGTGCCTGGCAAGGTGCCTGACACATGGTAAGCACTTAATGAATGGTGGCTATTAGTGCAGTTTTATTGTTATATCTGCAGAAGGAGAGGTGCCCTCTTGAGAACCTGTGTGCGCTGCTGCTGAGACTCAGGTCTCCCGCCACTCAGCAAGGAGGCAGAAATGTCACTAGGGAAGCTGTGTAGCCTTAACAGCAGGCAAATGGAGAACCATAGCCAGGGCTGAGGGGGCCCTGCTCAGGGCATGAGAACACAGGACCGGAGTCGGAACGCCTGGGTTTGGGCTTCTATACCTTGGAGCCATCACCCACTTGACCTCAGTGTCCTCACCTGCAAATGGGACAGTAATGACAAGCACACCATGGTGTGGTTCTGAGGGTAAATGTATGACAGCATATGTGTCATCAACTATTGTTATTCTTTAGTATCGTTTTACTCCACTCTACTCTGCTCCTTCTCAACTTGATGTGGATTGCCAGGTAAAGTTTCCTTCTGCAGCAAGAACAGGCAAGGAGAGGGGCTGACTCAATGCTACAGGCTGCTTAGCAGTCACGGCTGCCAGCCTAAGTTAATAAACTGCTGATCTGGCTTACCAATCAGTCGCTTGCTTGGTTGATTTCCCAGAGCCCAGTCACCCCTGGGTGAGCTAATGAAATTGAATCTCTCAACTAGAAGGCTTGGACCTGACCCGGTCTGGGGGTGGCCTCTCCAAGGAGCCTCCTAGAACAGCCAGCTGGTTTTTCTCTTGGAGAAAAGAGGAATGAAATGGTTTCTGCCCCTATCCTTGGCCAATGGCCATGGATGCTTATCTACATGGGCTATCTGCGAGAGCCTGCCACAAATTTCAACCCCACTGCCCAGCAACACCCATCACTGCAACCTCATGCCTGTAAGCCAGCTGAAGGTTTTCCATTCATTTATTCCCAGCAGCATTTGTTGAGCATCTACTATGTTGCAGGGAACATGAAAGCAAAAGACATGATCAGAGATTACATTACGAGCACGCACTCACATACGGGAAAGTAACTTGATAATCTCCCTGGGTGATGAGCGCTGTTCCCTGACATGTTGGCTGAGAGCAGATATCTTGGTCATAGTTAACATCGTAGTTGGCAGCTAAGATCTCAGTTGAGAGCTAACAACCAGATTGACCACTGACACCTAAAAGGACAGCAGGGGACTTCCCTGGTGGCGCAGTGGTTAAGAATCCACCTGCTAATGCAGGGGACACGGGTTCGAGCCCTGGTCTGGGAAGATCCCACATGCCAAGAAGCAACTAAGTTCGTGCGCCACAACTACTGAGCCCGCACGCCTAGAGCCTGTGCTCCGCAACAAGAGAAGCCACCATGATGAGAGGCCCGCGCACCGCAACCAAGAGTAACCCCCGGTCGCCGCAACTACAGAAAGCCCGCACGCAGCAACGAAGACCCAATGTAGCCAAAAATAAATAAGTAAAATAAATAAATTTATTTTAAAAATTCTCCAATCCTGCCAAAGTCATAAAAAAAAAAAAAAAAGAGGACAGCAAGTGCTTGAGTTGCGAGGCAACTGGATACAAGACCCAGGAGGGGCATGTGGGTCAGGGGCAAGAGGCAGGAGCTGGACGAGGATGCTACTAACTTACATCTGAACCGTCTTTTCACACGCTAGTCCTTTATCTCACTTGCCCAATTCACTCTAGGAGGTGGATATTCACCCTTATTATTTTAAGTATGAGGAAAGGAGTCTCAGAGCAGGTGAATGACTTACTGATGGTCATTTATCTAGCTGGAACCAGATTACCTGTCTCCTACATTCCAACAGAGAAGGGGGGAGGGTGGGCTTGAAGGGAGGGAGGAAGCACGCACAGAGGGCAGAGAAGACAAAGGCAAACTTTCCTAGTTCACCCTATTGGCCAGGGCTGCACCTGGTCAGGGTCCCACGGCCATACACTTGGCCTGACCCTGCCTCGTCCAGGCTTATGTCTGCTGTCCTCCCAGATATGAGGCTGAGAGGCTCTGGGGGAGCCATGCCACGGAAAGGGTAGCTCAGAGCCACCAACAAACAGGCACTGAATACAAAAAGCTGGGGTTGCAATGTGTTGAATCAGCATAAAAAATATACGTGGACCATGTCCATCCTACAGAAATGCCAGCATAAGGGCTCAAAGCAGCACACCCAAGGCTGTTCACGGCAACCTTGGTTCTAACAGTGAAACCCTGGAAACAAATCCAACCTCCATCAACCAGGGTATTGTTAAGTAAACTGTGGGCAGCAGTGCTGAAGCAGAAACATCTCTGATATACACTCTTATGAGAAAAGCACAACTTGCAGAAAAATCCAAATCACATGAGCCCCTTTATGTAACAAAAAAACCCTCACAAAACTATATGTTATAGGGGCCTACATAGCATATATCTATAAAATGCATATAGAAAGGTCTGGAAGGAGAGACAACTGACCACAGCTGTTACACAGCCAAATGACATTTGCTTTATCTATATTATTTAAGATTTTAAAAAATGAAATATATGAGTAAGTGTATTCATACATTATATTAGAAAAAACTAAGAGAAGGGTTAAAGTAACACAAAAGAAGTGTCTGTGAACTCTTTCATTTAACTGTCCCCATAATCCCCTGGGACAGGTATTGCATGATCATCTCCATCATGGAGCTGAGACTGAGGCCCAGAGAGTATAAATGACTCGCCCACTTCACACAGCTGAGAGGACAGACAATCCCAATCTGTTTCCACCATGTGACTGACACTGCTTTGGGGCGTGGGGTGTGTGTGTGTGTCTGTGAAGAAGGATGGAAGAGGTGAGAAGTGTAAACAAAGCTCATGGCCAAGAGCCTAGCAGGCTATCTGGGGGGATGCAGGGAGCGCTGGGCCCACCTGGCCCCGCCCCCACTTTCTGGGCTAGAAGGTAAGCATGGGCTTTGAGGATTCCAGAGAAAAGAGACTACCAGCTTTAAGCCCTTGTGCCCTCGGTTGGGATGCAGGACAAGGAGAGGGGAGCTGAGTGGAGACCCGCCTGGGGCCCATAGAAGACACTTCTCTTGTCTTCAGCCATCTGGGTGTCAAAAGTTTAAATGGCACAGACGACCTCTGCATGCAGCCCTGGGTCCTGGGGAGCACTCCCAGGTGGGTCACCACCACCAAAGGGACAGGGTCTGGCAGCCATGTGAGCCAGAAAGTCTGGCCCAAGATAAAAGGGGAGCAGTGTGAAAAGGTATGTGAAAGAGGAAGGACACGCGTGTAATACAGCGCTTAAGGGCACGGACTGGGAAGTCGCATAGACCTGGGTTCAAAGCTTGCCTATGACCTTAGGCGTCTGACTACTACTAACAGGTAATATTATTGATCACTGATGACACGCCAGGCACTTTCTGACTGCTTTGCACATATTAATTCACTGAAAAGTCACAACCTACGAGATGGGTACTATTATTATCTGCATTTTACAGATAAGGAAACAGAAGCACAGAGAGGTGACATGACTTGATCAGTCCACACAGCTCGAATGTGGCAGAGAATGGATTTGAACCCAGCTACTGTGCTCCAAAATCTGGTGTTCTGAATTATAAGGTTAACATTTACAATAAGGGTGAAAGCTACCATGGTAGTTGAGAGACTACCATGTTCCAGGTGCTAGGCTGTTTTCTTTTTTCTGTTCATATATTATCTTATTAAGCATTACCACAGCCTTGTGAGATAGTTAATATTAGCCTCATTTTAAGATGTGGCACAGAGAGATCAAGTAACTTGCCCAAAGGTCACAGTGGTAAGAGGATGAGCTAGGCCTTGACTGTGGTTTGGGTGGGGTGCACGTGGCCACCTGAAAAGCCCCCCTGGCCCTCCTGATAGCACCTTTCCTGGCTCTGCCCCCGTATGCCTGTGTAGATGCTCCCCTGCCCTGCTTCCTACAGGGACTCCGAACCACCCCTCCCTCAGTCTACCAGCACTGGGGCTGGGGGTCTTCTTTCACCTTCTCCAGGTCAGGGTGTTGGTCTGAAAGGCTTGGTTTGAGCAGGGCATTGGTTTTGGAGGATTAGTGTCTCAGGAACTGAGACTGAGGTGAGGTCCAGGAAGGGGTGCACTTTCCCCCCGAAGGAGCAATTACTGGTCAACTCACCCTCCCTCCTGCCACCCTCATAGGAATCCACTCAATCTCGAGTGGGTTCAGATGAGGCCTCGGGTGGGCATCGGGGCTGTTGTGGTGGCAGAGGGTGGGCGGCAGGACAGAGAAGGTTCTCACTGGATCTTTCAGGCTCATGTAAACCACTGAGGCAAAAAAGTCTCTAAACTCTGAATGAAATAAAGATGAGTCTAAAATAAAGTGATACCCCTGCCTTGGGTTTGTGTAGCCATTTTTACTTTTCGAAGTGTTTCTCTAACTTTGAAGAAGGCAGGACATCTATCATAACCCCCACTAGAAAAGCAGGGTAAGGGGTGGGGTGGGGGCAGACTGGAGTCTCTTCCCCAAATCCCTCACATGCTGTGGGAAGATTCACAGGACACACAGATTCCCTGTTGGGGCTGGATGGAAGTAACTGCCCAAAGCCTAGCCTCAGGGTGACAGAGGCTGAGAAGGCCTCTCTGGGCCCTCCTGCTGTGGGGGGACGTCTCTAGGCCTCTATCTTCCCATCTGTAAAATGGACAGGGAGACAGAGTAGAAAGAATGCTGGGCTGAGAGTCAGGAAAATGGGGCTTTCATCCAGCTTGGTGGCCAACAGTGCATGCATGTGTGTGTGGTGTGTGTACGTAGTGTGATGTGTATATGGTGTGCATGTGTATATGTGTGTGGTGTGTGTGTGTAGTATGTATGTGTGTGTGGTGTGTATGTGTGGTGTGTGTGTATGTAGTGTACATGTGATGTGTATATGGTGTGCATGTGTATATGTGTGTGTGGTGTGTGTATGTGTGTGTGGTGTGTATGTGTGATGTGTGTATGGTGTGTGTGTGTGTGGTGTGTGTGTGTGGTGTGTATGTGTGTATGGTGTCTGTGTGTGGTGTGTATGTGTGTGGTGTGTATGTGTGACGTGTGTATGGTATGTGTGTGTGGTGTGTGTGTGTGGTGTGTATGTGTGATGTGTGTATGGTATGCATGTGTGTGGTGTGTGTGTAGTATGTATGTGTGTGTGGTGTGTGCGATGTGTGTGATTGTGTGGTATGTATGCGTATGTGGTGTGTATGTGTGGTGTGTATGTGTGTGGTGTGTATATGTAGTGTATATGTGACGTGTATATGGTGTGCACGTGTATATGTGTGTGTGGTGTGTGTATGTGGTGTGTATGCGTGACATGTGTATGGTATGTATGTGCGTGTGGTGTGTATGTGTGTATGGTGTCTGTGTGTGGTGTGTGTGTGTGTGGTGTGTGTGTGACGTGTGTATGGTATGTGTGTGTGGTGTGTATGTGTGATGTGTGTATGGTATGCATGTGTGTTGTGTGTGTAGTATGTATGTGTGTGTGGTGTGTATGTGTGGTGTGTGTGTGTGGTGTGTGTATGTAGTGTATATGTGATGTGTATATGGTGTGCACGTGTATATGTGTGTGTGGTGTGTGTATGTGGTGTGTATGCGTGACGTGTATGGTATGTATGTGTGTGTGTGGTGTGTGTGTAGTATGTATGTGTGTGTGGTGTGTACATGTGTGTGGTGTGTGTGTCTGGGTGTGCTCTCTCTGGGCCTCAGTGCAGGGAGGTCCCTGTCACTCTGAGGGCTCACAGTCTCAGTGTTCCTTTTCTTCTAGAAACTGAGAGCAGACGGTTGTGTGTGTCCCCTCGATGGTCAGAAGTCAATACCCAGCACTGGAGGCCCAGCACCTCTACAAACAAAGCATCTTCCTATCCAAGCTTCACTCATCCAAACACCATCAGGCCCTGACGCATCCAGTACTGACCACACAGGCTCTCCGTGCCACCCCATCCCTGACTCTGGGACACCGCAGTGGCCTCCTAACTAATCATCTCTCAGCCTCTCTCCTGTTCATTAATCTGGCTTCTCACTAATCTTCCTTAAAGCATAGAGACTGATGTTTCCTGAGGTCCTCAAACTGGCCAGAAGGGGCAGGCAGGAGAGAGTTCTGTTCCCAGTGGGCCCATCACCTAATTTCTAAAGCCCTATTCCTGGTTTCTTCCCTAGGTATCCAGGCTTGGCTTCCTGATTTAAGTGGCTGGGAGGCTTAGCTTCCCCAAAGAAGGACCAACTCTGAGGCAGAGCAACGTGCCCAGAGTCATGTAGGCAAAGAGGCTCAGTCACTGCAGGAAACCAGCTGGCCAGGCCCTGGGCGCCACCTGTGCTCCCTCGCTCTCGCTCTCTCTCTCCCCCTCTCCCTGCCTCAACCCTCCTGCTCTGTCCAAACCCCTCCACCTTGCCTCAACACCCCAGCGCAGCCCTCATGTTCCTCTGCCTCACTTTCCATGAGCTCCTACAGAAAAGCACTCCAGGAGAGGGCCCTAGAGGGGAGAGGAGGATGGGGCCAGCCTGAGACCAGTACCTTTCGGCTGACTCACCCACTTCCATTGGCATTTGAGTCTAGTGCCTAGAGGGGGGTTATGTGGTAGGGTGAGGGAGAAAACCCAAGCCTCTTGAGAACGTGCCAAGGCTAGTTGGGGTGAGGCCCAGGAGGGGCCTGTTCCTGCAGGCAGGACCACGGCCCTAAGAGGCCTTGGCTCCCTACCTCCCCAGTCTCAGACTAGTCCATCTAGGTGGTCCTGCTCTCAAAGATGGCAGGGTCCTTCAGGGGAGGGGCTGAGGTCTCTACGAGAAAATCTTTTGCTGCTCACAGCCCTTCCAAGGCCCAGGCTGCTGGGATCTGGGCTCTGCTCTGACACTTGTCTTCCCCCGTTTCTCACACATCCTCCTCGAGGCAGCGAGGAGGATAGGGATCGCTGAGTGAAATTCTTGCCTAGCTGTGGTGCTGGAACGGCCCCACATGGTGCTGATACTTCTCCATCGGCTAGGGTAGGAGATGCCAGGATGGGCAGATGGAGAGACCAGGGGTGCTGGGCACTGGTTCTGGGGATGGGTTGAAGCTACAGGACCACAGATTCCAAAGGACAGAAGTGATGCTGGAAACAGGATCAGATTGAGGTCAAGGACCTTCTGACTTGAGCTTAATGGGGAGGAATGGGGACCTTAGTTCTTATGGGGCTGGGCCTCTGTGGGTCTCCATCCACCTGACACTGAGAGGAGGGAGGGGAATGAGTCTAGCAGTCCCTCCTCAACTCTCCCCACGCCATGGGACCCAGGGGATGGGCTTCAGGTCGTCCCTTCTTTGAGCCAGGTGGCAGAGGGCAGGAGATGGGACTGGGGCACTGACACCACGTGCTCCGAGCCATTGTTTACATAACCTGCAGGATGAGCCCAAAACTGTCGGAGTGTTGCTCTCCTAATGAGACATTAACAGGTAATTAGGCGCAGTGGTTCCTCCCCCCTGTGACTCACAGAAGACTGATGCTTAAGTCAGCTACGCACCCATGCTTTCTTTGCCTCACTCTGACAGCGCCTCTCAGGCATCTGTTTATTCTGCAAACATCTAGGGGTGCCTGCTGTGCACCACGCACTGCTCTAGGCGCCATGGATGCAGCGATGAGCAAGCCAGACCCAAATCCCTGCCTTCAAGGAACTTAAATTCTGCTGGACGGAGACAAACAATAAATAAACCAGAAAAATATGTAGGATGTCAGAGGATGAGACGTGCTATGGAGAAACAGGGGTGTAGGGAGCAACGTGTGCGTGCCTGCATGTGCGTGTGTACACATTCAGCACAAGAGATTGTAAATAAAGCAAACACTTGAAGGAGGGGAGAGAGGGAGCTGTGAGCAGATGGGAAGGAACAGACAGAGGCAACCTCGGGTGCAGGGGCCCCAGGCTGGGAGTGAGCCTGCCATCCTCAGGAGCAGCAAGGATGCCAGCGTGGCTGCAGCAGAGTGGGCGCCGGGAGGCCCTCGTGAGCTCAGGGAGGGCCTGCAGGCAGTGGAGAACGATTGCTGGAGGCCAAGCGGAGGAATGACCTGACCTCATTAATGTGTAACAGGATCACTCTAGCTGCTGTGGTGTGGGACACAGACTGTCGGGGCAGCACCCGTGGGACGCCATTTCAAGAATCCAGGTGGAAGGTGATGGCGACATGGACCAGGAAGTAGCCGTGAAGGTGGAGAGAAGCAATCAGATTCTGGATAGAAGGTGAGGCCAACCGGATATGCTTCTGGGCCAGTTGTGGGGCGTGGGGAGAGGGAGGAGTCGAGGTGTCATCAAGGCATTTGGCCTGAGTGACTGAAAGGATGGAGCTGCCACTTACAGCAACAAGGAAGGCTGTGGGAGGAGCAGGGGTTCAGGGGAAGAGCAGGAGCTCAACTCTGTGCACATGAAGTTTGAGGTGCCCATTAGATTTCCAAGTGTGGACCCGGAGTAGGCAATTGGAAAGTCTAGTGTGGGATTCCAGGCTAGTGATGTAAAATTTAGGGTCATTATCATAAGAGATGGTATTCAAAATTTTGAGACAGTCTGAGATCCCCTAGGGAGTGAGTGTGGATGGTCCATGGCCCCAGAGCCCTCCAGTGTGACCCGGGAAGCAGGAGGAAAACCAGGAGAGCTGGTGCCTGGATACCAAGTGAAGAAGATGCTCCTGGGGGGAGGGAATGAGCAATTGTATCAAATGCTGCTGAGTCGAGCAAGATAAGGACTGAGATATGACCTCTCGATTCAGTCACAGGGAGGCCATTGTGGACCTCGGAGAGAGCATTTTTAAGAGGATAAGAGAGAATGGGAGAAGAACTGAGTAGAGAGAAGGGAGGAAGGGAGGAGAGGAATTGGAGAGAGTGTAGATTCCATTTTAAGGAGCTTTGCTCTAATTGGGGGGGCTAGAGGGAGATGTGGGTTAAGAGTGTTTTGTGTGTTGCTGTTTTTTCAGTTGGGAGAAATTACAGCCTGTTTCTATGCAGATAGAAATAATCCAGTAGCGAGGGCAATACTGATGGTGCGAGAGAGAGAGGGGGAACGTTGCTGGAGAGATCACCCCAGCCTCTCCCCACTTCAAGCCAATAGAAGTTGTCCTCTTTGAGGGGGACGATGGGGGTTCTGGCAATAGCACCAGGCTGGGCACAGGACACCTGGGTCCTGTCCTAAATCTGCCCCTTACTGGAGGTGGAACCCTGTGCCAGCCCCTTAACACCCGGGACTTCGGATGTGGAAAGCGGGTCTTCACATGTAGAAAGCAGGTCTAACAGCAGCACTACCTCCCTCCCTGGGTTGTGATGGAGATCCAGTGAGGTAATAGGTGTGAAAGTGCTTTGTAAAATGTAAAGGGTGGAACAGATGGTTGGGATTATTTTTATTATTCTAATAATGCAAGGGATTATTAAACAAATTTAAAGGATTACTGGTTACCCAACCCGACTTGTACACACAGCCTCCCTGCAGAGCTGACACACATGCTGTGTCCTGATCAGCGCGAAGCCAAGTAAACTCCCTGACCCTCCATCAGCGCTCGCCCTCCTCCCACTCTGCCCAGCACGGACCCCTCTTCTTCCATTTGTCCCTGGCAAACGCTGTCCTCTGAGGCCTCCCCAGTCTCCCTCCCCTCAGTCTGACCCTCCTTCCTTTCCTCCTAGCCGACACGCCCCCACCCCAACCTTTTCATCAAAATTTGTCTTTAGCGGGTACTGTGTGCAGGAAAGAGTGCTGGTCAGGAGCTAGAGAAGTGTGTCATAGGAAAATCAACCATCCTGGTTTGCCCAACCTTGGAGTTCCTAGGGGGTTCCCCCAAGAAGTGAGACTTTCAGTGCTAAAACTGGGAAAGTTCTGGGTAAACAGGGATAAGTTGGTCACCCTAGTCTTGACCAAGGCCAATCACACTTAGTTGATTTACCATTATCTTGCAGGGAAACCTTAGAAAAATCACTTAACTTCTTTGGGGTTTTCTCATCTCTAAAATGAGAGGCTTGAAGTTTCACTAGACCCCTTTTGCAGTCCTGTCCAGCCCTCAGCTTCTGAGCCTGGAGGCCATTTACTCCATAGATATTTACTGAGTGCCACTATGTGCCATGCACTGTGCTCTTCCTGCTGACTGTGGCATCCTGGGCACACAGCACACACCTCACACATTGTAGGTGCTCAATAAAGACCTGTGGAAATGAATGAATGAATCTACCACACCCCCATTCCTGGCTCGATCCCTATCCACACTCCCAAAGTCTCTGCTCATAGTTCTGACCCCTATTTTCCCCCCATCTCTGCTCCCCCACTCTGTCAGCCATAAGCCTCTGGAACCTGTGATTAAGCCCAGAACTCTTACCAGACTGAGTTGAGCTGAAAACACCAGTGAGGGAGAGGAGAGTCTGGTCACTGCTCCCGCGGGCAGTGGATGTTTACCTTGGATGCCACCCCACCGCGCAAGAAGATGTCACCAACACACGCTTGCCCTGGCGCACCATCACATTCAGGTGCTGGGAGCCCACTGAGCAAAGGGTCTGTGTTGGGCTGCTCTAGGCA
Source organism: Hyperoodon ampullatus (assembly GCF_949752795.1). Taxonomy (NCBI): domain Eukaryota; kingdom Metazoa; phylum Chordata; class Mammalia; order Artiodactyla; family Ziphiidae; genus Hyperoodon; species Hyperoodon ampullatus. The sequence continues at coordinate 55,667,824 of NC_136924.1, forward strand.
GACATCTGCCCCGGTCACCTTCCATCTCCTGGGCATCTGCCTCCAGCCACCTCACTCCCTTCCCCACCTAGCCTCAGACCCTGAGTGGGGCTCTGGGGCCATCTGTGCAGATTCCCAGTCTAACCCTCCACTTCCTAGGATGCTGTCTGCTGTCTGCAAGTCATTTAAAGTCTCTGAGCTTCAGGCTCCTCATTCTAATCTGAGAACAATAGAGCCTAGTTTATAGAGTTATGGTGAGGATTCAGTATATGTGCAGAGCTTGCTGTGGGAGAAGCAAGTGCTCAATAAATACCAGCTATCATTGTTATCATAACCATAATCATCATCATTAACTCTCTCAGTTTGGTGAGGACAGCCAAGGACAAGCTCCATCTAAGTGCATCTGTCACAGGGTACCTGGAATCTCCCTTGCTCCAAGAAGCCTTCCCAGATTACTCCCAGCAGAGCAAGGACTAACTTAGTCCATGCGGCTGGGACACCCTCACTCTCCCACCCCCACAAGCAGCACTGAACCTCCCCAGGAGCCAGGGGTACCTCTTCCCAGCTCTGTCTAAAGTGTCAATCCTGTTGTTACAACCTTCCTTGACCCTCTGCCCAGGTCAGCTGGTCTGTCTTAGAGAGCTGAGCAGCACTGAGCCCCTCTGCGCCCACTGGTACTTCACAAGGGTTCAGAGAAGAGGACTATGAGGAAGATAGGGATGGTGGAGGGGCCTGAGGAGATGGTGGGAGGCTGAGAAGGCAGGGCCCCCAGGAGGCCACACTCACCAACGTAAACACGCCTGCCCCCAGCACGGCATACACTGCATGGAGCCAGGGCACCTGCAGGGCAGACAAAAAAATGGGCTCAAGGATGGCGAGATGGGCAGTGTGGCAGAGGGGCAGGGAGAAGGGATCAGTCTGAGAATGGAGGGTGTGGCACAGACCTCCCCAGTGGGGGCCCTCTCTCACCCCCCCAAACCCAGCCCCAGACTGAGAGGTCCTTAATCCCCTGGGTGCTCACGGTGGGTGGGGGAGCCCCAGGATAACAGTGATCCTGGAGGGCTGGCAGGGGAGGTCCAGATGGGCCAGCACTTCTTTCCTCCACACACAGCCCCAGGCTCAGGCTGGCCCAGAGTGACTCATCCTATGGGGTCCCTGCCATCCTCCCAGCCTGGGTCTGGCCTGAGGCTGCGCCCTTCTCTCAGTGTGGACTCATCCCTGGGCTGTCTGTCCCCATGTCGGGAGCTTCCTGGCTCTGCCTGTGTGGGTAAAGGGGCTCAGGTAGAAGGGGACAAAGGCTTAGGCCCAGGGGTTGGGGGGGCATCTGGCATCCCTGCCAGCTGTGCTTGATGGGATTGCCTGCAGAGGCTGGAACAGCACCCCTTCCCAACCTCTGCTCCCCCCAGGCCTCAGGGGCACCCAGCTGAGTGCGGAAACCTTGCAAGAGGTGCCAAACCAGCCGTGCCCTCTGAAGAGCCTTCCCCCAGAAGATTCCTGGAAACATAGGCATTCCATCAGCCTGACCCGGGTCAATAAAGGGTTCTTTGAAGCTCTGGGGCCCCTCCTGTACCCCGCCCCCCCCATCCTAGATATACAGAGGGCCCCCAGGCCAGCTCCGGCTCCTCCCTTCGTCAACAGGATCCTGGGAAGAGCCAAGGAAATGCCAGAACCAATCCTGACGTTCTGGACTGGGAGGCAATAACCTGGGGCTGGGCAGGATGGGGTAGGGACGGGGAGTGAGGAATCCTCTCTCAGCCTGGCAGAAAAGGGGCAGTGGGGGACCCCCATACTAGAGGTAGCTAAGAGGAGCCCGCGGCAGGTACAAGCCCTGAGCCCTCAGCACGGGTCCAACAGCTGCTCTCTTGGGTTCCCAGGGTTCAAACCCCCTCCTGTGATGCCCTCGGTCTGCCCCTTCTGCACCTGCAGCAGCCTGAGTGCCTGGAATGGGTCACGGAGCCCTGAGCAGTCTTAGTGGGATTTCCCAGGCAGGCCGGACACTTCTTAAAGAGCTGAGATTCAGCTCTCCCCATGGACACCCTCATGGGGCAGGGGTATGCTCGGAGCCCCACTGTCCCATTTCCCGCCTGCCTGGACAGCCAGATCCTGCCTCTCTGGACTTGACTTATCCCCCAAGAGTCCCCTCTGGGCCTGGTGGCCCCATGGAGCTCCGGAGCCCCCTCCCTGGCCTAGGGTTTAAATGATCTGAGCCCTCCCCCTCAGCCTCACCTCCCCCCTAGTGGAGAAGATGGGAAAGGTGAAGCGGATGTGGCTTGTGGAGTGGGCAGGTGCCCAGACCTGTCAAGAAAAGCCTGGCTTTGTTGTTTGCTTACACTGCCAACCAGCCAAGGGCAGGTGCCAGGAGGGGCAGGACAGGATGGCAGGCTGTGAGCCCTTGGCTCCCGGCCTTCCCTGGAGGGTGCAGGAGGAAACAGCGCCCTCGGGCCAGCAGTCCCACCCCCTCCATCCCCACGGGGCTGGCTGGGACAACTGGAGACTCACATATTGGAAGGGCAGGAGGATGGCCAGGATGAGTCCACTGAAGAAGAGAGTCATGAGGAGCACGAAGAGCACGCCCTGGCAGGACGTGAAGTCAAACTGCAGGGATGGGATGGGCGTCAGCTGCCGGGCCCCTCAGGCCTGCACGGAGCGGCTTGGCATTCCTGGGGGCCCTGGCTGCGCAGTGTGCTGGCCAGAAGGCCGAGGCCTCGGCAGCAGGCCACCTTCCTGTGCTCACCCCAGAACCCCGTGTTCCTCCCGCTCCCATCCCAGGTGGCCTCCCCAGGCACTACTCATGCCTTTTACCTCCCCAAGCTGGGGAATCCAAGCTTGGAGCACCCCCCACCGCCCCCCGCCAACCTTCCTCAGCCCGAAGGCCCCAGGGCTGACCTTGGTCTGGAAGCTAAAGACGGTGACCGAGAGGCAGACGAGGGCCGTGATGCCCAGGCACAGCAGCACAGATGTGGTGTTGTAGTAGCTGCAGGATGCGCAGGCCAGGAGGTCAGCTTCAGGGCAGGGCTTCTGGTCTCCCCTTGCCCTCCTCCCAGGTCCTCCCCTTCTGCCAGGACCTGATCCCACGACTTCTGGCCCCCAGCCTCTCCCCTTTCCCAGGATCCCCCTTCTCTCTGCCTCCTCATCCTTTCTACTGGGACCCACCCTCCCCAACATGCTCACACTCAAAATCCTGTTAGAAGGATCTTGAAGAGGTGGAAATGGGGGTGGGGAGGGGTTTGTGCTGGTGTCTGGAGGTGGCTTACAGGGAACTGTGTGATCATGAATCTGGGGTCTTTTCAGCTGCAGCTTGAGAGGTGTCACCTTGCTCTCCTCCGTCTCCCACCCCCACCCACCAGCCTGGCCAGGTCCTGGAGGCCGAGTGCGGGAGGAGCGCGCTCTAAGCCAACGTCTCCTGCCTGCCTGGATGCCCACCCCCCGTCCAAACGCTCCCCGGAAGGACTGTGCTTGGGGCAGCTCCCCTCGGGGTGTGGCCAGCCCCCGTCTACCTGGGCCCTTTACCTGGACAACATCCCAGTGAGGTAGGCCATGGACAGGGTCTGAAAGGAGAAGCAGGATGAGGGAATGCTGGGGGCCCAGACACCTTCAAGGGCCAGCCTGGGTCTCCACCCCTTGTGCGTACCCCTCAACTCTGAGTCTGCTTTGCCCACACACACATTTACCTCCAGGATTTCTCCCGGTGAAGGAGGTCCCAGCTGTCCCTTTCTTTTTTCTGCAGCCCTGCCCGTCCCCCTTTCTAAGATTCACACCCTCCCCCCCGGCTCTTGTTATCCATAGCTCTAGGAGTCCCCATACAAACCTCTTAAAAACAAAATCACAATGGAAAGAGAGAGTGGATGGAGTGGGGAGAGAAAGGCCATTTGGAAAGAGAGGGTGGGGTGTCTTTGCAGAAGTGGGGCGAAAATGCCCCTGCCTCCCCCAGTGACCTCCCATCGGCTATCTCCAACTCCTAGCCCTCGAAGCTCACCCTTCAACCCTCTTCCCTCCATCCCCACTCAGCATCTGTCCCCAGACACTCCCACATCACTTACAAAGATGGTCAGGAGGATCAGGTTCCAGGGGAAATGCCTCCTGTAAGGCAAGCCACTGAGTTCAGAGGAGGGGGGGCGGTGCCTGCAGCACAGGCTGGGTCATGCTGTTCGAGGGCTCTCTGACAAACTCAGCCCCACTCCTCGGAGCTTCTTCCTTCAGCCACATCCCCATGTGCCCCCATCTGTGCCTTCACCCTCCCCCCACCTCTGAGGTGCCAAGTAAAGGAGGGAGGGGCAGGCCTGCTTGATGGAGCCCAGAGAAGGATGGGGCCCTCTTAGGGGTGCACTGGCAGCAAGCAGGACTGGGGCCAGAACTTCCAAGGTCCTGCTCATGTTCCCACAAGCCATGTTGCTCCTCAAGCCATCATCATACCTGGGTCCAGAACAGCAGGCCAGGGTCAGGTAGGTCGCAAAGAAGACAGCGCTGTGAGAGACAGATGGATGGGAGAGCTGGCCGTCCCTGAAGGCCCTCCACCCAGTCCCCTGCTCGTTCCACTCTCTGCCACCCCTGCCCACAGGGCACCAAGCAGGGTGCCATGGGCCAGGGGCAGGGGTTGGTTAAGCGCACGATCATCTTAGAACCTTGCGATGGGCAGGGTGATGGTATAATTCCGAAAGAAAGGAAGGGGAATAAGATGAGCCTGCTTCTAGAAATACTGAATCTTGGGTGCCATGTGATAGCTAACCACCCAATGCAAAGTGGTTCCCCCCCAGACAATATCTTATTACTTATATATATTTTGAAAAGCTCATATACCGTGTTCTCTATATGCCAGGCAGAGAGCTACATGCTTTATGAGTATTAGCTAATATAATCCTCATATCTTCTCTATGAAGCACGTTCTTCACTTTATAACTGAGGCACAGTGAGGCCAGGTGAGTTGTCCAAGGTCATACAGCTACCACATGGCAGAGGCAGGGTTAGAACACAGGCATTCTCCTCCAGAGTCCTAGCTTTAACCACTACCCCGCACTGCCTCCTTTAGGCCTTTCCCTGGCCCTGTCACTACCTACAATGATCTTGTCTGTCCTGCCAGCACCTGGCACAGTGAGAAGTACCTGTGGCATGAATTTCTGGATCAGGTGGCCATATCCATTGGGAGACTGGCAGGAAGCTCAGGTGGAACCCAGAGACAGGGGTTGAGGATTAAGGATTTTCTGGAGAGCAGTGGAGGTGGAGGCCAGTCCAGGTGGTGGGACATGAGGGCTGAAGACCCAAGGGTGGGGCATGCTCATGTCTACCTAGATTGGTGCTAACACCAACGCACGGTCTCCAGCTCTCAGAGTGCCCTCAACACATGGCACCTGTCATCCTTCCCCATCTCCCTCCTCGGTTCTCTCACCCATCCCCTACAGCAACAATGCCAACCATCCTCCTTCATCTGCACACCTCCCAGGCTGCCTCACTCTCCTGCTTGGTCTGGCCTGATGTGTCCCAGAAAGATTCGAGATGAGGGCGGGGGGCTCCACTGGCTCCCTGCCTGCCGCCTGCAAACATCGCGTCATGCATCTATGTGTCCTTCCTCCTGTCCTTCCTCCCGTCCCAGGTGAATCCCCCCAAGCCTCTGGGTCCTACACCCTTAACTGCCCTGCCATCGACTGCTACATCTTGTCCCTCACAAACCTCCTCAGCTGTTCTCCATCTTTAACCAACATGTTTCCCGGCTCCAGCTACTGCCACTTTATCCACCCTCACAGCCAAGCTTCTTGAAAAAGTTGTCTCCACTCACAGCAGCTTCTCCATCTCACAATTACTCCTCATCTTAACAAACCAGCCCCTGTCCCACTTAACGAGAGCTGGCTTTGCCACGTCACTATGACCTTGTTGAGTCCAACTGACACTTGTCCATCCTTATCTGACCTGGACATGCTGACATCTGATCTCTCTCGTTGTTTCCCTGGTTCCACAATGACACAGCCTTGGGTCCCCTCCTACCTCCCTGGTCACTCCTTCTCCATCTCCTTCAGCACAGCGTCTCTCCCATCAGACTGTCTCCCTTCATGATCCTCTTGGGTGGGTTCCCTCATTCCTAGGACTCCCTTTATCGGGCAGATGCTCATGACTCACACACCATATTTCTGATCTAGAATTTCCTTCTCAACCTCAGACCTGAATAACCAGCTGCCTACTGGGCAAACACAGCTGTTCAGAAACATGCCAAATGCAGCAGGTTAGAGCCGAACCTGCCCTCTTCCTTGCTCCTTCTCCTGCATCCCCTATTGCAGAGGATGTCATGCAGCCTTCGAGTCACCCAACCAGCGACCTCAGTCAGCCTTGACTCTCACCCTGCCATGCCCAGCTAATCACTTGGACCTGCTGATCCTCTACCCAGGCAGTTCTCCAATCTGTCCCCTTCTCTCCATCCCCACGACCACCCTTTTAGGTCGGGTTATCTCTGTCTATCTGGTCCTTCTGCCTCCAGCCCTGCCTTCCACTCTCCAAGCTACAGGCAGATCCCATCATGTGACTCTCCTGTTTAAAATTCCAAAGAGCTGGTGATGCCCTGCGTGATCCGCCCCCGCCTACCTCTCCAGCCCATCCCGCACCGCACTCCGCCCCTCCATCTACCCTCTCATTGCCCTCTGCACCCCTCACAGTGTGCCCACCACTCTCTGCCCCTGCTGGAAAGGACCGACTGGCGAGGATGCCTGGGGCTGAGGTTGGAGGGGCTTCCTCTGTGCACCACGGGCATAACTCAACCAAAGCCTGCACCCCACACCCCATGGGTCTGCTCATCTGATCCCCACCCAGATGTAGCATCTGGAACAACCTATCGTCCAACCCAGGGCCTGGCACGGGTTAGGCGATCTTTAAATATTTCTGGATGAAATGTGAAAGCACAGGGAATGTAGGGGTTGAGACAAGCCTATTGGATTTGGTAAATAGGAGCCCTCCATCTTCACCCTCTACTATTCTTCAGTGGTTCTCAATGATGCATCACTGCTGTCACAGTGATGGAGGGGTTCTCAGTGCCAGGGCCAGGGCTGCAGGCCATCCTGCTCCATGAGGAACAGTGCAGTCGTCCTGCCCCAGTTGTTAAGAAATACCCCAGCATCTGCTCTCTTTCGGTCTCCCTTGAGTCACCAGTCACTTCGACAACAATAACGATAATAATAATACCCTTGTCTATGTGTATCCTGGGTGTGGGGCCTGTCTCCCTGGCCAGACTGGAAGCTTCCTGAGGGCAGGGCCCAGCCTCCTTGTCTCTCTGGTCCAGAGCTCCTCAACCCTCAAGACGAGCGGTTGGGAGGAAGGGCAGAGGGACGGATGACCTGGAGCGTGTGGGGCAGTTTGGGAGCCTGACCCTCACATTTCACATCCCAGCTCTGCCACCACTATTGTGTGACCTTGAACAGCTACTTAACTGCAGAGCTCCAGCTTCCTGCTTTGTAAAACGGGAATACTGGTACCAACTCACTGGGCTGTAGCGAGGACTGAACGAGAGCGTGCAGTCCAGCCTTGAGCACAGAGCCTGGCACTGGGTAGGGACCTGAAGATGGGAGCTGTTATTATTATAACTAGAACCTGGCTAACTGACAGCTTCCTGGAGAGGCTCGGACCCACCTCCCCCAAGTCTGGTCTCACACTTTTCCTTCTCTGTCCGGTCCCCCCACCTCCACCCCACAGCCCTTACTCCTCCCCCGCACGGTAGGGAGGCCCGCAGTTCCCGCTGCCAAGGCTCATAAGGCAAGAGCCCACTGAGGGAGATGATTGGGGCCTGGAGAAAGCGTGGGCTGGGGGAGGGGGGTGGTGCTGGAAGGCTGCCATCCCAGGGAGCGAAGAATAAGTCACAGAAGAAGTGAAAGACAGACTTGCTTGTCAGAGCCTGGGCCCCAGGGCCTGAGCTAGAGCCGTGGTCTGTTTACAGAATGTCAAGACCGAGGCACGAGGCTCAGGTGGAGGCCAGGGTCCAAACCCAGTGTCCTCCCCCAACTTATGATGCTCCAGGAGGCAGCAGAGCATGGAGGGGAAGTGCACGAGCTTCTCAATCAGAAAGACAGGGTTCAATCCTGGCTCTGCTGCTTAGGAAGCAACATCTTCCCTCTGAGCCTCAACTTTCTCATATATAAAATGGGGATAATAACAGTATCTGCCTCGTAGGGCTGTTGTTAAGGATCAAATGAAGAATATCTGCAAATCACATGGCACAGTGCTTCATACATAGAAAAAGACCTGTTTTATTCTTACTGCTATTAAGGGCTTGGTATTTGGAGGACGTGAGACCCACTAGGTGTCAGACCTGCTAGGTCTCAGACCCAGAGGCAGACTCAGGACTGGATAGCGACGTGGGGAGGGGGCAGAGCAACAGGCTGCCTTTCTAGAGAACAGGGCAGCGTCTTGGTGGTGAATTCCCAAGCACCTTTAAGGCTTTGCGACGCTCCATGGAAAGCACACGGTCCACGCCCACTTCTGACTTCTCTCCACACCCACCCACCCCTGAGTCTGGGACAGCATCTGTTTTCTGCCTGGAGCTGTTGAGGAGGAAGGACCTCTCACCATTCAGAGGTCAAATTCTCACACCATCCTCAGTGGGGTGGACTCTGCCCTCAATTCTAGAGCCTGCTTATTCTTGGACTGTCCCTCTGCCACCATCTGCTTAGGGCACAGAGTCCCAAAGACCCTCCCGCAGGAGGCCTGACGAGGGGCCTGGGGACCGCATTCCCGAGGTGGCAGGGCGCAGAGGCTGCCAGGCGGTGCTGACGTGCCGGGAGCCATGCCAACCCGCCACGGGGGCTGGCCGGGGTGGCGGTCCCTGGGGTCTCATCAGCTTTAGCCTACAGTGCCCCCCGTCCCCCAAGACGCCCGCCTCCCTGCCTGGTCTGCAGACAGGCCCTCTGTCCTGTGCCCTAAGAAAGGCTCTGGGTATGAATGTCTCCTCCCCTGGGACCCCCAACTTGGCTGAGCTTCTCCTCCACTCCTCCGCTCCTCTGGGGAGCCCCAGAGGCCAGGATGTCTCCTTTCTGTCGGCCTTTGGCTGGCTTCTGTTAACTGGAGGCCCACTCTGGGACTGTTCTAGGCTCGGGTGGTCCAGGAGGCTCTGGGCTGAGCCTACGTTCCCACCAGATCCCCATCCAGGAACAGGCCTGGGACAGCTGTAGTGTGCAAGCTCCTTGGGTGGACATTCAGAGCCTCCACCCCAGAAGGCCTCACTGCTCTCTGGGATGTCCCGATTCCCCTCACGGAGCCTTGCAGTGCTCCGCCAGCCTGGTCCCTAATTTACCCAATGTACCACGTGCGCTCCCACTCCCATGCTTTTGCTTAAGTCACCCCAGTCCCCAGGCCTCTTGGCTCATCCTTTGAGGCGCACCCACTGACATGGACTGAGGGCTCCCCCTCCTCTGAACGCTGCTCTTTCATAGGCTGCCTTGTATGCCCACCACCTTCCCCTGCAGAGGCCTCCTCCCCGCCAGCTCCAGTTCTGGCCTGGGCTCACAGAGGGTGCTGAAGGAGACTTTGCTGACAGTAGTTCTGCTTTGAACAGGGTGGTCTGGCCTGGAAGTATCCAGAATGACTCCTTAATTGCCCACATAGGAGGGTCAGAATAACCTCTCAAGTTACCTGCCGTGCTCCTTAAAGAGTAGAGTATACAAGCAGGAACCAGCTGCTCGAGGGGAAGGGAGTCTGCCAAACAGAGGGATTAAGAGTACAAGCCTCAACCTGAATCTTGGGTTTGAATCCCAGGTCTACCACTGCCTACCTGGGTGACCTTGGGCAAATTACTCAACCTCTCTGAGACTTAGTTTTCTGAGGAGTGAATGCAACGCTGCACATCATGCACGTAGAACGATGCCCAGCCCTTACTAGGCACTTTGTAAGTGGTAGCTCTTATGATTAATAATTCACAAGCATTAATAACTATATGTTAATATTGAGTAGCAACATTATCATTAGTGTGGGCCAAGGTGGCCCAGCCCCCCTTCTCCTCCAGGCCAAGGTCTGGGTCTCCCTAGCCATGACCCCAGTTCCACCCTTCCCTCCTTGGGCAGGCACCAGAACCAACACCCATCTCCTCCTCTCCCCCTCAGCTCTAAACACCCCAGAAGGCCCCTTCTGGCCATGCTCTTGTGAGGCAGTTCCTACGGGATGGGGAGAGGTCATGGGCTGGGATTCTGTCAGCGGCGATTTCCCACCTTGGCTGCGGAGGGTGTTCTGGGAAGGGGTCTAGGTATACTTACTAGGATGCCCAGTACCAGCCTGGGTTGGCCTGGACATAGTCCTTAACGGGGTCACTGCAGAGAAGGGAGGGAGAGAGAATCAGAATTTACCCTCTGTCTCCATTTCTGGTTCAACAGCTGCACCTGCCCACCCCCCGCCCCACCCCTGCCAGTTCACAGGACTCAACTCGAGAGGAAGAAAGGAGAGACCACACCCCTGGTGGGGGAGGGAGCTCCAGCCACAGTCTCCCAGTCTCAGGCTGAGACTTGGATGCGCCCAGGTGTAGGGCTGCTGCATCTGAGAGGAACGACTGCTTCACAGACACCTGCAGGCCCAGAAAGCATGGGACCACCCCCTGCTGGACGGAGGACCCCTCCCTGTGCACGGTCTAAGGTTCTTCCCAGCATGAGGTGGGCCGCTGCCCTGCACCAACATCTTCAGGCGGACGGTTCTAAGAACAGTCTGACTCTGGACCCTCCTCCCCAGGCCGAGACCTGGCGCCACCACCCGTGGAACGTGCTGGTCCACACAGCCAACTCACCAGAAGGTAAAGAGAGCCACAACACCCAAGGTCACCAGCAGCTGGATCAGCAGAATGGTATAGACCTGGGGGTGGGAGGGGGTTCCACTCAGCTTGGAGGGCCCTGTTGGGGGCCAGAGAGGCTCAGGCCCCCAGCAAGGCTCAGGGAGACCCCAACTTCCTGGCGACTCGATCTACCCTGCAGACCCGCATCCTGGGCCTTCCACCCTCCTTCTTAGGGGGCATCGGAATGAATCCAGGACAAGGCGAAAGGACAGCAAAGACGCTCCAGAGCCCACACCCATGGGATCTGGAGAGAAGAGACCACGTGTTCAGCCATAGCAGGGGGCAGTGGGCACCCCAACTTCCCAGTAGGTGCCGTCAGCTGGCATCACAAGGATGGGGAGAGGGATGGCCTCTGGGCAGGAGACTGGGCCAGCGGCTTCTCGAGAGGCTCCCCCCACCCAGCTTCCCAGTCTGGGAGAGTTGGGGGAGGCAGTTACCTTTCTGATGAAGACTCTGCGGACGTTCTGGTCGTCCCAACTGAAGGTGGTGAAGAGCTCATGGTCTCCGGTGGGGAAACCACTCTCATAGCTAGAGCTGCTGCCTGGGTGGGCAGGGGGAGGGCCATGAGCGCTCCCACACACATAAACACCACCCCCAACGGCTCAGAGCTACCTTTTGTCAGACTGGCTTTCTGGACCAGGCAACGCCCTTCTCTCCAGCCCCATTCTCCGACCTCCTCCTGCCCCACCCCATCCCATCCCACAGAGATCCCAGATCTCTCCCAGGTTGCCCCTCACCTTTCCTGTTCTGAGTCTGAGAAGGACCTGTCATCTCCCCTTCCCACCCCAAGCAGGGGCTCCCTGGGGCCCAAGCTCTGCCATACAAATGTGGCCCTTCCCTCTTGTGCCCCCCAACCCCCTTCCTGGACATTCTGCCTCCCTTGTGGCTGAGAATCAGAGAAGGACAGCCACTCCCCCGGGGCCACCTCACACATCCCAGAGTCAAAGGTCCTACCCTGGCTTGCTCTGAGGCCCCGGGGGTGGGAACTGGGGACTCGTAGGTGGGGTGGACCTGCTGGTGCTCCAGCTGAGAACCAGAGCTGGGGGGAGGCTGGAGGGGAAACAGAGCCAGGACAAGGGCAAGAAGTGGCGTGTGGGTGTGGGTGAAGTTTGGGGGCCTGGTCCCAGAACTCAGGCTTTCGGAAGAGCATGGGCTCTGTAAGCAAACACGCGGATCCCTCCCCAAGACTGACTAGCTGTGAGACCTTAAGCAAGTCACCAGCCTTCTTTGTGTCTTCTGTGATATGGGTTGGTGATACCCACCTCATGGGGATGAAACGAGATAAAAGTGAAAGCTCTGTGCCTGATGCTGACGACACCACCCTCTCTCTTTCATCCCTCGCCTGGGTCATTCCTAAGGCCTCAGGTGTGTCCACTCTGCTCTCCACCATCCCTGCCAGTTCTCCATGACCTTCCCCTCCACAGCAAGAGCCTGTCCTGGCCTTTCAAATCTGACCTCGGCAACTGTCCTGCTTCAAACTCTTTGATGGCTCCTCACTGCCTTTTACTCAAGTTCAAGTTCCTTAACAAAGCCTCCTCAGCGTCCCATGAGTCCTCCAGCCCCACTGCACACTACTCCCTTCTACTTATCTCCAGCCTGACTATATTTTTTTCAGCAATGTGCTCTCTTGCCTCTGGGCCCCTGCACATTCTTTCTTTCAGCCTTGGACACTCATTTTCCCACCTCTTCACCAAGCTAATACATGCCATCCTCAGGACTCCCCTCGTGGATACCCCTTCCTTCAGGAAGTCTTCCCTGACTGTCAGGCGGGTTAGTTGAACTGCCAAGGCCTCCATCACTGCCTTTCACCATGTGGTAATCATCCATTTACTTGTCTACACTGTCAGCTCTGTGAGGGAAGGGCTTGCAAATCAATGCATCCCCAGAAATTAGCTCAGTGCCAGACACGGTGCCTAGTGCACACTTAGTAAATGTTTGTCACATGCTGACTGAAATGAGCTGCCTTCCTCTGCCCTGACAGTTCATTGGAAAACATTCCTTAAGGCAGCCAGTCCTGGCAACCAGGATATGAGAAATGAGGAAGGGGGAGGGAGGTGGACCCACTGCCAACCTGGGGCTTGGAGACCCTAAACCTCGTATCCTTCACTCCTTCATGTTCTGTCCACGTCCCCCACCAAAGCCCAAATGGCCAGGCCACAGAAGGGGAGAAAAGGAGAGAAAAAGCAGTCCTGTGGGTGTCAGGGGCAGGAGGAAGGGCTCCCATGAACACCAGACCTTCAGGGGTCCTCCAGTAGATCACGATGGGGTGGGTCCGCTTGGGTCCGGGCAGAGGGGCTTTGTAGTGGGAGGTGTGGACCATGGTGGCCACTCCTCGTGAGTAAAGACTGAGGCATTGTCCCCAGGATCTCTTCTAGAATTCTGCTGTGGGTGGGGGTGGGGTGACAAGGTGGGGGAGGGGGTCGGCGGGGCTGAGGAAGACTTCCTTGCAGCTTGCGGGAGCTGTACACGTTCCCAGCCCTGAGGCAAAGCTCCCACAGGCTTCCACACTGAACAGAGGGCCCCCTACCAGCCCGATTCTTAGTCTGCAAGGAGCTGGCATCAGCCCGGGTGGGTCGGCCTAGGAATTGTGCCTGGCCGTGAGGGACGCTAAGGCTGGCATCCACACACCTTCCCCACATCGTGCTCTCCCGCCCCCAGTTAAGGCCTGGGGGAGGCTAGAGAGACAAGGAGAGTGATGGGTGAAGTGGATCCTCAGCCCCCCCACTAAACAACCCTGGGGCCTCCATGGGGACAGGTTGCAGATCAGCCAGCATGTCAGCAAACTGCACTCACGCTCACAGCAAGCCAGCCCCAGCTGAGGCCACAGTTAGCTGCAGCCTCGTACTGCTCCTTCCTGTGTCCACGCTGACCTCTCTCACTCCCTCTCTGCATCCCTTTCTTCTAGAACAGCCCCTGGTTTTTCTCCCCCATCTGTCCCCTCTTTTCGCCCTAGCTTGGTGACTTGAAAATGCCCCTCTTCCCCATCCAAGAGAACTATGACTGCAGAAACTGTGTCCCTCCTTCTTCATGGAGTTCTCCTTGACCTACCCTCAGAACAGCCCTCCAAATCCCAAACCTTTGCCATCAGAGCCTCATACAACAACCACACAGTGCATCTATTTCTGGGCAACTTCTTCCTACGCAGGTTTTCCATCTGGGCCCACCATTCCCTCTGATGCTCCAGCCTCCGGGAGCTGAGAGACTTACTAGGGTCCACATAGGCCCAGCTGGGGTGGAGAGGCACAGCCGAGGGGGCTGGCGGGAAAACTCCTGCCTTCAGCCCCTCCCCAGAGGTGGCCTCCTCATAGGAGGGTGGGGCCGAAGGCACCGCTGGAGCCTCCTTCTTCTCACCATTCGCCTGCTGCTGCCCCTCTGTCCCGGGGGCCTTGTTAGCCACAGAGAGCTGTGGAGTAGAGGCAGAGAGAGACAGTCACCAGGGAGAGGGCTCCTTCTAAGTCCTCTTCCCCAGCCCCTCGATTTCTGGAACTTCCATGGGTACTTTCTCACCTGCACTAGGAACGGCAGTGGTGCAGACAAGAACCTCCCTATTTTATGTGGGGTATATATACAATGGAATATTATTCAGCCTTAAAAAAGAAGGAATTCCTGTCATTTGCAACAACATGGATGAATCTGGAGGACATCACGCTAAGTGAAATAAGCCAGACACAGAAAGACAAAAACTGCAGGATCTCACTTATATGTGGAATCTAAAATTGTCGAACTCATAGAAGCACAGAGTAGAATGGTGGTTGGCAGGGTCTGGGGGGTGGGGGGAATGGGGAGATACTGGTCAAAGGGCACAAAGTTTCAGTTATGCACGATGAAAAAGTTCTGGAGATCTAATTACAGCCTGGTGACTATAGTTAACAATACTGTATTGTGTACTTGAAATTTGCTGAGAGGGTAGATCATAAGTGTTCTTGACACACACACACACACACACACACACACAGAAGGTAACTATGTGAAGTGATGGATGTGTTAACTAGCTTGATTGTGGTAATCATTCCGCAAGTTATATGTATATCAAAATATCGCACACCTTAGATACATGCAATTTCTATTTGTCAATTACACCCCAATAAATCTGGAAAAAAAAGAATCTCCGTATTTTACAGATGGGAGAACTGAGCTCCAGGGGTGTCAGGGCTGGCCAGGGGCACACACTGGAGCTGGGATAAGAACTGAGGAAGGAGAAAATTCTTAGGAGAGCCCACCATTGGTGGTCACTGTCCCCGGGGCAGGGACTGGCGCTATATGGTTCCACCGTTTCCCTGGGGTCCAGGGAAGGGCCTGGCACAGAGTAGTAGGCCCTTAAAAGTATTACTGAATGAAAGGTCCTCTCATCGAATCTCCCTGCTACTTTGCTCGTTGTATTTTGATCCCTGTTTTTATTTTTTATTTATTTTTATTTTTTATTTTTTGCGGTACGCGGGCCTCTCACTGTTGTGGCCTCTCCCGTTGCGGAGCACAGGCTCCGGACGCGCAGGCCCAGCGGCCATGGCTCACGGGCCCAACCGCTCCGCGGCATGTGGGATCTTCCCGGACCGGGGCACGAACCCGTGTCCCCTGCATCGGCAGGCGGACTCTCAACCACTGCGCCACCAGGGAAGCCCTTGATCCCTGTTTTTAAATGAAGGGACTGAGGATCAGAGAGGAAGAATGACTCAGAGCCACACATGGCCCACCGGGCTGCAGAGCCCAGGCACTGTCCACTGGGGCTGGCCTCCTTCTGCTGGGCTGGAGATGACCAAGGAGGGTGGGGATGGGAGAGCAGGGAAACAGAAAGGGGAGAGGAGAGGGAAAAAAGAGGAAGAGGGGGACTTCCCTGGCAGTCCAGTGGTGAAGACTCCATGCTTCTACTGCAGGGGGCATGGGTTCAATCCCTGGTCAGGGAACTAAGATCCCGCACGCTGTGGGCAGCGCAAAGGAAAAAAAAAAAAAAGAGGAAGAGGAATGGGGGCTGCAGGGGAGCAGAGGGTCAAGGCCCCTGGCTAAGAGTCCATTTTGACCTCATGCTATTGGAACCTCAGCCTCTCCCTCAAACCAGAACAGAATCTGACCGTCACTGATGGAAGGGAAAGCACCTCGTCATTCAGCCCCTTCCTTCATCTTACAGATGAGGAAACCGAGGCCCAGTGGGAAATATCCCATGGCAGGTTGAAAATTCAAGTCTATTTACACTCAGATATGGCCCCGGTTAAAATGTGCAAAGCTAAAATGTGCAAAGCTAAAATGTGCAAATTTAGCTTTGGTGAGAAGATAGGGGCTGGGAGGGCCCGAATGATGCCGCCAGGGAAGGGAAGATTGGGGAGGCGGGGATGGTATGAAAACTGAAACGTCACCAAAAGGACTGAACCTCAGAAAACAAACGGGATTTAGGTCTGGTTCCAAAAAGAATGAGTTAAACCTGCAGGGCCACTGAGGAAGGCTGCAAAGTTCCTTCTTTGCGGGAAGCGTCTAGCTGAGGCAGCCCAGAGATGGACAAGCACTGGAAGGTTTCTGCTTCCATCCAGCCCTGAGGATGACTGAACTGGAGGGGTCTTTTCCATCATCAGAAAGCCTGGGAGCAAGCTGGGGGTGAGGGGCAGAGGAGGCAGGGGCAATACATTCACCTCAGGACAGGAAGCAGCGTCAGCAAAGTGACTGGTGGAGGTGGAGGTGGGAAATGGAGGGAGAGAATCTGCAGAGCGGGGAGCTCTTCATTTTCCCCATGGTGAACCCCACCCCTGCGTCCTTAGGGAAGGGCCTCAGAACCCAGGCCTGTGGGAGCAGGGCCCAGGCTCATCCCTCCCACTCCCCAGCCCCCTTCATCACCCAGATCAGAAGGGTCATGCCCGGGAGAATCCATTTCAGCCCACCAGAACCAAGGTTCTCTGAGCCCAGACCCAGGGCTTGTGCCTGGGAAAAGGATTATCACCTCTGACTTCAGCCCGGTCCAGATTGGTCCTCCGCACCAACAACCACCCTGCTGACCCTAGGCCCTGGACCCCCAACATCCAGCATTACCAAGTGAAGTCTGTCCAAATGGCACGAGGTGGTATCACCCAATGACATCATTTTGAGGCCTGATGAGCTTAAAAAACAGTGAAAGGAGGGTCTGAGAGCCCAGGAAAGATGCCATTGGCTCTGAGGCTCATCTCTGAGAAAAGAAAGGGGAGTGGAGGGGAGGCCCTTCTTCTGTTCTCTGCCCAATCCTTAGCACCCCCAAGCAGAAGGCCAGAGGACCCTCCTTCTTTGCCCCAGGCCCTGGTGGTTGTATAATTCCACAGGCTATTGATGTTACATAACCCTCCTAGGCCAGCCAAGTCTCTGCCCCAGCCCCTCCCAGGCCTAAAACAGGAACAAAAAGAGATGTTTTATCCGATCCCATTCAGTCCTATGTCTGGCCAAAGCCAAAACAAAAATTAGAACATCCTGAAGCAGGGTTGCCATAGGAACCCCCCAACCACAGGGGCTGTATCCAGATATGGAATAATGACAGGGAGTTTGCTGGGGCGGGGGGTTCTGTGGAGGGTGTAAAAGATGAGTATAATATGGTTGGGGTTGGGATTGGACAGAGTGGGGGTGCCCTATAGGGCCTGCCCCTCAGGGCTCACCCTGGGGATGCGTGCACGCGCGCACACACACACACACACACACACACATCAGACACCTAAGCTGACTCCTTAAGGGGACATGGGCGTCTGTGAAGGCTCCTGTGATGCCAAAGCAATTGGTGGAATGTAGATGGGAGGAGAGGTGAGCCTGGTGGGCAGGAAGAGGCCACAACCCATTCCTTGAAACAGCCCTTTTGGGCCTCTGACTTCAACAAGGACCACGCAGGACCTTCGCATAAGAGCCAACGGAGGATGCTTACAGTGGTCCTGAGAGTTTGCTTAGGATGACAGGGAGATGGGGGAACCAGATGGAGGATGATGCAGGTGGGGGAGATGCCGGTACCTTTCCCTGTGTCATGGTGCCGTCTCTCCGGGAAGGGGTCCCTGAGGCAGGGGCGGCCGCTTGGGTCACCGCAGCCTGCCTGCGTCTCTTCCTTCCTCCGCGTGGGTTCTAGCAACATCCACTGCAGCCGGGCCAGGAGGACCGGAGCGTACCATCCAGCCGCGGGGAGGGGGGCGGGAGATGAGGGGAGGAGGGGGCCAGGGCGGGCCTGGAGGCGGCGGCGGAGGCCTCTGCGGATTTGCAAGCGGAAGAGGAGGAGGCGGCGCAGAGCTCTTTCCTTCCACCCCCTCCTTCCTGTTATCCTCACCCCTCAGGGACCAGGCAGCTCTGCGCTGCGGAACTGCCCAAGTGGATGGGTCCAAGCGGGCGGGAGGAGGCACCGGGAGTCCATGACACCCGACCAGCTGATGCTGCCTGCCTGTAACTGGAGCTGGGTGTCAGGGCCTTATCTCTCCACCATCTTTGCCGCTGACAGGCTCCGTTGTACCTCTGCCTGTTTCCCCTCCCTCTTTGGATGCGGCCCTGGTTTCTCCATCACCACCTCCCCTCTCATCATCTCTATTTCATCATTCACGCTGGAGTGGCAAAAGTCTCCGATATCTTGTCTACCCTACCGTCTTCTAAAAGGCCCCCTGGGCCCTAAGTTCCTGTGGGCCTTTGGGCAAGCCATGTGGGCACCTCTCCTTGCCTCTCTTTTCTCACCTGTGAAATGGGAGCAAGAGGCCCCTCCCTACCTTGTCACAGAGACATGGGGCTGGGAGAATGCAGCTTGTATTTTTTTCAACCCTGCTGGCACATTTCTGGAGAGGCCTCTAGGTCTGTCTCAAAACCTCTCCAGCCCCCTACACTGCTCCCTTTTTGCCTCCATTCTCAGCCTCCACCACCCCTGTATCTGTCTCCTCCCCAGTCCAGAGCCTGTCCCACCCCCTTTCCCAGTCTTATCCTTGGGACTCGGCCATCACCGGGCCTTGTTTTCTGCAGTTGCTGCAGTGTTACCGTGGGATTTGCAATCTCAAGAGCTGGGCTCGAGTCCCAATTTAGTCACCCACTGGCCGTGTGACTTTGACAAAGCCTTAACCTCTCTGAGCTGCAGCATCTCCTATGGAAAGGAGGATAACAGCGGAGCTCTGTCCATCCTAGATTTACTGTGAGACACAGGGGTTATGATGGTGGAAGCACACTGAAGACCACAAAGGGTTGTGAGTATTTGAGTTATTATTATTTGAGGAATCTCCTGGAACTGCCCCAGGGTGAGGGCACAGAGATCTGCCTAAAAGAAGGATCTGAACCTTGTAGGATGGGATGAGAAACCAAGATCTGGTGCAGGTGGGGGTGGCCCCCTACCTTCTGCTTCCCTGTCATCTCCCAGGTGGACCCAACTAATGGCCGGTGAGACAGCAGGGTCCTGGGCCAGCAGGTAAATTGCTGAAGTCTTTTTATCACCTCTACTCACCTGGTATCTCCCACTCCATAAGCACCAACTTCCAACACACTTGCTTAAACCTGGGCCTCCCTGTGCAGATGCTCTGTCAGTCCCCACACACCCAAGCCCTTCCCCACTCCCTTTCCCATCCCATCACTTTCCTCCCCAAGCCCTTCTCCTTGACCCCTTCCTCCCACAAGCTGCTCCCTGGCCCTGGCACTGCTGCTGAAGCTCTGCCTAGCATTCCAGGTTCTGGCCTTCCCCTCCCTCTCCGCATCTGTGTTCTGGAGCATTTTCCTTCTCCTGCTTGGCAGCTCAAGTGCCGTCTCCTCCAGGAAGCCTCCTTGGTCCCTAGTGTGGATTAGATGCGCTTTTCTGTACTTTCATAGCACCCTGACATAGCACCTGTCACGTGGCACTGTGGAGTTTGTCTGTCTCCCCGTTAGACTCTAAGAGATCCTGTCTGTAGCAGTTTTTGTGTTGGCAGGACTGAGGACAGTGCCAGGCATGTGGAATGAATGAATCCTATTGCTGTTTCCCAGACGTGCAGTGTTGCACAGAGCCTGAATTTATGTAGGCCTTGGCATTTTCCTGTGTTTGTGACTCTTGCTTACTCCTTCTCTCCCCATTCCCTCTGCTCCAGCCACGCAGGCTTCTTGGCTGTTCCTTGACTGGGCCAAACATAGCTCAAGGCCTTTGCACTTGCTGGTCCTCTGCCTGAGATATCTACACGTCGCTGCATGGCTCACTCCCCCACTTACTTCACTGCTCTGCTCAGACTTCACCTTATTGGGGGCAGGAGGGGCCTTCCTGATCCTATACAAGTAACAGTGCCACCAGTGTAACCCCACCCAGCTCACTGGACAGTCCCTTTTTCCTGACTCAGCTTTATTTTTTTCCATGGCAATTGTCACCTCTGACATATAATTATTTTTTAACAGCTTTATTGGAGTATAATTGCTTTACAATGGTGTGTTAGTTTCTGCTTTATAACAGACTGAATCAGCTATACATATACATATATCCCCATATCTCCTCCCTCTTGCGTCTCCCTCCCACCCTCCCTATCCCACCCCTCTAGGTGGTCACAAAGCATAGAGCTGATCTCCCTGTGCTATGCGGCTGCTTCCCACTAGCTATCTATTTTACATTTGGTAGTGTATATATCTGACATATAATTTTCGTTTAGTTTTTTGGTCTCTCTCTCTCTCTCTCCCCCCACGAACTATATGAGAGGATGCATTTTTGCACTACACCCTTGGGTTAAAATAGTGCCTGGCATGGATGTAGTGGGTGTTTGGTAAATGTTTGGCTGAGCAAAGGGAAACATTATATACAATCCTTATATTCCTCAGACATTTGGACATTGTCAGTGCTGTGATGTTTCTCAGATGTTGGACTCTATGACCTTGACATCACTTATATGTCCCGTTATGTGGTCTTCAGACATCACCCAGATGTTGGAATGTTTGTCTATCACTTTGCTGGCCTCTGGAGGCAGTGAGGTCTGGTGATCAAGAGCGTGGACTTCAGAATCAGGTTCTGATTCCAGCTTCTCCACTTGAAGGCTGTATGACTCCAGACAAGTTAGTTCCCCTCTCAGAGCCTCAGTTTCCTCATGTATAAAATGGGGGATAGTGATAGTACTGACTTCACAAG
Source organism: Hyperoodon ampullatus (assembly GCF_949752795.1). NCBI lineage: Eukaryota > Metazoa > Chordata > Mammalia > Artiodactyla > Ziphiidae > Hyperoodon > Hyperoodon ampullatus. The sequence continues at coordinate 55,688,613 of NC_136924.1, forward strand.
GTTGCAGAGAGGTTTAAATGATAATATATGTGAAGGGCTTCACACAGTGACCAGCACATAATAAGCTCTCAGCGTAAGTGAGCTATTAGCCTTAGGGATTCCACAAATGTTGTTTAATGAAATTTAATTTAATTTCCACCCTCATAAAGCAGCTGGGCTCCACTGTTATTCATTCATCACGTGTGTCGTGCCTACCTCTGTGCGACACACTGTAGTAGATGCTCTGGGTGGTTCAAAGAGGAATCAGACCTGCAGTCTTTCCTCAAGGAAGAACGATCCATCACATATTCAGAACTCACCCCCGTGCAGTGCCGGGGCCGGAACCGGTGCCGTCAGGGAGGTTAGAAGACAGGGTGCCTGAGGGGAGCCAGGAACAGTGAGGGGCTCCCCAGGGGAGTTGGGAGCTTGTTGGTGTCACATCCTTGAATCCCTAGCCCAGGGAATGGGCTTTATTTTGTTAGCATGAAGTAGGGAAATGGGGCTGGGGGAGAAGGGGCAGGTTTCAAGGTTTTTTGAGCAGGGCATGCTCCAGAAAGACCACACTGCTGGAGCCATTTTTGTCATTAAAGCATTTTCTTAATCGAGAAGGGCAGAAGGATGCATCTGTGAGCAACACGTGGGAGGGACTGAATGAGGAAGAGACTGGAGGTGCAGAGACAAGCAAGGAGACTTTGGGAGAGGTCCCGTGAGGGGCGCTCAGAGCCCAGACTTGAGAGCAGGCTGCCAGGGCTCAAGTCCAGCCGCTGGGTAAAATGCTTCACTTCTCTGTGCCTCAGTTTCCTCTTCTGTGAAATGAAGGTTATGAGTTAGTACTGGTAAAGCACTCAGAACAGGACTAGGCATATAACAAGTGCTCCATATGTGTTTGGTAATTTTAAAGTGAGACAAACAATCCAGGGGCAGAAAAGATGGAGAGAGGCAATCGGCCTGGGGCAGGATTGACAGGACTTGAGAAGAGGTTGGACATAGATAAGGGGTGAAGGGACATCAGAAGAGATGGGGGCTTGGGGGCTGAGTCTCTGGGCGAATGGCGCCGTTATGAGAGGGGAGGAAGGTGCTGATGTGCTCAGCTGGGGTCAGGTTGAGTTTGTGGTGCCCGTGTGACATCCAGGTGGAGAAATCCCATAAGCGGTCAGCAAGAGGTCCAGGCGGGGCTCAGGGGGCAGCATGCACTGGATTCTAGGGGAACACCACTTCCCCTTCGGCCCAGGAGCCCAGCCCTGGGGCCTCACGGAGTCGAGCAATGTGGGTGCCGGGGACTGAGCGGCCACTGGCCATTATTAGAATGTGGGCAGTGGCTGAATCACAGAGTATGTGAGGACATCCCTGGAGAGCGAGGCCAAGGAGGGAAGGGGGGTCGAGCAGGCCTGGAGCAGCACCTGGGGGATGGGGGAGATGGAAGGAAGTTCTTGCCTGCCTCCAGAGTCCCCATCACCGTCTTCAACCACCAAGCTGAGGTGGGAGTGGAGAGATTCGAAGACCATGCCTGAGTGTCTTCAGGGCTGCCCCTCAGGCAGGGGAGCATGTGGGCTCCAGCTGTTTCCTTTCCTTCCCTTCAGGCTCACACTGTGGCGGCCCATCCCGATCTTGTTCTGCTGTGGTTGCCAGCTAGCTCCGTTTGGGGCAGGTGCCAGGGGAGGAGGCCGATGGTGTGGACAGAGGCGTCACTTCTCATTTTACAGCCGTAGAAGTGAAAGGCTAAAGAGGGTGAGTGACTAACCCAAAGTTACATGACATGTTGGGGGCCAAGCCAAGGCAAGAGGAATGAATGTACCCCAGCAGGGGACCATGAGCCCAAGAGTGATTCAGTGGTAGCACTTAGACTGGGTGAAGGGGAGGAGTTGGGCGTTCCCAGGCTTCCTAGGTGGGCAGAATCAGAGCTAGCCAGTCACCTCTCCCCAGACCCTCCCCCGTATCCCCCATACACTCAAGCCTGCACACCCAGCTTGCAGCAGTGCCTGCGCCCGAGGGTGAAGAGAGAACCGCAGAGGCAGGGTCTAGAGCCCAGGTGGCTTGCAGTAGGCAGATTTCAGGCTGGGCTGCAAGGGATGGCGGTCCGGGCCAGCTCTGGCGTATCAGTGCAACCCCTGTGTATACCTGGGCCTCAGCCGTGGTTGCCTCCCACAGATTTCGAAGCCTGTCACTGCCCTGCAGGTCCCTGGCCCCCTACCCCTCTCATTGCTATCCTTACAGGCCCTTTCTACCTCCCCTCCCCGCTTCGCATACCCGCCCCCCCAGCCCTACAGCAAAGAGCCCGACATCCTGTCCTGGCCAGTCGTAACCTGGTTGCACAACCCCTCTGTGCTGGGGTGTCCATTCCTGCCTTCCCCTCCCCTCACCCCAGGACACACTGCCTCCCCAGATACCGTCTCCGAAGCTCAGGGACATGAAATCTTTGGCAAGCACCAACACCCTGAATCACCCTTCTTCCCAGCTGCAAGGGTGGCTTATGGAGTGAAACCGCATTCTTGCTGCTCTTGGCAGTGTTGAGTGCCATGAGAAGTCATTCCTTCCCCTGGGTCTTGGTGTGGGCACCTGCCCTCGCTGATTCCTGGGATGGTCACAGGTTGTACAATCACTTGTTGTGTTCCGCGTGCTGCGCGTGTGCATTTCTGCTTCTCCACCAGATGGAAAGCTCCTTAAAGGTAGGACTGTGTCATCTTGATCCTTTCAGCACCCACCCTGTCTCTTCCACCTGCTAGAGTTCAGTGGTGAAGAATACAGGTTTTGGATCCAGGTCCATCTGGGCGCAAATTCTGACCTTGCCACTTATCACATGAGTGACCTTAAGCAAGTCACTAAACCTCTCGGAGCTTAGTAATGGACATCCATTAATTAATTCACTCATCCAACCAATATTTACTGAGGGCCTACTACATCTCAAGCACTCATGTATATATAGCAGCGAACACAAAAGATGCAATTCTCAGCCCTGCGGGGTTTACTTCTTAGTGGGGAATATTGGTGCTTATCTCATAGGGCGATTGTGAGGACTCGATGAGCCGCCATATGGAAAAGGCTTAGCACAGTGCCTGACACAGTAGGCATGACACACAGGAGCTGTTGTCGTGAACATGCATTCAGGACGATTTACCGAGAACTTACTGTGAGCCAGCTCCATGCTGGGTGTCAGGGAGACATAGGTGCAGAACACCCATCCGTGCCCTCGAGGAACTCACAGTCTAACACACCTACTATGTAACAGTGGGCAACATCTCCATCATTGTTCAGAAACCTGTAACCAACACCAGCTTATATTGCATACCACAAAGAACCATAAGGTTCTAGAATGTCAGGTATAGCAGAGACTGCTGTTTGTCCCCCAATATCCTTCAGACAAAGCCATGCATGATTGATATCAACACTATGGTTTGGGGTGGTTCAGAAAGAGGTGTGGTTATATTTGGTTGGGAGATCAGAAGGGATTGGGAGAGGTGGCTTTTCAACTGCATCTGGAACAAAAAAGTAAAATTTAATAGACAGAGACCATGGTGGCAGAAATAGGAAGGGAGGCCCTTCAGCAGAGGAGAATGGCACACAAAGGCATGGAGAAAGGAAAATGTGAGGCACCAATTTTGTGCTAATCCCAAGATGGCCTAGCCTAGGGTGAGGTTGGAGGCTGATCTAGGGAAGGCAGCTGTATTCATTCACAGGCACAGGGACAACTGCCCAAGAGGTGGGGTTTGACGGACCCCCGTCCCAGCCTGCCCTTGGCCAAGAGGACACCAGGCTTAAGATTCCACCATTAGAACTTCATTTCTTTTGGTAAGCATTCAGCCTCCAGGAGGTTGCTAGCAGGGGGCAAATCATCCCCACAGGAATAACATGGAAAGATGGTTCTGGGCCATGAGAGGAATGGTGGGGAAAAGAGACCTAGGAACAGTGGAGAACAGGGTGATGTGACTGCGGGAATAATAATAATAATAATAGCTAACTCTTATTGAGCATTTAAATGCTAGGCACTGAGCTAAGTGTGCTACATGGATTGTTTCATTTAGTCCTTGACAACAGAAGTAGGTCCTCTTATCTCCATTTTACAGATGAGGAAACTGAGACTTGGAGAGGTGAAGTGACTTGCCCAAGGTCTCCCACAGCTGGCAGTCAGCGGCCAGACCCCAGAGACCAGCTCTCCGCCACATGGGGTCCTGCCTCAGATACTGGTTTTCTAACCAGTTAGATGGGGTTAGTGGCAGCTCCTCCGCTGAGCCAGACGTAAAACTCCCTGAGTGGTGTGACATGCTGTAGGTCTTCACATGTGCCGTGTCCCTTCCCTTTCTCCTGAGTGGAAAGCTCTGTTTCATGAGCCAGGAGCCTCGTAAATATTTCAGTGGTGTCTGTGTGGTCGAGGCTGTGCAGCCTGTTCTCTGCAGCGCTTGTGATAGTGGGGTCTGGGAGACGTCCCAGGCCTGCTGCAAGTATTTGATCAGCCTCAGTTAAAAAAAAAAAAAAAAAAAAGGGGCCTCCCTGGTGGCGCAGTGGTTGAGAGTCCGCCTGCCGATGCAGGGGATACGGGTTCGTGCCCCGGTCTGGGAGGATCCCATATACCGCGGAGCGGCTGGGCCCGTGAGCCATGGCTGCTGAGCCTGTGCATCCGGAGCCTGTGCTCCGCAACGGGAGAGGCCACAACAGTGAGAGGCCCGCGTACCACAAAAAAAAAAAAAAAAAAAAAAAAAAGACCTTTTCCTCAGGGTCCCATTTCCCAAGCAGGGTCCCCTTTCCCAGGCTGTCCGGCTGCCAAGCCCGACAGCCATCCGTGGGCCCCTCCTTCCAACCCGGACACTGTGCCGAGGGCTCTGTCACACTTGGGGGAAGGGCTGCAGTGAGCCCAGAAAAGAAAACAAGGGGCACAGGTGGTGCCCTTACAGCAGGGGTGGAAACTAGAATTGAGGGCAAGTTGACCTGGGTCAGTGCCTCTGGAGCACTTTGACTTCTTTTTTTAAAAAAAAACCAAAAAAACTTTGTTGTGGTAAGAACACTTAACGTGAGATCTACATTCTTAACCAATTTTTAAGGGCACAGTCCAGTGTTGTTAGCTGTAGGCACAATATTATATAGGGGATGTCTAGAACTTATTCATCTTGCATAACTGAAACTTGGTACTCATTAAATAGCAACTCTCCACTGCCCCCTTCCCCCAGCTCCTGGCAGCCGCCATTCAACTCTCTGCTTCTATGAGTTTGACTTTTAGATACCTCACAAAAGGGAATCATGTGGCATTTCTCCTTCTTCAATTGGCTTATTTCATTTAACATAATGTCCTCAAGTTTCAACCATGTTGTCACATATAGCAGAATTTCCTTCTTTTTAAGGTCGAGTAATACTTTACTATATATATATATATCACATTTTCTCTATCCATTTATGCATGGATGGACATTTAGGTTGTTTCCACATCTTGGCTATTGTGAATAATGCTGTAATGAATGTGGGAATCTAAATATCTCTTTGAGATCCTAATTTCAATTCTTTTGGATAAACACCCAGAAGTGGGATTGCTGGATCATATGGTAGTTCTAGTTTTAATTTTTTGAGGAATTGCCATACAGTTTCCATAGCGGCTGCACCATTTTACATTCCTCCCAACAGTATACAAGGGTTCCAGGTCCTCAACATCCTAACCAACATTTGTTATCGGGTTTTTTTTTTAAATAATAGCCCTCCTAACAGGTGTGATGTGGTATCTCATTGTATTTTTGATTTGCATTTCCCTGATGATTAGTGATATTGAGTATATTTTCATATGCTTTTTGGCCATTTGTATGTCTTCTTTGGAGAAATGTCTATTCAATTCCTTTGCCTATTTTTAAACATTTTTTATTGAAGTATAGTTGATTTACAATGTTGTGTTATTTTCTGCTGTACAGCACAGTGACTCAGTTATACATATACATATATCTACTATTTTTTAGATTCTTTTCCCATATAGGTCATTGCAGAGGATTGAGAAGAGTTCCCTGTGCTATACGGTAGGTCCTTGTTAGTTATCTGTGTTATGTATAGTCGTGTGTATGTGTCAATCCCCATCTCCCAATTTATCCCTCCCCCCTTTCCCCCCTACCTTTGCCTTTTGTTTGTTGTTGTTGTTTTTTGCGGTACACGGGCCTCTCACTGTTGTGGCCTCTCCCAGGCTCCGGACGCGCAGGCTCAGCGGCCATGGCTCACGGGCCCAGCCGCTCCGCGGCATGTGGGATCCTCCCGGACCGGGGCACGAACCCGTGTCCCCGGCATTGACAGGCGGACTCTCTACCGCTGTGCCACCAGAGAAGCCCCTGAGTTAACTTTTATAAACTATACAGGAAAAGCAGATCAGTGCTTGATTCTTTTCCCTTTATTTACAGTTTCCAAACTAATGAGTTACTTCCTTAGCATCCCCAAAAGTGATCGATTTTTTTAAAAAAATCATGAACTCGTGAATTTAAATATATTTGAAGGGTTTCAAATCATTGCCACTATAGTTAGGATATACTTTAAAACTTGTTGGCTGAAATTTATTGACTGAGGGTAATAAAAATAAAGGTAACTGGGCTTCCCTGGTGGCGCAGTGGTTGACAGTCCGCCTGCCGATGCAGGGGACACGGCTTCGTGCCCCGGTCTGGGAGGGTCCCACGTGCCGTGGGGCGGCTGGGCCCGTGAGCCATGGCTGACGAGCCTGCGCGTCTGGAGCCTGTGCTCCACAGCAGGAGAGGCCACAACAGTGAGAGGCCCACATACCGCAAAAAAAAATAAAAAATAAAAAATAAATAAAGGTAACTGTGGGAAAGCCGAGAGAACTCCAACTCTGGAGGTAAACAACCCAGAGGTGGAATCCTGGCTCTACTATTTACAAGCTTGGTGACCTTGGTCAAGTTACTTAATTTCTCTTTCTGTCTATTTCCTCATGCCCCAAAGAGGAAAACAGTTAATAATAACTAATATTTATTGAGTGTTTACCATCTTCCAAGCATAGTGCTAAGTTCTTTAAAGACATAATGGCACATAATCCTCATATCAGCTCCATGAGGTAGGAGCTATTATCATCCCCATTTTAGAGATGAGGAGGAAACTAAAATATGAATTGGTTGAGCAATTTGTCAAGGTTGCACACCTAGAAAGAAGTGGAACAGGGACTTGAAACCAGGGCAGTCTGGCTCCAAAGCACACCGTCATCTAATGGTTATTGCGAAGATCTGAGCTGGTGATGATCATTCATCGTATGCCTACTGCATGCCAGGCACTTGGCCTGACTCCAAAGCTCACACTCTTAGCTGGTACCCTATTTTCATGGTGTTGGCCTGTGGTTGGTGCATAATTAGTGAGAACTGTTGGTGGTTGTAGAAGTAACCACCGTGGGAGTGAGGGATGGAGCAAGGAACTAACCAGGAAAAGGGCAGGCCCTGGGAAAATCAGGGTGAGCAGGCCTATTGTTGCCCCTTGGCACTTCCCCTCAGAAATGGAGCACAGTCAGGTCTGGCACATGGGGAAGGGGGCAAAACTTCTGTTGCAGCTCTGCTCTCTCCCTCCCCAGGCTCCCCGTCAACTGCTGAGATGCAGGCCTCTTGCCTAAGAATGCAGCTGTTCTTGGTGGGTTCTATGTCCACTGCCGTTATGGTTCTTATCCTAATTCCTTCATTAATCAGTAAGGGCAGGAAAGTTCCCTCTGCTTCCTCAGAGAGGCCTGGGTGGCCCTCAAGTAGTCTTAGAAGACAGTCCAGGTCCTACTTGGCTGGTAGGGAGGGCAGAGATCCTGGGTGCAGCTGGGAGGGGGGAGGTATCAATAAAAACACCAAGAGCAGCATTTCCTGAGCACTTACTGTGTGCCAGGTGGAGGCCAGACCCGAAGTTATCCTCATAGTGTCCAGAAAAGGTGTGCCTTTTTTTTTTTTTTTTTTTTTTGGCTACACCACTTGGCATCTAGGATCTTAGTTCCCTGACCAGGAATTGAACCCGTGCCCCCTGCACTGGAAGCACAGAGTCTTAACCACTGGACTGCCGGGGAAGTCCCAGGTGGGTCTTCTTAATATGTCCATTTTGCAGATGAGCAAACTGAGGCTAAGAGAGGTTAAGCAACTTTGCCTGAGGCAGGTGGGGGATCCAGGAATCTAATCCAGGCTGCCCAACTCCATATTGGGTACAGACAGACAAGGAAGCAGGATATTGTGGAGGCAGGCGATGCTGAAGTTCTCTGGGTAGCGAAGGGAGGAGAGCATTCCGGGCGGGAGGAACGGTTTATGAGACGGTGTGGAGGTGTGAAAAGGTATGGCCTGTTCAGGATGGTGATTAACTCGGTGGCCAGAGTGAAGGGTGTGTAGGGAGGAGGGGCAGCAAATGGAGTGAGGGGGCTGCTGGGGCCAAGGTAGAAACCTCAGGTTCCAGGACAAGGAGCTGGGATTTTGTCCTTGGGCAGGGGGAGGTGTGGGACCATGGGGGGCATCAAGCAAGAGGACTGATGACGGTGATAACTTGGGGTTGCATGGTGATCTGTGGTTTATGAGGAGCTTCTTAAGGTACATTATCAGGTGGAAGCCTCATGTCAATCCTGAGAGCTACCCATTTTGCAGATTAGCAAACAGACTCAGAATAGTTACGAGACGTGCTCAGGCCACAAAGCCATTAACAACTTCTTACCAAGAATATGACAGCAAGTAATAAGAACAGATATTCATTGTGCTCCAACTATGTGCTAGGTTTGGGATACATCAGTGAACAAAACACAAGATAAGTAAAATGTCTAGTTGTTAGAGGTGCTGTGGAGAAAACTAGACAGAGAACAAAAGCAGAAGCCACTCACTCTGGTAACTAATATTCTGAACTGAGAGTTCCCCACGCTGCACTAGGAGGTGCCCCCAGATCTGCCTGAAGAACTAAAAAGGGCCCCAGTGCGGGAGAGTTTGGGGATTGCCGGCTCAGACCCTGACTTCGCTGTGACCTTGAGCAAGACAGGCCCTCCTTAAACCCGTTGCTAAGTGAGGGGACTGCACCAGAGAAGGGGTTTTTAATGTCAGAAGCCTCGAGGAGCATCTCAAGCTGACTCAGGAGATCCAGGGAAGGCACTCAGGTAGGGGTATTTTAACAAACTCCATGGGAAGCTCTGAAAGCACACCTGATTAGAAACAACTAGATTATCAAGGTCCCTTCCAAATCCAGTTCATTAAATTCAGTACAACACATGTTTATTGAGTACCCCCTATGCCAAGCGCTATCCTGCAGCTTTGGGATAAATCAGTGAGCCAAATACAAGATAAATAGGTAAAATTTTCTAGTAGTTAGAGCAGCAGCGGCAAAGTGCAATGAGGAGTGCTGGTTCGGGGAGGAGTTGCAGCATTCGGTAGGGTGAGCAAAGGTGACTTGAAGGAGGCGAGGGAGTGGCTGAGTGCATATCTGGGGAAAGGATGCCCTGAGCAGTCAGACCCTGGTACAGAAGTGTGCTTGCAAGGTGGTCACTGTGACCAGAGCCGAGAGGGCGAGAGTTAGGGGTGGGGTGCGGGGAAGGAGACGGTCATGCAATGCTGCTCTAGCGTGTTAAGACATATTCAGCAGTGTCCTGAGTATCTTGACTCTGATATTGACCCTGAAGCTGTCCCTGCCCTGACCTCTCCCCCACTGAACTTTCATTTTAGGGACCACCCATCACAGTAAATGCCAGAACTGCTAACACCAAAACAGTGTTACTTGTAGAGGTACGCATTTTGTATTTTCCCTCCTTAATCCTAAGTGTCTTCAGCCTCGCCTAGTCTTCTGTCCCACCCAAGTATCTGTCCTTCCCTTCCCAACAGCTTCCAGGGGCCCCAGGTGTGCGTGGCCTGGAGGCAGGGGAACAGGGCAGGCGGAGAGCATGTGGCCAGTGTCATTCTCATTGTCCCAGGGAAGCAGCGGCTTAGGGTACAGCATCCAGGAAAGAGAGGACCCGCATGAATAACTGTCCCTGGAATTACTCACTCTGAGCTTCTGGCTGGGAATCCCAAGGTAAATAAGACTGTGCCTGCCTGGGGGTCCCAGCCTGGGGTGGTGGTCTGGGAGAAGTGGAGCTGGGTAGGAAAGGAGATAAACACAGATGCAGAAAATTCTAATGTATATACAATGTGTTGTTTCAGATTCTCAAACAAGAGAGGTAAGTGACCACCAGAGTTCAACAGGTCATTATCTACCAGTTGGGCGACCCTGTGTAAATCAGTTAACCTCTCCTCTCAGGCCTTGAGAAATATCGGGCTCAATACATATTTTTAAATAAATGGGCTTCAGTTTCCTTGGGTGTTAAATGGGAGTAATAATAATATTGTTGACTGAGGTCGCCCCAGAACCAACCTCCACCCACTTCCAAGCTCACTCTCTGGTCTTGCCTCTGACCGTCCCCTCAGCAGCATTTGTACCTCACTCCACTGACGTGTCAAGTGTGCCACCAGGCCATATCTGTTGAGAGGAAGGTCATACCAGCTTGTGGGTGTGACCTTGACTGCCAAGGCCAGCACACAGCTGATGTAATGGTCATTAAAGTGTTCTACTGGCTGATCAGTGGTGAGAGCTGCCAACTTTAGCAAATAAAAATCCAGGACACCCAGTTAAATTTGAATTTTGGATAAACAACCAAAACAAATGTATTATAAGTATGTCCCACACAATATTTGAGACTGTAGGGGAGGGAAAATTTTACCTCTATCCTCTTAGAGTTTTTTGGCTGGGCCTGTGAACTAAACTGCCATAAAACAGATTAACAGGAGGAAAGCATACACATTTCTCTAAGTTTTATTTCTATAAGACCCAAAGAAATGGTGAAAACTACTGCCTTTTTACTGGATTGAACAAAGAGAGACAATTGTGGAAAAGTAACCAAACTATATGGTGAGGCTAAAGGAAAATAAGAGTTACTTTAACAAGGTCTGTTTGTACAGAAGGCTCTTGACTTTGACAAACCTTAGGAGAATGTATCTTTTTTTCTTGGTACAGGGAGGGAATCTTTCACATGGGAGTTTTTAATCTCCTGTTTTCAGGAAGAAAAGAGGAGATTAGAATGCCCTTTCTGAATGCCCTTTCCGAATGCCCTTTGCCTTTAGCTCAAAATAATCCTTATGTCAGAGGGATCTATTTGGAGGTGGTGTATTCTGCCACCCTTCAGGGCATATTTGTTACACAAAAATATTCATTGTTTATCTGAAATTCAAATGTATCTGTGCATCCTGAATTTTATCTGGAAACCTTACTGATGACAGTTTATGACTGGCTGGGATGACAGTGATGTGGGACCGGGAAATGGCTCTGCAAAGGCTTTCCAGAACTGAACTGAACTGAATGTGAGGGTGAGTGTCAAGACACCCACCGGGGCCATGGGATTGTTGCTGCGTCATCGTCTTAAGCTTTATTTGTTAGTGAATCCCTCAGACTCAGCCTTCTTGGGGCTCCCACTCAGTTTCTCTTCCCTGTAGGTCTGGGCACTTTGTCCTCCCAGGACCTGCCTGGATGGTGCCCTCAGTGAGCCCGGGAGCTGTACTGAGTCATAATATTAATACCACTTACTGTGTGCCCACTGGGGTCCCAGAGCCGTGATACACGCTCTAGAGGTGTGAGCTCACAAAGCTGCGTGGCTGGTCTGAGCCCAAAGCCCGTTTCCCTTTCTGTTGCACCATGCTACGGCCTGTTCAAAGACTCAGGCATCCAGGGTGGTGAGGGAAGGAACAGGAGTGGACATAGCATATCCTGAAGTGGCCTCCCACCATGTCCCAGGCACTGCATTAGAACTCACTGAGTTGTTACAAAAATCTTATAAGTTTATTCTCTAGGAGACTCTGGAAGCTAAGTTATCTTGCCCAAGGTCACACAGATTAAGTGGTGGAGCAGGGATTTGAACCCATGTCTGTCTCATCTCAGAGCGTAAGTAATTTTGCCCTCCTTTGTGCATATGCATTGTGGGCATGAGTGTGTGTGCACGCGTACGCGTGTGTGCGCATCGTGGATGCCCATAGTCACTTCCAACCTTCAGAGCAGGCCTCCTGACCTTCCTCTCTTGGGAAGGCCTAGGGCCTTGGAGGGGGCAGCCCAGTGGTGCTCGCCCAGCGCTGGCTTTCTCAGGGGGCTGTGCCATCTGTCCACCAACCTTCAATCAGTAGCTTCTCTTGCGTCTTGCTTCCTGTGCCAGAGCCAGTGTCTCTCAGGATGGCAGGCAGTTGGTACCCAAGCCCTTGGGGCTTGGGTGGAGAAGAGGGGGTATGGATGGTGAGGGGCCAGGGCTGGCACTGAGGGACTGACAGAGGCCACAGATGCCTCCATCTCCGGTTTTGGCTCACTCACTCGGGCACACTCTCTCTCTGTAATCTCTAGACTTGAACAGTATTAGAGCTGGACGGGACCTTAGAAATCATCGAGTCTTACCTCCTCATCTTATGGAGAGAGGAACGGAGGCCCAGAAAGCAGAAATGACTTGTTAAGATCACTCATCAAAGCAACATCATATGGTATTTGTCTTTCTCTGTCTGACTTGCATCACTCAGTATAACAATCTCTACATCTATCCATGTTGCTGAAAATGGCATTATTTCATTCTTTTTTAATGGCTGAGTAATATTCCATTGTATATATGTACCACATCTTCTTTATCCATTCGTCTGTCAGTGGACATTTAGGTTGCTTCCATGTCGTGGGATTACTGGATCATATGGTAGTACTCCAATAAGTTTTTTTTTTTAATTGAGAAAAAAAAAGATCACTCATCAGGTACAGGGTTCAGAACCCAGGTCGCCTACCTCCCAGCCCAGTGCCCTCCACTACTCTATATCTATGCCTTAACTCCTCCAGCGGGTTGGCATCTATCCTGACATGTTAGGACCAAAAGGAACCTTAGATTAGGAAAAGGGCTGGGGACACTAGTGAAAGTTTCAAGAATTTTCACTCTAATCGACAGGGAAATGAGAATATTCAATAAATGGTGTTGGGATGCCTGGATTGTTGTTTGGGGGAGATAATAAAGATGGGGCCAAAACGAATTCTATTTATATCACAGATTTAAGTGTAATAAATAAAACTGTAGAAGTTCTATAAGGAAGTACAGGTGAACTGATTTATAATTCAGGAGTGGGAAGGCTTTTCTAATTAGGATGAAAAACCCAGGAGTCATAAAGGAAAAATTGATACATTTGACCACATAACAATTTTTTAAAATAATTCTATATGGAAAACTACCATAAAAATATTTTTATAATAACGAAAAAACATATGATAAAGGGATTATTCCTTAATTTACAAGGAAACTCACATAAATTAATTTTAAGTCTAATCATCATAAAAGCTAATACTTAATGATCATTTATAATGTACTAGACACTATTTTAGCACATAGATTATTTTATTTAAATCTCACAGTAAGTAACCCTATTATATAGGTACTATAATTATCTTCGCTTTATAAATGAGGACATGGAAACAGTTTTTAAAAATAGTCAAAAAGGACTTCCCTGGTGGCACAGTGGTTAAGAATCCACCTGCCAGTGCAGGAGACACAGGTTCAAGTCTTGGTCTGGGAAGATCCCACATGCCACGGAGCACCTAAGCCTATGCGCCACAACTACTGAGCCTGCACTCTAGAACCTGCAAGCCACAGCTACTGAAGCCCATGCGCCTAGAGCCCGCAAGAAGAGAAGCCACTTCTCTGCAACAAGAGAAGCCACCACAATGAGAAGCCCGCAAACTGCAACGAAGAGGAGACCCCGCTCACTGCAACTAGAGAAAGCCCACGTGCAGCAACGAAGACCCAACGCAGCCAAAGATAAATAAATAAATATTTTTTTAAAAAGTCAAAGAATATAGACAGGTAGTTTACAGAAAAAGAAATATCAATAAACGTATAGATATATTTACTTAATATAAAGCCAATAAACATGTAGAAAGATGCTTGATGTCACCTATAATTGAAGAAACACAAAATAAAAATAGAATTTAGACCACTTTTTCACTCCTCTGTTTAGCAAAAATGAAAACATTTGCCAATACCCAAGCTGTGATCATGTGGGGAAACAACCTACTCTGTATAACTATTCCTCTACATATTCTGAGTTCTATCTTGGTGTCAGTTCATGCCACCAGAAAACTATACATTTGAACCACATTAGCTTAGCTGCCCATGCAGAAATGCCTTCAGCCCAGTTCCATTTTAATGTTACACTCTTGGCATCTGTTAATGTTTGGCAGAAGAAATGACCGCATGAAAAACACTGCATTATTTTTGTCCGGGAAAAGCTACCACTAAAGGCATTGTCTACTCTAGTAGTCTATGTTACCAGAAGGAAGGACCCACATAGTAAATTATCCTTCGTATTTACTACCAGGAAAAAAATCTCACCTAAAGACCTGATATGTTTTATTTTACCAAATAATGGTAATTATATGACCATTTCTCTTTTTCTTTTTTTTTTAAATTTATTTATTTATTTTTACTGTGTTGGGTCTTCGTTTCTGTGCGAGGGCTTTCTGTAGTTGTGGCAAGCGGGGGGCCACTCTTCATCGTGGTGAGCGGGCCTCTCACTATCGCGGCCTCCTTTGTTGCGGAGCACAGGCTCCAGACGCTCAGGCTCAGTAGTTGTGGCTCACGGGCCTAGTTGCTCTGCGGCATGTGGGATCCTCCCAGACCAGGGCTCAAACCCGTGTCCCCTGCATTAGCAGGCAGATTCTCAACCGCTGCGCCACCAAGGAAGCCCCTCTCTTTTTCTTTTTCCTTTGGCTACCAGGAAGCTCAGAGCCATATTTAATGGTCCATTACAGCAACAGCATAACTAGGGTGATTGACATCTGACTTCTTAACTCAATCTCACTTCATTTTTGCTCTTTTTCCCTCTCCCCTTCAATCAGTTTCTCTCCTTCCACTTGCTTTTTAATTTTCCAATTCTGATTTAACAAAATTACTGTAAAGTGCATTTAAATTGGAAGCTATCTCAAAATCTTTTGGAAGCAGGTTGGATGTAAGTAATAAACAGACAGTCAAGCCCCCTCATTTTATAAATAAGAAAACTGAAGTCCTCTAGAGATTACATGACTTACCACAATCACTGTTAATTCGCACTTATCTCTGCACAGGTGACTCTGATGCTCTATTGTAAGCTCCTTAGAATTGTATTTATCTTTGAGACCCTGGTGGCCAGCTCTGAGTCAGGCATATGTTAGGTACTCAATAAATGCATATTGGTTGAAAACATTGTAGGTGTCGTGAGGAAAAGAACCACTTTTGCATGGAATGAGGTCTGGCAGGTAGTAGGTGCTCATGAGAACAGAATTAGCAACAGGGTGTGGCCTTAGCCTCTGGCCTCACAGTGCCACATCCTTGGTCTCTATCACTCAGGAATCTAAGGGCTGGAGCCCAGAGCAACCAATCTGCCTCACACCTCCACTCTGCCTTTATCTCCACCCTTCCACTCCAGCCCCTTTGTCTGGTCCAATCAGCTCCCAGATCTTTTTGAATTTAGCCCTGGGTAGAGACTGACATACCTGTCCTCCAAGTCTCCTGGCCTTGAGATGCCTGGGGGTAGGAAATGGCATCACCTTTTGAGCCCTGGGAAGCACCTAATGTGAGCTGCTTATCCCTGGTAACTGGTGATGAGGAGGAGGAGGAAGAGGAGGACCCAAGGTCATGGCTCTCTCTGTCCTTGTAACCCTCAACTGATTGTGTCCTCATACCCCTGGTTGGACAGAGGGGACATCAGAGGTTGACAGGATCTCTCTTTCTCCACTTTGCCATCCTTCTTTCCATTCCAGGAGGCAAAAGAGTGAGACGTAGACAGGGAGGTCAAGGCGGAGCCCGCAGATGAGGTGAAAGGGATGGGGCTTCCTCTTCCAAGCCGCAGACACTGAGCTGGCTTCCCATTGGTTGCCACCCCCGACCCTCACCCCCAGCGCCCCAACTAGCTCTTTTCCTGAGCAGCCTCTGTGGAGATGTGTAGAAAGAGAGCTGAGGTCTGGGCAAGGCCTTCTGACCCAGATTTCCTGGACTGATGGACAACCTGTCTTGAGAAACTGTGTCCAGGTGAGCTGAGCTTAGGTAGCCACACCTGCCAGGCCACAGGGAACCTCAGGCCTGGAGTTTCGAGACCCAGCCTCCTTCAAGGCCCATCTTGCCCAAGGAGATGCTCTGCCCTTCATTCTCACCCAGGACTTCAGGTTCATCATTGCAGCCCACGTGAGGGTGCTAGGGGACAGGAGGAGGGGTCCCTGTGGTCTCCCTGTCCTGGTCTCTGCCAAGAGGCTCCCTGTGGAGGATGCAGACTTTTCACATGGCTCAGGCAATTTCAGGGCCATGGCAAAGGCAGTGAGCACCATGATTCAAGCTAAGGTGTAGATTCCACGTCTTCCACTCTCCTTTGGTAGCAGAACTACCAGCTTGAGTGAAAAGTGGCTGATGTAGGATCTGAACATTCTGGAAATTCTTGCCCACTTCTGTGAGAAATGATGACCCAGTCCACAGCACCAGGCCCGCCCTTAACTTGTACAGGACCCAGGCAGAGTTCTCATACCGTGTGTCTAAATATTGAAAAGTTATCAGTCAAGCTAAGTGTCAAATAAAATATGTTCTATTACCTATCTTGATGATATACTTCCACAATTACAACATTTTGTAAATGTGTAAAGCTATGGTTATTAATTGGCTAAAAGTTGACAAAACATCAAAAGATGATTTATTATTGCCCTTGTCTGGGTGTACTGTTGAGGGCTGGCAATGCTTGGTTGAGTAATAAATGTATACATAATTATACATAATTCATAAATGATTACATGTTCATTCAGTAAAAGTTGTTTTTCTTGCATTTGTCACAGGAAAGTCACCAATTATATGATTATAATAAAGACTTTCGTGGGACTTCCCTGGTGGTCCAGTGCTAAAGAATCTGCCTTACAATGCAGGGGACGCAGGTTTGATCCCTGGTCAGGGAACTAAGATCCCACATGCTGCGGGGCAACTAAGCCCGTGCGCCACAGCTACTGAGCTCGTGCACCTCAACTAGAGAAGCCAGTGTGCTGCAAACTACAGAACCCATGCTCTCTGGAGCCTGCGCACCATAATGAAAGATCCCACATGCCTTGACGAAGATCCCGTGTGCCGCGACTAAGACCTGACACAGCCAAAAATAAGTAAAATAAATAAAATTTAAAAATAAATCTTAAAAAAAGACTTTCATATAATAACTATAAATGGAGAATAATCTTTAAAAATTGGGTATCACTATGTTGTACACCTGAAACTTACATAATATTTTAAATCAACTATACTTCAATTTAAAAAATAAATACACGGACTTCCCTGGTGGCGCAGTGGTTAAGAATCCGCCTGCCAGTGCAGGGAACACAGGTTTGAGCCCTGGTCCAGGAAGATCCCACATGCCGCGGAGCAGCTAAGCCCATGCGCCACAACTACTGAGCCTGCACTCTAGAGCCTGCGAGCTACAACTACTGAAGCCCACGAGCCACAAATATTGAGTCCGCGTGCTACAACTACTGAAGCCGGCGGGCCTCGAGCCTATGCTCTGCAACAAGAGAAGCCATGGCAATGAAAAGCCTGCGCACAACAACGAAGAGTAACCCCTGCTCGCCACAACTAGAGAAAGCCCACACGCAGCAACGAAGACCCAATGCAGCCAAAAATAAATAAATAAAACATAAATTTAAAAAATAAAAAATAAATACAATACAAAAGAGATTTTCACATAATTTGTGTTCCGTTGACACTCATGCCAAATTAGACAACCTTCCTTCAGTCATTATAGTTGTTAGTTTTTTATTAACTTCAGTCTGGAGAAACTTCATGAGGCTGGAATTTATCAATATAATTCTCTAAGCAATACTTGGATTCAGAACAAAACCACAAATTTTACATATCATGTGCAAACAAAATAATGAGTTGGCATACGATACCTTACCACTGTCACAAAAAAATTACAAAATGTTTTTATTTCATCATATAAAGTGCTATTCCTTTTATCATGAGTATTTCTTTTTTTAAAAAATAAATTTATTTATTTATTTTTGACTGCGTTGGGTCTTTGTTGCTGCGTGTGGGCTTTCTCTAGTTGCGGCGAGCGGGGGCTACTCTTCGTTGTGGTGCGCAGTCTTCTCACTGTGGCGGCTTCTCTTGTTGCGGAGCACGGGCTCTAGGCGTGCGGGATTCAGTAGTTGTGGCTCATAGGCTCTCTTAGAGCGCAGGCTCAGTAGTTGTGGTGCACAAGCTTAGTTGCTCTGCGGCATGTGGGATCCTCCCAGACCAGGGCTCGAACCCGTGTCCCTTGCATTGGCAGGCAGATTCTTAACCACTGCGCCACCAAGGAAGTCCATGAACATTTCTTAAAGCACTATCTTAATCCATAAAATAGCAGTTCTCAAACATCTTTATGTCAGAACTCCTTTACACTCTTAAAAATTACTGAGGAGTCCAAAGAGCTCTTGTTTATATAAATTGTAACTATCAACAGTCCTCATATTAGAAATTAAACTGCTAACTTTTAAAACACAACACATGAGCACAAATTCCATTAGCCGTCAGAGTGATGATGACATCCACGGCAAGCAGCCTCTGGAAAACACTGTCCACTCGTGAGAGAAGTAGTGTGAAAAGGGCAAATGATGTCTAAGTTTTGTGGGACCTCAGTTCCCTGACCAGGGATTGAACCCAGGCCCTCAGCAGTGAAAGCTTGGAGTCGTAACCACTGGACTGCCAGGAATTTCCTGTCCTCAGGCCACATTTTGAGAACTGCTTCTGGGGAACAATGTAAAGAATTGGTATCATGCTCCCTATACATTGTGCCTAGACCTATGAATATACAAATAAGAGTTTTAAGAATTAGTCCTACAAAACATTCCTTGACTGTGGTGTGCAACTTTTGTGAATATTACACTAATTCACGAGTCCATGCAGAACCACAAATTGGAACATGAAGAGAAGCACAAAAGCAGAGCTGCTTCTACGTGCTTTGTCGTGTGTAAAGCCCAGAAATGCCTCTCGCCCTCTCAGAGCTTCAGTTTCTTCTTCTGTGGCATGAGGATGATACCCATCTATGCTTCCACATCAATTCTGTACATTGCTTGAGGGAGGGTCCTGCCCGAGTCCCCACGGTGTCCCCAGTGCAGTGCCTGGCCCAGAGCAGATGCTCACTCAACATCGTCAGTGTGACCACTGGCCTCGTGACTGTGCTGACCAAGGCTACTGTTACATGCACTTTGGAGTCAGGCAGGCTACTTGTGTGAGCTCGGAAGGCTTTTCTCCTGAGGTGGAAAGTCCACCATTTCCAAACCAAGAAGGCTGGCAAGGTTGCTAACTTCTCAAGGGCTCAGTTTCATCATCTATAAAAGGGAGTAACAACACCACTACCTACCTCACGGGGGAGAGGTATCAATGGGATAATCTATGTAGAGCACTTAGCACCTGACACATAGAAAACGCTTGATAAATGTTAACTATTCATGCTACCAGGCAGGCAATTTCAATATGGGGCAGAGAGATTTATTATAAATCAACTCCTAGCTTGGCGAGGGCAAGGACCGGGTCTCACGTACAGGTGAATTCTAGAACCGTGCTCCGTGCCTGATACACAGCAGGTGCTCACCCAACAGGCGAATGAATGAACGAAGGGATGAACACATGAACAGAAGTTCTTTCTTATGGCTAAAGGGTTATACCTTCTGCCCACTGGCAGTGTGGAACCACCTAGCTCCTTCAACTTCTGAACATTGAGAATCACGTCCTTGCCTTTGTCCACCATCCTCCGAGCTCCTGGCTCTGCCCTGTTGCTGAAAGTAAAAAGCAAATCACTTTTGAATCATTAGTTGACCCATGGATAATACCTCCCACTGCCCCTGGGTACACTGAATTCTCCCAGGAATAATCAGAAAACTGACAAAATAGGATTTTCTCTCTACCATTTAATGTAAATTAATGTTTATCTTGTTATTCTTTTAAGTAATACATGTTCTTCATAGAAAAATAATTTTTAAACAGAAAACACAAGACTAAGAAAGTCAAGCTTCCACCAAGCAGAGAACTACCAGGAACATTTTAGCCTATCCATCTCCACTCATATATAAAGAGGGGGGTTATGAGTAACTTTTTTTTTTTTTAACAAAATCAAGTTCTTATGGTGAATGCTTTTTTTTTTTCTGCTTAAGGTACTTTGAACATCTTTCCATGTGACATTCTCTCCCACAGCTGCACGGACGCGAGTGCTGGATACTTGTGTGGTTTCCACTTTCTCTCCACTGTAAATAATACTGCCATCCTCATTCGTTACTTACTGTGCACACACACTGTGCACACTTGCAGGTTTACAGTAAATGAAATGAACACATTTTCAGTATTTGGTGAGATGGTGACCATTAATGGAGGCTACTTCTTGCCCAGATTCTTACATGACCTCCTAACTGGGGCCAGCCTGGTCTCCCCAGAACTCTTCATGATTCCTCCTTGTCCTACATGTGGTCTAACCTGGCATTCAGGCCCTCTGAAGGTCTGTGCCAGTCACCCTGGACACTGGCTACACTAACCCCACACTTTCCCACCTTCTTTGCTGACTGCTCCCCCAGCCTGTGACAGCCTCCAGGTGAGAGTTTGGGGGACATTTTTTCTTCTTTTTAAAAATATTTGTTTCCACACTTAACTATGACAAGCATGAACTACCTTTTAAATTGACATATAATTCATATAACATAAAATTCACCCTTTAAAAAAAGTGTACAATTCAGTGGTTTTTAGTATATTCACAAGGCTGTACCACCATCACCACCATCTAATTCTAGAACACTTTCATCACCCCCAAAAGAAGTCCCATACACATTAGCAGTCACTTCCCATTCTCCCTCTCCCTGGGCCCTGGCAACCACTAATCTATATACTTATTATCTCTGTGGGTTTGCCTATTCAGGATATTTCATATATGTGGATTCATAAAATAGGTGGCCTTTGGTGATTGCCTTATTTCACTTAGCATAATGACTTCAAGGTTCATCCATATTGTAGCATGTGTCAGAATTTCCTTCCTTTTTAAGGCTGCATGAAATTTCACTGTGTGGATATACCACACTGTGTTTATCAGTTCATCTGTTGATGGACACGTTGGTTGTTTCCACCTTTTGGCTATTATGAATAATGCTGCTATGAATGTTGGTGTACAATCACCTGTTTGAGTCCTTGATTTCAATTCTTTTAGGTATGGAGTGGAATTGCTGGATTGTATAGTAATTCTATGTTTAACTTTTTGAAGAAACACCACACTGTTTTCTACAGCAGCTACAACAATCTGTAGTCCCACCAGCTATGTATGAGGGTTTCAATTTCTTTACATCACTCTCAACACTTGTTATTGTCTGTGTTTTTTATTATAGTCATCCCAGTGGGTGTGAAGTAGCATCTTACTGTGGTTTTAATTTGCATTTTCCTAATAACTAATGATGTCGAACACCTTTTCAACTGCTTTTGGCCATTTTCTATATATTTGTAGAGAAGTACCTATTGTCTCTCTCTTTCTCTCTCTCCATATTTTTATTTTTTTTTTATTTTTTATTTTTTGCGGTAGGCGGGCCTCTCACTGTTGTGGCCTCTCCCCTTGCGGAGCACAGGCTCCGGAGCACAGGCTCAGTGGCCATGGCTCACGGGCCCAGCCGCTCCGCGGCATGTGGGATCTTCCCAGACCGGGGCACGAACCCGTGTCCCCTGCATCGGCAGGCGGACTCTCAACCACTGCGCCACCAGGGAAGCCCTCTCCATATTTTTAGAGAACTATCTATTCAAGTCCTCTTCCCATTTTAAATTGGGTTATTTGTCTTTTTATTGTTGAGTCCCAAGTATTCTTTACATATTTTGGATACCAGACTCTTATCAGATACATGATTTGCAAATATTGTCTTCCATTATATCAGTTGTGTTTTCAGTTTCCTGATAGCATCCTTTGAAGCACAAAGTTTTTAATTTTGATGACATCCAATTTATTATTATTTTTTCATTGCTTGTGCTTTGTATGTCACATCTAAGAAACCATCACCTAATCCAACGTCAAAGAGACTTATCCCTATGTTTTCTTCTGATGGTTTTATAGTTTAACTCCTACATTTAGGTCTTTGATCATTTTGACTTAATTTTAGTATAGGGCTCCAAATTCATTCTTTTGCATGTAGATATCCTGCTGTCCCAGCATCACTGGTTGAAAAGATTATTATTTCCTCATTGAATTGTCCTGGCACCTTTGCTGAAAATCAGTTGTTCATAAATATATGGGGTTATTTCTGGACTGTCAAGTCTATTTCATTGATCTATAATATCTCCCTTATGCCAGCCCTACACAGCCTTGATACTTGATACAGAGTGCCACTGCAGCTTTGCAGTGAGTTTAAATCAGGAAGTATGACTCCTCCAACTTCTTTGTTCTTCTTTTTCACAGAAGGAAAAAAAAAAATATATATATATATATATATATATTACCATTAACAAAATCCTACATATTCAGTTCATTCCTACCCAAAAGCCACCTTCTCCAGGGAACTTTTCCCAGACTTTCTATTCAGGATCTGCCTTCCTCTGGACGTTTCCTTTGTACTTGTCTTATAGCATCTTGTACTCTTGTGAGGTTGCTGGGATCACCAATCTCACTGGAAGAAGAGCTCGTTGAAGGCAGGGGTTGTGTCTTATTTACTTGAAAATATACCTCACGCCTCCTGGCATGGAGCCTAAGACTATGGTAGGGCTGAGTACATGCTGAATGAATGAATGAATAAGTGCATAAATAAATGAATGGTATTGAGTCACTCATATAGTTCATATTCTGATCAGAACCTGGGCAAACATCCTTAACAAAGAAGGGCTTAGGAAATGCATTCTTTAAATTCATAGTTACACCTCTATTGACAAGTATAGTCATGTGTGTTTTCACCTGAGGTTTCCTTAGCTTATTATAGTCATTATAATGCTTATTAACAAGAGGAAAATGTGCCTGAATTAGTGGAGGAATTACGTGTGAATTGCACACTTAGGCATTTCACAGTCAGGCCCAACCTCAATCAATACTGTAACACAATGACAGGTCTTATCAAAGCTTCAGACTTTGCTTAAACTAAAAGATTATTAGCCTTTGAATTAGTACTCCAAACAACTCTCTTAATTAATCTGCTAATGATTTTCTTTCTTTAGCGGGATTAGCCCTAATCGATTCTAATATATGCTCCCAGAGCTACATACACACATTGGCCCCTTAAACAGTCCAGTGGAAATCTCAGTTTGAGCCCCTGCCTTCAGTTGAGGTGTGGAGACAGCACACATGTGACTCTTCTGAGTCAGGGGGCCAAGTGCCGGGTCACACAGCAGGCCCAGAGCAGCTGGGCGGGACTAATTCTGCTTGGGAGTCAGGGAGGCATCAGGCCACCTCAGACTTTTGAACTGAGCCTGGAATCCTGCCCAGGATTCTGTCAGGTAGATACAAGGACTAAAGGATTTTGGGCAAGGTGGAAAAGGTGCTCCAGGCAGATGGAACAGCTAGAGCAAAGGTGTGTTCACAGGCGTACATTGTACCTATACACACATGTACACTCAGAAGCATCCTTCTCCCAGGAACAGGCCCAGTCAGAAACTGTCTGAAAGATGTCATTGTGTCCACCTGAGTCAGCCCACAGCCCAAAGTCCCACCAGGCTCTGGGTTCCAGCTGTCCTTTCCACCAGAGGGCACTGAACGTCTGCCATGCCCAGCCTTCTTTCCCATCAGTGCAGGTCCTCTCTCTGGCACCAGGCTGGGCATTCCCCTCGGGGTCCTTACTCACTGCAAACTCTGGCACTAATCCCTGAAGGCCCAGCATGAACTGGGCCAGAGGTTCTTGGTCCTGATGAAGCTTGGGTGTCACAAGATGCAGACTTTTCCACCCGCCCTGTTGGGGCCTTTGGCTGCCTGGTGGAGCCATGGGGGCAGAGAGAGCCTCCACAGAACTGTGGACTGGTGATGGGGGTATAGGTTTGTCCAATAATTAAAAGTGCTTAGGAACAGTCCCAATGTACTTTCTTCCATCAATCAATGACAAGTATTTATTGATCACATACCTTTTAAATTTCATAATTGACGTATTACTAACATATATTAAGATATACATGTCATTAGTATATAGCCTGATGCATTTTCACCAACGGAACACACCTGTGTAACCAGACCTGGATCAAGAGACAGAACGTGACCGGCAACCCAGAACCCCTCCCGTTCCCCTGCCAGTCACCACCTCCCCCGAGGATAACCAGTGTCCTGGCTTGTGACAGCAGAGATCAGTTTTGTCTGATTTTGTACTTTATATAGATGGAATCATAGAGTATGGACTCTCTTGGCACTTTCTCTTGAACAAACAGATTGGTCAAAGATCTGAAGAGAGAAAGCAAAAGGATGTTTGAAAGACTGGTCCTCCTGAGGAATAGGGAGTAAATCTCATGTATGGGGATCTCTGCAGTCCGTCCGAGGGTAGAGAGGGCAGGTGGCCTGGTGGAAAGTGCTCTGATCTAGGACTCAGGGACTTGCGTTCAGATTTGATATCCGTCCACAGCTTGCTGTGCAACCTTGGAAAAATCTTTCCCTCTCTGGACCTCAGGTGCATCCTCTGCAAGGTTGGAGGGGAGAATAGTTTCCTGCCTCTTCCCCACCAAAGACACCTTCTGTTATCTATCCCCACTCCCATCACTGCCATGGAGGACATGCTTTGAAAAATGTTGCTGACTGAGCAGACCACATGTAAGTAATGATTAATTTGTTTCCCCATTTCTTGTCAACAGAAGACCTATGGAGCAGACTCAGATCTACAGCAGATAGCAAGCGTGCCAACCAGGGTTGGTAGAATTCCAGAAATAAGCAGAGGCTCTTTATGGCTGAATTACTTGATGGCAACCTCATGTCGGGGAAATGTTCAGAGCCTGATGCACCCATTGAATTATAGCAAATTACTTGAGAAGCCCCATCTCCGCCTTTATGCAACCCTGGGCCCAGGAACCACCGACAAGGCACGCAGTCACTAACTTCCCTTCCACCTCTGATAAGCCAAGGGTCTGGGGGTTGGCCAGCTCCCGCCTAGAATGACCACAGAGTTGTGGAGTGTGGACCCCTCCCCTGAGTAGGGCCTCCTTCTCAACCTGACCTCAGCCCCCAACCCCACCGTGTGCCCTTTACTCCAGCAGGCCCCCTGCCCAGCCCCCTGCTGGACAAGTCCTCCCAGGCCCAGGGTTGGCTCACGTTGCTCTGGGGAGACTATTTGGGAACTGCTGATGAAACTTGAATTCCTGGAGCACTGTGATAATTGCCCTCTGCCACTCCAGGCAGCCACCACCAGTGTGGGGACGTAACTCCACTATTCTCTTCAGGGACATGGCTTGCGGCCTCCTTCAGGATCTGCCTCCTCCTCCAGTCTTGGCTGTTCAGAGCTCGGGCTCTGGGGTCTCACTCCCCTCCATGCACACCCAAGAGCTTTCTACTTTTCAGCCCTGTCCCCATTTCTGTCCATGACCAAGGATGGGATGAAGTCTGCTTGAGGAAAGGAATTGTGCTTGCTGTTGGGGAGAAGAACCACACACAGAATAAGTCAGAATCCATTTAGAGCTGAGGGCAGGGAGGGAATGAGCTTGGGGTGGGGAAGAATTTGGTCAAAGAGAGCTTCTTGGTAAAGGGGACTCATGCATGGATGTGGGGGAGGAGGGGGCAAAGCTATACAGAATGAGGTGTGCTGGGGGGTGGCACACTGCAGACTGGACAGTCTCCATGCAGTGAGACAGTCTCCACGCATGCTCAGATTCTGAGCAGTATGAGGGTGTGCGAGACCCCCAAGGGGTCACCTCTAGAGGGATGAAGTAACTGGAAATTCTCTAGGGTGATGAGTTGGGTGGGGGGAGAGGGATGCAACTAGGTAGGGGGTGGGGAGTGGTGTGCTGAGAGCTTGGAACCTGATATGAAGACATCTAGAAGCCTTGCCTGGGACAGATAACTAGATGGCCCATGTAGAACAACCCATCAATCCAGCATATGTTCCATTTCACTGTCTTTGAGACAAGGTGCTGAGCCTTTGTACCATGAGGTGTAGAGGGAATTGAGGGGTAAGGCCTGAGGTATCACCTTGGGATAAAGAAGTGCTTGCCTGCTAGTCCATCTGGGTAGGCTTCTTCGTGTTTTTGTCTTTTTTTAAAATATTTATGTATTTATTTATTTGGCTGTGCCGGGTCTTAGTTGTGGCATGCAGGATCTTCGTTGCTGTGTGAGGGATCTTTAGTTGCAGCATGTGGGATCTTTAGTTGCGGCACGTGAACTCTTAGTTGTGGCATGCATGTGGGATCTAGTTCCCTGACTAGGGATCAAACCCAGGCCCCCTGCATTGGGAGTGTGGAGTCTTAGCCACTGGACCACTAGGGAAATCCCTGGGTAGGCTTCTTGAAAGAGAAGTAATTTCTGGAAGAGCATGACAGATTGTCTTGTTACAGGAAACCATTTGAGCATGTGTTGTGGGCTGGTGCAGCTCTAGGAAATAGGGGTGAATAGCTGTGACCCCTGCCCTCCGGGAGCTGACATTGTTGTGGAGAAGGCAGATCATGGAAAACTCAACCCAGTAAAGATATGGAGCTTGAGAAAGGCTCTGATGGGGGTGGGAGAGTGCCTAGTTTCAGCTGTGTCTGAATTGCATTTTGACAGATGAACAGTTCTCCAAGGGGTGAAGCATGCACATACTCAGAGACTCAAAACATCCTGTGAGAATCTAATGAAAGTTATGGACCTTTTCTCAGAAACATACATACATGCTTCATGGATCTTGGAGTGGGAATCCCCAGAAAAAGCCCTGAGGCCAGCCAGAGCATGGCAGTGATCAAGGACTTTGATCTCTGGGACAGAGATGAATCCCAAGGAGAAGGACCCCAGCCAGGGCACAGCCTGCCCTCGGTAGTGGATGCCAAGGCGTGATTCTGGTAACATGGCCAGACCACTGGTGGGAGAGGGAACTGGGCTTCAGCAGGAGCTGGTTCCCTGAGACAGAGCTGTGTTGAGGGTATGGCCCACGTGGCTGTGGGGTGATGGTGGCGAACACCTGAGAAGGTACTTGGTGGTATTTCGGATCATGAAGGTGGGGGTCATGGTTAGCGCAGCACGGTGTGGAGATCAAGAACAGCACTTTCAGAGTCTAGCACACCTTTGTTTGAACCCCACGGATGGTTATCACCTCAAAGATGGCCTGGAACTCAGCCTTCAACAGTGGTCTCTGGGGGGCTGGGAGGTGTGGAGGGTCAGCGTCACCCAGGGAGTTTCTCAAAGTATATGTGGTGCTCCCACTCTCACCACTACATAATTCAGACGATATGACCTCTGGGAAGTTGGCAATTGCATTGTGAAAAGCTTTCCAGGTAATTCTGATCCATCCCTGACATTTTGTCCTTCTCCCCCCAAAAAGCTACCCAGAAAGGTCATTGAAAAAAGAACATGACACTGTTCCTAATTCAACCAACTAGCCCATTCATTCAACATATGTTTATTGCACTTCTGCACAGGGCCAGGCCCTGGGCCAGGTGTTGGAGACCCAAGACCCAGCTCTTGTACCAGCCATGGTGGGGAAGACAAGCCAGAGCAGAGACATCACAGTGTTGTGAGAGCTCTGTGATAAGGAAAGTCCCAAGTACTCTAGGAACACCCAGGAGGGGCAGTCTTGGTTCATCAGGGAAGGCTTCCTGGTAGTAGGCCAGGGCCAGGAGCCAGCCAGGAGGGTGGAGAAGAAGCCACCTGTGCACGGCCTAGAGGCAAGAGAGAGCAGAGGTGTTCAAGGAAGTACAAGTAATCCCAGCATGGTCTGTGGAGTGAGAGAGGAGGCCGGAGCCACCAGGGGGTTGGAATTGATCCTGCAGGCAATGGGGAGGCACGCAGTGTTCTGAGGGAACTGTCTGGGGGCCGAGGTTACCCTGGTGAATTGATGGGCCTGGAGAGAGAGGTCCCTGGGGTCATGGGTGGATCTGTTGTCTGCTCTGGGGATCTCAGCAAGAGATGCTGAAGGCCCGAATGAAGAGTGTCCATGGGGCCAGAGACCAGGGGCTGGAGTCTGCAGAAATGCCACCCCCGCCGTGGCTGACCCCTTCTGAGAGGCACGCTATCCCCTCCACACCACCCCCATGCAGCAGGGGGCTGCGGAGGGGATTGTTCTGGAAACCTTGTGTCTGGCCTCATCATCTGAGCTGTAAGTCCATGTGGCCGTCCAGCCTTCCCCTGCGCCGCTTCCTCTTCCCTCTCTCCCTCTCCAGTCTTTCCAGAATCCTCTGACGAGCCTTCCTATTTCCTCAGCGTTGTCCTTAACACTTCCACCTCCTGGAAGCCCAGCTCTCCTCCCGTGTAAGGACATCTGCATCTGTGCTGTTCGTGAAGCCGCCCAGTTCCAAAGGCCTTCACGTCCCCATTTCCCTCAGTCATTCCCACAGCCACAGCCTGGAGGCTGTCTTTCCTGAAACACCTGAACTGTTCAAAGCTTCAACCCTCCACTTGCTGGTCACGGCCCTCTGACTCCCTTCTTCCCGACTACCTGTCCCAGGCTCCCACCCACCTAGACCTCCAGCCCCCCGCCCTGCCTCTACCTTCCCCACACACCCAAGACCCTCTGGCCTCCACACCCTGCCCTGCCTGTGTCCCCACCAGCTGCCCGTCGCACCCACCCAGCACCCCCTGGGCCAGTAGAGCTGGCTGCCTTCTTGGCTGCCACCCTGGGCTGCTAAACCACCATGGAGACCATGGCCTCTTACCTCAGACAGGCCCTGTCCACTGCCCGCACCAGCCCTCTGTCTGCTCTGCACTGCAGCTCTTTCAAACCTGCTCTGGTTCCCTCTCGCCTCTACCTCTCCCAGTCTCCTCATTCACAGCTGACCTTCCTCTTCATTCACAAAGAAAGCAGAGGCCCTAAGATGGGAACTGCCTCGGGTTCCTGCTACCCCAGCTGCACACTGCAACACCTTGCACGCCCCAGCTTTCTTCCTCCTGAAGCATGGACCTCCCCGCTCGTGCATAGGACCAGCCTGGGGTCTGGGGCCCAGCTCCGCCCTCATCCTTGGGCATGGAGGTCTCTGTCATCCCCTCCCTCGTGCCTCTCTCCAGCTGCCCATTTCCCCCCAGCTCCTCCCATGATCATGGAAACCCCCTCTGTCCTCCCCTCCTGTCTCACCTCTCCTTCGGTCCCCCCACTGGCTCTCTTACCCACCCCAGAAGCACCTCAACATCATTTCTCCCCAACCTGCCTCTCCTCCAGTGCTCCCCATCTTGGTAAAGGGCAGCAAGACCCAACCAACTCCACACCCAGAGTCATTCTGTACCCCTCCCTCCCTTGAGCCCACATTCCAGCACCCACTGAGTCTCCTCCAGGCTCCTCTTTAATATCCTCAGAATCCATCATTATGCTTCTGCGATGTGTCAGGCTCCTCCCATGCAAGTGCTTGGCCCATTATTCATTCGGGTATTTGCTCAATACACATTTCTTGGAAAGCTCATCCTGTGCAGCATTGACTTGACTCAAGTTCCAACTCAGACAGTGGTCCCATTTTGTACCTGACCCCTCTCATCCCAATACTAGTAATTGACCTGAACTTCACCCTTTTTGACCAACTCTGTCTCACCTCCTGAGCTGCCTGAGAGTTTGGCTGCTCCTCCTCATGCTGCCACCCTGTTTCTGTTGGCCTCATCCTGCCACCCTGTCAAGTGGCACCCTGAGGCATCGTGGTGGTTAGGAAGGCTTGGTGGTGGCAGTGGCAGTGATGGGGAAACCATCTGAGATGGGGCTGGTGGGGATAGTGACCCTATTAGAATTCCCTTAGGGACATTTACTGATTTATGCACTCAATAAATATTTATTGAGCATCTACAATGTGCCAGGTACTGAGCTAGGCTCTAGAGATACATCAAGGAGCAAAAACACATAGGTTCCCCCCTCTCTCCAGGAGCTTACAGTTTAGTGAGGGAGATATTCATCATATAAATGTCACAATTATGATGAAGACAAGTGCCTCACCGGGGTGGCACATGGTGCTCAAGTATGTTATAGGGGGGCTTGGTCCTCTCTGAGGAAGTGACGGTGCAGCTGAGATCTGAAGGATGAAGATGTGTTAACTAGGAGAAGAGAAAAGGGATGAGCAGCCCAGGTAGAAGGACCAGCATGTGCAAAGGCCCTGGGAGGAAGCAGAGACAATGCATGGGACAGGAAGTCCGCACAGAACACACTTTTGTTTTTTAATCGTAAAATAACATAACAAAAAATTCACCATTCGGACTTCCCTGGTGGCGCAGTGGTTAAGAATCCGCCTACCAATGCAGGGGACACGGGTTCGAGCCCTGGTCCGGGAAGATCCCACATGCCACAGAGCAACTAAGCCCGTGTGCCACAACTACTGAGCCTGTGCTCTAGAGCCCACGAGCCACAACTACTGAGCCCGCGTGCCACAACTACTGAAGCCCGCGCACCTAGAGCCCATGCTCTGCAACAAGAGAAGCCACCACAGTGAGAAGCCCACGCACCGCAACGGAGAGTCACCCCCGCTCGCTGCAACTAGAGAAAGCCTGCACGTAGCAGCAGCAGCAGCAGCGAAGACCCAACGCAGCCAAAAATAAATTAATTAATAAAAAAAAAATTCACCATTCGACTCTCTCAAAGTGTACAACTGAGTGGCACTTAGTAAATTCACAATGTTGTGCAACCACCGGTCTCTTGTTCCAGAACATTTCACCGCCCCAAAAGTAAACCCTGTACCCATTAAGCAACCACTCCTCATTCTTCTCTCTCCACCCCGTAGCCCGTGGCAACCACTCATCTACTTTCTGTCTCTACAGATTTGCCTATTCTGGACATTTCATATAAATGGAATCACATACTTTGTGATCTTTTGTGCCTGGCTTCTTTTACTCAGCGTAACATGTATACGTTTCATCCATGTTGCAGCAGGTATCAGTACTTCATTCCTTGCTATGGCTAAGTCATATTCCATTGTATGGATATACTGCATTTTGTTTATCCATTCATCTGTTAATGGCCATTTGGGTCGTTTCCACCTTTTGGCTATTGTGGATCACGTTGCTATGAACATGTGTGTCCAAGTTTCTGTTTGAACACCTGACTTCAACTCTTTTGGGTCTAAACCCAGGAGTGGAACTTTGGGGTCATATGGTAACTCTGTGTTTAACTTTTTGAGGAAGAGCACACACTTTTTATTACATTCGTCTGACATGACTTAAATTCAAGCTGTGGTGGTAAGACGGGGTGAAAGTAACATGGGAGAGTAAGCACTGTTATTTTCCAATATTGACAATTTCTTTCCATCTCTTTTCAGGTTGCTTAAAGTGGAGGAGAACAGGCAGAGAGGCGCCGTCTAATTAACTGCCCGTATGGTCAGCCCTGCCAGGTCAAGGATCTCGGTCTGTTTTTTCCCTGACGTATCTCAGAGCCTAAAACACTGCTTGGCACATGACTGGTACTCAATAACTATTTGTTGCATGAATAATTAAATACAGTGAACTGCTTTAACTGCCCTAAAACCCTGAGAAAACAGACATTCATCAGCTAGAACCAAGGAGGATGAGCCCACATTGCAGCCCAAGGCGGGTGGTTGGGTGAAGAAGGGATTCTCCAGAGCCACAGCCCTCAGCCCCTGGGGAAACCTCAACTGGTATTTTTGAACACTTGCTATGTGCAGGTACTTTTACATTTGTTCACTGGGAAGCTTGGAAAGCCTGAGTGGCTTTGGACTCCACAGACAGGCCACCTACGAGGTGGACCCAGAATCCACCCCAGGCTGCTGGACATCAGGTCTTGCTCCCTTGGTGCGCACAGTGGTCCCTCTGTCCCAAGGCCAATGTTCATCCCTGAGCAGGCCCGGGGCTGTGGTCAGCTGGGGGGACTCCCAAGGGTGTCTCAAGCCCGCCATGGAGAGTACTCAGTTCTCCCTTCCCCCAGCTGAGGCTGGAGGGAGGAGGGAAGGATGGCAGCAGAGCGTGTGAATTGGAGACTGATATTGAATTGCAGCAAAATGAGCAGAGGATTAGGTGCCCCACCTGGACCCACCCCGGGAGAATACTAAGACCTGGACCGGCTCTCATGAGAAGCTGGCAGGCCCAGTACCAGGCGGAATCGTGGTTGGATGAGCAGGGCTCATGAGGCAGGTGGCTGGGCCCACAGGCCGGAAGGTACCATTCGTTTGGCTGAGGTCTTCCTCTCTTGGGTCCTCCACCCCCAGGCTGGGCATCCTGCATTCACAGAGTTCTTCTTGAGTTCTGGGGGCAGAGCTGGGGGATCAGAGCCAGGCTGAGATGCTATCCC
Organism: Hyperoodon ampullatus; assembly: GCF_949752795.1. Classification (NCBI taxonomy): domain Eukaryota; kingdom Metazoa; phylum Chordata; class Mammalia; order Artiodactyla; family Ziphiidae; genus Hyperoodon; species Hyperoodon ampullatus. The sequence continues at coordinate 55,720,869 of NC_136924.1, forward strand.
AGGTCCCTGCCTTCAGGGAAAGCAGGGAGAAGGGGGATGGGAACACTCACAAATACCCAGGATTCTGGGGAGTGGGGTGGAGAAGCTGCCTTGACCGAGTAAGTCTGGGAAGGCTTCCTGGAGGAGGATGAAGGGTGTGGGACTGGGTTGGGATCCAGGAAGATCTGAATTTGAATTATGGCTTAGTTACTTCCTAGCTGTTTGACCTTGGGCAGACAGTTCATTCTACAAACATTTTTATGAGTGTCTACACCAGGCCAATCACATATTAAGCATTGGGCCTACAAGATGAATACGATACAGTTCCTGTTCTTGGACTTGACCAAGTCATCCTGGACAGCATGATCCGTGACGTCACAGAGGTGAAGCAGAATACTGTGGGGCGGGGGCAGAGGAAGCGGCAGCCAGCGTAATGTTCTTGAGCCTCCCTTACCCTAATCTGTACAACGGGGTTGGTGCCCACGTGCTCACATAGCTGAGATGACTGGTTGAGAGAAGCTGTGTGAGCCTAGCTCGGTGCCTCGCACACTGGATGGGCGGGTCAGTCCTCGAGGAGAGATATGAGGCTGACAGAGGCAGAGGTCTGGGAGGGACACAAGGGGGTGTGACGCCAGGGTAGGAGGAAGGCAAGGCATGATGGCGTGCTGGTGGGGAGAGAGGCCCTGCCCAGAGCCCAAACAGGGCCCTGCAGGTCCCCCAGTCGCTGGAGCCATGGATGCTGGAGGCAGGCACCATGGGGCCAGGGTGGCTTAGCTGCAGCTATTCTGAATGGGAAGTCAAACAGGCTTGGGTGACCTTTGCAAGCAAGGCACTGCCCACAGCCCTTTCAGCTCGTTACTACTCCCTAATCTGGCAATGAGCCCAGCACGGCCTGACCCTCGCATTCTCCACTCCCCTCTCTCCCTGTAGGACAGAGACACCAGCTCTCCCGGGTCTGCTGGCAAACCCTTCCCCCTCTGCCCTCCAGCCCTGCAGGGAGGACCCGCTCCCCCCACCCCAGGGAGGGTGCTATCGAGGTACCCTTGGCTCTTTGGGGCCTCCAGCCTGGCCAGCCTTCCCCAGATGTGACGGGGGAGGCAGCCGGGGAGTGAGAGGAGTTCAGTCAAGGGAAGAGCAGTAGGTCCTCCTCCTGGCTGGTCTCCCCTCCTGCTAGCGCCCACAGTGGCTCCCAGATGCCCGGCTATGCAGCAGCTTTATTAACATGGCTGCCGGGCTTCTCCATGCTGCAGAGCTGTATGCGACCCCATTCGTCAGCTTGTCCAGCCCTCAGCCTGGTGCACCAGCTCCTGCCACAGCTTCCCCGGTGTTTGCTCAGCCTTCATCGGACTCCTCCAAGAGCTCGGGAACTCACTACCTCACCAGGCAGGGCTATTATTAGAAAGGCCTCCCTGCCCCTGCGCCTCTTACTCACACCCAATCCTCTTAAATGAGAATAAGCTTGTTCCTGACCCCTCCTCACCCCACCAATGCTCTCTTCCCCATTGAGAAAGCGATTTCCAGCCAGGATCAAAAACAGTGTTTTGGGCTTCCCTGGTGGCGCAGTGGTTGAGGGTCTGCCTGCCGATGCAGGGGACACGGGTTCGTGCCCCGGTCCGGGAAGATCCCACATGCCGCGGAGCAGCTGGGCCCGTGAGCCATGGCCGCTGAGCCTGCGCGTCCGGAGCCTGTGCTCCGCAATGGGAGAGGCCTGCGTAGTGCAAAAAAAAAAAAAAAAAAAAAAAAGTGTTTTGCAAACTGTGAGTGGCAACCCGTTAGTGGGTCATGAAGTCAGTTTAGTAGTTGTTACCTAAATGAGGTTTTTTAGTGAAATAGAGTAGAGGAATTTAAAACATCACATTTAGGAAATATTGCTTTGTGAAATGTTAGTTTTAGTTATCTGTCTCTTTCTATCTACTGAGATAATGTTTATGGGTTAGGATATCAAATGTATTTCTTCCTGCAGGTCTCAGTTACAAAGGTTTGAAAGTCACTTGCCTGGAGGAAGAGTTAGCCACGAGAAAATGGTGGTGACACCTGTCCCAGGCAGAGGGAACAATGCGTATCAGGGCCCCAAAATGAAGGAGGTGGTCTGGCTTTGTCTTATGGGCAGTGGGAGCCGTAGGGTGGCCAGGTAAGGTCCCATCTTCTTCATCTCTGGGTCCCACCCCACGGGCGCGAGGGAAGTGGCAGGAAGCTGTCTCTGTGTCTCCTCAGGAGCTTGATCCTGTGACCTTCCTGCCTCTACCTGGGCCTCGGCTGTCAGGACTGCCTGGCCTTTGAGGACGAAGTCAGCCAACCATGGGGGCAAAAGCCTGCATTTCTGAATCAGACAGGTATGTATTTATAGCTTGTCTCAGCTCTTTACCAGCCTTGCGATCTCAGGCAACTTTCATAACCTCTCTGTGCCTCAGTTTCCTCCAGTGTTAAATGAGGCTAATAAGACTCATCCCCAAAAGTCCTTGTGAGAATTTAGTTTGAAACCCAGGTGTCCCCAGGCCTTCAGTCCTCTGGGTTCTCTCTTTGCTTTCGCATAGAATAGGGTTGTCAGATTTAGCAAATAAAAATACAGGATACCCAGTTAAATTTCAATTTCAGATAATGAGTAATTTTTCAATATGAGTATGCTCCAAATATTGCTTTGAATATACTTATGCTAAACAATTTGTTATTTCTCTGAAATTCAAATGTACCTGGGCATCCTGCGTTTTATCTGGCAACCCTACATAGAAATCCAAAGGCTCGCATTCCATCCCAGAACTGCGTGGATCTGACACCCTACAGTACTTTCCAGGCTTCCCGAAGGGGCCAGAGCCGCAGTCTCCCAACCCCTCCCGTCAGCTGCTGCCTCCGGTTGCTCTTTTCACTCTGTTCCACTTCGCCCGACTGCAGATCTGCCCTGTCCCTTCTCCCTCCTTCCCCAGAGTTCCAGCCTCATGGGCTGGGGTGTGTGACCCACTTTTACCGACCTCGTGGGGAGAATGGAAGGCACTTGCAGTTCGGCTCAGAGCAGGAAAAACACCTCACGTCATCTGTCAGTCAGCACCAGTCCTGAATTCTGTCACTGTGCTCCCACATGGGGCACGCTCACTGGCCCAGCTCCCCACAGACACCCTCCTCCTACCTCTGCTTTTCCAGAGTCTCGGCCCCCTCCTTCAAGCCACCAGCAAACAACACACAAATCCCCACTTCTTTAGTATTCAGAGTCCTTTAGCCTTCTTTCTCATTTCTTTCCTATCTTGATTATTTCACAGGGTGGGTATGAGGTAGGGATTCACTTTCACAACTAAAAAAGTCCTCTTAAAGTCAGACTCCTGAGAGTTCCCTGGCGGTCCAGTGGTTAGGACTCCGTGCTTCCACTGCAGGGGTCACGGGTTCGATCCCTGGTCAGGGAACTAAGATCCGCAAGCCATGTGGCGCAGTCAAAACAAAAACAAAAATAAAAGCAAAAAAACCCCGTCAGACTCCTGAGATTCTAATTCCGCCTTCCCACTTACTAGCTGTGTGGTCTCAGGAAAGTTATTTAACCTTGCTGTCTCATTTTCCTCATCTCATAAAAAATGAGATGATAATTTTAGCTCAGGGACTTCCCTGATGGTGTAGTGGTTAAGAATCCACCTGCAAATGCAGGGGCACGGGTTCAATCCCTGGTCTGGGAAGATCTCACATGCCGTGGAGCAACTAAGCCCGTGGGACACAACTACTGAGCCTGTGCTCTAGACCCCGTGCGCCACAACTACTGAAACCCGCGCGCCTAGAGCCCATGCTCTGCAACAAGAGAAGCCACCGCAATGAGAAGCCTGCGCACCGCAATGAAGAGTAGCCCCCGTTCGCCGCAACTAGACAAAGCGTGCACACAGCAATGAAGACCCGACGCAGCCATAAATAACTAAATAAATAAGGGAAAGCACAGCCCAAGTAGGGGCCCAGTCATGGTTGGTGCCCTCCCCTCCTTCCACACTTGGGTCCAGACCAGAATGTGGGCAAGTCACAATCTCTCTGGACTTCATGCTGTAATCTGTAAAATGGGATCCATAGGCTAGATGACCTCTAAGATCCCGCTGGGTTCTAAATGTATGATCATGTGACTGAATGACCAACATACACATACACAAATTTGGGCTGGGGGTTAATGGGCTACAGAGAGAAGTCATGACACCACTTTTGGGTGTATCGGGAGGTAAGAGATTTTACACTTGACCAGGTTAGGGGAGATCCTGCCCAGAATCAAGGGTCAGTGGGCCACTTTCTCTCTCAAGATCATGAACACTTTGACCAAAGAGGAAAGACCAGAAAGGCTGTGTGGCTCATCCAAGGGCACACAGCAACACAAGGGGCTCCACTCTTCAGTCTCCAGTCACTCTCAGATTTCCATTCCTGGGACTGTGACTTGCCCAGGGACCTGCTGGACAGGAGATAGAGCAGGGCCCAGAGCCGGTCCCCTTAGTCACACTCTGAGCTTGACCCCGCCTTTGGGTCCCAGGAGAGGGAGCAGGGTTGGCAGGATTAGAGAAGTGCGATGGAATGGGGCCGGGGGGATTCCCAGACCTAAATGTCTCTAGACCTCGGGACAGAGTGGCATTGATGGCAGGAGGTGGCATTGCCCAGATGCTGGGCTGAGTGGGCTCTGAGGCCAGAGGGTTGCTTATTGCAGCCTCCCTGAGCCTGCACAGCTCACTGCCCCACAAAAAAATGTCCTCCCCCTGTGACCTGGGTGGCCCTGAGCTCCAGGGTGTGCCTAGAGCCTGTCACAGCTTCTGGGACCCTGACATGTGAGTTTGGGGAGTCGTGGTCTCCACCTCAGAGTATTAACAATGTTATTAATACCAGGTGATACCAATTGATAGCTTGCTGTGGGCCAGGCGCAGCTCTGAGCACTTTCTATGCATGAATTCACTTACTCCAAACCCCAAGCCCATGTACGTTTATTATCCCTTTTAAATCACAGAGATGGACCACGGAACGGAAGCCCGCAGCTTCCTCAGTCGACCCCAGGTTGACTCCATCACCCAAGGCCAGGGTCCCAATGCCTCTGAAATCACCCCCTGCCTCCAGGCTATGGGAACTACTATTTGGCTGGGGTTTCAGGGAGCGAGTGAAGCTTAACGACTTATGGGTGATTGACTGCAAGAAAGCGAGCACAGAAGAGACACAAAACATTTATGCCTTGGAAGGTTCACGTCACATCAACCAGTTATTTTCCATTCCCTGCAAGAAAGAATAATTGGAGGTGAGACAGCAGGAAGAACTTCCCAATCACCAGAAGGGGTAGCGTTGACACCCTGTCTCATGGTCAGTTTTGTAAGGTGTTGCCCCTGCCTTGGCCAACAGTTTGAATCAGAGAGAGGGGTTTGGCCGTGCAATCCCCTAGAGAATCCCCCTAGGACGGGGGCGGTGGGGGCAGGGGAGGCCCTGGGGCAACAGCCATGGGGTAACCAAGGGAACAAACACGGAAAACTAGGGGACGTCAGTCCTTATCTGGAGCTCATTAATGGGGAACATTATTCAGCTGTGAAGTCCAAGATGGGGTGATAGGCATGCTGCAGGCAGGGGTGGAGAGTGGGGGCAGGAGGCGGCCATAGGGGAGAAGAGGTATTGGCCCAAAGTCCACCTCCATCTCACGTGTCCAAAACCAGGCTGGAAAAACCCTATAAATGCCCATGACCAGCCTCCCCAGAGACCCTGAGAGAGAAAGAGAGAGAAAGACGGGGAGAGAGAGAGAGCCGCAAGCTTCCCGTCCCTGAGACCACTGGGCTAGCCCACTGAAGTCTCCACAGCATGTGGGAACTCCGATCCATAGCCTTCTCCAGGGCGGTGTTTGCAGAGTTCCTGGCCACACTCATCTTTGTCTTCTTTGGCCTCGGCTCAGCCCTCAACTGGCCACAGGCCTTGCCCTCTGTACTGCAGATTGCCATGGCCTTTGGCCTGGCTATTGGCACCCTGGTGCAGGCTCTGGGTCACATCAGCGGGGCCCACATCAACCCTGCCGTGACTGTGGCCTGCCTGGTGGGCTGCCACATCTCCTTTCTCCGAGCTGCCTTCTATGTGGCTGCCCAGCTGCTGGGGGCCGTGGCCGGGGCCGCTCTGCTCTCTGAGATCACACCACCAGACATCCGAGGGGACCTGGCAGTCAATGTTGTGAGTAGCCAGAACTTTGTCCTTTCCACAGGGGCAGATCCTGGGGAGTCTCTTATAAAGGATGAGAGGGGAGGGACCAGATCTGGGTGAGGGTCTGGGTGGGGAGAGAGAGAGAGAGAGACTGAAAGAGAGGGAGGGTGGGCGTATGGGGCAGGGGCAGAAATTCGAGAGCCAGGAACACAGCTGCCGTAGGAGAGTCAGGGCAGAAGGAACAGTAATGTCAGAGCAGAGGCTGGATACACACGGGTCTACTGTACCTTCTGTCCTGAGCCTCTTGGAGGAAGAGCAGCATCAAGGTTTCTGTTGACTTGGTACCTGCATTACAGAGAGGGCTGCGCTAGGACGCGGCAGAGGACAGGGTCCCAGAGCAGACATGCTTTACGAGCTGGGAGGAACCTCAGAGGGCTAGTCCCCAGCATCTTCTCGAGGGAAGAAGACCCAACATTTCTTCGGCATCTACTGTGTGCAGGCCTCACAGCAGGGGGTCCTCAAGAGCCACACGTTGATACCTCACAACAGCCTTCGAGGGAGGGATGAGAAGATCCATTTCTTAAGGTCGCGGAAGCTGAGGCTCAGAAAGGGGAAGTACCAGACCCAGCCTTCAAACCCAGGCTTGACTCCAAAACCCAGGATCTTTCCACCCCAAAAACGTCCCCTCCCTGAGCCACCACCTAAGCCTTGTTTTGCAAACAAGGAAACTGAGGCTCAGAGAAGGGAAGCGACAGGCTAAAAGTCCTACAGTTTGTCAATACCAGAGTAAGCACCAGAACCCAGGACAAAGCTAAAGGGGCAAGGTCTCTCCAGACCTCGGAGAAGGTCCCCAGAGCCCACGAGCTAACTGCTGATTCCATGAACAGTGGCTAATTGGGAGCCTTGGGGACTTTGGGAGCTGAGGGTGACGCTGCAGCCCCTTCCCCCTCCCCAGCCTCCCCCTCTCCCGGGTCTGTGAAAGGCCTGGGCATCTCAGGGCATGGGTGGGAAGGGACAGCCTGTGCTCCCTCAACACAGCTCTTGCTCCATCCCCCATCCCAAGCCAAGAAGGCAAGTGCCTCTTTTGTGCCTCAATCTCCTGCATTTCTTGGCCTTCTCTATCCCTGGGCCACTGGATAAGAGCTCTGATGTCTCTGAAGAGTCCTGCACAGTCTCTGTGGCCATCCCCTCCTCTGCACAGGTGGCCTTCCTCATGCAAGGGGCAGGGGTATCCCAACTGGAGAACTTCTCTCTTCTTCAAAATGGAAAATATCATTAGGCTGGGGGCTCAAGGTGGAGAAAAGGCGAGAGTGGCCATGGTGGTGGACAGACTGAGAAATCTGACCATTTCCATTGAGAAGGAAATTAGTTCAGTCTGCAGCAAGATGAGGTGTGGTTAGACTGAGAGAGGAACTTCCTGAGAGCATGGCCAAGAAAGTCTCAAGAATGTGTGGTTGGGGAACCTCCTCTAATAGCAGGGCAATGGGAGGGCTAAGGGACCATGAGGACACGGCCTCCTGCTCTCCCATCATCTCACAGTTGACTAGGGCCCTCAGAAGGGAAGGGTCTGAGGAGGCCCCCCCAAGTTACTGCTCAGCATTTACCATCTTGAGGGACTGGGGAGAACCTTCCTGGCTGGAATGGGGCAGCAGCGGGACTGACTTGTCCTGAGGCTAGTGAGAGCTAGTTGACCCCCATGGGTGTCCCCAGTGTCCTCTGAGGTCACTGGAAAAGCCAGTCTGTCCACCAAGAAGTTACCATTGATGCACATCTGCTTCGTGCTAGGCCAGATTTCATCTCGTTCTAGGTACAACACTGTAAGGTGAATTCTGTGATTCTCCACCCTGAGTGGTAAACTGAGGTTCATCATTTAATTGGCTCAAATCACAGAACCAGTGTCAGCACCTGGAAGTGGATCCAGAGCTGTCTGACACCAAACCCACATCCACAGTGTCTCCCTTAGATCCACTGTTTACCAGTGGGAACGGAGCTGGGGTTCTGCCCTTGTCGTTTCTGTTTCTCAGACAGTCCTCCAGGATCCATTCTGTTATCCCAATTTTGCAGAAAGACAAACTGAGGCTGAAATAAGTAGGGCCCCACAGCAAGTCAAAAGCGCCAAAGTGTGTGCCTTCAAAGCTCTTCACTGCCGCCCACGATAGGCTCTGACATTGGAAGACCTGGGGGGGAGGGGGGCATGGGGGGTGGTTGAAGTTCGACCCTAGAGAGACCCAAGGGTGCCAGCTTGAGGGCTAGGACCCGGGGTTGGGGTTCAGGGCCTGGAGAAGGATTGTGGGAGCTCAGAACTATCACAGCTCCACCCAGGGCAGTGCCCAGAGAGGGCAGGATGTAGGGCATAAGATGACAAAACCCAGAAAGAAATCCAGCACTGGGTGCAGCCCAGTTATGAAATCGCCTTTTTGCTCAACCCCAAGTTCTCTTGTTACCCAAGGCAAGGTCTGCTGGGACCATGGGCACCCCACATGGGGTGACGAGGCACCAAAGTACAGGGCTCCAGCACCCCAACCTCAACCTCTGGAGGATGTGCGGGGAGCCAATCCACAGGGCAAAATTGAGGCCTGAAATGCAGTATGGAACAGGCAAGGTCAAAGGGAACAGGCAAAGGTTAGAGGAAAGAGCTGTACAATGCAGTGACAGAAGGAAGGGGCACACTAGCGCCATCCCCAGAGCCAAGACCCTAGATCCTGTTCCTGAGAGCCCCTTGACCACAGGAGGAAAGACCGCAGGCCTCTCGTTACACCAGTATCTTATGGCTTAAACAGAGAGGAAGGTCTTCCTATTACCTGGCCTAAAGCTTCCTGCTGCAATCAAAACCTCTTCCTTCCTTGTTCTTCAGGAAGCAGAAATTATGGATCTCAGCATCCTTTTCCTTTCACATTGCAGGCGCACAACCCCAGCTCCCAAATCTAATGGGCTATGGAGTCAGTTTCCCTACATCTGGCCTGGGGACCACAAGCAGTTGTAGGGTCCATCCCCCTGCCTTTGTGCCATGGCCCAGGAAGGAGCCATCAGTAGTTTGGACTAAGGTGGCTGGTGAGCCCTGATGTTCTGGATTGCTGCCCGGAAGCCTATCTGGAGCTTTGACTGCAGGTGGGCAGGAAGATGGCACCAGTGTGGGGAGCATGCTCAGTGTGTCCCCCCCACCCCCCCTCTGTCCCCAGCTCAGCAACAACTCGACAGCTGGCCAGGCCGTTACTGTGGAGCTTTTCCTGACCTTGCAGCTGGTGCTGTGCATCTTCGCCTCCACGGATGAGCGCCGTGGAGACAACCTGGGTACCCCCGCCCTCTCCATTGGTTTCTCTGTGGTCCTGGGCCACCTCCTCGGGGTAGGTCATGGCCACTGGTTCCAGTCTCCCTGGAGGGAGAGACACACAGACCTACCGCAAGGAAAGAGACACACAGACACTCTAGAGACGGATACACAGAACGCCCCAAAGTGAGAGCCACAAAGACCCGAGAGGGACAGATACACAGAACTCCCAAGAGGGAAAGACACAGATACACAGAACTCCCAAGAGGGAAAGACACATGGACACACCCCAGAGGGTTTGACTCCCATATACCACAAAGGGACAGATATCACTCCAGCTTCAAATGAATAGCGAACCCTGTAAATATAACATGAACTCCATTGTCCATCGCATGGACTCCCTTTAGGCTTAGGTCAAGCACTGGAGAGAGGCACAGAGACTCCCCCCGGCCCCTTCCTCCCCTCCCTCCCCTCCCTGACCCCTGCCTCCCATTGCAGATCCATTACACTCGCTGCTCCATGAATCCTGCCCGCTCTCTGGCTCCAGCTGTGGTCACCGGCAAGTTTGACAATCACTGGGTAATGGCTGAAACCTCCCTGCCTTCCCCTCCCCCAGAAACCCATCTGGCTGGAAGAGCTTGGGGTGGGATCAGCAAACCCTCCACAGTCCTCCTCTTGGGGCCCCGTGGAGTCTTGGGTCCACCATTCAGGTCTGACGCCAAAGACTCTGTTTCCGCATCTGTAAATGAGGATAAGAGCAGTTGTTGCTTTGGCTTTTTGTAAAGATTAAGCGAGGTAACTGGTGTAAAACAGATGACGCAGTGCCTTAGAACTCGATAAATGGTAATATTTATCCTACATAATACATTTCTATTATTTAGCACTTACCTAGTACTTAGTATGTGCCAGGACTTCTTCTAAGTGCTTTGCAAATATTGACTCATTTAGTTTTTCACAAGAACTCCAGAAATTACGTCTTATTATAGTGAGGAAACAGGCAGAGAGGGTAAGTAACTTGTCCAAGTTCACCCGGGCAGTCGGCTCCAATTCGCACCATTAGCCCCAATTAACAAGTCTTCCCAGTTGCTCACTAGTCATTGATAACTACGCCGACACGCATTTGATTACATTCACCGCGTGAGGCCCCCTTTCAAAGGGACGGGGGAGAGGAGCACTCCCGCGAGCCGCCCTCTCGCTCGCCCCCAGGTCTTCTGGGTCGGACCCCTGGTCGGCGCCATCCTGGCCTCCCTCCTCTACAACTACATCCTGTTCCCGCCCGCCAAGAGCCCGTCGGAGCGCCTGGCCGTGCTGAAGGGGCTGGAGCCCGACACCGACTGGGAGGAACGCGAGGTGCGGCGGAGGCAGTCGGTGGAGCTGCACTCGCCGCAGAGCCTGCCTCGGGGCAGCAAGGCCTGAGCGCCCGGGCCGGGCTCGGGGGAGCTCGGGGGAGCGCCCGCCACCCCCGCCGGAGCCCCTCTCCCCAGGTGCGAAGCCGGCCCCCGGTGCAGAGTAGCTGCTTCCAGGACGTGCCGAGGCCAGGGCGGGGACAGCGGTGAGCGTGGCAGATCCCTCGCCTTGAGGCTGCGGGGCAGCGAGTAGCCGAGTAGTCGACCCCGTGGCGCCTTGCAGGGAGCTGGGGACTTGGGCACCGAGCTGGGGGGGAAGGGCAGAGGAAGGCTCTGGAGAGCCTGCGCGGTGTACTGGGTGGCCTGCGGGGGACGGGGTCTGGGAACCGGGCATCGGGTTTTGCGCGTTCATCCCCCAGTGCCTCTCTGTCCCCAGGTGCAGGGGTGTGCATGCTCCTGAGTGTAAGCAGGTGTGCCTGTGGTGATGTAAGTGTGCAATGGCTGGCCACCTCTTACTCCCCTCTTGACCCCTCCCTCCCCCACCTGCAATAAATCCACTTCCTCTGCAGTGGATGAGTCCTTCCGGCCATGCATCCGCAGGAGCTCTAAGTGTGCTTCCCAGGAGAAGGGAAGAGGAGGGTATGGAGGCCATTTGAGAGAGCTGAAGGGAGGCACTGATATCCAACCCCTCCCCTGCCCCTTCTGGAAGATTTCCCCAAGCAGCAGCACTGGGTCCTAAGACTTGCCAGGACCCTTTGCTAGACGTAGTGAGGTATCAGCCAGAGCACAGCTCGCGAAGTGGCCTCCGGCCGTGGTGGGGGGTGGGAGGGGGAGTGGCCAAGGACCTCCTTCCTGCCCTAAGAGGGGACCTCGCCCAGGGAGGAAGCAGGCATGTGTGTGTGTGTGCCTGCCGCACTAGTGTACATGCGTGCGACCTCATCTCCAGGGGGGGGCTCCAGACTCAGAGATGAGCCTCCCACTGTGGCAGAGAAAACAAAAGGCCTTTGTAGGCCCCTGGCCTTTGTCTTGGGAGAGGGGGAGACTTGCAACTAGACACTTCTTGAAAGGAGACACTCAGCTTCACAAGTGAGTCCTCTCGCCCAGCACACACCTGTGGCTGGCTGGGCAAGGCACTCGGGCACGCAACCACAGGCACCAGGCAACACGCCTCCATCACCCATCTCACCGCCAGCCACCCTCCCCAGGCAGCGCTCTTCTTCCTCTCTCTCCCTTCCACCCCCCCAGCCCTGGTGCTCCCTCCCTTCTGGCTCCCACAACAGGACATGACTGTGCAGAGAGCACCCTAATGCTCTCAGGACCAAAGAAGGGAGATGACTTGTCCAGGCAGAGGCAGGACTAGGTCTAGAGCTGGGCTTCTAAATTTCCAGGCCAATGCAGTGGTTCTCAAATGAGATTAACTAGGATTGAGATGATGCACGTAAAGTGCTGTGTGAACTGTATTCCTCATACCATTATCATGCATTATTCGGATCATTTCATTAGTTCTGATTCCTGGGGGGAGAATGCAGAAGGGGCCTGACCTTTGGCCTCCTTTATCTCCTTTAGTTGGTGGTCAAAGCAAAGGAGAGCCTTGGGGCCCCAAGGTGTGGGCAGGAGATGGGTTTGGGGCTGGCCCCATCTGGTCCGGCCCCTTAACCTCTCCCAACCCTGAGCACACACTGGCTGTTCTCCCCTCCCTTCTCCCCACCACCCAGACCGTCCATTCTACCCTCCCTCTCCAGCCTGCTGCACAGCTAACCTAAGAATCACACCTTGAGCCCCCTTCTCCATGCTCTGTTGCCTCCATGCTTTCAAGGCTTTTATCTGTGTCTGTCCCACACTGCATCAAGCGCCACTGTGCACCAGTTTCCAGCCCCTTTGGGCCCTCCACTCCCTTCAGAGACTGACTGTGTATGAGGAACACATCTCTGTAATTATGCCCACGACCTCCTCTATGCTCTTGTCTGTCTTCCTTGACCAAACCTCCCTTCGGGTTAGAAGGTCATAGGTGCTATGGAGATGATTCTCCCAATCCCCGACAGCTGATGACAGTCGCTTAGACTCACTACCGGGAGAGGGGTTGAGTCAGAGACCAAAGTGACTTCTGGGGCTGTACTCCTGGCAGCTGAGTGTCCTTGCTCTGGAAGTTCAAGGGCAGCAAGGCACTGAGCTGTGAGCCAAGCCTGGATGTGTCTCAGGTATTTCATCCTCACCTCACCTCTACCCAACAGATCCCTCTGGAAGTTGCCAAGAATTTCTCTCTAGTCTGTTCTTCTTCCAAGATTGCATCTCCCCCCCAAACTAAATGTGAGATCCCCACCACTTCCAGCCCCGATTGCCCAGTTTGGGGTCACTGAGGTCAGAGGTCAAAGCAGGATTCAAGTGATGGGAGTGGAGGGGAACTGACACCTATTAAGCATCTATTGTGTCCCAATTTCTGTGCTGGGTGCTTTACCTGCGTTAGCTCATCTAATCCTCCTAAAACTTCAGGCAGGTTAGGGAAGGACAGCAGCCAGCAGTCATGCTGGGTTTTACCTTTTCCAAAGCACTCCCTTATCATCTCCTGTAATTATCTCCCAACCCCTTGAGATAGGGCAAGCAAATACTGTCCTTCCCATTTTACGCTGAGGCTAAAAGACTGGTCTAAAGTTACACAGCTGTATATAGAGCTAAGACTTGAACTCAGGACTTCTTACGCAAAATCTCATGATGTTTCCACTCAGAAGTCAGACGAGACGAGGCCTGTGCTGAGGCCAATCCTAGGCCCCTCCTGGGAGCCCCTGGCAGAAACCAGCGCACACAACCCAGCCTGTCCAGCCCAGCCTGCTGCCTTGTGGTAGACATGGGGCCTTGGGGAGGGCCGTGGCCAGGGAGGGAGAAAATGACAAAGACACGAGCGGGTTTCTGCCCTTGAAGAGCACCCAGTCTGGAGGAGGGTGCATGTCAAACACACGCCAAACCAGACAGAGGCAGGGAAGCATGGAGGCAGATGAACAGACCTTCAGGTCCCCAAGCTGGAGACTGAGAAGATTCTGAGCTGGGGGCAGGAGTGGCTGACCACTGGGTCCCAGCTGCCTCCACCTCCGCGCTCCCACTTTGTGCCAGATGACTTTGCACCTGCACATGTTGCTTCCATATTATTTTGTATCTTTTAAGCTGTGATTCTGTATCTAGGCAGTGCCTCCCAGCTAGACTGTGAGCCCGTTGGGGGCAGGGCTCCTTCCGGTTCTTGGATGGCACCCTCCTCTCTATCTTCCCTCCGCACACAGTAAGCACTCAATAAATGCTCATTTGTCAATAAATGCTGTTTCTTTCACAACTTAGAAACGGTCCGTGCAGTCCAAGGTGCCAGAAGACAGACTGGGGTCTGTGGCATGTCATGAGCTTCCCAGAGCTGCTGCTAGGGATGGTGCAGAGGGGATTTCAGTGCTGAATAAGCTCAGCTAGGAGAACTCTGGTGGCCAATTCCCACTGTCAGCCTGGCCAAAATGGGCATGCTGGGCTCTGTCACCCAGGTGGCACCACAGGGAGGCCACCAGGACATGGGCCAGCTGTGTGTCCTCCAGAGAGAGTGTAGGACAGCCCCTTTCGGTGCCCTCATGCTGGCTGTAGCACCATGTTGGGAAGTCAGGGCAGGGACCCTAGGGTCTAGGACAGTGCCTAACACTCAGCATGTCCAAAACTGGCCTCTGCTCGTCTCCCCAAACCTGCTTCTGCCACAGTCCTCCCCATCCCAACTGATGGCAACTCCATCTTTCCAACTGCTCAGGCCAAAAGGCTTGAGTCATCTTTGACTCCTTCTCACACCCGTCCCTGACTCCACCAGGGAACCCTGTCAGTTCTACCTCCAAGGGATCCAGATCCCATCGCTCTCACCTTCAGCACCCACACTCAGGGCCAGGCCACTGCGTCCCCGCTTCCATTCCTGCCCCTCCCATCTCTTCTCTACACAGCAACAGAGGCGTTGTGTTAAAACTGTCAGCCCATGCTAGTCCCCGCGCAATGACTCCCTCACTCTTTTGAGTGAAGCCTGCGGTCCTCCAGGTGACACACAAGGTCTGCCCACTGCTACCACTCTCTGCCCTCCCTTTCTCCTGCTTCAGCAACACAGGCTGCTCCCTCTGCCTGGAAGGTTCTTCCCCAGATACGTGCACGGTTCTTTCCCTCTCCTCTTGAAACCAAGCAGGACCCTGTGGGGCTCCTGGGCACAAAAGCCTTTCTGTGTCCCCGTCTCTGAGTTCCAAAGGGCAGGTTCAAACAGTTGCTAATCAGGGAAGGGAGGGGATATGGAGACAAGGAAGGAGCAGTCAAGAAACAGTAGTACAGCTTTGGGGGCAGGGTCCTGGTTCCCCCTCAAGGGATATATACATAATGTTATCTTTGAGCTCTTCTGAAGAACTAAAACTCTCACCAAATGGAAGATGTGATGAAGCACTCTTCATTCCAGAGAAGGTCACAGTTCGCCCATCATAACCTGACACCAGATGATCTCTGGATTGAAGGAATGCGGTCCCTGCATGCACCCTGATCCTTATCAGCAACCCTGCCCCTGGACTGTAAGACTTCTCACAGGCCCCCCCCAGGGTGGAACATACAGTTTTGAGGGCATTAGCCTACTGTGCCCCCCTTCACCTGGCAAAACAATAGAGCTATTCTTTTCTACTTCACCCAAAACTCTGTCTCTGAGATTTAATTTGACGTTGGGGTACAGAGGCCAGATTCGGCTTCACTCTTCAAGTCTTTGTTCAGATGTCACCTTCTCAATAAGACCCACATGACAACCATTTAAAATGCAAAGAACCAGTTTCCCATATTCTATTTTTCCGTAGCACTTAACCACACTCTATTGTACTATATAATTTCAATATGTCCATTGTTTATTGTCTGTCTCCTTTCACTAGAATATTAGCTCCACAACGCAGAGACATTGTCTGCTGGCTCATGGCTAGACACTGTCTGCTGGCTCATGGCTATATCCCCAGTGCCTAGAACAGTGCCTGGTACATAGTAAGTGCTCAATAAGTCTTTGTGGAATGAATGAATGACCGTTCCCCAAACCTGGGGATATGTGGAGTCCTGGCAGCATCACCTGCTGCCAATTACCCTACCATTTCTACCCTCAGCCAGAAACTGCTCCCAAAGAACCAAGGGGGCCCAATATCAGGAGAGGAAGAAGGGGTTCCCCCCGAGAGATTCTAACTTTCTGTGCCACACATGGGAAGATCCATCTCCCAGCCCAGAGTGGTCCCAGGGAAGCAATACTCTGGGTCTGTGGCAGGGAAGGGTCCAAGTGCTCAGGGCAAAGATAATTGCAGCATATAGGCGCTCTTGTGACAACCTGGGGACAGAGTGACCCTGATGGTTAGAGAGAGGCGGAAGGGCCTTTAGCACAGGCCTAGGAGATGTAACCAGCTGCCCCCATTTGAGCAATCTGGACAGATAGGGTCTCCTTCTTCAGCCACACCAGGCCACTTCTGACGACGCCGTGGGTCCCATCTCAGGTCATGTGTGACCCTGGGCAAGGCAGAACCTCTCAGTCTGATCTTCCTCACAGGTAGCTCGGAATTTAATCACACAGTGGAGGCCAAAGCCATTTGTTAGCTGTAAAGGATTGGTCTCACATCCTCAAGTAGGAGCTTCCTTCCCCTGGTGACACTGCCGAGTCCTTCCCACTCCACGTGTGGATTCACAACAGTGCCTGAAGAGAGAGGATGAAAAAGAAGGTGGAAGGGGGCAGACTGGAGGCAAGTTCAGCAGTGAAAAGGCTTAGTCCCCAAAGGCCTCTGGGGTCATGAGGGTCATTGTTCCAGTCTGTACCAGTCTGAACCAGGCCTGCAGAGCCCGGAGCCCTAAGCCCAGATGAAGATCCTGAATACAGCTGCCATGCTCTGCCAGGGGCAGGGCCCCAGGACCCATGGCAGAAGGGACAGATGGGCCTCCTGCCTTAAGAGGAGAGACCTGGGGGAGGAGCTGCTCCAGCAGGAAACCGGGGCAGAGCAGGAACAATAGCGAGGTTTCTTCCTTCCCTGTTTTCTTTGGCATCTTAGCTGCCACAGAGCCCACATCCCGCTCCTCCAGGTCCTTGGCTTCCCTCCACGCCCCTCCCTTCAGCCCCCTGACAGAGGAGCACCTGTCCTCTCCCTCTGCTGCACTCTCTCACTTTGCTCCACACAGAGCCCTCGCGGGGGGGGGGGTTTAACATCACAGTCACAACTTGAGGAAACTTTACTGAGCCTTACTCTGTGCCAAGCACTGTGCTGAGTGCTTCCCAACGACATGTCATGGTAGTGGTGGTGGGGTCTTTAGTGCATCTCCACTCCTGGAATCCCGGCGTGCGTCCTTGCCCCTCTTCCAAGCCCTCGAGGGCCCTCCAGCCTCATTCCCCACATGCCTAACCTGTGGGTGGGAAGAAGGAAGGGTGGGAGGGGTGGGTGGAAAGCAGCTGGGAGCTCAGAGGGAAGGGGCAAGAAGCGGGGGGAGCGGCGAGGAACGGGACTGGAAGGAAGTGTCACCGAGCCCAGGGGTAGGAGGACTTGACTTTGAGGGAACTAAAAAAGACCACATGTAAGAGACACAGACATGGAAAAGGATGTAGAGACAAAGTCATAGAGAGTAAAAGAGATGAGGAAAGGTGAAATAGAGAGAGTAGATAGGATGGCTGAGTCCGGCGCAGGCTGGCACGGTGCCCACTTATCTCAAAACGCCGCCTCTCCAACCCTGGAGGCCTGCCGGGCCGAGTGGGGGAGAGGCCCATGATGGCCGGACCGCCCCGCACGGCCCTGCCCGCCGCCCGCCCCTGCCACCGGCCGGTAGGGAGCTGGACGGCGGCGGCGCTGTCCTCAAGGAAGCCCATCTTTCCAACCTTGCCGGGCGCGAAGCCACGTCAGGATGCCCAGGTCGCAGGAGGAAAAGGAGGAGCTGGACCCAGCGCCCGAAGAGAAGAAGAAGGGAAGACCATGGCCGGAGATAAAGGTCCAGCGGAGGCAGACGGCCGGAGGTCGGTAGGCCGGGAGAGCCCGGACCCGACAAAGTCTCCCGGGAGGCCCGGGACAGGCAGCGCGGAGTAGAGCACGGGAGCCGCCCGAAGCGCACCATGCGCGGGTCCCAGGCAGCCCGACGGGTCTACACCGCCAGCCGGGTCACGTGGCCCGAGCGGGCGGGCTGCTGCCCGGGCGCGGGGGAGGGGAGCGCGGGGCCGGGGTCAGCGGCGAGACCGCGGCGGCCTTGAAGTTCCCTCCCAGCGCGCAGTGCTGGCCGCCGGGTGCGGGAGCCGCCCACTGCCCCCGCCCGCGCGCCCGCGCGCCCGCCCGCCCCGCCGCGGGGCGCCGGCCTTGTATATAGCGAGACCCGCAGGGCCCGCGCCAGGAGGTGAGCCACGCCGCGGGCGCCTGAGAGCGCTCGGCGCCCGGGAGCCAGTCCCCCCGGCCCGCTGCGCCGCCGCCCCGACGTGCGACCCCTGCGGGGGCTGCTGCCTGGAGACCATGAAGAAGGAGGTGTGCTCCGCGGCCTTCCTCAAGGCAGTGTTCGCAGAGTTCCTGGCCACCCTCATCCTCGTCTTCTTCGGCCTCGGCTCGGCCCTCAAGTGGCCGTCCGCGCTGCCTACCATCCTGCAGATCTCGATGGCCTTCGGCCTGGCCATAGGCACCATGGCCCAGGCCCTGGGGCCCGTGAGCGGTGGCCACATGAACCCCGCCATCACGCTGGCCCTCCTACTGGGCAACCAGATCTCCCTGCTCCGGGCAGCCTTCTACATGGTGGCGCAGCTGGTGGGCGCCATTGCCGGGGCTGGCATCCTCTATGGGGTGGCACCGCGTGATGCCCGAGGCAATCTGGCCGTCAACGCGGTGAGTGCCCACGGGGCTGGTTGTGGGGCAGGGACCCTGTGGTGGGCTCTGGACCTGGCCCCCAAACCCCATCTCCAGAATGGGTGCCACAGAGTGGTCCAGTGCACATCTCTGCCAGGAAGGTCACAGCCTCCTAAGGCCGGGAAGATGAATCTCCGTGTGTGCCCCTCAGCCCACTGCTGTGGTTCGTATTCGCCTCCTCTGCCCGACCCCCTCCTGCTGCCCCATCCTGGCCTCTCTCCTGGTGCCTGCCTACTGCCCCTCTTTTCTTACCCCAAACTTCGCTCTCTTCTCCTGTCTTACCTCTGAGCTCTTCTGTCCTCTTGGGCGCCTCATTGCTCCTGGGTGCTCCTCAGCGGAGTGGTCTCATGGAACCATCAGAGAGAGGTGGGTTGTGATACTGTCTTCGGTGACCCTGGCCTCTCCCATTCTCGTTTTTCTCACTCACACTACGTGGGAATGGCCACAACAGCAGGGACGATTACGTGGGACTCCTCCATAACAGCAGGAGTCAGGGACTTACGTTTAGAAACCGTGCTTGTGAACTCCCTGATGCGGTGCCAGTGCATACAGTCTCTGATGAGTATTGGTTCCTGCTCCTGGCCCCCGGCTGCCTCCCCCTCACGCAGCCCCAGATTCAGCCCCCATGTCCCATGCAAACTGGGTTCATTAATCAAACACAGAGGAGGATTTTCTCGGCCATTGTCAAGTGGTGAGTCAGCCCCACCAGAGAGACGGGTTTGAGGTTGGAACTGGCAGCGGGTCAGGCACAGGCCGGAGGCTGGCTTGGGGGGGTGCTGTAAGCAAACTGGGCAGCTGCCCATAGGAGGGAGGGTAAATGCCAGCTTGTGGGGATTGGGGACTGGGCAGAACGAGTGACAGGCCCGTATCCAGGAAGAGCTCCCCTCACACTTGCCCTTTAGCCACAGCTTTGCGCTCCAAGCTTTGTGCTCACTGCGAAGTATGTCGTCTCTTCAGCAGACGACCTCCCTGATGTGACAGGGCTTGGCTTCCAGGTGCTCAGGCTCTAGATGTCCCTGGAGACCAAAAGCCCATCCCCCCAAGTCCCTGGCCATAGAGCCAGAAGAAGGCAGGGTCTAACACACCCTTCCCTTGCAGCTCAACAACAACACAACTCCGGGCCAGGCCGTTGTGGTGGAAATGATTCTGACCTTCCAGCTGGCGCTCTGTATCTTCTCCTCCACCGACTCCCGCCGCACCAGCCCTGTGGGCTCCCCAGCCCTGTCTATTGGCTTGTCCGTCACACTGGGCCACCTGGTGGGGGTGAGCAGTGCTGCCCCTTGGGGCAAATAATGGGGAGTACCTTCTGGACCGATGAGCCTGGCAGTTAAGGCCTGGAGTGGAGCTGCTCTGCTCGGGCCCAGACTTGATCCCCTCAAACCTTCTCTAGTCTGAGGAAAGATGGAAGTGAGTGGGAGCTGGGATGGGGGCAGGAAGCCAAGCCCAAGCGCAGGACAGAGAGGAGAGGAGGGGTCCGTAGGAACCTGTGGAGGGAGAGGTCACCAGCCTAGGAGCTGGGAGACAGTTGGAGACCTGGCTGAGCCCCTGAACTGCTGGGGGACCCGGGGAGACTCCGGGCCGGGTGGGAGTAGACAAGCACGCTGCCCTCCTCACCACCTCCCTCCCTCTGTCCAGATCTACTTCACCGGCTGCTCCATGAACCCGGCCCGCTCTCTCGGCCCCGCAGTGATCATGAAGCAGTTCAGCCCCTCGCACTGGGTGAGTCTGGGCCTCCCCTGGCTCCCTGGCAATGAGGGCCTAGAAACCCGGCCTTAGCAGCTGACGGCTAACAGGACTTTCCGGATGATGGGGGCCTAGAGCTTGGGGGTGGCTGGAGAGAGAAGGGGATGCAGCCAGAACGAGGACAGGGGTGGGGGTAGATTTTTTAGGCAGGGGGCCCTGGTTTGAGGGGAGGGACTGTCTATGTGTGTCTGTCCCTCTAGGGAAGGGAAAAGGATCTGTACTCCAGTGTTGCTCTCTGAGGATTTTGCTTCCACCTTTCTGAGTGGTGGGGGGCAGGGGGTCCGTGTGTCTGTCCTCTTTGATGTTTTATTTATCTGTCCCTGTTGGGGGAATGGGGAGAGCCTTCCTTCCTGTGGGTCTGTCCCTCTGGACAATCTGTCTGTCATCTCCTTTGAGAGCTCTCCAGAGTCTGTCTGTCTCCCTGTGTGGAAGGGAGAGGCGTTCTGTTCATCTCTCCGAGGATCTCCATGTCTGTTCCCTCTGAAGGTTCATTTGTCTCTCTTTAGGGTGGGGTTGGCGGGGCCCTGCCCCTCTGGAGATGCCTGTCTCCTCTGAGGATCTGGGTGTCTGTGGTCCATGTCACTGTCATTGGGGAGTGGGGTGTCAGTATATCTGCCCCTGAAGTGGGGAGAAGTCTTTCCTTCGGGAGGTCTGGAAGTCTCTCTGTCTGTCTCCTCTGAGAGGCCCATGGGTCTGTCCTCTGGAGGGGGAGGTCTTGGTCTCTGAGGCCTGGGGCTCAGCCCACTGACACTGCTCTGTCTCCACCAGGTGTTCTGGGTGGGGCCCATCATGGGGGCTGCCTTGGCTGCTATCCTCTACTTCTACCTGTTCTCCCCCAACTCCCTGAGCCTGAGTGAGCGTGTGGCCATCATCAAGGGCGCGTCTGAGCCCGAGGAGGATGGAGAGGAGCAGCGAGAGGAGCGGAGGAAGACCATGGAGCTGACTGCCCAGTGACCAGCATCACGCAGGGCCCAGCCTCTCAGCCCCTGAACCGCAGGGGGAAAGAAGAGAAATACATGACGGCAAAGCTTCCTTCCCCCGCAGCTGGGGAGGAGGTGCTGACTCCCCAGGCTGAACAGTTAGAGTTGGAGCAGGAACACAGGGTGGGACTCTTGGGGTGGGGGCCAGGGGCTGGGGTCTGGTGGGGAAGGGGTCTCTCTGGCACAGGGCAGACTGCTGCAGCGAGGTCAGACCTCAGGGATCGTGAACGCAGTGCTAGGCTTGCAGGCTGCCCCAGGCCACGCCAGGAAAGGGTGGCTGGCAGTCTGTGTCCCCTCCCTCGCCCCAGCCCCTCCTCAAGAGCCAGGGGGATCCCAGCCCCCGGGACAGCAGAGGCTGACCCTCCCCAGAGCTCTTTAGGAGGGAGGCAAACTGGTTCATTACATGCCACCTTATTTATTTCTGCTCAAGGATGCATGGGGTAGGGCTGCTGGTGTTAGGGGCGGAGGCTTCCCAATAAACCACTGACATTCATGTTCGGCCTCGTCTCTCTCCAGAAGCCTCACCTCAGGATACTCTGGCTCATCACCTCTCCTCCTCATCATCCCACACCCTCTTCCACCGTCTCCACAATCCTCTGTGGAAAGACAGGGAAGCTGAGGCCAGGGGAGGCTTAGAGAGTCAGAGATGGGGTTGGGAGGAGAGAGAGAAAGAGACCAAATGTAACAACAGAGCTAGAGGTCAGGAGGGGGCAGTGGGAGCAGAGAAGGAGGGGTCCTCACCGAGCCCAGCCTCTACCAGCCATGGTTCCCGCTGTCTTCCCCTCTGGGCCTGTAGATCTGCCATTACCTGCTCTTGTCCCCTTGCCACTGACACTCCTTAGGAAACCCCCTTAATCTCACTAAGCCTCCCATCTCTTAAGCTATAAAGTGAGGATAAAAAATGCTTTCCTCACAGGGTCGTTGTGGGGTCAGATGAAGGGAGGGAGTGAGATTCCTGGGACTGGGCTGCTCTCTGTAGCGAAAGGGGCACACAACAGCTCAGGACACAACTCCTCATCAGAGTTGCTCTGGCTTTGAGTTCAAACCTGGTTATGCAACTTTGGATAACACAAGCTCTCTGAGTTTTAATTACCTCATCTGTAAAATGGGGATACTTGTACCCATTTCATGGATTGTTATGAGGATAAAATGAAACAATGGATAAAAGGGAAACACTTGTGCAAACAGGGACAGGCACCTCAGATCGAGGGCTCGATTTGCTAGTGTGAAGAAAAACCAGCACGTCCACAGCTGGGACCCCAGCCACACCGCAGTTCTGGGCCTCTGCTCTCCCGAGAGTGTTTAAACCTGAGCTCGCGCTTCTCTCTGGTGTGGGAACCTCTCCCCCGTGGTTTTCAGTTTTGCCTCAGAAGAGGAGGGCCCAGCAGGGCCAGGAGATGGACTGAGAAGCCATGGGAGAAGCTATAGACAGTGGCTGGCCAGGGTCAGTCCCAGGGGCTGGGGGTGAGGAGGGGCAGACTCCCCAGCCCTCCTCCAAACTTGAGTCTAGTATATGTAAATGGTAGCGGCAGCCGGCACCCTGCCCTGCCTGCCTGGCGGCTTGCAGTTAACACCAAATGGCAGTGTGTGTGAAGCCCCGGTAAAGGAGCAGTCCCCCACCCGCTGCCTCCACCCCTGCCCCTACCCAAGAGACCGGCGCAAGTGCCAGCTCCGACCAGCAGGGGGGGACCTCGTCCACCGAATCCTCCGCTGCCGCGCTTCCTCTTCCCCAAGTCCCGGGTCTGGGCCAGATGCGGCGTGGAGGAGAGGGGGCCCTGGGGAGTCTTTCAGGCCTGGGTCCCCTAGGCCACCAGGAAGCAGCTATCCCCGGCCCCCACCCCCACCCCACTGTCTGGGAGTGGGTACAGAAGAGAGGGGATTCCTCCGCCCGCGCAGGGGCTGCCAGTTTCACCTGGTAGGAGAGTGGACAAGGTAACAGGATGGAGAGATGGAGGAGGACTAGGGGTCAAGGCCAAGGATAGACAGAGGGTTGGCTGTCTAGATGGGTGGGCAGGAGGAGCGGTTGCTGGGAGGGTCGGCTCTCAACCCCAATCTGAGCCTCAGCTTCCTCCTCCGGCGGTTGTGGACGAGAATATCAGACCTCCTCGCAAGACTTCCATACAAGACTCAAGTGAGGCACAGCCGTGACTGGGAGGCAGGCCTCTCCATCCAGCCCAGCAACTTGGTTCCTTTCTCCGACGGGCCCCACGGGGAGCATGACGGGGTGAACGATGGGCCTATGAGGGACAGGCCCTCAGGGATGGGCGGGGCACCCAGTCCGAGGGAGGTACTGGCCAGTCCGAGGGCGAGGGTCCACCTAGGGCATGGGGCTGACTAGGTGCCGCGGGCCGGGCAGTTTGGCCAGCAGAGGGCGCTGCGCTCCCTGGTGTCGGATCCTCCCCGCGCGGCTCGAGTCCGGGGCTCACAAAGACCTGCGCACGCACGAGCCCGCACACGCTAGCGCCGCTCCACAAGGATCTTCGGTTGTACCCAGCGGGCTCCGTCTTTCGGCATAGACCGCTCACTCCGCGTGTGTGCAGAGCCACATCGCCCGTCCCGCATTCCCTGTCACAGGGCCGCTCGGGACCAGACCCAGCTGCCTGGCTCCACGTGTTCTCAGCGAGGTATACGTGTGTGTCATATCCAAGCACACACATGCTCAGTCATCCCTCTGACCCTCTGCTCCACCTGAAGACAGAACCCAAAAGAGCTTTGATTCTCCTGTAGGAGGCTTCCTCCCCTTCCCCTCCTCCTCTGCCCAGGGGCTGCCAGTTTCACCAGGTAGGAAGGTGGACATGGTGACGTGATGGAAAGATGGAGGAGGACTAGGGGTCATGCAGAGAACAGACAGAGGGTTGGCTGTCTAGATGGATGGACAGGAGGAGGGGTTGCCGGGAGGGTCGGCTCTGTCAGCCCCCCTCTGAGCCTCAGCTTCCTCTTTCCACCATTTTGTGGGGATGGGTGAGGGGATACAAGGGAAACTACCTCGAATCTTGCCTTTTCTGTCATGTTTTTATTGTCCCTTCTCATCTCTTCCAGTTCCCTCCTCCTTCCCCTCTTTCTTGCTCCCCCATCCTCTCCAAGCCCTGAGAGAGAACCTCCATCAGAGCTCACATTGCCCCTCGTGCCCACGCACACACCGCATACACATCTCCCCACAGAGACGCCCACCCCGCTAGTCTGGGGAGCCCAGAGACAGGCCTCTGAGAGGTTAAGAGCACACAGCCACCTGACAGGCAGCTCTAGGCAGCCAGGTGTGGGGCTTGACAAAAGCTCTTGGAGCAAGAGTGACCTCAAAAGCATGCTACTAGGGTCCAGGACTGGCTGGGTCCAGGGACATGCTGGCTGGAGCTGGAGCAAGTCCTGGCCAATGTCCACCTGTCCTCAGGGGGTGAAGGACCTTGTTCCAGGCCAGGCAGGGCCCCAGGAGGTTCTGCTCTAGGCCAGCTAGAGACCAGGGCTGCCACTACATTTAAGGTTCTCAATCTCCAGGTCCCAGAGCAGGAGCCTCAGGTGCTGCTTGTCCTGGACCCTTCCCACCCCAGCACGGCCCTCACAGCTGTCTCGCTAGAGTGGGAAGGGAGGTGACAGTCCTAATAACCAACATTTTCTGACTGGGGGACACTCTCCTAGGGAGGTGGGAATTATCATCTCCACTTTTTTTTTTTTTGGCCATACCACGTGGCTTGTGGGATCTTAGGTTCCCCAACCAGGGATCGAACCTGGGCTCCTGACAGTGAAAGCTCAGAATCCTAACCACTGGACCACCATGGAATTCCCAACATCTCCACTTTAAAAGTGGGAAAGCTGAGGTCACAGGAGTTAAGCACTGGTCAGGGGTACAGAATATGTGGCAGTGTTCAAATGCTTTCACTTTCTTGTCTTATCAAAGGTTCTCAACAGACAGGCATTACTGCTGTTTGGTGCCTGTGTACAGGTGCAGAAACTGAGGCTAGATAAGATGTAGGGACTGGCAGGTGTCTGTCCCCAGGCCCTGTATGACCCTGTCTGAGGAGAGGGAAGGAGATAGATGCCCGTGAGATTCCCTGGGACAACCAGGGAATTCCCCCCACCCTCACCCCCCAACCCCAGGGCCAGAGAGGAATGTCACTCACACTACATTCCTTCAATCTTGAGCATTTCTTGAAAGACTCCTTCATGCCAGGCAAGCCTGGGAGTCTGCACTGGAACAGTGGAGGCACAAGGAAGTCAAAGCTAGAAGTAGCCACTGGCTTTACCCAAGCCCAGCTTCTCAACAAAGCTTGCCCTGACTCTCCTGGAGGCGAAAATTAGGGCAGGCTTCATAGAGGAATTGAACTTGAGCAAAGTCTTGAAAGAGAAACAAAGAGGAAAGGCATTCCAAACCCATGGTCTCTCCACTACTCCGTGATTACCCAGGCACATTATAAAGAAGCAGCCTGGAGAGGGAGAAGTGAAAATCGTAGATGAATGGGAATGGCCAAGAGAGGGCCGCCAAGAACACAAGGAGGGGCCCCCTGACACAGACACAGGAGGAGGGCTGCCTCTTCTTCAAGGCCAAAGGGAAGCTGATGAGGGCATGGGGCAGCAGCAGGTGAGTTTGCGGCTGGGGGGAGGGTGGGGTGGAGGCATGGGAAGAAGTCTTGCCAGCTGGTTTCACTTTCTAGGTAGGACAGGAGGCAAGTAGATCTGCTGGAGGAAAGCCAGAGCAAGGTAGGGTACTTGAAGAGAGTATGGAAGGTTTGAAGTAGGGCTTAGAAGAATGGGGAGAGAGCCGCCTGGCGACGGTGTGGTGTAAGGATTGCTGAGCAGAGCTGTGACCCCTACTGAGGCCAGAGACCATGGACTTGTCATGGCGGCGGTCTGCACGGCTGGGCGAGTTTCTCCAGCAGCGCTCAGCAGGGCAGATGGGGGCAGAGGGGTGTGGAGAAGAGTGAGGATGGAGGGACACGGTTGGGGGGGGGGCGGGGTGCAGAGAACAGGGAGCTGGGACAGAGGGCACTGAGGTGAGATGCCAGGGGATCTGGCTGGAGAAGGTAGAGTCAAGCCAGGATGGCTGGATGAACAGAAAGGGGCTGGGGGAGACATTGGGGGAGGAATGTGACCGGGACTGAAATGGGGGAGGGTGGATGGACAGAGCCTGTGGTCAGAGTTGGGATGTTTCACTTGAAGACTTCAGAAGACCCAGTCCCAGGTGAGGACAGGTATAAAGCTATAAGGAGAGCCAGCTGAAATGAAGCAGACATGAAAGTCACCTGCCTCCAGGAGGCCAAGAAGCTTTTATTCACTCATTCATTCATTCAACAAATATTTATTGAGGACCTTACTGCAGCAGTGAGCAAATCCCTGTGCAAGACTTTACATGTAGGAGTGAACAAAACTTGGTTCCTGCCCCCTCACCCAGGAAAGGGGGAGGTGACATCAAAGCTGAGCCTTAGGAAAAGGACTCACCCAAGCAAAGGACGTGGGATGGGCTTTCCAGGGAGAGGAGAGAGCATCCCCCAAGGGGAGAGCAGCATGGAGTGTTCTAGAACCATTGGCCATTTGGTGAGGCCAGAGGGTAAAGGACAAGGCAAAAAGTGGGGAGAGGTGAGGTGGGAGGCGCAGGATCCCAGAGGACCTTGTAGGCCAGGCACGGAGCTCACAGAGGGGACAGGAGGCTTTAAGGTGATTTTAGCAGGGAGCAGCAGGACCCGATTTGCATTTTCGAGAGATCACTCAGGCTGCAGTGTCGGTAGTTGATTGGAGTGGAGCAAGGGAGGAGACAGAGAGAATGGTTAAAGGCTGCAGGGCAGCAGGGCTGGCAAGAAGAGGGCACAGTCAAGAAATATTTAGGATTCAGTATCAGTAGGACTTGCTGCCTTTGCTGGATGGGGGCGAGAAGGTGAGGTCAAGGATGCCTCCCAGGTGCCACCAACTGAGCTGGGGACAACGGGAGGAGTGCTTTTGGGGTCACAGGGAGAGATGAGGATCTCGTTGTGAGGTGGCATTTGGGGAGCCTGAGGACACCAGGGGACAACCACTGGGCAGGGGGATATGGTGGGGGGTGAGGTCAGAGCACCCAGATGTGGTGAACAGGTGAACAGTGTACTATTTTTTTCTTTTTGGCGGTACGCGGGCCTCTCACTGCTGTGGCCTCTCCCATTGCGGAGCACAGGCTCCAGACACGCAGGCTCAGCGGCCATGGCTCACAGGCCCAGCCGCTCCACAGCATGTGGGATCTTCCCGGACCAGGGCATGAACCCGCGTCCCCTGCCTCGGCAGGCGGACTCTCAACTACTGCGCCACCATGGAAGCCCAAGAATGTACTATTTTAACATCTCGGCGGGTTCTTCTTAGGGAAGGAACAGTTTTATTTGAGAAAATACCTTGGTATATTGCTGGGGGTTAAAGGGCAGAGCCTAGGGCATGGGTAACCTTAGGGCCAGCATAGCCACCAAAATGGTAAGCTACGCTGTGGCATGAGAGGGATTGTTTTGGCCCCTGAGAAGGAGGAGAGCAGAGAAGTAAGGGGAAGGGCTGAGTTGGGGGAGGGGAGGCAGAAAGAGGCAGAAGTGGGTGAAGGGCCAGCGGAAACTGCTGGCTGGCGGGCAGCAGAGGTGCCCATTGCCACGGTGTCACTGATCAGCTGTGGAATAAACACCCCCTCCATCTGCCCCCCTGCACCCACACAGGCCCACGTCCTCAGTAAAGCTGACTCCGTTCACATCAGCTTTCAGTGAGTGGGGTTCTAGGTGGGAATGGAGGACAGAGCTTCATTCACATCTGGGTTTATGGGGCCTAGAATAGCATGAGCCCACTTGGAGGCCGAGCCTGCAGGCAAAGGGGGCCGGGAGAACAGGTGCTGCGGAGAGTGCACAGGGCCCTCTGAAGCAGGCCTTGGACCTGGGGATCTGAGTGATCTTGCTCCGTCTAAGCTGACACCAGGGGTGGGAGCGCCCTGGAATCCCATGGCCCGCGCTACTCTGGCACCTGCGGCCCCCAAGGCTGGGCGTCTGCCCGCAGCAGAGTTAGGCCTGTCCAGCTTGGAAAACTCCTGGGAGGTTCCAGCTCAGTGCCCGGGGAGGGCCCCCCTCCTCCAGCCGTCAGGTGAGCTTCGGGTGGAGCGGGCATGTGAGAGCCACCCGTCATGCCACCCCTACTCCCACCCACCCAGACGCACATAACCCTGTCAGCCCGCCCCCTGCCAGTCTGACCACACAGTCCTCAGGGCAGCAGCACTGTGGAAGAGCTGCAGGCCGGGGCCGGAGCAGCCCGGAGACAGGAGACCAGAGGAGGCAGAGGAGATCAGAGGGAAGAGAAACAGAGGCCCCAGGAGCAAAGGCACCAGGACCCGGATGCAATGGAGTCAGGCAGGCGCAGCTTGGCCAAGATGCTGGTGTGCCGGCTCTGGACGACCATCAGCAAGGCTCTGTTTGCCGAGTTCCTGGCCACGGGGCTGTACGTGTTCTTTGGCGTGGGCTCGGCTCTGAGATGGCCCTTGGCGCTTCCCTCTATTCTGCAGATTGCCATCACCTTCAACCTGGCCACGGCTGTGATCGTGCAGATCACCTGGAAGGCTAGTGGGGCCCACGTCAACCCTGCTGTGACGCTGGCCTTCCTCGTGGGCTCCCAAATCTCCCTGCCCCGTGCTGTGGCCTACGTGGCTGCCCAGCTGGCAGGGGCCACAGCGGGGGCCGCTCTGCTTTACGGGGTCACGCCCGGGGACATCCGAGAGACCTTTGGGGTCAACGTGGTAGGTGCAGGGAGGGGGAGGGGGCAGGTCCATACAGGTGGAAAGGGGGGAGGGCCAGGCTGGAGGAGAGGGGACAGGGAGGTAACAGAGCATGTGCTCCACACCTGCTCTGGGCTGGGACCTGGGACCCAGGGGAATGACTGTGGCCTTAGTGCAGGGAGAGCAGGAATGGGATTGTGGTGCAAGGCACAGGGGGAGCAGGAAGAAGCCACGCTAAGGGACAGGAGTCGGAAAAGGACCAGGCATTTAAGGGTGGGGGTAGGTGGGGAGAGGTGGAGCTGTGGGTAGCAGCAGGGGACCCTGCACGCACTTCACCTCCCCGGGCCCACCCCACGTCCCCCACTCCTCTGTTGTCCCATGTCCCTCCCTCCCCGGCACCCCGAGGCCTGTCTCACTCCCCCAGATTCCTCTAAACATCTGTGTTCCACTTACTTCCCTGAGTCCCCACCTTCCACTCCTACCCACAGCCCCTCCCAGGCAGCTTGCAGACGTGCATCGTGCATCTTAGCTTCCCCAGCCTTCCTGCTCCCACCAGTCCTGAGCCCCCACCTCCCCCGAACCACTGGCCCCAACCGAGCCGTGTAGTGGGAGGGGCGCCACTCGCTTCTGCAGGGGGCAAGTGTCTGGGGCTCACCTGAACCCCACCACACAGCTCTCCTCAGCCCATTAGCTCCTTAAGTCCTGGGACTGGCGGTGGCGAGGCCTCTCACCCCTTACAGTGAGGAAATGAGGCCCAAGGGGTCAGCAACCCCAGGCAGAGCCCGCTGGCTCTAGTGTAACCCCCTTGCACAGGTCCGGAGCAGCGTCTCCACGGGCCAGGCGGTGGCAGTGGAGCTAGTCCTGACCCTGCAGCTTGTGCTCTGCGTTTTTGCTTCCACCGACAGCAGACAGACTACTGGCTCCCCAGCTGCCACGATTGGAGCCTCTGTGGCAGTGGGCCACCTCTTTGGGGTAAGGGGCAAAGGGGACACTGGGCCCATGTACCCACTGGTCCCTCCCTGGGGAGGCTGCAGGGGCCCTGAAGGCGAGGAAGTGTCCTTCCCTGAGCCCTCGTGTCTTGGGGCCAAGGCTGTGCCCCGCACTCCAGGCCCCGGATAGGGTGCTGCAGAGGCCAAGTCTGGGGCTGGGACTCTGAGCCATGGTGGAGGGCACTGTCCCCTCCCAGGCCTGCCTTCAGCCTCCTCACGCCCTGACCTGCACTCACTCCCCAGATCTACTTCACCGGCTGCTCCATGAACCCAGCCCGCTCCTTTGGTTCTGCTGTCATCGTCGGGAAGTTCGCAGTCCACTGGGTGAGACCCTCTGCTGGCAGCCAGGGGAAGGGAGAGGGCTCCAGTGGCAATAGGGACTTTCACCAGCAGGAGGACCACAGACACTTGGGGAGACAAGTCCCCCTGCCACAGACTATCTTGACCCCCAGTGGAGGTTTCCCGAAGCTCAGAAGACCGGGGCCAGTATCCTTTCTTTCCAGCTTCAAAAAGTCCGAGGTACCCAGTGGACTGGCAAGAAATGAGCCAGGGCAGGAGCTGCAGCCTTGGCCCAGGCCTCAAGTCCTGGCTGTTTCCTTATTCACTCCTTCCAGCTGGACCAATTTCCAAACTTGGATAAAGAAAAAGACAAACAGAAATAGACACACACACACACACACACACACACTCACACACACCAGCAGGGACAGGAACAGCACTAGCCAGGGTTCTGGGCTGGAATGGGGAAGGCGAGAAGAGAGAGGCAGGGGTGCCGGGGAGCCTGGCCCAGCCCCGTGGGAGGCAAGGTCCCTTCACCTGTGGGGACTCCGAGTGAGAGGTCAGGACTTGTGCTTCTCAAATTTGCCACCTCGTGGATGGCTCCAGGGTTCCTGGGAGACCAAGTCAACACTGGGAAGCAGGTGGGGTCCCAAAACCACCCATGGTCCTGACGGCTCACGAGCAGGGTACCCACTTCTGCCTCCTCAGATCTTCTGGGTGGGACCTCTGACGGGGGCTGTCCTGGCTTCGCTGATCTACAACTTTATCCTGTTCCCTGACACCAAGACCCTGGCCCAGCGACTTGCCATCCTCACAGGCACTGCGGCGGTGGAGGAGGTAGAAGGGGTGGAGCCCCAGAAGAAAGAATCCCAGTCCAGTTCAGAGGACACTGAAATGGAGAATGTGTGTCAGGTGGCATAGAACCTGGGCCCTGCCCTCAACCTTCTGAAAAGAGCCCTGAAAGCGGGCAGCATGCTTTGTGTAACCAGACTTCAGGCTTTCCTGGGGGGCGGGGGGCTTGCGAGGTGGGGTAGGGAGGCTTGGCCTCTTGTCCTAACAGGGTGGGCGGGGGATCCCTGGCATTACATTTCTAGATGGAATCTGGGAAGCAAATCTGCTCAGTTTCCTCCTCCTACCTCTCTCTGAATGGGACAGAGCAGAGCGAGGCAGGGGGAATTCATGGTTGCTCTCCCCGTCTCTCATCTGTCTGGACCCCAGTGGGGGTCCTGGGCTTCCAGGTCCCCATGTCTTGGAGAAAAGGGAATTTGAGCCCAGACAGACACTCTGCTTAGAGACTGAGGGCTATGGGGGCCTCTGGGAATCCCAACTTCTCACCCCACCCTTGGGGAGGAGGGGCCAGACTTCCCAAAAGAATCAGGCCCTAGGACAGCCTCTGCACTCCTCAGAGGGATGTCTCTGCTCTTGGATGAGGACGGGGGCTGTGGCTCCCCCCTCAGACGGGGGGCTTCCTGAGGCCAGAGATTGCCCTCCCAATAGATCTTCCTTCCTTTCTCCTCCAAATGCTCAGCAGAGAGCCCCTCCCTTGGGAAGAGCTGACACAGAGAGGAACCTTTTCTCCGGCCAGCAGAGGGGCATGATATAGGCAAAGGAGGTTCAGGCCGGACAGGCCTTTCTCCCCAGGTGCTCTCCTGCCTTCCACTCCACAGCCCCATTCACAAGAGTAATGCTGAGAGGGGAAATGTCCTATCCCAGCACTCGGTCCCTGACCTGGGCCTGAAGAAGCCATCTCCAGCCTCATTCTCAGCCCTGCCAGGATCCCTAAAAAGCTGTTGAATACGTCCCAAGGATGGTAGGAACTCAGGAATGACCCAGGAAACCAAGATTTGCAATTCAGTGCCTCTGAAGTATTATCTGAGTCTCACCTTGTTTGTTAATATTTACAAGCTGCGGTAAATCTACTCTGCCTGTGATTTGGGGTCCTGTCTGGATCTCAGCTTCCTCAGCTGTAAAATCTCCCCCAGAGATTGATGTTAAAACAAACAAGAGGTTGGAAAACGTTTTTGGAGGTTAAAATGCTAGAAAAACAAACCCAATAAATGATGATTATTTTTGCTGTTACTGTAATTATTGGGCTTGAATACAATTGCTGTTGGTAATAGGAGGAAGGAAGCAAGAAGGGAGAGGGAGATGACTGAGAGGGAAGGAAAAGAGAGCAGGCTTTTCTCTTCATCTGCTTTACTTACCAAGGGCTCTGCCTTCTTCTCTCCTGGGCCTACTGACCTGGGAGCTCTGTGAGTGTGTGTGTGGGGTGACTGGGGGAACAGGAGTCAGGCTGGGGAGGGACCCTGGAATGAAGAGACAAGCCAATAAGTCAGTTCTTCTCATCTCTATCGTGCCCGTCACTATGGTACCCTGCGATAGAGCAGCCAAATGCACAAAAAAGACAGGTCCTTTTCCACAATGTCTCCCAAGGGGCTGGAGATAGGGGAGGGGCTGCCAAAGTCTCCCAAGGACAGGGCCCAGCCTGTGATAGTGCAGTGGCTGAGTCCTAAATGCTCGTGGCCACAGCAGCCGTGTTCTGTAATATCATCAGTGCAGAGTACTACTCACATCTCTCCAAGCTGGGCCCCACTCATCCATCTTCATGATCTCTCAGAGCCCAGGGCTTCCCGTGCCCTTTTATGAGCAGGGACAGCTGGGCACGCGTGCGCACGCGCGTGTGTGTGTGTGTGTGTGTGATTGACTTGCTAAAGGTCACCCAGCTCGGTACCACAGCCCCCCAAGGTCTCCCCAGCTCCCAGCTTAGAATTTTCCAGAATAGAGCTCCAGGGGGGCTTAGACAAACTGCAGCCAGAGGAAGGAAGGAAGCAGGAACTAGGAGGTTGAAGGGGGCAGGTGGGTGGAGCTCCCGCAGTAGGCTCTTAAGCTCCTAGACAAATCATCTCCACATCCCTAGAGCCAAGCACGCAGTGGGTGCTCAATAAGTTTGATGAATGAATGAATGAACGAATGAGGCTGGGCGGCTGGGGAGGGGAGGTGGTAGTTGGTCAAGAGAACTCAGGAGTCACAGCTCTAAATGAGCCAAGATGACAGAAGCTGAGAAGCCTATGCTCGCAGGTCAGGGGAGCTGGGAAGAGGGTGCACAGCCACACTTGAGCCCCCGCCCCTACACCAGAGGAGACTGGGCAACCTCTGTCCCAGGGACTTCCGGGACAAGAGGGTAAGGGTGATTGCCTGAAGAGAAAGCTGGGGGCGATTTTCACAAATAGTTCTTTAAAGCTGTTTCCTGTCATAACAGACTAGATAGAGCAAGAGGAGACAAGCTTCATGAGAGGTGAGGAATTAGGTTAGAATCTGAAGAGTATCCAAAGTTAGACACAGGAATGAGTAACCAAAGGTTAGCTTCTCCTTCTCTGGAGCCTTTTAATAGGACAGCCGGCCATCTGCTTGGATGTGGGAAGGGTTGGCCTTCGGGAGTGGGGGGCCGATCTCAGCGGTGCCAGCCAGGGGCTTCGCTTCACAGGCACAACCCCTGAGCCTGGATGGGGGGCGGGAGCCTGGGGAGGGCAGAGACCCAACCAGGCAGACCCTTGGTGTGCGCTCCCTTCCTCCCTTTTGTCAGGGGAAGTTTTTAATTAATGGTGTGTAATCTGATCTGGCCCTTCTCCCCGTTGAGCGCTGCCTTCAATCAGCGGAGCCATCTGCAATTGCAATTCATAATTCTCCCGAAAGGGAGGGGGTCCCGGGGCGGGCGCCTTGGTGATTAATACAATTAGCCTTTTATGTTGATGATTGTCTTAGCAGGAGCAGATGATGGGAGCACAGAGCCATGGCTGTCGCATCCCCATTGGCTGGCAGGAAGCCCCTCTCCGCTCCCCCCGCGCCCCCGCCACTGCCTCCTCCGGGTGTAAAGAGGACAGGTCTAATCTGGGACCACGCTGCACAGTGGAGGCGGCTCCACGGAGGGGCCAGGCTCCGGGACACATTCGGGCTCCATGGACTGAGAGAAGAGGAGCACGACGACGATCCGGAGACTTTCACTTTCCACAGAAAATCACTTTGACCTGAAGGAATTCTGTGCACCAAGGTTTTTTTAAAAAAAGACCACGTAAAGATAGAATAGGGGTTGAGAGGGTAGAAAGAGTTTACATACAGGCTCAGGCACTTACAGCTGCATGAACTTAAGCAAGTCACTTCAGGATCCTGAGCCTCACTTTCCTCATCTGGAAAACAGGGTCTGTTCATAAGCGTCTGGAAGAACCTCATGGGGCGCGTGTGTTCAGCGCTGCGCCTGACACACAGCTCTCGATCAGTGGTGGTTTTCACCATCATCATGGTAGATTGCCATGCCCTCTGCCAATGAGCTCAGCTGTTTCTCCTGCAGTTTTTAACACGGCCAGGCTGTTACTAAAGAAGGGATCACTTCCTCCCCATACCCTAGGCTTAGCTTGAGTAAAGGAGAGAGACAGAAGGAGGGACGGAGGGAGGGGAGAAGTCAGGGCTAATCAAGATGAAGCATCCGGCCAAGGGGTCACCACTTGGGCAGCTGGGGCAGGGGGTCTGCATAGACACGTAATCACTTCTCAGGGGGGAGCAGCTACACTGAGGAGCAGTCACATATTTAGTAAAAGCTGCAGAGGGGAGGCACAGTAAGTGAAGGGGGTTATGAAAGTGGGGAGCCCAAAGACTCTAATTAATAGGCTGCAGTTAATGGGCAGAAAAGGGGAGGATGAAAATTTTTCAGAGCTCTAAGTCAGATAAAGGGGCAGTTTTTCTCAGAGCTGGGGGTGGAGGAGGCCAGAGACAGAGGCAGGGACCAATAACTCCCCCTGCACCCCCGTGGGCAGATGGAACAAGGCCCAGCCAGGCCAGGGCCCAGCCCCGGGTCAGAGGAGAGACCAGGACAGCAATCTAGGACAGTGTCCGGTTATGGAGCACCAGCCTAGAGGTGCTTCCCCAGCCCCGATTATGTTTCCGGGCCTCTCGAGCCGCCCGGTTCATGCTGAGACCCCACTTTCATGTCATCACCTCTGAGGCTCTCTGAAGCCTCCAGCTCTTCCCTCCTCTGAGTTCCCACAGCACTCTGCACCCACCTCCGTCCTGGCACTGAACACATCACTTCATAGTTATTTGAACACCTCTCTCTACCCAAGCAGGAAGACTTTCTTAAGCAAAATTGTATTTTTAATCTCATCTCCAGGCAACAGGTTCCTTAACTTGGCCATCTGTCCCCTTTTTTGTTGGTGCCCTACCATGGCCTTCCAGTTTCTAGTGAGGAAAGACCTCTGGTATTCTGGATTTGGTGAGCCAAAGGTTTGCACAGATTATCTAACACCTCTGTGTTAAAGAACCCTGAATGTTTCAGTACTATACTGTGATTTCAGAACTCCACCAGAAGGTGCTATTATTTTGGTCATAGCCTCACTGATTCATAATGGCTTCTTTTGCCACTTCCTCAATTCAGGGGTCACACGTGAGGGCTCTGGGGGTCGTGACTGGGACAGATTTTGATCCTCTCCCACAAATTACTCCTCTGCTTCTTCATGCCAAGCGTCCTGGGGTTGAGCCTCGCTTTTCCTACACTGTAGCTTCCCTCAGACCTGGGTAAACTCCCCATTTTAATCTTTCTCTGATCACAGCTAAGTAGCAGCTTCCCTCACCTCCACATCTGGTCTAGCCAACAGCCTATCTCCCAAGAACAGCTAACATTTCCAACCCAAATAATGTTGATAATAAGATGCACCGCTATTGTACAAGCCACTAAGAAAGAAAAGCACTGCATTATATGCCACTGATTATAAGTCATCTCAATACTCAGATATTAAACTGTATTTTTAAGTGCATTTTACAATCAAGGAAATGATCATTTCTCCTTCAAATCTTGGCTCTTTAAGTCAGATTTGGGAATGGAAGGCCCAAGGGGGGACCACATTGGAGGTTCTCGTCTTCTTCCTTTAAAGGGGATGGACACCATTGCCCTTGTATGCTCTCAACTCCTCTGCGCATCCGTTACTATTCCAGTTTTTGAATACCCAGGCTGCCCCTCACGCGACCATCTCCTCTCCTTCAGCGCCAGGGAGTCCACTGAAGAGAACCCCACTTTTCTCACAGAGGCAAAACAAAGCACAAACCCTGCCAAAGCCGGGACTGCCATTTTTTATATCATCACCTAGCACTCCAACACCATTTATCCAACCACTTCCCACCCTACCGGGTTACCTTCCCCTGAGCCTCCAGGCCAGTGCCCTGAGACGATGCTGAGATTAGTTATTTCCTCCTAATCGGGCTAAGACAGCACCGTTAAGCTGCTGACTGCAGGCAGTTCCCATTAAAGCAAAGCAGCTGGAAAGGGCTTAGCCCTTTAATGCCAGCAGCTGTATCTCCACAGTGCGGCTGCTCTGTGAAGGGCTGGACTCTGTCCAGAAGCATCAGGCATTTAGCCCCAGTCGATGTATATTAACCTAGGAGGAGAGAGCAGCCAGCTCCCTGGGAGGAGGGGAGGTGGCTCAGTTAAGCACCTCCACCCACAGGCTTTGCTTTCCAATAAGGAGGAAAAATCCCAGCCCCTTTGTAGTGTTCACTCTACTAAAATCTGGACCAACGGTATCATCTCACAGGCAGAAAGAGTTTTCTCTGTAGCAAGAACGACTCCATTTTTAAAACTCACCTAAGGACAGATCCACTTGTCCGTTCTGACAAGACTTTAGGCCACTAACCACACACTCATTCTCCTTTGAACTGATTTTTTTCTCTGAGGTCTCAAGTATTGTTTGGATCCCAGGTGTGTATACACAACAGATAGGCTTCCTCTTCTCAGAGAGCACTGGGCCCTGGGGTTGAAGAGGGAGAAAGCTGAACAGCCCTCAGAAAGCCCTGGCACAGAGCGGGCTGCTGAAGAGAGATCACTTGAAGACTTCTTACTCAAAGCCAGATGATGAACATGAGACGGGGTGAGAGCTAATGCCACTCAGGGGGAAAGCCAATAAGCTAATCCGCTGACACGTCTCTAAAAACAGGCTGATGGCTTTCGCTCAGAGATTTGCCTGTTCTTGGCTCGAAGCTTCGGAGCACACAAAATGCTCACGGGTGGTCTGAAAACAGACTCCCACCAGGAGCAACCTTAAGCTCCTCCTCCGCCAGCTCATCCTCCACCTTCCACACAGAGCTCAGCCCCAGACCACCGAGCCCAGGTCCTCCATCCTACCAGACAACAAGCCAACGTTAAGACATTCTCCTATCCCAATGCTTTTCCCAGCAGCCTGGGCCTTCCTGCTCTTTCTGGGTCATCTGTTGAGAGCACATAGGCACATCCACATACAGCCCTGCGTGGAATTATTTACACACCTAATAATGTATTAACAGGCCCCACGAAGCTGGGGAAGTCTGAAGTAGCAAGCGCCACAGCTGACCTCCAGAGCAGGAGCCTAATCTCCAGGTTCTAATCCCAACTAAACTATAGTTTATGAGAATTTGAGCCAAATGACCTCTCTGAATTTTTCGTCAATTGGGATCATATCACCTATCCCGCCCACCACTTATGGGTGTGCCAAGGTCACATAAGATGATAAATGGAAGCAACCAGTATACTGTAAATCGCCATATTATATTTTCTAGAGGCTTTGTGGGGAATCAGTTCTTAATTCCATCTTCACTGATGACCAGAGAAGATATTATTAACTGGCAAGTGCTTTATGAGAAGTCTAAATATCCATTTACATGTGTCTAAGCCTTAGACACAGATGGTGTCCAGCCATGTGAGATGCGAGAGTAATGCTGTATAAAAACAGTGCAACTAAATGGAGCCTGGCAAGTTACAGAGGGAGAAGGTATACAAGAGGAAAAAATTCTTGCTTCCAACTCTGTGTCCCTGAAAAGTGGCCTCCTTTCCCATCCCACACGACTGCAGAGGACAAGGCTCCCACACACTGCAAGGTTATTCTTGGTGACGTCAAGCTGTCTTCAGCCTGACTTCGTGAACAGAAACCATCAACAAATACAGACTCTGAAAACGAGAGTCTAATAAATTACACGAGTTAAGGACCTCTTGGCCTGGGACCTTCACTTATTTACAAAATATACCAGCTACAGGGAGCAGATTTTTTTAAATTACTAAATTCTTAGGTTAAGTGGCCACTCTCCAAAGCCCGTTTATACTAAAAGCATGATGACTAACATGCCCTGACTCTGCACGCTTAAAAGCTTTTCGCACCAGTGGCTGAAGCCTGAGTCACAACTGAGATTACCATCAAAGCACATTGATCGAGAACCTACTGTGTGAGCTGTGCCAACTTGAACACTGAACTCTGTGCCTGCCACCCTTGCTTCTCAGAGCTGGACGCCACAGCAGCTCCCTTCCCCGCTCCTGCTGAGAATCTAAGAAAAGGTGATGCATGATTAAGCAAACTGGTCAGTATTCCAGGCACAGCAGTTGGTCTCCCAAATGCTTTCCAATAGGAAACCATATACTATATGTATATGCATGTGTGTACGTCTGTCTACCTACCTGAAGCATGAGGTGGGCAGAGAAGCCCTATAAAACAAAAACAGCAAGCCTGGGATCTCTGCTCACTGCACTCACGCAGCACTCCTTGTCACTTCGTGCTGCCTGATAACTTAAGCATGAATTTAGGAACTCAAGACCCCTTTTCAATGCCACAGCGTCAGTTCACAGCCAAAAATGACTTTTTTCCCCACGGTAAATCAACTGAGCATCCTTATAGTCCTCTGATGGAAATGCATGATGCCTTCTTGCCCTCTATTTCTGCAAGCAAAGAATTTACCTTCTTAAGAAGAAAATCGTTAAATACCAATAATAAACACAAATTGTTGCTGCTAAATCAAACCATGTAATGCTTGCCCAGTTAAATAAGCATCAAACTTAGGAGACTTACATAGATTGATGGAGGTGAATGGATTTAAAGATGTGAATATTCCAGCTATTAGCAAGTGGGGTAATAAAGCTAAACTGCATTAAAGACAGAGTAACAGGCAGCATCAGACATGGTTAGGAGCAGGAGGTGGGGTGACACCCACTCCAAAGCCCCTTCCATAGATCTCACATCAAGGGAGCACAATTTAATTAAGAAAGCCCTCGAAATTCAAGCTGTTCCACATGAAGTACTGTTAAAGAAGCTGAAGGTTGGTACATATTTCCCTCTGCCAATATCAGAATTATTTTCACGGCTAAGGTCTCTTGGCCTAGCCCAAAAACTGAGCAACTGGCTGCCAACACTTGACACACAGGACCATTTCCTTTTTCGTTAATGGGCCATCAGTTCCTGCATAGCGTCATCTTGCCTTCACTCACATTATACAATCCATTTACTTCCTCTACATTAGTGACTTAAAATGCACCTTGGGGAGATACCACAGAACAGCAAATATGGAGCCAGGTCAACACTAGGCTTGCAGAGACATAGAAAGGAGATGGCACCTAGGACAAAGTTAAAAAAAACAACAAAATGTTAACAGGCCTGTGTGTGTGTGTGTAAAAGGGGGTAAGGGGAGACGGGACCCATCTTCTGTCAATTTGCTGAGGCAGATGGGCCCTGCTGCGAGAGCTGCCACCTCCTGGGAAAAAAGCCAGTAGGTTGCCTCCTCTCCCCTCTATTAAGCCTGCCACTGTTTACATTCAATCTCAGATACATTCTGTTCACCAGCTTCAGAGTTCCAAGTGCAGGTGCCCTCAGTTAATCATCCCAGCTCACTCCAGAGTCACTTCCAGCAGTGAGGGATGTTCCAGGCAGTGAGCCAGACAGAATCGTTTGGGTTGTTGCTGTTGATGTTGTTTTTCTGCACCATTCTGGTCCCTAAAGACTTGTTTAAGAAGTTTGTGTTTTGTTTCAAGTCGTTTCTTCAAACAAGAGGGTAAGAGTCAGGAAAAATCTAGGACTTCAATTTGGACAATGAAAGAGACTGAAACAAAGAAACAAACTCCTGGTGGTGGTGAAGTTGGGAGAAGGTGGTGATGGGGGAGGGGAGAAATGAATGATAGACTCATGACACTTTGAGGAAAAATATTTCCTAAAAAAAAGGAATTTAAGGTTACCTTCCAGGGCAAGAAAACCAACCTCACATTCATTTTGAAAAAACTATTTACTTTTTTCCAAATATTATTCCAAATACATGTTTTACAGGCCACTATGGGTCAGAAACATTCTATAAAAGAAAGCATTTTGATAGACATTGGAAATAATTTTAATAGAAGAAAAAGCTCATATTTATCTAGATGTAGCTATGTTACACAGGAAGATTTCAGTATCCAAAGTGCAAAGACAAAATGACT
Source organism: Hyperoodon ampullatus (assembly GCF_949752795.1). Classification (NCBI taxonomy): domain Eukaryota; kingdom Metazoa; phylum Chordata; class Mammalia; order Artiodactyla; family Ziphiidae; genus Hyperoodon; species Hyperoodon ampullatus. The sequence goes on from NC_136924.1 coordinate 55,761,362, forward strand.
GTGGCTTTTCTTGCCACTCAAAATACTGACAATCCTCCCTTATAGCCTACTCTTAATTGTTAGTTGAGGGCCAAACAGATGGTACACTGACTTTTAGAAGCCAGGCTTCTAAATGGACAAGGGGGTGGGGGGTGTCAAGCATCAGAATGAATTCATCTTAAGAACAAACTGGCTTTGACCCCAACCAAACCCGAAGTCCAGCCAGAGGCCCATTAGAAATAAATATAAATTGTAGTATCACTTTTACAAGGTTGTGCCACTTAACACTATTAAACCTTATTAATCCAAATTAAAGCTAAGCACACTCTCATTATTAGTTCAGTCCTCACCATACCCCATTTCTATGAAGGCTCCATGTTATAGCTCAGTTCATAATGGGGGAAGGGGAATTTCCAAGTTCTCGAAGGAGCCATTCTAAATCTTCTGTCAAAACCTTTCTTTACCCTGCCCTCCCACTCCCCACCCTGAGACAGGTCAATCTTACCAAAGAGGTAGGGCTTCTACCACTGTCTCATGGAAATTATACCAGAGAAAGGTCATTACATGAGAGAATTTGGCTTTAAGTCAAAGGGACATACCCCCACCCCCTAAAAGAATCACAACGAATTTCATACCCCACTTCTACCTCTGTAAAGATCTCCCATCTAAAAGCTCCCAATGACAGCACAAGGTGTTGATATTACATTACTTGAGGAGAAGGAGGAGAAGAAGATATATATAGTTTTCATAAAACCCCCATGCACAATTAAACTTGATTAAAAGCCTGGAGAATGCTAAAAGTAGTAATGAGTACAGGAGACTGCAGAGCAGAGAGTACAGGTGCGCCCTTCCTTGAAGTCAGTAAACGCTGGCAAGTAACAGGAGATGTGACTTCACTTGAGCATTGGAGAAGCAAAAAAGTTGCCTTGTCGTCCTAGGTTGGTGGCAGACTTGCTTTTGCTCCCAAATCTAAAGAAAAAGAGAATGAACTGGAAAAGTATTCTATAAAAAATGATAAATAAACTATAACATTACTTGACATAATCAATTAAAGTAGGAAACCCTCAACAACTACTCTGTAAGCTATTCTTTGTCACCTGAGATGAGAGAGAGGAAACAGTAAAGACCTTCAGACCCTTTTTAAAAAGGGGCTTTTAAAGTCGAGCTGCTAGCTAAGATCTAATTCAGTTTTTCTTTCAGTAAGCTTCAGCATGATGGGGAAGAAGTCTAAGGAAGCGGTTATTTTTTTATTTCCTGAGCAGACCAATTTTGCATACCTGGGAGTGTTCTTGGTGAGGGTGGAGCGGACTCTCTGTGACAGGGAGCTGGATGAAGGAGTCTTGAGGAGCTGATGCTCAGGAGTGGTCACAGGCCCCAGTAAACTCACTTCAATCAAAGGTAAGACATATTTTTAAAGGAAGGGAAAAAAGAAAGCACTCTTGCAGGCAGCCAGTATTAAGCTGAATATCCTGTGAAACACTTAAGAGCTAAGGTTAGAGACCTAGCAAAGTCCCAGAGGTCATTTTTGTCATCATTTTATAACACACCAGTATATTTTTTGAACTACGCAGGCAACTGCTCAATGAGTAGTTGACATTCATTTTCTGAGTTAAGCCATTCTCAAACTCCAAACTTCACAAATCTAACATCTATTTGATTTTTTCCTATACTAGAAAAAAACAATATGCTCCCTTAAAAAGGAACTTGCGGGGCTTCCCTGGTGGCACGGTGGTTGAGAGTCCGCCTGCCGATGCAGGGGACACGGGTTCATGCCCCGGTCCAGGAAGATCCCACATGCCGCGGAGCGGCTGGGCCCGTGAGCCGTGGCCGCTGAGCCTGCGCGTCCGGAGCCTGTGCTCCGCAACGGGAGAGGCCACAACAGTGAGAGGCCCGCGTACCGCAAAAAAAAAAAAAAAAAAAAAAAGAAACTTGAAATGATGAAAGAATAGGTCTCCAAAGCCAGTGAAGTTGGAATGAAACCAGCCTCATATATATATATATATATATATATATATATATATATATATATATATATATATTTTGTGTGGTACACGGGCCTCTCACTGTTGTGGCCTCTCCCGTTGTGGAGCACAGGCTCCGGATGCGGAGGCCCAGCAGCCACGGCTCACGGGCCCAGCCGTTCCGCGGCATGTGGGATCTTCCTGGACCGGGGCACGAACCCGTGTCCCCTGCATTGACAGGCGGACTCTCAACCACTGCGCCACCAGGGAAGCCCCAGCCTCATATATTTTTGGTGGCAGTACAAACTGGCAAAAGCCTTTACAAAATCAAGTTGGGGCTTCCCTGGTGGCACGGTGGTTAAGAATCCGCCTGCCAATGCAGGGGACACGGGTTCAAGCCCTGGTCCAGGAAGATCCCACATACCGCGGAGCAACTAAGCGAGCCACAACTACTGAAGCCTGTGCACCACAACTACTGAAGCCCATGCGCCTAGAGCCCATGCTCCCCAACAAGAAAACCCATTGCAATGAGAAGCCCATGCACCGCAACGAAGAGTAGCCCACACTTGCCACAACTAAAGAAAGCCCGTGCGCAGCAATGAAGACCCAATGCAGTCATAAGTTAAATAAGTAAGTAAGTAAGTAAATAAATAAATAAAATTTTAAAATCTATATTAAAAAAAGAAAGAAAGAAAGAAAGAAATCAAGTTGGTAAAACATACCAAGAAACAAAAATGTTTAAAACCTTTAATTCAGTAATTCCCACTCCTGGGAATTTATCATTAGGAAAAAAAAGGTATATACATATAATGTTGATGGCATCACTATATGTAATTATGAAAGGCTGAAAGACAACATCAATACCTAATAGAATATTTAAGCAAATTCTAGTTTACAACCATAAAAATGATAAATAAGGGCTTCCCTGGTGGCGCAGTGGTTGGGAATCTGCCTGCTAATGCAGGGGACACGGGTTCGAGCCCTGGTCTGGGAGGATCCCACATGCCACGGAGCAACTAGGCCCATGAGCCACAACTACTGAGCCTGCGCGTCTGGAGCCTGTGCTCTGCAACAAGAGAGGCCGCGAGAGTGAGAGGTCCGCGCACTGCGATGAAGAGTGGCCCCCGCTTGCCACAACTAGAGAAAGCCCTCGCACAGAAATGAAGACCCAACACAGCAAAAATAAATTAATAAATTAATAAACTCCTACCCCCAACAAAAAAAAAAGTGATAAATAAGATCATATAGTAACAGAGAAAGTTCTCACAAAATGCTAAGTAAAATAAGAAATAATTATATCTAAATTATTCTATCTATATTTTAAAAAAATATCCATATGGGTAAAGAAAGAAGGAGAATATGGAAAAGTGAAAAAAAATTAGGATGGAACTGTACAAATTTTTCTTTAATGTTAGAATTCTCAAAATTATTTTAATTTTATTGAAGAATATACATTTCAAACAGCTCTAGCAAAGGCAAGGAGAGGACACCCGACCAAAAACCAGAGAGGGAGTCGGGACCTTTAAAAAGCACACCTTAGGCCTTGCCTTACCTTTAACATCTGGGGTCTGTGGTGTTGAAAAGGCATTTGAGTTTTCGATGACATGCATGGGGTCAATGTTCTCTTGTTCCACCATCATGAACTGACTCCAGTATTCCAGGGGTAGTGAAAGCAGGCGCTCTACCACCTAAATGCCACGAAATATGTTAGCAAACTTCCAATGCTCAGGGCTTTTACCTCTCACCATTCTCTCCTGTTATGTTACACAAGTTGATGTATATAGACATACATGCTTGCTTACCTTGGGTTGACGCTTGATGTCCTGTAACATTATCACTGGATCTGGATTGGGCACAGCATGGGCAACTATTGTAGGGCCAAAGACTTTAGCCAGATTGGCAACATCCATTTTAGTGCTTGGGCTCTGAGCCACTCTAAGTAAAAGAGCATTAAATTAGAAGACTTGTCCCTCTGCTTAAAAGCAGACCAAAATATACCATCTATAGGAAAACAATTCACCCCTCACATTCCCTCCCTAACACCCAACCCCATTCTCTTCCCCTTGGCAAAACTCCCTGACTCCCAGACACAAATTTCTGCTCTACTCACCTCTGCAAGTGAATCATGAGGAAAGCTAATGTGTCTCTGTTGGCCTGGGGCAGTTCACCAACAGCCTGGTACATGGCAGCTATGCTGTTGTCCTCATCTGTGATTTCTATAAATGAAAAGAAAGTACCAAGAGGCCTAGACTTCTTTCCTTTGACAGCGGGCTTCCAAGTTATCGATCACAAAGTCTCATCTATACAGTAAGCTTCTGAAACTTCTGATTAGGTTCATGACTGCACCAGACTCTAGTTTCATTAACAAGCAGGATACTGGCCAACAGCTCAATATTAGAAATCAGAACTCTTAAAAAACCAGCTCTTGCAGTTAGGGAAAGCAGCTGGAAACTCATGTTTCCAGGAATGCAGACATATAGGTGTAGTGACTACAATTATTAAGAAGGTATTTGTTCACAAAACATGTTAAGAGCCTACTATGTGCCAGGCACTGTTCTAAGTGCTCAGGATCAAGCAGAACTAAACAAAGGACCTTGCCTCATGCTACCAGAGGAGTCAGTCAAAAAGCAAATACCTATCAGACAGTGATACATATAATAAACAGTAAGGCAGGCAAGAAACTAGAAAGTAATGGTAGCTGTTCTTTCTGACAAGGTGGTCAGGAAAGGTGTTTCTGAGGACAAGCTATCCAAAAAGAAACCTGAAAGGAAATAAAGGAGCAAATCACTCCAGGCTGAGACAACAAACATGATGGCCTCGATGGGAGTAAGCTTGGTTATGTTCTAAGAACTGCAAGAATTCCAGTGTAACTAGAAAAGAAGAAAGGAGGGGAAGGGTGTTGAAAGAAATGATGTTGCCAGGACCCAAATCATGTGGGGTCTTTGGGGCCTGTTAAGGACTGTGGATTTTATTCTGAGACTTTTGAGAAGACTTTGGAGAATACTGAGGACAGAAGGGACATTACCTAACTTAAATTTTAAAAGGACCACTCTAGCTTCTGTGTGAAGATTATACTGTAGAGGGCAAGAGTAGAAACAGGAAAACCAGTAGGTTCTTACATCACTCCAGGGTAAGAGAGGTCAAGATAATAATAGGAGTGACACATTTTAAATTTAAGATATATTTACAGGGCCTCTGTTGACATGATTTGCCAATGGATTAGATACTGGGCATGAGGTAAAAAAATCCAAGATGGCTCTAAGTTCAAAAGGACAACCTAAAACTTGACCAAAAAAAACAACACAAAGCAACAACAAAAAAAACCTGTTAGGACCCTATACAGTTTAGACAGGAAGAGGATAGGCATAGGGAACATGGATATAGTTATTCACCCATCAAAGTATTTGAGCAACTGCTATGTTTCAGGCACTGTACCAGGCAGGGGATAAAACAGAAAACAGGAAACAGAAAAGTCAAAAATTCCTGCCCTCGTGGGACTCACATTTAAGGGGTTTTTTTTGTTTTTTAAATTTATTTGGCTGCACCAGGTCTTAGCTGCAGCTGCTGGGTGCGGGATCTTTGTTGCGGCACGCGGAATCTTTTAGTTGCAGCATGTGGGATCTAGTTCCTTAACCAGGGATCGAACCCAGGCCCCCTTCATTGGGAGTGTGGAACCTTAACCACTGGACTACCAGGGAAGTCCCACATTTAAGTATTAAGATCTGCCCTTACCTGCTGCTTCCATAAAGGTCTTGTTTAGCCGAAAGGTCAGAAGGGGTTCTTTGAGGTTTCGAAGGAAGTCTTTCAGGAGGCTACAGATAGCATGGATGTCATCCACTTTGCTGAGGAGGGGTACAGTTTTCACTCTGAGGAATTTCTCTTTCAGCTCTTTTACTGTCCGGTCACAGCCTGAGATCCGATACAGGCCTGTCTATTATCAAGATGACACTTTCAGTTAAAAACCTCTTAATTACTGACACAAGTAACAAATTCACCCTCTCCAAGGGTGGACTCTTACCTCGGTCAGCCCTCTCTGCTCAATCTCACTTACACAGTGGACAACAATTGAAGGGATCATTGGAGAAGTCTGGGACACATAATCTGCCAGCATTCCCTGAAAAAGGCGAGTTTAAAATTAGTATTTACACTACTTAGACCAGCAGATGAAGACCAATGGAAAGAGCCATCCCCAGACTAATATTCAGGCTGGGACATCATGTTTACTTTTAAATTCCTCTTCCCAAAGCATGTATTAAAACAAAGGCTCCATTATTTTCCTACCTCCACACCAGGACTGATTTATGGTCACATATACCACACACTTGCAAGAACAAGTAATAAAAGACCACTAGCTACAACTCTGCCCCTGCTCCTCTTATAGTCAAGGGCATCAAAAAGAAAGCAATAATGAGATCACAGGTATGGAGTATAATATAAACTAATGTATTACTCTAAAAAAGAAAACCTTTTCTATACTGTAATTATTCTTAGCAAGAAAAATTATTTAACACAACTCACTCACAGTTGATCATGACACAAACCTATCTGTAGGAGAGAACTCCATGGTTTTATATTAGATTACAGAAAATTTGTAAAAAAATTACATGCGTGGATAAGAACGCTTAAGATTAAAGAAAAGTAACCTTTGATTTGCTGGAGGCTGGGTAGCAGCATAGTCATTTTGTTTTGATTCTTGCTAATGTTGCTTATAACAATAATTTCTTAATGAATCAAACTTTAGAAATAATTAATCTTAAGAGCATAGTATGGAATATCTCTAACATAAGAGAAAGAATATTCAAAGATGAAATCACATGATGGCTGGGATTTGGTTCAAAATAGTTCACTGAACAGGGTGAGGAGGAGGAGATGGGGGTATTAATAAATCAAGACTGGACACGAATCAGTGATCGTGGAAGTTGAGTGATAGGAGCTAGGGTTAGTTATACTAATCTCTCTACTTTTGTATATGTTTGAAATTTTACAAAATTAGATGGGATGGGGAGGGGAAGGAGGAGGCGGAGGAAAGGAAGGGGGGGAGGGAAGGGAGAAGGAAAAAAGGATGAAAACAAGGAAAGGGAGGGAGAGAGAAAGGGGAAGGGAGGGAGGGAAAAGGAAGAGGAATTTGGTTTTAGAAAGTTTACTAAACAGACACCCAAACAGGATTCTGCTGCAGGTTAACATTTTACAATTTCTATTCATTATTTGTGGGAAAAAATATATGTGGCATCATTAATTTTTGAAAAAAATGACCCTAAGCTTTTAAAAGCTAAAGAAGCCATAACACAATGATGGCTCCCACAGGTCATACATACTTCTCCGATCTTGACAGGTGTCCCTATCAGGGTAGGAATGCAGGGAAGGGGACAGCGGTCCCGACATTCTGGATGAGAAACCACACGACAGTCTCGACACTTCAGAGACAGCTTGCCAAATTTTATTCGCTTTCCACATGGTACACAAGATTCGGGTTTAATAACCTGAGGATGAAACAGGAAGTGGTATGAATTAGAAAATTATCGTCATATCAACCGATGTTTATTAAGCACTTAGCATGTGCCAAACAACTTCCTCATCCCTTTACACATATTTACTTGTGTAATTCTCACAATAATCCTATAGAATAGGTTTTGATTTTTTTAAGATAAGGAAACAGAAGCAAAAGGAGGCTAAGTAACTTGCATAAGGGCATCCAGCTGCAAGGGATCACTATACTGTAGTGGAAAGAATTTGTTGGCAAGGAGTCAGAAAACCCCCATGTTAACTTTGCTACTTACTATCCTGTGGCTCAAGCAAGTCAGTTAATTCCTCTGAGCCTCAGTCAGTTTGCTTGGGTTTTTATGAGTAAATCAATTGGGACACAGTTAAAACGTGCCATGTTCAAGCATGAAATGTAAATACACATCACTAAAAAGCACAAACAACTGCTTCTGAAAAGTTGCTTTCTTTTAATTTAATATCACTCACAGAACGGAAAGATACACACCCTCTGTAACCCTGGAAAGTGGCATAAGGAGGAGGAAGGAAATTCGACATTTAACTTTACAACACTAAAGTATTTAAATTTGTTGCTAGTAAATATTACTCCCACAATTAAAAAAGTAGATGTGCCCAAGAGCAGCAGCAATCCCAGATTTACCGTCTTAGAAACAAAGTCATGCAGGCGCATCCCTCCATTGCTCTGTGGAGTGTTGGAGCCGTCTGTGTCGGTTTTTGGCTCCGGCTGCCTGCTGCTCAAGGTGGAGTCACTGTTCCAAGGCTGTAAAGTACCTAGAAAGCAGGCAACTCTAAGCTTTGTGTCTTAGGTATTTTGTTCCTTCTGAATTTTTTTTTCTTTTTGTTGCACTGCATGGCTTGTGGCGTCTCAGTTCCCCGACCAGGGATTGAACCCGGGCCCTCAGCAGAAAGCGCAGAGTCTTAACCACTGGACCACCAGGGAATTCCCCCTTCTGGATTTTAACCCCAATTTTAATATAACTGGTAGATAACCAGTAATCTGTAACAATTATCAGGAGTGAATACAATGGCTATGCAAAAAACTGTTTCCAGAGAAACAAGTTATATAGTGGTATAGGCCAGGCTAGCAAGCCAAAGGCAGGGCATGACACAAACAGTGCTCTGGCCCTCAGTAAGCAACTACCCAAAACATCCAACCCCTGCCTCATGAGGGTTCTAAGAAACCAATTCTCCCCAGATTTTACCAGTTGTTTTACACAGGCAATTAAGCCACAAACCCAGCGGACCTGTTTTCCTTCGGCTCCTGGTCCAACATGGCACAGTCTCAATAGTGGACACAGCTTCAATGGGCCCGCCATCATTGGGAACAGTCACTGTAGTTTTTGCAACTATGGATTCATTTCCCTGAAACAAAGGTTTTAATGAGGGAAGGATAAATCTAATTTCCCCTCTACTATAGGTGTTTTGGAAAAGTTAAAAAATTCCTGAGTCTCGGTCAGGACTTAAGCCCCCAGCCCCAAACACTCTTAAAGTTGAAATCTCATACTTTCAAATAGAAATACAGGTCACAGGAACATACATACAAGCAACTAAGAACCCCACATAAAGCTGACAGTTGTTTACTACTCTATTCATATGGATGATAAGGATCCTATTACACAGAAAAATGTTCACTGAACATCTCTCTCAAAATAACACTGCAATGTTGACTTGGGATTTTTAATGCTTGGGGCCGCTAAACTTTGATGTGTTCAAGACCACAATTCTCTTGGCCTGACTATTCTTTTATGTATTTATTTATTTATGCTGCGCTGGGTCTTCGTTGCCGTGCACAAGCTTTCTCTAGTTGCGGAGAACGGGGGCTACTCTTCGTTGCGGTGCGTGGGCTTCTCATTGTGGTAGCTTCTCTTGTTGTGAAGCACGGGCTCTAGGCGCACGGGCCTCACTAGTTGTGGCACTCGAGCTCAGCAGTTGTGGCTCACGGGCTCTAGAGCATAGGCTCAGTAGTTGTGGCACACGAGCTTAGCTGCTCTGCGGCATGTGGGATCTTCCCAGACTAGGGTTCGAACCCGTGTCCCAGGGTTCTTAACCACTGGGAGGTTCTTAACCACTGTGCCACCAGGGAGGCCCTGGCCTGGCTATTCTTACCTGGTCTGCTGTGGAGCCAATGGAACGAGTTTTCTTTACAGGTCCGGGGGGACCATCAATGTACTGTCGGCTACTAGAGCGCTAGAGATGGGGCAAAAACCAAGAACTTTAGTGCCAAATAGAAGATCTGAAGCACAAAAGATTAAATTATTCCATTAGATAACTTGGATGCAAGTCCTAGGTACTAGGACTGCAGGAAATAACAATGTGCACTCTCTCACTGCCTATTTCCACATGAAGCTTAAGTTGTACCAACACAAAAATGCCCCCAGTGCCCTAGAAGAAACAAGCAAGCTTTGGAAAAATTTAGATGACAGCACCTGAAAAAGTGGAGTGTAATCCTATCTAAGGACATGAAGTCTTTAGAAACATATTAAGGACCCCAAACAAGCACAAAGATAGATCTCTGTATATCCCATTATACACACATTTCATCTGAAGCTTATATTAGAGCACAAAAGTCCTGCACAAAAATTCATGACAACTCAAACAAACTTAAATATATCCTTTTACTCTCCATGAATGAACTGAGAGCAGCCCAGAAGAGTGAAACAGGATGGGATCCTGTCCTGAGTTAGGACATCAAGGAACATCAACTACTGCCCCCGCAACATGGATTCTCTTGTAATCTGTGTTTAACAACAGCTAGAGCAACATGTCAGGAATGCAGTACAATGGCAACATTTCTGGAGAAAACTCTTTTATTGTTACTTTGTAAAAACAAACAAACAAACACAAAAACCCCCCAAAACTAAACAAAACCATACATACCCTCTTTTCTCTCTTCTTCAGTTTAAAAGTCTTTACCAAAGAAGAATCCCAATCCTGTTGACAATTACACTGTATTAATTTCTTTCTTTGGTTAGCCCTCCCCTAAACCCTGTACAAATAAATTTACAGAGAATTTTAAAGGCCTCTTGAGTCAGAGTACCTAACTCACAATTTGGGGAGACAGAAAGGGAGGGTCTCAAATGTTATAGCTATAGAGCTGTAGTAAGTTAACATGCTTTCTTTCCAAAATTGAAGCTATTATAATAGAATCAGGAATCAATACCACAGAGGCAAGAAAAGGTTAAAGAATCAACTTCTGTCGTGATTATCTTCAGTGCCCGGTCCTTTATTTCTGATTATTTTTGTAATTAGTTTTAGAACTTACAGAATGTTGGGCACTATACTGCTGGCGTTAGATGTGAGCCTTACTCTTAATGGATTGCTATCATCTAATCAGATGTTCTGTACAATGTAGCCACTTTAAAAGTTCTAGTTTAGGTTTTACATCTCTCAATCATCCCTCCTCCTTGGGCCCTAAAAAAGACATTCATGTGGACACTGAAGAATTATTTGTCTTTCATTGTGGTCTAGTTTCACTTCACTCATTTTAACCATTTGCATTCATTTTTAGTAGCTACCTATGACCTCCTGATCCTGATAATCCCTGAAAACACAAAATCCAAAAACAGTCGTATATAGCTTAGCTAAATAAATTTAACCTCTCCAATTTATGGTCAAGTAATTTAGCTACTGGTTGTTTGATTCAGCTTCAGTTACAACAGATATCACATCATAGGTCTAGCTCTAAAATCAGCTAGTAGTAAATTCTAGTTTTATTACATATCCCAGACTATGTCATTCCTTATTTCAAAAAGGTGATACCTAATACTAATACCTACAAAACGGCATTTATTTCCCTAGTCAAACTCTGACAGTTTGGACATAAAACCCTGCCTATGTAACAAGTAGTTGTCATTTATTTTGCTATCATCAGAAAACCAACTACTAATAACCTCCTGATTTATTGTTTTGCTTGCTAGCTTTCAGCCAGTAAAATAGGAGAGATACATAAACCAATAAACTACAAGTCTCTGGAACATCAAAGATTGAAATATCAGGAGATGACCTTTTATGGAGAAACACCACCATAAGTTACAAGAAGTGTTCTGCCCCACAAAAGCAGGGCAACAAAGAGCTTAGACAGGTGAACCACTGTTCATCAAAGCATTATCTAGTGCCTGGAAACTTTCATCAGTCTTCTGGCTGAAGTTTCAGGGCACTGGTTTCCTTCTAATTGTGAAGTATGTCTAAGTTTTCCTCAGGAACCAGTTTAATTTAGAAATAAGGCACAAGTCTATTCTCCCCAAGAGCAGCAAATAAACCCTGGCTGGATAGAGTCTTGCTAATTATTATTATTATTTTTTGCTAGCTGGGGTTTTAATAAGTCAAGATGTAGTAATCAATTAATATAGGCAGCTCACAGATCTGTTTAATAAATTTAACCTCATGCCAAATCCTAAATTCTACATTCTCACTTCCAAAAATTAAATATATAAGCTAGTCTCTTACAGCTTATATTTATATTTTTAAATGTTAGTCAGTATCTATAACATATCAACTAATAAAATAGTAATAAGGGAATTTTAGAAGAGAAGACAGGAGAGAGATTCCTGAGGGAGCAGGGTTAAGAAAAATAGATAACTCTCAGAAATCAAGTGTTCATTACCAGCGATTCATCAGTCTTGTCAAAGCTGATATCCGATAAAATGGAACCAGATTCATCAATGGTTGACAGTCTAAATGAGTGAAACAGTAGTGTTAGAAACAAGACTGGAAAGTAAAATCCACCAACACCAGAACAAGTCACACTTGTCAGGTAACTTCAGCAATTTCACAGTAGCATCTTCCCTGTGGAGATAACTACAAGCTCAAACCCTAGCTGTGGTGGGTTGCTTTTTATGGTTTTCATGGGGGACTATGTGCATGTGTGCAGGAGCACACATGCAGCACAGTTGCTATTTCAGCTAAGGCCTTATAACAGAAGTTGAAAGTTACATTCAGGGGTCTGGGTGCTATTCCCTGCTGAGTCTGTACTACAGGCTACTAAAAATTCACAAGGCAGAAGAGTGAAGTTTAATTTGATCCCAATTGTGGTTGCTTTCTACAAGAGAGAGTATTACCCAGCATTAGCTTTTTAAGAAATTAAACCTGTACATCTTCTTAGTTATAAAGATTCCCCATAAAACAACCAGGCAACAAAATAAATAGCTCTAAAAGAGTGCTGACCTTTCCCTATGTATTGTATTGTGGGTGTTAAATTGAAAGCCTGGTTGAGACTATTCTAAATAGCGATGCAGTGGAACCAAAATTATTGTCTGGTCTTGGCTCACAGAAGGCCCTTCTAAACCAGAAGAGCTAGGAGAGCTCTCTAGAGAGTAAACACTGGAAGTATTGCTGAACTGCCACTTCCACCTTTAGGTTTCTTAGCAATGTGCAAGATTAGTTATTGATGTGCAAAACAACATCAAATTTTACCCATGATGAAACATCCTAAGGAAAAATAAACAAATAAAACAAAGAGGGAGGCCTCTGTGCCTTTATTTCCCACACACCCTTCCTCCAAAGTCTTTTTCTGCTTTATTCAGCACACATTCCAGAAGCAGTATATCTAAGAGTTTAGATAACAAGAACTTATGACAGCTGTGTTGCTTATGGTCAGATAACAACAGATACAGTTCCCCCACCTTTTGTTCCCAGCATTGCCGCTGGATGGTTGGCCTCTGTTGAGAAAAGCCAGAGCTGATCTTTGCTCCTCGCTTAGTTGAATGCTGCCAGATGTGTCACACATGAGCATCTCTCGAATCAGCTGAATCTGTCTTTCCTACAGACCAAAGCAGAGTAAAACAGCCTAACTAACCAGGGGAGAAAGCTTCACCTCAAATTTATGGGACAGGCAGACCAGAAGACATTAAAATACAGCATTATGCAAATGAGCCTTCAAGAAGGCTGCTACACCAATAGCATATTAATTCACATCAAGCCCAGGTTGTGTCTCCGATTTCTGACTGGTAAAATGAACTCCATCTAGAAGAGTGGGGTTTCTGCTACAGGACTTTTGGATCAAACTGCTAATCCAAGAGAAGGCAGTACTGCAAAATGAGAGTCCCAAAATAGATTTCACATAGCAAAAACACTTTAGTGTCATCTAATTAGGACAATTATTGGCTTCTTCTACAGCTCAAAGCAGCCACCCACCTTTCTAAATGGTGGAGCAAAATGCATTAAAATGGATATAAAGCTGTGATGCACTGGAACCAGACAATTTGAGCTTACTGAGGCATCTAACACTGTACGAAGATGAATTAGTCCCTCCTAGCAAAGGCTTGCCTTTGTACCATGACCCACGCTGGTACGTCAGAATGACAGTGCTCTATGTTCTAGCGTTCACAATGGTTGACTACATCTATCCCTTTACCCTAAATTAAGAGCAGTGATGAAGGAAAGACTTAAGAGTTGTCCTGCCTATATCAATGACAAAGTACTAGCTATTGATATCTTATATGAGGATGTTCTAGGTAGCACTTATAATCAACAATGAGACAGATCAAATATGCTAGGATTTCTCTGCCTTTCCCCCTAATTTTAATTCTTTAAATTCTCATTTGAAATCTGTCTATTAAGTAAAAGTTTCAAGTCTAAAGGAGAAAAAAATTTTTTCATTTAAATTTCAGCCTATGAAGAATAGGATTCCTTGGCTGCAATTTCAGCTCCAATCATAGACAAACTGCTTTTAGTTCTTTAATATAGCAGAAGAAACTGGGTATACCTGGGCAAGTGGAAACATTATCCGTTGATCTTCCCCCGTCCCCACTGTCACAGTTCTAGCATAAAAACAATACACACCAGCTTTTCACAGTCAGCCTCAGCTCGTTGTCTCCGTTTGATCTCTACATCCACCTGATTGCGTGCATGCTTCAGCTTAACATCCAGAGCACTACGCTCAGTCTCTACTTTCATCAAAAGATCCTTGTATTTGCCCAGCTCGTGATCTGTTCTCTGCCACTTTTTACGGAATTCTTCAAAGTCCTTTGCCAACTGGATAAATTCTAAGAAAAGGGGGAAACTTTAATAATTCAAGCACCAAACAGAGTATAAATGCTCTAATAAATTAGTCCTCTGGTTAGTTTTACTCCAAATGCATAATTAAGGGACCAGATGAACTATGGGCAAATCCATCTGAAAATAACCAGGAGCGGATCCTGGATATATGTTCATCACTCTGGATGAGAGCTTTGTGGGGAGCAATTCCTATTTCAATAGGCCAGTTACTTTTGGCTTAGCCAGTGGCATCTGCTATGGAATAAGTAAGTCATTAGTCACCTGGCTCCAGATGTAACACTAACAGTGAAAGCTCCTGAACAGAAGGCAATCAAAGGGGATACCTTTGGGGCAGCTGTCACCCACCAGGACAGTTACAGCTATAAAACAAAAACAGCCTCCTTTAGAGTCACGTATTGCTGCGCCAGAGAGGCGTTAAACAGCAAATTCAAATGTAACTGCTGTAATATGCTCCAGTAGATATAGATTAATATTACAGATGTCTAGGCCTACAATTGCATTCAGCTATATAATTATACAAATACTGATTTGAAAGTGAAGAGCCAATTTGCTTTTGCTGTTTAACACAGCCCTGAAGGGTATGTAAACATTCCAGTTGGAAAGACAGAGGAAGAGAAGATCATACTAGCTTTGGGTGAGTCACTGATAGAGGAACATGGACTCCTTTCAAATGTCTGCAAAGAAAGTATCCCTTCTAAGGCAGCACCTCAAAGCATGATAACCCTGGTGGCATCCGTTCTTATCACCTGCTACTGGCAAAGACTATTCTATAATGCCTTACTATTCTAGTTAACCTCAATCTACCTCTAAGCTTCACTCCACCAGCATCATGGAGGAACTTTCCAAGGTGTACATCTGCTGCAGGTTAAACTAACCCAGTTTACGGCTGAAACTAGGCCAAATTCACACAAAGCTAGCAGATTCTCAGGTAGTAAGGGTACTTCTCCCATTTGAATTTAACCTGAGAGCATAGAAATAATATAGTGCTTTTTTAAAGCAATTGTAATAATTTGACTAAATTTCAAACTTACAAATTAGGATAATAATTCAATCTAGAGAAACCAAGTCTGACACATAGGGAAACAGGTTTTTAGTAAACAATCGATTTTAGCAAAACAGGATATTATGACCCAGTTACCTTAGACAATACAAATATCAAGGATCTCAAAAAATAAAATATATTATTACAAAATTCAAATAGTTTTAAATGATATACTGGTTTAGTTAACAGTTTGGAACACATTACTAAGGGGTTTTTTCTCGTTAACTTAAACAAGAAGAAAACAAACAACATATCCTTTTGCAAATTTAACTATTTCAAAATTACAGATTCATAAGAAAAAATTAAAAACAAGAGCTGGTTCTTAGCCATGTTTACTCTCGCGATTCACCAAGCAATGCACTTATTATTTGTGTACTTTTTGATGTATGTGATACTTCCATTTTAAAGAATAAAGAACAGGAAACACACTTTTCAACTACAGTCTAAAAACTTTCTAGCTCCACACTGTGGTCAATTAAATGTTTCTAAATATAGTGTTGCCTACACACTCAAATATTTACTGAATTAAAAAACACTTTTGAGAATGAAAAGATTTTCATTTGACCTAATTTTGCTGGCTTGCTTGTTCCTTAGGATACTCCTTGAAAAGTCTTATTAAATTGGGGTTTTAATTCCCATTCATCGTTAATTGGCATACGTTACAGATCTAACTGAATTGGATAACAGAACTGAAACCAAATAAACTATCAGTTCATTTCAAGGAAGGAGTTCCTATTTTAATAGTACAAATGGTTAAATTACTAGTTTAGTTTGTTAGACCAAAACCAGAGCATTTGCATACATGACTAAGATATTACTTTTATGTACAATTCTGTTATGAACTAATTGTGCTAGCATGGGTCAAAAAGACACTTTGGACCACATACCAGGAAAAACTTTGATGTTGGAGATCAATAAACACAAATGGCATTTTTTTGGTCAGTGTGTGAATCACAATTCACTTTGGTACTAGCCCCTGTCATGAAGTATACATTCAAAAGGTTTATTAAATTCAAATTGTCTCTTTAAAAAAGTTATGTGTATATTAAATTACAAAATGCATCTATCAAAAAGGAGAAAGGAGAAGGGAAATTTCCTTAAAACAAATTAAGAATAATCTTAGATCCATTAAAAAAAAATCAGGACTTGGTTCATAGTTCAGCAGAGAGATTAAAGCAGCTCCAGAAATCCTGTTTTTTTCAGCTCACTCCTGCTAGGGCCTTTGTATAGGCTCTTGTCTTTCTCACTACCTTCTAAGCTTCTTAAGGGCAAGGACCCTGTGTCTCTTCTGCTTTTTTATCCCCAGGGCCTTACACTCTACCCAGCACATAGTAGGCACTTAAATGTTCAATGAGTGACTGAACAAAATTGTTGTTCAGATCAAATTTAAACTCCAGGCATCCAGGCCCACCTCACCAGTCTGATCAAACTTCCCATCACTACCCAATACCTCTTTCTAGCTAAACCAATTTGTCCCTGCCCCAGGAAAGACCTGTGTTCATTTCTGTCTTCTCACTTAGGATCAAGCTATGCTCTCCAAATGGAATGCCCTACCTACTCTTCTTCTTTTTTTTTTTTGGCTGTGCAACGCAGCTTATGGGATCTTAGTTCCCTGACCAGGGGTTGAACCCGGAACCACAGCAGTGAAAGCACTGAGTCTTAACCACTGGACCGCCAGGGAATTCCCCACTCTTCTTTATGTATCCATTTTTCTAGTCCCAACTGCTCTGTGAATCCTTTCCTAATTTATTTGCTCCATTTTTCTATACTTCCCCAAAGCATATATTTTTATACTTGCATTATCTTCTGTTTCATGAGACAGAATCCTGTCTCTGAAACTTAAATACCTTAATTTTCTTGAAGACAGGCACCATGTCACATACACTTTAGTATCACCTACTGCATATAGCATAGCACCAACCTAGTATGGTGTTGGCACACAATAGGCACCTGATAAATATTAAGTTATATTTATTCCTAATTTACACACCAACGTCAAAAAAGTTCAGGCGTCCCATGATAAAAATAGAAGACAAAAATCATGTAGACTGGGGAAAACAAAGATAAAATATCTAGGCTATTAAAGTCATTTTATTTGAATATTAACTTTCACTCTGATCTTTAGGTAACCTTGGACTTAGCTTTAAAAAAAAAAACTATAACTATACAAAAAGGAGAAAGAGGAATGAAGTTATGATGAAAAGCAAGAGTAAGGAGTCAGGGGACACATAGGGATGGGAGGAATTCCTAGGATCTAAGAAGAGGACAGACTGGGGTGGTTGCAGAAAAGGAGATTCTAGAGTCTAGAAAACACTAAGCCACTTTAGTTCCTCAAAATCCAACATTCCGGGACTTCCCTGGTGGTCCAGTGGTTAAGACTCCACAATCCCAATGCAGAGGGCCCGGGTTCAATCCCTGGTCAGGGAATTAGATCTCACATGCCGCAACTAAGACCTGGCAAAGCCAAAAAAAAAAAAAAAAAGCCAACATTCCAAGTTAGGGATTTGGAGAGGGAAGAAAACGTACCTCTGGGCTTCCCTGGTGGCACAGTGGTTAAGAATCCGCCTGCCAATGCAGGGGACACAGGTTCAAGCCCTGGTCCGGGAAGTTCCCACATGCCGCGGAGCAACGAAGCCCATGCTCCACAACTACTGAGCCTGCGCTCTAGAGCCCGCGAGCCCCAACTACTGAGCCCGTGTGCTACAACTACTGAAGCCCGCATGCCTAGAACCCGTGCTCCACAACAAAGAGAAGCCACCGCAATGAGAAGCCCGCACACTGCAACAAAGAGTAGCCCCTGCTCACCACAACTAGAGAAAGGCAGCGCACAGCAACGAAGACCCAACGCAGCCAAAAATAAATTAAAAAAAAAAAAAACCAACGTACCTCTATTTTATAACAGAAATCAAGGGAAGATAGAAATTTGCTTATAAAATAAAGGTTCCTGGGGCTTCCCTGGTGGCGCAGTGGTTGAGAGTCCGCCTGCCGATGCAGGGGACACGGGTTCGTGCCCCGGTCTGGGAAGATCCCACATGCCGCAGAGCGGCTGGGCCCGTGAGCCATGGCCACTGAGCCTGTGCTCCGGAGCCTGTGCTCCGCAAGGGGAGAGGCCACAACAGTGAGAGGCCCGCCTACCGCAAAAAACAAACAAACAAACAAACAACAACAACAAAAATAATAATAAAGGTTCCTGTAAAAATAAATATCTTGTATTTTGGGGGGGGCATAATTATCTCAAAAGGTATTTTCACAACTAGTATCTCATTTATCTTGAAATCCTCATGGCAAAATTCCTTTTTTACAGTTGGAGAAACAGACACAGAAATAACAGTTAAAAGCCAGCACTAGTTACTGAGACTCCAAACCTCAGGTTCCTCCCTCTGCCCCCAAATACTATCAGCTGCCTCCTCCTAGAGATCTTAATCACAATCTCTTCCACCCATTTCTCCTTATTTGCACCTTCACAATCACCACTCCAGTTGGGGCTCCCCATTGCCTCTTTCCTGAGCTATGGCAACCATGTCCTAATCAACCTCCCAGCCTCCACTTCTGATGCAGCCTCCACCTCTGCCAGGGTAACCTTCTAAAAGCACGGTTCTGATTAAACCACTTCCCTTTACTCTTATTCCCCTCACACTCCACACCCTCTTGTCTCCACTCAGGTGGCTCCCCTGACCCTAAATGCCCTCTTTCATGTCTGTCTGTTGGGATCCTACCCTATACCTAATCTAAGGCTCAACTCAAACCCTACTTTTTTCCATAAAGCCATTATTTGCTGAGTGAACCTGAATTTTAAGATCTCTTATTCAATACTCCTCCCCACTAGACTCCAAAGCAATCCATCTTCTGAGATGATGTGACCTCAAAGAGAAGCCTAATTAGTATGCCATCATGGTTACTGAGTTGGTACCAGATGATAGGGTCATGCAACAGCTATTAGAGAGAGAAAATAGAATATTGTTTTGAAAGGCCTGTAAGTAGATGAGAGCTATCAAAAACATGAATCAGGGCTTCCCTGGTGGCGCAGTGGTTGAGAATCTGCCTGCCAATGCAGGGGACACGGGTTCGAGCCCTGGTCTGGGAAGATCCCACATGCCGCCGAGCAACTGGGCCCGTGAGCCACAACTACTGAGCCTGCGCGTCTGGAGCCTGTGCTCCGCAACAAGAGAGGCCGTGATAATGAGAGGCCCGCGTACCGCGATGAAGAGTGGCCCCCGCTTGCCGCAACTAGAGAAAGCCCTCGCACAGAAACGAAGACCCAACACAGCCATAAATAAATAAATAAATAAAAATTAAAAAAAAAAAAAAACATGAATCAAATTAAAGAAAATATTGAATGGCACAAGCAAGACACCATACTAAGTACTATGGAGATTGTTTTTTTCTTTGTTCTTAAGTTTAAGACACAGTTCTTGCATTACTTTTGTACCAATGAGACTGACTTAACAGCAACACCCGCTAAATTAGGTATACATGAAAACCTGAAATAGGAGAGCATGATAACACAAAGAAAAGCTGGTAAAGAAAAATTCCCTTACATCACTTAGGTCAGTGCTATCAGCCCCACCTTTCTTTCTCACTAATCTACTTCCCAGAAGACTACTGTGTCACCACTTCCTTTTTCTTCCCAGCTCTCCACCCAACCTCCTTTATTACAAAGCATCAAATAGGTAGGTGAAAGCAGATGAACTGTCCCTCCTTCAAAAAGAAACTCATTTTTCTCCTCTTCAATTGAAAATGTTTTATAGAACACAGGGAAAACCCAGGATAAAAAATGTAGACAACTACTACTCTAAAGAAAAAAGGCAACATCCTTAGAAATTCAGTAGATTTTGCCCAGTTCATGATAAGAAAATGAAACTGACGACTAATGCCAACTATTTAGTGAAAAGAGAACCTTGATAATGAAAAAAGTCCGGGTAAAACCCATTTAAAAACAACTACAGGAAAATAAGTGACCATTTAGAATGAGTGTCCATTAAGCTTTGACCACAGATAAATGACCATCATTTTCTTTTTAGATAACTCAAATGAAAAGCAATTTTAGGACTGGAATACACTTTGGCTTTGCAGAAAACCCAAATCTGAAATCTGTTTTTTCTCGTCACACAGGCCAGCTCAGAATGACTTACGGACTTCATTTCCTTCACTGAGAATCTCCATCCGGCGTACAAGCTGCTCAAACAGATTCCGCATATTCAGCATCATAGTCTCCATCTTTCTGCCAAGAAATCAAATATACATTAGGGGTCCTGCCATCTCCCCCAGACAAAAGATTCAGGAGCAATCCAGTACAGTGATCAGTGACTAACATCTAGACTCTTCCATGTGTAGCTACCACTATGAGAATCTCGAGCTAACAACTGATGTTTTTTGTAATCCTTATTATAAAAACAAAGTTGGAATGTTTAAGACTCTAAGACTCATTTGAAAATTACAAACGCATTTCAGTCCCCTGAATATAACACCCCTTCCTGCCTACTTCTTTTCCTCCACTCTGCAATCACTCTGGAGCTGAGAAGCAATTAGGGACAAGTATGTCAGTTGATTACTAGGTGACCAACTACTTAGTCAAGCCTATCAATATAACATTTTTGCCACTTTAATCCTGCTGCACTTTGGAGACCTTCAATGTAACTTAAAAGGTTTATTTTTAATTTAATCTTTAGCTAGTACCCCTGTTGCAACTGTCTTTTAAAACGCAGGACATGGTCAGCACATTTCCTACCAACAGCACAGATGACGTCACACAAGTGATTAAGTGGGGAAATTGCCAGCTCAGCAGCTCAAGAATTATTTCTGTAATGCAGGGCTCTCTGCTGGACTGCGTGCAGGGACTATGTCTAATAAATTTATACTAAGTATAGGCAAAGGATTATGTTGTACCATATTCTGGCATCAAGGAGACAATACACCACCTTCACAGTTAGAAGGGCAAAGGAAAAATCATTTGCTACTGTGTTCTGTAATAGTGAATTTCAGTCTTCATATTTCCCCCCGCAAAGACTTGCTGATATTACATTAAAAATGGTGTCCTTACAGGCAGTTCTATTCCAAATAGACTTTAACTGGGAACACTTTGAGGAACTAAGATCTTCAAGAAAGAAAGAAATCAGCGGGACTTTATGAAAATTATCAAGGAAATGAAATTAAAAAATCAAATTTCATTTGAAAATTGAATGTCCTCAGAAACACCATTAAAGGATTCTTCTTATGTTTCTCCTAATCACCCCTTCAACGTTCTAGTCCAGGCCCTTTTTTCATGCATCTAAATAAAATTTTAAGAACTCTTTTACGAAGGTTTAGTGATTTTACAATGTTTGTAAGATTGTACCATAAGCTATGAGAGCAAGAAAGGGCAGAAAAAACACAAAGGAAAAAGGAATATATAAACATAAAGATATTTTCTATTAAATGCTACAGATTTATTCATTTGTACTTGTATGATGGTTGCTCTAATAGCAAAAAAGCTTTCAATTCCAAGCTTGGATGCAATATATACATGAATTAGGGCTGGAAACCAAGATTTTCAAATGGCAATGTATCTGTTCCAAGCTACATAATCACGGCAAGCTGCTAAGCAACCAGACCAACAAATTTATTACAAAGCTCTTCCTCTAAACTAAGAACAAAAGTAAAAGAATAGCATTAAAACTGGTAGGAAGAGATGTGGAAGTCATGGAGATGCCCATGGGTTTTAACAATATGACAAAAAAGGCAAATACTTCTAAGTGCTACAGGACAGAAAACAGGGGCAGGGCATTCAGTAGCCTATTCAAATGATGATTTCCTTTGGCTCCCAATAAAAATGAAAGACAGTGATCAGTTTTGTTTTTGTTTTTTTTTAAACGTTTATTGCACCCAGCATATTTTTGGGGGGCTGCACCTCACAGCATGCAGCATCTTAGTTCCCCAACCAGGGATTGAACCCGAGCCCCCTGCAGTGGAAGCGCGGTGTCCTAACCACTGGACCACCAGGGAATTCCCAGTGATCAATTTTTTAATTTTTATTTCTTTGGCTGTGTTGGGTCTTTGTTGCTGCGCGTGGGCTTTCTTTAGTTGTGGTCAGTGGGGGCTACTCTTCATGTGGTGCGCGGGCTTCTTATTGTGGTGGCTTCTCTTGTTGTGGAGCATGGGCTCAAGGCACGTGGGCTTCAGTAGTTGTGGCGCATGGGCTCAGTAGTTGTGGCTCTCAGGCTCTAGAGTGCAGGCTCAGAAGTTGTGGCGCACGGGCTTAGTTGCTCTGTGGCACGTGGGATCTTCCCGGACCAGGGCTCAAACCCATGCCCCCTGCAGTGGCAGGCAGATTCTTAACCACTGAGCCACCAGGCAAGTCCCCCCAGTGATCAGTTTTAATATGGGGTATTACTGGTTTCTATCATCTCTGCACTCATCTGTATATTCTGAGACTATAAGACAGTGAGCTCAGTACATAGGGAAACTTCTATCTGTCTAGGAATCCAGAAAAGGAAAATGTGACAGAGCAACTAGGGTACTGAAAACTGGTTATTTAAAAAAAAAAGAAAGAAGGGACTTCCCTGATGGCGCAGTGGTTGAGAACCCACCTGCCAATGCAGGGGACATGGGTTCGAACCCTGGTCCAGGAAGATCCCATGTGCCGCAGAGCAGCTAAGTCTGTGCACCACGACTGCTGAGCCTGCGATCTGGAGCCCACAAGCCACAGCTGCTGAGGCCCGCATGCGCCTGGAGCTCGTGCTCTGCAACAGGAGAAGCCACCGCAATGAGAAGCCTGCGCACCACAGCAGAAGTGGCCCCCGCTCGCGGCAGCTGGAAGGCCTGCGCGCAGCAACAGAGACCCAACACAGCCTATATATATATATATATATATATATATATATATATATATATATATATATATATATATATATATATATATAAATAAATGGCACTACCCTTAAACACACACACACACACACACACACACAAAATTCAGAGGGTTTTTATGTCTTAAATGACAATATAACAACCTGATTCCTTGTCTCCTTTAAGAGAAACTCCTCATTTTCTCAAGTTCCTCTATTCTTCTTTCCTATTTTCTTTGTGCATACCACTCCCTAGAGTGAGTGCTGTGGGAAGGTACTTTCTTGAAAACACAACCTGATTCCTGAAAAGACTATAGACACAGAGTACCTACCTGTGGACATCTCACCATAGTAACTATTATCTCATAGAACTACCTCGATCTACATTGTTCTCCTATCATTGTTCTCCTATCTCCTACTACCTAGGAGATAGCTGTTTGACTAAACATATCAAACTACCTCACTTTAGTCATTACATCTCTACAGACAACTCATCCACTTCTCTCTCCAGCCCTCACCTCTCTCCTAAGTCAATCTTGTAACTCTCAATTTGTCTCGGATGCCCTGGATGTTGAGCTTGATTTTGAGACATCATTCTATCCTTCCCCCACACATCATCAACTACTTTACCCAATGACCTACCGTACTCCCTCTCCTACCGACACCCAACTTTGATTTCCTTATTTTTATCGTTCTCCCAGTCACTCAGTTCCAAACCTCAGAGTCACCTTAAGTTACTCCCTTTCCTACAAGTATAATCACCAAACTCTGTGGATTCTTCTCTCATGTGTGTTATACCCAGCCTGTCATCACTTGCAGGTCATTAACACTCACTTCAACTGGCCTCCCTGCCCCCAGTCTTTCCCCAACTACTTTGCTCAATTGGCACTCAGACACCTCATACTCTAATTTAACTTTACCATGTTTCTATCCTATAACCCAGCTCAACTGTAGATTTGAGAGGAGAAACCTTACATTTGGCACTGCTGTACTGCACAAAGACTCAGTATTTTTAAAAAATAGTTGATAAATCGAAGTCAGAGAACAAACACATGAACGAACACACACACACAGAGACACACACACACAGAGACACACACACGCCCTCCCCCCCCATGATTCTACTGTCAAAAGAATTTCCATTGTACCTGAACACCAATGTTTAATATAGATGAAAACAGAACAGTTAAAAGAAAGGTGAGGGGGCAGAAGCCCTAGGATAAAATTTTAGTTCTTGGGCTTCCCTGGTGGCGCAGTGGTTGAGAGTCCACCTGCCGATACAGGGCACACGGGTTTGTGCCCCGGTCGAGGAAGATCCCACATGCCGTGGAGCGGCTGGGCCCGTGAGCCATGGCCGCTGAGCCTGCGTGTCCGGAGCCTGTGCTCCGCAATGGGAGAAGCCACAACAGTGAGAGGCCCACGTACCGCAAAAAAAAAAAAAAAAAAAAAAAAAAATTTTAGTTCTTCTATTTACCCGTTGTATAACCTTGCATAAGTCACTTAAATTCTGATAAACATCTATAAATGGGAATGATAATACTTGTCCTATTTACCTCACAGAATATTACAAATTAATGTAGGTAAAAGTTTTACACCGTATAAATTGAACCTCATTATAAGAATATAGGGTATTGGACTTCCCTGGTGGCGCAGTAGTTAAGAATTCACCTGCCAATGCAGGGGACACGGGTTCGAGCCCTGGTCCAGGAAGATCCCACATGCTGCAGAGCAACTAAGCCCGTGCGTCACAACTACTGAAGCTTGCGCTCTAGAACCCGCAAGCCACAACTACTGAGCCCACGTGCCACAACTACTGAAGCCCGCGCGCCTAGAGCCCATGCTCCACAACAAGAGAAGCCACCGCAATGAGAAGCCTGAGCACCACAACGAAGAGTAGCCCCCACTCACCACAACTAGAGAAAGCCCCTGCGCTGCAACGAAGACCCAACACAGCCAAAAGTAATTAATTAATTAATTAATTAATTTTTAAAAAGAATATAGGTTATTATAGTGGGTATAAATTTTTTGCTTTTGTTTTGGTCTGATTGTTGTTATTTACATCCTAGAACAGTGATTACCAAATCATAGCTGGAACCCAGATCAAAAAGAAAGGAGGAGATAGCAAAACTTGACCTGGTCTAGGCTCTTAAACAAGCTCTTCGACATGAGGCTCATAGCATCTGAAAAGAGTTAATTTTTCCTCTAACATAGATTTACTTTGGGCAATCCAAAAACAGCACTAGAAAATATAATCCTCTTCTCTTTATATGCTAAGGGACCATGTATTTTTATTAACGTGCTACAGAAGTGACTCTCAGGAATTATTTATAGATGCCAAAAATATCTTTCTGTATCAGTACTAACTCTGATATCTCAGCCAAATTGTAGCTTGAAAAGCTAAAATTTACTCATCCTATTCAATGTCAATTGAGAATGGCCTTAATTTTCCTGCTGGGTCACATTTTTACCCTCATGAATACTTCTGTATTTCCCCCCCTTTATTATTTAGCTCATAGCTAGGAGATACACTAATGTGAAAGGAAACAAAAACAAAGTCATACTGCAGTACATTGCTTTGCAGCTGTAAAACAGATGTCACTTTTTCACCACAGAGGCGGCTGCCTTTCGGGAAAGCTGAAATGATCCTTGTGTGTAGCAAGGAAATCAGATTGTTGAGTGCTTTAAACAAAAAGGTGATAGAGAATCTCAGCTGTTATTGATGAGAAGCCCCAGAGGTGGAGAAGTCACTGTGTTACAGATTCCCAATCTGTGAGTATCCCTAAGGGAGCAATTTGGCATCACCAGGAAAGAGTCTCAGCTTGATGTGATTGCTTTGAGTCCCCAATTTAATTTCAATCACCCAGCCAAGAGAACAGAGATCATCTTTCAGAATAACAGACTATTACAGATCTTACTGCAGAGTATCCTGCGAAAAGTCTCTAGCCTCTTCTTCCTCCCCTTACAAACAACATTATTAAGAGACCTATACATCAGGTTTTAGATGCATTGAGGGTGTTAAATACTGTCACACAAAGCAGTGCGTTTTTCAGGGAAGAGTTTTAATGAAAAACATTCTCACAAACATTACTAAATCTGGAGAGTCCCAAGAAATCAACCATACAGGTTCTCTGTTCTCTGCTGCCAAGAAAAAACATTCCCTAAGACTGTCTCAATACTACAAGATTCTTTCAAATGAAAGCATTTTGGAATAATTCTTTTTCCCAAATGTCCAGCTTCTGCTTCACCATATCAAAACCTCCATTCAACTGGCAGGCAGAAGGAATATCTTGAAACTGAATGTTCTCATAAGCAAGTCAATTGCAGAAAGAGTAAACAGAACATCCTCAGTCCAACATGAATGAAGATTAAAGTATGGAATGGGAGGGAATTTCCCGGCAGTCCAGTGGTTAGGGCTCTGCACTTTCACTGCCAAAGGCCTGGTTCGAGCCCTGGTGGGGGAACTAAGATCCCACAAACCCCTGCAGCATGGCCCAAAAAACAAAACGAAACAAAACAAAAAATGGAATGGGACAAGTTGAATTACTATTTTTCAGAAAATGATTGCCAGTGTTATGCTAAGTTCTCCTCTGATTTTTTCTTCTGTGAACTCCTTCCATTCCAAACTGTTCCATTCCTCAGGGTCTAGTATAAGTCATACCAACTCACTAAAGCATTCCCTAACCATTTTAGTCCAAAATAACCTCTTTATTATCTATAACACTCATCTGGTAGATATAAAACACTGCCTCATACTGTTAATTTTCTATGTTCAAAAAAAAAAAAAAAAAAAAAAAAAAGGACATCCCTGGTGGTCCAGTGGTTAAGACTCCGGGCTTCTACTGCAAAGGGTGAGGTTCGATCCCTGGCAGGGGAACTATGATCCCCACATGCTGCAAGGTGCGGCCAAAAATTTTAAAAAAAGAAAAAAAAAAGTTATTTAATGGTGAAACTAAAACCTCACCACCCTAAACAACTATATGCACCTCCCTATCTAATCTTTGCCCATTATGCACTCATATTTCATCGAATTGCAATCATAGATTTATACATAATTTTGTGTTTTACTTTTTTTTAATCATGTTTCCTTTAAGTTACAAAAAGTTCATGAAGGGGCCTCCCTGGTGGCGCAGTGGTTGAGAGTCCGCCTGCCAATGCAGGGGATACGGGTTCGTGCCCTGGTCCGGGAGGATCCCGTATGCCGCGGAGCGGCTGGGCCCGTGAGCCATGGCCGCTGAGCCTGCGCATCCGGAGCCTGTGCTCCGCAACGGGAGAGGCCACAACAGTGAGAGGCCCGCGTACCGGAAAAAAAAAAAAAAAAAAAAAAAAAAGTTCATGAACATTTATTTAACTGTTCTCTTCCTTGGACATTTAGGTAATTTCGTTTTTCTGTTACATCTACTTAGAACCTCTCACATGGTCACTCCCTCACTTCCTTCAGGTTTTTATTCAAATGTCATCGCCTCTTACAGATGGCCAATAGGCACATGGAAAGATGCTCAACATCGCTAATTATTAGAGAAATGCAAATCAAAACTACAATGAGGGTCTTCCCTGGTGGCGCAGTGGTTGAGAGTCCGCCTGCTGATGCAGGGGACACGGGTTTGTGTCCCGGTCCGGGAGGATCCCACATGCTGTGGAGCGGCTGGGCCCGTGAGCCATGGCCGCTGAGCCTGAGTGTCCGGAGCCTGCGTGTCCGGAGCCTGTGCTCTGCAATGGGAGAGGCCACAGCAGTGAGAGGCCCGCATACCGCAAAAACAAAACCAAAAACAAACAAAAAACTACAATGAGGTACCACCTCATACAAGTCAGAATGGCCATCATTAAAAAGTCTGCAAATAAATGCTACAGAGGCTGTGGAGAAAAGGGAACCCTCCTACACTGTTGGTGGGAATGTAAGTTGGTGCAGCCACTATGGAAAACAGTATGGAGGTTCCTTAAAAAACTAAACATAGAGTTACCAAATGATCCTGCAATCCCACTCCTGGGCATATATGTGGAGAAAACTATGATTTGAAAAGATACATGCACCCAATGGTCACAGCAGCACTATTTACAATAGCCAAGACATGGAAACAACCTAAATTTCCATTGACAGATGAATGGATAAAGAAGATGTGGTGTATATATACACAAATAGAACACTACTCAGCCATAAAAAAGAATGAAACAACGCCATCTGCAGCAACATGGATGGACCTAGAGATTATAATAAGTGAAGTAAGTCAGAAAGAGAAAAGACAAATACCATATGATATCGTTTATATGTGGAATCTAAAATATGGCACAAATGAACTCATTTACAAAACAGAAACAGACTTAGACACAGAAAACAAACTTACGGTTACCAAAGGGGAAAGGGGGTGGGATAAATTATGAGTTTGGGATTAGCAGCATCAAACTACTTTATATAAAACAGATAAAACAACAAGCTCCTACTGTATAGCACAGGGAACTAGATTCAGTAAACTATAATGGAGAAGAGCATGAAAAACTATATATATATATATATATATTAAAAAAACGGAATCACTTTGCTGTACACCAGAAACTAATACAACATTGTAAATCAACTACACTTCAATTTTTTAAAAAGTCATTGTCTCATTCTTAACCACACTATTTTAAGTTGCATCTTTCCCCCCAACACTTCTCTGCTTTATTTTGCTCAAAAGCACTCATCTCCATCTAACATACGTATATATTAACTTACTTATTTTGTTTATTGTCTGTCTCCCCAATAGTTTAAGTTCCAAGAAGGCAGAGATTTTTGTTTGTTCATCGCTGAGCCCCTGGTGCCTAGAACAGTGCCTGACACTTGGCAAATGATTACCAAATATTCACCGAATAAATAAACTGAACATCACCGAGGACAGTGTTTTTCTTCAGGTGGCCGTATGCCTTAAAATGGATTTTCAAGGCTGGGATTACCAAGTCAGGGGGTAAAAGCCTCTTATGACTCTTGATAAACAGTGCCAAAATATTTTCTAAAAGGGCTGTACTAATGTACAGTACTCTCAACAGTGTAAAGGCCTACTAAAGGTAACACAATCTGTTACCTTTCTAAGTTCTATTAACCCAAATAAACCGCAAGCTCCTTTTAAGCCAAGTAAGATTGTCTTGTACTTACATTTTGCACTTAATAAGTACCTGTTGAATGATTAAGCTATAGGAAAAGCGTCTTCTCTAAACACTTTCAATAACTCGAAAAGCTCACCTTCCACATTGAAGAGTATGATGACGTTTCTTTAAAAAAAAAAAAAGGCTTATCTTCCCACCCACCCCACGTTCCTATGCACACCCTCTGCCGAGGAATGAAATCCTGAAGAGGGATGTATGTGAAATGGCCTCGTTGTTACTAAGGCTGGGATTTAGGACGGGAAAGGCAAGATGTCATTGCCTACCTAGACACACACAGCCCACTAGGGAGAGGGGCTCCACTCGGAGCCGCGCCGGCCTCTCAAACACCAGGGCTTGCTTTTCCCTTCGAAAAAGTCTTGTTCCTCTGGAGAACGGGGGTGTTAGCCCACCCACTCCCTAACTCTGTCTTTAAGTGAGAGCCACTTCTTTGGGGTGCCTCCTGCCCTGTTCAAGCCACCATCTCAAGAAGACGCCCCCGGCTTTCCGCAAAACACGGCGCCAAGAAAGAAGCAACCCACTTCCCAGCCACCACCCCCTCAGGCTGCCCGCGCCCCCGGCCCATGGAGAGCCTTCAAAGGAGGGGCTGTAGGTGCCGGCCTCCACCACGACCCGCGAGGGGGCCACGGCTCACAACCGCGGACGCCTGCCTCCCACCACAAACCCAGCGCCAGACCCACCTTTTCTCGCAACTCCCAGCACCCACTTGGCCGGGTCCCCCGGGCCCCACCTGGGCGGCCTTCCACTTCTCTCCGCGCCTCACCCAACGGCAGAGACGCTCCTCGCGGCCAGCTCCTGTTTGAAATCCGGCACCAACCAATCACAGAGAAATTTATTCCTCCCGCGCTGTTTCCCCCCTACGCTGCGTCGCACGCGTCGGGGCCACGGGGAGGGGGCGGGGACAAGGCTGAGCATGCGCGTTCTGATAGAGCGAAGCCAAAGGCAACCATCTTGACTAAGGTCAACCGTTTTTTGTTTTTTGTTGTTGTTTCCCCCTTCCCCCCACCCCCTCCGGAGCCCTTTCCTGAAGCCATTCACGATACCATGTTGACTACGGGCAAGTGATACTTCTTGAGTGCAAATTTTTCTTGGCCTTACTGTTTTCTCCAAACTGGGAAATAGGACTTTTGGAAACTGTTAACTGAACAGTGTCTCATCTCCCGATTGAATAGGAAGAATTCCGGAAGGAGATAGAACAGCAGTCATTTACAACCCTATATGCTGAGCTGTACACTGCCTTCATTCATTCCTGCATTCCAGGTTTTCATTTGACACACATTTATTAAGTGCACCAAATTTGTAACAAGGACTCTCCTAGGAACTGGAAAAATAAAGATGACATGATATCTACTTTCCAGTAGCTACACATCGGGAAAACAAAAATAAATATTAAATGAAAGCGCCACGATTTCATTTAATAAACGTTCATTTAGAACTTGGCATTGTGCTAACACGGGGCTTTCATACTTTCTTTTAATCCAAATCCACAGTGAGAAACAGATTTTGCATTACAACCACGTAGTACAGAACTCTGCTTATCTTACTCCATGAATGTATTTTGAACTATTTTTTTCCTATTCTCTTACCACCACCTCTGCCATGTTGGTTGTCCCTACCTCATTGAATTTATTAATGATTAGCTACCTGCAACTTGAAAAAAATACTGGCTAATGCATGCAAGAAGCAGTATGGTTTAAAGGGAAGATCACAGGTTTTATAACCAGAAAATTGACTCCATTTAAACAAACACTGTGGAGCACTTTTGTGCCTCTGCACACTGCTGAACCAGCTGCATCATCACTTTTTAACCCTTCTGTACTTCACTTCCTCCAACTATAAAACAGAAATAACAGTATCAACTCTATCTCACAGGCTTATTCCTAGATCAAACAGGAGAGTATGTGGAACACTATCAAAGTTTACACTTTGTAAACTGTAATAAAGATTTTTCTTATTATTCAGAAAGAGATGAAGAAATATTAACTGTACATATATTATCCCATTTAATCCTTTCCACAACCCTTCAACGTCAGGAGCACTCATTTAGTTGATTAGTTGAGTGCCTCCTACACCTATAATACAGTTAAACATATACAAGAACAGAACATGTGTAAAGTGCTTTAGAAGCACAGATGAGGAAGCAATTAATCCTATCAGGGGAGCGGGAGTGTTAGAAAAGCCTACAGAGACTTGTTATCTGAGCTTGGACTTGAAGTATGAATAGGAATTTACCTGATACAAAGGGGAGGCAATTCCTGCCAATGTGACCTCTCAGAAATGAGTCACATGTATATATAATAAATACACAAGCAAAGGATTTGTGAAGGTTTAGTGCTGTGAAGGAATATTTACCTTAACATACAGGTAACTTTGGGGGTTCAGTGGGTGTGACACCTCTTGTGCAGCTTGGGCCTGAGGAGGGGAAGAAGCTAGCAAAGAATGACCAGACTAGGAAAGGATGGGACTTTATCCTGTAATTGACAAAATGACAAGACAATGGGGCCTGGGTTGACTCCGACTATGTTTGCATTTTACATAGGTCGTACCCGCAAATGGCATGGAGGATTGTCTGGAGAGGGGAAAATCTGAAGGTAGAAAGACTCTTGCTTCATTGTTAGGGAGAGGACCTGAGCTAAATTAGGCCAGTGGCAGCGGGGATAGAAAGGAGGGGATGGGTGGGAAAGACATTCATGAAATGAAATGAATTTATTAAATGATTGGATCTAGGGGTTGAGGGAGAGAAGGGGGTATAAAATGACTCAGCTTTCTCCCTCTCCCTTTCACCCCTTATCCAATTACTTAGCGCAGCTCTTAAGTATCTCTTGTATGTACCCACTTTACTTCTTCCTACCTTCACCACCCTAATCCAATTCAGTGGTCCAAGCCATCAGTGAATCTGTTTACCCCTCACTTGCATTCTTTACATCCTGAATTATCTTTTTTTTATTTTAATTTTTTAATATTTATTTAATTTATTTGTTTGGTTGCGTGGGTCTTAGTTGTGACATGCATGTGGGATCTAGTTCCCTGATCAGGGATTGAACCTGAGCCCCCTGCATTGGGAGCGAGGAGTCTTACCCACTGTGCCACCAGGGAAGTCCCCTGAATGATCTTCTAAAAATACAATTCTAATCATGCCTCTCTTTTGTTTAAAACCATTAATGACTTCAACTTCCTCCCAATAAAGACCAAAATCCTTACTAAGGCTCTCCTAACCTGGCCCTGGCTTGCCCCTAGAGCTGCACTTCCTGACCCTCTGGCGTTTGCAGTTCTTCCTCACCCTTACAGCCTCTTTACCTGGCTAAATTCTACTCAGCCTTTTGGGCAGCTGAGATGTTTTCTGCCTTGCTCAGGGAGGTCTCTGAGGCCTAGAGCCATGCTTTTGCTACAAGCTTCCCCATCATCCTCTTCCTCCCTGTCACACATGTCAGCTCATCTGTTTCATCTTCCTGGTTCTTCTAGTCACCAGCTATATGGCCTTTCAGAAGTCATCTGTGCCTTTGCTCACTCATCTATAAATGTAAATCATAATAATACCTATTTCATAGAGTTGTTGAGAGGAATAAGTGAGATATCCATGTAAAGCAGTTGGCACACAGGACTTCCCTGGTGGTGCAGTGGTTAAGAATCCTCCTGCCAATGCAGGGGACATGGGTTTGAGCCCTGGTCCGGGAAGATCCCACGTGCCGCAGAGCAAATAAGCCCGTGAACCACAACTACTGAGCACACGAGCCTGCGCTCTAGAGCCCGCGAGCCACAACTACTAAGCCCACACACCACAACTGTTGAAGCCCCTGCGCCTAGAGCCTGTGCTCCGCCACAAGAGAAGCCTGACCACAACGAGAAGCCCAAGCACCACAAGGAAGAGTAGCCCACACTCCCAGCAACTAGAGAAAGCCGGCGGGCGGCACCAAAGACCTAAATGCAGCCAAAAATAGGTTTAAAAAAAAAAAGTTCACACAGTTCCTGGCACAGAGTAAGTGCTCCGTAAATATTCCTGATTTTCCCTACTAGACTGTAAACTTCCAGAGAACAGAGACGGTACTCCTCTCATTTACTGCTATAATCTCTTGCTTTTGCAGCTCCAATAAATAGTCCTTTGGGTGAGCGGAGGTGAGTTCAATAGGATGGTGGAAGCATTCCACTCCATCACCCAAATTCTGTCCCAAATGATGGATGAGGGTTGGTGACACTGCCCCCCCCCAATTCCTCCCTCCACCCAAAGCACTACCACACCCCTCCCATTCCACTCAACCCCCTTCCCTGCTGCACCAGCCCGGTGAGAAGAAAGCACAGGAAAGGTGAGGGTGGGGGGGCGGGGCCGGGGTGGGGGGTCTTAAACCTCTTTCTTCCCAAACTATAGTTGCCTGGGTAGAGAAGCATCCTGGGGCTGCACCTGTAACGGAAAAAGCATGAGAACTGATGCCAGAAAGCATGGATTCGATTCCAGCTCGGCCACCTATTAGACGCGAAATGTTGGCTGGTTTTTTAATCCCTCGCATTGGGAGAGCCCCACGCACCGGATGGTTCGGAGGTGCCAGCGAGATAACGATTGTAAACGGGCCTCTGTCAGCTGGAACGCGCCGTCGGAGGATGCGTTAGCACCGCTGCGCCCGCCCTCGCCGCCGCACGAGGCAGAACCCTCACCCAACTCCGGCGCGCGGGAGCAGCTAATGGGATTTATGCTAATGCGAGGACGCGGATGACCGGCCGAGCGCGCCGCCCCGCCGCCCCCCGCGCCCCACCTCTCGCCCGGCGGGCCGCCTGCCCAGAAATCGCGACCGGGGAACGGGCACCGTCCGTCGCTGGGCAGTGGGGGGGCCTGGCGGGGCGGGGCGGGGCGAGACTCGGCCCGTGGCAGCGGGCCGTCTAGTCGTCGCCCAGTGTTTGTCTTCATCCTTTCTCCCCCTCTCGGTTTTTATCTCCCAGTTCCTTCTCATTTGCTCTCCATCTCTAGAGGTCTTACACCCTACCTCCATTCGAGAATTACTGTTCCCTCCGTCAGTTACACCAGGACGTGTGGAGCACTTCCGCATTCCAGGCAGTGCGCTCAGCACCGGCGTGGCGTGGGGTACAAGCGGCGCAGAGTGCGGAGGTGGGGACTGTGTTCTGGGGGTTCGGGGAAAGCAAGCCCATTTCTGGCTGGGAATCAGGGAGGAAGAGGCGTCTGAACCGAGCTTTGAGGAATAGATAGGATCCCAACGGGGAGGGGAGTGGGAAGTGAAGTAGTCAGAAGGGTTAAGAGAAAAACGGAGGGGACATCCCTGGTGGCGCCGTGGTTGGGAGTCCGCCTGCCAATGCAGGGGACACAGGTTCGAGCCCTGGTCCCGGAGGGTCCACGTGCCCCGGAGCAACTAAGCCAGTGGGCCACGACTACTGGCCCTGCACTCTGGAGCCCAGTGAGCCACACTACTGAGTCTGCATGCCACAGCTACCGAAGCCCGCGCGCCTGGAGCCCGTGTTCCAGAAGAGAGGCTGGCGGCAGTGAAGAGTGGCCCCCCTCGCTGCAGCTGGAGAGGACCCGTGGGCAGTAGCGAAGACCCAAGGCAGCCAAAAACAAATAAATAAAAATTTAAAATAAATAAAACAGGAAAACTGACATGAGACCCAGCAATTTCATTAAAACAAAATAAAAAAAGAAAATGGAGAAGTAAATCCAGCATGGCCGAAGTGCAAGGATCTTGAAGGGGGGTGGTAAAGACTGGAGGGAATTTTGAAATCACAGTATGAGAGACCTTGAATACCAAGACGAATAAATTAAGATTAATTTTTTAGGCACTAGTGAGCTATTGAAGGTTTTTGAGCAAATGGCAGGCGGGTACTTCTTCCTATTCTCTAAGAGAAGCAGCAAAGCATAGTGGTAAAATGCATGGGCTCTGGTGTTATACTGGCCCTGGTTCAAGGTCTATCTCTGTCACTTATGAACTGTGTGATGGGCAACTTGACTTATCTGTGCCTCCATTTCCCTATCTATTAAATGGGGATGATAATTATAGTCTAAAGGGCTGTTGGGAGGATTAAATGAGACAGTGTTTGCAAAACTCTTAGCACAGTGCCCGGCACATAGTAAGTGCACCATAAGTATTAGTTATTATTACTTTGTGTCTCCCTGTCTTCTCTGTTTCTTTCCTCTCTTTCTTCTGATTCTTTCCTCCCTCTCATTGAAAAAACAGAAACAAACAAAAAATCTTCCCGAATCCGTCTTTCCCTGCCCCATGCCTAAGAATCACCCTCTCACAATGAATAAAGCGTTGAATTAAATCAGACTCTAGTAGAACCAAGTCCCCTTCAGAAACACACCTGTGCCTCTCCCAGGTGCCCAGGCT
Source organism: Hyperoodon ampullatus (assembly GCF_949752795.1). Classification (NCBI taxonomy): domain Eukaryota; kingdom Metazoa; phylum Chordata; class Mammalia; order Artiodactyla; family Ziphiidae; genus Hyperoodon; species Hyperoodon ampullatus. Next base: position 55,797,123 of record NC_136924.1, read on the forward strand.
CAGCAGAGCCTTGCTTGGGGGAGGAGGTGTAGTTATCGAGGTCCTGAACTCATCTCTACTAGATTCCAGGCTCCTTGAAAGTCGAGACCACAGTTCATCCACCCTAACCTCATCCCACTTCTAACAACATACCTGATGTTCAGTAGGTCCCTGCTCTAGACCAGTGGTTCTCAAGCATGCATCAGAATCCCCTCAAGGGTTCTTGTTAAAACAGTTTGCTGGGCTTCCCTGGTGGCGCAGTGGTTGAGAGTCCGCCTGCCGATGCAGGGGACACGAGTTCGTGCCCCGGTCCGGGAAGATCCCACATGCCGCGGAGTGGCTAGGCCCGTGAGCCATGGCCGCTGAGCCTGCGCGTCCGGAGCCTGTGCCCCGCAATGGGAGAGGCCACAACAATGAGAGGTCCGTGTACCGCAAAAAAATATATATAAGAAAAACAGATTGCTGAGCACCACTGTTAGAGTTTCTGGTCATTAGGTCTTTGGTGGGGCCTGAGAATTTGCATTTCTAACACATTTCCAGGTGCTGCTGTTGTTAGTGATGTGGGTACCACACTTTGAGAACCACTGCTCTAGAATAGCTGTTGAATGGGTATCTCCAAGAAAACAAAGTAGCTTCACCACCCCTTTCCTATGCCCAGCTGGTCATGAGCATCCAAAATATGGATCCAAGGCCTAAAATCATGAAGAGTGAGACTCAGGAATTTTCTAAAAACTTCCCAAGTGATTCTGATGTGCAAACAGGTTTGAGTTCCACCAGCCTTGTATTGCTGCCCTGCACTCTCCCCCCGCTGACACTCCTGTATTCCCCTCCTCATTGTGTCCACCTCAGCTAACCCTGACCCAGCGAGGGTTACTGCCTGCCTGAACTTTACTCAGAGGACGCTCGGCTACTCGCGTTCAAGGTGGCTGGAACTGTAGGGAGACAGGCTGCGAAGAGGAAAGTAGCTGGTTCTGAAAAAAGACCAGAGATTTATGTAAATTGTAACAAGTAGCACTTACTACTAACTCAACCCTAAAAGTTAAGTCAAGAGCCAGTGATCGGAGTCAGGCCTGGAATCAAATCTGGGCTCTCTCCCTCTCTGCTCAACTTCTGCTGTCTCCCGTGTTAAATGAGAATAACAGAACCTACTTCACAGGATCGATTTGAGGATTAAAAAAGGAGATTATGGATGCAAAGTTCCCTTCCTCAGTTGTTGCTATTTATCCAGAATTTTCACACACATTTCATTAGATTCTCAACAGTCCTGTGAAGCAAGAAAGGCATTATTCCCACAGGGAGGGGAATGTTCAACTGCTAGTTCCCTCCCATATTACAGACGAGAAAGCTGAGTCTCAGAGAAGTTAAATGACTTGCCTGGAGTCTGTGCAGTTTGGGTAAATAGGGGAAGGGCTGGAAGCAGAGGGACTGCTCCTCTCCACCACTTACTCTCTGTTCCTTTGCCATCTCCTTCCCGTGGGCTGCTTTTACAGCTCCTCTAGGTGTGTTTTACCAGAGCTGAACGGAAGGAAGTGGGGGCGGAGTTCTCTCTGCACCTCTCGGGGATGGTCCTGCTCTCCCGCCCACCACCCAGCCCTCTGCCTGCAACCTCCTCCCTATTTCGGCCCCTACAGGACTGATACTGGCAGTCTCTGTGGCAAATATCTACCCTGAATTCAAATTCTGGTGCAACACCCTCATGAGCTGAGTGAATTTAAACAGATCTCTTCCCCTCTCCAGGCCTGTCTTCTCATCTGTGACATGAGGAGTGGTTTAAATCCATGGTTCCCAAATTTAGAGGCCTTGGAGTGATCACAGGAGATTTAGCTCCTTGCTCCATAAAGACTGTGAGTAACCCATCTGTGTGTAATTAACTGACTGTGTAACTGTGTGATTGCTGGGGGATGAATAAAATACAAATGAGCTTTAATGATGAGATCCAGAGCTCAGTCATTATGTGTTTTCTCAATCAACAGATATCAAAAATACAACAACTGGAATTCCCTATCAGACCAGTGGTTAGGACTCAGCACTTTCACTGCCGAGGGCCTGGGTTCAATTCCTGGTCAGGGAACTAAGATCTTGCAAGCTGCGTGGAACGGCCAAAAAAAAAAGAAAGAAAGAAAGAAAAATGCAACTACTAACATGTCAGGGCCTTGGAAATGTTTTGGAATGAAAAAGTTTGGTAATCCTTTGGAGGCCCTTGGAGCTGCCATGCTACAAAGCTACAAAAAGAGAAGGGGCTTTCCGCCACCAGGGGGCGCTGCATCCCGGTGCTATATGGAAACTGAGGGCCGCGCGTGAGAGGGTGGTTCCAAACTGGGAGAGGGTGTGGCCTTCGGTCTAGAGATCACAACTGAGACCTGTTACACATAAGGCTCTGTAAGGGAGATGTACCTCCAGAGCTGGGGGAGGAAAGGGACCCAGAGGCGACTCAGCACAGTGCAGACACCTAAGTCCCATCTGGTTGGACCTTGAGCTCCAGTTCCTGGCCTGGCACGTAGAAAAATTCTCACATTTCACCTCAGCTATCTTCAGGCAAGGGAAGGGACTGAGGAAAGAAAAGGTACCAAACGCGGCACGGATGGCCATCCCGAGTGAGTGGTCTTGGCACGAACCTCAGGAGTGTGGGGAACAGGTGGAGATCTGTGGAGGCAGGGAATGCTTTCCGAAGGTGGAGTTGGGGGCAATCAGAGAGGAGCAGGAAGGTCAGTTCAGGCAGAGATTCTAACAAAGGAGTCATTATGAGAAGACTTTTGCTGAGATGTGGGCCTGCCTCGCCTGGCAATAGGAAGCAGCAGCTCACAGCCAGAGGGGAGGACAGGAGAGGCCGGCACCCTCCTCCGCTGTCACCCTCCCGCCCACCCCACCCCAAACCTGCTGAACCCTGGGCAGAGTTCTGACCCAGCTCAGGCTCTCCAACCAGGAATTTCCCTCCGGCAAGGGCCGGAGAACGATGAAGAGAGAAGTAGGTTCCCACACAATATACCCCAGAGGCTGAGGCCCTGTCACACTCATGAACTGTCAGGATCCAGAAAAGTTTCCAGATCAACCTGAAGGTGCACGCAGACAGACAGGTGCTCACCTTGACAAACTCTACCCTACCCTGGGACAGACAGACAGACAGACAGACAGACACACACACACACACACACACACACACACAAGCTCAGGCTTGATTTTAGCCTTCTCAGGGCCGCCAGTGGGCTCTGAGCACCAGATTCCTTCCCTCAGTCACTCAGCCTGCCTGACCCCCTGTCCCCCTCTGCCTAGGCTCTGGACACCTGCCCTGACCCCCAGGCTGAGTGTCTCTCAAACACTACTCCTCCTGCCCTCCCACACCTCTGGCCCTCCCAGGATGCCTTTTTGAGGTTGCCAAGCGTGAGTGCCCATCTAAGCAGGGAAGACCAGCAGGAGAAGCAGCCAGAGGAGCACGGGAATTCACACTGGTGAGGCTTCTTGGGCAGCAGAGTGGACAGCAGGATGGACAGGGTGGACTGGCCACTCTGGAGAGGGTGGGCACGCCCCGCCTTGCCCCATCTCAACAGGACCATCTCCCAAGCTTAGAATTTTGGCTCCAACACACACACACACACACACACCCCAGGCCTGTCTGCTCTGCAGAAGTCTGTTTCCCGGGGGCTCTAGGCCCTGTTTCTTCATTGCCCACCAAGCCTTTCCCATCTGCTTTCCCAGGGGAACCCTCAGTTATGGGCCCCCCCGCAGAGATCTCCAAATTTTCTAGTCTCTTTCAGCCTTCTGGAGATAAGGCATATCAAATCTGCGATCACTGCAGCTGCCCCAATTCAACCCAGCCCCTACACTTCCCACCTCGGTGCCTCCCTCCTGCCTCATGAAGACTTCAAGGCTGGGAGGGAGGTCAGAATGGAGCCCATCCTGGCGAAATGAGAAAAGATTAGAGCAATACATTTACTGTCAATGGCAATAAGGCTGCCTGAACAGGGGAGGAGGAATATTTGATTTCAGAATCTCCGGGGTCTCGATGGAGGGGCACTGGCAGCCTGCAGCCCCAGGCCTGATGGAATGGGGAGGGCTGGTCCCAGCCCCAGCCAAATGGGGACCTTGGTGCCCCAGCCCCCTGTCTCTGTATCGACCCCATCCTCCACAGTCACCTGCTGGGTTCCAGTTCCCTCCTCTCTCCTCCCATCATTTCTCCCTTTCCACTGCCAAACTTGTTTCCCCGCAGCAGTTCTTCTACCGGTGCAGGGTGATGGAGCAGAAAGAACACTGCTCTAGGGGCTGGAAAGGAGGCCTGGGTTCTAACCCCCCTACTGCATCCAATCCAAGGGACTTCCTGCAAGTCACTGAGCATCTCTGAGTCTGGGAACAGAGTGGGCTGGGGGACAACATGGCATTTGACATCCTGAGGTCACTGAGCCATCCATTGCTTCAGTGGTCTTGGGCAACCTCACTTAACGTCTCTGAGCTCCCATTCATCTATAAAGTGGGGGTGAAGCAAATACCAAGACCTAACTATTTCCTAGGGCAGCGGTGATATGAAAGCTGTAAACAATTGTGAGGGTTGCGATGTCTTGTTTACATGGAATTCGTGGTATGTTCCCTGGCTGAAGAATGGGACTGAGCTTAGACCAGAAGCTCCAGATGGTTCCTTCTGGCCCTAGGATCCTGGCTCTGGGCCCTGCCCTCCCCAGTGAGTGGAGGGTGTAACCTCTCTGGGAAGGCACATCAGGCGATTTCCTGGTCAAACAGGTCTGAGCTGAGGGGTCAACTGTCCTGGACCAGTCCTGAAAGACATTCTGGAGGGGAAGATTTTAGAAGCAGCTGGTCAATAGTATCTCTTTCCTAACTCCTCCTAGCCTTGTGTCCACATGTGAATGGTGCCCCCTGGAGTTGGGCAGTGTGGCATGTCTGCCGAGATGGGAGTGAGACAACTGTGGTCCAGCCTCCAGGTGACGGACAATGTGCGAGGCAGGGAGGCTAGGGGATGGACTTAACATTTATTTCTAGGCTGCCTGGAAACACATGCTGTGTTTTTCATTTGATATGTGGTCTACACAGTAGCCTGAGAGGCAGGTATAATTGACACAGAGGTTGAATAACTTGCCCATTGTTATCTGCTGGAAGGAACTGTGACTCAGGTCTGCTGGGTCCCATCACTCCACACTGCCTCCCGCTGGAGCAGAAGGCTCGAGGCTTCAGCCTCAGGCCTGGCTCGCCATGGTTGAGCTGGGAAACTGGGCAGATTTTTAAGAGAATGGCACTTCTTAACCAACTTAGCACAGAGACTGCCTTGGAAAGTGTAGAGTCCTGCTCAAATGCGTTAGACCTCCATGTGCTTCTTTTCTGGTTCCAACCTCATTTCCCACCCCACCTCCTCTGCGTGGTCCTCCCCTCTGGCCAGATCTCCTCACTTCATTTTCCACCTGACACATCACGCTGATTCCTCTCTCCCCCTCCCCCTCTACCTATCCAGATCTCACCAATCCTTTGAAGCCAAGATTAGGGGCTTCCTCCTCCTTGAAGCCTTTCCTACGACCAAAAGTGGCAATAAGCATAGACTTCCTCAACTTACTAGTCACTTTTTATGAATGTGTCCTGATTCCCCAAGAGAGTCCCCAACGGATTCTCCGAGGGCACAGACTATGTGTCCTACCTCTTTGTAATCTTGGGGCTTGCCTAGACTCTGGTACATATTGGGTGTTAAAAAGACTTTTGTAGCTGAAGGTGATGATTGTGGTGATGGTGCTTATGACAGAATTCACATTCGAGTTTAAAGTAGAGGTGGGGGGACTTCCCTGGTGGCACAGTGGTTAAGAATGCGTCTGCCAATGCAGGGGATACAAGTTCAAGCCCTTGTCCGGGAAGATCCCGCATGCTGTGGGGCAACTAAGCCCGTGCACCACAACTACTGAGTCTGCACTCCAGAGCCCTCGAGCCACAACTACTGAAGCCCACACACCTAGAGCCTGTGCTCCACAACAAAAGAAGCCACTGCAATGAGAAACCCACACCACAATGAAGAGTAGCCCCCGCTCGCCGCAACTAGAGAAAGTCCGCGTGCAGAAACAAAGACCCAATGCAGCCAAAAATAAATAAATTAATTAATTAAAAATAATAATAATAAAGTAGAGGTGGGGATAATTGTGACAGTGGTGATGACTGTCATGGCAGTCATGGTGGTGAGTTTGAGAGCGCGGTGGTGTTGGTAGTGACGGTGGTGATATTGATTTGAAGGTGGTGGTAGTGATGGTGACAGTGGCTGTACTAATTATCTATCGTTGCATAGCAAATTACTCACAAAACTTAACAGTTCAACAACACACATTTATTATCATAGTTTCTGTGGATCAGGAACCTGGGAATGGCTTAGCCGGGTACCTCTGGCTCCAAGTCTCTCACAAGACTGCAACCAAGTTGTTAGCATGGGTTGCAATCTCATCTATAATCTCCACCGGCGGAGAATCTGCTTCCAAGCTCACTCATGATTGTTGGCAGGAGTCAGTTCCTCGCGGGCTCTTGGATCTTGCCAGGTGTTGGCCTGAGGCCTCCCTCGGTTCCTTGCCATGTGGGCCTCTCCACAGGGCAGCTGGCTTTCCTCAGTGCAAGAGGGAAGCCACATCTTTTTGTAGCCTCATCTTGAAATAACCTTCCATCACCCCTGCTGAGTCCTATTCACTAGAAGTGAGTCATTAAACACAGCCCACACTTGAGGGGTTAGGATTACACAAGGACGTGAACAGTAGGAGGCAGGGGTCACTGGGAGTCACCTTAGAGGCTGCCTACCATGAGGGCTGCAGTGGTGATGATGAGAGTGGAGGAGGAGAGATGGAGAGTGGTGGTTCCGATGATGGAGAACGCGATTGGATCAGGATGGTAAGGTATCTGAGAGTGAAAGTATTTGTGGCCAGTCCATATCACAGTTGAAAAGTAGTTCCTCCAAACTAGATCTGAGCAGAGGGATCCAGCTGACTAGAGCCAGTTATACAAGACCCCTCTCCTCCACCACACTGCAGTCCATTCCAGGTCCAGGTCCAAGTCCATTCCCCTAGAGTCCTCCTTCCCCATTACTTGCTTTTTTTTTTTTTTTTTTGCGGTACGCGGGCCTCTCACTGTTGTGGCCCCTCCCGTTGCGGAGCACAGGCTCCGGACGCGCAGGCTCAGTGGCCATGGCTCACGGGCCCAGCCGCTCCGCGGCATGTGGGATCTTCCCGGACCGGGGCATGAACCCGTGTCCCCTGCATCGGCAGGCGGACTCTCAACCACTGCGCCACCAGGGAAGCCCCCCCCATTACTTTCTTTGCCAAGCACCCCCACCCTAGGCAGATGTTCTTCTTTAGGCAATTAATGAGCTAAGTAATTGCCAAATGGAGAGCAATAACCACTAGCAATCGAAGGAAGGAGGGGGAAGAGAGCGGTCAGAGGCCCAAGGGAGACAGAGAGGTGCTGCCAGTTTGGGGACTGGGCTGTGGTTCTTTCAAGTTGGATAAAGCATCCACCCCGTCCTGTACTGAATCCTAATGTCCTTGGCCTCCAGCTCCACATCCCCATAGGACACAATGCACCACCACCACCACTTTATCTTCTCTCTCTCAGTCCTTCACACAGGCTTTGGGCCACAGCTTCCCTGAACCCAGGGCAGCCCATCCCCCTGCCTCCATCTCCCGCCTCTAATCTCTCCCTACTTCTGACTACCTGCTGTTTCTTAAAATACCCCCAACATCACTCCTGTTCTTTACTAAGCACAGAAAGAGATCACCTTTTTTTTTTTTTTTTTTCCCTTGGCCTCGCCACGTGGTGAGGCTTGAGGGATCTTAGTTCCCCGACCAGGGATCAAACCCGGGGCCTTGGCAGTGAGAGCGCAGAGTCCTAACCATTGGACCGCCAGGGAATTCCCAGAGCTCACCTTTTCTGATGCTTCATACCTTCAACGACCACCACCAAGCCCCCTAATGCAATGCCAATGCCAGGGTTTTAGGTCTGGCAAGGGAAAATAAAGTTTACTTCTCTGGAAAAGTCTCTTTAGGCAGCCAGGTGATATTGGGTGTCATGGGGCCAAGTTCTCCTCCAGTAGGATCACCAGGTTGAGTGACAGGAATAAAATGTATAGCTTGGGAGTCAGGAGACCAGGACTCTAATCCCAGCTTTGTCACTCACTAATCATGCCACTTGGCCTTTCTTGGCCTCAGTGTCCCCGTCTGTTTCATGGTGGTAGTTGAAGGTGAGGGGTGGATTAGGTGACCTCCAAAGACCTTGTCGGTTCTAAACTTTGATTCTGATTCCCATGAGAAGGGCGGAGGGTGAATGGAGGGTGACAGCTATGCTGGAAAGCCTAGGGCCACATGGCTGAAAAATAGTTTCAGTTTGCAGAGGCTCATCAAACCTGGTCCCAGTGGAGAACCTTCATCCTGTGCATTGAAGGAACCCAAGGCAACCCCAACCTTCCTTTTCTGCATCTTCCCAGACTCCCCAACCTGAAGTGCACACCCTCTGCATCGCCAGCTTCCCCTCTGGTCCCTCTTCAGTACATCCAGGTAGTAGCCATCTGTCAATCCTTTCTATAACTCACCTCTTTTGTTTCCTTTCCCCCTCCAGACACACCTGTACTCTCCCCACCCTTATTCAGTCCTTTGCCTCTTCTCTCCTGGACCTCCGTAAAACACCTCCCACCCCCTTGGTCTATGTGACATCTCTCTCTCCTGGTTCTTCCCTTTGACCAACCTTTCTCAGTTCCCTTTGTCTTTCAGCCTCCTTTCCTGCCTCCCCTCCTCCTGTTCACCCCTTAAACTTGTGTGAATTCCCTAAGGCTTTGTCCTTAGCCATCTCATAAGGGTACCACAATAACAAATGCAAAAACAACTAGGATTTAATGGTGCTTATACTGTTCAGAAGGGCCTTCACATGTATTTTCATTTGATTCTCTGAGGTAAGCCATTCTCTCCCATTTAATAGAAGTCAGTTTTGCCTTCACGGAGTGTCTGAAAACTGTCCTTTCTTTTTTATCCTCTTTGCCACTGCCCTAATTCAAGCTCTTAATGCCTCTTCTTAGACCCTCGCTTCAGCACCTAGCTGACAATAGTGTAGGTCTTAGCAGCCGTTGAGAAGGAAATGATGTAGTTCCAGTTAACCAACTGACCAAGGGCTTTAGACTTAACTGAACCAGATCAGGCCCCACTCAGAACACAGTGGGCTGTACTGTAAAGATAAGGCAGTCAGAACCAGAATCATTTTGGGGAAGAGATTAGGGTCACACACGAAAATTCAAAATCTATGTTTGGCCCAAGCGTAAAGAGGAAAGTTGCTGATGAAACAAGCAAAGGGCTGCATAATGAAGTCTAGGAGAATCTCCCTGGAAGCCCCACCTCGCCAGGACCTTTGTGCCCGGTCCCAAATCATCTCTAATCAACCCAATCTGTGGCCTCAGCCTGCTGGAGCAGGTAAACCTTGACTCTCTAGTTTAAGTCAGGAAAATCTTACCCCAGGAAGGAAAAAGAATAAGAATAAAGAAAATAATCTCAGAAATATTGAACAAAGAAATTTAAATGCATGATATTGTTTTTGTAATGGCTTTTTGGGGCAATTGTTGTAATCTCTTTTTTTTGTCTGCTTTTAAAGATGTTTAAAGCTTTTAGGAAAACCTGATTTATGAAGAGTTTGATTTCATTTGCAATCAAGGTTTAAATATTTGGGGAAAGATAATTTGCCAAATTTATAAGTTTTTGATATATTGGTTGTATAAGTAGTAGGAGAATATTTAGGGGAATGTTAATAATTGAATAAAGATTAACAAATTGGACATCAAAGTAGAAAAAATAATGAGTATTCCTCTCCACGCCCCAAAGTGCCTAAGATATTAAAGAATTTATCAGGTTTCCCTGGTGGTGCAGTGGTTGAGAGTTCGCCTGCCGATGCAGGGGACACAGGTTTGTGCCCCGGTCCGGGAGGATCCCACATGCCGCGGAGCAGCTGGGCCCGTGAACCATGGCCGCTGAGCCTGCCTGTCCGGAGCCTGTGCTCCACAACGGGAGAGGCCACAACAGTGAGAGGCCTGCATACTGCAAAAAAAAAAAAGAATTTATCATCTTAAACTTCCCATCTGTGATTTCTGCTGTCTTCAATTAATTCCCATTCTATAGCAAACACCTCTGTGACCACATTTCCTCATCTATAAAACGGGATGGTGTTATTACCTACTAAGAGAGTGGTTGTGAGGATTTAATGAGAGAATTCCTTCCATAGCACTTAGAACAGCACCCGGTACACAAACTCAATAATGTTGGCTGTTTTATCTTTCCCCAATACCACTTTGATCATGCCACCTCCTGCTCAAAACACTTTAGTTGCTCCCCAGCCACCCCGGACAAATGCAGCCTCCTCCACATGATGTCAGGAACCTCTATGTCCTTGCCTCTCCCTGCTTTGCTATTCCCCCTCACCTAACAGACAGACAAAGCTATCATCTCTTTGCTTCACCCTGGTCCCTGTCATCATTTCTTCCATACTGTTCCTATTCCTGAAATGCCATGCCTCCCTCCCATGCCATTACAGCCAATTCAGACTCCTACCTATCCTTCAAAACCCATCTCAAATGCTACATCTCTCAAGACACTTTCCTGGTCATCATCAACTCTCTCCCTGCTTGGAGCACTTTATTTATTGTTTCCTGGCAAACATCACATTCAGTGTCATGCATCAGAGTCAATTACCTATGTGTCTGGTCATCCCAGTTGGGCCAGAAGCTCCTTGAAGGCAAGATCCACTTCTAGTTGATCTTGGGGAACACATGGCTGCCCTGCCCAGGTCCTGGTGTGTCATAGGTGCTCAACTAACAGGTGGTGGATTCCTCTAGTTCTGGGTAGTTGTGTCAGTTAAGCAGAAGCGGCAGGGACTGGCAGGCTCCCTAGGCCAGTGTCCCCGCCCTCACTGGCCTACGTGGACCTCGGGGGACAGGAAACGGAGGCAGCCAGCAGTCTTCGTGGGCCAGAGCCCACGGGGCAGATGGAAAGATGGCAGAGTCAGATTCCAGGAGCATGTGGAGCTGTGTCTGCTTAGTTCATCAGCACTTCCCCAGACATTCGGCCCCTCAGTCAGTCAACATTTTTTTTAGACTCCTCTGTGCCAGGCCCTGTGTGAGGTTTGGCAGAGCCAAGACTGTTGCCACTTCCTGAAGCGGTACGCCCATGTGCCGGAGCTCCTGTGTGTACACATACATGTGCCCACTTGTGCACCGCACACGGCCTGAGTCCTTCCTTGCTCCTGACCAACCCAGCGTCTGTGAGCCCAGGCTGAGGGCCGCTTTCCCCCTGTTTCCAAACAACCCCCCTTTCAGTGCCAGCGCCTACCTCCTCCCGCTGTTGGGGCTGCCGCTGATGATGAAATCTGGCTTGCAGCACCCTCTTCCCCCCCTTCCTGCAGGCCTGGGAGAGGATTAAGCCGCTGGAGTCTGAAATCGTAAAGATCCCAGCTTCTGCTCCCTAGCACCTCACACACCCCCTCCCCTCCCCGCCCATGCAAAACCAGAAAATTAATCTCCCCCTCTGCCTGTGATATGGCGGTCTGCATTACAAGCTGGGCGTCGAGATAAAGCGAGGAGCTGCGGGACGGCGGACCAGTGCTGGGGCCCCGGGTGGGGCCGGCCTGGGAGATAAGGGCCTCCCAGCTCCATGAATTATTCACCGGCACTGCCTCCTCCGGCTCGCAGGCTGCCCTGGGCGCTGAGATTGAGCCTTCCAGAGATGCCTGGTTAAGGTGGGAGGAGGGTGGGGGGCAAGAGGGGAGAGAGGAAGACTGTTGTCATCTGGGGACAGCTCAGAGACACAAGCGCCCTGCAGGACCAACTGATGCAGAGAGAGGAGGGTGTCTCCAGCCTAGGGAACCCCCAGACCCAGCCATGACCCCCAGGAGGGCTCCTCATTTAGGCAACTCACTAAACACTATTGAGCAGCTGCAACGGCCAGGCTCGGGCCAGGTCCTGGCATCCCAGAGCTGGAGATGCAGTCCCTGCCCTCAAGCTGCCCAGGATCCAAAGCACCTACTGAGTGTGGGCAGAGCACAGTCCATGGCCAATTGCCTGGTCCACAATCCTTCCCCTTCCCCTCTTCTGGAGGTCAAAATAGCGGCTGCCCACTATGGGGGAGCACCCTGCCTTGGGAAGATGGTGTCAGGGGAAGACAGAGGACAGAGCTGCTCCCAGAGCAACCAGAGCCCACAAAATGGAGAGTAGGCAGCTGGTGCAGGAGGGGACTGGAGATCAGGGTTGGGTAAAGGACTAACCGGGGAAGTTTCCTGGAAGAAGAAAACCCCAGGTCCTCTGTGGTTCTTTTGTTTCTCCTTTGTTCACTCTTCTCAAAGGCCCAGAATTTTAAAGCAGTGAGGGATCTTAGCAGTCTCTTCCTTATTTCCAATTCTCTATTTCTCCGTCTCGTCACCTTTACTCTCTGTCTTAATCTCTCTCATCCTCCCTCCCCACACCTGCCCTTTTCATCTCTGCCTTGGCCCCAGTTTCTCTCCCTCTTTCTTGCTCTCTGCCTTTCGCTGTCTCCTAATCTATGTTTTCTCTTTAATCATCCCTTCCTGCTGAAGCCATGACTCCCCACATGACATGATGACACACAATTTGGGACGTGTGATGGGAGAAAGGTGGCCATCTGCAGGACCCCCAGGGAGGAAGGGAGGAAAAAGAAGTGTCCATCGTGGTCCCGGATATGCAGATGAACTGCCAAGACCCTGAGAGAGAGGCAACAGTAGCAGTACGGGGAGAGAGCCCCCAAAGGTGTACTTGTACAGGAAAGAGACTAGGCTACCCAGAGAACTGGGAGTGAGAGGTGCTGGGAGTGGGTGAGGATCAGAGGAGACCCCTTCCGGAATGCAGTGGTGGGACCCAGCGTAGCAGGCAACCTTGAACACACTGATTCCTGTAGCAGATATGGTGCCCAGTGAACAAAGCACTACGTTCTAAGACCCATATTCTGTTGGAGAGAGAGGGGTGATGTGGGGAGAGGGGGAAGGCGTGGAGAGTGAAGAGGGGCCAGAATGAGAGGAGAACATGGAGAGGAGAAAAGGGTGAGCCCCCAAAAGATGGAGAAAGCAATGATTCGGGGGGACGGGAAGGGAGGAAAAGATAAGTGGGTCAGGGGAGAGATTAGCGAGAGGAATGGGGAAGAAGAGAGGACAGGATAGGATAGGCCGGCGGTGGGGGGTAGGGTAAAGGCAAGGGTAGCAGAGAAATGAGGGAGGAGGTGAGATGACCATCTGGACCCGGGTGAGAAGATGAGGGTCAAGGGGCAAAGTGGAGTCCGGAGGGGTGGGGGAGAGATGTGTTGATGGATCTTATCAGCCTCAGGTCCACAGCCCCTTCCCACTGTCTGCTAATTAACTCCTTAACTGTCTCTGCGTTTGCTGAGCTCACAGATGAAGTGGTTGCAGACAGATGGGGGTACGTGTGATTTCAAGCACGGCGGCAGAGAAGAGCTGCCTAGGAGTCCCAGGGGGCCTTGCCCTCCCCCTTTTCCCTCCCCCTTCTCCCCCTGTCTCTGAGAGGCTGGAGGGTGCTTCTGCACCTAGAGCAGATGGGGCCATCTGCAAGGGAAGTGCCCATGGGGAATTTACCCCATCAGCCTCTCAGGGATGAAAATAATACTTGCCACTATTGATGAAACACCTATTGTTTACCAGGCAGACATTTTTCATCACTGTGGGCATTAACCAGATTTTATGGTTTGTGGAGAAAGGGAGGCTCAGACAGGTTAAGGAACTTGCCCAGGATCACACAGTGCTGGTGTGACAGAGGTGGGATTTGAATCCAGGTCAGCATGATGCCAAAGCCCTGGGTGGGTCCTAGCCAGATGCCTCATGCAGTGGAGGGTGGGATATCTCCAGGCCTATTTCTCTCTCAGCCCCAGGAGAGAAAGGGTACTGAGGTCTAGGGACTGCAGTGACCAGAGAAGAGGGAAGTGTGGACAAGAAGCTGGGAGGAGGCTGAAGGAGCTAGGATCTGTCAAGGCCTGAATAAGAGGTAGGTGGGCCCAGAGAAGCAGAAAGGAGCAGTGTGACACTAATCACAGCCCTTGGATCCCTCAAGTGTCATCTTACCAAAGCCAACTTCCCCTTTTCCTCATCCCTGTGCTGCAAACCCCTGTCAGTATGACTTGCCCCTCTGCCACTCGATGCTGTCCCATCCCTCAATTTCACTCGGTTTTTGCTAGACTAGATTCAGGTGGGTGTCAGCATGTTCATCTCTCCTCTGACACTGAGAGACTTTGGCCCATGTCTCCAGGGCCAATTCTGGGGCTGGACACAGGAAAAGCCTCAGTGGAGGTTTGCCGAAATGTACAGGGCAGGGGTGGGGGGATGTGTGCAGGGATCCATCTCACCTCAAAGGAAGAGGAAACAATAGCAAAAGGGACTCAGGTGGTACATAAGAAAGAACTTCTAAAGCTGAGGCCTGACACACAAGGAATCATAACTGAAGCCTTGATTGAGACCCGTGGATTCTGAAGATCAAGGTTTCTCAAGACTGACTGCTCTATATTACAGGTCTTGAAAAGTTGGGAAATCTGGGCTCCACCTCCGGAGATTCTGATTTAATTGGTCTAAAGCAGGGCCACAGCAGCAGCAGTAGTTGAAAAAGCTCCACAGGTGATTCAAGTGTGCAGCCTGGGCTGAGAACCACTGTCAGATTCTGCCCTGATTTGGCTGCACTGGTGGTTTTACCACTGGATTCAAACACTAATGCTAATAATGATAGTTATTACTTATTGAGGATTCACTAAGTACAAGCTAATGTACGAAGCAGTTTCTATGCATTAGCTCATGTAATTCTCAGAAACTCCTGTGAAATAAATATTATCCCCATCTTACAGATGAGGAAACTGAGCTCAGAGAGGTCAAGGGACCTGCCCATGCTAATGAATGGCAGGACCAGGTCTGGAATCTGAGATTGCCTGATTCACTTTTATCTTCCCCCAGACTCCTCCTGAGGCTGCTCCTTGGCCTCAATCAGTCCTTGCCTGCCTCCACCTCATCTCATCGCCTTCCTTCCTCCCCCGCTGCTCCCTCAGTAACATCCCAGGTGACTGAAGCAATTTGCAGCCATTTGAAGAAGCTCCATGTGTCATTCAGCCTGCAAGGGTGGGGAGTTAGGGGAATTACAGATGCTCCAAAATGGTCCACCCCTCCTCCCGAGGACACTTGGAATTCAGGAATCAGACTCTGCCCAGTGCTTCCTCAGGTCCCTGCTTGGGGCCCCCCCAGGCTGAAATCCCACTCCCAAATGCCCCTTTTGGTTGATTCTACGTACCTGGGAGGGTGCTGCCACCCAGTGGCTACCCAGGGACATAGCAGCCCTCCGGAAAGGCCTGGTGCTGCTGGACAGCTCCCCAATTCAAGAGGAGAACCTAAGATCCTCCCTTCCTTTTTTGGTAGCGCCTTGCCCAGGTACCTAGTTAATGGATCCTACTCTCCCTCCTCTGCAGCCCTAAGCCAACCCTCCCTCGAGGGGTCTCCAGCTCCCTTCCCTGGCTTCCCATGTGCCCCGTGGCCCCAACCCCTCACAACTTCTCTTCCAACTTCCTTCTAGTGTGCCAGCCCCTTCTCATTACAGGTTCTCATTCTAACTTAAAACCCTGGGAACACACCTCTCACCTTCCTCTCCCTGATCTGCACCAGCCTGCAAGTGGAGTGAAGGAGTGGTTAGAGATAGAACTCTCGTCCCCACCCCACCCCCTCTTCGTCATCTGACACCATCAGACCTCAACAGTCTTCGTGCCAAGAGCCCCTAATGAGCATCAGCAAATTAACAACTTCCCTTTGATTGCTTCTTCTCTGTTAATTGGATAGGGAGGGCCCCCCAAGACCTCTTAGAGAGGAGGAGGAGGAGGAGAGAGGTGCGAGCTAGAGGAGAAGCACCCCTACCCCCCCAGGCCTGGTCTCGGTGCCTCAGAAGTCAGCTCCATCCCTGAGTACAGCTCCCCCTTCCATCCCTTCCTCATCCTGTCCACCTCCCCCCAACCCTACACCCTCCCACCACCCCGCATTCCCTTCCCTTTCCCTGTTTCTTGACTTCAGTCCAATTTCCCTTGACCTCTGGCTGTTTCTCCCTCCTTCTCTCTGCTCCTTCTTTAGAGGTTTGGCAGTGAGGAGCTGCCAACCTGCCCTCCCTAAGGCAAGGCCAAGGCTACAAGGATGGGGTTTGGGTGGCCAAGGCTGCGTGTTTGTTTATATATGTACATGTGTGTACAGTGTCACATGTAGGTGGGGAGCAGGGATAAGAGCAGGTGAATACTTGTAAGCTCTTGAGCTCCTGCCCTGTGGGCCAGGCTTCTGGGGTGTGTGGGTGTCTGTGGGGGGTGCGTGTGGCTGTGAGTGGCGTGGTGTGACTCTGGTCTGTATATGTGTGTGTGTCTCCACACGGGCAAGTGCTTGAATCAGTCAAGTGTGACTCGGAGCTTGCCTCTGTGTGTGTGTGTGTATGTGTGTGCGCGCGCGTGCGCGCGCGCGTGCCACCAGAGGAAGCAGCAGCAAGAGGCAGGAGCATCGATCCGAAGGAGACAGCGCAGGGAGGGGGACGCTGGGGGCAGACACCTTCCCCCCCGCGCGCGCGCGCACACACACACACACACACACACACCACACACAGTCACACACAAGCCATTGGGCCTCGCAGGCAGGGGGACGGCTCCGGGACCGAGGGAGGCAGCGCCGCCGAGAGCGGCCGGGAGGAGGGGGCGAGGCAGCGGGGGGAGCCCTCGATCCCGTTCCCCGGTCCGGGGGCCCCGCGCGCACACCGACCCAGAGGCAGCCTCGCAGACACTCGTAGGCGCGCACGCGCACCCTCTCCCCTCCCCCTCTGCCTCCCCTCCCGCCGCCTCCCGGCCGGACGATGGATCCCTGCAGATCCCGGGGCTGAGAGCACCGCACACCGCGCACCACCGCGGACCAAGCCGAGGCGAGCGAGGGAGCGCGCGCGGCGGGCGTACGGAGCCGAGCCGAGCCGGGCCGGGCGGGCCGCTCCCTGCAGGGCTCTGCGCGGCGTGCCGCGGCGGCCGCCGGCTCCCGCTCCGGGCCATGAGCCCCTCCGAGGCTAGCCGCTGAGCCCGCGTCCGGCCCCGCGCCCCAGGACCCGCCGCCGGTTGCCGGGTTCCCGAATCCCCCTCAGGTGGGTCTCCGATCCCCTCTCCTTTGGCTGCGGGACTCCCCAGCGCCCCGAAGCCGGGACTTTCCTCCCCTCTAGCTTTCCCCAGCTTCTGGGGCGGCTCAGTGGCTGGGGAGGGGGGCGGGGGCCGAACAGGGGATCTGGCTGCGTCGAGAAGCTAGAACGGGGTGGGGGGGGCGTCCGGGGCGGGGACAGCTCGCTGTCAGAGGGAACCGCGCCCCCATCTCTGTGCAGCCACCTCGGGTTGCCCTCTGCCCCCACCCCACCCCCACCCCAAACATGCACACATACAGCCTGCGCTGTTCAGAGAACCGGAGACGCCCGCAGGTGAGGATTCAGGTGGGCCCCTCCCCACCCTCCTCTGGGGTTTCTGGCCCAGGTCTAGCTCATGGGGGCGAAAGTCCAGGCCTGGGGACACCCTTGACCGGGAACTCTTGACCCCGGGTTCAGCCCATTTGGGGGAGTTTTCGTCTCCAGGATGGGTGGACATTCCCGTCCCAGAGTGACCCCACATCTGGAGGAAACTCCTGTGCCTGCCTGTGGGAGCACTGGGACTTCCCTCTCACCCTCGGGTGACTGCATCTGGGGTCTCCCCTGGCCTGGGAGTCTTCCCTGGGAGAGCATTCTCTTGTCCTACGCTGACGCCCAAAGCCCTGCATTTGGAGGAACCCTCTTCTGAGAGTGTGTCCCCCAGCCAGCCACCTCTGGTCTTGCACACCAGAGACAGTGACCTCTGGAGATGGGGATGGACACATCTGGAGGGATGCTGTGTGTACTCTCATCCCAGGACCATGACAGACTCCCCCACCCCCTTCCCCCAGGATCCCCTCGGCCAGGATGGAACTGAAGGCTGAAGAGGAGGAGGTGGGTGGCGTCCAGCCGGTGAGCATCCAGGCCTTCGCCAGCAGCTCCACGTTGCACGGCCTGGCCCACATCTTCTCCTACGAGCGGCTGTCTCTGAAGCGGGCGCTCTGGGCCCTCTGCTTCCTGGGCTCACTGGCTGTGCTGCTGTGTGTGTGCACCGAGCGCGTGCAGTACTACTTCCACTATCACCACGTCACCAAGCTCGACGAGGTGGCTGCCTCCCAGCTCACCTTCCCTGCTGTCACGCTGTGCAACCTCAACGAGTTCCGCTTTAGCCAAGTCTCCAAGAACGACCTGTACCACGCTGGGGAGCTGCTGGCTCTGCTCAACAACAGGTGGGAGGTTCCCACCCATCCCGGCCGCCAGACCCCCTGTCAGGGTACTTCCTCTCTAAGCCACCATACAGCCCATACCACCCTGCCCTCCAGACCCCCAAACCTGCCACTCACAGCAAAGAGATCGGGGTACTGCCAAGCACTCAATTAGGGGCACCCAATCTCTGATCCCAGCTGTGAGACATGGCCACATTCCCTGGAGTGATCTTTGCCCACCCTCCCGCCACTATGTCTCGATATTCTCCTCCCTTGTGGGATCCGGGCGTACCATCTTTAAAGGGTAGAAACTATGGTATAAAAGCCATAGTTCCTGCCCTGATCTCTCTGCCCATCCATGCTTACCCATGTGCTCAGATGCCCAGCCCCTGGGCAGCCACTGCCATCCTCTGCCTTCTCAGACCCCACGGGGCAGATCCTCTAGACACGCCCAGCTCTCCTTTCATGCCTCTGTCCAGGGCTGGATGCTGCCCTCCCCCCAAGGTTGGACATGGGACACCGGAGGCCAGATGGAGGCAGGAACCGAAGGTCCTGCCGATCCATGCACTGCTCACACCCCACCCCCACCCCACCCTGCTCCAGGTATGAGATACCAGACACACAGATGGCAGATGAAAAGCAGCTGGAGATACTGCAGGACAAGGCCAACTTCCGCAGCTTCAAGCCCAAGCCCTTCAACATGCGCGAGTTCTACGACCGTGCGGGGCACGACATTCGAGACATGCTGCTCTCCTGCCACTTCCGGGGGGAGGTCTGCAGCGCTGAGGACTTCAAGGTGGTGAGTGAGCCCCCTGGCTGGTGTGGGGCGTGAGTCAGCCAGCCCCCAGAGGAGGAGGAGACTAGGAGCGGGCGGGCCTCTGGGGAGGAAGTTGTGTGTCCCTAGGGTTTGCTTCTGGCACGGGGGTACTTTGTTCAGCTCAGGGACGCATTTGCTCTTTGTGAGGGCCTCGGCTTCAGCCTTGTGTCCATGATGGCAGGAAAGAGAGCCTATAGTGTGCTCGCACGCACACACACACACACACACACACACACACACAGCCTGGCAGGTCCCCTGACCCCATCAAGCTTACCTTCTGGGCCACAGGTGTCAGAGCTGGGGGTGGTAATGGGTAAGCTGCAGCCTTGTTACTCAAAATGAGGTCCGAGGACCATCATCTGGGACCATGAAAGAAATGTAGGACTTTGCCACCCCACTTCCCAGACCTGCTGAATCAGAACCTGCAGTTTAACAAAATCCTCAAGTAGTTTGAATTAAAGTCTGAGAAGCACCATGAAACATGGGAAGTAAGGGAAGTTTTTTCTTAAAAAACTGGACAGGTAATTCTCTCTGTGCCACCCGTCCCCTACCCCAACCATTTTACACACACACACACACACACACACACACACACACACACACACTGTCTGATTGGGTTCCCCCCTTGCCAACCCACAGAGTCAGGGTCTGAGGAAGAAGAGATGACTTGGGGTACACAGTCATGGCTGAATTGGAGACTGCTTCTTAAAATGGAGGTGCCCCACAGATACTCATACCCTCCACACACAGATGGGGCTGCCTCAAAGCCAGCACCCCAGGGAGGGTTAAGGGAACTGACTGGCATCTCATGTGCCCGGTGATCATGGGCAAGTCATACAGGTTCCTGGGGAGTTAGAAACAGGCAGGGACTGTGGAAAGGGGCCAGAGGACCTGGAGCCATGTATGCAAAAGTATACCAAATGTGAGGGTGATGCTTGGAACTCTTCCAAATGCTTTCTAGACTGTCCTTCAATCCCCTGGATGAAGAGTCATATTATCTCTATTTAACAAGCTGAGACACAGAGGTAGAATGAGCTGCCCGAGCTCACAGAGCTGGTTAGTGACAGACTCAGCATTAGAACTCATGTCTCATTCAGTCCCAACGCAGTGTGCTCTTTGTGTTAATATTGCTGACCCTGGAGTCGTCATGTCCACTTCCAGTTCTGGCAATTGCTCTTGAAAACCCAGGCTCCCCTAGGACTCTTTTTCTGTCCGTGCCTGCCCCCAGTTCTCCACTCTCAGATCCTCCCCTTTTCTCCCACACTTGCTTACTGCCTCCCTAGCATTATGGGAGCATGAACTGCATTTGTTTGTGTAGAAAGGTTGGAACCACAGTTATGCTTGTTTTCTCCTGCTGAAGTTACACACGACTTCCCAATCTCTTTAAGCCTTTATCTGAGACCAGTTTCATGGGCCTCTGTCAATACTGCTGGACAAAGTTTACATGACCACAGTCCTTGCTGAGCCAAGCTCATAGGGAGCTTAGCATGATGCAAGAACCATTTCCTTCCCACTTTTCCTTCCTCAAAACAGGAGAGTGCTGGATTCCCCAGGGCCCAAGACCAAAGGGCTCCCAGGCTCACCAACTGTATTCCCAAGGGTAGTAGAACTGTAATTGACGGTGGAAGTGAAAGCCAGAGCCCTCCTCCTCTGCAACATACCCCACACACAAGCAGAAGGAACCATCAAGAAAGACAGAGAAAACGCATTAGATTGAATGGTTTGTAGTGTTTGGATGAGGAAGGGAATTGCTTGACTCGACCTGGGAAGGTGCTAAGGAACAAAGTGGAGTTCGTAGAAAGTATACAGTTGAGGTTCCATCTGTCCCTCACGTCCAGAAAGATTCCAAGTGGTGATGCTAAGATATGTTTAGTTCATGGAAATGGAGACCCTGAAATGTGATTGGTCCGTGTTGTCTGAGGGGACAACCCTCCACAGTCAGATGGAGATATGATTGGTTCACAAAGTTCTGGAGCAGGGTGAGTTCTTTCTCTTGCTGGGGGAGAAATACATGGCTAGGATCCCACAGGCCCAACACTGGCACTTCTTGGTTCTGGGTTGTCAGGGACCAGGTTTTTGCTGTCTCTGAGCCCATGTCAGAGGCCTGACCCTGAATGTAGCTGGACCCAAACCTCTCAGACCTTCCTTCTGCCCTCTCAGGCTGACCTCAACAGCCCCTTTCTACTCTGCCCATAAGAGATGTCCCTACACAGATGGGAGTCTCATTGTGAGTCCATGTCTGACATCTCCCTGGTGGAGAAGAAGAACGCTGGCGCTCTCCTCCAGCTCCCTGGTCCTAAGGGGCACAGATACCCCTTGCCTGGTACTCCACCTTCTCCCTCCTCTCCCTGGTCCCATAGCTAACATCTGCCTCTCCATCCTTGCTGGTCTCTGCTAGGACACGAGGCGTGTGTCTAGCCCCTGGACAGATGAGGCACTGACAGAAAACATCTCTCTCTCAGGTCAGAGCTTAGGGGAGACCTTCTTGGCATCTTCTGCTGCCTTGAGAGCAGAGGTTCTCAACTGGGGGTCCGAGTCCAGCTCAAAGTGTTTGCAAAATAGAGCGTGCACAGGCACATGTGGACTCTTTTGTGGGTGATGCGATGATGGTCGCATCATCCAACGATAGGAACCTTGCTCCTGGAGGACAGTGCAGGTGGCATAGGAAGGACATCCTCTGGTCCCTTAGACACCTCAGCTCCCATGATGGGGGTCAGCAGCGACACGCATTTCCCCCAGGTGTGCTTCTGAATCCAGCTGAACCTCAGGGGATGAATGTGGTCCAAGAGGTGTTTGGCCAGGTCCATCCGCCAACTGTGGCTGAGTCAGCTTGGGAGAGTGGGGGGAACCTGGGCTAAATCTGGGAGAAACTGGTTTGAAAACCCTTTGGGACTGAAGAGGCAGAGGGCAATGGGGAGGGTGTCCCCCTAGTAGCCCAACTGGGTAGGCCTCAGTAGCTCTCTCCTGAGCTACCAAAAGAGCTACCAAAGACCCACCCACAGGCCCCCTCTTCCCTCCTCTTTTCCTTCTCGGTGGGGTGCTTGGTTGCCAGGGCAACAGGGTCTGAGGCTCCACTCTCCCACCCCGCTTTGAGGCCAGCCAGGCCAAGGCAGGAGAGGGGTTCCATGGAGGGGGCCCGGGGGTGCAGCTGTCTGCCGAAGCCTGGGTAGGGGTGGGGTGCTGGGGGGGTGAGCACAGTCGCAGCTGGTGCCAGCCTCCAGCTGCACCTTATGTGTCCCTGGCAGTGGGAGCTCCGATGTGGCTAGAATGCTGAACAGCACCAAGGGGAGGGGGCTGGCAGATGGTGGCCTAGTCTGCCCTATGCCACCCCCCCTCTTCCAGCTGAGTCCCAGAGCCTTTGCCTGGGGGAGAGAAGTGGGAATTCATTTCTGAACCCTGGAAGGGATGGAAGGGGAGGGCAGAGAATGGAAATCCTGGGGGTGGGTATGCAGTGGGGATAGTATTCTCTTGGGAGAGGGTGGAATTGGGGGACGAGGGATAGGAGGACAAGAGTCCAGGGGACCCTGGAGTGGGGGCAATCTCCCAGAGGAGAGGTGGGCAAAGAAATCCCCCCAAGGTTCTGGAGGTAGACAGGAATCTTCCGGAGCACCTAAGGAGGTGAGATGCTGATATAAAAGAAGGGTGATCCTGAGACCCAGAAGTTGGAGGGAGAGGTCATCTTAAACAAGAAGAGCCAGGGATGGCAGGTCCCAGGGAGAGCCAGGACTAGCCGTGGGAGCTTCCTTATCCCCAGGGCCGGCTCTGCCGCTTCACGGACACTCCTCATCACACCACCCCACAGCAGCTCAGACCTGGAGTCCCTGGGGAGGGCCCGACCTCACTACCTGGGTCTGTTCCCTCCAGCTAGGCAGGGAGTGGACGGGCTGCTGAAGGGAAGGGCTGCCCACACTGCTACACACAGAGAAGAAAGGAGGGTTGGGGGCTACCCCACCCAGAAGCCCGGTGGTCTTTGTGTGGGGTTGTGGTGGGGTGTGGACGGGGGAGCATGCAGGGAGTGCAGAGGGATAGCAGAGGCTGGAGTGGAGAGGTTAGCTTGGGAGGAGGGGTACCCTGCCCTAGCCGCTCTTGGATACCTCCTCGAGCCTTACCCTTCCCTTCTCTCCCTCCCTCCCTCCCTCAGAAGTGCCTGAGGTTGGAAGGAGGAGACTGGAGTAGAGCCAGTTGCAAGAATCCAGGGGACCCTGCATTGGGGTCTCTCTCTCTCTCACACACACACACACACCCCTCCCTCAGGTGACTCAGTTTCCTCTCTCACCTCCTCCCTCTCCTCCCCAATCCCTTGCCATTTCTGACTCCGCCCCTCTCCCAGACTGCTGTCAGCTAAGAGGCTACTCTCAGTTAATTGACCTCCGGCTGTTGGCTAAAGTAATAGGGAGTTGCTGTAAGTAAGCGGCTCTGGGGGCGGAGCCGGAAGTGGAGGGTGGGGAGGAGCAGTTCTTCGAAGCCTCGGGCTTTCTCCTGCCGCAGCCTGCGGAGAACTCCGTGGTAGGGCCGCCAGTGCACCTGGTGTGCATCCAGGAAGCAGACGGGGTTCCTGCACAGAGGTCTGAACGTTTCTGCTGTGGGTGGAGCTGGATTGGGAGCATGCTTCAACTTTGTGGAAGGCAGTTTCAATTCCTGGGGGATGGTGAGGGAGACTGGAATAGTAGGCACGAGGGGCTGGGGGTGGGAGTGTCGAGCTCCGCTTGATTCCTTCCCGTCACCGACGGAGCCCCTTGGAAGTGCCAAGCCTCGCGCTGGGCACCAGGGGGCGGCGGTGAACAGGCGGAGCCTGTCCCTGCCCTCAGGGAGCTTCGAGCCACGTGCAGTTCTCCCGGGAGGCTCAGAGTGCAGGGTGGTACTAAGGGAAGCCGAAGGGCTTCGGAGCAGAGAATCACGTGCCAGGGATGAGAGGACCCTCCACATCTAGGTGGGGTCCTTCTAATCTCCCCAGCCCAGCTCAGCTATTCAGAAACGCCAGTTCTGGGAATTCCCTGGCCGTCCAGTGGTTAGGACGCCACGCTCTCACTGCCGAGGACCCGGGTTCAGTCCCTGGATGGGGAACTAAGATCCCACAAGCCTTGCGGCGCAGCCTAAAAGAAAGAAAGAGAGAAACTTCAGTTCTACAGAATGTGTGGTGTCTCCCCCAGCCCAGCCTCTCCCAGCTGATGACCAGTCTAGTTCTCTCCAGCAAGGGTCATGGTCTTTGGTCAGGTTCCCGAGGCACAAGCCTTCCCTTACTGTATGTCTGTACCCTGTATGTCTGTACCCTCTGGCTGAGAACCTTCTGGTCAAAACTCTGGCGTGGGGATTCTGGGAGGCAAAGGAGGGAAGGAGACAGCTCGAAAGAGAATGGAGCCTGGTTTGGGTGGAGGATGCGTCTGGGACTCCTGGGTTCTATTTTGGGCATAGTTTCATCTGGCTCCATTTCTCAGCTTCTAGGCTCAATTTCCTGTGAGCAAAGGGGGTTGTAAATGGATTTTTAAATTATTCTTTGCCGAGGGGCAGCCTCTCCTTCAGCCTCTGGGCCACTCTGGCTAAGCGCCCCCACTGGCCCATGTGTAGAATGGGTGTGCAGTACCATTTCCTGGACACATGCATCAGACATCTTCCTCGTGGAAAATTTTAAAACAAACATGAAACGGCTGTGTAGTCACCTTGAGGGAAAGTTCCCTTAAGAAGCTCTAAGGACAGAGACTCTCACTCCAGGCTCTCTAAGGCCACTCCTGAGGGAGAGGGAGGGCAAGTTGTGATTTTTCTGAGCTCCTATGAATTCTTGGAAAGAAAACCCTTTCCCACTCCTCTCGTCTGCACCCCCTCCATGTGGTTGACAGTCCTGGAGGCCCGGGAGGTTGGGCTGTGTAGCTGAGTATCGAGTGTCTCTGATTGGTGGGTCGGCTCTTCGTGCCTGGCTGGGAACG
This sequence comes from Hyperoodon ampullatus, assembly GCF_949752795.1. Lineage (NCBI taxonomy): Eukaryota > Metazoa > Chordata > Mammalia > Artiodactyla > Ziphiidae > Hyperoodon > Hyperoodon ampullatus. The sequence goes on from NC_136924.1 coordinate 55,822,143, forward strand.
TCCCTCGTAGAGAGACTGCTGCAGTGGCCTTGACCATGGAGAGCAGCCAACTCAGGCTTCCTCACCACACACTGCACGTGTGCCCCAGGTGTGCAAGCACACGTGCACCTCCCCGTGCATGTCTGAGAGTGGGAGAATGCGGACGTGGACTAGGGTGTGACGTGGACAGGGATGGGTGTGCACAGGGGCACACACAGCTCTCTTCATGTGTCTGCAGGAGAGAGCTCATGTGCCCACGAACCTCTGGCCCCATGCAGAGCACATACCCGCCAAATTAATCTCTTTCTGTCACGCTTTGCAGTTTACAAATTCCCTTTACTTTAGCTCCTGTGATCCTCATAATTCTGGGAGGCAGGAAGATATTAATATCTTCATTTGAAAGATGAGGAAACTGAGGCTCAGAGGTGTTACATGACTTGCCTGAGGCCACACAACCACTAAATGACAGAGTGGGTGCCTTGACCTCAGATCTTCTAAGCCCGGGTTCTTCGTGCGTGACTGTAGGAGCAGGGATGTGTGGTGGAGGAGGGTGCCCGGCTCCCCAGCTGCCCATGCTCTATAAAGAGGTGGTATGATGAGGCAGGAAGGGGAAAAAAAAGGATGCAAAAGAGAAGAACCCCAGCCTCAGTTTGAGTACACCATCTTGTAACTTCTCTGCCTCTTCAGTGCACCATTTAGCCAAGTCCCCACCTTAGATGGACCCACCACTGGCTTCCTCAGCCACACTCTACCAGAGGAAGTCACACGGCTTGGAATCACATTGTGTTTATGATCAACATGCCAGTGCTGCCCTGGCAACCCCACTGTGTTTTCCCGTCAACTTGCTCTCCCCACTGATTACTGTAAATTTTTCTACGCCTCTCAAACCACCACCCTTCCTAGCCCTCCTCTCACCCTCAGCAGATGACCTCACCTCCCACTTTACAGAGAAGATAGAAGTCTCAGACAAGATCTCCCCGCTCCTCTGGGTACCTGCCCCCAGAGGGGAACATCCATCTTCTCTAGGCTGAAATCTCAACCTATTCTTACCATCTGATCTCCTTCTATCTTTATGGGAATTTTACCTTAAAGATTCTGCCTCTCCCTCCTTTGTAGTAGGTCTCTCCCTCTCCAGTGGAACCTTCTGATTGACACTGAAACATGCTTAAGATTCTCCCATCTTAAAATGTATAGCTATAGGGACTTCCCTGGTGGCGCAGCAGTTAAGAACCCATCTGCCCTGCCGGCCTGGACCAACTGCGCGGAGGCACTTGGCCATGTGGAAATGCCTGATTTTGTTCCCTGCACACAGAGGAGACACAGCTATTGAAATCTTACTGGGTAAATTCCCAGATCCTATGAAGTTCATAGATAAGAATCAGCCCAAGTCCACTTTAAGGGATTTACCGTGACATTGAGAAGAAAAGACCGGGCTTCTAAAAAAAAGACCCCGCCTGCCAATGCAGGGGACACGGGTTCGGGCCCTGCTTCAGGAAGATCCCACATGCCATGGAGCAACTAAGCCCGCGCACCACAACTACTGAGCCTGTGCTCTAGAGCCTGCGAGCCACAACTACTGAGCACCACAAATACTGAAGCCCACGCGCCTAGAGCCCGTGCTCCGCAACAAGAGAAGCCACCGCAATGAGAAGCCTGTGCACCACAATGAAGAGTAGCCCCCGCTCGCCGCAACTAGAGAAAGCCCGCGCACAGCAATGAAGACCCAACGCAGCCAAAGATAAATAAAAAATTTTTTAAATGTATAGCTATAATGACAGCTAATATTTATTTACTTACTATGTACCAGGCTTTAGGTTAAGATAAAACCCAATAAACAAACGTCTCTCAACTCCACAGCCCCCTCCAGCTCCCACAGTACCTGTTTCTTTTCACAGACAAAATTCTTAAAATTGATGTATAGATTCCACTGTCTCCATTTTTTTCTCATCTCCATCTCACTCTCTAATCCACTCGGGCTGCCTTCCTCCCCCGGCCCCAGCACTCCACCAAAATGGTTCTCGCTAAGGCCGCTAGTGACCTCCATATTTCCAAAACCCACAACCATTTTTTATCCTTGATGTCTCAAAATCATTCAAAATGGTTGACCACCACCTCTGTTTTGCACTATTCTCTTTCCTAACAACGGTACTCTCCTGATTTTCCTCCTTTGTCTAGCCACTCCTGCCTCTGTACCAGTTCATGCTCTTCCACTTGGCCATTAAATGTTGGCACTGCTCAAGTCTCAATCCCAAGCTTTCCTCTTCTCTTAAATTGTGTGGCTATGATTTAATGGAACAGCTTGATGAATTTTTCATTAGTATATTTTTACATTGGTGTATCTTACAATGTAATATTTTACATATTACATCAGTATGTATTTATACTGGTATAAAATTGTAAAACATTTCTAGTGTCCTGGAAAGTTCCTTCAGGCCCTTTCCTAGTCAACACTACCCCACAAGAATTAATCACATTCAGGCTTCTGTCAGTAGAGGTAAGTTTCACCGGTTCTTGAACTTCCTAGACTATATGTATCCTCCATGCAGTGTATACGTGTCTGTGTCTGTCTTTTTTTGCTCATGACTATGTCTGTGAGATTCAGTCTTGTTTTATATAGCAGTAGTTAATGCTTTTTCAATGCTGTGTAGTATTGCCTTATGTAAGTAGAGCACAATTTGTTTATCCATTCTACTCTTTTTTTTTTTTTTGCGGTTTGCGGGCCTCTCACTCTTGTGGCCTCTCCCGTTGTGGAGCACAGGCTCCGGATGCGCAGGCTCAGCGGCCATGGCTCACGCGCCCAGCCGCTCCGCAGCATGTGGGATCTTCCCGGACCGGGGCACGAACCTGTGTCCCCTGCATCGGCACGCGGACTCTCAACCACTGCGCCACCAGGGAAGCCCCATTCTACTCTTGCTAGACACTTGGGTTGTTACTAGTTTGGGGCTATTATAAATAAATCTACTGTGAACATCCCTGTTCATGTCTTTGGGTTGCCATATGCACTCATTTCTCTTGGGTACATAACTAGGAGCTGTGGTTAAGTCATAGATTAGGATTCCGTTTAGCTTGGGTGGATACTGCCATATCAGGCCATTTTTCTTTCTATCTTTTCTAAAAAAACTTTATATTCTATTCCTGAGCAGTCTCATCTTCACTCGTGATTTCAATTACCATCTACACACCAACAACTGCCAAATGTCTGTCTCAGCCCGGCTCTCTCCTCTTAGCATCAGTTCAGTGGCCAATTTCCCACTTAACATCTCCACTTGGATCTCCCCAAGTCTCTAAGAAACCAGCATGTGCCAAACCGAATTCATCATCTTAGCTCCCAAACTAGTCCTGTACTTGTGTTCCTGATCTAGTGAGCCATTCACCCACTTATGCAAACTAGAAGCCATTCCTGACACTCCATCTCCCTCGCCGCCCTTACCAGGTCTGCCAGTGTTGACTCCCAAACATCTCCACTCCATCCCCCTGTTCCAGGCCACCCCACTGCTCCATGTCTCACCTAGACTGCTGCAGTGGCTTCCTAACAGGACTTCTAGAATCCCTTGGGCTCCTCCAGAGTGGTCTCTTCAAAACACTGCTCTGATCACTTGAAATTCTTCCATGGGGAATGGGACCAGAATCTTTACCCAGCCTTCAAGGCCCTAAGGGCCTGCTCTCCGGCTATATCCTCCTCTTCTCAGCTCTCTCCTCTCGGAGCCTTTGCACTGACTCTGTTCTCTGGAATACCGCCCGCCCCCCAACACATACACACACAGACCTTTACCTAATCACTGCTCCTTATTCTTTAGATTGCAATTCAAGCATCACTTTCTCAGAGAAACCTTCCTCAGTTTCCAGTCTGGTTCAGATACCCCTGTCATTCACCTCCATGGAACCATATTATTTTTTTCATAGTACTTATCATAGTTTGCAATTAAATATTTATTTTTGTGATTTTAAAAAACTCTCCCCCATTAGATAATAACCTCCACAAGGACCCAGTCCCTTATCTGTTCTCCACGTGTCCTCAGCACATGGATACTCAGGAAATATTTGATGGGTAAATGAAAGAATGGAGAAGAAGGAAGGGATGGATTTAGAGAAGGATGACCTACTTCCAGTCTCAAGCCTACTACTTGCTCTCCATGAGACTTGAACAGGTCATTGTGCCTCAGTTTCCTCATTTGTCAAATGGGGTGAAATTACTCAAACCTGCTTATTTTGCTGGGTTGTATACGAATCCCCTGAGGCATCAGTTGAAAAGCAGGAGACATTCCACAGATGTGAGGGGTGACCGGAGTTCAGAAAGAGATGTGGAGAAAGTCAGAAAGCACTGGGTGGCCACACACAGCTTAAGAGACGTACTGGGTAGGGGTCGCATCTTTGGATAGAGGGTTCAAAATTGTGTTGTTCTGCGGGCGTGTCTGCTTGGGTACTTCTCCTCTGTGTATGCTCTGGGGTCTGTGTGTGCTGCTTGATCCTTTCCTCACCTCCCCACTACTGTGAAAAATGTGGATTTGTCTACTAGATCGAGATGAGGAGGAGAGAATGTTAGAGGATGGAGGAGGGAGGAAGTGCAGTTGGTGTGTGTGTGTGTGTGTGTGTCTTCATTGCCCACAAGAGGGCTGTGTGTCTGTGTGTAGTGCTGTGTAGGTGTGCAGTGTAGGTCTTTGTGTCCGTGTGGGGAAGAAGTGTCCAGCCACACCAGATTTGCTGTCCTCTGAAGTTGCTCCGTGTGTGCACACCCTACTCTCTGCTGAAGCACCCGGAGCTTCCCAGCCTTAGTTTCTTCCCTCTGGAAGTCCAATCTACTTCCTCTTCCAGAAAGGCTGCAAGAGGGGAACGATGCCCTCTAGTGGGTATGGGGATGCATGCTGCAGCTTTCTCAGCCCAAGCCTCAATCTAGGCTGGCCCACCTCCAACCCAAGTCTGGAACTCACCTCTGAAACGCATCCTGGGGATGCACAAAGCCCTCCAAAAGCTGAGGTCCCGCAGGCAGGAAGAAAATGCACATGGGACAGGAAACAAAAGAAGAACCCACGAATTCATACAGGAGAAGCCTGAGGACAACAGCTGAAGGTGGGAGGTCTCTCCTCATCTCTGCAGTGATTTATCTCTGGTTCCTGTTTCTCCACGTGGCCCCAGGGTCCTGCTCTTTTTTTTTTTTTTTTTTGCTGCGCGGGCTTTCTCTAGTTGCGGTGAGCAGGGGCTACTCTTCGTTGGGGTGCGCGGGCTTCACAATGCAGTGGCTTCTCTTGTTGCAGAGCACGGGCTCTAGGTGCACAGGCTTCAGTAGTTGTGGTTCACGGGCTTAGTTGCTCCGCAGCATGTGGGATCTTCCCTGACCAGGGCTTGAACCTGTGTCCCCTGCATTGGCAGGCAGATTCTTAACCACTGCGCCACCAGGGAAGCCCCGGGTCCTGCTCTTTCATTCTCACAGTCCCTGTCCTTAAGGAGCTACTGATCACTACTCGTGCTTGAAGGGACTTGAGCAGAACTGGACCCTTCAGTCTGTTCCCTGAGTGGGCACTAACTATGCCCTGTGGAGTCAGGGAAGGCTTCTCGGAGGAGGCAACCTGTGAGTAGGGTCTTGAAAAATGAGTAGAAATTCTCCAGGTGGAGTCCAGGGAAGGCATGGAACTGTGGATGAGCCTCGTGTGTCTGTGGAACGGGAGAAGGACATGGTGGCTGGATGCTGGATCCTGGACTAGGTAGGGTGGAGGGGTGGAGGGGTGGAGAGGTGAGGCTGGAGGGTGACTTGCCAAGGCCGTGTAGGTCCGGGGTGGCGGGGGTTGAATTTTACCAAGAGGCACTGGGGAGTGAGAGAAGGTCTTTATGCGGAAGGGTGGTCGGAATTACATAGCATGGACTAAAGGTGGGGAGAAACTGCAGGGAGGCAGGGAGTTAGGGAGACCAGCTGGGAGGCGGTTGTTTAGGTAAAAGGGTGGGAGACCAGTCTGAGGGCAATGGCATAAGGATGGAGAGGGACCAGATCTCAAAGGCTGCTCTTCTTCCGGGGCCTCTGTGTCCCTGGCAGCAAAGCTGAGGCCAGAGGTGGTCCCACATCAGCCAGTTCTGCTAGAACCTGGCACCCTGCCTGCCATCCCCAACACACTCCAGGCTCTCTGCGTGCAAACGGAGGAGGGAAGACATGTGGGAGCAGAGAGGGGGAGGCAAAGGGGGGCAGGAGCCTGGGGCTGTGGGGTGGTTAAGGAATGGAAAGGCCCAAGTAGACTTGTCCGACCCCCACTGGTCCTCTGGCTCTGTGGAGGAAGGGTTAATAGTTTCCCCTCCTTCCCTCCCCTCCTCTCCTCCCCTCAGGTCACCTTCTAGGCCCTGGAGACTTGGCTGGTGGCTCAAGTTCCTCAACCAGTGGCCCTGAGTAATCAGAGCACACAGAGGGGCCAGGGGCCTGGGGGCAGGGACTGATCAACTGGGAGCAAGAGGGGCCTCAGAGACTGAGGGGCTGGGGGTATCTGCGAGGCTGAGGGTTTGGGGGTACCCCAGGTTATTCCCAGCACTTTCCACCTGACCCAGGACCCTGTCCCAGTTCTGAGCTCAGTTTCTTCCACCCACCAGAAAAGAATTCCTCCACCTGCTCTCCTGGACTGTTAGGGGATGGGCAAGCTGGGAGGGGGAGCGGTGATCTGCCAGGAAGCTTTTCAGCTGCAAGAGACAGGGTCCCTCCCCCCGGTGCCAGGAACTGGCCATAAGTGAGTCTGTGGTCAGTGAGAGACCTCTGCTAATGGAACCTGGGCTGCCCCCCAAGCCACAGACACGAGTGCAGCTCAGCGTGGTGGTGGTGGGGTGCTGACTGAAGTAGAGTGGGGGGGGTCAGGGGAGGGAGGGGAGGATCAATGCCGTCAGGGATGGCTGGAGGGAAACCAGAGGTCAAGGGAGAGAGTAGGGGTTCGGGACAACCAGGGGCTCAGGAAGTAACTGAAAGTAAATTGTGGTCAGCCCAGTGATCAGAAGGGAACTGAGGACCAGAGGAATAATTAGAGGGGAACTGCAGTGTAAGGGTGTATGGGGAGAACTGGGGGGCTCCATAAAATAACTGGGGAGATTCCAAGTCAGGGGGAATTAGAGAAGAATGAGAGGTTAATTAGAGGTGCTGAGAGAGTGTGGGGCTCAGGTAACTCAGAAGAATGACTGGACCAGGTGGGAATGAGGGCAGAGGACTCAGAATTGGGGTGGGAAGGCGAGGGGCAGGTGGACCGGAGGGTGAGCGGGAGCCTGAGTGTGTGTGTCTTGGGGGATGGGCAGAGACGCTTGCTGGCCCACGTCACAGCAGTGAGAGCAGAGGACTCTGCTAGGTCCCACCTCCCCTGGAGCCCCCGGGCTTTTCCAGCGTTTCCACTCTGTCCTCAACCCTGTCTGTCCTGCTGGAGTTGGTGAGGGGGAAGGGGGCTCGGGCCCCGCTCCTCTCCATCGGCCTCCCTTTCCCACAGCCATCAATTATTCATCGGCTCAGACAGCCGCCTCCCTGACAGGGCAGGCTGGTCCTCCTCTCCTCTCTAAGCCCCTCCCCACCTCAGCCACACTGCCACAGAGGCCCTGGCAAGGGAGGACGGCCAGCCAGGCAGCAGAGACCTGGCAAGCGGACTGCCGGACCCTGCCTAGGATCGCATCTCCTCCCCTGTTCTCCTGCCCACCTCCTGGTGCCAGGAAGCCCCTGGAGAAGATGCCCATCCAGATCTTCTGCTCTGTGTCATTCTCCTCTGGAGAGGAGACCCCAGGGCCCTTGGGAGATGTTTGGGGTCCCCACCAGCGGCAACAGCGGGACAACTCAGAATCAGAAGAGGAGGGAGAAGAGAAGGAAAAGGAGGCAGAGAGGAAGGGGGCCAGAGAGGGGGACTTACCGATGGACTTGATGGCCTTTGCCAACAGCTGCACCCTTCATGGAGCCAGCCACATCTTTGTGGAAGGGGGTCCAGGGCCACGGCAGGCCCTGTGGGCAACGGCCTTTATCCTGGCACTGGGTGCCTTCTTGTGCCAGGTCGGGGATCGAGTTGCCTATTACCTCAGCTACCCACATGTGACTCTGCTAGATGAAGTGGCCACGACGGAGCTGGCCTTCCCGGCGGTCACCCTCTGCAACACCAATGCCGTGCGGCTGTCCCAGCTCAGCTACCCTGACTTGCTCTACCTGGCCCCCATGCTGGGGCTGGATGAAAGCGATGACCCCGGGGTGCCCCTCGCCCCACCAGGGCCCGAGGCCTTCTCTGGGGAGCCCTTTAACCTGCACCGCTTCTACAATCGCTCCTGCCACCGGCTGGAGGACATGCTGCTCTATTGCTCCTACTGCGGGGGGCCCTGTGGCCCTCACAACTTCTCAGTGGTGAGTGGGTGCCCAACAGTGTCTGCCATGGCTCACCCTGACCGTCACCTCCTGGGGCTGGTAACCATCCTGCCTTCCCCCGACCTCACCTGGACCACCCACCCTCTGTGAGAGAGGCCTGGCCAGAGCTTGCCTGGGAGCCCCAGGGTCTGCAGCTGGGCTCTATTTCCAGGGCTGTGCCAGTACTGCCCTCCCTGTTAGACTCTTGAAACACATAGTTGGTAATTAGTTGCTGCCCTGAGGCCCCTGGTGTCTCCCTGAATATCCTCCAGCATGTCCAGCCCTTTCCCAGACCTCTCTGCGATCCAGCAGGGTCAGCACCTTAATCTATCACTGAGGTCAACCTTTGATCTGGTGGTGGGTGCCTAGGCTTGGCCTTAACAATGTTGACTATCACCCCTGGACTGGAGCTGGGGCAGGTGCCCCCTGGTCTCTGGAGGTGCAAGAGAAGGGTGCGGAAGGGAGGCAGAGGGCTGGGGATATCCCCCCTCCACCCCAGCATGCCTGTCAGCAGCATCCTCATGTGGTCTTCCTGTGCTCCTCCTACAGTGTGCATGTGTGTGTGCGTGTGTGTGTGTGTGTGTGTGTGTGTGTGGTGAGGGAGAATAACAGGCCTCCTCTAAATCCTCCCTACTCCCCCTCCAGCTCTAAGTGGCCAGGGACCCTCTTCCCAGGGGAAGCCCTGACTAGGAGAGTCTAAGGTCTTCCCTGCTGAGGGACCAAGCGGCACCCCATCCTTTCCCCAGTTCAGCTTCCAGTTCCGCCTGGCCCAACAGGTCCCCTTCTGTCCCCTACAAGTGCCAGATGCCAGGCCTTCCCTTCCCATACACCCGTCTCTCAGTCCCCCACCTTTTCCCTAGTGCAGGGGAAGGTGGATGTCATCATATCAGTGCATCTTGGACTGACTACAGACTGACAGGAACCTGGAGGTTTTGGCCACTGGGCCTCGGACAGGCCAGGAGGTAGAGGAACATGGACCAAGGAAGGGGTCAACCTGGCTTTCTCGGGATCTAAGGCTAGAGCAGGCACTTCTCAGGCAGCACCACCAGGTGGCAGCACAGCCCACCGGCCAGCAGCGCAGCCCTCTGAGCCAGCTCAAGGTTGCAGCTCCCAGCTGGCCTCAGCCACCAGGAGTCCCTCACATCCCCAGGCTATGGGGGGTTAGGCAGGGATGCGTGTCCAGCCTGGACCCTGTGGCTGAAAGCCACAAAGCCTGGTAGTGGAGCTGGGGGATTAGGAGTTCTCTCTCTACCTCCTCTCTGGACTTCACCCACAAAATGGGGGATAGCACTGGTTTTCTTTTCCAGAGGGGGAAGGAGGAGGTTGTTCTCGGAAGGGGGAAGGGGGCAAAGACTCTATTGACTAGTAACCCCTACTGCCTCCCTGTTCCAGTCTAGCCTGACACTCCGCCTCTCTCTTTCTTTGGGCTGTGTCTGTATTCACCTCATGACTTGCTTGGGGGACTCTGTTCACCATCTCTCAGTAGTTGAAGCACACTCACCCCATTTGTGGGAACCTGGAGGCATTCTGGGAAACTGTGGGGAAAGGGCCATAAAGAACAGGTTCACTTTTCTCTCTATGGCTATGTACTCAGGGCTGCAATAAGGGCTGCTCTGTGGCATGGAGTCAGGGGACTGCCCCCCAGAGCTGAGATCCCTTCTGCAGCCCTCATAGTTCTGCGCCAGCTTTGACGAACATGCCAGGTCCTGGATGTTCAGGTTCTGGTGATAAGGGAACAGTGATGGACATAAGGGGCTAATGGCAGAGGAAACTATAAAGCATAGCTTGGTCTTGGGGAGAGCAGGATTTCAGATGCCCGGGGTGAAATCCAGGAGAAGAGAAGAGAAGTCTTAGAAGGCCCTGGGCCTGAGGAGAGGGTCCCAAGGAGGGACCAGGCAGTGAGGGGCTCCAGATGATGGAGGTGTGTATGTTAGGGTCCCAGCGGGAAAAAGGTTAACACTTGGACAGTTTAGTCGAAAAGACTAACAGGGGGACTGTTTATAGAGTTGTGGGCAGAGTTAAGGAAACCAATGAGGGGGCCTGAGGCACCTAGAAATAGTGGGAAATTGTCATATTCAAGCTAAAGGAACACCAAGAGGCAACAGTGCTATGCAGGGAGCCCCCTTGGCAGAATCTGTGGTCACGAAGGGTCTAAGCCACCTTGAGAACACTTGCAGATAAATACCCTGGTCTCTCCCTCCTTCTGTCCTCTGATCCCTTACTGATACCTCCCATTGGTCAAACCCAACCCGAAGCCCATCCAGGTGGCAAAGGAGCACAGGCAGTGCACCCCACAGGGATCAGCCTTCCAGGGCACACAGCAGGGGAAAGAAGGACAGAATGGGTGAGAAGGAGTACAAATGGAGAGTGGGCTGCTCAGGAGGGGTCATTCCTGAAGGGTTGAAACTCCACCAGTTGGAGGGTCTGGAGACAGTCCCTGGTGGGCAGAGGGTACTGGCAGGACCTTCAGGCTCTCCGCTCTTCTCCCACCAGGTCTTCACACGGTATGGAAAGTGCTACACGTTCAACTCTGGCCGAGATGGGCGTCCCAGGCTGAAGACCATGAAGGGTGGGACGGGCAATGGGCTGGAGATCATGCTGGACATTCAGCAGGACGAGTACCTGCCCGTGTGGGGGGAGACCGGTATGTTGCCTCTCTCAGGGGGCCCCCCTCCCTGTGGCTCTGGGCCTCAGCCTCCGTTGGGGGGCTCCTGGGCTCTACTGTGGGCCTGAGGCAGGGCGTGGGCTCTCCTTGCTTCCTCCCAGCATCTCGCCATCTCCACCTCCACTCTACCTGACTGCCACACTCACATTCCGCTGGCTCCCCCTTCCTGGCTCAGTTACTCTCCAAGGTAACCAGCCATCCCTTTCCATCCGTGGCCACCACTCACTCTATAAATAACTCCGTCTCTTCTTGGGCTGCCTGCCGTCTGTCTGGTCTCAGGGGCCTTGGGACAGAGAGACGTGGGGGAGAAGGGAGAAAAGGAGGGGGAGAGATGGAGAGCCTCTGAGACAGTGAGAAATAATTTGAAACAGCGAGATGCGTAACTGAAGCCAGGTAAGAAAAGAAGTATGTAGGATTCAGGGGTCATCAGGGTAGCATGGGGCTGGTGAACCCAGAAGGAGGCTGGGGATGGGCCAGGGGCCCTTGGACTAACTACCCTCCCCCAGTCTCAGTGTATGTTGCGGTTATCTCAGGAGAGGTAGGATTCCCCCAGCTCTGCAGGAGGTTAGGGAGTAAGAAGCCCTCCCAACACACACCCCTCTCATTCCCCTAGATGAGACGTCCTTCGAAGCGGGCATCAAAGTGCAGATCCACAGTCAGGATGAACCTCCCTTCATCGACCAGCTGGGCTTTGGTGTAGCCCCAGGGTTCCAGACCTTTGTGGCCTGTCAAGAGCAGCGGGTGAGAGGGCCACAGGAGGCCGGTCCCAGGGTGGGTGGTTGGAGGCTCATGATGGAGGTGGAGAGGTGGGCAACCAAAAATGGGAGGGACGGGGAAGCTGGGGCCTGGGTAGCCATCTGACTAGTCAGAGCATGAATGATCTAATGAATGGGATGCTCCGTAAACTCGGAGACCCTCAGAGGCTGCACAGGGAGAGGGGGCAGGACTCCTGAGTTCTGCATCGTGTCAGACAAGTCCATCAAGGTGACTTGGGGAGAAGTCCCCACACCCCCCAGCTCCCCGGCTCTCCCAGCAGCTCATCTACCTGCCCCCGCCCTGGGGCACCTGCAAAGCTGTTACCATGGACTTGGATTTCTTCGACTCCTACAGCATTACCGCCTGCCGCATCGACTGTGAGACCCGCTACCTGGTGGAGAACTGTAACTGCCGCATGGTGCACATGCCAGGTCAGGCCCCAGAGTTCCAAACACGGTACTGGGCCCCTCAGCCTGCACTGCCCCTCACCAGCACCCCATGCATGTTAACCTCCTGTCAACATGCAAGCCAGACCAGCTGGCTTCTCTCCACCCCAGTTCCAGCCCCAGTCCATACCCATATGGCTCTTGCCTCTCTGACCTCAATTCCTGCCTGGACCCATGGGGATGGGTCAGAAGGGTCCAGGGGGTATGGACTTTGGGGTAGGTCACTTCCAGGACAGACTGGGGGCTGACTATTCCTACCCTCCCACCCTCTCCCAGCTTCCAGCTTTTAGGCCTCTGGTACCACCAGCGTCACAAGACCCCTTTAATCTCCATCCTGTACCACTGTCTTTTCTCCTCTCTAGGGGATGCCCCATACTGCACTCCAGAGCAGTACAAGGAGTGTGCAGATCCTGCCCTGGGTGAGCGCCCCTGTCCCAGGGAAGTCTGCGGGAGGGAAGGAGGAGCTGCCAGCCATATGCATAGGGGTTTCAGAGCAAGCTCCCAGAAGCTTCAAATCACTCCTGGATCAGGCTTCACCTGAACTCTCCTGTGTCTGACTTTAGCAAGGCTGGGAATAGCATCTCTAGAGGCCCCTGTGGAAAATGAACAGGGGTCATCTGGGAGGGGTGGCCTTCACCTGCTCTCATCAGCACCTCAGCTGGTTGACCCTGGAGGGCCCTGAGAGAATGAGATATAGGATTAAGAAATATCCGTGGAGAGGCTGGGTGAGGATCAGCGCTGGTGGGCACAGGGCCGAAGTGAAGGACAAGTCAGAAAAAGAGAAGGGGGCTCGGGCCTCCTATGGGCAGGGCCGGGATGTGCGTGTCGGGAAGGTGCTGGCAGAAGGGCATCACTCAACTGGCACCTCTCACCTGGCTGGCACAGACTTCCTGGTGGAGAAGGACCAGGAGTACTGTGTGTGTGAAATGCCCTGCAACTTGACTCGCTATGGCAAGGAGCTGTCCATGGTTAAGATCCCCAGCAAAGCATCAGCCAAGTACCTGGCCAAGAAGTTCAACAAGTCTGAGCAGTACATAGGGTAAGGGCTCTGACTGTGAAGGGTAATGGGCGGGCGGGCTCTGATGGGGGTTGGCAGACAGGAGGAAACTGAGATACCGTGGGGAAGGCAACCAAAGTCTGAGGTGGGCGTGGAGGGAAGATCAAGCCAGAACAAGCAGGAGAAGCAGCCCTTTCTCTTTCCTCCTCTCTTCATCCTCATTGCTGTAACGGATCACCTCACAATTGCTGGTGCGTGGAGCGTCTTTTCAATTACACCATCGCATTTAATCCTCACTCTAAAAGGCAGGTATCCACATCAGCATCTTGTTTTATAGATATTGGAGACTGAGATTCAGAGAGGATAACTTGCGAAGGTCACCCAGCTAGTAAGGGACAGAGATGTGACTTGATCCGAGGTCCTCTCCCAACCCCTTTGCAGGGAGAACATCCTGGTGCTGGACATTTTCTTTGAAGTCCTCAACTATGAGACCATTGAGCAGAAGAAGGCCTATGAGATTGCAGGACTCCTGGGTGAGCTGCTGATGGCACCTGTCCCCTTCCCGTGCCATGGGCGTGGTGTGACACGCTACCACCCGAAGCAGGCTGCTCACCTCCGTCCTACAGGGCCTCCTCCCCTGCCAGCCCCAGGGGCCTTCCCCTGTCCCAGTGAGCTCTGCCGCTCCCGCTGTGTCCTGACCCCACTGATCTCCCTGTGGGCCCCCCTGCAGGTGACATTGGAGGCCAGATGGGTCTGTTCATCGGGGCCAGCATCCTCACTGTGCTGGAGCTCTTCGACTACGCCTACGAGGTAAGTGGGGGCGGGGCGCCTGCACGGGGCCACGGGAGGGGCGGGGTTCAAGCCCGCCCATCCGCCCACCTCCCCTCTTCCCGCCCAGGTGATAAAACACAAGCTGTGCAGACGAGGGAAGTGCCAGAAGGAGGCCAAACGGAGCAGCGCGGACAAGGGCGTGGCCCTCAGCCTGGATGACGTCAAAAGACACGTGAGGGAGCGAGAGAGGGGCGCCCTCCTGCCCCATCCCTTCCCCGACCACCCCAGGACCACCCCCTTGCCACTTTTTCTCCTTTGCCTCCCCCATGCCCCAGCGGCACCTGTGGCCCTTACGATAACCAGTGCCTGTCCTGTGCCGTTCCCCCAGAACCCGTGTGAGAGCCTCCGGGGCCATCCTGCCGGGATGACGTATGCTGCCAACATCCTACCTCACCATCCGGCCCGAGGCACTTTTGAGGACTTTACCTGCTGAGCCCCGCAGGCCGCTGTACCAAAGGCTAGATGGGGAGGGCTAGGAGAGGAAGGGGGCCCCCAGCTGCCCCGCCCTGGGGACTCACTCCCCCCTCCAAGGCAGCCCCCCACTCCTGGGCAGTCCTTTCCTCTTGTCTGTGGTGAGGAAGGAGTCTTGACCGTAGAGTCCTCTCCCTGCCTCTATCCCATTCTTTTTTTTTTTTTTTTTTTTAACAAAACTAATCTAAAACAGAAACTAAAAAGAGAGAACTGGGCGAGTGACCTCAGGCTGCCCCTCTCTGCTCCATGCTGCCTCCCACAGCTCCCAGCCTGAATTCTGTCTGTCTGGCTGTCTGTCATCTGAGTGTCCACCTACATTTTGCTGCCACCAGTCACCAAAGCCCCCTCCCAGTGGGGGGTGGAGGGGATCCTCGGGGTCTGGAATTTGGCCCCAAACCAGAGAATGTACCTTGAAGGGGGAGGGCTAGTAGGGGGGGCTTCCCCAGCCTTAAGAGACCCTCTAAGCCCAGTGACCGCCCCCAACCCCAAGTCTCCAGGCAGGAACCCGAGTCGTGTCTGTTCCCTCCCCACCACCTCACATAGTGTGAAGTCTCTAGGGAGGTCGGGGTGGGGAATCCCCTGAAGAAGTGGCACTGGGGACAAGATGTGGCCCTGGTGCTGTAGGCCACATCCTGATACCTACAAGTTCACCCCCACCCCAGAGCTGCTGGAGAGAAATCCCAAGAGGCGGCCCTCCTCTGCCATCCCATAAAAGATTCAGCTGGTTGGCTTCCAGCTCAGGGAGAGGGGCACTGGTGCCTAACCTCACTGGTCCCTCTCCCAGGGGCCCCTGCAGAGGGCCACATCCATAAATTTTCTTATGGAACTCTCCCAAGTCCTCTCCCGAAACGTCATTTGCTTCTCTCAACAACTTCATCTGCATTTTCTATTTCTATATGATACAGACTCTATATTGCTATATCTCTGTATATACTTTCCCCTGACTCTGTCTCTACTTCATCCCCTCTTGTCTCTAAGAACCACCCTCCCACCCCAAGTTCCCCTTCTGTGTTTCCACCCCCTCCCTGGTCTCTGAATGCCTTCGCCTGTATAAAGAGTTGGATTCTCCCCTGGTGTCTGTACTGTGTACACACATCCCTCTAAGAAGCACAAGGAGACGACACGCGCATTGTAACCTTCGCACTGTCTCGGTGGCGACATAAAGGAAGCTGTGAATTACAAGCTCTGCCTCTTTCTGGCCTCACCGTCTCTCCCCAACCTGGGTACCCTTTGCCCTCCCTGCAGCCTTAACATTCCCACCCCTGCTTCACCCGCCCCAATGTCCTTTGCCTAGCTGACTGTGGCCTCCCCATGGAAGGGGGTTGCTACAGAGAGAGCCCCTACCCATGGGATTGAGATCTGCAGAGACAGAGGGAGCTATGGGTTGATGACTTCTGCAGCTGAAGCAGCGGGGTGCTGACAGGCAGAGGCTGAGGTCTTCAGTCAGTGGCCTTTGCCTCCTTCTGGATGCCCAGGCCTCTTTGCTCACCTAATACCCAAGCCCCCCACTTACATTGTCTGGTAAGGTACAGTTTGGTAGTGGGAAGAAAGAGACAGGCCTAGAGGGGAAGTTGAAAGCTCTGCCGTTCTGTCCCTCCCTTCCTACCTTAAAGAGAAACCATTGAGGTAGAGTACCTGCCGTGCCCCCTCCACCAGGCATTCCTCCCAGGCCAGAGCCCTGCCCTTTCACAGGCCTCCTCTGCCCAGCTGTCTCAGTCTCCAACCCCAGAACAAGACCTGTGGCAGGTCACCTGTGCATTGGCCTGCAGTTGGAGAGTGAGGATATGGGATCTTTGGGAACTCTTGGCTCCTAAGAGTTCCTTAGAGATCAGACTTCTCCAGAGGGAAGCAGGAGCAAGGCCAAAGGGTGTGCTCCGGATGGAGAACAGCAGGCAGGGCTATGGGTGACGCATGCCTCTGGTCTAATAAACTGGGTTTTAACTATCTCCTCTTCAGTGTCATTCTTCTCTTATTTGAATAGTATTTAGGCCTTCCCACTAAGTGCTTAGAGCTGAGCTTGGCTTGGGGCCAAACAATCAGGGCAGGAGTAAGGCGGCGGGAGCAGGGATACTCTGGTCTTCCTGGGATGGGACAGGCTGACCATCACACCAGGAATGGTTTGAACCACTGCGCAGGGAAAGAGGAAGAGGTCAAAGGCAACAAAGATCCCAAAGAGAAGTCCTAGCACAAAGGATTCTTTGGAGAGGGGTCAGGGTCAAACTTCAAAATAAATTTAGGGCTTCCCTGGTGGCGCAGTGGTTGAGAGTCCGCCTGCCGATGCAGGGGACGCGGGTTCGTGCCCCGGTCCGGGAAGATCCCACATGCCGCGAAGCGGCTGGGCCCGTGAGCCATGGCCGCTGAGCCTGCGCGTCCAGATCCTGTGCTCCGCAACGGGAAAGGCCACAACAGTGAGAGGCCCGCATACCGCCAAAAAAATAATAATAATAAATTTAAAATCTAGAAGCAGGTTAGGTTAAAGGTCACGGGGAAAGTTGGGTTTAAGTTCGAACGTGAGGTAGTTATTGAGGCATTTTATTTATGGAATGAGCCCCGGACTATCAACCAGAAGATCTGGATTCTATGTTTCGACTTCTACTGCTAACTTGTTGGTTAACTTTGCCAAGTTATTTACTCTGAGTTCACCTCTCCTGTTTGTAAAATGGAGTAAACAGTGCGTACTCCTCTTCAGCGCGCTGGGCTGAGAGCAGGAAGAGAAGGAAAGGAAAAACAGCGCTTTGTAAAGTTAAACGCATTGCGCCAAGATGAAGCAGTTACTCCATCACCCTGAGCTGTGGTCCCCCTTTCCAGTTCCTTGTCTTCCTCCGTCGGCCTGGGGGCGCCCGCTCGCAAGGCCTCTCTATCCCAGAGCTCCTCTCTATGGTTTTCCCTCCCGGACCGTGAAGGCTGGAGGGAGTGGTCACACGCCTTTTCCGCTTGTCTCCCCCCGCTCTAGCCCACAGTCTCGCTGCCCCGAGCCTCCCGTGCCGGCGGGCCGGCCGGGCGGACGGGCGGGCGCGCGGGGGGCGCGGGGGGCGCGCGGGGGGCGGGGGGAGTTCCGGTTCCGGTTCTTTGTGCAGCTGCAGCAGCGGCTCCGGGAAAGATGGCGGCCCGGGCGGGTTTCCAGTCTGTGGCTCCGAGCGGCGGCGCCGGAGCCTCAGGAGGGGCGGGCGCGGCGGCTGCCCTGGGTCCGGGCGGGACTCCGGGGCCTCCGGTGCGAATGGGCCCGGCGCCGGGTCAAGGGCTGTACCGCTCCCCGATGCCCGGAGCGGCCTATCCGGTGAGTGCGGCAGGAGGAGGGGCGCGCTGGCCGGGGGCGGGGCCGTGCGGGGGCCTGGGAGTGACAGGGGTGGGGGGAGGAGTAGGAGGGACTCGCCAGGGAGGGATTCGGGCCGTGAGTCGGGGTGCAGGGAGGCAGTGCGTCGGGGTGCAGGGAGGCAGTGCGGGGAAGGGAGGGGAGGCAGTTAGCATCCTCATCTGCTCCTAGGGGCATTGTTTTCTTGGGGAGTCAGTGTGTACAGCCAGGGTGGACGAAGAAGTGGGGCAAAGCATGGGCCTGTGAGAGCTTGTGTGCTAAAGGGCCTAGGCAGCTCCAGCGCCCAGAGGAACACAGAAGGTGTAGCTGGCAAATTGAGGTCAGCTTCTGAGGAGACAGTAGCTGGCAGTACTCTGCGAGCAAAAGTGGAATTAGAGAAGATGTCCAATGCGCCAGATACAAAATAGACTGGGGAGAATTTGAGTGTAATCTAGCTGTCTTAGCTTTGGGGCTATATCTGAGGCAGCTCCAGTTATCTAGATTTCACAGAGATAGAGGGCTCTCCTCCCAGCCCACCATTGTGCTCCACCCCACCCCCTCAGCCTTGTTTCATTCAAAGAACTCAGGCCTCCCCCACTTTGCCTTTCTTGGTGGGGTTTGCAGGGGAAGCGATGACATCTCTGGGTCCTCTTCCCTGTGTAGAGACCAGGTATGCTACCAGGCAGCCGAATGACACCTCAGGGACCTTCCATGGGACCCCCTGGCTATGGGGGGAACCCTTCAGTCCGACCTGGCCTGGCCCAGTCAGGGATGGACCAGTCCCGCAAGAGACCTGCGCCTCAGCAGATCCAGCAGGTCCAGCAGCAGGCGGTCCAAAATCGGAACCACAAGTAAGATGACCCTGGGGCGGAGGGAGGGAGGGAGGATGCCTGTGAGGATGCAGGTGGTGGGAGTCCCTCAACCAAGAAGTGGTGGTGCTGTGTCAGCAGACGGTGCTCATTCTTGAAAATGCTTTGCGTTTTTTGGGGATGGGGGTGTCTGACTTGAGACAGGCTTTGCAGTTCCTTCACTTCACTATAAACGGAGGTGCGGACAGCCTGTCTTCATGTTCTGGCTAGTTCCATCCCATCCTGACAAGTGTTTATTCCAAACAGTGCAAAGAAAAAGAAGATGGCTGACAAAATTCTACCTCAAAGGGTGAGTCCAGGCTATATAGG
The DNA here is from genome assembly GCF_949752795.1 of Hyperoodon ampullatus. Taxonomy (NCBI): domain Eukaryota; kingdom Metazoa; phylum Chordata; class Mammalia; order Artiodactyla; family Ziphiidae; genus Hyperoodon; species Hyperoodon ampullatus. Next base: position 55,841,087 of record NC_136924.1, read on the forward strand.
TCTTCTTGAAGGTGTGGTGAGCTTGAGAATAGAGATGGTCAGCTCAAGATCCCAATGATATGTTTCTGCTCCTAAGATTCGTGAACTGGTACCAGAATCCCAGGCCTATATGGATCTCTTGGCTTTTGAAAGGAAACTGGACCAGACTATCATGAGGAAACGGCTAGATATCCAGGAGGCTTTGAAACGTCCCATCAAGGTAACGCAGGAGAGTGCTAGGCAGAGAGCCAAAGGAGAGGACGCGGGAACCTTCAGCAGGCTTGGGATGAGAAATCAAAGGCATAGCACAGCTCTCCTTGGCATTTAAATTAAATCTCTCCCTTTCGCCTACCAACTGAGAATTACATTAGAAGCATAAGAACAGAACAGCGAAGGGGGAGGGGCTTTTGATATTCCTTGCACCAGAAATATACCCTGTTGGTGTTTTTGCTACAACTGCTCTGCCACCTTGGGAACCTGGCACCTTGCATGACTCTGTCCATCTGACATCCTGGTGAATGCACTTGCACTCAGGCCAGTGGCCTGTACTCTTCTTCTAGGTGGAATCTCCATCCGCCCACCCCAAGGACTGGGTAGACAGTAAGCCAGCCTGTTAGGAGTCATTTTCAGGTTTGGGGAGACCCTTGTCTTCAACGTCAAACCACTGAAGCCCCACTATCAATCCTGTTTCTGCCTTCCTCAGCAAAAACGGAAGCTGCGAATTTTCATTTCTAACACTTTCAATCCGGCTAAGTCAGATGCCGAGGATGGGGAAGGGACGGTGGCTTCCTGGGAGCTTCGGGTAGAAGGACGGCTCCTGGAGGATGTGAGTTCAAGGTCCACTGTGGTCGGCATTTAGGGTGGGAGCTGCTGGGAACAAGCAGTATTGTCTGGTTGGCAGGAAGCCTGACTGGTGCTTACAGCTCCTGTTGGGAACAGCAGGGAGAGGGTCACTGTGTTCCCTGTACTAAAAGACAATGGTTCTTTGTTTCTGGCTCCCACAGCTTGACCCCCTCTGTGGTATCATATCGAGAACCTTATTGTCGTGGGATTTGATTTGTTGTTTACCTCCTTCCTGATGCTGCTAGCCATTGGACTTGGCAGTATCTGCAGATTTTTCAGTTAGGTTTTTTTTTAAACCAAGTGAGTTTGCACTTAGCATTTGGGCCATGCTTTCCTCTCTGAGTCCTTGAGGTTCTCGATCTCCACTGTGGCATCTCCATCTTCCCAGCTTCCATTGGAGACATTTCACAATTTACGTGGGATAGATTTCTCTGACGGGCTCTTTGTTGCTTCATGGGAACATCAGCTGACAGGTGATAACCCCCAAACTTCCCACCCCAGAAGCTCCTTGGAGAAGCTCACCTTCCATTCCCTTATACTCTCTGGCTTTCTATTTTTAGCTGTTCACAGGCGAGCCAGTATGAATGCATTTTTCAGGAGAACCAGGGCTCAGTGTCAGAGCCTCCTTTTTCTCTATATAGGTCCGGTCCATCTACCGGTGGTGTCATGTCATCCAAATAAAGCTGTTTTTGTTCTGGCTTTTTATTACCTGTGATTCATTTCCCCTCTAGAGTCAGACTTTTCTCTGTTTAGACTTGCTTTATTATGGGCAGAGGTTTGGCTTAACTTGCCCCATTTCCCTTGGGGAAATGAGGTGGGTACGTCAATCACCCTATATGTGTTATAGGCTGCTTCTTCAGGGTTCATTGCTACTGTGACTTGTTCAGTATCCACAGACACCTGCCTTGCCATCTCCTAAGAGGTTCTCAGAAGACATTTTTGAGTGTTTTTCCCATTGCTTTTATGGGTTCCTTTTTTATAGGACTTTGTTTTGGGGAATTTCTTCTGGCCTTTTCTAACATGACCTCTCCTCTCTCTCCTCTAGTCAGCCTTGTCCAAATATGATGCCACCAAACAAAAGAGGAAGTTCTCTTCTTTTTTTAAGTCCTTGGTGATCGAACTGGACAAAGACCTGTATGGGCCAGATAACCATCTGGTGGAAGTGAGTAGTTCTGTCCTCTAGGCTTTGCTTTGACTTTATGACTGGAGGATGATGGACTTGGGAGCCAAACATTAATGTCTAGGGAAAGGGGAAGGTATGAATAAAGGGTTACCCCAGGTGTACAATTCCTCCAACGCAGTTTGCACGTTGGCCTCCAGGTGGCACTAGCTGTTCAGTTCTGGTACTGTTTGGACCCAAGAGCTTTTGCAGTCTGACTTGTCCCACCTTTTAAATTTTACTATCTTTGTTGCTGCCCCCACTTTCAAGGAAAATTCTGATGGAGGCCTCTTACACATGCCAAGCCATCTCTGCATCTTGCTTATTAAAAATGGTGAGATGGGGCTTCCCTGGTGGTGCAGTGATTGAGAGTCCACCTGCCGATGCAGGGGACACGGGTTCGTGCCCCGGTCTGGGAAGATCCCACATGCCGCAGAGTGGCTGGGCCCGTGAGCCGTGGCCGCTGAGCCTGCGCGTCTGGAGCCTGTGCTCTGCAACGGGAGAGGCCACAACAGTGAGAGGCCCGCGTACTGGAAAATAAAATAAAAATTTAAAAAGTAAAATAAAAATAAAAATGGTGAGATGTAGTTATCCACACACCATTCTACCTTTTTCCTGGTAACAAGTGCTGTGATTAAGGGGGTTAACTAATAGGGTTCTAGTCCTTGCCAAGGCTACTTTTGCAGATCTGGGACTTGCTTTTGGTTCCTGCTCTGTTTAGATTCACATTCCAAATCATCAAAAATTCTTTATTGTAATGCCTGATTACATAGTGTTGTTCTGAAGACTATGTTAGCAACAGTGTTCTTTGGGATATAGTCAAAACCAGAATGAGACAGTCCAGCACTCCAGGTGAACTTAACCTGCTCCTTTCTTTGCCAGTGTAGCTGCAGGTCTTTACCATCTAATAAGGGAAGTAAGTCATAGAATCAGTAGAAATTTGTAAATATATTTAACTTAACTTTATAGCAGTAGAGCATAGTGGCTAAGAATGTGGACTGTAGAATCTGACACACCAGAGCTCAGATAGCAGCTCCACCACTTATTGGCTGTTGACCTTAGGCAGCTTACTTCACTCTTCTAAGCATTAGTTTTCTCATCTGTAGAATAGGTTTAATGGTGCCTATCTCGTATGAATGTTGTGGGGATTAAATATGATAATCCAAATAAATGCTTTAGAATATTCTTGCACATAGTAAGTACCCAATAGATGATAGCTACGTTATTTTACTATACACATGTATATTATCCATTTTTGTGGATAAAATTATCACTGAAAGTTCAGGCTAATTTAAATGTGACCCTGAGCAGTCATAATGAAAAGGTCAATCGACTTATAGACAGGAATTCCGAAGTCATATGCAGTTTTTAAAAATGTCTCATGCTGTTGCTCTTCTCCAGTAGCTTCAGTAATCAAAGTTGAATATTCAGTCATTACAGAAGCTCTTCCCTCCCACCCCAGCTCTTCCTCTGGGAGAGCACCCCCTGACATCTTCCTCTCTGTAGTGGCACAGGACCGCCACTACCCAGGAGACAGATGGCTTCCAGGTGAAGCGGCCAGGAGACGTGAATGTACGGTGTACTGTCCTGCTGATGCTGGATTACCAGGTATTCTGTGCTGATGTGAGGGGGTCCAGCTTTCACAGCCACATCCCATCAGCAGTCTGACATTTAAAGGTTTAAGTCTAGTTGTGGGTAATTTGCCGCCGACTGTTACCTCCCTAAATATAGGGATAGGGTCTTAGTCATTTCTGAGTTCCTGTTAGTGTATTTCTGCCCCAGGGAAAGCACCTCATTAATGCCTGTTGAATGGCTTGAATGTATGGCCGTGCCAAGCACCTCATAATGCACATAGACTCAGCTTATTAGCTTCATCCCAAACTCTTTGGTTCTCTATAGCCTCCTCAGTTTAAATTAGACCCTCGTCTGGCTCGGCTGCTGGGCATCCACACCCAGACCCGTCCAGTGATCATTCAAGCACTGTGGCAATATATTAAGACGCATAAGCTCCAGGACCCACATGAGCGGGAGTTTGTCATCTGTGACAAGTACCTCCAGCAGGTAAGAAAAGGACCCATTCTTTTGCTCAAGTCCACTGGAGCACTAATTGTGCTCTTAGCTGCTTCTCCTCTTTCCCGCAGATCTTTGAGTCTCAACGTATGAAGTTTTCAGAGATCCCCCAACGGCTCCACGCCTTGCTTATGCCACCAGAGCCCATCATCATTAATCATGTCATCAGGTAAGCATGTGTGTACAGGGCAGTGGTGTGCTGGAGCTGGCTTGCACCAGCTGCACAAGTCAGTTCTCAAAATTTTCAGGGATTTTGCAAGCAGGTTGTTAAACACAGTCGTTATTTAAGGTTAAATTATACAAACTTGGGCTTCCCTGGTGGCGCAGTGGTTGAGAATCCGCCTGCCGATGCAGGGGATACGGGTTCGTGCCCCGGTCCGGGAAGATCCCACATGCCGCGGAGAGGCTGGGCCCGTGAACCATGGCCGCTGAGCCTGCGCGTCCGAAGCCTGTGCTCCGCAATGGGAGAGGCCACAACAGTGAGAGGCAAAAAAAAAAAAAAAAAAAAAAAAAAATTATACAAACTTGCAATTAAATACGTTATATTAAAAATAAGGGTAATATATACTCAAAAATTCATCATCTCTGAATTATTATATTAGTTTACTGGTGTTTGTGTTTTCAGGGTTACTTCTGTCTATTGTGTCTGTATGGTGGAAATACTATCTAATGATATGTTACTGCACATCCCTTCCCAGCTCCTTGATCAGTGATACAATGTTGGCATCTTGAAATCAATCATGTCGAGAATATTTAAAACACAGAAATCAGCAAATGCTACAAGTCAGGGCTTTTTGTTCTTCTTCTTCTCTTTTGTAGAATCAGTTATTAGATATTTACCACCTCATCACTGATGAGCTACTATCTTTTCTCTGGGTGGTAGGACATTCTAAGCTGAGACTCCAACCCCATTACCTCCATCTGCTTTTCTGTTCAGAAGGTGGACGAGCAAGGCATCTCTAGGGAGATATGGAGTGAAGGAGGGCATCTTCTCCTCAAAGCAGCATGTCTTCTGGCTGGATGTAGTTTTTGCCTTCTTTCCCTCATTCCATATTAATTAGCCTTCCTTTCATTAGACCCTGAACCATCATCACTCAGCCAATAGTAACTCCTACAGCCTATACACTGGGTCAGTAGAAGCTAGTTTGTCCCATATTCATGGGCTTAAAGTTACGCCACTTTTTATTTTGCGTGGTATGTGTTTTATTTGAATTAATTTTCAGGGTCAATTTTAGCTTAATGGGAAAGATACAGAAGATACTGTAGTGATGGTCTCCTTGTAGGGAGGGAGAAACTTACTTTTCATTGGATATCTTCTGTAACATTTGAATTTTTACCATTGAGTTTTTTTTTTTAATTAACTCTGTTGAGGTTTATATGCAATATATTGCACCCACTTAAAATAAAATTTGATGATTTTTGGCAAATGTATACATCCTGTAGCTATCACCACAAGGAACGTACAGAACATTTCCGTCACACCGAAGAGGTCTCTTGTGCCCTTTTGCAGTCAACTCCTTGCCCTTCAGTCTAGACCATCTTTTTGACCCTGTGTAATTAGCTCTTAGGGGACAAGCCCTTTACCAGGCCCCTTTGGTTTCCTCCCCAGTGTTGACCCGAATGATCAGAAAAAGACAGCTTGTTATGACATTGATGTGGAAGTGGATGATACCTTGAAGACCCAGATGAATTCTTTTCTGCTGTCTACTGCCAGCCAGCAGGAGATTGCTACTCTAGACAACAAGGTAGGGACCATGCCCTGGATAGTTGGGTGCCACCAGCCCTCTATCACAGCTTCTTGGCTTCTTTTGATTCTTGATATTCATTCAAAATGTACTGCCACCCAGTAAATGCTAGGCACTCTGTTTGGTGCTGGTTGGAGCCAGACACACATGAGTTCTGATTCTTGGCAATACCTCTTAATAGCTTTGAGCCTCAGTTTCTGATCTGCGAAATAGAGACCATAATACGTATTTTTATAAGTTTGTTATGAGGGTTAAATGAGACAGTGTATGTAAAGACATGACATTGTATCTGGCACAAAAAAACAAATGGCCGCTGCTGCTCCTCTTGTTATTATCGATACCATTATCAGACATAGTCCATGCAGGTAAAGCCAGAAAGGCTCTGGGAACACAAAGGAGAACAGGGAGGCCTTCCTGGAGGAGCTGATGCCCCAACTAAATCTTGAAGGACGACATGGGAGTCAATGAAAGGGGAGAAAGGAGGATGTTGCTTAGGGGCTTCAGGGGCAGAGGCCATTCCAGAAAGAGGGAGCAGGGTGTATGAAGGCCCAAAGATGAGCAGAGAGCCTGGCATGTTCAAGAAGTACAAGCTGCTTACTGTGTTAGATAGAGCTCGGGGTGCTGGGGAAAAGAAACTGGATAGGGAAGCAGGATCCTAGTCATGAAGCAGCTTTGCGGGGAAAACTGGCTTACACTTTGTCCTGAAAACTGGAGGGCCTGGTGCTCTTTGCATTTAGAATGATCACTGGCAGGATGGTGGGGAGTGAATTGTAATGGGGGCAGATGTGCAGGAAGGAAGCCCAGTTAAGTGGCTGGTGCAGTGATGCACGTGAGATGTGTCGAGGGCCTAAACTTACGGTCCTGACAGTGAGAATGGAAATGAGTAGATAGATTTGGAAGGTGTTAAGGTGAAATTGCAGGGATTTGGACACTGGGTGGAGACGGTGGGGGGAGGTGTGAGGGAGAAGAGGCGTTATGACAGCCCTCAGGTTTTCAGCTGGAGTGTACAGTTGTAGTTACTCAGATTGGGAACAGGAGGAGAAGCAGGTATTGGGGAAAGGTAGTGAATTTAATTTCGGAGAGTTTAGGGTGCCTTGAGATGTCAAGCAGGTGGATGGGTTGGAGTTTGGAAAATGGATTCTGGTCTGCAGACTGGGGACTCATTACCTTGTCAGTGGTACTGGAAGACATACAAGTAGATGAAATCGCCAGGAGGAGTAGAGAGAATGAGAAGAGGACAAAGAACAAAACCCACGGACCACAGCTTTTGAGACAGCTCTCTGTACCACTTCTTTTCTACCTGAGAGTGCTTCAGGACCCATTTGTGCTGTGGATTAAATATTCACCATGTAGCGTCGTCCACAGTGGACATTGTGGAGACTAAAAGGAAAACTTCCCTCACGTGGGGTGTATAGAGACACGGTGCACATCACCTGCTAAGCGAATGCCGAGCGCCGGAGCAGGTGGGGCAGCAGTGCCATTTCTGGGCCACACTCTGTTCTTAGGTTGGGAGCGGCACAAGAAGTCACACACTGCCTGCCATTTAACTTTGCATTTCCCCAGTGTGAAAATGTTATGAGCTTCCTTCTTCCTTTCAGATCCATGAGACCATAGAAACTATCAATCAGCTGAAGACCCAGCGAGAGTTCATGCTGAGCTTTGCCAGAGACCCTCAGGGTTTCATCAATGACTGGCTTCAGTCCCAGTGCCGGGACCTCAAGGTAAAGAACCTGGGGCAGGTGCAAAGACACTTAGATCCGTGAGGCATACATTTGCTCCGTTTCTGTAGCATGAGATAGAGAGCCAGGGGAAAGTGAGGGACCAGACTTTCTTTAGTGTGTTCCAGGGCCCATTTTACAATTAAGTAGGGAAATGGAGGTGGAACCGTCAAGTGTTTATCTAGTACTTACTATGTGCTGTCACTGTGCACCGTATTGTAGGCGATGCAGAGTGGAAAACTTGATCTTTTTCAAAGTAGCACACATTCTGTTCGGAGAAACCATGTTACTGTGATTTAAAAAGTAGTAATCAGGTAAGACGTTATTGGAACTCACCAGTACCAAAAAGGTCATACAAAGGAGAAGGGAGATTGATGAGGCTAGAATAGCTAGGGAAGGCTTCATGGAGAATTTGGGATTTGAGTTATATCCCAGAGAGGGGAGCATCATAAGCTCAGGCAGGAAGGTAGGAATGAGCATAGAATGTGTGAGATGTGTCCTCAGTGCTCGCCTATTCTGTGGTGATTGACTGCAGTTAGCCCGAGAAGAGGAGCAAGGCACGGGGTGCCCGAAAGGATCCCTGAAGAAGGCAATGACTTGTTGACAGCACAGGCGACTTTGGGTGTTGTTTTAGTGGTTTGCTAGGGCCACCGTAGTAAAGTACCACAAACTGAGTGGCTTAAACAAGGGAAACTGTATTGTCTCATGGTTCTGGAGGCTAGAGTCTGAAATCAGGGTGTCAGCAGGGTTTGGTTCCTTCTGAGGGCTGGGAGGGAGAGTCTGTTCCAGGCCTGTCTCCTAGCTTGTGGTAGCCTCAGGCATTCCTTGGTTTGCAGATGGTGTTCTCCATGTGTCTTCATATCATCTTTCCTCTCTGCATGTCTGTCTCTGTGTCTAAGTTTCCCCTTTTATAAAGACACCAGTCATATTGGATTAGGCCCATCCTAATGACCTTATCTTAGCTTGATCATCTGCAGAGACCCTATTCCTAGATAAGGTCACATTCACAGGTACTGGGAGGGTTAGGATTTCAACATCTTTTAGGGAATACAATTCACTCCATAACAGATGACAAGGAAGGAAACAAGTCTTTCCTGTGTCTTCCCCCTCCCGTCTCCCTCAGACCATGACTGATGTGGTGGGTAACCCAGAGGAAGAGCGCCGAGCTGAGTTCTACTTCCAGCCTTGGGCACAGGAGGCCGTGTGCCGATACTTCTACTCCAAGGTAGGCACCTGGGGTGCACAGGAGAAACTGACAAAAGGCAAGGGGTCTGCACCCTTGATGGGGGTCAGTGGTGTTAGGTACCAACTTCTGGTTTGTCTCATCTTCCACTCCCTCCACTATTTTCTCCTTAGGTGCAGCAGAGACGACAAGAATTAGAGCAAGCCCTGGGAATCCGAAATACATAGGGCTTCTCCCACAGCCCTGATTTGGCTGCACCGATTTCTTTATTTGGGCCCTGTGCTGCCTGCCTCATAGCACCTGCCTTGGTCTTGCTTGGGGCCTTCCAGGGGATGCTGTTGGTTCTAGGATAACACCAGAATGAAGAGGGTCTCACATGATACCTGTTGCCCTCTTCTCCCACCCCATCCCTTCCTACCCCCAGCTTCCCTTTGCCCCACAAAGTTCCCATGTGCCTGTACCCTCCCCTGGTCTGCATAGGACCTCTAGATAGTATTAGAGAGAGAACCCATAGTGGTAATCAGTGCATTGAATGGATTGGGCCTAAGGCCAAGTGGTCTTCAAGGGGACCAGCTACACTGATCCTGCCCTTCAGAGACCCAGGAGTTGGGAGCTTTAGCCCCTTCTCCGAGACTCAGGCCTGGGGGCACTCTATAAGCTAGTTGATCTTGGCTTTCCTGATAACAGAATCCAGTTTCCTTCCTTCCCTCCACAGGTTTGGAGCAAACTGTCCCTTCACTTGTTGCCCTCTAGCACTAAAGGAATCCTTGTTCTTGGGCTCCACTGAGCCCCAGGTCAGTCTGCGGCCCTCTGGATTGGCCTGCTGTCTCAGTGCTTCTCTTTAACTCCCTCGTAGGGGGTCCACATCAGTATTGGAGTTTGTTCTCTTAGTATTGCTCCCTCTCACCACACTCCCTGTAGCTGCTTTTTAGGATTCCCTCCTATCTGTCCTAACCCAGGGCATTTGAGTGGGGGAATCTTGCCTTTCCCTGTCAGAGCCCCAAGGGCCCTCACCTAGGGTACTGTCATTGCCAGCGGAGGCTGTTCCTTCCTGCTGTTGCTTGGAGGTGTGACTTATTCATTCATTCCACCCTGCCTCCCCCATCCTTTCATGGAGAAACAGGCCTAAAATCAAACGGGTAAAAGCCCTGGGCCATCCCTGTCTTCCTGTCCCTTGTCTGCCCAGTTGACACCCACTGGTGACTTCCAGGGCACTGAGGAGTGAAAGCGCCTAGGGCTAGAGAATAGCTCTGAGTTGGGTCTGTGACTCTTCCCTCTCCCTGCCTCACAGGACTGTGACTCCCCAGCCCCTGCCCTCAAAGCTTCAGACCCCTCAGGTAGCAGCAGGACCTTGTGATCTTGGCCCCTTGCAACTTAGATGGTTTTGCATCTTTCCAGGAGAGCCTCAAATTCTTCTTCCAGGTTGTATCACCCGAGTTAGCATAGCCCAGGCTCGCAGACTCAACACAGCAGGGTGGGAGACAGCTGGGCACAGAGGGGGAATCCCGTTCAGCATGGGCTCTAAACCCGCAGAACTGACAAAGCCCCTGCTTCCCCACCCCCTCCTCAGGCTTCTGCGAGCACATCCCCCAGCCCGTATCCCTGACTGTCCCACACTGGGGACAGCAGAACTTTCTCCCCATCTTCCCCTTGCTGTCATTATCCCACTCCTCCCTTGAAAGGTTCTCCCCAGAGTGACACTGGACAGACAACCTCTGTCCCTGGGGCTGGAACCATGAGAAGGAAGCTCAGCACTCCTACACAGTGTCCCTGAAGATAACTGTTTTTATTAACTGAATTATTACGTTTTTTTCATGGACCAAAATTTTTTTTGTACTGTCCCCTTACCGATGTCACCCAGTTTTAATAAAAGAATCTTCTGAAAGATGGGTCCCCCTACCTACTGATGGAGAGCTTTTCCCTGAGCTTTCTTCTTCGATACCATTAGCCATGCTCATGGTGTTTGTTCATTCTATTTGACAAATATTTATTGAGCACCTGCTGTGTGCCAGCTATGGTTCTAGGCACTGGGGATATGGTGAAAAGATTTCTACCCTGGGGACCTCAGGTTCTCACCTTAGAGCTTGTTCTATCAGCCCCAATGGTCCAACCAAGCAGGCCAGGTGCTGGTTGGGATTAGTGGGCTTCATCACTGGATCTGAGAGTCCTGTCCTCAGTTCCCGTTAAGGAAGATTCTAACAAGACAGTGGCACTGCCCTTCTCTCCCTTGTCCTTCTAAACTCCCCAGGGCACCTGCTGGCTCGAGTGTGCCATCCTTGGGTACCTGTGGCCCTTACACTTGAACTTGAGCCTCCTCTAGAATTCTCAGGGCTCCTGTCTTCATACGGGCCAGCGCTGTATGAGGACTGAAGACATTTGTGGTTTGTGTGCCTGCCATTCTTTAAGGTTCCACTTTCTCAACCCTGAGTGAGATTTTAGTTCCTAAGACTGGCATGGAAGTGCTGCACTGTCATCCTCATGCTATGGACAACCAAGCCTTCACTGGTAGAGTTGAGAAGACTTTGCTCAGGATTGGGTCCCATTAGCAAGAAGCATGAAATTCTGCTGCAGTTTCCATCGTATGCCTGCTTTCCATCGTATGCCTGGTGGTTCTTTACTTTCCTCCTTTGTGCCATTATCTAGCTTGGTTCTGCTCAAGAAGGGGGTTTAGAACACAGGGTGAAGGCAACTACATTCCAAAGTTGTAGTTAAAAAATTAACTTTTGCCTCCATGCATGTGAACACTCAAGTATTGCGTATATGCAGTCAAACCCAAGGATACAGCCACTATTCCCAATCTGGAATGTGGGAGTTTATCAGACTTGAGTAGGGAAAGCAGAAGAGAGTGTGTGGGTGATGATAACTTGGGAGTGGAAAAAATTGATGTCAAGGACATTGAAATGGCATCTGTTTTCACCCAGGCTAATTACATGTGTAATGAATGGCTGATGAACCATTATTAATTTCAAGCAAATCTGCAGTTTGCTCTTGGGAAAAGAGCTCTAGTGGTACAGATTATTGGCCTGTGACAGGCTAATTCTGAATCTCTGCACACTCTTTATTCCTATATAAATGAACAAATTCTTTGTCTCCATACTACTTAAAATGATCGTAGGGACAAAAAGATGGAAGCATTTAGGCAAAACCAAGGTTATTTTATGCATAAACATCCATTCTTTGGGGTTCTCATCCTGTGTGCCAGGGACAGAAGCATTCTTTCTCTTCCATCACCCATAATCAGTGCTCCCAGCTGGCAGCCTGGCACTGGTGCCTTTGTCACAGTGCCAGTGCAATAACAGTGGTCTGTGGGAGGCTGGCTCTGTAGTAGGCATAATTTTGTTCCTAAGAGAAACAATCAACTGCTGATTTCATGTATGTCCCCCTAAGGGAACTCCCTGGCCGTGGGAGTAGAGTATGGTGGGCTTTTTCCCAGGCAGTCCCTAGAACTTAGGAAACCATTTCTCCCCAGTCTTGACCTCAGGGCCACTTAGCCTTACCCAGTGATTGCCCACAGACTCCCCTCTGGCCCAGTGCTTATCACTTTGCAGCCAGCAGCAGCCCAGGGGGATGGAAACACCCACTCAGCAGTCAGCCAGGCCAGGAGGTCAGCACATGAGCACACAGTGCTGTCTGCCTTCTAGGCCAAGGTGCACAGACAGCTGGAGTGTAGGGGGCCTTTGCCCCACTCTCCACGTCAGCCTAGAAACTAGAGTTCCCCCTCGTAGTTAAACAGGTTGCTGTGGGTGATGTAGAGCCCTGAACTGCACTGTGTGTCCCTTCCATCCTCCCTTCCCCCAGAAGCACACACCCCACTTGCTCTTGATTACAGCATCTGAGACCACAAAGCTCTACAGAGGTCACAACTGCCCCAGGTCCTGCCTCCCTTCCCCTCTCTGGCTTCTGCAAACTAGCCACTAACCTGAAGGAGCCCCTAGTGTGGGGTTAGCCTGGAAACCCAAGAAAGAAGTGAAGGAAGCTCAATACCTCTGAAGGACAGTGAACACTTGGGCTGCCTTCTTTTCTCTCCTATCCTCCTCCTCCTCAAGCCCAGAGTCTGCAAAAGACTTGTGGGCCACTTGGCATCAGAGCCTCCAACTTTAGCCTTTCCTACCCCACTTCCTGGGAAACATTCAGGTGAGGAGAGGCCCACTGGTGTGCTTTGTTTCTTGGGCCCATGGGGTCTTCTTAGCCTTGGGCTGGGTTGCCCCCAAAGCAGGCCCTTACCTCTTATGTGCTCTTATTTAAAGGGGCCACACCCACCCACCCACCTCACTCACCCACAGCCCTGCAGTGGGGCTAGCGTGGGGCAGCACGTGACCTGTCACCGCCAGAGGATGAACCCGTAGAGCAGCTTTCTGGGTCCTGGAGGGACAAGTGGGCGGTTCCTACCTTGGAAAGGCATGCCTGTATCTGCTGCTGGGACTGAATACAATTTATTCCAGTGCTAGGGGATGGGAGTGGGGGACCGGGCACTCCTTATTTGGGCCTGGTCTTGGCAGACCTTAAAATGAAACCATTGCGGGGAGGGAGGGGGTGAGGACCTGGGCTGGGGCCGAGGGAAGTAGCGTGCCAGCACCGTCAGCGGGCAAACCTAAGAGGAAAAGCAGGCCTGGTCTCGGCCGCGTTCCTGTTCCCCACCTGTCTCTACCCTTTTCTTCCCTTTCCCTGGCCCTGCCAGACTTTGTCTCCCTGGGTGCCCGCCTCCCCTCCCCTGGAGGGCGGGGCTTGGCTGCACCCACGTGTGTTGGAGTTAAATGCTCCCAGCCAGCAGAGGAGCTGGGGAGAGTGGCACCCAGCTGGTGGCTCAGGCAGCGAAGCGGCACCATGGCCGGCAAGAAAGTCTGCATTGTAGGCTCTGGTAACTGGTAAGCGGCTCTGTCAAGGAGTATTTGGGGTGGGGGGCGGAAGGGGAGGTTCCCTCAAGTATACAGGAGGTTAGGGAGGGAGGTTTGGTGGGCAGGAGGCAGCCGGTGGGTAGGAAATGCCTCCAGCTCCTGGCCCTTGCGTCTCGGGCAGCAGCACCTGTTCACCACGGGAAGGGAGCCTCCAGAGTGCTCCCTGCCTGAAAGGCTGCCTGGGTTAGGGGGTGGGGGGGAGATCAGAAGGCTGGCCCCCTTCTCCAGCAGCAAAGTATGAGGGAAGGGAAACTGAGTCTCCTTTCTACTGCTAGGTCAGGAGAGATGCAGCGTCACGGGGAGGGGGTGACAAGGAAGGTGGCAAGTAAATAATCCAGTGGCTTCTGTGACATCCTGAGGTGGAGCACTGTCCCCTCCCCTACCACCGTTCCTCTCTCACGCCCCCGCTCCTCCACTTTCTGTGCTCCCCCTCCTGCCAGGGGCTCAGCCATCGCCAAGATTGTGGGTAGCAATGCAGCCCAGCTGGCACGCTTTGACCCACGGGTGAACATGTGGGTGTTTGAGGAAGACGTCGGGGGCAGAAAACTGACAGAGGTCATCAACACACAGCATGAGAATGTCAAATACCTGCCAGGGCACAAGTTGCCCCCCAATGTGGTGAGCCCCAACACCCTGTAGGAAGGGAGAGGGAAGTGGAGGGGGTGCTTCCTGCTGGGAGGGGGCCACTTCACATGCCACCTGTACTTGGGAAGCATCTCAGGAGGGCTACTCCAGGCACAGGGTGTCCCTGGGCACAGCCCCCAAACTGCTGCCCTGAGCACTTCCTGGGACTGAGGAGAACCTGAATGCATCCCCCTGCATCTCCACCCCACCCGGTGGGCTCCCAGGCAGGAAAGGGACGGGGAGAGGATGAAGAAGTTGGTCTCTGTGGCAACCAAAGACAGGTTCTCTGGCCCCCAGACTTGGGGTCTGGGTAGTGCCTGCCTCGGGCTCTAACCCTGTTACTCATTCACTGGGTTATTAGTAAATGTGGAGACTGCTCCTTGGACTTAAGGTCTTTGGTCAGATCCATGTGGCTTACTCCCCACCTGGAAAAGGGGAGCAGGAAGACTGGGGCTCTCCCTTCCCAGTTGGGAGCCCTAAGGAGCAGGGTGATGAAATCTTACTTGGCCTCTTCCTCCTGCCAAGCCCAGACCTCCTTTGGCCTCCCTCACTGTCCCACAGCCAAGGGCTAGGAGAGTGCTGAGAAGAGTTTCCAGGAGTCCTCAAGAGCCCAGGACAGCTGCAACCTAGAGGGAATGATGGCTAGGCGGAAGGAATAGAAGTGTCTCGTTCCTCCAGGTTCAGCCCTTCCAGATTCAACCCCCAAACTGCCCTTCCTTCTTCCCCACCAGCCTCACCCTGTCTCCTAGATCTCCTGCATGGGGCTCCACAGGGGCTAGAAGCAGTCTGTCAGGCCCATGAACGCTGGTCACCCCCACAGGTGGCTGTCCCAGATGTGGTCCAGGCTGCAGTGGATGCTGACATCCTGATCTTCGTGGTACCCCATCAGTTCATCGGCAAGATCTGTGATCAGCTCAAGGGTCACCTGAAGGCAGACACCATTGGCATATCTCTTATTAAGGTGCCAGGGACACCCTCCTGTGGATGGGGGTGCAGCTAACTGCTGTGGGGCTCAGGGTGGGTGAAGTGTGACAAACAGAAAACAGCAGAAGTAGGCCAGGAGTTCTCTGAAGAGAGGAGCTGGCTTTGGGGAGGCTTGAGAAACAGAAGCGGGGGGCCACTGGGAAGGGGAGGTTGGTTGGGGAGTAGGTAAGAGATCGGTTTGGAGGCAGATGTCTTAGGGAGTTTAGGAGGTGTACAAGGGATGCCTAGGGGATACAAGAAGTGGGCTGGTTTGAGGAGTTGAGAAGGGAAGCTGGTTTGGAGCAGTGGCTGGGATGGAAGTTGGTTGGGGGTACTCAGGAGTGGGCTGTTTAGGGATGTGGCGGGGATACATTACCTTGGAGAAGTAGGTTGTGGAAGGAGAGTTTTCAGATGGATTCGTTTTCACATGTTATCTGCTCTCCTCACAGCTAGCTTTGGCTGCATTGGAATAGGGGAGGACCTCTGGGGAGGGACATTGATGAACAGTGAATTTGCAATGGGCAAGATTTCTAGGCGGGAAGCCCTCAGTTGGGGATAAAAGGCACCTGGCCTGAGCTCCATCCTGTGCCCAGGGGGTAGACGAGGGCCCCAACGGGCTGAAGCTCATCTCTGAAGTGATTGGGGAGCGC
The DNA here is from genome assembly GCF_949752795.1 of Hyperoodon ampullatus. NCBI lineage: Eukaryota > Metazoa > Chordata > Mammalia > Artiodactyla > Ziphiidae > Hyperoodon > Hyperoodon ampullatus. The sequence continues at coordinate 55,856,916 of NC_136924.1, forward strand.
CTTGGCATCCCCATGAGCGTGCTGATGGGCGCCAACATTGCCAGCGAGGTGGCTGATGAGAAGTTCTGTGAGACAACCATTGGTGAGACCCCACCACCCACATAGATAATGCAACTCCAGTTACATCGCCTCCCCAGGCTATATCCCCCACCCACTTAGCCGTCTTCTCCCCATAAGGCAGGTGAAGGAAGAAGATCCCAGCATCAAAGGTGAGGGGAGTTGGGGCACCCCTATGGAAGGAGCTATAGGTCCTGCTTAGGGCAGTTGTGGGGAGAAGAGTCAAGAGTCCCTTCTTAAAGACTTATCCCCTCCCTACTTTAGGCTGCAAGGACCTGGCCCAGGGACAGCTTCTGAAAGAGCTGATGCAGACACCCAATTTCTGCATCACGGTGGTGCAAGAGGTGGACACAGTAGAGATCTGTGGGGCCTTAAAGGTGAGAGGGCTGCAGAGGCAGCTATGGGGTGGGGAGAAGGCCCTGAAAGAGGGCCTGGCTTAGCTGTACAAGGTTGCTGGGGCTCCAGGCACTCACTCCCCTTCCCCACCAAGTCTCATACACATGGGAAGAACTGCAGAAGCAAGGCCAGGATCGCTCAGGTCTGCCAATTACTTACCATCAGACATTGGGCTTCCTTCTTCCTTTCCCCTATAGCCCCTTGTGGGACATCCCTGTCCCTGGCTCCAAAGGTTGGTCCAGGGGGAAGAGGAGATGCCCTGGGGGAGCACTCAGGCTAATGGGAGATAAGATGTCCAGGACACCCAGACGGATTGATGGCCAGGGCTCTGGATCCTGGACAGACCTATGGATGGATATCGGGAGCATAGGACAAAATAGCCGTGGTTGGGAGGGCCAGGTAGAAGACTGGTTTTCAGGAAAAGTCCTCAAGGATGGAGTATAGGGCAGGGTTGGGGAGCCAGAAAGCACAAGCCCAGGCTAAAAGAAGGGAGTGCAGCAAGTGGGAAAACCAAGAGGTGAAAATAGTTGAGGAGCCCACCCACCTTCCTTCACTTATTCAGTGGGCGTGTCATGGCTGATGGAAGAAACATGAGGCAGGTGCTGAAGGCCCCAAGTGGGGCCTGCCGGAGGGCATCCTTCCTCACCCATGACTTCACTCTTCAAAGAATATAGTGGCCGTGGGGGCTGGCTTCTGTGATGGGCTGGGCTTTGGCGACAACACCAAGGCGGCCGTGATCCGACTGGGGCTCATGGAGATGATCGCCTTCACCAAGCTCTTCTGCAGTGGCCCTGTGTCCTCTGCCACCTTCTTGGAGAGCTGCGGTGTTGCTGATCTCATCACTACCTGCTATGGAGGGCGGAACCGCAAGGTGGCCGAGGCCTTCGCTCGCACAGGAAAGGTGGGCCCTGGGGAGAATGAAGAATGGAGGGTGGGACCTGTAGGTGTTAAGGGAGAGGAACGTGGCTTGAGGCATCTCTTGAACACAAACATTAAGATTGTTGGGAACATTCCCAGCCTTTTTTTCCTCTTAAGACCCACGTCCTCCCAGAGTCCCAGACTCTCTGTCTCGCACTGACAACCCTCCTCTCCCATTTCCATCTGCCTGTCCTGTTTTCTTCACAGTCCATTGAGCAGCTGGAGAAAGAGATGCTGAATGGGCAGAAGCTGCAGGGGCCCCAGACAGCCCGGGAGCTACACAGCGTCCTCCAACACAAGGGCATGCTGGACAAGTAAGCGTCTGCCCCAGCCCCACTGATGGAGGGAACCACCGACAGAAGTGCTCTCCACATTCATCATCTTCCTGAACCCTCCTCAATCTGTGAAGTGGGCAGAGAGGGAAATGTTATCTTATGTTTACAGACAGAGCCTAGAGCTTGGCGAGGGTCTGGTATGCCCGCTGTCCCCCAGCTCGCTCATTGTCTTTGAGTTCTTTCCAGTCTAGTGCTCTTTATACCACATTGCTTGGACCCCTCTGCGTGGCCTCGCTCTGTCCTTTCCTCCTTGTCCTCTGCTATGCAGGTGGACAGGAATAAGCTCCTCTGACTGTTGTGCCTCTTTGTCCATCACCCTCAGTCTAAGCTACTCCCTCAAGACCAACGCTTTTGTTCCGTGAATCCTGTCCTGGGTGCTGAAGTGTGAAGAAAAGGAAAGTCTCTGCTTCAAGGTGCTCCTTTTCAGGGAGCACAAGACAGCGGGGGTGATGGGCTGATCAGAGCAGAACTCTGTTGATCTGAGAAAGAATCCTAGAGCAAGAGAGTATGAAACAGGCTCAGAAGATCAGCTCACGGCTGGTCAGGGTAAAGCCTCCTGGTAAAGGGAGCGGCCTGGGCAACAGGTTGGGAAGGAAACTGGCATTTATTGAGCACCTTCACATAATTCATAATCACTTCTTCACTACTTTGTTATATTGACCCCGTTTTACAGCTGATGATACTGAGGCTTGCCTAATTGGAACAAAAAGTTCATGCCAGGGAATCACGGAGGCAAGTTCAATATGAGAGGGAGCAGGGCAATAAAAACCTTACCCTGGGGCTTCCCTGGTGGCGCAGTGGTTGAGAGTCCGCCTGCCGATGAAGGGGACGTGGGTTCGTGCCCCGGTCCGGGAGGATCCCACATGCTGCGAAGCGGCTGGGCCCGTGAGCCATGGCCGCTGAGCCTGCGCGTCCAGAGCCTGTGCTCCGCAACGGGAGAGGCCACAACAGTGACAGGCCCACGTACCGCAAAAGAAAAAAAAAAAAAAAAAAAGCCTGACCCTAAACCCCAGGGCTAGGAAATACAAATTCTCAGCGATGGGAAATTGAGAGCCAGAGTCTGCCTGAGCTCGAAGGCGGGAGAGTAGGGAGTGGAGGGTTAGGGGGTTTGCCTGGAGGCCAAGCTGGTTCTGTCCTTCCCCATTCTAGGTTCCCTCTGTTCATGGCTGTGTACAAGATATGCTACGAGAACCAGCCAGTAGGTGAATTCATCCGCTGCCTGCAGAATCATCCAGAACATATGTGAGCAGGGCTGGGGCCCAGGCCAGGCAGCCTCTTTACCCCAGCGGAGACAGGCAGAAGCTTGGGGTGCCTGGCCACCACGATCTCTGGGACTCCCCACACAGCAGCATCTTCTCAGCTTTTCACTGGAGGACAGGTGCCTGTGGGCCCGGCCACCTGCCTGGAGATCCTGAAGCACAAGCAGCCTGCAGCCTCCTGCCACCTCATCGCACCAGAAATGGAGTTGCCTAGTCCCTCTCCATATGTGGGGCTTTCTCCCTCTCCTCTGGGAGGGGTAGAATCAGCCCCAGTGCTGCCTGCTTTGGGTATGTGGGGGGAGGAGGGGAGGGGAGGGAGGCAAGGCAAGGGCTGCTTACTGCTGCCTCACACAGACCAGGACTCCTGTCCCCAAGCCCAGTTAATGGCTAAAGAAGTACCTCAGCTGCAAGAGGGATGAGGCAAGGGCTGCAGGGAGGGGTCTGGGCTTTTGGGCTGACATAGACCTCTGCCAGGCCCCACATGGCATCAATGGATCTCTGTTTGTTCGCAAAATACAACCCCCTTCTAGCTTCTCCTAGCAACATCTGCATCCTCAGAAACCTCTGGTCATCCCCTTTGCCCCTCCCCCAGGCTGCCTGGCACCAGAGTTGCTGCCACGCTGGCATCTCTGGCCATGGGGCTTGTCATTCTCTCTTGGGACTTCCCAGTTCCTAGTTCTTTGCCAGCTCCTCCCCACCATGTGTGACCTTTCCAAGCCTCTCTCACCCTCCCTGCCAGCACCCTCTCTGGGGAGCAGAACTTAATCTGCTGACAGAGCTACACCTCTTCACAGCAGGCTCAGATCACTCTACTCCCTGTGACCTTTGTAATTGCCCTGCCTCCCTTCTCAGGAGCTCTAGTGGGGGGAGGTGTCAGCTGGGTCCCTCCTGCTGCTATCTCCCCAGGACATCTTGGATCCACCCCTTACCTCCTAAACCCTGTCCCTAATTCTCAGCTACCCCCAGAGCAGCCAGGGCAGCTAACCAGTTCCTGTATCTGGAGGCCAGGGGGCCAGAGAGTGGGTAAGGGAGGATGAGCAGGTCCCCATCTCTGTGGTCTGAATTCCAAGGCTGGCTCTCCTTTGTCACCTGAAGGCCTTCTCATGAGGTATTGACAACTTCAGCACCTCAGGAGCTGGGAAGCTCACGGAGGAGGAAAAAAATTCAAGCCTCCCTACCCGCTGGGGTGAGGAAAGAACAGGAAGGGGAGGAGGGAGAGGAGTGTCCTTTGCAGTGGCCTTGCTCCAGGATGGAATGGCAGCCAGAGAATGTCACCAGTCAGCAGCTTGGACCCCTGGTTATAAATAGAGGCCGAAGGCTCCTGTCACATCCAGCAGGGGGTCTCAGCTTCCTGTGTGGCAGCATCTGGCAAGCTGTGGCTCTGGCCAGCATTATGTTAACCCTCCCTTAGTCCTGGACAAACCAGGGGGCAGGCTCCTCTCAGCCCCTAGCCCTTGAGAAGTCAGTCTTACCAGTGAAGGGCAGAGCTGCCTGGATCAAGCAGCGAGAGTGAGGGGCACAGTCACCCTAGATCTGGCTGGGCCCAGGTTTGGGCGCTGACTGGATCCAGAGCTGCTTCCCCAGGAGGTCAAAGTCGGGGCAGAAAGACAGCTCCGTTCCCTAGGCTGCAGCTGCGACCCTCTTAGATAGTCAAAAACCTTTGCCTACTTTTGCTCACTCCACAATTAACTGAATCAGGCTTTCGAACCAGGCCTATTTGTCTACCCAATAAAGCGTGGTTTTTGCAGAAACAAATTAGGGAAGGGCGCTTAAGTGCGTGTGGTAGGGCGTATGCAGTGGGGTGTATCATTGCATGTATATGTTTTCACTCATGCCGGAGGAAAAACGAAAAAAGGAAAAGAAATCCTTCCTCTATCATCCCAGCCACTCCCGGCCCCTTGCAGGGGTGCCCACGCAGTCCCCCTTCCCCCAAATGGCACCCCCTCCCAGCCCCTTCCCGGCGCTTCTTTGGGGCTTTATCGAGCCGCCTGCAAGCGGGGAGGTCACATACGGGGCCGAAACATTACGGAGATTCGACCCTCGCGCCTACTCCGTGGCCAATGGCCAAACCTGCCGCAGTCCTCGGCGGTCCAGGCCTCGCAGTGCGGGTCGGGTTCCTGAGCTCGGCTGAAGGCCGGCCCAAGGTAAGAGGGCAGCTTCAGGCTGTAGGGGCCGCGCAGCCCCCTCCAGAGGGCGGACTCCGAGAGAACCTACCCAGCTACCGGAGACATCACCGCGCCGCAGGCTGGGGATTGGCCGGCTCTCTTCTGCGGTGACTGAGTATCCTAAAAGTTCCCGTTCCAGAGTTTGGGTCGCCAAAGACCCTTTCTCAACGTAGAATGACTACAACCCCCAGAAACCAACGGGCCTCTCCGAGAGGAAGGCTCGTCTGAGGATGCGTAGTAAGGGCGGCTGACCCGGAAGCCGGATGTTCAAAGGCAGCAACCAGTCGGAGCTGCAGCCGGCGCGGGCTCTCGTCTCGGTGGGCGGGGTTATGTTTCGTCTGGCGCGTGGGGCTGTATCTCGCGTCGGGAGCGGAATCCTAGAGCTTTAGCGGAGTGTGGGGCTGGGAGAAAGGGTGGCGTTCCGCACCAATAGCGCCTCAGCGTTCAGGGTTGTCCCTGGGCGGTACCCTCACTCGTCTGGACCCGGGTGCTGCTTCCGGCTGCGCTAGGAGGTCGCGCAGGCAGGAGGCCTCGGTCGGAAGGGAGGGAGCGGCAGCATCCAGGTACGCCGTCTACTAGGCCCGAGCCAGGGCCGCCTGTCCGCAGAGGCGCCCCCGCTCGGGCCGGCCTTTTCTCTCCGCATCCTCCCACGCCCAGTCTTCGGGCTTCGGCGCCCTTGAGGTTACCGCGTACCCTGTGCCGCCATCTGCGCCGCTTCCAGCCCAGCAAGCTCCTTGCGGCCGTAGGTTCCTGTCACACCGTGACTGCCATCGCGCGTCTTGGCCCTCCACGCTCTGACTCCAGTAGCTCTGACCCTTCCTTGTCTTGCAGTCCGCTGCGCCCTGAAATGCAGCTTTCCCGGGCACCCTTCCTGCTTATCGATTAACTGGATCCGCTCCTTTGCTGCTTTCAATTCCTGGAATGCTCTCCCCCTCCCTCTTCTATACCGGTGTATATCCTGCCCACCCTTCTGAAACGACAGCTGCCGTCCCCCCGTCCCCACCTTTCTGCTAACTTTCCTTGAGCCTCCACCTTGTCTCTGAACTCTCAAAACGCCTCTTCTCTTCTGGTCACCGGCTTCCACTACGTCTAACAGAATTTGGGGTGCATAGCTTATCCCCATCAGACCATAAGCTCCTTTGAGACAGAAGCCATATTCTCTGCAGCCTTTATAGCACAAGTAAAAGGTAGATAAGTGAGTAAATCTAAGCTGAGGTGGATGGATCCATTTGAGGAAATGCGTTTTCCAGAGGAGAGACCTGAGCCTTGAGGTCCTCCCATGTTTAGGGGGCAGAAAAAGAGAAAAGAGCCACAATCTGAAAAGGTTTTTGCAGATTGCACCCCTATGTCATTTCCATTATGGTTCTTGTTTTCTTTTTCCTGTTTTTCTGATAACTTCAGTCTAACCCCATAAAAGACCCAGCCTTGAGCTTTATTGAGAAAATGGATGTCCCTCAGGTGAGAATGTTCTCCTGCTAACCTCAAAAGTTTTCTTCATTTCCAAGGTTAATCCTTCTACCTGGGCTTCTAATTTCATCTTTTCCTGGGCCATCCTAGATTTTGTTCCATCCCATCCACCTTTTATCCTCAGTTTAGCCACCAGTTTCTTCTCCTCTAAAACATATTCAAATCTCCTTATCAATAAGCAAAACAAAACTAGAATTTACTTGACCTTGTTACCTTTTCAGGCTGCTGCTGTATCACTCCCATTCCCTTAACCAGCAAATCACAAGAATATCAATTCTTATCTTTGGGGTGAGAGGGAGTTATGACCCTTCTAATAATCTGTTTTTCTGCGTCCTAGAAAAAAATGCATAGACACGTGAACCTCGCGGGACGGGGTTCATGGGGCCTGCTGGGGCTCTGGCTAAGAATCCATGCTTTTTACTTAATGCCTGTTCCAATTTAGTGCATTAAATTGACTTCTGTCCTAGGTTTACCTATGACCTGGTCACCTGTTCCCATCCAGTGATCCCATCTGACCAGTTTTCATGGCACTTAACTTTACAGTAGTGTTTCCCAATTTTTATTCTGGCCCAATACACCCAAAGATACAGCATACCTCTGTCAGTGGTAGTGACTTGATACAGCAGTGATTTTCAACCCCTGTTGTAGTTAAATGAAAATGCATCCCAGATGTTTCTGGAATTTCCTACCTGTTTTCTTTCCGTAATTGTTTTCTTTCTTCAAACTGGCGTTCCCTTGGCCTCTTTTTCTTGGGTTTTATCGTCTGTTTCGGTGACACTTGTTATTTCCATATGTATCCGTAGCCTGACCTCTCTCCTAGGATTTGTTCCACATTTGCATATCCATGGGCCTGACAGACATCATCACATGAATATTGTATTGAGCATCTTTTCTTTCTTGTTTTTTTTTTTGTGGGGGGGAGCTGCGTTCGGTCTTCGTTGCTGCGCGTGGGCTTTCTCTAGTTGCGGAGAGCGGGGGCTACTCTTTGTTGCAGTATGCGGGCTTCTCATTGTGGTGGCTTCTCTTGTTGTGGAGCATGGGCTCTAGGCGCGTGGGGCTCAGTGGTTGTGGCTCGCGGGCTCTAGAGTGCAGGCTCAGTAGTTGTGGCCCACGGGCTTAGTTGCTCCGTGGCATGTGGGATCTCCCTGGACCAGGGATGGAACCCGTGTCCCCTGCGTTGGCAGGCGGATTCTTAACCACTGCGCCACCAGGGAAGTCCCTTTATTGAGCATCTTAACTTTAACATGTCCAGTTCATGATCTTCTTGACTGATGCTTACTGACACCACCAACCCCATACACACATAGTGACACACACCTGTTTCTTTCTTCTTTCTATTAGCAGTGTCTCACGCCATAAAGTTTCCTCAGTTGTTAACTTGGAGATATTTTCAGCTTTGCCCTAGCCCATTCAGTTAATAAGCCTTGTTCTACTTCTAGAATAACTTCTTCATCTGTCTTCTCTTTTTCCTCTGCCCTGCCTTAGCTCAGGATCTGTGAAAAGTTTTTGTTAATTTGAAAATAGGAGAAATCTCAGGTTGGATTAGACAAGTGAGGAAAATGAGGTTCTAGAAAAATTTCATCTGTCAGTAGATCTTCTGTCACTCTTCTAGGCAAGATGTACTATCCTGTTTCCAGCCTTCTTCCTCCAGCCCTGAGAAGAGGTGGTCCTATAACTAACTGGTTAGCATCTGGCCAGGGTAATGGGGGTTAGGAGGAGAAAGAATAAGTGAGGGGGAGGTTGAAGGCTGCAGGTCTCTTTGCTGGGAGCTTGTTTATTACCTTAGTGTCCTGCTCTGTGTATGTTCTTTTTGTTTGTTTTGTTTTTTAATAAATTTATTTATTTATTTATTTATGGCTGCGTTGGTGTTCTTCGTTGCTGCACCCGGCCTTTCTCTAGTTGCCGTGAGCAGGGGCTACTCTTTGTTGCGGAGCACGGGCTCTAGGCACGCGGGCTGTAGAGTGCAGGCTCAGTAGTTGTGGCGCACGGGCTTAGTTGCTCCGCGGCACGTGTGTGTTTTCTTACTGTCTCACAGCTTGGGGTCCTTTCAAACCCCAGATAACCTGAATACAACCCTTTCTCATCTTGTCCTTGTGCCATTTGGTTTTCTTCCTCTGACCTTATTTAATGTCACTTTCAATAGTCACTTGGAATTATGATTCAAGGAAGCTGTGCCTCAGTTCAGTGTGGGATCTACCCTCAGGGACTGGCTCAAAGGCAGTGTTCAGCCCATGGGACTTACTCTGAGAAGCACTTAGATGTCACACCCTACCCCTGACCCCCTCAATCAGCTAACCTGATCTTTTCTCCTTTCATATTCTTGACTTTTAAGAAAACTATTCTCACTAACTTCAGTCAGTCTTTTAATTTTAATTCCCTCAACAGAGAGGAAGGCTGAGAATATACATTCATAGTCCCAAATTGAGGAACGTTTTGTTCAAGATGAGAGATTCCCATTCTAAACTTTCTCTTGTTCCCTGGCTCAGAATGTCCAGGGAAATGTCCAGGGAACAGTTAAATTGGAAGTAATTTATCTCATGCAAATGTGAGTTAATTTGCTGGGGACACAGTAAGTTTTGTTTTAGCCCTTGGGATAGGTTCTTGGTTTTATGTTTGGAATTCAAGATTAATGCTGTAGAAGGTTATGTCTAATTGAAATAACATAAACATACTGTTGGCACTATTTCAAGTATATTACGGCTTAAACAGATGCTTGAAGACTAACCCGGGAACCTGAGCACCATAAATAAGATGGTTTTATGGGAAAACAAATTGGATATTGCCCAGAAGGCTCCCATTCGATCCTCCTAGAGAGAATAATTCACTGCTAATGTTTAATCTCTGGCTACTTCAATAAATTCCCTACTAGCCAGAAAAACTGATGTATGCCTAAAGTAATATACCAATTAAGAACATTTCTGGGTGGTCCATACCAGTCATGTCTTTCCATAAACATGGAGGGTCAGGTGTTAGCTGTAATGTCATTCAGATCATTCAGATGCACCTGGTTCCGGCTGTGTTTCTGTATCTTGTATGCAGACTTTATTTGCCCTTTTGAATCTTAAGAGTTCCCAAACAATATCTTCCAGTATAAGACTCTGCATATGTCTAGGGGCCATTCAGAATAGAGTACAGACAAACTAAGAAGTTATAGAATGGCCCTAAACAGGTAAGTGGGCTGGGCAGATGAGGCCTTATCCTTGGGTCTAAGTCTAGTCTGTCTTTGTAGGGGACAACATGCCAACTGCCAAGCAACTAGCCGACATTGGCTACAAGACCTTCTCCACCTCCATGATGCTCCTCACTGTTTACGGGGGCTACCTCTGCAGTGTCCGAGTCTACCACTATTTCCAGCGGCGCAGCTCCCAGCGCCAGGCTGCAGAAGAACAGAAGACCTCGGGAGTCCCGTAGAACTGGGGGGCTTTTTTCCTTGAGCAGAGAGACCTGAGGCATGTTGTGGAAAGACCTCACCTGCAATCATTTCTGAGTCAAGAGGATCAGGGCCTTAGTGGTTTTCGAACTCTGCTGGGGAAAAGTGCCCATGTTTTCTCTGGTACAGTCAGTTGGGAGAGGCTATTGAATCTTAACAGGAATGGGAGGGTGAGGCACACCTACAGACATTAAATATTTTGCCATGTCTGTGTCTTGGTGTTTTTGTTTACTTGAACAGGATATGGACTACAGAGGTGGGGTCTTGACTACCAGTTTTCTAGTCACAGACTGGATTTCCATATCTTGAGCTCTTAGCACCCATGAAGTAGGGGATATACAGTTCTAGGAGTAGTAATCTCAGCTCTCCTGATCTCAGAGAAAAGACTGTCCCAGCATCTGTATAAATCCCCTGAGAAGACTCTGTAAAGACAAAAGCTCTTTTGTGGTCAGTGACCATTCCTGGACCAATTAAACTGTGTCCAGGTAATGGAGTTCTCTGGCCAGCTTGGCCACATGTGCACTTCTGAGTCAAGAAGGCAGAGGCCCTTGTTTAACAGCTGTTAAAATTGCACAAAGTGGAGGTGGATAGTTCTTAAAATGTGAAGGGCTTTTGGATAGCCTACAGTAATGCAGTCCATCTCCTTAAGCCTAGTGGGTATAGTATTAGCATCAGGGTTGATTTCTCACTGTGCCACTGCACAAGAATCTACCTGCAGGTCTGATTGCAGAGTTGTGAAGAGGATTTGAAAGAAGACGATGCATTCAAGGTAAAATCCAACTATGAAGAGATATTCTTGCCATCATTTTTTTTTTGGCCACGCGGCATGTGGGATCTTAGTTTGAACCCGTGCCCCCTTCAGCGGAAGCCCAGAGTCTTAACCACTAGATCGCCAGGGAAGTCCCACCACCATTTCATTTTGAGCTTTGAGGCTTGCTTGTTCACGTCATTCTTGGTGATCGCCCAAAATATCAACCCCTTTGGACACCTGTCCTCTCTCATGTACATACTGCTCTGACCTTTGTCCCCCATTCCTAAACCTTTCATCTGAAGGCTCTCTTCCATGATTTAAAAACTCAGCATTCCTATATCCTCAACCCATTTACTCCCATCCTCTCTTGATGTGTTAACCAAGGACTCCACTGCCTTCTCTGCTTTCTCACTTGCCTGTACAGACAGTAAAGTGACCATTCTCTCAGCTCCCCAGTGCCACTTCCAAACAGTGTAAAATCAGTCCTTTTTGAGGAGCTTTCTTATATTCTCATTTTCACTCTATTCAAGAACTTGAATACTTCAGATCTTTGGATTCCTTTTTTTCCTTCCAATCTTTCACCCCCTTTTTGGTCTAAACTGCTTCCCTGTCCAGCCTGTGTCCACAGCTGAGCCCCCGAACAGCTGCCCTGCCTCCAGCCTTACCCTTCTCAACCCCAGACCTAGCTCCATTAGTTATCTAACTCACCCTCTTCCTTCTTCTCAGTATATAAAGTTGCTTAAGTGGTAGTTTCTAATTTAGAAGATTGGTTTGAGATTAAATGAGACAATTCATATTAATACTCCGGTACCTGACAAGCAATAAATGTCAGCTATTAACACCTGCTGCCGACCTCCACATCTGTATCTTCCAGGTTGACCTTTTGAGCTTCAGATATATCCAGTTGCTTGCTATATCCACTCAAATCCTATAGTCCTCTCTAACTTGTCCACGACTAACAGCATTCCTTCATATCTCCAGGACCTACTTGTTTTTTTTTCCCTTATTTTCACTATCATATGGGAGTCTTATTACACTATTCTCTGTACCCTACTCCCAACCAAGTAACTGTCTTATTAATCTTTACCATTTAAACATCGATTCAGTCAGTTCTACCCTTGTCATTTCTTTTTTTTTTTTTTTGCGGTACGTGGGCCTCTCACTATTGTGGCCTCTCCCGTTGCGGAGCACAGGCTCCGGACGTGCAGGCTCAGCGGCCATAGCTCACGGGCCCAGCTGCTCCGCAGCATGTGGGATCTTCTCGGACCAGGGCACGAACCCGTGTCCCCTGCATCGGCAGGCGGACTCTCAACCACTGTGCCACCAGGGAAGCCCCCTTGTCATTTCTTGCTTATACTTTTGCAGGAGCCTTTTAGGGGTCTTAGTTCCAATCTTGACCTCATATTTGCCACATTGCTGTCAGAGACATCTATTTGGAACAGATTCGATTATGGCATTCTGCTTCGGATCCCCTCTGAAGCTCAACCATAGACAATAGGTTAAGAATTCCTGACCTATAAGGTCCAGTCCAGACTCCTTGATATGGTGTATGAGGTCCTTAAGACTTGACCCACCTTATGTTCCTACCTCACCCTTTGTGTTCTAGTAAAATCAGATGACCTGTGTGGTTGCACGTTGTTTCTTGTCTCCATGCCTGTTCTTGCTTTCTCTCTAAATGGAACATCCTTTCTATCCTCTTTTTCCTAAAAGGTTTCTCTGACCCTTCACCCTCCCATGCTGGGCCAAGTATCTATAGAAGACACCACTTTTTCTCTAAAAAAATCTTTTAAAGCACAGGTATCTAAGACAGTTTTGAAAAGAAACAAGATGGGTTGGGGTTACCAGATATCAAGACATAGTAGAAAACTAATAGTAATCTAAATGTTGTGATACTAGTGCAGGAGCAGACAAATAGATCAATGGCACAGAATAATAAACTCAGACACACATCAGTATATCTGTGAGAAACTGAATATGATAGAGGATACATCACAAACCCATGGGGAAATTCATATTCTATGTTGTTATGGATACATATGTGATTATAGAAGTATAAAAAATAGATTGAAAGGACAATAGTAGTTGTTACACTGGGGATGAGGTGAGGTGGAAGAGGGCAGAGGTTAAAGGGGGTCTTAAATGGAAACTGTTTCCTCTACTCACAGCACTTCTACCACCAAATGTTTTTCCCACACCAAACAATTCTCCAACTCTCCAGACACCAACTATGTCCTGCAGTTCAATTCTGCCACTAAGCTACATGGAGTTAGTGCAGACACCACAGGTTAAGGGCTCAGTCATTCACAAGTAGTGGGGTCCCCAGGTTACCCACACTTTGCCTGACAGCTACAGATCCGTTCCCACGACCTCCTCCTCTGGTTTGCTGTGATGGCTCACATGACTGAACTCAGAGAAACTATTACTAGTTTATTATAAAGGATACCACTCAGGAACAGCCAAATGGAAGAGATACATAGGGCCCATCCCTGTATCAGCATCTCTATGTGTTCCACCCAGAAGCTCTCTGAACCTCATTGTTTAGAGTTTTAATGGAGGTTCCATTATATAAGCATGATTAAATCACCAGCCATTCAATGATTAACCCAATCCCCAGCACCTCTCCCCTCCCAGGAGATCGGGAATGTGGGGCTAAAAGTTCCAGCCTTCTAATCTGCCTTCGTCTTGTTCCTCTGGCAACCAGCTCCCAACCTGAAAGTATCTAGGGGCCCACCAAGAATAACCTCATTAGCAAATAAAAAGATATATCACTCTGGAGATTCCCAATTATGTATTATATCACAATGTCACAGGTCTCTAATTTTTTATTTCTTTTAAAAATAAGATTTGAAGTAAGACAAAATGTTAGAGGTATTTGGGTATTGGAAATGTGACAGCATACAGCATTCTTAATGTTTTTCTCTTTTTTTTCCCCAATTTCTCAAAAAGTTGAGGGGAGAAAAAATACTTTTGATAGCTTCCTATTATTTACTACAGTAGTTCTCAGCAGAAGTGGCACCCCCCCCACACAACAGAGGTGAAAGTGTTTTGATTGTCACAATGATTGGGAAGCATCTCTGGCATCTGGTAGGTGGAGGCCAAGGATGCCAGAATTCTCACAATGTCTGGGATAGTCTTAAACAACATACTGTCCCAAGTCCTGCACAACTATCAAATGTCCCCATAAATATTCAAGTGAAAAAATTTATAATTAGCTGAGCCTATAAACTCACTCTTTTACCTATAAATATGAAGTATTTTTTGTACAGTTTTTACTGTACTCTGAATCCTCTAGGCATGCAATTACTGTATAAATGGAGGGGAGATTGTAGTGTAGTTTATTTAGAACTTTTGTTCACCATTTCAAAAAGCCGTGCCATTGATGGCAGAGTCTGTTCCTGGTATTTGAATCTCTGACAACACGATAGTATCAGTCTGCATTTGTAGCCACTGTATTCATGGTGAATGTACAGAAGTGCAAGCATCTGAGTGCTAGTATAACTATGCCCAATATTTATATGTGGAAATAATTTTATTATAAATTCTTCTTAAAACATATCCTTTATATTACTATTAGAACATTATGGTGATTTTTTAAAATTATGTGTACAGTAGATAAGTTAAATGTTAATTGCATTTAAGGATAGTAAAGGGAGTGTTACAAATATTTGTAACCACCTGGTTTAGAAATAGTCCATTCATATTTGGTCAACTTTTGCTATGGTGTTGAGGTGATGGTTAATTTTGTTTCAACTTGGCTAGGCTATGGTGCCCAGTTGTTTTGTCAAACATCAGTCTGCATGTTGCTTTGAAGGTATTTTTTAGGTGTAATTAACGTATCAGCCAACTTGGAGTAAAGCACATTGTCCACCATAATATGGATGGGCCTCACCCCATCAGTTGAGGCCTTAAAAGCAAAGACAGAGTTCCCAAAGAAGGAATTCGGCATTAAGACTGTAACATAGAACCCCTACCTGAGTTTCCAGCCTGTGGATCTTGGACTGCAACAACTCTTACTTCCATTTTCAGCCTGCCGGCCTGCTCTAAATTTCAGACCTTCCAGTCCCTACAACTGTGTTAGCCAATTCCTTGAAATAAATCAGTCTCTCTTGCCCTCACTCTTATTCTCTAATGTATTGGTTCTGATTCTCTGGAGAACTCTAATAGAGTAGGTAATACGTAATATGCCAATATATATCCATCCACTCTTACTCCCTGCTTAGGTTCAGTCCTTTCCTACCTCATTTACACTTGGAGCACCTACTGTCATTTCAAATAAGCTTGTTAAAACCTAAACTCAAGCAATTGTTCAGTATTTACTGAGCATGAACTATATTTAATAAAGAAGAATAGACTTATTTGCTGTCAAATTAAGGTGAAGGAATATAATAAGTTCATCGGTTATTACACTAAATATCAATAGACTGAATTCTCCCATTAAAAGACAAAATCTAATAGAGTGGGCTAAAAAAGCAAATCCAAATTATATATAGTTTCTAATAAACATACTCACTAATAAAGAGAAGTTGAAAATAGATGGTAAGACATACCAGAAATGCAAACGAATGTAAAGCAAGAATGGTAATATTAAGAAAGGTTAACAAGCACTAAATGGAATAAAGAGATCATCTGGTAATATAAAAAGACATAAATTATGAAGAAAGGCTGGTTATCATAAATTTGTAACAAAGCAACAAAAAAAACTAAAGCAAAAATTCTTAGGAATACAGGAAAACAGGTTAAAAATACAATTATGGTGAGAGTCTATCATACTTTGTTCAGACTGAACAGCACTAGAAGAATAAAGTAAGGACTGAAGAAATGAATAATACAAACAACAACAATACAAACACCTGTGTATATATAAGTATAGAATAGATCATCTGTGAATATCTATAGTTCACTTATAAACACTGATTGACTATTTAAAACAATTTTTTAACATTTAAAAGTAGGAATTTTACAGATGGCAGGAATTTTACAGGCTGTATTCTCTGATCACATCCAATAAAATTATAAATAATGATAATCTCAACTATGTGGAAATGAAATATTCCTGGGCAACCCTCAAATCAAAGAGAAAGACCAAAACTGAAATTTCTTACCTTCTTTAAAGCAATAAAACAAAGTATTTCATATAAAACTGCAGGACAGAGCCCAAGGTCATGTCAGGAAATGTATGCCCTTAAATGCCTTTGCAAGAGAAAAAAAAAATGGTATTGGGCTTTTTATAGAGATGAGAACAACTGGCTACTGGGTTAAGGTCAAATTCCCTATCATGATATTTAAGACCTCTTTTGTACTCCGTAACAACCACCCCTTTCACAGCACTTTTAATACTTAAATAATACAGGGCAATCTCTCGTTAACGGCAATACAAGTTTGTATAGTCGTCTATACCCTATTACCTAGTTATTTCACTGCTAGGACTCTTGCCCTTAGAAACAGTCACACAACTGTACAATATATTTGTACAAGGTTATTATTTGCAGTATTATGTTAATAGTAAAGAACCTTAAATAAGCTCAAGAATTAGTTAATGAATAATGGTATACCCATAAAATGGAATGTTATCAGTCAAAACCAGCAGAATATGTATGGTATAATCTCATTTTTGTTTTAAAAGAAACACATTTGTATACATTTGGTTATCTGACAAGTGGTTCTAGAAGGCTATATACCAAACTGTTAATAATGATTAGGGTGAATGGAGATGTCATGTACTTAACATTTTTTTACCATGAGCATATATAGCTTTTATAACAAAAATATTTTTTGAGTTACAAACATATACAAAAGCTGAGGGAATTTAGAAATAAAACCCACATACTTATTCCTCAGTTTTAATTGTCTTGAACATATTGCTACACTTGCTTCAGCAGGTTTTTTGCTTTTTGTTTAAGAAAAAAAAATTGTGTTCATTTGTATCATATCTACTAGTTTGTAACTTCTTAAGGTCAGGACTCAATACATGAATATATTTTCAGTGGAAAATATTTTAAAATACAGATAAATAAAAGTGCCCCTTGTCACTCCGTCCCACCCCAACACCCCTTCCCATTTCCCTACTCAGAAGCTGCCTGTGTTAACAGTTTGGTGTATTTTTTCTACCATTTTCAATGTGTTTACATGTACATAAAGAAATATATGTTAATTGAATTCTCTTTTTGCTGGTCTCTTCAGCTATTCAGAGGCCAGACTCAGGAGAGGACTAATGGGCAAAGCTTGAGACTCCATAGCTCTCCCCACCCTGTGTTAGTCAGGATCAGCTTTGGTAGCAGGGTTATAGCTTGTCCTAGGAACCCTATTGGAGAGAGAGGACAATGAAGGAAAGAGACCAGCCACAAGGAATACCTCCATAACTGCACGAGCCACAATTCCTTATAATAAATTATTACCAGCAAAGCCATGTTGCTGCTAGAAAGTTTTATATTGTTTCCTAAAAGTCTTTCATAGAAGTCAGTTGAGCGAAAGCAGATCCCAAATCTACTTTTATAGGCTTAGGGCTTGTGGCTGAACTCTTTTCGGCGAGACCTGCCCTATGAGAGACCTTGCTGAACTAGAAGAAAAAACAGAATTGTATGCTGACGGCTGAGATGAAGGTGGTACAGATAACCCTACTGTGTACTGCCCTATGCCAATTCATAGGCCCCTTTTTTAAAAAGCCATTTTCTTTACCTCTCTTAGGTTACATCCCAAGTCCTAGGAAAACCCTCTCTACAACTGCTTTTAGAAGACTCATCTTACTGCTTTAAAACTTTGTGGCTCCCATGACCTACCAGCTAAAATTTAACTCTTTAGCCTGATAGTCAAGGTTCTTCACAATCTGCCCCCAAGCAACCTTCTTATTCTCATCTCCTGCCACTTTGATCCAACTGCAACAGATCAGAGTTCCCTGAAAATGCCACATACTTGTTTTTACATTTAAAAAGTTTTTTAAAATGATGAATTATTCCAAACTTATTGAAGAGCACCAGAAATAAAATTTCATACCAAATCCACGCCCCCCACTCCACAAAGATAAGCACTATCCATCCTGCAGTTGCTGTATGTTTCTGTATGTTCACTACAGAAGTACCCTAAATATATTTTTGGGTTTAAAAAGTAATGTTAATTGCATCAAACGGGACATATTCTTTTGCAACTTGCCTTTTTCATTCAACATTATGTCTCTGATATTTATCCTTCACACTGGTTGATTTTATGTGTCGACTTGGCCACTGAAGGCCCAGACAGAAGGTTAAATAGTATTCCTGGTACATCTGAGAGGGTGTTTCTGGATGAGATTAATATTTGAATCTGTAGACTGAGTTAAGCAGATTGCCTTCCCCAATGGGGTTGGGCCTTATCCAATCCATTAACAGCCTGAATAGAACAAAAAGGTGGAGTAAGCTCATACAACTCAATGTAAAAAAACAACCCGATGGACAGAAGACCCGAATAGACATTTTCCCAAAGACACACAGATGGCCAACAGGCACATGATGCTCAACAGTGCTAATCATTAGGGAAATGCAAATCAAAACCACAATGAGATATCATCTCACACCTGTCAGAATGGCTATCATCAAAAAGTCCACAAATAACAAATGTTGGCAAGGATGTGGAGAAAAGGGAACCCTAGTACACTGTTGGTGGGAATGTAAATTGGTGCAGCCATTATGGAAAACAGTATGGAGGTTCCTCAAAAAACTAAAAATGGAAATAACATATGATCCAACAATTCCACTCCTGGGTATATACCTGAAGAAAATGAAAACACTAATTCGAAAAGATACATGTACCCCAATGTTCATAGCAGCATTATTTAAAGTAGCCAAGATATGGAAGCAACTAATGTGTCCATCAACAGATGAATGGATAAAGAAAATGTGGTGTGTGTGTGTGTATATATATATATATATATACACATATATATGTATAAAATGGAATATTACTCAGCCATAAAGAATGAAAATTTGCCACTTGCAACAACACAGATGGACTTGGAGGGTATTATGCTAAGTTAAATAAGGTAGAGAAAGACAAATACTCTATGTTGTCACTTATATGTGGAATCTAAAAAATATATACCTGAAGCTGATATAATATAAATCAATAATACTTTAATTTTTAAAAAAAGATGGAGTAAGAGGGCAGTCTTTCTGTCTACTTGACTGTCTTTGAGCTGGACACTGGTCTTCTCCTGCCTACGGAGTTGGACTGTGACTTATACCACCGGCTTTCCTGGTTGTCAGGCTCTTGGACTCAGATTGGAACTATACCATCAGCCTTCCTGGATCTCCAGCTTGCTGACTGCAGATCCTGAGATTTCTCAGCCTCCAAAACCATATGAACCAATTCCCTATAATACATTTTTTAAAAATCTATACATAAATATATATATGTCCTACTGGTTCAGACTATTCCATATTAATAGGAAAACTTAGCTCTTCATTTTAATTGCTGTATAATATTCCAATTACATGAGTAAATCAATTTATTCCATTCCTCTAGTGAAAGATCAGAGTCTCTTCTGCTTTTTCCCTCTTATAAACAGCAATGCAATTAGTAACCTTGTACTAGTTTCTATAAAAGACTAATTACTTAGCTTTACTAGTTGTTAAGTTGCTTTTCCAAAGCAGTTATGTCAATGTCACTCTCACCAGCAACACTTCCTCATTCTGTTGGCGTCAAGGGGTTTCTATTCATTTTAATTTACATATCATGGATTTCCAGTAAGGATGATCACCTTTTTATTATCCATTGGCATATTCACCCTCTAGGAATTACCTATTCATATCCTTTGCTCCCTCCCCCTCTCCTTTTCTTGCTATTGGGTTGTCTTTGTCATTTTAAAAATTATTCATACTCTGGATACTTGTATTTTGTTAGTTATATGTGCTGCAGGTTTGAGGAAATCTTTTGGAACTTTATTTGGTGGCGGGGGGTGGTGGTAGTATAAGAATCCCACATTGTCTGCATCATCATGTACAGGTCTTTCCAGAGCAGTCCCATAGATAATTGATCTGAAATCAATTTTCCTGCAAGTTCTTACCTGGGGATGAGGTTGGAGGTTGTGATGTTTCCCAGACCACACAGGAAGTATACATTCAGGTTCTCAGATTCACATGAAGTGTGGGCCCAGAAATTGAGAAAATTCTCAAGAGCATCCTGACCCCACAAGCCCAAATATTCAAATTTCTTTGCTTTCTCCTTTTGCCAACTGTGTGAATTTTTGATAGTTTCCCCCTTTTGCTGTTGCTCTTTCTGGGTCCCAGCTTTAACTGGAGGTCTCAGTTCCAGCTTCCTGCATGGGGCCACAGTCTTGTCTCTTGTCAGCATTAAAACCCAAGTCCTTAGGTTATATTCTCCTCTCCCTTCAGTAACTGCATCAGCTGTTTTGCCTTCTGCTCTAGTTTTCAATACCTTTGCATCTTTTGTGTCCCTTTCTTGGAAGCTCAGCTGTGCATTAAAGAAAAAAAAAAACACCACAACTTTATCCACCATTCCCGGATGTTTGTCTCAGGTTATTTTAGTCTACATTAAGACAGAACTGATAGCTTTCATATACTCCCATCTCTTCCAAACATAACACCTTCCTATTCCTGTTTTCCTGGCAAAGCTCTACTCATCTTTAATGGCCCAGCTCCATTTTCAAGTTTTCTCCCACCTTGCCAAGAATAATTTAGAATAGTTGTTATCACATTGTATCATTTTTTTCCCCTTTCCTAACTGCAGTCTGAGACCTCTGAAGTAGAAACCAGATCTTGTTCATCTTTGTGTCCCCAGCTTCTCTGCCACAGTGCCTATCATAAAGTAGGCACTAAATAAATATTTTATTGAACTGAAAATATCTTCCTGCAGGCATACTGGACCTAAAGTCTGAAGAACTTGGTTTAAAATCAGCATACTAGGGCTTCCCTGGTGGCGCAGCGGTTGAGAGTCTGCCTGCCAACGCAGGGGACATGGGTTCGAGCCCTGGTCTGGGAAGATCCCACATGCCGCGGAGCAACAAAGCCCGTGAGCCACAACTACTGAGCCTGTGCGTCTGGAGCCTGTGCTCTGAAACAAGAGGGGCCGCGACAGTGAAAGGCCCGCGCACCGCGATGAAGAGTGGCCCCCGCTCGCCACAACTAGAGAAAGCCTGCGCACAGAAACGAAGACCCAACACAGCCATAAAAAAAAAAAAAAAAAAAAATCAGCATACTATCACCCACTAACCAAACTCATATGATTACTTTTAGGATTATGATAATGCGAAAGCTCATGATACATGATACACAATCTAAGATGTTCGTGTTTTTTGAACAACTTCTGAGACTCAGTTTTCTCACTGTGGCACACTGAATTTTTCAAAGGTGTATGCAACCATACCTCCCATTCCCCATGCTCTTCTGCAGTGACCTCGCCACTGCTTCAAGAGGTAGAATCTATCTTACCACTCCCTCGTATCTAGGTGGTCCCTGTGACTACTTTGATCAACAG
The DNA here is from genome assembly GCF_949752795.1 of Hyperoodon ampullatus. Taxonomy (NCBI): domain Eukaryota; kingdom Metazoa; phylum Chordata; class Mammalia; order Artiodactyla; family Ziphiidae; genus Hyperoodon; species Hyperoodon ampullatus. Next base: position 55,878,158 of record NC_136924.1, read on the forward strand.
GATATAGTGGAAGTAATGTGTGCCAGTTCCAGTCAACATTCTCTTTTCTTTTTTTCTGACCACACCACTCAGCTTGCAGGATCTTAGCTGCCCTACCAGGGATTGAACCTGGGCCACCAGGGAAAGCGCTGGCGGCCCTAACCACTGGACCGCCAGGGAATTCCCCCAGTCAACATTCTTAATTGGCCTAGTGACTTCTGCTCCCTGCATCATGGAGTGCAACCACCTGAGCAAAGCCCAAGGCATGGAGAGGTCACGTTTAGGTACGTTAGTTGATAGCCCCGACAGAGTTCCTAGGGAACAGCCAGCATTAACTTCTAGCCAGACTAGTTAATCATCTTTGACATCCAGCTCAGGTGAGTCTTTAAACTACTCCATTCCCAGCTGCCATCTGACTGCAACCACATGAGATATTTCCAACTGGGCTCATTCAACCAACCAAACCATGAGAAATAATAAATTGTTCTTTCAAGCCACTACGTTTTCAGGTGGTTAGTTACATAGTAATAGACAATCAGAACATTCATTTATGGAATGGGGATAATAATCCCTACTTTTACAGAAGTGTTCTGAAGTTCACTTTTTGATGTTGTGAAATCATCTTCAAAGCAGTTAAGCACTACACAAACATGTTATCTTTTCAATAAATAATAAAGTTAAAACTCTTTTACATTCAACAGAGGAGAGGTAATGCCTTGCTTCTCTTACAAATATTCCTAGTTCTCGGGTAGGGATGATGGGTCTGCATCTAACCTGCTCTGCACTGACTTGGGCCTTCCTCTCAGGCATAAAACCTTCCCAGGCCATCTATAAAACTGGCCTCATGACAGTCTTGCTGCCCCCCGTTAGCACTATTATCTTCCGGCTCTGTATTCAAACTCCCTAGCAACCTCTCTCTCATCTCCCACTCCAGCTATATGCATACAGTTCCTCTTCAGAACAAGACCCTGTTCCTATAACTGACCCTAATCTCAATTCACTCATCCAAGGCTAACTCTAATCAGTCTATACCTCTGGCTAAATGCTTCTTCAACAACTATTCTTCCTCATATGAAGTCTTGGGAAGTGTTACAGTATAGTGGTTAAGAACAGAGACTCTGAGTTTGATTCTTTACTAGCTGTTTGAATTTAGGCAAGTTAACCTATTTTGCTGTATTTTAATCATATGTAAAGTGCTTAATACAGTACCTGGCATGTAATAAAGAGCTATGTGTTAGCAATTATTACTTTAATTATTATACCACTTGGTTGCATCTTTTGTCAGATTAACTGGGCCAACTAATTCAGATTGTATTTACAAAGCAATTGTTCAAATTTCAAAAGGCAATATACATACCTTGTCTGACTTTCAAAAGCATTTTCATTCATATTTCATAATTACTAATTTATTCAACAATAAGGCAAATTGAGGAACTAAATGTAAGACCCTAGTCTTTTAGTCTTCCTGACTAGCTCTGAACAAATAACTATGTAAGACTTTTTAGAACTTAATTTTTCCATGCCCTATAGTAAGTCTTTTTAAATTCCAGCCACTCAGTAAGTTTAGTAGAGTCAATATCCCAATAATGTCAATGAACATCAAATGAGTATCTGATTCTTAGAACGATAACCTACTTCTTTCCATTTTTATCCATCTCCCTTACAATGAAGCACACCATATGTCTTAATGTACACAAGAGCATCTGGAAATATTTTGGTAATCTGAATATTCACTAAATGGAAAACTATTCTAAGAGATGAATACTACTATTAGTAATTTTGCCTTGACCTCAACTAGAGAAAAATCTAGATTAGGAAGACTGTTTCTCCATAGGCTAAAAGAGAAAACAGAACTAAAAGAGAAAACATCTGCTTAGACTCACTTATTGCAATCTTAAGATGTTAACTGCCAGTCTCTGTATTCAATAAAATGGGAAATACAGGAAATACTCAAGGTGTCTTAGCTCTTCACCCACAGCCTTTGTTGCTTTAGTAATATACATGCTTTCATCTGCTTAGTATTTTTTCTTATGGTCACTACACATGTTTATTTTTTCTTAAAATATAAAGCCCTAAAATGCAGGCACTCTCTTTCCAGCATGCACAGAAAGGAAAAACTTGGTGTCCAATGGCCTCTAGAATCAGAACTGAAAAAGTTCTTAATTAGATTATGGGTTCAGGGGATTGGGGACAGAGTCACTAAAGAGGTTGAGACAGCAGATGAGGGTTGAAGCACTTTTAATCACAGAAGAGTAAACAATAGTATAAACCGTTAACAGCTCACCCAGTGGCTGCTGTCCTCCAGCCCTCAGCTCACCTGCTCCTCCCACCACCCCCACGCCCTGCGTACCACTGAATAAAGAGCAGGCTATCTATCAGCAGCTGTCCATCACTAGCAGGTGGCAGGAAGGGGACCTAGCTAGGGGCCACAGCAATCCTGGCCATCCATTCATGGTTGTCTGTTTCTATATAACGTTGTGTGAAATATTCCATCTCCAAAGGAGGAACAGTGCAGAAACCTGGAGCTGAACTTAGCTGCTCCACTCAGATGGCCAGAGCTTCAAGAGCCACGGGCAACAAGGGAGGGGACTCTCTGGAGCCAGCATAATTCAAGATGCAGCCAAATCTGGGATTGAGGTGGGTTCAAAGGGGACCAGGCTTGTGCTCCAACCTAGGCAACGAAACTCACACATATGCACAAATGCATATGCACATGTGCACACATATGCACACACGCACGCGCACACACAGAGCAAATAACATTACTGAAAGAACCTGGAGGCTATTAAATACAAAATGGCAGAGTTTTTTTAAAAAAAGTGAAAATATTTGCTTCTTTGATTCTCCTCAGTGCCCTGCACACGCCCTAGTCACAGGAGTACAGATGCGGGGAGGCCCAGAGGAGTAGGTTGCCAGCAGCCCTACAAGTCCATCTATGCTGAAGTCCCCATACCAACCACCTTACTCTTCAGCCAGTAGCTGCCTCCCATGTGACCATTCACCCGACCGGCACCATTGCTGGAGCTGCGGCCACAGGGGCCTTTTGTGCTACTGGTCATATCTTCTTCTTCTGAGCTGCTCTCCACATCACTGCGATCATCCTTAGATACCTGGGTGGGATGGGGCCAAAGGTAGAAAAGGTAAGGACAGAACTTTTCTAGAATCATAAGACAGACAAAGCCCACAGAGCCCATGTTTGGGCATTGCTCCCAATCTGGCCTACTTTCTGGTGGCACCTGACTCAAAATACTATCTGGACCACAAAGACTGTTGTGAATATCCTTTGCCTGCTTTCTGGGTTTCTCTCTCATCATCTCTAATTCCGTTCTCAATGGAATAAGTAGCCATCTTGGTAGAGGAGTTTATCTTTCAGGACCAGCCTAAAAGAGCTGAAATCATTCACCCAGTCGTGGTTTAGGTTTGAAGGAAACTCCACAGACACCCTTTCTCCTCTTGTACCTCAAAAAAAGAAAAGGCCAACACAAACAATACATATGGCTATCATCATTGATTCTATCTTCTGGTGGTGTGGCCACTGCAGTTTTGGCTATCCAGGGTTTTGCTTTATCCCCAAAGCTGATCCACAACTGGGCTCTTCCTGGGCCCAACTATCAACACCCTATGACTAGGGTCACAGGGTGTTAATAGTTACTTCTCTTGAGCAACCCCAAGATACACAGTATGGTGAAAAGAAAAGTAGACTGGCAGTCAGCGAGTAAAAACTCCCAGTCCCAATCATGCTATTCTCTATGACTCTTTACCTTTCAACCTCAGCTTTTTGTTCTATATTTTCAAATGAAGGACTTGGATTAGAGCAGTGTTTTTCAATCTAAACTATCCTGCATACCAAGCAAAGTATTTCAGATTCTCTACCGTGGACCATAAAAGTAAAGGAGAGAAACCCAGTGAAACCTATGTCAGACTTTTGCCCTCCGGAACTGAAGGATAATAAATGTGTTTTGTTTTTTTTGGTTTTTTTTTTAAAGTAAATAAGAGAAGGGGGTGAGAAGGAAACAAAACTACAAATTGCTGTTGCCAAGGAGTGGGGTAATTGCTTTGGTTAGCTCTAAGATTCTATGGTTTATTATAGCTATCAACCTCTGAACCCAGATAATGAACTGATTATCTGATCTTTAGGAGATTTCCACCAGAGGGCAGTGTGTCTAGATTTGAGGGAAAGGGAGGCTCAAAAAGGAGGGGGGCGGTGGGTGGGTGGGAAGGAAAGGAAAAACAGAAAGGGGAAAAAAAATGAGTAGACTCTAATCTTGCCTCAATTTAGGAAAAAGAATCTGGCAACTTGAGCTCCATTCAACAATGGCCCAACCTGGGCTCCATATAAAATGGCAGAGTTTTTTAAAGAAGTGAAAATATTTGCTTCTTTGATTCTTCTCAGTGCCCTGCACACCCCCTAGTCACAGGAGTGCAGATGCGGGGAGGCCCAGAGGAGTAGGCTGCCAGCAGCCCTACAAGTCCATCTATGCTGAAGTCCCCATACCAACCACCTTACTCTTCAGCCAGTAGCTGCCTCCCATGTGACCATTCACCCGACCGGCACCGTGGCTGGAGTCAGGAGAGATACATGCTCTGATACAACCCAGGGAAACAGAAAGGAAAGCAGGAAGGAAGAGAAACACATTCAGACAGACATGCTTCACTGAACACCAGAAGCACAGATACACTTACATGCAAGAGATGAAACTGTCCAGCTCCCACCAGGCATAGAAAAAAGGAAGGAGGTGAGAAAAGAGTGGAGAGTACAGAGTCTGGGTCTAATCCTTCCTGGATAGGTCACCTGGTCAGGAAAGAGCAGGGGAGAAGAGAGATGTCCAGTAGCTACAGCAAGATGCACAGGCACACTGAGCAAGTTCTGAAACCAATTGCAGCCATAAAGAATAGCGACACCAAGGGATCATATATTCCTGGGAAACATTCCATCCCTTTGTCCTAGAGTCAGTGTATCCTCTACCAGAGCCCCTCCCCTTGGGATTGTGTATTACCGAAGGCTGAATCCCCAGCCCGCAGCCTAATCACAGTCTGACTGCTTCAGAATTTGCAAAATTCAGTTATGAGTTCTATCACTGAATGATCTTTCTTTGTGCTTTTGGGCTCTTGGCATAAGATGGGTATTTGAAACCCTAAAGACCTATCTCACTTAAGACCCCTGCCTCATACAACAGTAAGGTGAGATCGGTACTTAGTCCCTTATATAAACCATATCTTGAACATCACAAGCCATCTTGGGGTGGCTTGCGACTTACCAAACTACTCCTAGGCAATCTAACATCTCTGCTTTCATACAGTTTATATCTTGGAGCTCTGCATATGATTTCCTTTGAAAAAAGGCTCCCATGCTAAAAACAAAAATATGAAATCCACGAAGTAGGTAGGTAAGGGGTAGGAAATGGTTGAGGTCATCTCCAAACCTAATCCTGTTTATTATTTTACAATGGTCATTCCTAAGGGACAGGAAGAAGGCAGATCCTTCCTCTGACATCTAAGTCATGTCTTAGATGGCTAAACACTCATACTTAAAGAAAAGATGGAAACTTTGGAGCCCTAGGCTCTTTGCTGGGTAATACCTATTTTCCCACCAGCCCCAAAGAAAGAAGTCATCTTTCATCCTCACCTTTCCTCGGATCAAGGCTTTGAAAGCAATTCGTGCAATTAGGTAGGACCAGATGACGTGCAGAACCTGTAGGATCAGGAGAAGGCCATTGAAGAGCCACCAGGAGGGATAGGGCCCGATCATCTCCCAACTCTCAAAGAGGGTCGTGTTCAGAATCCTGTAAGAGGGAGGCCAATGGTCAGATTCCAGAGTCAAAGCCAGACAGATAGGGATGAAGCTGAATTCCCTGGAAAGCAGAATCTTGTGTTTTCTCCCCATACCTTCTATCAGTTGAAGTTCCAGAGATATTCATCCACAGTGAGAAAAGAATAAAGAAAGGGGCCCATGGAGTTTTCTATCTTTAGGGATAAGGAAAGATATAGAAATCTTAGCAACTGATAGAATAAGTCATATTATTAATCACTTCAAATATACAGAGTTTCACGAATTTGGGACACCAATTTTAATCATAATCCTAGGAATTACTCAGATCCTCAGGCACATATAGAACAGCTGGTAGTTGATCCCCTCAGACTAAGGAGAATCTCCAACCCACAGAGTCAATGACTTTGTGTCATAAAGTAGTGAGTGTAGAAGTGAGAGTGGTGTATGTGTGTGTTGGTCAGGGTGGGAGACAGGGTATAGAGCAGGAAAACAAGCACGAGCCTGAGAATTTTGTAATCAGTACAAAAGAAGGCAAAGGAATTACTTAGGCATAAAATGAAGACTGCTCCTCAGAGATGAGTCAGGAGAGCCACAGCTAAGTGAGTTGGATGCTCTCAGTCTAGATCACACCTCACTAGAAATATTGTGCAAGGGAAGTGAGGTCCTTTGAGAGTCCATAAAGGGTCAGGTTAGGTCAAGGAAGAAGCAGAGCAATATTTAGGGTTAGGGAACCTTGGTGGTCTGCTCCCTAAACTGGTGAAAGGTATCACCAGTTTATGGCTACGTATCTACCATAGCTCCACAGCCCTAACACTTACCAGAATGGATAGATTCCTAGACGAGTCACCACAAAAATAGCACTGAAGATCACAAAAAGGGTGTCACAGAGACGCTGATACTTGGCATAATTGGCCAGCTTGGCTGCCTGGAGAAAGGAAGACAAGAATTGAGCTGGGGAGAAAGCCAGTTCTCAGGAAGAAAAGTAAAGAAAGAGGAACAGTGAGGAAAGGGGGGTTGGGGTCTTACCTCCAGCAAGAAGTCTGAGGCATCATGTAGGCACATGACCAGAGTTCCCACTCGAACCATGTTGTTGATGTAGGAGAAGGTAATGAGCCCAATGGTGGCCAAGTGATGCACAAACATGATCAGGAAGTCCTAGGAAGGAATGGAAATAAAACAGGCAGGTAAAGGCAAGGCCATAGAGCTGCCGGCCAACTCAATGTCCTGCATTGTTCTCAGAGGGTCTTATCCCACCCCTCAGAAGTTCCATTTTGTTTAAATTCTCCCTCAGGGAGCTGCCTAACATTTGACCCAAAATTCTCTACGTCAATGACTGACCCATAATCTACGTTAATATAGCTCAAAACACAGAAAAGAACAATTTTCTTTGGTAGTTGCAGAACATGTAGAGCTTGGATGCTGAGCTGACACTTGGAAATAATTTCCCAGGTGGTAGTCAGGCATACAAGCCTTTCAGATATCCTTGAAAGTCTAAGACTCTTCTGCTTCGATGAAGGCAATTTCAACCAAAGGGACCTAACAGAAAGGGGAGGTTTGTGAAGGGGGCAAAGCTAAACTATTCCAAAACATTTCAGAGACATGCTAAACAATCCATCTTACTACAAGCACTTCCTGCTTTCAGATTTAAAGCTCAAACTTCTTCCTGGGTTCAAATGCCAAGGTTAGCCCTGGAGAAATCTCTAAATACCTGAGTTATTAGACATATCTAATAAATACTTCCTAGCCCAGTGAGGGAGAGAGGGTGGGAGAGGGCAGGTAAATTTGCATCAGAGAAGGAAGGATATAGTCTGCGCTCTCCACAGAGACAGATACAGTGGTATATTTTAGCTCTTGAGTTGGGGATGAGTTTACAAATACACATTCTAGAATGTTTTTTTTTTTTTTTTTTTTTTTTTTTTTTGTGGTACGCGGGCCTCTCACTGTTGTGGCCTCTCCCGTTGCGGAGCACAGGCTCCGGATGCGCAGGCTCAGCAGCCATGGCTCACGGGCCCAGCCGCTCCGCGGCATATGGGATCCTCCCAGACCGGGGCACGAACCCGTATCCCCTGCATCGGCAGGCGGACTCTCAACCACTGCGCCACCAGGGAGGCCCCTCTAGAATGTTTTAAAACCAACATATGTATTACAAACCTTTTTATATGTGTCATGTATTAAAATAAAATTTTAGTAAGGAGACTTGTATCTAGTAATCATAGGAGGATGAAAGGCATCTGAATTGTGTATCAAGCTTCTACGTTACACAACAACTAATAATCCAGATCAATTTCAACCCATTCCCACAATGGCTAACCCTGATTTTCCTTACCAAAGATAACCACGAGTTAGTGACAGATTAGGGTTAGAGCTGCTGGAACTGCATTATGTCAGGTGGACACCAATAAAAGGTGAAGATTCTGCCCTTTCTGTCTACTTATAAAAAACTTAAGTCATTTCCAACTTTGCCACTCTGTGGGCAAGTCAACTCACTTCTCTGAATCTTTGTGTCCTAAACAGTAAGAAAAGGGTAAACTAAATCATCTAAAACCCCTTCCAACTGACATTCTTTAAGTAAGTGGGGTCACCAAGAAGGGAGAACAGAGAGGGAACAAGGGTCCCTAATGCCAAACAAAAGCCAGATCTAGCTTTTCTGGAATCAAGGCTTTCCCTGGATCAGGCCTTACTATCCCTACGTTCTGAGCTTAGGAACTAAGCTCAGACTAAGTTTCCTGAGCTTTGTATATGTAAGAACCTTGGAGAAAATGAGGAAAAGGGTATGCTTCTTAGATGGTTAACTGTTTTCATCCTGGGCTGCCCTGAATGCCTCAAATATACTTCATCATTAGTCAGGTCTCACTTCTGAGAACATTACAAAGACCTAAAGGTCCCATTAAACCTACTTTCTCCCTCTTTTGTGGTCCCAATCAGGGCAGAGAATCTATCACGATGACAATAATGATAGCTGCTGGAAAGGAGGATGCAATAAGTCAGGGAGTTGAGGGAGCCAATGTCCTTACCTTTCTTTTAATGTCTGTAAACTGAGAAAACATAAGAGACCAATAGAAAGCCAATTCCATGATATAATAGTAATAAAGCCCATTTGTGAGAGGCTGGAAGAGAGAAAGTAGTAGTTAGAATACCAGCTAGTCAAAGACTCATTCCATCTTCCCAAATTTCTCCGTCTCAGAGGACCCATACCCCAAATTATTAAATAACCTTCCTCTCCATCATCTTCCAAGATCTGCAATAGCTAACAGACTTCGGATTGGTGTGGAGACTTAAACCTCTTCCCTTCCACATACACATCTTCAGCTCTCATCTTTCAGAGATCAGATAAGGTTAACACATACTATAGCACAATCAAATCAGTGTGTCTAGAATTCTGGGCAATTAGTGCTTTTCAGGGGATTAAATACACTGAGGCCTTTCTTTCTTCTACTCTGTTAGCAGCCCCCTGACATTTTTCTACTACGGACTAGAACCATAGTAGAAAATCTTGAGGGATTCAAAAGGGACACATGAACCAGAAAGCACCTCATTAAGTGCCAGGAAGCTGTTTTTCTTTCCAGCCCAATTAGGGTGAATATAGGAACCTGGAGCAAACAGATCACTGGATTTCACTGCTTATGGGGACCCCAAAAATAGATACCTGAATATATGACTCAAAGAGACTCAGTCCCTAATCCCTCAAGAATCCCAAGGAAATGTGCCATCTTCCCTTGGGACTGGCAATGTACTCTCCCCAACCCCAGCTTACATGCACACATAAGACCCCTGTCTTGAAAGGGCTCAGATCCTACCTGATAGGGGTAACTGTGCCAGCATTGTCGGGTGTCCCAGAACCAAGGCGACTAAGAGAAAACAGATAATCCAAGTCAGCCTTTAGAATTCTCCCCTGCCTCATCTATATAATCCTGTTCTCTCTATGCTTGGGGCAAAAGAGTTGGGAAAGAAAAAGGAATCCCTCTTGACAGAATTTAGGGTAACTAAATGGCTAGACTTTTCTTCTAGAACAAGAAGGTGTTATTACAAAGAGAGAAACCATGCTTTGAGGTACGTAAGAGCAATGAGAGCTCTAGGATAGTTTCTGGAAACATCACAACCTGGAATATATAGGAAACTGGGAGGCAGGAAGACAATGATTTCGTTTAATAACTGAAAGAGAGATCTCCATGCCAAAGATTCACAAGTCAAAAGTAATAATCTCTAATGGAGTTTCAATTAACTCCATTTCATCTAAGTTGTTGAATTTATTACTATTAAATTGTTCATAATATTGTCTTATTATTCTTTCAATGTCTACAGGATATATAGTGATAGCTTTTTTTTTTTTTTATAATTTTTGGCCACACCCTGCAGCATGTGGGACCTTAGTTCCCCAACCAGGGATCGAACCTGCACTCCCTGCATTGGAAGGTGGAGTCTTAACATTGGACAACCAGGGAAATCCCCGTGATAGCCTCTTTTTCTCCCTGATACTGATAATTTGTTTTCTTGTTTTTTTCTAAGGGTTTATCAATTTTAATTAAACCTTTCAAAGAACCAACTTTTGGCTTTATTAATTTTCTCCATTATCTGTCTAATGCCTAGTTCATCGATTTTTGCATTTTTTTTCTTTTTCCTTTCCTTTAACTTACTTTGGGTTTACTTTGCTCTTCTTTTTCTGGATCTTAAAGTAAAAACTTAGATCACTGATTTTAAAGCTTTCTTGTTTTCTAATATAAACATTTAAAGTTATAAATTTCCTCTTAAGTATGCTTTAGCTGCATGCCACACATTTTGGTATGTTGTATTTTCACCATCATTCAATTCAAAATATTTTCTAATTTCCCTATGATTTCTTATTGATCTTCGGGTTATTTAGGAGAGTTGTTTAACTTCCAAATATTTCTCTAGATATCTTTTTATTATTAATTTGATTTCTACTTTAATTCCATTATGGTCAGAGAACATATTTTGTAAGATTTCAATATTTTAAAATTTGCTAAAAAACAAACAAACAAACAAACAAACAAAAATTTGCTGAGACTAATTTTATGGCCTAACATATGGTTTATCTTAGTTGGTGTTCCATGTGCACTTGAAAATAATACATATTCTTCAGCTGTTGGTGTAGTGTCCTATAAATGTCATTTAGGCCAAATTGGTTGATTGTGTTGTTTAAATCTTCTACATCTTCAGTGATTTTTGTCTAGTGATTTAGTCAATTACGAAGAGTATTAAAATCTCCAAATATGATTGTATATTTGTCTATTCTCTTCCTTTTCCCTTCTTTCTGCCTCTTTATGTTTCATGTATTTTGAAGCCTCAATTATTGCATTTAGAAGAAAATAGTGTGATACAGTGAGAAAAAAAAAAAGGACTCATGAATCAAAAAGCCTGAAATTCTTCTTTGACTCTGACAATTAACTGAAAAGCAGGAATACCTGTTTTACCCACTTTAATGAGTTACTGATTTCATTTCTGTAATGTCTCCTCCTTGAAAGAACAGGACTTTTGTCAAGTGCTTTGTAAACCATCACGTACTATGCTGATTTAATTATTTTTTATTATTAGCATTATTTATGGGAGAAACAGTAGAGTCACGAGGTTACTGATGTCAGGCCCCAGACAGAAGACAATCTATTTAGCTTATCACAAGAAAAAAAAAAATCACAAGAAAAAAAAAAAGGGAGTAAGGGACAAAATCTAAAGGTATTTAACTCTTATCTCCAGGGATGTAGGTATGATTAGAACCCAACAGAGAAAGTTCAGACTCACCGACCAGAGAAATCTAACTCCATAGCAGAATATACATAAATAAAAAGTGAATCTCCACCTGGATGGGCAAGAAGTAGAAGTTAGATAAATATTCACTCAAAAGAAAGTCTGTGAAGTAAAGAAGTCAAGAGAACAGATTTGGGGATAAGACAGTTACTGGTAAGAAATTAAGTTCCCACAATAGGGACAAATACTGTTACCGAAAAAGCCAAAGAGATAAAAATCTTCCAGCCTCTGTTTAAAATAGAGTTCCACAAGTGTATACTGTCTTTAGTAAACTTTTCTTCCATATTAGACTCCCTGATGATAGTGCCTTTATTTTTTTTTGCATGACAATGAGAAATACAGTGCTCGGTGTCCAGAGGATAATCAGCAAAAGCCCAGTGAAATGGATTATAGTATGTCCAGAAAAGGGATGCTTCCCACTAAAATGTCAATTTAGAGCAAGCTGGTACTATCTCTACCAAGGTGTACAAAGGTATGCATATCTACCTATGTAAGTGCCGGTATAGGAATTCATTCCCAATTTATTTGGGAAAGGGGAACAAAATGGAACTACACATAGCTTAGGGGCAAGCATGTCCAAGAAACTAAGGGTGATCAGGCTTCCAGTTCTCTTCTTCCCAGCCTATAACAGAGTTAGCCCTCCATACCTACTGACTGTTATCCTAACAAGAGAAGTGACTTCCAAAAAGAAAACCTTAGTCCAGTCATACTCCACCCTTCTCCTCACTCCCCACCTCCTTCTGCACACCTACATGCTTTCACAGAATTTAGTGAGCGTTGGGGGCTTGTCCTGATTCCTCCGATGGCGAAACCAGCATTGGATTTTTCGGACATCCCAGTCCAGTTGCTTTGACAGGCCCTCCAGCCTTTTCTCATCAGGATACTGCAGATGTATGACCAGAGTTAGAACATCCCTTTTTCTTCAAACCTCTCATTAAATCCCTTTGACTAGCTAAGTGGCAAAGCGGTGATAACTATAGTGACTTAAGTAATGTTTTTCTTTCCAGGTTTCACTCCCAAAGTCATTTTTAGTATGAAGTACTATTTTACACATCAAGGACCTTTACCATTCATCTATACACATCCTTGTTTGGTCTTCTCCCTCCAGCCCAAGCTAAGTAAAAAGAGATATTAAAACCCAATCGCAAAGGCTATCAGTACCATCTCCATTTGATTATGCAACTAGGTAATGACAAGAGCTGGAGCAAGGAAAAACAACATCAATATATGATGTGTGTCTGGGGGAGAAGGAGGGGTGGTGGTGGCTGCTAGGCCTAAAACTCAAATGTATGTAAACTTGACTTATTTAAGGGATCCTGGCCTAAAGGTATTTCCCTGAGTGGATAAAGTTTTCCTAATAGCTCTATGGACTATCCAAATGTGAAGATCATCCCATCCTATCCCTACCCTTGGAAATACCTGCTCTTTTATCCTCCCCTGCCCTATGGGATAAACCCCCACACGAAGCTTCCTCTGTTTCTTTGCCCACTTACCTTGGTAACAGATATGAACACCTTTTCAAGGATGGCATTAGGTTGGGCCTGATAAGGACCACTGTCCTGGATGCCAACATGGAGTGCACAGGGTTTGGCAATAAACCTGTAATGGAGAAAACCCAAAAGCCAATTCTAAAAATGGTTTGCTAAGCATGAAGCAGAGATCCTGATTAGGGGACTGATAAGAGGAAAAAGGGGAAACACTTGGCTCAGAGCCAGGAATTTTTGATTTAGTCCTGGATTCTGCCATTGACTCACTTGAGAAGTGACCTGTTTAAGAAATATTGGAACATAAGCTCTCTTTCCATTTTTTCCTGGCTTCCCTTATCACATCTTGAGCTTTAGAGTCAGAGAGACCTAGATCAAATCACTAGTCTACCATTTACTGCCTGTATGAACTTGGGCAACTTATTTAATCTTGCTAAAGCTCAGTTTTTTCATCTATAGGATTAAGATTCTTGCTACTCAACATAAGGCCAACAGATAAACAGCATTACTGGTTTTTCCTAGAAGCTTTTTAGAAATACAGAAGCTTGAACCCCATCTCAGACCAGCAAAATCAGAATCTGCACTATCAAGATTCCCAGGGGATTCCTATTCCCATTAAAATGTTAGAAGCGGGTCTACTTTACATGAATCTTGCAGGTACAATGATATTACATATATGAAGACCATGACACAAGGAAAGTGCTTAATAAATGGTAATTTTCCTTATATCAGATGATCAAGAAGATCTTAATTGGAGGCAAAAGTACAGAACTGAGACTGAGCTCTTCCTAAACACAAATATCCCAGGTCATGGTCACCTTCCTGCCTAATCAAAAGACTATACGGAAATACTTTGAACTTTCAGAAGCTCTGAAGAAAGAAACTGGGAAACTACGAAGAGTGGTAAGAAGGAAATTACCTATTAGTACTCAATTCTAGTCCCAGATCTACCACTAATAAGTCACATAAACTTGGTCAAGTCACTTAATTCTTGGGTTTTGGTTTTGTCATCTAAAAGAAGGGGTTATATGAGATGACGTAAAAGATTTTTTTCTCGGGCTTCCCTGGTGCCGCAGTGGTTAAGAATCCGCCTGCCAACACAGGGGACACAGGTTCGATCCCTGGTCTGGGGAGATCCCACATGCCACGGAGCAACTAAGCCAATGCGCCACAACTACTGAGCCTGAGCTATAAAGCCCGTGAGCCACAACTACTGAGCCCATGTGCCACAACTACTGAAGCCCATGAGCCTAGAACCCATGCTCTGCAACAAGAGAAGCCACCACAATGAGAAGCCTGCACACCACAATAAAGAGTAGCCCCCGCTCGCCACAACTAGAGAAAGCCCACAGGCAGCAACGAAGACCCAACGCAGCCAAAATAAAATAAATTAAATAAATAAATTTTAAAAATAAAAGATTTTTTTCTCTAAGATTCCATAGTGATATCATTGACTATAACTAACTTATAACTTTTACATCTTTGAAAATTGAGGAATTATTCCTTGGTTCTGCAAGAAAGATCTCTCTGTTCTCCACAACCATAGATTTTTATGAGCCTCAGCTCTAGGAAAAGCTTTATGTAGTCACTTTCAGAATAAGTCAAAACCAGTTCTAGCTCTCTCTTAGCATCTTAGGGAGTCTCGTGATGAAATTATAACTGGGAGGTGTAAGATGGAATGCTCTTGACCTATTTTCTTGATCTACATTTGAATCCAGAATTTATCTCTAAGGGAGGGACTGAAAACGAGAAACTTTGTTTATTGTCTTCCTCTATGAAAACTTCTTTTATCTTTATCACCAAAGTTCCTGAGCCATGCGGAAACATTGATTCAGATAAAGTAAGCCACATCTGCAACCCATTCTTTTCTCTCTTTTGCACCGGTGGTATAAAAGTTTCATTCAAATGCCAGTGCTAACAGATACTTTAATTTATACTTCCTGGTATATAATTCCGTGTACAAATATTTTAACTCCCCATTCATGTTTAAACTCCCTGTGAACACAGAGAATACTGTTTTTGTATTTATCAAGGTTCTGTACTCAGTAGTTGCTCAGCAATTGACAAGGAACAGGTCTAGTGAATTCCACCCTTGTTCTGTTGGAGCTCAGTTTGGACCCAGCATTGATCAGCATCCAGAAGAGTAATTAAGGCAGCCATTCTTGGGACTTCCCTGGTAGTCCAGTGGTTACGACTCCATGCTTCCACTGCAGCGGGTGCAGGTTCGACCCCTGGTCCGGGAACTACGATCCCACATGCCGCGCTGTAACATGGCCAGAAAAAAAAAAAAGGCAGCCATTCTTTGCTGTTGAGTTGGTGCCATATCAGAGATAAAAGCACTGAATCCTCTCTCCCTGTCTTCTCCCACCTATGTTAATTGAATGAAGAGGTAGATCTAAGAACAAAAAACTGCCTTTCCAACTCCTACTCTTACTCCCTGATCCAGGCCTCTTCCTCAATGCAGTCAGGTGATTAAAGGCCCTGGGGTTAGACAGATTTTACCAGCTAAGAGACTTTGTGAAAGCTACTCACCTACAGAATGAGGATAATAATATCTGCTTCACAGGTTTATGTTAAAGATGAGATGACATGATGCATGCCTAACCCAGTATCTGACACTTTGTAAACATTCATTAAAAGGCAGCTATTATTATTTTTACTAGGAACAGATAGTTCAGTGTGGGTACTCTCTGACGGTACCTCCAGCAAAGTGAGAAGAGCAAGAAACCCTCTTTCACACAACAGGGATGGGTTTGTACCCTGATCACTTGGGTGAAGCCAAGATTGCTTTATTATCTAGACCTTGAAACAGACTTAATATCCTAGAGTTGTCATCAGCTCACATCCTGCCCTCGTTAGTTCAGAGACATAAAGCTACTGGCATCAAGTCAGTGACAACTGTTAAGACTCTAAGAAAATTTGTTTATTTGACAAATATTTATTGGGCACTGCTTTTGTGCTATAGCATGAAGCACAAAACCAAAAATAAGGACTTACGACTGGAAAAGTTTTTTAAAATATTTATTTATTTAATCATTTATTTGGCTGTACCAGGTCTTAGCTGCAGCACAAAGGATCTTCATTGTGGCATGTTTAGTTGCAGCACATGGGCTTCTTAGTTGCGGCATGCGAACTCGTAGTTGCCGCATGCCTGTGGGATCTAGTTCACTGACCGGGATCAAACCCGGGCCCCCTGCATTGGGAGTGCAGGTTTCTACCCACTGGACCACCAGGCAAGTCCAAAGAATTTTTTCTGTGATAAAAAAATTCAAATCAGGGGACTTCCCTGGCGGTCCAGTGGTTAAGACTCCATGCTTCCACTGCAGGGGGCACAGGTTGGATCCCTGGTTGGGGAACTAAGATCCCACATGCCATGTGGCGCAACCAAAAAAAAAAAAAAAATTCAGATCAGAACTTTGAGAAAGTTCACACCTAGTCATGTGTTCATTCTACATCATTCACCTGGCATTTAGTATAACTTATAAAATAGGTTGGTCAAACTCCAAAGAGCCTAGCATTAGCATTCATCCTTTCTGTTAAATCAGCTCTTCTCAAAGCGTGCCTGGAGACCTCTGAGACCCTTTTCAGGAGCTCTGCAAGGTCAAAATTATTCTCATAATTCTATAGTTTCATAATAATTCTTTTCTCTCTCATTTTCTCATGAGTGTACAGTGGAATTTTCCTCAGCTTACATGACATATAACAGATCGAATACAGAACTGATATGAGACTACAGCTACCAGATATTAAAGAGACTCACAAAACTGTAAAATAATGCTATCCTCACATTTTTTTTTTGTTTTGGAAAAGTAATTTTTCATAAAACATTAGTTATATTACCAATACAATCAATGTATTGTTATTTATAAGTGAATTAATAAATACAATTTAAAATTTTTTCTATGTTAATTTCTAAAACAGTACATATTGCTAGATACTATCCATATAAGCAAAAACTCTCTGGGGTCCTTGATAATTTTTAATAGTGTAAAAGATTCCTGGCATCATAGTTTGAAAACTGCTGTGCTGGACGACATTGTCAAACTTATCTTGTGATTTTCTGTCCTCTCCAGTATCAATGTTACCCAAGTTTTAAAATAATTTGTAAGACCAGACTACCCTTTGCCTGCATATCTGAATAAGTAGGCATCTAGTGGTCTATAATGGTAAACTACTCCTTTCCACTTGCCACTCCAAGAACATAAGTCTAGTGACCCAACCTGATTGTACTGTATCTGTCCTGCTCTAGAGAGACCATTTCATTCTGCCCCTTTCCTGTCCTCCAGATACATGGCAGCAGCTGGCCTAAGCCTGGGTTAATTAAGATGAAATTACTCACTGCTCTGCTTTTGCATACCAAAGACAAGAGCTATATCAACAATTCTATCTTTGTGACCCACTGTAACATCACTGACGGATGTGAACTATACAAAAATATATTCAAAAGTCTAGATTGAGCTTCTCAACTAGTGTGTCATGGAAAGTAACACAGATGGGCTATACTTATGTTGAGATACTGCTCTTAGCTCTCAGGGTGGTCCATGGGGTGGGTGGTAGCCAGACACCCTTGTCTGTAGCCTTTGGCCTCACATACCCCACTGTGCATGCACATATTATTTTCTATGTGTGCAGCAACACGATTGGCTTGGGAAGCACTGGCTTAGATCAATTTCTGGAAAAACATAAAAATGTCAAAATTGATATATAAAAAAGAAAAATAACCATCAAAGAAACTGAAATAGAAAACAAGATGAAGAAGGGGAAAATACAATAAAAAGAGAAAGGTCTTATCCAGACTGATGAAGATGGTATATCATTAGGTGAAGAGTATTGAGTAACTAAATATTTTGAACCTGAATACTCCCTCCACCACCCTCCACATAGACAGACAGACAGACAGACACACACACACACACAAACATGGAGAGAAAATAGCTGAGATATTTAGAGGCAAATGCAGAATCCCATAGAAAACATTCAGAAAGTCCTTTCCCTTTACAATGAATTTTTTTTTTGGGCCGCGCCACTTGGCTTGCAGGATCTTAGTTCCCCAACCAGGGACTGAATCCGATCCCTCGGCAGTGAAAGCACAGAGTCGTAACCACTGGACTGCCAGGGAATTCCCTACAACTGAATGTTTAATAAACCAATCACATTAAAAAATGTAAGTAACTTCTAAAGAGTTGAAAGAGAAGGAGAAAGTAAAAAGGACACTCGGTGGCGGAGTCAAGATGGCAAACTAGGAGGATGCGGAATTCCCGTCTCCTCACAACTAGGGCACCTACCAGGCACCAGAGGGGGACCACAGACACCTAAAGGGACGGGAGGAACCCTCAGTGACCCGGTAGTGCATGGGGGGAGTGAAGGGGGAGGAGAAGTGGAGGCCAGATGGGACTGGCACCCCTGAAGGGTGGCTGGGGGAGGGGAAAACGGGGAAATTGGGGGACCATTGGGAGGGCAGAGGATCAAAAGGGAGTGTGGCCAGGTTTCCCCTGCCCACCTGCTGAGATCCCGGGCCTGATCCTCTGCCCACCTAGGCCCCCTCCAGCCCAGTGGGTCCTGAGGGAGTGGGAGGGAGGGAAGGGGGAGCAAAAGTAAAGTCCAGACCTCCAGGACTAGCACCCCGAGGGGTGGCTGGGGGAGGGGAGGAGTTCCTACACCCAGCGGGACCCACCCACGGTTAGGGGTCCAGTGGCGATGGGGGAGACCCTGGGGGAGATGGTGGGGGAGGGGCACGAAGAAACAGAAGGGAACAGGGCCAGTACTTTCCCTGTCCACTTAGGCACCGGGAAGCCTGTTGGGCTCCCGGGCCTAATCCGCTGCCCTCGGAGCCTCCCTCCTGCCGTGCAGAGCCCAAGCCCCGCCCCTACACCCCCACCCAGGGCCCCAACTCTACAGTCGGAGACCCTCTCCAACGAGCTGGGCCTAAACCCCACCCACACACCCTCACTCAGCGCCCTACCTCCAAACTCCGGAACTCCACACACTCCTGAGGCCCTCCTTTCGACATGCTGCCTCTCCTCTTCCCCACAGGTCCTAAGCAGAGGCCACGCCTCACGCTTAAATGACACCCATCTAGGCCCCACCCCATGCTCAAACGTCACCCACCTAGGCCCCGCCCCACCCTAAACACCACTCCTGCCTAAGTGCCACCCCAGCCTAAACTCCACCACAATGGCCAAGGCTTTTTTTTTTCTTTTCTTTTTTCTCTTTTAGATTGGGGTTCTGTTTTACATTGTTGATTCATTGTTGTTGATTCTTTCATATTTTTATTTTTCCTAATAAATCTTTTATTTTTCTAATTTTATTTTATTCTTTATACTTTGTTATTGTTCTCTCCTTTTGGCTTGTCCCCCCACCCACCCCCCCTTTTTTTTCTTTTTTCTGTCGTGGTTTTATTTTACCTTGTTGCAATTGTTTCAATTATAGTTTTATTTTTCCTAATATAATTTTTATCTTTCTAATTCTATTTTGTTTTTTCTCTTTCATATTGTGCTGCTCCTTTTTTTCTTTCTTTCTTTCTTCCCTTTTTTTTTTTTTAACTGTGCCACAAAGCTTGTGGGATCTTGGTTCCCAGGCTGGAGGTCAGACCCGAGCTCCTGTGGCGGGAGCTCCAAGTCCAAACTGCTGGACTAACAGAGAACCTCAGACCCCAGGGAATATCAGTTGGAGTGAGGCCTCCCAGAGGTCCTCATCTCAGCACCAAGACCCAGCTCTATCCAACTGCCTGCAAATTCCAGTACTGGACGTCTCAGGCCAAACAACATCAAAAAAAAAGAAATGACAAAAAAAAATGTTACAGACGAAGGTAAAAACCTACAAGACGAAATAAATGAAGACAAAATGGGCAACCTATCTGAAAAAGAATTCACAGTAATGATAGTAAAGATGATCCAAAATCTTGGAAACAGAATGGAGAAAATACAAGAAACATTCAACAAGGATCTAGAAGAATTAAAGAGCTAACAAACAATGGTGAACAACACAATAAATGAAATTAAAAATACTCTAGAAGGAATCAATAACCGAATAATTGAGGCAGAAGAACGGATAAGTGAGCTGGAAGATAAAATGGTGGAAATAACTGCCAGGGAGCAGAATAAAGAAAAAAGAATTGAGGACAGTCTCAGAGACCTCTGGGACAACATTACACACAACAACATTCGAATTATAGAGGTCCCAGAAGAAGAAGAGAAAAAGAAAGGATCTGAGAAAATATTTTAAAAGATTATAGTCAAAAACTTCCCTAACATGGAAAGGAAATAGTCAACCAAGTCCAGGAAGCACAGAGAGTACCATACAGGATAAATCCAAAGAGAAACATGCCAAGAAACATAGTAATCAAACTATCAAAAATTAAATGCAAAGAAAAAAATATTAAAAGCAGCAAGGGAAAAGCAACAAACAACATATAAGGGAATCCCCATGAGGTTAACAGCTGATCTTTCAGCAGAAACTCTGCAAGGCAGAAGGGAGTGGCAGGAAATATTTAAAGTGATGAAAGGGAAAAACCTACAACCAGGATTACTCTACCCAGCAAGGATCTCATTCAGATTTGATGGAGAAAGTAAAACCTTTACAGATAAACAAAACTTAAGAGAATTCAGCACCACCAAACCAGCTTTACAACAAATGCTAAAGAAACTTCTCTAGGCAGGAAACGCAAGAGAAGGAAAAGACCTACAAAAACAAACCCAAAACAATTAAGAAAATGTAATACGAACATACATATCGATAATTACCCTAAATGTAAATGGATTAAATGACCCAACCAAGACACAGACTGACTGAATGGATACAAAAACAAGACGCATACATACGCTGTCTACAAGAGACCCACTTCAGACCTAGGGACACATACAGACTGAAAGTGAGGGGATGGAAAAAGACATTCCATGCAAATGGAAATCAAAAGAAAGCTGGAGTACCAATTCTCATATCAGACAAAATAGACTTTAAAATAAAGACTATTAGAAGAGACAAAGAAGGACACTCATAATGATCAAGGGATCAATCCAAGAAGATATAACAATTGTAAATATTTATGCACCCAACCTAGGAGCACCTCAATGCATAAGGCAAATGCTAACAGCCATAAGAGGGGAAATCGACAGTAACACAATCATAGTAGGGGACTTTAACACCCCACTTTCACCAATGGACAGATCATCCAAAATGAAAATAAAGGAAACACAAGCTTTAAATGACACATTAAATAAGATGGACTTAATTGATATTTATAGGACATTCCATCCAAAAACAACAGAATGCACTTTCTTCTCAAGTGCTCATGGAACATTCTCCAGGATAGACCATAACCTGGGTCACAAATCAAGCCTTGGTAAATTCAAGAAAATTGAAATCGTATCAAGTATCTTTTCCGACCACAGTGCTATGAGACTATATATCAATTACAGGAAAAAAACTGTAAAAAATACAAACACACAGAGGCTAAACAATACGCTACTAAATAACCAAGGGATCACTGAAGAAATCAAAGAGGAAATCTAAAAATACCTAGATACAAATGACAATGAAAGCACAATGATCCAAAACCTATGGGATGCAGCAAAAGCATATCTAAGAGGGAAGTTTATAGCAATACAATCCTACCTCAAGAAACAAGAAAAACCTCAAATAAACAACCTAACCTCACACCTAAATCAATTAGAGAAAGAAGAACTAAAAAACACAAAGTTAACAGAAGGAAAGAAATCATAAAGATCAGATCAGAAATAAATGAAAAAGAAATGAAGGAAACAACAGCAAAGGTCAGTAAAACTAAAAGCTGGTTCTTTGAGAAGATAAAAAAAATTGATAAACCATTAGCCAGACTCATCAAGTAAAAAAGGGAGAACACTCAAATCAACAGAATTAGAAATGAAAAAGAAGTACCAACTGACAGTGCAGAAATACAAAAGATCAGGAGAGATTACTACAAGCAAATATATGCCAATAAAATGGACAACCTGGAAGAAATGGACAAATTCTTAGAAAAGCACAGCCTTCTGAGACTGAACCAGGAAGAAATAGAAAATATAAACAGACCAATCACAAGCACTGAAATTGAGACTGTGATTAAAAATCTTCCAACAAATGAAAGCTCAGGACCAGATGGATTCACAGGTAAATTCTATCAAACATTTAGAGAAGAGCTAACACCTATCCCTCTCAAACTCTTCCAAAATATAGCAGAGGGAGGAACACTCCCTAACTCATTCTACGAGGCCACCATCACCCTGACACCAAAACCAGACAAAGATGTCACAAAAAAAGAAAACTACTACAGACCAATATCACTGATGAACCCAGACACAAAAATCCTCAAAAAAATACTAGCAAACAGAATCCAACAGCACATTAAAAGGATCATACACCATGATCAAGTGGGCTTTATCCCAGAAATGCCAAAGATTCTTCAATATATGCAAATCAATCAATGTGATACACCATATTAACAAATTGAAGGAGAAAAACCACATGATCATCTCAATAGATGCAGAAAAAGCTTTTGACAAAATTCAACACCCATTTATGATAAAAACTCTCCAGAAAGTGGGCATAGAGGGAACTTTCCTCAACATAATAAAGGCCATATATTGACAAACCCACAGCCAACATTGTTCTCAATGGTGAAAAACTGAAACCATTTCCTCTAAGATCAGGAACAAGACAAGGTTGCCCACTCTCACCACTATTATTCAACATAGTTTTGGAAGCTTTAGCCACAGCAATCAGAGAAGAAAAGGAAATAAAAGGAATCCAAATTGGAAAAGAAGAAGTAAAACTGTCACTGTTTGCAGATGACATGATACTATACATAGAGAATCCTAAAGATGCTACCAGAAAACTACTAGAGCTAATCAATGAATTTGGTGGAGTAGCAGGATACAAAATTAATGCACAGAAATCTCTTGGATTCCTATACACTAATGATGAAAAATCTGAAAGAGAAATTAAAGAAACACTCCCATTTACCACTGCAACAAAAAGAACAAAATACTGAGGAATAAACCTATGTAGGAGACAAAAGACCTGTATGCAGAAAACTATAAGACACTGATGAAAGAAATTAAAGATGATACAAACAGGTGGAGAGATATACCATGTTCTTGGATTGGAAGAATCAACATTGTGAAAATGACTATGCTACCCAAAGCAATCTACAGATTCAGTGCAATCCCTATCAAAATACCAATGGCATTTTTTACAGAACTAGGACAAAAAATTTCACAGTTTCTATGGAAACACAAAAGACCCTGAATAGCCAAAGCAATCTTGAGAAAGAAAAACGGAGCTGGAGGAATCAGGCTCCCTGACTTCAGACTACACTACAAAGCTACGGTAATCAAGACAGTATGGTACTGGCACAAAAACAGAAATATAGATCAATGGAGGGGCTTCCCTGGTGGCACAGCCGTTGAGAGTCCGCCTGCCGATGCAGGGGACATGGGTTCGTGCCCCGGTCTGGGAGGATCCCACATGCTGCGGAGCGGCTGGGCCCGTGAGCCATGGCCGCTAAGCCTGCGTGTCCAGAGCCTGTGCTCCGCAACGGGAGAGGCCCCAGCAGTGACAGGCCCATGTACCGCAAAAAAAAAAAAAAAAAAAAAAAAGGATGTAGATCAATGGAACAGGATAGAAAGCCCAGAGATGAACCCACGCACATATGGTCACCTTATCTTTGATAAAGGAGGCAAGAGAATACAGTGGAGAAAAGCCACCCTCTTCAATAAGTGGTTCTGGGAAAACTAGACAGCTACATGTAAAAGAATGAAATTAGAACACTCCCTAACACCGTATACAAAAATAAACTCAAAATGGATTAATGACCTAAATGTAAGGCCGGATACTATAAAACTCTTAGAGGAAAACATAGGCAGAACACTCTAGGACATAAATCACAGCAAGATCCTTTTTGCCCCACCTCCTAAAGAAATGGAAATAAAAACAAAAACAAACAAATGGGACCTAATGAAACTTAAAAGCTTTTGCACAGCAAAGAAAACCATAAAAAAGATGAAAAGACAACCCTCCGGATGGGAGAAAATATTTGCAAATGAAGCAACTGACAAAGGATTAATCTCCAAAATATACCAGCAGCTCATGCAGCTCAATATCAAAAAAACAAATCAACCCAATCCAAAAATGGGCAGAAGACCTAAATAGATATTTCTCTAAAGAACAAACAACCCAATCCAAAAATGGACAGAAGATCTAAATAGACATTTCTCCAAAGAAGATATACAGATTGGCAACAAACACATGAAAAGACGCTCAACATCACTAATCATTAGAGAAATGCAAATCAAAACTATAGTGAGGGGGGCTTCCCTGGTGGCACAGTGGTTGAGAGTCCGCCTGCTGATGCAGGGGACGCGGGTTCGTGCCCCGGTCCAGGAGGGTCCCACATGCCGCGGAGCGGCTGGGCCCGTGAGCCATGGCTGCTGAGCCTGAGCATCCGGAGCCTGTGCTCCGCAACGGGAGAGGCCACAACAGTGAGAGGCCCGTGTACCGCAAAAAAAAAAAAAAAAAAGTTGTGTACCACAATGTTCACTGCAGCACTATTTACAATAGCCAGGACATGGAAGCAACCTAAGTGTCCATCAACAGATGAATGGACAAAGAAGATGGGGCATATATATACAATGGAATATTACTCATAAAAAGAGATGAAATTGAGTTATTTGTAGTGAGGTGGATGGACCTAGAGTCTGTCATACAGAGTGAAGTGAGAAAGAGAAAAACAAATACCGTATGCTAACACATATATATGGAATCTAAAAAAAAAAAAAAAAAGGTTCTCATGAACCTAAGGGCAGGACAGGAATAAAGACATGGACATAGAGAATGGACTTGAGGACACGGGGAGGAGGAAGCTTAAATTGGGACGAAATGAGAGAGTAGCACTGACATATATACACTACCAAATGTAAAATAGATAGCTAGTGGGAAGTAGCTGCATAGCACAGGGAGATCAGCTCGGTGCTCTGCGACCACCTAGAGTAGTGGGATAAGGAGGGTGGGAGGGAGACGCAAGAGGGAGGGGATATAGGGGTATACGTATGTATACAGCTGATTCACTTTGTTATACAGCAGAAACTAACACAACTCTGTAAAGCTGTTATACTCCAATAAAGATGTTAAAAAATAAATAAGTTTTTAAAAGTTAAAAAAAATTAAAAAAAATAAAAAGGACACTCAGGCAGACAGAACAGCATGTAGTACTAAAGCAAAGAGATAAGAAAGGGCTTAGAGAACTATGCAATGTACAAATCGGGAATGGAGGTGGTGACAATGACAGGGGAAAAAACTATACAAGTAGTTAGGGGCCAGGTCACAGGTACCTTGCATGTTGTGCTAAGCTTGAACTTTATCCTGTAATTAATGGAGAGTCACTGAAAGGCTTTAGGCTATTGTAAAAAATCCATGCTATAAGTAATAAAGCACTGAACTAAGGCTATAGAAATGGAAAGGCAAGGTTAGATTCAACTGATGGTGAGAAAGTGAAACCAATAGAACTTGGTGACTGGATAGATGTAGGAGGCAAAAGAAGAGGAAAAATCAAGGGTGCCTTCTATGTTTCCGGATTGGGAAACTAAGTTGATTATGGAGCCTCAACCAAGTAGAGAATAAGATAAGAAAAGCAAATTTGGGAGTGAAAGATGAGTTGTGTGTATGCTGAATTTGAAGTACCCATGTAACACTGAAATGCAACAGTCTAGTAGGCAAATAAGCTTGGAAAAAGGGCTTAAGATACATACACAAAGATATGAGAAAGAAAAAAGAGGAAAAAAGAGAGGGAGAGGATGAGAATATAGGTGGTAGCTAAAATTGTGAGGGTGGATGTGACTACATAAGAAAGGAATATAAACTAAAAAGAGAACCAAGGTCAGAATACTGGGAAACACCAACATAAAAGGTGAATTTAGGGGACAGGAATGTCAGAGGTGGAGTTGTATCAAATGAGGTAGAGATCAAGTAAGACAAGGATTTCAGTATCCAATGGATTTGGCAATTTGGAGACCGGTGGTAACCTTCACCAAAGAAATTCCAATAAAATGGAGACTCTAAAATATAGTAATGAGTTATAGCAGGGAAAGATATAAGGAGGAGGAAGAAAGAAGTGGAAATAGCTAAGACTCTCAAGAATCTCCGCTGAGAAGGGAATGCCTTCACTTCCTGCATCAGAACCACTTTATCTAAAACTAATATCCCTGTGCTTTATATCCATTCTCTTCCTGATGAGAAATTTCATTCTATTTATTCCTATTTTTTTCTATTACCTTTGGCTTCATTCTCTACTTGTTTCTTCTCATCAGACCTTGAACATGCTCAAGTTTTCCCACCTTAAAACAGCACTTCCTGTCCCTCACACCCTCTGGCTCTCACCCACCTCACAACTAAAGTTCTTGAAAAAGTTCTCTTCTCATGACTTCTCTTCTAACTCCCACTCATTCCTCAACCTTCCTCTCTCTCTCATCTGGCTTCTGTCCCTATACTTCACTGAAGCTGCACTTGCCAAAGTCCTCAATGATCTCCTTATTGTGAAATCAAATGGATGCTTTTCAGGCCTGCATCTTACCTGACCACTTAGTGCCATTTGACATTATTGAGCATGTTCTCCCCCTTGAAATGCTCTTTCCTGTTAGCTTCCTTTCTGTCACACTCTTCCTAGTTTTCTCCCTCTATCTTTCTGGCAGTAGAACTAGACTTCTTGGTGTGCACTGCTAGTTGGGTCACCTTGGACAAGTTACTTAACTTTCTCCTTGCTTCAGTTTTCTCATCTGTAAAATGAGGATAAGCACGGTATCTACCTACTTCATAAAGTTACTGTGAAGATTCAATGTTTAGTACTTAGAACAGTGCCTGGGACAAAGTAAGTACTTATTAAATGCTAACTACTGATATTATCAAATACTCTATGACTGTCATACCTCTTATCTTCTTTTGGGTTTCTTTTTCCTCTGCCTTTTCCTAAAACACAGTGTTTCCTCAGGGTTCTATGCAGATTCTTACCTTACTCTACACACTCAACCCTGGGTGATCTCATTCAATAACGGCAGAGGGTCTGTATGGTCACAGACCACAGAGCATCCCTGAGATACTCTCTGGGGGCTCATAAAGTCAAAACTATTTTCGTAATGATATTAAGACATTTGCCTTTGTTATGGTGTTGATATTTACAATGATGATGCAAAAAAAGCAATGGTGGGTAAACTTATGGAAGCTGAGCACAAATCAGGGCAGTGGCACCAAACTGCAGTAGTAGTTATTGTATTCTTTCTTGCTATAGCCTCGTACTTAACAACAACAACAAAGCCAGTTTCACTAAAGAATGTCCTTGATGAAGCAATACAAATGATTAATTTTATTAAATGCCAACCCTTGAGTACATTTTTTAAAAGTATTCTGTGATAAAATGGGCAGTACACAGAAAGCACTTTTATTGCATACCAAAGGATACGGTGGTCTCAAAGAAATGTACTTGCTTGACTGATTGAGTTGTATGCTGAACTAAAACCACTTTTTACAAAGAACACCATTTTTACCCAGAAGAATGACTGACAGACAAACTACAGTTATTCAGGAACTGGGTATTTCAGAGACATTTTCTTAAAAATGAATGAAGTAAGCCTGTCACTTCAAAAAACAAACACTCTTGCCATTGATAGAATTCAAGATTTCAAGTGAAAATTAGAAGTTTAGAGACCATATATCTGCCTTTAAGCTTGACAAGGTCCCAATACTTCAAGGTTTTTCTGATGAGATTGTTACAGTGAGATTACTATGTGATTTTTTTTTTTTTTTTTTTTTTTTGCGGTACACGGGCCTCTCACTGTTGTGGCCTCTCCCGTTGCAGAGCACAAGCTCCGGACGCGCAGGCTTAGCGGCCATGGCTCACGGGCCCAGGCGCTCCGCGGCATGTGGGATCTTCCCAGACTGGGGCACGAACCCGTGTCCCCCTGCATCGGCAGGCGGACTCTCAACCACTGCGCCACCAGGGAAGCCCACTATGTGATTTTTTAATACTATATAATGAAATGTATTGACATTTAGGATATCTGTATAACTTAGTGAACCAGTATTCTTCCAGTGACCAATACATGATGTCCATTCAAAGTGTAAGACACCAGTGGATTTTAACATGAATGGAAAGCTCATTGATATTGTTTCAGATTCTAACCAACCTTTAAGAAACTACTCCTTGTGTTTTGGTGTAGTATCAAAGATAAAATACTTCCTCCTTCCAATAACATATCTGTGTAAAGCCAGCTTTTATTTATATACTTCAACCAAAACAACATATCAGAAGGGATTGAATGTAGAAGCCGGCGAGGAGAATCCAGCTATCCTCAACTAAGCCAGACATTTAAAGAGATCTGCAAAAATATAAAATCAATGTTTTTCTCTAAATATTTTTTTGTTTAGAAAATTATCTTTCAAAAATGTTATTTATGTTAACATGTAATAGGATTTTTTTTTTTTTTTTTTTTTGGCTGCTTGGGTCTTTGTTGCTGCGCACAGGCTTTCTCCAGTTGCAGCGAGTGGCAGCTACTCTTCCTTGCGGGGCGCGGGCTTCTCATTGCGGTGGCTTTTCTTGTTGCGGAGCACCGGCTCTAGGCATGTGGGCTTCAGTAGTTGTGGCGCACAGGCTTAGTTGCTCCGCAGCATGTGGGATCCTCCTGGACCCGGGATCAAACCCGTGTCTCCTGCATTGGCAGGCAGATTCTTAACCACTGCGCCACCAGGGAAGTCCTATTTTTGTTATATTTAATGAAATAATAAATATATTTCTTAAATGTCTCGAGTTCAATTTCAAATATGAAAAAATTGAGAGGTATATGTAACCTACATCTACAAAAACTCCTTGGGATCCTCAATAATTTTTAAGAGTAAAAAAAGAAAAATGCTGAGAACAAAAGATTTAAGAATTACTAAGTTATACTATTTATTCACTTATGTGCTGTTGATTCCCAACCATATATTATTTTGTATATTCCCTATACATATGCATGCACATCAGTGTATTTTTTCTGAGTAAATTCTTAAGAGGACAGAATTTGCTATGTACAAGCAAATGTGTTATACATATTTGTTGTACACATATGTGCTTGTTGTGTACGAGGTACTACACTTCTCAAGGACACCTATACCACCAAATCCAACCATTTCTTGCATGGTCGGTGTGCAAGTAATCTGCAGGTTTTTTTAAGGACTATTTTTTTTTAATTGGCCAATTTGCTCTTAAAGCAGAAACAAACTAAAAAGAAGAGAACCTTTATGAACCTTTATGCTATCCTAAGCCACGACAAGGCATACACTGTGGATTTATACCAGACTATTCTTCACTCCTTCTCCCATTTCCGTCAAAGTTATCTTCACTTAGACCTATAAGAGGGCCTTAAAGAATTAAGATGACTAATAACTGTGCAATCTGATGAACCTACTTGGTACTGTTATGAGAAAGAAGGATCAGCATTCTGCTTACACCTTACCTTATTATGAGAGAAGTAAGTCGTGAGTTAATAAGAATTACTTAGAGTATATAAGTATATTAAAATGCTTCACAGACACAAGCTAATTTAAGAATAAGTTGTAGTTTTATTATACAGTAGCTAATGAATATTTTACTTGCTATAGAGCAGCAAGTAGCAGCAGTTCTCAGAGTATGGCTGGAGAACAGTTGGAGGTCCCTAAGAC
Organism: Hyperoodon ampullatus; assembly: GCF_949752795.1. NCBI lineage: Eukaryota > Metazoa > Chordata > Mammalia > Artiodactyla > Ziphiidae > Hyperoodon > Hyperoodon ampullatus. The sequence goes on from NC_136924.1 coordinate 55,907,855, forward strand.
TCTCGTTGAAACAACAAGAACTCCTCTAACTACCTACACACATTTCTTTCATTAAACATATTTATTTTTTAAATGGGTGAGTAATTATACTACTTAATGCATTTGCTTAAAGTAGGAACACAAATGCATTCATGTTGAATAAGAGGTGGATTAGAGAAAAAGGTTAACAAAAAGCTCTTCCTTAAGAAGTTTTTATCATCCTTCATAATTCAAGAAACAAGTGTTTGTTAGTGGGACATTAAGCCAGCCTGTATTTCAGTTAATAACCATTAAAAAGAACCGAATCCACCTGTTCCAAATTCCCATGACTTAACCTTGTGCATAAATTCATTACACTCTATTTTAACCACTGGTTTTCTTGCTCTCTTCCTGCACGTAGACACCATGACTTACTTTTTTACCCTTGGCACTTAGTTTGATATCTGGCATATACTAAGCTCCCAATAAATAGCTGCTGAAGAATGAACAGTTGAACAAATGGGTAAAAACTTAATTCTCAACTAAAAGGTAAAGCGTTTCAAGGAAATGTGGCCACCTGTCCTCCTGGGTCATCAGATAACCTACCAGCTAATGTAGGAGGTCAATGATTTCCGGAGAATCAGTAGAAATTCAAGTTAACTAATTTCAGTCTATAACTGGAGATTTCCCCAAGAAGTATTAAAACACAACCACAACAATCTGATTTAGTTTGAGACCCTTTGTGCCTATAATTGAAACTTCTTACAAATGCTGACACTATCCCAGAACTAAAGACTACAAGATATATACCCTTTTTAAGAAACTCCATAGTTTTGAGAAGAATACAATAGTTTGATTATTCTCATTGCCTTATCAGGGCTTTGTAGCACCTCATGTCCAATGAACTACTTGACAAACTTATTTGTTTATACATCATTAACTACTCAACTGAGGAAATATATGCAGAAGAAAAAAACTCCAGAGCAATACTTGACTAGAAGGCATTGTTAATCGACAGTTACTCAAAATAGACTATAACTAGTCATTTAAATCATTCAGAAAATGATTTACATTTTAAAAATCCCATTATTACTATAATTTTTTAGAAAGCCCCACTGTTTAAAACCTGGTCCAATATACTCAGGACTAATCACCTTCTGGTGCTTAAAAACAAGATCAGGGGCTTCCCTGGTGGTCCAGTGGTAAAGAATCCGCCTTCCAATGCAGGGGATGCGGGTTCGATCCTGGTCGGGGAACTAAGATCCCACATGCTACGGGGCAACTAAGCCAGCGCGCCACAACTACTGAGCCTGCGTGCTTCGACTAGAGACCTGGCATGCCACAAACTACAAAGCCCATGTGCTCTGGAGCCCGCGCACAACGAGAGAGAGAAAACCCACACACTACAACTAGAGAGAAGCCCATGCACCGCAACGAAAGATCCCGCAGGCCGCAACTAAGACTGATGCAGCCAAAAATAAATAAATATTTTTTAAAAACATAAATAAAAAATAAATCAAATGTGAATCTACATTAAAATTCTCTTCTTGGTAATTAACATTTATTTGAATCACTATCATCAGCACTGCTCAATAGAAATAATGTGAGCCACATATGTAACTTTAAATTTTCTGATAGGCACTTTAAAATAAGTAAAAAAGAAACAGGTGAAATTAATTTTGATAATATACTTTGTTTAACCCGATATATCCAAAATATTATCATGTCAATATGTAACCAATGTTAAAAATTGAGAGAGTTTACATTTTTTTCCCTGCATTAAGTCTTGAAAATCCGGTGTGTATTTTACACTTAGAACACATCTCAGTGCTGACCAGTCACAGCTGAAATCCCCAAAAGCTAGTAGTTACTGTACTAGCTAGTGGCTCCTATACTGGAAACCACAGTACTAGATAATTCAGAGAGAATTCATATCTAGGAAAACTGCCTTTGCATCCAGGAAAACGAGTTTCAGATTTCTTTTTTTAGTTAGAAGTGACTATGGTTAACTCCTTTTGCAGCAACACCTCAATTAACTTCCCCAAAGATAAAGTAGGAGCGGATTCAACCACAAAGAGCCCAAAACTCAGTGAATTCTTTAGAAAGCAGCTTTATCTGCCTAAAACTACCTCTGGTGAGGAAGCCAAAATAGGTACATCTCCCCCTCCCCACTCTATAAGGAAGATACAGAGTTCACTTGATGCCTCTTCTCCCCATTAATTTCTTCTTTCCCTAGCTAGGAGACCCTAGTTTTCTGAATCAGCAAGTGGCTAAAGCAAAAATATCTGACATGTTTCTTTTCTGTGACAAATATATTGTCTCCAGGGGTAAGCCAGGAACCTGACCTCAGTCACGACAGTATTCAGGGTTGTCTGCAGAGCATCAACACCCACTGCACAGAAAGGGCTAGGGAAATTTTTCCAGGAGAGAGGAGGGACACATAAGGCTTCTGATCATCTGCAGCTTAGTAAGAGGTGGGTTCTTAGATAAGGGCAGAGCCATGTGACCATCTTTTTCAATCTCACTCTGCTGGATCTTCAAACCTGACTTAATTCTGTGATTTACAATTCAATAAGGCCCAACAGAATACCTTTAGGGATGTAGTGGAATGGGCAATCTCCCTTACAACCTAGTCAGCAGCTATGTCCATTCCTCCCAACACTTCTCTCCAGTCTGGAGGACCTACTAATACTGGGTCACAATGTTGTGACATGACATGGACCTAGAAGGAAGGCAGCAGGTCTGTTAGGAAGAGGAAAAAGGTTCTTCTTCCTCCACTTGGCAGAAGTGGGGAAGAACAGGAAAAAAAAAAAAGGCAGCATGCAGCAGAGGTAGCAAGGTTTACAAGAGGAAGATGAAATGAGTGGTTAAGAAATGTGCACAAAAAAGTGAGTCACTGCTCTTGTTTCTAGTTACAAGATAGGCCAGTAAGTGAGTCTATTAGTCCCCTGTGCCAGAGAATGGTATTGAGAAAGTTCCTTAGACATGCCAGTGAGGTTGCCTTGGAAGTAACAGGAGAGAAGAGGGGACTGGAATAATGAATGAGCAGCAAGGAGAGCTCTAATCTATCTCCTGTATAATTCACAAAACAATTTTCTCCTGGCAACATAAAGCTCCTATTGCGATACCATCTTCAAAATAAATGAGCCTATGTAGCTCTGAAGATATCAATATTAAGTCTCAAGCTTATACTTGATCCCAAGGAATAAGTGCTCAGGGACTAGATATTAAATTTCAAACAATTTTATCTTTAAGATCCAATTTAAGTAAGACACGGCAGACCTAGCTTGGACTATTCATTCCCTCAGGTCTCAATCATCAATGTAATATTAAAAGAAGTTTTAAAGAACAGGTGGAAGAGTTTCTTATCTCTCTTTTGATAGGGTATAGGGTAGCATGAGTGTGTGCATGGGGGATGGGGAAAAAGAAAAAGAAACTGCAGAAAGGTGCACAACATGCAAACATTGTTTGGTGAAATTTAACAGAAACAAAGGAATTACAGTTTTGTCTCTCTCAGTCAAGCCAAACATCTATTTCATGTTGAAGATCTAGATTCTGGTTACTCCTCTGGGCATCTCAGTAGACGAGGGTAGACTCTTCTCAAACATTCAATCAGAATTTACTGAACACATGCCACATCTAAGGTATTTTGCAAGGTGCAGGCCACCATAATGCAACCACTTAGCAGAGGCCCACAAAGGAAAAAGCCTCTATTCTTGGGTAGGTAATAATCTCCTATCTGCAGTTCTTTAGCGAAATACCTAGCTACATTAATATATGGTCAGGTGGTTTTTCAAATCGTCCCTATCAGATGAGGCTACAGCTCTCCAGGGAATGTGGGAACTTAAAGAATAAAATGGGGACTTCCCTCGTGGCTCAGTGGTTAAGAATCCGCCTGCTAATGCAGGGTACACGGGTTTGAGCCCCAGCCCAGGAAGCTCCCACATGCCGCGGAGCAACTAAGCCCATGCACCACAACTACTGAGCCTGCACTCTAGAGCCCTTGAGCCACAACTACTGAGCCCATGTGCCACAACTACCGAAGCCCGCACGCCTAGAGCCCATGCTCTGCAACGAGAAGCCACCGCATTGAGAAGTCCGCGCACCCCAACCAAGAGTAGCCCCCGCTTGCTGCAACTAGAGGAAGCCTGCACGCAATAAGGAAGACCGAACGCGGCCATAAATAAATAAATAAATAAAATTATAAAATAATAATAAAATAAACAAATGCTTGGTGTGGTTGATAAGGAAGAGAAAGTAAGGATAAACTGTAAACTCTATATTTTTTCTTTAGGATATTCTTAAAATAACACAGAGATAATTTATCAAAGGGCATAGTGTAAGACATTAATATATGCAGAACAATTTGAAGCAAAAAATGCAAATTTCAGGTCAAACACATTATATTAAATAACCAAGAATAAGATGTACATGGATTTGTTCTCCAAATCCTAGAATAGTAGGAACGGCAGGTTACATCTTAACTCTTGAAAGGGGGTTTTAAGGAATATGAAAAGTGGCCACATCATACAGTGGAAAGAGAATGGGGCTGGGGAAAACACTCTGGATCTTGGTTCTACCTCCTCCCCCAGGTGAGCATGCAGCCTCTGAAAAGCTGCAAAATGTTTCTAAGCCTTAGTTTACTATGTATATAAATGGAGCCTGGAGTTCTAGCTCTTACAGTTTATGATTATTATATGAATCACTTTTAGAAACTAAGTAGTTAGGATTTGAGAAAGGAGAAAAGGTAGGAAAGAGAATAAATGAACCACTATTTCCGATATCCTTTTCTATACTCTACAAGTGGCTTCTATTACCTTTATGGAAGTCCAGCACAGTAAGAGAAGAACTGGTAATCCAGCTGTAATTTCTATTGCTAACTAAAGTGGTAGGTCTTAAAGAGAAACAAAGTAGCAAGACTGCTTCTAGGCTTAAACTTTCCTAAGGTCAAACATGACATGAACAAGGTACCTGTCCTTACTAGCCAAGGAATATCATGCTAGAATGCTTTCACATCAGTATTCCCATCCACCCCTTCTCCCCTGACACTGGAGCACCACAGAAACATTCAGATAGAATTCCCACAGGTAAAAAGGATCCTTTCCAGTGGCTGTGCCAGGGGATATGTCCGTCTTCACAGTCATCTGGGGGCACTCCTGGGAAATCTGAAGATATATGCAAGCTTATATAAAATGAGTGTTTAGAAGCAACAAGCTAGTTCCTCTTACCACTAACTTGGGGAAATTTCCATATTAGTATATATTTATATGAAAAGCAGAGAATCTTTTCCTAGGACGATGAACTTTTTTTTTTCCTCTCCTGAATTGTGTATTTTCCTTTTCAGGCATTATACTGTCTTTCTCTATTTTTTTTTTTTTTTTGCTCTCATATACAGATGCGAAGGTGGAGAGTACCTGGACCTACGTTACTCCGAAGAGGGACAAGCGGTTTGTGCCTCCACCCCAGGAATACTTAATACAATGACTATACTTAAACTTCTGGCACAGCACTTTGACAACAATACATAAACACTGTTAAATAATGGATGAATGGTGGGAAACATATAACATATATTTTGAAAGATTTTTGTGTCAGAAATAGTAGGCAAATCAAAGAAGTAATCCAAAACAGATAATATTAGATTTTCAGACAGTAACAGATTAGTCTATCTGCAATATAGTCCCATCCTCGAAAGGGCATTCCTGCTCTACAGGCCAAAGGAACAAAAGATGTCAAAGTGCCATCCTCATTACCTGAGACCTATGCAGAAAGAAGTCACCTTTCCCGGGGTATGAGTAGACTCGATCAAAATCACTCACAGCTATAAGACCACATTGTAAAATCACCACAACAAGTCCTCAATGGATATCTTTATCTTAGACAGCAGACAGGAGCCGCTCACTCAATGAAAAGTGAAAACACTTTCTGTCAAGAACACATGGTCACTTAGAAGCTGGCTCAGTACAGCTGTTGTCTCAATACAGCTGTTGTCTCATACGCCCTAAGGCTCTCCATCCTTTCAACATGACCACTCCTCCTTCCATTTCAGGCCTCCAAGGCCTGTTCTGCAACTAATTTGACACCTTTCCATACTTTGGAAGACTCAGGCTCCACCACACCCTATCCCTACCAGACTTCTACTGTCTTACGGGCTCTGGCAGAATTTTATTGAAACACACACACACACCCACACACACACACACCCACACACACACACACACACACACACACACACGCGCGCGCGTCCATGCGGTGTGACGAACCAAGGCTTAGGGCCTAACTAATCCTGTGCCCCTCAACTCTCTGGAACTAGAGTGTCCTCACAAATCTTATCTTCCCATGAACCCATTTCTTCGGCTTGGAACGTCTGGCTCTTGCGCCGACCCTTCAGCTTCCATGCCCCCAACTAGTTCTGGTTCTGGCAGCCCTTTCTTGTTTCCCGCCTCGGGTTCTCGGTCGCAGCGCGCAGTTTCTTGGTCTGCAGAATCCTTGGATGTTGGGGAGAGGCCTATGAGACACCCACCCCGGGCTCTCAAATTGAATGGGTCCAGTGTCCCCTTCGACCCTCACTCTTCCAATGTCCAAGCCCCAAACTCCCTGTCTTTACCTAGGCTCCACGACCACCTAGCCCACCCTCGGAGCATCCCGCGCGCGGCCCAGGCTCTCCCAGCCTCCTGCTTCCGGGCTGTCCCTACAGTTCGTCTTCCGGTCCTCGACCTCCGCCTCTCCCCCCGGGCCGGTTTCACCAGCCCGCGCCCACAGCCCTTCGCGCCGCTCGCCCGCGGGCTCTCACCGCTCGAAGAGTAGCCTCACGGAGAACACGCCCGCCGCCAGCGGGAACACCGAGAGGATGTGCCGGGCCCGCGGGTAGCCGTAGCCGTCGCCTGGCCCCTCGAGGTCGGCCCAGCTCACGTTCTGGGGCAGCCAGAAGCGCTCGCTCCACAGCCAGCCCCACAGCAGGCCCAGGGCTCCCGCCGCCACTGTCGCCATCTTACGCCCACCCCGCGGCCACCGCCGCCAGAGCTTCAGCTGCCGCCACGGCCAACAGAACCCCCGGGGAGGCGGCCCCGGGGCGGGGCCGGACCGGCGGCCACCCCCTTCCGGCCCCTTCTTGCCCCCGTCACGTCTCAGCCCGCCTCCTCTGCGGGGTCCGGCTTCTTCACCGCCCATCCCGCCTCCCCGCCCACCTCCCTCACCGCAGCCTCCCCGGCCGCCTTTCCTCGGGACTCCGCCTCCCGACCCCGGCCACGCCCCTCCTTTTCCCGCCCCGCCTCCACCCAGCCCTGGTCCCACCCCGCACAGGCACTCAACGCTCGTGCTGCCCCTTTTTGCTACCGGTTTCGGCCAAGATTTTCCTCCTTCCTCACTCTCCCGTCCAGCTACGGCTACACCCCTTATTTCAGGCATAGCTCCCTTATGGGGACATTCTTCTCAGTCCAGCCAGCTTAAGCTGTTCCTGCTCCCTGGAAGGCCATACCTCTCTCTCGCTCTCTCTCTCCCCGCTCCCTCACAGCCCCCATCTTTCACTAGGGTTTATCGCCATCTCAGCTGGTTCCGCCTATTAGCAGCGTTCTTTTTGCTCCCCACCCTTTTTCTCTCTTCGTGCCCCTCCATGATCTCAACCCCCTGTCCTCGTATATCCCTCAAAATTGACTTTTAAAAATCCTTTTATTCTTCTCATGAGAAAGGAAATGGAAGATATCCAAGGGAAAATATAAAGGAAAAAGAAAAGTAGATGATGGCCAATGTTTAATGAGGTTTACTATATGCCAAGTACTGCACTGAACATTTTACACACATTATTTAACTTCCTCATTCTGTGAAGTAGGATTTACTATTTTATGGATGAGTTAACTGAGGTCCAGAGCGCAGCTTGCCCGAGGCTATATAAACAAGTGGTAGAGCTGAGCTTCTGAACTAGAAAGTCTTTAGATTCCAGAACCCTGCGGCTTTATCCTACAAAACTCCTTAATTTTAGATTTCCACATTAAACATTGAACTCTTTTGTGGATCTACATAAACAGGGAGGGGAGCCATAGACAAGAAACCTTCAAAACACTGAATTCTAAATTGTCCCTCAATCGCTGGAGAACGCTGAACCGTGGGTGCCAACCATTCAAACCTGGCTACAAGGTTAATTACCACAGGCTACCTAGAATGATCTGAAAAAAGATTAAAGAACTAATCTTGTCCAAGGACAGATAGAGTATCTTTATACTAGTAGGCATGCTTGCAGCAGAAGATAAAGAATTTCAAAGGGAGAGAAAGAAGAGAAAAAAAAGGAGCCACCTTAAGGAGTAGACTAGAAGGTCTGCTTTAGTTCAGTGGTTCTCAAACCTTAGTGTGCCACAGCTCAGACATTAGCTTCTCTCATCTCCCACATGGAGAGTTTGCTAAAAGTTTTCTGGGCTCCATCCAAAGAGATTCTGATTCAGGAGGTTCAGGGTAGGCCCATGAATGTGCATTTCTCATTTCTAACAAACTCAGAGGTCATGCCACTACTGCTGGTCTGAGAACCACACTGCCTGAAGCCATTTTCATCCAAACCCAGAAATAGCTTAATGGTAACTACCCTATATTCAAGATATGTTTTAAAAGAAGTAAACTCACAGGACTTCCCCGGTGGTCCAGTGGTTAAGACTCCATGCCCCCACTGCAGGGGGCATGGATTCGATCCCTGGTTGGGGAACTAAGATCCCACATGCCGTGTGGTGTGGCCAAAATAAATAAATAAAGAAGTAAACTCTCTCTGATCCCATGGGAATTCAAAGCAGAGCCCCAAGGAACAAAGAACATGCTAACTTAGCATGCAGAGGCCAACACACAATGATCTTGGTCTCAAGATCTATTCCCAGAAAAACACGTATGTACCATTTCTCAACCTCTTGACTGTTAGAAAACATATTGCTGACGAAATACGTAATGAAAGCAAATTTAGTACAGGTTTCACTTTGGCCAGGAGTGATCTGACCAGCAAGCTGGTAAAAGAACTAAGTTCGCCCCTGTAGCAGTCATGGACAGTCTCCTTAACCATCTGAAGTCCCAAGCTGGCCCTTTTGCCTGCTTTACCAACAGAAAAATTCACATCATCCTATTGTCAACACTGACATAGTCCAACAAGTTGCCTTCATTTAGAGAGCTGAGAGAATAAATGATAAGCACTTTTTATTTGGCTGTAGGTTCTTTTGTTTTCTAAGAATGTTTAGTGTTATCTGGTCATTCTCTTGATAAGAATATCCTTTTATTTTGATTATGGAGCTAATTCTTGTCTCTACTGTCTGTACCTATGTCTATCTTGGCCCTTGAAAGGCACAGAAAGGAGTTCTTCCAAGGGTAATCTCAGCCCCCAAGTACCTGATATATGGTGACATACTCAACTGATACCCATTAATGCCAGCCATAGGCACTCAGACTTTTTGTATAAGGTTAGTAGACATAGGGAGTACAATGTGGAAGGGTTAGAGCAGCAAGCAGTGAGTCACAGAGTAAAGGTAGCTAAACCCAAGCCAAGATTGGATATTTTATAAATGTCAGCAGGAACTTCTGGATTAACTGTTCAGTGAACAGGGCTTTCTAAATGACTTCAGCCTGTGTTGGGGCCAAGAGCAGATAGTAGTACCCGGACATGCACTTAGAAGACCAGGCAAGATGCTGGAACACACAGTGACCCTGGAAAATGTTAACAGATGACTCAAAAAGCATTTCTATCTCCAAGGAAATCTACACTCCCATTAAAAAAGGTACCTTAATTGGGGCAGTTGCCTCTGCAAGCAAGGAAATCAAACAACCAACTATGCCTCTGCCCAGGGTAGAAAACAAGTCCATTTTCAGCAGAGGCATTTGGAAATTCCATTTAGCATTTAGGTATACTTGTAAGGTAAATTATTAAATGCGGAGTACAATTAACAATAAAAAACCACCACTGCATTTTGAATTGGTAAAACAAACAGCTCACCTTGAATGTACAAATAATTCTCTTGCCAAGTTGCTTTCAATTTTCAAGAAAAATGTTTTCTAGGCGGATGAAAGCCTAAGATCAGCCCAACACCACCACCTAGTGGTAAGAAGTATACATTGCATGTCTCTTCACTTGATACCCATCAGACCCATCTGCCTTTTCTACCCAAACTGCTAAGGTAAAAGCAGGTCCTGAGAGACTGTAACAATGTAAAATAATAATGGAAAAGGAACATTGAAAACTTCAAGTGTAAATTAAAAGCTTTATTGAATAAAAATGTTTCAGAGTAAGCAAGACTGTAAGAAAGCAGAATATTTTACATCTCTAAAAAATATCAGAGCTAAATCTCTAAAAATGCAGTATAAAGAAAAGCCTATACCTTAAAACACCTCTCTCCCCCAACATACAATTTGGAATATCAATTATGTACAACAACTGTACTCAAGTTTATATTGTTCCAAAACCTTAATACTAGAAAACCATCTCCCAAAAAAGGCCTATAACTGGTTTAATTGCACCCTAGGAATACTGTCTGCCATAAAAATCAATACATTTCAGAGCTTATAAGTATTAAAAAACTAGTGTCCCAGAAAGGGGATATCAGAAGTAGAATATAGGGTTTGGGGATCTGAGCTCAAGTGGTTTAAGGCGTTTTTCTTTTTCTGTTACTCCTCCTTTAAACTCATCACTTTGCTCTAATATGCAACATGGCAAACAGCAATACAAAAGATCTTATAAAAATATTGCAGCTTACAGTAAATTATGAGAAGCACAGATACCACCAGAGAAGAAAGCAATCACTTGGGGGTGTAGTCAAACTCATTGGCAAATACCATAGCTTATTTGGGACACAATGAATCTCTCCAAGCACTAAGGGTGCTCAAAAGGTGCTCCAAAAAGATGGTTATGCTATATCTCAATAATCCAGTTCAGGATGTGGTTTAGAAAGCAGGATGCAATAAATTCCCCATATATATCGGAGCAAGCAGTAAATTCCCCATATGTATCAGAGTAAGAAAATTAACCTAAATTTTTTTTAAAAAGACTAAATATTTGATCTCTTAACAGAGGACTACTAAACAATAAATTGGTAGTCATGTAAAAATATACAAACTGTGCCCTTTATACTAAAGTGCATTCAGTCACAATGTTTAGGCCCCTAAATCCCTTCTGCATGTTTCCTAATTCCACAATTGAATTTTTAGTGTAACAGTGTACTACTAATCATCTCTCCATTTTCATATTGTCTTTTGGGAGTACAGTGGAAGCTGGATCATATCCGTTGGAATATCCCCCGCCACACATACATACACACTCCCAACCCCCAAAAGACCTTAAAGCAGTTGTGTATATCATCATTGCTAAAAGAGAGGATTTAAGTAATGTTATCTAGCATTTAGAATCAGTTCACTTAAGCTGCACAGTATGGGATTTTTTTGAAGCAAGAACTCTTTCCCAAAGTTACTTCCACATAAATTACAGCTCATGCTAAGACAGCTGTTTTGTGCATCACTTTGATAAAGGGCAGTGGCTCACTAACACTAACATAAATTTAAGGCCCAGCATCATTGCAATTTGTTATTCCTCATCTTCATCCTCATCATAGTACCGATTTCTCTTTATCTGTTCCTCCACAGAGAGCTCTTTGACTACTTCTCCCTCCCAGAATCCCACATCCTGGGATTTCTGATTCTGAGTAGTGAATTCTTTAGTGGAGGTGTCATCTGCAAAGCTAGACCAATTTTTAGACTTGGGTTCTAGTGAAGACTGCTGTGTGAGAAGGTTTCTATCACCTTCATCTAAGTTTGCACCATTTTCTATAAGATTTTCACTCCCCATCTCAAAACTGTGAACTTCCTTACTTCTCCTTCCTGCCTCCTCTCCTCTAGATCCCTTGTTTGGCCACGTTGTTTTTTCCACACTTTCATTCTTCTCGGAGGCGTTGGCATTTTCCATTTGTTTCCTTTCTGCTGCTACACCTCCTCCAAACTCCTCACTCTGCTCTGACATGCTCCAGCCTTTCCTGATAGATGGGGACAAGGTTTTGGGGCTCTTGACTGAAGAGGTTCGAAATGAAGCTGCTACAGTGAATGGGCGGCTTCTCTCCTTCAGTGAAGAAGTTCGTCTTAGCTTCTTCAGATCCAGATCTACATCCTCAGGAGCTTCAGGCTTGCTGATTTCATCCTCAGGAGGCCACTTAGGCTTCGATACTTTGATCCCTTCCTCCAAGGCACTTCCTGAACTGCCAAGTTCAGTAGGGGGCGGCCAGGCAATCCTCAACTTCTTGGTTTCAGCTGGCTTGTCTTCTTTCTCCAGCGGGGACGAGGCCTTGGCTTCCATACTTGCAGTCAGCACACCAACCTTAGCAATGGGGGCATCTTCTACCCCTGGGCTCTGAGGGGTCTCCCCTGCATTTGGAAGCTGGGCTGGTCTCTCCAATGTTTCTTCGTTTTCATTTTTGCTTGCCCACAGATCCTTGTGTGGTCTGTGTCCAAAGCCTTCATCATAGTTGCCTTTAGATTTAAAGAGTTGATTGAAGTGAGGCTTGCAATAGATTCTCCCATGTAAAGAGGCATATGTTCCTAGACTGTTGTTTTTAAAAAAAAGCATAAAGTTAACAAATCTGTATACTCTTATTTACACCAGTAGGCTGAAACCTGGCAATTCCAGTATATTCAGAAGATGCTAAGTGAGAAAAATACCTTTAAAAGCACATCAGTCACTGAGGGTGTCCTTTTAAGCACATTTGTTTTACTATCCTTATAAAAAACATGCTCAATTCTAGTTCTGAACCTTCATAAGACATTCTTCCACCTGGTACATGCTCCCATTTTCAAGTGATTTCACTCCCCTCTGTCAAAACTGTTGCAAAAGTTACTTCTTCCAGGAAGTCTTCCCTAGGTAGTCCCACCTAGCTCTGATTATTCATATTATTTCCTAAGTATTTCTAACCTATAACTACTTTTTTTTTTTTTTTTTTTTTTTGCTGTACACGGGCCTCTCACTGCTGTGGCCTCTCCCGTTGCGGAGCACAGGCTCCAGACACACAGGCTCCGCGGCCATGGCTCACGGGCCCAGCCGCTCCGCGGCATGTGGGATCTTCCGGGATCGGGGCACGAACCCGTGTCCCCTGCATCGGCAGGCGGACTCTCAACCACTGCGCCACCAGGGAAGCCCTATAACTACTTTTAATGATATTCCTTTGTAAAAAGTTGCATCTTTTCCCTCCTAGTTTCCCATTTGTGTTATAATTTAAAAGCATGTTTTTACAGGAATGGGTATAATGCTCTGCCAACGCTTGGCAGTGAGCAGACGTCAGTGACTAAATAAAGGAAAGCTATGGTTAATAGGAGAACGGTGAGCAGTAGCCAGAAGTTGGTCTACCCTAACAAGAGCGCTGGACAGGCCTTTAGGACATCTGGTGTCTCTCGCAGGGTAACACATTTTAAAGGGGGTAAAAACAACAGCATTTCCACAGAAGAAATATAAAAATTCAAGAATTTAGAAAAATGTGCTCTGGAGAAAAAAATACAGTGGGCAGAAAAAGAACCACTGTGTGGAAGTTACAGAGGCACATTTTGGCTCAACAGAAGGGAAAGTTTTCAAGCTAGCACTAACACTGGAACTAGCTGTAGTGGGGTATTAACCCCTGCAGAAGTGCCACGCAGGTGCCAGGACATCTTTCAACAGTATGCTGGAAAGGGTGCTTGCTCTGGAAGGAAGGCTGGAGGAAATGACATCTTGGTTACTTCCTCCTCCAAGGTTCTATGGTTAAAATGAGTTAATATGGAATATTTCCCCAATTTGCCACATTTATATCCATACTTTGAGTAACTTGGAAGAAATGATACATAATTATTTTCTCAGAAAATAAAATGAAGCAATATACAGAAAAATATATGCCCTTCAGGATCTATTATTATTGCTATTTCTGCCATTTATATAGTGTTTGGGATAATTTCAAGGGCTTCAACAAGTATCCTCTTGAGATTTCTTAACTGTATGATTCTATGATACCAAGGGAAAACATTCTACTAAATTAGGTCACAGGGGCAGTTACCTGCAACTTACATGATTTAAGCTTCGGTCCTAACATGTAAATTAACATGTGAGAGTACCAAGAAGTTCTAAACACCATTACCATTTGATATAAAATGCCTGTCATTAAATGGTACTTTTTACTTTCTTCAGAGGCCCTCAACAGCACACACTATTAGCACCACAGATTTTAGTACCAGTGTTCTAAAAACCAAACACTCCCTCTGGAGGTCCAAACACACAGAGAGATGGCTTGTTTTGGTCTGGCTTACCTCAGTTTGTTGTTGCAATAGGAACAACGGAAGCAGCTGATGTGAAACACCTGCTTGTTGGCCAAGAGACGCTCCATTGAGTAGACTGTTTTCTGACATTCCACGCAGGTCTCTCTTGCAGGTGCCTGAAACTTCTAGGAAAAGAAAAGGACAACTTTAGCTAGCAAAGCCAGCGATGAGTTAGTACTCTGCTGAAGTGGGCCCCGGGATTTGTTATCTAAGGGCTCCCTTACCTGGTCTGTCATTTCTCAGAGGAACAGTAAGACTACTGCAATTCTATCGGTTGACTCTCTAAAGCCAAGAGGTTCTCCTGAATTCCTTACCCAGATTGTCTGGCTGCCATAAGTGCAGCAGCCACTGAGGATGGGTGGAGCTAGGGCTGGACCGCAGAGAAAGGCTTAGACAAACCACCACACACACACACACACACACAAGAACACACAAAATGATTCTGCGCACAGGAAATGAGGAGAAAATGTCATCACATACAGAAGAAAGAAGTTTGATGGTTTGATCCAAGCACCAAATAAGAAGCAGAACAGACTTTTTAAAGACCAGATTCTGAAGGGGGTAACTTTCAAGGAGAGAAAGCATTTGGCTTTGGGAAGTAGGAAAAGACTTTTAAAATCTTTTTACTTATTTATTTATTTATTTATTTTATTGAAGTCGAGTTGATTTACCATGTTGTGCCCATCTCTGCTGTACAACAAAGTGACTCAGTTATACACAGAGACATTTTTTTAATATTCATAAAAGACACTTTGATAAAGCATCTCTCAGTCCCCTCTGCATATAATCTTGACTTGCTCAATCCACTAGACATAACATTTTTAAATAAAGCAAAATTGACACATAAATGGAACATTTTAAAAGACACACAAACTATTTTATTAGGATTCCAGAAGAAAGCATAGCCCAATAAAGCTATAGGTTCTACAATCTTTTTAAAACACCAAATGGAGAATAAAACTAATGTACTGGGTAGGGGGGTAAGTCACAACGGGGATACATGAACTGTTTGTAAAGTGTGGAATATGGGCAGGGTGAGCACAGCTGTTGCTGGTAAACTCAGTCCTAAACTACATAAAGTAGGTTGTATTAGCACTGATGAAAGCTAGAATTCCAAAACCATAAGTTTGTACATGATAAGAAATAGTTACATGGCCACTAGGGGTGGGGGTAAGAAGTCCCTAGGTGTGTGTGACTCTTGATTTGTCCCAACAGAAACAGCTCAACCAGTAAATGCAGAAGCAGCTTTAGTTAAGGTGGCCTGGAAGCTCTTTCAGGCACCTTGGTGGCCTCTGCCACCAAGACCGGTATGGTGGTAAATAATACAATTTAGTCCCAAAGCCCAGGGCCTGAATGGTTAAGGTAAGCCTAAGATAAACCAGCTTATGGGTAAGACAGAATTTTGATTAAAAAATCTGAAAATAGACCCATAAAAAAAATTCAGACTGCTGGTTCACTTGCCACATGATTCACTAGGAAGTAAAGCAAAAATAGGAATGGTTTTCCAAGTAGATTTGGACAGAAAATGAGAGTAGAAAATGGGCATAAAATGGAAGTAAAGGTTAATATCTATAAAAGGGAGTTTAATAAAATTAGTGCTCCCAAATAGCACCAAAGAATTTAAAAATGAAGGAGGAGGGCTGAGTGTTAACAGCAGCCCCTCCATTCCTAGGGTTAGAGTCGAAAAGAAAGACTTAAAGAATCAAAGACCACAGCTACAACTTAATAAGTTTACCAACCATAAGGGAGGAACTTAAATATGATCAAATGTTATTGTACTGAATGCTGCTAGCAGATATTAGGGCGTTATTTGGAGCTCAGAATTGTTTTTTCTTTTTTAAAAATTTATTTTATTGAAGTATAGTTGATTTACAATGTGTTGGTTTCTGGTGTACAGCAAAGTGATTCAGTTTTACATATATATAGTCTTTTTCATATTCTTTTCCATTACGGTTTATTACAGGATACTGAGCATAGTTCCCTGTGCTATGCAGTAGGACCTCACTGTAGAATTGTTTTTTCTTTCTCTCTTTTGCTTTTTTTTTTTCCTTTGGCCGCACCTCATGGCTTGTGAGTTTGAACCCAGGCCCTCAGCAGTGAGAGTTTGGAGTCCTAACCACTGGACTGCCAAGGAATTCCGAAATTGTTTTTTCTTATATGGATGGACACATCTAACAAGATAGGACCTAAGTGGAGATGTCCTTGCATAATTTAATTAGGTTTCTCTAAAAGGACTAGGTCCCTGTCTAGCAAGCAGGAAATACATTAAAAGGCAGAATAAAATTTGGGTATAATAGTACAACTGGAGCCACTGGAGAGCGGCTGTACAAATCACAATTCAGACAATGTAAAAGTAATAGGACAAATGTATTTACTTATCAGATTGAAAATCTTTTTCAGTTGCAAGATGAATATTGTATTTATAATACTTAGGAGAATAAGTGCTCATTCTGGTCGCTAAAGAAAGAGCAGGAGACAGAAATTTCCCATGGTAGAGGAGGAAATGGGTATTATTCTGCTAAAGGGGACTGGAAGCCTACAGAGCATGCCTCTGTTACACACACACACACACACACACACACACATACACACACACACAGAGAACACACGGTAGGAGGAGGGTGCAGGCCAGTGAATAGAAAGGAAAACCTGAGAGAAAGCTGCAAGTTGAGCTCACATTAGGAGGAAAGTGGAAGGCAGGAGCAGAAATTAGGTACCGGGAGCAGGAATCAGAGGCTGGAAGAGACAAACAGGAACCTTCAATGAATACACAGCATTGGTGTGCCCTGGAGGGCTTTTTTCTGCAGCTGAGCTGAAACTCAGTTACAGACTCATATCCAAGAATAAGACCACATTTTCTTTCTTTTTCAAGTAACTCTGCTAATCGTGGCAAAATCAGCCTCACTCACATCTACCTGAGGCTAGATCAGAGTACCAGCTCAGAAGAGAGAGCTTTTATAGCCTTCACCCAAGGAGTGAACAATTCTTTAGTGTCTTTCTACCTCCCACACCTGACCCCCGCACCAGTGGCTCCCTCTTGAATGGAGCCTTCCACAACAAGTGAAAAGGCATTCCTCCCCTTAACATCAAATTAATGGACTGCTAGCTCAAATATCTGACTAACTACAAGCTTCTACCTTGCCAGACCTACCAGATTCCCATTATTCCTCTTCCTTTTTTCCATACACCCTTTTCAAATTATTTAATGAAGGTTGATGCGGCAGCTGCCCAAGGGCCCTTATAGCATCATAAAGACAAGAGGAGCCCAACATGGTAACATGCCAAGTCAGAGTGGCTGTGGCTGTGCATTCCCTTTATTTCCTCTGTCCTGGGCTCTCAGCCACTTTTCTGTAATCTCCCCCATGTCTATTCAGACAGCAGGAAGCACAGTCAGTGCCCAAACCTCTACCGTTATGGTAGGCCTGGCCCACACCCCGCCCAGGCCGTCATGGTATGCCTGAACTTGCACAGCCACCTTTAAAACACTGCCAATATTAGAATGTCAGACATTTTTTATCTTTCCAATATATTTTTTCAGTTAGTAAGATGTTTTTTCACCTCCCCTCCCTCACCATTTTTCAAATGTAGAAACTAAGGTACCAGGATGTCAGATGCCTTATAGAAGTTTGCACAGTCAATAAAAGAATTAAGATTAAAACTCAGAATTCCCGACTCACAAACCAATAGAGTATTTTCTCAATTGTCCTGGAATAAATTTCCATAACTAAAGGAAACCCTTTGGGGAAGGGAGCAGATGCTAACTAACTCAAATGAACATAATTTCACCATGGCATTGTGAACAAACGACAGTCTTCACTTTGTTTCGAATTAAAATATGCAGATAATATCTTCAGGATATTTAGGAATGAGTGAGATAATATATAAATAATTGATGTCCCTAAACACTGTCACGTCTTTCCCATCTGAGGGATGTTACAGGCCTCCTGTAGATCAGCATCTACTTAAAGCTTTTTTACAATAAATTTTTATGACTTCATCTACATTCTTTCACTCTCTTGTCTCATATATATTTTTTAGTCTAATGAATGCTCCAGTTTGGGTACACGTCTGTGTGTGGGAGGGGAGCAGGTAGCAGCTGGCCATAAATGGTGAAGCTAATTAGCCTTTAGACACAGTGAAATCAAAAGAAAAATCTGTATTGATGTCAGGCCTCCATTCCTCAGATAGAACACTATAAAAAGCCTTTCATTTCCTCCTTACAATTTGTACAAAATACCTGGGTAATTAAATTGAAATTCTTCACCATATAGTAAGTGCTTGGGCTGGCTCTGAACAGCCTTAACCCTTCCCCTAGCTTTCTGTGAAACTCTTTATGAAAGCATTTTGGAGATATTCACACCTTAAACAGATCCCTCTACGTGTAGAGGAAGGGTTAGTGCTCTGAGAAAGCAGTAATGATGTAGGTAGTGAGAAAAGATTGTAGATGCCCTTCTAGCATAATTCTGGTAGATTTGCAAAATAGCACAAAACCTCCTACCCTGTCCATGGAGGAAGGGACAGGGCACAGAGGGTACAGCCTCTCATGCAGGCTGCCATGTTTTCTCTACACATCCATCAGCAGGACCAGCCTAGGAACCTGGGAGAGGGCTATCCTAGACCAGTAGGTGTTCCCAGGGCCAGTCACATCTCCTTCCTTATCCTCCCCCCAGAAACATTTAGGGAGTAACTTATTTCAGTGGGAGGACATAAAGCTTAAGAGACCTCTGGGTTTCTTGAGTTGAAAGGTTCTGATCCTTCCGACAGGGCCCACTGAGCTCTAGACCCAGAACATCTCTTTTGAGAAGGAACCTGCAATGTCAACTTCATTAGTGCCAAGTCTCATCAACTGAATTATCTGGCCAGTGTTCAAAATAGATAAAATCCTTACTTTTAAAGACCAGTATCATTCATGGGGTGTTTTTTTGTTTTCTGTATTTTTACTTTATTAAGCTAAAGTTTGAAATGAATTGAGTCTTTACCTTAGATGTCCTGTTTTCAATAACAGACAGGCAACGAGGAGCAGTTTTACCAGGATGTGTGGGATCCACAAATCTATTCTGAGTGAACAAGTTTATTCTTAGCTGTATGTAATTTCCCAGACTGGAGAAACAACTTCTGTTGCATGGTCTATAGCCACAAGACCAGTTATGCCAGCAGGTCTTCCTATAAACACTAAAATATCTATATACTTGCCTGCAGAATGTAAAGAATAACTTTGAGGAAGAGAAAATAAATGGCCTGTGAATAAAGTGGAGATGTGATTGGGTACCACCCTGAGCTCTGTACACCATAACCATTTGAGCTTTGGACCATGGGCAAACATAGGCAGTGAGGCAGTTTACCCCTGTCTTTATACAATGTTCAAAACCTGAGGTGTATGTCTGGTGCAAGTAGGCTTGTCTGCATTCTACTGCTGGGTGACCAGAGCCAAAAAGGCAGGCATGAATCTGGGGCAGGTGCAGAGGGAGCTTTTCCTCCATCTCCTCTCCCTGGTGTGCCAGGAAGACCTAAGTGAGGTGCATTCTTTTGCACACTGCTCATCAGCTCAGACCCTGGAGTATGAATCAGGAGGAGTCCCAAAGGTCCACCCCAGGACCAGGAGATCTGGCCCAACAGTTGAGGGAGGGAAGCAAGACTGGACTGACAATTCAAATATACTTGAGAACAGATTTTAGTTCTTAGATCAGCCACAGAATTTCCCTAGTCCCTCAGTCACACAGAATCCATGGCCAAGTCAGCTTTGTTAGCTGTTCTTTGTCCAGAACCACAACCCAAGGACTCACATCTGGGCAGGGTTGCTGTTGGAGAGGAAATTAACCCCGTGGCATTTGCTACTTTATTGGACTTCAGATACTGGAAAAAAAAAGTGCTGATGCCAGCATGAGCAGAACTTCGAGGCCAGAAGAGAAGGTCATGTTAAGTACATGTGCAGATTCCATCACGCAGCTCAGTTCTTTCTCCCTCATTTACTTGCTTTCTCTTGCTACTTTCTTCACTTTTTGTTCCTTTCAATAAACCTTACTCCCCTCTTACATCTCTGCTTCCTCTAAAATTTTCATGTTTACCTTCTTCGCCCGACCTCCCCTTTCCTGGATTCTCCCCTTTCCTCCCTTTGTTCCAAACCCTCACCTATGTCTTACCTCCATCCTTTCTTTTTTTAAATTTTTATGGGAGTATAGTTGATTTACAATGTTGTGTTAGTTTCTGCTGTACAGCAAAGTGAATCAGTTATACATATACATATATCCACTCTTTTTCAGATTCTTCTCCCATCTAGGTCATTACAGAGTATCTCCATCCTTTCTGTGCATTAGAACTTTCATCAAGAGACCAATCATGGGCTTCCCTGGTGGTGCAGTGGTTAAGAGTCCACCTGCTGATGCAGGGGACACAGGTTCGTGCCCTGGTCCGGGAAGATCCTACATGCCGCAGAGTGGCTGGGCCCGTGAGCCATGGCCGCTGAGCCTGCGCGTCCGGAGCCTGTGCTCCGCAACGGGAGAGGCCACAACAGTGAGAGGCCCGCGTACCGCAAAAAAAAAAAAAAGAGACCAATCATGCCTACAGTTGTGCGATAGAAACATGGCAGATGTGTGCATGAGGCTGAAGCAGTACAAACCACCTTAAAACTAATTCTACCTATTCAGTTTCTCTCAAATGTTAAAACCTTTGAAACAAAACCCAGCTACTTAAGAGAACACCAGAGGAGGAAGACACTAAAGAAGTATAAGATATGTTTGTTATTAACCAAGTGGGTAAATCAGCACTGCATTAGCAAAGGATTCAATTAAAACAAGTTAAGTGAGCAGCCTAAAAGAGGTGTTGGATTTTTTTTTAATCTTTCTTTGTTTGTTTGTTTGTTTTTGCTGTACGCAGGCCTCTCACTGTTGTGGCCTCTCTCGTTGCGGAGCACAGGCTCCAGACACGCAGGCTCAGCGGCCATGGCCCAGCCGCTCTGCGGCATGTGGGATCTTCCCGGACCGGGGCACGAACCCGTGTCCCCTGCACTGGCAGGAGGACTCTCAACCACTGTGCCACCAGGGAAGCCCTATCTTTGTTTATTTTTATGGGAATATTTATTTGTTCATAGAAAGGGAAAATACTGCTTTTAAAAATTAGTGAATGAAAGGAGACCACAGATTGAGTAGCCTAGTAAAATTTTCCTAGGGTACAAACATTTTGGACATTCCTTAACATCTAATATTATAACCTAGTGTAAGTGTTATTTGAATGATCATTTTTATAGCAAATGGACTGGTCAACCCCCACTGGAATGCACACATTCTTTCTTTAAAAGCGCTGACCACCCACCAATCATGTTATGGTCAAATTCCTCAGACCAGGGAGCCACTAAATCTTTAACACTGCACATTCCCATCCAATGGGCTGATTTTAAGAGATTTTTCATATTGCTCTTTTTATAGGTTTTTACCCATTCATAGATTTATGAATTTGGACTTAACAAGAAAAATGTCAGGTTATCTTCTTTAACTTTGGGTTTTCTTTCATGAGCTTTCCAGATTTCAGACTGGAGTGGTAGCAGTGAGGCTTCCCACTCCTGGCTCAAACACCTGAGCAAAAGCAGCAAGATTTCCAGGGAAAGTGACTGGCTCAAGTGTGCCCTTATTTGGCATTTTCATCCCCAGGAAAGCAAAAACAGGTTATAATGAACATAAAGATAAAAGATGCAATGAGCTCTACTAGTAAACCAATGTCTACAAGACTCCAAGAGAAACTGCCATCATACCTTCACTGCTTTGGGAGGAGAACTTTCAGAAAGGCCGGAAGCTCTGGCATCTGGACTTAGTGGCTTGGGATGCACAGGCTGCTGGAACTCACTCTTAACCTGGGAGTTACCTGCTTGAGTTAACAGAAGGAAGACATTTTATAGTATCTCAAGGGAAGGCTCAGAAAAGGTTCCTCCCCAAAGCAAATTTTAGGCACCTCCACTAAGGACACAGGTCCTTTCAACACCAGGAAAAACATAGCTTTTCTGTTGAAGAAAAGCATTATTCTAATGCTAAAAACTATGCTCTTACGTCCTCTGTTCTCTCACAAGTCAGGGTGTCAACTCAGAGGCTTTCTCACCCTTTGCCGCATGCAGCGGGAATCCAAACCACCCTACATAAGGAAATTTCTGCCCTGTAGCATTTGTCATTTTTTAAGGCTGTTTATAGACTTTGATGGCTTTTTGGTAGTTAGCAATCCCAACAACTCCTTCTGGGGCGTTTCAACTGAACTTGGGAAAATGGGGGAATGTGAGGGGAGAAATTTCGTAAGACATGCTCATGTATATGAGTGTGTATAATTTGACACCATCTTTTTGGTCAGTCCTATAGTGAACATCCATGGATGAAGATTATGGAAAAAGACTCCATAAAGTTTTTTTCATAGTCATTGACGTGTCACCTGCATAAGTTAATTTCCTGCCAATATATTTGTTTTATGGAAAACTCAGAAGAGGCACAGAGAAGTCATTCACACAGTTGCTGAGGAACCATAAAAGAATCCCTAAAATCTAGAGTTATGTCAACAAAGTACTGAAAGATTAAGGCTTATTCTTCAAAAAAATGTTTTGCAAACCTAGTCAAAACTCAGAAAAATTTCTAGTCCAAGCAAAATGACTGCAAAAGGAATGTTCTTGGATTCAAGCAGCAAGTTTCTAAAATTTTAAGGCAGGGTTTACTAGAGATCTGTTTAGCTGATACTTCAACTTCTTGCTGAGTTTTCGATGTCTAGTAAACTAATTAACCTGAGGAGAAGCTAGAAATCCATATATATTTAAAAAATAATACACTGAATATCAGAATCAAAAGTGGACATAGTAAATTAAAAAACAAAGGTTTTTGTCTTTGGGAGAAGAGAGGCTCAAAATGATTCCAAACAGGATGAAAAGGTGATCAAATTCAGCACCCCCAGGAAACTGTCTAGAATCTAACCAGAGGGAGGATTATAGTACCTATTTAGATAAATAAGAAAAAGATATTTTTTAAAGGTTACTCAAATACCAATTCTTTATTCCTGTAAATGAATAAAGTCCTTCTTGGCCAACCTTCTATTAAAATGAAACTTCAAAATTATAGTTTTTATAGTATTAACCCTGAAAAGGTTTGGTACAAAAGACAGGATAAGTTCAATGAAAGAAGCATCAAAAGTATTCAGCTGGCCACAAGTTAATCATATTTCATTGAATTTAACTTCTCTCTTAGGCATGGGATGTGTGAAGGGTACTCAAGCACCAGTCCTTAAAACCAAGTGAAAGATCTGATCAGCTACATTACTGGGTTTAATATGTTACACATTCTCAGCACTGACAGAACTGGGGACCACCCCCGCCAACCAAACAGGGGCTAGAGAACAAGACCCTCTTCCACCAGACCTAAGAATGAAAGCTTACGGGAATCATCCTCAGCAGGGGCAGAACGGGCTGTCAGGCTATTCTCAGATGCAGAAACCTAGAAAAAGAAAGGCAGGGTGGGGGGAAGGGGGGTGGATTAAGAATCACGTTAAAAATAAAAGAGCAAACTGCTATTAATGCCATTAAAACCTGCTGACTCCAGTCAGTCACTGGCTGCCTGGGGGAAATAATGGCCCCCAGAACAGCTGAGCATTTAAACAAGAGGCAGCAAAATGTCTTTTATGAGGATATTAACATGCCTCTCAATTATAGAGTAACTCAAATAACAGACTGCAAGCAACTGCCAAAAGTGTGCATTATCTTCCTTTATAAAAGAAGTTCTAAACCATATCTTTGTACTCTTTGTACTCTCAAAAAAAAAGGGGGGGTGGGGAGGGTACAAAACAAAACCCTCTATCAGGGAGAGCAAAGCTCATCACGACAAACCACAACTCGTATAACTATAACTCACTCCAAGGCAAGATAAAGTCTTTACATACAGGAACTATTCTTCCTAACTCCTTATTTCCCAAACAAATGCATTCTGCTGAAACAAGCTTGCTGGTACAGAAGACCTTCTGATAGCTATAAAACAAATTTATCTAAAACCAACCTTTGGTATTATCTTCAAGGTTAGTTTCCCTTTTTAGTTCTGGTCTTAAAATGGCAATGTTTAACAAGATGGCAAACCTTATGTACAGGTGATTATTTTCCCCATTTGGCATCAAATTTAAATAAAAGTACTTTCTACCAGCTCTCTCTCCTTTCTACTGGCCCCTAGGCCTTCCTGGTATCTTCCTCCACACTCAAAATCATGAAGGGTTGGGACTTCCCTGGTGGTCCAGTGATTAAGAATCCGCCTTCCGATGCAGGGGATGCGGGTTCGATCCCTGGTCAGGGAACTAAGATCCCACATGCCGCAGGGCAACTAAGCCCGTGCACCCCAACTACTGAGCGTGCGTGCTCTAGAGCCTGCGCGCCGCAACTAAAGAAGCCCACGCACTGCAACGGAAAGACTCCACATGCCGCAACAAAGATCCCACGTGCTGCAACTAAGACTCAAGGCAGCCAAATAAATAATAAATAAATATTAGAGAAAAAAAAAAAGAAAGAAGGAAATGCAGAGAACTTCTAGTGAGGTTATGAGGAAGGAATTCCACCCCCCCTAAAAAAAATCATGAAGGGTCAAGAGGTGACCCAATGTGCACTCCTCGTGAATATTCTTTCATTCAGATGTCAGGGATTTTATGGGTGATGCTGAGTGTTTATATCAGGATGTCTAATGTACTGAATAAATTTACAATGGAGATTAAGTTGTTGGCTGACTGCAGCGTGGTCATTTTTTCCCCTTTATTCTCTGTTCATTACAGGAATTCTGACATGGTAT
Source organism: Hyperoodon ampullatus (assembly GCF_949752795.1). Taxonomy (NCBI): domain Eukaryota; kingdom Metazoa; phylum Chordata; class Mammalia; order Artiodactyla; family Ziphiidae; genus Hyperoodon; species Hyperoodon ampullatus. The sequence continues at coordinate 55,932,871 of NC_136924.1, forward strand.
AAAACAAACCAGTATAATAACAGTTAACATTTATTAAATGCTTACTATGTTCCAGGTATTGGAATGACCACTTTACATGCGTTATTTCATTTAATGATACGAAATAAATTTTCTGAAAGTTGTGCATGGCCATAAAAAGCTCTTCAATTCTTGCTAAATTAGGAGGTGCACCCATCCCAGGATGTCCTTCTTTCACCTCCAATTTAGTCACCTTGAACCTGCAGGGTAAACTTAATGCCAATCATGACATCATTGCACACGCCCAACCAGATGACTTCACTGCAGGAATAGCCAGGAGACAGCAAGTGAGATTTTGCTCAAACATTTCATTAAAGAAAAGCACAAATTCATTCACAAGAGGAGAAAGGGAAGAACAATACCTTGACAAAATATTCTATTTCAGGCAAGTTTACCCTGGCATTAATGTCCTTTTGTAACAAACTGAAGTTCAAATAGTTCTTAGGTATTGGTTAACAAAAGCTAGGCAAACAGCCAAAAGGATAGCTGAAGCTCTGAAAAATTTTATGAATTTTAAGGCAGCCAAGGGTTCACGAACCTACAGTATACACTTGAAGACTATGTACTATCTTTATCTCCTCTCTTACCCACCCACTTCCCAATTTGTGATTCAGCTGCAATGATACCCTTTTAGGCTATAACTAAAATGTTCTGATCCTCCAATTCAGCTCAGAGTTCCAGGTTCAAATCAATACGAAGACAATCAAGAAAGAAACATGAAATTATATATAGGGACAATCCAAGCATGATTTTCCAGATGATCATTTCTCAAATTATGCTCCAAGGACAGATGGGAGGATTTCAATGCTAGGAATATTTTTTTCTCTTAAATGTCTTTTTGACAGTATATAAGAAAAATTCCAGACATATCACTTATACATAAGACATAATCTCCCACTTAAAAAATGGGAAAACCAGGCAGTCTAATGAGAGAACTCACTTGATACATGACATGTGACATGGAAATAATGCCTGAGCCCACTGTTTCAAGGATGTATATAATTTGATTATTTTATGATTATGAAACACATTACTGCCACGTAGTTTGTCTTATTATCTCAAAATACATTTGTGATATAGTTTTGTAAAATAAAGCGACTTAATGTTCCTAAATTTTTTCCTGTTCTATTCTTTGAGTCAAATATTGTAGCCATTAATCTGAGACTATTTTTCTGTGTGTCTACTTTGGTCCAAGTATGTAGTATATCTCATGAGTTCCTGTTGGTATGCTGTCAATATATCTATTTTTAAGTCTGTTATAATCAAATAAGTTTGAGAACTATTGCTCTTAACCCATTTTAATTATCTCCTCACCTTTTGTAGAATGGCCTCAAGGGTGTTAATATGTGTAACAGAAACAATGACTATACTCCTATTAGTCACTGTAATAGACTTGAAAGCTCTTTCTCCTCATCTAACTTAACATTTGATTATCATATTGACAGAAAGACCAACGAGACTGGGTAATAGATTGGCAGAGAAAATGATAAATGTACCTGACATATATATTGTTACTTAATCCAACTAAGCCATCCATCTAACCATAAATGTGTAAAACCTGATTTGCTTAAAACCTTCCCATGGCTTTCCTCTGACGCAGGACTACAATCATACTCTTAAGGGTTTTTCAAGACCTACCCTGGCCCTCTCCCTCCACCTGTCTCTTACCATTGCCTACAGGTACTTCATGCTCCAGCCAAGTCATCTTGGTTGGGTTCTCTGGTTTCCAAACCTCTGTTGTGTCTCCCTGGAATACCCTTCTCTTTCTTTACTCAGCTTTCCCCTTATTCACTTGGCCTATTTCCATACATCCCTCAAGACTTGGCTCAGATATCACCTTCTTTTTTTTTAACATTTATTTATTTATTTATTTATTTTGGGCTGTGTTGGGTCTTTGTTGTTGCATGCGAGCTTTCTCTAGTTGCGGTGTGCAGGGGCTACTCTTCGTTGCGGTGTGTGGGCTTCTCACAGCGGTGGCTTCTCTTGCTGCAGAGCACAGGCTCTAGGCACGCAGGCTTCAATAGTCGTGGCATGTGGGGGCTCAGTAGTTGTGGCTCACAAGCTCTAGAGCACAGGCTCAGTAGTTGTGACGCACGGGTTTAGTTTCTCCACAGCACGTGGGATCTTCCTGGACCAGGGCTTGAACCCGTGTCCCCTACATTGGCAGGTGGATTCTCTCTCTTTTTTTAAAATACTCTTCTGTAATGTGATTATTTATTTATTTATTTATGGCTGTGTTGGGTCTTCGTTTCTGTGCGAGGGCTTTCTCTAGTGGTGGCAAGCGGGGGCCACTCTTCATCGCGGTGCCCGGGCCTCTCACTATCACGGCCTTTCTTGTTGAGGAGCACAGGCTCCAGATGCACAGGCTCAGTACTTGTGGCTCACGGGCCTAGTTGCTCCGCAGCATGTGGGATCTTCCCAGACCAGGGCTCAAACCCGTGTCCCCTGCATTAGCAGGCAGATTCTCAACCACTGCGCTACCAGGGAAGCCCCCTGGCAGGCGGATTCTTAACCACTGTGCCACCAGGGATGTCCCAGATATCACCTTCTTGAGGAAGTCAGGTTAAGGGTCCTCAGTCCAAGCTTCCATGGCCCCTCACAGCCCTTGCATGGCACTTGTTACACTGTTTTACAACAGCCAACCTACACTCATCTCCCTCCTACTCTGTTAGCTTCCTTGCAGGTAAAGACCACGTGGAATGGTTTGTTCACATTTAGTTGCTAAGCTCAGCATTGCCTGTCCTTAGCATAGTGCCTAGCTTTCAAAATACTTTGAAGTGAAAGAATGACATTTTCTTGCATAAAATGTGTTAAATTAATAATATGCAAATAACTTTGAAGATGATATCTCTATTCAAACCAGATTTTTAAAAATTACTTAAGCTCTATGTCCTCTGAGCATTTGCTGAGCAAAAGAATTTTCCAATGAAGGTTCATCATTTGGTCAGCTATAAGTTGCAGAGCTCCCCAACCAAAATTATGTGACCTCCAAAAAAGACAATCTGTCCTGGCAGCTGTTACCAAATTCCCAGACACTCTACAGCCTAGAGTTAGAGTTGTTTCTAATTTTAAGCATCTAATTTAGAACACATGCTTCCCTGGCAAATGGACATCAGACTTTCCAACCCACCTTTTCTCCATCCTGATGGGCGATACAGACCTCAGGACCCGGGGGCACATTCTCCTTTTGCTCCAATTTATGAGTTTTGATTTCACCACCACTAGCTCTCAACTCATTCTACAAAATAAAAATAGTCTGTGAATTAAAAAAAAGTCTCACGATTCTCTTCATAGCACATCTATTAAATAAACTTGGAATGTTAAAAAAGAAATTATTTTAAGAGGCTTTAAGTCAAATCAACCCCCTAACTCTCACAAGCAAAACCCATTGACTTGTGAAATGACAAAAGCAGCTTTGTGGACACATACCTCAGAGTTAAATATTTATACAACTAGTCTAAAACTGGATGCTCATTAGAATACAGACACACACACAGACCACCCCCCCCCCCATACAATGTTCTCGTGATTCACTCTTCTAGCAGCAGAGCTTGTGGGAATGCAAAGCTGGTGAGTTTTACCAGAAAAGACCATTCTGGAGCAGGGGAAAGGAGATGCCAAGTGCCAATAATTAAGAAAATATACTGACCATATATATATAAATGCCCGGCCTGGAAAGAGAGACAGCAATGATGTATACATATAAAAATTGAAATTATACTTAATGATACCATAAAACAGCCTTTCTTTGTGAGACTTTCAAAGACATGTTTTTAGCATAAAATTCATTCAGTATACTAAAGACATACCTTATTCTACTTCTCATAATAGAGCTTCAACATAAAAAAACAGGCATAAGGAGTCAGAAGGAGTAAGTGTAAACATATTTGTTTTCCTTGCAAAGAACACTTGGGGCAAAATATTAAAATTGACTTTATTACTAGATCCATAATCAGTACAGAGGTAGATGAATACGGACATTTCCTACCTTTAGTCTGCTAGTTATCTAGTACCTTTCTGTTCTCTGTGATTCTTTAGGCATGGGGAGAAAAAGAGCGATTTATGGCCACAAGGCCAATGAAGGGAGTGTGAGTGCGACTGACTCAGGTGTGGAATTCCAGGTTGAGGCCTACAGCTCTGGAGGTGCGTCTACAAGGAGGAGCTGGCAGCCAGCACTATAGAAGCCAACAGTACAAGAGCCCAAAACTCATTCGTGACCCCATCTCAAAGCCCAGCCTCTGGAATCACTGCCAGAGAGAGTGCGCCTTGCTACAACCATGCTCTGTAAGAGGCCTGAGAAATTCTTTGCGGATGAGATAAAACATGCTTTTTATAAGAATTCCTTAAGACTTCTCAACTCTTAAAATTTACAGAGCAGGCGAACCGCAATGCAGAAACTCTTATTTAGGAGTTAAAAAACAAAGTCACTGAACAGGTTTTTCCACTTAGGGAGTCACCTGGTAAGAATGTTTATAGCAGGAGGGCACTGAGAAGCAGCAAAATCCTGTAACAGAGGGAATTAAGCTCCACAGATCATCTGTTTGCTGTATCTCCTGACCTGCCTTTTAAGAGAAGTCTAAATTTGCTTATTTTTCACACCCCAGTGAATAACAAGCCTGTGATGTTCCACTTCGATACTGATTTACACACAATATCTCTTCTTAAACCGATACTGAAAAATCAAGATGAGATTACTCACTGCCTAGAGACTTAGTCCACCAATAAATACTACTGGAAAATGCATACTTCATAAGGTGGGGAAAAGAAGGCTCAGTTCCTGGAATACACATTGTGATTTCTAACAGGCACTAGTTCAGCCTGCCAAATAAAAGTGAATACTGTTCTTCCAATTTTATTAAAAAATAACAATCAAGAGATTAATAATTTGTCATTTGAAATCTTAGAAGGAACAACTGTTTGAAAGATATATATGTATGTGTACATGTGTATATACGTGTGTGTACTTATGAATAAATGGCATTTAAAAGGCAACTTCAAATAAACAGTTCAGTCGTGTCCTCCTGCCAGTTAAGCCTAGGAAAGTATAAAGTGGAAAGACCCTCCACTCTACTTAGAATACGACATTTTTGTGCTTACTGAGTACGTCATCTTCCTGTCATTTCTCTCCCTTTTTCCTATCCACTATTCTATTTGTTTAGAAAGTTATTACATCATAAGAAGTAAAGATTAAGTAGACCCTATGTTGTATGATTTCATTTACATGAAATGTCCAGAACAGGAAAATCCATAAAGACAGAAAGTAGATTAGGGGTTGCCAGGGGATGAGTGAAGTGGGGAATTGGGAGTCACTGCACAGGTAAGGGTTTCTTTTTGGGGTGATGGAAAATTTCTGGAATTAGACAGTGGTGATGATTGCACAACCTTGTGTATATATTAACTGCATATTTAAAAATGGTGATTTTTATGTCAGGTGAATTATATATCAATAAAAATTGCAAAAATCACCCCATCCCACATTAATGTTGAATATATTCAATATTTCTCTCCAGTATTCTCCCTTTCTTCTCTCAAAAACAAATATAAGTGTATATGTTAAAACTAATAAAATACTATCAATACTTCTTTAACAACAACAAGATTAAGTAAAAGAGACAGGAAAATTCTCAATGACATTACTGGATGGTAACATCACACAAAAAAATGAGCGGGGTGGGAATGAGGCCTAGGAAAGCAAAGTCAGGATTAGAACATGGTGAGGATTACGAATGAAGCTAGGGTAGGATTTATGTGAAGAGAGAATGGCTGGGGACCAGTAAGGAGCCAAGGCTCACAGGTCAGGGTCTGGGAGACACTTTTAGTTCCTGTGCTCAGTGACCATTTGCTGGATGAGTGAACGAATGAATGATGCTGAACACATACTGTATAGTTGGTGGAACTGCTTTGTTTGGACACAGCTGCCTGGTACTTGGCCATTCGATCCTTTATGGAGGTTTCTGACAGGCGTGGGAACTCCAGATTTCGCCTACTCTCGCTTTTCTCTGAGTTGAATGATGAAGGTGACAACTGACCTGTAAGCATGCAAACAATGTGCTTTATTAGAAGATAAAATGCGATTTGAATGATTTCAAGATTCTAAATTTTGGGCTACTGTAATCTAATATAATCAACCTCTTCTATTAAGAATACAAAGAAGGGGGACTTCCCTGGTGGTGCAGTGGTTAAGAATCAGCCTGCCAATGCAGGGGACACAGGTTCAAGCCCTGGTCTGGGAAGATCCCACATGCCACAAAGAAACTAAGCCTGTGCTCCACAACTACTGAGCCTGCGCTCTAGAGCCCGTGAACCACAACTACTGAGCCCACGTGCCACAACTACTGAAGCCCTTGCGCCTAGAGCCTGTGCTCCGCAACAAGAGAAGCCAACGCAATGAGAAGCCCGCACACCGCAACGAAGAGCAGCCCCTGCTTGCCCCAACTAGAGAAAGCCCATGCAGGGACAAAGACCCAACACAGCCAGAAAATAAATAAAATTAATTAATTAATTAATTTTAAAATAATACAAAGAAGGAAATCAGGATTATAACTGTTACTTATAAGGTAACATTCACTTACTTTCCCAACATTAAAAGAAGAACCCTTACCATCACTGAGTGTTATGTATTTTTAAATTTTTTGTTCATTTAACATGTGAAAAAATTAGATGGCAATGCCATTTTAATTTGCATTTCTTTGATTCCTAGGAGGCTGATGGTTTCCTGTATTAATTGATTTTATATTCTTTTGTGAAGTGCTTGTATATGCCCCCTTTAAAACATAATAATTCTGCTCTCAAGGTGTTATGTTAGCATCAGTAATACAGGATAACCAATCTTGACAGGGGATAATGTCCATCCATGGGAGCCCTCAAGCCCCAGATGACCATGAAGCCAAAACTGTCGATAACAGTACTTCCCTTATAATCCTGCAAAGTTACCCTTTGGTTAACACAGGTTACTGTTGATAAAGTTGGATTAAAAATACAGAGACACTATTTGGAAAAAGCAATGAGATTTGGGAATGGCTTGTATCTAGCAGCCTTTCTTTTCATTTGTACCACTCTTCCTTTAAAAGCATCAGCTTTGAGGTCACAAGGTATTGTTACTAATGAGTACTTCCTAGAAAATTTCCCACACATGGAACTCTCTGCTTACCTGGGCCTATTTCCAAGTCATCCAGAGAATAGCTGTTTTCAGAGATCTTTCTTCCACCTGCACTTCGGCTTTGGGCCCGAAGAATCTGTTTGGAAAACAAAACCCAGCAATAAGCTTTGCAGTGAGGATGGGAAATCTTGACGCAATGTTCAAAAAGGAGACCTGCAAATCTCCTTTATAAATAAAATCCAGTAGAGATTAGATTTTATATTAGTTTTTATATACAACAGAGTGTGTTTTTAGTATTATAAATATCAAGCACTACATATTCACAGGTGCCCAGGGGAAAATAAGTAACTCTATATAGGTAATGCTTTCTGTGAAATATCACTGCCTAACCACCTTAACCAGAGAGCCTCAGAATTTAACAGTCACTGGAGCAGAATCCTCATGTCCCAGATGAAAATGATGTCTCTCCAAACTGCCAAGTCCTGATAGCAGTATCTTCTTTTTTTTTTTTTTTTTTTTTTTTTTTTTGCGGTACGCGGGCCTCTCACTGCTGTGGCCTCTCCCGTTGCAGAGCACAGGCTCCGGACGCGCAGGCTCAGAGGCCATGGCTCACAGGCCCAGCCGCTCCGCGGCATGTGGGATCCTCCCGGACCGGGGTACGAACCCGTGTCCCCTGCATTGTCAGGCGGACTCTCAACCACTGCGCCACCAGGGAAGCCCCCTGATAGCAGTATCTTCTGTTGGCCTTCTCCGTCCCATTTTATCCCTGCTGTTGCTGCCTCGTTCATGTCTTCATCATCTTTTCCCTGGACTACTGCATTACCTTTCTTTTCTTTCTTTTTTTTTTTTTAAAAGGAACATTTATTTATTTATTTTTTGGCTGTATTGGGTCTTTGTTGCTGCACACGGGCTTTCTCTACTTGTGGTGAGCAGGGCTGTTCTTCACTGCGGTGCACGGGCTTCTCACTGCGGTGGCTTCTCGCTGCGAAGCACAGACTCTAGGTGCGCGGGCTTCAGTAGTTGTGGCTCATGGGCTCTAGATCGCAGGCTCAGTAGTTGTGACACATGGGCTTAGTTGCTCCGCGGCATGTGGGATCTTCCCAGACCAGGGATCGAACCCGTGTCCCCTATGTTGGCAGGTGGATTCTTAACCACTGCACCACTAGGGAAGTCCTTGCATTACCTTTCTAATTGGTTCTTCCACTTTCCAATCAAGGCTCTATGATGCTGTCATTATCCCAAGTAAAACAAAAAAATTATCCCCAAATATAAATCTATGTTACTTGACTTCCCAGGTGCGCAGTGGTTAAGAATCCGCCTGCCAATGCAGGGGACACGGGTTCAAGCCCTGGTCCGGGAAGATCCCACATGCCGTGGAACAACTAGGCCCATGCACCACAACTACTGAGCCTGTGCTTTGGAGCCCACGTGCCACAACTACCGAAGCCCACGCACCTAGAGCCCGTGCTCCTCAAGAAGAGAAGCCACTGCAATGAGAAACCTGTGCACTGCAATGAAGAGTAGCCCTCGCTCGCCGCAACTAGAGAAAGCCCGCTCGTAGCAACAAAGACCCAATGCAGCCAAAAATAAATAAATAAATAAATAAAAATTTAAAAAATCTATGTTACTCTCTTGTTCAAAATTCTTTAAGGATTCCTAATCACTCCTTGAATTAAATCTAAAGTGCTTAGTATGTCAGAAAAGACCAGTTCTAGATCTGGTCCCTTCCTACCCTCTCTGGGTATTCTCTTCCTCACCGCTTACCCTCCAGGAAAAGCAAACCACTGGGAGGTCCATGATATTGTAAATGAGTTCCCTCTACCTGGGTTACTCTTTTATCCTTCTATTGTCTAACAGTGCCTGTTCCTTCAAGACTCAGTGTAAGCTAAGCAACAGTCCCTCTGCATCTGCCCTACCTCTCTTCCATAAATCTAAGTAGCCCTTTCTCTGTTCTCAAGGACCTGGACACACTTCTATTACAATGCTTAACAAATTGTTGCGCATCCCTATACTGGACTGGAATCTTAGTTTACTGAGGGCAGAGACCATGCTTTTATTTTTTAATTAATTAATTAATTGATTGATTTTTGGTTGTGTTGGGTCTTCGTTGCTCCGTACGGGTTTTCTCTAGTTGCGGCGAGTGGGGGGTACTCTTGGTTGTGGTGCGTGGGCTTCTCATTGCAGTGGCTTCTCTTGTTGCTGAGCACAGGTTCTAGGTACGCGGGCTTCAGTAGTTGTGGCACGTGGGCTCAGTAGTTATGGCTCACGGGCTCTAGAGCTCAGGCTCAGTAGGTGTGGCGCACGGACTTAGTTGCTCCACGGCACGTGGGATCTTCCCGGACCAGGGCTCGAACCAGTGTCTTCTGCATTGGCAGGTGGATTCCTAACCACTGCGCTATCAGGGAAGTCCTATTTCTTATTTTTTAAATAGAAAAGTGGAAGGTACAGATTTATTTAATTAAAAAAAATGATTCCCGTAAATTACTACATTTGTATCTCTCAAATTTAGGGTAGATCTCTAATGAAAGTTCCAAATTCTTATTTTACGACTAGAAAAGTAACTCAAGAAAGCCACTTAGTAAGTATCAGAGGATGTTCCCAGACATAAAACACAGACAGTATGTCATGTTTATTCAGCTTACAATGAGAGCCTTCAAGCAGATCCTATCATTGAAATCTCAGTTTATTTCCAGATAACTTAACGTGGAAAAGATGTCTGAAATCCAGTATGACAGGAGACAAGAGTAAAACATTTAACTCCCTTTTGAATTCAACATTAATAAATAATTATTAAACCTTTAAGTTCAATGGACTAATCAACCAACAATAAAGTTTAAGACAGTGAACTATCCCTTTTTCAAGTCCTCCCCACCCCCCCGCCCCCCAGCCCTCTCTCTCTCCTTGGAGATAGAAAATATGCCACTTCAGAAATCAGAGCCAAGGATTTGGTTTGCTTGTACCCTACCAAAAAAAATACAGTTTCTAGCAAATTCGATATACATTTAATGTACTGCATCTCCAGTCATCTTTGCTATTTACATTATTGGTTGAATCTATTTACAAAAAAAAAAAAAACTAAAAGAAGCTGTAGCAACTCTAACCTTGCCACATCATACTCAGGTCAGCTGCACCAACATCAGTCACATCCACATGACTCCTATGATGCAACACATTCTTGCTCTGGGAACAGCCTACCACTTGGAAATGAAGATCATCAGCCAAAGTGAAAAGATAAGTTTGGCAGAATACCCTCCATCCACATTTTTCTGTTTTTAAAACATTTCTCATTTGCAGATAGTTAAAGGAAATTCCAAAGATTTATTCCAAACGCTGCTGCACTGTAAAATGATCATTATAAAAACTAAAATTTTCAGGGCTCAAAAAGGGAGAAAGCCTGGAAATACACTTTTTTTAAAAAAAAAAAAAAAACCAAAAGGGAATGGGTTCTGCAGTCTTAACACTGGAGCAATATTTCAAATATTTACATTCTGTCAAAGGTAAAGTTCAAGCATAATTCCAAGAGTATGTGTTACATGTTGCAACCTGCTAGGAGTTTAGTTTTCTGTTTGTGCTTGAAGTTCCTACACTGGTGTTATTGAGAGCAAGACCATTTAGAACCAGAACACATGCCCTGCAAGGTTCTTTGGTTTTAGATGCATAAAATTTCCCATCTTTGCTAGCTTTTTATTTAAATCTTTGGGTTAAATAAAGAGCCATTCCCCCCCCAAAAAAAATTCATGAGGGTTCAATACTCTGAATTATTTTCTTTCATCTATTAAAAAAGTGAATCTGCAAAGTCATTTGGTCTTAGAGAAAAATAGAAAAACGTCTCTGGAAATCAAAGCTATACTGACACTGGTTCTGAGGAGGAATACAGCTCGGAGATTAGATGGCTTTTAATGAGCTCCCAGGTGAAGCACTATGCATTTCTTTTAATATCTTTCCACCTCCAAACCACTCAAATATAAAGAATGACAAGATCCCTGTATACCTGAAATGAACACAATATTGTAAAGCAACTATACTTCAAAAGAAAAAAAAAAAAACACCAAAACCTCAAGGTCTCAAATTCATTAACTATTAATTTTTGGTCCTCATTTTACAAGTGGTAATCTGAGGTTCAGGAAGAAGGTGGGGTTTCCTCCAATATTTCTCAAGGAAAGTAAAGGAGCACAAAAAGAAAAGAAAAAAACCCAAAAAACAAAACCAACAAACACCAGGAATTCTGATACTGAAATACTCTTCTGTAACACATTTTTATTACATTTCAATCTTTTCTATTCAGATGCCTGAGGCAGACTTAATCATCATAATCTGTTAAGAGAGAAAAGATAAGACACTTTAAGACTTTCTGGAATTTCCTAAGGCTTGGCCTCACCCCACCCAACAAATCCTCCTTCCTGTCAGCTGACTGCAGCAACTCTCATTAGTGTGACTACCCCTTAAATATTTTCATTGAATCCATAAACCAAATGCATCAACATTTACCGGTAAGAAAATAATAGTCTGGGGCTTTTAGCCAGTAGTCTGTAGAATTTCTTTTCTCTGAAAAGTTTTCTTTAAGAAATAAAGTAAGTTAGGTCCCAAATGTCAAGTAAAAAGCAGGATTTCCTGTCCTGTGTAACCCTATTTTCAGGAAAAATTCTCTTTAAAAGTTGATTCTCAACACTTTAATTTACTGAGAGCCACTTCCTTCAACCATTCAACTTTGACCTTCCTTCAGACTCTCTCATCCCTCCAAAGTCAAGTGTGGAGGAAGGATGGCTTTTAAGGAAAAATGGGACTTTGCTGAACTATGCATAGAGATCATATGGTGTAGATAAAATCTGGCCTTAATTTCTCAAAATACTGAGAGAGAAACATTTCCTTCTCCAGGGACCCTTGCAGAAAAAATACAGCTCATTTAAGTACAAAATACACACAGAAGGAGCACTTATCTCCAGGCAGGGGGATTTCTCTCTCTCCCTCTCTACATATATATGAGTATATATATATATATGTGTGTGTGTGTGTGTATATATATATATACACACACACATATATGTATAAATATGTATACATATATATGTATAAATATATATAAATATTTATATATATGTGTGTGTGTATATATATATATAGATAGATAGATAGATTTTTTTTTTTTGGTCGCACTGCGTGGCTTGCGGGATCTCAGTTCCCCAACCAGACTGAACCTGCGCATGGCAGTGAAAACCCTGAATCCTAACCACTAGACCACCAGGGAACTCCCATATTTTGTATTTCTAAGTGTTCTATAAAAATTATGTATTACTCTTACAATTAGGAAGAAAAGAAAGGAAAGAGAGGTAATACTTCATATTTTTAAATTAATATAAATAGATAAGAATGATAAAACCAAATGCTGATGAGGAACTGCTGGGGAATTAAATATGTCCTTAGATTGTGCTAGTAGTGTTATAGAATTATGTCTTTTGACCACAGTAACATCATTCAGTAATATAGCCCCGCCCATAACTAAAAATAAAATGTTTCTGCCAAGATGCTTAGAGCTTTTTTTTATTAGGCTGGAAGAGAATCTAATTACTGGGGAATGATTAAAAAGTATAATGAAGTAACATATTGCCATAAAAGGATAACTACGTGAAATAGGAAGATACAAAGGAAGGTCTATATAAAAAAGACCAAACCAAAGATAAACCACACAAAACAGTGAGCACACAGTACCTAAAACCATGTAAAATCTAGTTATGCAACGATAAGGATATCATTGTGCACAATTGGTAAAGGTTACTCTTTTTTTTTTTTGCTGTACGCGGGCCTCTCACCGTTGTGGCCTCTCCCGTTGCGGAGCACAGGCTCCAGACGCGCAGGCTCAGCGGCCATGGCTCACGGGCCCAGCCGCTCCGCGGCATGTGGGATCTTCCCGGACCGGGGCACGAAACCGCGTCCCCTGCATTGGCAGGCAGACTCTCAACCACTGCGCCACCAGGGAAGCCCATGGTTACTCTTTTTTCCAGGTTTACTTGGCTTTTTCTGATTTACTGTGTTTTGTGTGTGTGTGTGTGTGTGCGCGTGTGTGTGTGTGTGCTTGTTCAGATGACTAATTTATATAAGAAAAACAAACCTCCCAAACTCACAAGCTTCTAACTCAAGAGTTTTAGTACAAATCTCTTGCATTCCAGTGTACTTCTCTTCATTGCCCGGATGTTTTTTACTCAGTAAAAAGACTATAAAACGTAGGAAGAGAACAGATAGAAAGCTTAAGTCTTTGAGAAGACAGCTGTTAATATGTTTTAATTCTTTCCTGGTTTCCTTAGATTTCAAAAATATGTAAGGCCAGATGTTTTTATCTAATAAATAGCTATTATAATATCCATGAAGATAGTGTTTATGGTAGAAGGGGTGCTACACAATTTCAGTTCTTGTTCTGATATTAATTAGCCACATGACATCAGGCATATCAGTTAATTTCTCTGACATCAGCTGTTTCCATCTGTAAAATAGGGATTTTAATATCCTGCGAACAATGAGTTGAATTAAATAACCTTTTACAATCACTTATAGTTCTAGGATTTATGTCAACGATCTCGATAGGGATTTCTCACTCATTGTAACTCGTTAATGAATTAGAAGGCTAAAGGAAATGACTAATAAATTCATCTGGATACACACCTATGTTGTTTAATCCAGGAGTGAGTCCAGTAGCAGAAAGAAAAGGTGATTTTGTGGGGCAAATGATGTCTTTCTGGCCCCTACAAACTGTAATGTAGCCAACTAATGCTTAGAGAATATTCTGGTCTCCTGATATTACTTTTCAACATATTTTATTTTAATGGAACCGGATAGAAACCAGTAAGTAGTTAACTGGCATGAAAATAAGCAGAAAAGAGATGACTTGTCTCTAACTGACATATCAAAGACAGCCACTTAGGGCAACAAACAGAAAGATCAGGATTCCCTGACTGGCATCTTTATACCTGGATCCATTATTGTCTTACCACAAAAGACCAAAGGTTTACTCAGAGTTACTAACTAAGGTAAATAAAACTTAATTTATACGAGTAGGAGGTTTTTACAAGAAATGTACCGCTACAGAGAGGTCAAAATAACACTAAGAACTTAAGCGTTCATCGACAGATGAATGGATAAAAAAGATGTGGTGTATATATATATATTGGTTTAATCCTGACCCAAGCAAAAGACAATACTTTAAGTAGGTTATGAAGGTAGAAATACACCTTCCAAATATTTGGTCTTTATTCTCCTTTCCAAGGATTTGTGTGAACCAAATAAGTTAGGAAACAACAGAAAGAATTGAGACTTAAGGAGCCTGTCCCTACATTGTTTGGTGATTTGAATAACTGCATCAAGGCCTTTGAAGATTATGGATTCAAATGTCAACATGATGATAACTGAATATTGGTTATAACTGCTTGATCAGCTTTCTCATAAAAGAATGCCCAGAATAGTTACTCTGGCTACCTAAAACCCAGATCAACATATACATGGAGCTAGGGATGCTAAGCCACACTCAATGTATGTCACTGGGGGTTGGGAGAGGGGCTTCTTTTTCCTCATAACTTATAGGTTACATTAATCCATCCACTGCTCATTTGCTCATAGGAATTAGAAGTATCATGTTCAACTACAACATCTGACCAGAATAACCTATCTATTCACCAAAGGTAGAGGATAAGTAAGGAACAGCCTTTAATCAGTTCTCATTATTTATAAGTTATCTGAGTTCTAAGCTTCTTTTCTCCTTTTTATTAAATAAACACCAAGAGCCCAGTCATTGTGCTGACCACTGGGAGATAAAAGCATCATTACTTTGAAAGAATTATAGACTGGGGAGTGTATAAATTCATACATGACTATTAAAGAAAGCATGATATAAGTGGCCAAAGAGAAGTAAAAAGAAAATGCTACAGGAGGGTCAGGAGGGTGAAGGTAATTTCATCTGGGAAAAAACTAAGGTAAGGTCTCACAGTCTTCATAGACCTTGAGGAGTAAGATTTCAAGAGGTAGAAATTAGGGGAAAGATATGACTAATTTACAATGAGGAGTAATCCAGGGTTTGAGTATAAGATTAGCTATGAGACTGGAAAGGTAGGTTGAGCTCAGACTGTAGAAGACCCAAATATTAAATATGGATTAATTCTGAGACATCCAAAGTTTCTGATCAAGGGAATAACATAATTTCCAACTATGTTTAGAAAAATAAATAGCAACAGTGTGGAGGATGGAAGGGAAGAAAAAAATGAGAGGCTAATAGGAAAGGTTGCAGCAATACCACAAGGCAAGATGTAATAAGGCTAAACCATAGAAGTAGATGTGGGACCTCTTGGAGAGAATGGCCCATACTTGAGAGATGTGTAGACTTATGTAGATGGCTTAGTAAGTGACTGACCGAGAAGAGGTAGGCACAAAGAAGAACTGATCCCAAGCTTTACAGGCCAGGAGATGTGGTGAATGGTGATGCACTAAGGGACACCAGGGGTAAAGCAGGTTTTGGTTGGAAAGATAATGGATTCTTTTTTAGCCTTCTTGAATTTGAGTGCTTAAGGGATATTCATAAAGAGATGTGTGATCTGGCAGGCAACCACAAAATTGGGGCTGAAGCTTGGGTTAAGAATTCAAGATTAGAATCTAGTTTTGGGCTCCATCTCTTAGAGTCCCGGAAAGAGATGAGACTACACAGGGAGGGAGAAAAAAACAGGACTGCAGAGAAGAGATCAGGAAGAAAAGTGGACAAGAACAGAAACCATCTCAGACAAAAGGGAGCAAGAGAGACTAAGAAAGGTAGAACTCAAGCCAATTAACTTGGCCTCCTGTAAATAACTCTGATAAAAAGATTTAGGAGATAAAAAGATTTAGATCATGCATTTCCATTATCTATGTGCTCCCTGACCCTGCTCAGCTAGTTAGTTGAGATTTAGTCCAGTTCTTTAAAATTCTATTATGGAGACAAAGATTCACATGATTTGTACCTAATATATGCATTTGTCTCACAGAAGTACTAGATTTTTAGCTCTGAGGTAATCATTCTTACTTGTATACTCTTGCTCCGAAAAGGACTGCTAGTGTCTCTACCATATTTCTCAGAGCTTCCTTCCAAAGATCCAATTATGTAACTTCCTGAATAAAGCCTTATCCATATTAAAGCTGAAATTATGATAACAATAACCATAACCTAGTTTCAAACTGATTAGTTATTCATTAAACTAAGGTAGACAAAACTTTTTTTTAAAAACAGTTTTACTGAAATACTAGACAAACATTTTTAAAGTAATCTAGACTGTTTCCAACATGGGTAATGATGCTTATTTAGAAGCAGCTATAAAACCAAGGACAGTTGTGTTTTACATTCCCTAAGCAGTCCATTAAATGACAAATGACTATTTAATCAGGAAGTTTAAAAAGCACCTCCACCCAAAAAAAAAAAAAAGCCCAGGTCAATCTTAGAACCCCTCCATCTTCCTAGACCGTTAGCAATCAGGCTGAGTGCCAGTCTGATCTGGTAGGATCTTTCTTTATATGAGAATTTTTTTCTCTGCTTTGACCAGCCACAAAGAGACAGGCTTGTTCTGACCCATCTTTCACTAGACATTTATGAGAAAAAAGTCTCTCACCAGATCCTTACACATAATCAGCATTTTGTTTGCTGCAGTCCCAATCATTTCCTACCTTGGGCCAGTTTTGACATGTACCAGCCTTTTTGCACTGAATCTACATTGTGTGTGCTGCCATGACATCAGCCATCCTGCCCCTAACAGGGTCTGAGAGGAGGAGACTTACAATGGTGCTTTGACTCACAACAAAGCCCCTTCCTCTCTATTTAGGATTTTTGACATTTTTTCCTTCCATTTAAAATTCTTCTTGCCATTTAAATTTTTTTAAGTTTTTTTTTTTTTTTTTTTTATTAAGAACATAAAGGGGAAAGAGGGAGTTGGCAGGCCTAGAGGACTCAAAATTGAGAGGGATGAGAGTTTAAGAAAAGTCATAAATTGCTTTGTGGTTACATCTCTTGCCAACTGGTTTCAGTGTTAAAACAGAGTAAAAACTCATGCAGAGAAAAGGGTTCTAGCTTTGCAAATCTTTAAAAAATCTTTCTATTGATACATCCTCAAACAGATGATCGCTGAACACTAAAGAACTTTTCCAGGTAGAAAAGCAACAGGCACCGCAAGATACAAGATGAGATGGCTACATCACACCAAACATAACTGAGGATTCTAGGATACGTTATCTAATTTTTACCTCAGAAGAAATGCTTCATACCATTACTTCACAAATGTAGAAATTTGGGCCAATACTTAGCTGAAAAAATCTGCTTTCCCATCTAAACGGAATCTAGAGTAAATGAGGGCTTTGCTCCCCATCAGATCTGTTTATTTCATTATAATGACTGTTGTAACAAACCAACCCCATGTACAAAGCCAGATATGCAGGAAAGTATGAGAAAACTGGAAAAATTTACCAGCTCTGCGGCCCCTGGATTGTGTTATAAGTCACCAGCATATGTAACTCATTTTCTAGTTAAGTAATTCCCTCTGGGGACCTGGTCTGCACTCCACATGAAGGATCAAGTTTCATTAGCAGTTGTAGGAAAATGCAACCCTCTGCATTTGCAAGTCAAAACTCCTGAAGGCTACGGCTAGTCTGGCTATCTTCATTGATTTTTCCTGGGATAGGATTTTAGCTGATAGAAAACATTTGTTGGAAGGCACAGATGAGGAAGTTGAGAAGAGAAAGGATTCAGCTAGCAAGGAGACAACTAAGCCTCAGTCTTATAAACTCTGGCCTTAACACTCAGCCTGCAGCTGTGTCCAGGCAGAGAGAGATTCAGCAGTAATTCCACCCCCCTAAAGCTACAAATGACAAAAGGCACAGGAAGACAAATTAAAAGGGCAAGCGTACAAAAACACATAACCCAATCAGCATCAAACTCTTCATTTCTCGATATTGACCTGAATCCCAGTGTGCACTTGATTTCATGTGAAATTGGGTCACACTCACAAATCTTAGCATCTCTGTAAATAATTCATTTGAGACTTTTTATTAACTACTCGTCTAACTTGAATCAAAAGACATACTGACCACATACTCGCCATTACACAAACCGTCTAGACTAGAAAAACAGCTTTGTTTAGCTACTTGAATTGGCTTTTTCAAGTTTTAAACCCACCCAATCCTTACCTTGGTTTGAGTTGGTTCACCTTTCTCAAACATCATCTTAAGCCTGTTCAGCGGAACATTGTATTTCTCTATTTTGTTTGCAGCTTCTGCATTTTCACTTATTTCGGGTTTTCCTACTTCATGCCTGGATTCTCCCAGACAATTTTCCATTTTTTTACTTTCTGCTGAGTGGTCTTTAAGATGCTCACTGTCCTCGATGCGGGGGTACGTATACTGAATAAGAGCTTCAGGAGGCGATTTGATTCTAGGTCTGGGGTGGACTCGTTCCTCTTGGTCAGCCTCGACCCCAGAGGCAGAGCTGTTTGCCACTTCAGCGGGAGGAGGGTCGCCTCTATGCCTGACCTCGGTGCTGCTGTTTCGCACGGAGTCTGGGAGAGAGTCTGCTCCCAGCACTGGGTTCTCCCACTTCTTCTTTAACACGGTCAGGTTCCCCCTTCTAAAGTGCTGGGAGAGATTTTCAGTGTTCTAGAAGAACAAAAAGTGAATGCCAGTTATAACTTGCCTGCTGAAACATTCAAACATGCTGTTCTTTGTAAAATGAAAGTTAAAACTCCAAGCTGCTCCTGGTCCACTGTCGTTTCAGACAGCTGTGAACAGTTACAGCCCTGCCACATGGAGAAAGCATCCACCGCAAGAGAGGGAGAGGGGAAGAGAGAAAAAGTCAGGAGCTAAAGCAGGAAGTGATAAAACAGGATAGCCTTATAAGGACAAAATGAGAAGAAAGGAGAGCTCAGATCTAATGATAGTTACATTGGAGACAAGGGATTTTTATCCAGAGATTAATGGGGAAAACAGAAAGAAAAAGCAAAATACCAGTTACTTTAAACCCTGTAAATATGCACTAATAAAAGTTCATCATTACGTGCCACAAAATTACATCCTGGCTGGGTTTTTTTCTTCTAAATGAGACAAAGATGCAGTATAGCTTAAACTACACAATACCACTAATTGTAGACAGTAGCATCAAGAATTGAAACTCTTTGTGGAAATTTAAAGACTTTTACATGTATATATCATCATATCCGACATAATTTACATGAACAGTCAAATTTTATTTTTACATAAGAACCTAATCCTTTTTTCCCCCTGTACTTCTCTACATGTTTGTCCATGTATAAATCCTCAGTTTTCAGAAAATTCACTATTTTCCAGATCCTTTGGTTGAAAAATACCCAGGCTTCATATGAAACACTACTACCACCCCTTTCTCGTGATGGAAGGACACACATTTACACATCTAAGACAGTTCTCTTTCGCATGGGTCAAACTGGAATTAATTTGTACATATAAGACAGATTGAAAACAACCTGGAAAGTGTCAATGTTGTTCCACAATAATAGAGGAGACATGCTGGGTGAAGTAAAATTCAATGTCCCGGGCTCTGAAAGCACTCCTAAATAAATTAAGCAGCAGCACCTTCCCAACAAAGCACAAACTCCAGTACCTTCTTGCCCTCCATTCCTGTAGTCTGTGGCTCACCGGTCTTTCAACTAAGAAAGGACAAACCACCTAGGACTGAAAGACTCTGGGGTATTAAACAGGATTAGCAGCTATATTGGGAATTAAGTCTCTCACCCTATTACTCTTCTGAATACACTCTGAGAGCCACTTCATCAAGTAGCACCAAGGCATGGAAAAAAGAAAGTTACAGAAGAACAACTGCTTGATATTTGTGTTTAAGTCTTAGCTGACAAGATGCTTCATTGGGGGAAGCATGTATGGACCAGAAATTTAAGCAGCAAGAAAAGTTTTCTTGTTGGAAAAGAGAAAATTAAAAAGCTGGTGCTACCTTAACTGCCAGAAGCACTCTTGGCTCTGTGCACCCTCCTGAGACACAATGGATGAGTCATCTGGGTCTCCAACTTCACCTGCTCTGCCCTGCCTAAACAGGAGCCCTGAGAATCAAAGTGGCATTTTGCCTTGGTAACTGGACACTACTTTTCTCAGAGACATATCATGTGATCGAAGTATATTTATTGACATGCAAAGATGCTCATAAGATACTTTTGAGTGAATAAAGCTAATTATAAGACATCATGGGGGACTTCCCTGGTGGCGCAGTGGTTAAGAATCCACCTGCCAATGCAGGGGACACGGGTTCAATCCCTAGTCCTGGAAGATCCCACACGCGGTGGAGCAACTAAGCCCATGCACCACAACTACTGAGCCTGCATGCTGTAACTACTGAAGCCAGCACTCCTAGAGCCTGTGCTCCGCAACAAGAGAAGCCACCACAACGAGAAGCCCGCGCACCGCAAAGAAGAGTAGCTCCCACTCTCCGCAACCAGAAAAAACCCGCACGCAGCAACGAAGACCCAACGCAGCCAAAAGTTAAAACAAATAATAATAAAATTAAAAATAAACTTAAAAGAAAAGAAAAAAAAAACACAGCATGGGGAATTCCCTGGCAGTCCAGTGTTAGGACTTGGAGCTTTCACTGCTGTGGGCCTGGGCCTGGATTCAATCCCTGGTCGGGGAACTAAGATGCTGCAAGTCGCGGCCGAATATTAAAAAAAAAAAAAGACAGCATGATCCCATTTTATAATACACATATATGTTTCTAAATATAAACATAGAAAAGTAGTCCGGAAGAAAAGACATCAGGAATGTTAACAGGTTGCCGCGGGCACTTATATTTTCTTCTTCTTTTTCTTTTTAGGATAAATGTGCTTTCATTGTGTAATAAAAATGAATACAAAAATAAAATTATGCCTCATCTTCCTATCACAAGAAAAAGGTTCTATGGAATATCAAATAATTTTGATGTTACTTGTAAACAGCTTGAAAGCTGTCATCTCTACTTGACTTGTGATGACCTGGAAGAGAGGGATTTGTGTGATGGAGTACCAGCAATGTCCCAAACAAGGACCTGGATGGAGGACATCCCTTAGGGGGGCATCTTAACAGAGGCATGAATGTGCTCTTTTATTAAAAGGAGTCCTTAAGGATACAAGTTCAAAAGTGCTGGGGTGGGGACAAGTAGGGGAGGGGTAGTGCTGTAAGGTCTGACAGCATTAAAGGCCCCAGAACTTGCCATCACTCCTGGCAGCACCACCCAGGTCATGCCAGCTTTCCAGGCCTTCAGAGCTTGAGGCAAGCAAAGATGGGGCAGAAGCAGCGGCTACAGTGTTTCTGGGGAAGAAAGAGAAGGAAGAAGGCACAGAACAAAAGCTAGAGCTGAAAGCAGACCGGGCAACACAATGAAAAGAGTACTGGACTGAGATAGCCTGGGTTATCATTGGACAGTGGATTATGGGCCACTTACATTTCCTTCTACATTTTCTTCTCTTTCTTTATCTGTATTTTCTTTTTAATTAATTTTTAATTGAAGTATAGTTGATTCACAATATTGTGCTAGTTTCAGGTGTACAGCAAAGTGATTCAGTGATTTTTTTTTCAGATTATATTCCATTATAGGTTATTACAAGACACTGAATGTAATTCCCTGTATTATACAGGAAATCCCTGTTGCTTATCTATTTTATGTATAGTATCTGTATTTCCTACAATGAACATGCATTACTTATATAATCCAGCTCCATCCAGCCAAATGACCCTGGGCAAGTTTCTTAATTTCTGGAAACTTCCATACAGGGCTACTGTGGAGAATAAATGAGATTATATTAAAGCACATAATGTAGTATTTGACCAGTAGCGGTGACTGTTATTAAATGAGTGGCCCTCCCCACTCCCCAGCCATACCTCACAACGGTGATCAACTGCAGTAGCCAGTCATCTCTCAAATCCTGAACTTGGGTTACAGTCACTTACTGTTCTTTCTACTCTCTCTACAGTGTCTACTGTTTCAGAGTAGGGCTGGGGTGGGGGGTGGGGGCTACAAAATAAGGTGAAATTTTAGTCGATGTCATTTGTGTCAGGGTTTTAACTTTTTCCCAAGTATTTTCCTAGAATAAGGAGGTCAAGGAGGGTACAAGTTTTCAAGGGCCCCATTGGTCGCTGGACTACCACATCCTCCTTTCTCAGGGTGACATCCAGCACGCTGCTCATCCTATCCAGCAAGGCTGAGAATCTCTGCAGACATTGCCTCTGGACCATAACTGGCTGCCTAAATCCGGATCAGACACACTCAGGAGATGCAACGCAGTGTCCTTTCTGCAGGAGCATTCAACTTGGAAAGGGCCTTAGATAAGTCCCTTCCTCTCTTTGGGTCTGTTATTCCACCCACAAAATGAAGAGGCTGCGTCAAATGAGTTTTAACGTTGAAATCTTGGCAGGGGAATCTTCATCTTAAAAGCAGGAGGATATTTGGTAGGATACAGCAGTGGGGCTAGAAACACGGACTACCTGGATGTACAGCCTCCAAGGAAGGGAATAAATTCCTAGGCTAAGAGCTTCTCAGAAAAGTGGTAGCCAGTCATTATGGAGATGAATGCCCAAACAGCACAGATTTCAAGAAGTGGCATAATCCATGCTTAAAAGGAACCCGAAAATATAACTGATGGTCATATTAATGGTCTGTGTTTCTGTGTCCTAGATGTAAGTGGAAGAGGAAGAGAAAAGGAGGGCTGAATTTCTGGGAATCCAAGCTATCATGTAACCTGATCCTAGTATTTGCTAAAGGAACAAATTTACCCATTTGCTCCTGAATGTTTCTCTACCGTGCTTTCCATGAATATTCTTTCACCTGGAGTATTCAGGTGAGTACTCTTTCACCTGGAGAGTCACCTCTGTAAATTTATATGTACATTTCTCCCTATTCTTCAGGAGACAAATTAGGTCTCTTACAACTCTGGTGGATCTTAAAAGCAACTGTCTGTCATTAATGGAAAAACTGGTAAGATTTGAATTAAGTCTGTGGTTTAGCTGATAGCATTGTACCGATGTTAATTTCTCAGGTTTTATAAATGTACCACAGTATAGAAGATGTTAACATTAGGGGAGGCTAGGTGGAGGTGTATGGGAGCTCTCTGTACTATCTTAATAACTCTACTGTAAATCCAAAATTATTTTAAAATAAAAAATTTGTTAAAAAAAAGAACCATCCTTCAACTTTGTCTTCTTCCAGCTATTGCTGTCTCCCACATTTCACAGTTAAGGGTCTTGAAAGCACAGTCTTGTGTAATTGCTATTTCCACTTGACTACTTTCCATTCCCTCTAATTCTACTACCAAAACACTTCTGAGGTAGCACCAATCAGGATCACCAATTACTTCTTTACATTTTTCATTTCATTATCTTTTTTTTTTTTTTTTTTTTTTTGCGTTACGCGGGCCTCTCACTGCTGTGGCCTCTCCCGCTGTGGAGCACAGGCTCCAGACGCACAGGCTCAGCGGCCATGGCCCACGGGCCCAGCCACTCCGCGGCATATGGGATCTTCCCGGACCAGGGCACGAACCCGCGTCCCCTGCATCGGCAGGCAGACTCTCAACCACTGCACCACCAGGGAAGCCCCCATTATCTTATTTTTAACTTATTACTTTTCTCAATTACAAAAGTAATTTTTTTTTTTTTTTTTTTTTTTTTGTGGTACGCGGGCCTCTCACTGTTGTGGCCTCTCCCGTTGCGGAGCACAGGCTCCGGATGCGCAGGCTCAGCAGCCATGGCTCACGGGCCCAGCCGCTCCGCGGCATATGGGATCCTCCCAGACCGGGGCACGAACCCGTATCCCCTGCATCGGCAGGCGGACTCTCAACCACTGCGCCACCAGGGAGGCCCTACAAAAGTAATTTAAAAAACTTATTGTGGGGGGAGGGCTTCCCCGGTGGTGCAGTGGTTAAGAATCCGCCTGCCAATGCAGGGGACACAGGTTTGAGCCCTGGTCCGGGAAGATGCCACATGCCGCGGAGCAACAAAGCCCGTGCACCACAACTACTGAGCCTGCACTCTAGAGCCCGCAAGCCACAACTACTGAGCCAGCATGCTGCAACTACTGAAGCCCGTGTGCCTACAGCCCATGCTCCGCAACAAGAGGAGCCACACAATGAGAAGCCCGCGCACCGCAACAAAGAGTAGCCCCCACCTGCCGCAACTAGAGAAAGCCCGCGCGCAGCAATGAAGACCCAACGCAGCCAAAAATAAAATTAATTAATTAAAAACCCCCAAAACTTATTGGGGGGGAAGTCATAGCCAACATAGGAATGTATATTTGCCTTGAATATATGCTTTAATTTTCCCTATTTGACTCCCCCACTCCTCCCAACCAAGATATCCACTGCCAACAGTTTGGTGCACATGCTCTCAATTTTTTCCTTATTTTTATACACTATCTGTAATGTTTTTCTACAAAATCATACTATAGTTACTATTCTGCACCTTGCTTTAATAATTAATGTGGGGCTTCCCTGGTGGCGCAGTGGTTGAGAGTCTGCCTGCTGATGTAGGGGACACGGGTTCGTGACCCGGTATGGGAAGATCCCGCGTGCCGCAGAGCAGCTGGGCCCGTGAGCCATGGCCGCTGAGCCTGCGCGTCTGGAGCCTGTGCTCCACCACGGGAGAGGCCACAACAGTGAGAGGCCTGCGTACCGCCAAAAAAAAAAAAAAAAAAAAAAAAAAATTAATGTGCTTTTGAGACCTTTCCACATTACACAAAATCTTAACCATATAGTATAATATCATATATAACATATATGAGGACTTCCCTGGTGGCACAGTGGTTAAGAGTCCACCTGCCAATGCATGGGACATGGGTTCGAGCCCTGGTCCGGGAAGATCCCACATGCCGTGGGAGCAACTAAGCCCATGAGCCACAAGTACTGAACTTGTGCTCTACAGGCTGCTAGCCACAACTACTGAGCCCACATGCTGCAACTACTGAGCCCACATGGCTAGAGCCCACGCTCCGCAACGAGAAGCCACCGCAATGAGAAGCCTGCACGCTGCAACAAAGAGTAGCTCCCGCTCACCGCAACTAGAGAAAGCCTGTGCACAGCAACGAAGACTCAACACAACCAAAAATAAAATAATCAATTAAAAAAATTATATATGATATAGTACTATGATGGATGTAGGTACCATAATTGACTACTACCCCACCAATGGATATTTGCATTATTTCCAATGTTTAAATATTACAAAGAATCCTGCAATAAATATCCTTTTACTTTTATTTTATTTCACTAGTGAGTTTCTCTCAATGATCAGTCCTAGAAGTAGAACTGCAGGATCAATGCGTACTAAACATATTTAATATTTTAATAGGCATTGTCTAATTGACTTTTCACTAACAGTGGATGAGAATATTCCTCACATGCCGAATATTATCGATCAAAAAAATCTGCCAACTGTTTAGGTTACAATTTATATCTCACAGTTGCTTTATATTTGATTATTAGTGAGGCTAAGCATTTTTTGTATATTTATTGTTCGTTCTTTAATTACCTGTTCACACCCTTTTACCTTTTAACTGCCAATTGCAAGGGGCACTTCTATTTTATTTTATTTGGTCTCTCTATAGCATCTGGTGTTACTGACCACTCCCCCCTTTAACAAAATTCCTTCCTTCCATGGTTTCTGTGACATCCCTTTTTCCTGGATTTCTTCCCATTTCTCTGGCCACTCTTCAGTGTTTTTTGTTTTTTTTTAATAGGTTTCTCTTCCTCAGTCCCTCCCTGAGGATTGGTGGGGTCTCTCAAGGTTCTGCCTTAGGTAATCTTCTTTACCCACTTTATGTATTTTTCTATAGATGATGTCCTCCTTCTGGTTTCA
Source organism: Hyperoodon ampullatus (assembly GCF_949752795.1). Classification (NCBI taxonomy): domain Eukaryota; kingdom Metazoa; phylum Chordata; class Mammalia; order Artiodactyla; family Ziphiidae; genus Hyperoodon; species Hyperoodon ampullatus. Next base: position 55,958,834 of record NC_136924.1, read on the forward strand.
CCCACCAGCTGTCTGTTGATGATTCATGCCCTATTAACTCTAGCCAGATATCTCTCCTTACCTCTCAGTTCTACCTGGAAATCCTATAGACATCTTAAATGCATCCTTGTCTAAAGCTGAAGTCTTGCCTCTCCTCCGTTCACTCCTTACTCTTTAATCTGTTTCTTTTCCTGAATTCTCCATCTTGGTGAATGGGACAATTATCTTTTCAACTGTCCGATGTGCCTGTTCTCTTATGCCTCCATGCTGTGCACGAGCTGCTTCCTCTGCCACTCCTTTGCCCCCTTTGCTTAGCTAATTCCTAGTCATCCTTCAGGCTCAGTCAGGCACTACTTCTTCTAGGAAGTCTTCCTTGACATGTCATAATCCAGGTTATGAGTGTCTCCTAAATTCTCCCCCAGCACCTTGAATATCTCTTTAATATGGTACTTATAACACTGGGATTATAAATTCTACTTTCCAAACTCTAAGCAGTTCCTTGAAGGCAGGGACCACATCTTATTCCTCTTTGTGTCTTCAGCACCTGGCACATAAAAGATGCTCCATAAATGTTCATCCATACTTGTGGTATCAACTTTTGTCACCCTACTGTCTTGAACCTAGTCCAATCAGGCCTTTATCCCATCACTCTTAAATAGCACAAAGTGACCAATGACCTTCATATTGCCAAATCTGATGGTCAGTTCTCAGCCTATCTGTGTGTTTGACTCTGCTGATAACATGTCTTTTAGAAACACTTTCTTCACTGGACATCTGCCACTCCGTTCTCTTATTTCCACTGCTATCTCACCAGCTGCTCTCTCTCAGTCTCCTTTGCTGGTTCCTCCTTCTATCTCCAACCTTTAAGCAACAAGGTGCCCCTGAGCTGAATACTCAGACCTCTTTTCTAGCTGTACTCACTCCCCAGGTGATCTCACGCATCTCTTGTCTTTACAAACCACTGATTCTTTGATACACACACGTCTCATCTCCAGCCTGGATCTCTTCCAATTCCAGATTTGTACATCCAGGTTCCTATCTGACCTCTCCACTTGGATGTCTTAATAAAGAATTTTACATTTAACATGTCCAAAACTGAGCTTCTAATAAATATTTCCCCTTCTCTAAACCTGCTTTTACTGTCATCTTCCCCATCTCAATGGCATTTTTCCCGGTGTTTGGGCCAAAAGCACCGTTGCCATTCTTTTTCTCTACCTTCACTATAAATCCTGCCACTTCTCATCACCTATACAGCTACTATTGCAGTCCGATCCATTATCACCTTTTGCCTAAATCACTGCAATTGTCTCTTAATTTGTCTTCATGCTTCTGCCATTGTTCCTCTAGTCTCTTCCTCCTCTTTTAAAAATTTTAGCACATTACTCCTTTGCACACAAACCCTCCAAAGGCCCCCATTCGATCAGAGTTAAGGTCCAGGTCCTCACAATGGCCCTACATGACATTTCCCTTCCTATTCCTCAAATACACTTAGAATGTTCTTGCCTTGAGGCGTTTGCATGTGCTCTTATCTTCTGCGTGAATTATTTTTCTCCCTAGCTCATGTCCTCAGATCTCTGCTCAAATCTCTCCTTGACCACTATACTCATCCTTCTTACCTGCTTCATGTTGTTTCATACCTGACACATCTTTATTGTCTGCCTCTCCCACCAGAATATAAACTCCATGGTGGCAGAGATGTAGTCTGTATTAGTGCCTAAAGCAGTGTTTGGCATATAGTGGGTGCTCTATGAATACTTGCTAATTGAATAAGTGAAAGGAAAAAAAAAGAAGGAAGAAAAGAGAAAGGGGAAAAATAACATGCAAGAGAGAGAAGGAAGAAAGAAAAGAAAACAGCAGTTGAGTGAAATGATGGTAAGTTTTCTTACAGTGCACCAGAGGGGATCCATTCTCGAATTACAGGGAAATTAAGTCAAAGACCCGTCAGCATTGCCTCCTTAGAGAAAACAAAGTGACAGGGGCATGTTATGTTCTAATTTAAATAGGTTAGGTACTGAAAGCTGCCAGGAGGATGTTTTTGTAATGCCAGCCAAATTAAAGAATTCTTGCCCAAATATGTGAGGTTTTTTTTCCTCATACCATTAAATCAAGTAAGATCTCAAAAGAAAAACACTATCCAGCCCAGCTGGAAGTTAGCCAGCGGGAGAGTACAAATGGGTATGAGCTCAGAGCTGGTTCTGAGGTTTTCACCTTTGGTGGATCCTGCAGCTAAGAAACTTGCTAACTAGACTGGGTCAAGAGGTTTGATTTAAACAAAGAACCCAGGGGGAATGACAACAGCTGCACAGCTGCTACCACTTAAACGCAGAGAAACATTCTGGTTGTTTGATTTGGAAAAAAGGAAACAGCCTGGGAAGCCTAATTTGAGCAGAAGCAGTAAGCCATTTTATAACCACAAGCAAAGTACTTGGCTTTTCTATCCTTAACTCAGGAAAGAAAAAGTGGCTCAAAAGGAGAACCTCAGGGAAAAAATAAGATTCTCTGCACCTGAGCCAAGTTCTCCTGAGCAAATGATTCACCAGTCAGACCAGCTGGCACAAATGCCCGGCTCAGCTGACTTGGAGCCCACGCCCTGCAGAGGCTGCAGGTGGCCGAGCCACGTGGGCTCTGCCTGCAAAGTTCCACATGTCCCGGGGCTTCCGAATACTTACACTTCTCCTCTTTTCCATGTTTGCTTCTTCAGCTGCTTTCTGGTACCTTCAGAGAAGAGGGGGGAAAAAAAGAGAATGTCCTCAAATTAAACTTATATTTTTACTCTTCCAAACTTTAAGAAAACCACTTCTGCACACCTATCTCTGCCAGGGATTATCTTTAATCAACTCTATCAGAAGAAGCAGAGAATCAGAGCAGCCCTCACTTCCTGCACTGTTGCAGTCATCTGCTCTAAGAGAACGATCCAAGACAATGAGGTCAAATGCTGGTAAACAACTGGATAGAGCAGAAAGCCTGGGGCTTTTTTCTGTTTTTTAATATTTATTTATTTATTTGGCTGTGCTGGGTCTTAGTTGGGGCAAGATCTTTAGTTGTGGCATGCGGGATCTAGTTCCCTGACCAGGGATTGAACCCGGGCCCCCTGCATTGGCAGCGCAGGGTCTTAACCACTGGACCACCAGGGAAGTCCCAAGCCTGGGGTTTTAAAGTCCCAGTTTCATCACTTATTCACTGTTATCTCGGGCAAGTCAACTACTCTAAGCCTCAGTTTCCTTATCTAGAAAATGATGTACTATCGGGCTTCCCTGGTGGCGCAGTGGTTGAGAGTTCTCCTGCCGATGCAGGGGACACGGGTTCGTGCCCCGGTCCGGGAAGATCCCACATGCTGTGGAGCGGCTGGGCCCGTGAGCCATGGCCGCTGAGCCTGCGAGTCCGGAGCCTGTGCTCCGCAACGGGAGACGCCACAACAGTGAGAGGCCCACGTATCGCAAAAAAAAAAAAAAAAAGAAAATGATGTACTATAAAGCTGGGACGATTAAACAAGATCACATGCATAAAAATGCTTTGGAATTAGTCAAAGGATATAGCATTGCATTAGTCCTAGGTCGAACATTTCCCCCTCATTCATGCCTCTGAAATCTTACAATTCCTGTCGGCCAAATGATCAAGAGGTAGTCACACTGCCTGTATGTGTGTGAACTTAGTCTATGCTGTTGGTACTGTTGCTTTTGCTCAGTTGAATGTATTTGATGATACTATACATGTTTTAAATGCCACTTAAATGTCTTTAGAGAGATTACACTACGCTTTGCCATTTAAAGAAAAATTGTTTTACTTTTTATAACTTATGCGTAAGAGTGATACGTGAGAAAAGTTTCTGTGCTAAGCAAGCATTGGTCCTTTTAATTAGCAGTATTTTTTCCTTAGTGATGCATAAAATAATGGCCCAGCCTACAGTCAGTGGCATCTTAGAGTTGATAAACAGGCTTATATAATTTTATTATTTTAATTTTATTATTACTTTCATCATTTTATTTTATAATTTTTATTATTTGCTCAGAAGATCCCTGAGAAACAAGTGAAGTCCCAGGACTTTTCAGGGGGGATCAGGTTTTCTCCATTTGAAGACAAAGAAGGCTTGGGAGGTCCAGGTTACAGCAAATCTCCAAACCACTAAGAACCATCTTAACCTGGCTTCCTCAGAGCCTCTGAGTCAAGCACTGAAGGCAGCACCATCACGTGGAGAATCCCCACCGCGTGCCTTTCTTGGGCCTGCATACCTAGAACTCACCAACCCAACCCTAGAAAAGGGCACATTCAATGGGCCATTTGTTCCTGCTTTAAGGTAGAATTTCAGAATTCACAAGGCATTTGGGCAAGGAAAAGGAGATGAGACAAAAAGGTAAAGAGCAGTATGGGAAAGGGCCATTCCTCTACCAAAACCAACGTTCAACTCATAAATACCTTCACAAGCTCAGAACTTCCTTATTGTGTGTGTTAAATAGAACAACCTCATCCAAAATGGAAGCCAGAGGAAAGTCCTAGATCTGGCACCATTGCTTACCTGCTATGTAACCTGGGTTATATCACTTCATTTACTTGGGCCTCATTGACGAAATTAAGTGTATTTGAGAGGATTTCTAAGGTCTCTTCCAGTCTTATTATTGTTTAAATTTTAACAGTAATCAGATATCAAGTGTCTCATTCACCAGGCTGGGTAATAGTCTGAAACTGAACAGAACTTTCCTATAGGGTAGGGTGAAAGGACTTCCAATATTTTCTGGGATTTCATTGACCATAGGTTATGGAAGAAAATGGGATTAGAACTGCAATAAATCAAATGACAAGCTAGAAAGATATTTGAAACTTACATTACAGACAAAAGGCTGATTTCCCTAAAATACAAAGAATTCTTACAAATCAATAAGAAACTGATAAACAACTTAATAGAAAAATGGGGGCTTCTCTGGTGGCGCAGTGGTTGAGAGTCTGCCTGCCAATGCAGGGGACGCGGGTTCGTGCCCCGGTCTGGGAAGATCCCACATGCCGCAGAGCGGCTGGGCCCGTGAGCCATGGCCTCTGGACCTGCGCGTCCGGAGCCTGTGCTCCGCAACGGGAGAGGCCACAACAGTGAGAGTCCCACGTACTGCAAAAAAAAAAAAAAAAAAAAGGGCATGACTATAAACATACAGTTCACAGAAAATATCAAATGACTCTTAAACAAAAAATAAGAATGTTCAGCCTCAAAATAAAAATTCAAACAACACTAAGAACATTTTTTATCCATCAAGTAGAAAAAGCTTTAAAAAGAAAGTTAATATACTGAGGGTAAATTAATAAAACCTCTATGGAAGGCATTTTGTCAATTTACAAGAATTACAAAATTACAAAAGCACAAATGTTACGATTCGCCAATTTTATCTTATAGGTATACTCACATAAGCCAAAATGACTTTTACATTAGATTATTTGTCATAGCATTAAATGTAATAGCAAATGACTGAAAACAACCTGAATGTCCATTAACAGAGGACTGGTAAATAAATTATAATGTATTCATGCAATGGAATACTATGCAACTATATAAAGAACAAAAGCACGGTGGTAATGGTTGCACAACAATGTGAATGTACTTAATGCCACTGAAATGTATACTTAAAAATGGTTAAAATGGTATATTATATGCTATGTACATATTACCAAAATTAAAAAAAAAAAAAGAAACCCAGTGTGATACTGGCATAAAGACAGACATGTAGATCAACAGAATAGAATAGAGAGCCCATAAATAAACCCTCACATATATGGTCAAAGGATTTCAACAAGGATGCCAAGACCATCTAATGGGGAAAAGACAGTCTTTTCAATAAATAATGTTGGAAAAACTAGATATCCACATGCGAAAAAAAGACTTAAGTATAAAAGTTAAAACTATAAAACTCTTAGAAGAAAACAAGGGCAAAGCCTTATGATATTGAATTTGGCAATGATTTCTTGAAATGACACCAAAAGCACAGGCAACAAAAGAAAAAATAGATAAACTGGACTTCAGCAAAATCTGTGAACCAAAGGACACCATCAACAGAGTGAAAAGGCAACCCATGCAACGGCAGAAAATATTTCCAAATCATATATCCGATAAGGGATTAACATTCAAAATATACAAAATTTTTAAAAAATAACAAATATTGCTCAAGCAATATGTTCTAGGGAATTCTCTGGTGGTCCAGTGGTTAGCACTTGGCCCTTTCATTGCCAGTGGGCCCGGGTTCAATCTCTGGTTGGGGAACTAAGATCCCACAAGCCGTGCCACGAGGCCAAAAAAAAAAAAAAAAAATATGTTCTAAGCACTAGAGAAAAAGTAGTGAAAGAAATAACACAAAGAGACATAGTTCCTGCTCTCAGGCAGCTTACAGCTTAAATATTAAACACGTACATGCACACAGACACACACACACAAATATATACACACACACACACATACATAGTGTAAATCCTTCAAAGAAAAAGGACAGAGTATTATTATTTTTTTATTTTATTATTATTTTTTTTTGCGGTACGCGGGCCTCTCACTGTTGTGGCCTCTCCTGTTGCGCCACCAGGGGAGCCCAGGACAGAGTATTATTAAACAACCTAACAAAGGAACCAAATTGAGAAGGTGGTGGGTGGGGTGTGTATATGTGCGTGCGTGTGTGCATGCGTGTGTGTGTGTGTGAAGGAAAGCCTTGCTGAGGAAGTGACCTTTAGGCTGAGATCTGAAGTTTGATCAGAAGGAGTCAGCCAAGCAAAACGAAGCAAGAAAAGCATTCCAGGCACAGAAGAAGAGCACACACAAAGTCCCCAAGGCAAGACAGTGTCTCATGTGTATAAGATATACAAAGAACTCCAATGTTCCTGAAGCACTCTGAGATAAAGGCAGAGGTCAGGAGATGATGCTGGGAAGCAAGGGCTTTGCAGGCTATGCTAAGGATTTTGAATGTAATCTTAGGTACAATGAATGGTCACTGACCCAAGCCATGTTTTTAAAAGAGCAGTGGATGCTGTGTGGAGAATGGACTGGAGGGGGCTGAGAATGAAGGCAGCAATGGTGAGAGAAGATGCTGGCTTGGTCCAGGGTGGTGGCACTAGAGATAAAATGAATAGATTTGAGGTATATTTCAGAATCAACAGGATTGGTAATGAGGAAGACGAAGTCAAGGATGACTCCCAGGGGGCTTCCCTGGTGGCGCAGTGGTTGAGAGTCCGCCTGCCGATGCAAGGGACATGGGTTCGTGCCCCGGTCCGGGAAGATCCCACATACCGCGGAGCGGCTGGGCCCGTGAGCCATGGCCGCTGAGCCTGCGCATCCGGAGCCTGTGCTCCGCAACGGGAGAGGCCACAACAGCGAGAGGCCCGCGTACTGCAAAAAAAAAAAAAAAAAAAAAAAGAATGACTCCCAGGTTTCTGGCAGATGAGTCAATGGAAGGAGGAGCAAAGTTGGGGATGGGGAAGACGAAGAGCTCAGCGTTAGCCATGTTAACTAAAGCATCCACTTGGTGGTGGCAGTGATTAGATACATGTGTCTAGAGCTCGAAAGAGAGATCTGAGCTAACAATATAAATTTAGGACTTGTCTGTCCACAGATGATACTAAAGCCGTGAAAGTATATGATATCATCTATGAAGAGTACGTAGTGCAAGAAAAAGCCCAGAACTCAGTCCTGGAGACTCTAACATTTAGCAGTCAGAACATGAAGAAGAGGTGATAACAGAGAATGAGAGGAACAGATGGAGGTAACAGGAAAACCAAGAGACTCCCAGAGAAGCCAAGAGAAGAAAAAATGTGGGAAGAAGTGGCAAGGGGTCATCTAAGACAAAGACTAACAAACACCTCCTTGACTTAGCAACATAGAAGTCTTTGGTAACCCTGGCAGTCCTCTTCCGTTATAAATATAATTTATTAACCCATAGTCCTTTTAATGGGCATTTGGATTATTTCCAGTTATCCACCATTACAAATAGTGCTTTGGTGAATGGCCCTGTACATATATTTTTTTCCCCACTTGTACTACTGTATCTGTCTAAGAGTCCCTAAAAATGAAATGCAGAAACACAGTGGATTATAGCTAGAAAGAAACTTAAACTGGCCTTGAACTTATGTTTCCACACCCTTTGGGTAATCATCTACAGTACATTACAGCAATAATACAATATATGAAAGCTGGAGCCAATCAGCAGACAGGTTTATTCTTAGCCAATTGTTCTCCAAGGCAAGGAGAACAATTTACACTGTGATTAGTTGGATAAATAAGCTCAGAGGTTCCCTTCCCTTTACTGTCTTAACAGAAACGTATATTTAAAGAAAGATCAAAATAGTTTCCATCTTTAGTCCTACTCTTTTAGCACTGAGGTATCTGTAAGATACAGGTGTATACACCGATGGTTGTCTTGAATTGTTTTGAAACTCCCACTCAAATATCACCACCCTTTATTTGTAATGAAGTACGTGCTAAATAGTAGATACACACCACTGCTTTCTTCCAAGTTAGGTCCTTGGTACTTTTACATTTTGACTCTCAGAATGCTAAGAGACGCTGAGGTACAGTACTTCCGAATTAAGTGTTAGATCAGGATTCAGGCCTTAGACTTTCCTCAAAGACGCTCGGAGCAACTAGCGTTATTCTGACAAAAAATGTGAAGGTCACTGGATAGGGGGAGAAGTGAAGGCATTTTAAAGATCCAAATCTGAGGGAAAAAGGATTTGCCATGAGATCTCTATAATTAAAATCTTATCCCTCTTCACTTCCCAGATTTTCTTGTCCTCCAGTCTCCTCTTCACACACAGAATTTAATCTTGCAACTGCTCCTTAATGCTCAGCTGTGAGGCAGGCAGCTGATGGAGGATGCTAAAATTATCTGGGGAGTAATAACAGTGTCTCAACCTTTTCTAAGAGCAGAAAACAGAGTTCCTGAGCCATGACTCTTGCTTGTATGCCTTCAAACAGAGCAAAGGTCTCACTGAGCCAAAAAAGGAAAAAAGAAACTCCCAAGTTTTAGGAAATGTATTTTCTTCTGGAATAATTTCACCACCAAAATGTTACAGAGAAGCAAAGAAGTTAACCAGGGAGATCTGAGGGTCAAATGTTTTCTTAATGAAGGAAGAACAGTCACAGGAAACTAAATATAAACCCTGTTCTTTCTTGGGACTGTGGAATGGGTAAAGTTATAACAAGAGTGGGAGAAGCAGTGACAGGAGGGCAGGAACGGTGGTGGAGGGATTAAGTGTCCTGGATTAAGCTCTGCCACTATCTTGGGATGTGATCTTTAATCATAATTGCTGGACCACAAGTTCCTTATTTGTCAGAGGAATGGGACAAAGGTTAGCCAGATCAGTAGTTCTTTTTTGTTGGAGAATCCTTTTTTCAAATGATAACTTAGAACCTCACATATAAAAGGGATCAAAGCAGGACAGCTGGGGTGGAAGGTCACAGGCTCAGCCCTTTAGATCTTCCTGTCTTCCCAGAACTGGCCCCTGAGGTTCCTCTGAAGAACTCAATTAAGATAGTTTGAAAACCACTGGGCTAGATTCCCTTCAACTCCAAAAATACATGAGTCAAAGAGGAACCTTCTGCAAAGAAACCGAATTCTACCAAAAGAATCAAATTTTAATCAAGCAAAGGATTATACTCTGCTGCAGTCATTTGTGAGGCAAACCAAAGCTAGCTGTTCCAACTGACTGTTCAAGAGCAACCTCCTTACTCAAAGTTAATGCTTTATACAGTACAGAGGTTTAGTAAAAGAAATGTCTGGAGTTATAAAGCACTCATAAGACACAAGCTGTGATGCTAGAAAAATCACTCTTATGTATATATCCATGTAAAACATTATCAACAGTTAGAAAGTAAAACCCAGCTAATCTTACAAACAGCAGCCAGATTAAGCTTCCTCCAAATACCATTTTTATATTAGTCTCTGGTCACAAACCTCCCGAGGTTTCCTACAGTCTCTTAACTAGGCTTGTATAGGATTTATTAATTCCAAACCCCATAATAGAGATCGTTTCAAAATAAGAGAAAATCAGGTCAGTTGTGTTAGAAGTAAAAATTAATGTATGTTTTGTGGAAAACAGTCCTGCAATCTGCTTTGGGAACCTACTGTGTGTGAATCCTCAAAGCCTTAAGCAGTGTCGGCAATATGTCTCCACCAAGTACGAACCTGGAGAAGGATCCAGGCTGATTCTCTGGTTTTCACTGTCTTAAGTGCACATCATGTCCTGTCCCATTTCTGTGTCTTACCTCCTATCACTCCCCTTCCTCTGCAATGTCACCACCATCGTCCCGGCCTACCAAGTAAAATTCTATTCATCCTTCAAAACCAGTTCAATAGTAGGACCTATGCATCAGAAGAAAAATACTAGACAGAAAAAAATCAAAATATTAACTTGGGCAGGTTACTCTCTACCCCTCAGTGTTCTCAACTATAAAACAGGGATAATATCCCTTCCTCATATAGTTTTTTTGTTTTATTTTGTTTTGTTTTGTTGGCCATACCATGCAGCATGCGGGATCTTAGTTCCCCAACCAGGGATTGAACCCGAGGCTCCTGCGGTGGAAGTGCAGAGTCTTAACCACTGGACCACCAGGGAAGTCCCTCCCTCATATAGTTTTTATTAGGATTAGAAATAGTATCGATTTCCATCAAGAGTCTAGTGTAGTACCTGGCATATTGATTCTGATTAATGGCTTCAGGATTTACAGCTTTGCATAACTGCCATTTGCCTTTATAACCTATGTGGAGAAAAGACAGTCACCCTACTATTCTATGAGAAGGTGGCCTCTTAAGGTCCCTTTGTACCTTCTCTCTGCAAGATTAAGAAGCCCCTAAAATGAGCAGCTTTTTCCAACTTCCTCTCATCAGTGCTACTACAGGACCCAAATCCTCTATCTTGAGAATTGGCTAGAATGGACAATGACAGAATAAAACAGGGGGATGGGAACTGAGGAAGGGGTGAGAGTTCCACTGAGGTGATGGACCGAGTTAGGCAGGGAAGGAAGTGAAGCCAGGAAGGGGACTGACATCCATGGCCTGGGTGTCCCGGTTTGGCCAAAGAGCAGGGTCAGTGGGAATAAGAAAGTGGGACAAGTAGAAAAGGAGGCTCTAATCAGAGAGTAGGTTTTCCAGATGCACATTTCAGAGATGGATCCTGGGTGATGAAAAGGTTGGAACTAGATGCAGGGGCATGGGAGACAATGTGCAGGTTGAAGAAGTAGGGAAGATCAAGAAATGACGAGTCAGGGCTTCCCTGGTGGCGCAGTGGTAGAGAGTCCACCTGCCGATGCAGGGGACGCGGGTTCGTGTCCCGGTCCGGGAAGATCCCACATGCCGCGGAGCGGCTGGTCCTGTGAGCCATGGCCGCTGAGCCTGCGCGTCCGGAGCCTGTGCTCCGCAACGGGAGAGGTCACAGCAGTGAGAGGCCCGCGTACCGCAAAAAAAAAAGAATACTATGATTAGATGTGAGCTCAAAGCACAGGTTTACAACCTCAGAACAAGGCAAAAAAAAAACAATGGATGGGAAACAGTAGCGGAGATGTAGCACCCCTGACTCCTGGCCCCAGAATATTTCAGGGAAGCATGTGCAGAAAGAGCAGGCGCTACTCAGAAACAGAATGCCTGGCGAGGGAAAGCCAAGTTCAGTGAAAGAGAGGTGGGGCTAGGGAGGGTGAAAAGGGTAAGAATGTGGAGAAGTTTCTCTGCAGAACAGGGAGTTTCCAAGTCCCATTAATCACAACTCAACACTGTCTCAAATCCTTCCCTTCCTTTCCACTCCTCCTGCCCCACACCCTCAATAGCTTTCACTTGGGTTCTCAAGGGAGCCTCAGAATTTGTCTCCATGCTATCAATCTGTCACCTTTCCAATATACCTTTTACATTGTTTCCAGAAGCATCTTTCTAAATACAAGCCTGATAGAGACTTCCCTAGCGGTTCAGTGGTTAAGACTCCACACTTCCATTGCAGGGGACACTGGTTTGATCCCTGGTCAGGGAACTAAGATCCTGCATGCCGCAGCCAAAAAAAAAAAAAAAGGGCACTAAATACAAGCCTAATCATAAAAACTTTCCATTGTTTCTGTTGTTTATCTAACTAAATCCTAAACTTAGCATGGCACTCAAGGCCTTCCAGCATCTGGCCCTAACTGAACTGCTCCAGTCCCTTCTCCCTTCTGTATTTCTCCATGCTCAACTGACTCCTTGCTTTCCTATTCCCTTTATTCATGTTCAGCTTCCACAAGCCTTTACTTGAACCTTTACTTGAACAAATAAACTTTATTTGTTCTGCTTTACGTTCAAGTTCACAGCTTTGAGTTCATAAGTCCCTCTCTTCCATTACCAGTGCTTCTTAAACTTCCCTGAACGTAAAAATCACTAGGATACTTGTTAAAAACACAAATTCCTGGGTCCCATCCCAGATACATTGAATCAGAATCTTTAAGGGAGGAGCCTGAGAAGCCATTTAGGATGGTTTTAAAACATGTCCCCCCAAATCTCTGACATTTCTCTCACCAAAAGGTAGAGTCAAATTCCCCTCACTCTGAATATGAGCCAGCTTTAGTGACTTGGTGCTAATGAAGAGAATGTGGAAAAAGTGATACTGTATAACTTCTGAGGCTAGGTCATAAAAGGCTACACAACCCCTGGCCTTGACTCCCTTCCTTCTTTGTTCCCTCCTTCTCTCCCTCTCTGGATGCTTGCCCTTGGAACCCAGCCAAGCAAGCCAAGCAGCCACATGGAAAAGCCATATGTAGGTGTTCTGATCGTGGCCGCAGCTGAGATCCCAGATGACTGCCAGCATCAACTGACTTGTGAGTAAGCCTTTAGATGACTATGGCCCCCAGTTCTGAGATACCGGGGATGGTGAGGGGAACAGAGGCAAGCCCTGTCCAAATTGGAGATTCACAGTAAAATAAGTATTGTCATTATTGCAAGCCACTAAATTTTGAAGATTTTTTTTCCTGTGTAGCAATAACTGGAACACCATATTATTCCCCCCAACCCTTTTTTTTTTTTTTTTTGGCCATGCCACTTGGCTGGTGGGATCTCAGTTCCCCAACCAGGGACTGAACCCAGGCCGTGGCAGTGAAAGCCCGGAATCCTAACCACTAGGCAACCACGGAACTCCCTGGAACACCATATTATTAACAGGTACCTCATGTGATTCTTAAGATGAAGGAAGTTTGGGGACTTCCTCTACTATACAAACTATACTAAACTATAGTATTACATTCCTTCAGGTCAGGAATTAAGTCTTAATAGCTTTCCAGAGCTTGATCCCTTTCTTCTGAAATAGCTTTATTGATTTTCTTTTTTTGATAAGAATAATACATTTGATATAAAAATTACAGCAATGTAAAAAGCATAATGTAGAAGGTAAAAGAGCTATGTGGTCTCAGCCCACCTCCATGCCACCTTAAGTGATAACCGTGGTCAACAGGATGGAAGGGCAGTGTTTTCCACAGAGCAGGTGGTTGATGGATTTGTCACTGAAGAAAAGGTGACAGTGCAGATTACAGAAACTTCCTACTGGTATTTAGCTGTATTCTAGATATAGCTCCAGAATCACTTTCTTCAAATATTTACCATCTTACTTCTCTTAAATGTATCATAGCTTCCTATTAATTAACAAACTCTACTAGTGAGGTAAGCTCTGCCCTAAGCTCTATGGCATCTCTATTTTTTTTTTTTTTTTTTTTCTGGTATGTGGTCCTCTCACTGTTGTGGCCTCTCTCGTTGCGGAGCACAGGCTCTGGATGCGCAGGCTCAGTGGCCACGGCTCACGGGCCCAGCCACCCCGCGGCATGTGGGATCTTCCCGGACTGGGGCACGAACCCGTGTCCCCTGCATCGGCAGGCAGACTCTCAACCACTGCGCCACAAGGAAAGCCCGGCATCTCTATTTGAGTGAAGTTAATGTGCTTACCATCTCTGGTATATTATTAACTTATATGATTCCCTCAACATTTGTTGAGTGCCTACTATGTTCTAATCACCATGCTACACACTAGGGATATAAAATACGCAGGAAAGGGGCCCTCGTACCAAAAAACTCATGGTCCAGAGCAGGGGTCAGCAAACTTTTTTTTTTTTGCGGTACGTGGGCCTCTCACTGTTGTGGCCTCTCCCGTTGCGGAGCACAGGCTCTGGACGCGCAGGCTCCGGACGCGCAGGCTCAGCGGCCATGGCTCACGGGCCCAGCCGCTCCGCGGCATGTGGGATCTTCCCCGACCGGGGCATGAACCCGTGTCCCCTGCATTAGCTGGCGGACTCCCAACCACTGCACCACCAGGGAAGCCCAGCAAACTTTTTCTTAAAGAGCCAGATAGTAAATATTTTAGACTTTGAGGGCCATATGGTCTCTGTTGCAACTCTGCTGCATGAAAGCAGCCATGGACAATACACAAAGGGACATGGCTATGTTCTAATAAAACTTTATTTACTAAAACAGGCAGCCAGTAGGCTGTAGTCTGCCTACATAGTTTGCACTGTTCAACAGAACCTTATGCAATGGTGAAATGTCTCTCTGATGTCCAGTATGGTAGCCACCAGCTACATGTAGCCATTGGCACTTGAAATGTGGCTAGTGCAGCTGATGAACTGAATTTTAAATGTTTTTAATTAATTTAAATTTAAGTAGCCACATATGTAGTGGCTACCCTATTGGACAATGCAGGTATATTTCTAATACTCCCTTCAACTAAAAACTTACCTCAAAATTCATCTCAACCAGAAAGCCTTCCTGACTAGCTTCTGCCCATGGTGTTCACTCTCTCTCTCTTATTTTATATCTAGTCCTTACTCCTGTTCATTCTGGACTTGCTGACATTTTGCTTAATAACTAATGTGTTTTATAATTATCTTTGTGTTTATAACTTTCTTTTCCCAAATGAACAAAAATTCAAGTACAGAGAATGTGTCCCCTGATTATTATCATCTCCCTTCTCCACAGAGCCTTGCGTGGTACTTAAAATCCAGAAGGTGCTCAGAAAAGCCATTTTACACCATGTACTTCCTTTACCAATCTCCCTGACAGGTGGTAATGTTTGCTCAAGACAGATGGTCCTTTTGGACCAGGATCAGCACTTACTTGGAGAATATTTCTACAATAGCCGATGACTTGTTCTTGTTGACAAGAGAAAGTTCTTTGGCCGTAACCCTCAATGATAGTGAAGTCCATTGCCGTCTATTAAATGGAGTTGATTCCATCTTGTCTACAGATACTGAAATACCTATGTGACAAAGAAAGTCAGAATATCAGACACAGAAGAGGATTCTCCAGCATCCAAGGACTGGCAGTGGTGTGGTGTTAAGTGAGAGAGCAGAGAGCCCTGGAGCAGCAGACTGTAGTCCTCTACCGGTTCTCTCAAAAACTGTAACCTTGGTCAGGTGATTGAATTTGGGTTGTAGTTTCCTGTAAAATGAGAAGGTTAGATCAGGTAATCTCTAAGGTCCCTTTCAGTTTCCATCATTTTATGACTGACCCCACTGTGCAAACAGTGATTGGCCTTTCCCTGAACTTAAGCCTGTTCCAAAGTCACATTTGGAGTGAAATGTCCCACTCTTCTGAGTTACATCCCAGGGGAAGTACAATTGGCATCTGTGTAGAGTCAGGTCCAAATTAGGTTCTACCTACATCCAAGTTTTTTTGGCTGCCCTCTCTCCCCAAGTTCTGCAGCAATGACCACTTGGTGCTGGGGAGAGAGCTGTGGATACAGCATAGAATAAAACAAAGAGCATGGGCTTTAAGGCAAGGTAGACTTCAAATGAAATCAAAATTTTGTAACCTTGAACAAATTATATAACCTTTTCAGTTTTAGTTGCCTCACTGTAAAATAAGAATACCAACCCTTACAGGGTTTTTGATGTGGGTTTTAAGGAGATAATATACTTAAAATACTAGGCATATTATAGTAGTATGAAGAACATTTTAAGTATAATATATTAGTATTGGCTTCAAGTCAAAGAATACATAAAGCCATGCCCTTGACATCACCTAGACCCTATCCATTAACTGGATTATTTGTTTTTGCCCCAGTAATTATCAAAGGAGTTCCAACCTTTGTTGGAGGTGAGATTAGAAATGAGTCAATAGTTTCCTTATTTGAAGATTGAACAATATAAATGAAAGTGCTACTTGCAGCTCTCCTGACAACCACAGAGCATAACTTATCTGGTAGAAAATATGGTTCATCAGGCACTGCTTCCAACAGCCTTGACAACAGCAGAACACACAATGTGCTTAACCAAGCAATGTGGGCTACCATTTCACACTAAAAGTCCTGTGATGCAAAGTAAGTGATAAGTGACCCAAAAAGACCACACTACTTCCCCATTTGTAGTACCTGTTCTCCCCACTAAAGCCTTGTCTGAAAACAACATTAGTTTTGTTGTTTTTGTTTGTTTGTTTAAATCCCCATGTTGTAAGACAACATTGAACCCTCTTATGGTAAGGAGCTCTGGTGTCAAGAGACTCATGCACTAAATGGGAGTGTTGGCCCCATTACTTAAAGCTGTGTGTCCTTCCCTAAAACTTAGATTTTTCATCCATAACAACAGTACTTACTTCATGGTATCTTTATGAGGAATAAATAAAATAAAGAAAAAAAGACCCTGACATAGAATAAGTAAGCAATAAATGTTAGTTTTTTGTATTATCTCTTCTCCCTGGATAAAATAACCTTAATTCTACACATGTTCTTTGAAATAAACCTGCATGTATCAAATAATATATGACATTTGTCTATCTGCTTTCCAGTTTGTAACTGACAGACCTACCAGACCTTGGCAGGCCTTTCTCTAACAAGAAAATGACACAGCTGTTTATTCAGCTAAACGTAATTATGTATAACCACAATAATGACCCTTTAAGCCAAGTCCACGAAATACCAAACAACACTTTTAGACATTATTTGGTACAATTATGCTTCCAATGTAAGTACAGGTATAAATGTTGTCAGTTCTAAAGGGATCAATTCTGGATCCAAAAAAAAAAAAATACAGAATATATGTTCTCATACTTGTTCATTAAAAAAGGAAAAGCATTAATTATTTGAGGGACTGAATGTGATAAAGAAAAAGGATTTTAATTCCCAAGTCCAATTTTGTGATTTTGATTATTCTCCGCCAGAAAGCCAAGGTAAGTCAGAACAACTATCTTGGTATAAGGCTAGGATAAGCACACTTTATACTCAAGGAATGAGGTGGCTCAACACCCTGACCACATCTTCACAGAAGCATACTGTTATTTCTTAGCAATGTGATTAGCCACCCTGTGAAACATACAAAGGTGAGAATCAGTACATGATTTTTTTTTTTTTTTGCCGTACGCGGGCCTCTCACTGTTGTGGCCTCTCCCGTTATGGAGCACAGGCTCTGGACGTGCAGGCCCAGCGGCCATGGCCCACGGGCCCAGCCGCTCCACGGCACGTGGGATCCCCCCGGACTGGGGCACGAACCCGTGTCCCCTGCATCGTCAGGCGGACTCTCAACCACTGCGCCACCAGGGAAGCCCCAGTACATGATTTTTGATAGACTCTGTAACCAGGTTACTGAGTAACTACTTCCAAATTGTGTATATAATCTGTTGGGCTTGCTAACGCACACAAATACTTAGCACAAGACAGAATGTATGGTCTCAGAGTACAGGACTTGATTTCCTGGCATGGTGGGAGAGAAGGGAAGACTTGGGACTTATAAAACTGGCAGAATTTCATCAAGTGAGGGCAGGAGGCGGAAAGTGCATCTCAGATGGGGGAACAGCATTACACTGCTAGGGAGCTGAGACAACAAAAGATACTTTAATGGAGTTAGACTCTAGATGCAAGAGAAGTTAAAGTAGGGAAAGACAGAATGAGGACATACTGGGAACAGCCTTGAAAACCATGCTCATAGGATTCCCCGGTGGTCCAGTGGTTAGGACTCAGTGCTTTCACTGCCATGGGACCGGGTTCAATCCCTGGTTGGGGAACTAAGATTCCACAAGCCGAGTGGCATGGCCAAAACAACAACAACAACAACAACAACAAAGAAAACCACGCTAAGGAATCTGGACCATATTCCAATAGCAGAAAGAACTAGCCTGTGGGTAAGCAGAGATGAGATCTAGTTGTCATGTGTCATTCCCTAGCACATGTGTGACCTTTATGGCAAATGAAAAAAAAGATTTCCCTGAGCCTCAATATCCACATCTGTAAGAAAAGAGCTCTGTAGTGGATTACCCAGTCTCAATGGTGGAACACTGGGAGTTTCTGAAAAAGCAAGTAACATAATAAAAGCCATGTTTTAAAAGCTGATCCTGGGACTTCCCTGGTGGTGCAGTGGTTAAGACTCCATGCTCCCAACATAGGGGGCCTGGGTTTGACCCCTGGTGAGGGAACTAGATCCCACGTGCATGCCGCAACTAAGGAGCCAGTGAGCTGCAACTAAGAAGCACACCTGCCACAACTAAGGAGCCCGCTGGCCACAACTAAGTAGCACACGTGCCGCAACTAAGGAGCCAGCTAGCCGCAACTAAGGAGCACACCTGCCACAACTAAGGAGCACAGCTCCCGCAACTAAGGAGCACGTCTGCCCCAACCAAGACCCAGCACAACCAAATAAATACAATAAATAAATAAAATAAATATTTAAAAAATAAAAGCTGATTCTGCAGCAGTGTGTAACTTGATAAGACAGGAAAAGATTGGAGTCTTATTTACTAGTCAACAAGATCCTAAAACTGTCTAAGTGAAAGGTAATCAAGGTTTAAATTAGCATAGGTGGGAATGGAAAAGTGGGAAGAAAGAATTGAGAGTTCTTAGAATAAAACGGACTTAGGGTGAGAGAAGGAATCAAAGGTGGCATCATCGAACTTGAACCACTAGAAGGTTGTTGATGCCACTAACAGAGAGTAAATAGAGGAAGAAGAGGGGGAATGAAGAGCTGTGCTTTACACATGTTGAGATCTACATGTCAGCAAGAAAAATCCTAGTGATACACAACAGGGAGTTGAAAGGTTAAAAATCAGACTCTTAGAAGGAAAGGAACATTTTAAAACATCTAAAAACATGTAGTTACGCAAAGCACACATCTCAATCCTCACAACCAGTTTAAAAGATTGGTTTTATTAGCTTACATTTATGATGAAGAAACTGAGTTTCAGAGATATTAAATAACTTTACAATGATTGCTTAGCTATAAAGTAGCAGAGCTGGAATTCAAATCCATATTCTGTCGGATTCCAAAGTCAATTTTCTTGCCACTACGAGTATGAGTAATGATTAAGACCATCACCTTTAGCCAAGGTCGAAAACCGGGCAGCAAAATCTCTGAACTCACCTAGCTGCAACCCACACAAATGATCTTTCAGTAAGAGTGTGGTGGCAAGTATCTTCCCAGAATGGTTAGCATCAGAGATAACTTTAAGTTTAGCATCAGAGGTAACTTTAAGTTTCTCTGAAAAGAATTTCAGAGAAACTTAAAGTTACTTTGGGCCTGCCTGAAATACTCTCCCATCATGAATATCTCGGCTTTCTGGGCTTGCATAAAATGTGTGATACCTCCCCCAACTCACCCACTCTGTCTCAGATGACAGTCCCATTCTCAGACTTTAGGACAACTTCCTTAATCCTAGAAATCCTGTTAAGAGTGAAAAGGGCATGTACAACACCTAAAAGAACTCTTCCAGAAGGATGTATTCGGTTTGGGCTACAATATCCTTGAATATTTTTTCCAGAGGCCCAGTGGATTTTAAGATCCAATCCATTGCATTGTTATATACAAATAATGACAGCAGCTATCACTTATCGGGCACTTACTAACTCTAATTCTTACAACACTCCTGGAGATAGACTATTTCCATTAAAAAAACAAACACAAACAAACAAACAAAAAAGCCAACTGTGGTTTATTGAGGTTGAATAATTTGCCTAAGGTCATCTAGCTAACATATGGCCCAGGCAGAATCCAGTGTTCAGACTCCAAAACCCAAACTTCAACTGTGAAGGAAGAACTGCTGGATTGGTGGACCTTTGTGAAGAGGTAAAGGAAACAGATATAATAAAAATAACTCTAAGATTAACCTAGGCTCAGAGACTAGGACAGTGGTACAGCAAGTAATAATGCGATACACAGAAAGGGGAACTATTTGCTAAGAGGAAGATGCCTTCAGTTTCAGATACATATGGCAGATTTTTACATCAAGAGAGAAGCTTAGAAATCAAGTAATCAAATCCCCCTTTTTACAGTAAGGGAATTAGGCCACATAAACACCCAATAACTCTCCCAAACTCACCAGCTAGTCAGGACGAGAGCCAGAGCTATTCCCAGTTCCAAAGTTCTTTTATCACACGAGGTAGCTTGAGGTGGAACAGCTAAACCCCTTTGCGTGAACTATAGCCTGGATATAAAGATCTCTGAACAAAGGTCCTTGAAAATAAAGGGTTGGGCAATGACACACTGGGAAATTTGGCCCCAGGTATCTGCTTCCTCAAGAGATTGCTTAGGCTGAGGCCTGGAGCTGCTTGGGAAACCAGCTCTAATAAATTCATCTACAGCTTTACCTAACCAAGGGGAACTGTCTCCCAGAAACAAGGCTGGGACAAAAGCAAATGAGCTGCCACTAATAAAATCCTGTTCTTAAAAATCCAATCTCATGGGATTGACATATATACACTCCCATGTGTAAAACAGACAGCTAGTGGGAACCTGCTGTACAGTAGCACAGGCAGCTCAGCTCGGTGCTCTGTGGTGACTTAGATGGGTGGGATCGGGGGTAGGGTGAGAGGAAGGCCCAAGAGGGAGGGGATATATGTATACATATAGATGATTAACTTCGTTGTACAGAAGAAACTAACACAAGATTGTAAAGCAACTATACCCCAATTTAAAAAAAAATCCAATCTCAGTCATATCTTTCTTGCTCTCTATTTTTTTTTTTTTTTTTTTTTTGGCTCCTGAGGTTGTTGCTTGTGCAACAGGCATAGTTGCTTGAATATAACCTCAAAATAGAGAACAAAGTACAAACTCACTTGTTAAGAAAAAATGTTATCTTTTTAGAAATAGATTGTAGACTTAATTAAAAGAAAAAAACAATCTAAAAAACTTCAAGGTGCAAAGGGAAATTGTAAGCAAAAGCAACATGAAATGTGTTCCCAGATAATTTTTTTTAGAATATAAACTACATTTATCTCTAAGGGTATATTTTTGTACAAAAAATAGTGACTAAATTCACCCGGGCCGTTCGGCATGTGGGATCTTAGTTCCCCAACCAGGGATGGAACCCTAGTCCCCTGCAGTGGAAGCACAGAGTCTTAACCACTGGACTGCCAGGGAAGTCCTGATGTTGAAGTAATTTTAGATTTACACAGGAGCTGCAAAGATAGTAAAAAGTTTCCATACACTTTTCATCTAGCTTTATCTTACATTATCACAGTACAATTGTCAAAATTAAGAAATTAACATTGGTACAGTACTACCAAATAAACTATAAACTATATTCAAATTTTACCAGTTTTTTCATTAATGTCCTTTTTCTATTCTAGGACCCTATACTGCACTTAGTTGTCATGCCTCCTTAAGGCTCCTTCAATCTCTGACAGTTCTGTTTTTCCTTGCCTTGAATGGCCTTGACACTTTAAAGAGTACTGGCAGATATTATGTAGACTGCCCCTAATTTGGGTTTCTTGGTTTCTCCAATAAAAAGAACCCTGGTTCCTTGGAGAAATGGTTGATACAGAGCTGGGGAAGGGCAAATACAAGATAAGCCTGGACAGGGAACTATCCTCAGTATCTAATAATAATCTATAAGGGAAAAGAATCTGAAGAAGAATCGATATTATATGTAAATATATAACTGAATCACTTTGCTGCACACCTGAAACTAACACAGCATTATAAATCAACTATACTTCAATTAAAAAAAAAGAGATGGGGACTTCCCTGGTGGTCCAGCGGTTAAGAATCTGCCTTCCAGTTGAACTCGGGTTCGATCCCTGTTTGGGGAACTAAGATCCCACATGCTGGGGGGCAATTAAGCCCACGCGCCCCAACAAAAAATCCCGCATGCCGCAACCAAGACCCAACACAGCCAAATAAATTAATTAATTTTTAAAAAAGAGATGAAACAAAACAAGATAAGCCTGGAACATCTCTCAATTCTCAAAAAAAAGTTTGTTTGTTTTTAAAAATATGATGTTTTCTCAGATTAGATTGAGGTTATAGAATCTGGGGAAGAATACTACAGAGCTGATGTGCCTCCTCAGTGCATCATATCAGAGGATACATTATTTTGATATCTTATTACTGATGATGTTAACCTTGATCACTTGGTTAAGGTGGTACCTGCCACGTTTCTCCACTGTAAAGTGACTATCTTCTTCCCTTTATATCCCTTAGTTCCCTGACCAGGGATCGAACCTGCGCCCCCTGCAGTGGAAGCACGGAGTCTTAACTACCAGACCACCAGGGAAGTCCCATACTGTGGCGTTCCAATGGTGATTTTCTATTGCCCTCATTCCTTCTACGTTTATTAATTGGAATTATTATATAAGGAAGAATTATTCTATAAGGAGGAATTATCCTTTCTCCCTCATTTATTTATTCAATCATTTATTTATACTCGTATAGACTCATGGATATTTATTTTATTCTCTGGGTTATGATAACTCCTGGATTATTGTATTCCCTGGGTTATGTTATTTTGTTGCATAGATTATTCTACCTTGGCCATTTGGAGCTCTTTCAGCTTGGCTCTGGTGTCCTTTCAAGATGCCACCAATTTTTTTTTTTTTTTTTAAGCACTTCCTCACTTTCTAGCTCTGTAAGATGTTTCAGATTCATCTTGTGCTTGCCCTGCCCCAGCTCTGGAATCAACCACTTCTCCAAGGAAGTCTGGTTCCTTTTATTGGAGAAACCAAGATCTGGACATTAGGTGTACTCATTGCTACTGAGATGTCACTGCTTCTAGGCTCTCAGGGGACAGAACTAGGAATATATGTATGTATATTAAACCATATATATACACATCTATATTTCTATATTTATTTCTATATCTACCTATATATATTTATATATAAATTTATAAATATATACATATATATTTTTAAACTATAAATTCATAGTGATACTTCTGACTCCAATCTAGCATCACAAAATTCATTCCAGTATTCCCTTTTATTTATTTGTAACTTCTTTCTCTGAGGGTGAGAAGCCTAATTTCATAGAATGTGGAGAGAGATCTAGAATCTCCAAAATGATGCCATTGCCAGTTTCTACTCCCTTGATACACCATATATTTTTTCTTTACACTTAGACTGTTATCCCTTCCTCAATATATTCACCTTTCATGACTCAAGTGAAAAGACTACCTCCTCAAAGAACCCTTTCCTGAACTGCCCTAGCCTTATCCCAATCAGCATAGGTCACTTCCTCTGCCTTATAATAATTTTATAAATCATACTTGATAGAAAGATTCTTTTTTTTTTTTTTTTTTTTTTGCGGTATGCGGGCCTCTCACTGTTGTGGCCTCTCCCATTGCGGAGCACAGGCTCCGGACGCACAGGCTCAGCGGCCATGGCTTACGGGCCCAGCCGCTCCGCGGCATGTGGGATCTTCCCGGACCGGGGCACGAACCCGTGTCTCCTGCATCGGCAGGCGGACTCTCAACCACTGCGCCACCAGGGAAGCCCGAAAGATTCTTGAGGTGAGAGGACAGATCTACTTTGCCTCTTGCCATCCTAGTATCTAGTATATTGCTTTTTTAAATAGAAGGAACTCTATAAATATGTCTTGAATAAAACTGCATGAAGGTTTAAATTTTATCCAGAACACTATTAGTACAAAAAATGACTGCCATTATATAGTCCCAAGGCAAGTTGAGATGGTAAATATCATTTTTCAGAACTGTGAATTAGTCAGTAATTTTAACTTATTCAAACTCTGAGATAAACTCAAATGATATGAAAAAAGAAAATGGAACCACCAAATAACTTCAAATACTATACATAAAAGGCTCACTACTCTATTATTCAGCAACATGGTGACATGCAAGTCTATAGCATGTTAGAATAATCATTGCTACTGTTCTTGGAAGAGCTTCAGCCAGGTCTCTGTAGAAACATATATCCTGGACAATAGGGAAATTGTAACAATGACCAAATTCCCATGGGTCAGCAAGGATATAGATATTTGCATCAGGTCAGAGTCACCAATAACATTTGCCTCTTTCTTATCTCTTCTATAAGAATATTTTGTTCTTAAAAACACTAAGAGGGGGTTTCCCCGGTGGCGCAGTGGTTAAGAGTCCGCCTGCCGATGCAGGGGACACAGGTTCGTGCCCCAGTCCGGGAGGATCCCACATGCCGGGGAGCGGCTGGGCCCGTGAGCCATGGCCGCTGAGCCTGCATGTCCGGAGCCTGTGCTCCACAACGGGAGAGGCCACAACACTGAGAGGCCCGCGTACCGCAAAAAACCCCCAAAAAAACACTAAGAGGGAGGGCTTCCCTGGTGGCGCAATGGTTAAGAATCTGCCTGCCAATGCAGGGGACAAAGGTTCGATCCCTGGTCTGGGAAGATCCCACATGCCGTGGAGCAACTAAGCCCGTGCACCACAACTACTGAGCCTGCGCTCTAGAGTCCGCGAGCCACAACTACTGGGCCCACGTGCTACAACTGCTGAAGCCCACACGCCTAGAGCCCGTGCTCCACAACAAGAGAAGCCACCGCAATGAGAAGCCCGTGCACCGCAACGAAGAGTAGCCCCTGCTCGCTGCAACTAGAGAAAGCCCCTGCGCAGCAATGAAGACCCAACTCAGCCAATAAATAAATAAATAAATAAATAGACATTAAAAAAAAAAAGTATTATTTAAAAAAAAAAAAAAAAAACTAAGAGGGAATTCCCTGGCGGTCCAGTGGTTAGGAGTCCACGCTCTCACTGCTGAGGGCCGGGATTCAACCCCTGGTCGGCCCTCAAGCTGCATGGTGTGGCCAAAAAAACCCAAAACAAAACAAAACAAAACCGAAAAACACTAAGATCCAGGGCAAAAGTAACGAAAAAAGAAGTTGTAAAACTGAGAAGCAATTTCACTGGAAACTGCTCACCAAAGCATCAGAGCAATCTTCACTAGACACTTACAAATATTCACCCTAAGCAATTCACATGTAACTATTCCAGAGATAAAAGAAGAAAGTACCCTCAGATATAATCTTTCCCCCTACCTGGTCTATATCAGGAGAAAAATAAGTGTCACAATACTGACTCTTCTATCTTCCCCAGACCCTAACTTTACATCCACCTCTGACTTTGCCCTAAAAACATGTTCACATTTCTGGGGTGGGTGTGTGTGTGGAAATCTGTATATATGGATTAAGGAAATAATCCTTTTTTCTCTTAAGCCCTTTCCACCCTCAAACTACCATCTCACCTTGCTCCCATCTTTAGAACCTTAGTTTCCGGGTCCTCATTGTTTCCACTTCCTCATCTTCTATTCATCCCTCTGCCCACTTGGGTGTAGCTTCCACTCCCACCATCCTGTTGAAATTATTCTCCTGAAGACCTCTTACTATCAAATCCAAGGACCATGTCTCAGTTTTTATCACTCTCGGTTGACATTTGAGTTGTTGATTAATCCCTCATTTTTGAAATTGTATTTCTCCTTGTTTTTTCTTAAATGGAACTCTCCTGCTTCCTTTCCTATCTTTTAAACCATCCACAATTTTCTCATGGAATCCTCTCTCCCTCTCTCTCTCCACTCACCCCTGTTCCTAGGCATTACTCAAGGGTCAGTATCTCTCCTCTCTCTGGGTAAGCTCACCTCTGCTGAAGTCATCAAAGGTCACTTATACCAAATGATTCCCAAAGCTGTATCATAAGCCCTAACCTTCCTGACTTTCCCCTGCATGATGGATAGCTTCATGTGTCACATAAATACACAACATAATACAGCCTAAATCATATGTATCATCCTTTTACCATTACCCTTCAAATTAAGTTTACTTAACCACAGATAATTTTTCTCCAAAGATGAGCTGGCATATGAATTTTTGCTTATATAAAATAAATAACACAGTATGAAAGACAGTATAATGGTAACAAAATGTGTACAAGGTCTGAAGTCAAAAAGAGGACTTCCAGGGTCTCACTCTGCCTCTTTCTAATTGTGTTGACCACAGGCACTTGATTCACCTCTCTGAAGAGTATACCATCATTAACCTTAGCTCATCAGAAATGCCTAACATGTGACACATAGTGAAGAGAGAATGGCATAGGGGCTAAGAGCCTGGGCCTTCCTCCGTACATGTTGCTCCCTCTGTCTGAAAATACTTCAGACCCTCCCTGGCCTTATGATATAGGTCCCAGCTTAGATGGCACTTTCCTCCAGATGCTTTCCCTAACCCTGAAGACTGGGCTAAGAGGCTCCTCTTAAGTTTCCAAAGGACTATACCTACCCCAACATTGATCACATTGTATTTTTTGGATCACATTGTATTTTAACTCTCAGAACAGTGCCTGGCACATGGGTGGGTACTCCAGTATTTGTTAAACGAAGGGAGGTTTACCAGGTATCTGAAATCATTTGTTGGATTCACCTATTTTTAAAAACTAGTACTTTGGGGGGAAAGAAAGTGAAACAAAACAGTGGGTTATGTTTGTTCATTCCGTGATAAATCCTTCCAAATAATGGGAAACCAGAGGATATAGCCACCGAAAAAATGGTCTCTAGCATTAAACTCAGGCAGAATACAACGTAACCTTATCTATACAGATTGTTTTAGTTCACTCCCTCTGTTGGAATATTTCAGGTATTTTCTTACAAATGCTATTTCTTACAAATAACTGGCTCTTCAGGTAATAAAGCTAAATAGTAATTCTAGAAACTAAAAGAGAGCTAAGATGAGAAATAAAGAGGGGGGAGACTTAATTCAGTAGGTCACACACTCAAGTGTTCATAAGAAGCACCCAGGAAGCTTGTTTAAAATACAGATTTCCAGGTCCCATGTCACAATTCTGATTCATTAGGTCTGGAGTAGGGTCCAGGAAGACCACATCTTAACAAGAACCTTGAAGTGATTCTAGTGTTGGAAGTCTCTCCCCATCATGTGCTGGAAAACATTGAAATAAAAAGGTCTAAGATCTATACGTATTCCAAGAAAAATGGAAAAACAGCAGCATAAAATGTTTTTATATTGTTCATTTCAAATTTTACATTGTCATTCAAATTTGGCCGTGTAAGAAAAATGGCTGCCCTTCAAAGGTTAACTGAGGTTTGGACAAAATGAACCTGGGTCACTGAACTGGTAAATTTGTTGCCCATCATCTAGGTTCATCTAGAACTTCCCTGCCCAGATGGCACAAAATTACTGTGCAGGGACTCCCCTGGTAGTTCAGTGGGTAAGACTCCACGCTCCCAATGCAGGGGGCCGGGGTTCCATCCTTGGTCAGGGAACTAGATCCCACATGCATGCTGCAACTAAGAGTTCGCATGCTGCAACTAAGATCCCACGTACTACAACTGGGACCTGGCGCAGCCAAAATAAATAAATAAATATTGTGCAGACCAATAACTCATGATAATAAAATTGAGGGCTTCCCTGGTGGCGCAGTGGCTGAGAGTCCGCCTGCCGATGCAGGGGACACGGGTTCGTGCCCCGGTCCGGGAAGATCCCACATGCCGGGGAGCGGCTGGGCCCATGAGCCATGGCCGCTGGGCCTGTGTGTCCGGAGCCTGTGCTCTGCAACGGGAGAGGCCACAACAGTGAGAGGCCCGCGTACCGCAAATAAATAAATAAATAAATAAATAAATAAATAAATAAAATTGAGGTTTTTTTTTTCTGAAGAGTTTTTTTTAAAGGCTTATTTATTTATTTATTTGCCATGCCTCGAGGCTTGTGGGATCTTAGTTCCCTGACCAGGGGTCAAACCCAGGCCCACCGCAGTGAAAGCACCGAGTCCTAATCACTGGACCACTGGGGACTTCCCAAAGTTGAATTCTTTTTACTCTTTTTCTAAATATGGTATCTGAATAGAAATTCCAATTTATTTTTATCTACTGAACATGAGGGTAACTAAAATTTATTGAGATGTTAAAGTTAAAGCAAGAAGCCAACAGGCTTGAGCTCTAATCTCTATTTAATCTGCCACTAATTAACACTATCATCTGCTTAACAAGTCATCTCTCAAGGCCTCAATTTCCTCTTATGTAAAATGAAGGGGTTAAAATAGCCTAGTTTTTCTAACTGCGGGTCACAATTAATGAGTCATGAAATCAATTTTAGTGGGTCAGAACCAGCATGCTTGTTTGTTTATGTTAATGAAAAATGGAATGAAACAGAAAATGTTAGAGTGCATCACACATAGTAGAGATAAATATTCTTTTATAAAGCTTTTGTTTCAGTTCGTCTGTGTATAAACTGGGTAAGAATGTAAAATAGTTCTCACTGTGGCACGTGGTTAAAAAAAAATTATAGTTTGACAAGTGTCGGCAAGGATGTAGACAAACTGAAACCCTCATACACTGCTGATGGGGATCTAAAATGGTGCAGTTGCTTTGGAAAAGAGTTGGCAGTTCCTCAAAAGGTTAAAGATATAATTATTGTATGACCTAGCAATTCCACAATTCCACTCCTAGGTATGTATGTATGTATGTATGTATGTATGTATGTGTGTGTGTATCTCCAAGAGAAATGAAAATACATATCCACATATAAACTTGTCCACGAATGTTTCTGAAAGTGGAAACATTCCCAATGTTCATCAACTGATGAACAGATAAACAAAATGTGGTTTATCCATATGAAGGTATATTATTCAGCCATGAAAAGTACTGATACATGCTACAACATGGATGAACCTTGAAAAAATTATACCAAGTGAAAGAAACCAGTCACAATAGAGTACATATTGTATGATTTCATTGATAGAAGATGTCTAGAAGAGGCAAATCTACAGAAACAGAAAGTAGAGTAGTGGTGGCCTACCACTTGGGGGTGGGGGAAAAGGTCTGACTGCTAATGGTTATGGGGTTTTTCCAGGAAGTGATGAAAATGTTGTAAAATGGATTGTGGTGATAGCTGCACAACTCTGTTAATATACCACAAACCATTGAATTGCATACTTTAAATAGGTAAATTGTATGTTACATGAATTATGTTTCAATAAAACTGTTATTTAAAAAAATTATAGTTTGAAAGTCACTAGACTAGATGAGAGATATCACTGAGGTCCCTGAGAATTCTCAGTGTACCTCCATACAGGGCTCACTTCACCCATCCTCCCACAATGGTTATTTGGAGGCAGGGCAGTAAGTTATGATGGAAACACCAGCTGACTCCAATTCTGATTCCAGTGCTAACCAGATGCATGGTGACCTCTTTGTACTACCCTCTTCTTCTATGTAAAATGAGGATGATAACCTACCCTACAGGGTTGTTCTAAACATAAAAGGAGATAATAAATGTATACCATGCCTAGCACATAGCTTGAGGTCACAGCCCGATCTTGTCAGTCTCCGTATGCCTCCGTGTCTAAGACACATTCAATAAACATTATTCCAGAGGCTTCACTAACAGGATACATATTTGGGCTTAGTTTACTTGTCACATTGTCTTAACAAGGCCTATGTCATTAGACTCTGATAAAAAATAATTCATAAATGTAATTTTTGCTTCAGCTGTTTGACTTTTTTTAGTGCAAAAATTACTCTCTTTATAATATTGTATAATGGAAAGAAATTAGTGGTCTCTTTAAAACATTGAAATTTTAATTACATAATTATTAGAAAAGCAACCCATCCCTTCTCAAATGTTTGTTTTGGGCACTTTGAGCAATTACTTTTTGTAGTTTCTATTCAGAAGTCAAATTAGGGGAATTCCCTGGCTGTCCAGTGGTTAGGTCTCCACGCTTGCACTGCAAGGGGCATGGGTTCGATCCCTGGTCGGCGAACTAAGATCCCACAAGCCTCACGGCATGGCCAAAAAAAAAAAAAAAAGTCTATTGAGCACTTGAAATGTGACTAGTTTGTATTGAGATCTTCCGTAAGTGTAAAATACATACCAGATTTTATTTAACAACATAAATGGGAAAAGAATTTGAAAAAGAACAGATACATGTTTATGTATAACTGAATCACTTTGCTGCACCTGAAACTAACACAACACTGTTAACCAACTATACTCCAATATAAAATAAAAAGTTAAAAAAGTCAAATTAGGGGCTTCCCTGGTGGCGCAGTGGTTAAGAATCCACCTGCCAATGCAGGGGACACGCATTCGAGCCCTGGTCTGGGAAGATCCCACATGCCGCGGAGCAACTAAGCCCGTGCGCCACAACTACTGAGCCTGAGTGCCTAGAGCCCATGCTCTGCAGCAAGAGAAGCCACCACAATGAGAAGCTCACGCACTGCAACGAAGAGTAGCCCTCTCTCACTGCAACTAGAGAAAGCCCACATGCAGCAACGAAGAGCCAACACAGCCAAAAATAAAAATAACTAAATAGAATTTTTTAAAAAGTCAAATTAAACATTACTCACTTTTTTAGTATAAACGTAACTAAACTGCAAAGAGGATAAGTCCATATATAAGTGTTGGAATGTGCAATCAAAATTGTTTTTCTTTAATTAGGTCAGTAGTTTTCAAAAATAGTTCCCGCAGCCAAGGTGTAATCCGTCAGCGTCCCTCCCATTTCCCCACACCGCCACCCTCCTTCACCCTCCTCCTTCCTTTTGGGGAACGTCTCCTCCGCTGGTCTCAACAAACACTTCAAGATGCCATTTTCTTCACTGTCTAGCTTCCTTGGTCAGAGTGACTGGTCAAGGGATGAGTCTGCTCATCATAAACAATTAGGTGGAAATATACAATATACAAAACAGAAGTCTCTACCTGCTCTTAACCACCCCTTCTCCCAAGCCAATTCTACTTCCCAAAGGTAACCTCTGTCACAGTTTGGAGTAAAGATTTTCTGATATTGCCTATACATGTTAATAACAGCAAACACATAGTACTATGTGTCAGTCACTGTTCTAAGCATTCAGTACACATTATCTCATTTTATCTTCACAACAGCTCAAGAGGAAGCTATTATCACTATGCTTATCTTACAAATGAGAAAACTGAGGCACAGAAGAAGTTAACACACATCACACGTGAACACACATTTTAAAAAACTGTAATGGTTTTATGTTGATGTGCTATTCAGTAATTATTTCTTCTTGGACATCTTCCCACATTAAGATGTACAGGTCAGATCTACCTCAACCTTTCAGTACCACATACTATTTCACTCTGCATTAGTTTATGACTTATTGAATGAGGCCTGTGTCAATGAACATTTATGTTGTTTTAGGTTCTTCATTTTTAAGAACAAGACTGCAGTGAAGATGCTTCTACTATTGCCTACTTTTAGGTGTGCATCTAAGGTGTAACTTCCTAAAACAGCATTTCATAGGTTCAAAAGACCTATGTATTAAAAATTTTAATAGACATTTCCAAATGTTCCTCAAAAAAAGTTGCAACAATTTATATATAATTTTGCATCAATGTATATTTGAACCATTAGCTATATGAGAAAGCTTATTCTCTACATCCTTGTGAATGTTGAGCATTATTTTTTTAAGATTTTTTTTTAATGTGTACCATTTTTTAAAGTCTTTATTGAATTTGTTACAATATTGTTTCTGTTTTATGTTTTGACTTTTCGGCCAGGAGGCATGTGGGATCTTGGCTCCCCCACCAGGGATTGAACACCCACCCCCTGCACTGAAAGGCAGAGTCTTAACCAGTGGACCACCAGGGAAGTCCCATACTGAGCATTATTAATCACTTTTATTTTTTCCAATCTGCTAGATATGTGAAAAATGGTACATTATTGTTTTAGTTTTTATTCTTTTAATCATAAGGAAGGTTGAGCATATTTTTAAATGTATATTGGCCACTTAATACACTTACTTTTTGAAACTACATTTATTTTTAAAAGGTCATTTATAAATTGTTTATTATCTCTACAACTTAATTACTTTTTAAGTTTGCACAAGGACCTTCTGAATATCATGTGTAACTCCTTGTACAATTCAAATTGCCTCTCACAGCAGCTGTCTTTCCTGGTGTCTGATTCCTATCCAGATCTCATTAATATTCTTTCCAAATAGAAATGTTGCTTCACTATACAGATGAGATCTTCGTTTCTGTAGAGTTCTCTTCTGTAGGGCACCCACCCCTTGACTGCTCATCAATATTCCCAGCACAGCAAAACCCTGTGAGAAGCCTGACTGACACTATGTGACAATCCAGGCATCAAGATCACTCTCTGTGGTTATGCTTCAGCTGCTACCCTCAACTAGCCAGTCTAAGGCTTCTTAGTCGTGTGAGGGGAAGGGTGCTCTGAATATCAAGATCATCTTTGGAATCTGAATCTCTCATGCGGAGTCCAAACACATCTAATTTTTCTGAAAAGGGTCCCCTATGATTCCAATGTAAAAACAACTTTGGGAGTGCAGTTTTGGCTTGATCCCGGGGTCATTAGGCCAGAGCAGGGAGGCAGACATAGACCCTAATCACCCACCATCTAGATGACTGTGTCAGAATCAGGTAAAAGTTTGAGCCACCTTAGCATAGGGATCAGTTATATGCAAAGACATTCATTCCATTTGATCTTATTCACTTAATCCTTAATGATACCATGAAATAAATACTATTCTCGTCTTTCAGAGGAAGAGGCTCAGAAAGGTTAAATAACTTGCTCAAGGTAACACAGCTAGTAAGTGGCAGAGCCAGGATTTGAAAAAGTCTGACAGACCCTAATGTCCGTGCTCTGACGATTTACTGAAAATCACATCCTCCCTGTATCTGGGGGTGGTCTGGGCCACTCTCAAAGTGTCTCAAAACTAGAAATGGAAACGGCTGTGCCACATACCCCAGCCTGTTCCACCTCTAAGTCAATTCTGCCCCAGTTTCTTTCAGCTCAGGTCCACATCTTGAGTCTACCACTTATCGATTTATTTATTTATTTTTTGGCCACACCACCCAGCTTGCGGGATCTTAGTTCCCCAATCAGGAATTGAACCTGGGCCCACTGGCAGTGAAAGCACCAAGTCCTAACCACTGGACTGCCAGGAATTCCCAACCACTTATCTATTAAGTAAAATTAGGAAAATCACTCTAAGCCTTAGTTTCATCATCTCTAAGATGTTCCTTTAGCTTAGTGCTAAAATAACTGCTTAATAAATATTGACAGTAGTGGTAGTAATAACAATAGCTACAAAAAAAAAAACAAAAAAAACAAAAAAAACAAAAAAAAAAAAAAAAGAAAAAAAAAAAAAAAAAAAAACAATAGCTAACATTCACTGAACATTTACCATGTACTAGATATTGTTTTAATTGTTTTGCAAATATAAATTTATTAATCCTCATAGTAACACACTCAGAATAGGATTGTCCCACTTTACAGGTGAAGAAACTGAGGCCCAGAGAGGTTAAATAAATCCTAGCTCTTACTCATTTTTTAGAAGGCTGGGATGGAAACAAAATGATCTCAAGCACAAAGGATAAACCAGAAATGCAGTTCCAATGCACACTGTACTTCATGGTCTACTTATTTTTGTAAAATCAGCAATTTTAAAAAAAGAGCATCTCTGATGTTGTCTCTGAGAAACTGGTAGTTACAACCAGAAAAACTACAGCTGCTCAAAACCCTGACGCCATTTCTCTGCACCAAAAAGTCTAAACCTCTGTCAAATTATACCTTGAAAGGGCCAAATTTTAGGTGTTCTCAACACCTCTGTAAAAACTCTAAGTTGAAGATGATATAATTATCATTTTCTTACATGCTTCTATTACTTTATTCATTCATTTGAGTATCTTATCTTCTTGTACTTTTGAAACCCACATTAGCTTTTTACATAATTGTGGTAATCTTCACAAAGCTTATTTAGACAGTTTAAAGAGTAACCCCCAATTATGGCCTTTACAAACTGACTTCAGTCTAAAAGTTTTAGGTCATGAAGAACCGACCAAGAACCTTTCTAATCTTTTTTTTTTCTTTAAATTAAGGAATTACCAGATCTAATCCAATTTTAATTCTATCTCTTCTCTCAAATCTAATTTGTTACTTATTCACTAGGTTCTTCTTCCCCCTTCCCCCAAGTTGATAATTAACTCACTGTAAGGAAAAACATAGTCCAATGCAGTGAGGTTTTTTTCCCAGTGTTTTTTCACACATAGCAAGGAAAATGTCTCCAAGTAAGTAGAAAAAACCCAAAACAAACAAAAAAACACAAAACACAAAACAAAACAAAGCCCCCACAGATAATGATGTCAATAACTTCAAATTTAAAGTGAAAATTAGAGAAAAGTACAGTTAATTGGAAAAAGAATATAGAAATTTAGAGTGACTGGGGCCATTACACAAAACATGGATTTACTCTGAATTCCTGTTTCTTCTTTAACCTTTGTACCATTTCATACTTGAACATCAGATGCATCAAATATCAGTTCCTGGTGCAGTGCAGGAGCTCAATAAATATCTGTTATATGAATGAAAAACAGTATTATCCTAGTTCTCAGTTCCCACATATCTTGACAAAGGCCCACCTGCATAATTGAGTGTCTGCCTACGAACTACATACTCCCAGGTCTTGAAAATTACATGCTAATTAAGACACAGTGGCTAATTAAAGAGTCTTCTTTGCAATGTCAAAGCAGAAGAAATATATACACTTATTTAAGAAGGCTGCATCTGTTAAAGATATAACCTCCTTATACCAGTCCTTTGTCCTTAATAATTAATCAAGTTTTCTCCAAATACAGGGCTTCTTAGTTTCACTCCTGGCCATTTCCAGGAAGGGCCTGGCTTCCATTCTTCTTATCTGAAATTTTAGATGATGTATTTTTTTCAGGACTTGCTCAATCTTAAAAGCCAGTTCAGATCAATTTAACCAATCCCTTCAAGTAGGAGAATTAAAACGGGTTTACTGAAAAGTGACTCTTCTCTAGGCAAGTTCTCTAATCTTCCCCTTCTGTAAAAATCTGAGAAGCTAACCCAGAACAATGCTTTAATCAAGGACAAGCATAGCTGAGGCTGGTCACATAAAGAATTACCAAATCACACAGTCACAGAAGTGATAAAATTTTGCTACTTATGTGAACCAATGCTATGCATCATATTTCTTAAGGACTGGTTACAAACATATTAATGTTAATGATTTAATTACATTTTAATGTTTACCTTCTAAAATTACATCAAATTATGGTGCTGTTTTTAAAAATCCATTGAGAGCATTTATTGAGTAGTGGTCTTTTATTCACCATGGGAAAGTCAATCAGCTCCTTTGGGTAGGTTTCAGTTTCTTTATCTCAAAAACAGATAATAATTCATAAGGGATGGTTATGAGGATTAAGTGAGAAAATAAAAGTATAACTACTTTGAAAAGTATAAATTGCTATAAAAACTATTATAATTTTTAATAAAATTTCAAGCCAGTTTCAAGGAAAAAAATTAATGGGATTAAAAATTATTTTACCCAATGAGGAGAAATTGGAAAAAAATTAGAACTGATTACTTAACATTGTCTGGTTTGGCTAGATGTTAACAAGAAACCCCTTG
Organism: Hyperoodon ampullatus; assembly: GCF_949752795.1. Taxonomy (NCBI): domain Eukaryota; kingdom Metazoa; phylum Chordata; class Mammalia; order Artiodactyla; family Ziphiidae; genus Hyperoodon; species Hyperoodon ampullatus. The sequence continues at coordinate 55,994,359 of NC_136924.1, forward strand.
GTTAATTAAGACTGTTGCTAAAAACTTCTCTAATCAATACACTGTCCTATTTCAGGGCATATAGTAAGCATAATGAAAATAATTTCATCTTTCCTTGAGGATTCTAGGTAGCTTTCTTATTTTTCTCCTAGAGAAGGAAAGCAGAATAAAATCTCTGGTTGCTTGAAAATTCTAGTCAGTTGGTTCTAGTTGTGCTATACTTGCTTTTAAAAATGTAATGAGAGCTAATAGACTAGTACTGGCCAGCAGTAATAACCCTGAAAGTAGACGCTGACAGTGGTAGTAAAATAGTGGCCTGGATCCTGGGAACATCTTGGAAAACCTGCACTCAGGTGGAACTGAATCCTGCCTATCACAGTATCCAAACCTTTGTCCTGCTACCTTCAGAAATCCTCAGAGACTGCTACCTGATTTGAACCCTGATGGAAATATCTCAAGCTGTTGTCCATTAAAAAAAAAAACCCACAACAAAACTTTGGATTGCAAACCAAAACAAGACTTGTTAAAAGGAGAAGTCTCTCTTCAAGGCTCATTCATTCATTCAACAAATATTTGAGCACTTACCATGTGTCAAGCAGTGCTCTATTTGCTCAGGATATGACACTAAAAGCGACAGACAAGGTCTCTGCTCTCATGAAGCTTCCATTCCACTGGGGAAGCTGAACAATTAAACACTGTGATTAGTACTGTGAAGGAAATACAAAGAGAGTAACTGGAGTGGTGGTAGGAAAGGGGGCAGATACTTTAGATACTGGCCAGGGAAGGCCTCTTTGAGTGAATGACATTTGAGGTGAAACCTGAATGATGGGGAGGAGACAGGCAACCAGCCAGGTGAAGAGAAGAGATGGGAGAGTTTTCCTGGCAAAGGAAATAGCAAATGCAAAGGCCCTGAGGCAGGAATAATATGGCTAGGGAGTGAGTGAGAAGTATGAAATGATGACAGAGACAGTTTAAATAGGATTTACAAGGAATGGTAGAAGATTTTAATTTTATTCTCAGTGTGATGTGAAGTCAAACATTGTTAGACAATAGTGTTTGCAAGATGAGATATATTTAATGTATTCTATGAGTATTTAATTGCTTATTACATGTATAATGGTTGCAAAATGAAAAGGAAAGGCAAGGTTCTCACACTTGGAAGGTTTACAATCTATTAAGGAAGCAATAACTCATAAATAGTGACAGTACTAAGGTAAAAAACGAAGTAAAAATAAAGTGCCAACTGAAGGCTGGGGAGGGAGCCACTGATTCAAATACAAGACTTTAGAAAAGGCTTCATTTTTTTAAAGTAGCATTTTATTTGAGCTCTTAAGGAAAAAGGATTTAAGGGGGGGCGGGGGGGAAGGGGGGAGTCTGAGGCTGTGGGAACTGCATGAGCAAAGGCACAGAGGCAGGAAAGGACAGGGTGGGTCCAGGAAACTGTGAATCATTGTATGGCTACAGTGCCAGGTGGGTGGGTAGTGATGTGAGAGATAAGCCTGGAAAAATAGGCTGTCAGGGTGTGGGAGTTGGGGTCTTGAATGGCATGCAGAGGAATTTAGACTTGATTTACTTGGGCCTGGTTCCCCTTAAGTATGTAAAAGAATCTCTTCAGGTACTTGTTAAAACTGCAGATTCCCATGCCCCATCCCTCCAGATACACTGATTTGTAAGTCTAGGTGGGACCTAAGAATCTCCTTTTTAAACCAACACCCCAGGTGATTCTGAGACAGATAATCAGGAAACCATACTTTGAAAATCAGTGTTCTATTTTTTTATGACAAGTCTGGACTGAAAGGGAAAAACTGAAGCCAACTCTAAGGATTGCTCAAGGACTCTAACAAAAAAGGGGGAGCTGAATTAGAAGACTGATAAAAGAGCCATTATCACTGTTGGGATAGTATCAACCAAAGCTGGTGATTAAATGTGGGAGGAGAGAAGGACGGAAGTGTTCAACACAACTTTTAGCCTTGTCCTTAGGGAAATTAGGTGGACGCAGGTGCCTGGCGCAGAGGGACCGTCCACATGGTCTACCAGATGTTGGAAATATGGATCTGGGCTCAGAAGATATGCAAAGGCACTAAACATACTGGTTAGGTACTCCAAAGTAAATTCAAGACAAATTAAAGAATATAAAAAGTAAAACCATAAAATTTAGAAGGAAATTGAAGTGAATACTTAACCCATCTCTGGATGGCAAAAGACTTCTGAACATAAAAGCAACAGAAAAATCCCAAAGAAAAAGATCTATAGATAAGAAATAATATACCACATATGAAATTAAAATAACTAAACATTTGACCATAGAACAAAGAATTAATATTCTTAAAACGAAGGGCTTATATGGGAATTCCCTGGTGGTCCAGTGGTTAGGACTCAGTGCTTTCACTGCCAGGGCCAGGTTCAATCCCTGGTTGTGGAACTAAGAGTTAAAGACAAACAAACAAAAAACCGAAGAGCTTACACAAATCACAAAGAAAAAAACACTAAGAATAGTTTCTGTATGGAATAGTGGAAGTTATTAAATAACTTGGCTTGGTAGCTTATCTTGTCATAAAGAGACTTGCTTTATATGCACTAGAGATGATTGGGCTTTGTGGCATAGATCAGCAGGGCTCTTTCGATGTACTTTACCAGGTAATCAAGTGTCAATCTATGCGAGTGCCTAAAAATACCGATTGTTGTAACTTCGATTGTCTTGAGAGTACAAATACATTAAATTGCCCCCAAGCTCCACTAAGCCTTGATACCCCTAGGGAAACTGCCTTTATTGCACCCAGTCTTTCCTTGGCTCTATCTATTTAAAATGTGTGCCGGGATGTTAAAATTAAAATGTGTGGGTTAGGGATGGGACAGAAAATAATTTCACCATGTCTAGTGAGCAGTGGTTCATAAGTCATCCTTTCGATGCATAGGTTGTATGGATTTGGGGATCAATAGCCCAACCCTCTCATTTTACAGATGAGGCTCAGAGAAGATGAATGATTTGCCCAAGATCACCTAAGTGGTTGGTTCCCAACACTAAGTTGGGAATCCTGACTCTTAAGCCAGCACCCTTTCCATTTTGCAGTGCTGCTCCATCCATCACAAGCTCTGGATTCTCAAAATAATGGACATGTAAAACACCATAATGTCAACTTCTATACACTTTCCACTTTAATCATCCACTCATTCAGTTTGGCCTAGTAAAAACCTGTACTCCCTCCGGCAAATCCCCAAATAAATGAAAGAACTCCAAACAAACAAATAAAAAACATAATTAAAATATTAAGACATTTAAAAATGGGAACAGATTAACCAAAAGACAATTCACAGAAATGGAAATGAAGGCCTGAAAAATGTTCACTCTCACTAGTAATTAGAGAAATACAAATTAAATCACTTTTGCTTATCAAATTAGTAAAGATTAAAAAACAAGATTCAGTGTTAACGAAGGATGCACTAAGAGGTCCTCACAATCACTATAGGAGAGAATATTAATCTAGTCATTATGAAAACACAATTTGACAGCAGTACTTTTTAATTTTCATGCCCTTTGACCCAGTAATTAAACTTCTGGGAATCTAACCTAGGGAAATAATGAGTGATTTGTACCAAGATTTATGCATAAATTTGTTCTCAGTTTTTTCACTTATTAATAATGGTGTAAAAATCAAAACACCCAAGTACACAGTTAAATTTCACAACATCAGTACAATAGGGTATTAAACATCCGTTAAAATTGTTTTCAAATAATTTTGATGCCATGGAAAATCATGGCATAATGTAAAGTGGAAAAGCGATACAAAACTCTATCTACTGTAATAAAATGAACCCAGTTACCTGTGTGTTTATGAGAGTGTGTTTGTGTGTATCAAAAGAAAAAAAAAAAAAGACTGAAAGGAAATACACCAAATAGTACTTCTCTGCAGAACAGATTATGGACTATTTTGTCTCCTTCATAATTTATTTTTTTCCCAGGTTTTCTGTAACTAGCATATATAATTCTTATTTTCAAAATATGTATGGATGTTTGTATATGCGAAAATAAAACAAGAATTATATATATAATATGAAAAGAGGTTTTAAAGATGATTAATTTGTAAATCACTCACATTCAGGTGTCAGTTGAAGTCATGGAAATAGATCAGATTGCTCGGGGAGAGAGTATAAGGAGAACAGGATGCTGGACAGGACCATGGCAAACACACACATTTAAGGGGCAAAAAGACTGTGAATTAGTGAAGGAGCATGGAAAGAAATGGTTAGATGGAGAACCAGGTAGAGTCACATCAAGAAAGCCACATGGGGGCTTCCCTGGTGGCGCAGTGGTAGAGAGTCCACCTGCCGATGCAGGGGACGCGGGTTTGTGCCCCGGTCCAGGAGGATCCCACATGCCGCAGAGCAGCTGGGCCCGTGAGTCATGGCCGCTGAGCCTGCACGTCCGGAGCCTGTGCTCCGCAACAGGAGAGGCCACAACAGTGAGAGGCCCGCGTACCGCAAAAAAAAAAAAAAAAAAGAAAGCCACATGAAAGTGGATAGAAAAGTTGTCCACTTGGTCAAATGTTGACAAGTGATGAGGAGGAGGACAGTGACAGGGCCATTAGAGGGAAATCACTGGGTACTACGCATGGACAGATCAGTTTCCTCTAGTGCTGCTGGTGGAAACCAAATCTGAGCAAATATTACCTGTTCAATAAAATTGACTGTGAGGAAAGGAAGTCCTGTGCTTAAATTATTTGCTTAAGCTTCAGTTTATGGGGGAAAAAGGTTGTTGAAATCTAAAACCAAGTAAAAGCATATCAGGATGACTAATCTATGGGTAATGAAACAAAAATTGGCAATACTTTGGTGTACAAGAAAAAGCATGTTTGAGGGATTGTAAAGTTTCCATTTAGTGAGCTCCATTATAGGATAGATAAGGGAAAAAACAGCTCCACACTTGTTACCAGAAGTACAAAAAAGCTGTTATCTTTTTTCCCCAAACATGCAAGTTCTTAGTTTCAGAGCAGTATTAAAGAAATTCTTTAAAAATAAAAATAATGTAAAATTTCATAGTATCATGTTAACTTTTTTTTTTTTTTTTTTTTTTTTGGCCATGCCGCATGGCATGTGGGATCTTAGTTCCCTGAACAGGGATTGAACTTGGGCCCTCCCTTGGCAGTGAGAGTGTGGAGCCAAGGAATTCCCCACGTTAACTTCTTATGACTGGACATGTGAAGTTTCTAGAAACATTTTCAAATATAAAGAAATCATCTGACATGCTAAATAATGTATTTCTTGTTGGGTCAAACCTCGTCCTGTTTATGAAAAGAGGACTGCATTAGCACAATAACTTGACTGAGTCTCAAGGACTTTCCCTCCAGCCACAGAATAAACAAATCAGTATAGCCCTACCAAGAGTACCATTTACCATAGAATCTCAATTCCACAACCATTAAGTAGAAACGACTCAACTTACAACCACTCATTTGTTACTAAAGAACCTTGAAGAGTCTGTGTTAAGTAATTTAACATCACCTGGAGATTACTGTACACAATCCGAAATAAAGTACTTTAACTTCCTATCAAAAAACATACAGTGAAAGACCATACCAACCTTAAAAAAAAAGTCTTTTCTTATGGAAATTCCTGACTTAGGAACCAAGGCACACTTTTTCCTATCTGCAGAGAGTACAATTCCAATCTCAGTGAAAGTCACCTATTTATGAGTGTACGGAATTTAGAATGCCTGAAAACTAGTTTTGCTGTCAACATAAATAATGACAAATTCTCCCAATTTTTGGTTAGGTGGCCTTTTATGGCAAAGATGTCTAATGATCTCCCACACTCTCAACATTCTTTTGTGTCTGTGTTGTATATATGTCTTTGATGAACCTTTCTGATACAGAAGCTCTAAATGTTGAAAAATACCAGAGGAGGGACTTCCCTGGTGGCGCAGTGGTTAAGAATCCACCTGCCAATGCAGGGGACATGGGTTCGAGCCCTAGTCCGGGAAGATCCCACATGCCGCAGAGCAATTAAGCCCGTGAGCCACAACTACTGAACCTGCGCTCTAGAGCCTCAAGCCACAACTACTGAAGCCCGCGCGCCTAGAGCCCGTGCTCCGCAACAAGAGAAGCCACCGCAATGAGAAGCCCACGCAACGCAATGAAGAGTAGACCCTGCTCGCCACAACTAGAGAAAGCCCGTGGGCAGTAACGAAGACCCAATGCAGCCAAAAAAATAAAATAAATAAATAAATTTATAAAAAAACCAAAAAAACAAAAGAAAGAAAAATACCAGAGGAAATCCAGATATTTGAAACCCTAAGAGGAACAATAATTAAAATCTGTACTTGAAAACATAAGTAAACAACAAAATCATTGTAGATACACAAAATACATGCAAATACCTACTGTCTTTCCAAAATTTCCTGGTGGGACCACTTTCCTAGAGCGTGAACAGAGAGAAACAATGTCAAAGGAGATAAGAAATGTGTCCATCAAGTACCATGGCTCATTGCCAAATGAAACAACCATCATCTGTATTATTAACTCAAAATCTCTATTTTATTTTTTTTACCATCTTTGTTGGAGTATAATTGCTTTACAATGTTGTGTTAGTTTCTGCTGTATAACAAAGTGATTCAGCTATATGTACACATATATCCCCATATCCGCTCCTTCTTGTGCCTCCCTCCCACCCTCCTCATCCCACCCCTCTAGGTGGTCACAAAGCACCGAGCTGATCTCCCTGTGCTATGCAGCTGCTTCCCACTAGCTATCTGTTTTACATTTGGTAGTGTATATATGTCCATGCCACTCTCTCACTTCGTCCCAGCTTACCCTTCCCCCTCCCCGTATCCTCAAGTCCATTCTCTACGTCTGCGTCATTATTCCTGTCCCGCCCCTAGGTTCATCAGAACTATTTTTTTTAATCTCTATTTTAAAAATGAAAAACATAATCATATAGAAGGGACTGTGGCATGTTCATCCTCTATATACTAGAACACTGGCACACTGTAGGCAGTTACTAAATGCCTGCAGTTTATGAAGAACACTGCAGACTACCACAGACTTCAGATCATTAAAACTCTGCAAAGAATCTTCAAACATTTCTGACCCTTTCCTCCTCCATCCTGTCTCCTGCTCCAAAAAAAAAAGAAAAGAAAAGAAAGAGAAAGAAAGAAAGAAAAAGACATTTTGAGGGTACCTTAGCAAGAAAAAGTATCCTCTGTCATCAAGATGTGCTGTTAATAGAATTGTTTTCACTTCTGGAACTTTCTTTTCTTAGAATTATTAGGTGGTTAAAATTTGGCCCACCTTTAACCAGAATCTGGAACAAAGCTTGAACGTACCAAGCTAAACAAAGCTACACAATGGACCAAGTTTTACAAAATGGCACTGCTTTGCTAATGTTGCCAATACACTATTCTCTTCCCAGAGGCTCTAGAGTTCAGGGACTACATGGTAACAACACTTCTAGGCCCAATTCAGAACTGTGAAAATAGCTCCACCAACTATTTACTGAACTACATAGAATTAATGACAAGTCCTAATCCCATTATCAAAAGGCCATAATGTTGACAGAACATAAGGTAAGGAATATGACTGACACAAATACATGGACTGAAGAGAATCACTCACTATTGCTCAAAGGTTTTTGTTATTGTTGTTGTTTATTTTGTTTTGTGTTCCAGGAAAAGCAGAAGAGGGAATTTTTTAAAACTGTATTCTCTATGCTCCTACAGCACTCTGGGTTGATCTCTAGTATAGCACTGGCCTCACTAATCTCTAAGTTGTATCTATTGACCTGCCTAACCCATTTGATTTTAAGCTATTTTAGAGTAAGAACATTTAGAACTTTGAATCCACAGGACTGACAATACAAGAGGCACTCAATAAATGTTTTGTCCAAAAAAATGAAACGAGTTCTTAAAGTGATTACCTAGTATCATGTTACGTGTTGTTCTATCAATGCAAAACAAAGAAATACATATGCACACACTCGTTTTTGAAGGTCTACCTAAAACATGATCATCCTTCAACCAGGCTATAACTCCACAGGAGCTTAGGAAATGCTCATTGAGGGTCATCTTCTTTTGTGCCTACATCAGACCTCAGAAGAAAGTGTTATTTCATGGTTTCTAAAATACTTATTTGTGAATAGTATTAATAACTATGCAAATGAAAAGTATTCCATTTAACCACTTAAATCAAGAGCAAAAGAAAGAACACCTAATGCAAAAGAAGACCTCTCCCCTTTTAAAGGGTCACTGTCTTAAGGGCTGATAACTCCCTAAGTATCTTTGACTAACTTGAAAAGTCAAGTCAATAGAACCATCTGGATTAGGCAGACTTCTGAAAGCTGGAATTAGGTGAAAGATAATAGTATTTCAAATATCTCTCACCAGGATTGTAAGCACCAGTAAGGAGGTAAGGAAGGGTGCCAGATGGTTAGCTCCTAGCACCTACAGCTTCAGGCTTAGTAGCCAGGGGTGTACAGTTACCTTATATTAACACCCACGTATTGACAGGTGCCAGCGATATGTACACGATAGCGATTCTGGGGTGACACATCCAGCTGTAAGGACTGCTATATTATCAACATATCTCAAAAGGCTGAATGGAAGGGGAGAAAAATCGAAGAGGGAGAGAATGGCTAAAAATGGAGAATGGAAAAGAGCAGTTGAATTATTAGAATATTTCCCTGGGAGACTATTTTGAATTTTGATGAACTGCCGCTTTCCTACACCACACCAAAAAACTATACATAGTTAGAAAGGAGTGTTCTTGTTGGAAGAGGAGGGGATCCTATCAGTTCCCGCCCTCAGGCAGCAAAAGCTCCGCTCTACATAATTACTCCAACCCCAGCGCAGTACCCAGAAGTGAGGAAAGAGCAAAGGATCAGCAGCTCCTCCACTCCCTTTCTCGAGGGGGAGGGGTTCACGCTCCTGTGTTCCCCCCACCCCCAAAAGTCGCGGGAGAAAGAGGGTGTGGAGGGAATTCGAGGTCTCCGCGCACTCTCCGGCTGTGGAGGATGTGGAGAAAGAAGGCCCTTACCTGGCTAACAGCGGTCTTTTCTCTGCGCTGCTACCAGCCCTGCTACGGGTCCCTGGCGCTTTGCCTTGCGCACCTGTCGCGACCCAGCTGCAACACCTACAGCTCCCTGCGGCCCCGCCCCGGTCCGGCTCAGAGCCCCGCCCAAGACCCCGCCCACCGGCTCGGGGGCGCGCACGTCAGACCGTCTCCCGCGCGACCTCGTGGTGAGCGTGCGCGCCGCCGGCTGCGTGCTCCTCCTCACGGCTGCTCGCGTTGCTCTGCGGTGCGTCGTCGGCGTGGTGAGGGGCGTGGCTGCTTTTTCCATGCACCGTGTCTCGCTCTTTGTTCTTTGAGGGTTCGACGCACTTGCACGACCTAGAGCTCTGTGCTTCTGTACTTTGGCTTTAACCCGCTGACTCAGAGCTTTTACAGTTTGACTCAAGAGCGACTAGGAGGTTTGTCCTAGGTTCAAGTGTAGGCCAGTCACCAACCAGGTTCCTGGTGCTTTTGGGGTAAGTTCTGTGCAGGGAGGGTGTTCTAGAGGAGGCCGTGGCGTGTAGTGGAAAGAGCTATAAATTCATCCTGGCTCCACCGCTTGAAGTTCAAGTCGCCTCACCTCACTAGAGCAGAGTTTCTTCATGTAAATGAAGGGGTTGTACAAGGGCAGATCTTCAAGTTCTCCAACAGCTCTAGCCGTTATCATTCCTTCATTTAGAGCTGTGCTCTAAAGGTTTAGCGTACGTCGGGAGGCCTAGCACTTGGCCATCCTGCCCGCACATTTTGCCCCAGGTACGTGTGGCTGCATGAGGGCCCTTCGAGAATGTCCTTTCCTTTTTCTGCGCCCCACGTGTAGTAAGGTTTCAAACCACAAGTTTTCTTAAGCTTTTCAGAATTCATGTAGGTCGATAAACACTATGCGGGGCTCGTGGTAGTAAACACCTGTATTTACACTTCCTAAAGCAGTTAACGAAGATTTCTAATAAATTTCCAATGGCAGATGATGGATAGACCAATCAGTTGTTTTCTTATTCCTTCAGATACCCAGCCCAGACTAGGTATTCTGAATAGGTATCAAGCATCAAGATTCATATTCCCGTGCTGCCTGACAGTTTTGTTAGAGACTTCTGGCAAATATATAGGATGGTACTGCAGAAAATGCATTCTATTACCTGTGGAGTTCCCCTAGTATATATCACTCCCCCTCCCCTTTTTTAAACAAGCCAATAAAGGCCCTTATTCTCTGCTAAGAAGATTAAGAAGCCAAACCAGGGTCAGAAGTTTGGACCTAGATTTGAATCTTGACTCAGTCACTTGTCAGGCAAATTACTCCTTGCTCTCCTGGCCTCTTGAAAATAGAGCTAATAGTACACCACAGTTGGCTTTTACCAGTTTGCAAGGCTGATTGCTATTTTGGGGGGGGGATTTTATGAGCTAGTTGTTAAGCATAACCACTGTTAAAATCAAATTATATAAGTTAACAAATATGTTCAAAACAGGTAATAAATACTTAAAACATCACTTTTTAAAACTTCATTTTACTAATTATTCTTAAGGTTGTCTATGGTATCTGTAGGATGGAAATACTATATTATGTTGTATGTGTTTCTGCCCAACTCTGTTCATGTTTGTATGTTTGTCACATATGTAGCATGAAATTGGCTGCAATAGGAGTATTTACACCATGGAAATTGGCAAATGCTACAAATCAGGGCTTGGTTTATTGTTGATTTTCTAGGCCAAGTGTTTGCAATTTTTTCTGTAAATAGCCGATTAGTAAATATTTAAGGCCTTCTAGTACATATGGTCTTTGTCACAACCGCTCAACTCTTACATTAAAAGTGCGCATGGCTATGTTCTAATAAAGCTGTATTTATAAAAACAGGCAGTAGGGCAGTGGAGAAAATATTAATAATGCAGAACTAAACTTAACAGTGTATCACATCTGTGGCCTTGACATTGTGAGTAGCACAAAAGGTTAAGAAAGTATTGTTCCAGTATTCAAAACTGTTATCCAGTTCAGTAAAGAAGCTGCTCATGTCACTGACATATGAATGAAGCTCCAACAGTGAAGTTCACTGTTTTGCTTTTTTCTTACTACTTAATTAAACAAAAATATCAGTCAGCATCCTTGTCCAAACTACACTTCTTTGGCAGTGATGTGAGCATCTTTTTTGCTGAATCAAATCATAATCAAGAACTTTTTCTTTTTAGGATTAATCGTTATACTATTACAGTTGGGTCTTACTGTAGAACATAATCAAGAATTTATTCATAGTCTGATTTTGTGAGATATTGTTGGAAAAAAATTAAAACTGATAGTAGATATTTAAGAAACAACAAGTCACACTGAAGGTATAGGTAAACACCAAAAAGCACAGTTAGTATTTTAGTTTAAAATTCATGCTAAAGACTCCACTAAAACACAAAGTCTGTTGTGTTTCTATACAGTAGCAGTGAACTATCAGAAAGAGAAATGAAGAAAACAATCCCATTTACAACTGCATCAAAAAGAATAAAATACTTAGGAATAAATTTAATCAGGAAGGTGAAAAACCTATATATTGAAAACTATAAGACAGGGGTTTCCCTGGTGGTGCAGTGGTTGAGAATCTGCCTGCCGATGCAGGGGACATGGGTTCGTGCCCCGGTCTGGGAAGATCCCACATGCCGCGGAGCAACTGGGCCCGTGAGCCACAACTACTGAGCCTGTGCGTCTGGAGCCTGTGCTCTGCAACGAGAGGCCGCGACAGTGAGAGGCCTGTGCACCGCGATGAAGAGTGGCCCCCACTTGCCACAAGTAGAGAAAGCCCTCGCACAGAAACGAAGACCCAACACAGCCATAAATAAACAAACAAACAAATAAATAAATAATTTTTTAAAAACTATAAGACATTAATGAAAGAAATGGAAGAAGACACAGATAAATGGAAAAATATTCCATGCTCATGGATTGGAAGAATCAATATTGTTAAAATGTCCATACCACCCAAAGCAATCTACAGATTCAGTGCAATTCTTATCAAAATCCCAATGGCATTTTTCAAAGGAATAGAAATAATCCAAAATTTGAATGGAATCAAACAAAACAAAACAAAACAAAACAAAAAACAAACAAAAAACCTGAATAGCCAAAGCAATCTTGAGAAAGAAGAACAAAGCTGGAGGCATCACACTCCCTGACTTTATATTATAAAGCTATTGTAATTAAAACAGTATGGTATTGGCCTAAAAACAGATGCATAGATCAGTGGAACAGAATAGAAAGCCCAGAAATAAACCCATGCATATATGGTCAATTAACATATGACAAAGTTACCAAGAATATGTAATGGGGAAAGGATAGTCTCTTCAATAAATGGTGTTGGGGAAGCTGTCTTACACCATAAACAAAAATTAGCTCAAAGGGATTAAAGACTGGAATGTAAAACCTGAAACCATAAAACTACTAGAAGGAAAAATGCAGGCAGTAAGCTCCTTGACATAGGTCTGGTGATGATTTTTTGAATCTGATACCAAAAGCAAAAATAAATAAGTGGGACTGTATCATCCTAAAAAGCTTCTGCACAGCAAAGGAGACCATCAACAAAATGAAAAGGCAACATACTGAATGGGAGATAATATCTGATAAGGATGTAATATCCAAAGTCTATAAAGATACAACTCATACAGCTCAACAGCAAAGAAAAAATCCAATTAAAAAACGGTAGAAGATTTGAATAGACATTTTTCAATAGAAGATGTACAGAAGGTAAACAGGTACATGAAAAGATGCTCAACAGCGTTAATCATCAGGGAAGTGCAAATCAAAACTGCAATGATATATCGAAAGCTCACACCTGTCAGAATGTCTGTTATCAAAAAGACAAGAGATAACAAGTATTGGTGAGGATGTGGAGAAAAGGGAACCCTTGTACATTGCTGGTGGGAATGTAAATTGGTGCAGCCACTGTGGAAAACAGTATGAAGATTCCTCAAAAAATTAAAACTAGACTTACTGTATATTACAGCAATTCTACTTCGGAGTATTTTTCCAAAGAAAATGAAAACACTCAAAAAGACATATGCACCCCCATGTTTATTGCAGCATTATTTACAAAAACCAAGATATGGAAACAGCCTAGGTGTCTATCAATGGATGGATGGATAAAGAAAATGTGGTATATATACAATGGAATATTACGCACCCATGAGAAAGAATGACATCTTGCCATTTGTGAAAAGATGGATTGAACTTGAGGGCATTATGCTAAGTGAAATAATACAGAAAAAGACAAATACTGTATGATCTCTCTTACATGTGGATCTTTAAGAAAAAAAAACAAAAAAACAAATTCATAGATATAGAGAGCAGATTAATGGTTGCCAGAGGCGGGAATGGGGGACAAATGGGTGAAGAGAGTCAAAAGGTTAAAAAAAAATTGATGTAAAACAGGCATATATATGCATATTTATATATACACATATTTTTATATATACTAATGTATATGACATAGGTATATAATATATATAAAAACACAGATGCGTACCTATTATTTCTAAAATAATGGAAACAAAATATCACTTTCTAAATCTTTTAGATGAAACCAAATAGTAGCATATTCTTAGAAGTTTGCATTAAAAAAATTAATATCCAAAGCTAAGAATACCATCTGTGACTTATTTTTACCCAGCTCTACATTTATAAGCAGGGTACAAAATATTGGTTTAGCTAATTACAATGTAGTAAAAAATTTTAATTAAAAAATAAAATTTATGCTATTTCTAAAATCATATTAAAATTATTTTTAAAAATTTTGTTAACCCCCAAGTAGTATTGTGAATTTTACTAACTTAAGATTATTTTCAGATTCAGATCCTTAAAATGCCAAAGTAACTGGGTTACTTATTAAGTTTTTTAAATCTAATGAAGTTTAAAATAGACACAGAAAATGATAGGAGTGAAAATTGTGGGATACCTAAGCTAATGGAAAAAAATTTCAAAGTTGTTGAACAACTGGTCATTGAAGAAACACCATCATGGTTAGCAAAGGAAGTAGATAACCTTGTGCTTCCAGATTGCTGGAATGAAAAGACAAGTGTTTATGTTTTCAGAGCAGTACAAATTGCTTGAAATAAAAGAATATAAACTAGTATGTAAGGATTGTTTGATATTTCAGCGTTAGGGAGGGAGAGCAGAAAAGCATGTTCATATGTCCAAGGAATGGAGGGCATATGGAGTAACCCCAAATGGTACTAATAAAACTACTAGGCACACTTTTCTAAAAAAAAAAAATTAGGGAATATGATTTTCCTAAAGACTGCACTAAAATTCACGATTTGTTAAAAGAATCAACTAATGACTCAGTTTGCAATTTAGTGTATAAACTAAATAATAAAAATATTGATACTATCATAGAAGTTTTTAATACTCTTCACAGTTTAGTAAAACATAGTAGGCCTTTATCTGATAGTGAGGGCAGCAATAAAGTTGAAAGAGGAAAATGGAATAGACACAGACAATTGTTTACATGCAACAAGAACAGCAGACCATATTGCAAAAGAAATTATATGAAGATATTTAAGAATATTATAGAAAAGAATGCCAAATAGGTACTGTAATTGGTCATGCATCTATACGTTTGAAGAAAAGAACCTAGTGATTTATCTCCAGTGCACAGTTGAATCAGTTTCTGTATTGGTAATGGTATTTGTTGCTTGTGTCAGCCACAACAGAGTGTATTTCTAATACATTATTGTCCACTTTAAGTGATTGTGGCCTTGATAATATTTGAAAGCAAACTTAATTGCATTTTGTTCTAATGGTGCTTGTACAATAGTAGAAAGGAAGTCTGGAATAGCTGCAAATTTGTTATAAAATTTTCCTGAAGCCATTATTTGGCACTAAGTCATCAATTGCAATTCAGTATTTGAAATAGAAGTCAACTTTTAAAAATATTCTGGATAAAATTTATTCTGTTTATCACCAATCTAACAAAAATAAAATTGATTGGAAACTGTAGCTAAAGAACTTGAAATTGAGATTATGAAAACTGCTCTATAACACCACATTGTAAATCAACTACAGTTTAAAAAAAAAACTGATCTAGTACTGAGATTGAGATGGGTGGCACGTAGTTTACAAACTGCCACTGCTGTATGTCATGCATATACTTCATCATATATGCATTTTTCTCATTCTTTTTATTCTGGTTTGGCAAAGAGATTAGCTAAGATTAATTTCTTACAAGACCTTGTTTGTTTGTTTTATTTTTTTTGAATTTTATTTTATTATTATTATTATTATTATTATTTTTTTTTTTTTGCGGTACGCGGGCCTCTCACTGTTGTGGCCTCTCCCGTTGCGGAGCACAGGCTCCGGACGCGCAGGCTCAGCGGCCATGGCTCACGGGCCCAGCCGCTCCGCGGCACATGGGATCCTCCCAGACCGGGGCACGAACCCGTATCCCTTGCATCGGCAGGCGGACTCTCAACCACTGCGCCACCAGGGAGGCCCTATTATTTTTTTATACAGCAGGTTCTTATTTGTTATCTATTTTATACATATTAGTGTATACATGTCAATCCCAATCTCCCAATTCATCACACCACCATCCCCACCACCCCCACTTTCCCCCCTTGGTGTCTATACGTCTGTTCTCTACATCTTTGTCTCTATTTCTGCCCTGCAAGCCGGTTCATCTGTACCATTTTTCTAGGTTCCACATATACGCATTAATATACGATATTTGTTTTTCTCTTTCTGACTTACTTCACTCTGTATGACAGACTCTAGGTGCATCCACCTCACTACAAATAACTCAGTTTCATTTCTTTTTATGGCTGAGTAATATTCCATTGTATATATGTGCCACATCTTCTTTATCCATTCATCTGTCGATGGGCATTTAGGTTGCTTCCATGATCTGGCTATTGTAAATTGGGGTGCATGTGTCTTTTTGAATTATGGTTTTCTCTGGGTATATGCCCAGTAGTGGGATTGTTGGGTCATATGGTGATTCTATTTTTAGTTTTTTAAGGAACCTCCGTACTGTTCTCCATAGTGACTGTATCAATTTACATTCCCACCAACAGTGCAAGAGGGATCCCTTTTCTCCACACTCTCTCCAGCATTTGTTGTTTGTAGATTTTCTGATGATGCCCATTCTGACTGGTGTGAGGTGATACCTCATTGTAGTTTTGATTTGGATTTCTCTAATAATTAGTGATGTTGAGCAGCTTTTCATGCACCTCTTGGCCATCTGTATGTCTTCTTTGGAGAAATGACAAGACCTTGTTTTTTAAATTTTATTTTTGGCTGCATTGGGTCTTCGTTGCTGTGTGTGGGCTTTCTCTAGTTGCGGCGAGCAGGGCTACTCTTTGTTGCAGTGTGTGGACTTCTCATTGTGGTGGCTTTTGTTTTGGATCATGGACTCTAGGCGCACAGGCTTCAGTAGTTGTGGCACGTGAGCTCAGTAGTTGTGGCTCATGGGCTCTAGAGTGCAGGCTCAGTAGTTGTAGGCTTAGTTGCTCCGCGGCATGTGGGATCTTCCTGGACCAGGGCTTGAACCTGTGTCCCCTGCATTGGCAGGCGGATTCTTAACCACTGCACCACCAGGGAAGCCCAAGACCTTGTTTTAATGATTGATATTCTTCGAGATTTTTCATTACTTTCAATTGCATTGCAATGAAGATCAACTACTATTCAGAAAGTTAAAAAAAATTAAATGCATCATAAAAGCTTTAGAAAATTTAAAATTCGTATTAGAAAGCATGACTCTCATGTCAGAGATTTAAGTCAGATAAGTTTAAAGACATTCCATTTATTTTTTTCAACTTTTTTTTTTTTTTTTGCTGCACTTCATGGCCTGTGGGATCCTAGTTCCTCCACCAGGGATCGAACCCACACCCCCTGCACTGGAAGCACAGAGCCTTAACCACTGGACCACCAGGCAAGTCCCAAGACATTCCGTTTAATAAAAATAAATTTGAAGCTCTGCCTAGAAGTGTGTTACTAAAAAGTAATGAATTTATGTCTTTTATTAGAAACAAAGCATTTTGAATTATTTTGATTTATTAGAACCATCTCCTTGGCCTTGTGAGGAACTAACTTCACCATGGATCGCTGGTGGGGGAAAATTGTATTATTTAAGTGAAATTTTAAACATGAAATTTTCAGGGATTTGTAGATAATAATGTAGAATTAAACAATGTTACAATCCCTGCAACTATTCAAAAAGCTAAAAAAAACCCCACTATTGCAATCAATAGTGATAAAGCTGAAAAAAGCTTCATTTTAATGAATTTGTATGAGGTGAGAAATGGTAGTTCAGTAGTAGGTCATGTATCAAATTTAATGACAAGAAATTTATTGGGAAAAGAGCAGATTGGGATCATCAAATGATGCTTATACCATGACCCTTTGCTTTCCTCCTGTATTGGGTCCTTCATTTCTTCACTCCTGATTTCTCAACATTTGCACCATTGACATTATTTATTCTTTATTGTGAGGGACTATCCATATTCATATGTGTAACTAATTCATTTTTAAATGCTTTGAAGTATTCCATTGAAACATATATCACTGCTGGATATTTACATTATTTCCATTTTTTCACTTTATAAACAATGTTAAGAGGACATCCTTGTATTTATATGCTAGAATTGCTAGGTATATGCCTCCAGTCTATCCTTCCATCTATAGTGTGAGATCTCATTTATCTACATCCTTGCGAAAAGTTGGTATTATCAGACTTAAATCTTTGCCAGTTTGATGGGTATGGAATGACAGTATCATTGGTTTAATTTGTACTTGTCTAATTGATAACAAGAATAAATGTTTTTTCATGCTTATTGGCCATTTGAATTTCTTTGCTGTGAATTGCTTATTCAAACCCTTTGTTCATTTTCTTCCTAGTTCATTTGCTGTGGTTATTTTTCTATAGTTCCCCCTGGCACTTGTGCATTGGTGTATGTATTTTCCATTGCATAAATACAATCTTTATCTTGTTTCCCTTAACTTCATTCAACTTCTTCTAAGTAAAAGTCATTCATTTTTTCATTCAATAAATATTTATTGAGTGCCTATAATATGCTAGGTACAGTGCCAAGCACTGGGGAATTCACTGGAGAACAAGACAGTGATTCAGTGGGTTAGGGTTAGTAAATAAATTAATAGAATACTTTAGTTAAGTATGTGATTGGGAAAAATATAGGAGGCTGTTATAGCCCTTAGAAAGGTTTGGGACTCAAAAGTCTTCCTAGTGGAATTTATGTCTAAACTGAATGGTAAATAAGAATTAGCAAGGCAGAGGGTTGTGTGTGTTTGATTGGTTCACTGGAAGGATAGATAGATTGGATGGGATCAACTGGAGAGAATAAAGCATGGTTGGGGTATGCTTTCTTTAAAAATGGGGAAATTTTCAGTATAGCTTAACCCTAGAGTATAGGAAGTAGTAGTCACCTATGAAACCAGAAAGGTAAGCAGGGGCCAGATTTTACAGGGCATTGGAAGACATGTTAAGGAGTTTGAACTCCACTGTAGGAGAACTGGGGAGCCATTAAACATTGTGCCTTAAAGTACGGATTACCTACATCAGAATCACCTACAAGTCGTATTAAAATTACCCACTCCTATACTCTACCCCAAACCTACTGAACCAAAATCACTGGGGTAGGGATTTCCCTGCAGTCCAGTTGTTAGGACTCCGCGCTTCCACTGCAGTGGGCATGGGTTCGATCCCTGGTCAGGAAACTAAGATCCTGCATGCCATGGGGCCCGGCCAAAGAAATAAAAATAATAAAAATTTAAAATCATTAGGGTAAAGTTCCGAAATCTATGTTTGTTTGTTTGTTTGTTAACAACAATGCCAAGTAATTTCTTAGGCATATTGAAGTTTGTACAGTAAAGTATTTGAGCCCAGGGAATGATATGATCAGATGCGTATTTGGTTGTAACATGAAGAACAGTTTAGAAGGTGGCAAAACTGGAGGCTAGGAGACCCATTAGGTGACTGTTGGAATAATCTAGGTAAGAGAAGTTGATGACCTGAACTAGATTGGGATTGGAGTTGGAGAAAAGTAGCTGAATGAGAGAGATGTGAATGTCAGATTATTTGGAAGATGAATTGTCAAGACTTGATGGTTTGCTTGGATATGGAGGTAACTTATGCAGCTGCATGAATGCTGGTGCTATTTCCTGATCTGGAGAGAATGCAGGAAAACTAGCAAGTTCCTTATGGTAGTGGTGGAAGAGTAGAAAGGAGAAACCAAGTTCAACTGTGGGCCTGTTAATTTTAATGGAGGAACACAACATTGTAAAGCAACTATACTCCAATAAAAATTAATTTAAAAAATTTAATGGGGGACTTAAAAGGAGAGATATCCAGTAGGCAACTAGAGGATAGCTCAATAGTCGCTAAGAGAAATATCTGGCTGTAAGATACAGCTATAGCAGAGGCAGATTTGCTGTGAAGCTGATGAAGTTACTCCAGGTCTCTTTTGCAAAGTCTCCTTTCAAGGCTCTGAGACAGGCGCTAAGAATTCTATATTTGAAGAGCTATATTAATTTTCTTAAGTTGTGTGAACTTAATTTTTTAATTTCCCAATTGTGTAAGCTTTAGGCCTCAGAAAACCTTGGATCTGTTTCTGAGCTATATAGGTCAAAATTATCAGTATACACATGGTAATGAAGTACCCTGAGAAGATGAGATTGCCTAAGGAGAATGTATAGAGTAAAAAACAACAGAGATCTTAATATGTTACACATTGTTTTCCAGGAATAACTATTATTTTAAATTAGGTATAGAGAAAAATCAGGGGAAAAAAATCTTAAAAAACAATGTAAAAAGAGTTTGTAGTCATATGATACACTATGATTTAATTGAACTTAAAAGCTTTATATATTTAAAGTATTATATAAATTTGCCTTTTTGGGTAGGCCCATAAAGAATCATTTTGATAACTGTGAATGAAAAAATTAAACTCTCAAGAGTATTTTTTTTTCTAAATCTTAAAAGAAGGATGAAGATTTAAGTTAAGAAATATTGTGGTTCTTATCTAAATACTTTTAGAATCAGATAAATACTATATAATGTGCAATAGATCATATATATATCACATATAATATTGGTTTGGCCAAAGAGTTTATTCAATTTTTTCCATAAGATGGCTCTAGTAGCACTTAATTGTCTTTAACTTCATTCGAAACAATTTTGTTAGATTGTATTGTGACAGCTGTCATATCAGCGTGCATTTAAAAAAAAACATCAAAATGGGTGAATTTTTGTGGAGCTATTTTAACATTGAAGATGGAAGAAAAAAGCAATATTTTTGGCATATTGTGCTTTATTATTTCAAGAAAGGTCAAAATGCAACTGAAAT
Organism: Hyperoodon ampullatus; assembly: GCF_949752795.1. Classification (NCBI taxonomy): domain Eukaryota; kingdom Metazoa; phylum Chordata; class Mammalia; order Artiodactyla; family Ziphiidae; genus Hyperoodon; species Hyperoodon ampullatus. The sequence goes on from NC_136924.1 coordinate 56,014,698, forward strand.
GCAAAAAAAAAAAGGTTTGTGCGGTGTATGGAGAAGGTGCTGTGACTGATCGAACATGTCAAAAGTGGTTTGCAAAGTTCCGTGCTGGAGATTTCTCGCTGGATGATGCTCCACGGTCGGGTGGACCAGTTTAAGTTGATAGCGATCAAATCGAGACATTAATTGAGAACAGTCAACTTTAAACCATGCGGGAGATAGCTGACATACTCAAAATATCCAAATCAAGCATTGAAAATCATTTGCACCAGCTTGGTTATCGCTTTGATGTTTGGGTTCCACGTAAGTTAAGCGAAAAAAACCTTCTTGGCCGTATTTCCTCATGCGACTGTCAACTGAAGTGTAATGAAAATGTTCCGTTTGTAAAACAAATTGTGACGGGCGATGACAAGTGGATACTGTACAATAATGTGGAACGGAAGAGATCGTGGGGCAAGTGAAATGAACCACCACCAACCACACCAAAGGCCTGTCTTTATTCAAAGAAGGTGATATTGTGTATATGGTGGGATTGGAAGGGAGTCCTCTATTATGAGCTCCTTCTGGAAAACTGAACAATTAATTCCAACAAGAGCTGCTCCCAATTAGACCAACTGAAAACAGCCCTTGGTGAAAATCGTCTGGAATTAGTCAACAGAAAACACATAATCTTCCATCAGGATAACGCAAAACCGCATGTTTCTTTGATGACCAGGCAAAAACGGTTACAGCTTGGCTGGGAAGTTCACCAGACATTGCACCTTTGGAATTCCATTTATTTCGGTCTTTACAAAATTCTCTTAATGGAAAAAAATTCAATTCCTTGGAAGACTATAAAAGACAGTTCTTTGCTCAAAAAGATAAAAAGATTTGGGAAGATGGAATTATGAAGTTGCCTGAAAAATGGCAGAAGGTAGTGAAACAAAAGGGTGAATACGTTGTTCAACAAAGTTCTTGGTAAAGGACTTCCCTGGTGGTCCAGTGGTTAAGACTCTGCGCTTCCACTGTAGGGGGCCTGGGTTCAATCCCTGGTCGGGGAACTAGACCCTGCATGCATGCCACAACTAAGAGTTTGCATGCCCAACTAAAGATCCTGCATGCCGCAACTAAAAGATCCCAGGTGCTGCAACTAAGACCCGGTGCAGTCTAAATAAATATTTAAAAAAATAATAAAGTTCTTGGTGAAAATGAAAAATGTGCCTTTCATTTTTACTTGAAAACTGAAGGCACTTTTTTGCCAACCCAATATATAGATAAGTGTATCATTTACTCTTTGCCTCAAAAAAAATCTATTCTAGTTCAATCAATGGCCTTCTCCTCTTCATTCTTAAAAATTGTCAAGGAAAGGAAATCTTTATAAATTTATTTATTTAATTTATTTTTGGTTGCATTGGGTCTTTGTTGCTGCGCGCAGGCTTTCTCTAGTTTTGGAGAGTGGGGGCTACTCTTCGTTGCAGTGCGTGTGCTTCTCATTGAGGTGGCTTCTCGTTGTGGAGCACGGGCTCTAGGTGCACGGGCTCAGTAGTTGTGGCTCGCGGGCTCTAGAATGCAGGCTCAGTAGTTGTGACGCACGGGCTTAGTTGCTCCACGGCATGTGGGATCTTCCCGGACCAGGGATCAAACCCATGTCCCCTGTATTGGCAGGCGGATTTTAACCACTGTGCCACCAGGGAAGTCCCAGGAAAGGAAATCTTCAATAATGTCTCATGATCAGAAATCCCTTATGTCTAATCTAAATCTCTGATTCTCATGCAGGAAGAGGACCATTTTTAAAAAATCAGCTTTATTGGGCTTCCCTGGTAGCACAGCGGTTGAGAGTCCGCCTGCCGATGCAGGGGACACGGGTTCGTGCCCCGGTCCGGGAAGATCCCACATGCCGCGGAGTGGCTAGACCCGTGAGCCATGGCCGCTGAGCCTGCGCGTCTGGAGCCTGTGCTCCGCAACGGGAGAGGCCACAACAGTGAGAGGCCCGCGAACGCACCCCCGCAAAAAAAATCAGCTTTATTGAGGTATGTTTTACATACATTAAAATTCATCCGTTTTAGGGGCTTCCCTGGTGGCGCAGTGGTTGCGAGTCCGCCTGCCGATGCAGGGGACGCAGGTTCGTGCCCCGGTCTGGGAAGATCCCACATGCCGCGGAGCGGCTGGGCCCGTGAGCCATGGCTGCTGAGCCTGCACGTCCGGAGCCTGTGCTCCGCAACGGGAGAGGCCACAGCAGTGAGAAGCCCGCGTACCGCAAAACAAAAACAAAACAAAAAAAAATTCATCCGTTTTAAGTGTACATTTCATTGTGTTTTTGACAAATGTGTACAGCAGTGTGACCACCATGACAATCCAGATATATAATATTTCTGTCACCCTCAAATGTTCCCTGTGCCCCTTTGCCATCAGTCTCCCCCACAGTCTCTCACCCCTGCCCCAGGCAACCACTGATCTGTTTTCTGTCACTGCAATTTTGACTTCACCAGAATTTCATATAAATGTTTATAGTCTTTTGTGTCCATCTCTGGCTTCTTTCACTTAACACAATGCTTTTGAGATTATCCATGTTGTATCAGTAGTTCATTCCTTTTTAATGCTAAGTAGTATATTCCATTGTATGGATATATCAAAATTTATTGATTCACCAGTTGATGGACATTTCAGTTGTTTCTAGTTGGGGGCTATTATGAATAAAGCTGCTATGAATGTTTACATACCAGTTATACACCAGTTCATATTGACATCTGTTTTCATTTCTCTTGGGCAAATACTCAGGAGTAGGATTGCTTAGGAGTGAGTTGCATTGCAATGTGCATTTAACTTTTTAAAAAACTGCCAGACTTTTCCAAAGTGAATGTAATATTTTGCATTCCCACCAGCAATGTGTGAGTTCTAGTTGCTCCCATTCTCTGCTGCACTTAGTATAGTTAGTCTTTTTAATTACAGTGATTCTAGTGGGTGTAGTGATATCTCGTGGTTAATTTGCATTTCCCTAATAACTAATGATGTGAATCTTTTCATGTGCTTATTTGCATTTCATATATCTTTGTTGGTGGAGTATCTGTTCAAATCTTTTGCCCATTTATTAATTGGATTATTTGTCTTATTGAGTTGTAAAAATTATTTATATATTCTGGATACAAGTCTTTTATCAGATACATACTTTGAAAGTATTTTCTCCCAGTCTGTGGCTTATTTCTATTTCTTTTTTAAAACATTAATTAATTTATTTATTTTTGGCTGCGTTAGGTCTTTGTTGCTGCCCGCGGGCTTTCTCTAGTTGTGGTGAGCAGGAGCCACTCTTCATTGCAGTGTGCGGGCTTCTCATTGCGGTGGTTTCTCTTGTTGTGGAGCACGGGCTCTAGGCACTTGGGCTCAGTAGTTGTGGCTCTCAGGCTCTAGAACACAGGCTCAGTAATTGTGGTGCACGGGCTTAGTTGCTCCACGGCATGTGGGATCTTCCCAGACCAGGGAATGAACCTGTGTCCCCTGCACTGGCAGGTGGATGCTTAACCACTGCACCATCAGGGAAGTCCACTGTGGCTTATTTCTTAATTTTTCTTAAGTGTCTTTCAAAAAGCAGAAGATTTTTTTTCTTTTTGGCTGTTTTTTTTACATGTCATACCGTTTATTTTTTAATTGAAATATTGTTGATTTACAATATTATATAAGTTGCAGGTATACAACATAGTGATTCATGATTTTTAAAGGTTATACTCCATTTATAGTTATTATAAAATATTGGCTATATTCCCTGTGCTGTACAATATATCCCTGTAGCTTATTTATTTTATACACAGTAGTTTTTAGCTCTTAATCCCCTACCCCTATCCTTCCCCTCTCTGCTTCCCTCTTCCCACTGGTAACCACTAGTTTGTTCTCTCTGAGTCTGTTTCTTTTTTTGTTATATTCACTAGTTTGTTTTATTTCTTAGATTCCACATATAAGTGGTAACATAAAGTATTTGTCTTTCTCTGTCTGACTTATTTCACTAAGCATAATAACTTCTAAGTCCATACATGTTGTTGCAAATCGTGAAATTTCATTCTTTGTTATGGCTGAGTAGTATTCCATTATATATATATATATATATATATACACACCACATCTTCTTTATCTGTTCATCTGTTAATGGACACTTAGTTTGCTTCCATATTTTGGTTATCGTAAATAATGCTGCTATGAATGTTGGGGTGCATGTATCTTTTCAAATTAGTATTTTTGTTTTCTTTGGATATATACGAGAAGTGGAATTGCTGGATAATATGGTAGTTCTATTTTTAGTTTTTTGAGGCACCTCCATACTATTTTCCACAGTGGCTGTACCAATTTACATTCCCACCAACAGTGCAAGAGGGTTCCCTTTTCTCTACATCCTCACCAACATTTGTTATTTGTGGTCTCTTTGATAATAGCCATTCTGACAGGTGTGAGGTTATATCTCATTGTGGCTTTGATTTGCATTTCTCTGATGATTAGTGATGTTGAGCATCTTTTCATGTGCTATTGTTCATCTGTATGTCTTCTTTGGAAAAATGTGTATTCAGGCCTCCTGCCCATTTTTGGATCAAGTTGTTTTTTTTTTTTGATGTTGAATTGTATAAGCTGTTTATATATTTTGGGCATTATCCCCTTATCAGTCATATCAGTTACAAATATTTTCTCCCATTCAGTAGGTTGTCTTTCGTTTTGCTGATGGTTTCCTTTGCTGTGCAAAAGCTTTTAAGTTTAATTAGGTCCCATTTGTTTATTTTTGCTCTTGTTTCCTTTGCCTTAGGAGATAGATCCAAAAAAATATTGCTGTGATTTATGCCAAAGACTGTTCTGCCTGTTTTCTTCCAGAAGTTTTATAATTCCTGGTCTTACATTTAGGTCTTTAATCCATTTTGAATTTATTTTTGTATATGGTTTGAGAAAATGTTCTAATTTCATTCTTTTACTTGTACCTGTCCAGTTTTTCCAGCATCACCTGTTAAAGAGACTGTCTTTTTTCCATTGTATATTCCCAGACAAAAAGAAATAAAAGGAATCCAAACTGGAAAGGAAGAAATAAAACTGTCACTGTTCACAGACAGCATGATACTATACATAGAAAATCCTAAAGATGCCACCAAAAAACTACTAGAGTTCACCAATGAATTTGGTAAAGTTGCAGAATACAAAATTAATATACAGAAATCTGTTGCATTTCTATGCAGTAACAACGAACTATCAGAAGGAGAAATTAAGGAAACAATTCCATTTACAATTGCATCAAAAAGAATAAAATAGATAGAATAAACCTACCTAATGAGGTAAAAGACCTGGACTAAGAAAACTGTAAGATACTGATGAAAGAAATTGCAGATGACACAAACAGATGGAAAGATATACTGTGTTCATGGATTGGAAGAATTAATATTGTTAAAACGACCATATTACTTGAGGCACTCTACAGATTCAGCGCAATCCCTGTCAAAATACCAATGGCATTTTTCACAGAACTAGAAAAAATAATTTAAAAATTTGTATAGAAACACAAAAGACCTGAAAAAGTCAAAACAATCTTGACAAAAAAGCACAGAGCTGGAGGTATCACGGTCTCTGACTTCAGACTATACTACAAAAAGCAGAAGTTTTAAGTTTTGATAAAGTGCAGTTTATCAGCTTTTTTCTTTTGTGGCTTTGTGCTTTTTGAATTCTATCTAAGAAATCTTGTCTAATCCAAGGTCACAAAGATTTTTGTCTATGTTTTGTAGTTTTAGAAATTTTATAGTTTCATCTCTTACCTATTCTTTTATGATTCATTTCAAGTTAATTTTTTGGTATATGGTGTGAGGTAAGGGTGAAGGTTTTTCCACACGGATATCTAGATGTTCCAGCACCATTTGTTGAAAAGGTTATCCTTTCCCCCATTCAATTATTTTGGCCCTTTTATTGAAAATTAAATGAATATATTTGTGTTGGTCTATTTTTGGACATTCTATTATATTCCATTTAACTGTATGTCTATTATAATCTTTTAGTAATGAAAATAATTTATTTTACTTTGGTGGAAAATATTCTCAAGTTATTCTTAGATATTATGAGAAAGGGCTGAATCCTATACATGTGAAAATTTTTCATTCTCCCAAAACACCTATTACTCTAACTGGAAATGTATATGTGTACTAAAGGATTTTCCCATAAGTAATTCCTAGGATAGTAAGTTATTGTAGGGAAGATACATTTTTTTATGTAATAGACGTAATTAGGCATTTTTTGTTTGCTTATAGCTTCATTTTCTCAGAATGTAAAAAAGAGAGTAAAGTAAACTCTTGTCATGTGGAAATCTTTAAAATAACCAAAACTATGTTCTGTTAAGAAAAAAATGAAAAAATATTGAAAATTTCAAAGAATAAAGCAGAATAAACCTGTTCTTTGGGAATAATAGCAACATAAATACTACAAGTCAAGGAAGGGGATTTCCTGACTTCTGCTTCCAAGCAGTTCCAATAAATGAAGGAGGAAGTTATTTTCCTTTTTTAAAAAACTTATTGTTGGCAGGATTAGTGTACTTCCTTTCACTCTTTTAGGACTTTAAATACATTTACACTAATGTTACTGAACTTCATAAACCTTTGGGATTTTTGTCAGATTCTTAGTTTGCAGAGTCTTAAATTGTTTCAGTAAAAAGTCACTTTGTTAAAAAAAAAGTCACTCTGTTGTGGAAAAGTCCAGAGCGAGCGAGATGCTGCATTACCAAGAGGGACAGAAACATTCAAACATTAACAATTGACTTGGAGGGTCCCTTGCTCTTGTGAAGTAAGCATAGGCTTTGGAACCAGAATACATTTGCATTTAATCTCTTTGACTTCTTAACATGAGTTGGGGGTGGGGGCAAGTTTCCTAACTTCTTTAAGTCTCAGCTTCATCATTGGCAATAATAATACTTGGTTGACACTGTTGTCATGAGGATTAAATTAAATGACCTAGTACTCTGCTTAGCATATACTACACATTCAGTAAATATCAAATCCCTTTCCCTCTTCTCCCAGTCCTTCCCCATATAGGTTGAGAAGTTTTCTGGAGGTAAATTGTATACCCCACATCAGAAGCTGATCTGTTTGTTCTTCCTTATTTTTTTGGTAACAGACTGATAGAAGTTTGAAAATTACTGGGGAACAGGAGAACAGATGAGCTCAGGGATCAGACTCTAGGATAAGAAACTAGTTCAGCAGGAAGTTTGCACTGTCAGCCCCTTAAGGATCATATGCTCAAGGTGTCCAATCCCATCTCACATGTTTAATACCTCAAATGTCACTTGATGGTAGAAGACTCTCTAGGGAATTCTGCGAGAACAGTACCCAGCTGTACTGGAAAGCTGACCTGAGAGCACCTTTTAGTCTTTCTCTATCCTTCTTTGTCCTAATGTAATTTAATTATGTCCTCTCTTGCTTCAGCTTTTAAATTCAAAGACACTTATTATTAGAGTTTGTTACCTTAAATTACCAGATTCTGGCCCTCGTCATCTCCTCCCACCTTTATCCTATGAAAGAGACAGTGGCACTGCCTAATTTAAGTTGCTTCTGGTTCCTCTTCCCTGCTTCCCCACACACCTGCCCTTTTACAATTAATTTCATTTCTAAAGGCAGGAAAAAACTTTTCAAAATGCCCCAGGTATTTATTGTGAAGACCTCCATATCCCTATTAGCAAACAACAGATCCTCAATTATGTGTGCGGATATCTTAATGTACTTTTTTTGGGATATTGCATAAAAATTATCAATTTTTATTTTGAGAATATCTTTCAAAACTCAAAACACTCTCAATCAGTTAGACTGATTACACTAACTTACTGTTATGTCTGTATCACTATTCCAATTCTAATGAAGAACAAAATGAAGATTAGACTTTCTGTATTGTTTACTCACTGTATTAGACCTTGAGAATATAAAAAGTACAAGATTTGGACTTCATACTTAAGTCACAGGTAAGGCAAGCTAAGATTAGAATTCAAAGGCCCTAATTCTGTTTTCTGGCATGTACAGAAATTCTATTGTATAGTGCATTGGATTTATCTCAAGCATAAAAATATGCAGAGCTCTTCCTCTGATTATATATATAAGATATATTCATATATATGTACATATATTTAACTTAGACTGTAACACCTATCAAATAATATTTCACTAATTGGTTGACTTCCAAAAGCTCATTCTTTTCTCTGCTCCTTTTTTTCATGCATAGATTTGAGCCTGCTCAGATATATATACAAACTTTTTTACACTTTCTGTTACAATGTCACTCAGATGTAGCAACATCATGAGTAAGAAAAACACTCAGTCATTAAACACTCTTTTCTGGAAAGAGTTCTTGTTAGAAGAAATAAGTAAAGGTCTTTATGTTTAAGCTACTGCTACATGGATATTCTGGTATGTGCTGCTGAAAGCACCATTGAAGAAATTCAGTCTATAGTTAAAGCATCTGACCTAGATAGGTGTTCTTCCAGATTTTCAAAAACTAGATCATTTAAATCTTATGTAAACATTTCAAGAAATAGAAAAAGTAGAAATACTCTCCAGCTCTTTCCATAAGACCATGATAGCCTTGACACCAAAACAAGACAAGGAGAGAAAGAAAAAGGCCAATCTTATAAAAATTCTAAATAAATTATTAGTAAATTGAATCTAGCAGTGAAGATCATTTCCAACATTAAAATGTTACAAGAATTCTCTCTAAAACCAGGAACAAGATAAGAATATCTACTATATACCACTTCTAATGAGTAGTTTATAGAAAGTCCTAGACAGTCCTTATTAGTCCCATAAGTCAAGGAAAAGAAATAAGAGATAGGAATAAATCTAACTATATATTAGATATGGAGAAATTTTAAATTTTATTGAAAACATTAAAGAAGCTATAAATGAATAGAGAAATATCCCATGTTCATGTGTAGGAGGACTCAATGTCAAAAAGATACTCATTTTTGGGACTTCCCTGGTGGTCCAGTGGGTAAGAATCCATGCTCCCAATGCAGGGGACCCAGGTTCCATCCCTGGTCAGGGAACTAGATCCTGCATGCATGCCGCAAGTAAGAAGCCTGCATGCCACAACTAAAGATCCCGAATGCAGCAACGAAGATCCTGAGTGCTGCAATGAAGACCTGGGGCAGCCAGAAATAAATATTTTTTTAAAAGATACTCATTTTTCGGGCTTCCCTGGTGGCGCAGTGGTTGAGAGTCTGCCTGCCGATGCAGGGGACACGGGTTCGTGTCCCGTTCCGGGAAGATCCCACATGCCGCGGAGCGGCTGGGCCCGTGAGCCATGGCCGCTGGGCCTGCGTGTCTGGAGTCTGTGCTCCACGGCGGGAGAGGCCACAGCAGTGAGAGGCCTGCATACCGCAAAAAAAAAAAAAAAAAGATACTCATTTTTCAAAATTTATCTATAAATTCAATGCAATCCAATCAAAATCTCAACAGTATTTTTCTAGGAACTTCACAAGCTGATTCTAAAAGTTATAGTAGTTAATACACAATATGGTATTATTGGTGCTAAGATTGGTAAATCAATGAAACAATATAGGGCCTAATAACAGATTCATACCTATAAGGATTAATTTGATATATGATTAAAGATGACATTTCAGATCACTGGCTGATGAGGTAGTCAATAAAGAGTGTTGGGATAATTGACTTCATATGGAAAAATAGGAAGTAGTATCCTATTCACCTCAAAATAAATTCCAGGTTCAGTAAAGTTCTAATATAAACAGCACTACAAAGCAGAGAATAGAAGGATTTGGAGCTGAGAGACAGTAACTCAATAATTGTTACGTACATCCCACCTGGTACCAGTTGGTACCAGTACATTCCATCTCTCACCTAGATCATGGCATGCACAACTTCATTAGCCAGTTTCCCTATGTCTTGTCTTCTTTCTTGTCCTCCCCAGTCCATTCTCTATACCAATAGAGTATGTGCTCTAAAATGAAAATTTTATTGTTACTCCCCAGCTTAAATTCCATTCATGGCTTCTCATTATCCTCAGTATAAAATCTAAAGCCCTCAACATGGCCTGATGCCCGCTTATATCTTTTTTTTTTTTTTTTTGCCTGCTTATATCTTTAGCCTCATCTCTTAGTTCTCTACCTTCACTCTCACTTCCCTGCAGGGTAGGTCCCAGCTCTTCTGACCTTCTTTAGTTCTTTAAGTACAATACTCTATCTGGCCTCTGGATCTTCTCATGACATTCTCTTGAACTTGGAATACTTTTTCTTACCCTATTTCACTTGATTAAATCTTCTTTCTCCTTCAGTCCCATCCTAGGAGTCATTCTTCAGGAAAACTTCCTCTGACACACCAAATTTAGATTAAGCATCCCTTCTAAAATATCCCTTATTAACCTGTAAATTTACCCATTATTATTGCATTTATCAAACCGTATGGTAAATGCTTATTTGTTCCCTTACTGCTTTCTTCCAATTCATGAAAGCAGGGATTATTTATCTAATTGATCACCAGTGCTTAGCACATAGGTGTATAGGCATTCAAATACTTATTAAATGAATGATCTCAAATATAATTTCCTCATTCTTTTTCTTTTGCCCTTACCTGTCCATAATATGGCTGGCTTTGAAGTGTATACATTTTGATTATTATATTTATCAAAAAATGTTATTTCTAGGGAATTCCCTAGAGGTCCAGTGGTTTGGACTGTGTGTTTCCACTACAGGGGGCACAGGTTCGATCCCTGGTCTGGAACTAAGATCCCGCATGCTGCAGAGAGTGCAGCCAAAAAACAAAAAATAAAAAAAAAAATGTTATTTCTAGTAATGTTTTCATGATAGCTGAATCCACTAACACATGGGTCAGCAAACTATTTCTATAAAGGGCCAGTTAGTAAATATGTTAGACTCTGTGGGCCACATACAGTCTCTGTTACTTCTCCTCCTTCCTCTTTTTCTTTTACCTTTAAAATTCTTTAAACATGTAAAAACTATTTTAGCTTGTGAACTATACAAAATAGGCCATGGGCCAGATTTGGATCACACGTTATAGGTTGCCAACCCTTGCATTAAAACATACAATTTGAGTTCTGTAGATTTTGTTAAAATTAACTCAGCCAATTGTCATTCATTGTTTATTGTAACCTGATGATTTAGATTGAATATTTACTGTTGCCACTTTAGAAGTTGGAAAGTGAAGCAAAGAGAGATTAGATGACTTACCTAAGATCTTACTCTCTGTGTAGTAGACCTCAAACATGTTATTCTCTTGTATCATATGTGTCTTAAATTGGTCCTAAAAATATTCTGCCTTTGTAAATAAACTGGGAAAAGTGGAGTAAAAGGAACTAAAAGTTTTAGTTATTGTAATGGTCAAATATTATTAACATTTTCTAGATCCTAATATTGAAGGAACACCCTAGAACTTGGTCCACTGGGTAAGAGGATGTTGAGGAATATTGTATGATTAAAGCATGCTGGAATAAATACATAATGATGCCTTCCCAAGGAGTGAGAAAAGGTCAGCAATCTCATCCAGGCCATAACCTTATGGGAACTGACCTTATCTAGAAGGCAAACTATTTATCCCAATCATTTAAATGTGATGGAAGTTTGTGATAATTGAATTCTGGCAGTTGGTTCTAAATAGTGATCTACAGATTTTTTACCCTAAAAGAAGTCCCAGATGTGTTCAATTTATTTCCTTTCATTGGGAGATTATTTTCATTAGATTTATTAGAGAAGTATAGAATTGTGTTTTAGGGTTGCTTGATTGATTTTGCTTTTTAAGTATGAGTGTCAGGATCTTTAGTAAGCCAGAGTTTTTAAGTAGAAGATGAATTAGAACTATGAACTCCAATTAGCTCGTTTACCTAGCAGAATTGGAAGCCAGGGCTTTCGTTTCAGCACTCTTGTAATTATAGATTAGTACTTAAAGACTGACCATATTTCTTTATCTTGATTTCTATTAGGTTACTCATTTGTTGATCTTGATTTCTATTAGGTTACTCATTTGTTGAACAGCTAATCTAGATAGAAAAGAAAGGGAGAAAAGAGATGGTCCTTCCGTAACTTCCCTGGTGGCACAGTGGATAAGACTCAGCACTCCCAATGCAGTGGGCCCTGGTTTGATCCCTGGTCAGGGAGCTAGATCTCACATGCCTGCCACAAATAAGGGGCCTGTGAGCTTCACCTTCACAACCAAATAAATAAATAAAGATACTAAAAAAAAAAAAAAAAAAAAAAGGAGATGGTCCTTCATAAGTAGCTTTTATCCTAGTTGGAGATACTGGAGATAATCACAGCTTGTATACAAGAAAGACTTTATACTTATCCTCTCATTTTGTCCTCTGCTTGAGGCTCTTGATCAAGGCAAAGCCCTTTAAACTCACACAGAACCAGGTCCAAAATCTTAAATTGCACTATCCTTAAAAGGTATTTGCCTTCCAAACAAGTCAGATAATGGAGCTTCCCATTAGTGAGTCATGCTGACCAAACATAGTTTCTGTGTTTTTCTTGCCATAACCTTTTAATCTTCCCTTTCTTTCTTCCCTATGCCTATTGAATGACTACTGTGAATGCAAGACTCAAAAGTTAGCAAGTTCTTGCGCACAGTATTTTCATGATTTAAGACATTTCCGTGATCTAGGCATTGACAGCAGACTATATATTCAAAGAACAATTTTTTATTTTAGTAGAAAAACAAATTTTTACTTTTGGTACACCATCTGTGGTGGTTTTAAAACATAATTCACAATTTCTTTGATATTCCTCCCTTCAAAATGTAGGGCCCCTCCCCTGAACATGGATAGTACTTAGGGACTTGCTTCTAATGAATAGAATGTGGCAGAAATGACAGTGTGGTATTTTTGAGACTAGGTCATAAAATGGCATTGTGGCTTCATCCTTTCTGTCTCTCTTGGGTCATTGGTTCTGGGAGAAGCCAGCTACCATGTCCTAAGGATACACAAGAGACTCTGTGGAGGGATCCATATGACTTCAGCCAACAACTACTGAGTGAGCCAATTTGAAAGCAGGTCCTCCAGCCCTAGTCAGGCCTTTAGATGACTGCAGCCCCAGGCAACATCTTGACTGCAACCTCATGAGAGACCTTGATCCAGAACCAGCTAGCTAAACTGCTTCTGAACTCCTGACCCACAAAAATTGTGAGATAACATATGTGTGTTATTTTAAGCCACTAAATTTTGGAGGTACTTTGTTATTCAGCAATAGAGAACTGACATACTATCATGTAATATTTTGTAGTAAAAGTTTTGATAAACCTTTTATCTGTCTTATAGATAAGCCAACCAACATTGTTTTTAGTTCTCCTAAATTCTTACTTTTTGTTATTATTTCTTTGGACTTTCTTGGACTGAGAGATAGGCATTAAAGTCGTTATTAGCATTATTAGCATTTTTCTGTCTTATTTCTCCAAATTTCTCCTGTAGTTGCTACTTTACAAAAATTGTTGCTGTATTATTTGTTGCATAGATATTTGTGACTATTATATCTTCATAGTGAATTGTAGCTTTTAGCACTATGAAGTGTCCTTCTTTTTCTCATTTGATGCTTTTTTGCTTGAATGTTACCTTGTCTGGTATTAAGATTATAACCCTTGCTTTTTAAAATTTGCCTTTACCCAGTACATCTTTGTTTATTCTTTTTTTTTTTCTTTTATAAATTTATTTATTTACTTTTGGCTGTGTTGGGTCTTCGTTGCTGCGCATGGGCTTTCTCTGGTTGTGGCGAGCAGGGGCTACTCTTCATTGTGGTGCACTGGCTTCTTACTGCAGTGGCTTCTCTTGTTATGGAGCACGGGCTCTAGGCTCACGGGCTTCAGTAGTTGCGGCACATGGGCTCAGTAGTTGTGGATTGCGGGATCTAGAGCACAGGCTCAGTAGTTGTGGAGCACAGTCTTAGTTGCTCCATGGCATGTGGGATCCTCCCCAACCAGGGCTCGAACCCATGTCCCCTGCATTGGCAGGCGGATTCTTAACCATTTCACCACCAGGGAAGTCCCTCTTTGTTCATTCTTTTAAGCTCTCTTATATCAGCCCAGAATTAGGTTCTATTTTGTGAGTCAATCTGAAAATCTTTTTCTTCTTATAAGTGATTTAAGCCCATATATATATATGTGTGTGTAAGCCCATATGTATATATGTGTGTGTATACACACACACACACACACACACACACACACAACTGCTATGTTTGATCTCAATTATGTCATCTTTATAAATACAAAACAATTTATGGTCTTCCAGAAAACTGTGTTCAGTTTTCTTTGCTCTTTGCTTTATTTGTATGTTTTTCTCTTGATATTTAGGAAAATTTGTGGTTTTTGTTCTAATGATTTCCTTTATACCAGTACTCATATAATACCTTGGTCCTCTTTTTCTTTACACATTGACTATTAGTTTCCTGCTTGGAGCAATAATGAATGAACTTGAAACCACCTTCTCTTTCCTGTGTGCCCTCCACCATCCAATTTTAGTTAATAATGTTACTTTTCTTAATGTTTATTTTTGTCCTCCTAAATATGTTATGGTTTATAATATTCAGTAGTTGGCTTTAAATGACATTCTTTAACTCCCACTTTTAACTTTTTAGACAATCAGTGAGATTATTCTACTCTTTTCTCTCTCTGCCATCTCTCATTTTTTTTTAGTTATGACTATATTGTCAGAGCATATAAAATTTATATACTATTCTTATTCCCACCTTTGTTTTAGTCTTAGATATATAGCTAAATATATAATCTCTTTGTTTCACCATTCTTATTTCCATCCTCTGTGTCCTAAATGATATATTTATTCCTAGTTACTCTTTTTTGTTGTTTTAGGTTGCATTTCCTGGGACACAGACTCTGAGACAGAGATTTGTATACATGAAGTTTACTGGAGAGTAACTTTGGGATCAACACTTGTGACAATGTTAAGGAAGGAGTATTGGACAGTCGGAGGAGCTGAGCTGCAATTAGTGGTATTCTGGTGAAGGTTTAACAACCAGTTCTCAAGGTGGGTGGGAAGGCAGGGGCGGGAAGCCCTGATTTGCAGCATTTCCAGCATGTAAATACTTCCATCATGGCCAATTTTAAGCTACCAACATGAGTCACTGAACATGGATCTGCATAGTAGCACCCATACAGATACAATAGATACAACAGGAGCATAGATAATAGTAAATGTAGTAAAATAATTAGAAAGTAATGAGTATTCATTACCTTGGTTTTGAATATAATTTATTTAATTTTGTTTTATTTAATTTCTTTTAGTAATGGCTATGGTTAACAACCTGCTTGCAAAATTCCTTAAAATGTTAATTGGCTCTCACAAGCCAGTAAGAGCCAGCTCCAGCACATCACTGACCATGACCAGTCACAGCAAAGGTCTTAGCCCATATCATGAAGAGCTTTCAAGTTGGAATGGCCCTTCAGCATGTTCCTCCTTGAGGCAAGGGCCTGTTCATCTTGTCATTGGAGACAGGTGGACCCTGGGGAGAGGGTTAGACCTTGGTTGAGGGAGTTTTCTTTGGCTAAAGGAAGTACTCAGAGGAGGACTCAGCTTCCAACATTCCAGCAACTTAGGGTATTATGGTGTCAGTCCTAAAGTGGGTATCTGGGGAGCACACCACAGGATCCACTACATTTGTGTCTTGTAGTTTAGTCTTGGTTTCTGTTTTGGGACAGCATTTTTTTCTGGTATATTTTCATCTGTCAAAACTTGTGACTCGTTTCTGTTTTTTGTTCTTTTCTTACAGTAATTTTGTATGGATACTGATTTTTTTTTTGGTTACTGTTATTCATGTTTGAATGTGTTGGATTTTTCTGGGTCAGCTTTTACAGATGGATCTTTTGGAGAGAATGGAGAGGGGTTTGAATGCCTTTCCTGGTTTTTCAGCTCAAGTGCTCCCTCTTCTGTTGCTATAGTGAAGAGCAGTTTTCTTAATTATAATGTGTGCGAGGGGTTTTTTTGGTGTTTTTTTGTTTTGTTTTGTTTTTGTAGTCAGACTTCTGACTCTCCTATTCTTTTTTTCAGTGCATTACTTATTACCACTAACTATTTTTCTTTCTTCCAATTACCACGGGCTGCTGTCTCCAAAGAGCATGACTTCCTTTCCAAAGTGCCTTTTTATCCTTAAAGCGGCACTTCTCAAGACTGCCACCTTTGTTCTATGAATTTTTCGAGCCCTATGTTTTGACTTCTCTTGCCAGTGCTGCTCTGCCAATTTTCAGACCACATCTCAGTTGTTCCCACTAAGGTTCGGGTGATTTCCTCCTGGACATGAATCGTTGATGTTACTGGGTTCTACCAACACTAAGACCCTCCATGTTCCCTTACTCTTTCAAACAGATTCTGTGACCACAGATACACTTGTGGAGATTCCAGATGGTCCCTACTGTATTTTTCCCAACCTGCATGTAAACTGGAGATTGTAGGATTTTTTTTTTTCTTTCTGTATTTAGTATCAGTTGTGAGAATTTTTTTTATATGATTACTTCTCCAATTTGTTTCACTTTATTTATTTATTTATTTTGATGATCTTTGTCAATTATTATTTAATATAAAATGGGATACTGAATTATATTATGCTTACTTAGAGCAAAGCAAAACAAAACAAAACAGTAATTCCTATATCTCCATTAATTCTTTCCCAGGAATATTCACTAACATAATTTTGAGTCAAAGAAACAGTTGTTGATGTTATTTTCTAAGCAGACTTATTTAGGAGTAATTTTTTTTTTTTTTTTTTTTTAGTTTCTGCTTTATAACAAAGTGAATCAGTTATACATGTACATCTGTTCCCATACCCCTTCCCTCTTGCGTCTCCCTCCCTCCCACCCTCCCTATCCCACCCTTCCAGGCGGTCACAAAGCACCGAGCTGATCTCCCCGTGCTCTGCGGCTGCTTCCCACTATCTATCTACCTTACGTTTGGTACTGTATATATGTCCATGCCTCTCTCTCGCTTTGTCACAGCTTACCCTTCCCCCTCCCCATATCCTCAAGTCCATTCTCAAGTAGGTCTGTGTCTTTATTCCTGTTTTACCCTTAGGTTCTTCATGACATTTTTTTCCCTTAAATTCCATATATATGTGTTAGCATACAGTATGTGTCTTTCTCTTTCTGACTTACTTCACTCTGTATGACAGACTCTAGGTCTATCCACCTCATTACAAATAGCTCAGTTTCGTTTCTTTTTATGGCTGAGTAATATTCCATTGTATATATGTGCCACATCTTCTTTATCCATTCATCCGATGATGGACACTTAGGTTGTTTCCATCTCCGGGCTATTGTGAATAGAGCTGCAATGAACATTTTGGTACATGTCTCTTTTTGAATTATGGTTTTCTCAGGGTATATGCCTAGTAGTGGGATTGCTGGGTCATATGGTAGTTCTATTTTTAGTTTTTTAAGGAACCTCCATACTGTTCTCCATAGTGGCTGTACCAATTCACATTCCCACCAGCAGTGCAAGAGTGTTCCCTTTTCTCCACACCCTCTCCAGCATTTATTGTTTCTAGATTTCTTGATGATGGCCATTCTGACTGGTGTGAGATGATATCTCATTGTAGTTTTGATTTGCATTTCTCTAATGATTAATGATGTTGAGCATTCTTTCATGTGTTTGTTGGCAGTCTGTATATCTTCTTCGAAGAAATGTCTATTTAGGTCTTCTGTCCATTTTTGGATTGGGTTGTTTGTTTTTTTGCTATTGAGCTGCATGAGCTGCTTATAAATTTTGGAGATTAATCCTTTGTCAGTTGCTTCATTTGCAAATATCTTCTCCCATTCTGAGGGTTGTCTTTTGGTCTTGTTTATGGTTTCCTTTGCTGTGCAAAAGCTTTGAAGTTTCATTAGGTCCCATTTGTTTATTTTTGTTTTAATTTCCATTTCTCTAGGAGGTGGGTCCAAAAGGATCTTGCTGTGATTTATGTCATAGAGTGTTCTGCCTATGTTTTCCTCTAAGAGTTTGATAGTTTCTGGCCTTACATTTAGGTCTTTAATCCATTTTGAGCTTATTTTTGTGTATGGTGTTAGGGAATGATCTAATCTCATACTTTTACATGTCCCTGTCCAGTTTTCCCAGCACCACTTATTGAAGAGGCTGTCCTTTCTCCGCTGTACATTCCTGCCTCCTTTATCAAAGATAAGGTGACCATATGTGCGTGGGTTTATCTCTGGGCTTTCTATCCTGTTCTATTGATCTATCTTTCTGTCTTTGTGCCAGTACCACACTCTCTTGATTACTGTAGCTTTGTAGTATAGTCTGAAGTCAAGGAGCCTGATTCCTCCAGCTCCGTTTTTCATTCTCAAGATTGCTTTGGCTATTCGGGGTCTTTTGTTTTTCCAAACAAATTTTGAAATTTTTTGTTCTAGTTCTGTGAAAAATGCCAGTGGTAGTTTGATAGGGATTGCATTGAATCTGTAGATTGCTTTGGGTAGTAGAGTCATTTTCACAATGTTGATTCTTGCAGTCCAAGAACATGGTATATCTTTCCATCTGTTTGTATCATCTTTAATTTCTTTCATCAGTGTCTTATAGTTTTCTGCATACAGGTCTTTTGTCTCCTTAGGTAGCTTATTCCTAGGTATTTTATTCTTTTTGTTGCAGTGGTAAATGGGAGTGTTTCCTTAATTTCTCTTTCAGATTTTTCGTCATTAGTGTATAGGAATGCAAGAGATTTCTGTGCATTAATTTTATATCCTGCTACTTTACCAAATTCATTGATTAGCTCTAATAGTTTTCTGGTAGCATCTTTAGGATTCTGTGTATAGTATCAGGTCATCTGCAAACAGTGATAGTTCTACTTCTTCTTTTCCAATTTGGATTCCTTTTATTTCTTTTTCTTCTCAGATTGCTGTGGCTAAAACTTCCAAAACTATGTCGAATAATAGTGGTTATCTTGTCTTTTTCCTGATCTTAGTGGAAATGCTTTCAGTTTTTCACCATTGAGAACAGTGTTGGCTGTAGGTTTGTCATATATGGCCTTTATTATGTTGAGGTAAGTTCCCTCTATGCCTACTTTCTGGAGAGTTTTTATCATAAATGGGTGTTGAATTTTGTCGAAAGCTTTTTCTGCATCTATGGAGATTATCATATGGTTTTTATCCTTCAGTTTGTTAATATGGTGTACCACATTGACTGATTTGGATATATTGAAGAATTCTTGCATTCCTGGGATAAATCCCACTTGATCATGGTGTATGATCCGTTTAAGGTGCTGTTTGGATTCTGTTTGCTAGTATTTTGTTGAAGATTTTTGCATCTTTGTTCATCAGTGATATTGGCCTGTCGTTTTCTTTTTCTGTGACATCTTTGTTTGGTTTTAGTATCAGGGTGATGGTGGCCTCATAGAATGAGTTTGGGAGTGTTCCTCCCTCTGCTATATTTTGGAAGAGTTTGAGAAGGATAGGTTTAGCTCTTCTCTAAACGTTTGATAGAATTCACCTGTGAAGCCATCTGGTCCTGGGCTTTTGTTTGTTGGAAGATTTTTAATCACAGTTTCAATTTCAGTGCTTGTGGTTGGTCTGTTCATATTTTCTATTTCTTCCTGGTTCAGTCTTGGAAGGTTGTGCTTTTCTAAGAATTTGTCTATTTCTTCCAGGTTGTCCATTTTATCGGCATATAGTTGCTTGTAGAAATCTCTCATGATCCTTCGTATTTCTGCAGTGTCAGTTGTTACTTCTCCTTTTTCATTTGTAATTCTGTTGATTTGAGTCTTTCCCTTTTTTCTTGATGAGTCTGGCTAATGGTTTATCAATTTTGTTTATCTTCTCAAAGAACCAGCTTTTAGTTTTATTGATCTTGGCTATGGTGTCCTTCATTTCTTTTTCATTTATTTCTTTTCTGTTTTTATGATTTCTTTCCTTCTGCTAACTTTGGGGTTTTTTGTTCTTCTTTCTCTAATTGCTTTAGGTGTAAGTTTAGGTTGTTTATTTGAGATTTTTCTTGTTTTTTGAGGTAGGATTTTATTGCTGTAAACTTCCCTGTTAGAACTGCTTTTGCTGCATCCCATAAGTTTTGGATCGTTGTGCTTTCATTGTCATTTGTTTCTAAGTATTTTTTGATTTCCTCTTTGATTTCTTCAGTGATCTCTTGGTTATTTAGTAGTGTATTGCTTAGCTTCCATGTGTTTTTATTTTTTACAGTTTTTTCCTGTAATTGATATCTAGTCTCATACCGTTGTGGTCAGAAAAGATACTGGATACGATTTCCATTTTCTTAAATTTACCAAGGCTTGATTTGTGACCCAAGATATGATCTATCCTGGAGAATGTTCCATGAGCACTTGAGAAGAAAGTGTATTCTGTTGTTTTTGGATGGAATGTCCTATAAATATCAATTAAGTCCATCTTGTTTAATGTGTCATTTAAAGCTTGTGTTTCCTTATTTATTTTCATTTTGGATGATCTGTCCATTGGTGAAAGTGGGGTACTAAAGCCCCCTACTATGATTGTGTTACTGTCGATTTCCCCTTTTATGGCTGTTAGCATTTGCCTTATGTATTGATGTGCTCTTATGTTGGGTGCATAAATATTTACAATTGTTATATCTTCTTCTTGGATTGATCCCTTGATCATTATGTAGTGTCCTTCCTTGTCTCTTGTAACATTCTTTATTTTAAAGTCTATTTTGTGTGATATGAGAATTGCTACTCCAGCTTTCTTTTGATTTCCATTTGCATGGAATATTTTTTTCCTTCCCCTCACTTTCAGTCTGTATGTGTCCCTAGGTCTGAAGTGGGTCTCTTGTAGACAGCATATGTATGCGTCTTGTTTTTTGTATCCATTCATCCAGTCTGTGTCTTTTGGTTGGAGCATTTAATCCATTATACACTTAAGGTAATTATTGGTATGTATGTTCCTATTACCATTTTTCTAATTGTTTTGGGTTTGTTTTTGTAGGTCTTTTCTTTCTCTTGTGTTTCCTGCCTAGAGAAGTTCCTTTAGTATTTGTTGTAAAGCTGGTTTGGTGGTGCTGAATTCTGTTAGCTTTTGCTTATCTGTAAGTGTTTTAATTTCTCCGCCAAATCTGAATGAGATCCTTGCTGGGTAGAGTAATCTTGGTTGTAGGTTTTTCCCTTCCATCATTTTAAATATGTCCTGCCACTCCCTTATGGTGTGCAGAATTTCTGCTGAAAGATCAGCTGTTAACTTTATGGGGATTCCCTTATATGTTATTTGTTGCTTTTCCCTTGCTGCTTTTAACATTTTTTCTTTGCATTTAATTTTTGCATTTAATTTTTGATAGTTTGATTAATATGTGTCTTGACGTGTTTCTCCTTGGATTTATCCTGTATGGACTCTCTGTGCTTCCTGGACTTGATTGACTATTGCCTTTCCGATAATAGGGAAGTTTTCAACTGTAATCTCTTCAAATATTTTCTCAGTCCCTTTCTTTTTCTCTTCTTCTTCTGGGATTCCTATAATTCAAATGTTGGTGTGTTTAATGTGTCCCAGAGGTCTCTGAGACTGTCTTCAGTTCTTTTCATTCTTTTTTCTTTATTCTGCTCTGCAGTAGTTATTTCCACTATTTTATCTTCCAGGTCAGTTATCCGTTCTTCTGCCTCAGTTATTCTGCTATTGATTCCTTCTAGAGAATTTTTAATTTCATTTATTGTGTTGTTCATCATTGTTTCTTTGCTCTTTAGTTCTTCTAGGTCCTTGTTAAACATTTCTTGTATTTTCTCCATTCTATTTCCAAGATTTTGGATCATCTTTACTATCATTATTCTGAATTCTTTTTCAGGTAGACTGCCTATTTCCTCTTCATTTGTTTGGTCTGGTGGATTTTTACTTTGCTCCTTCATCTGCTGCATATTTCTCTGTCTTCTCATTTTGTTTAACTTACTGTGTTTGGGGTCTCCTTTTTGCAGGCTGCAGGTTCGTAGTTCCTGTTGTTTTTGGTGTCTGCCCCCAGTGGGTAAGGTTGGTTCAGTGGGTTGTGTAGGCTTCCAGGTGGAAGGGACTGGTGCCTGTG
Organism: Hyperoodon ampullatus; assembly: GCF_949752795.1. Lineage (NCBI taxonomy): Eukaryota > Metazoa > Chordata > Mammalia > Artiodactyla > Ziphiidae > Hyperoodon > Hyperoodon ampullatus. Next base: position 56,036,610 of record NC_136924.1, read on the forward strand.
TTCTGGGGGATGAGGCTGGATCTTGTGTTTCTGGTGGGCAGCACCGCATCTTGTGGTGTGTTTTGGGGTGTCTGTGAACTTATGATTTTAGGCAGCCTCTCTGATAATGTGTGGGGTTGTGTTCCTGTCTTGCTAGTTGTTTGGCATGGGGTGTCCAGCACTGGAGCTTGCTGGTCGTTGAATGGAGCCGGGTCTTAGCGTTGAGACAGAGATCTCTGGGAGAGCTCTCGCCAATTGATATTATGTGGGGCTGTGGCGTCTCTGGTGGTCCAATGTCCTGAAATCAGCTCTCCCACCTCAGAGGCTCAGGCCTGACACCTGGCTGGAGCAGCAAGACCCTGTCAGCCACACAGCTCAGAAGAGAAGGGAGAAAATAAACAAACAAACAAACAAACAAATAAATAAATAAATAGTTATAAAATAAAATTTAAAAATTATTAAAATACAAAATTTTTTAAAGTAAAAAAAAAAAAAAGAGAGCAACCAAACCAGTAAACAAATCCACCAGTGATAACAAGCGCTAAAAACTATACTATGATAAACATAAAAATCAATGACTAGTCTGTCGCATACAGCAAACCCCAAATCTACAGTTGCTCCCAAATTCCACCACTTCAATTTTGGGATGATTCGTTGTCTATTCAGGTATTCCACAGATGCAGGGTACATCAAGTTGACTGTGGAGATTTAATCCACTGCTCCTGAGGCTGCAGGGAGAAATTTCCCTTTCACTTCTTTGTTCGTACAGCTCCTGGGGTTCAACTTTGGATTTGGCCCCGCCTCTGCATGTAGGTCGCCCTCTGGTGTCTGTTCTTCACCCAGACAGGAGGGGGTTAAAGGAGTGGCTGATTAGGGGGCTCTGGCTTACTCAGGCCCGGGAGAGGGAGGGGTACGGAATGCAGGGCAAGCCTGTGGTGGCAGAGGCCGGCGTGATGTTGCAACAGCCTGATGTGTGCTATGTGTTCTCCCGGGGAAGTTGTCCCTGGCAGTGGCAGGCTGCACAGGCTCCCAGAAGGGGAGGTGTGGATAGTGACCTGTGCTTGCACACAGGATTCTTGGTGCCTGCAGTAGCAACCTTAGCATTTCATGCCCATCTCTGGTGTCCGCACTGGTAGCCGCAGCTTGCTCCCGTCTCTGAAGCTCATTTAGTTGGTGTTCTGAATCTCTTCTCCTCACGCACCTTGAAACAATGGTCTCTTGACTCTTAAGCAGTTCCAGACTTTTTCCCCGACTCCTTACCAGTTAGCTGTGGCAGTGTAGCCCCCTTCAGGCTGTGTTCACACAGCCAACCCCAGTCCTCTCCCTGGGATCTGACCTCCAAAGTCGGAGCCTCAGCTCCCAGCCCCTACCCACCCCGGTGGGTGAGCAGACAAGCCTCTCAGGCTGGTGAGTGCTTGTCGGCCCTGATCCTCTGTGTGGGAATCTCTCTGCTTTGCCATCTGCATCCCTGCTGCTGAGCTCTCCTCTGTGGCTCCGAAGCTTCCCCCCACCCACCCCACCGTCTTCCACCAGTGAAGGGGCTTCCTAGTGTGTGGAAACTTTTCCTCCTTCACAGCTCCCTCCCAGAGGTGCAGGTCCCATCTCTATTCTTTTGTTTCTGTCTTTTCTTTTTTCTTTTGCCCTACCCAGGTACATGGGGAGTTTCTTGCCTTTTGGGAAGTCTGAGGTCTTCTGCCTGCGTTCAGTAGGTGTTCTCTAGGAGTTGTTCCACATGCAGATGTATTTTTTATGTATTTGTGGGGAGGAAGGTGATCTCCATGTCTTACTCCTCCACCATCTTGAAGGTCCTTCACCTGTTTATTTGTTCTTTTGTCTCTATCTTGTTGTTGCTGTTGTTTTTAAAATTTCTGTAGTGTGCTAGGTCTTAATAGTTTGTATTATTATCCTCTTTTTAATTTTCTTTTTCAAAACTGACTCATCTTTTCATGGGCTACTATTGCACATACATTTTATTTTGGCTGCGCAGCTTGTGGGATCTTAGTTCCCTGACCAGGGATTGAAACCGGGCCCTTGGCAGTGAGAGTGCAGAGTCCTAAACACGGGACCACTAGGGAATTCCCTCCATATCTTTTTTTTTTTTTTTTTTACATCTTTATTGGAGTATAATTTCTTTACAATGGTGTGTTAGTTTCCGCTTTATAACAAAGTGAATCAGTTATACATACACATATGTTCCCATATCCCTTCCCTCTTGCGTCTCCCTCCCTCCCACCCTCCCTATCCCACCCCTCCATCCATATCTATTTTAGAATGAGCTTGTCAAGTTTCTAAAAAGTTCCAGCTTACATTTTTAAAAAGATTTGAACTAATTGATTAATTTGGGAAGAGTTGACATCTTTACTAAGCTAAATTGTTTTATCTAAGAATGTAGTTTATCTATTTTTTCCGATCTTCTTTTATATCCTTTATTAAAGTTTCACGTTTTTCAGGGAAAAGTTATTGTGTCATATTTGTGGATTAATTGTTAAATATTTTATAAGTTTTAGCGCTGTTGTGAATGGTAGCTTGCCATTTCTGGTTTGTTATTGCTAGTGTAGAGAAATAATATTTGTTTTTCTGCAGAAATTTTAAAATAAATGTTTAACTTTATTACATGTTTTATTCTGCAAGTCTTGGAATGAATATGTGATTTTTTTCTTCTTTAATTTATAGATATGGTCAATAACATTGATAGTTTTCTCATGCTAAGCCATTCTTGTGTTCCTGGAAGAACATCTTGATGGTTGAATTTGGTCATATAATATTTATTTGCATCTATTTTTTAAAATCTATTTTCCTTAGTGACATGGATTATGATTCTCTTTTCTTGTACTGTCTATCTGATTTTGGAATAATTTTTTTCCTTCTTTTCCTATTTTCTGGAACAATTTAATTGATAAAAGGATTATTGTTTCCTTGAAGGCTTGGTAAAACTCACTATAAAACCATATAAGCCTGAGGCTTTTTTCTAGGGATAAGGTCTTAATTACTTTTCAATTTATTTGTAGGTATTTGGTCTGTTCATATTTTTAATTTCTTTTGCCAATTTTGGCACTTTATAATTTTCCAAAAATCATCTACTTCACTTAAGTTTAGTGAATGAGTCTATAATTAACCATAATATTCTTTCCTATCTCTGTTGTAGCTGTTGCTAGTTCCCTTGATTTCATTATGTGATTTGAGTATTTACATGTTTTTTGCTGATTAACTCATTAGAGAGTTGTCCATCTTACTCATCTTTATAAATAAAATGGCAAAAATCAGTTCTAACGTAACTGAAATTACAATAAATATTAATCAGTTAAATCCATCAATAAGAAGACAGAAACTCAGATTGGAGCTCAGGCTGGATTTAAAAATTAAGGTCTAGCAATATATTATTGTGAGACACACTTAAAATGAAAGAATATGGACAAATTGAAAGTAGAGATATAAGTAGATATTTCAGTCTAATATGAGCAGAAACACCAAACATACAAATGCAGGAACAAAACAGATAGCAGTTTTATATAAGGTTCAATGTACAAATTCAAGATGAAAAGTATCAGGGACAAAGCATAAGGAGTAGGCAGACTATCAGGAGCTTAACCATGTGGTGATATCAAGTGGATAGTTGGATATATAGGACTAGAATTCAGGGGCAAAGTTCAGAAGCAAAATAAAAGCTGAGATATAAATTTGGAGTCATCAGCATATATATGATATTTAAAGCCATAAGACTGAGTGAGACTATCAAGGAAGTGTAAACAAGAAAAGAGGTCCAAGGAGTAAACTCTGAACCACTCCAACGTTCTGAGGTCAGGGAGATGAAGAGGAACCAGCAAAAGGATAGAAGTGGCCAGAAAGATAGGAGCCAAACGAGGAGAGCATCATGTCCTGGAACCACGTGAAAAAATGATTTCAAAGGAAGAGAGTGATTAGCAGTTTCAAATGTTGCTGACAGGCCAAATAAGAGGACGACTGCAAATTGACCTTTGGATTTAACAATCTGGAGGTTGTTGGTGACCTCCCTAGGAGCAAGTTTGATGATGGAGTTGGGGCAAAGACCTGATTAGAGTGGGTTCAAGAGAGGAGAGTAATTTGAGACAGTGAGTTTTCACAGTTTTTTTTAAATTAATTGATTAATTTAGTTAGTTTGGCTGCATTGGGTCTTCATTGCTGCATGCGGGCTGTCTCTGGTTGCGGCGAGCGGGGGCTACTCTTCGTTGTGGTGTGCGGGCTTCTCATTGCAGTGGCTTCTCTTGTTGCAGAGTATGGGCTCTAGGCACACGGGCTTCAGTAGTTGTGGCACATGGGCTCAGTAGTTGTGGCTTGCAGGCTCTAGAGCGCAGGCTCAGTAGTTGTGGTGCACAGGCTTAGTTGCTCCGCAGCATATGGGATCATCCTGGACTAGGACTCGAACCTGTGTCCCCTGCATTGGCAGGCAGATTCTTAACCACTGTGCCACCAGGGAAGACCCTACACGGTTTTTAAAAGGAGTTTTGCCACTAAAGGAAGGAGAGAAATGGGACAGTAACTGGCAGAGGAGGTGGCTCTAAGAGAGTTGTTTGTTTGTTTTTAAGTTAAAAGTTAAGAAAAATAACATCATGTTAGAGAAGCAAAAGTCGGTACTGAGAGAAATGGGAGAATTACTGAACCAATGTCCTTGAATAGAAGAGATCTAGTGTGCAAGTAGAGAGGCTGGCATTAAATAGGAGTCATATAGTTCATCCATAGGTAACAAGAGAGAAAGTAGACTATATAAGGACAAATTCAGATAATTAGGGAGATGTGGTGGTTAATAATGTGGAATTAATAATGATTGCTTCCATTTTCTCAGTGCAGTAGGGAGCTAGGTCATCGGCCAAGAAAGAAGATGGAAGAGAAGGCTACAGAGATCTGAAGAGACAGGAGAAAATACAGAATTTTGTCCAGGAAAGTCAGAGTGAATGGATTAGGGAAACATAGTATATTTGCCAGGCAGCATTATGGGCCACTTGAGGTTAGTGATTATTTAAAGTAAGACCAGTCAGCAAGTTTGAATGTTTTCCTGAAGCTACATTCAGCTTCCAGGGTGCAGCTGTGGAGTAGGCAGAGAAAACTGGATTTAAGTTGGGCTGTGGTCAGCCAAGGTGTATTTCAGAGCAAGAGAAAAACAAATGAGTTCGAGTTGAGAGCATATACCAGAAACTGATTATAATTATAACTATGGAATTCTAGCTGGGTTAAAAAGGAAGTGAGGACATGAAGGGGTGAGAGACAGTAAGAAGGTGGTAGAATTAATGAAGGAAAGGTCTCTGTGGAGTTCAGAAGGATTGTGGAGTTGGGGTACTAGAAGGAGAGAGCTATAAAGAGGTGATGTTTGGAGAATGAATTATTTGAAACCAAGACTATGGAAGAGTTGCAGTTTTCCTTTTTTTTTTTTCCATTAGTCATATCCTTGACAAGGTCAAGGATATGACTAATGGGTAGAGGATTAAATCTCTGAAGGAGAACAGATCAAAGCATTGTGAGGCCAGGTGTTGGAAAGAGCTATGTGAATATTGAAATTACCAGGGATTATGACAGATGTACTGGATAAAAGTGACAGTGAGCAAGGAAGAAGTAAATGACTGCAACAGAGAGAGCAATGGGTGGTATACAGTCTCATGACAGGAGATTTAAAGCTGAGTCTTATTAGAGAGTAGGGGAGAATGATCTGGAAGTAGCATTGAGGAATGAGGAAGATCCCTACCTCATTTCCAGGCCAAGTGTTAAGGGGGATGTGAAAGTTAAAATAAACATCCTTTTAGAGGGCTGCAAGTGAGGCAGTATTATCAGGGGAGAGCAAGGGGTCAGTTATTACTTTGCGTATTTTGAGGATATATTGTTATAAGCATCTATATTAACAATATAGATGTATGATATTATCTCTATATTACACATTTTTGATCTACTGTCTCCCTTTGCCCCTAATGATGCTTCTTGCCTTGAATTCTATTTTTGCCTGTTATTAGATGTCTGCTTGGCTTTGGGGGGGGTTCATATTTGTCTTTTTCTATCTCTTTGTTCTAACTTTGTCCTGTCCTTTTTTTTTTTTTTTTGTGGTATGCGGGCCTCTCACTGTTGTGGCCTCTCCCGTTGCGGAGCACAGGCTCCGGACGCGCAGGCTCAGCGGCCATGGCTCATGGGCCTAGCCGCTCCGCGGCATGTGGGATCTTCCCGGACCGGGGCACGAACCCGTATCCCCTGCATCGGCAGGCGGACTCTCAACCACTGCGCCACCAGGGAAGCCCTGTCCTGTCCTTTTTTAAAAATTTTTATTGGAGTATAGTCAATTTACAATGTTGGGATAGTTCCTGCTGTACAGTAAAGTGAATCAGTTATACATATATCCACTCTTTTTTAGATTCTTTTTGTCCTGTCCTTCTTTTAAGTGTGTCTCTTGTAGACATTATATTGCTAGATCTTGTTTTTAAATTAAATCTGAGGATTCTACCTTTTCTTGGTAAATTTAACTAATATATTAAATTCCTTTTACGTTGAACATTTTATTTCTTCTTAGATTAAATTTTCTTTCATTTTTTTCTTGCTTATTTACTTATATTAGTTTTTTTCTATGGGTTTGAAAAGTATGCATTTTATATTTGTTCTTCCACTGGTTATCTTTAACTTAAGACCTTTACTTGTATTTACCTTTCCCAACTTATGAAACTTATCAACACCTATCTGTATCTTCCTCCATAGTGGGACAAATACTTTAACATACACACTCTTGCCTACCTCTGGATATTGCACTTTGTTATATCTGGTGTGTGTGTGTGTGTGTGTGCAGTGTATGTATATTTACAATGCTTTTATACACCAACAAGCTTTACAAAATTGTTTTCTCATTTTTACTATCTTATATTTTGTAGCATTTCCTAAAAGTTTCATTTGATAGATCACTTCCTTCAAGAGTATTTTCAAAGAGGATCTTGATACTGCTGAGACCTTGAAGGTCTGAGAATATATTTGTTGTACCCTCACATTTAAGCAATAGCTTAGCTGAATATAGCTTAGATTCAAAGTTCTGTTTTCAATATTTTAAAAATATTTATTATTTTCCTGTCTCTAATGTTGCTCCTGAGAAGTCTGACATTCTGATTCATTCTCTTTGTGGGTGAGCTGCTTTTCTTAGAATTTTCTCTTTGCCTTTGGAGTTCTTAAATTTCATTAAAATATCACTAAGTATTCATTTTTTCTATATCAGCCCTATTTATCCCCACTCCCCATATACCCTTCCAATATCAGTCTTTCTTTGGAGGTTCTCACTTGTTTTTTTCATATATCATCTTCCCTCCATTAACTTTTTCTCTCCTGCTAGGACTCATATTATATAAATGCTGTCTTTTCTATGTCTAGCTTCATTAATCTGTATATTTTTTCATTTCTTTTTCATTCTCAATGTCTTCTGGAAAAGTTTCTTGACCTGATCTTGGGTTATGTTCATTTTGCTATTTATATCATCTAGTGAGTTTATTTCAATTGTGTATTGAATATTCAGTAATCCTGCTTGGTTCTTCATAATTGTTTGTTTCTGCAGTATCAATATCCTCTTTGGGAACATTTATTTGGCCTGTATTCTATTAATTCTTGTCATCTAGAGTAGGTTATTCAATTTATTGTCTTCCTAATTGTCTAGTTATTTTTCCCTGTGAGGTCATTTTCCTTTACGAGTATCAGTTATCTTGGTGGGTAATGGAAGGAGAAAGGGGTGGGAGGAGTCAAGACCCACTTTTAGCTTGTACAACTCCTGGTGAGTGAGAGGGTCCAACTTTACATATCTTTATATCTATTGCTCTCATCAGAGGGCTTTGCCCCTTAGTGAAGGTCTCTGTACCCTAGGCTTTGTTCTTTTATTTATTTATTTATTTTTGGCTGCTTTGGGTCATTGTTGCTGTGCGCGGGCTTTCTCTAGTTGCAGCGAGTGGGGGCTACCCTCCATTGCGGTGCGCGGGCTTCTCATTGTGGTGGCTTCTCTTGTTGCGGAGCGCGGGCTCTAGGCGCGCAGGCTTCAGTAGTTGTGGCACACGGGCTCAGTAGTTGTGGCATGCGGGCTCTAGAGCACAGGCTCTGTAGTTGTGGCGCATGGGCTTAGTTGCTCTGAGGCATGTGGGATCTTCCCCAGACCAGAGATTGAACCCGTGTCCCTTGCATTGGCAGGAGGATTCTTAACCATTGCACCACCAGGGAAGTCCCCTTGGCTTTGTTCTTTTCTAAGAATGTATTTGTCTAGCCCCCTGGGTGAAAAGAAAGCCTATGAGGAAAGGTAGGCGGAAACCCTTAGGTGTTTGTTGGCTGAGCCAGCAATTGCTGGTTTTTTTACCCTACATCCCAGTAGTGTAACCCTATGAACTTGCTTTCTGGTATTGTAGAGGGATGATGGGGAAGGCAGTGATCTACTCTAGGCAATGTAGTGGATAGAAAAGAGCCCAACTCAAAATTTCTCCCCAAATCTCCATGTTGGAAGCCAGGCCCTCCTTTGTCTAGGGCTACTATTTCCCTTCTTTATCAAACCATAACCATCTTCTGACTCTCCAGGGGTTTCTGCTGGTTTCATTTTCTTTCTTTCTTTTTTTTTTTTTGCCCATTCATTTCTTATTTCTGAGGCACCTTTGGGCTTGAGTTGGGTGGGGGAGGTAGACTGTGCCACTTTGCCATCATATCAGGGATCATTTTGTGATAGCCTACCTCAGTGTTTGTTGAAGCTTTGTGTTTCAAGTAATTTAGAGCAGAAGATACTCTTTCTTGAGTGGTTATGGTAGTAGTCTGGAAATGAAGATGTTTAACCTGAAGAACTACAGGCAGAATATAAAAGTAGGTTGGACAAAGCAATGTATATACATGAAAGAAAGCAAAATAGGCATTTTACTGAAACATTGAAATTTACTTTCAACATGCTTGTGTTTAATTTTACAGTCACTTGGGAATCTTCTTAAACCTGGAAACAAGACGAGAAAATTAATCTTATTACAAATTGCTCTTGAACACATTTGTGGGAAAACAGATGATTCACAGGGAAATTAAGAGTGCCACCAGAACTCACAAAGTCAAACTAGTAAAATCAGTATGTAATCCATATTTATAAAAGTCACCTTCACAAGGCAGAATGTCTCCCAGGACCAAAATCAGGAAGAGCAGGGCCTGGCAATAGTTTATACTTATTAGACAGTATCCTTACACCTGAAGTTAGAAAACAGCCTAAATATTGACAATGGTTGTTATTTCTGGGCATGGACTTGTCTGTATTTTCCAAATTTTTTATGATGAACATTCATTACTTTTGTAATTGGAAAAAATTATTCTAATGGAATTTTCAAAGCAAAATCATCATATAAATATACAAACTTGTACAAGGATATTTGCTGCAGCATTGTTTGGAATGTTGAAAAAGATCCAAATTTCTATCAGGAGAACCGTTCAATAAATTATGATAGATCTTTGTAAGAAATATCATGCAAACAATAAAGATGATGATATAAGTCTATATTAATATAGAAAATTTTCAAAGATTTACTGTTAAGTGAAACAAAGTAGGTTAAAAGACATGTCTGAAATGAGCCCATTTTGCAACCAAAAAGTAAGTGCACAGAAAGTTTTTGAAAAATATATGCAAAAAGTTACTACTCAATCTTAACAGCAAGTAAAAAGTTGAACAAAGTGAAAAATCAACGACTCTTCTTTGATTCTTCGGAGAAGTGAGGTCACAGGGCAAACCATTGCCCCCAAAATTGGAGAGACAGACAGATGATATAGAGAATTACTACTTAACTAGAACAGAAACTCATGAGCAGAAACTTCTGCAGGAACCAGTGCCTGGTAAAAAACCTAAACTGTAATTGATGAATTGCTGGAGGCTCAGTATAAACAAGTCTGAGAGTTAAAAGCTCCAGGGGACCTAGTCAAAGGGACCATCAGAAACTCTACTAGTTCCTGACAGTGAAGATTGGAGAAAGATCCCCTCATGTTTACCCCAGAGGAAGGGGGAAAGTAACCATTCTGAAATACAGCAGAGCATTCTGTTCTTCTTAACAAACCTGCCCTCAGGAGAAACTATTTTACCAGAGTCCAACATGCTGGGGTTTTATCAGGGCCTAACCTACTTGGAGGAAGGGAAATACTCAACTCCAGTCAGCTCTAGCCATCCTGTCCCATCTAAAGTGGAGTGGGAGTCATGGGTACTGAGAAGCACAGGTAAAGTTCATAGTCCAGAGGCATAGGCTCTCCAAAAGACTGAGACCTAATCGTAGAACTATAAAATGTTTCCCCTTCTCCCATACTTCACCACACCACTAAAAGCCTATTTACCAGAGTTTCTTTCACCTAGTATATCATGTCTGGATTTTAATTAAAAAATTACAAGGCACACTAAAAGGCAAAAAATACAGTTTGAAGAGGCTGAACACGCATCAGAACCAGAGTCAGATATGGTAGTGATGTTGTAATTATGATAATTATAATCATAATTAACTGTGATTAATATGCTAAGGACTGATGAAAAAGTAGATAGCATGCAGGAACATTGGATAATGTGAATTTTCTTCAAAGAAGAACTCTCAAGAGAAATTTTAAAATATTTTGAACTAAATGAAAATGAAAATACAAACTTATCAAAATTTGTGGGATGCAGCAAAAGCGGTGTGCTTAGAGGGAAACTTATAGCATTGAATGCACATGTTAGGAAGGAAAAAAATCTTAAATCAATAATCTAAGCTTCCACCTTGGGAAACTAAAAAAAGAGGAGCAAACTAAATCCAAAATAAGCAGAAGAAAAGAAGTAATAAAAATTAGAGCAGAGGGCTTCCCTAGTGGCGCAGTGGTTGAGAGTCCGCCTACCGATGCAGGGGACACGGGTTCGTGCCCCGGTCCGGGAGGATCCCACGTGCCGCGGAGCGGCTGGGCCCGTGAACCATGGCCGCTGAGCCTGCGTGTCCGGAGCCTGTGCTCCGCAACGGGAGAGGCCACAACAGTGAGAGGCCCGCATACCGCAAAAAAAAAAAAAAAAATTAGAGCAGAAATCAATAGAGAAAATCAACAGATTTAACTGGGCATCTTGCTCATCCCTCAACCATGTGTTTATGTTGTTTAGAGTTACATATATAGTTAAGTATAAAGCCAAATGTGTAGAAATATTAACAGCAAATTCAGTATAGTGGTTTCTATGGAGCAAGAAGGAGAAAAATGTCATTAGTCAGGGGTACACAGAGGAATTCACTCTTATGTGTGTTTGTATTATGTATTTTTAATTTTTGCTTTTTGGGTTTTTCCCTTTTTTTAAATTTATTAAATTTATTTATTTTTGGCTGCGTTGGGTCTTTGTTGCTGCACACAGGCTTTCTCTAGTTGCGGCGAGTGGGGGCTACTCTGCGTTGCAGTGCGCCGGCTTCTCGCTGCAGTGGCTTCTCTTGTTGCGGAGCACGGGCCCTAGGTGCGCGGGCTTCAGTAGTAGTGGCTCGCAGGCTTAGTTGCTCCAGGGCATGTGGGATCCTCTCGGACCAGGGCTCGAACCCATGTCCTCTGCATTGGCAGGCAGATTCCTAACCACTGCACCACCAGGGAAGCCCTTTCCTTTCTTTTTTTTTTTTTTTTGCGGTACGTGGGCCTCTCACTGTTGTGGCCTCCTGCTGCGGAGCACAGGCTCCGGACGCGCAGGCTCAGCGGCCATGGCTCACGTCCGCGGCATACGGGATCCTCCCAGACCAGGGCACGAACCTGTGTCCCCTGAATCGGCAGGCGGACTCTCAACCACTGCGCCACCAGGGAAGCCCCTCCTTTCTTTTTTAAAGAACATGTTTTATTTCTTTTTCTTTTTAAATTTATTTATTTATTTAGGCCACATCTCACGGCATGTGGGATCTTAGTTCCCCAACCAGGGATCGAACCTGCACCCCCTGCAGTGGAAGTGCAGAACCTTAACCATTGGACCACAGGGAAAGTCCCGGCATGTTTTATTTCTTAAGCTTAGTGTTGCATTTGCAGATTTTTGAATATTACTGTGCTTTTTGCTGTCTGAAATATTGATAATAAATATCTTTAAAATATTCTGTAGCCCTCTAGGTAAAGTCCAGGGAACCTAATATGGATTACAAACACCTTCATGGTTTCTCTGACCCTACTTACCTCTCTAATCTTGCCACTTCCAGTTTGTACACAGTGGTCTGACCAGGCTGACCAATTTTCCTCAAAAGACCTGCAAGCCTTTGCCATTCCTTCTCTCCAGCACAGCCAGCCCTCCTCCCCTTTTCACCCATCTTCCTCTTGTTATTAAATCTTCACTTAATTGTCCATAGCTTTAGGAAAACTTCTCTGACACTCTGTGTGGGTTGAGTACTTCTTTGTAATTCCAAAACATTAAGTACTTTCACCATCTCTTACCACTTATTCACACCATATTGGAATTGTTGATTTACTTCTCTGTAGCTCCCATTTGAATATAAAAGTATAGAAACTGTCTCATTTATCTTAACATCCTGGCCTCTGCCTAGTACCTGGCAGTAATAGGCCCTCAGTAAATATTCTTCTAGGAGTCAATTAGTTAGTTAATGATGGGCTGGTTTACTTAACATTCTTTTTTTTTAAATTGTATTTATTGTATTTATTTTATTTTTGGCTGCGTTGGGTCTTTTGTTGCTGCATGTGGGCTTTTCTGTAGCTGTGGCGAGCAGGGGCTATTCTTTGCTGCAGTGCGCAGGACTCCCTTTGCGGTGGCTTCTCTTGTTGCAGAGCACGGACTCTATGCCTGCAGGCTTCAGTAGTTGTGGCACGTGTGCTCAGTAGTTGTGGTTCATGGGCTCTAGAGCACAGGCTCAGTAGTTGTGGTGCACAGGCTTAGCTGCTCTGCGGCATGTGGGATCCTCCCGGACCAGGGCTTGAACCCGTGTCCCCTGAACTGACAGGCAGATTCTTAACCACAGAGCCACCAGGGAAGCCCTACTTAACATTCTTGAGGCATGCTATAATTTAATGTGAACCCTGTTTAATAATCAGTATTTAGTTGGAATCATAAATTTTAACCATCCCATAGTGTGGTTAGAAATAATTACCTGGAAAACAGAAACAAAAATAAAAACAAACAAAACCCAAAACAGAAATAATTACCTGGAATAAATTCTCTTCAGTCATTTGTATATATCAAAGTTTGGGTTAAACTAGGTCTTGCTTTTGTTTTTTAGGATTAGCTAATAGTAGGTGTTCATCGGATTGTACAAACCATTCTTAGGCAAATGTGGTAAAGTTCTTAAAGTTGCTTTTAATTTCTATAAATTCAAATTTGATGAGTATAATAGGATTACTCTAATGGATGGTAAGTAAGTACTGATACCACTTGCATTTAATGAACCTAATAAAAATGCCATTGTTACTTATATTTTCTTCTTAGCCTGCTCTTTTGCTTCATTTTCCTTAGAGTCCATGTGCTGCTAACTAAAGATTGTGATTTACGAACAGCTCCTAACCCCGTATGTAAAAAAACATACTTTAAAAAAATATATATATATATATTTATTTATTTATTTGGCTGTTTCGGGTCTTCATTGCAGCACACAGGCTCTTCATTGCAGCTCGCAGGCTTCTCTCTAGTTGTGGCATGCGGGTCTTTTTCTCCCTCTAGTGGGCTCTGTAGTCTGCGGCTCATGGGCTCTCTGGTTGAGGCACTCGAGCTCAGTAGTTGTGGCGCACAGGCTTAGTTGCCCTGCAGCATGTGGGATCTTAGTTCCCTGACCAGGGATCAAACCGCATCCCCTGCATTGGAAGGCGGATTCTTTACCACTGGACCACCAGGAAGATATAATATTGTTTTATATCTTAATAAAATAATACAACTTTCCTTTTCAAACAAAAGTTATATGCCAAAATGTTAGCAGCAGTATTATCCCTGAATGGTGGGGGTCCAAAGTAATTTTTAAATTTTCTTTGTTATACTTTCTTATGCTTTATATATTTTTGAAATATTTATGTAAAAATATATCAAATTATACTTGGAAAAAAGCAATTCCCTGTTTAAAAAAAAACCTTTAAGATATATTTAAATTATTTAGGAAAAAGACTTTAAGTGGAATGGCAGATGGTCAGCATGGAAACAAGAAGCATGGGGTCACAGAAGAGTCTCCGGAGAAGCAGCATGCTGCGTAGCCAGCATAACTGTCCAGGTTGTTGGTCAGGTACATTCTTATGGTGGAGATGAATCCACATCATAATCTTATGTCACAACCATTGATATCACATAAACAGCTGCTTCTGCCCTGATTCTGTATTTGCCAGACAACTTTCTAATTTCTGATTTATGTCCTAAGTAGTTTTTCCCCCTTTAGGGAAAATGCTCTAATAGGCCAAGGCAAACATCTGAATCATTTCCTTATTTTCAAGTGTGCAAGCCCCCTGCTAGGACCAGCCCTTGGAAAAAATAAAGAATTATGACATAGCACACTAGGGACTTCCCTGGTGGCACAGTGGTTAAGACTCCGCACTCCCAATGCAGGGGGCCCGGGTTCGATACCTGGTCAGGGAACTAGATCCCACATGCATGCCACAACTAAGAGTTCTCACGCCACAACAAAGGAGCTGACAAGCTGCAACTAAGGAGCCCGCCTGCCGCAACTAAGACTTGGTGCAGCCAAATAAATAAATAAATAAATATTTTTTTTAAAAAAGAATGAATGACATATCACACTTGTGTCAGCTTTCTCTACCTATCTTTTAAACAAAGATTTGAATAGTGAAAGACAGAAAGGCACGTGTACGTGTTTGCTTATGTGTGACACACAGAAAGTGGCAGGGACATAGGGTGAATGACAGAAACAGCAAATCCAGTCATTCTGAGTGACTCTAACCTTTGTCTACTATATGGTAAGTAAGAATTTTCACATCAGATGGTCTTTATCTCAGTGAGAGAGAAATATTTAAACCATTTAGCTTAAGGTAAATTTCAGGTATCTTTAGTGTGGCATGTAGAACTTGTTTGAAATTCTGGTTCTGCTTCAGCTTCCTATTCTTTAAAATGCTTACTCTCTTTACCTCATCAGGATGGCTGTGAGGTTTAAATTTGATATTAGATTCACTGGTTGTGAAAAGCACCACATTGTGAAGTGTTATTGTTATTACTATTACTTAACAGGTAATAGTACTTCCCTCAATAAAAATTGCACCAGATAGCCTGCAGTTTCCAAAGCTTCCTCTGCCCTAAGAGAGTCCTGTTGGAACTGTTCTTTTGGGAATTCCCAGTGGTTAGGACTCAGCACTTTCACTGCCAGGGCCCGGGTTCAATCCCTGGTCAGGGAACTAAAATCCCACAAGCTGTACAGTGCAGCCAATAAATAAATAAATATTTAAAAAAATATTTTTTAAAAAAGTAAACTGTTCTTTTGAGAGTTGCTGTCTTTTGTAATTCCTCAGTATTTTATCACCCCCTACTTTGATTATTACCTCTTTGGAGAAAGAAACATAGATTTATTCATTCATTCAACATTGAACTTTTTTGGATATCTCTAATGGGTCAAAATGTCAGATCTCCTGGGATACAAAGAGACAGATGCATAAACAGATCATTATAATACATGTGGTAAATACAATGATAGAGTAATAATCTTAGGATATTATGGGAGTTTGGGGAAATGGCACATAAGGGCAATAGGGAAGATTAGGAAAAGCTTTCCTCAGGGGTAAAAAAGTATAAACTGATTAAGTCAGTAATATTTTGTGCTGCAAGTAACAGAATCCCTACCCTCTTGCACTGTTGGTGGGAATGTAAATTGATACAGCCACTATGCAGAACAGTATGGAGGTTCCTTAAAAAACTAAAATCAGAACTACCATGCAACCCAGCAGTCCCATTACTGGGCATATACCCCGAGAAAACCATAGTTCAAAAAGAGTCATGTACCACAGTGTTCACTGCAGCTCTGTTTGCAATAGCCAGGACATGGAAGCAACCTAAATGTCCATCGACAGATGAATGGATAAAGAAGATGTGGCACATATATACAGTGGAATATTACTCAGCCATAAAAAGAAATGAAATTTAGTTATTTGTAGTGAGGTGGATGGACCTAGAGTCTGTCATACAGAGTGAAGTAAATCAGAAAGAGAAAAACAAATACCATATGCTAACACGTATATATGGAATCTAAAAAAAAAAAAAAAAAAAAAAAAGGTTCTGAAGAACCTAGGGCCAGGACAGGAATAGAGATGCAGATGTAGAGAATGGACTTGAGGACACAGGGAGGGGGAAGGGTAAGCTGGGATGAAGTGAGAGAGTGGCATGGACATATATACACTACCAAATGTAAAATACATAGCTAGTGGGAAGTAGCCGCATAGCACAAGGAGATCAGCTCGTGCTTTGTGACCACCTAGAGGGGTGGGATAGGGAGGGTGGGAGGGAGATACAAGAGAGAGGAGATATGGGAACATATGTATATGTATAGCTGATTCACTTTGTTATACATCAGAAACTAACACACCGTTGTAAAGCAATTATACTCCAATAAAGATGTTAAAAAAAAAGTAACAGAATCCCTGACTAAGGATGGTTGAAACTAAAAAGTCATTTATTGCTCACTTAACAGAAAGGCCAGAGGCAGGTGTACTCAGGGTTGTTCCAGCAACTTAATGTTATCAAAGATAGGGTTTCATTTATCTTCCTCCTCTGTAATTCTTGGTGTATTGTCTTTTTGTCTTGTGGTTATCACCTCAGGGTTGCCAAAGATGACAGTAGCTCCAAGCATCACATGACACATCAAGGCAGGAAGAGAAATTTTAGTTCTAGTCACCTCTGTTGGAAACAGGAAGAAAAGGTACTGGGGAATAGGGAGGTTTTTGTTTTTATATGTTTTTAATTTAAAAAAATCATTTGTTTATTTGGCTGCCTTGGGTCTTAGTTGCGGCACATAGGATCTTCGTTGTGGTGCACGGGCCTCTCTCTAGTTGTGGCACGTGGGCTCCAGAGCATGTGGGCTTAGTTGCCCCGAGGCATGTGGGATCTTAGTTCCCCGACCAGGGATGGAACCCACATCCCCTGCATTGGAAGGCAGAACCTTAACCACTGGACCACCAGGGAAGTTCCTATATTTTAAATTAAAAAAAAAAATTTTTATGAGATAAAGTAAAAGAAGAAATATGTTATTGGCCCTGGATTTTTGCACGTAGTGTTCCTTCTGCCTGGCATCCATGGTCTCTTGAACCCTTTCCACATATTATATCTCAGTGCCTCATTTTAGTACCTGGCACATAGGAAGTAGTAAATATTTTTGAAAGGAAAGCAGGCAGAGCAAAAATAGAGGCAGTTGAACACAACAGGCAGCTAATCTCCTTAAAACATATTGTCTAGGGGCTTCCCTGGTGGCACAGTGGTTAAGAATCCGTCTGCCAATGCAGGGGTCACGGGTTCGAGCCCTGGTCCAGAAAGATCCCACATACCACGGAGCAACTAAGCCCATGGGCCACAACTACTGAGTCTGTGCTCTAGAGCCCGTGAGCCACAACTAGTGTGCCCATGTGCCACAACTACTGAAACCTGCGTACCTAGAGCCCATGCTCCTAAACAAGAGAAGCCACCACAATGAGAAGCCTGCACACCCCATCAAAGAGTAACCCCTGCTCGCCACAACTGGAGAAAGCAGGTGTGCAGCAACGAAGACCCAACGCAGCCAAAAATAAATAAATAAATTAATTAATTAAAAACAAACATATTGTCTAAAATCAGGGGCGGTAAGTAATAAGGCAATTAAATACAGAATGGTAAGTGCTAAGATAGTATTAATTATAAGACGCTATGGGAGAACACAGGAGTCAGAGAAGACAGCTCGGAAAGAGATTAGGGACTTCCCTGGTGATCCAGTGGTTAAGACTCTGTGCTTCTAATGCAGGAGGCGGGTGTTCCATCCCTGGTCAGGGAACTAGGATCCCACATGCCCTGCGGCATGGGCAAAAAAAAAAAAAAAAAAAAAAAGTTGAGGAAAAAAAAAAAGAAAGAGTGATTGTTTAAACTGAGATCCAAAGGATGGTAGAAATAACCAAACCCAGAGGGAAAAAAGTCTCTTGGTTTGGACTATAATTGCCACAAAGTAAAAAAATATATAATCCTCTTTGAGGGAGAAAGACCTTGAAGAGATTCTAGGGAGAAAAAAAGAGGGGGAGGATGGCAAATAATAACGGATCATATAGTGCCCATTATTACTAATTAAAGATGTCTTAAAAATAGGTTTAGTGAAAAATAGAAAAAAATCCAAGTCTTCAATTCTTCTATTTCCTATAATGTCTTATTAAAGTTTTTCACTGTTTTCAGCATCTCCTACTCTGAAAGTTTTCAAACATCTAACTCTATAACTCAGAAACTCCTAATACATATTTTGTATCTAATATCATGTAAAAATGGAAGTTTTGGCAAAGCACAATAGAAGGGTTGCCAGATTAAATACAGGGTGCCTAGTCAAATTTGAACTTCAGATAAATAATAAATAATTTTTTACAATTACATGGACCATACTTATACTAAATCATTTGCTGTTTATCTGAAATTAAAATTTAACTGGGTGCCCTACCTTTTTATTTGCTGAATCTGCAACCCTAACAATGGATACCAAATTCCAAAGAGAAGTGCTAGACTAGGATTTACAAAGAAATTAACTCTTAATCTTTTAACTCACTTTGAGGGTATGAGATGGTCAAGGAGAAGAGGATTTTGAGAATGCTTCTACCCTTCCTCCACTCCAAGAACTTAACACATGTCTCCAATTTGGAGGCCCAGTAGCCAAGGGCCTGATTCCATACCTGAAAAAAAACCATACCTGACTGATTGGCTAGCTGCTCTAATGGCAGAAACAAAGAAAAAGCTGCTGCATTGGGATAGGCCTTCAGCCTCAGAGTTTATCTGGACAAAGAAGGCTCAAGTGTTTCCTATAGACTAGATGAGGGCCACACATACATATATACCCAGGAGAGATGACATAGGGCTGTCATGTATTCTGTCCAGGAGAACTGCCTAAATATGCAAACACATCTCAGCAGAGAGAAGCTGGGGGTATCACAAATGCAAACAACCAGTTGAAATAGAAATGTACCTGCCATGATGAAGAAATCTGCAGGGAATTCCCTGGCGGCCCAGTGGTTAGGACTCCACACTCTCACTGCCAAGGGCCTGGGTTCCATCCCTGGTCGGGGAACTAAGATCCCACAAGCCATGGGGTGTGGCCAAAAAGAAAACAACATGCAGAAGAAATCTGCAGATGAGTGATCTCCAGTGATGATGATCACCAAGGAACTCACCAAGTACTCCCATGAAAGAGTCATCTTCAAAAATCTGTTACATCCAGGAAGCAATGATGTGAGAAAATGCAACAGTGGTAGTCAGTAAGAACTTTCTCTTTCCCTTTCCCTTTCCCTCTCCTCCCTTCTCAGAACTGTAATCCATAAGAGGTCCAATACTAGCAAGCTGGAAAAGTTGGAACAAAAGCAGTAGGCCACAAAAGAGAAAATAAGCTGTTCATGTCCTTCTTCCCTGACTGTTAAGTTGCAATAGTCTAAGCTGGAAGAGAGGAGAACTTTAAAACAAAATTAAAGCTTTATTATACATGGTTCTGGACATTTTAATTACCGACTAGATAAACTTACATTATTAAAAAGTTACCAGAAATGGGGACTTCCCTGGTGGTCCAGTGGTAAAGAATCCATCTTCCAATGCAGGGGACACGAGTTTGATCCCTGGTCGGGGAATTAAGATCCCACGTGCTGTGGGGCAACTGAGCATGCACACCACAACTACTGAGCCTGAGTGCCTCAACTAGAGAGGACGTGTGCCCGCAAACTACAGAGCCCACGCTCTCTGGAGCCCACACGCCCCAGCAAAAGATCCCGCATGCCACAACGAAGATCCCACCTGCTGCAACTAAGAATAAATATTCGCGATGCAACCAAGAATAAAATAAATAAATTAATTAAATATTTAAAAAAATACTATATAAAAAAAAAGTTACCAGAAATGTCATGGAACCATCTAGGTTTTCATTTAGAGGTAGGGTAAGAACTAGCTTCACTGAATAAATGTAAAGGGATGTAAAATCACTTGGGAAAATACCTTAGCCATTTCTTATAAAGTAAATATACACTTATCATACAACCCAGCAATCCCACACCTGGGTATTTTTCTAGGAGAAGTGAAAACTTACATTCACCCCAAAACCTGTGTATGAATTTTTATAGCAGTTCAGTTGCCAAAAACTGGAAACAACTCAGATGTCTTTGACCTGGTGAATGGATAAAGTAATATGGTATAGCCATACAGTGGAATAATACTAGCCAGGAAGTAAAAGGAAATGAATTACTGATACATGTAACAACATGGATGAATCACATGAATTATGCCAAGTGGAAAAAGCCAGATTCAAAAGATTACATACTGTATACTTCCATTTATATGACATTCTGGAAAAGAGAAAACTATAGGGACTGCAAGCAGATCAGTGGTTGCCATAACTATGCACTTGTCAAGACTCAGAACTGTACCCTAAAGAGGTTAAATGTATATACGTTATACCTTAAAAAAAAAAATCTATGGAAAGCTCCTTGATTCTGAGTACTTCCAAACAGTAAATTGGAAGTAAGAGTCTCACTAACTTCGTAGGATTTAGCATAGGTAAGAAGTGAATAGTTAGGTCCGTAGTATATCTAATAGTTGAAGCTAGCTGTGGAATGGAGATAAAGGAAATATTATTCAAAGAAAAATTTATACATCTTGTCCCAAGCACTATAGGCATTAAATTAGCAATGTTATCTCTCCAAATAACCTAAGTTAATTAATTTAATTACTCAAAAAATGTAAGGGAAAATGGGAGACAAAAAGAAAGCTGCTTTCTGATTATAACCTATAACTTAGGAGTCATACTTATTCAACTTAATGGTTACATTTGATTTGGTTACTTTTTTTCATGAACACTTGTGCTCACGGTATATGATTTTATATTGTATACATTATATAATATTTTTTCTATTATTTTACTTTATTATCGAATTTTAAGTGTCTTATTTCATGGTGTCTGCTACCTAAACAAATTGATGAGTTAACACTATTTCTTCTTACCCCAGGACTTGGATTTCACCAGAATAAATCAGACTGCTCCCACAAACTCTTTCAGGTTACAAAAGTTCCATTTCTAAATTCTTAGCTTAGAACATTAAATAATTCTCTTACTTGAAAGAGGTAATGGAGACTCCAAAACTCTTCACTTCCACTAGAATGGTTCCAATAGTTTCAGTGAGAATCTGGTTTAACAGAATTTGGAAATGTGGAACTACATGACCACCTTACCTGTTCTCTCCAAGTCTCTTCAGTGCATCCTGGGATATAAGCACTGAATTTACTTCAAATTTGGCCTAGATATGACAACTGCATTTAAGGTCATGTTACTGAATCATGAAGTGGGCGAAAGCATTCTACTACGGTCTTTCTGGTTCTTCCAGTAATAAATCCCTAAGGGTGGAATTCAAAGTGGACCTATCTAGTGTTAGATTAGGTTTCATGGTAATTAGGTTTCATGGTATTATAACTGCTTTTTGTCTGTTTGTTTGTTTATATTATTCCAGTAGTGACATCTATAGGCCTATGAAGAGAAACACTAAAAGACTAATGTTGAATTTACCTGTACTATTTTATGGCTGGTGTGAGTCTGACCTCACACCAAAAAACTACTTTTGGCAACTCCCTGGTGCTGTAAGAGAAAATCAAGTTAGGGAAACAAAAGGTATGTGACCAAAGGCCCAATTACCAGAGTGCTCCCTCCCAGTCCTTAACTTACTTTGATTGAATGCATTTAAGAGATCTTCTGAACGTAGAGTGAACATCTAACTGGAGCAGCATAGGAATATCTGGGTACCCACCCAGCTGGGCCCAGAGTGAATACATTGACGTCTTCTCTGTTATTGGGTAACTTGAAGTGGATAAATCAGCATTCCAGATGGCTTCCATTTGGTTTTCTTGTCTAGAGAATCAGAGAGCAAGCACCACTTGGAAGCGTCAAACACTCCTGAACTCCATAGCCATTCAAAAGATATAATTCCTATTCTTGCCCCTTCTCTTCACCACCACCGTGTCCTATAAAGCCCCCCTGGCACCAAGGAACATTAGCTATGCCCACTTTGACTGAGAGATGGATTAAAACAGCAGAATTTGCAGAAATAACATTTTTCCCCCTGAAAGTTGCATTTCCATGACTTCACCTAATACGTTTTAAAACGACTTTCTTAGCTTCATGGAGTATACACTCCATATGCAGGCTATGTTTCCCCCACAGCAGTCTTTTCCCCTTCCTTCCCAAAGTTCCTACCTTCTTAAAAAAAAAAACAAAACAAGTAATGCTTCTAAGTTTCTTCACTGTGTGTATTAAAATAATTTGTTTCTTCGTAAGGAAGAATCAACTTCATTTTTTTTAAGGAACTCAAAATTAGTTATTAAATATTTAAGTAGAAATAAGCCTTTTGCTAAATTAACTAAGAAAATTAATATTCTCCACTGAACCACATCATAACTGGGGAGAAGGGGAAGCTCTGGGGCAGGGGAAAAAAAGCATGAGGTCCCAGATACTATCGAAAGAAAGTTTAATGTCAGTCTTTCCTACCACATACCTGAACTTATTGAATATGTCATACTTTTTGTCCTCTTCTTTTAGGATTGGCAGTTGAACAAATTTGGTAGAGGCAGATATTTGCTTCTTTTTGATGATCAAAGGGATAGGTTGATTTAGGTTCAATTTATATATCTCTTGAAGCTAAACATAAATAAATCAGAAAAAGGAAATCATGAAAAGAAAGGGCCAAAGTCTTTAGGAAGGTCTTCCTAGCTGGCCTTAGCTAAACTATGACACTTCCTTTTCCTTGGAAAAGGAATTCTCTTTCCCCATGCCCTTTCTCCCTTCCTCCTGCCACTCCTCAACCTCTGCCTGCCTCCAACACACAATTTCAGTGTTGGCAACTGTGATATATAAAAACTGTGGTCCTGCATTAAGTTCTAGTTTTAGTCCTCTCATTTCCTAGCTTTGTGACTTTGGGTTAGTTGCTAATTTTATCTGCACTTCTTTCTTCTCATTTCTAAAACAAGAATAATAAACACAGGGTTCTTAGGAGAGTTGTGTAAGACAATATATTCATCAGTTGTGAAACATTGTGCAAATATAATGACAGCTAACATTGACTGTCAGGTGCTTTCTATGTATTAATTTATTTGATACTTGCTACCTTAAGAGATAGGTGCTATTATTATCCTTGTCTTCTTACATATGGGGATATGAAGCTCAGAAAAGTTAAGTGGCTTGCCCAAGGTCTCTTAGCTAGTATGTGGTGAAGCTGATTTGAACCCAATCTGGTAGCAGAACCAACCTCTTGACCACCACTCTGATTCAGTGTAAGTATTTATTCATTTCTGCCCTTTTCTTCCTTTTTGCTTTTTCCCCTCCCTTCTTGATGCCTTGATACCCACCTCATCATCTAGATTCTGCCTTCCCTGACCCCAGACCCTTATTAATCCTCTGAAATGCCCTAGACATTGTAATTCCTGTTGGATAGTTCATAACGCTGCCAATTCATCTTGCTTTACTCCATTTACATTGGTCATATTTTCCAAACCCAGAACTGTCAAAAATATCCAATTTTTGAGGTCAGAGAGTTTTAATGTTTAAAATGTACTTCTAGGGACTTCCTTGGTAGTCCAGTGGGTAAGGCTCGTTGCTCCCAGTGCAGGGGGCTCAGGTTTAATCCCTGGTTGGGGAATGGGATCCCGCATGCATGCCGCAACTAAGACCCGGTGCAGCCAAAATAAATAAAATAAAATAAAATAAAATAAAATGTAACTTCTGGGGAGTTCCCTGATGGCCTAGTGGTTAGGATTCCAGACTTTCACTGCTGTGGCCTGGATTCAATCCTTGGTCGGGGAACTGAGATCCTGCAAGCCGCGTGGTGTGGCCAAAAAAAAAAAAAAGAAAAAAGTAACTTCTGGAAAATTCACTATATGTCTATAATGAGAAGTCTCTCTGTACCTTCTAGAGTAGCAAGTAAACTAATCTTGTAAATTACTTACTTTAGTAAAAGAAAATGATGTATAAATATAAATATTCCTAGAACTCCATGCTGGAGAAAATAATGGGAGCATATAATCCCAGAGCAAAGAACTCTAATCTCAGCTCTATAACTTTTGGAAAGTATCACTTCCAAAAGCATACTGATGGTCATCTCAGAGAGGGCTCTGAGACATAATTGGGTGGATGTCAGAGTTTAGCAGGATCTTCTGTGCCTGTTGCTATGTAAGCAAGTTAAGTAAACCCTTATCTCCTTTTTTTGTAAATGCATATTAAAACTTGCTTTCTGATAGTTTTGAGGAATGTAACCACCAAGAATCAGCTGGAGAGCAGTGACCTCAAGAGATTTCATATCTAGAGGCTGGTAGATGTGGATTGACTAGGAAGGAGTTGAGCATTTCTGGAAGTCTCTCCTATTCTAATCTTTTCTCATCTAGAGAGTCCAGCCAGTATTCCTATTGTCAATTTAGGAGTTTCACTGAAGTCACAGTGTAGTGGATTGAATGGTGAACTCCCCAGTAGATATGTTCACTCAGAACATGTGAATGTGGCCTTATTTGGAAAAAGGGTCTTTACAGATGTAGTTAAGGATCTCAAGATGAGGTCATCCTGGTTTAACCAGATGGGTCCTAAATGCAATGACACATGGCTTTGTAAGAGGAGAACACAAAACACACTATGAAGAAGGACATGGGAAAGACAGGCAGAGATTGGAGTTATGCAGCTACAAGCCAAGGAATGCCAAGGATTGTCTATAGCCACCAGAATCTCAAAGAGAGACTTGGAATAACTTTCTCCCTCAGAGCCTCCAGAAGGAACCAACCCTGCCAACACCTTGATTTCTCGAACTGGCCTCCAGAACTGTAAGAGAATACATTTCTGTTGTTTTAAGCCATGAAATCTGTAGTATGTTATGGTATCTCCAGGTAACTTATTTTCAAAGCCTGCCACTTTCACTTTTTTTACAACATACTGGGGAGAGGGAAAAGAAAACAGATTACCTGGCTGAATAAGTACATCATTTTCCTCAGGCACTGATTCCGTTTCTGCGGTAGCGACTTCTGCTTCTCTGTGCAGATCTGCATCACCTTTTTTTGATAGTCATCAATTCTCCTCAGCATTATGTAGAGGTTCTGGGTCTCATAACCTCTCCCAGTATTCTGGATGGCTTGTAACCATTTAATTATGTTCTTTCTTGGAAAAATTAACAAGAATGAGATTCATATAATTACTGACACTAACTCAGCAAACCTGGTGTCACCATTCTCATCTCATCCTTAGTAGGTAGAGAGAGATAGTATAGGGGTGGCAGCCTTGCTTAATGAGAGCCTAATCTAGTTCCCTATATGACTAAACTTTCAAAACTCTAGGGGCTTCCCTGGTGGCGCAATGATTGAGAGTCCGCCTGCTGATGCAGGGGACACGGGTTCGTGCCCCGGTCCGGGAGGATCCCACATGCCGTGGAGCGGCTGGGCCCGTGAGCCATGGCCGCTGGGCCTGCGCGTCCGGAGCCTGTGCTCCGCAACGGGAGAGGCCACAGCAGTGAGAGGCCCGCGTACAGCAAAAAAAAAAAAAAACTCTATATGACTGTCAAATTTTCATTAACTCCTCACAGAGTTTTTAGTGTTAAAATAGTGTTGCTTATTATTTTTTTAATATATTATATTTTAGTATTGATATGTATACAACATATAGAAGGTACTTAATACAATTATGAAAAAGAGTGTCCTTGCCTTCAAAGCACTTACAAGCCAGATTAGGAGACTAATAAATTGTGTCAGAGAGAGAATGAAATAAATGCTAAATAGCAATTTAGCTGTTTGAGCAAAAAGGAAAACATAATTCTAACAAGAGGAATAAAGAATGCTTCATAGGAAGATATTGAATAAGGTCTTGAGGAACAGTCATAAAAATGTAGTAGTCTCTTTACTATAATGTAGTAGGCCACAATGTTTGGGCCTCCAAAACATGGTTTTTTGCCATCCCTATTCTACAGGAGAGGAAAAGGATTCTGAGCAAAGTTAAGTAATTTTCTAAAGTCACATAATTGATAAATAACAGATTTGGGAGGCAAACCCAGATCTTTTCTCTTTTCACAATACCAGTATTTCTCAAAGTGTGGACCCTAATCACCTGGACTGAATCATTTTGTTGGGGGTGGGAGGGTGGTGCTTGTTGAAAATGCAGATTCCAGGGTGCATCCCCAGACCTTTTGAATAAAAAATCTTGGTGGTAAGCTTCAGGAGCTGTATTTTTTTTTTAAATCTCAGGTAAACCTTACAGCCACTGAAGTTTGAGAAAAAGGGGATGAAGAATTCCAGGTTGAGGGAACACTATAAATAAAGGCAAGACAATGAAAGTTATATTTTGGGAGTGGTGAGTAGTCTGGAACTTTTAGACCACAGATATGTGAAAGGATATAGTGGGGGATGAGACTGAAATAGCTGGATTATGAAAGGCTTTAAATAGCATGTTATGGAGGTTGGATTTTGGGGGAGGTAGGCAATGGGAACCCACTGAAGATGTTTTTCTGAAATATGTATTTTATATATATAGAGAGAGGGGGAAGGGAATAACTCTTAGGTCTCTTTGTGGGTTGTAATAGCTTAGAACCTACTGTATATATGGATCATTTAATACTTAAATATATTAACTATCTGAGTTAATTTTATATTTTTTTATTATTATTATTTTTGGCTGTGTTGGGTCTTCATTGCTGCGTCCGAGCTTTCTCTAGTTGTGGTGAATGGGGGCTACTCTTTGTTGCGGTGCAGGGACTTCTCATTGCAGTGGCTTCTCTTGCTGCGGAGCATGGACTCTAGGCACGTGGGCCTCATTAGTTGCAGCACGCGGCCTCAATAGTTGCGGCGAGTGGGCTCTAGAGTGCAGGCTCAGTAGTTGTGGTGCACGGGCTTAGTTGCTCCATGGCATGTGGGATCTTCCCGGACCACGGATCATCCCCTGCATTGGCAGGCGGATTCTCAACCTCTGCGCCACCAGGGAAGTCCCCTTGCAACCATTCTTTGAAGTAATTATCATTACATCAATTTTACAAATTTGAGTCAGCACATTTGAGTCTTAGAGAAGTTCAGAACTGTAAATTCGAGCCAAGGTCTTCCTGACATCAGAGAAAAAGCATGATCAGAATTTGGATATAAAACTATTACTACCCTCCTACACTGTTGGTGGGAATGTAAATTGGCGCAGCCTCTATGGAGAACAGGATGGAGGTTCCCTAAAAAACTAAAAATAAAGTTACCATATGATCCTGCAATCCCACTCCTGGGCATATATCTGGAGAAAACTCTAATTTGAAAAGATACGTGTTCTTTTGAAAAGATACATGCACCCCAATGTTCATAGCAGCACTATTTACCATAGCCAAGACATGGAAGCAACCTAAAAGTCCATCAACAGATGAATGGATAAAGATGTGGTATATATATATACAATGGAATATTACTCAGCCATAAAAAGAATGAAATAATGCCATTTGCAGCATATGGATGGACCCAAATTTTATCATATTAAGTGAAGTAAGTCAGAGAGAGAAAGACAAATATCATATGATATCACTGATATGTGGCATCTGAAAAAATGGTACAGGGAATTCCCTGGCGGTCCAGTGGTTAGGACTTCATGCTTCCCTGCTTACACTGCAGGGGACATGGGTTCGATCCCTGGTTGAACTAAGATCCTGCAAGCCACATGGCATGGCCAAAAAATATATATATATATAAAAATGAACTTATTTACAAAGCAGAAATAGACTCATAGACATAGAAAACAAACTTATGGTTACCAAAGTGGTTACCAGGGGGTGGGGGAGATGAATTAGGAGTTTGGGATTAACATATACACACTACTATATATAAAATAGGTAAACAACAAGGACCTGCTGTATAGCACAGGAAACTATACTCAGTATCTTGTAATAACCTATAATGGAAAAGAATCTGAAAAAGAATATATATGTGTATATATGTATAACTGAATCACTTTGCAACAAACACAACATTGTAAATTAACTATATATCAATTTTTAAAAATTAAAAAATAAATAAATAAAAATACTTTATTGCTAAAAAATTCTAACAGTCATCTGAGCTGGTAGAGAATCTTGCCTCAGTGCTGATGGCTGCTGACTGATCAGGTGGTGGTTGCTGAAGGTTTGGGTGACTTTGGCAATTTCTTAAAAAAAGACAACAATGAAGTTTGCCGCATCCATTGACTTGTCCTTTTACGAATGATATCTCTGTAGCCTGCAAAGCTGTTTGATAGCATTTTTTGTTTGTTTGATTGATAACATTTTATCCATGGTAGAACTTCTTTTAAAATTGGAGTCAGTCCTCTCAAACCCTGCCACTGCTTTAACAGCTAAGTTTATGTAATATTCTAAATCCTTTGTTGTCATTTCAACAGTCTTCCCAGCATCTTCATCAGAAGAATCTATCTCAAGAAACCACTTTCTTTGCTCTTCCATAAGAAGCAACTCCTCACCTATTCAGGTTTCATCATGAGATGGTAGCAATTCAGTCCCATCTTCAGGCTCTACTTCTAATCCTAGCTCTCTTGCTGTTTCCACCACATCTGCAGTTACTTCTTACACTGAAGTCTTGAGCTGCTCAGTTATCCATGAAAGTTGGAATCAATTTCTTCTAAACTCCTGTTCACGTTGGTATTTTGCCTTCTTTCCATGAATCATGAATGATCTTAATGGCATCTAGAATGGTGAATACTTTCCAGAAGGTTTTTAATTGACTTTCCCCAGATCCATTATCTATGGCAGCTACCGTATAGCCTTATGAAATCTATTTCTTTTATTTTTTTATTTTTTTTTATTTTTTTATTTTTTTTAAATTAATTAATTAATTTATTTATATATTTTAACCTTTTTTTTTTGCTTTATAACAAATTTAATCAGTTATACATATACATATGTTCCCATATCCCCTCCCTTTTGCGTCTCCCTCCCACCCTCCCTATCCCACCCCTCCAGGCAGTCACAAAGCACCAAGCTGATCTCCCTGTGCTATGCGGCTGCTTCCCACTAGCTATCTACCTTACGTTTGGTAGTGTATATATGTCCATGCGGCTCTTTCACTTTGTCACAGCTTACCCTTCCCCCTCCCCATATCCTCAAGTCCATTCTCTAGTAGGTCTGTGTCTTTATTCCTGTCTTACCCCTATGTTCTTCATGACATTTTTTTTTCTTAAATTCCATATATATGTGTCAGCATACAGTATTTGTCTTTTTCTTTCTGACTTACTTCACTCTGTATGACAGACTCTAGGTCCATCCACCTCATTACAAATAGCTCAATTTCATTTCTTTTTATGGCTGAGTAATATTCCATTGTATATATGTGCCACATCTTCTTTACCCATTCATCCGATGATGGACACTTAGGTTGTTTCCATCTCCGGGCTATTGTGAATAGAGCTGCAATGAACATTTTGGTACATGTCTCTTTTTGAATTATGGTTTTCTCAGGGTATATGCCTAGTAGTGGGATTGCTGGGTCATATGGTAGTTCTATTTGTAGTTTTTTAAAGAACCTCCATACCGTTCTCCATAGTGGCTGTACCAATTCACATTCCCACCAGCAGTGCAAGAGTGTTCCCTTTTCTCCACACCCTCTCCAGCATTTATTGTTTCTAGATTTTTTGATGATGGCCATTCTGACTGGTGTGAGATGATATCTCATTGTAGTTTTGATTTGCATTTCTCTAATGAGTAAAGATGTTGAGCATCCTTTCATGTGTTTGTTGGCAGTCTGTATATCTTCTGTGGAGAAATGTCTATTTAGGTCTTCTGCCCATTTTTGGATTGGGCTGTTTGTTTTTTTGTTATTGAGCTGCATGAGCTGCTTATAAATTTTGGAGATTAATCCTTTGTCAGTTGCTTCATTTGCAAATATTTTCTCCCATTCTGAGGGTTGTCTTTTGGTCTTGTTTATGGTTTCCTTTGCTGTGCAAAAGCTTTTAAGTTTCATTAGGTCCCATGTGTTTATTTTTGTCTTTATTTCCATTTCTCTAGGAGGTGGGTCAAAAAGGATCTTGCTGTGATTTATGTCATAGAGTGTTCTGCCTATGTTTTCCTCTAAGAGTTTGATAGTGTCTGGCCTTACATTTAGGTCTTTAATCCATTTTGAGCTTATTTTTGTGTATGGTGTTAGGGAGTGATCTAATCTCATACTTTTGCATGTCCCTATCCAGTTTTCCCAGCACCACTTATTGAAGAGACTGTCCTTTCTCCACTGTACATTCCTGCCTCCTTTATCAAAGATAAGGTGACCATATGTGCGTGGGTTTATCTCTGGGCTTTCTATCCTGTTCCATTGATCTATCTTTCTGTTTTTGTGCCAGTACCATACTGTCTTGATTACTGTAGCTTTGTAGTATAGTCTGAAGTCAGGGAGCCTGATTCCTCCAGCTCCATTTTTCGTTCTCAAGATTGCTTTGGCTATTCGGGGTCTTTTGTGTTTCCATACAAATTGTGAAATTTTTTGCTCTACTTCTGTGAAAAATGCCAGTGGCAGTTTGATAGGGATTGCATTGAATCTGTAGATTGCTTTGGGTAGTAGAGTCATTTTCACAATGTTGATTCTTCCAATCCAAGAACATGGTACATCTCTCCATCTATTTGTATCATCTTTAATTTCTTTCATCAGTGTCTTATAATTTTCTGCATACAGGTCTTTTGTCTCCTTAGGTAGGTTTATTCCTAGATATTTTATTCTTTTTGTTGCAATGGTAAATCGGAGTGTTTCCTTGATTTCACTTTCAGATTTTTCATCATTAGTATATAGGAATGCCAGAGATTTCTGTGCATTAATTTTGTATCCTGCTACTTTACCAAATTCATTGATTAGCTCTAGTAGTTTTCTGGTAGCATCTTTAGGATTCTCTATGTATAGTATCATGTCATCTGCAAACAGTGACAGCTTTACTTCTTCTTTTCCGATTTGCATTCCTTTTATTTCCTTTTCTTCTCTGATTGCTGTGGCTAAAACTTCCAAAACTATGTTGAATAAGAGTGGTGAGAGTGGGCAACCTTGTCTTGTTCCTGATCTTAGTGGAAATGGTTTCAGTTTTTCACCATTGAGGACGATGCTGGCTGTGGGTTTGTCATATATGGCCTTTATTATGTTGAGGAAAGTTCCCTCTATGCCTACTTTCTGCAGGGTTTTTATCATAAATGGGTGTTGAATTTTGTCGAAAGCTTTCTCTGCATCTATTGAGATGATCATATGGTTTTTCTCCTTCAATTTCTTAATATGGTGTATCACGTTGATTGATTTGCGTATATTGAAGAATCCTTGCATTCCTGGGATAAACCCCACTTCATCATGGTGTATGATCCTTTTAATGTGCTGTTGGATTCTGTTTGCTAGTATTTTGTTGAGGATTTTTGCATCTATGTTCATCAGTGATATTGGCCTGTAGTTTTCTTTCTTTGTGACATCCTTGTCTGGTTTTGGTATCAAGGTGATGGTGGCCTCGTAGAATGAGTTTGGGAGTGTTCCTCCCTCTGCTATATTTTGGAAGAGTTTGAGAAGGATAGGTGTTAGCTCTTCTCTAAATGCTTGATAGAATTCGCCTGTGAAGCCATCTGGTCCTGGGCTTTTGTTTGTTGGAAGATTTTTTATCACAGTTTCAATTTCAGTGCTTGTGATTGGTCTGTTCATATTTTCTATTTCTTCCTGATTCAGTCTTGGCAGGTTGTGCATTTCTAAGAATTTGTCCATTTCTTCCAGGTTGTCCATTTTATTGGCATAGAGTTGCTTATAGTAATCTCTCATGATCTTTTGTATTTCTGCAGTGTCAGTTGTTACTTCTCCTTTTTCATTTCTAATTCTATTGATTTGCGTCTTCTCCCTTCTTTTCTTGATGAGTCTGGCTAATGGTTTATCAATTTTGTTTATCTTCTCAAAGAACCAGCTTTTAGTTGTATTGATCTTTGCTATCGTTTCCTTCATTTCTTTTTCATTTATTTCTGATCTGATTTTTATGATTTCTTTCCTTCTGCTAACTTTGGGATGTTTTTGTTCTTCTTTCTCTAATTGCTTTAGGTGCAAGGTTAGGTTGTTTATTCGAGATGTTTCCTGTTTCTTAAGGTGGGATTGTATTGCTATAAACTTCCCTCTTAGAACTGCTTTTGCTGCATCCCATAGGTTTTGGGTCGTCGTGTCTCCATTGTCATTTGTTTCTAGGTATTTTTTAATTTCCTCTTTCATTTCTTCAGTGATCACTTCGTTATTAAGTAGTGTATTGTTTAGCCTCCATGTGTTTGTATTTTTTACAGCTCTTTTCCTGTAATTGATATCTAGTCTCATAGCATTGTGGTCGGAAAAGATACTTGATACAATTTCAATTTTCTTAAATTTCCCAAGGCTTGATTTGTGACCCAAGATATGATCTATCCTGGAGAATGTTCCATGAGCACTTGAGAAAAATGTGTATTCTGTTGTTTTTGGATGGAATGTCCTATAAATATCAATTAAGTCCATCTTGTTTAATGTATCATTTAAAGCTTGTGTTTCCTTATTTATTTGCATTTTGGATGATCTGTCCATTGGTGAAAGTGGGGTGTTAAAGTCCCCTACTATGATTGTGTTACTGTCGATTTCTCCTTTTATGGCTGTTAGTATTTGCCTTATGTATTGAGGTGCTCCTATGTTTGGTGCATAAATATTTACAATTGTTATGTCTTCTTCTTGGATCGACCCCTTGATCATTATGTAGTGTCCTTCTTTGTCTCTTCTAGTAGTCTTTATTTTAAAGTCTATTTTGTCTGATATGAGAATTGCTACTCCAGCTTTCTTTTGGTTTCCATTTGCATGGAATATCTTTTTCCATCCCCTTACTTTCAGTCTGTATGTGTCTCTAGGTCTGAAGTGGGTCTCTTGTAGACAGCATATATATGGGTCTTGTTTTTGTATCCATTCAGCCAATCTGTGTCTTTTGGTGGGAGCATTTAGTCCATTTACATTTAAGGTAATTATCGATATGTATGTTCCTATTCCCATTTTCTTAATTGCTTTGGGTTCGTTATTGTAGGTATATTCCTTCTGTTGTGTTTCTTGCCTAGAGAAGTTCCTTTAGCATTTGTTGTAAAGCTGGTTTGGTGGTGCTGAACTCTCTCAGCTTTTGCTTGTCTGTAAACGTTTTAATTTCTCCATCAAATCTGAATGAGATCCTTGCTGGGTAGAGTAGTCTTGGTTGCAGGTTTTTCTCCTTCATCACTTTAATTATGTCCTGCCACTCCCTTCTGGCTTGTAGAGTTTCTGCTGAGAGATCAGCTGTTATCCTGATGGGGATTCCCTTGTGTGTTACTTGTTGTTTTTGCCTTGCTGCTTTTAATATGATTTCTTTGTGTTTAATTTTTGACAATTTGATTAATATGTGTCTTGGCGTATTTCTCCTTGGATTTATTCTGTATGGGACTCTCTGTGCCTCCTGGACTTGATTAACTATTTCCTTTCCCATATTAGGGAAGTTTTCAAGTATAATCTCTTCAAATATTTTCTCAGTCCCTTTCTTTTTCTCTTCTTCTTCTGGAACCCCTATAATTCGAATGTTGGTGCGTTTAATGTTGTCCCAGAGGTCTCTGAGACTGTCCTCTGTTCTTTTCATTCTTTTTTCTTTATTTTGCTCTGCAGCAGTTATTTCCACTATTTTATCTTCCACCTCACTTATCCGTTCTTCTGCCTCAGTTATTCTGCTATTGATGCCATCTAGAGTATTTTTTATTTCATTTATGGTGTTTTTAATCGATGCTTGATTCATCTTTAGTTCTTCTAGGTCCTTGTTAACTGTTTCTTGCATTTTGTCTATTCTATTTTCAAGATTATGGATCTGGGAAATAGAATCTTGCATCATCTTTACCATCATTATTCTGAATTCTTTTTCAGGTAGACTGCCTATTACCTCTTCATTTGTGAGGTCTGGTGGGTTTTTATCTTGCTCCTTCTCCTGCTGTGTGTTTTTCTGTCTTCTCATTTTGCTTATGTTACTGTGTTTGCGGTCTCCTTTTTGCAGGCTGCAGGTTCGTAGTTCCCGTTGTTTTTGGTGTCTGTCCCCAGTGGCTAAGGTTGGTTTAGTGGGTTGTGTAGGCTTCCTGGTGGAGGGGACTAGTGCCTGTGTTCTGGTGGATGAGGCTGGATCTTGTCTTTCTGGTGGGCAGGTCCACGTCTGGTGGTGTGTTTTGGGGTGTCTGCGGACTTTTTATGATTTTAGGCCACCTCTCTGCTAATGGGTGGTGTTGTGTTCCTCTCTTGCTAGTTGTTTGGCATAGGGTATTCAGCACTGTAGCTTGTTGGTCGTTGAGTGAAGCTGGGTGCTGGTGTTGAGATGGAGATCTCTGGAAGATTTTCGCCGTTTGATATTATGTGGAGCTGGGAGGTCTCTTGTGGACCAGTGTCCTGAGGTTGGCTCTCCCACCTCAGAGGCACAGCACTGACTCCTGGCTCCTCAATTTGGGATGATTTGTTGTCTATTCATGTATTCCACAGATGCAGGGTACATCAAGTTGATTATGGAGCTTTAATCCGCTGCTTCTGAGGCTGCTGGGAGAGGTTTCCCTTTCTCTTCTTTGTTCTCACAGCTCCTGGGTCTCAGCTTTGGATTTGGCCCCGCCTCTGCGTGTAGGTCGCCGGAGGGCGTCTGTTCTTCGCTCAGACAGGACAGGGTTAAAGGAGCAGCCTCTTCGGGGACTCTGGCTCACTCAGGCCGGGCGGGAGGGAGGGGCACGGAGTGCGGGGCGAGCCTGCAGCGGCAGAGGTCGGCGTGACGTTGCACCAGCCCGAGGCGCGCCGTGCGTTCTCCCAGGGAAGCCGCCCCTGGATCCCGGGACCCCGGCAGTGGCGGGCTGCACAGGCTCCCGGAAGGGCGGTGTGGACAGTGACCTGCGCTCGCACACAGGCTTCTTGGCGGCGGCAGCAGCAGCCCCAGCGTCCCACGCCCGTCCCTGGGCTCCGCGCTTTCAGCCGCGACTTGTGTCCGTCTGTGGAGCCCCTTTAAGCAGCGCTCTTAATCCCCTCTCCTCGCGCACCAGGAAACCAAGAGGGAAGAAATAGTCTCTTGCCTCTTCGGCAGCTCCAGAGTTTTCCCGGACTCCCTTCCGGCTAGCTGTGGCACATTAGCCCCCTTTAGGCTGAGTTCTCGCCGCCAGCCCCAGTCCTCTCCCTGCGCTCTGACCGAAGCCCGAGCCTCAGCTTCCAGCGCCGCCCGCCCCGGCGGGCGAGCAGACAAGCCTCTCGGGCTGGTGAGTGCCGCTCGGCACCGATCCTCTGTGCGGGAATCTCTCCGCTTTGCCCTACCCAGGTATGTGGGGAGTTTCTTGCCTTTTGGGAGGTCTGGGGTCTTCTGCCAGCGTTCAGTAGGTGTTCTGTAGGAGTTGTTCCACGTGTAGCTGTATTTCTGGTGTATCCGTGGGGAGGAAGGTAATCTCCGCGTCTTACTCTTCCGCCATCTTACCCGGAAGTTGAAATCTATTTCTTAAATAATAAGACTTGAAAGTTGAAATCACTCCTTGATCCATGGGCTGCAGAGTGGAAGCTGTGTTAGCAGGCATGAAAACAACGTGAATCTTAATGGAGATTAAGATTAATGGAGCATCTCCTTTAGAGCTCTTGGGTGACCAGGTGCATTGTCAATGAGCAGTAATATATATATATATATACATATATATATATATATATATATATATATATATATATATATTTTTTTTTTTTTTTTTTTTTTTTTTTCGGTACGTGGGCCTCTCAGTGTTGTGGCCTCTCCCATTGCGGAGCACAGGCTCCGGGCACGCAGGCTCAGCGGCCATGGCTCACAGGCCCAGCCGCTCCACGGCATGTGGGATCTTCCTGGACTGGGGCACGAACCTGTGTCCCCTGCATCGGCAGGCGGACTCTCAACCACTGCGCCACCAGGGAAGCCCAGCAGTAATATTTTGAAAGGAATCTTTTTTTTCTGAGCAGTAGGTCTCAATAGTAGGCCTAAAATATTTAGTAAACCATGTTGTCAATAGTTGTGCTGTCATCTAAGCTTTGTTGTTCCATTGATAGCAGAGTAGATTTAGCATTTTAATTTAGCATGGTTAATGAGCACTGGCTTCAACTTAAAGTCACCAGCTGCATTAGCCCCTAACAAGAGAGTCAGCCTGTCCTTCAAAGCTCTGAAGCCTTGAAGCCAGGCATTGACTAATCCTCTCTAGCTATGAAAGTCCTAGATCGCATCTTCTTCCAATGTAAGGCTGTTTTGTATACATTAAAAATATGTTTTTTAATATAGCCACCTGCATTACTTATTTTAGCTAGATCTGGATAACTTGCTCCAGCTTCTACATTAGCACTTGCTGCTTCACCTTGCACTTTGATGTTATGAAGAGGCTTCTTTCCTTAAACCTCATAAATCAACCTGTGCTAGCTTCAGACTTTTCTTCTGCAGCTTTCTCACCTCTCTCAGCCTTCATAGAATAGAAGAGACTTAGGGCCTTGCTCTGGATTAGGCTTTCAATTAAGGGAATGTCATGGCTGGTTTGATCTTCTATCCAGACCACTAAAACTTTCTCCACATCAGCAATAAGGCTGTTTGTCTTTCTTATCATTCATGTGTTCACTAGAGTAGCACTTTCAATTTCCTTCAAGAACTTTTCCTTTGCATTCACAGCTTAGCTAACTGTGTAAAAGGCCTAGCTTTCAGCCTTTCTCAGCTTTCAACATGCCTTCCTTACTAAGCTCATTCATACCTAGCTTTTGACTTAAAGTGATAAAGTGAGAGACATGAGACTCTTCCTTCCACTTTAACACTTAGAGGCCATTGTAGGGTTATTAATTGGCCTAACTTCAATATTGTTGTGTGTCTCAGGGGATAGGGAAGCCCAAGGAGAGGGAGAGAGATGGGGGAACGGCCGATTGGTGAAGCAGTCAGAACACACAAAACATTTATCATTTAAATTCGCCATCTTATATGGATATGGTTCATCGTGCCCCAAAACAGTTACTGGTTTCCACCGACACACACACACACACACACACACACACACACACAACTTTGCTTCTTTCTTCCTTTCTTTGTCCTGCTAGACTCTCTACCTTTGCTGCCTTACTGACTTTTACTAGTTCTTTGAGACAGAGTTCAAAGGTCTGGACTCCTAGAAGCTTTACCTAACTCTCCCCTCTCCTCAGTCCTCTTGTATAGAGTAGCTGATACATTCTTTCCACATCATACTATATACTCATCTGTTTGTATGACTGTCTCTTAGTAGACTTTGAGTGCCTTCAAGGCAGGGATATGGCTTATCCATTTTTGTATCCTTCCACCCTCTACCCCCTGGGCCTAACCCAGCCCCTGGCTTGTAGTGGATATTTTAAATGTTGATGAATTAAATGATAAGTTAAATCCTATTTAGTCACCACATCATTTAATATCTTTAAGAACTTTCTTCAATATATATGGAAATGAAATGTTTCATTATCAGCATCTGGTGTAATTTTACATTCTTTCCATCATTGCTTTTCAGGTATATTACACTGATCATGTGGTAATACAACTCTAAAACTGTATTTTAGCATTTAAACATGGAATCTTTACTTACAGAGGTTCTACAAAACTTTCTTTATTCAAAAATAGTTTATATTATTATACTTTATGTTTTCTCTCCCATATAATGTTAGAATCTTCTTGACTCAGCCATTTTTATTATGGAATCTTTCATCTGTCAATATTTAATTCCTTGTTATACCTGTTGGTGATTTGATTATTATAACATTAAATATTAAAGAAGAGCTTTCTGAAAAATGAACAAATTGATCCTTGATGGGATTAAAGTTATAAGTGTATAAATTAAATATTGTTGTGAAATGTTGATCTATATATTTCAATTTTTTTTTTTTTTTTTTTTTGCGTTATGCGGGCCTCTCACCGTTGTGGCCTCTCCTGTTGCGGAGCACAGGCTCCAGACGCGCAGGCCCAGCGGCCATGGCCCACGGGCCCAGCCACTCCGCGGCATGTGGGATCTTCCCAGACCAGGGCACGAACCCGTGTCCCCTGCCTCGGCAGGCGGACTCTCAACCACTGTGCCATGAGGGAAGCCCATATTTCAATTTTTAAATGATTTTACTAAAACATCGTATCACTTAGATCTTCAAAATCTTCACTAAAACTAAACAAACGTAATTGCCATATAAAAATTAAGAAAGTTGTCATAGAATTCCCCCCAAAAGTACCAAGTCCATATAATATCATAGGTGAAATCTACCAAACTTTCAAAGAACAGCTGATTTTATCATTAAACTGTTCCAGAGCATAGAAAATAAATAAGCTTTCACATTTTTTAAATGATATAAACTTAAAATATACCAAAATTTGACAAAGATAGCACCAAAAGAAGTAAACCACCAAACTTACTAATGAATATCAATGCAAAGTAAAATCCTAAATAAAATATTAGCAAATGTAACACATTCAAAGAAAGGCACAACAAGGACAAATTCCAGGGATGCGATGATGGTTTTAAATAATTAATCATATTAATAGATCTGAGGAGAAAATATGTTCTCTAATAACCATGAAAATGAAGTGCTGAAATCACATTTAACAAAATGTGATTTAATAAATTTAACAAAATTCAACATCCACTCTTGATTTAAAAAAAATAACAAAACAGGAGCTGATGGATACTTCTTTAATATGATAAAATATATTTCAACCCAAAAGCCAGCATTTTTTAATGACATATACTAGAAAGATGTCCACTATCACCACTATAATAATTAGCAATGAAAGGACTTACATTTTGGCATCCTGAGTTACAAAGGAATGGGGAAAATAACCCCCCTCAAAATGAAATTGACTAAGGTTAAAGTTGTTTTGTAACTTTTTCAGAAAGGAGAATATAAATATAAACAACCCTTTTAAATGTTCTTGAAGGTGAGTTTTTCCTAGAAAAAAATAACATGGGACCATGGAAGGGCACTACTAGCTGTTACTCAGGGCGAGTCAAATGAACAAAGATGGCCTTGTGGCCACATCACCAATATTTTTTGATACAGTTCTAAAGGTACTAATCAATTCAGGTAGACAGGGACAGAAATGAGATGTTTAAAAGTTGGAAATTCTAGATGTAAAAAAATATTATTTGCAGGTGATATGATTATGTAATTGGAAAACTCAAGAATATCAACTGAAAAACTATCACATGCTTTTGAATACAGTAAGATGGCTGCATACAAAATTGATATAGAAAAATCTAGCCTTCATTTATACAAATAACAACCAGTTAGAAGGTATCATAGAAGAAGAGAGTCCATTTACAATAGTAACAACAAAAATAAAAACTAGCAAGATATACACATATGGCAGAATATGTAAGAGCTAGATGAAAACTTTAGAATGCTCCAACAGGACACACGCACACACACACACACACACACACACACATGCACACGCACACACACACGACCTGAACAAAAACAAAGGTATATCATTTTCTTGAATAGGAAGACTATATTAGTAAAGATTAACTGGGTTTTGCTGTTTGTAAACAAAAGTTTACCTGTTGCTCATACTACAAATCCATCATAGGTTTGCAGGGAACGAGCTTCATTCTTTACTCTCAGGAACACAGGCTAACAGAACAGTCATCACCTTGAACACTATAGGTTATCATACCAGAGGAAAAGGAGACTCTAGAGGATCTCAAACTGACAATGATAAGCTTAGGACAGAAATGATACACATTAATTCTGCTCACATCTCATTGACAAGTACTGGCAAATAGTACTAACTACCACGAAGATTCAGCATCATAAAAATAAAACTACAATAAATAACAGAGAATAGAAGTAACTCATCTATATGCAATCAGTAAAAAATAATAGAAAATCCAGTTATGGACTTAAATAATACAACAATTTATGACGAAGCTACATTCAAATCAGTGGGGGAAAAGGTAGATTATTTTGTAAATAGTGATGGGGCAACTGTGCAGCCATGTGGGGGAGTGAAAAACATCACACCTATATCTCACAACAGAAAGCTTAGAATCGAAGACTTAAATGTAAAACAAACAAAAAACTAATAACCAACCATAAAAGTACTAAAAGCAACCTAGAAATAATTTTTTTATATTTCTCATAGTGGAGAGGGCCTTTCTAAATATGGTACAAAGCATTATTGCAAATATTGATATAGGGATTTCCATGGTGGTCCAGTGGGTAAGACTCCAAGTTCCCAGTGCAAGAGGCTTGGTTTCGATCCCTGGTCAGGGAACTAGATCCCGCATACATGCCACAACTAAGAGTCCGCGTACCACAACTAAGAAGTCCACATGCCGCAACTAAGACCCAGTGCATCCAAAATAAATAAATTAATATTTAAATAAGAAAATGATATAAACACATAAAAATCAAAATTTTTTAGAAAGCAGAACCCACCAAAAGCAGAGTCAAAACACAAGTGGGGGAAATTTGGCAATTTATATCACAGACAAAGGACTAATTTTCCAAATATTTGAACAGACCCCACGAATCAATTAAAAAAGCAACTTGACAACCCAGTTGAAAAATGGGCAAAGTATTGAATAGAATCTTCACAGAAAATAAAATACAGATGGCTCTTAAGTCTATGAAAAGATGCTTAACCTCAACCGATAATAAAAGTAATGCAAATTAAAGCATTGAAATGCCATATTTTATATATTACATTGGCAATGAACCAAAAAATTGATACTATTTCATGTTAGTCTTGATGTGGGGAAGTACTCTTTTATAATGCTGACCAGTGTATAAATTGTTACAACCTCTTTGGAGAACAATTTGACAAAAATCTATCACAATTACAAAATGGTTACCCTTGATCTAGAAATTCTACTTCTAGGAATGAACATATATGAATACATATGTATATACAAGATTGTTAATTGAAATACATTTTTTATAATGCAAAATATTGAAAACAACATAAATGTTCATCAGAGATTAAGTAAATTCTGGTAAATCTAGACTTTGGAATACTATGAAACTATAAAATGGATGAGTAGCCTCTTTATATATTAATACCTAAATTCTAACTTGTTATAAAAAAATCAAACATTGTAACTTTAAAATTTATAAAATTTATAAAATTTTATAAAATTTAAAAAATTTATAAAGAGAGGGATAAAAGAGCATATATACTTTTCTGCATATGCAGAAAATATTTCTGGGTGGAATACATTAGTAGCCCTAGGGAAGGGGCCTAATGGCCAAGAATAGGACTATTAAGGAGGCTTTTCACTCTACCATTTATATTTTTAAAATATCGTATCAAAAGAAAAATACAGGGCTTCCCTGGTGGCGCAGAGGTTGAGAGTCCGCCTGCTGATGCAGGGGACACGGGTTCGTGCCCCGGTCTGGGAGGATCCCACATGCCGCGGAGCGGCTGGGCCCGTGAGCCATGGCCGCTGAGCCTGCGCGTCCGGAGCCTGTGCTCCGCAACGGGAGAGGCCACAACAGTGAGAGGCCCGCGTACCACAAAAAAAAAAAAAAAGAAAAAAAAAAAAGAAAAATACATTGTACCAGGTGAATGTGCAACTTATTTATTTTAATTTAAATATAACAAAGGAAAAAAGACATAAGGGAACTGGAGAATGACCAGAAACATGTTATTTAAAGTTCTCAAGTGGATGAAAGTGTTTAAAAACACGTAAAAACAGATTTAAAGGGC
Source organism: Hyperoodon ampullatus (assembly GCF_949752795.1). Classification (NCBI taxonomy): domain Eukaryota; kingdom Metazoa; phylum Chordata; class Mammalia; order Artiodactyla; family Ziphiidae; genus Hyperoodon; species Hyperoodon ampullatus. The sequence goes on from NC_136924.1 coordinate 56,078,357, forward strand.
TAGGAATATTCATTCTGGAAAGAGAAAACTAAAGACAGCTATAGAGCAGAATATTTTTCAACAATTCTAAGATAAGCTTTGAAATGAAAATTTCTGCCTATATACTGGATGTCTTTCTTCTGCACCTTGTTGTTCCAGTGCTTAGTTTTCAAATGAATTCAATCCTCAAAAATGTAAATTTCGTGAGAACAGGGTACTTTGTTTTATTCACTACTGTATCCCTGGCACCTAGAACAAGGCCTGCCACAAAGTACACATTCAACAAATATTTGTTGAATAAATGACATAGAATGTTCCTATAATTAATGATTGATTTTTCTATCATAGGTCTTAGTTTGGCATCTTGTAATTTTAGGTTAAAAAAATTCTCCATATAAGCTAACACAATATCGTAAATCAACTATTAAAAAAAGGGGAAAAAATTCTACAATAAAAAATAACTTTTTTTTTTTTTTTGCGATACGCGGGCCTCTCACTGTTGTGGCCTCTCCCGTTGCGGAGCACAGGCTCCGGACGCGCAGGCTCAGCGGCCATGGCTCACGGGCCCAGCCGCTCCACGGCATGTGGGATCTTCCCGGACCGGGGCATGAACCCGTGTTCCCTGCATCGGCAGGCGGACTCTCAGCCACTGTTCCACCAGGGAAGTCCAAAAATAACTTTTTTAAATCCCCCAAATAGTAAGTTGGTAACCTCAAACACAAAGTCCAAGGATGGCAGACTGATATTTGCAATTTTAAAAAGCCAGGATGGGCTTCCCTGGTGGCACAGTGGTTGAGAGTCCGCCTGCCGATGCAGCGGACACGGGTTCGTGCCCCGGTTGTAAAGCTTTTGTCGCCTGATTTAAGAGAATCAGGTTCTTCCGCTGAGCCTCCACATCAACAAAATAGTTCTGTCTTTGAGTTCTTGGGGATAGGAAGTGGGCACCATCATCTTGGGTTTCTTGGTACCTGAAAGTGAAGTCAGTATCCAGGGCTTATCTATAGGGGGAAATCGGGATTTCTGGTCCCATTCAGAAGGTGAGCTCTGTGATGTTTTGGGTAGTTGAGTAGTAAGAGAAGGTAGTGATATTACAGGCTTAATGAGAGTAGGAAGGGCCCCCTCATCAATGTAAGGGGTTTGGGATACTGGTGTCCTGTAATCAGTGAGATAGGACTTAAATGTTCTAAATTGTTCCATAGCAAAAGGATCTCGGGGTCTCTGGATTTCTTCATAAGTGTCAGAGACCTCTGATATTTGGAACTTCTTAGTGGTGAAAGGGGCTTGAGGTACCTTGAAACTTGGAGCACTGGGATGGACCATTGCTGATTTAGGTTTCAGAGAAGAAATAATTGACAATCTTTCCTTACTTTTCTTAGAGACAGGAGAGGACAAATTTTTCTGGGGCTTTCCAGGGGTTGAGGGAGCCCATAGTGTAGAGGGATGCCCAGGGGTGGGAGGGATCTGTAGTGGGGAAGCTTGCCCAGGAAGGGTCCATGGTGACAGATGCTGCCTAAGGGTAGAAGGGGCTTGTAGATAGGGAGATTGCTCATGGATGGCAGAGGTCTGGAATGCCTGAGGCTGCTCAGAGAGGGTTAAGGGTCCAGATTCCAATAGTTCCTCAGGGGTGGAAGAGGTCCCAGGAACCAAGCACTTCCCAGGAGAGAAAGGAGCCCAGATACTGGGAATCTGTGCAGAGGTGGCTGGGACTCCAGATATAAGGGGCTGTCTGGGGTCAAGAAGGGGCTTCGATATCAGAGGCAACTGGGGAGTCACAATGTCCCTAGATATGAAGAATTGCCTAGAACTAAGAAGGGCCTGGTGCAAGGGGCTGCCCTGGAGTGGGAGAGGGCCCAGATATTGGGCTGGGGACTGGAGCTGGGAACCGAGCAGAAGTGGATTGACCCTTAGAAACTGGGGTCTTCTAGAGGAAGGAAAAGTCTGTGGTGCCAGGAGCCTCCTGGGTTCTGAAGGAATCCTCATTCCCAAGGATTTCCCAGGGACAGAGGGGACTTGTGTAAGAGGAGACCTTGATATCTGCGAAGGAGTAGAAGAGACCTCAAATAGAGGGGACTTCTCAGCAACAGGAGCAGATGATACTGGGGACTGCTTAGGAATGTGAGGAGCACGTGTTGTGATAGATTTATGAATGATGGAAAAGATCCCAACTTCCAGGGTATGTCCTGAAGGAGGACCAGCCCTGGGTGGTAAGGACTGCTCATTAATGAGAAGAGCTCCTAATTTTAGGTCCTGCTCAGACCTGAGAGTAATACCCATGGACTGGGCCTGTCCTGGGGTGAAAGGGGCTCCCAAAGGTTGGACTTGTTCTGGGATGTGGGGAGATTCTAAGGTATAGTTGTTATCTGAGGTGGGAGGAACTCCTAATTCCTCAAACTGTTCTGGAGAGAGAGAAACCCCCAATGCTTGAGCCTGTCCTAAAGTGAAAGGGGCCCCCAAGTCCTGGGCCTGCTGAGGGGTGACATGGATCCCCAGTGCCTGGGCCTGTTGAGGGGTGAGAGTGATCCCCAGTTCCTGGGTCTGCTGAGCGGTAACATGGGGGACCACCTGTGCCTGGGCCTGCTCAGGGGTGAGAGTTATCCCCAATGCCTGGACTTGCTGAGGGGTGAGAGTGATCCCCAGTGCCTGGGCCTGCTCAGGGGTGACATGAATCCCCAGTTCCTGGGTCTGCTGAGGGGTGACATGGGTCCCCAGGGCCTGGACCTGCTGAGGGGTGAGAGTGACCCCCAGTGCCTGGGCCTGCTCAGGGATGACAGGGATCCCCAGGGCCTGGACCTGCTCAGGGGTGAGAGTGATCCCCAGTATCTGGGCCTGCTGAGGGGTAAGAGTGACCCTCAGTGTATGGGCCTGCTCAGGTGTGTGGACTGCTCCCAAACCCTGAGACATCTTAGGAGTAGGGGTTTCCCCCAATTCCTGAACCTAATGAGAGGTGGGGGTGATTCCCAGTGCCTTGGCCTCTTCAGGGGTGAAGTCAATTTCTATTGCCTGGGCCTGCTGAGGGGTAAGAGTAATGGACACTGTGGGAGACTGTCCAGAAATAGAAAAGGCTCCTGGTGAGGAAGATTGTGTAGAGATGGGAGGAATGATTGGTATGGGGTGCTTTCCATCAGCCAGATTCTCTAATTTCTTAAGATTCCCATTAACTCTCTTCTTTGGTGTAACTGCAGTGCCTCTTTTCGTGTGCTCTGCCACCTGGAAGACAATGTCACTGGAGTGTGACTGAGCACCTGTTCTGGTTGTTCAAAAGTTTTCATCTCCTTTGCTGTTTTCTGCTTCTGCCTTTCATGGTCCTCTACCTTTCTCCTTGGCTTCTGCTTCTCCTTCTCTCTCTCCCAACTGCTTTGTTGCTCCAGATATCTCACTGCCTTTAGAACCTGCATAATCTGCTGTCCTTTCTCCTTCTTCAAGGGCACTCCTTGTTCTTTCATTTTTTGCTTCCATGCTTCCAGCTGCTGCTGCTTTGACTTCTGATGCCCTTCTTTCTCCTCTTCCCTTTTCTTTTGTTTCTCATCTGGCTCAATCTGCTTTTGCATCCTCTGTTTTTGTTGTCCCTTCCACACCTCTTCTTCCTGCCACTGTTTCTGCTTCTGTTGCCCTCGCCTTCCCTCCTTCATTGGGAACCATGCCTCTTCCTTTTCCAAATTCTTATTTATCATCTCATAGCTCCTTTCTTCTAGCCTTTGTTTTTCCTTCTCCTTATGGTCTTTCCCTACTGTTGAGGCTACAGGAGCATCCCTTTCACTTTCTATTTCAGCCAAGATCATTTGTATTAAATTGTCAGTTAGTGGGTCAAGGCTCTCCTGTGAAAGTAAGGTGCTAATTTCCGACTTTGCACTAATCTGCTTCTGAAAATGCAATTCTGGCATAAATGAGACCACCTTTTTTCGTTTCATAGGTTTCTCTCCAATTTGTCCTGCATTTTTTATATCTTTGTATTTTCTCAAGATTTTTATCACAGTTTCAGCCACTTTTTGGAAATATTCCTCAATTTTTGCCTTTATGATTCCTAATTTTTCAACTTCTGCTCTTTTTAATATTAACTCTTCTTTTGACCTAGTCTTTTTATCCAAAGGCTTTCCTATGTTATCAATTTTCTCTTTTAGGAATGACACTATGGCTTTCTGAAATTCTTCTAGGTTACTCTGTTCTCTTTTGCCATCTGGAATTCCTGAAGACTCTTTAGTTATCCTAGATTGTGATTTAACAAGTTCAAGAGACTTGACTTTCTTGGCGAAGACTGACATATCCTTCTCTTCAGTTTTTTCTTCTTTGCTTATAATGGTTCCTGGAGAGATTTGGTGTTTCTTTCCTTTCATTTTCATTTTCTCAGGGGAATAATCAAGTTGGCTCAACCTGGATGGCTCTGCTTGGCTACTCATCTCACTTCTGCCTTCTTCGTCCATTGACTCAGTGATGAGTTCCTCTTTATTCTCTGAAGAAATTTGACTTTTGCTATGTGAATATTCAGGTTTGGCTTTCCTGAGTCTTTCCCTTATACTACTTGTTCCACTTTTGCCACCTTGGCTGTTTGTGTCAGAAGGGAAATCAGAAGGAAAATGTTGACTTTTTGATTCAGTGAGTGACTTTGATTTGTCTTCAGAAAAGGATTTTATTTCTTTTCTCTTCTTTTCTAGTGCTTGTATTTCAAAGTGGTGATCAAGTTTGGTCCCTGCGACTTTCTGTTTACCTTTATCATCATTCACATTTGATTCAGAGGTCTCCTGCACATATGGGCCTTTTGTGCACTTTCCTTTCTGTGATTGGTACTGATCAGTCCCATCTTTCTGAAAGGCACCGCATTTCTTCACTGATATCTTATCTGTTATGATATCTTCGCTGATCTCTTCAGAAGACTTTTTCTGTTTTTTTTCAGGTAAAGGGTATTGCTGGTCAGTTATATCTGAAATCGTCTCACCTTGGGCTGTATATAAAGGAGATGTGTCCCATTTGATCCCCAAGGCTTTGGTTCCTTTTTGGGGGGCCTCATCTACAACGATTTCAAATTCTTTGGCCAAAATTTTATCTATACTATCTTCTGTGTCAGCTTGGTTAATGGCTAATTGTGGAGAAGGCTCAGGTAACACTCTCAGTGTTGATGTGGGCAATGCTTCATGTTCTACGCCTTTGGATCGAATAAGGTGTTCATATTTTTCTTCTGCTTCTTGAAGTTTCTGCTGAAGCATTTCATTTTTTTTACTGAGATCTTGTATTATCTTCAGGGAAATCTCTTTTTCTCTTTCACTTGTCTCATTTGTATGCATACTGGCACTTTGGAGATTAATAACTTTCACTTCATCATTTAGTGTACTCAAAGCTTTAGAAAGGTTTACTATTGTTGATGATATATATTTAATAGCATTTTTTTCCAATTTATTGAACACTGCAGTACCTATGAGTTCCTCTAGCATATCTTGGATTTCTGAAACCTTTGTATTTGTTGCAAATTGATCACTAATCATCTGATCTGGTCTTAAAGCATGAGCTGTTGCAGGTTGCTTTATAACTCTTTCTTTCCAAGATTTCCATAGAGAACCTCTAGATGCTAGAAGAAATAAATAAATAAATGAATAAAATGAGATTGCATTTCTTCTTTTGTGCTGTGCTCTATGTTTAAGCCTAAGGAATTTAGCCTAAATTAACAGATAGATATAGGATAAAGTTTCATCAGGAAAGTTTGGCCCCAAAATAAACAGCATTATTTTCAAAAGAATGACTCTTTTCCCACAATCATCTAGAAGTTCTTCATCCAGAGTTTAGGAGAAGAACTCAGCTGTGACCTCAACTTCCTTTCGATTACAATTTTGAGATTAGACATAAGGTAAACCAGAACTTTCCTTTGATTTTGATTATGCTTGGTGCTTTCCATTTGCTTTCTTGGGTTCCTATCTTTCTTTTCTCCCTTTTCTGAGTTGAAGCTAACCTTGGTTCTTTCAAAAGGATCACAAAAGAATAGAAGGCAAACATTTGAAGGGATTTCCAAAATGGCTGAATGAGAAACTCAGCAAATTTTTCCTAAAAAGGCAATGAAAAAACTGAGGAAAACTGCCAGAAACAATCATTTTAGGACGTTGGAAACTGACCAAAGGCATACAACAAATTGAGAAGAATTTATTCAAGAAAAATTTGCTATGATGTTTTAGCCTGGAACTGCTTCCACCTCCAACTCCCTAGCCCTATGGCCTGAGTTCTACCAAAGTGAGGCAGCCTGTGAGGACTGACAGCTCTACTGCCTGAGGGGGTTGATTTGATCTAGAGCAAAGCAATTCTTTAACAATACTACTTTAACCCATACACAGATCCATTAGCAAAGAGTAGAAGCCTTACTGGATCAATCTGGATTAATTAACGATTGACTAATCATTGACTGACAACTAAGCTATGCTGACCCAAAAGTAACCCCTAAAATTCAGGCTTAAAAATAAAAATAAACAAACAAAAAACCACAACTGAGCAGAGATATTAGTGGCTGCCCACTTTGGGGGATACAGACTCCACCAAATTAGTCCAGACAAGTCACTAAACAAACCAAAAAGGCAACAAAAACAAACTCTGGAGGTTGTAAGGAGAATCAAAATCCAGAGTTGCTACAATATATTACCTAAAATGTCCAGTTTTCAACATAAAAAAAAGCATGCAAAGAAACAGAAAAGTGTGACCCGTACACAGGAGGAAAAGCAGTCAGTAGAAATTGTCTCAGGGACCAGGGAGAGGAGGTGGGCAGATGTTGGACTTATCAGAAAAAAAGAAGCAGTTATAAATACGTCCAAAAAACTAAAAGAAACCATATTTTAAAATAAAAGTATGATGACAATTACTCGTCAAATAGAGCATATCATTAAAGAGATGAAAACTGGAAAACCAAGTGGAAAAATTGGAGTTGAGTAGTACAATAACTGAAATGAAAAATTCACCAAAAGGGCTCAACAGCATGTTTGAGCTTACAAAAGAAAATAACCAGCAAACCTGATGCTAGATTACTAGAGATTGTCTACTCTGAAGAACAGGGAGGAAAAAGAATAAAGAAAAATGAACAAAGCCTCAGAGACTTGTAAGATACCATCAAGCATACCAATGTACAAGCAATAGAAGTCCCAGAAGAAGACAGTAGGGCATTAAAAATATTTGAAGAAATAATGGCCAGATCATCCCAAATTTGATGAAAAACATTAATCAACACGTTCAAGAAGCTCAGCAAATTCTAAGTAGGCTAAATACTGAAAGATCGATACCTAGAACATCATAGTCAAACTGTTGAAAGCCAGACAAAGTGAGAATCTTTAAAGCAAAAAGAGAAAAATGATTCATCACAATCAAAGGAGACTCATTTAGAACAGGGGAACCACAGTAAATTTAACAGGTCACTTCTTATCAGAAACAGTGGAGGCAGAAGGCAGTGGGATGGTATATTCAAAGTGCTGAAAGAATAATACTATTAACCAAGAATTCTATATCCAGCAAAACTATTCTTCAAAAATAGCCAGCAAACTTGATGCTAGATTACTAGAAGTTAAGACATCCATTCCCTGAAATAACACTCTTCCCAAAGTAGCATGAATGTACAGCCCTCATAACCATCATTATTGCATGTTTTTAAACACTTCTCTAAATGTATTACAGAAGAGCAATCACATCCATTCACTGAAATAACATTCCTGTCAAAGTTGCTTTCAGTGAACACTCATATATCCATAGATAGTACATGTATTTTTATACTCTTCTCTAAATACATTACAGAATGTCTGTCACATCCATTCACTGAAGTAAGTACATGCTTCTCAAAGTAGCATGCATGTACAACTCTTTTTTTTAAATGAAGGTAAGAAATAATATATACTGACAGCAAGTAAGCATATGAGAAGATGCTCAATATCACTTGTCATTAGAGAATTGAAATTACAATGAGATACTGTTACACACCTATTAAAATATCTAAAATTAAAAAAAAAACAGGTAATACCAATGCTAGCAAGGATATGGAGTAACTGGAACTTTTGTTTATTGCTGGTGGGAATGAAAAATGGTACAGATACTTGAGAAGACATTTTGGCAGTTTCTTACAAAATTACTTACAAAATAATGTAGTCTTTTCTTAAATTTACTACTATTATTTATTTATTTGTTTATTTATTTATTTATTTATTTATTTTTGCCTGCATGGGGTCTTTTTTGCTATGCATGGGCTTTCTCTAATCGTGGTGAGTGGGGGCTATACTCTTTGTTGTGGTGCGCGGACTTCTCATGGCTTCTCTTGTTGTGAAGCACAGGCTTTAGGCATGCGGGCTTCAGTAGTTGTGGCATGTGGGTTCAGTAGTTGTGGCTCGTGAGCTTTAGAGCGCAGGCTCAGTAGTTGTGGTGCACAGGCTTAGTTGCTCCGTGGCATGTGGGATCTTCCCAGACCAGGGATCAAACCTGTGTCCCTGCGTTGGCAGGCGGATTCTTAACCACTGCACCACCAGGGAAGTCCCAAATATTTATTTATTTATTTGACTGTGCCAGGTCTTAGTTGTGGCACGCACGATCTTTGTTGCGGTGTGCAGACTTCTTAGTTGCGGCATGTGGACTCTTAGTTGCGGCATGTGGGATTTAGTTCCCTGACCAGGGATGGAACCTGGTCCTGCATTGGAAGCACGGAGTCTTGACCACTGGACCACTAGGGAAGTCCCAATGTAGTCTTATATGATTCAGCAATCATGCTTCTAGGTATCTACCCAGTTAATTTGAAAACTTACGTCCACACTAAATACTTGCATGAGAATGTTTATAGTAGCTTTATTCTTAATCACCAAAACCTGGAAGCAGCCAAAATGTCCTTCAATAGGGAGATAAACAAACTGTGGTACATCTATACAATGAAATATTATTCAGCAATAAAAAGAAATAATCTATTAAGCCACAAAAAGTTATGGAGGAAACTTAAATGTGTATTGCTAAGAGATAGAAACCTGTCTGGAAAAGCTACATACTGCATAATTCCAATTATATGACATTCTTGACAAGTCAAAACTGTAGGGACTCTAAAAAAGCAGTGGTTGCCAGAGTCTTGGAGAGAGAGGGGAAGGATTAAACACAGGGGCGTTTTAGGATGGAGAAACTATTCTGTATGATAGTCTAAATGGTGGATACATGACAATATACATTTGTCAAACCCTGCAGAACTCTACAGTACCAAGAGTGAAACTATGTAGGCAAATTTTTAAAAGTAACCATCTAGGAGGTAAGGGGATCCCAGGAAGGAATTCATACTGTGATACGAGAATCTAACCGTATTAGAAATGTATGACACAACCTCACTGAAAAAATGGCAGTGGTGGGGAAGAGGGAGTGTTGCTGACCTAAGAAACTGGAAATGAAAGGATTCTGTAAGACCAAGTCAAAAGGAACTACATATGAGGGCTGTACTGTAGTTGATAAGTTGTTTCCCATAGTAGTATGGGTTAATAATTCTGATATTGCTATACATGTATACTGGACTGAACAATTAAGTAAATGGATGGCAGATGGTAGGAACAGGTTCCTCACTGTTTTGGGTAGGAATTTACTGATAAGCAAGGGGAGGGAGCTAGAATGATCCATGTGATAATGAATTAGAGTTAGAGACATTGACAAGAACTCATGTTTAGCTTAATGTAGTTAGAGATGATTATATACATAAATGTTTATAGATATGTGTATATTCATGGGTCAGCACACGCACACATTTTTTTTGCTCTGTCAGATGAGAGGGCCAAGGGAATTCCCTGGTGCTCCGGTGGTTAGGACTCCAAGCTCTCACTCCCGAGGGCCCAGGTAGAACCCCTGGTCAGGAAACTAAGACCCCACAAGCCAAAAAAAAGAAAAAGAAAAAAAGAAAGATGAGAGGGCCAAACAGAAATAACACCCTAGTAGCAATGACCACACATAGCAACCAGATCTTGGTTTTTAATACTATTCTCTAATGAAAGGAACCAGAAGTCCTTGGAGAAGTGACAGAGTCTAGAACTGGGGCAGGAAATATTCAAGATGAACCTGAAGCATCTTGTAACTTGTAAGTACCAGAAAGTAAGGAAGTGCTAAAAAAAAAAAGATAGAATAAACCACATTGATGCGGGTATGTGAAAGGGGCACAAGCACCAACTGAAAGAGGTTCTGGTGGCCAAAGCTGGAACTTGAGCAAGAAAATAAAGTAGTATTAGGTTATAACCCAAAGTATTAAATATCTGTGAGTTCATTTTGATATAAATAAATAATCTAATAAATTACTAAATAGGAGAGAAAAGACAAACTCCTGTGCTTAAAAGTTCAAATAATTTATGTAGATACTCCACCCTAGAGGAGGGGGCGCATAACTCTCCATTCCTTAAATGTGGGCTGCACATATAGACTTCCTTTTAAAGAGCACAATATGGCAAATGAGGAAAAAACTAACTTTGCAGTGGAGAAACCTGACAAGCACTGTTTTAGCTAGGTGATCAAGGTCAACACTGAGTCATAAATCATTTGATAATATGTACCCTTGAAATGATATTGTGACAATAGTACTTTACCTCTGTGATCTTTCTCCCAAAACCCCATAGCCCCAGGGTAAATATGAGAAAAATATCAGATTAATTCCAATAGAGGGGCATTTTACAATACACCTGACTGGTACTCCTCAAACCCATCAAACACAAGGAAAAATCTGAGAAACTGTCACGGCCAAGAAAGCCTAAGGAGACACGGCAACTAAATGTAATCTGGTACCCCGGATGGGCTTCTGAAACAGAAAAAGGACACTAGGTAAAAACAAGGAATTATTAATCAATTACAAACTTTAATTAATAATGTCTCAATATTGGTTTATTAATTATAACAAATGCATCATACTAATGTAAATATTAATAATAATAAAGTATGGTGAGATAAATGGAACTTTATTATATTCTCAATTTTTCTCTAAATCTAAAACTGCCTGAAAAAAATGAATGTGAAATGAAGACGTTCCCAGATAAGCAACGACTTGGTGCTGGTAGACTGGCCTTACAAGACATAGTAAAGAAGTCTTTTAGGTTGCAAGAAAATGACACCAGAGGATAACGCAATTTCACACAAATAAAGAGCACCAGTATATGTAAGTAAATTAAAAAGACGGTAAAAATATTTTTTTCTTTTTTCTCTCTTTGTCAATTAAAAAGACAATCGTATAAAACAATAATTTATATGGACTTCCCTGGTGGCGCAGTGGTTAAGAATCCTCCCGCCAATGCAGGGGACATGGGTTTAATCCCTTTTTCAGGAAGATCCCACATACCTTGGAGCAACTAAGCCCGTATGCCACAACTACTGAGCCCACGTTCCACAACCACTGAAGCCCACATGCCTAGAGCCTGTGCTCCGCAACAAGAGAAGCCACCACAGTGAGAAGCCTGTGCACTACAATGAAGAGTAGCCCCTGCTTGCTGCAACTAGAGAAAGCCCGCGTGCAGCAGCGAAGACCCAACGCAGCCAAAAATAAATAAGTAAATAAATAAATAACAATAATTATAAAACTATATTGTTGGGCATATAATGCGTAAATATGTAATATATATGACAAAGCACAAAGAAGGGGAAGAGAATGGAGCTATTGGAGCAAACATTCTATATTTTGCTGGAATTAAGTTAGTACTAATCTCTAGCAGATTGTGGTAATTTAAAGTGTATACTGCAATTCCTAGAACAACCACTAAGAAAATTACTCCAAAAATGTAGGAAAAAATAGAATTAAAAGGTAGACTAGAATATCTCTTCAGGGGACTTCCCTGGTGGCGCAGTGGTTAAGATCCGCCTGCCAATGCATGGGACACAGCTTTGATCCCTGGTCCGGGAAGATCCCACATGCCATGGAGCAAGTAAGCCCGTGTGCTACAACTACTGAGCCTGCGCTCTAGAGCCCACGAGCCACAACTACTGAGCCAGTGCAGCACAACTACTGAAGCCCATGTGCCTAGAGCCTGTGCTCCGCAACAAAAGAAGCCACCGCAATGAGAAGCCCGTGAACCGCAACGAAGAGTAGCCCCTTCTTGCTGCAACTAGAGGAAGCCTGCACGCAGCAATGAAGACCCAACACAGCTGAAAATAAAATAAATAAAAATAAAAATAAAGTATCTGTTTAACACAGAAGGCAGTAAAAGAAGAATAGAAGAAGAAAAAGATATATGAGACATATGGAAAACAGCAAAATAGCAGGTATATATCCAACCATATCAATAATTACATTAAATATGAATTAAACACTCCAGCCAAAAGTCAGAGATTGCCATATTGTATTTAAAAAAAAAAGCCCACAAGATCCAACTATAAGCAACACATCCTAGATTCAATCTTGCTAACAGTAACCACAGGGGAGCTAGAGAGACTATCCTAATATTAGACAAAATAAACGTTAAGGCAAAAAAAAATGGTTCTAGAGACAACAGAAGACATTTTATAATGATAAAAGGGTCAGTTCATCAGGAAGCTAACACAATTATAAACATATGTGCATCTAACAACAGAGCCTTAAAATACAGGAAGCAAAAAAACTGACAGAATTAAAGAGAGAAATAACAATAATAGTTGGAGAGGTCAATATCCTGCTCTCAATAATGGATAGAACAACTAGATAGAAAAATCAGCAAAGAGATACATAGGAGACTAGAACAACAATATAAACCAACTATAAAACACTGCACCTGACAACAACCAGATATATATTCTTTTCAAGAACACATGGAATACTCTCCAGAATAGCTCATATGCTAGGCTATAAAACAAGTCCCAATACATTTAAAAGAATTAAAATAATATAGAGCATGTTCCTCAATTGCAATGTGATAGATAGATGGATAGATAGATTATATATAATCTCCTTCTGGTTCTGCTCTCATGGTTGAATGCTGACTGATACAAGTGCATAATACAACACTAAACCCATGATCCATATAAGAAAAAAATGATAAATTGATGGAACATCATCAAAATTAAACACTTTCAGGCTTCAAGGCACCATTAAGAAAATGAAAGACAAGCCACAGACTGGGAGAAAACATTTGCAAATCACTTTTCTGATAAAGGACTTGTATCCAGGATATATAAGGAACTCTTAAAACTCAATAATAAAAATGGCTAAGTATTTGAATAGACATTTCATCAAAGATATAGGAATGACTAATAAGCACATGAAAAAATGCTCAACATCATTAATCATTAGGGAAATGCAAATTAAAACCACAATGAGATACCACTTCATACTTATTAGAAAGGTTATAATAAAAAAGACAGACAATGACAAGTGTTGTTGAGGATGTGAAGAAACTGGAACCCTAATACACTGCTGATGGAAATTGCAATGGTGCTGTCACTTGGGAAATCAGTTAACAATTTCTTAAAAAGTTAAACATAAGTTTACCAGCAATAAAAAATAAATGACATAGAAATTCTACTCCTAGGTATGTCCAAAAAGAAATGAAATTTTACATCCACACAAAAACATATACATGTGTGTTCATAGCAGCATTATTCTTAAAAGCCAAAGAGTGGGAGCAATGCAAATGTCCATGCACTGGTAAATGGATAAACAAAGTTTGGTATATGCAAACAATAGTGTACAATTGGCAATAGAAAGGAAGAAACTACTGATACATCCTATAACATGGCTGAACCTCAAGAACATTATGCTAAATGAAAGACACCAGACATAAAAGACTACATAAAATATGATTCCACTTCATGAAATATCCAGGAAAGGCAAATCTATTGAGACAGAAAAGAGATTAGTGGTTGTCTGGGGCTGAGGGTGGGAATGAGGATTGACTGCAAATGGGCCTGAGAGATCTTTGGGGTTTGATAAAAATGTTCTAAAGTTAGATTGTGGTGATAGTTGCACAACTCTAAATTTATTAAAAGTCATTGAATTGTACAATTATCGTGGGTAAATTTTATGGTATGTAAATTATAAAGCTCTTTTTTAGAAAAAGTCAAATCTATTTCCAAAGTCTTACAGCACTCTTACCTGTTTTATTCTTTTGTTTCTTCTTTTCTTCAAGCGAAGATGTACTAATTCTGCTCAGTAGCTTGACATTGCTCTCAATAGCTTTGAGCATTTCTGGTAACATCTCCATTTGTTCTATACAGTGGTGGTGTTCATCAATATCAATTGTAGTCATTTTAGACAAAATGACATCTTGAAGAGAGTAAAAAAAATTACTTTTGTGCAGAAAAATAAATAATTATAACCATATAGGCTTATAATATTGGCTACCTATTCAATATTGTAGTATTGGGAAATACAGGTATCTCATAATTATTTCTATTCTGAGGCTTCTCTCTACGAAGAAATTAAAAAAAAAAGAGACTTGGAATAGAAGGCCAAACAGTAAGCCTTGGCCATGAAAATATGGTTAAAATATGGTTAACAGGTGTCTAATTTTTTAGTTCCCTGACTTCAGGGATGGAGATATCTAAAATGTGAACATGTGCTTTAATATTGGGGATCTAAACTCCAATTAACTCCTTTGGTAAGTTTTCTAGTATTTTATAACCCCTGTTACATGAGATTTCTTGTAACTAAATGAAATTTCTCTTTTTTGTATTCTTAGCTTATTCATTCTTTCATCCAACCAGTGTCTCCTCTGTCATGTACTGTTCTAGATCCTGAAGATACAGCATTTAATAAAACAAATTCTCTAACTTCATACTATTTACATTCTAGTGAAAGGACACAGACAAAAAATTTTTTAAAGACACATTAATTATAAAGTATGTCAGATGGTAAGAAATGCTATAGACAAAAATAAAGAAGAGTAAAGAATAATGGACAGCGCCAGTGGGTAGAGAATGGGGATGGTCAGAGAACACCTCATTTTAAAGTGAAATATAAGCAGAGAATGAGCCATGTGGCTACCTGATGGAAAATGTTCCAGGCAAGGGACTAGGAAGCATAAGGACACTGGGCAGGAGTATGCTGGCATGCTTGAAGAAAAGCAAGGAGGCCAGAATAGCTGGTACTAAGTGAGCGAGCTTATATTTTCCTTATTCTATTCTTCCTGGAACAGAGAGCACCTGTTCTCTAAATAACCACCTTAGTCTTTTCTTGTTTAGTCTTCTTCTAATCCTTCATAATTTGCTTATAATTCCATTCTCTAGCTTTTTCATTAACTTTAAATCACTTCTGGAAACTTACTCCATTCTTCCAGCCACGCCAGAATGTGGACAAGAGTCTTTTCTTTAATTTCAGCAGTCTTGGCACAAGTAACCATTTCCTCCAGCAAACTTGCTCTCCATTTCTTATGTTCTGTAAGGGATATTTTCCTTCCAGAGTGCACATTCTCATCCATAGTATAGCGATTTATTATCCACTGCACATTCTGCATGATGTCACCCAGCTGCATATTAAGGTCCTATAAGAATAAGAAGGGAGAATATATTAATAAATCCTCTGTTTGACAGTAAGCTTTGACCACCTTTCTTCCCAGAATGTCAGTGACAGTCACTATAAAGCTGTCTAATCAAAGGCTTGCCAATTCTAGTTTTTTGTTGTTGTTGTCTTTTGTTTGTTTGTTTGTTTGTTTTTGGCTGCACGGCATGTGAGATCTTAGTTTCCTGACCAGGGATCAAATCCGCACCCCCCTGCAGTGGAAGCATGTAGTCTTAACCACTGAACCACCAGGGAAGTCCCCTAATTCTAGTTTTTCTGTGAGTCTCAGATTTTCCTCTTAAATTTTTTTTCTCTGCCTTCATCCTAGCATTGCTATGATATAATGAAAAGAATATTGGGTCTGAAACCATATCTGGATTCCAACTCTAGCTCTCTCATTAAAATGACTTTTAATAAATCACTTAACAATTCTGAGCTGCCCTGACTCATCTGTAAAATAATGCAGATACTGAGTTTACAGTTGATGTGAGACATGTAAGATGCGTGAAATGCCTTATAAACTGTGGCTGCTATAAACTAATTAATTACTAATTAATTAAAGGAAGTTACTTCTTTTTCTTTTTTTAATCAATGCTTACAACTGGAAAGCAGCTATCAGAATATTCCACGACATGATTTCTACTTCATTATTTCCCCTCCTCAAAAATCTATCAGCAAATTCTCAGTGTGGGTAATTACTGCCTCATATGGGCATTTAGAAATTTGTGGGGACTTCCCTGGCGGCGCAGTGGTTAAGAATCCGCCTGCCAATGCAATGGACACGGGTTCCATCCCTGGTCGGGAAAGATCCCACATGCCGTGGAGCAAATAAGCCCACGCGCCATAACTACTGAGACTGCGCTCTAGAGCCGACGAGCCACAACTACTGAGCCCACACACTGCAACTACTGAAGCCCGCATGCCTAGAGCCCGTGCTCCACAACAAGAGAGGCCACTGCAACGAGAAGCCTGTGCACCCCAACAAAGAGTAGCTCCCGCTCACCACAACTAGAGAAAGCCCACACGCAGCAATGAAGACTCAACGCAGCCTAAATAAATAAATAACTTAAAAAAGAAATTTGTGGAAGCATTTTTGGTTGTAACAATGAATGGGAGGGAAGATTTATTTTATTTAGTAAAAGGTGCTAAGGGGTGCCAGCCCACCCAACAGTGCAATGGACAGTACACATGTTAAAGAATTGGCCCAGCCTGCATAAGTTTTGACTGTCCCATGGGATATTTACATAGGTTAAAAAAAATCTGTTTATACCACTGGCATTTTTCACAGAAGTAGAACAAAAAATTTCAAAATTTGTTTGGAAAAACAAAAGACCCCGAATAGCCAAAGCAATCTTGAGAACGAAAAACGGAGCTGGAGGAATCAGGCTGCCTGACTTCAGACTATACTACAAAGCTACAGTAATTAAGACAGTGTGGTACTGGCATAAAAGCAGAAAGATAGATCAGTGGATCAGGATAGAAAGCCCAGAGATAAACCCACGCACATATGGCCAACTTATCTTTGATAAAGGAGGCAGGAATGTACAGTGGAGAAAGGACAGCCTCTTCAATAAGTGGTGCTGGGAAAACTGGACAGGGACATGTAAAAGTATGAGATTAGATCATTCCCTAACACCATACACAAAAATTAGCTCAAAATGGATTAAAGACCTAAATGTAAGGCCAGAAACTATCAAACTCTTAGAGGAAAACATAGGTAGAACACTCTATGACATAAATCACAGCAAGATCCTTTTGGACCCACCTCCTAGAGAAATGGAAATAAAAACAAAGATAAACAAATGGGACCTAATGAAACTTCAAAGTTTTTGCACAGCAAAGGAAACCATAAACAAGACCAAAAGACAACCCTCAGAATGGGAGAAAATATTTGCAAATGAAGCAACTGACAAAGGATTAATCTCCAAAATTTATAAACAGCTCATGCAGCTCAATAGCAAAAAAACAAACAACCCAATCCAAAAATGGGCAGAAGACTTAAATAGGCATTTCTCCAAAGAAGATATACAGACTGCCAACAAACACATGAAAGAATGCTCAACATCATTAATCATTAGAGAAATGCAAATCAAAACTACAATGAGATATCATCTCACACCAGTCAGAATGGCCATCATCAAGAAATCTAGAAACAATAAATGCTGGAGAGGGTGTGGAGAAAAGGGAACACTCTTGCACTGCTGGTGGGAATGTGAATTGGTACAGCCACTATGGAGAACAGTATGGAGGTTCCTTAAAAAACTAAAAATAGAACTACCATATGACCCAGCAATCCCACTACTAGGCATATACCCTGAGAAAACCATAATTCAAAAAGAGACATGTACCAAAATGTTCATTGCAGCTCTATTCACAATAGCCCGGAGCTGGAAACAACCTAAGTGTCCATCATCGGATGAATGGATAAAGAAGATGTGGCACATATATACAATGGAATATTACTCAGCCATAAAAAGAAACGAAACTGAGCTATTTGTAATGAGGTGGATAGACCTAGAGTCTGTCATACAGAGTGAAGTAAGTCAGAAAGAGAAAGACAAATACCGTATGCTAACACATATATATGGAATTTAAAAAAAAAAAAAATGTCATGAAGAACCTAGGGGTAAAACGGGAATAAAGACACAGACCTACTTGAGAATGGACTTGAGGATATGGGGAAGGGGAAGGGTAAGCTGTGACAAAGGGAAAGAGAGGCATGGACATATATACACTACCAAACGTAAGGTAGATAGATAGTGGGAAGCAGCCGCAAAGCACAGGGAGATCAGCTCGGTGCTTTGTGACCGCCTGGAAGGGTGGGATGGGGAGGGTGGGAGGGAGGGAGATGCATGAGGGAGGGGATGTGGGAACAGATGTATATGTATGACTGATTCACTTTGTTATAAAGCAGAAACTAATAAAAAAAAAATCTGTTTATAATTATCTGAGCCTAGAAACTTACTCTTTTTAAAGTATAAATGCAGAATAATTTTTTACGGAGTTTCATTGCTTACTGAAATTTCCAGGAATGCAAATATTTTATAAATCAAAGGAAAATATTCTTTAGAATTTCTCCAATAAAATTTCACCATTCTGAAACACCATAGTACCAACTAGCAATGCACTACTGCTAATAGTATGTAGTGCCAGTACAATAAACCTGCATTTGTATCAGCCTATATTTGTAGCTTTCATATTTATTTTAATTCTACATAATTAATACATAATTAATACATAATTAATTCTACATATCTACTTCTTTGTTATGTCTTCTACTGAAGTTTGACCTAGAATTTACACATTGAAATGTGTGTTATTATAAATTAGCACTTATATTTACCCTCACATATTAATTTTTTAAAGTATGAGTATAGATATTTTATCTATGAATTTCACTTCAGAGGAACAAAGGTATGTTAAAAATATTTTAAAAGGGAATGGTAAATCTGATAGATGGAGAATCACTGCTCCATCTTTTCCAAATTTATCAATTACTCTCTCAGTTTGGCTTCAGACAAACTGAACTCTCTCTACACTCCTTACAATAACATTAAGATTTGGATTTTGCAAGCCAAATCACCATGTCAAAAGAGTAATCAGGGCTTCCCTGGTGGCGCAGTGGTTGAGAGTCCGCCTGCCGATGCAGGGGACGCAGGTTTGTGCCCTGGTCTGGGAGGATCCCACATGCTGTGGAGCAGCGGGGCCTGTGAGCCATGGCCGCTGAGCCTGCACATCTGGAGCCTGTGCTCCACAACGGGAGAGGCCACAACAGTGAGAGACCCGCGTACCGCAAAAAAAAAAAAAAAAGTAATCAAATGTTAGGTGCTGGAAATACTGCAATCAGAAATAGGTAATGCAGTTGCAGCAAATTATCAAAAATACAGGAGAGCAGAGACAAAGTTTGATAAGCCGTGATGAAGAATAACATTACAAACTAACACACAGCATGGTGATTAAAGAAAGAGTATCACCAACTTCTCATAAATTCTCCCAGAAAATTCAAGAGAAAGGAACCTTTCTCAACTCATTCTTTGTGGCCAGAATTACCCTCATACCAAAGTCAGATAAAGATACTGCAAAACAAAACAAACAAAAAAAAACCCTACAGACCAACACCTCTAAACATTGTTGCAAAAATCCTCAACAAAATACTAGCAAACAGAATTAAACAGCACATTAATAGAATTATATACCATGACCACGTGGGGTTTATTCCAGGGATGCAAAAATGGTTCAACATGTGAAAATCAATGAATGAAATGTACCAAATTTACAAAATGAAGGGGAAAAATATCATATGATCATCTCAATTGATGCAGAATAAGCATGCGACAAAATTCAACACCCTTTTGTGATGAAAACTCTCAACAAAGCAGGTATAGAGGGAACATACCTCAATATAATAAATGCCATATATGACAAGCCCACAGCTAACATCATACTGAAAAGTGAAAATCTGAAAATTATTCCTCTAAGATTAGGAACAAGACAAGGATGCCCACTCTTACCAGTTCTATTTGACATATTACTGGAAGTCCTAGCCAGAGTAATTAGGCAAGAAAAAATAAATAGGGACTTCCCTGGTGGTGCAGTGGTTAAGAATCCACCTGCCAATGCAGGGGACACAGGTTCAATCCCTGGCCTGGGAAGATCCCACATGTTGTGGAGCAACTAAGCCCATGTACCACAATTACTGAGCCTGTGCTCTAGAACCTGTAAGCCACAACTACTGAACCTGCGTGCCACAACTACTGGAGCCTGCATGCCACAACTATTGAAGCCTGTACACCTAAAGCCCGTGCTCCACAACAAGAGAAGCCTGCGCACAGCAACGAAGAGTAGCCCCCACTCACCGCAACTAGAGAAAGCCCACCAACAGCAGCAAAGACTCAACGCAGCCAAAAATAAATAAATAAATAAATTAATTAATTAATTAAAAAATAAAAAAATAAAAGACATCCATATTGGAAAGGAGGAAATATTATATTTGCAGATGATATAATCTTATATATAGAAAACTCTAAAGATTCCATCAAAAGGGACTTCCCTGGTGGCTCAGTGGTTAAGAATCCACCTGCCAATGCAGGGGACATGGGTTCGATCCCTGGTCCAGGAAGAGTCCACATGCCATGGAGCAGCTAAGTCTGTGCACCACAACTACTGAGGCTGTGCTCTAGAACCCACAAGCCACAACTACTGGGCCCGTGTGCCACAACTACTGAAGCCTGCGTGCCTAGAGCCCATGCTCCACAAAAGAGAAGCCACCACAATGAGAAGCCCACCATAACGTAGGGTAGCCTCTGCTTGCCACAACTAGAGAAAGCCTGTGTGCAGCAACGAAGACCCAACACAGCCAAAAAAAAAGTTTCCATAAAAAAACAACAGCAACAACAACAAAAAACAAACCTGTTAGAACAAATAAATGAATTCATGAAAGTTGCAGGATACAAAATCATACACAAAAATGTTTAATTTTCTATATACTAATAATGAACTCTCAGAAAGAGAAATTAAGAAAGTAATCCCATTTACAACTTCATCAAAAAGAATAAAATATCTGAGACTAAATTTAACCAAGGAGGTGAAAGATGTGTATATTGGAAAATACAAGACATTAATGAAAGCAATTGAAGACACACATGGAAAAGTATTTCATGCTCATACACTGCAAGAATTAATATTGTTAAAATATCTATACTACCCAAAGCAACCTACAGATTGAATACAATCCTTTTCAAAATTCCAATGACATTTTTTACAGAAATAGAACAAAAAATCCTAAAAATAGAAGAAAAAATCCTGAAATTTTTTTACAGAAATAGAACAAAAAATCCTAAAATTTGATTCTTTTGGAATCATAAAAGACCCTGAAGAGCTAAAGCAATGTTGAGAAAAAAGACAAAAGCTGGAGGCATCAAGCTCCCTGATTTCAAACAATATTACAAAGCTATAGAAATTAAAACAGTACAGTATCAGCATAAAAATAGACACATACATCAATGGAACAGAAAAGAGAGCCTGGAAATAAACCCACACACACATATCATCAGTTTATGACAAAGGAACCAAGAGTATACAGTGGGGAAAGGAAAGTCTTTTCAATATATGGTGCTGGGAAAATTGGACAGCCACATGCAAAAGAGTGAAACTGGATTTCTGTCTTATACCATACATAAAAATTAACTCCAAATGGATGAAAGACTTGAATGTAAGACCTGGAACTATAAAAATTCCGGAAGAAAACATAGGTAGTAATCTCCTTGACATTGCTCTTGGTGATAATTTTTTGGATTTGACACCAATAACAAAGGTAAAAAAAGCAAAAATAAACAAGTGGTACGACATCAAACTAAAAAGCTTCTGGGGACTTCCCTGGTTGTCCAGTGGGTAAGACTCCATGCTCCCAATGCAGGGGGTCTGGGTTCAATCCCCAGTCAGGGAACTAGATCCCACATGCATACCATAACTAAGAGACCACATGATACAGCTAAGAGTCTGCATGCCGCAACTAAGAAGTCCGCATGCTGCAACTAAAAGATCCCATATGCTGCAACGAAGATCCCAAGTGCCTCAACTAAGACCTGGTGCAGCCTAAATAAATAAATAAATAGCTTCTGCACAGCAAAGGAAACCATCAACAAAATGAAAAAGCAACCTACCAAATGGGAGAAAATGTTTGCAAATCATATATCTGATAAGGGGCTAATATTCAAAATATGTAAAGAACTCATACAACTCAATAGCAAAAACCCAAACAATCTGATTTAAAAAATGGACAGAAGATATGCATAGACATTTTTCCAACGAAGACATACAGATGGCCAATGGGTACATGAAAAGATGCTCTACCATTATTAATCATCAGGGAAATGCAAATCAAAACCACAATGAAATGTACCTCACACCTGTTAGAATGGCTATTATCAAAAAGACTAAAATTAGCAACACTTCTTAGTGTTGGCAAGGATGTGGAGAAAAGGGAACCCTTGTGCACTGCTGGTGGGAATGTAAATTGGTGCAGCTACTATGGAAAACAAAATGGAGTTTCCTCAAAAGATTAAAAATAGAACTACCATATGATTCAGCAATTCCGCTTTTGGGTATTTATCTGAAGAAAACAAAAACACTAATTAGAAAAGATATTTGCACTCCCATGTTCACTGTAGCATTATTTACAATAGCCAAGATATGGAAACAAACCAAGCATACAAAAATATACAATGGAATATTAGTCAACCACAGAAAACAATGAAGTTTTACCATTTACAACAACGTGGATGGACTTTGAGTGCATTATGCTAAGTGAAATAAGTGAGACAGAGAAACACAAATACCGTATGATCTTTCTTATATGTGCAATCTAAAATAAAACTAAATTCATAGCTACAGAGAACAGTTTGATGGTTACCAAAGGTAGGGGTAGGTACAGTGTGAAAAATGGGTGAACTATTTCTTTTTTTTTTAGTTTAGTTTAAATAAATTGATTTTTAAAAATCAGTTGTGGGGCTTCCCTGGTGGCGCAGTGGTTGAGAGTCCACCTGCCGATGCAGGGGACACGGGTTCGTGCCCTGGTCTGGGAGGATCCCACATGCCGCGGAGTGGCTGGGCCCATGAGCCATGGCCGCTGGGCCTGTGCGTCCGGAGCCTGTGCTCCGCAACGGGAGAGGCCACAACAGTGAGAGGCCCGTGTACCGCAAAAAAAAAAAAAAATCAGTTGTGTTGTTATACACTAACAGTTAACAATCTGAAAAGGAAATTAAGAAAACATTTCTACTTACAGTAGCATCAAAAGAATAAAATACTCATAATAAACTTAACCAAGGAGATGAAAGACAATGTTAAAACATCAGTACTACTGAACCAATCTACAGACAGTATAATCCCTAACAAAACCCCAATGGTGTTTTCTGCAGAAATAGAAAAATCCATCTTTAGGATTCATGTGGAATCTCAAGGTACCCCAAATACCCAAAACCATCTTGAAAAAGAGGAATAGGGCTTCCCTGGTGGCGCAGTGGTTGGGGGTCTGCCTGCCGATGCAGGGGACACGGGTTCATGCCCCGGTCCGGGAAGATCCCACGTGATGCAGAGCGGCTGGGCCCGTGCACCGTGGCCGCTGAGCCTGCGCGTCCAGAGCCTGTGCTCTGCAATGGGAGAGGCCACAGCAGTGAGAGGCCCGCGTACCGCAAAAAAAAAAAAAAAAAGAAAAAGAGGAATAAAGTTGGAGAGCTCATACTTCTCATTTTCAAATATTACTATAAATCTACAATAATTAAAATAGCATACTGTTGGGCTTCCCTGGTAGCGCAGTGGTTGAGAGTCCACCTGCTGATATAGGGGACACAGGTTCGTGCCCCGGTCTGGGAAGATCCCATGTGCTGCGGAGCAGCTGGGCCTATGAGCCATGGCCACTGAGCCTGCGCGTCCAGAGCCTGTGCTCCACAACGGGAGAGGCCACAACAGTGAGAGGCCCGTGTACCGCAAAAAAAAAAATAATAATAAAAAATAAAAATAGCATACTGTCATAAAAGACATATAGACCAGTAGAATAGAATACAGAGCCCAGAAATAAACTTTTGCATATATGGCCAAGTAATTTTTGACAAGAGTGCCAAGACCATTCAATGGGAGAGGACAATCTGTCAACAAATGATGTTGGGAAAACTGGATGGATACCCACATGCAAGAATGAAGTTGGACCCTTATCTTATACTATATACAAAAATTGACTCAAAATGGATCAAAAACCTAAGCATAAGACCTAAAACTATAAAACAGAGGAAATGTAGAGAGAAAAGCTTCATGACGTTGGATTTGGCAATGATTTCTTAGATATGACACCAAAAGTACAGGCAATAAAAGTAAAAATAGATTGGACTAAATCAAAATTTAAAACGTGCATCAAAGGACACAATCCACAGAGTGAAAAGTTAACCTATGGAGTGAAAAAAATTTTTGCAAATCATATATCTAATGAAGGGTTAATATCCACAATATATAAAGAACTCTTGGGACTTCCCTGGTGGCACAGTGGGTAAGACTCCACACTCCCAGTGCAGGGACCCAGGTTCGATCCCTAGTCAAACCCAGTGTGGGATCTGAGAACTAGATCCCACACGCATGCTGCAACTAAGAGTTCGCATGCCACAACTAAGGAGCCCATGTGCTGCAACTAAGACCCAGTGCAATCATATGAATAAATAAATATTTTTTTAAACTTATTTAAAAATAAACTCTTAACATCAAATAAATAAATAACCCAATTCAAAAATGGGCAAAGAACTTGAATAGACATTCAAAGAAGATATATAAAATGGCCAACAGATATATGAAAAAAATCTCAAAATCACTAATCATTAGGGCAATGCAAATCAAAACCACAATGAGATACCACTTCATACCCATTCAGATGGCTACTATCAAAAACAAACAAGTGAAAAATAGAAAATAAATGCTGGCAAGGATGTGAAAATTGGAACTCTTGTGCACTGTCAGTGGGAATACAAAATGATACAGCCATTATGGAAAATGTATGGCAGTTCCTCAAAATATTAAAAATAGAATTACCATATGATCCAGCAATTCTACTTCTGGTTATATACCTGAAATAATTGAAAACAGGGTCCCTAAGAGATCTTAGTACACCTGTGTTCATAGTAGCATTATTCACAATAGCCAAGAGATAGAAGCAACCCAAGTGTGCATTAACAGCTGAATGGATAACAAAATGTGGTATATACATACTTTGAAATGTTATTCAGCCTTTAAAAGGAAGGAAATTCTGACACATGGTACATGGATGAACCTTAAAACATTAAACTAAGTGAAATAAGCCAGTCATAAAAAACAAATACTGTATGATTTCACTAATATGAGATATCTAGAATAGTAGAATTTATAGAAACAAGTAAAATGGTGGTTTCCAGAGGCTAAAGGGAAGAGGGAAATAGGGTATTGTTGTTTAATAGGTGTAGAGTTTTAGTTTTGCAAGATGAAAAAGTTCTGGAGGAATCCCCTGGCAGTCCAGTGGTTAGGACTCTGTGCTCTCACTGCCAAGGGCTGTGCAGTGGGGCCAAAAAAAAAAAAAAATGATGAAAAAGTTCTGGAGGCTGATTGCACAACAATGTGATTATACTTAATACTACTGAACTATATACTTAAAAATGGTTAAGATGGTAAAATTTATGTTATGTGAATTCTACCACAATTTAAATTAGACAAAAACATTTTTTAATTAAAATAAGGAGTAATCAGATGTTAAGTGCTGCAAATATTGCAATAAGAAACAGATGATCCAGTTGCAGCCAGTAATTTAAGTCAGGTATACAGGAGAGCAGAGTCAAACTTTGCTAGGTCAAGTGATGAAAAATAACATTACAAGCTAACCAGCTACTCATAAATTCTTCCAGAAAACTGAACAGGAAAGAACATTTCCCAATTTATTCTTTGAGGCCAGCATTATCCTGATACCCAAGCCAGACAAAGACATAAGAAAATAAACTATATGTCAATATTCTTTATGAACACAGTCACAAAAATGCTTAACAAAATATTAGAAATTAGATCAAACAATGGACTGAAAAGAAAACATTATGAACAAGTGGAGTTTATTCCTAGAACACAAGGTTGATTCAAAACTGGAAAATTAATAAATGTAAATGACCATATCAATAGTCTAAATAAGAAAAAACATATGATCATCTCAATAGATGCAGAAAAAGCAGCTGACAACATTCATTCATGTTTTTTTTTTTTAATTCTATAGCAAACTAGGAATAGAGGATAACTTCCCCAACGTGATGAAGAACATTTACAAAAAATTTACAGCTAGGATTATACTTAATGGTGAAAGTCTAAATTGCTCTAAGGATTCATTTTTATTCAATCTTGTATTAAGGTCCTACCCAATGCAATAAAGTAAGAAAAGGAAATAAAAGAATATTCATTGTGGCCATCATCAACAAATCTAGAAACAATAAATGCTGGAGAGGGTGTGGAGAAAAGGGAACACTCTTGCACTGCTGGTGGGAATGTGAATTGGTACAGCCACTATGGAGAACAGTATGGAGGTTCCTTAAAAAACTAAAAATAGAACTACCATATGACCCAGCAATCCCACTACTAGGCATATACCCTGAGAAAACCATAATTCAAAAAGAGACATGTACCAAAATGTTCATTGCAGCTCTATTCACAATAGCCCGGAGCTGGAAACAACCTAAGTGTCCATCATCGGATGAATGGATAAAGAAGATGTGGCACATATATACAATGGAATATTACTCAGCCATAAAAAGAAACGAAACTGAGCTATTTGTAATGAGGTGGATAGACCTAGAGTCTGTCATACAGAGTGAAGTAAGTCAGAAAGAGAAAGACAAATACCGTATGCTAACACATATATATGGAATTTAAAAAAAAAAAATGTCATGAAGAACCTAGGGGTAAAACGGGAATAAAGACACAGACCTACTTGAGAATGGACTTGAGGATATGGGGAGGGGGAAGGGTAAGCTGTGACAAAGCGAAAGAGAGGCATGGACATATATACAGTACCAAACGTAAGGTAGATAGATAGTGGGAAGCAGCCGCAGAGCACGGGGAGATCAGCTCGGTGCTTTGTGGCCGCCTGGAGGGGTGGGATGGGGAGGGTGGGAGGGAGGGAGATGCATGAGGGAAGGGATGTGGGAACAGATGTATATGTATGACTGATTCACTTTGTTATAAAGCAGAAACTAATAAAAAAAAATAATAAATAAATAAATAAATAAATAAATAAATAAAAGAATATTCATTGGAAAGGGAGAAATAAAAGGTTTGTATTTACAGACCAAACAAAAACAAAAATCAAACAAACAAAAAACTGTGTAAAAACTCCCAAGGAATCTATAAAAAAGAGCTGCCAGTATACAAAAATCAAAATCATATTTCTATACACTAGCAATAAACAATTGGAAATTGAAATTTAATAAAACAGTACGATTTGCAATTAACACTAAAAACATGAAATACTTAAGTACAAATCTAACAAGATAAGCGCAAGATCTGTACATTGAAAATTACAAAGCATTGATGAAAGAAATCAAAGAAGATCTAAATAAATGATGACAATTCTAAGCACAGACAAAGATGTAGAGCAACTGGAACTCTTATACTTTCCCAGTGGGAATGCAAAATAGTAAAGCTATTTAAGATAACAGTTTGGCAGTTTTTTGTAAACATATGCTACCATATGACCTAGCAATACCATTCCTAGGTATTTAGCCAAGAGATGAAAACTTATGTTTATACAAGAATTTATACATGAATGTTTGTAGTGACTTTACTTGTAATTGCTCCAAACTGGAAACAACCCCAATATCCTTCAACTAGTGAATGCATGCTTTATGCTAAGACAGATTCAAATGATGTAGGGTATGATTCCCTTTGTGTGGCATTCAGGAAAGGGAAAACTATAAGGACAGAAAACTAATGGCTTCAGGGGTCTATCAGCCAGGGAGGGGTTGGCCACAAAAGGGCATAAGGGGATTTTTCAAGGAGACAGAATTGTTTTAAATCTGAATTTTGATGGCGACGACATGTCTTTGTCAAAACTCTTGAACAGTATACCAAAAAGTGGGAATTTCACCTTAATTAAAAAAAAAGTTACAGGCAGTAGAATCAGACTACCTGGATTTTATTTTATTTTTTAAATTTTTAAATTTTTTTGGCTGCATTGGGTCTTCATTGCTGTGAGCGGGCTTTCTCTAGTTTTGGTGAGTTGGGGCTATTCTTTGTTGTGGTGCACGGGCTTCTCATTGTGGTGGCTTCTTGTTGCAGAACACGGGCTCTAGGCACACAGGCTTCAGCAGTTGCAGCACTCAGGCTCAGTAGTTGTGGCGCACGGGATTAGTTGCTCTGTGGCATGTGGGATCTTCCTGGACCAGGGATCAAACCCGTGTCCCCTGCATTGGCAGGTGGATTCCCAACCACTGCACCACAAGGGAAGTCCCACACTACCTGGATTTGATTCAGATCCACCACGTGTAACAACTATGACCTTTAGGCAGGCCTCAGATAGTCTCAGTTTCCCATCCGTGAAATAGGATTAATAGTAATACCTATCCATGTTGAATTATCATGGGAATTAAATGAGATAATCTGTAAATAAACTTTTACCATATGTAACATGGTAAACACTTTAAATGCTACCAGGTTATTAAGTGCCTACTATATGCCAGAGGGATGAAAGGGTCAAAGTAAGAAGAAGGGTAGAGAAAGCACCATAACCTGGAGCAGAATAGAACGTGAGAAACAGATAATAGCAATAGCAAAATGAACACAGTGTACCTATTCTCCAGCTGAAAAAACAGAAAATCTTTAAAGTCTCCTGTGTTCCCCATATCAATTGCATCCCTTTCCCAATGCCCAGAGATAAATACTATCGTGAATTTTAATCTCTATACTTTTAACACAGTAGTAAACTGAATGATGTCCCCATCCCCCAAAGATATTGTTAAGAGCACAAGCTCCTGCACAGTGAGGCCAAACAAATCTAAATGTCGGAGTTTGGAGCAGAGAAAGGTTTATTGCAGGGCCAAGCAAGGAGAATGGGTGGCTCCTGCCCAGAAACCCACAACTCTCCAATGGTTTGGGGAGAGAAGTTTTTACAGGCAAAATTGGGGGTGAGGGCTGCAGGGTGTGTGACTTTCTTCTGATTAGGTTGGTGGTGAGGCAACAGGGTGGTGCTCTAGGAATCTTGTGTTCAGCCTGAAGTTACCATCCTAAACCTGGGTGGAGGCCTTAGTACCTGCAGAAGAACTCAAAGGTATTGTTATGTATGTTCCTTGCAGAGGAACCAGGACCCTGCCCCAAGGCTGCACTGTTGTTTCTTGACTGCTCCTCCTTTGCTTCTGCATTCCCTCCCTTCCCTGATTAGCAACTATTTGAATCTGCCCTTTAGAACTCAGGGAAGGTCGAGGAGGTTGAAAACTTTGCCTGCAAGTAAGAAAATGGGACACGGAAAGGATTTGTAACAGGGAGGGCTCCACAGGGTCTTACACCATTTCAGTATCAGGTCATAATCCCAGGAATGTGTAAAAGTTACTTTATGTGGGAAAAGGGTCTTTGCAGATGTGTTTAAATTAATGATCTTGAAGTGGAGAGATTATTCTGGATTATCTAGGAGAGCCCTATTGCAATCACAAGTGTCCTTATAAAAGGGAGGAAGAGGGACAAAATTTTACAGACACATACAGAAGAGAAGGTTCAATGTGAAGATGGAGCAGAGAGAGATTTGAATCTGCTGGCCTTGGAGATTGGAGTGATGTGGCCACAGACAAGGAATGCCAGCAGCTACCAGAAACTGCAAGAGACAAGGAATGGATTCTCAGAGTCCAGAGAGAGTGCAGCCCTGCTGACATCTTGACTTCAGCCCAGTGATGCAGATTTCAGACCTCTAGAATTTCTGACCTTTAGACTTGTGAGAGACTAAATATCTGTTGTTTTATACCATGTGGTTGTGGATATTTGTTACAGCAGTGAAGGAAACCATAATATGTCACCCCAAAATATGCCTCTGACATAAAAATTATTTTGAGCCGAAGGCTATTAAGAATCAGCAAACGTGGGAATCCCCTGGCTGTCCAGTGGTTAGAACTCCTGCTTTCACTGCCGAGGGCCTGGGTTCAATCCCTGGTTGAATCCCCGCAAGCTGTGTGGCGCGGCCAAAAAAAAAAAAAAAAAATCAGCAAATGCCGGAAAAGCTCTGTCATCCCCCTGTTCTGCCTAAAGGCAGGATACAAATTCTTTTTACTGGAGATAGACTTATCAGCACCAGAGGAATCTGCAAAGAAACCTTACTCTATTAGTTTCCTCCCATATATTTACCTTCCCACAGTTTGCCACTTTGAAAGCCTAAAACTACTTTGCTTTTTTCTGTCATTTCTCCACAAATTTATTGTTCTTTGTTGAAGATGCTAACATAAGCCACTTGGAGTTACTCTTCCTTTAAATTTCTCCCAGGTGATGTACACTGCACATGTTAGTAAAATGCTTTTCTCTTGTTAATCTGTCTTTTTGTGAAGGAGTACTAGCTGAAAACCTAAAATGGGTGAGGTAAAGTTTTCTCCCCTGTAGTAGAGACCACACACGCACTCACTCATGCATGTGCGCACACACACATCCTTAGACAGTAGATTGTGTAGTTTTGCTTGTTTTTTAATTATTCTCTTTATCCTTCAGTGACTTGCTTTTTTCCCTCAACATAGTGTTGTTTTTAGTTTATACATGTTGAAGTGTATACCTATAGCTCGTTCATTTACACTGTTGTGTGTTTAGTATTTTATTGCACAAATATACTACAATTTACTTATCCATTACTATATTGGTTTGTTTTCAGTTTTGTGCTTTTACAGACGATGGTATAAAATTTTTGAACATACCTCCTTGTACACATATGCAAGAGTTTTTCTAGAGCTATGCTGTCCAATATGGTAGCCACTTGCCACGTGTAGCTACTGAGAAATTTTAATGAGGCAAGTGTGACAGGAAATTAATTTTAATTAAACTAATTGAAATTTTAAAACTAATATGATTCATTTATTGGAAAACCTTTAAGTATTTTGGAAGAACTTGGTATATGAATCTAACTCTTCATCTATAAATTTTATGAAATCTAAATATCAATCAAGTATTTCTGATGAAAATTTAACGTGCAATTTGAGAGGTATTCTAAGAACAAATTACATGCTGAATTTCAGACAGTATGAAAACAGTGTATACCTCTTAATAATTTTTTTTATTGATAAACAACTTCAAGCTTTGAAGAGTAAATAGCTCTCAACCTAGAACTGTGTATCCAGCAAAATTATCTTTCAAAAGTATGAGGGTTATATGATATTAATATCATAAAAATATGTTGTAAAGAGTTTTCCATTTTTCTCTTCTCTGAAAAATTTGTATAAGTTTAATTTTCCTAGAAAATTTCCCAATTCACCTAAGCTTTCTAAGTTACTGTCCCCAAGTTGTACAATATATTCTATATCCTCTTATCATTTGTTCAATCTCTGCTGCATGTACTGTTATATCACCACTTTCATTCTTTTTTTAAAAATATTTATTTATTTATTTGGTTGTGCTGGGTCTTAGTTGCAGCAGGTGGGCTCCTTAGTTGCAGCTACCCCTTTCATTTCTTTTTTTTAAGGTAGAAATGAGTTTTTAAATTAATTAATTAATTAAGTTTTTGGCTGTGTTGGGTCTCTGTTGCTGAGTGCGGGCTTTCTCTAGTTGCAGCGAATGGGGGCTACTATTCATTGCAGTGCGTGGGCTTCTCATTGCAGGGGCTTCCTTGTTGCAGAGCACGGGCCCTAGGTGCGTGGGCTTCAGTAGTTGTGGCACGTGGGCTCAGTAGTTGTGGCTCATGGGCTCTAGAGCACAGGCTCAGTAGTTGTGGCTCTTGGGCTTAGTTGCTTCACGGCATGTGGGATCTTCCTGGACCAGGGCTTGAACCTGTGTCCCCTGCATTTGCAAGTGGATTCTTAACCACTGCGCCACCAGGGAAGTCCACCCCTTTCATTCTTAATAGTGTTTATTTGCTCCTTTTCTTTTTTTTTCTTGATCAACTGTTACAAAGATTGTTGAATTAGACTACTCAAAGAATCATTTTTTACCTTTCTTAAGCCTCTTCATTGTATTTTTTTCTATTTTTTAAATTTGTACTCTTAATTTTTGTTATTTCCTTCATTTTACATTCTCTGGGCTTAATCTGTTGTTTTTTTTTCCCCTAACTTCTAAGTTGTCTGTTTAGCTTATGCATTTTTAACTTTCTTTTCTAATATAAGGTATAAATTTCCCTGTAAGTACTACTTTCATTACATCTCATATGCATTTAACATAATGCATTTATTGTTATTCTAAGTATGTTATTCTAAGTATTTTCTAATTTCTGCTATGACTTCTTTGACTTATGAATTATTTTGGAGTTTTCCCCAATTTGTTTGTTTCTTTTTTTTTTTAGCCAACTTTTGTCCACTAATTTCTAATTTGGTTACATTGTGGTCTGTATAATATCAATTCTTTGAAAATTTTAAAACCTTTAATCTAAAATGTGGCCAATTCTGAGAAATGTTCCATTTGTGCTTAGAGAATATGTATTTTCCAGTTTTAATGTTGATTCCTGAATTTGTCCATTAGATGATGCTTGTTATTGTGTTGTT
This sequence comes from Hyperoodon ampullatus, assembly GCF_949752795.1. Classification (NCBI taxonomy): domain Eukaryota; kingdom Metazoa; phylum Chordata; class Mammalia; order Artiodactyla; family Ziphiidae; genus Hyperoodon; species Hyperoodon ampullatus. The sequence goes on from NC_136924.1 coordinate 56,110,940, forward strand.
TAAACCTTTTACATCTTCAATGGGTTTTGTTAGCTTAATCAACCAATTATATTAAAATAGTAGATTTTTTTTCAATTTCTTCTTGTACTAGTGAAATCTTTTTCTTTGTATATTTTTAAGCTTTGTTACTAGGGGCATAGGCATGCGTGCAGTTTCAGAATTATCACACATGGAATTGAATCTTATCAATTGATAACCCTCTTTCTCTCCAGTAATACTTTTGTTTTTTTGGCTGCATTGTGTCTACGTTGCTGCCTGTGGGCTTTCTCTAGTTGCGGCGAGCAGGGGCTACTCTTCGTTGCAGTGTACGGGCTTCTTATTGTGGTGGCTTCTCTTGTTGCAGAGCACAGGCTTTAGTCACGTGGGCATGAGTAGTTGTGGCACGTGGGCTCAGTAGTTGTGGCTCACAGGCTTAGTTGCTCCACGGCATGTGGGAGTCTTCCTGGACCAGGGCTCGAACCCATGTCCCCTGCATTGGCAGGTGGATTCTTAACCACTGCACCACCAGGGAAGCCCTCCAGTAATACTTTTTGACTTAAAGTCTATTTGTCTGATACTAAAACAATTGCACCAACAGTTAATATTTGTCTGGTATATGTTTTGCCATCCTTTTGCTTTCAATTTTTCTGTCTCTTGTTTTAGATATCTTCTAAAGAGCATTTACTGAATTTTTTTTCATCCAGTCTAACAATCTTTGTATTTTAATTTTTACTTTTGCATAGCTATTGAATACATCAGTCAGGGTCTAACCAGAAAAACAGAGAGAACATTACGTATGTAAAGCATTAAAAAAATTTAAAGTAGAGAATTTGTTACATATGTCATAGAAGAGCCAAAAGGCCAAACAGGGAATGAATGTGAGGCAACCAGAGATAGTAACAGCAGGAACAAAAAGAGGAGATTGTGTTACTGAAGCTCAGGTGCTTGGAAGCTGGTATAATAGGCCTGTCATGAACTGGATCCATGAAGGAGATACTCCAGAGACACTGCCCCAGCGAAACAGGGAGGGGGTCTACCTTCCTCCTGCCTTACAGCCTTTTGCTTTGCCTTCCTTTGTCCAAACCCAGTAGAAGCCTGCTGGCATAGGTGCTTGAGAAAGGCAGCATGCAGGGGTCTGTCCACCTCTCCTCAATTCCTTCCCATGCCACATAATTCAGAGAAGACTAAGGGAACAGTAAACAGATCCAGGTCCAGCAGATTGATGTATTTGCTTCATTTTTACCATCTATAATCATTCACGTTATTTCTAATTAGAATGATTACAAAGCACTAAATAGGATTGATTAGAATACTTACTGTTCTAAGTTTTTCACCTTTCTTGCTGACTTTTGAATTGATTTTTTTCTTTTAGTAATAGCTTCCTTAAAAATTTCAACACATATATTTATAAATTAACACAGTCTAAGGTAAATCAGTATCAATACGCATCTTGGGTAGTACAAGTAGCTTAATGCTTTAACACTGATCAATCTCTTTTTAATATGTTATTGTTGTCCAGTATTTTATTTCTATTTTTGTAAAGCTCCACAAATTAGACATTATTATTGTTTTATTGTTATTGTTTTATATACCTGATTTCTTTATATTTGCCTATGTTTACAATTTTATTTTCTCATTACACCTTTTTTCATATTAAACTTCTCTGTGATTACCTTCCTTCTCCCTCAGAATCATCCTTTAGAAGTTCCTTAAGTGAGGGTCTATTAGTAGCAAACCCTCTAAATTTCTCATTGTCTGAAAATGTCTTTATTTCACCCTCATACTTGAAAGATTTTTTGCTGGATATGCAATTCTAGGTTGAGAGTTGTTTACTCTCAAAGCTTTGAAGTTGTTATCCCATTATCTTTGGTATCCATTGTTACTCTTGAGATAGCTGGGAGCATAAATGCCATTAATTTGTAGGAATCTCACTTTATTCTCTGCCTGCTTTTAAGATGCAATCTTTGTCATTGGTTTTCTGCTGTCTCACAACTACGCATTTAAATATTGATTTGATTTTTGTTACCTTGCTTGGGATTCTTTGGGATTCCTGAATCTGAATATTGATGTCTTTATCTAATATGTAAAATTCTCAGCCATTATTTATTTATGTATTACCTCTCTCCGGTCTTTTCTATTTTCTCCTTCTGAAAGTCTGACTAGAATATATTGGATCTTCATGTCGGTTAACCCCTCTTTTGTGGTTTCAATTTTTTCATCTCTCTGAGCTGCATTCTTTTTTTTTTTTTTGGCCATGCTGCGTGGCTTGTGGGATCTTAGTTCCCCGACCAAGGATTGAACCCAGGTCCATGGCAGTGAAAGCGCCAAGTCCCAACCACTGGACCACCAGGGAATTCCCCATGAGCTGCATTATTAATAATTTCTTCACAATTTTCTCAGTTTATTAACTCTTTCTTTAGTGTTTAATCTGCTACTTCACCTGTCTATTGAGTTTGTGAATTTAATATTTTTATTTTTATGTTTAGAAATTTTATTTGGTGGCTTCCCTGGTGGCACAGTGGTTGGGAGTCCGCCTGCCAATGCAGGGGATGCAAGTTCGTGCCCTGGTCCGGGAGGATCCCACATGCTGCGGAGCAGCTGGGCCCGTGAGCCATGGCCGCTGAGCCTGCGCGTCTGGAGCCTGTGCTCTGCAACGGGAGAGACCACAATAGTGAGAGGCCTGCGTACTGGAAAAAAAAAAAAAAAAGAATCCACCTGCCAATTATAGGGGACATGGATTCGAGCCCTGGTCTGGGAAGATCCCACAGGCCACGGAGCAACTAAACCCGTGCACCACAACTACTGAGCCTGCACTCTAGAGCCTGCGAACCACAACTACTGAGCCCACGTGCCACAACTACTGAAGCCCACACCTAGAGCCTGTGCTCCGCAACAAGAGAAGCCACCACAATGAGAAGCCCACGCACCACAATAAAGAGTAGCCCCCGCTTGCCGCAACTAAAGAAAGCCCGTGTGCAGCAACGAAGACCCAACACAGCCAAAAATAAATAAATTAATTAATTTATTTATTTTAAAAAAAGAAATTCTATTTGGTTTGTTTTCAAAACTTCCTGCTCACTTTGAGAGAATTTTAATCTTATCGTATTCTGGTCATTTTTATTTTTTTAAACATGGTAAATGAGCTTAAATTCTACATCTGACAATTTTAAAAATCCAGTGTTGGTGGATGTGATTTCTTAGATTCTTGTTTCTGCTAAATCTTGATCATTGTACCCTATTTCCTCTTCCATAAAACTTCTTTGCTGGGGACATCCCTGGTGGTCCAGTGGTTAAGACTCTGCCCTTCCAATACAGGGGACGTGGGTTGGATCCCTGGTTGGAGAACTGAGATACCACCTGCCCTGCGTACAGCCAAATAAAAAACAAAACAGAACAAAAAAACTTCATTGCTGAAAATATATTCAGTCTTGTGTTTAAAATACTTCCCTTGGGCAGGGTCTATATATCTGTATATTCATTTTTGGCAAGATCCCTTGTGATTTCTTTAAAATTCCAGCTTGATTTTTAGGGGGATATAGAGTTAGCATGAATTCTGGTTCCAAACTCATATGAGCACCAATCTATTGGTAGGCATTCTAAGAGATTTTCTTTTCTTCTCTACCTTCCAGGCCCAAGACTGAACCAGTAAGCTTTCTTATTATTACCTTTGGTAGTATTGGGCAGTGGAATATAGTTAATTTACTGAGGATATTGTCTATCAAAGGTCCCAATTACATGCAAAGTTCTGTGTTCTGACCTCCCACCTTAATTGAACCCCGGACTTGTCTCATTCCCCCAAGCTTGTGTCTAGTTAAAATTCAAGTTCTAATCTCTACTTCACACTGTAAACAAAATTTAATTCCAGGTGGATTGTAAATCTAAATGTGAAAGGTAAACACAACATATAAATATACGCTCATTACTTTTTTCATATATAAAATGCAAGAAGCACTAAGCATAAAGTAAAAGAGAAATAAATTGGATTACATTAAAATTTTAGAAATTGCATTAGTCAATAGGCACAATTAGGAGCATGAAAGGAAATCCACAGAGTAAGAGAAAATAGTTGCAGTCCATATTATTAGTGAAGGACTTGAATCCAGAACATATAAAGAACACTTACAAATTAATAGAACCTGATAGAAAGACTAGGCAAAAGACATGAATGGTATTTCAATAAAGAGAATGTCCAAATGATCAATAATCACAAGAAAATGTGTTCAGTTTCATTAGTAACTAATAAAGTGCAAATTAAAACCATAATAACATAGTATCATATACCCAATGGAATGGCTAAAAATAAAAGACTGTAATATGAAGTACTGGTAATGCTACAGAGTCATGGCATTCTTATAGATTGTTTGTGGAAGTCTAATTGGTACAGCCACTTAAAAAAACTCTTTGGGGGGCTTCCCTGGTGGTCCAGTGGTTAAGAATCTGCTTGCCAATGCAGGGGACACGGGTTCGATCCCTGGTCCGGGAAGATCCCACATGCCAAGGGGCATCTAAGCCCGTGCACCACAACTACTGAGCCTGCGCCCTGGAGCCCATGCACCACAACTACTGAGCCCATGTGCCACAACTACTGAAGCCTGTGTGCTCTGGGACCCATGTGCCGCAGATACTGAGCCCAAGTGCTGCAACTATTGAAACACTCACACCTAGAGCCTGTGCTCCACAACAAGAGAAGCCACCACAATGAAAAGCCTGTTCACCACAACGAAGAGTAGCTTCCACTCGCCACAACTTGAGAAAGATCGTGTGCAGCAATGAAGACCCAACGCAGCCAAAAAAATAAAAGAAAAAAAGAATCCACCTTCCAATTCAGGGGATGTGGGTTTGATCCCTGGCTGGGGAACTAAGATCCCACATGCTGCGGGGCAACTAAGCCCGTGTGGTGAAACTACTGAGCCTGCACGTACTCTGGAGCCTGTGCACGACAACTAAAGAGAAGCCCATGCTCCACAGCAAAAGATCCCGTGTGCCACATCGAAGATCCCAAGTGCAGCAACTAAGACCCCACACAGCCAAATAAATAAATAAATTAATTAATTAATTAATATTTTTTTTTAAAAAGAACTCTTTGGGACTTCTGGGTAACTGCAAACAATGGAGGTCATGTAGCAAATAATCTTTCTAAATCTCCTTCCTAAAAGATACAGAATAACATCACATGTATGAAAATTCAATGCAAATATATACATACATCGCTGAAAGAGAGTTCTGAAAATGCAAGACGACTGTAAGTAAAAAGAGAGAAAAAAAACCCAAATACCAGTTACCCAGTCACACATACTCCCACCCCACCCCTGCCCTGCCGCAGAGCTTTATAATGAGCAAAGGGAGACTGATCAAAACTACAGGGAAGGTGGCGCAGTGGTTAAGAATCTGCCTGCCAATGCAGGGGACACGGGTTCGAGCCCTGGTCTGGGAAGATCCCACATGCCATGGAGTGACTAAGCCCGTGCGCCAAAACTACTGAGTCTGAGCTCTAGAGCCTGTGAGCCACAACTACTGAGCCCACATGCCACAACTACTGAAGCCCACGCACGTAGAGCCCGTGCTCTGCAACAAGAGAAGCCACTGCAATGAGAAGCCCACACACAGCAATGAAGAGTAGCCCCCGTTCACCACAACCAGAGAAAAGCCTGCACGCAGCAACAAAGACCCAACACAGCAAAAAATAAATAAAAAATTTAAAAAACAATAAACAAAAAACTACAGAGAAGGGCTTCCCTGGTGACACAGTGGTTGAGAGTCCGCCTGCTGATGCAGGGGACACGGGTTCGTGCCCCGGTCCGGGAGGATCCCACATGCTGTGGAGCGGCTAGGCCCATGAGCCATGGCCGCTGAGCCTGCGCGTCCGGAGCTTGTGCTCCACAATGGGAGAGGCCACAACAGTGAGAGGCCCGTGTACCGCAAAAAAAAAAGAAAAGAAAAGAAAAAAAAAGCTACAGGGAAGACATAGGAAGGATGCTAGCAAAGATACCTTAGAATGAATTGGAACAATCAAGAAAAATCAAATTCACCTTAAGTCTGAAAATACTTTAAAAAAGAAGTAACTGGGCAGATCAGATCCTAAATTTCATAGAAGAGATTTCAAAGTTTGGGCATCCTGAAGGCCAGCTGCTATAAAGAGTCAAAGCTGGGTTTTAAAAAGATAAATGCCTTTTCCAGATATGAGATTCAAAGAGACAGATACCATACAGCAGGCCAGGCATGGAACTCTACTTAAAGGGGTATGACTTAAAAGGGCAGTCTTCTAGGGGGAGAGGGGGAATCCACAGGAAGAAAGAAGCATCTGTTAGTGATTAGGTAGTAAAGTGGAGGGGGGGGCAGATAAATTTAGGGTTCTGCAAAACCAAAGAGAACTACAATATCACAGGACTCATAATCCCTCCCCTCACCACAAATGCAAACAAACTAAAATTCTTTAAAATACCTGGATTTTGCTATACTGATAGAAAAGGGCACAATTAAACTGGAAATCTATCACAAAATGAGAGAGAATTCCCTGGCAGTCCAGTGGTTAGGACTCTGTGCTCTCACTGTCAAGGGCCTGGGTTCAGTCCCTGGTCAGGGAACTGCACAGGCATGGACCAAAAAAAAAAAAAAAAAAGAGAGAGAGAGAAACAGAGAGGCAGAGAAAAAAGAAATCTATAATAAATTACTGCAGAAGATTAGGAAATAAGTTTGCACATAAATCAAGTGAGGAAAATCTCTCTCTCCAAAAACAGTCAGGAAGTCACAGGCAAATTTAAATCCAACTCCAAACAGAATTAAATACACTCAAACAAGTATCTGAGGATATGAAAAACCACCTTGAATCATAGATTTTAAAACTAAAAACAAATATGGACAAAAACAGGGAGAAATGAAAAAAATGATGAAATGGGAAAGAAATGAAAGAAAAATAAAACTAGAAACAACTTAAGTATCCATCCACAGATGAATGGATAAAGAAGATGTAGAATATATATATATGTGTGTGTGTGTAATATTATTCAGCCATAAAAAATGGAAATCCTAACATTTATGACAACATGGATGGACCTGGAGGGTATTGTGCTACGTGAAATAAGTCAGAGAAACACAAATACTGTATTATCTCACTTATATGTGGAATCCAAAAAACTAAGCTCATAAATACAGAGAACAGATTGGTTGTTGCCAGATGTGAGGGTTGGGGGGTGGATGAAATGGGCAAAGGTGGTCAAAGGTACAAACTTCTAGTTGTAACATGAATAAGTTCTGGAGATGTAATGTACAGCATGGTGACTATAGTTAACAGTACTGTATGCATGTTTGAAAGTTGTTAAGAGAGTAGACCTTAAAAATTTTTATCACAAGGAAAAAAATTTGTAACTGTGAAATGATGGATGTTAATTAAATTTATTGTGGTAATCATTTCACAATGTGTACATATAGCAAATCATTATGTTGCACATCTTAAATAATACAATGTTATTTATCAATTATATCTTAATAAAACTAGAGGGAAAGATTAATAAAAAATAAACTAAAGATATCTGTCGGCTCATCAGGGAAAAAAAGAAAGAAAAATATAAAATTGTCTCAGAAATAAACTATAAATTACAAGGTGCTCCAAGGGAGAATAGACTCAAATGTAAATTTAATAAGGGTCATTGAAGTCAAGAAAAGAACCAATATGATGAAGGACATAAGAGAAAAGTCAAAAAGGACCAGAGAAAAAGTGGATGAAGTTGAAGATAAGCAAATAATTAGTAATATTCATATTTTCAGAATCTCTGAACAATAAAAAATTTTTAAATTGTATTTCTATATACTAGCAATGAACAACTGGAAATTGAAATTGAAAAACAATAACATTCACCAATATTTATAGCAGCTTTATTCATAATTGCCAAAACTTGGAAACAACAAGATGTCCTTCAATAGGTAAATGGATTAATAAACTGTGGTTTGTCCAGACAATGGAATATTATTATTCAGCACTGAAAAAAGAGAGCTATCAAGACATGGAGGAGCCTTAAATGCATGTTACTAAGTAAAGGAAGCCAATTCGAAAAGGCTACATACTCTATGATTCCAACATATCACATTTTGGAAAAGGCAAAAGTGGAGGCAGTAAAACGATCAGTGGTTGCCAAGGGTCAGGGAGGATGGTGAGGCATGAACAGGTGGAGCACAAAGGATTTTTTTGTGTGTGTGTGTGGTACGCGGGCCTCTCACTGTTGTGGCCTCTCCCGTTATGGAGCACAGGCTCTGGACGCACAGCCCCAGTGGCCATGGCTCACGGGCCCAGCCGCTCCACGGCATGTGGGATCTTCCTGGACCGGGGCACGAACCCCTGTCCCCTGCATCGGCAGGCGGACTCTCAACCACTGTGCCACCAGGGAAGCCCACAGAGGATTTTTAGGACAATGAAAATACTCTGTATGATACTATCATGATGGATACATGTCATTATATATTTGTCCAAACCTATAAAATGTACAGCACAAAGAATGAACCCTAATGTAAACCATGGACTTTGGGTGATCATGATGTGTCAATGTAGGTTCATCAATTGTAATAAAGGTACCACTCTCTTGGGGGTTGTTAATAATGGAGAAGGGTATGTATTTTTGAAAGGGGGGTATATGGTAAATCTCTGTACCTTCCTCTTAATTTTGTTGTGGACCTAAAACTGCTCCAAAAAATATAAAGTCTTTTAAAAAATACTCTTCACCATAACATCAAAAATAAGTCTTGTAAAGAATTGGTCCATTTCATCTAGGTTATCAAATTGGGGGGGGCACAGATTTATTCATATTATTCCTTTATTATCCTTTTAACGTTCATGTAATTTGTAGTGGAACGTTGCCACTTTCATCTCTGATATTAGTAATTTGTGTCCTCTCTCTCTCTCTTTTTTTTCCTTAGTTAGCCTGGCTAGAGGCTTATCCATTTTATTGTTTTCAAAAAATGAGCTTTGGTTTCATTGATTTTCTCTATTGATTTCCTGTTTCCAATTTTATTGATTTTGGCACTAATTTTATTTCTTTTCTTCTGCTCTCTTTGGATTTAATTTGCTCTTCCTTTTCTAGCTTCCCAAAGTGAAAACTTAAGTTATTGATTTTAGATCTTTTTCTAATGCTAGTTGGGTTAACATCTATCATGTTTGTTACTGTTTTCTATTTTTTGCCCTCCTTTTTTCTATTTTTGTCTTCCGCTCTATTTCTGCCTTTTGTGGTTCTCACTGAGCATTTTATATTATGCTCTTTTATCCTTAGTATATCACCTATACTTCTTTTTTTTCTTTTACTTTTTTATTTTTAGTGATTGCCTTAGAGTTTTCAATATATTCTTATAACTAATTGAAGTCCATTTTCAAGTAACGTTATATCACTTCACAGGTAGTGTGAGTACCTTATAATAACAAAATAATCCTAATTCCTCCCTCTCATCCTTTGTATTATTGCTATCATTCATTTCCCTTTTATACCAGGACACATAAGCACATATATATACAATATATACACAAGCATACGTAGTCAAATACATTTGTTGCTATTATTTTGAGCAAACTGTTATCTGTTAGAGCAATTAAGAATAAGAAAAATAAAAATTTTGGGACTTCCCTGGTGGCGCAGTGGTTGAGAATCCGCCTGCCAATGCAGGGGACATGGGTTCGAGCCCTGGTCCAGGAGGATCGCACATGCCACGGAGCAACTAAGCCCATGCACCACAACTACTGAGCCTGTGCTCTAGAGCCCACAAGCCACAACTACTGAACCCACGTGCTACAATTACTGAAGCCTGTGCTCCTAGAGCCCGTGCTCCACAACAAAGAGAAGTCACTGCAACGATAAGCCTGCACACCGCAACGAACAGTAGCCCCTGCTCGCCACAGCTAGAGAAAGCCCACATGCAGCAATGAAGACCCAGCACAGCCAAAAATAAAGTAAATAAATAAATTTATTTTTTTTTAAAAGAAAAAGAAGTTTCTATTTTATCTTTGCTTATTCCTTCTACGATGCTCTTTCTGTCTTTATGAAGATCAGAATTTCTGGGCTTCCCTGGTGGTGCAGTGGTTAAGAATCTGCCCACCAATGCAGGGGACACGGGTTTGATCCCTGGCCCAGGAAGATCCCACATGCCATGGAGCAACTAAGCCCGTGCACCACAACTACTGAGCCTGCACTCTAGAGCCCACGAGCCACAACTACTGAGCCCGCGAGCCACAACTGCTGAAGCCCACATGCCTAGAGCCCGTGTTCCACAACAAGAGGAGCCACTTCAATGAGAAGTCCGCGCACCGCAACAAAGAGTAGCCCTCACTTGCTGCAACTAGAGAAAGCCCACATGCAGCAATGAAGACACAACACAGCCAAAGATAGATAAATACATTTATTTTTTTTAAAAATCAGAATTTCTGATCTATATTATTTTCCTTCCCTCTAAAGAAGTGCTTCAAACATTTCTTGCAGGACAGGTCTATTGGCACCAAATTTCCTCAAATTTCGTTTGTCTGAGAAAGTATTTCTCCTTCACTTTTTTTTTTTTTTTGCGGTACGCGGGCCTCTCACTGTTGTGACCTCTCCCATTGCGGAGCACAGGCTCCGGATGCGCAGGCTCAGCAGCCATGGCTCATGGGCCCAGCCATTCCGCAGCATGTGGGATCTTCCCGGACCGGGGCACAAACCCGTGTCCCCTGCATTGGCAGGCAGATTCTTAACCATTATGCCACCAGGGAAGTCCCTTCATTCTTTTTTCTTTACTAGGCTTCTCAGCAGTTATTTCCACCACTCTATCTTCCAGCTCACTTATTCATTCTTCTGTCTCAGTTTTTCTGCTATTGATTCCTGTAGTGTATTTTTCATTTCAGTTATTGTGTTATTCATCGCTCTTTGTTTGTTCTTTAGTTCTTCTAGGTCCTTGTTGAACATTTCTCGTATTTTCTTGATCAGTGCCTCCATTCTCTTTCTGAGATTTTGGATCATCTTTACTATCATTACTCTGAATTTTTTTTCAGGTAGGTTGCCTATTTCCTCTTCGTTTATTTGGTCTTATACGTTTTTACCTTGTTCCTCCTCTGTAACATTTTTTTGTTATCTCATTTTTTTTGATGGATGGGGCTCTGTTCCTGTCCTGGTAGTTGTTTGGCCTCAGGTGTCCAGCACTGGAGTTTGCAGGTAGTTGGGTGGGGCCGGCTCTTGGTGCTGAAATGAGGACCTCCAGGAGACCTCACACCGAGTAATATTCCCTGGGACCTGCAGTTCTCTGTTAGTCCAGCAGCTGGGACTTGGCACTTGCACAACAGGAACTCAGGCCTGACAACCAAGATCCTGCAAGCTGTGCAGCGTGGTTAAAAAAAAAAAAAAAAAAAAAAAAATCAACAAAAAGAAAAGAGCAGAACAATAACAAAGAATAAAAAATAAAATAAAATTAGAAAAATAATAAATATATTAGAAAAAATAACAATAAAAATGAAAAAACCACAAAACAAAGCAGAACCACAACAGCAAAAAAAAATTAAAAATAAAATAAAGAAAATAAAAAATATTTAAAAAATAAAAATAAAAGATAAAAAAATAAGATAAAAAAATTTTTAAATAAAAAAATAAAAATTCCCTGGTGCCTCCTCTGTCAGTGTTCTTGCCCTGATGGTGAGCTACAGCCTACTCCCACCTCCCCAGTAGGCCTCCAAGACCTCTAGGTAGGTCTCTGGACCCGCTGTGTCAGCCCCACCTCTGTATGTGTTCCTCTCCCACAGGGGCTGGCGCAGCCAGAGGAGGCCTTGGAAGGGGGCGGCGCTTGGCCTGCCTGGACTTACACACAGCCAGAGGAGGCCCTGTCAGGGGCAGCACTCGGGCTACCAGGATGCACGTGGCCAGAGGAGGCTTTGGTGGGGGTGGGGCTCAGGCCCGGGACCCCCTCGTTTGGAAGAGGCTTTGTTGGGACAGTTCACGGTCTGTCAGGACCTGTGTGGCTTTGTGGGGGTGCTGTGCTCGGGCCGCTGGGACCCGCACGACCCACGGAGGCCTTGTTGGGGACAGTACTCAGGTCTGCCAGGACCCAAGCAGCCAAAGGAGGCCCCAGCTGGGGCACGGCTGAGGCCCAGGACCCACGCACTCAGAAGAGGCTTGGGGGGGAGTTCAGGCCCAGGACCAGCACAGCCAGAGGGGGCCTCAGGTGGGTGGGGGTTCTAGGCCTGGGACCCCAGCAGTCTTGCTGGGGCCTGAACAGGCAGTGGAGAAGTATTCCCCTCCGATCCCCCAATCCCGTGAAGGTCCCTCTTCGTCCCCACTGTCCCATCTCCATGAGTGGGCACCTCTGAGCATGGGAACATTTCCCCTCCCCCATCCCTCCTCAGGGGTGCCGGTCCCATCCCGCCTCTGCTTTTTTTTTTTCACACACACTGTATTTTATTTTTACAAGAGATAAATAAACTGACACCAAGGATTGTAAATGGATGACCACAACAAAAGCAACAATGATTTCAATTACCAAACATGAAGCACACTCATACTATGTCATAATATTGACATTCAGTCCAGTATCCTCCACTGTAACAGCTCCTTTACTTTGCAGTGAAAATTGATTTGTATATTTTTTGCCTCTGAGTCCTTATGGGATTTTTTTTATTCAAACAGAAAGTCACAAATATTATAATCATCCTCATCAGTTCACTCAGTCCCATGTAATCAATTTTTTTCATCTTGATCTTTGTTAACACTTTTATGAAGTCATCAGTTTTCCATTAGAGTTCTGAAAATGCTTATTCATTCAGTTCAGCAGTATAGTCAGTTACCAGAAACTCTGTATTTGTCAGAGTCTTTTCCATGAATTCCTTGAAGATGAAACACTTTTATAGGAACATTTTTGAAAAAGTATCAGAGTACACCCAGAACTGACAAAAGACTTAAAAAAGACCATGGTTAAAGATTTGATGAAAGTTCATAATAATGCAATTGACAAGGAAATTTAGTTATTTCTGAGATATACATTTTAAAGTAATAACTAGAATTATGACTCATAACATTATACCAGAACATATAAGATTTTTAGAAATTTCATGTAATGTCTGAAACATTTATATTAACATATTTCCATACAAATAACCCAAAGAAAGTTTAGTATTAGTTGTTTTGTTTGTTTGTTTCTCTTTTTATACTGCAGGTTCTTATTACTCATCAATTTTATACACATCAGTGTATACATGTCAATCCCAATCGCCCAATTCAGCACACCACCATCCCCACCCCACCACGGTTTTCCCCCCTTGGTGTCCATACATTTGTTCTCTACATCTGTGTCTCAACTTCTGCCCTGCAAACCGGTTCATCTGTACCATTTTTCTAGGTTCCACATACATGCATTAATATACAATATTTGTTTTCCTCTTTCTGACTTACTTCACTCTGTATGACAGTCTCTAGATCCATCCACATCTCAACAAATGACTCAATTTCGTTCCTTTATATGGCTGAGTAATATTCCATTATATATATGTACCACATCTTCTTTATCCATTCGTCTGTTGATGGGCATTTAGGTTGCTTCCATGTCCTGGCTATTGTAAATAGTGCTGCAATGAACATTGGGGTGCATGTGTCTTTTTGAATTATGGTTTTCTCTGGGTATATGCCCAGTAGTGGGATTGCTGGATCATATGGTAATTCTATTTTTAGTTTTTTAAGGAACCTCCATTCTCCATAGTGGCTGTATCAATTTACATTCCCACCAACAGTGCAAGAGGGTTCCCTTTTCTCCACACCCTCTCCAGCACTTATTGTTTGTAGATTTTTTGATGATGCCCATTCTAACTGGTGTGGGGTGATACCTCATTGGAGTTTTGACTTGCATTTCTCTAATAATTAGTGATGTTGAGCAGCTTTTCATGTGCTTCTTGGTCATCTGTATGTCTTCGTTGGAGAAATGTCTACTTAGGTGTTCTGCCCATTTTTGGATTGGGTTGTTTGTTTCTTTAATACTGAGCTGCATGAGCTGGTTATATATTTGGAGATTAATCCTTTGTCCATTGATTCATTTGTGAATATTTTCTTCCATTCTGAGGGTTGTCTTTTCATCTTGTTTATGGTTTCCTTTGCTGTGCAAAAGCTTTGAATTTTCATTAGGTCCCATTTGTTTATTTTTGTTTTTACTTCCATTACTCTATGAGGTGGATCAAAAAAGATCTTGCAAAAAAAAAAAAAAAGATCTTGCTGTGATTTATGTCAAAGAGTGTTCTTCCTATGTTTTCCTCTAAGAGTTTTATAGTGCCCGGTGTTACATTTAGGTCTCGAATCCATTTTGAGTTTATTTTTGTGTATGGTGTTAGGGGGTGTTCTAATTTCATTCTTTTACATGTAGTTGTCCAGTTTTCCCAGCACCACTCATTGAAGAGATTGTCTTTTCTCCATTGTATATCTTTGCCTCCTTTGTCATAGATTAGTTGACCATAGGTGCATGGGTTTATCTCTGGGCTTTCTATCTTGTTCCATTGATCTATGTTTCTGTTTTTGTGCCAGTACCATATTGTCTTGATTACTGTAGCTTTGTAGTATAGTCTGAAGTCAGGGAGCCTGATTTCTCCAGCTCCGTTTTTTCCCCTCAAGACTGCTTTGGCTATTCAGGGTCTTTTTTGTCTCCATACAAATTTTAAGATGATTTGTTCTAGTTCTGTAAAAAATGCCATTGGTAATTTGATAGGGATTGCATTGAATCTGTAGATTGCTTTGGGTAGTATAGTCATTTTCACAATATTGATTCTTCCAATCCAAGAACATGGTATATCTCTCCATCTGTTGGTATCATTTTTAATTTCTTTCATCAGTGTCTTATAGTTTTCTGCATACAGGTCTTTTGTTTCCCTAGGTAGTTTTATTCCTAGGTATTTTATTCTTTTTGTTGCAATGGTAAATGGGAGTGTTTCCATAATTATTCTTTCAGATTTTTCATCATTAGTGTATAGGAAGGCAAGAGATTTCTGTGCATTAATTTTGTATCCTGCAACTTTACCAAATTCATTGATTAGCTCTAGTAGTTTTCTGGTGGCATTTTTAGGATTCCCTATGTATAGTATCATGTCATCTGCAAACAGTGACAGTTTTACTTCTTCTTTTCCAATTTGTATTCCTGTTATTTCTTTTTCTTCTCTGATTGCCATGGTTGGGACTTCCAAAACTATGTTGAATAATAGCAGTGAGAGTGGACATCCTTGTCTCATTCCTGATCTTAGAGGAAATGCTTTCTGTTTTTCACCATTGAGAATGATGTTTGCTGTGGGTTTGTCATATGGCCTTTATTATGTTGAGGTAGGTTCCCTCTATGCCCACTTTCTGGAGAGTTTTTTTCATAAATGGGTGTTGAATTTTGACAAAAGGTTTTTCTGCATCTATTGAGATGATCATATGGTTTCTATTCTTCAATTTGTTAATATGGTGTATCACATTGATTGATTTGTGTATATTGAAGAATTCTTAGATCCCTGGGATAAATCCCACTTGATCATGGTGTATGATCGTTTTAATGTGTTGTTGGATTCTGTTTGCTAGTATTTTGTTGAGGATTCTTGCATCTATATTCATCAGTGATACTGGTCTGTTATTTTCTTTTTTTGTAGTATCTTTGTCTGGTTTTGGTATCAGGGTGATGGTGGCCTCATAGAATGAGTATGGGAGTGTTGTGTCCTCTGCAATTTTTTGGAAGAGTTTCAGAAGGATGCATGTTAGCTTTTCTCTAAATATCTGACAGAATTCACCTGTGAAGCCATCTGGTCCTGGACTTTTGTTTATTGGAAGATTTTTTTTTTTTTTTTTTTTTTTTTTTTTTGCAGTATGTGGGCCTCTCACTGTTGTGGCCTCTCCCATTGCGGAGCACAGGCTCTGGACGCAGGCCCAGAGGCCATAGCTCACAGGCCTAGCCGCTCCACGGCATGTGGGAACTTCCCAGACCGGGGCACGAACCCGTGTCCCCTGCATCAGCAGGCGGACTCTCAACCACTGCGCCACCAGGGAAGCCCTGTTGGAAGATTTTTAATCACAGTTTCAACTTCATTACTTGTGATTAGTCTGTTCATATTTTCTATTTCTTTCTGGTTCAGTCTTGGAAGGTTATACTTTTCTAAGAATTTGTCCATTTCTTCCAGGTTGTCCGTTTTATTGGCATAGAGTTCCTTGTAGTAGTCTCTTAGGCTGCTTTGTATTTCTGCAGTGTCTGTTGTAACATCTCCTGTTTCATTTTTAATTTCATTGATTTGAGTCCTCGGGGGAGAGGGGAAGATGGTGGAAGAGTAAGATGCGGAGATCACCTTCCTCCCCACAGGTACACCAGAAATTCATCTACACGTGGAACAACTCCTACAGAACACCTACTGATTTGAGTCCTCTCCCTCTCTTTCTTGATGAGTCTGGCTAATGGTTTATCAATTTTGTTTATCTTCTCAAAGAACCAGCTTTTAGTTTTACTGATCTGTGCTATTGTTTTCTTTGTTTCTATTTCATTTATTTCTGCTCTCATCTTCATGATTTCTTTCCTTCTGCTAACTTTGGGTTTTGTTTGTTCTTCTTTCTCTAGTTCCTTTAGGTGTAAGGTTAGATTGTTTATTTGAGCTTTTTCTTGTTTCTTGAGGTAGGACTGTATTGCTATAAACTTCCCTCTTAGAACTGCTTTTGCTGCATCCCATAGGTTTTGGATCATCGTGTTTTCATTGTCATTTGTCTCTAGGCATTTTTTGATTTCCTCTTTGATTTCTTCAGTGACCTCTTGGTTATTTAGTAATGTATTGTTTAGCCTCCATGTGTTTGTGGTTTTTTTCCCTGTAATTCATTTCTAATCTCATAGCGTTGTGGTCAGAAAATATGCTTGATATGATTTCAATTTTCTTAAATTTACTGAGGCTTGATTTGTGACCCCAAGATGTGATCTTTCCTGGAGAATGTTCTGTGCACACTTAAGAAGTGTAATCTGCTGTTTTTGGATGGAATGCCCTATAAATATCAATTAAATCTGTCTGGTCTATTGTGGCATTTAAAGCTTCTGTTTCCTTACTTATTTTCATTTTGGATGGTCTGTCCATTGGTGTAAGTGAGGTGTTAAAGTCCCCCACTATTATTGTGCTATTGTCGATTTCCTCTTTTATAGCTGTTAGCAGTTGCCTTATGTATTGAGGTGCTCCTATGTTGGGTGCATATATATTTATATTTGTTATACCTTCTTCTTGGATTGATCCCTTGATCATTATGTAGTGTCCTTCCTTGTCTCTTGTAACATTTTTTATTTTAAAGTCTATTTTATCTGATATGAGTATTGCTACTCTAGCTTTCTTTTTTTTTTTTTTTTTTTTTTTTTTTTTTTTTTTTTTTTTGTGGTACGCGGGCCTCTCACCGTTGTGGCCTCTCCCGTTGCGGAGCACAGGCTCCGGACGCACAGGCCCAGCAGCCATGGCCCACGGGCCCAGCCGCTCCGCGGCATATGGGATCCTCCCAGACCGGGGCACGAACCCGTATCCCCTGCATCGGCAGGCGGACTCTCAACCACTGCGCCACCAGGGAGGCCCTCTAGCTTTCTTTTGATTTCTATTTGCATGGAATATCTTTTTGCATCCCCTCACTTTCAGTCTGTATGCGTCCCTAGGTCTGAAGTGGGCCTCTTGTAGACAGCATATATGTAGGTCTTGTTTTCATATCCATTCATCGAGCCTGTGTCTTTTGGTTGGAGCATTTAATCCATTCACGTTTAAGGTAATTATCGATATGTATGTTCCTATGACCATTTTCTTAATTGTTTTGGGTTTGTTTTTGTAGATCCTTTTCTTCTCTTGTGTTTCCCACTTAGAGAAGTTCCTTTAGCATTTGTTGTAGAGCTGGTTTGGTGGTGCTGAATTCTCTTAGCTTTTGCTTGTGTGTAAAGCTTTTGATTTCTCCATCGAGTCTGAATGAGATCCTTGCCAGGTAGAGTAATCTTGGTTGTAGGTTCTTCCTTTTCATCACTTTAAGTATATCATGCCACTCCTTTCTGGCTTGTAGAGTTTCTGCTGAGAAATCAGCTGTTAACCTTATGGGAGTTCCCTTGTATGTTATTTGTCATTTTTCCCTTGCTGCTTTCAATAATTTTTCTTTGTCTTTAATTTTTGCCAATTTGATTACTATGTATCTTGGCGTGTTTCTCCTTGGGTTTGTGCTGTATGGGACTCGCTGCGCTTCCTGGACTTGGGTGGCTATTTCCTTTCCCATGTTAGGGAAGTGTTCGACTGTAATCTCCTCAAATATTTTCTCTGGTCCTTTCTCTCTCTCTCCTCCTTCTGGGACCCCTATAATGCAAATGTTGTTGCGTTTAGTGTTTTCCCAGAGGTCTCTTATGCTGTCTTCATTTCTTTTCATTCTTTTTTCTTTATTCTGTTCCACAGCAGTGGATTCCACCATTCTGTCTTCCAGGTCACTTATACATTCTTCTGCCTCAGTTATTCTGCTATTGATTCCTTCTAGTATAGTTTTCATTTCAGTTATTGTATGGTTCATCTCTGTTTGTTCTTTAATTCTTCTAGGTCTTTGTTAAATATTTCTTGCATCTTCTCGATCTTTGCCTCCATTCTTTTTCTGAGGTCCTGGATCATCTTCACTACCATTATTCTGAATTCTTTTTCTGGAAGGTTGCCTATCTCCACTTCATTTAGTTGTTTTTCTGGAGGTTTATCTTGTTCCTTCATCTGGTACATAGCCCTCTGCCTTTTCATCTTGTCTATCTTTCTGTGAATGTGGTTTTCGTTCCACAGGCTGCAGGATTGTAGTTTTTCTTGCTTCTGCACTCTGCCCTCTTGTGGGTGAGGCTATCTAAGAGGCTTGATGGGAGGGACTGTTGGTGGGTAGAGCTGACTGTTGCTCTGGTGGACAGAGCTCAGTAAAACTTTAATCCACTTGACTGTTGATGGGTGGGGCTGGGTTCCCTCCCTGTTGGTTGTTTGGCCTGAGGCAACCCAACACTGGAGCCTACCTGGGCTCTTTGGTGGGGCTAATGACAGACTCTGGGAGGGCTCACGCCAAGGAGTACTTCCCAGAACTTCTGCTGTCAGTGTCCTTGTCCCCACGGTGAGCCACAGCCCCCCCACCCCCCCGCCTCTGCAGGAGACCCTCCAACACTAGCAGGTAGGTCTGGTTCAGTCTCCCCTGGGGTCACTGCTCCTTCCCCTGGGTCCCGATGCGCACACTACTTTGTGTGTGCCCTCCAAGAGTGGAGTCTATGTTTCCTCCAGTCCTGTCCCAGTCCTGCAATCAAGTAATTCCCATTAGCCTTCAAAATCTGATTCTCTATGAATTCCTCCTCCCGTTGCTGGACCCCCAGGTTGGGAAGCCTGACGTGGGGCTCAGAACCTTCATGCCAGTGGGTGGACTTCTGTGTTATAAGTGTTCTCCAGTCTGCGAGCCACACACCCAGCAGTTATGGGGTTTGATTTTACTGTGATTGTGCCCCTCCTACTGTCTCATTGTGGCTTCTCCTTTGTCTTTGGATGTGGGGTATCTTTTTTGGTGAGTTCCAGTGTCTTCCTGTTGATGATTGTCCAGCAGCTAGTTGTGATTCTGGTGTTCTCACAAGAGGGAATGAGAGCACATTTTTCTACTCTGCCATCTTGGTTCCCCTCCACTTGTCTTTAAGTTTGTTTCCTGGGCAAATGTCCAAGCAGTGACTGGGAGAATGACTCACTCTGGTCTCTGTGAAACTCTAACTTCTCTCTGTTTCTTCCTCTGTAACAGGCCTACCTCCATTTTTCTTTCCTCCCTCCCTCCCACATCCTACCTGGTCACGTGGGGATTCCTCCCGTCCCCTTAGGTATCTGAGGTCCCCACCAGCACTTAGTAGGTGCCCTAGCTGTGAGGAGATGCGAACTCCATGTCCTTCTACTCTGCCATCTTGACTCCATCCCCCAAAATAGACTTTAAATTTTTTAAAAGATTGCAAGAGACTGTAATAAAAAGGTTCAATAGAGGAAGAAGATATAACAATTATAAAAATGTATGCACCTAGGGCCTCCCTGGTGGCGCAGTGGTTGAGAGTCCGCCTGCCGATGAAGGGGACGTGGGTTCGTGCCCCGGTCCGGGAGGATCCCACATGCCGCGGAGCGGCTGGGCCCGTGAGCCATGGCCGCTGAGCCTGCGCATCCGGAGCCTGTGCTCCACAACGGGAGAGGCCACAACAGGGAGAGGCCCGCGTACCGCAAAAAAAAAATAATAATAAATAAATAAAATAAAAATTAAAATTAAAAAAAAATGTATGCGCCTAATAACATACCCTCCAAATATAAGAAGCAAAAATTAACAGACTTGAAGGGAGAAATAGATAGTTCTACAGCAGTAAGGGGAGATTTCACTTTCAGTAATGGACAGAACAACTAGACAGAGATAAATTAGGAAACGGAGGACTTGAACAACCAATAAACCATCTAGATATAGCAGATGTATACAGAATACTCCATCAAATAACAGAATACAAGAAAAGGGACTTCCCTGGTGGTCTAGTGGTTAAGACTCCACACTCCCAATGCTGGGGACATGGGTTTGATCCCTGGTCAGGGAACTAAGAGCTCACATGCCTTACCATGTGGCCAAAAACAAACAAAAAGCCCCAGAATACACAATTTTTTCAACTGCATGTGGGGCATTCTCCAGGATAGACCATTCTCCAGGATAGGCCACAAAATAAATCTCAATGTATTTAAAAATGTATTATACAAAGTATCTTTTCCAACCACAGTGAGATGAAATTATAAATCAACCACAGAAGGAAAACTGGAAAATTCACAAATATGTGGAAATTAACACATTCTTAAACAAGTGAGTCAAAGATGAGATTACAAAGGAAATTAAAAAATACTTAGAGATGAAAATGAAATCACAACATACAAAAACTTATGGGGGGAGGGCTTCCCTGGTGGTGCAGTGTTTAAGGATCCTTCTGCCAATGCAAGGGACACAGGGGACATAGGTTCTTCCCCTGGTCTGGGAAGATCCCACATGCTGCAGAGCAACTAAGCCCATACACCACAACTACTGAGCCTGAGCTCTAGAGCCTGTGAGCCACAACTACTGAAGCCTGCGCACCTATAGCCCAAGCTCTGCAACAAGAGAAGCCACCACAGTGAGAAGCCCATGCACCACAATGAAGGGCAGCCCCTGCTTGTCGCAACTAGAGAAAGCCCTTGTGCAGCAACAAAGACCCAATGCACCCAAAAATAAATAAATAAATTAATTAATTAAAAAAAACTTATGGGGGGACTTCCATGGTGGTGCAGTGGTTAAGAATCTGTCTGCCAATGCAGGGGACAGAGGTTCGATCCCTGGTCCGGGAAGATCCCACATGCTGCAGAGCCACTAAGCCTGTGCCACAACTACTGAGCCTGTGTGCTGCAACTACTGAAGCCCGTGTGCTCTAAAGCCCGCATGCTGCAACTACTGAGCCCATGTGCTGCAACTACTGAAGCCCACGTGCTCTAAGGCCCACATGCTGCAACTACTGAGCCCATGCGCTGCAACTACTGAAGCCCGTGTGCCTAGAGCCCATGCTCTGCAACAAGAGAAGCCACTGCAATGAGAAGCCTGTGAACTGCTCGCCATAACTAGAGACAGCCCCCGTGCAGCAACAAAGACCCAACGCAGCCAAAAAAAAAAAAAAAAAGAAAAAAAACTTATGGGATGTAGCAAAAGCAGTGTTAAGAGGGAAATTTATAGGGATAAATATGAAAAAACAAAGGTCTCAAGTCAACAACCTAACTTTATACCTTGAATGAACTAGAGAAAGAAAAATTAACCCAAAACTAGCAGAAAGAAGGATTAGAAAAATTAGAGCAGACTTAAAAAAAAAGAGTATAGGGACTTCCCTGGTGGTCCAGTGGTTAAGACTCCAAGCTTCCACTGCAGGGGGCACGGGATCAATCCCTGGTTAGGGAACTAAGATCCCACATGCCTCATGGCATAGTCCCATATAAATAAATAAATAAATAAATAACTAAATAAATAAGTTTAGAGAATCAGTACAGAAAATCAATTAAACAAAAAGTTGACTCTTCCTCCTAAATCAACAAAATTGACAAACCTTTAATTAGACTGACAAAAAAAGAGATTACTCAAATTACTTACACCAGAAATCAATGTGGGGACATTACTACTGATTCTACAGAAATAAACAGGATTAACAAAAACACAAATTCGAAAAGATACATGCACCCCAATGTTCATAGCAGCATTATTCACAATAGCCAAGAGATGGACACAATCTAAGCATCCATCAACAGATGAATGGATAAAGATGAATGGATAAAGAAGATGTACATAGTGACTTCCCTGGTAGTCCAGTGGTTAAGACTCTGTGCTTCCACTGCAGAGGGTGTGGGTTCGATCCCTGGTCAGGGAACTAAGATACTACATGCCACGTAGTGTGGCCAAAAAAAATAAAAAAGAAAAGAAAATGTACACACACACACATACACACACAATGGAATACTACTCAACCATAAAAAAGAATGAAATTTTGCCATTTGCAACAATATGGATGGACCTAGAGGGTATTATGCTTAGTGAAATAAGTCAGACAGAGAAAAACAAATACCGTATGGTATCACTTATATCTGGAATCTAAAAAATACAACAAACTAGTGAATATAACAAAAAAGAAGCAGTCTCACAGATATAGAGAGCAAACTAGTGGTTACCCGTGGGGAGAGGGAAGGGGGGAGGGGCAATATAGTGGTAGGGGAACAAGAGATACAAGCTATTAGGTGTAAAAGAAGCTACAAGGATGTATTGTACAACACAGGGAATATAGTCAATATTTTATAATAACCATAAATGGAGTATAACCTTTAAAAATTGTGAATCACGGAATGGGTGGGTGAATGGATGGGTGGATAGATGGTTGGGTGGGTGGAAGAGAAATTGTGAATCACTATATTGTACAACCATAACATAAAATATTGTACATCAATTATACTTCAATTTAAAATTTTTTTAAGAAATAAGTAGGATTACAAGAGGGTACTATGAATGATTGTATGCCACCAAATTGTTAACCTAGATGAAATGGGAAAATTCCTGAAAACACAAAATATATGAAAACTGAATAACAAAGAAATATAAAATCTGAATAGACACATAACTAGAACAGAGAACAAACCAGTAATAAAAAACCTCCCAACAAAGAAAAGCCCTAGACCAAGTGGCTTCACTGGTGAATTCTACCAAACTGGAGAGTTGGTATGTCCTGAGGTAGACCAGTAAAAATGTATTGCTCACCTTGCCCACTGAAAGAAAATTGCATCTGGTGGTCCATATTGACAGGTATGGAGAAAAGCCATTTGCCAGATCAGTAGCTGCATACCAGGTACCAGAGTGTGTGATAATTTGCTCAAGCAATGAAACCACATCTGGTACATCAGCTGCAATTGGAGTCACCACCTGATTAATTTTACAATAATCCACTGTCATTCTCAAAGGTCCATCTCTCTTCTGCACAGGCCAGATAGGCAAGTTGAATGAGGATGTGGTGGGAATTACCACTCCTGCATCTCTCCCTGATGTTGGCATTTATTTCTGCAATTCCTCTAGAAATGCAGTATTGTTTTTGGTTTACTACTTTCCTAGGTAAAGGCAGCTCTAGTGGCTTCCACTTGGCATTTCCCACCACAATAGCCCTCACTCCACAGGTCAGGAAACTAGTGTGGGGATTCTGCCAGCTGCTGGGTATGTCTTTTCCTTTTATGTATTCCAGAATTGGCAAAATAACCACAGGATGGGTTCAGGGACCCAGTGGGCCCACTGTGATATGGACCTGAGCTAAAACTCTATTAACCACATGACTTCTATAAGTCCCTACTCTGACTGGTAGACCATAGATTACACTTTGGACCTCCTAGAATTAGTGTCAGTTCAGAGCCAGTAGTCCCCAGAAGGTCTGGTTATTTCCTTTTCTCCAATGCACAGTTATCCTGGTAAAAGGCCAGTTCTCTTCAGAGAAGGCTTGGAGAAGGATTAATAGTATTAAATTTTGACAGTGTCCTTCTGCAAGGAAACCCAACCTCCCCTTCATTCAAGGGGTTCTGGGTCTGTAAACTGGCTTAAGTCTGGGAATTGATTGAGGGGCCATCACTCTCTGTTGTTACAATTCAGGTTAGACTTTTGTTCACTTGACCTAGAAATTTTCCACTTATACAGATCAGGTAAGAATTTAGTACGTTCCTAACTATTTTACTTTTAGTAGGAATACCGTGATCGCCTAGCCAATGCCATAGTTCTTCATAAGTCAGACTATTCTGATTGATGCTTTGACTCTGCTGTCCATTATGGTAACCATGCCCACTTGGCCTTTGATGGTTGACTGCCACCACTTGGTCCTTGCCATCTCAGGATCCAATTACTCCCATTGTTTTTAGATTTCCCAATTTCACTGTAAGGTCTGGTCTACAGAGAAGAGTGATCACAGAGTTCTCCAAGGATGCCAAGGCTCCTCTCTTAAATCTGTTTCTCACAGTCATGATGAAAGGTATGTCTTCTGGACTCTCCTAAGTTGGATGAGCAGATCTTAAATGACAAATCCACTTTAACATTCCAATCTCTCTAAGCCTTTTAATTCTTTCCCCTACATTAGACAAGTCTGGCATGTCTAACTTATTCACTGTGAGTAACCTTTTGGTCCATGTTTCAGTCAACCAAACAAACTGTTAGAACCTTTTCTAATTCCCCAAGCTGAAATGTTAAATACTGAATCTCAGCTTAGTGAGTCTACATCAGTTGGCCTGATCCAACTTTATGTTCCTTCCACCATTATCCCACATCTTTAACATCCATTCCCACACATATTCCTTGGATTTTTGCCTGTAAAAATTAGAAAACTCAAGTAGTTCTTTTGGAGTGTAGTGCACTTCCTCATGGGTCACTCTTTGTACCTCACCTTTAGTGGCCTACTGGGATTTGAATCTAGTTATAGATCTGGAAACCAAGAAATGCTGTGGGAGTGGTTCCTGAGGAAACTCAGCCTTGTCTTGCATGACAGCTGCCTCTGGAGAGGTCATTACAGTTTCCTCAGGCAATGCAGGGTTAATACTCTCAGACAGGGGTGGAGTGGCCATTCCCACTGGTGTTGGGTGAAGAGGCCGCTCCCCTGGCAAAGAAGACTTGTCAGAATTTAGAGCTTTCAACATCCCAAGCTTTAACTAAGTCTTTCCATACATCCCTGTTCCAACTTTCAGGATCCCATTCCTTTTCAGTCAATGCCCTTACTTTATAAATTTATTTATTTATATTTAGCTGCATTGGGTCTTCGTTGCTGTGTGCGGGCTTCTCATTGCAGTGGCTTCTCTTGTTGCAGAGCACGGGCTCTAGGCACGTGGGCTTCAGTAGTTGTGGCACGTGGGCTCAGTAGTTGTGGCACAAAGCTTCATTGCTCCTCGGCATGTGGGATCTTCCTGGACCAGGGTTCAAACTCGTGTCCCCTGCATTGGCAGGAGGATTCTTAACCACTGCATCACCAGGGAAGTCCCAATGCCCTCACTTTAACATTAGCCACCCAGTGAGGCTGTAATTCAGCTAGTCAGAGAATGAGATTCTCCGTTTAATTTTCATCAGTCTTAGCCAGGAGCTATAGGAGATTAAGGGTCTCCTTCAAGGCACACACAAAAGCTTTCAGGTCATTTATGTGGCAATTGAGCTGGGAATCTGATTCCCTGAGCTCATCCTTTTCTTGCCCCACTTTGTTCAGTGACATTAGGAGCAACCAACCAATCTCATTACATTTGTTAATTTGCCAAAAATGTTTGAGAGTGTCATATACACAGTCACCCAGATTCTTGCTTCTTATAAGCAGTGCATTAGGAATATCCAATGGTGACATTTTGCATATCTTAATTGCCAGATCATGCCAAGGATGGAGATAAACAGGATACTGGCTGTAAGTAGTTAAGGTGCATGTCAAAGGAATGATTTCAATGAGCCCAGACTCTTGCATCTTCCCAGTTAATGAATTTAGAGAAGTGCAAAATTCATTAACTTGAAATATCTGGTTTTCTTTAATTAACAATAATCTTTTTTGATGTTCCAGCTACCTGTTGTTGTTGGGTTTTTTTAATGCAAAACATCCTATATATCCTTGGTCCTCACTTACCTCTTTATTTTTTGTTTTTTTTTGGGTTTTTTTTTTTTGGTTTTTTTTGCAGTACGTGGGCCTCTCACTGTTGTGGCCTCTCCCATTGCGGAGCACAGGCTCCGGACGCGCAGGCTCAGCGGCCATGGCTCACGGGCCCAGCCGCTCCGCGGCATGTGGGATCTTCCCAGACCGGGGCACGAACCCGTGTCCCCTGCATTGGCAGGAGGACTCTCAACCACTGTGCCACCAGGGAAGCCCCTCCCCTTACCTCTTTGGAACAGTCCCTCACAGCTATCTGAGAGGCTGTCTCCTGGGCTTAAGTTTTCAGCAAGTCCACCAAATAAAACATAATTCTCAACTTTTAGGTTGTGCATTTTTTTCAGTTGATATATATATCTTTTTTTTCTCTTATAATGAATCAGCTCACATGATTGTGGAGGCTAAGAAGTCTCATGATCTCTACTTGGCAAGCTAGAGACCCAGGAGAGCCCAAGGTATAGTTCCAGTCTAAAAGCCAGCAGATCCAAGACCCAAGAAGAGCTGATGTTTCGGTTCAAGCCTAAAGACTGAAAAGACTAAAGTCCCAGCCCAAGGCAGTCAGACAGGTGGAGTTCCCTGCTACTTAGCCTTTTTTTGTTCTATTCAGGTCTTTAATTGGATAAGACCCACCCACATTAGGGAGGGCATTCTACTTTACTCAGTCTACTGATTCAAGTGTCAATCTCATCCAGAAACATCTTCACAGACATACCCAGAATATCTGACTAAATGTCTGGGCTCCCTGTGGCCCAGTCAAGTTGACACATAAAATTGACCCGCACAACTATCAACAGAGTAAAAAGGCAATACACAGAATGGGAGAAAATATTTGCAAATCACATGTCTGATAAGTAATTAACATCCAGAATATATAAAGAATTCCTACAACTCAACAAGAACAAACCTAGTTCCAAAATGGGCAAAAGACTTGAATAGACATTTCTCCAAAGAATATATACACATGACAAGCAAGCACATGAAAAAATGCTCAACATCACTAATCATTTGGGAAATGCAAATCAAAATCACAATGAGATACTTCAGACCCATTAGGATAGCTATTATGAGAAAAAAAGCCAAAACCTAGAAAATAACAAGTGTTGGTGAGAGTGTGAGGAAATTGGAATCCTTGTGCACTGCTGATAAGGATGTAAAATGGTGCAGCCATACAGAAAACAGTATGGCAGTTCCTTAAGAAATGAAAAATAAAATTACCATATGATCCAGCAATTCTACTCCTGGATATACAAATAATTGACAGCAGGGACTTAAACAGATATTTGTACTCCTATGTTCATAGCAGCATTATTCACAATGGCAGAGAGGTGGAAGCAACTCGCGTGTCCAATGATGAATGAGTGGATAAATAAAACGTGATATATACATACAATGGAATAATAGCCTTAAAAAGAAAGGAAATTCTAACAGATAATACAATAGTGATGAACACTGAGGACATGCTAAATGAAATAAACCAGGCACAAAAGGACAAATACTTTATGATTTCACTTAGATAAGGTATCTAGAGTAGGCAAATTCATAGAGACAGAAAGATGAATGGTTGTTGCCAGGGTCTGGGGGAAAAGGGGAATGGGTAGTTACTGTTTAATGGGTCAGTGTTTCTGTTTGGGGTGATGAAAAAGTTCTGAAAATAGATAGTGGTATGGTTATATAACATTATAAATGTACTTAATGCCAATGAATTGTACAATTAAAAATACTTAAAATCACAAATTTTATGTTATGTGTATTTTACCACAATAAAAAATTGAAAAATAGGTAATTGCCTGTTTCAAACAAAAATAATTGGAATGTAATAAATATTGAGTTTATAATACATGTAGAAGTATGATACAACACAGACGTGGAGAACAAACTTATGGATATCAAGGGGGGAAGAGGGGGAGGGGATAAATTGGGAGATTGGGATTGACATATATACACTATTGATACTATGCATAAAGTAGATAACTAATGAGAACCTACTGTATAGCACAGGGAACTCTACTCAGTGCTCTGTGGTGACCTAAATGGGAAGGAAGTCCAAAAAACAGGGGAGATATATATATATATATATATATATATATATATATATATATATATATATATATATATATAGCTGATTCACTTTGCTGTACAGTAGAAACTAACACAACATTGTAAAGCAATTATACTCCAATAAAAATTTTTAAAAAAAGAAGTATGATACAAATTTCACATAGTCCAGGAGAGAGAAAAAGGTAGAATATTGCTGTAAGGTTTATACAGTATTCAAAAGTAGTGTAATACCACGTTAAGGTAAATGGTGGTAAGCTAAATATGTACACTATGAACCCCAAAGCAAAAAGTATAGCTAGTAAACCAGTAAAGGAAATAAAGTGGAATCATAATATAGATCCACTCTAAAGAAGTCAGAAAAAGAATAAAAGGAAACAAAAACCAAAAAAAGGGACAAACAGAAAACAAACAGCAAGATGGTAAATTTAAACCTAACCATATTGATAATTACATTAAACATAAATGGTCTAAACATCCAATTAAAAGGCAGAAATTGTCAGGTTGGATAAAAAAGAAACCCAATTATATGCTTCCTGTAAGAAACCATTTTAAATATAATAACCCAAATATGTTTAAACCAAAAGAATAGAAAAAGGAAAAGAAGGACTTCTCTGGAGGTCCAGTGGTTAAGACTGCACACTTCCACTGCAGGGGGCATGGGTTTGATCCTTGGTCAGTGAACTAAGATCCCACATGCCATGTGGCACAGCCAAAAAAGAAAAAAAAAAGAAAAGGAAAAGGATGGTAACACTCATCAAAGGAAAGCTAGAGTGACTATATTAATAACAAAGTAAGTTACAGAGAAAAATATATTACTAGAGATAAATAGGATCATTTCATAACAGTAAAGTAGCCAATTCATTGAGAGAACATAACAATTCTAAACATTTAGGCATCTAGTAGCAGAGATTCAAAGTACATGAAGAAAATTTGATAGACTGTCAGAAGAACTAGAAAAATGCACAGTTACAGTCAAACATTTCTACATCCCTCTTTCGATAATTGATAGATAAAGCTGAGAAAAAACAACAGGAGACTTGAAAAATACTATCAACCAGCTTGATGTAATTGTTATTTTACAGAGTATTCAACAACAGGACACAAATTGTATTCAATTGCATACGTAACATTTACCAATATAGACCATATTCTGAGCCATAAAACAAATTTCAAGAAATTTACTAGTATTCAGATCATATCAAACAAGTTCTCTGACTCCAAAGAAACTGAATTAGAAATAAATAAGAGATGGACTTCCCTAGTGGCGCAGTGGTTAAGAATCCGCCTGCCAATGCAGGTGGACACTGGTTCAAGCCCTGGTCCGGGAAGATCCCACATGCCGCGGAGCAACTAAGTCCGTGCGCCACAACTACTGAGCTTGCGCTCTAAAGCCCACGAGCCACAACTACTGAGCCCATGTGCCACAACTACTGAAGCCCTTGCTCCTAGAGCCTGTGCTCTGCAACAAGAGAAGCCACCGCTATGAGAAGCCCGCACACCGCAACCAAGAGTAGCCCCTGCTTGCTGCAACTAGAGAAAGCCCACGCGCAACAACGAAGACCCAACACAGCCAAAAATAAATAAATAAATTTAAAAAAAAGGAAACTTACTAGGATTCAGATCATATGAAATAAGTTCTCTGACCCCAAAGAAATTGAACTAGAAATAAATAAGAGATGGACTTCCCTGCTGGTGCGGTGATTAAAAATCTGCCTGTCAGTTCAGGGGACACGGGTACAAGCCCTGGTCCAGGAGGATCCCACATGCCACGGAGCAACTAAGCCCATGTGCCACAACTACTGAGCCTGTGCTCTAGAGCCTGTGAGCCACAACTACTGAAGCCCATGCACCTAGAGCCCATGCTCCACAACAAGAGAAGCCACCGCAATGAGAAGCCCACACACTGCAACAAAGAGTAGCCCCCACTCGCCACAACTAGAGAAAGCCCGTGCACAGCAACGAACACCCAGTGCAGCCAAAAATAAATAAATAAATAAATAAATAAATAAATAAATAAATAAATAAATAAGAGAAAAAAGTTTCTAAGTATTTGGAAACTCAATAACACTCTTCTAAATAACTCATGGGTCAAAGAAAAAATGAAATTATAACATTTAAAACTGAATGAAAATGAAAACAACATTTTCATTTGCAGAGGGGGGATATATGGAACAAAACACTTATTACAACAACAAAAAGTTATCAAATCAATGACCTCAGCTTCTACTTTAAGAAACTAGAAAAAAAGAAGAGCAAATTATACCCAAAGCAAATAGTGTAAATGAAATGATGAAGATCAGTGCAGAAATCAGTAAAATAGAAAACAGAAAAGCAGTTAATCTGTGATATCAAAAGTCGATTCTTTGAGAAGATCAGTAAAATTGATAAACCTCTAGCCAGACTGATAAGGAGAGACAGAGAAGGACAAATTACTAATATCAGAAATAAGAGTGACATTACTACAGATTCTACAGATAGTAAAGAGATAACACTATGAATAACTTTAGGTCAATAAACTCAACAACTCAGGTGAAATGGACAAATTCCTTGAAAGACAAACTGTGAAAGCTCACTTAAGAAGAAATAGATAACCAGAATAACTCTACGATTTTTTTTTTTTTTTTTTTTGCAGTACACGGGCGTCTCACTGTTGTGGCCTCTCCCGTTGTGGAGCACAGGTTCTGGACGCGCAGGCTCAGTGGCCATGGCTCACGGGCCCAGCCACTCTGCAGCATGTGGGATCTTCCCGGACCGGGGCACGAACCCGTGTCCCCTACATCGGCAGGCAGACTCTCAACCACTGCGCCACCAGGGAAGCCCATCTATGATTTTATTTTTTTTTCATTGAATTTGTAGCTTAAAACTTTCCCAGGAATTAAACCCCAAGTCTAGATGGTTCCACTGATTATTTTACCCCACCCTACCCAAATATTGGTGGTTTCTTTGTTTTTTAAATTAAATTAAATTAATTTATTTAGTTATTTGTTTGCGTTGGGTCTTCGTTGCTGCACGCGGGCTTTCTCTAGTTGCATCAAGCGGGGGCTACTCTTCATTGCGGTGTGCAGGCTTCTTATCATTGCAGTGGTTTCTCTTGTTGCGGAGCTTGGGCTTTAGGCTCATGGGCTTCAGTAGTTGTAGCACATGGGCTCAGTAGTTGTGGCTCACTGGCTCTAGAGCACAGGCTCAGTAGTTGTGGTGCACAGGCTTAGTTGCTCTGCAGCATGTGGGATCTTCCTGGACCAGGGATCAAACCTGTGTCCCCTGCAATGGCAGGTGGATTCTTAACCAGTGCGCCACCAGGGAAGTCCAACATTGGTGGTTTCTACCAAACATATAAAAGGAAATGCCGGGGGCTTCCCTGGTGGCACAGTGGTTGAGGGTCCGCCTGCTGATGCAGGGGACACGGGTTCGTGCCCCGGCCCGGGAAGATCCCACATGCCGCAGAATGGCTGGGCCCGTGAGCCATGGCCGCTGAGCCTGCGCATCTGGAGCCTGTGCTCCGCAACGGGAGAGGCCACAGCAGTGAGAGGCCCGTGTACAGGAAAAAAAAAAGAAAAAAAGGAAATGCCAATACTCAACAAACTCTTACAGAAAATTGAAAAGAATATTCTACCTGAGTCTATAAAGCTACCATTATTCTGATGTCAAAACCAAAGTCATTGTAAGAAAAAATAACTACACACCAACATACTTTATAATTATAGATACAAAAATTGTTAACAAAAATTTAGCTAATCGAATACAACATAGTAAAAAGAATGCTACATCATGAGTAAATGAGATTTACTCTAAAAGTGTAAGGTTGGTTTAACATTCATAAGTCAATGTAATTCACTATATTGCCAGATTCAGATAGGGGGGAAAAATCATGATTATCTCCTTAGATGTGGTAAAAACTTTTGATAAAACCCAATGCCTATTCCTGATTAAAAACTCACCAGGGGCTTCCCTGGTGGCGCAGTGCTTGAGAGTCCGCCTGCCGATGCAGGGGACACGGGTTCGTGCCCCGGTCCAGGAAGATCCCACATGCCGTGGAGCGGCTGGGCCCGTGAGCCATGGCCGCTGAGCCTGCGCGTCTGGAGCCTGTGCTCCGCAACAGGAGAGGCCACAACAGTGAGAGGCCCGCGTAACGCAAAAAAAAAAAAAAAAAAAAAAAAAAAAACTCATCAAACTAGGAAAAGAAGGAATTTCCTCAACTTGATAAAGAGCCATAAAATACATACAGCTGCTATCATACTTAATGGTAGAAGACCGAATGCTTTCCCCTAAAGCCTAACATCAAGAACAAAGCAAGGATGTCTCATCACTTTTATTCAACTTGATATTGGAGGTCCTAGCCTAACCAATGAGTCAAGAACCAAGTTTAAGTGCACAGAGATATGAAAGGAGGAAATAAAACTGCCTCTATTAGTATATGACAGGATTGTCTATGTAGAAAATCCGAAGACTGTAAAAAGAATATCTATGAGAACTAATAAATTAGGTTTCAGTATACAAGATCGATATACAAAAATTTATTGTATTTCTTTGTTAGTTGTGAACAATCAAGAATAGAAATTAAGGAACAATACTATTTACAATAGTATAAAAATATGAACTACTTGGGGATAAATCTGACAAAAGATATGCAAAGCACTTCTGAGAAAAATTAGACCTAAATAAATGGAGAGATATGCTATATTCAAGGGTCAGAGACTCAATATTGTTAAGATTTCAATTCTCCCCAAATTGATCTACAAATTCAATACATACATTCCCAGTCAAAATACCAGTAGGCTTTTTTTTTTCCCCAATAGTATTTGACAGACTGATTTTAAATATCCTATGGAAAAGCAAAGGGAGAAAGCAGTGTGGATAAAGACAGTTTTTATTTTTTTAATAAATTTATTTATTATTTATTTTTGGCTGCTTTGGTTCTTGCTGTACGTGGGCTTTCCCTAGTTGCAGCGAGCGGGGGCTACTTTTCATTGAGGTGCCCGGGCTTCTCACTGTGGTGGCTTCTTGTGTTGTAGAGCACGGGCTCTAGGTGTGCGGGCTTCAGTAGTTGTGGCTCGTGGGCTCTAGAGCACAGGCTCGGTAGTTGTGGTGCAAGGGCTTAGTAGCTCCGTGGCATGTGGGATCTTACTGGACCGAGGCTCAAACCCATGTCCCCTGCATTGGCAGGTGGATTCTTAACCACTGCGCCATCAGGGAAGTCTCAAAGACAGGTTTCAGATTATGAGTGTTTGAGTCTTGAGAGAAAAGCCCAAGAAGAGGAAAAGGAGGTAAAAGGAAGATGAGAGAAGTTGGGCACAATTGAAAAAGAACAAAGTTTAGGAATTAAAACTACATGATTTCAAGAATTATTATGAAACCTCAGTAATCAAGACACTGTGGTATTGCAGGACTTCTCTGGTGGCACAGTGGTTAAGAATCTGTCTGCCCGGGCGCGAGCCGCGGCTAAAGGCGCGGACCCCGGAGACGGGCGTGGGACGCTGGGGCTGCTGCTGCCGCCGCCACAAGGCCTGTGTGCAAGCGCAGGTCACTGTCCACCCCGCCTTCCGGGGAGCCTGTGCACCCCGCCACTGCCGGGGTCCCGGGACCCAGGGACAGCTTTCCCGGGAAAGCGCACGGAGCGCCTCGGTCTGGTGCAACGTCACATCGGCCTCTGCCGCCGCAGGCCCGCCCCACACTGCGCGCCCCTCCCTCCCCTCTGCCTGAGTGAGCCAGAGCCCCCGAATCAGCGGCTCCTTTAAACCCGTCCTGTCTGAGCGAAGAACGGACGCTGCGGGGCCAGGACCAAGGCTGAGACCCGGGAGCTGTGAGAGCAGAGAAGAGACAGGGAAATCTCTCTGTGCAGCCTCGGAGGCAGTGGATTAAAGCTCCACGGTCCACTTGATGTGCCCTGCGTCTGTGGAGTGCATGAATGGACAGCGAATCATACCAAATTGAGGAAGTGGACTTTGAGGACAAGATTTAAGACTTTCCCCCCTTTTCCTCTTTTTACAACGAATTATCCCAAATTAAGGAGGTGGACTTAGAGAGCAAGATCTCAGACTTTTCGCCCTTTTCCTCTTTTTACAACGAATTATCCCAAATTGAGAAGGTGGACTTGGAGAGCAAGATTTTTGATTTTTCCCCCTGCTCTCTTTTTATGAATGTGTATGTGTATCCTTCTGTGTGAGATTTTCTCTGTATAGCTTTGCTTCCACCATATGTCCCGGGGTTCTATCTGTCCGTTTTTTTTTTCAATAATTACTTTTTAATTTTAATAACGCTACTATATTTCATACTTTATTCTATTTTACTTTACCTGCTCTTTCTTTTTTTCCTACCTTCCCTTCCTCCCTCCTCCCTCCGCCCCTCCTTTCCTTCTTTCTCTCTTTCTTTCCTTCCTTCCTCCCTCCCTCCCTTCTTCCTTTCACTCTTTCTTTTTTCCTTCCTCCCTCCCTTCTTCCTTTCACTCTTTCTTTTTTTTTCCTTCCTCCCTCCCTCCCACCCTTCTTCCTTTCACTCTTTCTTTTTTTTTCCTTCCTCCCTCCCTCCCACCCTTCTTTCTTTCACTCTTTCTTTTTCTTTCCTTCTTCCCTCCCTCCCTCCTGTCTTTCTTTCTTTCTTTCTTTCTTTCCTTCCTCCCTCCCTCCCTCCCTTCTTCCATTCACTCTTCCTTTTTCTTTCATTCCTCCCTCCCTCCCTCCTTTCTTTCTTTCTTCCTTCCTTCCTTCCTTCCTTTCTTTCCTTCTTCCTTTCTTTCTCTCTCTTTCTTTCTTCTACTAATTCTTTCTTTCTACTTTTTCTCCCTTTTATTCTGAGCCGGGTAGATGAAAGGCTCTTGGTGCTGCAGCCAGGAGTCAGTGCTGTGCCTCTGAAGTGGGAGAGCCAACTTCAGGACACGGGTCCACAAGACACCTCCCAGCTCCACATAATATCAAGCAGCGAAAATCTCCCAGAGATCTCCATCTCAACACCAGCACCCAGCTTCAGTCAACGACCAGCAAGCTACAGTGCTGGTCACCCTATGCCAAACAACTAGCAAGGCAGGAACACAACCCCACCCATTAGCAGAGAGGCTGCCTAAGAACATAATAAGGCCACAGGCACCCAAAAAGACACCACCAGACGTGGACCTGTCCACCAGAAAGACAAGATCGAGCCTCAATCACCAGAACACAGGCACTAGTCCCCCCCACCAGGAAGCCTACACAACCTACTGAAACAACCTTAGCCACTGGGGACAGACACCAAAAACAACGGGAACTACGAATCTGCAGCCTGCAAAAAGGAGACCCCAAACACAGTAAGATAAGCAAAATGAGAAGACAGAAAAACACACAGCAGGTGAAGGAGCAAGATAAAAACCTACCAGACCTCACAAATGAAGAGGTAATAGGCAGTCTACCTGAAAAAGAATTCAGAATAATGATAGTAAAGATGATCCAAGATTCTATTTCCAAGATCCAAAATCTTGGAAGTAGAATAGACAAAATGCAAGAAACAGTTAACAATGACCTAGAAGAACTAAAGATGAATCAAGCATCGATTAAAAACACAATAAATGAAATGAAAAATACTCTAGATGGGAACAATAGCAGAATAACTGAGGCAGAAGAACGGATAAGTGAGGTGGAAGATAAAATAGTGGAAATAACTGATGCAGAGCAAAATAAAGAAAAAAGAATGAAAAGAACAGAGGACAGTCTCAGAGACCTCTGGGACAACATTAAACGCACCAACATTCGAATTATAGGGG
Source organism: Hyperoodon ampullatus (assembly GCF_949752795.1). NCBI lineage: Eukaryota > Metazoa > Chordata > Mammalia > Artiodactyla > Ziphiidae > Hyperoodon > Hyperoodon ampullatus. Next base: position 56,146,839 of record NC_136924.1, read on the forward strand.
TTCCAGAAGAAGAAGAGAAAAAGAAAGGGACTGAGAAAATATTTGAAGAGATTATACTTGAAAACTTCCCTAATATGGGAAAGGAAATAGTTAATCAAGTCCAGGAGGCACAGAGAGTCCCATACAGAATAAATCCAAGGAGAAATACGCCAAGACACATATTAATCAAACTGTCAAAAATTAAACACAAAGAAATCATATTAAAAGCAGCAAGGGAAAAACAACAAATAACACACAAGGGAATCCCCATCAGGTTAACAGCTGATCTCTCAGCAGAAACTCTACAAGCCAGAAGGGAGTGGCAGGACATAATTAAAGTGATGAAGGAGAGAAACCTGCAACCAAGATTACTCTACCCAGCAAGGATCTCATTCAGATTTGATGGAGAAATTAAAACGTTTACAGGCAAGCAAAAGCTGAGAGAGTTCAGCACCACCAAACCAGCTTTACAACAAATGCTAAAGGAACTTCTCTAGGCAAGAAACACAACAGAAGGAATATACCTACAATAACGAACCCAAAGCAATTAAGGAAATGGGAATAGGAACATACATATCAATAATTACCTTAAATGTAAATGGACTAAATGCTCCCACCAAAAGACACAGAGTGGCTGAATGGATACAAAAACAAGACCCATATATATATGCTGTCTACAAGAGACCCACTTCAGACCTAGAGACACATACAGACTGAAAGTAAGGGGATGGAAAAAGATATTCCATGCAAATGGAAATCAAAAGAAAGCTGGAGTAGCAATTCTTATATCAGACAAAATAGACTTTAAAATAAAGACTATTAGAAGAGACAAAGAAGGACACTACATAATGATAAAGGGATCGATCCAAGAAGAAGATATAACAATTGTAAATATTTATGCACCCAACATAGGAGCACCTCAATACATAAGGCAAATACTAACAGCCATAAAAGGGGAAATCGTCAGTAACACACTCATAGTAGGGGACTTTAACACCCCACTTTCACCAATGGACAGATCATCCAAAATGAAAATAAATAAGGAAACACAAGCTTTCAATGATACATTAAACAAGATGGACTTAATTGATATTTATAGGACATTCCATCCAAAAACAACAGAATACACACTTTTCTCAAGTGCTCATGGAACATTCTCCAGGATAGATCATATCTTGGGTCACAAATCAAGCCTTGGTAAATTTAAGAAAATTGAAATTGTATCAAGTATCTTTTCCGACCACAATGCTATGAGACTAGATATTAATTACAGGAAAAGAGCTGTAAAAAATACAAACACATGGAGGCTAAACAACACACTACTCAATAACGAAGTGATCACTGAAGAAATCAAAGAGGAAATAAAAAAATACCTAGAAACAAATGACGATGGAGACACGACGACCCAAAACCTATGGGACGCAGCAAAAGCAGTTCTAAGGGGGAAGTTTATAGCAATACAATCCCACCTTAAGAAACAGGAAACATCTCGAGTAAACAACCTGACCCTGCACCTAAAGCAATTAGAGAAAGAAGAACAAAAAAACCCCAAAGTTAGCAGAAGGAAAGAAATCATAAAGATCAGATCAGAAATAAATGAAAAAGAAATGAAGGAAACGATAGCAAAGATCAATAAAACTAAAAGCTGGTTCTTTGAGAAGATAAACAAAATTGACAAACCATTAGCCAGACTCATCAAGAAAAAAAGGGAGAAGACTCAAATCAATAGAATTAGAAATGAAAAAGGAGAAGTAACAACTGACACTGCAGAAATACAAAAGATCATGAGAGATTACTACAAGAAACTCTATGCCAATAAAATGGACAACCTGGAAGAAATGGACAAATTCTTAGAAATGCACAACCTGCCAAGACTGAATCAGGAAGAAATAGAAAATATGAATAGACCAATCACAAGCACTGAAATTGAAACTGTGATTAAAAATCTTCCAACAAACAAAAGCCCAGGACCAGACGGCTTCACAGGCGAATTCTATCAAACATTTAGAGAAGAGCTAACACCCATCCTTCTCAAACTCTTCCAAACAATTTCAGAGGAAGGAACACTCCCAAACTCATTCTACGAGGCCACCATCACCTTGATACCAAAACCAGGCAAGGGTGTCACAAAGAAAGAAAACTACAGGCCAATATCACTAATGAACATAGATGCAAAAATCCTCAACAAAATACTAGCAAACAGAATCCAACAGCACATTAAAAGGATCATACACCATGATCAAGTGGGCTTTATTCCAGGAATGCAAGGATTCTTCAATATACGCAAATCAATCAATGTGATACACCATATTAACAAGTTGAAGGAGAAAAACCATATGATCATCTCAATAGATGCAGCGAAAGCTTTCGACAAAATTCAACACCCATTTATGATAAAAACCCTGCAGAAAGTAGGCATAGAGGGAACTTTCCTCAACATAATAAGGGCCATATATGACAAACCCACAGCCAACATCATCCTCAATGGTGAAAAACTGAAACCATTTCCACTAAGATCAGGAAAAAGACAAGGTTGCCCACTCTCACCACTCTTATTCAACATAGTTTTGGAAGTTTTAGCCACAGCAATCAGAGAAGAAAAGGAAATAAAAGGAATCCAAATCAGAAAAGAAGAAGTAAAGCTGTCACTGTTTGCAGATGACATGATACTATACATAGAGAATCCTAAAGATGCTACCAGAAAACTACTAGAGCTAATCAATGAATTTGGTAAAGTAGCAGGATACAAAATTAATGCACAGAAATCTTTGGCATTCCTGTACACTAATGATGAAAAATCTGAAAGTGAAATCAAGAAAACACTCCCATTTACCATTGCAACAAAAAGAATAAAATATCTAGGAATAAACCTACCTAAGGAGACAAAAGACCTGTATGCAGAAAATTATAAGACACTGATGAAAGAAATTAAAGATGATACAAATAGATGGAGAGATATACCATGCTCCTGGATTGGAAGAATCAATATTGTGAAAATGACTCTACTACCCAAAGCAATCTACAGATTCAATGCAATCCCTATCAAACTACCACTGGCATTTTTCACAGCACTAGAACAAAAAATTTCAAAATTTGTTTGGAAAAACAAAAGACCCCGAATAGCCAAAGCAATCTTGAGAACGAAAAACGGAGCTGGAGGAATCAGGCTCCCTGACTTCAGACTATACTACAAAGCTACAGTAATCAAGACAGTGTGGTACTGGCACAAAAACAGAAATATAGATCAATGGAACAGGATAGAAAGCCCAGAGATAAACCCACGCACATATGGTCACCTTATCTTTGATAAAGGAGGCAGGAATGTACAGTGGAGAAAGGACAGCCTCTTCAATAAGTGGTGCTGGGAAAACTGGACAGGGACATGTAAAAGTATGAGATTAGATCATTCCCTAACACCATACACAAAAATTAGCTCAAAATGGATTAAAGACCTAAATGTAAGGCCAGAAACTATCAAACTCTTAGAGGAAAACATAGGCAGAACATTCTATGACATAAATCACAGCAAGATCCTTTTGGACCCACCTCCTAGAGAAATGGAAATAAAAACAAAGATAAACAAATGGGACCTAATGAAACTTCAAAGCTTTTGCACAGCAAAGGAAACCATAAACAAGACCAAAAGACAACCCTCAGAATGGGAGAAAATATTTGCAAATGAAGCAACTGACAAAGGATTAATCTCCAAAATTTATAAACAGCTCATGCAGCTCAATAGCAAAAAAACAAACAACCCAATCCAAAAATGGGCAGAAGACTTAAATAGGCATTTCTCCAAAGAAGATATACAGACTGCCAACAAACACATGAAAGAATGCTCAACATCATTAATCATTAGAGAAATGCAAATCAAAACTACAATGAGATATCATCTCACACCAGTCAGAATGGCCATCATCAAGAAATCTAGAAACAATAAATGCTGGAGAGGGTGTGGAGAAAAGGGAACACTCTTGCACTGCTGGTGGGAATGTGAATTGGTACAGCCACTATGGAGAACAGTATGGAGGTTCCTTAAAAAACTAAAAATAGAACTACCATATGACCCAGCAATCCCACTACTAGGCATATACCCTGAGAAAACCATAATTCAAAAAGAGACATGTACCAAAATGTTCATTGCAGCTCTATTCACAATAGCCCGGAGCTGGAAACAACCTAAGTGTCCATCATCGGATGAATGGATAAAGAAGATGTGGCACATATATACAATGGAATATTACTCAGCCATAAAAAGAAACGAAACTGAGCTATTTGTAATGAGGTGGATAGACCTAGAGTCTGTCATACAGAGTGAAGTAAGTCAGAAAGAGAAAGACAAATACTGTATGCTAACACATATATATGGAATTTAAAAAAAAATGTCATGAAGAACCTAGGGGTAAAACGGAAATAAAGACACAGACCTACTTGAGAATGGACTTGAGGATATGGGGAGGGGGAAGGGTAAGCTGTGACAAAGCGAGAGAGAGGCATGGACATATATACAGTACCAAACGTAAGGTAGATAGATAGTGGGAAGCAGCCACAGAGCACAGGGAGATCAGCTCGGTGCTTTGTGACCGCCTGGAGGTGTGGGATGGGGAGGGTGGGAAGGAGGGAGATGCATGAGGGAAGGGATGTGGGAACAGATGTATATGTATGACTGATTCACTTTGTTATAAAGCAGAAACTAAAAAAAAAAAAAAAAAAAAAAAAAAAATCTGTCTGCCAATGCAGGGGACGTGGGTTCGAGCCCTGGTCCAGGAAGATCCCACATGCCACTGAGCTACTAAGCCCATGTGCCACAACTACTGAGCCTGCACTCTAGAGCCTGCGAGCCAGAACTACTGAAGTCTGCACGCCTAGAGCCCGTGTTCTGCGACAAGAGAAGCCAGCGCAATGAGAAGCCTGCGCACCTCAATGAAGAGTAGCCCCTGCTCGCCGCAACCAGAGAAAGCCGCGTGCAGCAGCAAAGACCCAACGCAGCCAAAAATAAATAAATTAAAAAAAAAAGACACTGTGGTATTGGCATTAAGATAGACAAATAAATCAAGAGAACAGACTAGAGACTACATTAACTCACACATATATGATCAACTGCTTTTCAGTAAAGGTGCAAATGCAATTTAATGGAGAAAGGGTAGTCTTTTCAACAGAGCTAGAATAATTGTTTAAAAAAATATCAATCCATATCTGATATCATATACAAAGATTAAGACAAAAAGGATCATAGACCTAAATGTAAAATCTAAAAGTATAAAACTCCTAGAAGAATACATAAGAGAAAATGTATTGTCTTTGGATTTCTCTTGGCCAATAAACCCCTCTTCCATGAAGTGTTCAGGGGAAAGAAAGAAAAGGAGCTAGAACTCAATCACATTTCTTCTTGTTAATAAGTATTTGATAAAAGCTCAGTAGAGAACAAATTAAAACTATTGACTAAAGTTAGATACCAATATTAGCTATAGATTTTAATTTTTCTATCACAATCACTTAGTAACACATGTGATTTATTTCTTAAAAAGCTTGATTATCTCTGATATGGAAGTGAAAGGAATTAATGTAGAATTGGAGCTTGTTATCCACAGAGTCAGGTGAAATCGTCATTTGAAATCAGTGTGACCTCAAACAGTCAAACGTCATGAAAATAAAGTGAAACCTTAAAAAAAAATGTAGCTGGTCATGGAAAGTTTAAAAAGAAAGTTGCAATCTATAAACTTTTCATTTACTACCTACCTCTCTGGCTCGTTGGAGCTGTGCTTGCTCAATCCTAGTGATGACATCCTTTACAGTAAATGGGATCTCAAGCTTAGGGTCCTCTGATCTATCATGGACATTTTTGTACATTATGGTGAAATCCAAAGCTTCTTGTTCTCCTTCCTATTCACTGTCTATCTCAGTTGGCATCTGGATAAACGTTTTGGAAGTCGAGTGATTTTCTTTTATTTCTTCGTTTTTCACAGAATATAGGCAAATGCTAATAAAGCCGTCCACAAGAAAGCTAGAAGAGGCTTTTCCTGCTCCCAAAGGTTGTGGTGTACCCTGATACTAGCCGTGGTGTTTCAGTCTGGGTGATGTCATAATAGACCCATTGTGACGTTATCATTGACTCAGACATTTAAAGAGTGCTTACTATATGCAGAGAATTAAGCATTCTATATGCTGTGATGGTAGCGGGTGAAGGGGGGAGGGAGGGAAGGAAAGAAAAGACAACAGGAACGCTAAAAGAAATAGAAGGTATAGCCCTGCTTTAAATGAGCTTAAAATCTAGGTATTAGAATTCAAGATCCAGTGTGTCAAATGTAACTTCTGGTTCTTCTCTCCTCCTGAGGTTTTGCTTAAGAATGTTTAAGCTTGTAATGGAATAATTGTGTTACAACTTCCTCAGCTGCCCTTCAACTTTTCCTAGACTTGTAGTAACTTGGAAGATAGTATTTGGATGAAGATCACACTCTTTGCACTGCCTAGTGGCTCATTTTTTCAAGAAGCCTGACTGAAGAAGGCTTTGACGTTCTGTAGTTGGCTGAGAACTTGAAGGGAACACTTAGAGGCTGCTTTCTAACTGAAAGAAGAGTACTTTGGGCAGCTCCTCTGATTGTAGGGGAGGTGAAAGGATTTAGGACACTACAGCAATTAAAAGGACAGATGGTTTTGTTGGTTGTGTAGATTATTTTTCAATTTAAAAAAATGTGAAAAGTACAGAAAGTAATATAACAAATAGTCATGTGCCTACCACCCAGAATGAACAGATATTAACATTTTGTCATATTTGCTTCAGATATTTTTAAATAAAAGAAAGCATTAGAGATAAAGTTGAAGTCCCCTTTGGTGCTCTCCCCAGACTCCTTCCTTCTTGTTTTTCCCTTTTCAGAGGGCCATAACATGCATGAATTTGATGTATTTATGTCTAGTCTGTGTTTATATAGTTTTACTGCAAGTGTATGTGTTCATAAACTATGTAATATCATTTTGTATGTTTTAGATTTTATATAAATTGTGGATGTATAACAATTTCTCTATGAGAACTTCCTATGTTGAGTCCTTATTGTAACTTAGTTCTATGTTGAGTGATTGTTGTAAACTTGTAAATTTAAACAATTTGTTTCAGTCCTTCAGAGAAAGGGATACAGGGGATCATAATGTAATTGTCTTTTAAAAATATCAATCAATATGTAAGAGCAAGTTAAATATTTTCCCTTCTAAGATCCTGTTGTCTAAATTACTCCCTCCCGTGTTCCCAAATCATTTTGTAAACTTTGTATTATAGCACTTATCTCATTGAGTGTAACTATTTATTATTTGTTTCTGTCCACCAGTTGGTGAACCTCTCAAAACCAGATGCGGTACTTTAGGATTCTTTATCTAACATTTGGCATATTCTTCCTCAGTACCTCCATGGAAACTGTCTAAAATTTGGATATTCATTATAGTTTAAAACTCCTTTCCTCGTGGAAAATTTTCTAAGTCCCAGAATACTTTCTTTTATTGTTAGACTGCACCCTCCCCCTGAGTCATAAAATATCACTCCCTCCTTTCCTATAAATCACAATTAAGTCTATTTATTCAAGGAAGTTCATAATATTTTCTGAAAGGACCACATTTAAGGAGAATTATTTATTTACATAAATGTGAGCGTTCATTAAAATATCCATCATTACCCAGCATTTCTCAACATAATCAATTAATCTATTAAATTACTTTGTTGATAACAATACTATATTGTGAGATCCTTAAATAACTGTTAATTTCTCTTGATTTCTTTATATTGCTTACCCTAGTGGGCATTCACAATGCAGCCTACCTACTTGTCAACAAAACTAATTTAGTATTATTGTGCTCTCTCTCTCCTTCATATTTTTTATGCAGCATGGAATTCATCAGCAACTGGAAATGAAGGCCTTTTTTTTTTTTTGGTACGCGGGCCTCTCACTGCTGTGGCCTCTCCCGTTGCGGAGCACAGGCTCCGGACGCGCAGGCTCAGCGGCCATGGCTCACGGGCCTAGCCGCTCCGCGGCATGTGGGATCTTCCCGGACCGGGGCACAAACCCGTGTCCCCTGCATCGGCAGGCGGACTCTCAACCACTGCGCCACCAGGGAAGCCCAAATGAAGGCTTTTTAAAGCAAATTTGAAAATCTCTTCAATTTGACAAGCATTTGTTGAGATACTACTATGTGGCTACCATTATACTAGACTGTGAAAAATATATGATAGGGACCTGTGAAGAAACTAAAAAAACAACAACAAAAATTTAAGATAGAATATAATATTCAATTGCTAACAAGGGACATGAAGAAGAGACCTGTGGGGAGCAGAGTCTTTGGGAGAACCTTATGGAGAGAGATTGACTGACAAATGAAGGCATTTCAGATAGGCATTCCAATGAGCCATGGCTTTGGAGGTGACTGCAGTGTTTGTATTTCGGGGGAAAAGTAAGGATACTGGTTTAATTGAGATGAGGTAATGTTAAGTTTACTGCGGATCAGAGTAGGAGAGTATGGGACAGAAATATCAGCAATTCGAAGGGGAAATTAATTTGGTATCTAAATGAAAAATGAAGGGATTCATTTGAGGTTAAGGGAGATTACATAGGATCAGAATGGTAAGGTCTTGAAAGCAAATAATAGCAGTTTGGTGAAAATGAAACCTTCAATTTAGGAAGATTTTTTGAAATAATAGAATAGAAAAAATCCATTGGAGCAGATCAAGACATGACTGTTTCAAACGATGAGGGTCAGAGCTGGGATATAGAAGTGGGACTGATAAGGGAGGGATAAATCCTAGTGAGTGTTGCTAAAGATAATAAGGATTTTGGATCATCTAACAGAAAATTATAAAGATAATTTTAAAAATTTTTGGTTGTATTTCATTTGAATTAATGGCAGAACATCAATGAAGAGGCAATCCAGGCTAAGTACTACCAAATAGGATTATATTGAGCAGAGATGTGGGTACCTAATTCAAGGGAACTTGGGGCAAAGTGTGTTCTAGAGAGCTCCTTCAACTGTAAAATAGGGATAATAGTATTATTGCGTTGGATTGTTTAGATTAATTCACGTAAAATACTTAGAATAGTGCCAGGCATGTAGTAGGCCTTTAATGTACAGCAGTTACTGTTAATATGTTTACTATTACTGCTGCTTTTTTCCCTTCTCTACTTTTTCCCTGAGAGCCGCCGCCTTTTCAGCAGGGGTGGTTGTTTTTCAGTACACTTTGCACAAGCTCGGCTTTTTATCAGATCTAGGTCTTGGGCCACGAGAACTGCGGAGTTATTATGGCCATGGTAACTATCCGTTTCGCCAGGGATAAAATGCGCCTGTAAATTTTTACACACTCCCGTGGCACAGAATGGTGCCTTCCTCTGATCGCTTCCCCCGCTCCCCCCCCCTACCCCGGCCACATGATAGTACAGTCCATACTGCGGCTGGAAAAGGTAGTGCAAAAGTTGAGCGCGCCGAGGATTTTCTTTTCTCCCGGAAGCAATTGTTCTCTAGAGCCGGAAACAGTTGCTGTTTCAAGGGAGGTGGGACTGGGCGGGTCAGGCCGCAGCGGCTGACGGCGGGGGAGGAGCCGGGTCCGCTGCCGGGTGGAGGGGCCAGGCGAGTGTCCTTATCCTAGCTACTGGGGCTCCGGCCTGTAAGCCAGTTGGAGTCGCGTCGGCGAGAACGATTGGGCCGAGCGGGGAAAGTCATGTTGCTCTTCGTGGAGGTGAGTGGACTTGGGATTCTCGTCCTGCTCTGAGGAGAGGAGTGTGAAGGCGCCGGCCGGTCCCAGCGCCATGTGACTTTCCAGGCCGTACACGGCGCGGAACCGGCAGACAGGCTGACACAGCACCTGGGCCGTGCAGGCCCGCGGCTCTGCTTTGCGCGCTCGCAGCACTTTAGGAGGCTGTGAGAGGCGAGCGCCTTGGCGGGGGAGAACCGAAGGTGGAGTATCGAGGCTTCTCTGGTGCGGCGTGAGGATCGGAGGAAGGGGAAAGCGTCCCATATGGACCTTTTAGAGGAGGCGAGCGAGGGGGGGAGGGGGCGGGGAGGGCGGAGTCTGCGGAGAAAAGGGTAATCAGGTGGGCGCGTTCCGGGGTGAAGCGAGGCCTCGCGCGGCCCTCTGGGAGCAGGCGAGCAACATGTGGGGCTGCGGAGGGAGGAAGGTGAAATTCGGTAGAAGTGTTTGGGAAAGAAAGTTGAAAGCCTCTGTTTAGCAACCCCCACCAAATTTTGTTTGGTCCCCGTCCCTAGGTCTCTGGAACGTTCTGTGGGTGGCAAGCGAGTTACTGTGAACGGAGGAGAAGCCAATAGGGTTTGGCTATATAAAGTTAACTCAGGCAGCCTCTCCGTGGTGAGGGGCTGATTTTATGAACGGATAAGAGCCCTTTACAAGGAAAATTCCAAGAACGAGCGAAACCTAGTTCGGGGAAAGCCGGGTTTTTAAAAAAATTGTTACTTAACAATAGAAACACTTTTATTACTTTAACTGGAACATCTGCTGTTGGCCTATTTTAGTTTTAAAACGTAGTGGATACCTGTTTTACACAAATACGAGGTTCAGTTTCTCTTATTTCTGTCTTTCTCTTGTGTGCAGTGAGCATCAGCTGACTGCCTGGCTAATGCTTTGAGTAGATTCCAGATCATATTGTTCTTGCATTGTGAAAACGTCAAACCAGCAAAGCTGCAACTTCGCAGCTTGGCACTTGTTAACTGTGCCCACAAAAAGAATCTTTTCAATGAGGGAAGGAATTTACAGGTTGTATAATGGATCGGGAGCCAGTCTATGGCGGGTTTTTTTCAGACGGACGGGGGTGGGGGGGAATCTTAATCCATAGTATTCCGGCATAAAGTAGACACATGCTTCTGCCTTTTTTTTTTTTTTTTTAAATCTAACCGACAATATGTAGCTGATAAATTTGAGATCTTTATATTGGGTTTTAAAGAGACAGCTACTTTACAGAGTATTCCAACCTTGGTAGTAAAGATTCCAAGTAAATCATGAAAAGATTTAAAATTATTGAATCCATTCTGTTGATCGTTTTTTATCCTCGTTGTTTTCCTTGGGCAGAATAACAAATCATATCTGATTTTAAGCAGTGCCAGTTTGTGTTAGGAATGTTATGCCAAGCAAATACTGCAGGTTTTAAGTGTGTATGTGTTTTGCCGGGCAAAGGACTGTGAAGTTGTAGTTATATAAACATGAATTCCAGAATAAACTTTTGAGGTCCAAATTGATTGCTTTGGCTTTGTTAAAATGTGAACTTTAATAATAACTCCATTTATTGACCGTTTAAGCTAGATCCTCTCGTTTCTAAAACAACCTTGCAGTGTTCTATAGATGAGAAAACTGAGGTGGAGAGTTTAACTTAGTAAGACTAAAGTAGTGGAACTGGGATTTAGATACAGGTCATTCTGAAGCCAAATCATAGCTCTCACTAAAATGTTACATATAGTTAATACTTCCATTAATCATTTTCTTTGTAAATCAGTACGTGGTTTTTAATTTTTCACATACAATGAGTTTTACTGAAAATTAACAATGACATTAAATATTTGGGTCTAATTATGTGGTATTAAAATCAATAAAATATAACATACTGGTCTTTTGGCATTTTGTTAACTAATATTCAATCCTTGTAACCTCATGATGTAGGAATTATTCTAAATGAGGGAAGCAAAGCTCAGAAGTTTGATGTCTAAGGTCATTCAGGTGTAAATAATGTGGGGACTAAAGTCTGAAGTCTGGCTTCTAGAACATAAGTCACTGACTCCAAAACTTATTTTTGCACTTACTTTCCAATAAGCCAGGGGTTCTTAATCTGGGTCCCTACATGGAATTGAGGAAGTCCGTGAACTTGGTTGAGGAAAAAAAAAATTGCGTGTTTATTTTCACTAGCTTCTAATTGAAATCTAGAATTGAAGAGAATTAAAAATTCTTGACATTTCAATGGATGCAACAAGAGAAGTGTTTTCATATCATATTACAGTTTTTGCAGATATCTTGAAATGTTGCTTACGCGCATTGCTCCTTATTATATGTAAAAAAAGTCTTGTTCAGTGCACTTGTAAAGAAACATTTATTACTAAATTAGAAATTTAAAAATACTTTTATAGCTATACTATAATTGGTTTTTTGTAGTCCTGTGTATTTCATATACTTAAAAACATTCTGAGAAGAGATTCGTAGGTTAATTGGACTACTGAAGAGGTCCATGGCATGAGGGAGGTTAATAACCACTTTACTACCAACTAAGTTGCTTTGGTAGGACTTCTCTAATCTGGGATTGATGAGTCCTCTGCAGCTGTGTTCAGAATCTTCTATTTGTGTGCATTTTTCTGGAGAGACCCCAGCTTAACTAGTTTATAACTGGAATCAGTGGGATAGGTAATAGTAATGATAATATAATAATAGTTGTGTTCTCATGAACTGTGCTCACTGTTGATATGTCAGGCCTGTTAAGTCTTTTTGCATGTATACATTTATATACATCAACTCAAACCTATCTATGAGGTAAGTAGCATTATTATCGCCATTTTAGAGATAAAGAAACTAAGGCAGAGAAAATGTAAGAAACTTGCCCAAGATCATACAGCTAGTGAATATTGAAGGTGGAATTAGAACTCTAAATTGTAGTATACTGCAATAGAAATCTATAGGCAGACAAGGAGTCCTATTTTATGTAATACTTAGATGTAACTTTTTAAAAACTTGGTCTTGCAGACAAAGGGCTATACTGACTTCAGTAGTTTTATTGTTTTTATCTCACCTCTGTTCTGAAGGAGACACATACCGTGTCTGTCTCTCTGGGAAGAGGTAAAAATGTTTGGATAATATACCAAATTGTCAAACATGTTCCAACATAAATTCAGTTACAAAAAATTCTGAAAGTTTGAAACAGCAATTTGCTGTGTTCTGGCTGCTAGCGAGTTATTTAAGTTTTTGAGCACCAAGGAGGCAGTTTGCAATCTTTTTGTGTTTTTATGGTTTGCCAGTATTTTATTCATTTTTCAGATCATTTTCCCCCTCCAGTATTTCCAGCTAATTATGTCTGCTCTAGTTGTTTGGCAATGTTTTAATTGGATTTCTGTCTCTATTTGAGTTTTTCCCTAAAAATGAATACTTATAACCACTTATTTAGGTAGCAGTGACTTTTATGCACCCTAGGATGCATACTGTCACATAATTTAAAAAAATTTTTTTTAATTATGGTAAAATACACATAACAAAATGTATCATCTTAACCATTTTTAATGTACAGTTCAGTGGTATTAAGTACATTTACATTGTTGTGCAACCATTGCCACCATCCATCTCCAGAAGCTTCATCTTGCAAAACTGAAGCTCTGTACACATTAAACAGTAAATCCCTCTTCCCCCAGATCTTACACAATTTTAAAAGTAATTTATCTGACTTCTAAAGTTTTCTGCTTTTTTAGGTGATAACGTTTTAAATTTTAGGTTAGCTTTAGAATCTGAAATAAGTGGGATATTTACCTAGATAATTTTTCATTAATTTTATATTTCGGTAATCATGGGAAGTTTTGTGCCTTTTACCTCAAGTACAGTACTCAGTTTTTTCCCATTAGCTTAAATAATCGCGTATTTATAAAAAGTTATTAGATATGACTTAGTTGAAATGATTTTTCAAAAATGACTGAAAAGAAGAAAGTGCCTTAACGAATTGTGAAATTATTGCCAAGAAGAATTATAAATAAGTGAATAGCTGAGTGATTTTTGAACAGTTTGATCTTGGAATATTTATTGGAGCTGGATACAGAATTTTAAAATGAATAAACATTTTCAAAGAAATATTTTCAAATATAATGGGCTGAAAATGAAGTAGAAATTATTTTCGAAGTGTGAAGAGTAGAATAAAATGCTCAGAAGTGAATATAAAGATGTAAAAGTACCTCATGGTGCTTCAAATTACAGTATGTGAAAAACCAGTAACTAGAAATATTGATATTCAACTATTTTCTATCAATTTGAGTTTGTTCAGGCTGTCTGTCAGCTCCATATTACTTCTCAGCTAATGGAAGTGATCGTTAGTACTAGACATGAACATTTGAAATCTGTAATTTTGGTCTCTCCCTAGGAGCTTAAAAAAATATTTAGACCCTGTAGGTAGAGATGGGGTCCGTGTCTATATTGCAGAGGAGTGGAAAGTAGAGGAAGTTAGGAAACGAATGCAGCTATCATTGTGAAGTCTTAAAATTTTTTTTTTTGAACTTCCACTTCGAATATCCTTAAGTGAAAATGGAAAGTGACTCTTTAGCTCTGATAGTGCTTGTAGGATTTTAATTTATTGTTCCTATAGTCTGTGTTTTGCTTAAGTTGTGTTTTCTTTAAAGTTTAATTCTTGAGGGAGGCTTCCAGTCTTGAAAACATTGTAAACTTTTGTGTTTTGCACTATGATTTTCTGTAAGGGTTTTGGAATCCTGGGTTCAAATGTTAGCTATGACCTGAGGCAAGTGACAACTTTTTTTGAGCCTCAACTTCCTCTCTGTAATTTGAGAATGATTATTCTGAGAGTTTAGGTTGTGTTCATGGTGGGTTTTTTTGTTTTCTTTTTTGTTTTGTTTGGCTGTGTTGGGTCTTTGTTGCTGCACGTGGGCTTTCTCTAGTGGCGGCCAGCCAGGGCTACTCTTCGTTGCAGTGCGCAGGCTTCTCATTGCAGTGGCTTCTCTAGTTGTGGAGCACGGGCTCTAGGTGCGTGGGCTTCAGTAGTTGTGGCTCATGGGCTCTGGAGCACAGGCTCAGTAGTTGCGGCGCATGGGCTTAGTTGCTCCACGGCATGTGGGATCTTCCCGGGCTAGAGATCGAACCCGTGTCCCCTGCATTGGCAGGCGGATTCTCAACCACTGCACCACCAGGGAAGCCCTGTGTTCATGGTGCTTATGTATTAAGCCTTGTTTGTAATACAGTCTAGGTAAAGCCTTGACAGACACTATCATTTGATCATCACAGCAAGTATTTCTGGGAAAGTTATTAAAACTACATGATAGTAGCACTATTAATTGCAAAAGCTACTGTGAGATAGCGCTGATTTAAGAGACGTATAACTTTGAGTTTGAATCCCAGCATTGTTATTGATTTGCTCTAAACCAAACAGGTAAATTACCTTACTTTAAATTTTTTATAGTTTGAGTATATTATCAATTGGGCAAATAAAACTTTTTTTTTTTTTTTGCGGTGTGCAGGCCTCTCACTGTTGTGGCCTCTCCCGCCGCGGAGCACAGGCTCCGGACGCGCAGGCCCAGTGACCATGGCCCGCAGTCCAAGCCGCTCCGCGGCATGTGGGATCCTCCCAGACTGGGGCACGAACCCGCGTCCCCTGCATCGGCAGGCGGACTCTCAACCACTGCGCCACCAGGGAAGCCCCCAAATAAAACTTTTAAAATGAGAATGAAGCTTGCAGACTGTTAAAATACAGACTCATTTATATGCAAGATTTAAAGAAATACAAATGATAAAGTACAAATCGGCACTTTATATTTGCTCCTGTGGAAAAAATATTTTTTCAAATGTATAAGTGTAAGTAAATGTAAGGAAAAGAAACTTGAATATCACATACTCATGTTTCCTCTCGTCTATTGCCTTGTCTGGACATTTGAACCAATCTTTAGTTGAGAAAATATCTCTGTATTTATAAACGACTGGCTCTAAATAAAAGACAGAGGAGTACTTTAGATGAATATTACTAGGAGTATGGTATGAACATAGGCATAGAGCCAAGGATGAGGAATTAAGTTTTGTTTGATTTATATATTATTGAGGGCATTTTCTCAGGGCAGAAAAGTCAGGAGTAATCCAGGGTTTGTATAGTGCATAGTTGGCCAGTATTTCATACCACTAGGTAGTGCAAACTACAAAATGGTAGAGTGACCATACCTCCCATTTTGTCCTGGACAGTCATAGTGTACACCTGTTTTCTGGAACAGATGTCGCACCCCATTTTATTCTCAAAAATGTCCTGGTTTGTATGATAATTTTTCAGAGGAGATCAGAGATTTACTGTGTGCTTGTTGGCTGGTTGTTGTTTTTCCATATCATTAACAAGGGAAGATAGTGTACTAAATTGGTACTAAAGTATTTGTTGTTGAATTGGCTATGGGAAATGTAAATTTATAGGATTTACAAAGATTTGCAGTTGAGCAAGCCAAGGGAAATAGGGTTATTCTATCGTTTTGAGTTGGAGGAAGGAAAAAAATAGGAGAGCAGTGATGGAGTAATAATAAGATACATGTATATGAAAGGTTGCCTAAAAGAATGGTTAAGAACATGGACTCTGGGGCCAGGCTGCCTGCTCAGGTTAGGCAACTTTCTAGTTGTATGACCTTGGGCAAGTTGTTTAACTTGTGTTTCTCAGTTTCCTTATCTGTAAATTGAAGATAATACTAATATATGAGATATTATAATTATTATCTATGGCAAAGGGTTGTTAAGAGGATTGACAGTCAATGTAAAGCGCTTAGTGTCTGGTACATAATAAACATAAGTGAGTTGCTGCTTTCACATATACTAATGAAAGATCTCATTTCAGTTTTCGTAACAAACGATTTGCTGACTTGGCTATACACACTAGGAATTAAAAGGTGCCCTTTTTTGAAAAGGATTATTTTGATATTTAGTACTGATATTTGAGGTTTGAGGTTTTTTGAGTTCATTTGTATAGTTAGCTATTGGCTTTATCAGATGACCAATTTGAAGTAAAATGACTTGGTATTTTGAGGACTATTTAAATGCTAAATATCTATTAATTGGGTTCTTAGTCTTTAACAATAAGGTGATCATGAATCTCATATGTAGAACTTTTTAGGAAGAAGTCTAATTTTGATTATATCTTCAGATCAATCCATGACTCCCCCAAAGGTTGTTGTTGTTGTTTTTTTGACTGCGTTGGGTCTTCATTGCGTTCGGGCTTTCTCTAGTTGCGGCGAGTGGGGGCTTCTCTTCATTGCGGTGCGCAGGCTTCTCATTGCGGTGGCTTCTCCTTGCGGAGCATGGGCTCTAGGCGCACAGGCTTCAGTAGTTGTGGCGCACGGGGTTAGTTGCTCCACAGCATGTGGTATCTTCCCGGACCAGGACTCGAACCTGTGTCCCCTGTATTGGCAGGTGGATTCTTAACTACAGTGCCACCAGGGAAGCCCTCCCCCAGAGTTTTAAGCACTCATCATCTGTCATCTGACTGAGGAAGTGGGTATTTGGGGAACTTGTCTTTTCCTCTGATATTAGAGGATCAGCAGTAATAGTTTTATTGATGAATAAACTGAAGATTTCCTTCCAGGTGTGGAGTAAGTGAATCCTGATTTTTGACAATTTGGCAAATGACTTAGGTTGGTCCAGTTACCTTGCTATTCAAAATGTGAGCCTCAGTAACTTCTTTACCCAGGGCTTGTTAGAATACAAACTTTCTAGCCCTATTCCTGAACTGCTAAATCAGGATCTGCATTTTATCAAGATTCCTAGATGATTCTTATGCACAGTAAAGTTTAAGAAACTGTCATATAGCATATAAATTTTATTATTGGTCTCCTGTATGCTAGTTACTGTTCAAGGTGCTAGAGAAGAGTAAACCGTAGACAAGGTCACTGCCATTGTGGAGCTTGCAGACAAAATAATTCAGGTTAGGATAAGTGCTTTGTAATAGGGGGTAAATTTTATTGCACAAATTACCATGGATCTTACCTTTTTTTTTTTTTTTTTCTAGCTGAAAATTAGCTGTACCATGGCCCTAAGATAGAAATCATTGCAGAGCTGAATTGACTTCTGCCCTGGGTACTCTAGTTCTTATCTGGTGTCTATTTTCTATATCCATTTCTTCTGTATTGTTAGACACTCTAGATGGAACTGGGGCCAGGGACTGTTTTACAGACTTGGTGAGGAGATTTGTAATATTCCTTAAATAGTATGTAACTTGTTGTCTTAAAAGTTTTCTCTAAGACAACTGTAGTATAGTGGCAGACTCTGCAGAGTGCCTAGGTTCAAATTCTGGCTCTGTCTTTATTAGCTCTGCAGCCTTGGGCAGATTACCTTTAGGTAAAGTAAGGTTTTCCTTATCTACAAAATGTGGATGATAGAATTTAAATGTAGTTGTTACGAAGATGAATTAAATGTTCCATAAATGTTAGTTATCCTTCTTCGTCAGAATGGGTGAAAAATTCCCATTTTTCATTTTTACTTTCTATAAAATGCCCCTAAGCATCTTCTGGTAGGATTCTGAAGTTTCATGCTGGATGAAATGACAGGTGTTTATTTTTTGGGGGGGGTGGGGGGCGGCTGTGCCTTGCAGCTTGTGGGATCTTAGTTCCCTGACCAGGGATTGAACCTGTGCCCCTTGCAGTGGAAGTGCGGAGTCATAACTACTGGACCGCCGGGGAATTCCACCCACTTTTTTTTTAAAGTACTTGTGGTGGTGTCCTCTCAGTATTGGAGATGTAAAAATTAAACCTGGATGATTGATCTGCCATGAGGCAAATAAGTTTAATCAATTTCTATACTTTATTTCTGTTTTTCAGCATTTGTAGGGTTAAGTGGCATGGGATTTCTGTTTCTGATAGTAAATAGGTAAGTAAAACAAACAGTTATATATGACCAAAGAGATGGTTTTGCCATATTTATGGTGACTTTTTCCTAACTCTTGGTTCTGTTACCTTAAAACTGCTCTCTTATGACCAGAAGATATCATTTTGCCAAGAAATTTATGTTTCTGCTTTTTCCTTTCATTTGTATCTTTCCCCAGATAGGAACTGGAATAAAATGGGTCAGTCATAAGGACTGCTTTTGGCTTATTCAATAATGGCATATATTGCCTAGAGATAGAGGTGTTGATCTGTTAGTTTTACGGACTGACAGTTTGAATATTTTTGTGGTGATTTGAGAGTATCTTTGTGCTTACATACTGCATATGTGTATGTTGGCAGATAGTTTCAGCATGCACTTGGACAATTTACATCCTTTAATAGATGTTTTATATAACTGTAGCCTCAAGGACTTACTTCTAGTTCTGTGGGAGAGATAAGGATTTTTTTTAATGAGATAAGGATTTTTATGGGCTTCTTTATTAAACTTAGTCAAAAGATGAGTCAAACATGGTTATCTAGAATTTAAATGAAAAATTAAGTCTTTGTTCTCATTAAACTGACTTGTCAGATTCATTATTGTGTCATTTTAAAGATTATTTGTTATACGAAAACATCAACGTTTTAATTTTTTTTCAATTAAAAATTTTATTTATTTATTTATTTTGGCTGTGCCGGGTCTTTGTTGCAGCACTCAGGATCTTTAGTTGTGGCATGTGTGCGTGACCTAGTTCCCTGACCAGGGATCGAACCCAGGCCCCCTGCATTGGAAGCTCGGAGTCTTACCCACTGGACTACCAGGAAGTCCCCACATCAGCTTTTTTTGATGGACATTTTCAGTTTCCAAATTTTCTTTATATTGAGTAATTCTATAAAGGACATTCTTGTGTATAAAGGTCTTAGGCTAATATTCTCTGAGGTAGCTCAAATAGTGAATGTCTTAAAAGTTTTTCACGTCAATATTGACATATTGCTTTACAAAGGTGTTATGACCTTATTTATTTGTTTGTTTGTTTACTTATTTGCCATGCCATGCGGCAAGCAGATCTTAGTTCCCAGACCAGGGATCGAACCTGTGCCCCCTCAGTGGAAGCATGAAGTCCTAACTGCTGGACCACCAGGGAATTCCCTCTCCACTTTTTTCTGTGCGTGTGCATTATTTCACAGACTTGAATCATTTCTATAAGATAGCAACTTGCTTTACTGTTTTTCCAAGTGTCTTCAAAATTTGAACATTTTCCATGTCTTCTATATCTTTTTCTCCATTTTTAAAAACTTTATTTTGAAATAATTATAGATTCACAAGAAGTTGTCCCCAGAATGTACAGGGTGGTACCGTGTACTTTTTGCCCAGGTCCCTCCAGTAGTAACACCTTGCTTAACCATAGTATGATGTAAAGACAAGCAAATTTACGTTGATACAGTCTGCAAAACTTATTCAGATCTCATCAGTTTTATATACAATCTGTTTTTTTGTTTGTTTGTTTGTTTGTTTTGCGGTATGCGGGCCTCTCACTGCTGTGGCCTCTCCCGTTGCGGAGCACAGGCTCCATACACGCAGGCTCAGCGGCCATGGCTCACGGGCCCAGCCGCGCCACGGCATGTGGGATCTTCCCGGACCGGGGCACGAACCCGTGTCCCCTGCATTGGCAGGTGGACTCTCAACCACTGCGCCACCAGGGAAGCCCATACAATCTGGTTTTAAGGCTCTAGGATATTCTGTATGTGGCTGGACTACAGTTACTGAACAAATCCTCACTCTCTTGTTGGTGTCTTGTTCTATTCGGGCTGCTATAACAATATCACAGATTAGGTAGCTTATGAACAACAGAAATTTATTTCTGGGAAGTCCAGGATCATGGTGCCAACAGATTTGGTATTTCGTGAGGGTTTTCTGGTTCATAGATAGTGCCTTTTCACTGTGTCCTCAGTGGTGGAAGGGACTAGGGAGGTCTGTGGAATCTCTTTTAGAAGAGCACTAATCTCATTCATTTTCATGACTTAAGCAACTCCCAAAAGCCTCACCTCCCAGTACTATGACATTGGGCATTAGGATTTCAACATATGAAGTTGGGAGTTACACAGATGTTCAAAACATAGCAGTTGAATGTTTCTAATTTTTCACTATTATAAAATTGTGATGAACATCTTTGTATTTATATTTTTGTATATCTTTCTTTTGAGCAAATCTGACAAGTAGAATTTCTGGACCAAAGAATATATAATTTTAAGGCTTTTGATAAACATTGCCAACTCTTAGCAAAGTTATATGAATTACAGCAGTGAGTTGTTTCTTTTTATACTTGTCAAAATGGCACTAAGTAGTTCAATAGGTAAAATTGACATTTAAAAAAATTTTTTTAATTTATTTTTATTTTTGGCTGCATTGGGTCTTAGTTGCAACGCACAGGCTTCTCTCCAGTTGTGGCGTGTGGGCTCAGTAGTTGTGGTGTGTGGGGTCTCTAGTTGTGGTACGTGGGCTTAGGTGCCCTGCAGCACGTGGGATCTTAGTTCCCCGACCAGGGATCAAACCCGTGTCCCCTGCATTGGAAGGCGGATTCTTAACCACTGGACCACGAGGGAAGTCCCGGTAAAATTGACTTTTTTTGGCGGCAGGGGAGGGGGGGCCCATGCTGCACAGCATGCGGGATCTTAGTTCCATGACCAGGATTGAACCTGTGCCTCCTGCAGTGGAAGTGTGGAGTCCTAACCACTGGACACCAGGAAATTCCCTAAAATTGACATTTTGCAATTAATTATTCATGCTTCTTTTTGTACCTTTTCCCTGTTTGGCAGATCTCTCACTAGTTTGCAGTTCTTTTTTTTTTTTCTTCTTTTTTTTTGCCTGCATTGTGTCTTTGTCGCTGCGGGCGGGCTTGCTCCAGTTGGAGAAATGGCTACTCTTCATTGTGGTGTGCGGGCCTCTCGTTGCGGTGGCTTCTTGTTGTGGAGCACGGGCTCTAGATGCACGGGCTTCAGTAGTTGCAGCACGCGGGCTCAGTAGTTGTGGCACACAGGCCCTAGAGTGTGTGGGCTTCAGTAGTTGTGGGGTGGTGTGGGCTCATTACTTGTGGCGCTAGGGTGCGTGGGCTTCACTAGTTGTGGCTCGCGGGCTCTAGAGCGCCGGCTCAGTTGTTGTGGCTGGTGGGCTTAGTTGCTCCGTGGCATGAGGGATCTTCCTGGACCAGGGCTCAAACCCGTGTCCCCAGCATTGGCAGGCGGATTCTTAACCACTGCACCACCAGGGAAGTCCCCAGTTCTATTGGTAATAGTAACCTTCCAGACGTTTTCTGTTTTTACATACCAATATGTTTATCTGTACAATGATTTTGTTTGTTAATATGAATAAAAACCAAAATGCTTATTGTTTTGCAACTTGAATTTTTTCATTGAATAATATACCTTGGAGCACTTTCCACATTAGTGTATGTAGGCCTTTTTTTTTAAACTTTTATAGTATTCTATGTTATGAAATATACTACATTTTATTTAACCATTTGTCTATAGATGGATATTTAGGTTTTTTTCAATCTTTCACTAATGGGGTCAGGGCTGCAATATACATTCTTATATATGTCTTCTTCTGTACATTAATGGCTTTTAGAGTGTATACTCTTAACTAGTCTGGAGAAAAATATAAATATGCCCAGGAGTACTGCTCGTCTATATGCCATAGACCTCACACTTTGATTATTCTTGGCACCATTAGCAAGGGAGACATCAGATTTATGGGTAGTATGCTGCTGAAAGGCATCTAGTTAATTATTTTGAGTCATTATTAAATGCTCAGTGAAATAGTACATCCCATCAGTAAGTAAAAGGTAAGTTTTTTTAAATCATAATTCCCCAATATTGGGTATTTATTTATAAATTAAGTATATGTGGCATAATATATCTTGTATGTTAAATATTAGCCTTAATCTCTTTGTCATATTTGGGACCTCCCAATTCTTCAGTAGCTTTCTACATTTGCAGAAATGCCCATATTATGAGTTAGGCCTCTCCAGTGAACATACTAGTCAAAACTCAAATTCCCAGATTCTTTTGTATCTGGGTGGATGCAGGCATGTTACCTAAGAGCCACTAGTCAGACCACACCTACAGATGTCTTCTATTTGAAAATATACAATGTAGGGAAATGAGGGTTCTATTCATAACTTCCATTTTATAGACAGAAGTGGCAGTAGAGGTGGTCAGCTTAAAGTGGAGTTAATACAAGGTTGAATTCCTAATGGAGAAGTGGCATTGGTGCTGGTAATAATAAAAGTTGTAATGGATTTGAATTTTGGCATTTACTGCTTGGTGGTGGCAGGGTTAGTGATTTCCTCATCAGGGCACTTCCGGAACATTATTTTGAGTGATGTTACCTTTGCATCTGTTTTTTTTTTTCAGCCCTTCCAGTGACAGTGACACTATCTTTTTTTTTTGTTTTGTTTTTTTTGTTTAAAGAAGATGTTGGGGGTAGGAGTTTATTTATTTATTTATTTTTGCTGTGTTGGGTCTTCGTTTCTGTGCGAGGGCTTTCTCTAGTTGTGGCAAGCGGGGGCCACTCTTCATCGCGGTGTGCGGGCCTCTCACTATCGCGGCCTCTCTTGTTGCGGAGCACAGGCTCCAGACGCGCAGGCTCAGTAGTTGTGGCTCACGGGCCTAGTTGCTCCGTGGCATGTGGGATCCTCCCAGACCAGGGCTCGAACCCATGTCCCCTGCATTAGCAGGCAGATTCTCAGCCACTGCGCCACCAGGGAAGCCCGACACTATCTTTTAATAAATTACCTTTCTGTTTAATTTAGCCAGAGTGGATTCTGAATTCTAACTGATAAGCATGCACTGTTCACATGTCTACATAGGGGCAAATGTAAAGTTTACTTGCATTCTAAATTGCTACCTAGGGACTTCCCTGGTGGTCCAGTGGCTAAGGCTCCGCTCTCCAATGCAGAGGGCCCAGGTTTGATCCCTGATCAGGGAACTAGATGCCACATGCATGCTGCAACTAAGAGTTTGCATGCCGCAACTAATGTTCCTGCATGCCGCGAAGAAGATCCCGGGTGCCACAACTAAGACCCGGTGCAGCCAAATAAATAAATAAATATTAAAAAAAAAAAAGAAGAAGAAAGAAAAGAAAGAAAAAACTGGTACCTAGAGGTGTTTTTGATTGTTTGTTTGTTTTGCCACATCATGAGGCTTTCAGGATCCCAGTTTCCCGACCAGGGATTGAACCCCTACCCCCTGCAGTGGAAGCGTGGAGACCCAATCACTGGACCGCCAAGGAATTACATACCTAGAGGTTTTTAAATAATACCTGGGTACCTGTCCTGGTGGGACTACCTGGTGGTGCTATAAGAAAATTGGTTGTTTATTCCCTGAGCTAATTAATGATATGAAGTAGTTGTGAATTAACATCTCTAAGCAAAGATGTTGCTTTGGTTATTCATCTTTGGTGCTACTTCAAAGATGCTTTTGCTCCCTTGCTACGTTTGACATTTTGTTATTGGTTTTGATGTTTATTGTAAAAGCTTTTAGCAGCCCTGAAATCAAAAAGCCAAGAACCACTCCAATGTAAGGCTTCCATTTTAAACAGGCACATGAAAACAAGGAAGATTGTATCAACTCTGATTTTCTAGCACATCAGAAGGGTAAATACAGTAGCTAAACATTAGTTGGGTTCTTTTGTTTGTTTTCTTTTGCACCTATGCCTCTACTGTTCCATTCAAATAGACAGTTGAAGGTCTACTCTTGGCCTGGTTTATATTAATAGCTGAAATAGAAGAGGAAGACCCAGTTTCTACCTTTTCTTCATTGAGCCCACTGCCTTGTTGCAAAGAACACTTACTTAAATAAACTATTATAGTGATAACAAAATAGAAGTATGTACAAATAACAAGAGGGAAGGAGGAAGTAGTGACCAACACACATGAAGTTAGGTGTCCAAAGTGTGCAGAAACTATAAGGAGTTTTGGTAGAATAGGCATTATATATATATATATATATACACACACACACGTATATTTTTTTAAAACTTGCTTGTTTACTTTTTTTCCTAATGAAGGTTTTATTTATTTATTTATTATTTTGTTTGGCGGTGTTGGGTCTTTGTTGCTGCACGCGGGCTTTCTCTAGTTGTGGTGAACAGGGGCTACTCTTCACTGTGGTGTGCGGGCTTCTCATTGCTGGGGCTTCTCTTGTTGCGGAGCACAGGCTCTAGGCGCGCCAGCTTCAGTAGTGGTGGCTTGCGAGCTCCAGAGCTCAGGCTCAGTAGTTGTGACTCACGGGCTTAGTTACTCCGAGGCATGTGGGATCTTCCCAGACCAGAGCTTGAACCCACGTCCTCTGCATTGGCAGGTGGATTCTTAACCACTGCGCCACCAGGGAAGTCCCATTATATTTTTTAAAATAAGGAAACTGGGGTCAGTGATTGCACAGTTACTGAGTGGAAGAGTAAACTTGATCTTTGTCTGTTATACCATAGTTGCCTCTCAATTGTTGGAATATCTCTTCAATTTTGCTTTTTAAAAAACATTAATTTATTATTTATTTATTTTGGGCTGCATTGGGCCTTTGTTGCTGCACGCGGGCTTTCTCTAGTTGCAGTGAGCAGGAGCCACTCTTCGTTGCGGTGCGCAGCCCTCTCACTGCGGTAACCTCTCCCGCTGCGGAGCATGGCCCCAGGCGCCCGTGTGTCAGCAGTTGTGGTTCGTGGGCCTCAGCAGTTGTGGCTCGCAGGCTCTAGAGCACAGGCTTAGCAGCTGTGGTGCACAGGCTTAGTTGCTCTGCGGCATGTGGGATCCTCCTGGACCAGGGCTTGAACCTGTGTCCCCTGCATTGGCAGGCGGATTCCCAACCACTGCGCCACCAGGGAAGTCCCCAATTTAGCTTTCTTAAGACAGTATTGGTACTTTTAAAGAAATATGAATTTGAGATTTTGGAAAACAACTGGGAAGTTGGTTAATTTTAAAAAATTCTGTTTTAAGCAGAGCTTTAAGCTGGTAAGAAAGCAAGTGAAATCTTAAGACCAAAAAAATCAGTAAATACTAATCCAGAGAGAGAAGCAGGTGTTAAACCTAGGGCCTGCCCCTAATGCATCTGTTGGTCCTTAGTGGCCCAGAGCTTAGATTTTAATTGCAGTGCTTAGAGACAGGACAAAAGATAAACTAGGGGAAAAAACAGCTTTCTCAGAGAAAAGGAAAACTTGTCAGCTTTAACCTTGGCTCTGGGTTGGTGGAAGGAGGGGTCTTATTCTAACCACAAATCCTCTTTGATGCAAAGTAGGGCTAAAATTCCCTGCTTGTTCTCCAGAAACCCACGTTGAAAATTTTAAGTGATACCAGATTGGTAGTCTTACTGTGCCGTCATCCAGCAGAAAGAAGACAAATCCTCTGGGCTTCCCTGGTGGCGCAGTGTTTAGGAATCCGCCTGCCAATGCAGGGAACACGGGTTCGAGCCCTGGTCTGGTAAGATCCCACATACCGCGGAGCGACTAAGCCTGTGTGCCACAACTACTGAGCCTGTGTGCCTAGAGCCTGTGCTCCACAACAAGAGAAGACACCTCAATGAGAAGCCACCTCAATGAGAAGCCCGCGCGCCGCAACTAGAGAAAGCCTGAAGGCAGCAACAAAGACCCAACGCAGCCAAAAATTAATTAATTAATTAATTAATTAAAAAAAAGAAAATACACTTTCAGGACAAATGAAATAATGCATTGTAACATAAGGCAGAATGTGGTTTTTGACTTGGGAAAAAATTTCCACTTATAGAATCATTCAGACTCTCTATCACAGCTTAGATGGCAATAAAAATTATGTACTGTGGAAAATTGCTGTAGATAACTCAAAAATTTGTTCTAGGTACTCAAACACAAACTAACATCAAAGGTATGTGAATAGTTTTAATAAATTTTACAATACTTGCAAGTAGGTTGGGGTAAAGCAGTATTTCTATATTAATAGTATTTTATAAAAATATGTTTTTATTGTATAGGTAGCTAAATTTTACATATAAACATTTCAAGTTCATCTGCTTAAAAAGGTTTATATTTTCAAGTTGAGCCAAAAACTTTAAAATATTGTTTATTTAATATTTATTATTAATTACATAATATTTTTGGGGATTTTCTTCACATTTAAGTAATGGAAAAGTTTTGTCTAAATTTATAATTTTAATGCACTGAATTTTGTTTTTTTTTTTTTTTTTTCTTTTTGCGGTACGCGGGCCTCTCACTGTTGTGGCCTCTCCTGCTGCGGAGCACAGGCTCCGGACGCGCAGGCTCAGCGGCCATGGCTTACGGGCCTAGCCGCTCTGTGGCATGTGGGATCTTCCTGGACCGGGGCACAAACCCGTGTCCCCTGCATCGGCAGGCGGACTCTCAACCACTGTGCCACCAGGGAAGCCCGGCACTGACTTTTAAAATTAACAAATGGATCCTTTTAATATTTAGCAGGTAACATCTAAAGGAACTGGCTTAAATCCTAATGCCAAAGTATGGCAAGAAATACCTCCAGGAAATACTGATGCCACTCCAGTAACTCATGGAACTGAAAGCTCTTGGCATGAAACAGCAGCCACATCAGGGTCTCATCCTGAGGGTAAGTCGTAAATATTTCATCAGATTGAATCACATTTTGGTTAAACATACGTCCAAACCAGTTTATAGAACTTTTAATACATTCTTTGATTATTTGGTAAAATATATTTGTAAATGTTTAACATGTAGTTTGTATACCATTCTCGTTTATTTCCAGTACGAATGGATTGTCACTAATTTCAGACAGTAGCTGTATCTTTGGGTTCAGCATTTAACCCATGTACAATATGGTATTTTTAAATTAGTTTTGATCTACCATCATTGCCAATGCTACTTACTGTTTGATCTTAGGCAAATGACTTAACCTCTCCATGCTTGCTGCCTTCATCTGTAAAACATTAACAATAGCAATTAATTTTGGCATTGGTTTTTCTGAGAATTAAGTGAATAAAATACATGAAGCTGTCTTATACATAGATAGTACTATGTAAGTTTAAGCTATTGTTAATCATTTTAGCTTATCCATAATGGTCAAACTTACCTCCTTTGGACTCTTACTTAAAATCTCGTGGATATTTTCCCAATTGCTAGAATTCTTTAATATCTTTTTGTGCCCAGAGTGCCTAAAGATAGGATTTTAGAGAATTACTATTCACTTCTAGTATGTTTTCTTTAATACAGGTAATAGAGAACCTGCAGATGATATGTGTAAGGAGTATGAAATAATGTATTCATCTTGTGAAACCACAAGAACTACTACAGGCATTGAGGAATCAACTGATGGAATGATTTTGGGACCAGAAGATCTGAGTTACCAAATATATGATGTTTCTGGTAAACTTTATGGTTTTATTGGTAAAATGAGAATGCAGTATGCTAGTCTTTTTCCCCCTCCAGTCTGTTTATCATTATTCTAGTAAACATGGCATTAATTGGTCTATTTTATTATTTGAAAAGAGGTTTATGTTAATGAAATATTAGGTGACTTTTATAAATACTGTTTTCAAATGGCCAAACATGAACATTGTAATTTAAAAAGAATGTTTATTTTAAAGGTCTTATTAAAGGAAAGTGTGAAATTAAAGATGAAAGGAAAAAATAGTCAATATAGTTAAAAAAGAGACCTAAATTACAATCTTTCAGAGTTCAAGTTTCTTGATCTATTAGTTGGGATCAACGCAAGTTCTGTCAATTTTCCCATCACTTTTGTCAGTGTGAAATGCATTTATAAATGTGAGATTGCAGGGATTAATTTTGAGAAAAAGGTTGTGTTATATCATAGTTCTACTACAGTTCAACTTGTGAGATATGTTTTTTTTCACATTCATTTAATTAGCATGGATTACTAATTGCTTGGACTTAAAATGGATGAAATTTAAAAGAAACTAAAGATAGACTATAGAACCTGATTACCTAACTTTATTTTTCTAAGTTCTAAAGGGTCTCTTTGGAAAATAAGTATAATAGGGAGTAGGCATTTCTGTCACTGCTTAGTTCCCTGGCATTAGTCAAGGTTTATAAACCTTTGTTCTCAGTTTATTTATTATACATATCTGGATTCGATTTCTAAGGTCAGTCAGCCTGTAAGTTGATTTCTGAAGTAGAATGGGGTGGTATTTCCATATAATAATTTAAGGTGGTTAGGTTTTGCTCCCTCCTTGTTATAATATACCTATCCACTGGCTACTTTGAACTTATAGTTGGTTTTAGTGAATTGGCAACCAGTTGGTATTTTAAAAAGTTTGCTGTAATAACACTGAAAGCTTAAATGAAGTTATTCATTTAGCCAGCATTTGGGTGGATGAATTTTGTATTAGAAGGGTTGCATATACTACATAGGAATAGAATGCTTCTTTCTTCATTTTTAATGAAATTAATTTAATATCTAATATCATTTTGAATCTTGAGTAGTAAGACAAAGTAGTGGTAAAATCATGCACAAAATTTATCTTTACAGGAAAATATAGTGCTCTAAAATTAAGCAATGAAAAGAGTATTAAGAGATAGAAGTGGGTTTTTTTAAATTGAAATATAGTTGATTTACAATGTGTTAATTTCTGCTGTACAGCAAAGGGATTCAGTAATAAACACACACACACACACACACACACACGTTCTTTTTTATATTCTTTTCCATTATGTTTTATCACAGAATATTGAATATAGTTCCCTGTGCTATACAGTAGGACCTTATTTGTCCATTCTTTGTATAATAGTTTGCATCTACTAACCCCAAACTCTCAATCCATCCCTCCCCTACCCCACCTCCCCCTTGGCAACAAGTCTGTTAAGAGATAGAAGTTTAAGGAGTGTGACTAACATCAGATTTACTACCGATAGTACACATGTGGAGCCATATATATATCCCACTTTGTGTAGTTCCTGTCTTCAAATTTAGATTACTGTTACTTTGGTTTATGTATATAAATTTATTTATTTTTATTTGTTTTTTTGGCTGCGTTGGGTCTTCGTTGCTGTGTGTGAGCTTTCTCTAGTTGCAGCACGTGGGCTTCTCACTGCAGTGGCTTCTCTCGTTGCAGAGCACAGGTTCTAGGCGCACAGGCTTCAGTAGTTGTGTCTCACGGGCTCAGTAGTTGTGGCTTGAGGGCTCAGTAGTTGTGGCTTGTGGGCTCAGTAGTTGTGGCTCACGGGCTCTAAAGCACAGGCTCAGTTGTGGTGCACAGGCTTAGTTGCCCCACGGCATGTGGGATCTTCCCGGACCAGGGCTCAAACCCGTGTTCCCTGCATTGGCAGGCGGATTCTTAACCACTGCGCCACCAGGGAAGCCCCTAGATTACTATTACTTTTTTTTTTTTTTTTTTTTTTTTTGCGGTACGCGGGCCTCTCACTGTTGTGGCCTCTCCCGTTGCGGAGCACAGGCTCCAGACGCACAGGCTCAGCGGCCATGGCTCACGGGCCCAGCCGCTCCGCGGCATGTGGGATCTTCCCGGACCGAGGCACGAACCTGTGTCCCTGCATCGGCAGGCAGACTCCCAACCACTGTGCCACCAGGGAAGCCCCACTATTACTTTTGTTCTTTGAGTTTTCATTAAAGGAATAAGTAGTTATCACATTTTTTTTAAGTATTTAGGGTAATGTTTTACAGTATGGTATCCAAGTGCTTTTAGTATTACCGATGATTTGTTAATTACTTGATAAAATATGTAATTTAAAAACTGATATGAGGGCTTCCCTGGTGGCGCAGTGGTTGAGATCCGCCTGCCGATGCAGGGGACACGGGTTCGTGCCTCGGTCCGGGAAGATCCCACATGCTGCGGAGCAGCTGGGCCCGTGAGCCATGGCCGCTGAGCCTGTGCGTCCGGAGCCTGTGCTCCGCAACGGGAGAGGCTACAACAGTGAGAGGCCCGCGTACCGCAAAAAAACAAAAACTGATATGAAATCTGTCTAAAGAAAGAAGAATATATAGGTTAAAAGGTAGACCTTGTGTATCTGAATTCTCAAAAGAATAAAAATACAGTTTCTGGTGATTTTAATTTGATTTTAATTTGCATACTTTGTGGCTTACTCTGAAAACAATATGTAAAGTTTACTACCTATGGTAATTAGGTATTAACTTTTCCCCTCTTGTTTTCTACCATCAGGAGAAAGCAACTCAGCAATTTCTACAGAAGAACTAAAAGAGTGTTTGAAGAAACAATTAGAATTCTGTTTCTCACGGTACACTATCATTTTTTAATTGACCTTTTTCCTTTTTGAATTGTTTGATTAGTAGATGTGAAATACCTATGAATAGAATGGAAAAGTGATTTTAATTTCCCTTGGTGATGTATTTTGGTATCATTCTTCAGTATATTTCTTAACTAGATTTAAAGATGTGGTCTCCAGTTGGTTATGTAAAGGGTCTAGTCCCAGTATAAAGATAATGAAATTTCTCTTGGATATTTTTCCTATAATCATTTTCATTTTTAGGGTTCTCTTTATGTTTTTAGTAGTTTGCTCTTGTAATCTTTTTTTTTTTTTTTTTTTTTTGGTACGCGGGCCTCTCACTGTTGTGGCCTCTCCCGTTGCGGAGCACAGGCTCCGGACGCGCAGGCTCAGTGGCCATGGCTCACGGGCCCAGCCGCTCCGCGGCATGTGGGATCTTCCCGGACCGGGGCATAAACCCGTATTCCCTGCATTGGCAGGCGGACTCTCAACCACTGCGCCACCAGGGAAGCCCTGCTCTTGTAATTTTTGAGCATAGAGTTATTTTTAATAAGATATGTGGATGGGTATAGAATTTATATTACCTGTTTCTTCTATTAAATAAAGAGTTCCTTCAGGTAAACATTTCAAGGTATCTTATTTACAGATAAGAGTTAAGAATTATTTAGGTATATTTATAGCTTAGATGTATAAACCTTCAGTATATAGAACTACCCCTTCCAAAATAAACAGAAGTTTGGATATGCGTGCAAATGTAATGCCTTCTGTTTTTCGGAGGAGGACCAGTAAACCAGTTTTTTAAGGTAGAAACCTGGATTTTATCATAGACTTCTTTATTTCCTTACATATAATCCAGTCTTGGCTCAGTTTTAATTGATTTTTCATCCTGAATATCTCCCTTTTCTTCTCCACCTTTTTCTTCTTTGCCTTTATAGTTTAGTACAGGCCCTAGTTTTATGAAAACAAGACCCTTCTAGTCAGTTGTGCCTATGATGCAATTCATTTTGTCTCCCATACTTGTCATAGTTATTTTAAAATCTTTGCCTACTAACTGGATCATTTGTATGTCTGGTTATATTTCTGAGGTTTTTTTCCTCTGGATTGTCACAATTTCCTGGCTTTTTGCATGTCTTATAAATTTTGATTATAATTTGGACACTACATATGCTGGGCACTACATATAAAAGAAACTAGAAAGCTGCAGTGCCATAATTTTTCTCTCTAGACAAGGTTTGAGCTTTCTTCTGGTAAGCAGAAGCAGATTGATTTCTTCAATCCAGTTAAGGATTGAGCTGAGTCAGGGCTGAGCAGCCACTTTAATTAGACTCAATCGACCTCTGACTTATCTCTGTTCCTTAGGCAGGACCTTCTTAGGCTTTTGATTTAGAAGTTGGCAGTTTTCTGTTACCTCAGTCGTGAAACACCAAGGGAAATTTTGTTCTGTTCTTCAGAGGTTTGAGATGAGCTCTTTAGCCTTTTACCCTGTACAGCTTCAAAATCTGGCAAATGTCTTGTCAGGGAGACCTGTCTTAGGTTTGATGCAAGGTTCCTTCTTCTACTGGGACTTCCACAAGACCACGAAGATTTTACTCTGCTTTTTCAGCCTTCCATCTTTCAGGGTCCCAGCCTTCCATCTTCCTCCTTAGAATGCAGTAAATGTCATATGGAGGAAAATCAGCTGTGTATTGGGGGCTCCTTTAGTTTCCAATTCATAATACCAGTCTTGTGCAACTGCCTAAAATAAAGCTCTACTAGTTTCTTTGTGGTCCAGGATTTGCAGATATCCTTGGAAAAGAAAGATTATCTTTCTGGAATTTCATTTTGTCCTTGTAGCTTCTACAGTTTTTATCTCCAAAAACATGATATTTCTGTAATCTGTCCAAGCTTTTTTAGTTGTTGCAGCATGAGCTCTGGCTTATCATGATCTATCACATCCTACTCAGAACTACGATACAGTTCAAACCAGCCGGGCGGTTGCCATTTGTAGCTCAGTAAAATTGCCACTAAGACATATTAGGTATTAGTCATGAACATATTAGGTATTAGTCATAATCCTCAATGTTATATATCTATTAATTTGACTTACTTCTGACAAGGTAGTTTCTTTAAGGGTGTGTCATACTGTTTTGTAAGGAGAGACTGGCTGAAAGTCTGAGTTGATTTAGGCTACAGCCTTTTAGTTGTGCAAATATTATGTTTATAGTTGTCTTATTTTCAAGTTCTTAAAGAATATCTGGTTGATTAGTATGTTCCTTTTTTTTTTAATAAATAAATTATTTTATTTTGGGGTCTTCCTTGCTGTGCGCAGGCTTTCTCTAGTTGCGGCGAGCGGGGGCTACTCTTTGTTGCAGTGTGCAGGCTTCTCATTGCGGTGGCTTCTCTTATTGCGGAGCACGGGCTCTAGGCACCCAGGCTTCAGTAGTTGTGGCACGCGGACTCAGTAGTTGTGGTTTGTGGGTTCCAGAGTGCAGGCTCAGTAGTTGTGGCACATGGGCTTAGTTGCTCCGCGGCATGTAGGATCTTCCCGAATCAGGGCTCGAACCGTGATCCCTGCATTAGCAGGGGGATTCTTAACCACTGCGCCACCAAGGAAGCCCTGAGAAGGTGGCTTTTAAGCAAAGATTTCTAGCTGTTTATAACCAGACTGCTTCAAAGGTTTGATGTAAATAACAAGATATGAATTTGATTCTCCTTCAGTTTGTTGAACAAGATTTTATGTGTAAGATAGAGCATTTGTATCTTCTTTTTTAAAAAATGTATCTTAATCTTTTGCCTTAATTTAAAATGTTTTATATTTATTATTTTAACTTTATTATTTAAATTTAAATAAAAAGTCAAACATACCTATTAAAAAATGCAAACATTAAGAAACTAAAAATCCTCCATGATCCAGCTCATGGTTTACATTACAATTTTCTCCATATGCATATTCTAACGTCAGTGATAAGGTATTTATAAGACGGAACAAAACTGTATGTAATATTTTGTAATATACTTTAATATTAAGCCTCTTTCCACATCAGTATAATTTCATAAAATTCCTTGTTCAAAACTGTTGGGCCCAATGTATTTGGGGATTCAGAAACTTTCCAGAAGTTGTTAGAATATATCTGTTGTATATTACGTATTTTCATAGTTCACTGTGTTATTTCTGATAGCATAATTTTGTTTTCCTAGGTTTAGTGACAAAAGTGAATAAGGCATCTCTTTTCTTTAGGTGCTTTTTAAGGCTTGTTTGTTTTATAGGACTGTTGCTTCTCTTATTCCTTTCAGAGAAAATTTGTCAAAGGATCTTTACCTGATATCTCAAATGGACAGTGATCAGTTCATCCCAATTTGGACAGTTGCCAACATGGAAGAAATAAAAAAGCTGACCACAGACCCTGACCTAATTCTTGAAGTGTTGAGATGTATGTAAATCGTACCTTTTAGCTTACTTTTAAAATCAAAGATTAAATATTCTTTTGACTTCTGATCATGCAGGAAATTGTTTTTAACTCCATATTTTTTGCTATTCTGTGCTAATTATCTATTTTTACTGACTGTTACATATATAGCTTGTATATCAGTTCTGTACCTTGGTTGTTCATCTTGATACTCATTTACTCAAGTATAAGCAATTAAACCTCTGTTTTCTGGGCTATTAGAAAGCTATATGTGTCATTATCACACCCTGTAAAGCAATCTATTTCAAACTTTTGGACATAAGTAAACTTTATATCACAACCCAATACACACATACACTACATACACACAACTGAAATGTTAATAGTAGATTAATACTAAATGCTTGAAATGAGTTCATTTCTTTTATTATAAAATTGTTTTCACAACCTATTAAAAGAGTTGCGACCTGCAGTTTGACAAACACTGCTCTAAAGTTTGGTAAAGAATTTATATTTTAGATTGAGGCTTAAGAATTTTTAGTGGTGTTTGTGTCTTATATCAGCATTTCTTGGTAACCTCTCTTATACAGGTTTTGTTAACTCCTTGAGTAAAGGTGGATCTTCACTTTTTTTTTGAAATTTGTTGAAATGTTTGAAAGTTAAATAAAGCAAGTCCAGTGGAGTAGGGATTTCCATTGTCAGAGGCATAAAAACATTTATGAAATCTTTGATCAGTTTGTACAGGTCAAACCAGTCTTGATCTGGTTTGACCAGATCTTAAAATGACCCAGTCTTGTCAACATTTAAAGAATTTGCCAAGAGACAGAATCTCCTACCTCCAAGGGCTGAAACCTAGCACTTATACACAGGCCTTCTTCCTTAACAACTACTTTTATTCTCTCTACTTACCTGCACAGGAAGATGTGACATATTATCCTTTGAAGGGACTAGAAATAAAAGTTTTGGCTTGTGGTACTACCTTCATTCTATATTAACTCAAAACCAGCATCTGAAAGAAAGATTGTAATCATTTATATATAATTCTCAGACTTTAATTTTAAGGAGAATTTTTTCACATATCAAAGCTCATTACATTCCCCAGAGTAGTGTTTGGCTAATGCAGTACATTGATTTTACTTGAAATAAAGAATTTGGTAATTGTATACAGGGAAGTGCCCTATGAGATATAAATATTGTATACTCCTTAAAGGCTTCTTTTCAACTCCAACACTGCCACGTCACAAAATAAGTACTCTGAGTATTTGTGCAATGAGTAACATTGGACAATGTTCTTTGCATATCAATCTCAAGATATTTTATTGTAACTGTAATCTTTGATTCTACAACTTAATTTTTTTTAAATGTTAGCCTCTGCTAATTTATTCAGTTGGAAATTGAAATGAATAGTTTTTTAGTGGAATTATTAATATCACTATTTTTACACTTTTGAATGAAACTTCTTTAAAATTTCAGCCTCTCCCATGGTGCAAGTTGATGAGAAGGGCGAGAAAGTGAGACCAAGTCATAAGCGTTGTATTGTAATTCTTAGAGAGATTCCTGAAACAACACCAGTAGAGGTAAATCATTAGCATTGTTAAAGCTAAATATTCTTAACTGTTTATTTTATTTTTCAGTAATTTTTAATAGATTTATTTATTTTTGTTTATTTTTTTGGCTGCATTGGGTCTTTGTTGCTGCGTGCGGGCTTTCTCTGGTTGCGGCGAGCGGGGGCTACTTTTCGTTTTGGTGCATGTGCTTCTCATTGTGGTGGCTTCTCTTATTGTGGA
Organism: Hyperoodon ampullatus; assembly: GCF_949752795.1. NCBI lineage: Eukaryota > Metazoa > Chordata > Mammalia > Artiodactyla > Ziphiidae > Hyperoodon > Hyperoodon ampullatus. Next base: position 56,182,742 of record NC_136924.1, read on the forward strand.
GCACAGGCTCTAGACGTGCAGGCTTCAGTAGTTGTGGCACACGGGCTTAGTTGCTCTGCAGCATGTGGGATCTTCCCGGACCAGGGCTCGAACCCATGTCCCCTGCAATGGCAGGCAGATTCTTAACCACTGTGCCACCAGGGAAGTCCCTCTGAGTTTTGATAATCATCTTTTTCTAAATCCATGTATTTTTTTGAATTTTAGTTTTTAATTAAATCAGTTACGAAAAACACGATATCTGTGCACAGTTCATGTCTGTGACTGTTGTAGACAGAGCATTTGGATTAAATGAAAATGCGTAAAAATACTTAGCACCTAGAAAATGTTAATGTAGGACAGTCCCCCCACCCACCCCCACCTTTTTTTTTGGACAATGACAGGACTGGAAAGATTTTACTCTTAAGCAGAATTTAGCTTGCCACTAGGATTGAAATAATACTTCAGTTTTGCTGATTATAAAATAAGCTTCCATCCCTAAATCATGCACAAAATTTGCACTATAACTATGCATGTTCTTGTTTCAGAGTATAATTCTACTGAACAGAAAAATGGGCAGAAGGCATAAACAGTTACTAAGTAAAGAAATAGAAAAGACCAAAAGACATGAAGAGGAAAAAAAATGCCCATTTTTGATATATTTTTAGAGTTAACTGAAGATTTTCTTTTTTAGGAAGTAAAAGCTTTGTTTAAAAATGAAAACTGCCCCAAGGTGATAAGCTGTGAATTTGCACACAATAGCAACTGGTATATCACTTTCCAGTCAGACACAGATGCACAGCAGGTGAGAAGAAAACTTTTCTTCTGATTTCAAGTCCTGGTGATAAAAGAAGTAGTGTATATTTTAACTGAGAAAAATGTGTGCTTACAGTAATGTTTGTAAAGACTTTGGAGAACCTTACTCACCTTTTTGGTTTTGCTTATTAATTGGTTTCCTTTTTGATGATCTTCTTAAAGCTTTTTCTGTTTCAATTTAAGAACAGTTTGTTTCCTATCAGTAAAAAAATTAACACAATTTTTAAATTAACATGGGGATCAGAGACCATGTACTCAGTAGTTAGTATTTCTGTTACATAGTAGGCCCGCAATATATATAACTTCTGTTCTGATTCTTGGTATTTTGACATAATGATTTTACTCTTAATTGTTATCATGGCCTATTTAAAGATAAGAAAAGTAATATTTCTTTGAAACAAAAATTTATATAATAGCATTTTAAAACCTCTTACTGATTTTTTTTTTAATTCATCTTAGAAGGCCCTCTGAACCCATTTAAAAATTGATATGTAGTGATATTTTGGGTCTGTTTTGAATTTTGTGAGTGTGTGTCAAGTAGTAATCCATAGTAGTTTAATATACAATAAATGTGAACTGTAGCTGAGGTCTTAAATTTTTGCTTTTTCATTCCCTGTCACCTGCATAATGGGATCACCTTCAGAATTTTTTATTGTTTAGTTTAGAGATAGTTGCAATTACCAAAACTCTCTTGATAGAATAATGATGGCTTTAATGAAATGTTTGAATGCTAATGAAAGTTCCTTCCTGCTTTGTTAACAGGCTTTTAAATACTTAAGAGAAGAAGTTAAGACATTTCAGGGCAAGCCAATCATGGTAAGAAACATTTGTTAGTCCATCATGAGACAAGAAGGTTTTTGTTGTCTGTCTATTAACAAACAAAGATGAATAACATTTTATAAAACCCATAATGATTTTAAAGAAATTTCTGGCTCATATGAAATGCTATTTCAGGAAATTAGTGATAGAATGTCAGAATACTTTCTAAACAGCAGTTTCTTCTAGAAGTATAACTTCAGACAGCATGAAGTTTAAGTTAGATGCTGATTGACAACATGTAAGATAATCATAGATCTCAATCCTGCTCTTAGGAGCAGGAATAATTTTTTAGTAACAAAGGTGGAAAACATTCTCAGTACTTTCATTTCAATTAACTGCATCACTGCATTAATACTCAGCCATTTGGGAACCTGGAAATTGTCGTTGATGACACTTGCTCACAGTTTACATGTCTAATCTGTTCTCACATCCCATGAAATCTGCCTTCAAAACTTCTTTCAATCATTACTACCATTGTTTAGGCTTGAGCAATTGGAATAGCCTTTTAGCTGTTAGGCCTTCAGCTTTCCCCTCCTTACAGTCCATTCTCCACATTATTTTAAGTGTGAAAGTAATACCTGTATGTGGTAAGAAAGTCAAATGATTTATAGTAAATAAGTTAATTAAATCTCCCTGTCCCAGATTCCTCCAGTCATTTTCCCTAGAGGTGATGAGAAAGAGCAGTTTTTTTTGCACCCATCTAGGAATTTTCTTTCTGTCTTTACGTAAATGGAAATGTATAGTATATACACGCCTATTCTTTTCTCATAATAGATCTTTTCATTCACCATTGTTTCAGGTATACATTTAATATTGTTCCATGATTTAATTATTAAGTTGTTGCTCTTGTTTACAAATAATTTGTAACATATGCTTTCTCTAAAAGCTTTTTTTATTGTGGTAAAATATGCATACATACAATTTACCATTTTTAAGTGTACAACTAACCCAGTGGCGTTTAGTACATTCACATTACTGTACAACCATCACCGGTATTTATTTCCAGAACTTTGCAGCATCCCCAGAAACTCTATACCCATGAAACCATAACTTCCCATTCTTCCCAGCTGCTGGTAACTTCCCTTCTAGTCTCTGTCTTTCTGAATTTACCCATTTTAGATACCACATATAAATGGAATCATGCAATATTTGTCCTTTTGTATCTGGCTTATTTCACTTAGCATAATGTTTTCCAGCTTCATCTATGTGGAGCATGTGTCAGAACTTAATGACTTTTTATTGGCTGAATAATATTCCATTGTATGTATATACCACATTTTGTTTATTCATTATCTATTGAAGGATGCTTGGGTTGCTTCCATCTTTGGATTATTGTGAATAATGCTGCACAACTATCTGAGTCCTTGCTTTCAACTCTTTTGGGTATATACTAGGAATTACTGGGTAATATGATAATTCTATGTTTAACATATTGAGGAGTGCATAACTGTTTTCCAAAGCAGTTGTATCCTTTTACATTCCCACCAGCAATGGAGGAGGATTCAAATTTTTCTACATCCTAACAACACTTGTTATTTTTGCTTTTTGGATAAAGCCCTCATCCTAATGGGTAGAAAGTGGTATCTCATTATGGTTTTGTGTTTCATTTTCCTAGTGACACATGATATCGGGCATCTTTTCATGTGCTTCTTTGCCATTTGTATGCCTTTTTTGGAGAAATGTCTGTTCAAGTCCTTTGACCATTTTTTTAATTGGGTTATTTGTTTTGTTGTTGAGCTGTACCAGATCTTTATATATTCTGGATATTAAACTCTTGTCAGATATATGATCTGCAAATATTTTCTCCCATTTTGTGGGTTATCTTTTTTACTCTCTTGAAGTGTCTTTGAGGCACAAAAGCTTTTAATTTTTATGAAGTCCAGTTAATTTTTTTGTTGTTATCTGTGCTTTCGTTGCCATACTTCATAAATCGTTGCCAAATCCAAGATCATGAAATGTTTCCCCTATGTGTTCTTCTAAGGGTTTTATAATATTAGCCTTTCCTTTTAATTGAAATAATGTCGATGTACAATATTATGTTCATTTCAGGTATACTACATAGTGATTTGACATTTGCATGCATTATGAAATGATCACCGTGTTAAGTCTAGTAACCATCTGTCCCCATGCAAAGTTAATACAATATTATTTGACCATATTCTTTTTAAAAAATATTTATTCATTCATTCATTCATTTATTTTGGCTGTGCTGGCTCTTAGTTGGGGCACGCGGGATCTTCATTGTGACATGCGGACTCTTAGTTGGCGGCACGCGTGCGGGATCTAGTTCCCCGACCAGGGATCAGACCCAGGCCCCCTGCATTGGGAGCGTGGAGTCTTAACCACTGGGCCAGCAGGGAAGTCCCTGACCATATTCTTTATGCTGTATATTACATCCCCATGGCTTATTTATTGTATAACTGGAGCCTTGTACCTCTTAATTCCATTCACCTATTTACCTGCCCCACAACCCCCTCCCCTCGGGCAACTAGCCATATGTTCTCTGTATCTATGAGTCTGTTTTCATTTTGTTTTGTCTGTTTTATTTTTTAGTTTCCACATATAAGTGAGATCATGTGGTATTTGCTTTTCTCTGTCTTTCCTCACTTAGCATAATTACCCTCTAGATCCATCCATGTTGTCGCAAATGGCAAGATTTCTTTTTTTATGGCTGAATAATACTCCACTGTGTATATATATCACATCTTCTTTATCCATTCATCTACTGATGGGGACTTAGGTTGCTTCCATATCTTGGCTGTTGTAAATAATGCTGCAGTGAATATAAGGGTGCATGTATCTTTTGGAATTAGTAGTTTTGATTTCCTTGGGTAAATACCCAGAAGTGAAATTGCTGGATCCTATAGGAGTTCCATTTTTAATTTCTTGAGGAAGCTCCATACTGTTTTTCCATAGTGGCTGCACCAATTTACAATCCTACAAGTGCACAAGGGTTCACTTTTCTCCACATCTTCGCCGACACTTGTTATTTGTTGTCTTTGATGATAGCCATCTGACAGTTTTGAGGTGGTATCTCACTGTGGTTTTGATTTCCATTTCTCTGATTATTAGTGATGTGGAGCATCTTTTCTGTCTGTGGCCATCTGTGTGTCTTCTTTGGGGGGATAAAAAGTCTGTATTCCGGTCCTCTGCCCATTTGTATATGGTGTGAGAACATAGTCCAATTTGATTCTTTTGCATGTAGCTATCCAGTTTTCCCAGCTCTCTTTAAGAGGCTGCCTTCCCCATTGTTTATTCTTGCCTCCTTTGCCATAGATTAATAGACCAAATATGTGTGGATTTATTTCTGGGCTCTCTCTTTGGTTTCATTGATCTGTGTGTCTTTTTGAGCTAGCACCGTATTATTTGATTACTGAAGCTTTGTAATATAGTTTGAAATCTGGGAGTGGAATACCTCCAGCTCTATTTTTCTTCCTCAAGATTGCTTTGGTATTTGAGGTCTTTTGGTATCCATACAGAGTTTAGAATTACTGTTCTAGTTCTGTGAAAAATGCCCTTGATATTTTGGTAGAGATTGCTTTGAATCTGTAGATTGCCTTGCTTAGTTTGGTCATTTTAACAATATTAATTCTTCAGTCCATGAGCATGGTGTGCCTTTTTGTTTGTGTCATCTTCAGTTTCTTTCACCAATGCCTTATAGTTTTCAGAGTATAAGTCATTTACCTCTTTGGTTAGATATTTTATTTTTTGATGCAGTTGTAAATGGGATTGTTTTCTTAAAATCTCTTTCTGATAGTTCATTATTAATGTATAGAAGTGCAACAGATTTCTGTGTATTAGTTTTGTATCCTACAACTGTACTGAATTCATTTATATTAATAGATTTTTGATAGCATCCTTAGGCTTTTCTATATATAGTATCATGTCATTTACAAACAGTGACAGTTTTACTTCTTCCTTTCCAATTTGAATTCCTTTTATTTCTCTTCCTCGTTATTGCTATGGCTAGGACTTCCAGTACTATATTGGATAAAAATGATGAGAGTGGGCATCCTTGTCATGTTCCTTAACTTACTGGAAATGCTTCAGCTTTTCACCATTGAGTGTGATGTTGGCTGTGGGTTTGTCATATATAGCCTTTATTATGTTGAGGTATGTTCCTTATATACCCACTTATTGGGAGTTTTTATCATAAATGTTAAATGTTTAATTTTCAAAAGCTTTTTCTACATCTGTTGAGATGATCATATGATTTTTATGTTCAGTTTGTTAAAGTGATATATTGATTTATTTGCAGATATTAAACCATCCTTGATCCCTGAGATAAATCTTACTTGATCATGATGTGTGATCTGTTTAATGTATTGTTGAATCCTGTTTGCTAATATTTTGTTGAGGATGTTAGCATCCATATTCATCAGTGACATTGGCCTGTAGTTTTCTTTTTTTGTATCTAGTTTTGGTATCTAGGTGATGCTGGCCTCATAGAATAAGCTCAGAAGCATTCCTCCTTCAATTTTTTGAAATGGTTTAAGAAGAATAGGTGTTAATGCATCGTTAAATGTTTTGTAGAATTCCCCTGTGTAGCCGTCTGTCTGGTCCTGGGTGGGTGAGATTTTTGCGCCCACCCTTTAGGAGCAGATTCTCTGTTTCCTACAATCTTCTCAGTGTGCAGTATGCAAGCTCCACTGACTTTCAAAGCCAGACCTTCTGGGGCATTGTCTTCTTGTTTTAGGACCCTCAGGTTGGGGAGCCCGATGTGGCATTTGGACCCCTTGCTCCTTGGGGGAGGAACTCTACAATTGTGATATTCTTCCTGTTTGTGGGTCACCAACCAGGGGGTTTGGGTCCTGACTATGTCTCATTTCCACCCCTTCTACCCATCTCATGCTTCCTTCTTCATGACTTTAGTTGTGGAAAATCTTTTCTGCTAGTCTCCAGGTTGTTGTCATAGATACTTGCTCTGTAAGTACTTTTAAATTTGGTGTGTCCATGGGAGGAGCTGAGTTTATTTCTGGGCTCTCTATTTCCATTTAATTGGTCTGTATGTCTGTCTTTATGCCAGTACCACACTATTTCAATTACTGTAGCTTTGTAGTAAGATTTGAAAATGAGAAGTATGAGCTGTTCAGTTTTACTGTTCTTTATTAATACTGTTGAGGGTATTCAGGACCACTTGAAATTTCATATGAATTTTAGGTTGGAGTTTTCTGTTTCTCCAAGCAAATGCCATTGGGACTTTGATAGTACACTGTGTCTGTATATCATTTGAATATTATTGTCATCTTAACAATATTGAGTCCTCCAATCCATGAACATGGGATTTCATTCTATTTATTTAGGTTTTTCATTTCTTTCAGCAATTTGTTGTAGTTTTCGTTGTATAGGTGATGTATTCCTAAGTATTTTGTTCTTTTTGATACTGTTGTCAATGGAATTTTCTTAATTTCCTTTTCAGATTGTTCATTCCTAGTGTATAGAAATGCAACCATTTTTGAGTGTTGATTTTATATCCTGCATCTTTGCTGTACTAGTTGATTAGATCTAACTTTTTTGGGGGGTGGGGGTGGGGGTCTGATTCTTTAAGAATTTTCTACATGTAAGATCATGTCATTTACAAACAGATGATTTTATCTCTCCTTTCTAGTTTGGATGTCTTTTATTACTTTTTCTTGCCTAATTGCTCTGGCTAGAACTTCCAATACTGTGTTGAGCGAAATGGCAAAAGTGGGCATCCTTGTCTTGTTCTTGATCTTAGGGGAAAAACCATCAGTCTTTTACCGCTGAGTGTGATATCAACTATGTGCTTTTCACATATGGCCTTTGTCATGTTGATGAAGTTCCCTTCTGTTCCCAGTTTGAGTATTCTTACCTTGAAAGTGTGGAATTCTTTGAAATGCTTTTTCTGTATCAACTGAGATGATCGTGTGTGTTTTTCCTTTGTTCTGTTAATGTGCCATATTACATTGATTTTCTTATGTTGAACCACCCCACCTCCCATCCTCCCTCCCCACCCTCCTGCTCCCACTTCTGGAATAAATCCCACTTGGTCAAGATGTATACTCTTTTAACTCCTGACAAGTTGAATTTGCTAGTATTTTTTTGTGGATTTTTAAAATCTATATTCATAAGGGATATTGGCCTGTAGGTTTTTTCCCCCCCTTGTAGTGTCTTTGTCTGTTTTATCAGAGTAATACTGGCCTCATAGAATGAGTTAGGAAGTGTTTCTTCTTCAGTTTTTTTGGAAGAGTTTGAGAAGGATTGGTGTTAATTGAGAAGGATTGGTAAAATTTTTCTTTTCTTTTCCGTTATGGTTAATTACAGGATATTGAATATAGTTCCCTGTGCTGTACAATAGAATCTTGTTGTCTATCCATTCTGTATATAATAGTTTCCATCTGCTAGTCCCAAACTCCCAATCCAGCCCTCCCTCACCCCTCCTCCCCCTTGGCAACCACAAGTCTGCTCTCTACATATATGAGTCTGTTTCTGTTTCATAGATAAGTTCATTTGTGTCACATTTTAGATTCCACATATAAGTGATATCATACGGTATTTGTCTTTCTCTTTCTGACTGACTTCACTTAGTGTGATAATCTCTAGGTCCATCCATGTAGCTGCAAATGGCATTATTTCATTCTTTCTTTATGGCTGAGTAATGTTCCGTGTGTGTGTGTGTGTGTGTGTGTGTGTGTGTGTGTGTGTGTATCTCACATCTTCTTTATCCATTCATCTGTCAATGGGCATTTAGGTTGATTCCATGTCTTGGCTGTCGTAAATAGTGCTGTTATGAACATAGGGGTGCACGTATCTTTTCAGATTATAGTTTTGTCTGGATATATGTCCAGGAGTGGGATTGCTGGATCATATGGCCTCTTTGAAATTTTAAAATCACTGATTCAACCTCCTTCTTAAAGGTTTATTCAAATTTCCACCTCCTCGGATCAGTTTTTGTAGTTTGTGTGTTTCTAGGAATCTTTCCGTTTCGTCTAGGTTATCCACATGTTGATCTGCCTTTGTTTACACTGTTCTCTTGTATTCTTTTTATTTCTGTAAAATCAGTATTTGGGTCTGATTTTAGTTTTCATTTCTGATTTAGAAATTGGAATCTTTTACCTTTCTTAGTCAATCTAGCTAAAGGTTTGTTCATT